>NC_080786.1:74427142-76927142 GCF_028018385.1 Neofelis nebulosa | reverse complement strand
GTAGAGTGTATTGTCAAGCTTTTGAGTTTTGGCTGGTGTGATTGGTTAGAAATGGTATTTCATTTTAATAGCTTTAGCTTTCATTTCTTATGTTATGAGTGAGGTTGAGAATATTTGTTTTCACCCCCATTTTTCAAAGATATTTCCATTGAGTAGAGACTTCCAGTGTATTGAATATATCATTCCACTTTCTTCTCATATCATTGGTACTGTGGAGAAGTCAGCTGTCAGTTTGTTCACTTGAAAGTTATTTCTTCACTCTTAAGGTAGTCTCTTTGTCTTTGGTGTTCTATATTTCTTTGTGTGTCTATATGTGGAATTCTTTTTCTTTATTCTGTTTGGGATTTGTTTAGAGTCTTCAGTCTGTAGATTGATGTCTTTCATCAGTTTCAGAAAATGCTTGAGCACTCTTCAAATTTTATGATTTCCCTATTCTCACTATTTTCTTCTGAAACTCTAATTATTGAATTTTATATTTTCACTTTATCCATGTCTTTTAACTTTGGTTTCATGTTGTGAATCTGTTTGTCACTCTCTCTTGCATTCTCAATGATTTCTTTTTTTTTTTTTTAATTTTTTTTAACATTTATTTATTTTTGCGACAGAGAGAGACAGAGCATGAACGGGGGAGGGTCAGAGAGAGGGAGACACAGAATCTGAAACAGGCTCCAGGCTCTGAGCTGTCAGCACAGAGCCCGACGCGGGGCTCGAACCCATGGACCGTGAGATCATGACCTGAGCCGAAGTCGGCCGCTTAACCAACTGAGCCACCCAGGCGCCCCTTCAATGATTTCTTTAGATATGCCTCTGACTAGCTCTTCAAGTGGGTTTAAGCTGTTACTAGTTTAATCCATTGAGTTTTTTACTTGATTATGTTATAGACATTCTATTTGATAGTTTATGGAATAATCATTTTGAAAAGACTTGCTCATTTAATAGTTAACTTGTTTTTACTCATCTTTTCAGTTCCTTTTATTTCTATAAATATAACAAGTATACTTACTTTATATTGTTTCTGATTGGTCCAGTAGTTGAAACTTTATAGATCTGATTCTACTGGATTTCCTAAGAGTCTTGTTCATTTGTATATTTTGTGATTTTTTTTTTTTAACTGTGAGTGCCTCCTTCTTGGGATGTTACCCATAGGAATCCCTCCAGACAGGATTTGTGTTTATTTTTGCCTGATGTCATATGGGTACTATTAGTACAGGATTGCTTTAAACTAAACAAATAGCTTGATGTATTTGGACGACTTAGGAGGATGAAGTTTGGTTAAACCTGTTGAAGGACAGCTTTTGCTTATGAGATATTATTTTGCTTCCTTCTCTCCTCATATGTCTTAAGTTTCAGATTTGTAAAACCCCTGCAGGAATATGTTTATTTCTAATTTTTGTTACTACACTGATACCAACTTTATGGGGAGTTTTTTCTTAGACTATTTATGGCAAGAATTAAGCTTTGTCTCTTGGACCCTGAGCTCCCAAAAGGTCATAAACCAAAGCTCAAGTTCACCTGTTTCTGCAAATGTCTGCAAAGTAAAAATCATGTTCATTCATACACTTATTTTTCTGAATTTCTACTTTTAATTAGATTTTGGCTTGATAATTCCATACTTTTTTAAGTTCATCAGCGTAGTGGGAATATTAAAATTTTTTTTGGCTTTTAAAAATTGTTTTTGTCAGGATTAGTTTGGTTGCCTAGTAAACCATACAGTCAGAAACAAGTCTATTTTTAAAATTCCTAACATATGGTATGTCTTTTTAAAAGCTGCTTCAAAGCTTTTTTGGAACAGCATAGAATATAAATACATTCACATATGAATTCATTATAGTAAAAGGTAGTAAGTATAATAATGATCTGGTTAACAGACATTAGACTGTAGGCAAGCTCTAACTATAACAAAATATCATCACTTGGTTTTTTGTGGAGTAGTAAGTGCTTCCATTCAAACATTGAAGAAATTATCACCTGATCATAGACTTAACTGTGGTTAATTTTTGGGTCAAATGATCACTTCTGTAAAATTATTTTGATTTGGGTAAGGCAATAGTCATTTGATTGCTTATAATTTTAGGCCAGCAGGTCATTTAAGAATTACTTTTTAAAGCCACAGTGCGATACCACTTCACACCCACTATGAGGCAATAACAAAAGGGAAGATAATAACAAATGTTGGCAAGGATGTAGAGAGGTTAGAACCTTCGTGCACTTTACATTGGGAATGTAAAGTGGTATCCATTTTGGAAAACAGCTTGGCCATTACCAAAAATGCTAAACATGGAGTTATCATATGACTTAACAGTTTCACTCCTAGATATATACCCAAGAGAAGTGAAACATGTCCACACAAAAACTTGTCCAAAAATGTTATAGAAGCATTATCCATCATGTCCAAAAAGTAGAAACAACCTAAATGTCCGTTAGTTGATGAATGAATAAACAATATGTGGTATATCCACACATGGACTGTTATTTGGCAGCAAAAATGAATGCATTACTACTGGTACATGACTACAATATGGATGAACCTTGAAAACATTATGCTAAGTACAATAAGCAAGCCACAAAATCCACATATGGTATGAGTCTTTTTATATGAACTACCCAGAATAGGGAAATCCATAGAGACGGAGAATAGATTAGTGATTGACACTAGCTGGAGGAGGGAAGAGTTGAGAATGTTTTAGTGTTCTCCAGAGAAGCAATCTGTAAAAGATGTGCATGCACACACACACACAACACAACACAACACACAACACACACACACACACACACACACACACAAAAGATTTATGATGGTGAATTGGCTCATGTGATTGTGGAGGCTAAGTCCTACAGTCTGCCATCTGCAAGCTAGAGACCCAGGAAAGCTAGTAGTGTAATTCATTTTGAGTCTGAAGGTTTGAGAACCAGGGTAGCTGATGGTTTGAATCCCAGTCTGAAGTTTGGAGAAGATGAGGTGTCCTGACTTAAGCAGGCAGGCAGGAAGTAAAAAGGAAAGAGTTCTTTTTTCCTTTTCTTTTGTTCATTTTAGGCCCTAAAGAATTGGATGATGCTTACCCACATGGGTGCAGGGGGCAGATCTTCTTTACTAATTCCATCTAGTCAAATGCTAACCTTATCTGGAAACACTTCTACAGACACACCCTGAAATACTGTTTAACTTAGGCACAATGTGATAAGTCAGGTTGACATAAAATTCATCACAGAGAGTGACTGCTAAGGGGTATGGGGTTTCTTTTCAGGCTGATGAACATGTTATGGAATTAGATAATGGTGATGTTTGCACAACTTTGTGAATATACTAAAAACTGCTGGCTGATACACTTTAAAAGAATGAATTTTATAGTGTGTGAATTATATGAATAAAAATTGTATGAAAAAATTTTAATTTTATGTCTTATATTGAGAAACAGATTTCCTTCATTATATTTATTTTTAGCCCAAACCTCAGGAAAATATTTTTACAGGGTTATTTTGTTGTATAATTTATATAACATGAAATGACTTCATAAGAAGAAATCAGCAGGAAGAATGTGTTTTGTGTATGTGGGTGTGTTTTGTTTCTTGTGGTTGTTTTTTTAAGTAGTGTCAATTTACCTTAGTTAAAAGATTATGTGTGTGTGTGTGTATATACATATATATATATATATATATATATATTTTTTTTTTTTTTTTTTTTTTTTGAGAGAGAGAGAGAGTGAGTGCACATGGGGAAGGAGCAGAGAGAGAGAGAAAATCCCAAGCAGGCTCTGTGCTGTCAGTATGGAGCCTGCTGTGGGGCTCCAACTCAAACCATGAGATCATGGCCTGAGTCAAAGTCAAGAGTCATACGCTTAACCTACTGAGCCACTCAGTTGCCCCACTTAAAAGGTTATATTTTAAGAGGTGCATGGAAGGATAAGCCAGCTCTTATTTTAGTTGCTCACTTTGAGAATGTCTGTAAACCAAATTATCAGTGGATATTTAGCTTTCATTGTATAACTAAGGTAGAAATATTACTTTTGTTTTAATCTGTTTATTCTTAATATAGACTTTACTTTTTGGGTGTCATATCTTTTATTACTCTTAAGGCTTCTCTTAACTCAGAATATGAACAAGTGTGTTATAATTTTTTGTTTGGATATTTATATATTTTGGTAATAGAAAAGGTCTAAAATTGCCTTCTTAATAGTAAGAAGATTAATATTATCAGATTTGTTGTTAAAATAACTGCCTTTTTTATATTTACCTTTAATAAGTTTATACATTCATTATATTTCCACCTCACCTTTTTGCCCTGGTAAATTGTTAACCTTGCTCTTGTTATTAATTTTGTTGGATGGCACAGTGTTTGTCTTGTTAGCCATGTTGCTCTGCCTATGTTATATAGTGGCTATTTTTTTTAAGTTTATTTATTTATTTTGAGAGAGAGAGAGAGGGAGGAAGGGCAGGAGGGAATATGAGTGGGGGAGGGGCAGAGAGAGAGGAAGAGAAAGAGAATCCCAGGCAGGCTTCAGTGCAGAGCCCAATGCAGGGGTTGAACTCAAAAAAAGCAAGATCATGACCTGAGCTGAAGTTTGATGCTTAACCGACCGAGCCACTCAAGTTCCCCTATACTGGCTGTTTTTATAAAATAATTTTATTTTATTAAAAAAAAATTTTTTTTTAACATTTTATTTATTTTTGAGACAGAGAAAGACAGAGCATGAACGGGGGAGGGGCAGAGAGAGAGGGGGAGACACAGAATCGGAAGCAGGCTCCAGGCTCTGAGCCATCAGCCCAGAGCCCGATGCGGGGCTCGAACTCACGGACCGCGAGATTGTGACCTGAGCTGAAGTCGGACGTTTAACCGACTGAGCCACCCAGGTGCCCCTAAAATAATTTTAGATTTATAGTCATAATTCTGTTAATTCATCATTTAGTATATAACATATGAGAGCCCTAATTATTTATGAATAATATTGACAAGAATGTAAAATTGGAGAAACTTTGAGTTTAACTTGTTACTTTGAATATTTTCTATAATCCTTTTTCAAAATGGTCATCAGCCTCTACAGAGGCTTAGGATGCTATGGATTCTATCTTTGGCAGTATAATTATTAGCAAGATGTTTCTTAAATTGAGAAGTCCTACTTCTTAGTCCACCTCTGATTTCTGCTCTTTGTCCTACCTGTCCCTACTATCCATCCACTATTTACTTAGCACCACCTGTGTGTAAAGCCCTGAGCTAAGTGCTGGGAATATTGCCTTGAATAAGATACCCATGATTACTACGTCGTGGTGCTTGCATTCTAGCAGGAGAGGCAGGCATTAAACAACTTATTACACAATTAAGTGTTTAATTACAAGTGCCATTTTTATTATGAAGGAAAGAGAGCTTAGAGTGTGATACCAATGGGTGGGGTGACAAGGGGAAAGGCTTGTTTGAGAAAGTGATGCTTGAGTTGAGAGCTGAAGTACAGGTAGGAACTATATAAAGGACTCTGGGGGAGTGGAAGGAAAAGAGAGAGCCATCATAAAGGGGTGGTAGGGAGGGAAATTCATGGAGATCCCTTGGGAGGAAAGGAGCTTGGTTTCAAGGAGTCAAAAAAAGGCCAATATCAGTCTTCATTGTTGTCATTTATTTGCTTGTTGGACATGGAAGTGATCTAATCAAGATTTGTATTTTATTTACTTTTATTTAACTCTTCATTTTGAATAATTTTAGACTGAGGAAAATACTATAAAATCAGTATACATTCTTTACCCAGATTTCCCCAAATATTAATATTAATCTTATATATCTATGGTATAACTATCAAAATCAGGCCTACCGCATGTTTTGTAAGACCTGTAAGTTAAGATTGATTGTACATTTTTAAAGAGTTATTAAAAAAGAAAAGGACTGTGTGATGGAGACCTTATGTGGCCTACACATCCTAAGATATTTATTATCTGGCCCTTTACACAAAGGTTTGCTGATGCCTGATCTAATCCATAGACTATTCAAATTTCACCAGTTGTCCTACCAACATCCTTTTTCTGCTCCAGGATCAAATCCACGATGCCATGTTGCCTTTAGTTGGTATGTCTCTTTTACTATGGAACAACTCCTCAGTCTTTCATGACCTTGATACTTGAATGACTACTGGCCAGTTATTTTATTGGATATCCCTCAGCTTGGGTTTGTCTTGTATTTCCTCATGATTAATTTCAGGGAATATACAATTTGGTAAACTAGCTTTTTAAAAAAATGAACATTTTATATAGATTGCAATCACATTGTTACAGAATTATATCTCTAGGTTTTCAATATGAGAGCAATACAGTCATACCTCATTTTATCATTCTGTTATACTTCACTTTACAGTAGTACTTTGCAGATACTGCATTTTTTACAAATTGAAGGTTGGTGGCTACTGTGGAGCAAGTTTATTGGTGCCATTTTCCAACAATTTTGCTCACTTCGTATTTCTGTGTCACATTTTGGTATTTCATTACATATTTCAAACTTTATCTTTCTAATGGTGATCTGTGCTCAGTGATCTTTGATGTTACTATTGTAATTGTTTTGGGGTGCCACAGACTGCCCATATAAGATGGCAAACTTAATAAATGTTGTGTGTTCTGGCTGCTCTACCCATTGGCCTTTCCCCCCATCTCTTTCCCTCTCCTCAGGCCTCCCTATTCCCTGATATACAACAATATTGAAGTTAAGCCAACTAATAACCCTCCAGTAGTCTGTAAGTGTCAAATTAAAGGAATAGTCAATTGATATGGCAAACTTCATTGTTTTCTTATTTTAAGAAATTGTTGGAACTCCTGGGTGGCTCAGTTGGTTGGGCATCTGACTTCGGCTCAGGTCATGATATCACGGTCTGTGCGTTTGAGCCCCGCGTTGGGCTCTGTGCTAACAGCTCAGAGCCTGGAGCCTGCTTCGGATTCTGTGTCTCCCTGTGTCTCTGACCCTCCCCCGTTCATTCTCTGTCTTTCTCTGTCTCAAAAATAAATAAACATTAACAAAAAAAATGTTTTTAAAAGAAATTGTCACAGCCACCACTTTGGTCAGCAGCCATCAACATTGAGGCAGGACCCTCCACCAGCAAAAAGATAATGACTTGCTGAAAGCTCAGATGATGGGTAGTATTTTTAGTAACATATTAAAAAAATTTGTTTAATGTTTATTTTTGAGAGACAGAGAGTGCAAGCGGGGGAGAAGCATAGAGAGGGAGAGACAAAATCGAAGAAGGCTTCCGGCTCTGAGCTGTCAGCACAGAGCCTGATGTGGGGCTCGAACTCGTGAATCACAAGATCATGATCTGAGCTGAAGTCTGACGTTTAACCAACTGAGCCACCCAGGTGCCCTAATAAAATATTAAAAAAATTTTTTTTGTTTTAATATTTGTTTATTTTTGAGAGAGACAGAGCGTGAGTGGGGGAGGGGCAGAGAGAGAGAGGGAGACACAGAATCTGAAGCAGGCTCCAGGCTCTGAGCTGTGAGCACAGACAAGGGGCTCGAGCTCACGAGCTGTGAGATCATGACCTGAGCCGAAGTCAGATGCTTAACTGACTGAGCCACCCAGTCACCCCTCCAATAAAATATTTTTAAGTTAAGATGTGTACATTGCTTTTTTTTTAGACATAATGCTATTTCACACTTAATATAGTATCATATAAACATAACTCTTTTATATGCACCAGGATACCCCAGAATTAATTTGATTTGCTTTATTGTGATACTTTATTGCAGTGTTCTGGAATGTAATCTGTGATATCTCTAAGGTATGATTGTACAAACCATAGATGACTTCTCTTCTGTCCCAGTGTTAGAATGATTATTTTTCTATAGATTCTGAATGGTGCTAGTCTTTTGTTTTGTTTTCACAATAACAGGAGATAGTCTCTGATGTTATTTATAATGGCTTTTTGTTCAAGAACTACTGAGTACATTAGCACTGTTACCAAAAATGAAGTTTTGTTTTAGTTTTGTTGGTTGCTTTTTGAGATAATATTATTATATTTAGATTAAAGAGCTAATAAGGGTTTTATTATAATTTGGTTTAATTTGATATTGACTGATGCTACCTGTAAAGTGCTTTTATTATTTTATCATTTAGCAATATCAAGCCTCATTTAAATAACAAAGACTTATTAACAGTTTCTAGCAGCTTGAGAAGCTGTTTTAGAATTGATATGCATTTCATATCATGCATGTGAATTTAAGTTGTGCAAATTTGCTAAAGTGGTGATACTAATATTTTATATTCAGGCTATGATCAGTGTTAATTTCTGTATTTAAATTTGGATTTACTTTAAACAGAATTATGGATTCATAGGAACCTCCATGAAAAGTACAACTGTTTTATGTACAACTATCTACTTTATGTACAACTATCATTTTGGTAGACCTTTATTTTGAGAAGTGTGTAAAAATGGTAACTTAATCACTAATCTCAATCATTACATTTCTCGAAAATGTAATAATTTAAAAATCAAGCTTATATACTTAGAAACTTTCTGTTTAGGAAAAACAGGTAATTGAATTTAAAAATGTAATCAATGTGGAAGACCCTCAGTGAATATTTGTGGAATGATTTAACACAGATAACATTATTTTAAATTACTTGATTAAATACCATGCATTCATAGTGTGATAGAACTTATCTCTTAAATTCTGTAGAATGTAGAAAAGAAAGTACCAGAGATCATATGTTTCAGAGTTTTTCAAATTATGCTACAAAGTAGGGTCACCCTTCCAACATGTGAAAGTAACCTATTTATTTATTTATTTTAAAAATATTTATTTTTGAGAGAGAAAGAGAGGAGCACAAGTGAGGGAGGGGCAGAGAGACAGGAGACACAGAATCCAAAGCAGGCTCCAGGCTCTGAGCTGTCAGCACAGAGCCCCGTGTGGGGCTCGAACCCATGAACAGTGAGGTCATGACCTAAGCCAAAGTTGGACGCTTAACTGACTGAGCCACCCAGGCGCCCCAATTTATTTATTTTTTAAATATTTATTTGTTTTTGAGAGAGAGAAAGTGAGAGCTCGTGTGCTTGTGCACAAAAGTGGGGTGGAGCAGAGAAAGGAGACACAGAATCTGAAGCACATTTCAGGCTCTGCGCTGTTAGTGCAGAGCCTGATGTGGAGCTCGAACTCACGAACCACGAGATCATGACCTGCACCAAAGTTGGATGCTTAACTGACTGAGCCACCCAGATGCCCTGAAAGTAAACTTTTTATATCAAGTTCTAAGCATACTGGCTTCTTATTTTAGAAACAAAGTACAATAATAATAGCATCACCACTAACATTTCTTTTACATCTTTTTTTTTTTTTTTTCTGTTCCTCTCTCTTCTTCTTTTTAACTTGTAACCAGGAATACTGTTTGATTTTTTAAAAAAGCTGGTTATTTTGGGCTTTTTTTTTTTTTTTTTTTTTTTTTTTTTTACTACTGGGCTCTTTTGAAAGGAATTTCTACCAAAAGTTTGCTACCAGATTTGAGTACAGTGATTGCTGAAGTAATTGACTTTACTGCCTCTTGGATTTTTGTTTCCCTTACCATACTCAGTATTCTAAAATGTACAACCATTATTGTTTCTTACAAAGTCCCTTTATTTGTTAGTTAACTCTTCAAAGACGTTTTAACTTACATGTTTAATGCCTTTTGGCTCTAAGAGCTCTTTTTTTAAATTAAGTTTTATTTAATTCCAGTGTAGTCAACATACATTGTTTTATTAGTTTCAGGTGTACCATATAGTGATTCAACACTTCCATACATCACCCAGTGTTTATCATGACAGGTGCCTTCCTTATTCCCCATCACCAATCTCACCTATTCCTCCACCGCTCTCCCCTCTGATAACCATCAGTTTGTTCTCTGTGGTTAAGAGTCTGTTTCTTGGTTTCTCTCTCTTTCTTTCTTTTTTCCTTATCTCATTTGTTTTGTTTCTTTTTTCTTTTATTTATTTATTTTGAGAGTAAGCGTGAATGTGGAGGGACAGAGAGAGAAAGGGAGAGAGAGAATCCCAAGCAGGCTCTACACTCATAGTGATGAGGGCTTCAATCCCATGAACAGAACCATGAGATCATGCCCTGAGCTGAAATCAAGGCAGACACTTAACTGACTAAGCCACCCAGGTGTTCCTCATTTGTTTCTTAAATTTCACATATAAATGAAATCATATGGTTATTTGTTTTTCTCTGATTTATTTCACTTGGCATTGTACTCTGTAGCTCCATCCACATCATTGCAAATGGCAAGATTTTATTCTTTTTTATAGCTGAATAATATTCCATTATAAATATATATGTATATATTATACAGATATATGTATATATATGTATATATATATATATTTAATTTTTTTACGTTTATTTATTTTTGATAGAGAAAGAGCACAAGTGGGGGAGGGGCAGAGAGAGGAGGAGACACAGAATCCAAAGCAGGCTCCAGGCTCTGAGCTGTCAGCACAGAGCCCGATGCGGGGCTCGAACTTACAAACTGCAAGATCATGACCTGAGCTGAAGTCGGATGCTTAACTGACTGAGCCACCCAGGTGTCCCTATGTATATATTATACACATATATACCACATCTTTTTTATCCATTCATCTATCAGTGGACACTTGGACTGCTTCTATAATTTGAGTATTGTAAATAATGCTGCTATAGACATAGGGGTACATGTACTCTTCTGAATTGGTGTTTTTGTATTTTGGGGGTACCCAGTAGTGTGATTACTTGATTGTAGGGTGGTTCTATTCTTAACTTTTTGAGGAATCTCCATCCTGTTTTCCACAGTGGCTGCACCAGTTTGCATTCCCACTAACATGCAAGAGTGTTCCTCTTTTTCCATGTCCTCGCCAACACCTGTTGTTTCTTGTATTGTTGAGTTTAGCCATTGTGACAGGTGTGAGGTGATACCTCATTTTAGTTTTGCTTTGCATTTCTCTGATGATGAGTGATGTTGAACGTCTTTTCATGTGTCTGTTGGCCATCTGAATGTCTTAGGAGAAGTGTCTGTTCATGTCTTTTGCACATTTTAAAATTGAATTATTTTGCAGTGTTGAGTTTTACAAGTTCTTTATATATTGTGGGTACTAACCCTTTATCAGGTATATAATTTGCAAATATCTCCTCCCACTCAGTAGGTTGTCTTTTAGTTTTGTTGATTGTTTCCTTTGCTGTGCAGAAGCTTTTTATTTTGGTGTAGTCCTAATAGTTTATGCTTGCTTTTATTTCCCTTGCCTCAGGAGACATATCTAGAAAATTGTTGCTATGGCCTATATCAGAGAAATTACTGCCTGTGCTCTCTTCTAGGATTTTTACAGTTTCAAGTTCTTAAATTTAGGTCTTTAATCCCTTTTGAATTTATTTTTGTGTATGGTGTAAGAAAGTGGTCCAGTTTCATTCTTTTGCATGTAGCTGTCCAGTTTTTTCAAGAGCATTTATTGAAAAGACTTTTTTCCCACTGGATATTCTTTCCTACTTTGTTGAAGATTAATTGATCATCTAATTGTGGGTTTATTTCTGGGCTTTCTATTCTGTCTTATTGATATGTGTGTCTATTTTGGTATCAGTACTGTACTGTTTTGATTATTACAGCTTTGTAATATAACTTGAAGTCTGGAATTGCGATGCCTCCAGCTTTGCTTTTCTTTTTCAAAATTGCTTTGGCTGTTTGGGGTCTTTTGTAGTCCCATACAAATTTTAGGATTGTTTGTTCTAGTTCTGTGAAAAATGTTGTTAGTATTTTAATAGGGATTGTATTAAATCTGTAGATTGCTTTGGATAGTATGGACATTTTAACAATATTTGTTCTTCCAATCCATGAGCATGGAATACCTTTCCATTTATTTGTGTCATCTTCAATTTCTTTCATCAGTGTTTTCATTTTAGAGTATAGGTCTCTCACCTTTTGGGTTAAGTTTTTTCCTAGGTACTTTATTATTTTTGATGTAATTGAAATGGGATTGTTTTATTTATTTCCTTTTCTGCTGCTTTATTAGTATATAGAAATGGAATCAGATTTCTGTACATTTATTTTGTACCCTGAGACTTTACTGAATTCATTTATCAGTCCTAATAGCTTTTGGTGGAGTCTTTTGGATTTTTCTATGTGTAGCATCATGTCATCTGCAAATACTGAAAGTTTTATTTCTTCCTTACCAATTTGGATGCCTTTTATTTCTTTTTTTTCTTTTTTTTTTTTTTATTTATTTTTGAGACAGGGAGAGACAGAGCATGAACAGGGGAGGGTCAGAGAGAGGGAGACACGGAATCTGAAACAGGCTCCAGGCTCTGAGCTGTCAGCACAGAGCCCGACGTGGGGCTCGAACTCACAGACTGCAAGATCATGACCCGAGCTGAAGTCGGCCGCCCAACTGACTGAGCCACCCAGGTGCCCCTGATGCCTTTTATTTCTTTTTGTTGTCTGATTGCTGTGGTTGGGACTCCCAGTACTATGTTGAATAAAAGTGGCAAGAGCGGACATCCTTGTCTTGTTCCTGACCTTAGGGGAAAGGCTCTCAATTTTTCCTCTTTGAGTATGTTTGCTGTGGGTTTTTCATATAAGGCCTTTAATATGTTGAGGTATTTTCCCTCTAAACTTACTTTGTTGAGGGTTTTTATCATGAATGGATGTTGTACTTTGTCAAATGCTTTTTCTGCATATATTCAAATGATCATATGGTTGGGTTTTTTTTTATTATTATTTTAGACAAAGAGTGCAAGCAGGGGAGAGGGGTAGGAAGCAGAGGAAGAGAAAGAATCCCAAGCAGGCCCCATGTCCAGTGCATAGCTAGAAGCAAGGCTCAATCCCACAACCCTGGGATCATCTGAGCTGAAATCAAAAGTCAGATGCTCAACTGATTGAGCCACCCAGGCATCCCAATCATATGTTTTTTAGCCTTTCTCTTATTGATGTGTCACATTTGATTTGCTAATATTAAGCCACACTTGCATCCCAGGAATAAATCCCACTTGATCATGGTGAATGATTCTTTTAATGTATTATTGGATTTGGTTTGCTGTTGAGGGTTTTTGTATCTGTGTTCATCAGAGATATTGGCCTGTAGTTCTCTTTTTTTGGTGGTGTCTATCTGGTTTGGGTATCAGGGTAATGCTGGCCTCATAAAATGAGTTTAGAAGTTTTCTGTCCTCTTCTATTTTTTGGGAAAAGTTTGGGAAGAATAGATATTAACTCTTCTTTGAACATTTGGTAGGATTTGCCTGAGGATCCATCTGGTCCTGGACTTTGTCTGTTGGGAGTCTTATGATAACTGATTCAGTTTCTTTGCTAGTAATTGATCTGTTCAAATTTTCTATTTTTTCCTGCTTCAGTTTTGATAAATTATATGTTTCTAGGAATTTTTCCCTTTCTTCTAAGTTGTCCAATTTGTTAGCATATAATTTTTCATAATATAGGCATATTTTTTATTGTATTCTCTTTTAATTGTTTGTATTTCTGTGGTATTGGTTATTTCCCCTCTCTCATTTGTGATTTTGTTTGAACCCTTTCTCCTCCTCCTTTTGCTTTTTTAAAATTAATTTATTTTTTTTTTTTTTTTTTTTTTTTTTTTGGGACAGAGAGAGACAGAGCATGAACGGGGGAGGGGCAGAGAGAGAGGGAGACACAGAATCGGAAACAGGCTCCAGGCTCTGAGCCATCAGCCCAGAGCCTGACGCGGGGCTCGAACTCACGGACCGCGAGATCGTGACCTGGCTGAAGTCGGACGCTTAACCGACTGCGCCACCCAGGCGCCCCAAAATTAATTTATTTTTTGAGAGAGAGAGAGAGGGAGGGAAGGAGGGAGGGAGAGGCAGAGAGAGAGAGAAAATCCCAAGCAGGCTCCTCACTATAAGTGTAGAGCCCGATGCAGGGCTTGAACTCCTGAACCGTGAGATCATGACTTGAGCCAAAGTCAGATGCTTATCTGACTGAACCACCCAAGTGCCCCCTTTCTCGTTTTTTCTTGATTAGTCTAGCTAGAGGTTTATCAATTTTGTTGATTTTTTTTTTCAGAGAACCATCTCCTAGTTCCACTGATCTATTCTTTATTAAGTTTCTATATCATTCATTTCTGGTCTAATTTTTATTATTTCCTTTCTTCTGCTGATTTTGGGTTTTGTTTGTTCATTTTCTAGCTCCTGTAGGTGTAAGCTTGGTTGTTTATTTGAGATTTTTCTTGCTTTTTTTTTTAAGTTTATTTATTTTTGAGAGAGAGAGAAAGAGAGGAGCTTGCATAAGTGGGGTGGGGAGAGAGAGAGAGGGAGAGAGAGAATCCCAAGCAGGTTCTTCACTGTCCATGCAGAGCCTGATGTGGGGCTCAAATCCACAAAACCATGAGATCATGACCTGAGCCAAAACCAGGAGTTGGACCCTTAACTGACTGAGCCACCCAGGTACCCTGAGATTTTTCTTCCTTCTTGAGGTAGGCATGTATTGCTATAAACTTCCCTCTTAGTACCACTTTTGCTGCATCCCAAAGGTTTTGGACCATTGTATTTTATTTTCATTTGTTTTCATGTAATTTTTGATTTCTTCTTTCATTTCTTTTTTTTTTGGGACAGAGAGAGACAGAGCATGAACGGGGGAGGGGCAGAGAGAGAGGGAGACACAGAATCGGAAACAGGCTCCAGGCTCCGAGCCATCAGCCCAGAGCCTGACGCGGGGCTCGAACTCACGGACCGCGAGATCGTGACCTGGCTGAAGTCGGACGCTTAACCGACTGTGCCACCCAGGCGCCCCTCTTCTTTCATTTCTTAATTGACTCATCTATTGCTCAGTAGCATGTTATTTAACCTCCATGTATTTGTGGTCTTTCCAGGTTTTTTCTTGTGATTTCTAGCTTCATAGTGTCAGGAAAAAATGCGTGGCATGGCTTCAACCTTTTTGAATTTGTTGACTTGCCTAATGTGTAATCAGTTCTAGAGAATGTTCCATGTGTGCTGGAAAAGAATATGTATTCTGCTCTTTTAGGATGGAATGTTCTGAATATGTGTTAAATCCATTTGGTCCAGTGTGTCATTCAATGCCACTGTTTCCTTGTTGATTTTCTGTTTAGATGGTCTGTCCATTGATGTAAGCTGGGTGTTAAAGTCCCCTATTATTATTGTATTACTGTCTATCAGTACCTTCATATTTTTTATTGACTTTTATATACTTGGGTGCTTCTATACTTGGGTGCATAAGTATTTACATTTTTTATATCTTCGTATTGAATTGTTTCCTTTATTATTATATAGTATTTTTTTGTCTCTTGTTACCATCTTTGTTTTAAAGTCAATCTTGTCTTATATAAATATTGATACCCTGGATTTTCTCAGAGTTCTTTTGGAGAGTCTCTGCTCTATGACAGTGAACACATGGGCTGTGTCCCTTATGATCTTCCTTGAACTTTAATGTCATATTTGTACAACCTCTCAACAAGGCAGACAATATGTATTTGCAGTATTTTATTAATTTTAATACAAAGCTAAAGTATTTTTTTTCTATTTCAGTTTTCCTAAAATATGAACTATGGAGATATTGTAAAGTTTATATTACTTACCTTTGTGAATTTGTTCTTTCTTTAATTACTTCAAGAACTATTCTTTGATTTGTTGATTCTTGTGTATATTCCACTTTTAGTAGCATTCTGACTTGGAAAAGACTTACAGAATGTGTGTTGTAGAAGGCATGGTGCTTTTTATTATTAAAAAAAAAAGACATTTTTGTTATTCAACAGATTGCTCTTGAATACCTAATGGTGCCAAGTACTGTTCTAGAAGTTGAGGCTTTAGCAGTGAACAAAACACAAAAATGCCTATTATTCTAGACTTTCTAGTGGTCATTAACAATGAGGTATACTTTTGATTATGAGATTATGAGATCATAGTCATTTAGAAAATACTCGTCTTTGGGTATTATCTTAGGTACTAGGAAGATAATTTTTGTGTGTGTACATTTTCTTTTTTTTAGTTAATGTTTGGATAACATGATCACAGAGATACTATACAAAGCACAGAGTTTGGGAAAATCATAGTCTTTATTGTCAGATACACCTGACTTTGAATTCTAGCTTTACCACTTATATTCATTTGGCTGGGCAGTGTTGGATAAATAACTTACATGAGCTTTAGTTTACTAATTTGTCAACTGGAGATAATAGTTATATTGTAGAGTTATTGTGAGAATTAGAAATAATGTAATATTTTGTAGCATCAGCAGCTACCATTTTCTTGTCATTATATTCTTTATAATCCAGGTTCATAGCCAACAATGACAGCAACAATAGGAAGGCAAGGGCCTAGGCCCCAAGATTCAAAGGCTTCTGGATATCCATCTAAGTATTCAATTCATTGGGATTGGGACTAGGTACTGACAATAAAGGGACATTGGGGGAGGCTGGTCAGGCCTTTTAGATTCAGAAAGATTGGTCAGGTTAATGTCAACAGCATTGTCTTAGAAACATTGTTCTAACTTGCATTTAGGGTCCTAAAAAGCTATTACATTTTACTCAACACTTAAAAATTTTTTGAATGTTGATTTTATTGTGCTAATACTGGATACCTAAACTTGGGGTTCTTTGGGCAAGAAGAACAGATAACCAGGCACTGTAGAGCAATAGCTATGTATTTGCTCCTGAAAGAATCTCTTTATATAAGCCTGAACCAAGGACATGGGTGCCTTGACAAGGCTTTTACTTCAGCAATTTTCTAAACTGATACTGTTTATTTTGTTCAACATTTATTTATGGGGAGTGAAGAGAACTAAAAAGTTGTATATCTGTGTTCATAAGTAGAGTTTATTGTAGATTACTAAATGGAATATAACATTTTATTCTCACCTGCAAGTTGGAAAATACAGTAAAACCTAGGTTCGTGAGCATAATTCGTTTCGGAAACATGCTTGTAATCCAAAGCACTTGTATATCAAAGCAAATTTCTCCATAAGAAATAATGGAAATTCAAATTATTTGTTCCACAACCCAAAAATATTCATATAAAAATGATTACAACGGGAACCCTCTTGCACTGTTGGTGGGAATGCAAATTGGTGCAGCCGCTCTGGAAAGCAGTGTGGAGGTTCCTCAGAAAATTAAAAATAGACCTACCCTATGACCCAGCAATAGCACTGCTAGGAATTTACCCAAGGGATACAGGAGTACTGATGCATAGGGGCACTTGTACCCCAACGTTTATAGCAGCACTCTCAACAATAGCCAAATTATGGAAAGAGCCTAAATGTCCATCAACTGATGAATGGATAAATTGTGGTTTATATACACAATGGAATACTACGTGGCAATGAGAAAGAATGAAATATGGCCTTTTGTAGCAACGTGGATGGAACTGGAGAGTGTGATGCTAAGTGAAATAAGCCATACAGAGAAAGACAGATACCATATGGTTTCACTCTTATGTGGATCCTGAGAAACTTAACAGAAACCCATGGGGGAGGGGAAGGGAAAAAAGAGGTTAGAGTGGGAGAGAGCCAAAGCATAAGAGACTGTTAAAAACTGAGAACAAACTGAGGGTTGATGGGGGGTGGGAGGGAGGGGAGGGTGGGTGATGGGTATTGAGGAGGGCACCTTTTGGGATGAGCACTGGGTGTTGTATGGAAACCAATTTGACAATAAATTTCATATATTGGAAAAATAAATAAATAAAATGCAAAAAAAAAATAAAAATGATTACAGTACTGTAATATAGTACAAAACAATAAAGAAAATACAAAATATGAAGAAAAATAAGTTAATCTGCACTTTACCTTTGAAAACCTTCATGGCTGGTGTGAGGGAGACAAGAGAGGAGAGGGTTATTGTGTAGGACAGCTTTCACTATCACTAACAGAATCACTGCTGTATATTGGCTCAATGGAATCTTTTTCTGCACGGGGTCATTGTATACATTTGCAAGGTTGTTGACTATAGTATTGATAAACTCTTGTCATATTTTGTATTTAATGTAACTGGCGATAAGGCAGCAGAAGAAAGGGTCTATTATCTGCAGGCAGTCTGACCCAGAATGAAGCAAAGCATTCCTAAGCTTACTCTTGTATGGAAAGCAAAGGACTGTCTGTAGGCGCTTTGAAGTGACAAAAAATACACTAGGGCCAGTTGTGGGCACCTTCCAATGTTCTGAAAAATCACTGGTTTCTGCCAGACACTGGCCTGACACTGAGCATCTGAGCATGGGAGACAATCACCCACAATCCCACAGAGAGAGAGACAGAGACAGAGAGAGAGGAACCATTGGCTCAGTTGTGATCATGTGACATTTGGCGTCATGTACTATTCTTATTGCAAGACATCGCAGGTTTATCAAGTTAAAATTTATTAGAAATGTTTGCTTGTCTTGCAGAACACTCACGGAGCAAGTTACTCGCAATCCAAGGTTTTACTGTAACAGAAATAGGTGACCTCAGCACTTTCCATATAAAAAGCTGGGGTACCTGGGTGGCTTAGTTAGGCATCTGACTCTGGGTTTTGCTCATGTCATGATCTCATGATCTCATGAATTGGAGCTCTGCACTGACAACACAGAGCCTGCTTGGGATTCTCTTTCTCTCTCTTCCTCCTCTTCCCTCCCTCCCTCTCCCTTTCCCTCTCTCTCTCTCTCTCTGCCCTTCCCCACCTTGTGCGCTCTCTCTCTCTCTCTCTCAAAATAAATAAATAAACTTTTAAAAAAAAGCTATCTACTTAGTATAACACATTCTAGCCCCATCCATGTCATTGCAAATGGCAAGATTTCATTCTATGTTAAGTGAAATAAGTCAGAGAAAGACAAATACCATATGATTTCACTCATGTGGAATTTAGGAAACAAAATAGGTGAACATGTGGGAAGCAGAGAGGTGGGAAGAGAAGAGAGGGAAATAAACCATAAGAAACTCTTAATGATAGAGACAAATAGGATTAATGGAGGGAGGTGGGTAGGAGATGGTCTATATAGGTAATGGGTGTTAAGGAGGGCGCTTGTGATGAGCACTGGATGTTGTATATAAGTGATGAGTCACTGAATTCTACTCCTGAAGCCAATATTGCACCTTATATTAACTAATTAAAATTTTTAAAAAGCTATCTCTTCAGCCACAACAGTTCTGGTTTGTACTTCTGTTTTTACTATATCTTCATAGGAAAAGAACCTTGTTAGGCCAGTAGTACCTTAAATTAGAAATAAAAGAGCATTGTTTCTATGCCCATGTGGAAGATGGGCTCTATGAGCCCTATGGACATGGGCTCCTATGTCTCTGGAAGAGACAGACCATTCTGCTATCCATTTATATGGACAGTTTGTCCCTATGTGTCAAGTGCATGCACACTAGACTTACTTTTTGAGCACCTTTTATCTACCAAGCTCAGTATTAGATTTGTTAGAAAATAAAAATATGAGTAAGAAACAGCTGCTTCTCTTAGGAATTTAGAGTCTCTTAGAGATGGAAGAAAACTAACATTTAATGAGCACCTACAGTGAAAAGCTATTTCACCTACAGTGAAAGCTGTTTACATGCATTGTCATATGCATTGTCTTATGTGAGTCTCTGTAAATGGGTAGATAGTATAGGGGTTCAGAATATGGAATCCACAGTCAGACTACTTGGGTTCAAATTTAGACTCCCAACACTACTTTTTCCAGCCTATCTTCTATCTTCTCTGGACTTCAATTTCCTCATCTGTAAGATGTAATAATACAACTAACCTCATAAAGCTATTGGGAGGATTGAATAAATTAATATGAACAAAGAGGTTAGAAAATTATGTGGTATGGGGCGCCTGGGTGGCGCAGTCGGTTAAGCGTCCGACTTCAGCCAGGTCACCATCTCGCGGTCCGTGAGTTCGAGCCCTGCGTCGGGCTCTGGGCTGATGGCTCAGAGCCTGGAGCCTGTTTCCGATTCTGTGTCTCCCTCTCTCTCTGCCCCTCTCCCGTTCATGCTCTGTCTCTCTCTGTCCCAAAAATAAATAAAAAACGTTGAAAAAAAATTAAAAAAAAAAAAAGAAAATTATGTGGTATGTAATAAGCACTAAGTAATTATTTATTTAAAAGTTAAATAGCTATTCATCAATTGATGGAACTGGAATTCAACTATCTCTTTCCCTTTCCCTTTTAGTGGACATTGATATAAGACAATGGGACAATTTACTTCTTTTGTTAGAAGAAATAAAAAAAAGTTAATAGCAATTCAGAGGAGAGAGTACTTGGTTCTGCACTGGGGATTAGAAGGAGTCCTTAATCTGGGTCTAGATGGATGAGGGAAATTCCATTTGGGAAAGGGATATTCTAGAAGGCAAATTCCTATAAAGCAGATACTATGTTTTTTTTGATTGTTTATTTTTTAATTTTTTTTTAACGTTTATTTATTTTTGACACAGAGAGAGACAGAGCATGAACGGGGGAGGGGCAGAGAGAGAGGGAGACACAGAATTGGAAGCAGGCTCCAGGCTCTGAGCCATCAGCCCAGAGCCCGATGCGGGGCTCGAACTCACGGACCGCGAGATTGTGACCTGAGCCGAAGTCGGCCGCTTAACCGACTGAGCCACCCAGGCGCCCGATACTATCTTTTTATAATCTTGTAGCTCTCATACCCCAAGTAGGAAGATAGTAGGCACTCAATAGCTAGTTATCAAACTGAATTGAACTTAATAAGTGGAGAATGGAGAATGTATTGAAGGAGAATAGCTGAATGGGTCAAGCTGTGAGCGTGCTAGATCCTTGGTTACCTCCTTCTCTGTCTGTCCTGGAGTTTTACTTTTTGTTTTCATTTATCACAATCAGGAATGACCTCAATTATCCATATCCTATATCAATGTAAGTAAAAATCAGTGTAGGAAAAATTTCACAGTACTTTGTTATTCTGGTTTGACAGAGACTTGAAGAGAAGATCTGATAAAAAACAGTTGCTTCCCTTTCTTTGAAAATGTGTAAACATTATTTACTACTCTGGCCCATCAATGAAGTGAATCAGCAGATTTCTCTGGCTGGATACTTTGTATCTGGGTCTGAAATGATATAATTTGTTACTCCTAAAAATGGGAAGTGGAATAAATTAATTTAGAGAGACTAGCAGGGTGGAGGAAGTTACCTAGTGTCTAGATATATTTTGAGCCATTTTTATTGTTTTGATGTCATGGCATAGGATTTTTTTCTATTCTCACATTTTATATCCTAATTTCAAAGATGTGACAGGTTACATGTTATTTCTGCTTGCTTGTTTTAAAGTTATTGAACATGGGGATTTATTTGCAAGTTGTTTATTTGTTTTAAAGCATTTTTAGGATACGGTAGGGATAAATTATTAAATAATTTCTGAGATTAAAGACCTTTCTTTCCACATGGATGTAGACTATTGTTTCATGACCTTATTTTAAAAATGTAAAATGTAATGTTTTTAGAAGTATTGTTTCTACAACTACAGTTGTTGCTTAGTATCTGAGAAATGAAGGGTGTAAGTGTTGTGAATAACTTATTCACAACAGAATATAATTTAAAACTAACTTCTGATTAGGTTTTAAAAATAAGAATTTGAGGGGGAGGGGCCAACATGGTGGAGAAGTAGGGGGAATCCATATTTCCCACGTCTCTCAAACAAAGAAGTGTAGAAGCCAAAGGACTTTGAACACCAGAGCCTGGGAGGAAAAGAGACTGAATCTACTAGGAAGAAAATGGGAAAGCGGAGATAAAAAAGGCCACGTGGGCATGGAGGGGAGGGACCCCCTTCTGTGGAGAGACAAAAGGAAGAGAAAGAGTGGCTAGGGAAGTGTAGGACCGTATCTGGACAGGAGAAAGACCTGGGACTGAGACTGAGAGGGATCCAATCTCTAACTGGGGGGCCTTCTTCGGACTGGAGCTGCTCCCTGTTTGTGCACCTGGGGAGGAGGGCTTGGGTACAGTGGTAGGTCAGGGGCTCAGTCCACAGCTGGAAAAAGTGATTCCCTCCCTGGAAGGCTGCGTGATAGTACAGAACCTGCCTGCGTCCACCACTCCCCGGCACAGTGGCTGGATTGAGGACGCAGTCTGCAGGAGGAAAAGGAGGCCATCTCCCTGTAGTGCTGTGGGAAAAGACAAAGCCTGCCTGCGTCCGCCATCCCAGGGGCTCGTGGCGAGGGCAGCGGCTCAGTCCACAGTAGGAGAAGGCTGTCCTCCCTGAAGTGCGGCGACACAGACAAAGCCAGCCCGGACCACATATTGTCGCTCAGAGGCGCTTCCCTGGTGCCAGAGCACATGAAGCGGGACTTTGAATCCTAGCCAAGCGCAGGGTTAGGGGAGCTGGTGGAGAGAGAAAGACCACCCCGTCTGCGCCCACAGCACAGTGAGGACGACTCAAACAGTCCACTGGGTCCGGATCCATGGAGAAGAGACTGGGGAACCACCGTTTCTAACCCCCTGCCCCCATTACCACCACCAAGGTGGGGCCTCAGGGATCACTCCCAGGGCCAATAGTAGAGATGGGTTCGGATTACGCCAAGCCACGCCCCTTTGCACTGGGTAACTGCGTTTCCATTGGAGCGGCACAGACCCTCCGGACAGCTACTACCTACAAGCGATGCAGCATTTCCTGGATTAACTCTAGGTCAATTCTGGATATATAGATATATGCTACCTTACCCTGCCATTTCTCCTCCTCCTATCTTCCCTCCCCTAGGCTGGTTACTCTGGTTATTGGTCTGTCTAAACAGGCATATTTAATCCATTGTCTTGATATATGTTCTATACCTCCTTCTTTACACTCCTTTCTCTCTCTCTCAAATAATCAAGCTATATAGTTTGGGTAACTTTATCTTCATTTCATTTTCCTTGCCTCCTTTATTTTCCTTTCTCTCTCTATTAAGCCTTTTAGTCTCTCTGCCTAATCAGTGTTTATTCCCCCTGCCCCCGTTCCTATCATTTCTCTCTTTGTATGTGCTTTTCCATCAGCACCGCCTCCACCCTCTTCTTTACTTGTAGTCAGTGTCTTTGGGTTTTTGTTTTTAGTCTTTAGTTTTTCGTTTTTGTTTGTTTATTTGTTTGTGTGTTTGCATGTTTTTGTCTCCTGTTTGTTTTCCTTTACAGGGCTACTCCAAGGAACAAATCAAAGCACACCTAGTGGAGGGTCCAAAATATCACTACGAGTAGGGTAATAAAATAACCAGTCACGACAACGAGAGCAAGTAATAGTCTTGGAAAAGACACCTCCTGAAGAGCCGGGCCCTGGACAGTGTATGACCCTCCTTTAATACAGTGGTGCTCGCAGGTGCAGAGCACACAACAAGCTTTTAAAATGCATAAAGGACAGAAAACTAGCCAAAATGACAAAATGGAAGAATTCTCCTCAAAAGAAATACCGGAAGTAGCGACAGCTAATGGATTGATCAAAACCGATTTAAGCAATATAATGGAACAAGAATTTAGAATAATAGTCATAAAATTAATTGCTAGGCTTGAAAAAAGCATAGAGGACAGCAGAGAATCTATTGCTACAGAGATCAAGGGACTAAAAAATAGTCATGATGAATTAAAAAATGCTATAAGTGAGGTGCAAAATAAAATGGAGGTGGCCACAGTGCGGATTGAAGAGGCAGAGGGGAGAATAGGTGAATTAGAAGATAAAATTATGGAAAAAGAGGAAGCTGAGAAAAAGAAAAATCCAGGAGTATGAGGGGAGAATTAGAGAACTAAGTGATGTAATCAAATGGAACAATATCCATATCATAGGAATTCCAGAAGAAGAGAGTGAGAAAGGGGCTGAAGGTGTACTTGAACAAATCATAGCTGAGAACTTCCCTGATCTGGGGAAAGAAACTGGCATTGAAATCCAAGAGGCACAGAGAACTCCCTTTAGATGTAACTTGAATCGATCTTCTGCACAACATATCATAGGTGAAACTGGCAAAATACAAGGATAAACAGAGAATTCTGAAAGCAGCTAGGGATAAACAGGCCCTGACTTACAAAGGTGGACACATAAGGGTAGTAGCAGACCTATCTACCGAAACTTGGCAGGCCAGAAAGGAATGGCAGGAAATCTTCAATGTTATGAACAGAAAAAAATATGCAGCCAAGAATCCTTTACCCAGCAAGTCTGTCATTCAGAATAGAAGGAGAGATAAAGGTTTTCCCAAACAAACAAAAACTGAAGGAATTCATTACCACTAAACCAGCCTTATAAGAGATCCTAAGGGGGACTCTGTGAGTGAAATGTTGCAAGGACCACAAAGTACCAGAGATCACACTACAAGCATGAAACCTACAGATATTACAATGACTCTAAACACATATCTTTCAATAAGACTGAATGTAAATGGACTAAATGGCTCCAACCAAAAGACATAGGGTATCAGAATGGATAAAAAAAACCCACAAGACCCATCTATTTGCTGTCTATAAGAGACTCATTTTAGACCTGAGGACACCTTCGGATTGAAAGTGAGGGGATGGAGAACTATCTATCATGCTACTGGAAGTCAAAAGAAAGCTGGAGTAGCCATTAGTAGCCAGTAGTAGACAAACTAGACTTTAAAGGTTGTAACAAGAGACGAAGAAGGGCATTATATAATAATTACAGGGTCTATCCATCAGGAAGAGCTAACAATTATAAATGTCTATGCACCAAATACAGAAGCCCCCAAATATATAAAACAATCACAAACATAAGCAACCTTATTGATAAGAAAGTGGTAATTGCAGGGGACTTTAATACTCCACTTACAACAATGGATAGATCATCTAGACACAGAATCAATAAAGAAACAAGGGCCCTGAATGATACATTGGATCAGATGGACTTGACATATATTTAGAACTCTGCATCCCAAAGCAACAGAATATACTTTCTTCTCGAGTACACATGGAACATTCTCCAAGATAGATCACATACTGGGTCACAAAACAGCCCTTCATAAGTATGAAAGAATTGAGATCATACCATGCACACTTTCAGACCACAATGCTATGAAGCTTGAAATCAACCACAGGAAAAAGTCTGAAAAACCTCCAAAAGCATAGAGGCTAAAGAACACCCTACGAAAGAATGAATGGGTCAACCAGGCAATTAGAAAAGAAATTAAAAAATATATGGAAACAGATGAAAATGAAAATACACCAATCCAAATGCTTTGGGATGCAGCACAGGCGGTCCTGAGAGGAAAATACATTGCAATCCAGGCCTATCTCAAGAAACAAGAAGAATCCCAAATACAAAATCTAACAGCATACCTAAAGGAAATAGAAACAGAACAGCAAAGACACCCCAAACCCAGCAGAAGAAGAGAAATAATGAAGATCAGAGCAGAAATAAACAATATAGAATCTAAAAAAACAGTAGAGCTGATCAGTGAAACCAAGAGTTGGTTTTTTGAAAAAAAAATTGATAAACCTCTAGCGAGGCTTCTCAAAAAGAAAAGGGAGAGGACTCAGATAAAATCGTGAATGAAAATGGAATTATTACAACTAGTCCCTCAGAAATACAAGCAATTATGTATGCTTTATGAATTATGAATACTATGAAAAATTATATGCCCACAAACTGGACAACCTGGAAGAAATGGACAAATTCCTAAGCACCTACACACTTCCAAAACTCAAACAGGAAGAAATAGAAAATTTGAACAGACCCATAACCAGTGAAGAAATTGAATCAGTTACCAAAAATCTCCCAACAAATAAGAGTCCAGGACGAGATGGCTTCCTTGGGGAATTCTACCAGACATTTAAAGCAAAGATAATACCTGTCCTTCTCAAGCTGTTCCAAAACATAGAAAGGGAAGAAAACTTCCAGACTCATTCTATGAAGCCAGCATTACTTTGATTCCCAAACCAGACAGAAACCCAGAAAAAAAAAACCAAAAAAAACAAAACAAAACAAAACAAAAAAAACTACAGGCCAATATCCCTGATGAATATGGATGCAGAAATTCCCAACAAGATACTAGCAAGTTGAATTCAACAGCATATGAAAAGAATTATTCACCATGACCAAGTGGGATTCATTCCTGGGATGCAGGGCTGGTTCAATATTCGCAAATCAATCAATGTGATACGTCACATTAATAAAAGATAACCATATGATCCTGTCAATCGATGCAGGAAAAGCATTTGACAAAATTCAGCATCCTTTCTTAATAAAAACCCTCAAGAAAGTTGGGATAGAAGGAACATAAACATCATAAAAGCCATTTATGAAAAGCCCACAGCTAATATCATCCTCAGTGGGGAAAAACTGAGCTTCCCCCCTGAGATCAGGAACACGACAGGGATGTCCACTCTCACTGTTGTTGTTTAACATAGTATTGGAAGTTCTAGCATCAGCAATCAGACAGCAAAATGAAATCAAAAGCATCAAAATTGGCAAATATGAAGTCAAGTTTTCACTTTTTGCAGATGACATGGCACTATACATGGAAAACCCGATAGACTCCACCAGAAGTCTGCTAGAACTGATACATGAATTCAGCAAAGTTGCAGGGTACAAAATCAATGTACAGAAATCAGTTGCATTTTTATACACTAATAAGCAACAGAAAGACAAACTGTTCCCATTCACAATTGCACCAAGAATCCTAAAATAACTAGGGATAAACCTAACCAAAGATGTAAAAGATCTGTATGCTGAAAACTATAGAAAGCTTATGAAGGAAATTGAAGAAGATACAAGGAAATGGAAAAATATTCCGCACTCATGGATTGGAAGAATAAATATTGTTAAAATGTCAATACTACCCAAAGCAATCTATACATTCAGTGCAATCCTAATCAAAATTGCACCAGCATTCTTCTTGAAGCTAGAACAAGAAACCCTAAAATTTGTATGGAACCACAAAAGACCCTGAATAGCCAAAGTAAAATTGAAGAAGAAGACCAAAGCAGGAGACATCACAATCCCAGACTTTAGCCTCTACTACAAAGCTGTAATCATTAAGACACCATGGTATTGGCACAAAAACAGACACATAGGCCAATGAAATAGAATAGAGACTCCAGAATTGGACCCACAAACGTATGGCCAACTAATCTTTGACAAAGCAGGAAAGAATATCCAATGGAAAAAAGACAGTCTCTTTAACAAATGGTGCTGGGAGAACTGGACAGCAACATGCAGAAGGATGAAACTAGACCACTTTCTTACACCATGCACAAAAATAAAGTGGATGAAGGACCTGAATGTGAGACAGGAAACCATCAAAACCCTAGAGGAGAAAGCAGGTCAAAAACCTTTCTGACCTCAGCCGCAGCTATTTCTTGCTTGACACATCTCCAAAGGCAAGGGAATTAAAAGCAAAAATGAACTACTGGGACCTCATCAAGATAAAAATCTTCTTCCTGCAAAGGAAACAATCAACAAAACTAAAAGGCAACCTATGGAATGGGAAAAGATATTTGCAAATGACATACTGGATAAGGGCTAGTATCCAAAATCTATAAAGAACTCACCGAACTCCACACCCAAAAAACAAATAATCCAGTGAAGAAATGGGCAGAAGACATGAATAGACACTTTTCTAAAGAAGATATCCAGATGGCCAACAGGCACATGAAAAGATGCTCAACATCACTCCTCATCAGGGTAATACAAATCAAAACCACACTGAGATACCACCTCACACCAGTCAGAGTGGCTAAAATGAACAAATCAGGAGACTATAGATGCTGGAGAGGATGTGGAGAAACAGAAACCCTCTTGCACTGTTGGTGGAAATGCAAACTCTGGAAAACAGTGTGGAGGTTCCTCAAAAAATTAAAAATAGATCTACCCTATGTCCCAGCAATAGCACTGCTAGGAATTTACCCAAGGGATACAGGAGTACTGATGCATAGGGGCACTTGTACCTCAATGTTTATAGCAGCACTTTCAACAATAGCCAAATTATGGAAAGAGTCTAAATGTCCATCAACTGATGAATGGGTAAAGAAGGTGTAGTTTGTATATACAATGGAATACTTCTTGGCAATGAGAAAGAATGAAATCTGGCCATTTGTAGCAACATGGGTGGAACTGGAGTGTGTTATGCTAAGTGAAATAAGTCAGAGAAAGACAGATACCATATATTTTCAGTCATATGTGGATCTTGAGAAACTCAGTAGAAGACCAGGGGGGAGGGGAAGGGGGAAAAAAAAGTTACAGAAAGGGAAGGAGGCAAACCATAAGAGACTCTTAAATACTGAGAACAAACAGGGTTGATGGAGGGTGGGAGGGAGGAGAAAGTGGGTGATGGGCATTGAGGAGGGCACCTGTTGGGATGAGCACTGGGTGTTGTATGGAAAACAATGTGACAATAAATTTCATATAAAAAAAGAAACCAATTTGACAATAAATTACATTAAAAAAATAAAATGCTAAAATAAATAAATTAAAACAAAAATGAATTTTACATTCTTAACTGTATTTCATAGATTTGTTGATCATAAAGGTATAACATCTGGTTTGATGAAAAATTTCACTTTTTAGAGCTGACACACTCAAAGAACATGTGCTGTGGCAGGAGTACCATGGTCAGGTTTTAAGCAGTAATTAACTGTCTAAAACTCAGTATTATTTGTCACATTAAGTTAATTTAATTAGTTATACGATTATTGGTTTTGTTGCTTATATATTTCATTTGGAAATTAGTTTCTGCTTTGAAGTTGTATAAGAGCTATAAGCATAAGAGGTTTATATTTAATTTTGTGTTTCGGTGTTAGCATACTAATAAAATAATTGAAGCTTGAGCAGAAAATCTGGGCAAATTATCATGTGACTTAACTCATTAAAATCTCAGTCTCTCAGTTTTTTGCTTGTGTTGATCTGCTCTCCTTGTTTGCCACGTGTCGGTTATATGGATTTTCTGAGGGGGTTCAGTTTACTTGTACATTAAAACAAGTGTTTTTATAAGGAATAATTTGTAGATCTTCTTAGATCCTTTCTGTAAGTTAATCTTACATATCTTTTCAAGGAGTTGGAGGTTAATTAGAGTTTTTCTTAAAAATTGAGATAAAAATGATAAAAACCTTACAGTTCTACCATACTTTTAGCTTTTCAGTAGTACTTTCATGTTTATTATATCATTTTTAGATCCACTGTTTAAACTGATTAATTTCTTTCCAGAAGAGTTAGCTTGTTTTAGGCTTAAGGACAGAATGCATTGGTGTTTTACGTTTATTATCACATCCTGTGGTTCTGGATAGACAGCCCCTAATGCTTTTCAGGCATAGAAAGGGACATCATATAGGCAGTGATGGAAAGATGTTTTCTGTTTTTCCTGGGTATGAGATAAAAGAGATGGGGAATTTCAATAGAAAAGATAAAAGATACCTGGAGAACTTTTCTGACACAGTAAAATGAATTTTTAAAAAGCTGTGGAATCTCCTCTGGAGATTTGAATGTGAAGATTTAAAATAATATTTTAATGGTATAGTTATCAGTGCAGTAAGGGAATGGACAAGAGATCTCTTGCATGTTTGTGAATTTGTGCACTGTACCTTCTCCCTGCAGCTGGTTTTGTGGCCATGTGACAGGGCAGTTGGACAGGCCCTACTCTTAGAAGGGCTTTGTGCTCAGTTTAATTATTTGCTGTTATCATCTTGAAATTCTGAAAGTTTGAGGAAGTCTGGATTTTCATTTTGCATTAGGAACTGTAAATGATGTAGCCTGTTTCCCAGCATTGTTTGAAGATGAGTTAAACATGTGAAAGTCCATTCTGAGCCTCCCCCAGTGCACTGTGAGTTCTCTTTCCTATATTATTTCCTGGGTCTCTCTTGTCAGCTGCATGTACCTTGAGGCACCCAGAGAAGTTATTTGGGACTCCTTGCTCTAACAGTAGTGACTCTTTTCTATAGCTATTTTGTCACTTATCCCTGAATTTCACTTATCTGAAAATACAGTTCCTTTAATGTGGGACTCAACGTATCCTTTCTATCATCTTGCAACAAGTTCTCTAAGCTGTCTTACCTACAAAAACAACCCAGAGCTTTCAGCTGTCAGATTTTGTTAGCTATGTTAAGACACTGGCAGCCTGAACTCAGACTACTATATTATGTAATTTGGTATTTTTTAAAATCAAGAAATTAATTAAGTTAAAGATGGTGTTACAATGATAAAAATATATAAGAAACTGCTTAGTGAAGTTGAGCATTATAGAATTGTAAGATACTTCTCATTTTTACCTTTATTTTTTCAATGGTGCCCTTTTTGTACTTTCATGAGCTTTGTTTTCTTTTTTTTAGAAAGTAAGGCTTGTTGACACATCTCACATACAGTAAAATTCATACATTTTAAGGTGTACAGTTCTGTGCATTTTCTACAGACATATGCTGTTGTAAAACCACCCCCACATCAAGGTGTAGACTATTTCTGTCACCCCAAAAGATTCCCTCAGGCCCCTTTGTGGGCAGTCCCCCATTCCTGGTCCCAACCCTAGCAACCTTTAATCTGTTTTTGTTCCCTGTAGTTTTGTCTTTTCCAAAATGTTTTATAAATGGAATCATACAATATGCAACCTTTTTAGTGTGCTTTTTATAATATTCTAGACTGTTATATAAATGGAATTATATAATATGTAGCTTCTTCCACTTGACATAATGCTCTTGATATTCCCATGCTGTTTACTAATGCAGTAGTTTGTTCCCATATATTGCAGTTTAGTATTCCATTGCATTAATATACTACAGTTTCTTTATCCATTCATTAATTAGTTGTTGGACATTTAGGTTGTTTATAGTTTTTGCTGATTAATAACAAAGCAGATATAGACATTTGCATGCATGTTTTTATGGGGACATAAATCTTCATTTCTGTCGAGTACATATCTAGGAATGGGATTGCTGGATTGTATATGTTTAGTTTTTTCCAGAACTGCTAAGTGTCTTCCAAAGTGGCTGCACTATTTTGCCTTCCCACCAGTAATGAATGGGTGTGCCTTTTGCTCTGCATCCTTGTCAGCACTTGGTGTTGTCAATTTAAAAAAATTATCCATTTAAATATGGGAGTACTATTATCTCATGGTGGTTTTAATATGATTTCTCTAATGAATAATGATATCGAGCGTCTTTTCATGCATTTATTTGCCATCTGTTATAATCTTTGGTGAAATGGTTAAATTATTTGCTTAATGATTTGTTTGAATAATTTATTTTTTACTGTTGAGTTATGAGAGTTCTTTATGTATGTCAGTTATCAGTCCTTTGTCAGATATTTGTTTGCAAATGTTTTCTCCCAGTCTGTGGATTGTCTTTTCATTTTCTTGCATTGTCTAGAAAGGGGTTTTAAAATTTCATGACACCCATTTTAACAATATTTTCTTTTATGATATGCTTTTTTTTTAATGTTTATTTTTGTGTGAGAGACTGTGAGCGGGGGAGGTGCAGAGAGAGGGAGACAGAGGATCCGAAGCAGGCTCTGCACTGACAGCTGAGAGCCTGATGCAGGGTTCAAAATCACAAACCCTGAGATCATGACCTGAGCCAAAGTTGGATGCTTAATTGACTGAGCCACCCAGGTGCCCCTCTTTTATAGTTTATGCTTTTTGTGTTCTCTTTTATAGTTCTTTGCCTACTCTAAAGTCACAAAGACTTCTTCCCATGTGTTCTTCTAGAAGTTTTATAGTAGAAATTTCATATTTAGTTAATGTGATTCTTCCATTTCAAGTTAGTTTGTACCTTGTGTATGGTGCTAGATATTGGTTGAGGTTTTTTTTTTAAACACATGGATATTCAATTGTATCAGCACCCTTGTTGAAGATTCCTTTCTCCATTGAATTGCCTTAGTCTCTTTGCTGAAAATCTATTGGCCATAAATGTGCTGGAGCCATCTATTCTGTTCCACCAATATCAAAGTGTCTTAATTACTGTGGTTTTGTTATAGGCCTGAAAGCAGGCAGTGTGAGTCCTCCAGCTTTACTGTTCTTTTTCAAAATTGTTTGGGCTATTGTAGTTCCTTTTTCTTTCCATATATGTTTTGGAATCAGCGATTTTAAAACAAATCTCCTGGGATTTGAATTGGATTTGCATTGAATTTGCAGATCAATTTGGAGAGATTTGATTTCCCTTCATGTATTTTGAAGCTCTGTTGTCAGGTCTATACATATTTAGGATTGTTATGTCTTTTTGGTCAGTTGGTCCTTTTATGTAAGGGACTTTATGTAGCATCCCTCTTTATCCTTGGTAATTTAACCCTTGTTCTGAAGTCTGCTTTGATATTAATATAGTCATTGCAGCTTTCTTTTGATTAATGTTTGTATGGCATATTTTTTTATCCTTTTACTTTTAATAAGTTTATATCTTTAAAAAAATTTTTAATGTTTATTTATTTTTGAGAGAGACAGAGACAGAGTGTGAGCCGGGGAGGGGCAGAGCTAGAGGGAGACACAGAATCCAAAGCAGACTCCAAAGAGCTGTCAGCACAGAGCCTGTTATGGGGCTTGAACCTGTGAACTGCTGGAACATGGCCTGAACTGAAGTCAGATGCTTAACCAACTGAGCCACCCAGGTGCCCCTTAACCAGTTTATATCTTAATCTTTAAAGTGGGTCTCTTGTAAATAGCATATTGTTGGGCCTTGCATTTTTTATGCAGTTTGGCATCACGACTTTCTTTGGTTGTCCTGCATGATCTGGCTTTGTCGTTTCTCCAGTCTCACCTATCTCATTGCACTGTCTCTCCTCACTGCTGTCTATCAGACTATCATTAATTTAGTTTCTGGAACTCCTAACATGCTTTCTTGCTATAAACCATTGTTCTTGCTGTTGTCTCTGCCCTGAATATTCTTATCCTACCACTCTTTTGCCCTGCAGCCCCCGCCCCATGCCATGCTGTAAACTTCTAGTAAATACCCTTCTTGTCCTTTAAGTCTCTTCTTCATAGACACCTTTTCTGATTTTCCTATCTAGAGCAGGCCCTTTATATCTGTAACAGAGTCATGCTTATTTCCTTCTAGCTATACTCCTAATAGTGCATGTCAGTTTGTTTACCGTACGGGAGATACGTGGGAGATACTGTAAGTTTAGTTCCAGACCACCGCAGTAAAGTGAATATTGCAGTAGAGCAAGTCAAATGATTTTTTTTTGGTTTTCTAGTACATAAAAAGTTATGTTTACACTGTACTGCACTCTGTTAAATGTGTAATAGCATTATGTCTAAAAAAAGTACATACCTTAATTAAAAATACTTGTAGCTAAACAAATGGTAGCCATCAGCTGAGCTCTCAGTAAATTATAATCTTTTTGCTGGTGGAGGGTCTTGCCTGGATGTTGATGGCTGCTGACTGCTCATAGTGGTGGTGGTTGAAGGCTGGGGTGGCTGTGGCAATTTCGCAAAATAAGACAATAATGAAGTTTGCTGCATTGATTTACTCTCCCTTTCATAAACAATTTCTCTGTAGCATGTGAGGCTGTTTGAAAGCATTTTACCAACAGAACTTCTTTCAAAATTGGAGTCCGACTTCTAAAACCCTGCTGCTGTTTTGTCAACCAAGTTGATGTAATATTCTAAATTCTTTGTTGTCATTTCAACAGTCTTCACAGCCTGTTAATCAGAAATAGATTTCATTTCAATACACCACTTTCTTTTCTCATCCATGAGAAGCAACTCCTCATCCATTAAAGTTTTATCATGAGACTACAGCGATTTGGGCTCAACTTCTACTTCTCTTGCTGTTTCTACCACATCTGCAGTTACTTCCTCCATGGAAGTCTTGAGCCCCTCAGAGTCATTCATGAGGGTTGGAATCCACTTCTTCCAAACTCCTGTTAATGTTGATATTTTGACTTCTTTCCATAAATCACAAGTTTTCTTAATGGCATCTAGAATGGTGAATGGTGAATCCTTTCCAGAAGGTTTTCAATTTACTTTGCACAGACCCATAAGAGGAATCACTGTCTATGGCAGCCATAGTATTATGAAATGTATTTCTTAAATAATAAGACTTAAAACTAAAAAATTATTCCTTGATCTATGGGCTGCAGAATGAATGTCGTATTATCAAGAATGAAAACAACATTCATCTCATTGTTTGCCTCCATCAGAGTTCTTGAGTAACCAGGTGCATTGTCAGTGAACAACACCACTTTGAAAATCATCTTTTTTTTCCTGAACAGTAGGTCTCAATAGCAGGCTTAAAATACTCAGTAAACCATGTGTAGACAGTTGTGCTCTCATCCAGGCTTTGTTGTTTCACTTCTAGAGCACAGACAGAATAGGTTTAGCATAAGTTTTGGGTCCTAGGATTTTGGGGATGGTAAATGGACAGTGGCTTCAACTTCAAGTCACCAACTACATTAGCCCCTTACAAGAGAGTCAGCCTGTCCTTTGAAGCTTTGAAGCCAGGTATTGATTTTTCCTCTCTAGCTATGAAAGTCCTAGATGGAATCTTCTTCCAATAGAAGGCTGTTTCACTGAAAATCTGAAAATCTGTTGTTTGGTATAGCTACCTTCATTAATTATCTTAGCTAGATCTTCTGGGTAACTTGCTTGCAGCTTCTATATTAGCACTTGCTGCTTCACCTCATACTTTTATGTTACAGAGATGGCTTATTCTCCCCTAAACCTCATGAACCAACCTGAGCTAGCTTCAGACTTTCCTTCTGCAGCTTTCTCACTGCTCTCAGTCTTCATAGAATTGAATGGAGTTAGAGCCTTGCTCTGGATTAAGCTTTGGCTTAAGGGAATGTTGTGGCTGGCTTGATCTTCTATCGAGAACATTCAGACTTTCTCTATATCAGCAATAAAGCTGTTTTTGCTTTCTTATCATTCATGTGTTCACTGGAGTAGCACTTTTCATTTCTTTTAGGAACTTTTTCTTTGCATTCACCATTTTGATCGCTGTTTGGTGCAAGAGGCCCAGCTTTTGACCAGTCTCAGCTTTTGACGTGCATTCCTCACTAAGCTTAATCATCTCTAGTGTTTTGTTTAGAGAGAGAGCTGATTAGGAGAGATGGGCAGAGGGAGAGAGAATCTCAAGCAGGCTCCACGCTCAGCACAGAGCCCGATGTGGGGCTTGATGCCATGACCTTGGGATCATGACTTGAGCTGAAATCAAGAGTCAGGTGTTCAACCAACTCAGCCACCCAGGTGCCCCAGTCATCTCTAGTTTTTTATTTAAAGTGAAAGACCTACAACTCTTCCTTTCACTTGAACACTTAGAGGCCATTGTAGGGTTATTAATTGGCCTAATTTCAATAGTTTTGTGTCTCAGGGAATAAGGAGTCCTAAAGAGAGGGAGAGAGCAGGGAAACGGCTGGTCAGTGGAGCAGTCAGAACACACACAATATTTATTGATTAAGTTTGCTACCTTACATGGATGTGGTTTGTGGCATCCCAAAGCAATTATAATAATAATATCAAAGATCACTGATCATAGATCAGTATAATAAATATAATAAATAAAAGGTCTGTTGCCACAGACCTTCAATTTGTACAAAATGCGATATCAGTGAATTTCAATAAATCCAAATGCAATAAAATAAGGTATGCCTGTATTGTCTACCATCTCCAATTGGAATGCCAATATTATGAAGGTAAAGGGATCTTAATCTGTTCTCCATTGAATGGTTGGCATTCACTAATAAAATGTCTAGCATATAGTATATACTTAATGAACAAATTTCTAAAATATGGCTCTTTCTAGCAGTTATATAATATATGTATATTTGTATGTGTATGATATATGTGCATATATATGGTGTATGTTTATATGTGTATACATTCATATATATGGTGTGTGTGTATGTGTGTGTGGTTCATTGTATATATCCTCCATTAGGCAGAACTGTGTTTATACTTGCTAAATTACTCTTTGCATATTAGCTGTCCCACATCTCAAGTAATCTGTAGTGGTGCTATTATATGACCAAGTATAGGATCTTTGTAAGACACTTTATAAAACTTAGCTTCATTTTTCTAAAAGTACCTGAAATTCTAAAAACTGCAGATATAACCAAGAGACACAAAACTAAAGATAGAGAAGTGATATACTTTTATGACAAATTCAGAATTAGATTAATTGAAAACCTAACTCAAAACTTCATAATCAGACATGCTTTTCAGTTCATTTTCCCATTTGAATATGTAATGAGATGTGGTACAGTGTTTAAATTTGACATTTGATAACTAACATAAAGTGGTAGTAAACTAGTAGTAAGATGTTAGAGCTAATTTATCGTTAGTCCATTAGGATCAACAAACATTGGTGGTGGGAAGAGGGACAAAGTCTGCTTAGAAAGTAATTAGTACTTCTAGGGGCGCCTGGGTGGCGCAGTCGGTTAAGCGTCCGACTTCAGCCAGGTCACGATCTCACGGTCCGTGAGTTTGAGCCCCGCGTCAGGCTCTGGGCTGATGGCTCAGAGCCTGGAGCCTGTTTCCAATTCTGTGTCTCCCTCTCTCTCTGTCCCTCCCCCGTTCATGCTCTGTCTCTCTCTGTCCCCAAAAATAAAATAAACGTTGAAAAAAAAAATTAAAAAAAAAAAAAAAAAAAAGAAAGTAATTAGTACTTCTATTTTTAAGGGACATTAATGAAGACTTTAATGTTATGGGTGACATATTAAAGAGCAACTGATGGTAGTAAGGAATTTTCTGGTGAGATAATGGAATTTAAAGATAAAGGAATGTCCTTTTCCTGCTGCAAACCCAGATACATTTTGGATTAAATATAGCAACAACAAAAAAATCTTTTCACGTATAGCCACGTTTGAAGTCTGGGGAGGCAAATATCCTTGTGCCAGAGGGAACTCAGAGATTGGAAGTTAAAGTCTAGAGGCCTATGAGACAGTAATTGGACTGGAGATTGGCCTCTGGGGTTTTAACCCAGGCTGGGGATAAGAGTGGAGGTTATGGGCTGCATATATAAGTAGAAACTAGACAAAGACAGCTTATTAAAGATTTTTTTTAATGTTAGAGTGCATGTATGAGTTGGGGAGAGGGGCAGAGGGAAAGAGAATGAGAGTGAGAGTGCGAGAGAGGCGGGGGGGGGGGAGACAGACAGACAGAGAGAGAGAGAGAGAGAGAGAGAGAGAGAGAGAATTTAAGCAGTCTCCACGCTCAGCATAGAGCCAAATGCAGGGCTCCATCCCCTGACCCTGGGATCATGACCTGAGCTGAAATCAAGAGTCAGACTCTCAACTGACTGAGCCATCCAGGGGCCCCTAAAGAGTATTTTTATCTCATGAATCAAATCAGATACAAGAAAGAAACTCAAAAAATTTTAGATTCGTGTAATCCATTTGTTGCTCTTGTTCAGTAAAATAGAGTGATTGGGCAATGGATTATCTATTCAAATTTGAATGAAACTCAGTTTTTTGCCATTATTCTTCTTTTAGGTCTTATCTCTGCCTTCATTGAGTTTTCATTTTATTGTATTTTGATTAAGTTGTAAGGTACAGAAAAGGGTAGTGTTTTGGCCATTAGCCTTTTATTTATTTCTTGAAAGCGTCACATGTTCTTGGTTAAGGAGAAACTAGCTCATAAGCATGGCAAATGTGTAGTCATTTATGAGCTGTGACAGAAGCAGCCAAATAATATAAACTTCTATCCTTGTATTGTTTTAAAGATTGTCTATTAAGGAATCATTGGTGGGACACCTGGATGGCCCAGTTGGTTAAGCGTTCAGCTTCGACTCAGGCTCAGGCATGATCTCATGGCTCATGGCTCTGTGCTGACAGCTCGGAGCCTGGAACCTGCTACCAATTCTGTGTCTCCATCTCTCTCTGCCTCTCCCCTGCTCGTGCTCTGTTTCTCTCTCTTTTAAAAATAAATAAACAGGGGCGCCTGGGTGGCGCAGTCGGTTAAGCGTCCGACTTCAGCCAGGTCACGATCTCGCGGTCCGTGAGTTCGAGCCCCGCGTCAGGCTCTGGGCTGACCGCTCAGAGCCTGGAGCCTGTTTCCTATTCTGCGTCTCTCTCTCTCTCTGCCCCTCCCCCGTTCATGCTCTGTCTCTCTCTGTCCCAAAAATAAAAAAAATAAAAAAAAAAAAAAATAAATAAATAAATAAACATAAAAAAAAAAGAATCACTGGCAAAACATTTAATGTTTCAAAAGTCTGGAGGGATAGAAAATGTGTTAAGAAAAATGAAGTTGCATTAGCAACCAACTCTTCTCTCAACATAAGGATGTAGGAGAAATTTACAGATATCATTATGTTGCCCATAAAGGGTTAACATCATTTAGAGTGGAATCCTTAAAGTATCCTTTCAATAATGGAATAACATGGTAGAGTGCTTCTTGAGATATCAGTATTTTAAAATGAATCAGCTTGTACTGAGTGCAACCTTCAACTTTCTTATTTTCCTAGAACTGATTTATTATTTAAATTATTTTTAAATTTTTATTTAGTGTTCTGTTTCTGCTTTTAAGGTTTTTTTTATTTTTTAGTTTTTTTAATATTTAATTTTGAGAGAGAGAGGGGGAGGGAAGGGGTAGAGAGAGAAGGAGACACAGAATCTGAAGCAGGCTCCAGGCTCTGAGCTGTCAGCACAGAGCCCAGTGCAGGGCTTGAATCCACAAACTGTGAGGTCATGACCTGAGCCGAAGTTGGAAACTCAACCTGCTGAGCCACCCAGGCGCCCCAAAGTTTTGTTATTCTTAAAGCACACCAAGGAGAATATTGGTAAAAATGTTTTAAAGGCAATTTTGTAAGGTCACAGCCCTTTCTGGATAAGCTTTAATGTAATTTAAATGTTGGGGTTTTATTTCAGGCTTTATTTTTATCTTTGTAGTGTTTTCACTCAGTAGGAGTTTCTGCAGACAGGTGTGGACCTGTGTAATAAAATGCAGCATATGTACCTCTGTACTCATTCAAACATTAACTGAATGCCCCCTCTGTGTTAGGCACTGTGCTACCTGAAGAGCATATACAGATGACTGACACAGTGGGAGAGACAGGGAGAGATAAGTACAAAGAAAACTACAGTCAAGTGTGTATGCTGTATAAAAATATATTCGGGATGCTGTGAGAACACAGATGTGGAGTATCTAACTTGGCCTTAGAGATCAGGTTAGTTTTCCAGAGTAAATGATGCCGAGCTGCATTTTAAAGGAAAACAAGAACTGGCCAGATAAAGAAAGAAGAGAAAGTTGTTCCAGATAGAAAATAGCACCCTGAAAAGACTTGTAGATATAAAAGAACACTCATTTACTTACTTGACAAATCTTCATTGAGCATCTACTGTATGCCCAGCTTATGTGAAACCTGCACTGGGGACATATTGGAGAGTAGAAAATACTTCCTGCCCTGTTGGAGTGTACAGTCTGTAGGAAAAAGAGATAAGTAATCACACAAATAATTTATAGAAACTATAGTTATGATAAATTCAATGAAGGAGAAGTCCAAGGTGTTGTGAAAACATGTAATAGAGTTGGAGTTGGGGCAGTGTTCCTTGAAAAAGTAACACTAGACCAGACAGCTAAAGGATAGGTTTGTAAACGAGCATTACACGCGGTTGTGTTGATCTCATTTTTCCTGTGGTTATTAAACATAGGTTCTTGGGTATCTGTAAAGATCTTCAAGGAGTACAGAATGGTTGGAATTTAGGGTACATATGGGAGAAGGAAAGGAGATGAGGCTGGAGAGGTGCACAGGAGCAAGATCATGGAAAGCCTTGCATACCAGTCTGGGAAGTTCAGTTTTTATCTTCAAGATGATGGATTGAAGGAACCATTGAAGGACTAAAAGCAAGGCTGGGAGAAACATAATCAGATTTGTGTTTTAGAAGGATCTTTTTGAGAAAGGTTACTGTGGAGGATAGGTTAGAGAAGGCAAAACTACATTAATACCCACTTCATTCTTTGTCAAGTAATACATCATATTTTTTATTAATATTTTAGTTCCTTTATTTCTGTCACATTAGTGGCTATTCTTCTGTCTTTATTTGTGATATACACACATATGGTGAGAACGATGGTTTTTACCTTTAGTAGTAGGCATGGCTTTTAAAGATTTCTCACAGGTCTTATAAGAGCAAGATTTGGAGAAAATGCATTTCATATATTTAAAAGTGATATGGCACAGCTCTAGAAATAATACTAATATTTTTAGGAGGAAAAACAAGTAGGGAATACCTAGTTATGCTTCTGTTTGCATTTTTATTGACATGGTTGCTGATTTTAAACGTAAGAGGTTCTGCTTCAATGAATGACTTACAATAATTATTAATATTTCCTTAACTGTAATTTCTCTTCTATAAAGTGCTGGACTAGTTGAGCTGTAAAGACCTTTCTGGCCATTGTAATCTGTGATTCCGTGTTTGGTTTTTCAACAGGTAGTCACACTTTTGCTTTCCTGTACTGACACACCAAATTGAGGCAGTGATTCCAAACAGTGGGTGATTCTCGTACCTAGGGGACATTTGGCATGTCTGGAGACATTTTTGGGTGTTAGAACTAGGGGAATTGCTACTCCTATCTAATGATGTAGTAAGGGCCCTGGATGCAACTAAACTTAGTAGAATGTAGAGAACAGCCCTCCCCAACAAGCATTAGCCCATTCTTTCGGAGGTGGTGGATATAGTTATGGAATACATTATGGTGATGGTTTCCGTGGGTATATTCTTCTCTCTGAACTCATCAAGTTGTGTACATCAAACATGAACAGCTTTTTGTATGTCAGTCATACTTCAACAAAGTGGTTTTGGGGGAAAAAAAAGAAACTGTTCAGCTCAAAATGACATAATGACAAGGTTGAGAAACCCTAAATTAAGGCAAGATTGTTAAGACTACCTTTGGTTAAAATATAGTCTTTGAATAGATCTCTTCTGTTGTCTTAGTCACCTTGGGCTGCTGTAACAAATAGACCATAGTGGTTTAAACAATAAATCCTTATTTCTCATAGTTCTGGAAGCTAGAAGTTCAGGATCAGGGTGCCAGCACAGTTGTGTTCCTGGTTTATAGATGGCCACTTTCTTGATGTAACCTCAGTTGGTAGAGAGACCTTTTCTTCTGGGTCTTTTCTTATAAGGGCACCAGTCCCATTTATTAGGGCTTCACCCTCATTACCTAATTACTTCCCAAAGGCCCCACCTCCTATTACCATCACAGATGGGGTTAGGATTTCAATGTGAATTTTGGGAGGACACATTCAGTTTGTAAAACGATATTTATTCACTCACTCTGAACATTGTCAAATGATAAGCACATTATCTTTGTATTCCTGTGGAATTGTCAAATACAGAGTAGGCCTTGTTGAGGTATCTGGGAGGACCCAATAAAACAGCATTGCTCTTCATTTACTGAATTCTAAAACAGTTGCGAAGTAGAAGAAGAGTAAATATTTGGGAACCAAAATATTATCCTCTTTCTAATAAAATGTGAATTAGAGGATGCAGCTTATATTTGTTGCCAGGTGGGCTTCTAAATTCTGAAACTCAGAAGCCTTATCAACATAGTCATAGCAGCACTGGACTGGGAGGAGTAACGGAGACTGTCCTTAGAGAACGAGGTCAGAATTTGTGTTCTCTGTGCTTGGCTCATTCCCAGGAGGCACAAGGAAGGAGCTGAGCCAAGCATATACAGTTTATTCCTCCAAATTTGCCAACTAATAAACCATTCTGTCTCCTTGGATAGAGGGAGGAAAGACATAGAGAGGGCCAAGACTTTGATACTAATTGAGCTCCCTCCATAAAGAAAGGTACACTAGGGAAGAGGAAGGTTTCTTCATCACAGGACTCAAGTGGTATAGAATCTACACATACCATGAATTTCTGCAGAGTCTAAAAGGGACTTTTTTCTGGATTTGTGTGCATATATGGTGTCTACCCATTAGTTAACCTACAACCAAAACAAGGAAAAAGAAATTTAAATTTTATATGATAAAAGGGACCTTCAAATATTAGTCAGTGGGCCTTAGTCTTGGTTGTACATTAGAATCACTTGGAAACTTTAAAAAATACTGATGCCAGCGGACAATCCCAGAACATTTAAAATAGAATCTGTGTGGGATAGGACCTGGGTGTTGCTGTTTTTAAAAGACCACTCAAGAGGATTCTGCTGTATAGGCAAGATTGAGTGTCACTAATCCAGTCTAACCTTCTCATTTTATAGATAAAAACTGAATCCCAGAGTTTTGGTGACTTAACTAAGGCTATGGTTAGTGAGAGCTGGAGTAAGAATCTGGTCTTTTTCTACCTCAGAGTCTATGGCTTGTTATTGAAAACAAAGCTTTTGGTGGGTCCTTTTTTTTTTTTTTTTTTTCCCTCCCCAAATTTTAGCTCAGCAAAAGAATTTACAAAAGCACTAGTCTTATGTTGGGAGACTTGGGCTTTAATCCTGGCTCTGGCACTAGTTGGCTGAAACATTTGGCCTCAGTTTCTTTATCTTTTAAAATTAAGGGGTTAGACAAGATCATTTCCAAAGGTTTTTTAGTCAGTGAAACTCTGTGCTTCTTCTGTAGTTTCACAGACTTATTGCTTCTTAGATGGTGTTAATTGCTATTGTGGTTTCAACTTTTACTAAGAATCCATTGTCTCAGGGAAGGAAAAATAACATAAAATAGAGAGGAAGACAAACCATAAGAGACTCTTAAATACAGAGAACAAACAGGGTTGCTAGAGGAAGGTGGGTGGGGGAATGGACTAAATGGGTGAGGGGCATTAAGAAGGACACTTGTTGAGATGAGCCCTGGGTGTTATATGTAAATTATGCATCACTAAATTCTACTCCTGAAACCATTGTTACACTCCGTTTTAGCTAACTTGGATTAAATTTAAAAAAAGAATCCAGTGTCTAGCAAGTGTGATGCTAGCTGCTTTCATATACATGAACTCATCGTAATTGAAATATTTTAGGATAGGGCTAATGGGGAATCTTCAAAATAATTATTAAAATCTAGATATTACAACCAGTTAAAATTACGTGTTGAAAATCTGAGCTGCTTTAATTTGTTTCATTAGTTTACTGTAGAGGTAGCCTCTAGGGATATGTTAACGTGGTAAAGAATATCAGGAAAAATGCTTCTAATTTTTCTTGGTATTTCCAAGTCTGGGTATATTCAAATATCTGAATAATTATTTCAGTCATTTTAATGTAATCCTAATATTTCTCAATATATAAGTAAAACCTGAAACAAAATTATTTAATCCAGTTATGTTCTTTTAGTTATTTTTGTGTTCATTTCATCATTTTATATATAAGTAATCAACTTAGTATTGTTAGAAATTTAAATTGTTAATTGTTTCAGCTTGTATTTCTAAGGGCAGGGCCTGTTCTATTCCAGGGATTAAGTTATGTACCTTTCCCTTCTGTACCCTACATAGCTCTGTCCCTGCCACTTAAGAAGTGGTTGGCTTAATTACTGTTTTATACTCTGGTATTAACAGTCCACTGTGTCTTGTTTTTCCATATATATCACAAACTGGAATTTCCTTTTGGCACTATTTGATAATGAATTGTAATAGAAGGTCACTATGACTAATGAATAGAATTATTTCATTAAATGTTTCTACTAGTGTTATTTATAGTCACTTATATGCTTATCCATTATTTTATGACTTGATAAGGTTTTCCTAACTTCTTTCTACATAAATCTCAGGTGAGTCAGGAATGAAGATCTTACTGTTTTCAGCCATGTTTGAGAAAAAGGAATACTCTCTTTAGGTGATCATATTTCTTTCAACTCCTATTCCTATAATTCTATCAAAAAAAAGTATTGCACAGTTCATTCTTTAGGAGTCTCATTTGTCTTTCATTTTAACTTTCTACATATTGTGTACCTTTTTTTCTAGTCTAGATAAAAGCTTCCATGGGAAGCCAAATATTAGATATGCTACTTTACTTTTGCTACAGTTCTCTATAGGACTTGTGTGCATGTCAAATGGCAATTATCAGTTTGGAGTAAAAATATTAAAAATTTAACTCCTGTTCAGTGACTCGGGTTTTGAAACAATGCCATAGGAGTTTTTTCCTGAATTTGCAGATTCTGGAATTTTTCTTAAGTACCATGATCATTATTAAGTATTATTTATTACATAGTGTTGGTTTATTACATAGAGTTGGTTGTATGTACTATACAAAAGGTAAAATATTTTAATTACTGTAGACATATGGGGTCTAGAGATACAATGAAAAATATATTAGATAAAAATTTAAGCAAGGGGTACCTCTTGCAGTGATGGAGTTGGGAGAGGGCGGAATGAAATTGAGAATGAATAAACAGAGACGACTTCAACTATATTGCTAGTTTTATCTTTTAAACTGGATGGTGGGTACATGGGAGTCCTTTATATTTTTCTTTATACTTTTGTGCAAGACAAATATTTTCCAATGATTATTTTTAAAATGCTCAAAGTAAACTGGATGAAAATAGGTTGAATATGCAAACACCATAAGTGTAAATTTTTTTAGCCTATTGGGGATACTAATATGAATTATATATTGAAAAACTTTACAGAAATAAGTTTTCTAGTGAAATTTGAAAATACTGGAATTAGTTGGCAGTATAAGCAGAGTGTTTCCAGTCTAACAGGCAGGATGAAAGAAAGCAAGAATAGAGAAAAGGGATGCTTGCTGGGAAGTAAGGGAATGAGAGCCAGGTGGCAAATGACCATTGACTCAACCAGTTTCTTTTGTGAGTCCGAATATTGTCACAAAATGAGCCATAAGGGACGACTGTGTGCTTGACACAAAAGTTATCAGTGACACCTGCTGAAGTCTTGGGACTGGGAGGAATTTGAGAGTAAGGGAAACCAAAGACCTAACTTTTCTAAAGGAAGACCTACATAAATTTCACTTACGTCTTTGAATTTTTTGTTAATAAAAGCTTAACTTCTACTTGAGCATGTTGCTTTCCATAAAGGCTTAAATCAATACTTTTCACTACATGTGAAATTACACATCTTTTTGGAGTAAGACTGAGTCAGAATCCAAGCTGTAAATTTCAGGCTGTCTGTGCTGGCAAATGAAGACTACCAGGCTCTTGAGAAGTCATCCAGACTATCTCTTGGCCGGGTTCCAGGGATATCCCAATTAAAACATCTCTTGGGAACTGAATTCCCTTTTGAGAAATTTGAGTTTAAAATACTTAACCATTTCACAAATCACAGAAAGCAAATATGCTTGTAAATTGCATAATGAAATATTTTTGTACGGTTTCTAGATATCTCAAGTTTGATCTTTGACAAAGTTGTGAAGCCTTTTTCTTTCTTTCTTTCTTTCTTTCTTTCTTTCTTTCTTTCTTTCTTTCTTTCTTTCTTTCTTTCTTTCTTTCTTCTCTCTCTCTCTCTCTCTCTCTCTCTCTCTCTCTTTCTTTCTTTCTTTCTTTCTTTCTTCCTTTCTTTCTTTCTTTCTTTCTTCCTGTTTATTTTTGAGAGAAACAGAACATGAGCAGGGGAGGGGCAGAGAGAGAGGGAGACACAGAATCGGAAGCAAGCTCCAGGCTCCAAGGTGTCAGCACAGAGCCCGATGCAGGGCTCGAACCCATGAACCACTAGATGAGGACCTGGGAAAGTCAGACGCTTATCTGACTGAGCCACCTAGGTACCCCAAGCCTTTTTAAGCTGTCTTCTCGGTCTGTAGCCTCTCCTTGTTTCCCTTCTTCCTTTCAGTGTTTACCACTGTCTCTACTTTTATTGTCCAGTTACACTTTGTTTTTTCACTCCTTCTCTGTCACAGAGAAAGTATCTGATATTACTTACTGCTAATTGATTGATTATTCTTTAGTCTCTAAAAAGTTGAATGGTAGCTCCCAAAAGATACTGTCCAAATCCTAACCCCTGGAACCTTGAATATGACCTTATTTGGAAAAAGAGTCTTTGAAGGTGTAATGGATTTAAGGTGGTGAGATCATCCTGGATTATCTAGATGGGCCCTAAATCCAATGACGGATGTCTTATAAGAGACATAAGAGGAGAAGACATCAAAAGAAGGCCTTGTGAAGACAGAGGCAGAGATTAGAATTATGTAGCCATGGGCAGGGAAGCCTGGAGCCATCAGAAACTGTAAGAAGCAAGGAAAGATTCTTCCCTAGAGCTTCTGGAGGGAGGATGGCCCTGTTGACCCCTTGATTTTAGACTTCTGGCCTCCAGAGCTGTGAGAGAATAAATTTCCATTGTTTTAAGTCACGAGATTTGTGGTCATTTGTTATGGCAGCTACAGGAAGCTAATACAGATTTCATGAGATTTCTTGTTGGTGTCAAGAAAAGTGGGTATTGATCTACTTTTCTGGACCCTGACTTTTTAATCTGTAAGTTAAGATAGATTATATCTAAGGCCTTTTATTTCTATGAATGCTTTAGAAACAAATAATCTCAAACCAATTAAATGCTACAAATTCAAATTAGGGAGAGGGAGTGCCAGAGAAGCTGGCATTAGCCAGAAGAGGCAGTTTTTTAATAAAATTACATGATTGTTTCTTCATCAGTGTAAGCGAAGAATACAGTTCTTCGTGTATTTGTCAAAACAAAATAAACTCTTCAAATGAAAAGAAAGTTTTAAAACCACCATACTAGAAAACAAAACAAAAATTTAAATATTTATTTATTTGGGAGGGCAGAGTGAGGTAATTCTACTATATGGTAATTCTGTTTTTAAACTTTTAAGGAACATATTCTCTTCCACAGTGGCCATAAGAATTTGCATTCCCACCAACATTCCACAAGGATTCTTTTTCTCCATATCCTCTCCAACACTTGTTGTTTCTTCTGTTTTTGATTTTAGCCATTTCAGCAGATGTGAGGTGACACCTCATTGTGGTTTTGGTTTGCATTTCCCTGATGATGAGTGATGTTGAGCATCTTGTCATGTGACTATTGGCCATCTGTAGGTCTTTGAACAAATGTCCATCCATGTTTTCTGCCCATTTTTAATCAGATTATTTGTTTTTTGAGTGTTGAGTTGTGTAAATTCTATCCAAATATCCAAAATATATTTTAGATATTAACCCTTAATTGGATATGTCATTTGCAGATATCTTCCCCCACTCACTAAGTTACCTTTTAGTTCTGTTGATTCTTTCTTTTGCTGTACAGAAGCTTTTTATTTTGATGTAGTCCCAATAGCTTGTTTTTGGTCTTCCTTCCCTTGCCTCAAGAGACATATCTAAGAAAATGTTGCTGTGGCTGATATCAGAGAAATTACTGCCTGTGCTGTCTTCTAGGGTATTTATGGTTTCAGGTCTCACATTTAGGTCCCTGATCCATTTTGAGTTTATTTTTGTGTATGGTGTAAGAAAGTGGTCCAGTTTCATACTTTTGCATGTAGCTGCCCAGTTTTGCCAACACCATTTGTTGAAGAGACTCTTTTCCCATTGCATATTCTTGCCTCCTTTGTTGAGGATTAATTGACCATATAATCGTAGATTTATTTCTGGGTTTCTTACTCTGTTCTATTGATCTGTATGTTATCTGATCTGGTACCATACTGTTTTGGTTACTACAGCTTTGAAGTATATCTTGAAATCTGGAATTATGATACTTACAGTTTTGTTCCTCTTTTTAAAGATTGCTTTTGCTATGCAGGGTCTTCTGAGATTCCATACAAATTTTAGGGTTGTTTATTCTAGTTCTGTGAAAAATGCCATTGGTATTTTGATAGGGATTGCATTAAATCTGTAGATCATTTTGGATAGTATGGACATTTTAACAGTTCTTCCAATCCATGAGCACAGAATATCTTTCCATTTATTTGTGTCATCATTAGTTTCTTTCATCAGTGTTTTATAGTTTTCAGAGTCCATGTCTTTCACCTCCATGGCTAAATTTATTCCTAGGTATTTTTTTTTGTGCAATTGTAAATGAGATTATTTTCTTAATATCTCATTCTGCTTCATTACTATTATATAGAAATGCAACAGATTTTTTATATTGATTTTTTAATATTGATTTTGTATCCTGAGACTCCACTGACACTGAGCATCTTTTCATGTGTTGGCCATCTGTATGTCGTCTTTGGAAAAATGTCTATTCATGTCTTGTGCCCATTTTTTAATTGGATTATTCATCTTTTGGGATGTTGAGTTTTCTACATTCTTTATATATTTTGGATACTAATCCTTTATCATATATGTCATTTGCAAATATCTTCTCCCATTCACTAGGTTGTCTTTTAGCTTTGCTGATTGTGCTTTGCTGTGCAAAGCTTTTTATTTTTGTATAGTCCTAGTAGTTTATTTTTGCTTTTGTTTCCCTTGCCTCAGGAGACATATCTAGAAAGAAGTTTCTATGGTCGATGTAAGAGAGGTTTCTGCCTGTGTTCTCTTCTAGGATTTTTATGGTTTCAGGTCTCACATTTGGGTCTTTAGCCCATTTTGAATTTATTTCTGTGTATGGTATAAGAAAGTGGTCTGGTTTCATTCTTTTGTATGTAGCTGTTCAGTTTTCCCAGCACCATTTGCATTTCTGTAAATATTCTTGAGCTTAGTTCTGGAAGCTAAGTCAGTTAATTAGAAATAATTTTATCCTATCAGCAATAGCCAAACTATGGAGAGAGCCCAAATGTCCATCAGCTGATGAATGGATAAAGATGTGGTATATATACATACTTGGGGTGCCTGGGTGGCTCAGTTGGTTAAGCATCCAACTTTGGCTCAGGTCATGATCTCACAGTTTGTGGGTTTGATCCCCACATCGACCTCTTTGCTGACAGCTTGGAGCCTGGAGCCTGCTTCAGATTCTGTGCCTCCCTCTCTCTCTGCCCCTCCTCTGCTCACACTCTTTCTCAAAAATAAATAAATGTTTAAAAAAACTTAAGATGTAGTGTGTGTGTATACACACACACACACACACACACACACACACACACACACACACACACACAAAATGGAATATTACTCAGCCATCAAAAAGAATGAAATTTTGCCATTTGCAACGACGTGAATGGAGCTAGAATGTATTATGCTAAGTGAAATAAGTCAATCAGAGAAAGATAAATACCATATGATTTTGCTCATATGTGGAATTTAAGAAACAAAACAGATGAACATGTTGGAGGAGAAGAAGAGAAGAGAGGGAAACAAACCACAAGAGACTCTTAACTATAAAGAAAAAACTGAGAGTTGATGGAGGGAGGTAGATGGGAGATGGACTAGATGAGTGATAGATATTAAGGAGGGCACTTGCTGTGATGAACACTGGGTGTTGTATGTAAGTGATGAATCACTGAATTCTCCTGAAATCAATATTACACTGTATGTTAACTAAAATTAAAAAAAAATAGTTTTATCCTTTCTGGTTTTGCTTTTATGATTTGTTTAGTAGGTTATAAGCAGTGCTCACTCAGGGCTAATTTTTCTCTAGTACGAGGCAAGACCTTCCTTAATACTGTCCTCAATACCCTGAAAATTATGAATTTTTCTAATCTACCTGGTGGGGCCAGCTCTTTACAAGTGAGTAGTAGACCCTGTTCCCTCTGATCCTTTTCAGTCTTTTTTTGGCTGTGGTAGTTTCCTCATCTGTATGCTATTGAATACTCAAGGGGACCCTCTACAGGTCTCTGGGCTTATCTCTCTATGTAGCTCTCTCCTCCATGGTAGTCTAGCTTTCTTAGTTTACCGAGACTTTTAAGCTTTGTTTTTTTTTACATTAATGAGAAATATTTTGAGGTTTTTACTATTTTCTCCTTCCCTGTGCTGTGGCCAGGAAATTATCTCAGGGCAGTAAGTTTGGGGACTTGTAAGGCTTACCTTTTTTTTTTTTTTTTTGTCTCTTGGCATAATTGTCTTTTGTTCTCTGATGTTCATTGTCTTGAAAATAATTGTTTCATGTATTTTGTCTGTTGGGTTTTTTTGTTATCTTGTTGTGAAAACTAATAACGTGGGACTCACCTTTGTCTCTTCATTTTCCCTTCCTTTACACATCAAATTAGCATGTCTCACAGAATTTATCCCTTTCTAACCTACTCCTTTGCCATTGCCTTAATTCAGTCTCTTTCTTTCTCTCCTGCAACCTAAGTTGTCTTCCTGACCCTTTAGTCTGTCTTCATACTGTTGACAGAATGGTCTGTCTAAAACATAAATATTATCTGGCCCCATTCTTCTTTATTTAGAATCCTTCAGTGATTCCACATTATCTTCTGGATAAAATCTCTATACCCAGTCTCTATAGCATGCTCTAACACAGACTTTTGTGATCAGGGCGTTGCTCATCTATTTGGACTCTTTTCCTTCTTAACACCTACGACTTTAAAGTGGTACTAAAGTGCTTTAATTCTTTGAAAACCTTTGCTTTTGTGCATCTTTGTGCTTTTACACACCACACTGTCTGCTTGGAATGTCTGACCTTTCCTAGCCCCACTAAGCCTCCAACCACCATACTCTGCTCAGACATCACCCCTTACGAGTGTTTCCTGAACCACCTGCCCTCCTGTGGTTGATTCCTCTCCTCTTTCTTTGTTCTTCCTCTGTGCTCTATATATCATCCTATTAAAACACTTGCCACATTGTAGTGCAGTTGATATTTCTGGACTGTTATCCAAGATAGAAATGACAGCCATTTAATAATAATCCTGAGTTATATAGGCATTTTGTAACTAGAAAAAGGATAAAGTATGCAAAATTTGAACTAGAATCCTATGAACAGTATCAAAACTCAAAATTCTTTAACATAATAATTGAAAATAAGTAAAATAACTGAAAGTATTTTAGGTACTTTTAACATACTTTTAATTTGATTTTACAGCGTTGGATTGGAACATAATACTCAGAATGCAGTTTGTCCTTATTCACTGTCACACCAGAATGAAAATGCATAAAAAATAATGTCAGGAAAAAAATTGGTATTTAAAAATACTTAAGAATCTACACTGTTGGTAGCCAAAGTAAGTGGGGAAAAATCATGCTGACAAGCAATATTAGAACACGTGATGGAAAAATCTGAAAATAACCCATCAGTGTATATGAATTCTGTCATTTTGTTATATGTGAATGAGACTAGATCTAGGTATATAATTTAATCTATTTAAAAATATGTTACACATGTATGTATGCCCTTAAAAGAGGGAAATTGGGACTTCTCAGTGCTACTTCTCACCAGCTGGAAGAGAGACAATGATGAGGTAGAAGATCCCCTTTCGGGGTGGTATCAAGAAACAAGGGCACTGGAATAAGGAGTTGGGTATGTATTTTTCCTTATTAGTGGAAATTCACGTTGAACATATTTGATTATATTGCCATGCCAGTATCTTACAATCTCTTATTATCATTGCAGGTAAGTTGAGTCCTACTACATTAGAGGTTTCTCTAGAGAACAGAGCAAATAGGATATGTGTGTATATAGAAAGGTTTATTATAAGGAATTGGCTCATACCATTATGGAGTCTGGTGAGTCTAAAATCTGTAGTGTGAGTTGGCCGGCTGCAGTCTCAGGAGGGCCAATGGTGCGGATGAAGTCCAAAGACAGTCTACTAGAGAAATCCCTTTTGTTCAGGAAAGCTGGTCTTTTTGTTTTAATCAGGACTTCAACTGATTGGATGAGGCCTACACCCACATTATGAAGGACAGTAAGCTTTACCCAGAGTTCACTGATTTAAATGTTAATCTCATACAAAAATACCCTCCAAATTGACACATGAAATTAGCCATCGCACCCACTGAGTGGCAAAATGAGTAGTTTTGTAATCAGTTTCCTCGGGCATTATATTAATGCATCTTTTTTTTTTCTTTGCGGGTTCATAAAAATGTTTACTGTAAAGGAAAATTCTATTTGCTTTTATCACATCATTTTGTAATCATTTGACATTTTGTGGGAAAACTATAGATCTTCTGAATTATCATTAATGAACTCTTGGGATATTTGTTTTGGTTAGAATGTGGCCTGCTTGTATTCTAGACAGAAGCAGTAATAGCCTCATTATTCTGTTTGACACCATCAGGAAGATCCCACCTAACATTTTAGGTTCATGGTCTGCAAAGGATTCACAGAAATAATATTTGGTTCTTCATTAGCAACATATTTTTTTAAATCCATAATTAGTATGCCTCTATCAAGAACATTTGGGGATCTCTGAGCCAGCCAAATGCACAGTTAGATAATTCCCAGGATGGTTTTATCTGCTTAGATTATCCTAGGCACGTCAGAACCACTGCATCTGGACATGCTTCATCCTTGCTGTGGGGCTGGTGACCCTGGAAGTGTTTTTAACCACAGCCTGTCTGTGAAAAGCCTGTGGCTTTGTTTTTCTGCAGGAGACCTATTTGTATTAGTGATATCTTTGTTCCCTTATATTTTCAAGTGATAATTTAAAAAGTTCATCAAACCCATAGAAATCTTATTTGCCCTTGAAAATCTGCATTATCATATTATCAGATCTCATAGATGTATCACTAGGCTAAAATCATACAGACATGTGCTGTGGTCATAAGTTACCATACACACAATGTGGGCAAACAGCTCCCACAGTGCCCATCATGGTGCTGAATGTCTTAGGCTTCTTTTGTATGCTGCTCCAGTTTGTCTGTTACTTTACCTGTAATCAGAATTTCTTTTCTTAAGTGGTTGATTCTGCCTTACTTTACAGGTATGGGTGATTCCTCCTTGTCCGTCTCCATTGTTCTCTTCCTAGGCAGTTGTATCCCAGGCTGTAGGGAAAAGAGCTGTATTACTATACTTTGCCAGCCACAGTGATGATCTGTTCTCATTCATAAAACTACTGAAAACCTACCCATTGATTTTTTTCAGTCTGGAATTAAGATTAACATATGTTGGTCTATTATGAAGCCTGGTTCAGAATATTCTTTCCTGTTATTTTTTTCAGGGAAAGCACTTTTACTTCATAAGTTTTATATGTCATTCCTATGGAGGAGCATACTCAAGGATATTCAATAAGCTCTCTTTGTTTTATTGTTTTTTGACATTATTGATATAGAAATATTAAGCAAATATAGCAAAAACAGTGCTTCTTTAAAAAAATAGGTTTTAGAATGCATTCTTCCAAAATCCCCTTCTGTTATATTAAAGTTAATTGTTTATCAGTTTTCTAATTTTCAACATCTAAAGAATTATTAGTATATTAATACATAACAGTACCTATTAATAGTCTAGGTTCCAAATCTATACACAACTTAATTTCTTAATATCGTGCTTATATTTTCTCAGTAGACAAATCAGGAAAGTGCCACCTACCAGAAATCCCACACCTTAACCTTGATCACTGAATCAGTTTGAGTCCAATCAGGAAAATGGAAACCACACAATAGATTACTCGGGAAGTTTAATATAAAGAATTATTAAACTCTAAGAAATAAGTTAGTATAAGATGTAAGGAAAGTCTGTGTGGTTCCCATGGGCTGAAGGAAAATACCCACGAAGGATAAAGGTAGAAGGCAGTACCCTCCCCAAGGTTGGGGTTCAGCCCTCTGTTGGAAAAAATGTCATTCTCCCACAGGACAGCAGAGAAGCTTGCTGCTTTACCAGGCTTTACTGGTATGCAGTTACTTGGCAAGCAGGAAGCAACCCTCTGGAGTGCAGGGAAGGCACAGGCAATCAGCAGTTAAGGGTGTGGGTGTGTTGAGGGAGTAGAGGCTTGGGTGGGCAGGAGGGCTTTGGAATGCTGGTTTCAATGTGGAGAGAGCCATGGGAAGCCTATCACCAGGCCAGGCCAAGACTGCAAATTTGCTAAGGCACTGCATGTTCTGAGTGCCTGGCTGGGGCAGAGCTCCAACAGATTTCTTCATGTCTGACCCCTCACATGTGCGGCAAACAGTAGAAGAGCCCCTTACTTCTGCAGTGTCCCTCCAGTACCCTCTCCTGAGGAAATTTACCATCATGCCGACTGTAGTGGAAAATGCATTAAAAGCCGTGGGGGTGCCTGGGTGGCTCAGTTGGTTAAGCATCCAGTTCTTTATCTTGGCTCAACTCATGGTTCCTGGGATTGAGCCCCAGATCAGATTCTACGTGGACAGTGCAGAGCCTGCTTGGGATTCTCTCTCTTGAGCTTTCCTCTGTCTCTGCCCTTCTCCTGCTCATGAGCGCAGGTATTCTCTGTCTCTCAGAATAAACTTTTAAAACAATTCTGTGCATTATAGCAGAGTGTATATTGAAGGGAATGTTTGGAATCGAGAGGCAGTTAATTGATATGTAGCACATTACTTAAAATATTTTTGAGAGAGAGGGAGACAGAGTATGAGCAGGAGAGGGGCAGAGAGAGAGGGAGACACAGAATCTGAGGCAGGCTCCAGGCTCCGAGCCATCAGCACAGAGCTGGAAATGGAGCTTGAACTCATGAACCACGAGATCATGACCTGAGCTGAAGTCACACACTCAACCAACTGAGCCACACAGGTGCCCCGACATGGTAGCATATTTATAATCTCATTGTAATCTGGACCCCTTTTTCCCTCTTTACTATTAGTGTGAAGTGGGGAGTGACTCCCTCCATATATTTACAACCCAACTATTGTCATGAAGAAGTAGTCCACAACACAGCTCCAAGTTGGGTTTTGGTGCCATCATCTGAGCCCCCTTGTCCCCATTCAGGAGGACAGGCATATCTCTATTTTGCTTCCCTTATTGTACTGTTTTACAAATTGAAAGTTTGTGGCAACCCTGTGTCCAGCAAGTCCATCAGTGCCATTTTTCCAACAGCATTTGTTCATTTTGTGTGTCTATGTCACATTTTGGTAAGTCTAACAGTATTTCAAAGTTTTTTTATTATTGTATTTGTTCTGCTGATCTGTGATTAGTGATTACAGCTCACTGAAAGTTCAGATGATGGTTAGCATTTTTTAACAATAAAGTATTTTTAATTAAGGTATGTACATTAGCATAATGTACATAGACATAAAGCTACTACATATTTGATAGAGCACAGAATAGTGTAAACATAATTTTTATATATGCTGGGGAACCAAAAAATTCTTTTGAGTCACTTTCTTTCTTTTTTAAGTTTATTTTGAGAGAGATAACACAAGCAGGATCTGTGCTGTCTGCACCTGACCCAGAGTCAATCGCATGAACCACCGTGAGATCATGACCTGAGCTGAAATCAAGAGTCGGACACTTAGGGGCGCCTGGGTGGCTCAGTGGGTTGAGCGGCCGACTTCGGCTCAGGTCATGATCTCGCGGTCAGTGAGTTCGAGCCCCGCGTCGGGCTCTGTGCTGACAGCTCAGAGCCTGGAGCCTGTTTCAGATTCTGTGTCTCCCTCTCTCTGACCCTCCCCCGTTCATGCTCTGTCTCTCTCTGTCTCAAAAATAAATAAAAACGTTAAAAAAAAATTAAAAAAAGAGTCGGACACTTAAATGCTTAATTGACTGACTCACCCAGGTGCCCCGTCTCACTTTATTTCAGTATTCACGTTATTGCAGTAGTCTGGAACCGAACTCACAATATCTCCACGATATGCCTGTAGTTAAGTGGATAGTTAAGTAGAGACCTATTTAGTTGTGAATACCAAATTTGTTACTTCTTACTCCTTAACTCTTTGGATTCCGTGATTGGCACTGATTTTAAAATTGGCTGGCTTAGAGGCACCTGGGTGGCTCAGTTGGTTGAGTGTCCGACTGTTAATTTCAGCTCAGGTCATGATCCCAGGGTCAGATCCCGTGTCGCACTCTTCAGGAGCATGGAGCCTACTTGGGATTTGCTATCTCCCTCTGTCCCTCTTCCCTGTTCATGTGCGTGCTCGCTCTCTCTCAAATTAAAAAGAAAATAATAGTAAAATTACCTGGCCTAACCACAGGTCCAAGAGAAATGAAAGGTAATTATTACAACTGATTAAAGAAAAAACATACTTTTATATATCAAGAAATATAAATTCTTGTATATAATTAGTAATAATTTGATTTGAAATTACATCTCATTGATAATTTAGAATATTTCATTGTGATTAATAAGAAAGTTCTAGAATGCCATATTGGTTTGTATAAATTTGAAAATTAAGTTTTTGAGTATGTACATACATGTTCCCTACAAAAATAACCTACAACAAAGATACATTTTCAAAAATTCAGTAAAAATCTGCTGAATCCCTGCTGAGGCCCTGTGCTAAGCAGATACTTCAGATGTTTCAAGATGTTATTTTTCTTAAATCAGGTTAACTGGTTAGCATCCTTTTCTTGTGAATTTCTGAACTTTTCATCCCCAGATCAATAGATAAATGTGACAGATGTCTTATTCCATTTCCCTTAGCATTAGTCTGTCAAGAATATCTGTCCAAGGGCGCCTGGGTGGCTCAGTCGGTTAAGCGTCCGACTTCGGCTCAGGTCATGATCTCGTGGTCCGCGTGTTCCAGCCCCGCGTCAGGCTCTGGGCTGATGGCTCAGAGCCTGGAGCCTGCTTCCGATTCTGTGTTTCCCTCTCTCTCTGCCCCTCCCCCGTTCATGCTGTGTTTCTCTCTGTCTGAAAAATAAATAAACGTTAAAAAAAAATTAAAAAAAAAAAAATATCTGTCCGTTGAATTAATGGCTGCTAATAACTTATTTGGGACCTGTAGAACTATATAGCTGTATGCTAGTAGAATGGTAGAAGCCCCACCAGGGTCATCATGTTCTAGCTCTCCAGTTTTGCTGCCTTCCTTAGGGAATTTCTTCTCAAATTTTTCTAACTGCAGTTTTAGAAATCTGTTGCCTAGTTTATGGACTGGGTAACTCAGCCCATATACTAGTGGTTTTTGCAGAAAAAGGTAGGAGGCTGAGATGGTCACATAAAATGCCCATAAGGTCAAGGCTTGTTATAAAGAAATCAAAGGTAATGACTATTATTATTATTATGATCATGCATCTTTAGATTAAAAAGGGTAGCACTCATAAAGCTTTTCTTACCTTGTAATGATCCGTAATTAGCCATTTTCTCATTAATTCCTCTTTCTCTCCATCAGGCTTATTAGTGTTTTCGTGCACTGTGATGTACAGACCCTTAATACATACTGGTTGAGTCTCTGTGTGCCCTGTCAGCTGCCATCTTTTTCTTTTTGAACATACTGTTTTCATCATGTCACTGTCAGTGGCTGACCCATCCTTGGGAGAAGACTCCCTCAGCTGTCCCTTTTTCTAAACAATTTACTATGTTTACAAACGCTCTACAGAGCAGCTCTAGTGAATAAGTAGGACTTACAAATTAAGTGAAAAGAGGTAGACCTTATACGCTCCTACATGTGAAATAATGTTTGGCCACCTAAAAGGAAGTGGTCCCTTGTTTGTGGCCTTATTTGGTCACCTAAGAGGAAATGGAAGCCTGAGAGTTCTCCTTCTCTGCCCGTTTTGTTTTGTTTAACTGTGGATTGTTTTAGCCAGACTTATCTGTTAGGATGTTTCTGAACTCTGGCCTTAGAAGAGGCTCTTTCCCAACTGGAATCATCTGTGTCTACAAGTCCAGGGAATTCCATTGTGCCAGCTTACTTAGCAGAGTATCTCCTATTGTATATAGTCTTCTAAGGCAAGGGAAGGGTGTTGCTCTCTTTCCAGATTATCTCAGTGGTGAGACTGGTCTTGGTCATAGGAGAGCCTTGTGTTCCAGTCAGGCTGGTCACCCCACCATCCCTCCAATATCCCATACTTTTTCCACCCCTGGATTTTTGGAATGCCACTTTCTTTGGTCCAAGTCCCAGCTTCTCTTCAGTTTACATTCCATATTTTCTCTCTCTTTTTTAAAAAATGTTATTTTGAGAGAGAGAGAGAACACGCACATGCGCACACAAGTGGGGGAGGGGCAGAGAGGGAGAGAAAGGATCCCAAGCAGGCTCTGTGTTGTCAGCACAGAGCCCAGTACCAGGCTCCATCTCACGAACCGTGAGCTATTGGCCTGAGCTGAAATCCAGAGTTGGATGCCTAACCAGCTGAGCCACCCAGGTGCCCCCAGTCCATATTTTCTAAGCCCTTCCAGCCCTCACTTTTCTCTGCGGTCCTACACTGTGTATAGTACATGCCTTCACAACTTAATACTTACCTTTCCTCTTGTGCTGTTTTGGATGTTTTGTATGACCCAACTAGATTGTAAGAGGGATGAATTTTATACTTCTCCTCTTTCCCCCTTGTTGTTTACTGGCAGGTATTTGTAGAGTTTTTATTTCTTTTTCTTTTTTTTTTTTGTTTTGGTATTTCTTAAAATACACAAGAGAGTGTGTTGTATGGAAACCAATTTGACAATAAATTTCATATATTAAAAAAATAAATAAAATAAAATAAAATACACAAGAGTGTGTTACTTTTATCTGTCCTTAACTGTCCCTTAAACCAGAAGAATTGGCTTCAGGTAGAACCAAACATGGTTTAAAAAAGTATAGAGCCTTCACTATACCTCTGTTCAGACTGGTTGCTTTATAAAATGATAAATGTGGCAAACAGCTTCTCTTTCTGTTGTTGGTTTATGGCACTTTCAGAAATGATATTTTTAGGGAAGGTCTCACTATAACACCTGCCCATACCTCAAGGTGTCAGAAGTGTGGCTCAGAGCACTGTGGATTGTAGAAGTCTGTTGGTAAAGGGCCCTGCGCAGTACCAGCTGCTAAGTGGTATTTCTTCTACCTCCTCCAGTTCTTCTCCCACTTATTTGACTGAAGTCCAGATCTGAGTGTGAAACTGGGAGAGAAGATGGTAGCTTAATTGTTAAGTCTGTTGAGTGCTTTGGATTAGCTTTGTGCCAAACTGTGAGAGGAGCAGATAGAAATGGAAGTGAGTAGAAAGGCAAAGCTGGTCACATTACTCTCTCCTTAAAGCTGTGCGGTGTCTTTCTAGCGTGCAGGATAAAATCCCCAATCTTTAACATGGTCTCTAGGGCCTTACATGGTCTGGCCCCCTCTTATTCATCATGCTTCAGCCACTCTGGCTCTTCTCCTTCTTTGCCTGGTAACCCCCACTCAGTCCTGAGGGGGCATTACTATGTATGGTCATCTCAAGGATGGCTTGCCTGACACCACCCTCCCCTCCTCCCTCCCCTGGTCCAAATCATGCATCCCACATGTAATTGCTAATCACTAATTTTGCTTTTTCTATCGCTTTTGTCTATCACTTTCTATGGTTTGTAATTGTATGTTCAAATATACATATTCCTTCCATAAGGGCAGGGATGTGGTCCCTCTTCTTGCTATTTTAACCCCCTGACCCCTAATTTAAGGCCTGGCACACAAGTGAGGCTCAATAAATACTAGTTTGAGGGAGAAGTGAAAGCATATGTAAAAGTGGATTGTAGGGTTTGTAGGGTAGGTGATGAAGGTAGGGTGGCAGACAGCTGTGGTCAGAGAGAAGTTTACAGGCTAAACTGAATCAGGAAACTGGGTGCATTCAGAGAGTTGTAGAAACTGAGGACTAGGGGTGGTTATGGGCTTTGCAGGGCTTGGCCACATAGCAATCTGAAAAGCCAGTAGAGTGGCTTAGAGACTGGTAGGCAGCCCCTGCCTTCTGTAAGTAACACCAGTAATAGAATGTTTACAGTGTGCCAGACACTGAGTTAAAGCTTTTAAAAGGTAGACTCTGTGAACCTCCAGTGCCAACTGATCCTTCCAGCTCTGCAACTGGTCTGGAGCAGTTCTATGTGCTACTCCACAGGTCCGTATCTTTTACTAGCCGTATAAATTCCTTCAGTGAAGCCTGCAATCCTATTCTGGTGCTCGGTGAATGCCCTTGTATATTCTTACAGTTTTACTCAGTTACTGATTTCATTTTACTTTTTATCTTCTACCCTAGTTTGGAAACTTCTTGAAGCATCACTACATGTTGTATTTCTTTTTATTTCCCTGTAGCACCTGATTTAGCGGTATGAACTTGGTAGATATTCAATAAATGTTTGTTAAATGAATAAATAATTCATGCCTCTGGTATTCCGTCTCACTAGGGTTTTGTTTCACATTAATAAGTTCCATTGCACTAAAGGTTATGTAGTTTGAAGAATGAAGAAACTGCGATCTTGCATAAAGTTCTCATTGGGGACTTTAACATATTGGGCAGTATATGAACTTCAGTGTTCTCCTCGATTGAAGTACAAATACATGGTAGGGGCACCTGGTGGCTCACTTGGTTAAACGTCTGACTTTTTTTAAAATTTTTTTGATGTTTATTTTTGAGAGAGAGACAGTGCGTGAGGGGACAGGGTCAGAGAGAGAGGGAGACACAAAATTGGAAGCAGGCTCCAGGCTCTGAGCTATTAGTGCAGAGCCTGACGTGGGGCTTGAACTGATGAACCACAAGATCATGACCTGAGCTGAAGTCAGACACTTAACTGACTGAGCCACCCAGGTGCCCCTTGACTCCTTTTTTTTTTTTTTTTTTAAAGTTTATTTATTTGGTAGGGGAGGGTCAGAGAGGAAGAGAGAGAATCCCAAGCAGGCTCTGCACTGTCAGTGCAGAGTCCGACACAGGGCTCAAATTCACAAACTGTGAGATCATGACCTGAGCTGAAATCAAGAGTCGGACACTTAACAGATTGAGCCACCCAACACCTTAAGCATCTGATTCTCGATCTTAGCTCAGGTCTTGATCTCAGGCTTGAGTGTAAGCCCTGCAGTAGGCTCTGTGCTGGGCGTGATGCCTACTTAAGAAAAATAAAGTAAAACAAAAATATGATACATTGACTGCCAATGGAGCAAGGTACAAGGTAAGGCCACAAAAAATGTTGGTTATAATAAATATGTTCCTTTGTTTTTAGTTTGTGATATGCTGCTCAACTTAGTAAATGTATATTGCAGAAATAGCTGAATAAGGATATTTAACATTACTTTCAGTGTAATGAATGCCCTTGGGAATAAAATAAACATAATTGTGATTCACTATATAAAATCAAAGAACTGAACTGTGGATGCAATTTCCCTTAGGCCACTCAATTTTTTTTTCACTAGATTTACCTTTCTAATTATGTTTTGCTTAGGCTAATTTTAAAATTACTTTGCATTCCCTGAGAGCAGTGTACTTCATGTGTCAAGGGGACACACATTTAATAGTCATAAAACTATCTGTAAAAGCAAAAAGCTCATTTCCCTCCCAAAGGATCTTTTTTAAGAATCAAAATGCACAACTGTTCTTTAAAACATAGTTTAACAAAGTGCATACAGTAGCTTAACAGGGCATATAAATTATTTTTTACATTTACTGGGGTTTTATTTTTCTCTTCCCTTTGCGCTCTAGAACCAAATGAAAGAAACTCCTTCAAGGAAATAGATCTGCTGTTTATTTATTTTTAAAAATTTTTTTAATGTTTATTTTTGAGATAGAGACAGAGCGTGAGCAAGGCAGTGGCAGAGAGAGAGGGAGACACAGAATCTGAAGCAGGCTCCAGACTCTGAGCTGTCAGCACAGAGCCTGATGTGGGGCTCGAACTCACAGACTTGAGATCATGACCTGAGCCAAAGTCGGACACTTAACCGACTGAACCACCCAGGCGCCCCAATCTGCTGTTACAAATTGGAATATTAGCTGTTGTTAATGGTAGAAAACAACAGTATAAGCTAATAAGAGCATTATCTAAACCTTATTAATGAAGTAATGAGTGCCCTCATAAAGAACACAGATGTCACAAGGCTTGGGTCTTAGAACTGACTTCTGTTGTGTTACGTGATGTTGAAAAAGTAATTAAGTCTTCCGTTTCTTCTTCCATTTTTTTTTTTAAACCGAAGAACTAGGATGAGAACATAAATCTTTTTTAGTGTCTCATCGAGGCATTGTTTAAAAAGTATGTATTGGGGCGCCTGGGTGGCTCAGTTGGTTGGGCGTCCGACTTTGGCTCAGGTCATGATCTCATGGTCCGTGAGTTTGAGCCCCGCGTCGGGCTCTGTGCTGACAGCTTAGAGCCTGGAGCCTGTTTCAGATTCTGTGTCTCCCTCTCTCTCTGACCTTCCCCCATTCATGCTCTGTCTCTCTCTGTCTCAAAAATGAATAAACATTAAAAAAATTTTTTTTAAGTATGTACTATATATTATTGCTAAACACCAAAGGGGAAGAATGATAAGGAAAGTTATGAACTCAGACTCCTAAAGAATACTAGAAGTTACTTATGTAGTGGTTTTGATCAGTCCTTGGTTGAGAAATAGCTGAAGGTGTTGGGCCAGGTTCCCAAAAAGAAACGAGATGTATGAAATTTATTTTTCACTTACAGATCACAACTGTTTTTTTTTTTTTAATCTTGCTGTTGTATAGTCTATTTCATTATTAAGAAAGTGATTTCAGCTCCCTTGAAAAATATTCCAGATAAATTAATGGGTTTGTGACATTAATTTTTTATATTATTTTTAATGGGAATTAAGTACTGTAATGAGATTTAGTATTCACTTTCCTCTGGATGAGTTTAGTGAGTGATGGAATTAGTCATTAGCAAGCAAAGACTCTGCTTCATGGGAATATTTTGAGAACAAACTTAAGAATGTGTTTAAGTTCGTAAGTGAAGGACTAGGGCTCCTTGGAGAAATGACTGATTCCTGGACTGGGTCAGGGGAGTACCAGATAAGCCAGTAACATCTATGGTGCCAGAAAGCATGGAAGTCTTCAAAAAAGGATGATGGGGGCACGTTGAAAGGACTCAGGTGCTAACTTGAAGGAGCTGCCAGCAGTTAAATATGGGACAATTTGAGGAGCAAAGTAAATATGATAGTAATCGATTACAATCCATAGAACAAAATAAATAGCTGTGAATCATATTTAATTTAAATAATTGAAAAAATAAAGGGGAATTGCTTACATGGAATTCTATTAATAAATATAGGAGTAATGATGGAAATAGGAAATAACTGTTGGGAAAAATACTAACTCTTCAGTGGAGAAACCTGGACAGATACCACATTAAACAAGTGTTCAAAGTTAATATGAGATGGAGCCACAGCATGTTACCTCCTGATAAATAATGCACCAGAAAGGGTACAACATCACTTCTATAGTGATTTTTCCCTGTTGTTTTGAATTATATTTTTTAGTTTGAAAAAATTGAGATTCAGATGTAGTTTTACAAATAATACAGAGATTCCATGTATCCTTTACCTACTTTCCCCTAGTGACAACTGTAGTTGCAAAACAGTAGTTCATTGTCCTAACCAAGATACTGATAGTGATGTAGTCAAATTACAGAGCATTTCCATCACGACAAGGATTCCTGGTGTTGCTCTTGCATAGCTTCACTGCTTTTTAAAATTGGGCTGCTCGGGGCGCCTGGGTGGCGCAGTCGGTTAAGCGTCCGACTTCAGCCAGGTCACGATCTCGCGGTCCGTGAGTTCGAGCCCCGCGTCAGGCTCTGGGCTGATGGCTCGGAGCCTGGAGCCTGTTTCCGATTCTGTGTCTCCCTCTCTCTCTGCCCCTCCCCCGTTCATGCTCTGTCTCTGTCTGTCCCAAAAATAAATTAAAAACGTTGAAAAAAGAAAATTAAAAAATAAATAAATAAATAAAATAAAATTGGGCTGCTTGTTTTTTGTTACTGAGTTGTAAGAATTCTTTACATATTCTGGATCATATGGAGTTTCCCCTCCATATAATGAATTATACTAATTATACTATTAAAAATTATGTTAAAATATACATAAAATATACCATCATAACTGTTTTAAAGTGTTCAGGTCCGTGGTATCAACTACATTCATATTGTTGTACAACCATCACCACTATCCATCTCCAGAACTCTCTTCATCCTGCAAAACTGAAACTCTGTACCCATTAAACAGCTTCCTGTTTCTTTTATCTACTGGCCCGTGACAATCACTACTCTGTGTTCTGCCTATATGATTTGATTAAATTAGGTGGCTTATATAAGTGATACCATACAGTATTTGTCTTTTTGTGACTGGCTTATTTCACTTAGCGTAATAGCTTCAAGGTTCATCCATGTTGTACCCTGGATTTCCTTACTCTCTAAGGCTGGATAGTATTCCGTTGTATGTATATCCCACATCTTGTTTTTCCGTTCATTGATCTGTCAATAGACAGTTGGGTTGCTTTCTCCTTTTGGCTACTGTAAATAATGCTGCTATGAACATGGTTATGCAACTGCTGTCTCTTTGAGACCTTGCTTTCATTTGAGTATATGCGCAGAAGTAGGATTGCTGGATTATATTATATCTAGATTTTTCTTTTATTCTCCCTCTACTTTCTACTTCAAGCCCTGTCTATCTCTGAGTATCTTTTCCTTTTAGAGATTTAACTTTTAAAAGTTCTCATCTACTTCTTTCTTTTTTTGTTTTTAAAAGTTTATTTATTTTTGAGAGAGAGGGAGAGATAGAGTGTGAGCAGGGGAGGGGCAGAGAGAGAGGGAGACACAGAATCTGAAGCAGGTTCCAGGCTCTGAGCTGTCAGCACAGAGCCTGATGTGGGGACTGGACTTACGAGCCATGAGATCATGACCTGAGCTAAAGTTGGACATTTAACCAACTGAGCCATCAAGGTACCTGCCACTACTTATTTCTTTAAATAACATAGTAAACTCTTAATTAAAAGGACTGTTCAGAGAATAAAGTATAGTGGTTGTGGAGTTTTGGCCAGGACCCCCCCCCCCCTTTGTCCATGGTATTGTAGTGTGTTAGTTCATTTTATTCCCTTAGTAAGTACAGTGTAGCAGACATAATTGAATTTCTCTGATAATTCAGGATCTTGTGATGCTTTGGGGCTATCATTACAAACATAGATTCACAGTATAGTAAGCCACAGGGCAGAAGTTACTGGGGAATGGTGCAAAGTACAAACCCCTCTGGACTCTTTACAAAACTAAATCCTTGATTTCTCCTGTTAGTTATGTATTTATAGGAAAATTAAACAATATAGTTTTATATAATTAATTGATGTTTGAAAGATGTTTACTAAACTTAGTTTCTCATCTGGCTGCCTCTGCTATTTTTCTTCTCTGCCTTCCTCTTTGCATCTGTGTCCCCATATCACCAGATAAATGGGCTGTCACCTAACTCAGAGTAAGCATATTTAACAAGTACAACTTATAGAAGCAAATGAAGTGTAGAATACAGTATTCTGCATACTTTGTCTCCCAGCTGCATTTCCCTTTCTTTTACTACACTTCAAGGAAGAAAAACAGTTTTCGAGAAGACAGGGTTAGAGAAAGGAAGAGGTGGAAGAACTGAGATGAAGAGAAAGAGCAAAGAAATTATGAAGAAGCAGAAAGGAGAAGAGAAAGGAGGGTGGGTTGAGGGCAAATGAGAGTAGGACAGGGTGGTTACAAAAGTTCCACAGTCAGTCTTCATGGAGTTCCTCCTTCTTTGAACTAAATAAAACCCTGATCCCTGTGAGTCTGAGAAAGAATTTTCAGGAACTTCTACAGTTGTGACAAGTGGATAACTAAACCAGAGGTCACTTGGGCCAGAAACTTAATCAGCATTTTGCAAAAGGCATTTCTTGAGTGCCTGTCATCCATAGCCTCCTGAACTCAGTAACCACCAGTCCACTAACTAAGAATAGAAAAGACCAATGTCCATTCCAGATGATTAATTCACCACTGTGAATATAAGGGACTGGAAGATTAGAGGGGAGGTTTGAAGTTCTGCCTTCTTTGCCCCTTCAGCTGATAACACCAGTGATGCTTGGATGCAGAGGTCCTACTATACCAAACTCTAGTGATTTGAACTTTTCTTGAAAGAAATAATACTGTACTTCCTTACAGATAACTGAGAAATAAAGATACTGGCATATTTGAAACCTACTCCCCCAGGCAGGTGTGACGGATTCCTCTCACCTCTGTTTTTATCAGACCATTTAGGGTTTACATGATACATGTCCATGCTTTGAAGCAGACCTAGGAACCCAAAGGACTAACAGTTTTAAATGTACCTTTTCCATGTGTTACTCCAGAATGAAACTGAATATATTTTTGAGTAATTTAGTTACAATGAAATTATAGCATCTAAGCCTACACTTTTGTACAAGAGTCAGGAACCAGAAATAAAAAAATATAGGCAAGTTGATTGATCTTAATAGATTGCTGATGTTGTACTATTTATGGCCTAGTTTGCTTTTCTGATCTTAAATTGCTTTTCTTCCATGGCCTAAATAAATTGTTAAAAAATCTAAGGTAATTTTCCATACAAATGTGATTTCTGTCCTAGAATTTCCAGTCTGACCGAGAAATAAACAGGAGCCAGGTGCATGCACAATGAGTGAATTGCTTGCAAAGAGATGCTCATGACGGGATCATAAATCAGTAGTTCTCAGCCGGGGTGATTCTGACCCTTAGGGGTCTATGATAATGTCTGGGAACAGTTTTGTCATACCTGTGGAGGAGGTGCTCCTGGCTTCTAGTGGGTAGAGGCCACAGATGCTGCTAAACATCATACGGTGCATAGGACAGCCCCCTACAACAAAGAATCGTCTGGTCCAAAATGGCAATAGTGCCATTAGGTTAAAAAGCCCTGTCATAATTATGTGCTGAAGATACAGTATGGACTGGTTGATACTCAACTACATTAGGAGAAACCCAAGATGGTGCCTACAGTTGTGGCCACTGTTTCTGAGTTTTTCAGGATTTTTTTTTTTTTACTTCCAGATTTCTATATTGAAATCATTTTAGATTTACAGACTGGATAATTTCCATCTCTATCTCTGTTTCCTTAGCACTTGGTACACAGGATCCTGGCTTTGCAAATGTTGAGTGAAGTGAAAGAACAAAGAAAGACACACATTAGGACAAGATCTGTTTAGGTTGCACTTCTAGGTGTGCTGTGTGAAGCCCTGCTCAGAGCAGAGGGGAAGGTGTGGAGATAAGCTTCTTGGTTTCCTAGAAACACTTGGTAGGTTACCCTCTACACCACCTGTGCCTTTGTTTCTGCTTGGCCTGGGCTGCTTAGTACCAGGGGAGCTGGTGTCAGGGAAAACATCTCCTAATTAGGCCATTGATGCACTTGGGCCTTGAACGAGATCATTTCCCACCTTATACCTTACCCCAGCCCTTGCCAGTGGCTGGGACAGTCCTGTAGGCCATTACCTGTTAAATACGCATGTGTATATGTATTCCGATTAAAACAGAAACCTAAAATGTGAAAGTCTTCTGTAATCCTGATAATAAATTGGTATATATTTCTCCAGTTTTTAAATGTATGTATTAGTATATATATTAGCATATAACTATTAAAAATAAAATGGAATTATAATTTTATAGTATGCTATTTTACAGTGTGTTTTTACCATACATACTTACAATACATATATTGTGGGCTTTCTTTATTCTAGTGTAAGGGATAAATCATTTAAGACTGTTGTTAAAATAAGAATTTTAGTATATACCCACTTCAGAAGTACTAGAAAGACATCAATATAAATTAAAATGTGTAGTGTGTGAGTTTTCTTAGATGGAAATACCATGATGTTATTATGTATCATGCTGTATTTTTCATTGATTATAACAATGTAGAATGATTCTATTACTGGTTTCTTTTGATGGTGAAATATTTTTAAAAACATTCTGAATCCTCAGAAGGAAACCATTATAACTGTGTTAATGTACTTTGTGTAATACTCTTAGATTTCAACCACTTTTTTTTGTGTTCCTCACAGGCAAGTATGTGTATCAGCCTATGACCCCTGTGGAGCAGCTTCCAAGCACTGAGATTCCTGCAAAGCCTCGGGAACCCACAAACACCATTCAGATCTCAGTCTCACTCACTGAACACTTTTTGAAATTTGCATCTGTCTTCCAACCACCCCTCCCCCCTGATTCACCAAGGTACTGTATGATCTCAGACCTCTTTATCGACAACTATCAGGTTAAATGTATTAATGGGAAGATGTGTTACGTGCAGAAGCAGCCGGCACCACATTCCCACAAGATGAGCCCTGAGGAGGTCTCTGCACATGATGCCTTAATTTCAAGAGAGAGCAGTACACCAAAAATAGATCACTGCTCTTCTCCCTCAAGTTCTGAGGACTCTGGGATCAATGCCATTGGGGCTCACTATGTGGAATCATGTGATGAGGACACAGAAGAAGGAGCAGAACTGAGTTCAGAGGAAGATTACAGTCCGGAGAGCAGCTGGGAACCGGATGAGTGCACCCTTCTCTCCCCTTCACAGTCAGATCTGGAAGTGATTGAAACAATAGAAACCACCGTGTGAGAGTCCAAGCAGGAAGCCACGGCCTCTGATCCATGCTGAGCTTTTGTACTTTGGTCTGATGGATCCTTTTTCCACTGCAGTTGGTATTTTCTACCCCTCTCTGACAACCATAGTGGTTCAGTGGTCTGCTGATTAGCTTCACTCTTAAATTAGTCTTAGAACTAAGACCTTCTTTTTCTTATAAATGGTTTTCTTTTGTATCTTGACTTATTTTCTATGTAGCATCTGGTGTCATGAATTGTGACCCAGCCTTAATTTCACTGGGAACTCTGAAAGCAGTGAAGTGATGATTATCATGGATCAGGTTGAGGAGCTACCCATAGCGAAGGAGACAGTATTTTCTACATAGCCAGTTCTTGACACACACACACACACACACACACACACACCCCTCTTGGCATTCCTTTTGGTGTGCCCACAGGCACCCCTACCCTGCTAGTCTCCTATGGGAATCAGCTCAGGAGCGGGGAACAGAGTGTGCACTGTAGATGCCATTCTGTCTCTTTTCTCTTCTCACCACCTGCATCGGTCTGGGCCCCTGTTGCCTCAGTTTATTTCTGGGAGGTTACTGGAGGTTAGCTCGGCCCCTAGTTATGGCTAGTGTCTGCATACCCTGCATGATCTGGGGCAGAGCCAGACCTTCATTTAAGAAGAGATGACGCCTTCAGTTTCATGTTCAATCCACCTTTAGCTGCGTGCCTACGCTCTGCAGGGTGCACAGTGGGATGCAGACTGAGTAACACCTGACTCCTACAGGAAGGGGCCCACAGTCCAGCAGAGGGCTGTGCTAACACATGCGGGTAATGGTACCCAGAATGCTCTGGAAACCCAGGGGAAGGAGAATACTAGGCATGCAGCTGGAGAACATGTTGCCACGTTTGAGCTGGCCTCTTGGGTGGATTCCTCAACATTTCCCCATTTTTCTTAATTGTTCTTCACATCTGGGGAAAACTTTTAGGAAGTTATATAGGTATTATATTTAGGAGGCAGCCACATCTGACGTCTTAAGAAAAAAATCAATAGTTTTAGTTAGCATGGAAATGCTAAACACAGCAGTCCTTTAGGGATTAGGAATGAATCTAATAGGTTTGATTAATTCTGCTTCATTTGGTTGTATGAAGCATTAGAATGGCTTAGGTGAGAAATGGATTAGAATTCAGTATGATGCATGGATTTTTTATGCAAATGCAAAAGCAGTTGAAATAGTTTGCTGCTAAGTCAGAAGATATTTTGTGTAATATTCATTCACTTTACTACAGTAATATTCATTGTCTGTTGTACATGTTCTCTTTTCTCACACACACAAAATAGAGAATAATTCTCTTACTTAGCTCTCTTCTGAATTCTCCTAATTTCCATTTATACAAGGTGTTATTGTGTAAGTTGCTTATCTGCCATTTCTCCACGTCTCCTCTCTGTGAGGCGTAGTTAAGAGTTCAGGAAGTTTAAAATACAGCCTGATACACCTGCCAAAGTTTGGAGGTTGAGAAATACTTCTTATGCCCTCACTTTCTGTAAGCGTGCTCTCGTGGCACTATCTCGTGCTCTGCCCGGATTTTGGCACATCTCTTCTGTGTCACATTAGTTTGTATTTTAAGAAATAAGACGAGGCCTGTTGTGTTCCACCCTGAAGCCTCCATTTGGCATCCTTCACAAATCACTCTAGGCAGAGTCTGCTGTCTTGGTTGTACATGTAGTTCAAGTGATTGGCTAGAACACTTTGTTAGGTCTAGGTGCCCAAAACAGCGCTAGGGTTTAGAAAACAGAGTACACATATTCCTTTGAAAGCAGTGGCAGTTAAAGCTTCCTGTGCTAGATGAGAATGCAGGATAAAGTTCCCACTGACTGAAATGTAAAGACTCAACAAGTCAGACCTGTAAGGTGGTGAGAGGAGCTCCAGGAACAGCAGGCTCCAGGAAAGGGCAGGTGGAGGAGGGGTGCAAAGAGGGCCTTCCCCGGCCTGATGGCTTAGGGACAGACATCTGATGAGCCTGTCTGAGGTTCTCAGTGCCTCCCATGATTTACTAGCCAGCTGAAGGCAGGCATGGAAGCCCAAATCCCGTGAGCCGAGCAGTGTAGCCAGCCACTGTGTACTCAGGATCCAAGCAGCGACCCCAGGGTCCTGTCTGCACCTACCCTGTGGTTGAAGCCCCTGGGTGGGCATATGGAGGGTCTCCTTTCTCTGCACCATTTTATCAGTTCTGTACTCTGGGCTCACATTCCTGTTCATTAAACTGATCAGAGTCAACCACCAGGTCTCCAAAGCTGTGGAAATACGTGGTCACAGGGCCATGTTTCTGAAGCTGGCTGTGTCAGGGTTGGGGCCTTCATCTGTAATATCTATGACTTTTGCCTAGGTTCCTGTTTTTTAAACTCCTGAACTGCCATTCAGGTTACCCATGATTTTAATGAAATTTTTGGATTTAATAATGGTTGATAATCACTTTAAATATTTGCACAATCTCTTTATAATTAAAAATTCACTAAGCTTCACTTACTACTCTTTTATAGAATTGAAGATGTTCCATTGGATTCTAAATATCAGATGCTCCTGGATCTCAAAATAGCCTTTTCTAAACAAGCACAAGCAAGGGTTTCTTTGTCATAGCACTGTTAATAATTCTCTGAAAATCATACATGATTGAACCAGAATTGTTTCTTAATGCTTGCATTCCAAAAACAACTGATAAGGATATGAAAATGGGTATTTACAACTTAAATTCTAGGCCTATCTGTTATATATTATATAAAAGAATTTCTCTGTAAATCTGATATTATATTGCTCATTTGTATAAGCATATTTATAGGCACTTTAGAAAATGTTTAGACTGCAATGTGTATTATAGACATCGAACACAGTCATGTTAAATAGTCTTTGGGTTAATACTTGTACGTTGACAGGTACTAAAACTTAAAAATTTGAACCTGGTAGTTCACTTGGAGTGAAGGGGTGGGCTGTGTGGATGGAGAAAGTGCTTTGGGGGCTTTTATGGAAGGCTGGCACCATTCCCACTTCCTGAAAGTTGATGTAAGAGCTGTTAGGGTGGAAGATGCAAAAGAAGTGCTGTATGGAATTCAGCTTTATTACCTAACCAAGACTTATTTTGGAATTTTCCAGTTTCAGATACTCTAACTCTTCTGAGAAATGACAAGGCAATTAAAATGCTTTTGTGGTTATAACGATTTGGTACATTAACAAATGAGGCTTTTACAATCAAACCTAGGTATTTTTTACCTTGTAATTTTTAAGATTTGAAGTAAGAATCTGAGGAAACCCATGAAGAAAAACGGTTGCTTTCCTGGGAAAGGAAGACTTGTATTTCAAGGTAATACAATACAAAATAAAACCAAATAAACCACCCAGACTAAAACAAAACGGTGAAGTCGTTGTCCTCAAGTACCTTTTGGATTTGATCTCAGATTCGATACTGTTGTGGGGCTGGTGCTTTTATTTTTTAACCTCTACTTCCTGGCCTATTTGAAGCAGTTCTTTTGAGACTAATCAGAACAAACTCATTTTATACAAATTTCTCTATTTGGGTATAGGACACAACCTATTTTAGAAAACTGCCAAAATACCCAGATAGGTTTTGGCGGTATAAATACTATTAGGCAGGGGGTCAGGGGAAAGCACAAGTTAAACTAATATTTATGTGTCAGCTCTTGATTATTCCATCTTGTTTGCAAAATTGTATTGACATGTTTTGGCCTTTCACATGAGGGAAACAACATTTTAACAGTTTTCTTTCCTATCCCCTCTCCACAGGAGGTGAGGGCCAGAATTGAGGAGGACAGTTGCATTTTAGGTTTGTCTGAATAGTCTGGGATTGTGTCTGTTCCCACAGGGGAGGAGAGGGGAAGGAGGTGGGAGTCCTCACTGTCTCAGTGCCGTGAACTCCAGGGATGTCGGTATTTCTCACATCCAAACATAATTACGAGGGCACGTCTCAAAATTAATTTTGGGATTACCTTTTAAAAATGTTACGTCACTGCTCCCTTTCATTACTCTAGAGACTGGAGAGTTGACTACTGTGAAAGGGCCATGCTTCTGTTACTGCTTTGAGTTCCTTCTTCTGTTAAGATTGAAGCAGTGCTCTCTTCATAGTATGAACAATTCTGAAAGCAGATCATCACTAGAGGCTTTAATATTGAGCTTCTGTATCGTTGTGTCCACATACACTTTTTAAGGCTGTTCATACCTTGCAGTATTCACTTACTGTGCTAATTTTTTCACCTATTTCAAAGTTTTAAGCACAATGTTGACCCCTCTGTAATTTCCTAAAATTATATTCTGTTTTCCTAAAGATAGCTCAAGTTTCCTCTATGTATAATACTTTAGGAAAATACTTACCTTGTAAAATAAATGTAATTTTTTCTTTTGTACCAGCACAAATCTGCTATTTTGGAGTCTGGAATATTCTCTCCCCCTCACTTTCTCCTTTGGAGAGGTTCTGTCTGATTCAGATAACATTGTGAACTAAAGAAAACAACCCGCATTTATAAAACATGAAACTTGTATACTGAGTGCTTAGTTTTTGCTAAGAAATAAGCAGTTTACATCATTATCACACTTAGACTTTATAAAAACTATGAAGTGCAGGTAAGTGTTATTATCCATAATAGGCACTCATGGTCAACTGCTCACAACGACTCCCAGAACACTTTGTAATAGGAACTTTGTTATCAGCCACATGAGGTTTATGCAAATAAAACTTACATTCCCCCATGGTCTTTATTTCACACACAGCTACAGGCTTGCATGTCGTTTATATGTGCCGTGTGAGACACTTCTACCCACAGGTCCCAGGCGGTGCACTTTGTCACCCAGGCTCAGGGTCCAGACCTCAGAGTGGCAAATCCAGAAGCTCAGTTCTTTAATTCACACCTGGAAAAGAGCAGCTTGTGGGCTGGATTTCATTAAGTAACTTCACTAGGGACCGCTAAGTAAATTCATTTATCAGTAATAGTAATAATGCCATTGTTAATATTATTAATAGTTATAGCCCAACCTTACTGCTTTCCACAAGTAATCCTTAAAGCAGCCCTCTGAGGGACATTTCAGTACTGCATTTCACAAATCAGGAACAGTGCTCAAGGAGGAAATATTTTTGTCCCAAATGGCGCAGCTTGTAGGTAGTAGGAGTCAGAATTGAACCCAGTTACTTTGGCTCCAGAGCTCACGTTCTTGGCCCTCTGCCTGAGTTGCTCACTCTTATAGCACCTCTTCCCACCCTCACGGTAGTTGGAGGCTGAGTCAGGAGGCTGCTAGTGAACCTGGGAGCAGAGTGGAGGGTGTTCCATCCCTGTCCCTAACCCAGTGAACACCTTCCCACGGGCTGGTGGCTCATTCCTCACCCAGTGTGGCTGCTCTCCAGGCGGTGTTGGAGAAACACCAACAAGATTCCTTCCTCCCTCCCCCTTTTCTGTGCTCCACACAGACCTCCTCCCAGCGCGCGTGTGTGTGCACACGCCAACTTACTGCAAATATCTCCATGCTTTGATGAGGCTATTGTTTCTTCCATGTTTAATCACATCTTGACGAGCATTCTAGCTCTTTCTGCCTTCCCAAAAGATGACTTGTCTCAAAATGACTTTTGCCGACAGCTAATCTCATCTGTGTGTGCATTTTACTCACTTAACTCTACATAATTGTATTGCCAAGTTCTAGAAGGCATCTCATTGTAGCCTCTTAAACAACTGCTGACTACATACACTTTTATTCTGCAATAAACTTTAATTTAGCATCTCGTCCTCATTACAATTCAGTCATTGAGAACTGCTAATGCCTTTAACCTGTGCTGTGCTGCCTCAGTTCTGCATTGAATGCAAGCAGTGAGGCAGGACCTAGGGACTCAGGCTTGTTGCAGTAGAGTTCAGGGAGGTGTAATCAGAGGTCAGATGGAATTCTGCAGGAATCAGATACAGGAACTGTTGGAAATAGAAGCAAAAACAAGGCAAAGCAAGTATGCCGGATGTTAGTGGTGTTTTTGTTTGCTTTTTTGAATTTCCCTGGTTCTCTAAAATGAGTTGATACTACTTTTATAATCAGAATCCCAGTAAATTATTTTGAGGACGATGAGTCCTAGGACAGTGAGTACAGGTGGAGCATTTGCTGGGTATGTGGGGTGGAAATGGAGAGCGTGCAGGTCTGAACAGTGACTCACCTACTCAGGCACCTGCTGGACAAGACTAAAGGCTGGACTGGGGAGTGTGTGTCCTTGAACTAACTGGCCTCCACGGGGAAGTGACCCCATTCCAGCCCTCCAACCATAGATGGAAAGTTCTCGCACTGGTGGGTTGGAGAAAGAGGAGAGGATTTGCTTCTCATTGTCTTTCTCAGTCCACAGCCTGAAGCTCTGCGTGTGAATTTGGAGATGGCAGATCAGAAGGCTTGGCTTTGGTGGGAAGCCTCAGCCCACTTTATCATCTAGTGTAAGACCCCAGATAATTTATCCCAAGAAAGAGATCTGGAGCGTCATTGTGAGATGATGACCGCACAGCACCATGAATCAGCAAAGCACTGCGACATCAGAATGGGATGTGACCAAGCATTTCCCGAGAGGTCAGCTTATCAGCCACACCCAGTAACTCTGTGTGGTCGGAGGGACAGGATAATTTTGTGAGTTTATGGCTGAAGCAACCAATAGTTAAGTCAGCTCTAAAGGTGGGTAAGTTAGTCATACGTGGCTGGTAAGTGGCAGGGCTAGAGCTCCAAATGTCTGCTGAGATTCCAAATCCAACTGGGGTGACTTCCTCATTTGTTGAGCCTGTGCAGTCAAACCCTCCTCAGGCCTACTCCATCTGCTCTCCCTCACCTGTCTGTCTCTTCCTCACTGCACGCCCAGGCCTACCACAGTCTGGACCAGCCCTGGCTCTAGGTGGAGGCATCAGCGAGCCACAGCTCAGCCCTCTGGGCATCGCCCGGTGTTGCCGTTGTTGCCAAGTCACTCTGGCTTGACCTGGGCCTGGGTCTGGCCTTGGACCCCAGATACTGACGTGTGCTCAGGGGTGGTCCTGGATCTAAGAGCTCTGTTGGGGATTGCCCTCAGATTGTAGCACTTTTTAATCAGCTGCTTCTGCCTTCTCCCCTTCCTAGCCCAGTTAGGGTGGGGCCTTTGATACCAACTGCTCTCTTAGATATTGCATGTCCTCAGTCATCACCTGTTTTGGATTTGCCTCTTGGGGCCAGTTTGCTTCAGAGGACTGTGTAGACACTGACTCCGATTCCCAGTGACGAGTATCTGATGTCTGCTTAAACAGGGCCCCGTGCAGTAGACAAAGTTTCTGCCTTCATGTTTAGAATCTGTATGAACTGTGATGCCAAAATTCACAGAGCAAATGTAGACACATCCACATATCTGTAGAAGGACCTGGAAATGCCATTGCAGTATGTCCACAATGCCTAAGAGGCCACACAGGCCAGGAGCTTTTGGGAAGACCCTGGGTGGGAAACTGCTCTGTGTCTGTAGGGAGTGCTCGCTGAGGCTAGGATGAGATTTTCACAGGGATCTACACAGCCTGTCCAACCTTAGAGCCTTGAATAATGAGAGGTGACCACAAAGATGCACAGAGTGTATGGAGAGGACACCAGGGATTTGGGTTTCCCAAGGAACCCAAGGCCCTAGGTAAATGTGGGAGCCACAGTGGGCATCTCTGGATAGGTCATTGAGAGGGCAGTGTAAGATCATTGGGTGCAACTAGAATTCACTGAACATCCTTTTAGATTACTGGGGGTCTCAAAGGTGTCAGTTCTACCCCAAAGGATTTATTCTCACCCCATAATCAACATATCCAAGAGTCAGGCTATGAATTCCTGGAGCTGTAGTATGTTCCTGGAGTCAAACAGGAAATAACGTGGGCCCGATGTTATGTCTGATAAAGCCATTCAGAAAGGCTGTATGGGGTTACAGAGAGGTCAGCAAAGGGGAGGGTGAAGGGAGAAATCACCTTCTCAGGTGGAGGTGAGGGTGAGTGTGGGAGTGTTGAAGGGTGATGGCCTAACAATGTCCTTCTAGAGAGAAGAGGCTGGGTTCGCAAACCATGAGGTACTGGGGCATGGCACGCCCCCCAGACCATTAGGAACAAATCCTGATCTTTGAGATGGATGTGGTACAGAGTTCTGAGGGAACAGATGTCAAGCAGGAATGGGGGCTACCGGGCTATTCAGTTAGGGAGAAGTGCCCCAGTGTGAAGCCGAGGCCCAGCCCTACCAGCAGCTTAACAAGCGGATCCTGCCAGGCTCCTGAGCCAACTACCTACCCCCTGGTTGGGGCAGGAGGCAGATGTCAGGGCCTGTGCACCAAAAGCCAAACTTAGGAAAGGACTGTGCAAGGGTGGTGTGCACATCTCCTGTCTTACTATCCCATGGTCCCCCAAAGCTGTAGACATTCGTTAGTTCACGCAGGCAGGCTATACCCTTTGACCCTGAAAACTCATTCCTAAACTTATACCCAACAGAAATGTGTACATATATTCAGCAAAAGACAGGAAGAAGAATGGTAATATCTGGAAATAATCCTAATGCCCACGAACAACAGAATGGATAAATTATGGTAGATTCATATAATAGACTACTATACAGCAATGAGAATGAATAACAATTCTCACAAACATAATTGGAGTGAAAGAAGTCATTTCCAGAAGAGTACATAATGTATTTTTATAAAGTTCAAAATAAGCAAAACTATTTATGCCAATGGAAGTCAGGATAGTGGTTAACTTGGGGGACATAAACAGAGAATTCAGGGGACATCTGTGGTGCTGGTCATTTCTTTTTGCTTGATCTGGGTGCTGGTTATACAGGTGTGTTCACTGAATTAATCCAGCTGTACACATAGGGTTTCTGAACGTTTTTGGACCATAAAAAAGTGACTTGAAAGAAAATGTGACATATTACATTTTAAGCACTGTGCTGTGGAAGACATGGGAGTGTACAGAACACAGTTCTGCTCTCAGGAGTGATGGAGACAGGCAGGAAGCCACCCAGGTGTGGACAAAAGGTAAGTCAAACTGCCATTTTCCTCACGGAGTTGTGGAAGGCTTCATAGAGTATCAACGTGTGAAGGAGGCTCGTGGCAGAAAGAGGGACCCCTGGGATGTAACCTGATGAGCCAGGGCTGCCCTTTGGGAGCTCAGGGGTGCTCAGACTCCCCAGGGCCTGGAGTTGGCTGTGGGCTGCCCAGAGGACAACACACACAGGCCTGCCCTGCATCTTTGGGTACATCACAGGCTTGTGATTCTGGAGATGCACCTTTGGAAAAACATTTTCAGTGGGCAGAGCTAAGTGGAAACATACTGTTTCTAAAAGGATCCCCAAAGCTCTGAATTATTTATTCACTAAAGCATTCATCATTGATGAGGCCCCTGTTGGCTCTCCTCTTCCACAAATGCCTTCCCTCCTCCTCACCACAGAAGGTTCTAGTTGGCAATGTTATCCTTGTAAAGCATCTTCCCACCCATCACTTGGACCTTTGCTATAGATGGAGCAGATTGCTTTTATTTTTATTTTTCAGAAGAGCAAACAGCCTTCCTCAGCTGACAAGTGCGCCCATGGTGGGGCTGTGCCTGCAACCCCAGGCTCCTGATTGGCAGCCCAGGGCTCTTTCTAGTAGTCCATTCTGGCTCTTGTGGAGAACTGAGTGAGACCCTGTCCCCCTGATGGCAAGAGCGAGGGGCAAGTATGGTGGGAAGGGGAGCATTCAGTGGAAGCTGGGAGTTGAAAGTAACCGTTTTCAGGAGGGCCAGAGTAATATTCAAATACTTACCATTTACCAGGTACAAGGAAGAAAGAAAACTGTGATGGACACTGCTGTATTATTGGCCAACGAGAATCCACTAACCTCTCCCATCAGGGCCTTAATGTCCTTTCAGAGGATCATCTCTCCCTCCCCCACAGGGAGCAGCATGAGAAGAGACTGTTTAGACCAGGTACCTGCCCTCCCCAAATGGTAGCTGAAGGGTTTATGGAACCTTCTCTCCTAGATCCTTCCTTTACCGCCTGTCACAGCCAAGGGGTGAGCATGGGACCTAGCAAAGCAGCTGGGGCTCGGCACTAGGGCTGGAGTGGGGGTACTTAGAGCTGTCTGCTCTTCGTCTGCTCCTTGATCTTGTGAGTTCCTCCATTCCTCTCTGTGAGCTCCATGGAGATGTCAGCAGAACCACTGCTGTTGTTGACTGGAGTCTAGAAAGATTTCCAGACAGATCTTTGCCCCCGAGGAACTGCTATGAAGCAGGACCTGACATCACTGCAAGGTAGAACATCTGCTCAGTGCCATGGGAGAGGTCAGGGACAGTGGCTTCCAGATGGCAGGGATTGGGGCTCAGCTCAGGCCTGCCACACCCCCAGTGCCCAGTGCTGCCCAGCACTCAGAGTCCGTTTCTCATCTACTCTGAGGTGAGACCAGAGGGCTCTTCAAATCCAATCCAGAGTATACTCTTAGGAAGGCATGACCTGAATATAAAGATGCTGTAATGTATCCATTGATGCTGTGACTTGAATGAGAAGGTGAAGAACTAAGGACTGATAGAACAGGACAGGGGCTAAAGAAGAGTGATTTGCTGTTTACTGGCCCTGATTTGAACAGAGGTTCTGATATTCCAACTGCTTTTGCTCTTTAGACTATATAATGAAGAAGGGCAATCACCAAATTTTGCTTTGAGAATATCAAGTGCCTTTGTCCTTAATTTTAGACTCATCAAGAAACCTTCTGATAGGTAATTTGGGCAGGGAGCATCACTAGCTCTGGAATCACAGTTGAGTTCAAATCCCTGATTTGTTCCTTGAAATATATACATATATGTTTCATGTGTGCAGCTTTATAATTCAACATCTGTATGCACTACAGAGTGATCACCGCACATCACCAAACAGCTGGCCCCTTCACACATTTTGCTCACCCTCCAACTCCCCTCCCCTCTGCTGGTAACCACGAGTCTTTTCTCTGTATCTATGAGTTTGTTTTGTTTTATCTTGTTTGTTCATTTGCTTTTTTTTTTTAGATTCCACAAAGGAGTGAAATCACACAGTATTTGTCTTTTGCTGTCTGACCTATCTCACTTAGCATAAGTGAATAAGAATATCAAGGTCCATCCATGTTGTTGTAAATGGCCAGGTCTCATTCTTTTTTATGGCTAATATTACATTAAAAAAATATTTAGTTTTGAGAGACAGAGAGCTAATGGGGGGAGGGCAGAGACAGAGAAAGAGAGAGAAAGGATCCAAAGCAGACTCTGTGCACTGACAGAGTGTGTCTGTTTTTGTACCAAAACCATACTATTTTGATTATTCTAGTTTTGTGGTATGACATCAGAGAGTACAGAATCTCTGGCTGTTATTTTTTTCTCAAGATTGCTGTGGCTTTTGGGGATCTTTTGTGGTTCCATGCACATTTTAGAATTATTTGTTCTAGTTCTGTGGAATATTCCATTGGTATTTTGAATCTGTAGATTCCTTTGGGTAGTATGGACATTTTAACTGTATTAATTCTTCCAATTCATGAGCATAGAATACCTTTCCATTAGTGTCTTCTTCAGTTTCTTTCATCAGTGTCTTACAGTTTTCAATGTACAGGTCTTTCACCTCCTCACTTTATTTCTGGGTGTTTTTAGATGCAATTATAACTGGGAATGTTTTCTTAATTTCTATGTTTTGTTGTAAGTGTGTAGAAATGCCACAGATTTCTGTGTGTTGATTTTGTATCCTGTAACTTCACTGAATTAATTCATTTATCAGTTCTAGCAGTTTTTTGGTTTTTGTTTTTTTTGGTGTTTTTTTTTTGTAGAGTCCTTAGGGTATTCCACATAGAGCATCATGTCATCTGCAAATACTGGCAGTTTTACCTCTTCCTTTCTGTTTGGATGCTTGTTTTTTCTTCTTTTTGCCTAACTGCCTTGGCTTAACTGCTTTTGGCCTAACTTCTTTTTGCCTAACTGCTTCCAAGGTACTTTGGATTGGACTTGAAGTATTTGACTTCCAATACTATGTTGAATAAAAATGGTAAGAGTGGGCACACTTATCTTGTTCCTGTTCTTAAAGGAAAGCTTTCAGCTTTTCACCATTGAGTGTGATGTTAGGTTGTAAGATTGTCATATGTGACTTATTATGTTGAGGTACCCACTTGGGTACTTGATACCCACTTTGTTGACAGATTTTAAAAAAATGTTTTATTATTTATTTTTGAGAGAGAGTGTGTGTGAGCGAGGCAGGGTCAGAGAGAGGGAGACACAGGAACCAAAGAAGGCTCAGTGCTGAGTGCAGAGCCTGACGCAGGACTCCTACTCATGAACCATGAGATCATGACCTGAGCTGAAGTCAGACACTTAACAAACTGAGACACCCAGGCGCCCCTATTGAGAGATTTTTTTTAAACCATAATTGGATGTTGCATTTTGTCGAGTGTTTTTTCTGTATCTATTGAGATGAACGTATGATTTTTATCTTTCATTTTGTTAACGTGGCATATGTTGATTGATTTGCAGACACTGAACCATCCTTGGATGGTATACCAGGAATAAATCTTACTTGACCGTGGTGTATGATCCTTTTGATATACTGTTGGATTTTATCTGCTAATATTTTGTTAGGAATTTTTGCATCTATGTTCATCAAAGATACTGGCCTGCAATTTTCTTTTTTTGTGGTGTCCTTATTTGGTTTTGGTATCAGGGTAATGCTGGCCTCATAAAATGTGTTTGGAATCTTTCATTCCTCTTCAGTTTTTTGAAATAGTTGGAGAAGAATAGGTAGTAAATCTTTGAGTGTTTGGTAGAATTTGCCAGTGAAACCATCCAATCCCTGACTTTTATTTTTATTGCGAGGTCTCTGATTACTCTTTCATTCTGCTTACTAGTAGTTGGACTATTCACATTTTCTGTTTCTTCATAATTCAGTCTTAGAAGAATGTATGTTTCTAGGAATTTATCCATTTCCTCTATGTTGTCAAGTTTGTTGGCATATAATTATTCATAGTAGTCTCTTATGATCCTTTGTATTTCTGTGGTATCAATTACAACTTCTCTCTCAGTCGATTTTTAAAGTTTATTCATTTATTTTGAGAGAGTGAGAGCAGGTGTGAGCTGGGGGGGGGGCAGAGAGAGAAGAATGAGAGGGAGAGAGAGAGAATCCCAGGCAGGCTCCACACTAGCAACATGGAGCCTGAAGCAGGCCTTAAACCCACAAACCATGACATCATGACCTAAGCTGAAGCCAAGAGTCGGACACTTAACCGACTGAGCCACCCAGGAGCCTACTTCTTCTTCATTGTTGATTTTATTTATTTGAGTCCTTTTTTTCTTGTGCTGTCTGGCTAAGGGTTTGTGGATTTTATCTTTTCAAAGAACCAGCTCTTAATTTCATTGATGTTTTCTATTGTCCTTTTAGTCTTTATTTCATTTATTTCCATTCTGATCTTTATTATTACCTTTCTTTCACTCCTTAGGTGTGAAGTTAAATTGAGATTTTTCTTGTTTCCATAGCAATATAGGCTATGAACTCCCCTCTTAGAACTGCTTTTGCTGCATGCGATAAATTTTGGTATGTTCTGTTTCAGTTTCCATTTGTCTCTAGGTAATTTTTTATTTCTCCTTTGGTTTCTTTGATGACCCATTGGATGGTTAGTAGCATGTTATTTCCACTTTTTTGTGGTTTTCCCCATTTTCTTCTTGTAATTTCTAATTTCATACCATTATGATCAGAAAAGGTACTTGATGTGATTTAAATTTTCTTGAATTCAGCGAGACTTGTTTTGTGGCCCAACCCACGACTGTCCTGGAGAATGTTCCATGTATATTACATCTGTTTTTGGATGGAATGTTCTGTATATATCTACTAAATCCATCTGGCCTAATGTGTTTTTTAAGGCCAATGTTTTCTAATTGGTTTTTTGTTTGGATGATCTATCCATTGATGAAAGTAGGGTATTAAAGTCTCTTACTATTATTGTATTGCTTTCAATTTATCTCTTTAGATCTGTTAATATTTGCTGTATATACTTTTATGCTCCTATGTTGTGTGTATATACATTTACAAATGTTACATTGTCTTGCTGGATTGACCCCTTTATCATTATGTAATGCCTTTTTGTTCTATTAGTCTTTGTTTTAAAGTCCATTTTATCTGATGAGTATAGTTACTCCAGCTTTCCTTTCATTTCCATTTTCATGGAATATCTTTTTCTATTGCTCCACTTTCAGTCTGTGCATGTCTTTAGATCTGAAGAGAGACTTTTGTAGACACCGTATAGATAGTTCTTGCTTTTAAAAAAATCTATTCACGGGGCACCTGAGTGACTCAGTTGGTTAAGCCTCTGTCTCTTGGTTTGGGTTCAGGTCATGATCTTGCAGTTCGTGGATTTGAGCTCTGTGTCGGGCTCTGTGCTGAGAGCTCAGAGCCTGGAGCCTGCTTTGGGTTCTGTCTCCCTCTCTTTCTATCCCTCTCCCTTCTCAAAAATAAATAAACATTAAAAAAATCTATTCAGCCACCCTATATTTTTTGACTGGTGAACATAGTCCACTGACATTGAATGTAATTATTGGTAAGTATAAATGTATTGCCATTTTATTGTTTTCTGGCTGTTTGGGTAGATTCTCCCTGTTCCTTCTTTTCTTGGTCTCTTCCTTGCAGTTTGATGTCTTCCTTCCTCCCTTCCCTTCCCTTTCTCCCTTCTCTTTTTTGTGTATCTATTGCAGATTTTTGTTGTAGTTACCATGGGGTTCATATATATTGACACAAAGAAACACAGAGCAGTCTATTTTAAACTGATAGTTGCTTAAATCTGAACACATTCTAAAAGCACTACACTTTTACTGCCCTTCCCCAGTTTTTTAAAAAATTTATTTGGTGGGGGAGGCGCAGAGATGGAGAGAGAGAGAGAAATCCATGCTGAGCATGAAGCCCGATGTGGGACTCGAATTCACGAACTGTGAGATCATGACCTGAGCTGAAGTTGGATGCTTAACTGACTAAGCCACTCAGGCACCCCCAGTTTTGTTTCCTATGTCCTATCTTACATCTTTTATTTTGTGTATCTACTTATCATAGGTGCAGTTGATTTTATTATTTTTGTCATTTGACCTTCATACTAACTTTGTAAGTGACTGATCCACTGCCTTTATCATGTGTTTGCCTTTACCAGTGATAATTTTTCTTATGTTTTATTTCTGGTTATAGCTTTTTCTTTTCCAATTAAAAAAATTCTTTAACGTTTATTTTTTTATTTATTTATTTTTTTAAATTTTTTTTTTCAACGTTTTTTATTTATTTTTGGGACAGAGAGAGACAGAGCATGAACGGGGGAGGGGCAGAGAGAGAGGGAGACACAGAATCGGAAACAGGCTCCAGGCTCCGAGCCATCGGCCCAGAGCCCGACGCGGGGCTCGAACTCACGGACCGCGAGATCGTGACCTGGCTGAAGTCGGACGCTTAACCGACTGCGCCACCCAGGCGCCCCTTTTAACGTTTATTTTTGAGACAGAGAGAGACAGAGCATGAACGGGGGGTGGGGGGTGGCGGGGGGAGGGTCAGAGAGAGAGAGAGGGAGACACAGCATCTGAAATAGGCTCCAGGCTCTGAGCTGTCAGCCCAGAGCCCGATGCGGGGCTCGAACTCACAGGCCGCGAGATCATGACCTCAGCTGAAGTCAGATGCTTAACCAACTGAGCCACCCAGGTGCCCCTCCACTTAAAGAAGACCCTTTAACATTTCTTGGAAGGTTGTTTAAGTGATTAACTCCTTTAGGTTTTTTGCTTGTATGGGAACCTTCTATTCTAAATGATAATCTTGCTGAGTATCCTTGGTTGGAATACTCCCAGTGCTTTAAATACATCCTTTCAGTCCCTTTGGGCCTGCAAAATTTCTGAAAAATCAGCTGATAGTCTTATGGGATTTCCTTTGTATGTGACTTTTTTTTCTTCCTTGCTTTTAAGGTTCTCTCTTTAACTTTTGCAATTTTAATTATGTCTTCATGTGGCTCTCTTTGGGTTCATCTTATTTGGAATTTTCTGCTTCCTGTACCTGAATGTCCATTTCTTTTGCCATGTTAGTGAAGTTTTAGTTATTATTTCTTCAAGTTTTCTGCCCCCCCCCCCCCCTTCTCTCTCTTTTCTCTTTCTGGGACCTCTATAATGTGAATTTAGTATACTTGATATTTTCCTAGAGGTTCCTTAAATACTGTTTTTACAAAATTCTTTTTTCTTTTTCCTGTTCTGGTGATTTCCACTATTCTATCTTCAAGATTGCTGATCCATTCTTCTGCATCATCTTATCTGCTGCTGATTCCATGTAGTGTATTTTTCATTTTAATTATTCTTCAGCTCTGGTTATGTCTTACATTTTCTTTGTTGAAGTTTTCATTGTGTTCCTCTATTCTCCCAATTTCAGTGAGCATTTTTATGACTATTACTTTGAGCTCTTTATCAGATAAATTACCTCCATTTCTTTAGGGTTTTTTTTCCCTGGGATATTTATCTTGTTTGGAACATACTTCACTGTCTCCTTATTTTAGTTTTATTTTCTTTGTTTTTATAAATTAGGTGGAATAGCTACCTGTCCTGGTCTTGAAGGAGTGGCCCTGTACAGGACCATATCCTGTGTAGACTGGGACTGGAAGCTTTGGCAGGCTGGTTGGACCTAAGCAAGTGGGCTGGGTTTGGGGTGGGTGCGGTGTCCCAGGGCACTCACTTGGTATGGTGGTTGAAGCTGGAGTGGGCATAGGCCAGGGAGTCCTGGATGCACTGTGCTAGGGCCACCTTGATACCAGAGTGGCATGGACTGGGGGATCTAGGGTGTGCCTTGTCAAGGCCATCTTGTGGGTAGTCCCTGGGTACCCTGCCTAGAGCTGCCCTGGCAGGATGGCTGGAGCTGGAGCAAGCTGGCGGTTCTGGGGTGAATCACGCCAGGGCCACCCTGGTGAGATGGGCACAGGCCAGAGGCATCCTGGGGCACACCATGTCAAAGCTGCCCTTGCAAGACAGCAGGCATGGGCTGAGGGGAATCCTCAGATGCACTGAACTGGGGCTGTATGGCTGGTGGGATGACTGGGTTCGGTGTGTGCTGGGGGTGGAGGGAGGAGTCCCAGAGTGCACTGTGCCAGAGCTATCTTGGGGGGATGGCTGGAGCTGGTGTGGGCCAGGGGTTCAGGGTCCACTGGGGCAGCCCTAACAGGCTGGCTTAAGCACCTGGTCCCTGCTCTTGCTTGTGCTGTCAAGGTGGAGGAAGAGTGTAAAAAATGGCATTCACCGTGCCTCTTATCCTGGAGAGTTCCAGCAGTCCCTGCCAGTTTGGTGGATGCCCTAAGGTTAGTAAACGGATTTCCTTTGCTCATAGTTTAATTAACCTGTTTTTCACTGTGCCTCAGGGTAGATGAATCTGGACTGGGCCCCTCAAGTGACATCTCTCCCTATTGCAGGTTGCTGCTTTGATGGTGGGGTTCTCATGGTATCGTGTCTCCTGTTCTCTGTGTGGTCCCTCTATTGTTTGTTGGGCAGAGACTGTTCAATCAGCTCTCACTTCTTCCTTAGGAGGAACTGCTCTATTATATGTGTGTCAGTGGGAAGAGATGAGTTTAGGGTCTTTCTATGCTGCCATCTTGGGCCACCTCCCTTAATTTTACTACTTTGGTCTTTTAACCTTCATGCTGGCTTTATAAGTGATTGATTCACTGGCTTTGTTATTTTTCCAGTGAGATTTTTACTTTCCTATACTTTATTGGTGCCATTTCTTCTCAGCTTAACGAAGTCCCTTTAAAACATTTATTGTAGGGCTGGTTTAGTGGTGATGAACTCCTTTAGCTTTTACTTATCTGGAAAGCTGTTAATCCCTCCAATTTGGAATAATCTTGCTGGGCAGAGGATTCTTGGTTGGAAGTTTTTTCCTTTCTGCACTTTGAATATGTCATGCCATTTCCTCCTGGTCTGTAAAGTTTCTGCTGAAAAATCTGATAGCTTTATGGAGTTTTCCTTATATGTAATAAGTTGTTTTTCTCCTGCTGCTCCTGATTTTGTCTTTATTCTTAATTTCTACCATTTTAATTATAATGTGTGTTGGTGTGGATCTCTTTGTGTTTATCATGGATGTCTGATTCCTTTCCCAGAGAAGTTTTCAGCCAGGATTTCTTCAAATTATTTTTCTGGGGGCGCCTGGGTGGCGCAGTCGGTTAAGCGTCCGACTTCAGCCAGGTCACGATCTCGCGGTCCGTGAGTTCGAGCCCCGCGTCAGGCTCTGGGCTGATGGCTCGGAGCCTGGAGCCTGTTTCCGATTCTGTGTCTCCCTCTCTCTCTGCCCCTCCCCCGTTCATGCTCTGTCTCTCTCTGTCCCAAAAAAAAAAAAAAAAAAAAAAAAAAAAAAAAAAAAAAGTTGAAGAAAAAAAAAAAAAAAAATTATTTTTCTGGCCCTTTCTGTCTTCCCCTGGGATCTATATAAATGTGATTGTTATTCTGCTTGATGTCTGTTAAGGTATCTTCATTTTTCTTAATGCTTTTTTCATTTTGCTGCTTTGTCTGGGTGAGTTCCATAGCTCCTCCTCCAGCTCACCTGATCTATTCTACTTCATCCAGTCTGCTTTGGAACCCCTCTAGTGTATTTTTTAGTTGTTATAACTTCTGTTTGGTACTGTCTTATATACTCTCCTTGTTGAAGTTCACACTGCGTTCATCTGTTCTTCTCCTGAGTTTGGTGAGCATCTTGATGACCATTCCTTGGAACTCTTTATGAAGTAGTTTATGTATCTCTGTTTCCCTTTTTTCCTGAGGTTTTGTCTTGTTCTTTTGTTTGGAGATATTCTTCTGTCCCCCTCATTTTGTCTGTGTTTCTATTTATAGGTAGGTCAGTGACCTCTCTCAGTCTTGAAGGAGTGGCCTTATGTAGGAGATGTCCTGTGGGGCCCAGAAGGGCAATCTCCTTTTGTCACCAGGCCAGGTGCCTAAGGGTGTCCTCTATGTGAGCTGTGTACTCCCTTCTATTGTGGTGGGCTGTGACTGTGGTGCATTGGTAGGCAGGGCTGGCCCATCTGTGGGGTGTATCTAGGACTACTGAGGTGTGTTGGGTGGGGCTGTCAGTGGAGTATACCCTTTCTGGGGCTAGCAGATTAGAGGGAGAATTCCAAGATGGCCCACGAGTACTGGTATTATTGAGGTAGACTGAGGTTGTAGAAGTGGCTCATACCAGTGTCTCCGTCCTCAGGGGGAGTTTCTGCTGTTTCCCGCTGCTGTGACGGATGCTTTAAGGTTAGTAAATGGATCTCCTTTACTTATGGTCTGCTTTTTAAAATGGTGTTTTTGCACTGGTCTCTGGGTACAATGAGTCTGCAACTCAGCCCTTTAAGAGTGGGTTTTCCATTCTCTACAGTTTTAGAGTTTTCCTGAACATAATCCTCATTGAGTTTTCAAAACCTGGTGTTTTGGGAGCTCATCTCTCCTGTGGAGGATCTAAGGTTTGGGGTGCCTGATGTAGAGCTCAAATCCATCACTCCTCAGGGAAAAGTTCCATACCTTTGAGATCCCTCCTAGTTGTGCTTCCCCATGGCTGATGTGTTTTCCCCCCTGGCAAGTCCCCATCTCTGTGTCTCCTCCTTCCCATCCTGATGTTACCCTTTCAGCCTTTGTCGTGGAGGCTTTGGTCATCCAATTTTCAGGTTCCTTTCAGAGGGCATTATTCCATATGTAGTTGTAGATTTGCTGGTCTGTGGAAGGAGGTGAATTCAGGGTCTTGTTACACTGCCATCTTGAGACCAACTCTGTTCTGCCATTTCTTGAGTGTGTTGCCTTGTAATAACAATTGTTTATCGTGTGGGTCTCAGCTTTTTTATCTGTAAAATAGGGTTGAGACTATGTCCTGTAACTGTAACCAGCATCCAATTGGTGATCACTTAATGCTCAACCATCTCCCCCAATTTGACCTCCTTTCACATCCCCATTACGAGGCAGCTAGCTGCCTGTGCAGCCAGGTCTTGGGAGGAGTTCCATAATGAAAGCTAAACTCACATTTTGGGGGCATCTGCCATGTGCCCACACAGTGCTAAATGTTAACATGGATTGTCTCATTCGGTCTTCACAATGGCTTTGTTAAAGTCGAAGCTTAGAGAAGTGATCTGCTCAGGATCACAGCACATGGCAGGATCGATTTTCTATTCAAAGTCAACATATTTGCTTCTAGTTTATGTATCTATTTCCTGTGGGCTTGGTTAGTGTAAGCCAGTGTTGATCCCTGAGTGAACAGATGAAAGGAGCACCTCGACCTGTGAGGTGGAAACCTGGTCTCTGCAGTTGTGACCTCCTGTGGCTGTTGGTTTAAGGATGTCCAGAGTCCCAGGGCCAAGGAATGGAAAAATACTGCTCTGGCTCACCTACTCGCTGCCATAGGAGCACTTGGGTGGCTGGGCCACTCTGAATGGAGCCTGTGATGGAGCTGATCATGTGAATAAAGGCAGGGTTGCCACAATCAGGGTCCCTGACTTTGGATTAATAAAACCAATTGTGGCAACAAGGGTTCTGAATGTCCTTCGTGACTTAGACTGAGAGCTAGACAGCCAGCCAGAAGGCCTGCAGAACTTAAACACAGAGGCATTTATTGTCAGGGCAAATCTTACACTCAAATTGGGTTTTGCCATATACGCATCAAAAGGGAGATGCCCCCACCTCCCCCCACAGTGCAGGTTCCAGTTATCCTGTGGCCTTGCAACCCCTGTTCTCTTTTCCCAACAGCAGCAGAAGTTGAAGTCCTTCCAGGTTACCCAGCAGCTAGAGGGGATGAGGCAGGACAGACTCCTGAATGCCATCTGCCTGAGTCCCACCTATTCTCTAAGCTTCAGGGAAACTGGAAAACGTCCCAACTGGCAAAACGTACTTTCTTAAAAAGCTGGACAAAAGTATGGGACATTCCTTTGCTTAAGAAAACAAAATCAACTGGTCTGGTGACCTGATGCTGCAGCAACATCTTGGAAGAGACAGGGAGTCTCCCTGGGGAATGAGGGGCAGGAAGAAAGGCCCAGGCATAGATGTCCCCCTCGGAACCTCTGCTCAGAAGGGGGCAGACGGAGGGGCCAAGCCAGTTAGAGAGGGGGTCCCTCCCTGGCTGCATTAGGATGGTCTCTGGTCTTCAGTGCCAGGCCTCAGTCCTCAGTCACAGGTGGGGGAATGAGCTGCAGCTGGAAGTTCTCATTCTGGAAGATGCTGTTGAAAGCAGGGCCACTCTGGGAGCCACTGAACGGCCTGTAGCTGTCGCTGCTGCGATTCTGGGAGAGTTCTGTAAGGAGGGCCAGCTGCAAAGGAGGGGACACACATCAACCAAGGTGAGTAGGGGAAGACAACGTGGGTGGGTTTGGCAGGGGGTGTGGAACAGAGTGGAGGGTCCTCAGTTCCCTGGCCTCGAATACACAAGGGACAGCACTGTGCTGCAGGGTATAGACCCCAGGGCTGCATCTCACAAACAAGTAATGTGACTTCGGGCAAGTTCATTTCACTTTCAGGGCCCAAATTTCCTCCTTTAGTAATGATGAGACTGCACTGGGGACGTCTCATTCCGAACTTCCCTTGCTCTGAGCACTCCTACCCTGGCTAGCACAGGACCCTGCCGCCCCCTCCGCACACACGCCCTGAGCTGAGGTTCTCAGCAGAGCTTGTTCCACACTCTGCCTCTGACCTCTCCTTTGCAACCTGTATAGCTCCAAGTGTCCAGCTGCCACTTTAAATTCAGGGACTCTACCTGTCCTCTTAGAGTCCTGCTTCCACCAATGACACCAGCAAAACCCTCTGTTAGTGGCTCTGTTCCGAAAGATTAGGTAAGGTTAATACCAACCCACTGGGAAGCCAGACTGTCACTCTGAGGGCCATCCCTTTTACCTCAAAGGCTTTCTGCAAAAGTAGGGAGCAGAGAGCCTGGCCCTCATGGTCACAGAAGAGACAAATTTTACACCCAAAGTCCTTCACCTGGACAGGGCAGCTGTGAGGAGTGAACCATCAAAGTCTGTCAGGCTCTGGACCCAAAGTCCACAGGTACTTCTGATAGTCCAAGGTAACTGTAATGAGTGCCTTCTAGGTGCCAGGCACTGTGCCAGGTCCTTTACATATGTACTATTTTTTAAAAACTTATATAAACATTAAAAAATATGGTATTTTGAGAGACAACGAGCATGTGCGTGAGTGGTGGAGGGGAAGAGAAAGACTCCCGAGCAGGCTCTGGACAGTCAGGGCAGAGCCCAACATGGGGCTCGATCCCACAAACCATGAGATCATGACCTGAGCAAGAATGAAGAATTAACCAACTGAGCCACCTAGGCACCCCCACATGTGTACTATTTCTAATCTTCCACAACCCTCTGGGTAAAAAACCCAGAGCCCCAAGAGTTAAATTCACTTGCCCCAAGTTACTCTGTGGTGAGTGGCAAATGGTAGTGTGGGATTCAAACTCAGGTCCATGTGGCAAGTTCTGCTCAGGTGAGCCACTGACAGTTGTGCCTTCCCTAGAGGTAACTCGTCTATCACCTGCTCCCTACTCACCTACCCTGCCAGGAACCCGGTCTTCTGGCTGACCCAGCAGCTGTTCTCTGATCCTGGCAAGGGGTTCTCTCTCCATCCAAGCACTAATGGCACAAGACTCGCCTGTCTCCTTTGTCACTTTTGTTGAAAACTTACTACCAGGATTATGGTAACTGGAGAGACACCCAAAGGACCTCTAAGTTCAAAGTGCCAATTCATCTAAAGCAATCCAGTGACACGTGTGGGGCCCAATTCACAGCACTGGCTCAGAAGCTCCAAGTCGCTCAGCTAAGGACACACAGGAGGTACACTTGCTCAAGTGTATGCACTGCTGGTCAGGCAGGTTGCAGAGAGATGTCCCTTGCTCTGCTCGAGCCCCATCTCGTGCCACTTCTTATCCTCTACAACCCTCTCAGCTGCCCATCGGCCTGTGAAATTCTCCGCAAGAACAATTCTGTACAGTGCTGGGAACAGAACAGGCGACAGATGTTACATAAACTCAAAGTTCTTTCACATTCAGACACTGTGAGGTAGAAAGATCAACCACAAAGATATTTTCTATTTCCTAAGAGAAGACATTTCTGTGTTCTACTTCTGTAACTTTGTGATCTGGAATCAAGGAGTCCTGAAAAATGGCTCAACAGTTTGAAGCCGTGGACCTTGCTGAGAAGGCCCAGAAAACCAACTCCTGGGGCAGAGCTTGGCTGAGGCTGAGAAGGGACACAGGTGATGCCAGTTCAATAAAGCTGCTGGACCACATTCAGGAGACCCCTGGAGAAGTCCCCTGGGATAAAAACCAACTCTCAAAGAAGGAACACAAGTTTTCCTCTGGGCTACCAAGCCACCCAGCAGGCATCTGCATAAGAACAGGGTGGGAGAAGGGAGTCCAGGCCTAAAAGACACACGGTCTGTGCAAGCTCAGGATAAGCTCAGAGAACAAATCTGGCCGAACAGGAATTTAGGTATGACTTGGGGAATGGAGAAGGTGGTAATCTGGACTCCACCTTCAGGTTACAGAGGTCCAGGAAAGTGTTTAAACAAGAGGGTAACAAGACATTGGGGTCTGGAGTGAGCACCCAGACAGAGGCATGGAGCAAGGACAGAAGGTCTGCAGCGGCCTCTGTGAGTGACAGTTTGGAGGGGAGGGGAAGGGAAGAAATACAGAGGAGGAAAAAAAAAGATGCCTACCCGATCTCTGGGGGAAAGGGCTGTTGTGGGGTTTCTGCTCTGGGTGACTGGACAGGCCACCTGGAGATAGGCAGTGGGCAAGGAAGGACAGGCTGAGAAAGTTACTGAGCACACCTGGGACGGGCCTGTGGGGCACCCAGACAGACGCTGGGGCATGACTGCTAGCAGCTCTTCCAGTCTGTTCTCTTCTACAGTTCTACACAGGTACTCAGAGTTTGAGCCCAGGGCCTTTGGAATGAAGACCAATCTTCCTAGTCTCCACTGCAGTTCCCACTGCCTCTGTATCCTCTGCTAAATCCAGAATGCTCCCTGGGGCTGGGGCTCCACATGGCCTTAACCAGGGTTCCAAACTGAAGAGGCAGCGGGAGGACCTGAGGACACTGCATTTCCCAAACAGTATCTATAAATAGGGAAATACAAATCTAAACCACTACATAAACATTACCCGGGAACTTCCTCGGTAGAGACGGCAAAGTTGATCAAACGCTTGGATTTGCTGTGGGTCCAGAACAGGTTCTGAGGCTGCCTGTAAATTAGAAAAGATAAGGTAAACAAAACCCATGGGCGGCCTCTGCACGTGGCCAATGCTGAAACAGAATACGGTCTTCCTCTGTGCTTTTCAGAGGAAACCCACGCCACCAGCAAACAGATTTTACTGAACATTGATTAGAATTGGGCGCATCTTTTCCTCCTCAATATTTTTACTATCTTTGGGGGGGAAACGTACTAAGAGCTCAGAGAGAATGGAAGCAAGAGTACCCTTGAAATCACTCATGCCGGCCTAGGGTGGAACTATGTTACTGCTTCAGCCCCTATCTGGGTGAAAAGGATCTCGTTTTCGGTCCAGAGAGCAGCTGTCAGTGAGGAGGCTCACACCTCATGCGCTTCTGGAATCCCACAGTTGTGGCCCCAAAGTAACACTTAGTTCTTGTGATGCTGTCAGTGGTGTGGGGATGGCTGAGGACAAGGTGGCTCAGTGGAAATCCTGGGAGGGGCGGTATGATCCAAAACAGCCTGAAAGAAAACAGTGGACCCATGGAGGCTCTGTTTTTCATTCTGTTCCATGTCTCTGAGTCTGCCAGACACATGGAGAGATCATTCTCTAATGAGAACGTTTAAACTTGCCTTGACACTTTTTATTTATTTTTAAAGGGGTACCTGGGTGGCTCAGTTGGTTAAGCAACCGACTTTGGTTCAGGTCATGATCTCATGGTTTGTGGGTTCGAGCCCCCACATAGGGCTCTGTGCTGACAGCTCAGAGCCTGTCTCCATCTCTCTCTGTGCTTTGCCTGCTTGTGCTCTTTCTCTCTCTCAAAAATAAACAGAAAAAAAAAAATGAGAGAGAGAAAGCGTACCTTCAAGTGGGGGAGAGGTAGAGAGAGAGGGAGAGAAACAATCCCAAGCAGGCTTAGCACCGAGCACAGAGCCTGACACAGAGCTCCATCTCATGACAGTCAGATTATGACCTGAGTTGATATCAATAGTCGGATGCTCTTGTAGGAAAAATATCGTATTTTTGGAGATAAAGTGTGTGGAGTGTTACACTTCTGACAAACACTAGGTAAAATACGCAGGGGAGATCCAAGCTAAAGACGATCTGTAAGTCTAAGAAAGACTATACACCTAGCTCCAACAAAGCAAAACAAGAAAAAAATATAATTATCTTTGAGACACTTAACAACGAAAAACATGGTTTTGCCACCTGGTTTCCTGAGTCCCTTTAGTATTACTGGCATAAACTGGGGAGCAGGGTGGGTTAAGGACAAGGGTGATACGTGCCTTTTATTAGCCATTCAAAACCTCAGCTGTGGGCTTGCCACTGCCACAGTCCATATGACAAGGGACCAGCCACCCCCATTTCACCTGTGCTTATTCCCTGGTTATTCTGTAATAAGGTTTAACTAGGAAGGCCCACCCAGAAACAAGTCAGCAGGAGACTGAGGAGGGTGTTGGGAGGTGGGGGTGATGGTGAGGGGCAAGGCAAGTTAATTAAAAAGAAGATTTAAATGTCAAGTTTGCATATGATCAAGCGGCAAGAGCCAGAAAAGGTCTCCCCTTATAGAAGTATTTTTATAAAACAGTCCTTTGCCTTGAAGGGATATTGTAAGAAAAAAATCTCATGAAATGTACTATTGTACTTGCTACAAAAGTGTGGATGGTACAGGCCACTTACAGCGATCCACTGAAAAAAGTCCCATCGGACTCTGCACTGAGAAGAGCTGTACTGGACCCAGACTTGCTAATAATTGTATTTTCTTTTCTGCTTTTATCACTAGGGAACGCAGGACTAAAGAGTCAGCTGCATAGACTAGCAACTGCTGAGGACTTGGTGGCACACATTTATGTATGCAATTACAACCCAGTTTTATATTATTCTTCAATCACATAGTTTTTGTTTTTTTTTTTTTTAATCTAATTTCCTCATTTATTTACTTCATTTATGGATGTATTTTGGAACCAACTCAAATCATTGAGGCCGGAAAGTGAAGGCCGGGTCAAGTCATAAGTAGAAAATGCCACTGCTAAAAACAGAATCATGCTTTCACCACCCCCGCTGCCCCCCAGGAAATACTATGTGGCAGAAGAGTCTATTCCAGGCACAGAATAAATGGCTCCAGCCTCTGGGAGTTTGCTCACCGAGGCAGAAAGTGCAAAAGTCAAAAATGATGGTCCAGCTCATGTGTTATGAGCCAGTACCTCTCAGATTTTAAGATGCATAATAATCACTGAGAGGTCTGGTTAGCAGGTTTGGGGTGGGGTCTGCGATTCTGGGTTTCTAGCATATCTCCTCCCCCCCACCCCACCCCCCGGAGTGCTGAGACTGCTAGCTAGTCTAGCTAGTGTCAGTCTGCACTTCTGGGCCCAGGTGCTAATCTGTACTCCAAAAACAGTTCAGGGCAGCCAGAGACATCCCGTCCTGAGTCCTGTGGTAACAGGAGGCTCTCGGGTTACGAGTATTTTGCCCCCCATTGATTCAACTGTACCAAATCAACCACTCAATTAGCATTTCTTTTTTTCTAATGCACTCAGACTAGGGATGTTGGTTTTCAACACTTACTAGGTTCACACACGCACTTTACCAACCCTTGGATATTATAAGAAAATTATTTAATAAGGATGTTCCTGCCACATGCTTTATTTTGAATCTTATGGAACTGCAAGCCCTACACCTATTTTACTAAATAAGTGCTCACGACTGTGTAAACTGAGGAAGAGAAGGCTAGGAGACTTGCCTAATATGAATAAAAATTTCAGAACCAATTAAGGGTCCATAAACAGGGCCTTTACCTTATTAACCCTAGTTCTCCCCTTGTCTGAGGAAATCCTCAGCATCCTAGAGCCTGGAAAGCAAGTGGTTTTTGGTGAATGTACTGACTTCTTCCCAGCCTGCTGTTGTGGACCTGAGCTGCGGCCTCCAGCCCTGCCATCCCTCCTGCACACTGGCTCCCCCCACAGCCATTTCTCTGTTCTCATGGAGTGTTTGCACAGCCTTTCGTCCATGGGAAATCTTGGGAAACCAAGGACCGGTTTTCCCTCTGACATCTGTGAATGCCTTAACCTCCTTTGATTCTACATTAAGTCCTAGTTCAGGTTCTTTTGAGAAAGGGTGGGGGGGAAGGGGCAGAGAATCCCGAGCGGGCACTGCTCTGGTAGGTTAGCTCAATGCAGAGGGTCACCTGAGCTGAAACCAAGAGTCCACATGCTTAACTGACTCAGCCACCCAGGCACCCCAGTCCTATTTTAGCCTTAGAACTCCAAATGGTGAAACACTTCAATAAAATAACCATGATTTTGAAAACAAAAACAAAAACAAAACTCTAGTTCTCCTTTGCTAGGAGAACACATAAACACTCAGAATTTCCAACAATATGACATGCCCAGATCAGTGTGCAGTGGTGGCTTGTCAGGGCCTTCTCCTCGAGGCCCTTAAACTCCTTGGAAATACCAAAAGAAGGAGTTTCCAACAATGGCATCTTTCAGAAACTGAAAAATGCAGTTGTTCCACGGGTGTGAAATAACTGAGGATTACAGGTTCTATCTTACAATGCAAGCCATCATCCTGGACAACCAGAGACTGAACTAAGGAGTGACTGCTGGGGCTTCCCCGGAACCCCCTGGAAGCAAAGTCACTGCAGGTTGGAGATGCCCTGTTCTCGCCTGGGCCATAACGCTGTCACTGCGGTAAAGTGAAGGCAAGTCATTTGAGGCAAAATGGGAGAACTGGTTGTAGACGTGCCCGGGACCTAGTAAGACGTTCACCTGATTTAAAGGCCTTCTTAGAATAAGACAGTATTTTTAAAAAGGAAGCATTCAGGAAATGACTAGTCAATCACTGAGGCAAGCATTTCTGTACTCTTTTTTCCTGGTGCAGGCTTGAAGAGTGGGATGGGGAGACGATGAGAAGAGGGACAGGGCCTCTGGGATGGCAGCTTGTGCGCTGAAGACCCGTTTAGCTGATTTGTGCCCTGGCTATGCAGGCTCCTGCCCTATCACCTCCAGGCCTCGTGAGCGGAAGACCCATTTCTACGGTTTAACAAGTATCTCTGGAGTCCCTGCTATTATCAGGCCTGAGGCACAAAGATGAACAAGAAGAGCCTAACGTCCCAGCATCTGTGGGGCATGAAAACCCCGCGAAAAGATTTCACCTTCTCCAGTGCCGATAAAATAATATATGGTTGTTATTGTGCCTCAGCAGCCTCTCAAGCTCTGCTTATTCGCCAGGGCAGGCCTCGTTTGCAACATGCTCTCACATCGTCTACATAAACCAACAGGACGTCCCTGCTATTGCAACATTTTTGGGCCCAGATTACACCCTTGCACATGAGACATGGAAGTGTCAGGTCGGCACGCTCTCCGGAACGCCTCCTCCATGCGCCCCAGTCGTGTCGACCGATCAGCTTCCGCGTGAACCCTGCAGAACCGGTATGTCACACTCACTGTGGTATGATTCTGTTAGACCGTGAGCTACGTGAACACCAGCGCGGTGTCTTGGTCACTCTTCTGTCCCCCATGCTCCATATCCAGCAAACGCTCAAGAAACCGCTGCTGAACAACCACATACCCTGGTCTATTTGGAACTGTCCAGTTTAGGCGTCTGAACCCACAGTCGCTTGGCTCTCCTGGTCCAGTGTGAAATCACTGACCCTCGTCTTCCTGTTTCAAGAACTCGGGACCTGTAAAGATTTTTTGTGATTTCTGGCATATCTGCCCTGTATCTCAGAGAAGACGTCAATTTCATTTTATTTAATTTGCTTTTGGAGCAAGGATTATTTTTAAAATATCAAAAATATAGGTATCAACCCTTTTAAGAGGTAGGAAAATTTACCAAGCAAGTGGGGACTTGTAGTTAAAATAAAAGCCTCTTTCTGTTGTTGCCTTAGTACTTCCGAGGGCAGACCTTCCACTTGGTGTGACTGTGGCCTGTGGAGGGGAGACCGGGCCTGCTCCCCATGTGTGGCTGGTGGTTAAGAGCCTACACACTGAAGCCATCTGCCTAAGCCCAAACCTGACATCGCCAGCCACCAGACTACACTCGTAGGCAGGTTACCTGTTCTGAACTGGTTGGTTTTTTCGTTTTTCTTTTGTAATGTGGGATAAGCTAATAGCTGTGCCACAGAAGGTGGCTGGGATTGGGAAGTGATGCATCCAGCACTTGGGAAATGCCCAGGGAGCTGTAAGTTCACATTTGGGGTTATTTATTGGACGAGGCACACAAGGGCCCTGCATGCACCACCACGCCCAGAGTCAGTCTAACACGGGAGTCTGGTCGTGCACACCTCCTCCTAATGTGGCCAATGAAAGGGAAAGAAAGCAGACATAGAGCGCAGTGCAGTCCAAAGTGGCAAAGGTGGCAAAGGAAGGGGTGTCAAAGAGAGGGAGTGGGGGGAAAGCTTTACAAAAAGGAGAGCTCCCCAAGGACGGGGCCTCTGTCTTCTCCTGCCTACCGGCACCCGCACTGGATTTGGCACAGAGCACGTGTGAAATAATTGCCTGCAGGTGAGATGCAGGAAGGGACAGGAAGGGCAAGCAAGCATTTCTCTCGGTCACGTGCTCACAGGAGCTTTCTCAAGCCCTCTGCAGTGCAGCAGGAACACAGGCACGGACTCTGGCAGACCTGGGCTCCATCAGGATTCTGCAACAACTAGCCGAGGGCCTCTGGCCAACTTATTTAGCTTTTCTCAGTCTCTGTCATTATCTGTAAACTCTACATTGCAGAACTGTTGTGAGGACCGGAGGTAACATGTGGGCCTGGTGCCTATTTGATGTTCAGTAAACGGCAGCGATTACTGCAACTGTGTCATCTATACGCCCAGGAGAAGAGCCTGGGGGAAAGAACAATGGGCTGGGACTCAGGACCCCTGAGCTCTAATTCTGTCACAGCCCCTTACATAACTTGGGCAGGTCATGGCACTCCCCCCGGGTCTATATTCTGATCAAGAGGCAAGGTCACCAGGGGCCACTCTCTACCACCAGGGAGAGATTACCATGAGATAATAAGCATTTAGGGCACAAAGGTTTCAAGTAAGTAAGTAAGTAAGTAAGTAAGTAAGTAACATTTACTGAAATTACTCATGGCAAAGGAGGAGTTAAGATGGTGGAGAAACACGGGGACCCTGGGCTTTCCTTGTCCTTCAAACAGAGCTGTTTTGAGGTCAGACCACTTGAACACCCAGGAAACTGATCTGCAGAGTGGCAGAAGGATCTCTACGGTTGGAGGGAGACAGGTGGCAGGTGCACGGTGTGTGGATACAAATGGGGGAGAAAAAACAGTGTTGCCGCAGAGCAGAGGGAACTCTTCCGTGGAGAGACAAAAGGGAAAGAAAAAAGAAAAGGGTTGAGAAAGTGCAGCATTGGATTCACACAGGAGGAAAACCTCTCTGAACCACAGACTGGGCAGCGAGAAGTACTGAGTGTCCCGGATCTTTTTTGCAAACAGCGTTTGGAGCTCAAAATCCAAGGTTTTGGAAGTGCGTGACTTTTTCCAGAATGGAGCCTTGGCATGTGCTCCTGGGCAGGAGGGAGCTGGCCTAGAGAGCATAGCATAGGGTGGTGTAGAGCTCTCTGGGGCACACTGGGAAAAAACATTCCCCTTCCTAGAGTACTTCTGGAAGAGGGTTTTTTGTCTCCCCTAGGATAAAAGACCCTGTAGGTGCCAGCCAAAGGCCTTTCATCAGTAGGGGGGAGAGCCTCTACTCTGGAGGATGGGGGAGGATCCATGTGGTGCCGGCTCCTTTAAGGCTGGGTTTTGAATCCCAGCCACACGTCAAAGAAAAAACACAGGAGATCTGTGGCACAGGGCAAGCTAAGTGCCCTTGCTACTCTGTGAGGGGGGCCTAACAGCAGGGGTTGAGATCCTCGGTCGGTCCAGGATGAGAGACTGGGGTGGTGCCATTTTCCCCCAATACCAACATGGTGGGACCTCAGAGAACACCATAGTGGCCCCAGTGAAGGTGGGACCTACTTACACCAAACACCCTCCCCCGAACCTGTGCCTGACAACTGTTCATTTACTGGGGCAAGAAGGACTCTGAGCCAGCACAGGGGACCTCTCCTCCAAAGACCAGCATGGGCAGCATTCCCTATACCCTAAGTGCACTGAAAATCGTGCCTCAAAATGACACTGACAGTTCTTTTTTTCTTTTGTTCTTCCTTCTTCTTTTCTTTTGGAATCAAGCTCAGAGTTTCTTGTTTGTTTTTTTCAATTCCTTTTCTTTTCTTTTCTTTTTTTTTTGATCAGGCTTTTTTTCCTTTTTCTTTTCTTTTTTTTCCTTGTCTTTGTCTTTGGAATCAGCCTTATGGTTTTTGATTCTGTTTTGTTTTTGTTCTCTTCCCTTTTCTCCTTTTTTGGGATCTGGCTCCCCTGCTTTTTTCCAGGATTGTTTTAACAAACAAATCAAAGCACACCTAGTAAAAGGTCCAAACACTCCTCATGGCAAGCAAGGAGGAGGTCTGCAGAGGACTGAGCAGTGGGAAAGGGCAGCCAAAACCCAACAGCAGAGTGCACACAGCATACACCAGAAACACTTCCTGAAGTGCCAGGCAGGCCCCGGACAGTGTACGACCCCTTTTTGATACAGCAGTACGCTCAGGTGCAGGAAACAGGCAAGCTTTTAAAACACACACAAGATAGAAACTTAGTCAAAATGACAAGACGGAGGAATTCTCCCCCAAAAGAAAGGTCAAGAAGAAATCACAGCCAGGGACGCACTCAAAACAGATGTAAACAATATATCTGAACAAGGATTTAGAACAACAGTCGTGAGACAAGTGGCTAGGTTTGAAAACAGCATAAAAGACACCAGAGAGACCCTTGCTGCAAGAGACGAAAGGCCTAAGAACTAGTCAGGATGAAACAAAAAATGCTATAACTGAGATGCAAAATAAACTGGATACAGTGAGAATGAGGAGGAAGCAGAGGAGAGAATAGGTGAAACAGAAGATAAAATTATGGAAAATAAGAAAGCTGAAAAAAAGAGCGAAGAGAAATAACTAGAGCACGAGGAGAGACTTAGAGCAACTAAGTGATTCCATGAAATGAAACCGTATCTGTTATCAAAGGAGTCCTGAAGACGAGCAAGTAAAAGGGGCAGAAGTTTTATTTGAACAAATCATAGCTGAGAACTTCCCTAATCTGGAGAAAGAAACTGGGCACAGAGACCCCCCCTCAAAATCAACAAAAACAGGCCAGCACCATGACATATCATAGCAAAACACAAAGATAAGGAGAGAATTCTGAAAGCAGCTAGGGACAGAAGGTCCTGAACCTACACGGGTAGACACGTAAGGTCAGCAGCACACCTGTCCACTGAAACTTGGCAGGCCAGGAAGAGTGGCAGGAAATATTCAATGTGCTGAATGGGGAAAACTATGCAGCCAAGAATTCTTATCCAGCAAGGCTGTCATTCGGAACAGGAGAGATAAAGAGTTTCCCAGACAAAACGAAAGGAGTTCGTGACAACTAAACCAGACCTGCAAGTAATTTTAAGGGGGACTCTGAGTGGAGGAAAAAAAAAAAAAAAGAAGAAGACCAAAGCAGCAAAGACTATAAGGGACCAGAGGACATCACCAGAAACACCAACTCCAACACGATGGCACTAAATTCATATCTTTCAATCATGGAAATGGACTAAATGCTTCAATCAAAAGACATAGGGTATCAGAATAAAACAAAAACAAAAAACCCCAAGATCCATCTAGATGCTGCCGACAAGAGACTCATTTTAGACCTAAAAACACCTGCAGATTCAAAGTGAAGGGATGGAGAGCCATCTATCATGCCAAGGGACAGCAAAAGAGAGCCGGAGTAACTATACTTATATCAGACAACCAGATTTGAAAATAAAGACTGTAACAAGAGATGAAGAAGGGCGTTACATCATAATTAAGGGGTCTATCCATCAAGAAGATCTAACAATTGTAAATATCTATGCCAACTTAGGAGCACCCAAATATATAAATCAATTAGTAACAAACATAAAGAAACTTACTGATAATAATACAATAACAGGAGACTTTAATACCCCACTTATAGCAATGGACAGATCATCTAAGCAGAAAACCAACAAGGAATCTAGGCTTTGAATGACACACTGGACCAGATGGACTTAACAGATACATTCAGAATATTTCATTCTAAAGCAGCAGAATACACATTCTTCTTGAAATTACTCGTGGCTTTTACTGCACAATTATATACAAACTAGGGAAACCAACTACAGGCATTAGAGACACTGTCACAAAGACCCAAGATAGCCTTGAAGAGGAATAACAGATTTAGTCTAAGATGCTGTACAGAGAATGTGATTTGCCAAATCACTGTCATGCACAAAGTGGGAGCAAGCAGATTTGAATTCGATCCCAGTATGGCAAATCTATAAACACAAAGCACCCTTCCCAGTGTTCCCAGACCATCTAACCCCCCAGCAGAGGACTGATTATGAGTGGTTTTCCAATTGGAAGAGAAAGAAAAACACATTTGATGCTATCTGCCAGAGCACATTTCTTTCTTCCCATGTAATATAGTGACAAAAGCTGAAAATTAAACTGCAGCTAAACATGAGAGGGATAAACGGCGACAGCCCTGGAAATGACCTTGTAACACTCAGTGTTAAAGTACATCTGGTGGAAAATGAGGTCCCGATGATGGAGGAAAGCCCTGGGCAGAAGGACACTGGGCTAAGATAGTGTGCCAGCACACGTCAGAGGCTCAGTGACTCACATGGGGTAGAAATGAGAGCTGTTAATTACCTCAGCTGGAAGGAAGGAAAACAACCCAAGACTTTCAGGAATCCACAGACTTAACTAGAGCATCAAGCTTCACTATAGGAAAGCCGCCATGATCCACTGTCGCCCTGAAGGCTGGATTCCTAGGAATGGGGATAACATAATACTAGGGATCCTGGATACAAAGGCTTTCAAATCACACATGAAGCCAGGGCAGTCACAGAATCTCTACAATAATTAAGGTCATGAAATCAAAACCCCAACATTTCTTCTCCTAAGCATCTTCCCACACTAGCACACAAGCAGGCCAAACCTAGTTTACCAGAGATGTGGGATGCTGGATATGATTCTGGAACAAATTATTTGTCTTTCCTGCATTCCAGGAAACTTCTGGCATTTTTGTAACGTGCTGGTAGGGGTGGAGCTGGAGGTGGAGTAGGACGAGTGGAATGAGAATCGTATTTTCTCACTTCTCCCCCTCCGTGCCTGCTATTGGCCTCGCTTTTAAATCTTTCTATCTGTTACAGGCTTCAGTCAGACTTTTGCTACAACCTAAGCTGTTTCAAACTAGAGGTCCTTAATATTTTGCCTGCAATGAAACCCTGGCCTCAGAGATACATATGAGTGAAGCCACATTTCCTTTCTCCCTGCAAACAGGAAAGGAAACACCCGTAAAATTCCCATCCCCAGCACAGTTTGTTCCAGACAGAACCCTCACCTCTCACTCATCTTCATTTCCTAATGTCACAACACTCTCAATAGGTCACAATTAATAATGAACTAGGTAACGAAATAATAAAATAAGCACGTGTGTTGCTGAGCTGAATGGAGAGAGGAGGGAAACACCTGGCAGAATCTCTCTTAAGGAGATTTCACATAGAGTAGTAACCATACCTTGCTCTAGAATGAGCAGCTCTCGGGCAGAGAGTGCGTCAGGTGGGAGATGGAAATTATGAATATCTGACTAGAAAATACCCATAAAAACCCAAAACCTTTAATACTACAGTTAAAGAGAAACAACACAGGGGCGCCTGGGTGGCTCATTTGGTTGAGTACCCAACTCTTGATTTTGGCTCAAGTCACAATCCCAAGGTCATGGATTAAGCCCTGTGTTTAGGCTCTGTGCTGAGCATGGAGGCTGCTTAGGATTCTCGCTCTCACACCCTCTGCCCCTCTCCTGGTGGTATGCTGGATCTCAGCATGACAATAAAAAAAAATAATAATAAAACAATAAAAAAAAGAAACAACATAGTGACTTCTCAGCAGTACGAAAAAATGCTGGATTAAGTCAGCTAGGATATGAAAGGAGGAACAATAACCACTACTACAGCAGCTAAGTTATGGAGCAATCACTACTGTCTGCCACTGTTCCAAATACTGTGCATGTATTATCTCACTTAATCACCACAAAAACCCTATGAGGCCAGTACTTTATCCTTATTTTACAGGTAAAGCAAGTAAGGTCCTGGGGTGCAGCGCTGTGCCTGAGGTCACTGTGGTTGGTGGTGGAACTCACACCTGAATTTGGGCAGTCCAATTCCAGAAGTTTCTTTCATTTGCCTTGCTCTTGGCATCAGTCTGGAAGAGGTGGGACAGTCCCTTTCAAGGGACACAAAAGGTGATGTCAGGAGCCGAGTAGGACCAACTGGGGATCAATATGCCAATGCCATGCTCTTAAAACACTGATGGCCTCTGACCTCTTTCTGGGATTTTTCATGATTCTGCTTTCTAGTTAAGGAAACTGGGCCTACAAAGTCTTAATAAAAGAACCAGGATGGAGAGCAGCTGATGAAATGAGCTACAATGATTAGCGTCACGCTTAAAAATACATTTTGGAGAAGTAAGCTGCAGAAGACCAGTGAAAGCTGACAATATTAAGAACTAAGCTAAGTTTTTAGAACAAATTATCCTAAAATTTGTATGGAACCAGAAAAGATCCCCCACCCCCAGAGCAATCTTTAAAAAGGAGAACAAAACTGGAGGCATCACAATCCCAGATTTTTTGTAGTATATCTACAAAGCTGTAGTAATCAAAACAATATGGTATTGGCACAAAAACAGATACAGGGATCAGTAAAACAGAATAGAGAGCCAAGAAATAAACCCATGATTATATGGTCTGTTAATCTCTGACAAAGGAGGCAGGGATATGCAGTGGGAAAAATACACTCTCTTCAAGAAATTGTGTTTACAAAACTGGACAGCAACATGCAAAAGAATGAAACTGGACCACTTTCTTACACCATACACGACAACAAAATCAAAATGGATGAAAGACCTAAATGTGAGCCTGAAACCATAAAATTCCTAGAAGAAAGGACAGACAGTAATTTCTCTGATATTGGCCATAGCAATGTTTTTCTAGATAGGTCTTCTCAGGGAAGGGAAACCAACAAACAAACAAAAAGCTATTGGGACTACATCAAATAATTTCCTTCTGCACAGCAAAGGAAATAATCAACAAAACTAAAACACAACTTACAGAGTGGGAGAAGACTCTGCAAATGACATATCTGATAAAGGGTTAGTATCCAAAATACATAAAGAATTTATACAACTCAACACAAAACCTCAAATAATTAAAAAATGGACAGAAGACACGAACAAACATTTTTCCAAAGAAGACATCCAGAGAGCCAACAGACATGAAAAGATGCTTAACACTCCTCATCAGGGAAATGCAAATCAAAACCACAATGAGAGATCACCTCACACCTATTAGAATCACTGAAGTAAACAACTCATGAAACAAATATTGGTGAGGATGTGAAAAAAAGGGAACCCTTGAGCACTGCTGGTGGGAATGCAAACTGGTGCAGCCACTGTGGAAAAAAGTATGGAGGTTCCTCAAAATATTAAAAATAGAATTACCATATGATCCACTGCTGGGTATTTACCCAAAGAATATAAAAACACTAACTGAAAAAGATACATGCACCCCTATGTTTACCACAGTATTATTTACAATAGCCAAATTATGGAAGCAACCCAAGTGCCCACTGATAGATGAATGGATAAAGATATGGTGTGTATATATAACAGAATAATATCCAGTCATAAAAAAAGAATGAAATCTTGCCATTTGCAACACTGATGGATCTAGTGGGTACAGTGCTAAGTGAAGTAAGTCAGAGAAAGACAAATAACATCTGATTTCACTCATATATGAAATTTAAGAAACAAAACAAATGGACAAAGAAAAAGAGAGACAAACCAAAAAACAGACTCTTAACTATAGAGAGCAAACTGATGGTTACCAGAGGGGAAGTGATTGGGGAGCAGGGGGTGAAATAGGTGAGGGGATTAAGAGTACACTTATCACGATGAATGCTATGTATAGAACTGTTCACTTGAAACTAATACAACACTGTATGTTAATTATAGTGGAATTTAAAAAAACAATCTAAATTCTTCAGTGACAGATCTCACACACAACACACAATGAGAAGGCAGTTTTGTACACACACTAGGTGCTCATGAACATTTTCTGCAATTACAGAAGAAATTCTGAACTTGGCTCTGACACTAACTAGTTGTGTTGATATCCCTGATGTTAGAATGTCTTGTTTATAAAACAGAGAAAATATCTGCATAGCCTACCTCATGAGGCTCTTGTAGGGATCAAAGTGGGGAGGGGGAAATGGAGAAAATACATTTTCTGTCATCTCTTTAGTCTCTGGCCTTACTCTAGCTGCTTTCATGTTTAATGCACACATTAGCCCAATGAGGTAGACCTTACTGTCTCTAATTTACATGTGAGGAAACTGAGGTTCAGACATGTCAAAAATTACAGCTTGTAAGGCACATGTTAAATTACCTCCTGAGGACCTATAACCCACTATACACATGTTGGTGACAAATGTAAGGTGCTATGTATGTATGAGGTGTTATGGACTTCCCATGGACCATCTCAGCTGCTCGGTGTGCTGGGAGTGCATTTACCTGAATACCCATCAGGATCCTTGGTGGAATGACTCATAACACAAGCACCATGTCATGCTGCGTCATTAAATAAAGGAACGTGATAAGTTTTGTTTGGCTTGTCTATCCTTTTTGCTTCCTCACAAAAATTATTGTCCCCACTTGGCTTTAAAGTCTCCGATACCTGAACATTCTACCTGTTCATGCTTGCCTACTCCTTGCCTAACGTGCTTTAAAAGGCAACAACCTGGGGAAATCTGCCGTGGCGAAAACTGAAAATCTCATTATACGTAAAAAAAAATGGACTTTTAAAAAGTTTTAGACAACTGCAGAATGTAGTTTTAAACTTTAAATAACTAGTATCACTCCTGGGTCAAATTCATTAAAATCTGTCAATTATCTTGACAGGGATTATTATAATTATTACAATTATTACAAAAGTTTGGTCATTTTAGTTTAAATGCCTCACGGGCATGGGAAACTCAAATTCCCAAACACATTAAAGAAGAACTGCTTGGGTGTTGCTGCCCCCGGTGTGAGGCAGCATTATAAGCAGAAATAAAAAAAGGCAATACTGGGAAATAAAATGGTTGACAACTGGGCTAGGACCCCCACCTCCTTCCTTCCTGAGAGAACTGTCCTGTGCAAACTCAGGTTCTTGCTTCATGGTGTACTGTGGTCTTTCCCTTTTGTCAGCAGAGGAAGATCTAAAAAAAGTCCAGTAAGGGCTTTATTGTTGCTTAATTTCATTTCACCATTGGCTTCAAATATACTGAAGGTGGTGTCAGGATTCTCTTGTCTGGAGAGCTTAGTATCTGAATATTGGCAAGTTTTCAGACATCTCTCAGAAGCTGAGTCCCCAGCTTTCTGAAATGCAGAAGATTTCTCTCTGTTTCATTGCCTGTCAAATGTTTTTGGCTTATCCTTCCTGTGTTTATTCTTTAAAAAAATTTGCATATACATGCATATTTTTATTTCCTCTTTCTTACAGAAAAGGTAGCATAGTATACTACTCTTTTGCGTTTTGCTTTTTTTTACTTAACAATAAACCTTGAAAATAATTTTATGTTACAGAGATGTTATTTCCTTTTTTTTTTTTTTTAAGTTGTATATAGTACTTCATTGTGTATATGGGCCATGATTTATTTATTTGATCTCCTATATTTGGATATTTACCTAGTTTCCAGTATGTGGCAATAAAAAATTGATAAATTTTTTAATGATAAATAAAAAATTAAAAAAAATTAAAAAAATTAAAAAATAAAGTCTAGTAAGATTTGTTTTTATGGTAAGTAGAGTTAAAAGAAAGATTCTTAGTGGAGTGGGATTTTTCTTTTCCTTTTTTTTTTTAATATGAAATTTATTGTCAAATTGGTTTCCATACAACACCCAGTGCTCATCCCAACAGGTGCCCTCCTCAATACCCATCACCCACCCTCCCCTCCCTCCCATCCCCCATCAACCCTCAGTTTGTTCTCAGTTTTTAAGAGTCTCTTATGGTTTGCCTCCCTCCCTCTCTTTTTTTTTTCTTCCCCTCCCCCATGGTCTTCTGTTAAGTTTCTCAGGATCCACATAAGAGTGAAAACACTTTCTCTATATGACTTATTTCACTTAGCATAACGCTCTCCAGTTCCATCCACATTGCTACAAAAGGTCATATTTCATTTGGAGTGGCATTTTTCTAATGCTAATCAGAAATCCTCCTTTGTCTTATCATTGACCTTTTTTTAAAAAAAAAAAAGAGAAACAGGGAAATCATTCACTTCATATATGTAATTAAAGCCTGCTACCCTTTGATTATCTAACTGTTGCCTACTTAAGAAGAAAGGTGAACAATTATCTTGATGGATGTCACTGTGGGATAGCAATTATGACAAAGAGCTCTTCTGAGGGCAGGGTCCTTAATGATTTTCTATCAGAGCCATGATTGCTGGAACATTTTCAGTTCTAGTATTCCTGCCCATCTTAACTAGATAGACCTAAAAAATGATTACCTAACAAGAGGAATATAGAATCATATGGAAAAGCACATTTAACCCTGAAATTAGCAAAACCCAATAAAAGTTCACAATGTAATTGCAAATCAAAAAAAAAAAAAAAAAAAAAAGAGCACTGATGCACTGTGGTTGTACTCTACCTAGTTTAGATGTCAATTCACTGGTGAAAAGAGAGAAAAGCTTTTGGACCATTTCTCTCTGTAGAACTTGGTTGTTGGGAGGAAAAGGGCAGGAAGTGGAGTGATAATATGGAAACTGAGTGAAATTAATAAATTAAGTTATTGTTTACTGTACCTTAAAAATCTCCCCCCAAACTGCAGAGATTTCCAAATCTTGCCATTATAAAGTAACGGTACTGAACTAGCCTAGCTCTCCCATAATAATATAAAACCAGCCAAAATACATATACCTGTTGTTTTCGAACTTTGGACAAAAGGCGGAAAAGGACTATAATCATTGACAGAAGAGAAACATTCAAAGTGAGTCCCATGATTTCCCTGGAATTCTATCTGGAGACACTTTCTGGATTGTGGCACAGGGAGGGAGAACCTAAGGAGACCATGGAAGTCTTGCTGAGCTGAGGAAATAGGAGTTTGGGGATAGGAATTAGGTAAATTTGAAGAGGAGGAAGCTGAGTTGAAATTGAGCTGAGCTAAAAATCTATATAGGAGTCCTCTAAAGTTTATGGCCTGATACTCAACTGCACATATATGGGCAAGACTCCAGAAGCCTTGCAGAGAATAGGTGCTAGAGAGCTATGAGTTAAATGGAGATTCTAGAGGTTGCAAAGTCCTAGAAGATACGGGAATACTAACCAGGCAGAGTGCAAGGACCTTGAAAAACACTCTGGGTATCCAATGAGACCATCAAGATGCAGGGGTATTCTAGACCTGCCTGAACACAACTCAGAAGTCTCTGAAGGAAGACAACAAAATCCAGATGCTCAACAACACTGCATTCACAATGCCAACCACACAATCAAAAGTTTCTAGATACGTGTAGTAGGAAAACATGATTTATAGCCAGGAAAGCAATTGATAAAAACAGACTCAGAGAGGACAGAGGTACTGAATTAGCAAACAAGGAATTTAAAATATCTGTTTTATAGGGGTGCCTGGGTGGCTCAGTTGGTTAAGTGTCTGACTTTTGATTTTGGCTCAGGTCATGTTGTCACAGAGACTGAGCCCTGCATTGGGCTCCACGTTAGGCATGAAGCCTGCTTGAGATTCTCTCTCTTTTCCTCTCCCTCTGCCCCTCCCCTGTTCATACTCTCTCTTGCTTTCTCTCTCTCTCTCAAAAAATAAAAAAAAAAAAAAGCAAGACCCAATTATATACTGTTTTCAAGAGATGCACTTTAATCCAAAACAAAAATAAACAGCTAAAGGATGGAAAAAGATATATAATCAAAACATGAATCACATGAAAGCTTGAATGGCTTATGTATAGAGAATAGATTTTGATACAAGGAGTACTACTAGAGGTAAGGAAGAACTAAAGACAGACAAATCAATAGTCATAGTTGGAGATTTTTAACATTCTCAGTCAGTAGTTAATAAGATAACTAGATAAAAAAAAAAACAATAAGCATACAGAAGATCTGAGTAATACTAACAACTGCCTTCACTTAACATTTACAGGAATTATACCCAACAGCTGCATATTACAGTTTGTTTCAAGTGCACAAATAATGTTCAGTTAGGTAGAATGTATGCTTGCCCATAAAAAAGTCTCAGTGACTTTCCAAAGAATTATATCATACAGGGCACGCTCTCTGACCGCAACAGAATTAAAGTAGAAATTCTTAACAAGATATCCAAAGATGCCTCAAATATTAGAAATTAAGTAACCAATAAGTGAGAGAAATAAATCACAAAGTAAATTAGAAAATACTTCAAGGTGAGTTCTAATGAAAATACAACATTAGCAAAATTTGTTGGATGGAGCTAAAGTAGTGCTTACACAGAAATTTATAGCTTAAAAATTTCATATTGGGTAACAAGAAAGGCTTAATATTAATGACCTAAGTCTCCACCTTAGGAGGCTAGAAAAAAAAAGTAAGTTAAACCATAAGTGAAGGAAGACAAAATAATAAAATGGAAATTGTAGAAAGACAAGTGTAATATGTAATATGAAAAACTGAGCGGATGATCTAGACAGCAGATTTGATAATGCAGAAGAGAAGATCTGTGAATTTGAAGACAACAGAAACTATTCAATTTAAGCAGACAAAAAATAAGGTAAAAATAATGAAAAAAGTGTCAGTGACCTGTGGAACATTACACTAACATACATGTAATTACAGGTTGAGAAAAAGAGATCTTGGGGCAGAAAATATATTCAAAGAAATAGCAGCCAACTGTTTTCCAAATCTGATGAAAATCATAAACATACAGATCCAATATATTTAATGAACACCAAGAAAGAACACAAAACCACACCTAGTCATACCACTGATGAAAACAAAAGATAAAGCAAAAAATACAAAAGATACAAAAGATGGGGAAAAAGATGCATTATAAACACACAAGGTGTTATTGGTTGGCTTCCCTGGAAAAAAGACTCTGAAGTGGAGATCTGTGTGCCAGAACTTACTGGTGGGTAAGTTCTTACTTACTTGGAATGGAAACCTACGGAGAAGTAAAGGAAGCAGAACTAGGCATACGGAGAAGTTCTATTGCGATGCGATTACCACAGAGGCCCTCAGGTGATCCCAAGGAGAGCCCTGGAGCTAAGATGGCCTTGAAGAACTATCCTGCATTAATTAATTAAGGGGGTTCTGCCCTTTTTAAGTCTTCAGTGACTAGTCATCAGATGCTGGCTGCTCTCAGGCAGAGAGGCTGTCATTGTTGGCAAGGTAGATCTCTTTAGCTGAGGACAATTCCTAGAGAAGGAAGAGCTGATAGCTATCAGTTGCTAAAACTCCCAGCAGCGAAGGGAAGGAGAACTTCTCATTCTCCTGAAAGATGGGAAAAGAAGGTGTCATTGCAACCAAAAGAAGATAACAGTAAGAATTACCGCCAATGACTTAATAGAAACAATGCAAATCATGAGACAGTGGAACAGCATTTTAACATGAGCTGAAAGAAAAAAATATACAATGTGATCATCATGGACATTTTTCAAGTAACAATCAATAAAAACTTCTCGAGGAGGAAAGTCCTTACAGATCCCTTTGTGGGATGAACTTGCACTTTGGCTCAGGAGATTCTTGGGTCTTATAGTGCCTGTCCAGGACTCCTAGCGGCCTGTGAGTAAACTGTGCCAGACATTTACTCCCAGCACACAGGCCTCTGCACATGCTCTTCTCAGTAAGTTTCATGGCAACCACTGTAGTCCTTACCAAATATTTCTGACACGACAGTGTAAATTGTAAGGAATCACTATCCTGAGTACATATAAAACATTTTCCCTGGGAATCAAGGTGAATGTGAGGGGCAAAAATTGAGGCAATGCAAATGTGGGTTTCACTGTAATGTTACAGGAATGCTGTGAAGATTTTCCAATTTCAATAAAATGTGTTTTAGGTATTGGATATTTCACAAAGTTTCATTCAAGATTCCTCCTCCCCAAATACATTAAGCTATTACTGAATTCTACTCAGATATATTTTCATTATTTTTTTGACACCTTCAACTGTTCATTTTTGTCCTTTTCTGCTGTGTGCATATTGAAAGCTGCCTAAAGCAGCAGAGGAGCCAGGTGAGGTATAACATTTACGAAAAACAACAAATCACAAGTTAGAAACTTAGTCCAGACACCAAACCTGTAATAGAAGAAAGTGCACGCCAAGTGCCAAATGAAGAACGGGCAATGACTGCTGCAAGAATTCAGAGTAGGAGGGGATCGGTTCAAAGCCATTTAATTCACGACTCTGAAATGCAAGTGGCCTGAGACTTCCCTAGTTTACGCACTCCACCACTATGCCAGGTGCTTAGTTCATATCTTGACCTCTCTCTTCAAACCTCCAACATTTCTCACCCCCCCTCTACATTCTCAATTATTTCCACAGATTTCTATTCTCTCAGTGAACTAGAAAACAAGGATGAAGAGAACCTCCAAGAGTGTTCACCACCACCCCACCAGGCTGCGTGCCCATGCACAGTGGCCCATTATTCCTGGGACACACCAGGAATTCTCCTGCTTCAAGACCTCTGCATTTGCTGTTCCTTCTGCTTGGAATGCTCTTTCCTCTCATGTTCACATCGACTGTAACTTCACAGTTTTTAGACAGAAAATATGACCTATCAACATTCCATGACCACTCTGTATAAAACAGCAATATCCTTTTCATCTCCCTCATCATGCTTTTCTTCCATAGCCTTATCAAAATCTGAGATACCTTCATATCTTCATATCATATCATATCATATCATATCATATCATATCATATCATATCTTCATTTGTTTAATATCTACCCCCTGCCACCAGAATGGGAGCTCTGTGAAGGCAGAGACTGGTCTTGTTTCCTACAGGATCCCTGGCACTTAGACCCATGCTTGCTACATAGTAAGTGCCCGATACATATTTTTTGGTTTTTTGTTTTGCTTTTTTAGAGAGAGAGGGAGAGAGCTGGAGCATGAGCAGGAGCAGGGGAGAGGGGCAGAGGGGGAGAGAGAAAGAATCTTAAGCAGGCTCCATGCTCAGCAAAGAGCCCAACACAGGGCTCGAACCCACAACCCTGGGATCATGACCTAAGTTGAAATGAAGAGTCGGGTGCTCAACTGATTGGGCACCCCCAATACATATTTTTTGAATGAATGAAGCAGAACTTGAACTGGAGGCTAAAAACAAAGTATTACCTAAGAGGGGAGAGAAGGAAGGACATACCAGATTATGAAAAGGCAAGGAAGAGTAGATATATGGACATGGTACTGGTTATGTTTAGGAAACCATGAGAAATTTCCTTTGATTAAAGAAGAAAGAAAAGAAGATTAAGATATGTGGGCTGGTGTTGCATCAAAAGCTGACGCTGTCAATCTAAACCAATTTAGACTTAACTTTGTTAGCGATGGGGCACCACTGAAGTTTTCCAAGCATTAAAAGAGGCGGAGAATGAACTGGAGCCCCAGAAGACAGAGACTGTGGGGTCGATGAAGACTTTTGGAACAGTGGAGGTACACACTGACTGGGGATGAAGACACTGTGGAGGTAACTGGGAAGCACAGAAAGCCTCTGGGAGCTCAGTGAATGCAGATAGAGGGCACTGTAACTGGAGAATTTCTTCCTTCCAAGGAATGCAAAGACATTTCTGTATAATTTTATTTTATATTGCTATGAAGTTGCCAGAGACAGACATGGACTGTCCCATTTAGTGCCATATAAACTGAGTCAATATATGAAAAAGTGATGTGACTTAAGCATATAGAGAGGAGACTCTCCTTTTAAAAATATGCTGTATCTGAAATAATATCTACCATTAGTAGATATTTCACTACAAAACAGGGAGCTACGGCTTATTTATGGCACAGGGGAAGAGCCAATGTAAATTGCAACTAGAATGCCCCTAGAATAAATGCAGAAAACAACAAAACACAAAAGACCCAGGGCAGTGGCTTTTGATAGAACAGACTGTAGTAAGGACCAGCTTACATTTCATCTGCATCTTTTCCTTTCCTTCTACTTTAACCAACGATTTCTCACTGTTTCTTGAACATACTCAACCCGTGTTCTGATATTACATGAAAGGAGTATAAGCTCTCAGGGATGGCACATTCATTGATTCGGAACAGCAGTCCAGACAGAAAGCTATATTCTATGGTAACAGTCTATCGGACACTCAAGAGCAACACATACATCAGAGCAGCTCAAACTCTGCAAAGCTCTGCTGTCTGGATTCTATGACCTTTACAAATGGATGATCATTCAGCACAGTGCAATTAAGAATGGCCTACTGAGTTGTTTTAATGCAAGATAATAGGCTGTTAGTTGCTCTGTCAAATATACTGAAGAGAAAAAAAGACACCTGCCACGTATTGTAGGAAATTCCTAAAAGCTTCCTCTGGAAACACCGTTGGAAGAGAAAGGCCCATTTGTAACTCGATCAATACTCTTAACTTCAGTAGGGTCCAAAATTCCAAGGAGATGGTGGACATGATGACATTATTTCTTTTGATAAGGGAGTTCACTTCCATACACTGAGAGGGTACAAAGATGGAGTAAAGAACCACAACTGGACCTGACACAGTCTCAAATACAATCCCATTGGGAGAAAAGAAACTCTTATGATCTGACTCCATTCAGTGAAAACAATCTTGTCAACTGTTCATGATGGAGTGTCATATTAGAAGCAGAAAAATCACACCCATTAACTCTTAATTAACATAGCATGGTGACTAATAAATAATACTATCTAGGTCTCTACCCTTGGCTTTGTTTTATACAAATATTTTATCAGTGACATGGAATGAAAACACGTGATCCCCAAAGGGATAAACTGAAACAATAAGAGTCTTGCACTTGGCTCTACAAACCAACAGGAGTTACATAGGATGGGATCAGTACCATGTGTGAACAGATTCAGGAGTTTGCGATCAATATAATGGCTGCTAAAAAAGCTAATATGCTTCCAGGGGCGCCTGGGTGGCGCAGTCGGTTAAGCGTCCGACTTCAGCCAGGTCACGATCTCGCGGTCTGTGAGTTCGAGCCCCGCGTCAGGCTCTGGGCTGATGGCTCGGAGCCTGGAGCCTGTTTCAGATTCTGTGTCTCCCTCTCTCTCTGCCCCTCCCCCGTTCATGCTCTGTCTCTCTCTGTCCCAAAAATAAATAGAAAACATTGAAAAAAAAAAATTTAAAAGAAAAAAAAAAAAAAGCTAATATGCTTCTGGTTTCATTCATAGAGCCTAGAATGAGGAAAGTGATGATCTCATTCTGCTCTAAATTGACCTCCTGAAGCACCTTGGTGATGGCTGGAGATGAGGTATGACAGGGTAGAGGTGAGTAAGGAACAGAACTATGAATGTTGTGCCTTGACAGGAGAAGACTAGGGGCTGGGGAGTCATGATTTCAATTACATAAAGCACTGGGATGGTTGCTATCTAAAAAAGGACTTAGACATCTTTTTGATGGCTTCTAGAGGCAGGGCCAGGATCAAAGGGTAGCAAGGTGTCACCCAGAATAAGGAAGAACTTTCAAAGATGGAACGTCCTGCCTTAGGACGTGGTTTTCTTTTCTTCTTTTTTTTTTCAAGTTTGTTTGTTTGTTTATTTAGAGCAGAGGAGGAGCAGAGAGAGAGAGGGAGAGAGAGAACCCAAGCAGGCTCCATTCTGGCAGAGCCAGACATGGGGCTCATTCTTATAAACGGCGTGATCATGACCTGAGCTGCAATCAAGAGTCTAATGCTTAACTGACTGAGCCACCCAGGTGGCCCAGGAGGTGGTTTTCAATCAGATGCAGGACACTGCTTGTTAGAAATGGATGAAGAAAGAGATCAACTCCTACTAGCATGGCAGTATGAGATACTCTGATGACCTTTTCAGCACTGACGCTAGCTAGCTAGCTACTGTCTGCCTGTCTGTCTGTCTGTCTATCTATCTATGTATCTATCCATCCACCCATCCGTCCATCCATCCCAAATCAACCATTTATAGACCTTGGAAATTGTCCTAAGGGCAAATAGCAAATGAAGAAATAACTCCTTCAAAAAAAAAATCTATGTAAATTCAGTAAGAAAGTGGAGTGTGTGGTTTCTGAAACAAGACCTCTCCCTCCTCCCACCTCAGCTTAATGAGGTAGAGACTCTACTGCAGAGTGTTGCAGTCAAGAACACAGGCTCCTTCTCTCCCAAGCTCCTAGCTGGATGGCTTTGGACTCTAGCACTTCTCATCCTGCCTTTAGCTACATGCTGCTGAGGCCAATTAGGCAAGCATAGTCAAGGAGTGTTGGGGCTCCATTTTCCCACCCACACTCCACTCACAGAATACAGGCTTTATCCTGGGTGCTGTCCACTGAAAATACTGGCTCTCTGATCAGCCCTGCTCCAGTCTGTGAGGCAGTGGTTCCATGACAGGAAAGGCAAGCCAAGCAGACCTCAGGCTTTTCCCCCTTGCAACAAGAATATAAATCCCACAGTGGGCATGCCATTCAGAGAGAATCTTGCCATTGTACCTACTTCCAGAAACAGAGTCCTGGTTCACAGATTATTCCTTGGGGAAGAAGCACACAGTACAACAGGTCCTAAACTCTTCTCAAAGGAACTGACTTGGTTTTCAACTGTGTGGAGAAGTTCAAACCTAAGTGTATCATAAGAACAGTGGAGGGTGTGGTGAAAGGCAACTGGGAGGAGATTCATGGATTTAATGTAGACACAACCTAGATTAGACGAGTTACTCTGTAGAAGAGAATTGACAGAAATGATAGCTGGGAGGAGCCCTAACAAGGTCAAAACAAGTATCAAAAACAGACCTCAGAAACTATTCCTTTTCTTTTTTTAAAAATTTTTTTTCAACGTTTTTTATTTATTTTTGGGACAGAGAGAGACAGAGCATGAACAGGGGAGGTGCAGAGAGAGGGAGACACAGAATCGGAAACAGGCTCCAGGCTCCGAGCCATCAGCCCAGAGCCTGACGCGGGGCTCAAACTCACGGACCGCGAGATCGTGACCTGGCTGAAGTCGGACGCTTAACCGACTGCGCCACCCAGGCGCCCCAGAAACTATTCCTTTTCAAAGGAGTCACAATTTCACTGGATGACTGTGTAGAGCAATTTTTGCAGCCAGGACATTGTTGAAAACAACACAGCAATCAGTGGAATTTAATGGCTGGGTGTGGTCAAGGAAAAAGAGAATGAGAGCCCTACCAATACCACTGCCATTCCCCCCAGCAACTTTGGGTAAACCCAAGGCCATACCTCCTAAGGAGCAATATGAGAGGCTTAACACTTGGGGATGAGTAGAGGCACAGACTTCACTAAAATAACCTAGCCAGTCACTAAAAGTAATAGTTTGGGCTGCAGCAGTCTGGAGTGGAGTGGAGCAAATAAGAATAATTCCATGAGTGGGGGAATCAATGCAGAGTTTCTAAAATTTTTTTTTCAACGTTTTTTATTTATTTTTGGGACAGAGAGAGACACAGCATGAACGGGGGAGGGGCAGAGAGAGAGGGAGACACAGAATCGGAAACAGGCTCCAGGCTCCGAGCCATCAGCCCAGAGCCTGACGCGGGGCTGGAACTCACGGACCGCGAGATCGTGACCTGGCTGAAGTCGGACGCTTAACCGACTGCGCCACCCAGGCGTCCCTCAATGCAGAGTTTCTAACCAGATATTACAGTTTCTAACCAGAAATTACAACGCATGTAAAGAAATAGGAAAGTACGATCACATACTAGGGGAAAAAAGGCAAACAAACACAACCTGCCTGAGAGAGTAGCCGGATGTTACATTTAACAGAAAGACTTCAAACCAACCATTATAAATATACTTGCAGAACCAAAGGAAAGCATGATTTTAAACGTAAAGTATGATGCCAATGTTGCACCAAATACTGAGTGCCAATAAAGTAACAAACTACAAAAAAGGATCAAATGAAACTTCTGGAGCTGAAAAATAACTAAAATAAATTCAGGAGAGGGGCTCAACAGTAGATCTGAACTGGCAGAAGAAATAATTAATGAACTTGAAGATAAATCAATAGAGTGTATGCAAGGGGCACCTGGGTGGCTCAGTTGGTTAAGTGTCCGACTCTTGATTTTGGCTCAGATCTCATACTTTGTGAGTTCAAGCCCCATATCGGGCTCTGAGATAATGGTGCAGAGCCTGCTTGGGATTCTCTCTCTCTCTCTCTCTCTCTCTCTCTCTCTCTCTCTCTCCCAGTTCCTCCCCCGCTTGTGCTCTCTCTCTCAAAATAAATAAATAAACTTCAAAAAAAAACCCACAAAAAAACAGAGTATGCAAGCTAAAGAACACAATGAAACAATGAAACTGGACGGAGAAATTCAGGACACCATCAGTACAACAACAAATATGTAATGGAAGAACAAAATGAGAGGACAGAAAAGGGAGAAGAAAAAATATTTGAAGAAACTGTGGTTGAAGAGTCCCAAATTTGCTGAAAAACAGTAACCTACCCACCCAGGAAGCTTAACAAACTCCAAGCAGGATAAGGGCAAAGAGATCCATAAATACCTCACAGTAAAAATGCCACGAGTCCAAGTCCTGGAAAAAAGCTTGAAGAGAAAAAAGACTAGTCGTTTACAAGGGAACCCCAGTAAGATTAATAGCTGAATTCTCAGCAGAAACAATAGAGGCCAGAAGACAATGGGATAACACAAAGTGCTGTGAAAAGAAAAAACCTGTCTATCAATAATCCTATATCCAGTAAAGCTATCTTTCAAATATGAAGATGAAATAAACACTTAACCAAGTGAACAAAAACTGAGAGAATTTGTTGCTAACAGACTCACCTTATAAAATATACTAATGTAAATTCACCAGTCACTGTTCACAGGGTCACTAGTGGAAAGCAACTCAAATCCACATGAGAAAATACAAAAGAGAACTGGTGAATGTAATTATGTAATTGTAATATACAGTACAAATAAGTGTATTTCTTCCTTCTCAAAACTGATTTTATATGGCAATTATATAATAATACAATTGCATACATTGTACAATGTAATGTTGGCCTATAACATGCAGAAATGCAATACATGTGACGCATAATATATTTGCACAAAGGAGATGAGTAGGGGCAAATGCTTTACTGGGTTAAGAAAATGGCTACAGACTATAAAGCAGTAATTATCACAATGTGTTATTTGGTTTGTAACATTAATACATGTATTACGTATAAAAAATATCACAGAATGCAGGAAAAGGCAATAGAGCTAAATAGGAGTAACAATTCTCTCTATATAACTGGAATTAAGCTAGTTTAGACCAGAAGCTGAATCAGAAGAGTTAAGCTGTATAGGGTAAACCCTAGAGCACCACTATAACAAATAAGCAAAAACCAGAAAAAAAAACCCCTCAAAAACATTTAAAGATCTCACCAAAGAAGATATAGAGATGGCAAATAAGTGTATGAAAAAATACTCAACATCATATGTCATTAGGTAAATGCAGATTCAAACGAGACACTGCTTCACACCAATAGGAATGGCTAAAATCCAAAACACTGACAACACCAAACACTCGCAAGGATGTAGGGTAATAGAAACTCACATTCACTGTGTGGGAATGCAAAAATAGTGCAGCCACTTTGGAAGATGGTTTGGCAGCTTCTCAGAAAACTGAACATTCTTAACCATACAATCTAGCAGTTGCTCCTTGGTATCTACCCAAATGGGCTGAAAACTTATGTGCACACAAACCCCTGTACACATGGATGTTTATAGTAGCTTTTTGACAACTGCTAAAACCTGGAAGCAACCAAGATGTCCTTGAGGAGGTGAATGGATGAATGACAAACTGTGGTATATCCAGACGATGGAATATTATTCAATGCTAAAAAGAAATGAGACATCAAGACACAAGAAGACATGGAGGAACCTTAAATGGGTATCACTGAAGTAAGAGAACCAATGTGAAAAGGCTACATACTATGCAACTATATGGCACTCTGGAAAAGGCAATACTAGGGAGACAGTATAAAAAAGATTAGCAGGGGCGCCTGGGTGGCGCAGTCGGTTAAGCGTCCGACTTCAGCCAGGTCACGATCTCGCGGCCCGTGAGTTCGAGCCCCGCGTCAGGCTCTGGGCTGATGGCTCGGAGCCTGGAGCCTGTTTCCGATTCTGTGTCTCCCTCTCTCTCTGACCCTCCCCGGTTCATGCTCTGTCTCTCTCTGTCCCAAAAATAAATAAAAAACGTTGAAAAAGATTAGCAGTTGCTGGGAAGTCTGGGTGGTGGGAGGGAAGGATGAATAAGTGGAGCACGGGATTTCTGGGGTAGTCTATCCTGCAAGATGCTGTAATGGTGGCTACGTTTCATTCTACAGTTGTCAGAACCCACAGAATGTACAACACAAGGGGTGAACTCTAATACAGACCATGGACTTTCATTAATAATAATGTAGCTATGTTAGCTCATCAATTATAATAAATGTACCAGGGGAATGCAAGATGTTAATGACAGGGTAAAGTGGAGGGGAAATTTATGGGAACTCTGTTCTCTTCTCAATTTTTCTATAAATCTAAAATTGCTCTGAAAAATAGCCCATTAATTTAGGAAATCGTTAAAGAAATCCAAATGCTACATTAGAAAATATTCACCTAATACAAAAGAAATGGGTGAGGCATTGATTTGCATACTGGGTAAGATCTCTGAGATCCTTTGAAACCCTCAGCTAGTCTTACTTTTTAGGCCAGAAGATGTGCATAATTATCAGCAAGACAGTACCAGAAACAAATCGTCCCCAGTGTCCCTCTCTGTAACTATTTACAGCTGACATTCTCTCCCTCTATAGGAGGACTCGTGAGCAGGTTTCAGAAAGGCCCAGGCCATGGACGTGCAGATCATAACCATGGAGAAGAACAAGAAAAGAACATGGCAGCAGCAGGAAGGCCCAGGACTGTGTTAAACTTCACGTGAGCCCACAGTTCCTGGAAAACAGCTACAGTTAAGGAAATCATCATACCCTGTTCTGGGAAAGAGCTTACTGCAAAGAGCCCTCCTTTGCCCTAAGTCTGAGACAAAATCCACCATGCTACCAAGTTCATCTATGACAAAGCCAGACACAGACCCACCAAATTTCCATTCTTTACCTCCTAAAAGACTAATGGAACTGTTTGTCCCGATGCAGGGAACAAAATGTTAACTGATGACCAAGCTTTAGTTAAGCTTCTTTCCTTCCCCAAGCCTTTGACACACCCTCAACCCGAGCCAGCCTACAACCCCTCAATGGTTCCTTCTGAGAATAGGCTGACCGTAAGGAAACATTTCTAGTTAACTATCTGATTCTACCACCGACTCCCTCATATCTGATTCTTTCTAGCCCTGTTTACTAGCCCCTGTAAATAAATTCCTTTCTGCCTTTCTTTCTTTCTTTTTTTTCTTTAAGTAATCTCTATGCCCAACGTGGGGTGGGGCTCAAACTCACGACCTCAAGATCAAGAGTCACATGCTCTACCAAATGAGCCAGCCAGGCACCCCTGCCTGATTTTTTGACACGCTTGTAATCTTAAGGTCGGACTAGTCTCCTAATGGCAAAAGCCCCTCCTTTTACTGCAATGATTCTTTTGAATAAAGTCTCCCCTGACTAAAGTCGACATTTTTGTTTTTGTTATTTTTTTTATAGACAATATACTCTATTAGCTCAGGCTAGATGTTAGGGTCCAGCTGAAATCACCCAGCACATCAATGAAAATGTCACTTGAGTTTTACGCAACTGTAGGCTCAGAAAAACAGCCCAACTTCTCACCCATGGCAGGAAAAGCTCTGCAGGAGTTCTGAGTGGCAGACATCCTGCCAAGGATCAAACACCTCCACTAACAGATAACGAATGTGCCATCTCAGAAGGTAACTTCGTCCCCTATTAGAAAATTCTCATAATTAAGCTGACATTTCCATCTCCGTGGCTGTGACCCACAGGCACCAGTTCTGTCCTCTGAACTACACAACATTCCTATGTTTCCTTTTAAATCTTTCCGCTGTCTGAAGGCAGCTGCACCTCATCTACTTCACATCGGCATAACAAGGCACCTGGCCCGTAGAGACCGTCCACCCTGTCTACGCCAAAAAAAAAAAAAAAAAAAAAAAAAAAAAAAAAGACCAAATCTTGTCCTCAGTTTGCTTATTTTAAAGAAATTTTTAAAATGTTTTTTAAAGCTTATGTATTTATTTTGAGTGAGTGAGAGAGAGAGAGAGGCAGAGAGAAAAGGAGAGAGACAATCCCACGTAGGCTCTGCGCTGTCAGTGTTGACCCTGACGTGGTGCTCGAACCCATGAACCATGAGATCGTGACCTGAGCCCAAATCAAGATTTGGATGGTCAACCAACTGAGCCACCCAGGCACCCCCTTTTAAAAATCAGCAGAGGCATGGAAGTCACATTTGGATATTAAGTTCTACTAAGAAAAATTAGGAAAGAGGCAGCACACATCCAGCAAGGGCTATCTATCACTATTTGTTCAGGAGGGTCCAGTCAGCTGAGACATTGCAGCCAGCTTTTCCTGTTGTTATGGAAACAGTGGCTCTGTGAGAGGCTTTTTCCCTTAAAAATAATCTCTCAGTCTCCCCCCTCCAATGATTCAATAAAAATCATGAGTGAGTATAGTCGTCCACATTCCTGACATGAGTGGCAAGACTGGGAACAGACTATAAAAATTTTAACCCACCAGAACACTTGGACAAAACAAACAAAACAAAACAAAAAAAACTGCTCCAAATCCTTATAATACACTTGAATACTTGAGATACTGCTAATCAATTTCTAGGAGGCTTGGCTATTAAATCCAACAGTTTAGCACTATTAACTTGTAAATGTGTTGACAGAAAGAACTACATTTCACTGACTTTTGTCCTTCCAAGACCAGGCATCTTGAGGCATGTTGAATACTGACTAAATTTACCCAGGCCTATCAGAAAGGCCTTCCACTCTGCCACTCCCAGTACCTTGTTCCTAACTGGAGTAAGTCACTCTGGAGACACCATCAACTGTGGACTCTTCCAGTGGGTTCCACCAGCCTGAGGATACTCTTTAGCCAGAGCTCCTGGTCCCTCAGACTTCTGCAAACACACCAGCAGAGACAGCTCATCTCAAACAGGAGATGGCTCAGGGAATATAACCATGCTTTTGTGATTGAGATGTAAGACAAAATTGCTTTCTCTGGTTATTGCGCATGTAATAATCCCAACCTTGCTACACAAATTCCTAGTTGGTGTTTCTTTAATACTCAAGAAAAGATCCATCAAAGCTGAGCGGTTTTTGATGCTGTCTTCAACTAACTCTCTAAACTCATTTATCACCTCAAACATTCTCAACACCTCCAATTTTAATCTCTTCTAGTGAGTTAATTGCAAGGGACTTTTACAGTAATTTTTATCTTAGGAAAATGCTGCCTGGTCTTTAAATTTCTGGCCATCCATGATCAAACACTGAAAAAGTCCTAGGGAAGCATGTGTATCCAACTTCATTGAGGTTATCAGACCTTCTTAGGAAGAAATTTTATATACATAAGATAGATATTACACACAAATCTTATATGCCATATACATATGCATTTCTAAAAAATATCTAAAATGCAAAACGCTCATGTTGCAAACAGATGTTATGTACATATATGCATGGAATTTGCAGATTCTGACATGTGGCAGCAGAGTGAAGAGCGACTCCTACATGAGACACCGACCTCAGGAAGTTCAGCAGAACCCTACAGAACATCCCTCTATTTCCTCAGCACTTGAATCCAGCTCTTGACAGAGCCAATATTGACAACACAGTCACAAACACTCTCTTCAGTTATTGGTCAACAGAGGCTCTTTGGCTCAAATCAAGAATATTATTGCTCCTTTGTGTTTCTTACACATGTCACTTTTGGCAGTCAACTGCTCAACAGACACTGCTGGTGCCTCCATCTGCCAATGCCACTTTGACAATGTAGCTCCAGGATGATAACCAGAATATACATGTAGGTGTACATATATATGCACACACAAACAAAAATACATACACAACTAGGGAAGTACCGATTAGATATTCAGTTGCACAGTGTGCTCACTCAAATGCTGCCGATACAGCTCAAACAGTAAGGGACTGACCATGCTGGGAATATAAGCCTGGCACAGCAGTGATGATTCATTTGTTCGTTCTCTATTTATTCAGGCCCAGAAACTTCTTTTCCCCTCACTTCCCGTATATGGAATCTCTTTCATGTACCTCTCATTCACTCAACAACTACTGATTGACGACTTCATTCTACACTAAGGGATTCAACAGCAAGCAAGACCGACGTAGTTCCTGCCCTCATGAGGCATACAGTCTCCAATGGGGGATACATATAGATAAGGAGGCAATTTCAACATAGCCAGGTAAACATGTTGGTAGGTGGGGACCAGTTCAGGCGCTATGAGAGAGAGCTCAATAAAGGAAAGACACCTAGCTCACACTTAAGGTGTCAGAAAGAGTTTTGGGGGGAAAAATACCTAAGACCTGAATCTATTTCGTCTCCTCATTCCATTAATACAGCACAGACTGAGGACCTTCTTTCTTGCCTGGACACGGTCTATTCTTCTGATCCATCTTTCTGCCTTTAATCTCACCTTTGACAGAAACCTTTATCTTCAAGATGAAAAGCGAGCTTCACACACTAGGGCTCTTTGTGATCTGGACTCCCACTTATTTCACCAGGCTTTTGCACGCTCCCATATTTAAGGCATACAGAACCGTTTCTGAAGTGTCCTGTACTCACCCATGTCTACCCGAAATATCTCTTCCCTTGTGTTTCAAGGCTGATCAAGCTTTATCTTCTTTGGGAAACCTTCCCTGACCACTTATTCTGAGAGAGGCAACTGTTCTGATATGTATTTTAGTATTAATTCAGACATCATAAACAGTGTGATATTAAGTATGTGCTATTTTGTTTAGGGTTCAACTTAGGGACACTCAGTGGCCCCAACCTAGAATCCGTACTTCAGAGATTGCTAGCTAACATGAATTCCCAAAAGCATCTATTAAAAGTCCTTTAGCTGTCCATGGCTGTTCACCAACACCTAAGACTTTGCTCATTACCTACAAACAAACAAACAAACAAACAAACAAACAAACAAAAAAACCCAGAAATTTTTCTGTTGGTGAGATTAATGTCTTAGTAATCAGAATGATAACTATGAGAGATAGACTCTCATTGCTAAAATAAAAGGTATTCATATATATTTTTATGCACTGAATAAAATGTTTTAGAAATAGTCCCAATTCTTGAATGGAGAGTGAGTCTGTACCTGATCACTTAGGAATGCCACCGGGGGCCACCTGTGTCCAGTCATTCTAGGCTTTGGAAGTTTCTGTTTGTCTGATGCTGATTACAAGAGGATGAGAATCCTACTTCTGTAACATTGCTACACCTCTGACAGTGGTTAGACAGATAGCTAGGACATTCCCAAGTTTAAAATATAGGTTACAGGAACCAATTTCTAAATGAATATTTAATAAACATCTTTAAGTATGGCAGAATTTGCTTTCATTATAATCTAGTAATAAAGCTCTAAGGGAGCAGCTAAGTATTTCTCAAACTTTTTCATTGGGATTTTTACATAAAGAGCATAAGAGCTGTAGTAAGTCCACCTAGTCATCCCCAACCAGCCTCTCCTCTCTGCTCTTTGTACCCTGCGCACCTTCCATGGCATGTGTCAAACCATATGGTAATGTCTACCTTCCCCACTAAATGCTGAGGTCCTTAAGAACAAAGGCTATTTTTCATCTCTGTTGCCCCTTGCTTATTTATTAGCTCAGCATCTACATAAAGAAACACCTGTTGGATGGACAATAATACAAAGTAGCATAACAGAGTGACAGGACATCTAACTAGGATTGGGGAATTTGTGTTTTAACACTAGTTTTAGCAATAGCTGAGTCCTTATGTCAATAATTTACCAGGTTAGGCACTTAAATAGTATCTCATTTAATCTTCAGGATCCTTCTGAGAGGTAGCACCATCATTTACAGCAAAAGAAGCAGAGAGATTGGCTAAGAAAGTTATTCAGATAAGTAAGAGGAAGAGTCAATATTTGAACCCAAATCATTTTTAACCTCTACTTTAGAAGTGTGTTCCATAGCTCACACTTGAAAACTTAGGTGAAAAAAATCTCCCTCTGGATTCCAATTTCCTCATCTGTTTACTGAATGACACCAAGCGTCTCCAGCCCTTTCCACTCCTCAGGTTACAGTGTGGCGGTTCCAGGCAGCAACAACCAAAGCCTCAATCTTGCCTGCCTTTGCTGTCCTGACAAAAATGGAAGAGATTTTCCTGTGCAGCATGTGACAGGGCTTTTCACCTAACATATCTTCTTTTCATTCTTTTTTTCTTTTAAAAACGTCTCAGGGGATTCTGCAGGCAGAGAAGAGGGATCCGTTTTTGGTACATTGCTTTGAAGCTAGAACCTGCTGTTAGTTAACAGAGCCAGCAAGTTGTTATTTTTGTTCTACAATTCTTCACTGACATGGATGCTGGCTGAAATTATAAAAAAGGGCAAGGAAAGAAAACCTACATCCAGGGACATTTCAATTGTCAGAAAAATAAAAGTGGTAAAAGAAAACAGTAAAAATGTCAGCTTGTTTACCACATTTCAACTGCACTCTTGCAGCTGTACACAGAAAAAGATTTTAAGTGGTTCTCTTGACATCATCTGAGAATTGCTCAACTGAAAGACTCACACCCTATCTGTGCTACAAATTTTATAGTCAGGGATTGAAGTGGCATACGTAAATACCACAAATATTTACTGAGCACCTTCTTATGTAGTACGTGCTGAAATGTTAACATCTCGGGCCAGTTTTCTATAGGCACAGCTATCTGGAGGGAAAGCACATCAGTAAGGAAAGAGTATCTTGAACCATCCTCCTTAGAATATCTTTCATATGCACCATTCAATGATCAGAATACTTGCCTGGTAAAGCAAATGGTAATTCTAGAACAATTAAAGTTCTTAGTTGCCAGGAGACTGATGCCAGGCCCAAATCCCCACTTGGCTTCTCTGGAAAAGCCAAGGAATTCTGGTGAAATGTCATTGAGGTATTTAATCAGAAAAAACTTTTGACAGCATTAAGATGATTAAAAATCAGTGTCATTTTGAGAAAACTGTTCAACAGAGAATAAACACACAGAAGGAGGAAGGTGGGTTTGTGCCTTTAAAACTCACTGTCTACAAATGAGCAAAGGAAAAAAAAAGACCAAGAAACAGACTCAACTATAGGGAACAAACTGATGGTTACCAGAGGGGAGGTGGGGGGGGTACGATGGGTGAAATGAGTGATGAGGGTTAAGGAGGGCACTTGTGATGAGCACTGGGTAAGGTATGGAATTGTTGAATCACTATATTGTACACCTGAAACTAATATAACACTGTATGTTAATTATACCGGAATCAAAATAAAAATTTAATAAATTAAAAAAAACCCTCACTTACCTTCTTAACAGCAGGATCCCCTTTGGATGGAGGACAAGGAGGAGACATTTTTACCTGGAAAAAAAAGGCAAACATTTTATTTTATTTAATGCTTATTTTTATTTTTGAGAGAGAGAGACAGAGAACGGGGGGTGGGATGGGGGCAGTGAGAGAAGGAGACACAGAATTCGAAGCAGGCTCCAGGCTCTGAGCTGTCAGCACAGAGCCTGATGTGGGGCTCGAACTCATGAACCATGAGATCGCGACCTGAGCCGAAGTTGGATGCTTAACTGACTGAGCCACCCAGGCGCCCCAAAGGCAAATATTTTAATATGCTTTTGGTTATAATCTAGTTTTATTTGACCCACACTCAAAACAACTCAACTAGAATTGGTATAACCGAGATAAAATAGAACTTTTCAGAGGAACAATGAAGAGATTTTTTTAAGCCCCTATGAAACTTTTCCAGAGATCAAAAGTCAGTAGTTAGCCAAGATTAAAATATGATTAGTGTAAGAAAAGTAGAACAGATGGTCCAGACTGGTTTTAACCAAATAGTGGGGAACCAAATAGACACAGATCTTTGTTGACAATGTTAACCAAGTGACACACTACGCAATAGTCAGCATTTCTTGCAGAGGCCAACTCAAAGTATTCTTTGTGATATAATAGCCCTTTTTAAGTAAAACAGGCACAAAAGAGTTTGATAAAATAGTGAAAGATTTAGAAGAAGTATCAGCCAAACCATAATAAAACAATGTTTAGCTCAAGGAAGAGAAGATTGATGGTATAGGGATATCTTGAAATATTTGAGGGTTGAAAGAGATTGTCAGATTAGAAAAATGAGCAAGACTCAACTATACGTTGCCTGCAAAACCCGTATTTTAAATATAAAGGCACAAATAGGTTACAAGCAAAGGGATTGCAAAGACAGCACTAGATTTCAGAGCAAAGACTATTACCATGGATAAAGAAGATCATTTCACGATAATAAAGGGGTCCAATTCATCAGGAAGACGTAACAATCCTAAATGTCCATGCATCTAATAGCTTAAAAATACATAAAATAAAAATTGATAGACTTGAAAGGAGAAAAAGATTTTATAGTTATAGATTTCCATACCCTTCTCTCTCAATATTATTAGAGAACAAATAGGCAGGTAATTAGCAAGGATTTAGAAGATTTACATGATACAATCAACTAACTCGATCAGTTGGACATCAACAGAATACTCCACCTAGCAAAAGCAGAATATACATTCTTTTCAAGTGCATGCGGACCACTTACAAGCCACATAGACTATTTTATACCAATAAAACAATTCTCAGCAAACGTAAACAGATCCAAGTGATACTAAAAAGTTTCTCTGATAACAATTTATCATGGAAATAATTTAGAAATCAGTAACAGAAAGATCTCTAATAAAAATTCCCAAATATTTAGGAACTATTAACCAAATAACCAATGGGTCAAAGAAGAAATCAAAAGGAAATTAGATCCTAGAAACACCCAACCTAGCAAGAATGAATCATGAAGAAACAGAAAATCTGAACAGCCAATAACGAGTAAGGACACTGAATCCATAATCAAAACCTCCCAACAAAGAAAAGCCCAGGTCCAGATAACTTCATTGATGAACTCTAACAAACATTCAAAGAATTAACACCAATCCTTCTAAAACTCTCCCAAAAAATTAAGGAGAAGGGAACACTTCCAACCTCATTTTAGGAGGTCAGCATTACCCTGATATTAAAGCCAGAAAAGGACACTACAAGAAAATTACAGGCCAATATCCCTGATAAACAAGGATGGAAAATCCTCAACAAAATACTAGCAAACTGAATTCAACAGTACATTAAAAGGACCATATACCACGATTAAGTGGGTTATATCCCTGAGCTGCAAAGATGTTTTAACATATACAAATTAATAAAGGTGATATGTCACATTAACAGAATGAAGGGGAAAAAAACTCTGATCATCTCAACTGATGCAGAAAAATTCTTTGCCTTTTCATGATAAAAACACTCAATAAACTAGGATTAGAAGGAAACTACCTTCTTACATAATACCTACCTTCTTACATAATAAAGGCCATGTATAAAAAAACCTCCACAACTAACATCACACTCAATGATGAAACATTAAAAGCTTTTCCTCTAAAATTACCAACAATGCCTGCTTTCACCACTTCTACTGAATATAGTATTGGAAATTCTTGCCAGAGCAATTGGGCAAGAAAAAGAAATAAAGGCCATTCACATTGGAAAGGGGAAAAGTAAAACTATTTCTATTTGCCGATGACATATTGTATATATAAAACTACAGAATCCACAAAAATATCAGTTAGAATAAACAAATAAAGGACACAAATCAGCATATAAAAATCAGTGTGTTTTTGATGAACAATCTGAAAATGAAATTAAGAAAACAATTTCACTTACCACAGCATCAAAAAGAATAAAATACTTAGGAATAAACTTAGCCAAGGAGGCAAAAGACTGGTACACTGAAAACTTTTTATAAACTGTTGCTGAAAAAAATTAAAGGAGACAAAGATAAAAAGAAAACATCCTGTATCCATGGGCTGGAAGACTGAATTGTTAAGATGCCCATACTACTGAAAGCAATCTATAAATTCAAGGCAATTCTTATCAAAATCTCAGTGACATTATTGTAGCAGGAATCTTGCACAGAGTCATGACACTGAAGCTTTTCTTCCCAGGAAGCAGCTTTATTCGTGCCGTCACTGCTCAGTTTGGTTCCTACCGAAGAACTGAGCCCCAAGCGCCACGTGGTGTAGTTTTTGTACACATTTTTTACTTCTTTGTCTCCCATATACGGTAACAGACAAACACGCAGTCTGATTAAGTGGTCTCATGTTACAAGGTCATGAGGGATGTTGTCACGTATGCTTATAGCCAGGTTGCCTTGAGGTTTTCTTTTCTTTTCTTTTTTTTTCTTAGTGAGGGGACCCTACCACATCATAACAGAAATAGAAAAATGCATCCTAAAATTCACATGGAATCTCATGGGACTCTAAATAGCCAAAACAATCTTGAAAAGAACCCAAAGTTGGAGGTCTCATATTTCCTAGTTTCTAAATTTCTATAAAACTATAGAAATCAGAACTGTGCTACTGGGCTAAAGACATACAGACCAATGGAATAATGAGACCAGAAATAAGTCTTCACAGATAAGGTCAAATGGTTTTTGACAAGGGTGCCAAGACCCACTCAAAAGGGGAAAACAACAGTCTTCTCAATAAATGGTACTGGAAAACCAGATATCCATATGCAAGAGAATCAAGTTAGACTTTTACCTTACACCACATATAAAAACTAACTCAAAGTGGATCAAAAAGACCTAAATACAAAAGCTAAAACTATAAAACTCTTATAAGAAAACACAGGGAAAATTTCATAACACTGGATTTAGCAATGATTTCTTAAAGATGACACCAAAGGTACAAACAACAATTAACAAAAAAGTAGACGACTGAACTGCATCAAAATTAAAAATTTTTGCATACCAAAGGACACTTATAGAGTAAAAAGGCAAGTCACTGAATGGAAGAAAATATTTGCAAATGCCACATGACAAATATCCAGAATAAGGGATTAATATCTTAAATGTACAGAGAATGCTTAAAATTCAATAACAAACCAAAATACCAGATCAAAAATGAGCAAAGCACTTGGACATTTCTCTAAAGACATACAGATAGCCAATAAGCACACGAAAAGATGCACAACATCATTAGTCATTCACAACATGCAAATTAAAAATACAATGAGATATCATCACACACATACCGGAGCAGCTGAAACTAAAAAGACTGACTACACCAAGGATGTGGAAGAACTGGAACCCTCACGTAATGCTGGTAGGAGAGTTAGATGGTACAACCACTTTGGAAAGCAGTTTGGTAGCTTCTTAAGATGATCAACACACATTTGCCATATGGGTCAGTCATTCCATTCCAAATGTATTTACCCAAGAGAAATGAAAGTATATGTCCACACAAAGACTTGTACACAAGTTTTCAAAACAGCTTCATCTGTAACAGCCAGAAACTGGACAAATGCAAATATCAACAGGCGAAATCATCAATAAGTAATGGTATATCCTTAGAACAAATCACTACTCAGCAGTAAGAAGAAATGAACTCTTATAAAAATATGGATGAATCTTAATTATGCTAATTGAAAAAAGACCAAAAAAGTATACTTCCTTGATGGTTCCACTGATCTAAAATTCTAGAAAATGCAAAATAATCTACTGTAACAAAGCCAGTCGGTGCCTTCTAGGGAAGAGAATGGAAGAACTGAGTAAGCTTTTAGTAGTGACAGGGTCACTCTCACTTTAGTAATGAGAGTAGTAACAGGTCTGCAAAATGACCTTGATTGTAGTGATGGATTCAAGGATATATATACATGCCATATTTGTACAATCTGTATGCGTGTATTTTATGTTAGTTATACTTTAATAAAGCATTTAAAGAAATTTATAGGATAAAGCTAAAACAGTGCTTAGAGGAAGAAATTTATAGCTTTTTATACTATCCTGGAGAATAAGAAAGGTTTAAAACGAAGGACCTATGCAAGCGAGAAAAAGAAAATCAAAGTAAAACCAAACTAAGTTGAGGGAAGGAAATAAGGAACAGAAATCAACGCAATTGAAATCAAACAAAATAACAGAGAAAATTAACAAAGCCAAAAGTTGGTTCTTTGAACGTATCAACAAGACTGATAAACTCTCAGATTGATCAAGAGAATATAAATCAACAATATCAGTAATGAAAGATATACTACTACATACTACAATACTTACACACATTTAAAAGAGGCTATTATGAAAAATTTTATGCCAATAAATTTGACAAATTAGAACGACACTTTCCTTGAAAAGCAGCTCAATAAAATGGACCCAAGATGAAACAGGAAATATGAATAACCCTATATTTATTAAAGAATTAAATGTTATCTAATCTTCTCATAAGGAAAACTCCCAAGTCCACATGCTTTTAGCAGTGAATTCTAGCAAATATGAAGTACACAGAGACTAATCTGTACTGATATAAAATTAGAACATCAACTCGTTAGTTTACAGGGAAAAATATAATCCTTATTGCAAGTAGTTCAACAGACAGTAGATACGATCTGTCTAGGGTGATGCCACAGAGGTAGAAGTATTAGACAAGCAACTGGATTCAAGTTCTCCAGCCCCTTCAATTCTGATGGTCTACTTCTAAGAGTATACATGCTAAAGATACTTCCTATCACTGTGCCATCAGGCTATTCAAATAGGACCATACTGCAGCCTTTTTTTTCCTTTTTCTTTTCTTTTCTTTCTTTCTTTTCTTTTTTCTTTTTTCTTTTTTTTTTTTGCCTTTCCCCTTTGACTTTCAGAATAAGTTTAGAAAACATAACCTCAGCTCAGGGGTCAAAACGGCTGGCTGTTCAGACTTTCCTTTCAGTCTGGTCGTTCAGCAGGTCTGCAAAAATTAGACTTGACAGTCTTTGCTTTAACATACCAGGACATTAATACTCTGGAATTCACTACAGATGTATGATATAGCTTGCTAAACGTTATCCAATTTTAACTACGGGTATGCTCTTTTTGAAAAGAGAGAAAATAGATTTTCAAAGCAAAGTAGGTATTTAAGCTTAAAAAAATGACCTCATGAAAGAATCTGCAGATTTTTAAAAACAAGCCAAGAACTAGATGTGATGCTGGACAATTTATCTGTGAAAGCTGTTCTCTGGAGATTAAGTTAGAGAGTGTTTGAAGTGGCAACAGAAATGGTTCAGCATTGCTCATGAAAGGTCTTATTTTTCATTTAACAGGATTCCTTCTGGAAATGCCTCAGGCAATGCAGCTTCAAAGAGACACTTTAAATCCAGGTGTGCAGACACCAGATCTGGGGATATGGACGATGTATTAAACTATGGCCTTAGTAATGCTGAACTGTGGGGCACCTGGGTGGCTTAGTCAGTTGGGCATCCAACTTTGGCTCAGGTCACGATCTCACAGCTCGTGAGTTTGAGCCCCGCGTCGGGCTCTAGGCTGACAGCTCAGAGCCCGGAGACTGCTTGGGATTCTGTGTCTCCCTCTCTCTGCCTCTCCCCTGCTAGCGCGCTCTCTCTCTCTCTCTCTCTCAAAAATAAATAAACATTTAAAAAAATTTTTTTAAATGAACTTTTTTGATTTTTGTTAAAATGATTTCTGACTTAGACAAGCAATCTGATCTGAAGTTTAATAGCAACATGAATACCTTCTTTATCACTTTGTTAAACAAGCCTTGGTTTTTCTGATTACTAAAGGAATACATGTTCACTAATAGAAGTTTAGAAAATAATAAAGAGCAAAACAAAGGAAATAAAAATCACAATCTAACCACATAGCAGCAACCACTATTAACATTTGGAATCACGCTGTTTTGTGATCTTTTCATGTTACATGTTGAAAGTGTCTATTTCACCATATCAGTATTCTTCTATGATTTTTCTATGAAGCAGTCCATTCACTGTATAGATATGCTGTGACTAACTTCACCGACTATTTGGAGGTTACTAGGACATGTGTTTTCAAAAATTTTTAATTAAGAAAATGTTGTCATAAACATCTTGACACATACTCCTGATGTGTTATTTCCATTGCATATATATTTACTAAGTCCCTGCTACAAAGGGCATAGATGTTCAAAAACACATACTGCCGGTTTTTCTCCTGACAAGGAAGATGGATCCACAAACCTGCTTCCTAGAATTCTGAAATCCAAAGACTCTGAAACAAAAAAGATTTTTTTTTTTAAACTTTTGGCACTGACAGCAAAATTCAACCAGAAGTGAAGTAAGGCTATTTATAGTCTTTATTTTTCCCACATAAGTGTTTGATTATGGGATGCTGTCCTAGACTCTACTGGGAATATTACATAATATACAATATATATACTGTATTACTTTTCTTTTAGCACTTCAAGGATGGCATTTTATTGTTTCTTTGTTTCTTGAGAAGTCAGCCATCAGAAACTTCTGCTTGCTCTCTAAACAACATTTTTTCCTATTTTGTTTAGAGCTAGGGCTGTTTGGCAGAAAGGCTGTTCAATATAGGTAACCCTTACCATTACTACAATTGGACCTTGTATTACATTTCTTTAAATACTCTTCCTGTATGATTCCTGCCTCTACTTTCTCCAGGACTTTAATTACAGGTGTTGTCTTTTGGTACCTGAAGTTGTTCCACAGTTCACTGCTGCTTTATTCATTTTTTCTCTTTGATTTGGGATATTTTCTGTTGCTATGTATTCAAGTTCACTAATCATTTCTTCTGCTATGTCCATTATGCTGTTAATCCCAATCAGTGTGCTCTGCAGCTCAGACACTGTAGTTTTAATCTCTAGATGTTCTATTGCCTCTTTATAATTTCCATAACTCTATTGAACAGGTCTAGTCTCTCCTCTAGCTTCCTGAACATATGGAATACAATTATAATAACTGTTTTAATGTTCTTATTTACCAATTCTATCATTTGTGCCATTTCTGGGTCTGTTTCAATGGACTGCCTTTTTTTTTTTTTTTTTTTTTTTTAATTTTAGAGAGAGCTCACTCGCATCAGGAGGGGGAGAAGGGCAGGTGGAGAGACAGATCATCTTAAGCACGCACCACACTCAGCATGGAGCCCGATGCAGGACTTGATCCCATGACGCTGGGATCATGACCTGAGCAAAAATCAAGAGTAGGACACTCAACCGACTAAGCCATCCACGCACCCTAAGGATTGCTTCCCCCCCCCCCCATATATGAAATTTATTGTCAAATTGGTTTCCATACAACACCCAGTGCTCATCCCAAAAGGTGCCCTCCTCAATACCCATCACCCACTCTCCCCTCCCTCTCACCCCCCATCAACCCTCAGTTTGTTCTCAGTTTTTAAGAGTCTCTTATGCTTTGGCTGTCTCCCACTCTAACCTCTTTTTTTTTTCCTTCCTCTCCCCCATGGGTTTCTGTTAAGTTTCTTAGGATCCACATAAGAGTGAACACATATGGTATCTGTCTTTCTCTGTATGGCTTATTTCACTTAGCATCACACTCTCCAGTTCCATCCACGTTGCTACAAAGGGCCATATTTCATTCTTTCTCATTGCCACGTAGTACTCCATTGTGTATATAAACCACAATTTCTTTATCCGTTCATCAGTTGATGGACATTTAGACTCTTTCCATAATTTGGCTATTGTTGAGAGTGCTGCTAGAAACATTGGGGTACAAGTGCCCCTATGCATCAGTACTCCCGTATCCCTTGGGTAAATTCCTAGCAGTGCTATTGCTGGGTCATAGGGTAGGTCTATTTTTAATTTTTTGAGGAACCTCCACACTGTTTTCCAGAGTGGCTGCACCAGTTTGCATTCCCACCAACAGTGCAAGAGGGTTCCCGTTTCTCCACATCCTCTCCAGCATCTATGTCTCCTGATGTGTTCATTTTGGCCACTCTGACTGGCGTGAGGTGATATCTGAGTGTGGTTTTGATTTGTATTTCCCTGATGAGGAGCGACGTTGAGCATCTTTTCATGTGCCTGTTGGCCATTTGGATGTCTTGTTTAGAGAAGTGTCTATTTGTGTTTTCTGCCCATTTCTTCACTGGGTTATTTGTTTTTCGGGTGTGGAGTTTGGTGAGCTCTTTATAGATTTTGGATACTAGCCCTTTGTCCAATATGTCATTTGCAAATATCTTTTCCCATTCCGTTGGTTGCCTTTTAGTTTTGTTGGTTGTTTCCTTTGCTGTGCAGAAGATTTTTATCTTCATAAGGTCCCAGTAATTCATTTTTGCTTTTAATTCCCTTGCTTTGGGGATGTGTCAAGTAAGAAATTGCTATGACTGAGGTCAGAGAGGTCTCTTCCTGCTTTCTCCTCCAGGGTTTTGATGGTTTCCTGTCTCACATTCAGGTCCTTTATCCATTTTGTGTTTATTTTTGTGAATGGTGTGAGAAAGTGGTCTAGTTTCATCCTTCTGCATGTTGCTGTCCAGTTCTCCCAGCACCATTTGTTAAAGAGACTGTCTTTTTTCCATTGGATGTTCTTTCCTGCTTTGTCAAAGATTAGTTGGCTATATGTTTGTGGGTCTAGTTCTGGGGTTTCTATTCTATTCCATTGGTCTATGTGTCTGTTTTTGTGCCAATACCATGCTGTCTTAATGATGACAGCTTTGTAGTAGAGGCTAAAGTCTGGGATTGTGATGCCTCCTGCTTTGGTCTTCTTCTTCAAAATCACTTTGGCTATTCGGGGCCTTTTGTGGTTCCATATGAATTTTAGGATTGCTTGTTCTAGCTTTGAGAAGAATGCTGGTGCAATTTTGATTGGGATTGCATTGAATGTGTAGACAGCTTTGGGTAGTATTGACATTAAGGATTGCTTTTTTTAAAGAAAAATTTTGAGCAGTTTCGGGTTTGCATCAAAATTGAGAGGAAGGTACAGAATAGCGGATACATCCCATGCTCCCACACCTGCACAGCCTTCCCCCTTATCAACATCCTCCACCACAGCAGTTCATCTGTTACAACTGATGACACATTACACTGACACATCATTATCACCCAGAGTGATATAAACCCAGTTTATATTAGGGTTCACATTTGGTGTTGTTGCCTTCTATGGGTTTAGACAAACGTGTAATGACATATGTCCACTACTGTAATATTACACAGAGTATCTTCACTGCCCTAAAGTCTTCTGTGTTCCATTTATTCATCCCCCCTCCCCACTGGCCCCTGGCAGCCACTGATGTTTTTACTGCCTCCACAGCTTTGCCTTCTTCAGAATGTCATACAGTTGATTTTTTCCCTCCTCTTTATGACTTGCATTTTTCCTGCTTTCTTGCATACCTGGTAACTTTTGATCAAATGTCAGACATTGTGAATTTTACCTTGTTGGGTGAAATATTTTTGTAATCCCTACCATACTCTTGAACTTTGTTCTGGGATGTGGTTAAAATACTTGGAAATAATTTGGGGCACCTGTCTAGCCCAGCCAGAAGAGGATGTGACTTCACCTCGGGGTCGTGAGTTCGAGTCCCATGTTGGGTATACAGATTACTAAAAAAAACAAACCTAAAAAAAAAATAAATAAATACTTGGAAATAATTTGATCTTTTTTAGGTTTTAAGTTTTGTGAGGTGGGATCAAAGCAGCCGTTAGTCTAGGGTTAACTTTTCCCTCAATATGATGGTCAAGACATGACTTAGTACTCAGTGCTGCCCTGTGAAGGATGCAGTGTTCCAGGCTGGCATTATTCCTGGCTGTATGTCAATCTGGGGGCACTGCTACCTCTAATCCTTTTGTGTGGTTCTTCTTCAGGCCTTGAGTGTTCTGCTTCCTCACACATGAGTGGACAATATTCAACTTAATACTGAAGGTTGTCTTATGCAGGTCTCTGGGGCTTTTTCCCTGTGCAGCTCTTTCCTGTTCATACTCTGTTCGGCAACCTCAAGCCACCTCGCCTTCTCTGGAATCCAGCTCTGCCTCCTCAACTCGGAGAGACCGGTGAGCTCTGCCTCAGTTTCCTCCTCCCTGTGCCATGGCTAACCTTTCTGCTAGCAGTATAGTAAGGATGATCCTAGGGCTTACGTTATTTGTTTCTCATCTCTCAGGGGCCACACTTCTTCACTGCTCAATGTCCAATGTCTTGAGAACCACTGTTTATAGATGTTGTCTATTTCCGCCCAAGAACTCCAAATGCATCCTGTCAGAAATTGAAGTCCCTATATTACCTTTTAAATAAAAAAACTTCTCAATTCTGAAACCTATCTTGTCAAAGGGATCTGGATAAGGGATTGTGCACTTGTACAAACATACCTTCCCACTACTAATGATTAAAAAGTGTCTGCCTCTTCACATCCTTAACAATATAAATGCATATCTATTTTGAAATGTGTGCCAGTTTATTGTGTATTTTTAAAAATTAGCCAGTTTAATAATTTAAAAAAACGGCATCATATTGTTGTTTTAATTTGTATTTCTTTGATCACTGGTAATGAAGTTGAACGTTTTTTCACATTTCATTGAACACTATTATTTTTAAATGTCACTTGCCCACATTCCCATCAAAGCTTTAGTTCTACATAAATACTGGAAACACTTTTTGGGTACTATTGTTATCCTCTGGTCTTTTGGACATAAGCCTTTTCTGGATCAAAGTGAAGTGTGCAAACTTTCAGGGCTTTAAGCATCTGTTAAACCACTCTGGCAGTGGTGACAAGGGAGGTGCTCACAGAGACGTGACTGTCTATCCATTTTCCACAATCACAGTCAATACATTACATGTGTCCTCTGTTTCAAACCCTTCAATGTTTCCTACTACTTTAAGAATAAAAAGTAAACTCTTCACCAGATCTTCCAGGCTATTCAGGACATGGCCCTGCCTACCTCTTCAACCTCATTCCTTGCCACACTCACTCTTTAGTTTCTATGTTTCACCCACTGATCTTTTCTCAGTTCCTTGAACAAGTCAACCCTCTCCTCAGTTCCTCTGTGCTTGCTCTTCTCTTGCTTGGAATATTCTTCACATGGATGGTACTTTCCTGTCCTTCAGATCTTAGCTTAAATATCACCTCTGCAGATGGATATTCCTGGACCACCCTCCAGAGTAGGTTTCCCTCATGCTATTCTTCCCATAACATTCTATTCTTTCCCGATAGCACTTACAACCTATCACAATTTGGAGTTACACATGCAATTACAGTTTGCTTACAATTTAATTATCGTCTAGCTCTCTTCCTATATGGTAAGCTACGTAATGGTAGGAAATACGTTTTCAGGTTTTTTATTGTTGTTGTTGTTCAGTAATGTATACTCAGTCCCGAAAATATAGCATTTGGCCCAAAGTAGGCATATGTTAAATACTGGCTGAAATAATGAATCACTTAATACTAGGGTATAATAACAAGATTACTGGAAAATGGGCAAAAGTCTCCTCAAAGAGATTCATTTAAATTAGAATCATTTATCACCTCTCTGCACATCTAAGATACATTAACCCTCATTTCGCTTGTAAATTTAAGTTACAGGATATTCTTTTGAGAAATGCTGCTATCACCAGATACTGAAATTTCATTGTTTAGCATTTAATTGGAATCTAATGTTTATAATAGGGAATTCACACTCTTTAAAAACGACAGATGAACACAGGGCATTAATACCAGTGTTCTGATTTCATTAAGCAGCTGGTAAAACAAATCTTCAATTTATAGTGGGAATCCAAATTAAATAAGAATTGGACAATGGTTAATAGAAAATTATGACCAGTGAGCCCAAATAAATGTCATGTACTGAGTAATTTCTTTGAAGTTGTAAATACTCTCCTCTGACATTATTTATAAATTTACCCCAAAAGACAAAACATTTTCTTAGACAACTCTCTAAAAATCAAAATATAAAACCAACCCCCAAGTACCAAGAAAAGTATCAGCTTATTTCATTTAATTCTTTTCTGTTCTGATGATTAAAGAATAAATAGGCAGTTATAGGTTTATTTTGAGTCTTCTTCTCATGTATTTACCTCTTATAAAAAAAAAATAAACAAAAAAACCCACCTCTGATATTTGACTAATGTACCTGCCTCTCTACCAGTAAGAGATGATTTATCCAACTCTGAAAAGTTATCAAGCAATACATTATAAAACTTTCTGATAAGTCTTTAAATGTTGCTGGCACATAAAATGTGTTAGCTTACTACCAGCTCTCAAGAATTCTAAGCATGCAATCTAGTAAATCTTCAATTATGTTTCTTTGAATTTGCAGCATGTTGTCTGTTGATCAACAATTATTTTAAAAATGAATACCAAGTTCATTTCTTCTATTGCTCATCAGTGCCAATGAAGATGGTTTTCTGCTACTATAAATTTGATAAAGGAATAGGAAAAGAAAATTTAATAACCCAAGAAAACTATTACATTATATTATATAGCAATACCATTTGTTGAGAAAATATAGTAGAATGATAAGTACTTCAGTTGAAACTAATTCTCCAATGTATGTCATCTGTGGGTAATACACACAGAAAACAAAACGGCGAATCAGAGAGACTTACAAGGTTTATTTGTGGACCTCAACACTTCAGACTAAGCTTTGTAAACCTGAGGCAATGATGGAGATAAGGAAGAAAAGACGGAGTCATTTTTCTGGCTTGTAAAGAGTAAAAGTAGTTATTCCATAGGAGAGCAGGCTTCCTGGGGGAATAACTCCCCTCATGTCTGTGCCAACCCGTTTGGAGGCAACCAATCTGTCAGAGTTATTGCTTATATATACTGACCAGTTGTGCAAAAAAGACATGAGGTAAGGAGCAGAAGAAGACAGGCCTTCTCCACCAAAAATACAGTTCTCGGGGTAACTGTTCCATCTTGTTGAGCCAGAGTTAGAAAATGACCATGGAAAAAATTATCCTAGGTCTTGGAAAAGAATGAAACAAAAAGGGATTTGACTGAAGGATCATAGAGGCAGTGAGAAGGTTCAAATGCATTCGGTATCTCCTGGGAGTAGAGAGCAACATGTGGAAACTGACTGGCAATCTCAACCTGATTTTGGAGTCACTGGGCCCTCACCTCTGTGATCCTCCCTGTACTGGCTAGGAACTTAATGACCAGGGTTGACATTTTTCAAAGGAAATTGAGAGCACAAACTACAACTTTCATAAAATACAATTTAATAAAAACCATCATAGACAGAATTAGTATTTTCATTTAAAATTTTCTTATAATTAAAAATGGAATGGCTCACACGTGGTAAGAAATCTTAATTAGCACAGCCAATATGGTATGGATGTATTTTAAAAATCAGCTTTACCAGGTTTCAATCAAGTCAGAATGCTAAAAATAGGAACAGGCTGGAGGTAGGAAAATTGGGGGTGATAATGGTCCTATAAAACCTTGAGTTCAAATATTGGCCTCCCTTCTCTGAGCTACATCCAGTTCCTATAAAATAGGGAATATATCACTCCCATAAAATTGTGGAAACTAGCATAAACACATCTTCAGCATATATTTGATAAATTTAATTTTCTCTTTCCTTCTTGTGTTACCAATCCACTAGATCTTTTTACAGTATCCTAGTAACACAGACAGCTAGAAGAAAATTTAAGAAATCCCAAATAGTTCTTACTCTAGAACTACTGCTTCATATGATTTGAGAATCATTGCTTCATTATTAGCAAGTATCAAAGATTTAAAAAAAATTTTTTTAAAGTTTATTTATTTTCAGAGAGACAGACAACGGGAGTTGGGGAGGAACAGAGAGAGAGAAAGAATCCCAAGTAGGCCCTGCACTGTCAGCAGAGCCTGATATGGGGCTCAAACTCACAAAACCATGAGATCATGACCTGAGCCAAAACCAAGAGTCAGATGCTTAACTAACTGAGCCACCCAGGAGCCCCAACGAAAGATTTTCAAGAGGATCTGACTAGTAATCTTACTGGAGTTTCCTGAACAATGAAAAAATTGAGTCATCTCTCTTCCCTTCCAGAATGGGATTGCCTCATACAGCCTCAGAAGTAAAGCTGCCTTTGACATGTAGGTACAACTTCAAGATAATTTACCTTTTCTAGATGTTGTGAGAGAAGGCAGGAGGAAAGTCAATGAAATAGATTACTATCTTTCTTCACTGTATGAGGTGTGGGGATGCTGGTACAAGGCAACCAATGTACTATAAATGGCTTCAGGATTCGACACCTATTTAGGAAAAATTTCTCAGCAAAACATGGAATAAAAAATAACTTCCTAAAACATGATATAAAGGTTACACACTAAATGTCTGTGGTTAACATTAAACTTAATGATGAAAAATTGAACACTTTCCCTCTAAGATCAGTAACAAGGCAAACAGGTCTATTCTTATCATTCCTATTCAACACTGTACTGGAGGCCAATGTAATAAGGAAAGGAAAAGAAATAAAAGGCATAAGATTGGAAACAAAGAAATAAAAGTCTTCATTTGCATATGATCTGATTATCTATGTAGGAAATACCAAAGAACCTATAAGAAAAATATTAGTACTAACAAGTAAGCTTTGTAAGGTCACTGGTCACTGGACACAAGATCAATATATGAAAAGAAGTTGTATTTCTGTATCCTAGCAATGAACAATTAGAAAATTGAAATATAAAACTGTAAAATATATATCAAAAGAAACTACATACTTAGAAATAAATCTTAGAAACAAAACATGCAAGATTTACATGCCAAAAACTATAAAGCATTGGTGAAATAAGTCAAAGAAGATTGAAATAAATTGATAGATATACCATGTTAATGGATTGGAAGACTCAATATTGTTAAGCTATCAACTCTCCCCAAATTGATTGATCAACAGATCCAACACAATCCCAATAAAATTCCAGCATGACTTTTTTTGTAGAAATTGACAAGCTGATTTTAAAATTTATATGGAAAAGCAAAGGGATTAGAACAGCCAAATGTTAGTAAGAACAAAAACTTGGAGGACTCACAATACCTGATAGATTTACTATAAAACTACCATATTGGAGAAAGGATAAATAGGTCAATGGAAGAATAGAAAGTCAAAAAACAGGCCTGCACATACATAGTCAATTGATTTTTGACTAAGATACCAAGGCAATTCAATGCAAAAGAATGAACTTCAATCCTATCTTGTACCCTAGTAAAAATTAACTCAAAGTGCATCAGTGGTTGCCAGGGATAGAGAGTAGGGGGAAATACTGACTACAAAGAGATATGGGGGACTTTTGAGAGTCAGTTATAACACTGCTCTATATCTTGATTGTAAAGGTGGCTGTCAACACTCTCAACAATAGCCAAATTGTGGAAAAAGCCTAAATGTCCATCAACTGATGAATGGATAAAGAAATTGTGGTTTATATACACAATGGAGTACTACGTGGCAATGGGAAAGAATGAAATATGGCCCATTGTAGCAACGTGGATGGAACTGGAGAGTGTGATGCTAAGTGAAATAAGCCATACAGAGAAAGACAGATACCATATGGTTTCACTCTTACGTGGATCCTGAGAAACTTAACAGAAACCCATGGGGGAGGGGAAGGAAAAAAAAAAAAAAAGAGGTTAGAGTGGGAGAGAGCTAAAGCATAAGAGACTCTTAAAAACTGAGAACAAACTGAGGGTTGATGTGGGGTGGGAAGGAGTAGGTGATGGGCATTGAAGAGGGCACCTTTGGGGTGAGCACTGGGTGTTGTATGGAAACCAATTTGACAATAAATTTCATATATTAAAAAAAATACAAAAAAATAGCTAAAGATAAAAAAAAGATGGCTGTCAAAACTCACAAAAGGTAAATTTACTGCTTGTAAATTATGCATTAAAATACGTAATAACATGCATAAAACATAACTATTTTTTAAAAAAGGAAAAAAAGGTCTATTTTAGCTGAGGACTATCTAGAAAGAAAAACATTAGTTGGTAATATCCAAGCAGTTATATGCATATAATCACAAGTTGGTTTATGAGCAGGATAAAACTGAAAGAGGAAAAAAACTGAAGTGCCCCAAGATGTGACTTAAGTATTTGCATAAAAAAGGTTCCCTCATCTGCATTTGGATGCAGCTTGGAAACAGGGTGGAAATCATAAGATCTGTCTTTCCTTCCCTAAATGCAAACAAGGAAGCATTTTAGATGACCAGTTAATGAAATTTTCAATCTGGAAACCATACTGAACATCTTTACTTGTAATGTCCTGCCAAAGTCTCTAAATTCAACAATGACTTCTCTTATTCCCAAGTATGTTCTTTGTTTATTGCTTTCTACCTCAGTAAATGGTACCATCATCCACCGGTTGTTCAAGTAAGAAATCTGGGTACTAATTTTGACTCCTCCCTCTGTCTTACCTGCCCCATCCGTTTTATTACCAACTCCTGATAATTCTATCCCTCAAATATAGCATCTCTGCTATAAACCAGAAAATAACATGGAACTGGAAGTTGAACGTGACTGGATGACAGGGTGAAAGAGAGTGGTCTGAGATGCAGCTGGTGAGGTAAGCAAGGACCATGTTAACTGTTCTGATGTCTCTGCGCATCTCAAACACATCTCAAATAGGTACTAGTTTCTCCATCCCAACTTCTATCATTCTAGTATAAGTTACCACTTCTTTCCTCCAAATTACTTCAGTGTTCTTGGGTCTCCCTACATCTGTTCTTATTTCCCTTTCATTTTCTACACTGCAGTTAGAGTGCTCTAAAAATATCGCTCTGAAAAAAAAATGCTATTCTGATCAGATATTATTCCTTCCTTAAAACCCCTTAATACACTTTCTTTAGCACAAACATCAAAGTAATTAATATGGTCCCTGTTTACTACAGCAGCCTCACCTCATACCACTCATTTTTTCATATTCTTGATCCAGTCATGCTCAATGTCTAGCTTCACAGCAGAGAGGTTATGTCTGTTCTATATATATGGTTCCCTCAGTCTACAGTATCCCTCTTTCTACCCACCATTGAACCTAAACTTGTCTAGCTTGTCTCTTTTCCTTCAGGGGAAGCTAACATGGCACTTCCAGGAAGCCTTCCATGATTTTTCATGTCTACTAAGTCCACTCACTGCCTGCTCTTACAGCATAGTTCATCTCCAAGTACTTGTGGCACAATAAAAAGATAAATATTTGGTCTTTGTCCCTGGTTTCTGGTACATAGCTCCTTAAACTCCTGGAATCTCCTGAGTGATAAGAGTGCCTTCTGTATACTAATGAGATGACTGGTAGCTGTGGATGCCTAGATTGCTTCAAGTTGGGGGCTCGTCATTACAAAGATCAGGTCATGCTTAGAGGCTCTACCCTCCCCTGCTTGCCCTTCATCCCCAACTTCTAGGGAGGGGAGAAGGGCTAGAGATGGAGTATAATCACCAATGGCCAATGATTTAATCAATCATGGTTACATAATGAGACTGCCACAGAAGCCCTGAAGCAGCCAGGTTCAAGGAGCTTCTGAGTTGGTGAACACACTGAGGTACTGGGAAGGTAGTGTGCTGGGAGAGGACAAGGAAGCACCCTTCTCCCTCCATACCTTGCCCTGCTCATTTTTTCCGATGTCTGTTCCTGAGTTGGATCCTCTTCTAAACAGGCAAATATAAAGTTCCAGGAGTTGCTCCTGGTGCATTGTCAAACTGCTGGGGGATTGGTCACGGGAACCTCTGACTCTGCCAAGTCAGACAGAAGGGTAGGTAACTGGACATTCCACTTGCAACTGATGTTTGAAGTAAGGGTAGGCTCATGTGAACGAGCCCTTGAACCTGTGGAATCTGACGCTAACTCCTGATAGTCAGTGTCAGAATTGAATTACTGGACACCCAGCTGGTGTCAGAGTACTGACAGAATTAGTGTCAGACCTGGTGTTGGAAAAGATACCACGCATTTGGCGCCAGAAAGAACTTGAGAATACTTATTCAAAGTCTGTTTGTAACTTCATTGGTTGTGTACTCCATGAGACAAATTCGTGTCTACTACTATACTCCCAGCATTTAGCACAGTGCCTGGCATGCTGTTTTGTACATACTTGACAAATATAAATGAACGTCTACCACCAGAGTATAAAAATTCTGAACCGTTATCTGGGAGAAACTAGGTCAAAGTTTTTTTCTGGGTCTACCTCTGACGCAGCACTGAAAGCTGACAGAACAAGGACAGAAGATCAACAGGTTCCACTTTTCACTAAGTGAAATGTTAAGGCCAACTACAAGGTGGGGGCACAGAGGAAGGAGCAAGAAATGGCAACCGTGACACCTCTTCTCACTCCGAAGAGGAAATAAATTGAGAATAGAATAATGATCAAGTGCTGGTCCTAGCAGCGGCTCCTCCTCCACACTGGGCCCCTCGTGTTGCCAAGTTCTGTTCTCCCAAAAGTTATTAAGCAACAGAGTTCAAATGCACCACTGCCTGCTTAAGAAGGAAAAAAGAAAGGCTGTCAAATGAACAACAGTTGTATCTAGTCCATGAGTCGAACTCCAAAGGCAATGACAAATTCTCAAATGAACACTACTGCATCAAGTTCTTTGAAGAAAGTTACCCAGCTGAGAGAGCCACGCACAGAGCACATGTGCACTTAGCTTGTCCACTGGTCCCACTGAAGAGGGACAGCTCTGCTCTCGAGCACACAGGTAGCCGTCAGTACTTGCTGACCTCTTACTTTGTCAAAGGCTTAAGGAGGCTCATGTATGTACATCCCCCCCCCCCCCCCCACACCCCACCTTCAAGTAGATCTTAAACTTTTTCAGAGAAGAAAATGTCTTCTGCCTTTAAAATGTCTTAAATCCCTATTTTCAGCGTAGGGCAAGGAGGAGAAGTTCTTCAAATACTAAATAGAACTGAACAGAAGGTGTCATGCACTAGATACCAACGAGGTAAAGTTGCTGAGGTCTACAAGAAAAACGAGGCCAGGCCCGAAAGACCCTGGTAAGAAAAGACTATCTCCATCTTGCCGTGAAAACAAGTCTTACCTGTGACGGGGCTGTCTTCCCCTTTTTAATTTCAGATGAATTTTCACTTAATTTCCCTGCTTTGTTACTTGAGCTGCATTTGTAGCATGTCCATCTTGTCTGCCCCTCAGTTTCTATGGTGCACTCTTTGTTTTGCAGACAGAATGAGTGATACAAATGGCCACAGCTGCAAAATAAAGGCAACCAATTTGCACTTTTCCTTAACATAAAATCTCCAAACATAAGCTATGCTAGAGTGTATTTATAAGTGGCAAAGACTTCCGGTAAGTTGTAATACACTGACTGTTGTATAGTTAAGAAGAAAGGAAATTTACTTGTTGCCGTCCTCTCTTTTTTAAAACCCAGACTCACGTATTTGCACACCTATGTTGGGAGCAGGAACAGAATCACAATTCTCTTGACTACAAACCACGTGGGAGATGACTTGAACTTCTGTTCGTTTCTCAAACTATGAAATGTTTTTAGCAAGTATGAAAAAAATGCAATTGGGGAAAGCCCTAATGATTTAAGTAGCTTGGTAACAACATGAGTGGTCTGCCTCATCAAATCCAAGGCAACAGTTGTGATTTGATTAATACAAAACTGTCAGGGCTGCAGTAATTCTTACACTATTCCTAAGAAGAAACTCCCTGCTGATTGCTAAGTGAGCCTCCCTAAAGTGAGTGTTGAATATAATTCTCTGTCATCTTTACTGATTGCTCCTCAACTCTCCAGCCTGAAATGTTGGACTACCTCAGAAGTCAATTCTTTTCTACAGTCTTTACAGTCTTTCTCTACTTTTTTTCTTCTAGAGCTACGCTTGCTCTTTCAGTGATTACTCCAGTTCCACAGCTTTAAAATGCCACCTATGTGTGGATGGGATATCTTACAGGCATCTCAACTCTAACATGTGTCAAACCAAATTCTTGACTTCACTCTGCTCTACCCCAACTGCATTGCTCTCATCCAACCTTTCCCACCTCAACAACTACATTCTTCCAGTTTCTCAGGCCAAAAAGTTTGGCATCATCCTTCACTATTCTCTTTCTTTCACACCTCACATGCAATCTATAAACAAATCTTACCAGCTCTACCTTTAAAATATGTCCAGAATCCTACCACTTCTTACTTCATTACTATCACCTTGGGCCATCTCTCACTTGGATTACTGCAATAACCTAAATGGTTTCCCTGCTTTCACCCTTGAACTTCTGTAGTCCATTCTCAACATAGCAAAGAGATCCTTAAGACACAGGCCAGACGTCAAACCTATCCTCAAAACCATCCAATGGCTTCTCATCTCAGAGTAAAAGTTTAACCCTTTATAATGACCCAGTTGCTATATAATTTGGCCTCTGTTCTTCTGAAGTCAACTGTTATCATCTTCCCTTTCCTTCACTCTGCTTCGCCAGCACAAGCCTACTCACTCATTACTCTCCAAGTATGTGACCAAGCTCTAGCCTCAAGGTGTCTGCCCTTGCTGATCCTCTGCCTGGGGCACCCCCCTGATACTGCACGGCCACTTCCCTTAGGTCTCTACTCAAATGTCACTAAACCAGTGAGACTTTCCCTAGTTACTCTTTAGAAATTAGTAGCTCCCAACATTCCTTTACACCATATTTTATTTTATTCATGGTAATTATTACATTTTTAAAATTTTTAAATTGTTATTAAGTCACCTTAACAGTGATGCCTTCCAAGACTACTCTGTATAAAATATCTCCCCCCACCAAACACTCTTTCGTGGGCTTTTTGTGTGATGAGAGCTTCTTCCCCTTCCAACTACCAAATCTGCTAATCTTCCTGTGTCTATACTAATAGAAGTTATAACACTTATATAGCTCTTGCTATGTCAACACGATTACAAGTATCTTATGTAATTTATCTCATTTAATATTCGCAATAAGCTAAGAAAAAGGTACCATTATTATCCCAATTTACAGATAAGGAAACTAAGATGTAAAGAGATTAAATAACATGTTCAAAGTCTCACAGCTAGCAAGTGGCAGAAACAGGATGGGAACTCAAAAAGTGTGGTATCTTTTATTGCCTTTACCCCATATATTCTCCCAAACCCTAAGCAGAATGTAAGGTCTATGAGGGCAGAACTTTGCCCTGTTTTGTTCACTGCTAGAAAGACTGACTAGAGCTGTGTATCCACATGTATACCTGCCTGGTAATACCATACATGTCGCACACTGTACGTGTAACATTTCCTTCCCTTGATTACCTAAAGACAATGATTTCATCCACCATTTCTTGGCGTCTCTTGTACTGCTGCAAACAAATAGAGCAGTAATCCTGCTTGGGATTCAGTCCTCTGGTGACTGAAGCTCTCAGGTTACACAATGACCAATGGAGATCTTGGTTTAGAAGGCTAGTAGTTGTTTCCAGCAGAGTCTAGGAAAGACCAAAACAGAAACCAAACACACAAAAATGGTTCTTTAAGTGAAAGAGATGGGAGGAGGTGAATGAGGAGAGACACTTGTTTGGTTTTTTACCACAAACAACTGAAATTAGAATATACTATCTGGGGCACCTGGGTGGCTCAGTCGGTTAAGCGGTCGACTTTGGCTCAGGTCATGATCTCGTGGTTTGTGAGTTCGAGCCCCGCGTCGGGCTCTGTGCTGACAGCTCAGAGCCTGGAGCCTGTTTCAGATTCTGTGTCCCCCTCTCTCTGACCCTCCCCCGTTCATGCTCTGTCTCTCTCTGTCTCAAAAATAAATAACTGTTTAAAAAAAAAAAGAATATACTATGAAGGCATAGCATTAATAAAAACAAACCCCAAATACTCCCAAATTTAAGTGGTTAACTTTAATGTGCAAGAAATGACAAGGGCATACATCGAGAGTCTCAAAATATTTATTAAAAGGCTATCATTAGTTTCTACTGAGAAATGTGTGCTCTGCCATTCTGTGGCTTAACTCAGCACTGATGGCTTTCGAATGACTAGATAAATACAAACCTATTTTTTAATTACATTTTTCTAATAAGTTCCCTCTGAATGGCTCAAAGTGTTACAACAAACAACCAAAAACTCCGATTTTTTTTTTTTTTTTATAGAAACTGCATCCATGGCAATATTTCAAATAACCTTTCACTGAAAAAGCTAATGGCTGTTCCTCAGTTTTCATCTCCCTTGGGCAGAAAGATCACATTTTCCTGATCAGCACTTACAAGTCATTTGAATCTACTTAAGACTGTGACATCTGTCAGTAAGTCACATAAAGACATTTTCATAGCTATCACATTAAGTCTTTTTAATACTTTGTGTGCTTATGTTGCTTACATACTCTAATTCTCAACATTCATATCTATCATTCAGATGTGCAGCTGGGCTCTTTTTTGTCAGTCCCAAAGGGGAAGACATACTGCCCATCCTCCTTGCTATAAGCCTAGTCCTTTAATTTTACCTGTAATGGAGAATTTTTAGGTCTAACAGTCTTACCACTGTAATTCTTTCCAATCAACCCTATCTTTTCCTGCTCTTCCAAAGTTTGCAAACATTTTCTGCCTTGTTCTCAGCCTCCCTTCTGCCAACACGGAGTGCATGCCTGCAGGGATATCTGTTTCACTGGGCTATGCTTGGCAAAACTGTAGTTCTTCATCACCCTAAGAAAAGCTCTGTCACCCCAATTTTTCTTTTTTTCTCTCAGATTATTAAGGAAGCAGATACTGTATCTACCATACCTAAATGGTGCTTTTCTTAGGTGGCTTCATGAGTCACTTTGAAGTATACTAAGAAAAAAATCTGTATACCATGTTGGCTCCTACTGAGAATCAATGCTATAGGCAGTTTTGAGTTAAACAAAGACTAATGACCACTTTTGGTTAGTGGCAATCATCTGCTTCAGAACGTTTGAAAGAAAATTCATTTAATTTTATTTTGCAATTTCTATACTCATGCTGACTCTTCCTTTTCATGGTTACATTCTTCCATTCAATTATTTTCCAGAATATTTCTCACACTTTTCACTTAGAAAAAAAGAACTGTTCCATTCCCAATGAATAAAATGAGTCCAAATTTGATACATTTCCACATTCTACAATATCTCTGTGTGTGTATACACATATTAATTAAGGCCAAGAGATTTATAAGCTTTTAAAAAACATACACTTCAATCTACCAAACTTCCATTAAATAGGAATTTTTAAAGAAAAAGTATGGGTGCAAAAAAAAAAGAAATAGCTTCTTTTTACCTTAGGACAGCCTCAGAAATAGAAAGCTTACTTGTTCATAGTTAAAGGTATCCAACATTCCCAGAATGAGTCCCTGGATTTCTCCAAGTTTTCCTTTTCCGTAAACTGGATCCTAATGAGAAAAAAGTTGCAAACGTGTAATTTTGTTCTTGATATTTTAAAATCACTTTAATATATAAGTTATCAGAAAGAGCCAAATACTCAAGTACTTTTCTACAGTCACAAAATATTTATTCTTTCATGAACCTTCCACTAGAAATGTGTATCAGTCTCCCTCTGTCCATCATAAATATTTTGAAAAAAAAGATAAAATAAAATTTAAGTGATATGAGCCCCTTACCTAATAATCTTTTTGCAAGTGTAATTAAAGTTCACCCTGGTTTTGTTTCTGCAAGAAGCTTCCTCTCCTTCTTTATATTAAACATCACCCATGCCTCTCTGAGCTCTTATTTATCTGCTACATTAAAACTATGTCCACCTGAATGCCAGAATCTGTCCAACAACCCCTTCTATGACCCACACCTGGCCCCCTCCTGGCTCCCACCAACTAAATCGTTTCAGTTTAGGAGATTAATTTTTGGATCCAAGGAGCAACTTTCAGTTTTTTAAAGCTTTTTTCAATAAAGTCACTACTGATCAACAACACATACTCAGACAACCAATCTCCCCTTCACTGCTTTTCCTATGGGGTATGCCAAGTAACCTGTTTAGTAGGTACAATCTGGAAAAAAACCTGAAATGTATAAAAACAATTCAAAAAATAGACACAAAAAACTGAAATCCAGCCACACAGAGATAAACACTGTTGATATTTTGATGCACATTTTTCCAGTCTTGTTTCTGGGAAAGGAGACAAAGGGCAAGAGGGAGAGATGTATTTCTTAGTGTACAAAATTTGAGCATTTTACATACTTTTATAACAGTATATTGTGAGAAGTTTGCCATATCAAATATTTCATAACAGCTACAGAATATGAATCATGTAAAAATATCACTTGTCATTCAACCCTTCTCTACTGCTGGACATGTAAGTTTGCCTCCCCCTTCCTAACTCCCACTCACAATTGTCAAATGCTGGTGGCTGTAAATTTTAGTCTAAATCTCTCATTCTTTCTTTAGAGATTTCTAGAAAGGGAATTACAGATTCAAAGAAGGTTTTTATGGGTATCGATATATACTGCCAAATTGCTCTACCGCTAAGTTGTATTATGCAACTTTTATCTCCATTGGCCTATTTGATCATTTTACCGCACCTTTGGCTAGGCCCAGAATTATAATTAAAACATTGCTAATAAATGATTATGTCAAATCTATTACTTTACTCTAATATGGGATTATGTCTGACATAAATGATTCTCCCATGCCAAACAGGGGAGCCCAACCATACAGTAATGACGAATATAGCTATTTATTTAAGTGGGTAGCACATGCCAAGCACGGTACTCCGTACTTCTTATATGTACCATATCATTACACTCCTTCCAGAACATTTATAAATGAAGAAATTCAAGCTCAGAAAGGTTAAGTAAAATTCTCTAAGATCACAAAACTATTACACAGATAAACTGGGATTTGAACCTAGGTACTTCAGAAACCATGTTTTTAATTAATATGTTATACTGGTCTCCCAAGTTAGATACATAGACTGATAAACTAAATAATAAGCTAATGTTTGCTGGAAAATGTAGGTAACCTTTCTGGCTACTTCTTAGAGAGTGGCAGTTATTAAAATCTTGGTGCATTAAAAAAAAAAAAAAAAAGAGGTTAGAGTGGGAGAGAGCCAAAGCATAAGAGACTGTTAAAAACTGAGAACAAACTGAGGGTTGATGGGGGGTGGGAGGGAGGGGAGGGTGGGGGATGGGTATTGAGGAGGGCACCTTTTGGGATGAGCACTGGGTGTTGTATGGAAACCAATGTGACAATAAATTTCATATATTAATAAAAAAAATAAAATAAAATTTGACTGTAATAAAAAAAAAGAGTAATTCGGAGTTTAGATGTTAAGAAAAGACTGTAAAACAGGAAAAACATTGGAGAGAGGTTCAGGAATGTGAGAAGAAACTGTTTTTCTGCTCTTATGCCACATAGTCTGAGTATTTGCTTCCTTTTCTCTTCTAGGCTCTGATGATGGCTCCTGAAGACTGGGTGGGCACAGTTTCTAACCGAGATTGTTTTTCAGTACTTTCAGTTGGGTGAGAGCAGCACAAGATACTAATCTTTTATTAGAAAAACAACTCAGGCCATATACTCACCAGATAATTTTTTGTTTTCTTTTTTTTGCATAAAAATAGATACATGTTAATGCTTCTAAGCTTATACTCAATTATGCTTTTGGTCAAGCTCTTAATAAGTACACCTATTTGTCAAAGTATCAAGAGACAGTGTAATACTTTATTACAAAAAATATGTATTACAGTATCTACCATACTATATACATCCGATACACTAATAAGCTCTAGCCCAGAAAAGCTCTGTCATTTGTTTATGACAAGGGTGGTTTGGAGAATAAAAAGGTCTTTAAAAGGTTAAATTCTGGGGAAAGGAAAAAATCTTTATAGGTCATGTCTATATTTGTATCAGTACATTTCACTTTAATATGCATAATTTAAAAGCAAAATCATGAAAATTACCTCATGCTGTGGCAACATATAAATTATAGAATGCAAAAGGGAGCTCAAGGCTTCTAGCACAGCATGTACACAATCCACTAGCTTTTCCAATTATTTCCCAAAGATGTCAGTTAGATTCTTTAGCAATGAATAACTACTGAGGTTTCTCTTCAACTCATTTTTTAAAAAGTTCTTTGGCAAAAGACGTGATGACCACTTTCCCCCATCTTGCTTTTTCTGGAACCTACTGTAGCATGTGTGAGGTTTGTTTTATAATTAAAATCGTTACTAATCAAGCATTACTTTAAAATATGAATAATGCCCTCAGCAGGTTAGCATATAAATCATTTGTTTGCTTTAATTTCCTCAGTAAGACAGTCATAAACAGCTTCCCAGAACACAAGAATTACTTTTTGCCATAGAGTAAAGATCAATAAAACCAAGGGGAAGACAAAATATATGTAACATATACATGTTCCCTTAAAAACACTAACTTACCATCTAATGTTCATGGAAGAAGCCTGCACAATTCAGGTGCCAGGCATCAGTTTGAATAAACATTTAGAGGTCAAGAAGATCTTTGAGAACCTCTTATCATGAGAACATCTCCTCTGGAAAAACTAATTATGTGAGCAACTGCTCGTCTAAATAACTGTCACTCCCTCTCTTCTCTCCAAGGGGCCTGATAAAGGGAGGTGGATCTGAAGTACACCAGGGCTGGTGTGGGCTGGTGTTAGGTATGGGAGGCCTAAAATTTGGAGTTCAGTTAATGTTCTAGCTATGCCCACCTAATAAGTGAGTAAACTAAGGAAAGTTAGTGTATACAGAGATCAAAGGAGATAAAGAACACAAAAGTGCTTTATAAACTGCTTAGAACTACCCCAAAACATGAGGTGATTGAGCCAACTAATATTTGTTGAGTATGGACTATGAACATAGGAAATGTTCTAGAAAATATTCTACTGGAGAAAACTTACAGTGCATTAAAAACTGGGGCAGACAAAAAAATGATAAGGGACAAGATTTCAAAAAAAAACAAAAAACGGGGATGCCTGGGTGGCTCAATCAGTTAAGTTTCCAACTTTGGCTAAGGTCATGATCTCAGGGTTCGTGAGTTCCAGCCCCGCATCGGTCTCTGTGCTGATAGCTCAGAGCGTGGAGCCTGCTTCAGATTCTGTGTCTCCCTCTCTCTTTGCCCCTTCCCTGTTCATGCTCTGTGTCTCTCAAAAATAAACAAACATTAGAAAAAAAAAATGCCCCAAATCCTAAGAACATAAAAATTCCGGTTAGAGTTCTTGATAACTTAAATGTAAAGGATCAGTACCTTGAAAGACACTATCTACCAAAACTCATACAAGGGGAAATAAACAAGGCCTGTGTCTCTTAACCAAACCGAATCCTTAATTAAGAACATTTCAAAACAGAAGGCACCAGGCCCACATGGTTTTTCATTGGTTTATTCTACCAAATATTTAAGAAGAAATTATATCAATATTCTACAATGTTTCAGAAAACAGAAGAAAAGAAAACATTTTCTACTTATTTGATGAGGCCAGCATTACCCAGACAAAACCAGACAATCTCTATCAAAATGCTAGCAAGTTATTTTAAGCATAGAGACAAAATTATTCTATAGTTTATATGGAAAGGCAAAAAACCCAAAATAGCTAACACAATACTGAAGAAGGACAAGATCAGAGGACTGACACTACCTGACTTTTGGATTTACTATGAAGCTACAATAATCAAGACAATGTCACAATGGCAAATGACTAAACAAATAGATCACTGGAAAAGAATAGAGGACTCTGAAATCATGCCCCATAAATACAGTCAACTGACCAAAGGCTATTCAGTGAAGAAATGGACAGTCCTTTCAACAAGTGGTGCTGGAAGAACTGGACATCCACATGGAGAAAAAGAACTCCAGACACTGACCTTCTATCTTTCACAAAAATTAACTCAAAATGGATCATAGACCTAAAATGTAAAATGCCAAACTTTATAACTTCTAGAACACGGAGAAACAAATCTAGGTGATCCTGGGTTTGAGGATGAGTTTTTAGATACAACACTAAAAGCACAATCCATTAGGGTGCCTGGGTTGCTCAGCTGGTTAGGCTTCCAACTCTTGATTTAGGCTCTAGTCACAATCTCATGGTTCGTTAGGTTGAACCCTGCATTGGGCTCTGTGCTGTGCGGAGCCGGTTTGGGATTCTCTCTCTGCCCCTTCCCTGCTCGTGTGCACACATGTGCATGCTCTCTCTCTCAAAATAAACATTAAAAAATAAATAAATAAAACACAATCCATGAAAAAAAAACCCTGAAAAGTTGGACCTCATTAAAATTAAAAAACTTCTGGGGCGCCTGGGTGGCTCAGTCGGTTGAGTGTCCAGCTTCGGCCCAGATCATGATCTCACAGTTCGTGAGTTCAAGCCCCACATCGGGCTCTGTGCTGACAGCTCGGAGCCTGGAGCCTGCTTCAGATTCTGTGTCTCCCTCTCTCTCTCTGCCCCTCCCCAGCTTGCGATCTGTCTCTGTCTCTCTCAAAAATAAATAAACATTAAAAAATTTATCAATCAATCAATCAATCAAATTAAAAAACTGCTTCATGAAAAGATCTGTTGAGAGCATGAAAAGACAAGCTACCAACTGGGAGAAACAAGGGCAAAACATATCTGACAAAACACTTGTATAAAAAATATACAAAGAACTCTTAAAACTCAACAATAAAAAGAACCTCCAAACCCAACTAAAAAGCGGGCCAAAGATCTGAACAGACACCTTACCAACGGGGACACAGATGGCAAATGAGCAACATGAAAAGGTGTTCAATGTCATGGTTCATTAGGGGACTGCACATTAAAACAACGAGAGACCACTACACATCTATTAGAATGATTAAAATCCAAAACACTGGATTTATGGACACTTGCTTTATAGCCCAGAGTATGGTCTTGGTAGATATTGCATGTACAGCTTGAGAAGAATGTGTTGTAATTGATATGTAAATGTCAACTAGGTCAAAGCAGTTAAAATTGTTCAGCAGAAAGGTGTTGTCATCTTTATGTTTGGTCCTCTGCCTTTTTTCTCTGGCTGCTTTTAAGCTTCTCTGTTAATCTCTGATTCTGAGCAATCATGATGCGCCTGGTAGTTTTCCTCATACTGCTCGGGTTTGGGGTTATGGATCTGTGTGCTAACAGTTCTCCATAAATCTGGAAAATATGCAGCCAGTATTTCTTCAAGTAGTTTTTCTGTTCTGACTCCCTGTTTTCAGGATTCCATTTTAATTTGGGCTGTTTGAAATTGTCCCACAGCTGATAACACTGGTTCATTTTTTTTTTCCAATTCATTCTACTTACTTTTATTTTGGATTGTCTATATTGTTATGTCTTCAAATTCACTTATCTTTTTTCTGTTTTGGTGTCCTTGTCTGCTAATTCTAACATCCAATGTCATATCTGGGTTTCATTTTCCAACTTTTTTGCACACCTTGTAATTTTTGATTCAGTGTCATATGCTATTGGGACCTAGATATTTTTTTATTCCTAAAAGCATTTTTAACCTTTGTTTTGGGATGCAATTAAATTACTCGGAAAGTTTGATCCTTTCAGGTCTTGCTTTTAAGATTTGCAAGGCATGGCTGGAGCTATGTGTAGTTTAGGGCTGTTTCCTATTACTGAGTACTTCCGAGTACTTTACCCAATGTTCGGTGAATTATGAGGTCTTCTTCCTTCTAGTCTTGTTGTTGGTCTTGTGTGAGTACAAGTATAATTCCCTCTGATCCTTTCATGTGTTTCTTTCCCTGGCCTCCCTAGTTTCCTGAGATTGTGTACGTTTTGAGGAGGGCCTTTGGTCTATCTCCAGAGTTCTTTTGCCTGGTACTTGCCTGAAAACTCTGGGCATCTTGGACTCCTGACTCTCAGCGCCATCTCCTCAAAGCAATGAATATACTGGAAACTGGCTGTGATACCCCTTCCTGCACTGTTGCCTAGAAAGTCTCTCAAGACATTAAGCTGGGGCAAACACAGGGCTTACTCTGTTTCCTGTCCCTCAGGTATCACCGACCTTCATTGCCTGATACTCAGTGTTTTTTAAAACTATTTCATATACTTTGTCCATTTTTTGGGTTGTTTCAGGCAAAGGAGATAAATCGGGCCTCTGTTACTCCATCTTGGCCAGAAGTGGAATTCTTCCATCCTTGACCTTTTATCCACTCTAAAAATATTAAGTACCTACTGTATGCCAGGTGCCTCTGAGCTAGGTGATGGTGACAGAGTACTAGCAAAGTATAGTCTTATTCCCAAGCCCTTCTGTTCTAATGGTAAATAAAAATCAGTAAATAGGGGCGCCTGACTGGCTTAGTCGGTTAGGATTCCAACTCTTGATATTGGCTCAGATCATGAATTCACTGTCATAAGAGTGAGCCCCCCCCCCCCCAATCAGGCTCTGTGCTGAGCGTGGAGCCTACTTGGGATTCTCGCTCTCCCTCTCTCTCTGCCCCTCCCCTGCTCTCTCTCTCTCTCTCTCTCTCTCTCTCAAAATAAATAAACAAACTTAAAAAAATCGGTAAATAGACCTGATTCTTAGATGTTCTGTAACTCCAATTTTGGCCTTCTGCTTTCTTTGCTAATTTACTTCCTCCTAAAGTTCACTTAGTTTCAAGTATTGAACTACTACTTCTGTGTTGATGACTTCCAAGTCTATGTCTCCACTTTTATCTTTTTCTATAAACTCCAGTCTTGTATTCTCCCATGGCTCATTGTTAGTCAATCACACTAACAAGTTCTTCTTAAATTTCCCTACCTCTAAACATCAAAAAGTCAAGTGGATTCTACTAATTTCCAAATTCATCTTCTCTTAGCCATTCTATGCAACTCAATTAACAAACTTTGAGTACCTAATACATTCTAGGTATTTCTATGCCTTCAGTCTTGATCCCTTTCAATTTATCCTATATAACATACAGGGTGAATGATCTTTCTAAAGAGAAACCTCATTCCATCATTCCTCTGCTTAAAATCCTTTGATGAGAATCTACAAATTTTAAAATTAAATCCAAAGTCCAACCTTATGGTTCACAAAGCAATTAAAGGCACAATCCCTGCAAGTCTCAAATTTCAGCTCCGTGACTCACCTTTATTCTTGTCTTATGTTCCAAGCATACTTAAACATTTGCAACTCCCCCAAATGTACCATGTTTTACCTCACATTCTTTGTATATATAGTTCACTCCGCTTAGAATAGTGCTATCTCCTTTTTTCCCCCTGATTCCTTTAGGCTATTTAAGATTCAGTTCAGACATCTCCTCCTCCAGGAAATCTTCTCAAATTACCCAATCTGTTTCAGAGATAAACTTTCTTTCTTTCTTTTTTTTTTTAAGTTTATTTATTTTGAGAGAGAGTGAGCATGGGAGGGGCAGAGAGAGAGGGAGGGAAGGAGGGAGGGAGGGAGAGAGAGAGAATCCCAAGCAGGCTCCACACTGGCAGCACAGAGCTCAATGTGGGACTCTAACTCATGAACTGTTGAGATCATGACCTGAGCTGAAACCAGGAGTTGGCTGCTCAACCGACTGAGTGACCCGGCGCCCCCAGAGATGTACTTTCATTGGTACTCCTCTGCTAAAGTTATGTAGAAACTCAACTCATTCTAATTTATTCAAAAAACAAAACTATTATGAAGATACTGGGCTCTTCTAGGGCAGGAGCTAAGTCTTTCATCTACATAGGAAATGACCAAACAGGGAAACATATAATAAACGAATAATTAATTAAACTCCTCAAAAGACCAGGCAGTGAAACAACTGAAAAGCTTATATGACATAATAGGAAAGAGAATAAATTAGGAGGTGAGAGACTTCGGTGGTAGCCTGGGTTTTGCCACTAACGGCAGGCCACGTACTAACTTTTCCATACTTCAGTTTCTTCCTTCATCAAGAAATTTCTGTAGTAGCCCTCTCTACCTCAAGAGGTTGTTGTGAGTTTCAAAGGAGATACTATTTGTGAAAACACCTTGAAAAAATAAAAATCTCCATACAAATATAAGGTAGAGTTACTATTACAGTAATCACAGCATGCAAATAAGGAGAACGAACTGAGGTTTGATGGGGGGTGGCCGGGAGGGGAGGGTGGGTGAGGGGTATTGAGGAGGGCACCTTTTGGGATGAGCACTAGGTATTGCATGGAAACCAATTTGACAATAAATTTCATATTTAAAAAAAAACTGCAACAAATTAAAAAAAAACCTGCAACAAATTTAAAAGGAAAAAAAAAAATAAAATAAAAAATAGCATACACTCCTTATTAATGGGAGTAGAAGGTGGCAGGTACTTTTTCTACTACTGATGGTAGAAACATGATAAGAACGCAGTTAAAATGAATGCCAAAAAAAAAACCAAAAACCCAAAATGACTGCCAATATAGCTCAAAATAAAGGGAAGGTTTTCTAATATCAAAAGCCTTCAAAGTCAGGAAGCTTGAAAAACAAAATTTTTAAAATCACCAAGAGAAAAATTGATTTTTATTTATTATAAATTCATGTATCATCAAGCGTGGTTACAGCTCGACATAAAGCAAAATGCATACACTGAGAGAGGAGCCGCTTTCGGCTTTAAGATTTCAGTTTTTCTGATTTACTTGGTAAAGTATTCCTGCCTTATGAAAATATTACTTTATATATGATGAAAAACATTATGACTAAGGTATTCCAAAATGGATATAAGAGAAGCAGTCTATATCAAAGACTTATCCAACACATGATAAGGACCGAATGAGATAATGCATGTAAAGATACATAAGCTGTGATGAGAGACCACGGACGCAGCAGTCTGTATCCGCAGAGGCCCAGACACTTAATACCAGATTGAAGTAGAGCTTGGCGAGCCTTAAAAGAGAGCTGACAGGGACATTCTTTATGGGAGAAAAATCATCTGAAAATTAGAAAGACCAATGGTATCACAGTGCTGTTGGATTTTTTCTTTCTCTTTTTCTTTTTCTTGGCGTGTCTCATGCTGCATAAGATGAAAGAAGACAAAATGGATTCCAAGGATAATTCCCACTGTTTCCCCAAAAATGTTCACAGGTTTTTCACAAAATATACCATAGGGTATTTTTAGTGTTCTTTTGATGATGTTGGGAGTGTTCAGGCCTTTTTGCTGAGGAAAACAGGGTAAAATAATGTTTCCTGCAAAGGCTTTGGACACAAAGTCGGCTAGAATCTAGAACAGGGGATGAAATCTTGAACATAACAACATTTTTTATGATGAGTTAGAAAATTTAAGTTACAACCAATAATTAGGAAATGCCGATATTAACTTCATTTGTAAGTTATCTTTTTTTTTTTAATCTAAAAAGCATATTTAGCTGGAAATAAATCGTGATTCTCTCCCAGTTAGCATATGAATAGGAAGCTTGTACATCTGAATCCCACGATAACAGTGAACATCTGAAGGCTGCACACCCTAACTGAAGCTCATGGGTGTGTGCCAGGCAAACCTAGCCTCCTGGAGCACCAGGAAAGGTTCAAGGACGTCTGTCCTAAGTTAGATATTTAGCAATGCCAAAAATCAACTGCATTACTCTAGAGACCCATGTAAGCATTAGCTTCATTTGCCTGTTATTTAAGCATAACTAAAATATTCATTGAAGTTGATCAACACTGAATCCCGACCCCCTTTTAACTCACCTGTAAGATTCTTTGCAAGATGGATGGAAGGGCAATAAAAGCTGCCATGCTGTTTAGAACTTGCATGGTCAGAGATCTCAGAGCTGTTACAATAACAAAATGTTGACATTAAGGTTAGTTTAAAATAAGAGGTTTTGGTTTTCCCTATAAGTTAGTGAAAAATAGTGCATTTACCTAGCTTCCTAGAAACTTAGCTAACTGGGGCCAGCTGGATATTTTAAAGTTACTGTTGATAACTAACAAAGCTACTATTATTCAAGACAAATGACAGAATTGGTGCCATAGAAAAAACTGAATATAAAAGGGGAGATTAACACTACACTATGATTTCATTAAGAAAAACAGTAATGATAATTTTTAGCAGATAATAATTGGCGATGGTGTAGGTGGACTCAATAAACCTACCTTCAGGGTGTAGATGAGGTGCAGCTGAACCAGACAGCTTCTGAGGGGCCATCATTGCCTCCAATAATGGAAACCAGAGTGCCTATAATGTCAGAGGAAACCACAGCGCTCTGTTATTTTTAAGATTAACATCAGCATAGTGTTTTACAGGTTGAAATGTGCCTCTGACATACATTTGTTTGCAAAAAAAAATTTTTTTTTAAAGAAAAGATGGAACACTTGACTGGGAAGAGAAAAGACAGTAAGAAACAATGACCATAGCTCAAACAGATGTCTTTACCATGCACCCTGGGAAAATAAAGAAACTGAAGTCAGTAAGTCTAGACATTGGAACTATAATGTCCTGTGTCTCGGGAGAAGGTAGGTTCAAAGCAGAACGGCAGAGCCTCCAGTCAGGTTCTTGTATACTATGCTATAAAACCATCACTGACCAAGTCTAAATAACCCTATATACTGCAGGAGAGAACAGAGAACAGCCCCCTCCACTACCTCATCCCCACCCCCTCCCCCATTTCTCTTTAGTGATGTCAAGCAAGATCAATGAATGAAGGTTATCCAAAATTTGTTCCCTCTCTCAAGCATTATTTTGTATTTCCTTAGTCATCACAGACCAAGAAGTAGAAGTTAACATTTCAATTAACATTTCCAACCACGTCAGTAGATAAACAGATCATCATTTATTCCTATTATGTTGGGTGCTCTATTAAATGATTTACACAAATTTTTTCATTTCAATCTTGTAACAGCCTTACACCATAAGCATGACCTTCACTTGAGATAAGAACTGAAATTTAGAAAAGTAATTTGCCAAAGATCACACCGTCAGTAAACTGGTGCTGTGACTCCAAAATCTGTGTTTCCCTAAGCCTTGGGAAAAATCTTTATCATCAAAAATCAAACTAATACATTTCAAAACTTCGACTACGGTTTCTTGTTGGGTAATCATTTACAAAAGCTTTATTTAACTCTATGTCTTCGGAGGAACCTATTCCTGCAAACATCTGGGAATCATGAAGAAAGGTCAGAGCAGAACAAGAGTGGTTCTAGGAAGCTCTGTAAATACAGAAGGGAAATGTGTCGCCCATTACCTGACACTGTACAAGTCCTATGGCAGTGGAGATACGGGAGCCCCTTAAGGCAAAGGAGACTTTCCCACTAGGTGACCTCCCAACTGAAGAGCTCTATTGAAGAGCTAAGATTTTATACTGATGACTTTTCATGCATTCCAGTTCATAAGATACTGGTTTTAACTTGGTTTTTATTTTATTGAAATTTTAATTTATTTTATCTAGTACTCATGAACTTTTAATCTTGTATTTTATTCTGAGATAGCTTTACTTAGCTTACCTTTTAGTTGCCTATTTTAGCTTGTTTTTATAACCACATCATTTATTTCTGTGTATTTTAATTGTGTAATTTAATTGTATATGGCAAAATTTTTACCTTGTTTTTTATATTTATTATGTTTATAAATTTGGTTTTTAAATTTTCTTATTTAATCCAGCCAATTTAGAAGAAATACCTTTGTAAAGATTAGTTGTTTAATGAGTATAAATGGCAGCCTGGGGGGAAGCATGGTTGTAAGAGGTAATAGCCATGAAATGTGTTCACACCCTACTTCCAGGAGTTATTCTTCTTTAACTAAATCTCCACATGAACCATCCCCTGAAAGCAACACAACTAAACTTGAATTCCTTTGTTATGTTATGTAATAAACAGCTTTCTTCTTAGGGAATTATATGCACAACAAAGCCAGATTCTTTATTATATGTGTATCAGGAAAGCCTTGTAAACAGATAAAGGTAGGACAGGTAGAGATTCAACTTGAGAAAGGACAAACAGCCCAACTTCCTGCAGTCTGACTTTTACGTAGATACTCGTAACATTAAATCTTGTGAAGACAACTTTTAGAAAAAGATACTACAAACAGTTCATCATTAAACTTTCGAGTACTTCAAATATCCTAGTTAGTTTAGTGTCTGTGGCAACAGCTTTTGCTCTTCCTCTCCAAAACAAAACAAAAACAAAGCAAAGAGAATCAAGGCAAACAACCATGAAAATCCCCCAAACTTAATGTTTTGGTATCACACAAAATCAGTCTAGCATTTTTCAGACAATAAAGAAATTAACATTCAAATATTTTTGTTGTTGTCATAAAACTTGTTCAGAAATGAAGCAGAAACCAGTTGTTGGAGAGTGGGGTCACAAAGAGAGTAGTGAGCATGTGTGTGTCCGCACGCGTGTGTGTGTGTGTCTAAGACAAGGATAGACAGACAGACTTTTCTTACAGGCAGCCAGTGAATGGTATAATAATAGTCTTACAGAATGAAAATTTCAAAGGATAGGAAGAAGTCTAACATCTAATACCTTTATTAAAACAAATTCCAACTCAGACCAAAAAAAAAAAAAAAGAATAAATTTTCCTTTGGCCACATCAAAGGAAGCATTGTTCCCATCTGATTAAGAGATATGGAGTTCAAATACAGTCAGAATAATCCCTAGAGTTCTGGAGGCATGGATTTTTATAACTAATTCTACCATTAATGCATGTGAATCTGGACATATTTTCAGCTTATGTGAACCTAAACAGCCTTTCTTAAAAGACATAATCATCGTTTTTTGCTTAAACTGTCCACGAGAAGTTGCGAGAGTCTCAAATAAGATACCGGAGAGGAGATGGGAGGGTTGAAAAGTGAAAAAAGACTTAGAATTAAGTATATATGAACACAGCTTTAAGAATTCTACCCTATTATGTTCTCTACCAAAATATAACCATGTCCAAATACAGCCAGCTAACCAAAAGATAAATGAAAATAAAAACTTTAGGAATGGAAAAATCATGGCAAAAAGGACTGGTGTAAAGCTTATCATCCATTTAAAAAAGGTTGAACAATTTGTGGGAATTTTGGATACAGAAAAGAATGTGTTACTAGCCTTAATGAGGTAAAATAACATAACCTATTAAAATTAAGAGGGATGGAGAAGAGAGGTTGGAGCAAGCATGAGTTCGTACAAATTTCCTTACTGGCTTCGCATCACAGATATTATAAAAACTGAAATGTAATTATAAACATAGTAATTCCAATCTATTGCAGTCATTCAGATTTTTTTTAAGCTGTAGTGATATTTATTAAGAGATAGTATGGTGCAGAAATATTGTTTGAAATTCAGAAAGTCCTCAGTTTTACCTAAGCTTCCTAATTGAGTTGGACACTATATTTATTTATAAAAGCAAGTATTACGTGATCCAGTTTTTGTACGATCATGTTAACCTAGGCAGATAAAAAATATCTAGACTGATGGTCACCAAATGATAATGATGGTTATTTCTGGGTGATAGGATTTTATAGGGTAATTTTTTGTCAAAGTTTATTTATTTTGAGAGAATGAGAGCAGGAACAAAGGAGGAGGAGCGGGAGGGGCAGAGACAGGGAGAGAAAGAGAATCCCAAGCACACTCAGCACTATCAGCACAGAGGCTGACACAGGGCTCGAACCCACGAACCGTGAGATCATGACCAGAGCCCAAACCAAGAGTCAGACACTGAACCAATGGAGCCACTGAGGTACCCTTATAGGGTAATTAAAAAAAAAAAAAAAAAAAAACATTCTTCTATGTAACTTTCTGGATTGCAGGATTTTTAAAAATGGTAACTACTGGGGCTCCTGGGTGGCTCAGTTGGTTGAGTGTCCAATTGCTGTTTTGGCTCAGGTCATGATCTCAGTTTGTGAGTTTGAGCTCCACATTGGGCTCTATGTTGACAGTGTGGAACCTGCTTGGAATTCTCTCTCTCCTCTCTCTCTGTCTCTCCCCTGCTTGCACACAAGCACTCTCTTGCTCTCTCTCAAAATAAATAAACCCTAAAAAAAATGATGAATATGTATCATATCACATAAAAAAATTTTTAATAAAGAAACAAAAATCACATCTATTATGTAAATGTGCTTGCTGTACACATTTATCTTCTAAAAGGTTTTCAAAATTTATGGCCTAATTAAAAAATCCTCGACAAAAATATAAAGCAGAAATTTACCCAACTGATAAGAACAGAAAACAAAAATAAGTTTATTACTTTCGTTGTAACATGTATGGCTAAACATACATAAAAAAATTTCTCCTACTTCCCATTTCGGAAAGCTAGTAAGAGAAAGGGGCTAGGTGGTGTCAAGACAGAGGCTGCAGCCTAGAGAGGCAGGCACAGAGGAGTCACGATGCCGTATCACACTGTAACTTAACTTCCTTTTTAAATTTATCTTTAATGTTTTTATTTATTTTTGAGACAGAGAGAGACAGAGCATGAGCAGGGGAGGGGCAGAGAGGGAGGGAGGCACAGAATCCGAAGCAGGCTCCAGGCTCTGAGCTGTCAGCCCAGGGCCCAAGGTGGGGCTCCAACTCCTGGACCGTGAGATCATGACCTGAGCTGAAGTCGGACGCTTAACCGACTGAGCCACCCAGGCGCCCCAACACTGTAACTTAACTTCTTAAAACTGAAGCAGAATTTGGCTGTCAAGTCACATCTCGCCCCCTTAGTTTCTGCTTCGCTGCTCTAACTCCCACCTGCACCAGGTGCTCAACTCTACCTCCTTCCATTTTGTGCTCTTCCTTGTGGCAGTCTGAATCTGTTACAGCAATGGTTCCAGTCTTGGCTATACAGTGCAATCATGTGGGAAGCTTTAAAACACACTGACAACAGGGTCCCAATCCAGAGACTTTAATTTACTTGATCTGGGGTGCAGCCTCAGTGCTGGGATTTTTCAAAGCTCCCCAAGTCACTGTAATGTGCAGCCAAGGCTGAGAAACCATATCGCAGCCTTCTCTGACCTTTTCCAGCTCTGTGTCCCTGGAGGGGTTCCCTCCAGTTCCTCATGCTCACTTTCCTCCACAGGGGATAGAAGAGATGATAAATGAGGACACGTCCAACAGTATCACTACACAGAATACACAAAATCTCAGTCCAAAGAGAACAAGGACATCTCGTATTCATGCACCTAAATTCTGCAGCACAGCCAGATCTAGGAATATAAAGCTTTTTGTGAGAACAAAGAGGACAGACACTCCTCATAATAACTTTAGGAGGCTTGTACTCCTGGGAGCACTAAACAGTGATTAAAATCCAGCTGAATTAAACTCAGGTGGCTCAGAGGGCAGGGAAAAGAGAATTAATTCCGGGTTTCAGACCAAAACAGACTTTTTAAATATGCCTAAGTAGTCATTCTCCTACCTCTCTTTGCTGCTGGTTCAAATTATGTGAATTCCTCTGGCAAAGGGCAATTGTCTCTACCATGGTATCTTCAACATCCTTCAATGAAAGGTCCTCTTTGGCCTCTAGATTCAGAAAAATTGTTAACAATACTTAAGGATACATTACTGATAATCTCAGAGCTTCTGGAAAAAATTAAACTATTTTTTCTTTGCAGAGCCCTAGTTTTCCATTATATAATTCTTATATAATACCATTCTTCCATAAGAATGATACCAAGGCTTAGATTAAAAAACAGACAATTTAGCATAAGAGGAGTTTTCCATGTAAATGTCTGACATTCACAGCACATATAAAGCACATCATACTTAACATTTTAATATGTTTTGGCTATGTTAAAGTCCCAATCCTCTGTTTGTGGGTTAGTGGAAAGGTTACTTTTCACCTTTCTTGCCCTACCATTTCTTTTTCCATTTGTTTGTTTGTTTGTTTGTTTATTTCTTCATTCTGAGAGAGAGAGCATGTGTGTGTGAGCGGGGAAGGGGTATTGGGTGAGGGAGAAAGAGAATCCCAAGCAGGCTCTGTGCTGGTGGCATGTGACATGCCAACGTGGGGCTCGAACGCACGAACCATGAGATCATGACCTGAGCAGAAGTCAAGAGTCTGACGCTTAACCGACTGAGCCAGTCAGGCGCCCCTTCCATTTCTTAAGTGTAGGTTTAATATCTTAGGCCCTTTCCTTTTCATTTTTCAATAATTCCTCCCCTCCTATGGTTTCAACTCTTAGGTCCTTGCTAATAAATAAGTTTATTTATTCATTTTGAGAGAGAGAGAGAGAGAGAGAGAGAGAGAGAGAGAGAGAGCGTGCATGCGCGCATGAGCAAAGGAGGGGCAAAGAGAGAGGGAAGAGAGAGGGGAGAGAGAGAATCCTAAGAGGCTCTGCACTGATGTGCAGAGCCCCAAACGGGGCTTGAACTCACAAACTTTGAGATCATGACTTGAGCCGAAATCCAGAGTCAAACGCTTAACTGACTGAGCCACCTAGATGCCCCACTAATAACTTTTGAACATACACCTCCAGCCCTTATTCTTTTCATAATCTGCAGGGTGAATTTTTGACAGACTCTGTCAGACTCTGCTTAATCGATGACTACAAGCACCTTGAACTTGTATGTGCAAAACCCAACCCATTTTTCCCACCTCAAATCTTCTCCTCCCCCTTCCCAAACTAAGTTAATGAAACCATCACCTCTAAGTCAGTTTATAAATCTCCGTCATCTTTGATGCCCCACTCCCCTTCACCCACATGTCCAACTAAATTGCCACTTTTGCTGATTTTACTTTTGTGCCCTCACATGCCATGACTTCTGCCTTGTGGCTCTCTTTACCTCACGTTCACAACTGCAACAGCTTCTTAATTAAACTTCTGACTTCCAAATCTTGCTTCCCTCATTCTCCTTTATACTGTCACAAACACATCAGTTCTATCCACAAAAATCATTAAAGACTTCCAAGTTTTAAAAACAGAACATAAATAAACCTCTGACCCTAACTAAACATAGTAACGGTCTGGCTCAGGTTCTCGCCCTCTGTGCTCTTAGGTCACTGCAACAGGTCTTACTCCTGAGGTTCCTGACCAGGCACTTTCATAATGATGTGCTCCTTAGCCCAGATGCTTTTTCCTTGCTTTTCCCTATCAAACTTCTATTCACTATTCCAGTCTTACTTGACAGGTCATGTCTTTCACAAACTATCTTTGATTCATCAGTTTCAAACCATTCCCTAAGTTTCCACAATCCTTTGCCACTCTCACTGTACCTCTTTTATAATACTTGATTCTTCTAGCATTTGATGTTTTCATTTACCTGTCTCCTTCACAAGATGCTAATTCTTTGGATGACGGCTATGTTAGCCATCTGTGTATAATCCACAGGAACTAGCACAATGTCTTGCAATTAGCAGAACCTCCCAAATTCTTAAGTATCTAGAAAAATATTAAATCTGAAAGTAAATAGTGGACATGAGACCATTACTGAGAAATTTATTTTCACTAAAATTCAAAGAACTAGCTTCTCTATACATATCACTTGCAAATCATTGCAGTGATTTTAGGGAAACATTCTTCTTACTTTTCCCTCAATCTTTTATGTAATGTCTGCAAAAATTATTAACAAGGAAAATATCATAAATGCAATAAATCTCACATAGTATGACTGAACAGAGACTGACAGTACAAAAATAATTATTAAATGTTTAGCTGAACTAAATATGGAAAAATCACTCAATTGTATGCTGAGGTTCCAAAAAGATTCAGTATAATAGCAAATGACCCCAGTACAACACAGACCCTAACACCTAGGATCTAACCAAAAAGAATATAGATAAATAAGTAATTTATAAAGAATTAGGGTAAACGTGTTTAAGGAAATGTGTGGGCCACGGGCTCCAAGAGAAGTGCTGATTGTTAAATACATAGGACGATCTAAAAATTGCCTATCAAATGAACTTTGGAAGAGTTATTTTGAAAATTTCAAGTGATGTGAAAACATATAATCCAATTCAAAAGTGGGCAAAGAACTTGAGTAAACATTTCTCTGAAGATACACAAATAACCAATATGCACATGAAAAGGTGAAAGGGTGGACCTATGCCGGCCTACTCCATCTTGCTCTGTGTCCTCCACCTTGAGTGACTATGTCCCCTATGTGCCCCCTTTCCGGGCAAATCGCAGAAACCTCAGGCCATGCCTCCTCCCTTTGAGTAACCTCCGCTCACCCGTTCAAACTTCCCAATCAAAACATGCCCGGTGACCTGCGTAACAGGACTCCGACCCTTCCCCAGCCAATCGGCCGAGGCCACGACCCTTCCCCAGCCAATCGGCTGAGGCCACAGCCATTACCTCACCAACTGCCCCTAGACTCCTATAAAACCTTTGTGCTTTTGAAACTCTCTCTCTCTCTCCCTGGTATCTCACCGCTGCCTCGGTGCAGGTAGGGGATTGAGCTCGAGCTAGCTCAAATAAAGGCTCTTTGCTTTTGCATCGGACTCGGCTCCCTGTTGGTCTTTGGGGATCACGAATTCTGGGCATAACAAAGGCACTCTACTACTCAACAGGGAAATACGAATGAAAACCACAATAAGCTACTACTTCACACACGAGGATAGCTACTATTAAAGAAAACAGAGGGGCGCCTGGGTGACTCAGTCGGTTAAGCATCCAACTCTTGATACAGGCTGAGGTCATGATCTCATGGTTTTGCAACTGAGCCCATATGTGGCTCTGTGCTGACAGCATGGAGCCTGTTTGGGATTCTCTCTCTGCCCCTCCCCCGCTTGCATTTTCTCTCAGAATAAACTTAAAAAAAAAAAAAAAAGAAAACAGCAAGTGTTGGTGGGGACTTAAATAAACTGGAACCCTGTGTATTGCTGATGGGAATGTAAAAATGATGCAGCCACTGTAGAAAAAAGCAACCCAACTGTTGCTCAAAAATTAGAATCACCATTTAATCCAGCAATTCCACTTCTGGGTGTATACCCGGAAGAAATGAAAGCAGTGTTTCAAAAAGATACTTGTACACCCATGTTCACCGAAGTATTATTCACAATGGCCAAAAGGTGGAAGCAACTGAAATGTCCACTGACAGACAAAAGGATACAAAATGCAGTTGGTATATACCTGAAACGAAATATCATTCAGCCTTAAAAAGGAATGAAATTCTGACACGTGCTACAACATGGGTAAATTGTGAAGACATTATGCTAGGCCAGTAAGCCAGACTTAGAAAAGGATAAATGTTGTATAATTCTACTTTTATAAGATACCTCATCAAACTCACAGAATGAGAAAGTAGAATGGTAGGTGCCAGAGACTGACTGGGGGGGGTGGGGGGTGCAGGGAACGGGAGTAATTGTCTAACGGATACAAAATTTCAGTTTGGGAAGTTGAAAAACTTCTGGAGATTGATGGTGAGGATGGCTGCACAACACTGTGAATGTACTTAATGCCACTGAACTGTACATTTACAAATGATGAAGATGGTAAATTTTGTGCTATGAATTTTACCACAATTAAAAAAAAATAAATCTAGTTTCTAAAATGTCTAGGAATATAGGGGCTCCCGGGTGGCTCAGTTGGCTAAGCATCGAACTTTTGATTTTGGCTCAGGTCATGATCTCACAGTTCGTTGAGTTCAAGCCCTGCATCAGACTCTGCTGAGGCTACTTGGGATTCTCTCCCTCCCTCCCTCTCTACCCCTCCCCCAATTGCACACTCTCGCTTTCTCTCTCAAAAGAAATAAACATTTTTTAAAAACCCACTCAAGTGTCTAGGAAAATGATGGGAATTTTGTATCTATCTGTGACAAGGCCATTTAACATTCCATACTGTCAAGTTTTACTGCTTTGTGCTAAAAATTACATAAATGCAGTGCAGAAAACACTGGCTATTCCTCATTAGAAGCTCTGATTTGCTATTGCTTAGCATATTACAGTAATATTTAGGTATATTAGTAATATTTAGTAATATTTGGGTATTACAGTAATATTTAGTTATGCACCTTATTTATATATAACTAAAAATTGGCAGAGAAATATAATCAAAAAAATAATACCAGTGAAAAGTGCCTACTTTTCTGTACCCTGAACTCCACTGATGGCACCACAAAGCCACAATGGTTTACATGATTTCCTATTAGGAGCTCTTGAAAACAAGCTAAAATTGGGATCAATGTTCAAGTATTTATGCGGATCGACGTAATTATTAGTCAATAAATGCAGTTTGTTAGACAAAATCTTTTAAAACATGGGGTCCATGGGAAGAAATAATTGTAAATTATACTCAGGAACTTACTTTCATCTTGATGTGTTATCTCCTGAAGTTTGCTTTGTAGTCTCTAGGAGGTAAAAACACAAAACAAAAACACAGGAGGTAAGAGGAACATTGTTACCTAATCCACAAATATTTGAACTACATATTTTACAAGAAAAAACCTAAAGAAACAACAAGGTTATAAAGAATGACCCTTACTGTCATTCAGAAGAGAATTCTTGTGTATATAGAAAGCAGAGCTAGCAGTACCGAAGGGGACCCAAAATATCAAGTGTCACTTAATCTGCCCCACTCTGCTTCTGTTGTACCACCATATAGTCATCAATGACATTCTCTAGCAGGGTAATTAGGAGTAGGATTTATCCAAGCTTTGTATAAGGGAATAAAATTCACACTGGGCTATGAGAAAAAGGGGTGAGAGGGAATAAGAAAGAACATACAAGACTGTCTCCACAGCAGAGGGCACAGCCTTGAGTGTGGCACCTCTAAATATGCAATTGCAGTGTCCACTGCTCTAACCGAATACTAGGATCCTTAGAAAGCATTAACTGATAGTCCAGCATTACTGATATTCCAGATATTACTATACGCTGAGAGTGGCCTTTAATATATCCCTTCTACTCCAAATTTGCTCTTTTTCTTGAGGTCCCTTATAGGCTAAAAATCATACAACTGTCATCAACCACTTCCTCTTACTTCCTCCATACTATACTCAAAGATCAAAAGTTCTCAAATCCAATCCTCTTCCCACTCCACCACCACCACTGCCTCCAGCTCAAGCCTCACAGATTCACACCCACACTACACAGCTTCGCAAGTGCTCTCTGCTTCCTCCCTAAGATGAACCTCCCCCTTTTCTACCTGCCCCTCAGTCTCCTACCTAACCAGAGCAGTCTTAATGAAAGAACATTGTATCAGTTCCTTCGCTTATAAACTTTTAGTTGATCTTGTGTGAACAACAGAGTCTGTCCTAATTCTTTAGGGTGTCCTACAAAATCTTCCCAGATCTGCAACCAGCCTTTGCTTCTGGCCTGCCAACACATGGATAGTGGAGCCCTAGTAAAATGCTGGCTGCTCTCCTAGTCTTTCGTATTTCTTTGTACTCCTATGCTTTTGTAAATGATGGTGTTATTCCCTTCAAGGATATACTGCCTCTCTTTCCCCCATCCGTGCCAGGAATACTTTTAACTATCCTTTAAAACTAGATTCACAATATCTTCAACAAATAGACGACAAGGAAAAAAGAGATGTAGGGATAACTTCTACATTAAAAGAGGTTGAGAGCTTACACAAAACCTCTGTGGAATATTCTTCCTGGCCTGTTTTATGATTACACAGCTAGAGAAAAACTAGAAGCCAATAAAGAAATTCTTTTTTTTTTTTTTCCTTGCTCTAAACATCTTTTTTAACTTAAATTCAAGTTAGTTAACATGTAGTGTAGTACTGGTTTTAGGACTAGAATTTAGTGATTCATCACTTCCATATAATCTGACCTGTCAGATGCCGTTTAGTTTTGTTGATTGCTTCCTTCACTGTGCAGAAGCTTTTTATCTTGATGGGGTCCCAATAGTTCATTTTTGCTTTTGTTTCCCTTGCCTCCTGAAATATGTCTAGTAAGAAGTATAGTCACATTTTTGCTGCAGCTAAGGTCAAAGAGGCTGCTGCCTGTATTCTTCTCTAGGATTTTGATGGTTTCCTGTCTCACATTTAGGTCTTTCACTCATTTTGAATTTGCTTTTGTGTATGGTGTAAGAAAGTGGTCCAGTTCCATTCCTCTGCATGTTGCTGCATGTGTGCTGGATACACATACATACATATATAGGAAGAGAGGATATCCCTAATCTATTCCTTAGCTAGATAACAGTATTTAAAAAACTGATACAATACTTCACACTTATTAGAATGGCTACCAACAAGAAAACAGAGAAAAGCAAGTGTTGGAGAAAATGTAAAGAAATTAAAAGCCTTTGTGCGTTTCTGATGAGAATGTAAAATGGTGTAGCCACTATGGAAAGCAGTATGGCAATTCTTTAAAGATTAAAAATAGTATTTTCATTTAATTCAGTAATTCCATTCTGGTTGTATGCCCAGAATAAATGAAAGCAGAGTCTTGAAAAGATGTTTGTACACCCATGTTCATGGCAGAATTATTCACAAAGTTTGAAAGGCAGAAGCAACCCAAGTGTCTACCAACAGATGAATGAATAAATAAAATTTGGTATACACATAAAATGGAGTACTATCTAGCCTTAAAACTGAATGAAATTCTGGCACATGCTACAACATGGGTAACTCTTTAAGACTTTATGATTAATGTATACAAAAAGGCAAATACTGTGTGATTCCATGTATGTGAGGTAGAGTAGTCAAATTCATGGAGTCATAAAGAATGGGGGCTGCCAGGGGATGTGGGGTGGGAGGAATGGGAGATTACCATTTAATGGGTATAGAGTTTCAGTTTGGGAAGTTGAAAAAGTTCTGGAGAGGGATAGTGGTGACGATTGCACAAAAATGTGACTATACTTAATACCACCAAAATGATAAGTTTTTATTGTAGGCATAACAATTTTAAAAATGGATAAAAATTTTTGTGAAAAACTGATAGAACATCAACTGTTGGTGGGAATTAGCAACCCAAACTCTTATACATTATTGGAGAGGATGTAAAATGGAATAACCACTTTGGAAAGAGGTCTGGTAACATCTTATAGACCTAAAACCTACACCTATCCTATGACCTAGGGATTCCAGTCCTTGGTACTGACATTTTCCTGTGAAAATGAAAATATTTGTGTACAAAAGTGATCGTAGTAGCTTTACTCTTAATAGCCAAAAACTAGAAATAGCCCAGGTGTCAATCATCAAGAGACTGAATGAATAGTAGTATATTTGTACAATACCATTCAGCAATAAAAGAAACGGACTACTGATACATTTCAAAAATATGGTGAAAGGAGAATTATACAAGACTACTAAGGGAGGAACCCATGAATGCATGAATGCATAAAATAGGTAAAACTAATTCACAGTGAAAAAAAAAAATCAGAAAAATGATGATCTGTGGGGGGACAAAAGTGGGAATGCATATGAAGAGGCATGAAGGAACTTTCTCTGATGAAGCTAATGTTCTCTATCTTGTTAGGGACTAGGGACATAGGTGTATGCATTTGTCACAACTCAGTACATGACACATTTAAGACTTGTGCACTTTATTGTATATAAATTTCACCTTAAAAGTATACCAGAAAGAAATGTTCTACCCAATGACTAAACTCTAGTCATGATAAAAATAGTGGTAAGATGCAATACTGTCTGCAACTTACTTTGACACACAAGAAATGAAGATGGACTGATGAAAACTTACACAATGCTACAGGTCAATTATATCTCAATAAAAAGACAGATTGATGAATGGAGGCGTGGACAGAAAATGACAAAGCAAATATAGTAAAATATTACCTTTAGCATTATTAAGAAGGCCCCATGAATATCTCCTTTTTTTTCTAATAGATAGGCAGTGACTTCATGAAGTTGATACTTCTGGGTAATCTAGGAAAGAAGAAATGATAAGGATTTTTGTTCACAAATCTTGATTGTGGAGAGGATCCTACTAAAGATGAAAACAATATGACAGTAAATAATGAATTCATACCTCAGTAGTACATTACTTTCCAGTGTAATATGAAATATTGGACTTTCTAGTGTTAGAAGTTGCCCATCTTGGCAGTTCTAACTAAACTATGTTCATTCACTTTTTTCTTCACTATTGTTTAATTTAAAGTTTTCATTTACCTGACTGAGTATATCCACTGGAAAAAAGGTAACACATATGTATAAGTGAGATCTTAATAAGAATCAATAAACTAAAAGTTTCTAATTAGTAAAAAAAAAATACCAAGTAAACTAAGAAGATAAATGAAAGATATTAAGTGCAGAAAATAATGCTATGGGAAAGAAACAACAAAGAAACAGTACAGAGTTTCAGCAAACCCCAAAATAGTCTTTGAAAAGACTAATAAAGTAGAATAAAACTTTCTTAGCAGCAAGAAAAAAGAGAGGCACAAATAACATTATTAGCATATAAATAGGTTCAAAGGAGAAAAGTGTGATCATCTCAATAAATGCAGGAAAAAGTATTTGATAAAATGCAGTACCCATTCTTAGCAAAAACAAAACACTCTTACCTAAACTGAGAATTGAACTCTTAATTTATTAAAAATTATCTATCAAAATCCTGAAATAAACACCATATTTAATGTAAAATGTTAGACCCATTCCCTTTAAAATCAGAAACAAGGTAAGATTGCATACAATCACTGTTTCTAAATAATATCCTGGAGCTCTTAGACATCTGGTAAGAGAGAAAACAGTGTAAATGTAAACAAAAAAAAAAAATTAAAAAAGAAAAGAAAGAAAAGCTAAAGACAAGAAAAACTACCATTATTCTTGAAAAATAGTATTGTCATTAAAAAATCTAGAAACTATTTAAATGAAGAAAGAATTCAGATTCTTTTTGATACAAAACAATGTATAAAAATTAGTAACCTACAGCAGCAGCAATCAACAAAGATGTCATTTCAAAAACTTTCCTTCCACATTGTTAACAAAAAGTGTAAGTATCTAGGAACAAATTTAAGATAACATTTGCAAGAACCTCGTATATCATATAAAAGTTGTTGAAACCTCACTAAAGAACATAAAAGGCTTTTAAAAAGACAACCATGTTCCTGAATGTGAAGACTCTACATTGTAAGACGTCAATCTCCCCTGAATTAACCTATAAATTCATTGTATATATTTCATCAAAATGCCAGAAGTTTGTTGGTTTTTAAATTTTTTTTTAATGTTTATTTATTTTTGAGAGACAGAGACAGAGCAAAAGTGGGGGAGGGGCAGAGAGAGAGGGAGACACAGAATCAGCAGCAGGCTCTAGGCTCTGAGCTGTCAGCACTGAGCCCAACATGGGGCTCAAACTCACGAAACGTGACATCATGACCTGAGCCCAAGTCAGCCGCTTAACCTACTGAGCTCTCCAGGTGCCCCTGTTTTTTGTTTTTTTTAAAGGAAGATGACAACATGATTCCTAATTTGATGTAGAATAGTAAGAGTCTAAGAGTACACATAAATTTTAAAGAAAAACAATGAGGAGGCAAGACTCTTCTTTCAAATAATAAGCCTTATTGTGAAGCTATATTATTTAAAATATGTGGTAACAGTAAAAGGAAAGACATGACCAAATGAACAGAAGAGATTCCACAAAAAGATGCATGTATATCTGAGAGTTCAGTATACAGCAGAATAGCATTATGAATCAGTGAGGAAAGGATGCCAGAAATACCACATACACCACCGGTTACACACAGGGGAAAAAAAAATACAGAAATCCCTCCCTTGATCTGTTTACAAAAATTAATTCCAGATAGATTAAAAGCCTAAATGTAAAAAGCTAAGCTATAAAACTCGTGTAAGAGGATATCTTTTATACCATCAAGGTAGAAAAGGAAGACTCACACACAAAAATTTAAACCTTAAAGGAAAAGAATGATAAATTAAAACAGAAGTCACTAGAAACCAAATTAAAAAAAAACGTGCCACAATACACTGGAAGAAGGCATCCCCAACATATAAAATCAGTGAAGGATTAGAGATGCAGAAATTAGAATTTCTACAAATCAGTAAGGGCAAAAACTCAGTAGAAAATTGGGCAAATGATATGAACAGATAATTCAGAGAAAAAAACCCTGAAAGTCATTAAACATATGGAAAGATGTTCAATGTCATGAATAATCAATGATACCCATCATGCTGGCAAAAATTAAAAGTCTAAAAGTGTAGGGCTCCTGGGTGGCTCAGTTGGTTAAGTGTCTGACTCTTGATTTCTGCTCAGATCATGATCTCACAGTTTATAAGTTTGAGCCCTGAGTCAGGCTCTGTGTTGAGGGTGTGGATCCTGCTTGGGGTTCTCATTCATTTTCCCTCTCTCTCTCTCTCTCTCACTCACACTCTCACTCTCATTTTCCCTCTCTCTGTGCCCCTCCCCAGCTCTCTCTCTCTTTCTCTCAAAAATAAATAAACTTTAAAAAAAAAAAAAGCCAAAAAATGTTAGGAATCAACTAGAATGTGGAAAAATAACAAATACCAAACATTGATGGTGAGAATAGAAACAAACAGGAGATCAACTTGGCAGTAACAATAGAATAAGCTAGTCTACTGTCTAAGAATTCCACTTCCAGGTAATTACTTAGAGAAAGCTCACATGGGCACATAAGAAGGTTCATACAAAGATGTATAAGGTAGCATTGTTTAGGATGTGAAGGACTGGAAACAATTTGAATGTCTATCCATAGGGAAATAAACTGTGGCATACTCATTCAATTAATATTATATGATCATTAAAATGAATGAGCTAATTCTACATGTATAAAAATTGATAAATTTAAAAAATTTAATAAAAAAGCAATTTGCAATAGGGTATGTTCTATATGATACCATTATTACAAATTCTATAAACATGGAAGACTGTGTCAGGCATTTTATTTATTTTTTTATTATTTTTTTAACATGAAATTTATTGTCAAATTGGTTTCCATATAACACCCAGTGCTCATCCCAACAGGTGCCCTCCTCAATGTCCATCACCCAACTTCCCCTCCCTCCCACCCCCCATCAACCCTCAGTTTGTTCTCAGTTTTTAAGAGTCTCTTATGCTTTGGCTCTCTTCCACTCTAACCTCATTTTTTTTTTCCTTCCCCTCCCCCATGGGTTTCTGTTAAGTTTCTCAGAATCCACATAAGAGTGAACACATATGGTATCTGTCTTTCTCTGTATGGCTTATTTCACTTAGCATCACACTCTCCAGTTCCATCCACGTTGCTACAAAAGGCCATATTTCATTCTTTCTCATTGCCACGTAGTATTCCATTGTGTATATAAACCACAATTTCTTTATCCATTCATCAGTTGATGGACATTTAGGCTCTTTCCATAATTTGGCTATTGTTGAGAGTGCTGCTATAAACATTGGGGTACAAGTGCCCCTATGCATCAGCACTCCTGTATCCCTTGAATAAATTCCTAGCAGTGCTATTGCTGTATCATGCATTTTATAGGAAAAATAAACACAGATGGGAAGAATATGCTTCCCATCTTCAGGTTGGTGGTAACCTCGGTGGGGGGGGAGGGGAAAGAGGATGATTTCTAAAACAAACAACAAAGATTTAAAGCCAGTATGTCAAACATGAACATCTATAAAACTGGGTTGGTGGGTACACTGATATTTGAAATTCTGTACAATTCTATATAAATATTTTACACTTAAAAAATTTTTAAAGTGTGTGAGTAGTTCAGAAGGTGGCACAGGGAATACAGATTACTGTTTCATAAGTATTGATAATAAAGGAAAGGATATATAACAGTAGTTTAAAAATAAATTTTAAATACTAGCCTCTTATTGATTAGAATATGTATGTGTGTATACGTACACGCATGCACACACACACATGCACATAGTCATGTTCATGTGGAAACAGGAGAAAACAAGGGAAGGGACCCAAGGCAATGAGCGTGTTGAGACTACTGACTGCCACTGAGTCTGTCTTATGCACAGCAAGCTATCTAACCATCAGAGCCTACAAACAAGAGCTTGGTTTCTCCTTTTAATATATTTATTGTATTCCTTTGTCTTGGCTTGTGTGTTGGCTAGAACGTCTGTGAAACTTGATTAGTAACAGCGATGGACATGCGCTGTTTCTGACTTTACTGGAATAAAGGGACAGCAGTTTACCACAGCAATGTAGAGCAGGCACTGTGGAGGCAGACTATTTGGGTTCGATCCCAGGGGCTATGTTATGTTAGTCTCCTTTCGCTCATGTTTAAACTGGTGAATGGTTAGGATGAGTTTACTCACATCCGCTCTGCATTCCAGGTCTTACCTGGATGGTTTCTTCCAGGCGGTAGCACTCAAGGACCTGCAGCGTCTCTATAACCTGGTTTGGGTCGAACTGACACAACAGCTCAATGAACTGCTCTGTAACAGAGGGAGGCATCTGCAGCGATTCCTGATTTACATGAATACCTTCCCTGAAAACATAAATAGAAAGAGAACGGCATTAATTCATCACATCTGTCATTAAGTATGTAATGGCATGTAAAAAGTATGTCAACCTTGAAAGCAAAACTCCCTTCTGGTGATACAAAATCGTGAATTGCAAGTCTCACTTTTACTTAGGGTGTTAGGGTGAGCTGTGTATTATATCAGACACAGTCTAAATCACAACAGTTCTCAGTTTATAGTGAATAATTAAGGAAATAATATTCAGTGAAAGCTCCTCTAAATAAATACCAAAGTTGTACTGTTGCTCTAGAAGAAACAAAAATTAACCAACGATCCACGAGTAACTATATATAGTAAACCATCTTCCACTTTTAACAACTGGCCCTACCATACTTCGTTGGTAGCACCAATCACACCATGTTGTAACTACTTCTTTAATTATCTTTCTTATCTAAAGACTATAAACTCTTTGAGGATAGGTACCACGTATCTTCTCACTAATGAATTCTTAAACCCTGCAACAGTACCCTGCATGTTGTAAGGGCTAGTTATTTACACGCTACTAAAACAAATTTATAAAGTGGATCAATAGTAGGACACACAATATTCATGTGTTCACTTATTTTGTATGTCAGCTAGTCACCAAAGCCCACTATTCAGAATACCTATAACAAAAGCTAGAGATACTGGGGTGCCGGGGTAGCTCAATCGGTAGAGCATGTGACTCGAGCTCAAAGTTATGAGTTCAACCCCTACGTTGGATGCAGAGCTTTCTTTAAAAAAAAAAAAAGAAAGAAAAAAAAAAAAAGCTAGAGAAACACAGAGTTAGTTTTATCACAGTGGACACTCAACTACTGGTGGCCAAAAGAAATTACTTAGAAAATCAACTCCTGCTCATTACAGACATACAAGCCATCTTTAAAAGAAGTCAGTTCCTTTTGACAGCCCTATCTTTTCTTCACCTCAACTAAAGCTCCTTATGTAAAGAACTGGAATAGGGTTAATAAGATACAAAACTGCTTGGGAAACTAGCTTTGTGAAGAAACGTTAAGGCAGATGGTTTAAAGCAACATCTCCCAGCTTTTCTCACATCACGCATACAGAGAAGGACAGCATTTGCATGGCCCATCAGAACAAAGTAAGACTGATCACAGGGGACTATGGGTACCCCAAGACCCACCCCAAGAGCTGAGGGGATCCGTCTCTAGGCACACCTGTGACCCATGTGCACCACACCAACAGTCATAGGCGGGAATCTCTGACTCCGCAGAGAACAATTTGAGGTTATAAAGGTCCTATAAATAATGGTAAATAGCCCTCCTATTTTTACCAGTAAGAGCCTTCAGCTACAGAAAGAGGAATTATATTTAGACATAGGAAATCTTTCCTAAACTAAGAGTTTTGTGACACTCAGTCCCTACCAGAGGTTGACTGATGAACTCATTAATTAAGCTCTGCTGCTTGGAGCTGTCAATACTTGCTGATGGGCTAATTCGGTATGTCCTCAAATTGGCTGTAAATCTCTAAGTTCGAGTTTCATTTCGTTAGTTCACAGCTGCCTTTAAAGCAGGATTTAGGTAAGTAACTGGTTATTCCTTAAGTACAGCATCACCTTAGTTCTTCCTATGTAACATGAAAATTATCTTTTTAAGTGTCTAGGTCCCAACTACACTATAAACTCGGAGAGCAAAGACTGCTGCATTCAATGTCTCCCAGCACTCACACAGTCTTGGCACATAATAAATAAGCACTCGGTAAATGTACACTGAATTGAACTGGACAGGCAATAATGTGCTGGATGGCCTTCAAAAAAGGGGAACCAAATACAGGATAGAGGGGTGCAAATGACAAGGACTAGGGCTATGAAACCAGATTCAGCTGTGAATGAATGCTGTCAGAAAGCTCTACACGGACCAAATAGAAAATGCACATGATAATCACAGGGGAACGATGGGTCTTCATGTAAGATCAACGTTTTGTCCCAACAGAATATGCCCACATAAAAGAAAAAGGGAATGCTAATCGATGATCGTTAACATTAAGGTGAGCTGGTGTACTTCTCAGATGTTTATGTCATATTGTAGGTAGTGTTAATATTTTATCTACGCCACACTTCTGTTACTATGTCTTATAAATGCAAGACTATGGAGCAAATTAAGACTAGACATAAGCATCTGCCAATAAATCCCAGTATTTAATTCTTTCCAGAACACTTATTGACAAAACTCTTTACAAGTACTAAGGATGTGAATATGTATCAAACCAAGCAAATCACTCAGATGAATAGATTCTGATGCATTCATCTGTGAGGGAAATAATATGTCTGCTGGGAAATGATCAGGCAACATCAACATAATGAAAACTTTAATAAACTAATACGTATGCACTTACACCCGTTTCAGACTGCTGCTTCACAGTCTTGCACATAAATACAAATTGTTATATTCCCTTCTCAAAGCTACTTCTGTTACTCTTCTATTAGCTATCTGCTTTGCCACTGTTAACTTTAGTGTATCAAAACTATGTTTTAAACCTAAACGTTATCTATTCTTTTGGGAATTTCTATTTTAATCATAGCAATGACATATAAGATATAAACACTTAAGTATATGTAAAAGGTAGATTTTTATAAGGCATACACTAGACTTTCTCTTGTCATTTTTTTAAATTTCAATTTTATTTATTTTTTTTTTTAATTTTTTTTTTCAACGTTTTTTATTTATTTTTGGGACAGAGAGAGACATAGCATGAACGGGGGAGGGGCAGAGAGAGAGGGAGACACAGAATCGGAAACAGGCTCCAGGCTCCGAGCCATCAGCCCAGAGCCCGACGCGGGGCTCGAACTCACGGACCGCGAGATCGTGACCTGGCTGAAGTCGGACGCTTAACCGACTGCGCCACCCAGGCGCCCCATTAAATTTCAATTTTATTTAAGTTCTAGTTAACATATATTGTAATATTGATTTCAGGAGTAGAATTAGGGATTCATCACTTACATATAACACTCAGTGCTTATCCCAACAAGAGGCCTACTTTATACCCATCACCCACTTAGCGCATCCCCTGCCATTTCCCTCCATCAACCTTCAGTTTGTTCTCTATAGTTAAGAGTCTCTTACGGCTTGCTTCCATCTCTCTCTTTTTCCCTCCCTTCCCTATGTTCATCTGTTCTGTTTCTTAAATTCCACATATGAGTGAAATCATACGGTATTTGTCTTTCTCTGACTTATTTTGCTTAGCATAATACACTCTAGCTCCATCTACATCATTGCAAATGGCAAGATTTCATTCTTTTTGATGGCTGAGTAATATTCCATTGTGTATATATACCATATCTTCTTTATCCATTCATCAATCAGTGGACATTTGGGCTCTTCCCATAGTTTGGCTATTGTTGATAATGCTGCTATAAATATCCGGGTGCATGTGGCTCTTCAAATCAGTATTTTTGTAGCCTATGAGTAAATACCTAGTAGTGTAATTGCTGGGTTATAGGGTAGTTCCATTTTTAACTTTTTGAGGAAACTCCATACTGTTCTGCACAGTGACTACACCAGTTTGTATTCCCACCAATAGTACAAGAGGATTCCCCTTTCTCCACATACTCACCAATACCTGTTGTTTCCTGTGTTGTTTTAAAGCAGAGTACTTATATGCCTTGTGAAATACATGCACACCAACCATACCCAAAAATTCAGGTTGGGGAAAACATTCACACTTACTCAGGTTGTGATAAATAATTTAAAATTATGATCTTGTACATTTGGCTGTTACTGGGAAGGATAAACTATGCTTCAGTTTTGAATAAATGATGTCATTAAAATGACTCTAAAATTCTGATAAAAATATTTGACAAAGAAAATAAATGTTGCAAGGAGATGAAAAAAAGTCTGGTCTGGTCTCTCCCCTTCACTCTAAATATTGCACAAAAATAGGTCAGTCTAGACTACTCTACATTTCTGAGGGAGAGAATTTCACAATCTCCCGGTAACTTGTGCTGACAACTTAGGGCCACCTCAGCTTAGCCTAAATCCTGACTGCTTGAATTCTCTGCTCATCCCCATATAACCAGTCCTTAGAGGTAATGGCGTACTGATGACTGCTTGGTACCTTTTAGACTGAAAACTCAAACACATCATTCACAACACACGAGAGTGAAGACAATTATTGTCCATGGAGTTATCATTCTAATCAAGTTGTTTTACAAGGTTGTTAACCTGAGCTTCCAGTTTTCCATTTTACATTCCATGTTAAAAATGCCACAATGTAATCCCATGTCCTTTGAACAAAACATAAGTGAATGTGCCAATCTGCCTGAAAAACACTTTAAGAGGCATTATTATAGGCAGCAAAGACAATAACCCACAAAATGCTCATGGAATTGTAACAACAGTAACGCCTCACAAACCAGACAGGAGACTGGTTTAGGTGGAAACCCATCCGTTGCAAGAAAGAACACAGTAGGTGTGGCTCTCCATTATGGCTCTCTAAGTCAGGCAGAGATGACAGTATCCCTCATACAGAACAGCCACACTTCCTTATCAACTTTTATGAGGCGCAGACCAAAGCAGACAAGGGCACCGTTCTGTCTAATGGCAAAGATTCTGCCACATCAAATCAATGTAACAGCAGATGTAATTCAGGTCTTCAGGGGACTTGTTCACTTTCCATTTCCCTAGTCTGATACTAGTGTCAAAGATGTCCTTCCCAAAACTTAATAGAATTTTTGTTCTCTTTCTGATATTCACAAAAGAGAAAGTGTATTGTTTTCAATGTTCTCCTGCATAAAGAGGAAAAATGGCTTTTATAAGCTAACAGAAATAAGAGCCTAATGATTTTCATAGAAAAATAATTTAGTTCCATAACCTCATCAGGTATAAAGAGTACCTGGGGATGCCTGGGTGGCTCAGTCAGTTGAGCGCCCAACTCTTGATTTTGGTTCTGGCCATGATCTCACAGATTGTGGGGTCGAGCTCCACGTCAGGCTCTGCACTGATTGTGTGGAGCCTGCTTGGCAGTCTTCGCCCTCTCTCTATGCCTCCCCCACTTACACACTCTCTTTCCCAAAATAAACATTAAAAAAAAAGTGTATCTGGATCATTCCAATGTTGTACAGATTTCAATTAAATCTCACAGGGTAAGCTAAAACAACTTTTCCAAAATACTACTATTAAAAATGGTAATAAGAAGAATGCTGAGGTTATTTGTAATGTGTACTTTCTTCCTACTGCAAAGCTCTCCCTAACACTGAAATATGCCAGTGATCCCACTAGCAAGAATTGTCTTAACGTGGCCTAATTCAAAGAAATACTGGGAAGGTGCAGGTCCTGCCACCTCGGCATAATACCTCAATTGGGGCATTTGTAGGTCTGGATGAGACGCCTGATGCCATTCTCTCCCCAAAGTGATAGATGGAACTAGAGAGACAAAAGAGATGCAGTTCCGTGACCCCACTGCAGAGACATTCTTTCAACAGTTTTCAGAAGTACGGTTTGAACTGATGCTGGGTCAGACTACATAAATCTGATATCCACGTATAATTCTGAACATATAGAGAACAAAGACATTTAGTTTCTGGTCTGGCATGTAAAGAGCTTGAAAGTTAACACCTCCATCCTCTCAGGAAAAGTGCTGAGCAAACGGAAAATCAACAACTCTTGTTCCATCTACCTGAGAGCTGAAGCGGTGGGGCCAGCTGCCACCCCTGAGTTAGAGAGCAACAGACAGGTGGGTATAAACGATCACAGCCTACTGGAGCAGAAAGCCACCACTGCTGGAGCTGGTACACTGGGGTAGGAAAACTTCAGCCGTCAATGACAAAATGCCAGAGATTCGGTGTGGACAGACTGCAGAATTAAATATCCTAGGGGGCCGAGTCTTGGGGGAGTTTCCCTACTTTCATGGATTTTATCTTGAGGAGCTACCAGGTTCTCATTGTGAAGACCGGAGAAAAATCCAGTCATGCTTCCAGTACCAGAGAGGAGAAAAGTGGCCATTTAAAAATATATCCAGAGCATTTTGTTCTTCTTAACAAGGCCTGCTATGGACTGAATTATGTCCCCTGCAAATTCATACGTTGAAGTCCCAACTCCCGATATCTCACAATGTGACCTTATTTGGAAACAGGACTTTGTAGATGTAATTAGTTAGGATGAGGTTATACTGGAGTAAGGTGGACTCATAATCCAACATAACCAGTGTCCTTAAAAGAAGAGAAAATTCTGACATAAACATACATACAGGGAGAATGCATGTGAAAATGAAGGTTGAAATCAGGGTGATGCTTTCACAAGCTAAGGAATGACAAAGATTGCCAGCAAAGCACCAGAAAGTAGAGGAGGAACATGGAACTCTTTCTCACAACCCTCCCAACATTTATCTTGGACCTCCAGTCTCCACAACTGAGACAATAAGTTTCTGTTGTTTAGCCACACAGTTGTGGTACTTTGTGAAGGCAGGCCTTGCAAAGTAATACAACTGCCCTCAAGGGAAACTATTTTAGCAGAGACTAACCAAGCTGAGGGAAGAGAAATAACCACATCCAGCCCTCTCTAGCCTTCCTGTCTCACTTAAAGGGGTACAAGGGGGTTACTGAGAAGTACTTGGGAGGGTCATTGCCAGAGACACAACTCACCAAGAGTGAACACTAATCACAGGACTAAAGAATGCTTCTCCTCCACCACACCTCACCACTACATCAATAGGGCATGCCTATATAATAACAGGGGAAAAGAACCGAAAGAACTACACAGCTCAGACTTTACGAAAAGTCTCTAGGGAAATCTAAAGACAACCAGGGAGAGAAAAACATGGACACCGAAGTAATTTTCAGGATCAGACAACTACCGCTACGGCAAACAGTAAGCAAAGCCTCACACTTAACCAGATAAACATAAAACTTCACACCAAAGGCCTATTTGCCATAGTTCCTTTCATGCAGTACATCATCTCCAGCTTTCAATAAAAAGTTACAAGACAACATAAAAAACAACAACAACAAATACAGTTTGAAGAGATTTAGCAAGCCTCAGAACCAAACTCAAATATGCCGGAGATGTTGGATTTATTACATGGGATCTTAAAACTTATGATCAATATGCTGAGGGCTCTTACTGGAAAAAGTGACAACATGTAAGTACAGATGGGTAAAGTAAGCAGAGAAATGGAAACTCTAAGGAAGGATCAAAAGAAAATGCTAGAAATGAAAAAAACACTAAATAAAATTAAGAATGCCTTTGATGGCCTCATCAACAGCCTGGATACCGCTGAGGAAAGAATCAGTGAGTTTAAAGGTGTGTCAATAACATGTCAATAGAAATTCCCAAACTGAAGCACAAAGAGAAAAGAAACTTGAGGGCAGAAAGACCCAGAACAGAATATCCAAAGACTGTGGCACAAATATAAAAGGTAACGCCATAAGAAGAAAGAGAAAATGGGAAAGAAATATTTGCACAGCAATAATGACTGAGAATTTCCCCAAATTAATGATAGATATCAAACTACTGATTCAGGAACCTCAGAGAACACCAAAGAGGACAAACAGCAAAAATCTATACCTAGGCATATTATATTCAAACTGCAGAAAATCAAAGGCAAAGAGAAAATCTTAAAAGAAGTCGGAGGGAAGGAAAACACTACCTACAGAGAAGCAAGGCTAAGAATTACACTACACTTCTCTCCATAAACCATGCAAGCAAAAGACAGCAGAATGAAATATTTAAAGTCTTGGAAGAAAAAACCCACCAACGTACAATTGTGTATCCAGGAAAATTATCTCTCAAAAGTGAAGGGGAAATACTTTCTGAGACAAACAAAAATTGTGAGAATATGTCATCAGTAGACTTGCCTTTCAAGAAATGGTAGTTCTTCAGAAGGAAGAAAAATGATATAGGTCATAAATCTGCATCTACATAAAGAGCATTAGAGAGGGAATAAATTAAGGTAAAATAAATGTTTTATTTTTCTTATTCTTAACTGATCTAACAGAAAACAATTTGTCCTGTGCTCGCTTCAGCAGCACATATACAGAAGAAAATTTGTCCAAAAGAATAATAGTTACAATGTATTCAGTGATTATGGTTTATGGTTAAGTGAATGACAGCAAATATTATAAGGGATAAGAGGGAGGAATTAGGAATCCTTTATCATAAGGTACTGATACTACGCATGAAGCACTATAGTGTTATCTGTTACTGGACTTGGATTAGTTATAAATGTGCACTGCCAACTGAAGGGCAACCACTGAAAGAAGTAAAAAAAGAAATATAATCGATATACTAAGAGAAGAGAAAAAATGGAATCATATAAAATGCTCAATTAAAACCAAAGGCAGAAAAGTAGAATACCAAAAAAAAAAAACCACAAAAAACAAACAAAAAAAAGAAACAAAAAAACAAGGTAATGAAAGCAACAAATAAAAAATAGCAACATAAATAGAAAAGAAAGGGTAGGATTACAAAAATCACGCAGAACCTTAAAATGTGTCCTTTTCACTGTAAATAGAAAACAAAAACAGTTGTTTGGAAAGACTTCTTTAAATACACATGAAGCAATTAAAAAAAAACTTTAATACGTGGCACTTATATCTTAGTTTTGTTTCAAAAAATTTAAAAGCAAAGAGCAGACCCTTCCAAACTACTTATAATTGCTCTCATATTTATTATTAACATAAGCAAATCTATGGGGGCAAAGAATATAGTGAACATTAAGCTACCAGTCTACAGATCGGTCTACATCTGTACATGTCCTCTTATCATTCAATCATATACACATACAGTACGTATGCAAACTATTTCTTGTTAACGTATTTTTCCAGTTTAGCATTATTTTTACATTCACATTGCCATGTTTGCCAATTTGGTATTCAATTTTGCTCATATACCTTAGTATTTACTTAGTCACCTCCCCATCCTCTTTTATAAATAGCTTTTTCACTATGTAAATGTGAATACAGTTAATTTAATATCAGCCACATTTTTTTCACAGTATTTCCTTAAAATACTTTCCAAAATTGAAACACTGGATCAAAGCACATATATAACTTTTAGAGCTCTTAATAGCTAATTATATATACATATATGTGTACACACACACACACACACACATATATATATATACACACATACATAAAGTGCATACATTAAATTGCTCTCAAGAAAACAAAGTGGACTAAGGGAGAAACACATATGCAAAGGAAGGAATGACAGCACATAGTGCCTCCTCTAATCAAACAGGTCAGTACTGGGGAGGAATAAAGGGGCAAAGAGAAATGGGAGAAAGGAAGCAAATGAAGCCAGACAGAAAGACCATGAGGAGTTTGTATTTGGCCTTGGATAATGGGAATGGAAAGAACTTTGAGAAGGAGAGCTTTGAAGGGTGGTTAGGAGGCCAGCAGGAGGGATCAGGAGAGAGATACTGTGTGCCTGAACCAGGGCAGTGGGCAACAGAACAGAGGAGGACTCCCGTATGTACGGAGCTATCCAAGAGTTTGATGTCATGACTGGTTCTGTGTGGTATGGCTAAGGTAGAATGGAGTAGGTAAAGCAAAGTGAAGAATCCATCATCACTCTCAAAATTTTATTGAAGACACTTAAACGTAATTGCCTGCTTGCTTGTCTATTTCCTACATCAGAATGTAAATTCTGTCAAGGCAGGGCATCTTATTCACTCTTTTACTTTCCATGCCTGTCAGTGTGCTTTAGCATGCTGTAGTTACTCAGTCAATTGTTAAGTGAAATAAATGGGTGGAGAATACCATTTGCTAGGAGAGAAAATAAAAAAGAAGAAACAGGTCTGGATTGAGAACATGTGAGTATAATTTTGAGCCATTTCAACCTCTAGCACAGTACTTAGCAGACAGCAATTTCATTACAAAGAAGTACTGATTATAGGAATAAAGAAATAAATGCAGGCAGGCTATTTTCTTTCTCTTCCTTCCTTCCTTCCTTCCTTCCTTCCTTCCTTCCTTCCTTCCTTCCTCCCTCCCTCCCTCCCTCCCTCCCTCCCTCCCTCCCTCCCTTCCTTCTCTGTTTCCTTCTCCTTTCTTTCCTCCCTACCTCCCTCTATATCTAGCTAGCTAGCTAGCTGAAAAGATTTGGAGATTAGGAAATGATATGTCAGGATTTAAAAGGTTTAATCTGAGCTTCTGGCAAAGTACTAACCAAAGACACTAAAGGGTTTGAAACAAGTCTCCTCAAAATGTGCCATTCTGGCATATGGACTGTTCTGAGCTGACGGCAATCAAGACCCTGTGAGTTCAAGAGAAACCTTTGCCCCTCCATTAACTGATGTGAAAATGTTGGGGTTTGGAGCAAACGGTCAAGAAAGAATTCTTGAGGTGTCTTCAGTGCAAAAAGGAGGGTTTTATTAAAGCATGGGACAGGACCTATGGGCAGAAAGAGCTGCAGTGGGTTGTGAGGGATGGCTGATTATATACTTTCAAATTGGGAGGGAGTCAGAGATAGCATAAATCTCCAAGGAACTTGGAAGCAAGGCTTCCAGGACCTTGAGGGGCTAGCTGTTGTTAGGAAAGGTCATTTACCAGTGTCTAGTAAAACCCTAGTCATGAGATCCTTAGAATGTATCTCAGTGGGCTATATGCTTGGAGGATGATTGCTGGCATCTCTCTGTGGGGGAGGAGGGACAGGTAGAGGTAAAGGAAGTTTCCAAAGGAATTTTTACCTGTTAAAGGTGACTTATAGGATCCTGGAGGTTGGGTTAATATTAAGATAAGGTTGTCTTTTGCCCTCAGCAAAATATGAACACTGAGGCACGTCTCAAGGACTGGTCAATGGGCTGTAAGTTGTAAGGAAATTTGATTTTTTTCTTTTGCCTTTATTGTCCACATCATAAACTATCTAAAAGAATCTAAATTTGGAGCTTTTCCCAGAATAAGAGTTATTATCAGAGATCAATTTTTTCTGAAGTGACCCATCTGTATGGCAGGGCAAATACCTAAATACCCAACATCTGCTCTTCTTCTTGCCCTGTAAAATGCCCTCCTCCCCGCTGAAGCCCCAGGCCCCTATCCCACTCCTTAGTTCAGGATGGCATACAGATCTCACTTTACCTTTCTGTCTTTGAACCTCTCATGTATGTAGGGGTTCTATACATATGAAATTAAATCTGACTTTCTCGTGTTCATCTGTCTCATCTCAATTTGATTCTGAATCCAGCCAGAAGAACCTTTGAAGGGTAGAGAAAAATTCACCTTAACAATATGATATCTGGTGGTATGCCCAGCCAAGCTGATAGGCACTCAATGAAATAGAAATGGATTTTCCTACGTCAAAATTCATGAACATAATGTTCTAATTTTTTATTCTCATTTTGAAATATCCTATTTCAACACTGAGGGTCAACATCTTTTTTTTTTTTTTTTTTAATGTTTGAGAGAGGGACAGAGCGTGAGCGGGGGAGGGAGGGAGAGGGAGGGAGAGAGAAGGAGGGGGGAGGGAGGGAGGGAGGGAGGGAGGGAGAGAACTAACGAATCTGAAGCAGGCTCTAGGCTCTGAGCTGTCAGCACAGAGCCCGGCGACACAGGGATCGAACTCATGAACCGTGAGATCATGACCTGAGCTGAACACTTAGCTGACTGAGCTACCCAGGCGCCAAGAGAGTCAACATCTTAAAATGTCCCCTCAAAATTATCCATAGAAACACTGACAGGTTCAACTTAAATCCAATGTATAACCATTTCCATAACCTATGTTTTGCTCCTTGGTAAAGCTACTCATTTTCTTAGCAATGCTCAATTTTTACTTTACTTTGATTAAATATTAGAAATACAATGTGACTTTTATGTGTTTTTTATTTCCTACAAGAAAGTCATACCACATATTTCAGAGGTCTCCAGGAGATAGTTAACAAAGGCTAAATTGACATTACCAAGAGAAGTGTACTGAGGAAAATATTGTGAATATAAATATACTTGCACATTTTCTTTACTCCTTATGTAAGCTCATAGCCCCACAAAAACCATCAGTGTCCTTTGTATTATCCTTCAAGCATTCCCACTGCACAAAAGGCCTACATCTGGATGTAAATATATCAGGAGAACTCCCATGAGAATTCTCGGCAAGCAGGAGTGCACACAGTGAGTGGGGGTGGGGTGGGCTTTATGTAGCAGCTGTCCCAAAGAAGGGAATTGGAAGAGAATGCAAATCCTTTCTCTCCCAAGCTGTTGGCCTCAATTCAGGCAAGTAATTTGTTTCAGTAGGATTAACTCCCCCACCAAAAATTATCTAATCTTTCTATGTACAGATGCCACCAATATCTTTATAGGTCAATTAATTCTACTGAGGACATTATTTACATAGTAAAGATAACATAAAGAAATTGAATAAAGACAATTTATAAAGAGAAATATACCTAAGAATTTAACTAGATGATTTGTCCCTTTAAAAATGTTACTGACGAAATAAAAATCTACCCCCTCCAGAACAATTCAATGAATACTCAAAAATGTTAAATCAAATATGCATAAACTATATATATATTTCTACACACACACACACACACACACACACACACATCAGTGAGGATTCTACTAACTCAGGTTTTGGGGGCAAAAGTAAAAACAAGCAATATTCTGACATGACACACACATATAGCGTCTCCATCTGAAAATGACTGTTTTCTTTCATTTTCCTTACTTGCCAGAATGCTGCTAAAAGAGCTTCCTGAGTGATGGAAGGAGAACCTGGTTGTTAAAAAAAAGTCTGTTGCTTAAGAACAAAAAGGGAAGAATCAAAGGCAAAAACAGTCTCCATTGTGGGCCAGTGAAAACTGCCAGTCAGGGCCAGTCTACTTATGTTTGATGCTCTTTTTCCTCTAAGTATCTTTTCCATACTCCCTTGTTTCCCAGAATGTGACAAGACCCTAATCCCCACCTTTTGTTTTTCAGGTTAGTCAACAAGCATATTTATTTAAAAAGGCTAATGGGGCGCCTGGGTGGCGCAGTCGGTTAAGCGTCCGACTTCAGCCAGGTCACGATCTCGCGGTCCGTGAGTTCGAGCCCCGCGTCAGGCTCTGGGCTGATGGCTCGGAGCCTGGAGCCTGTTTCCGGTTCTGTGTCTCCCTCTCTCTCTGCCCCTCCCCCGTTCATGCTATGTCTCTCTCTGTCCCAAAAATAAATAAAAAACGTTGAAAAAAAAAAATTAAAAAAAAAAAAAAAAAAAAGGCTAAAATGTGATGGACAATCATTCAGAGTAATGACTATATTGATATTCATATTACCTAATACTGGTATTTTTTTATTTAAAATAGTAAGATTTGGTAAATATCATCTTCTATATTTTATTACATGTGAGAAAAGGCCAAGCTCAAAGCTGAACTTCCTCTATCCTCCTAGCTTGAGTCTCCTCAGGTCGGATGGTCAGGGGAAAAAGGACTTGATCAAATAAATTGTCCTACGGGAAGAGGCTCCAGGTGCTAGGAGAACAGAACAGACACAAGAGAGGAACAGAAGGAACTGTGCCATGGGAAAAGGGATGCATAGACCCCAAAGAAAGGGCTGGGACTGGATGCCTCCTTCCTCAGCCTGCCCAGAACTCCCACCTCTCTCTCACATCTCTGTTCCCAGCTCCTCCCATCCTTTTTTCCACCAACCCCCAACTCTGATATAAGATGTTTTCATCAGTTAATTCCAGAAGTAGACTTGGGCCCATACTGGCTCTGAGGGAGAGCCAAATGATTAATATAAATTAAAAAAAAAAGGTATCTAGCCTCAGTGATATTCTGAGAACAGGGAATTAATACATAAGTAACTTGACGTCCATCGACTGATGAATGGATAAAGAAGACGTATATATGAAAAATGGAATATTACTAGGCAACCAAAAAGAATGAAATCTTGCCATTTGCAACAACATGGATGGAACTAGAGTGTATTTTGCTAAGTGAAGTAAGTCAGTCAGAGAAAGACAAATACCGTATGATTTCACTCATAAGTCTCATATGTGAAATTTAAGAAACAACAGATAAACATAGGGGAAGGGAAGGAAAAGTAAGATAAAAATAGGGAGGGGGGCAAACCATAAGAGACTCTTATTTTTTTTTAATTTTTTTAATGTTTATTTTTGACAGAGAGACAGAGCATGAGTGGGGGAGGGGCAGAGAGAGAGGGAGACATATCATCTGAAGCAGGCTCCAGGCTCTGATCTGTCAGCACAGAGCCTGACGCAGGGCTCGAACTCACACTGCGAGATCATGACCTGAGCCAAAGTCGGACGCTTAACCAACTGAGCCACCCAAGTGCCCAGGAGACTCTTAAATACAGAGAACAAACTGAGGGTTGCTGGAGGGGAGGTGAGTGGGGGGATGGGCTAGATGGGTGATGAGCATTAAGGAGGGCATTGTTGGGATGAACGCCGGGTGCTATACGGAAGTGACGAATCACTGGGTTCTACTGCTGAAACCAATACCACACTGTATGTTAACTAACTTGTATTTAAATTAAAAAACACCACCAAAACATAGATAATATGAAAATGTCTTGAACAGGGGTGCTGGGGTACACAGTCAGACTGATTTTCTAAACGTGCATATGCACATTTGGATGACTGAATTTAAATGCAGCATAGCGTGCTCTAGATTTAAATGACTGAGATTTCAAAAATTAGTACACAATCAACAAAACTACTGGCATTTTGGGTATGTAAAAATAGCACAGAATACTGGAATAACCCAAACTGACATGAAGACTAAAGCAAATGTCTGTTTTCAATGACTAGTGTACATTCTAATGCAACATAAAAGTTTGTATGTCTCGTGTGAAAACTATGTCATACTGGAATATTATACTTATGCCACTGAGGCTTAACTCTGGGTGTACATCAAAAATAGCCCCACCCACAATGATTCTGTGAGTTTGGGCCCAGATGTCTGTATTTTTACAAGTTTCTTAGGTGATTCTGACACATACTTCCATTTAAGACACAGTGACTGTCTTAGAGGATGTTAAATATTATTCCACTCAACTCCCAATGTACTCTGCTTAGTCACAGCAAAATGTTAAGATCTCACACATAAAGCTGCTCTGCTTACAAATCCATTACTAATCTCATCATCTCCCTGGGTTAGTTTTTATTTGATGAGTACCACAGCAGCACTTAAAAAAAAAAATTAAACTTTGCTTCTCATACCACCACATGAAGTTATTAAAAACTAACACTTGAAATAAGTATTTAAGAGGTAATAAATTCAGAGGTGAGCTGGGAACTAGGTGTTTACTTTCAAAGTAAAACTATCAATCCACAGCAGTATGGAATAAAGAACAGGAAGGAGTGAAGTCAGGAATAGAAAGGGGAAGCTAGATGGTCATCAGATTCCTCCTGAAACATGTTTTCATGATTTTTTTTTTACACTGATAACAACTCACCATGTATGCTCATGTTTGAACAGAAAAAAGTATTCCCTCAAGATATAATCGATATTCATCATATATTTTGTATAATCTATGAAACTGTTAATCAAAAACTAACACTAAGAATCAAAAGCTGATTATACTATTTGGATGCCATGGGCCAGTTTCTTCACCTCAATTTATTTCTTTTGATTTTTCATCTACATAAAAAAAAAAAAACAAATTTATGAACATACCTTGGGTCAAGAAGACTCCTCAAAAACTTGAAAAGCAAAACCTGGTTCTGAATAAAAAAAAAAAAATTAAAAATACGATTAAATATTAAAGAACATATTTTCAAACTATGCCATGGTAAGGAATGACTCTAAAAAATCTCTAAAGTGCACACAATTCCATTAAGTCTTCTGTACAGATCTAAGAAATTCTAAAGACTCATTTGGAGGTCATTTCCTCTCAGTAATTCAAATCATTGTCACACATTCCATTTTGAGTGCAGAAGAAACACAAATGTCTTGTTATTGCAAAAAAAAAAAAAAAAAAAAAAAAAAAGCCTTCTATTAAGGCATATATCCCCTCGCAGTTCTCAGTACAAGGACCCTGAGACCGGCAGATGCTCTGAACTACTCTGCAGATAGTGGGCTCTAGCTACACGGACGGGTTCAGATTGCTTCACCTGGGCCTCCTTGTGATAATGGCCTATTGCAAGGCAATTAATCTACGTAGGGTAGGAGCTTGAGGCCCAAATAACAACCACCACCAAAAAAAATCCAACTCCCCAGTGTAATCAACTACAGAAGAGATGGCACACTGCAACATTTTAGCAATTAATATGCCATAAAATCTGGGTGCTGTTTCTTCCACTTATTAGCTGTGTGACTTTGTGTAAGTCACTGACTCTCTCAGCAATTCAGTTTACATATGTGAAAAAAGAGAACGACAGTATCTTTTCTTTCCTCTGCACAGGGTGTAGAGAATTAAATGAGATACACCTTAAAATACACTATGGAGGCACCTGAGTGGCTCATTCATTTGAGCATCTGACTCTTGATTTCGGCTCAGGTCATGATCCCATGGTCGTGAGATCAAGTGGTCATGATCCCAGGATCATGGGATCGAGCCCCTTGTTGGGCTCTGTACTGAGCATAGAGCCTGCTTGAGATTCTCTCTTCCTCTCCCTCTTCCCCTCTTCCTTGCTCACATGCTCTCTCTCTCTCTCTCTAAAAGATAATAATAAAATAAAATAAAATAAAATAAAATAAAATAAAATAAAATAAAATAAAATAAAATAAATGAATTAATATAAATAATGTTTTAAGTTCTTAGGAAAGCTAAGCAAAATTATTATAACTTAGTTTTTCTTTTTGATACATTCAAACTTCACGTATATAAAGCAGGGGAGTCTCCAAACTAGAAAGGATCAATGTAATTTAGAATATGAGATTTTAAATACATTTATCAGTCTTTGATTTTCTATCTTTTCCCTAGTCTACAATTTTGTTTCATTTTATATGACTTTCCTTCTGGTTATAACCTAATATTCTGGTTTTTTTTTTTTTTCATCTCAAGAATTCTAAAAACGAGTGGTCAGAAGCATTATCTCTTGCCACCAAAAGCAAAGGTGCTTTATAAAATTTGTGTAGGATTCTCTCATATTCAGTAAAGCATTGCAATAAAATACCTCATTTCTTTAAAAGAAATGTGTGAAGACTCCACAAACAGTCCACAATCAAATAGCCACCCTTTTTAAAATCTATGACACTTCAGCTTTTATAGGTTTGCCTGATGAGTGACATTATATTTATTTACTTGGTCTCTCTGCCTCTAAGTATCGTTAGAGACTAAGAGAACTAGAAAATCCGGCACTGGATAACCTTACATTTTAAATGACAGTAACAACACTAAAGGTCAGGAAATACATTAGAAACTGCTGACTTTTAAAGGGGGGGTGGCTCTGTGATTTGAGAAGAGTTTTATCAGAAGTGTCCTCCTGTCCCCACCACTAGAATGGACAGGATGACTCTCTGTGTACTTCCTCAGTATCTTGGGCAATGCTCTATATCATTCAAGTCCAACTATTCTGCAACTGTCTTTTGGCTTCTCTTCTTCCTTCAGCATACGAATACATGTTTATGTTTTTTCCTCAGCACTTAACAGTGTTTTTGGTCCACAGCAGGTACATAATATTTATTGAATTCATGGACGTGTCTTTATCTTGAGTCAATGAACCTAATCATGCTGGGCAGCCAAGCCTGATGTCTGGGAGTCACCTTTAAACTCTCCCATCACTTTCAATTCATTTCTAAGTTCCACATGTTTTACTTCACAAACACATCCTGAACCCACCCACACCACTGTCACTGACTTAGTACCCCTCCTCACCATCTTTTGCCTGGAACTTTCACCTTCTAACTGGTCTACATGGTCTCTGTCCTCCATCCTCTCTTTGCTAGTCTGTTCCATACACCACAAAGTTAACTTTCTGTAAAATCAATCTAGCGATGGCCTTCTTTTGCTGAAAAACTTGAGTAATTCTCTAGGACACAGAAGACACAGTACCATTTCTTAGCACTACACATAAAATTGTTCAGTATCAGAGCCCAAACTCTATTTTCTGGCCTCAATACTTTTAACTCCTCCCTCCAACAGACCTTTTCTGGCTTAACCTAATGCTCTTCCAGGCATCATCTCCGGCATGTCATACTTCACAAAGACCTGGCCGTTATCTGGATATACATATTGCCTTGTGCCTTCAAGTCTTAACATACCCAAGGCCTTCTATCTAGAAAGTGCTTCTCAATTCTCTGCCTAGGAAACTGATGCCAATCACTCAAGACCCAGCCCAGGCATTTCTGGGAGCTCTTGTCTGACCTCACAGTTGGCGGTCTCTTCTTATTCCTCTTGTTCCTACAGTATTTTGCCCCTGTGTCTGGTGTAGCACTTATAACCTTGCATTTTGGTTATATAAGTGCTTCTTTCCTCCACAAGAAAAATTAAAAGACTGCATTTTTATTTGTCACCCAAGGCCTACCATACTGTGGTACATCGTGGGGCCATAAGTGTTTAAGTTAATAAATTCCATCTTTGTCTCTCATGCCAGCTGCCCCCACCTCACTGCTTTGGTTTTCATCTTGTATAGTTATCCCCTCCTACAATCACTGCCACTTGGGGACTCTGGGTCATGCTTTATGTTGCTGTCATTGTCCTATTGTCTACCTCTATCACTTGAGGCCATAATGACAATGTACAAAACTCACTACTAGCACTGCAATGATAGTGACAAGTGGAATAGTAAGTCCACTAAATAGTATTTCAAACTGAGCATCTCAATATTCGACATTAATATAACTGTATTGTAGTTAAGATTTTCCAAGAAGAATTCTAAATAGTCAGCATTAACCCACTTTGAGAATTACACATCTGAATGAATAATAAATAACATAAGCCTCAAAGAGAATACAGCTATAGTTCCTATAGCCAAAAAAAAAAAGGGGGGGGGGGAGGGGGATCTTCTGTGGATTACAAATTCTAGAATAAGTATAGGGTACAGTTCTGTTTCTGTGATGTTACTATTTAATATGCAGAAAGATGAACTCCCTTGTTTCTAGATGTAGAGATTATCACACAGATGTAGAGATTATCACACAACTGCTCCCAAATATACACATACACAGTGCAGAAACTGCTTAAATGGCAACTATCTATTGAAGAAATTACCACAATCAAAAGCTCATAGGTGGATATTCAATAATTGTCTCTCTACTACATGTTTCTTCCCCATATATTTTTGCAATATTTACCTGAAGTTTTTTAATGACTATTTCAATCTGTTCAGAAAAGTGAGTAGCAACCAGCTCTGCAGCTTTACAGGGCTTCAGGGACACAAGTTCCTAAAGTGAAAGAGAAAGAGAAAATGATCTTTAATGTTAAGTTTAAATAGAATTTCCATAGATGTGAAGCATGATTACGTACTTCAGCATTTTCAAGAGCTTCTACACTGCACTTCAGAAGACCTCACTATAAGGTCTCAATTTAAAGGCACATTGCAAATAAACAAAATTAGAAATATGCCATGTAAAAAATTAGATTTTGATATAAAAGGTAATTCAGAATGTTTAGTAAATGAAAGCACTAAAACTCTGGATTTAAGCCTTGATATCTACAGGATGAACAGAGGGAACAAAAGCTTTCCCAAATTTCCTGCCGGTGAATTTCACCCTGGAGCTTAAAGTAATAATTTGAAACAAGGAAAAGAAGAAGAGTATAGTTGCAAATTTTCTAGCTACGAATTTGAAAACTTTACTTCTGATGCCAGTGGATTTTGAAACAAGGAGTATCTTAAAACAATGTAAGATCACAAGTCTTAAATGAGACTAAGAGGTTGACCACTGTTTATTAACTGCTGTTAATAAGATCCATTTCTGTCAAATTTAAGACTTCCAATCTGCCCCCTCCTTGAACCTTCCTAGACATTACTGGCTACTTATGTTCCTGAAACTCTCTTCTAACTTGTTTTCTGTAACCTACTCATCTACCATTCCAATTGCATGTTCACATTGATAAAATGCAAACACCGACTAGAGATCAACATGGTAAATTGTCAAACAAAAATTAGACAAGTTATGGTGACTGCAGTAACAGTCAATTAACAGTTAGCAATGAGAAAAAAAACCTACATTGATTTTTTAGCTACTAAAGAAACTGAATGAATACTCAAAATTTTTCCATATGGAAAACTCCAGGCCCAAGCAGCTTCCCTGGTGAGTTCGAGCAACTATTTAAGGAAGAGACAATTTCCAACATTAATTAGCCTCTTACAGAGAACAGGAAAAACAACAACTTCAGCACATTTTATAACACTAGCAAAATTTTTGATACCTAAACCCAATAGGGCAATATAAGAAAGGAGAACTACAGATCAGTCTTAATCATGAACATTGATATAAGCATCCTAAAACAAAAACAAAATCCAATAATACTTAAAAGGATAAGATCAGGATCAAGTTGCATTTATCCACAGAACTCAAGTATGATTTAATATCAGTAAGATTTACCATAAATATAGAATAAGAAAGAAAAGGTGAAAAATTCCTTCATGAAAAAACTGTTAGCATACCAGAAAGAGAAGACTTCCATAAAATAAATAAAAGGATACAGAGTCTGACACAATATACTTAAAACCTGGGAGGGAAGGGACTAAAGAATGGGCTCAAACTTAAGTGACCATCAACCTAACATAGACTGCTATGTGCATAAGATGTTACATATGAGCCTAAGGTAACCACAAATCAAAAACCAGTAATAGGTATGCAAAAAATAAAGTACAAGGAATCCAAGTATATCACTAAACAGAGTCGACAAACCATGAAAGAAAAGAGCATTAGAACAAAGGAACAGAGAAAAACTACAAAAACAACCATAAGATGCATAACAAACAACAGTATGTAAATACCTATCAATAATTACTGTGAATGCAATGGGCTGGATGCTCCAATCAAAAGACACAGGGTGACAGAATGGATAAAAAACAAGATCCATTTATATGCTGCCTATAAGAGATTCATTTCAGACCTAAAGACACATGCAGATTGAAAGTGAAGGGATAGAAAGGAATTATGCAAATAAAAGTAAAAAGAAAGCTGAGGTAGCTTTCTTTAATTTATTTTGGACAAACTAGACTTTCAACAAAGAGTGTAAAAAGAAACCAAAAAAAAAAAAAAAAGACACTATATAATTATAAAGGGAACAATCCAATAAGATACAACAATTGTAAATATTTATGCAAGCAACATGAAAGCACCCAAATACATAAAGCAGTTAGTAACAAACAGAAAGTAACTGATAGTAACACAATAATAGGGAAATTTCACACCCCACTTACATTAGTGGACAAGATGGTCTAAACAGAAAATCAACAAGGAAATAGTGGTTTTGAATGACACATTGAACCAGATAGATTTAACAGATATATTCAGAACATTGTACCCTATAACAGCAGAATACACATTTTTTTCAAATGGCACATGAAACATTCTCCAGAGTAGATCATATGTTAGGCCGCAAGTCTAAACAAATTCAAAAAGATTGAAATGCATCTTTTCCAACCACGATGTTATGCAACTAGAAATTGACCAAAAGAAAGAGTGTGGAAAGACCACAAATACATGGAGTTAAATAACATGTTACTAAACAATGAATGGGTCGACCAAGAAACAAGAGTAAATAAAAAAACATGGAAAATGAAAATGAGAACACAAGGTCCAAAAGCTTTGAGATGCAGCAAAAGCTGTTGCATATAACAATACAAGCCAACCTCAAGAACCAAGAAAAATCTCAAATAAACAACGTAATCTTATATCTAAGGAGCTAGAAAAAGAACAACAAAGGAAACCCGAAACAGTAGAAGGAAGGAAATAAAGATCAGAGCAGAAATAAATGATATAGAAACTAAAATAAACAGAGCAGAACAATGAAACCAGGAGCTGGTTGTTTGACACAAATCAACAAATTGATAAACTTTAAGTCAAACTCATCCAAAAAACAAAACAGAAAAAAAAATGGAGAGGGCTGAAATAAATAAAATCAAAAATTAAAGAGGAGAAATAACAACAGACACCACAGAAAAACAAACTGTAAGAGAATATTATGAAAAATTATATGACAACAAATTGGACAACCTAGAAGAAATGGATAAATTCCTAGAAACATATAATCTCCAAAAACTGAATTAGGTAGGAACAGAAAATTTGGACAGATCAATAACCAGCAATGAAATTGAATCAGTAATCAAAAAACTCCCTACAAACAAAAGTCCAGGACCAGATGGCCTCACAGGTGAATTCTACCAAACATTTAAAGAAAAGTTAATACCTATTCTTCTCAAACTATTTCAAAAATCAGAAGGGAAAGGGGCACCCAGGTGTCTCAGTCGGTTGAGCATCCAACTTCAGGTCACGATCTCACGGTTTGTGAGTTCAGGCCCCACATCAGGCTCTATGCTGACAGCTAGGAGCCTGGAGTCTGCTTCGGATTCTGTGTCTCCCTCTCTCTCTGCCACTTCCCTGATCCTGCTGCGTCTCTCTCTCACTCTCTCAAAAATAAATAAACATTAAAAAAAAATTAGAAGGGCAAGGAAAGCTTCCAAATTCATTCCAGCATTCTCTGATACCAAAACCAGATAGAGACCCAATGAAAAACAGAACTACAGTTCAATATCTCTGACAAACACACATGCAAAAATTCTCAACAAAATATTGGCAAACTGAATCTACCAATATATTAAAAACATCATTCACCACGATCAAATGGGGTATATTATATTCCCAGTATGCAAGGGTGGTTCAACATTCACAAAACAATCAACATGATACATCACATCAACTAGAAAAAGGATAAAAACCATATGACCATTTCAATAACTATAGAAAAAGCACTTTAAAGTACATTCGTTCATAATAAAAACCCTCAACAAAGTACGTTTACAGGGAACGTATCTCATCATAATAAAGGCCATAGATGAAAAATCCACAGCTGACATCATACTCAATGGTGAAACGGGGAGCTTTTCCCCTAAAATCAAGAACAAGAGAAGGATGTCCACTCTCACCACTTTAATCAACATAGTACTACAAGTTCTAGCCACAACAATCAGACAAGGAAAAGAAATAAAAGGCATCCAAACTGGTAAGGATAAAGTAGAACTTTCACTATTTGCAGATGACATGATACTATATATTATAGAAAACGCTAATGACTCTACCAAAAAACTACTAGAATGGGTAAATGGATTCAGTAAGGTCACAGGATACAAAATCTATATATAGAAACTTATTGCCTTTCTATACACTAATAGTGAAGTAGCAGAAAGAGAAATTAAGAAAACATCTCATTTATAACTTCACCCAAGATAATTCGATACCTAGGAATAAACTTAACCAAGGAGGTAAAAGACCTATACTCTGAAAACTATAAAACACTGATGAGAGAAATTGAAGATGACAAAAACAACAAATGGATATTCCATGCTCATAGATTTGAAGAATAAATACTATTAAAATGTCCAAACTACTCAAAGCAATCTATAGATTTAGTGCAATCCCTACCAAAATACCAAAAGCATTTTTCACAGAACTAGAACAAACAATCCTTAAATTTGTATGAAAGCACAAAAGACTCCAAAGAAGAACAAAACTGGTGGTATCACAATCCCAGATTTCAAGATACACTACAAAACTGTAGTAGTCAAGACAGTATGGTACTGACACAAAAACAGACACATAAAAACAGACCAAAGAAACAGAATAGAGAACCTAGAAACAAACCCACCAATATATGGTCAATTAATCTTCGACAAAGGAGGCAAGAATACGCAATAGAAAAAAGACAGCTTGGGGCACCTGGGTGGCTCAGTCGGTTGAGCGGCCGACTTCGGCTCAGGTCACGATCTCGCAGTCCGTGAGTTCGAGCCCTGCGCCGGGCTCTGGGCTGATGGCTCAGAGCCTGGAGCCTGCTTCCGATTCTATGTCTCCCTCTCTCTCTGCCCCTCCCCCGTTCATGCTCTGTCTCTCTCTGTCTCAAAAATAAATAAAATGTTAAAAAAAAAATTAAAAAAAAAAAAAAGAAAAAGAAAAAAGACAGCTTCTTCAACAAATGGTGCTGGGAAAACTGGACAGCTACACACAAAAGAATGAAATGGGACCACTTTCTTACACCATACACAAAAATGAACTCAAAATAGATTAAGGACCTAAATGTCAGACCTGAAACCATAAAAATCCTACAAGAGAACCCAGGCAGTAATTTCTGTGACATTGGCCATAACAACATTTTCCTAGATATGTCTCCTGAGGCAAGAGAAAAACAAAAACAAAAATAAGCTATTGGGACTACATCAAAATAAAAAGCTTCTGCACAGCAAAGGAAATCATCAACAAAACAAAAAGACAACCTACTGAATGGGAGAAGATATTTACAAGTGACTTTTCTGATAAAGGGTTAGTACCCAAAATACATAAAGAAATTTGTATAACTCAACACCAAAAAAACAAATAATACAATTAAAAATGGCCACAAGACATCAACAGACATTTCTGCAAAGATGACATACAGATGGCAAACAGACATATGAAAAGATGCTCAACATCACTTATCATCAGGGAAATGCAAATCAAAACCACAATGAGGTATCCCCTCATACCTGTCAGAATGGCTAAAATCAAAAACACAAGACACAGCAAGCATTGGTGAGGATGTGAAGAAATAGGCACCCTAGTGCACTGTTGGTAGGAATGCACACTGATGTGGAAAAATAGTGTGGAAGTTCCTCAAAAAATTAAAAATAGCACTACTGTATGATACAGTAATTCCACTACTGGTTGTTTATCCAAAGAAGATGAAAACACTAATTTGAAAAGATATATGAACCCCTATATTTACTGCAGCCTCATTTACAATAGCCAAATGACGGAAAAGGTCCAAGTGTCTTTTGACAGATGAATGGATAAAGAAAAGATGGTATACACTGGAATATTATTCAGCCATAAAAAAGAATGTAATCTTGCCATTTGCAACAACATGGAGAGAGTATAATGCTAAGTGAAATAAATCAGTCAGAGAAGGACAAATACCATATAATTTCACTCGTATGGAATTTAAGAAACAAAACAAAGGAAAAAGGAGACAAACCAAAAAACCAAAAAAGCTATAGAGAACTGAAGGTTACCAGAACAGAGATGGGTGGGGGATGGGTGGAATAGATGGAGATTAAAGAGTACACTTACCACGATGAGCATGGAGTAACGTACAGAACTGATGAATCACTATATTGTACACATGATATAATATAGTGTGTTAACTATATTGGAATTAAAATTTAGAAATTAAGAAATAAAAGTATAAAAGGTCAAGAATAGCCAATACTCTTGGGGCACCTAGGTGGCTCAGGTGGTTAAATGTCCAACTCTTGATTTTGGCTCAGGTCATGATCTCACTGTTTGTGGGTTCAAGCCCCACATTCAGCTCAGCAGTGACAGAGCCTGCTTGGGATTCTCTTGTTCCCTGCCCCTCCCCCACTCACACGCATATGCTCACTTGCTCTTTTTCTCAAAATAAATAAATAAATTTTTAAAAATAGCCAACACTCCCTTAAAGATGTCAAGATTTATTATAAAGCAGTAATATTTAATAGTGCTGTACCAATGCAGAGACAAATAGAGCAGTGAAGCAGAATAGAGTGTTGGAAAACAAACATACACATCCTTGATATACTCCTGACAAAGTAACACTGTTGAACAATGGAGAAAGGTAACCTTTTAAAATAGCTAACTGTTGCTGGGAAAACTGGACATCCATATTTTAAAAACTAATTGGACACCCCTCTTACATCTGTACAAGAACTGCTTTCAAGTGCACCTAAGATTCAAAAACAAAACCAAAATAAACAAGAAAGCTCTTAGACAATAATATAGGAGAATTTCTCCTTCAGTCTAGAAGGAAAAAACTGATTTGATTACTTAAAAAAAACACTTTTCTTAAAAAGAACTACATAAAAAAGCCACAGAGTGAAAGATAACTATAACACGTATCACTGAAAAAAGACTAATATCCAGGATGCGTGAAATTCTCCTATAAGTACAAGAGACATTCTAATAGAAAAATGGGCCAAAGACTTGAACTGACACATCACAGAAAGAGAATTTAAATGGCTAATAAACAATGAAAGGCTATCAATCTCATTAGTAATTAAGGGTATGCAAGTTTTAAACATAATAAAATATCCTTATACATGCACTAGATTGGCAAAATCTTATTATTTTTTTTTTTTTAATTTTTTTTTCAACGTTTTTTTTTTATTTTTGGGACAGAGAGAGACAGAGCATGAACCGGGGAGGGGCAGAGAGAGAGGGAGACACAGAATCGGAAACAGGCTCCAGGCTCCGAGCCATCAGCCCAGAGCCTGACGCGGGGCTCGAACTCACGGGCCGCGAGATCGTGACCTGGCTGAAGTCGGACGCTTAACCGACTGCGCCACCCAGGCGCCCCTACAAAATCTTATTTTTAAAAAAATTTTTTAACTTATTTTGAGAGAGAGAGAGAGACAGACAGACAGACAGACAAAGAGACAGAGAGAGCAGGGGAGGGACAGGGGAAACGGAGAGACAGAATCCCAAGCAGGCTCTGCACTGTCAGCACAGAGCCCGATGCAGGGCTCAAACTCATGAACCAGGAGATCATGACCTGAGCCAAAATCAAGAGTTGGACACTTAACCAACTGAGCTACCCAGGCGCCCCTAGATTGGCAACATTTTAAAGTCTAACGAGGATAAAGAGCTAATGGAAAATCTCATACAATGCCAGCATCTGGTGAAGTTGAATATACTTATCCCAATTAACTGGCAATTATAGGCCCAAGAGGAGAGATTGTCAAATGTTATTAGCATGCATCAAAATCACCTGGAGGGCTTATTGAACCATAATGCTGGGCCCCAACTCCAGAGTTTCTGATTCACTAGGTGTGAGAAAAGACTGAAACTACCTTTCTATCAAGTTCTCAGCTGATGCTGTAATGCTAGGCTGCTCTCAAGAAATGCTGTGCTTAAGATGCATGTATAATGATCACAGAATGACTATTTTTATTTTATTTTTTTTAATTTTTTTAATATTTTTTATTTATTTTTGAGACAGGGAGAGACAGAGCATGAACAGGGGAGGGTCAGAGAAAGGGAGACACAGAATCTGAAATAGGCTCCAGGCTCTGAGCTGTCAGCACAGAGCCCGATGCGGGGCTTGAACTCACGGACCATGAGATCATGACCTGAGCCGAAGTCGGCCGCCCAACCGACTGAGCCACCCAGGTGCCCCCAGAATGGCTATTTTTAATAGAAACTAGAAAGAATAGAAATGTTCACTAACAGTAGAAATGAATAAATTGTAATATACTTGTAAAATGGAATACTACACAAGAATTAAAATGAACCACAGCTACCTACAACAGAATATACAAACTTCATAGAGTAGAACTTCATTTACTGAAGTTCAGAAAAAGGCAAAACAAACATATGTCTTTTTAGGGATGCAGGCGTGTACAGTAGCAATATATAGAAAGGCAGGAGATTATCAGAAAAACCTGGGATTATCAGGATCCTGGGCATATTAGGGGAAGCAAGAGACTCTGATCAGGAAAGGATACACAAAAAGGGTCTGGTGTATTGGAAGTAACTCAATTTCTTGACCTGGGCCTGGGACGTTTCCTTTTTAAATGTATTAAGTTGTACATTTGTTTTATGAACTTTTTGGGGATGCTTACATATTTTAAAATGAAAAATATTTTTAAAAATCTAACGAAACATGTTTTGTCCATATTGGAAAAAGCATCGAAACTAGCAATTCTTTACCTGGAATCCACAGGCCCAATCTAAGGATGCCTTTTAGGGAGTCTATGGACCCCTGCAATAATAAACAAAATTATGTATCTGTGCACATGCACAATATTATGTGCCACAGGTCCAAATCTTTCATTAGATTCTCACAAGAGGTCTATAACTCCAGAGTATTAAGAAATCTATACACTGTGTATACTGTCAGAAAATTTTATGATGAGGATGTTTCCCCTTACACATTGAATATTGACTTTATTCACATTACTGCAGCCACAGAAGTCCTTCAACAAAAAAATCTGTATGTTTGTAATTGTGGCCTTAAGAGATATTAAAAAGTTCAAGGTGAAAAAATGTGCAGATGTGGAGAAAACAGTCAGCAGAAATAATTGTTGTGCAACAAAAACCCTTCTAGTTTCTCCAATATGAGTTTTCTGCTGAGTAATTTGTTTGCTCATTGATTAATTCATCACGTTTCACATTATGCAGAGACATAGCTCCATTTTCCGATGTCTGGAGTCCATGTGCTCAAACCACTGCATAATGCAGATGAAGTGAAATGAAGAATGAGCCATAATGTAACTATGGGGACAAAGGGGATGATGAAAGGAAAAAGAATACAAAATGATTAAAGGAAAAAAGATACAACTGAAAATAGGGAAAGGTTTTCTTGAGTTCTTTCCACCAAGATATATTCATTCATCTTGTTAGCAGGAATATGGTAACATTAAATAACATCTATGTTCTCAATCCTACAGATAAAAAAGTGTGGCAATTACTTCAGACCACATATCTGGTGATTGACTGAGCCACCTTGCACACCACATGTTTCCCATAAGATGCTGTTCACATTTCTGATCTCTCTAAACTTTATAACCATTGGGAACTAGAACAAAGAATTCACATCACAAGCAATGTTTCAGAGCTCATCCTTTCTTATCATTTTCCATATGGATGACATTTTTTTTAAAAGATACTGAAAAATCATATCTTTCATTACATCTCTAAACCCATCACCAGAAGTTCCCCCATCAGCTGACCCTTGCTACAGGAAGAAAAACTTTGTAATCTCTTATCTCCAAAACTAGGATTATCTCAGCATCTTTTGTCATAGTTTTTTTTTTTTTTTTCAATTACCAGTAATCCATAAAACAGAATATATTCAAAAAACCTATAGATCTGTTGGTTTCTGAGGTGTTGTGTACATGATGAACCTAAGGAAATGAACGTGAGAACTGATTCCGGGACCTCTCTTCAGATTCATCGTGATCACATGTATTAGTCTCTCCACTTAAGCATCTATAAGCTTGTTTTTTAAAAAGAAGTTCTTGCTCTAAAGTCAACTCCTGTATTCTTGTAAAACAGCATGCATAAAGAAAATCAGAAACATTGTTCTGTTACATATGGAGAGGGAAATACATCAGAGAGAATAATGTACTGCAGTAATGTTTCTAAAAGTCCACTGGGTGACTGGGGGGAATGGCTCCCTATCACATATCAGGTGCAAAGACCAGTACTACTCTCAGAATCATTCTAAGAAGGCTGTAAGAACCCACTAATATTCCAGTTTGTCAACCAGCTGATTGAACTTAGGTTATTTTCAGAAGTTATGATATAATACATTGTATATGACATGGACTTTATGAATACGACGTAAAATAAATTATGTGAAAAAAGTTAATTTTCAATTAGATCAACTTAATAATATGACACCTGCTATTGCTTAGTTAGCATACACTTAATTTGGGAGATATCCATCCAAATGGGGAAGTTTAAGAAACTTTGTTGGCTCAGCACCTCAATATGATCCATTGCTTTCTGCCATACAGACTGCTTTTCCTCTGCACTGTGTCCAGGAATGGATAAGATGTTGTGAATGTAGTTAAAGACTTCTTCCTGAAAAACACAAGGCAATATATTCATTCATTCACTGAAGCAATATTGAGTCACTATCTACTATCTGTACCTGTCTTGGTAGGTATCTATTATTTGGAGATGGAAAACCACTTGTAGATAAACTGCTGGGAAACTGACACTAAAGACAATGAGTCATTGTTTAAAGTTTAGGATAGACTCCTGGCAGGAGCAAATCCATTCCAATTAATTTTGGTCCCCATTTCATTAAGCTAATGAAAGAATATCATACTTTTGTCTTTAGTGGTCTCTATCCACATTCCCAATTCAATCTCACACCATTCCTGCCCTTTTGTGTTACCCTTGTCCCTTTCTTGGAACACTTTTTCCACTGGCTCTTTGCTTGACTGGCTTCATCTCAAATTCCAAAACTCAGTCTGTGTGTCACCTCCTCCGAGATTCCGTCCCTGGCTGCTCTGTGTAAGTCAGTTCCCCCAACATCTTCTCAAGTTGCACCCATTTTCTCGTTCCTAGCACTCATCACAATCTGTGATTACATATATGGTTTCCTTATGGTCAGTCTCCATCACTAAACTCTGAGTTCTAAAATTATAGAAAATATATGTTTTAATGATCAGTGTATACTTGGCTAATAGTAGGCACTTGATAAAAAAAAATCTGTTGAATAAATGAAAAAAAAACCTTGAATCAGCAAACATGTCCCAATAGGTGTACTGAATAGTTATACCTACTTACTAGTTATTTCTACTCAATAAGGGGAGGGGAAGACTGAGCAAGACAAAAGGGTAAAGTAGTCTCATAACTCACCTCCCTCAGTGGATCACGTAAGTAACAATCAATAATTTTGTCGTACTGGTGTTCTCGTTCATACATAAACTCACAAATTTGATAGCTAGAACATAAAAGGAAAAAGTTCAGAGTACCAAACAGGCAGGTGGTTATTAGCTTATTGTTTCAAGAAGTTTGCTCATAGAAGTTGGTATTAAGAAAAATGAATATAGGGGCGCCTGGGTGGCGCAGTCGGTTAAGCGTCCGACTTCAGCCAGGTCACGATCTCGCGGTCTGTGAGTTCGAGCCCCGCGTCAGGCTCTGGGCTGATGGCTCGGAGCCTGGAGCCTGTTTCCGATTCTGTGTCTCCCTCTCTCTCTGCCCCTCCCCCGTTCATGCTCAGTCTCTCTCTGTCCAATAAATAAAAAACGTTGAAAAAAAAAAAAAAAAAAAAAAAAAGAAAAATGAATATAGATTTGATTTCTACTGTGAAATGAAGTTACAGTAGCTAAGGGAGAGTAGTATCTGCCATTCCTCTAAATACAGGTTTAAGATGCTGCTGAATGCTCAGTTTATAAGAAATTTCAAAGCTGGGTACAAAATAAATGTTAAAACAATAATGTGTCACATAAAAAATAGTTAAAATATTAGTTATCAATTAACTATATGAATTTTCTCTGTTGACAATTAAATATGTCAAATGAAATATTCAACAAATCAGATAAATAGTAGTGTTAACACATCATATCTCATTTCCTATGTTAAATTCTGCATTGTTTAGAATATGTATGAATAAGGCAACTCAAAAATCTATAAAATGATGGAAATTTTAAGTAAATAAAACTAAAATTATAAATCATAAGACTGTTGTTTCTTTTTCACACTAAAACAAATGTACAAACACTTCAAATTTACTCGTTAATTTTTGCAAATGTTACTTACTCATTTCTAGACTTGAAAGACAAAAACTTTGCACTTAGGTTTTTTGTTGTTATTTGCACAGCTTTTCTTAATTAAAAATTGGTAATTTATCAATAAACCAGGCTTCCAGTTACAGAAGTTTCACTTAGTAATTCTATGGGGACTAATGTATGCCTTAAAAACAACTTACAACTCTGCTTTTTCTGCCATACGGATGAGCCGACTCTCTTCAAACTGAACTATGCCTCCAGCTTGCAGCAATTCTAAAAGGACCTGAATATTTAAAATAAATGAGTAAAACACTTTGGAATCTACTTTTATTTACTAACTCTTTAAGGGTCCATTCAGCCACACAAAATGTAACTTTTCCTTTTTTTTTTTTTTTTTTGGTCTTATTAGTTGATGTTTTGACTTGGCTTTCCCATATACGAAGTACCAGGAGGTAGGTACCCTTATGTTGATCACATTGCAATGAAGTCTTACAAAAAGATAAATGGCTCTATTTTTCAAACATGGAAGAAATGCCACAGTGTTTGTAAATAAATCCTTATTAGAATATCTAATATTCTAATATCTGACCCTCCACTAAGCCAAAAACGTCCATATATATTCTTTCAAGAAGTGAATTTTTGTCTGGTGCTTTCATGTCTCACAGTTCTTTAAAATCTACTGTCCATAGGTAGTATCCATGCTTACATGTTTAATTTTTCTACTTAAACATTAGGGTTTTTCAAAATAGCATTATTCATAAGAGACAAAAGGTAGAAATAACCCAAATGTCCATTAATGGATGAATGGATGTACAAATTATGGTATATGCATATAATGGAATATTATTCAGCCTTAAAACAGAATGGAATTCTGTCACATGAAATAACATGGATGAACCTTAAAAACATTATGCTAAGTGAAACAAGCCAGTCACAAAAGGATAAATATTATATGATTCTATTTATATGAGGTACCCAAAGTAGTCAAATTCATAGAGACAGAAAGTAGAATGGTGGCTGGCAGGGGCTGGGGAAGGTGTTAATGGGGAGTTAATGCTTACTGCTTAATGGGGAGGCTCAGTTCAGGAATTCATGATAAAGTTCTAAAGATGGATGGTGATGATCACCGCACAACAATCATATATACTTAAAGCCACTGAAATGTACACTGAAAGTGGTTAAAATCAATTTTATGGCGCACACACACACACACACACACACAAATAAAACACTGGGGTTCATATAATTAAGCTCTAACCACACCAGGTAGCTGAATAAAAAAGTGAATAGGATGTTGAGGTTGATTCATCAATATTTTAAAATAAAACTCAAAATACAACAGAAACATTATACAGTCATAGAACAATATGAGAAAGCTCTCTCTTATATTTAAGTTTGAGATCCAGAGTAACATGACCCTTCCCAGAACTTCAGGAAACCATTTAACAAATATTTTTCTAACATGGAAAACTAATAATTTTTTTAAGATTTTTTTAATGCTTATTTTTGAGAGAGAGAGAGAGAGAGAGAGAGAGCGAGCAAGTGAGCAGGGGAGGGGAGGAGCAGAGAGAGACAGAGATACAGAATCCAAAGCAGGCTCCAGGCTCTGAGCTATCAGCCCAGAGCCTGACATGGGGCTCAAACCCACAAGCTGTGAGATCATGACCTGAGCCTAAGTTGGACACTTAACCGACTGAGCCACCCAGGCACTCCCAGGAAATCGATTACTTTCAAGTTAAGAAAAGACAAAAAAGCAGAAAAGAAATAAAACCTATCTAAAACTTACTGTTCAGAACCTTAACTGAGTCCATTTTGAGCATTATAATATACTGTAGTATAGAACTATGGAGGGGCGCCTGGGTGGCTCAGTCGGTTAAGCGTCCGACTTCGCTCAGGTCATGATCTCACGGTCCGTGGGTTCGAGCCCCGCGTCGGGCTCTGGGCTGACAGCTCAGAGCCTGGAGCCTGTTTCGGATTCTGTATCTCCCTCTTTCTCTGACCCTCCCCTATTCATGCTCTCTCTCTCTGTCTCAAAAATAAATAAATGTTAAAAAAAAAAAAATTTTTTTTTAAAAAGAACTATGGAGTGAACTCATCTACTGGGAGCCTCAATTTGGAATAATATAATAGAAATGCCATTGCTGGAGCCAGTCTTAACAATTCAGCAGAATTAAGTTTTCAGGAACTGTATAAGCCAGTTGTTAAACATAGTGATTGTTAAAAATTAAATTATACAAATTTACAATTAATTAAATTAAAAAAGGTAATTTATACAATTCACTACTTCCTAATTATTTTACTACATTTTACTGTGTATGCTCTTGAGGTTTGTTACTTCATCTATGTGGTGGAAATATTATACCAGGGTGTGGCACTGTGCATCTCTTCCCAATTCCATGTTCAGTGACATCATGTTGGTAGGCTGAAATCAGCCATGGTGGGAGTACTTACACTACGGAAATCGACACATGTTATAAAAATCAGGGGTTACTATATTTTACTTATTTTAAAGGGATATAAAATAAACAAAAAGACACATGTGTGACATGGAACCTATCTGTCCCACAAAGCCTAAAATATTTACTCTTTGGTCCTTTACAGAACAAAAACAAAAAAAGCAAAAACCTGCCAATCCCTGGCTAAGAGAGTAATGGAAACAAGGTTAATAAGGCCATCAAATTTAAAAGTGTGCTTGTCACAATCATCACATTGCACACAGCACAGAAAATTAAGGCCTTGCCTTATATGTTTCCAGTATTTAAGAACTGATTCAGCAAAGACATCACTGATGAATGTACGAAGTCCTGCCATGCTTTCACTCCTGTACTTTCATCTTACTCACTTAAATATTGAAAATATCAACTAACATTCATGTCAGAATTACACCTGGGGAACCAGCTGTTAAAATTTTATCAGCATACCACCAGAAAACAATAAAAAATACTGCATGCAAAAATTTTTACATATAGAGTACAAGAGTGCTGGACTGGAACGGAAGGAATTGAGTTCTAATCTTAGTTTTGAACTTGAGCAATTTACTTCATCAGTTTTCTGTATTTCTCAAATGAATCGAGAAAAAACCCTAATAGTCTCAAAGGAGACTCCCGATAATAGAACATTACTATACAAGGATTACTTTTCAAGGTTTGACTTGTACATTTAGATTTGGTTTTTATTTCTATTTCTATTTATTTTAGTTATTTATATTAAAATTCTTTATCATTGTACATAGCAACACCAAGATCCACTTTTCCTGCCAATAGAGAGACAGGGGCAAAGTGAGGGGTCCACATTATTATTTATATTCAATATAATTTGAGATAATCAAAATTCTAGCAGCTGTCTTATCTTCCTAAAATAGTCAGTCTGCAGCAGTCACTGGGCCACAGCTGTGAGGAGAAAAGGGTCACTGCTGCTATCCTAAGTTCTTTAGCCAAGTCTCAAGAGTCTCAACCTCCCAGCTGTGCACTATTACCATAAAAAAGACCAGCGTAGCTTTCACAGTACTTATATTTTGTAGCTTGCTTGTCTGACAAAGTCTAGCCATAACTTTTAAATAGGATGACTCTCTTAGTGCCCACACTTATAGTGGGTAAGCTTTGAAAGAATCCTACTCCTAGAAGAGACTCTCGAGAAAGTGGCCTAAGTAGAAAAAAGCGGTAATCCAACAGTTACTATCTCACAGTGATTAGTGGAAGGACAGATGGATTCTAGTCTCCAGAAATGTTTAGCCGTAATGCAGTGGGGCTATAGAGTACTCCCAAAGTTCAATGTCCCAATACTCAAGATCTGGCAGCCTTTCTGGTTCAGAACCATAGCAGCCACGAGTGGTTATCAGATAAATGGCCCTAGTGGAAAGCAGGATACAACAGGTGCCAAATGTTGCTACTTAATGGAGAAGGATGAAGTATTCCCTGTGAGTCATGCTGAATGCAAGACAGGTCCAGTCTTCCTAGGAATTTAGTTTGATATGAATTCTTTATAAATGTACTCCTAACAACCATCTGCACTATTTTCTAGTTGCCACTATCTAGCTTAGTATTAGGGTTTGGCACAATTTTTCCCCCTTATGTTTCATGAGGTCTAGCACAGAAGGGTTCTTTCCAGCTTATTCTGTCCTCTTTCCCATACTTGAGCAATAAGAGTCCCAGGGGTTCATACCTGCTGTCTTTCAGAGTGTCGGGAGTCATCATCAGGACTACAGAGGAATTCAAGGACCTGGTCAAAGGAAAGGTATTTTTTTTTATTGGAGACTAGCATGCATGCCGTAACATTGTATAATGAAAACAACAATAACTACCCCTTCTATATCATCAATTCATCCATACTCAGCCATAACAAATACCACAGATATATGGTGTCTTCCCAACTGACTGGCCTATTACATGGCACCACAGGCTCAAGTATGCTATCAATTTAATATGTATCTTATCTTTACTGTTCAGAAACATGGCTGGAAGGCAGCGCTACCAGCACACCTTAACCTTAAGATCCCTGATACCATGGACCAAGAAAAGCATGGACTTCAGAGTCAGGCCACTTGGATTTCAGTCTCAACTTTATTAACATGTAATAATAGTATTTATTGCTAAGAATCACACTTACTAAGTATGATCCTGGATGAGTGACATAACCTCTCCAGGCTTTAGTTTCCTCATCTGCAGAATGGGGGTGCTCGGGGAGCAGTGAGTTAACATACACATATAAAACTCTAGAAGAAAGCCTGGTGTTATAAAGTGCTCAATAAATGCTTGTCATTATTGGCAACTTTCTCTAGAGATAAAGTGGTTTTTTTTGTTGTGTTTGTTTTTTTTTTGTTTTGTTTTTTTGTTTTTTTTTTTTTTTTGCCACCCATGTGTTGATATGCAGGAGCTATTTAACTGGGATTAAGAGAGATCTTCAAAGTCAAAGTCATTTGTACGGACATTGAGACTTTCTAAAAGAAACCTCTCTTACAGATGATCAACATCAGAGACTTGCTACCGATGAGATGGGTGACTTCTAAAATTGAAAAATTCTTGAGCAAAGAATTCTAGGCAATTCAGAGAACACAATTAAAAGAACAAAATCTCTATAAACCAATCTCCACAAGCCACACCCCCCATGATACCAAGTTACTAAGAAAAGTCATACTACACAGGCACACCATTAAAAGAAACAACCAATTTAATCCAAATTAAAACCTCAACAGGTTTCTACCTGATAAGACATTTATCTAGTTTCTTATTTATATTAAGAAACTATATACTCCAGTGAACTTTTCTGTGAACAGCAAACAGCATAAAAACAATTCTAGCTCTCATCATTAAAGACACTCACCTGATCAAAAAGGGTTCTGTTTACAAACAAGGTATTGTCAGGCTTTGCAAGCTGCCGGGCAAGGAACGTAAAGAGACACCCTACTTGTGAAGGAGTAAAATCTGAATTCTCCACCATAACCTAATGAGCAAAAGAGACCATTTATTCAATACATCATCTGGTTTGACACAAAATTATACCATTAGAAGGGGAAGAGGGAGCCTCATTACTGGAGACTCATGAAAAGATTCTTTTATAGGCTGTGCAACAATTGAGTTCAATGTCATTTAGAGAAGGAGCAAAAACTATTCATATTCTGAAATGAAAAAAATTTTCATGATTTTTGGCATATTTCTAGGCACAATTTGGATAAGAACTGAATTGCAAGAGAGGTGATTTCAAAGAAATAATAATCATGTTTCCCTCTGGAATTCTTAAAAGAGAATCCTACTGAAGTTAAATTTAAATTAAAGTAAACCTACCAAAAAGCTGCCTACCAACACAGAGAGAGCAAAGTCATTCTGGGGTTTAAAACTAAGGTAACTTGAAGGCACAGGAAAAGATGTGCCATCACTCATCATCGGGAAAATACAAATCAAAACCACCATGAGGTATCACCTCACACCTGTCAGAATGGCACGTATCAAAAAGATAAATAATCCAAGTGTAAGCAAGGATGTGGAGAAAAGGGAAGACTCATGCAGTGTTGGTGGGAATGTAAATCAGTGCAGCCACTATAGAAAACAGTATGGAGGTCCCTCAAAAAACTGAAAATAGTATTGATCCAGAAATTCCACTTCTAAGTATTTATCTAAAGAAAACAAAAACACTAATTCAAAAAGATATATGCATCCCTGTTTACTGCAACATTACTTATAACAGCCAAGATATGGAAGCAACTTAAATTCCATCGAGAGATAAATGGATAAAGATGTGGTATTTACGGGGCACCTGAGTGGCTCAGTTGGTTAAGTATCCGACTCTGGCTCAGGTCACAATCTCACAGTTCGTGAGTTCAAACCCCACATCGGGCACTGTGCTGACAGGGTGAAGCTGCTAGGATCCTCTGTCTCGCTCCCTCTCTGCCCCTCCCTCGCTTGCCTGCACATGTGTGCGCTCTCTCTCAAAAATAAACATTAAAAATTTTTTTAAAAAAAGAAGATGTGGTATTTATATACAATAGAATATTACTCAGCCACAAAAAAGAATGAAATCTTAACCATGTGTTACAACATGGATGGACACTATGCTAAGTGAAATAAGTCAGAGAAAGACAAATACCATATGATTTCACTTATTATGTGAAATCTAAAGAACAAAACAAAACAGAAACAGATGCAGAACTAACTGAGGGTTGCTGGGGGGTGGAGTGGGGAAGGGGGTTGAATAAAACAGGTAAAGAGGATTAAGAGGTACAAACTTCCAGTTATAAAACAAGTAAGATACAGACAGGAAATGTACAGCATAGGGAATATAGTCAATACTACTGTAACAGCTTCGTATGGTAACAGATGGTAACTAGATTTACTGTGGTGACCATTTCATAATGTATGTAAATACTGAAATCACTATGTTATACATATGAAACTAGTACAGTATTGTATGTCAATTATTCTTAAATAAAAACACTTTTTAAAAAATTTTTTTTTAATGTTTATTTATTTTTGAGACAGAGAGAGACAGAGCATGAATGGGGGAGGGGCAGAGAGAGAGGGAGACACAGAATCGGAAGCAGGCTCCAGGCTCTGAGCCATCAGCCCAGAGCCCGACGCGGGGCTCGAACTCACGGACCGTGAGATCGTGACCCGGGCTGAAGTCGGACGCTTAACCGACTGAGCCACCCAGGCGTCCCTAAAAACACTTTTTTAAGTAAGATAACTAGAGAGTGAAGGCATCCCAAAAAAGACGTCAGCTAGCCCAGCAATCAGTGAAGTGAATGGCTTCTGCCCTGTCTATAAGCAGTTCCTTAAACAGATGGTTTCATATAACAGGCTGTTTATGATCACACACAGTTATCAAACCATAATCGTTCCTCTGCTTTAGGTGAGCTCTCATCTCCTGAGTACCTCCTATGAGTGAGATGGTATAGCAAATACCTTCAAGGAAATTATGAGCAAGAACGCAAGGTGAAACAGGTAACAAATCTTAAATAAAAGGTACAATGCAACTAACATTGTCATAAAGGAACAAATGGCTACAAAAGCACAGCAGGGAAAATGAGAGAAGGAATTTGAAAAGAAATGAGGAAAGTAGGGGAATGTGAGAAGAGAGAGTAACCCACGCCAGAGAGAAGACTGTGAGCAAAAGCATGGACACTGGAAAATACAAGTGCGTGCAAAGAAACTGGACTTCTTTAGAGTGCAGCCACATGCAAGAGGAGGAGGGAGATATCAGATTGAAAAGATGAGGCCTTGAATACATTCTAAGGAATCTAGAGTTTATTCCATAAGAAAACTGGGGCTCTATTGACCATGTTCAACCATGAGAGCTTATCATCATCAGGATTGGGCTTAGGAAAATTACCCAGTTGGAGAACAGAGTGAAATAACACAAGGAAGAATTAAAAGGCAGGGAGCCCAAGCAAGATGCATATGACTGCAATGGAGTCTCTCCTCCAATGGATAATTGGGGTCCGAACTAGGGCAGTGATGATGAAAACAGAAGCAGGAACAGGTGCAAAAGACGCCACCGGAAAGAGGCAACAGGACAAGGATTTATCTGTGTGGAAATGTGTGGTTTTTAAAGAGGAGGAATAAACAATGACAGACCTTGAGCCTGACAGGCAGGTAGGACGATGATGGCATTAGCAAAGAAAGAGAATACAGAAGACAGGGAAGGAAGATCAGGCATTGTTTTGAATTAGCTAAACAACAAACTGTCTCATCTATCGGAAGTCCTAAGTCCCCTCTCCCACTCTCATTCAAAGACAAAATGTAAGATTCCTCCTGTTACAAAACATTCCCTTGGGGTCCAGCTTTTGGCCTACCTCCTTTTACTTTGGTAGCAGTGTATCCCTTTCTTTAACTCTCCTTGCTTTAGTCCAGCAAACACAGCTTGTTCAAGTGCATAATTCAGCATTACCAGAGTATGAGAATATTTCAAGTTATAATCTGTGTATGTGTATATCTAAATTCTAATTGGTAATAGATAATTCAAAGAGCTTTCTCCAGCTTTAAAATACTCAATCATCACTCCCTTTCAGTGTACAGGTGCTTTCCTGGGACTCAACTCTTGGGCCCAGCCAGTGCTCCTCTCTGCTTATTTAGCCCTTTCTTCTGGTTTCTGGGTGTGAACTCCTTAATTATATGATCCTGGAAATAACTCCTGAGAAAAGAGTTCTAACTCTCAGCCAATTCCCTTGCCACCTCAGCAAGTGTCTAACCGGTTACCTTCCTCGAAATCCTGGCCCCTCTGTGTTTCCTTTCTTACCTATTCCAGGGGCCATGCTTACAAAAATTCTGAGTAATCTTATACAAAGTCACAAATTAACAGCTTTTTACTTCTAGGTCTGTAGTCATTCAGCACACATCATATCACCTTACATGCAATGTTCATCCAGTGTTCCCTGGTCACTGCCTACAGTCCTATTTTCACTGGCTCCATCAGTACTACAGTTGTCAGTGCAACTCTTTCATCAAAAACGAGAAAAAAACTCTCAAAAGTTCATTCTTCATTGACGCAAGATGAATACTACCAAAACAATACACAAGGATAGCAATTCACCAACTCTAATAGTTTAAGTACTTTATGGAGCTTCAGGCTCTTCATTTGGATCATTCCTCTAACTTAGTATAGTTTTAAGTTCAAATTCCAATTCAATAAACTTGCAAACACGCCTTGAACATCTACTAGCTTCCATTGCGCTGGACACGTTAAAACAAGGATACACATAAAAAAAAAATCTTCACAGTCTCTATCTATAGGAAACTCAGTCCCAGGCAGGAAAACATAGATGTAAACAATTACCATACAGTGTGCCGCGTATAGTATAAAGTGTTGTATGAACACAGAGAAGGGGCAACTAATCCAACTGGAAATATGGAAGAGGATTCTAGATTCTAAAAGAGTTTCTCATGGATGATATTTGAGTTATGCCTTGGACAATGGTTAGGAATCTGCCAGGCAGAGAAAGGGAAGGAAAGGCATGATGGGATAAAAGAAAACTACACAAAGAACTTAAGACATAAAGATGACACAGAAAGCTCATGAATTGCAATAACTTAATATAGTTGAGAAGTCTGTAATATAGAGAGTGTGTTGCAGGCGGTGTGGTGGAGATAGGAGAGAAAAGTTAGAGAAGTAGTCAAGGACCAGAAAAGATAGAAGGATCTTGGATGTCATGTTAAACAGCTTTAGATGAGTATGGCAGAAACTAGTACTTGTGCTCCAACATCTGTTCTTCCTTCCTAACTTAGAAACAGAACTCCTTATTTTAGGCTAAACACATGGTAACCCACAATACAGAGTACATTTCTCAGTCTCTCTTAGCAGCTGAGAAGCAATATATCTAAGTTCTGATCAACATGTTATAAGCAGAATTGTAGTACACAACTTCTAAAAAGTTTTCTTAAAGAGAGGGAACTCCTTTCTTCATCTCTTTCTGCATTCAGGCTGGTTAGAATGTAGAGGTGATGGCTGGAACCCAGGCAGGTATTTTGGACCAAAAGACAGAAACCATGTACTAAGAATAGTAACAGTGAAAGCAGAAGGCATCTGCATCCCTAATGAGTTTGTGAAGCCACTCGACCAGATCAGGTTGCCTACCTGCAGACTCCCACGGAGAAAAATAAATTCCCATCACAACTAAACTATCGTTATTTTGTATTTTCTCTCACAGCCGAACTCAATTCCAACTGATCCAACAGGGAGTCAGAGAAGAATAAAGGAAAGGCAAGATCACAAATTAAAGGAAGACAAGATTAGGTATTGAGAGACCATTTAGGAACTCCAGGTAAAAACTCTCCATACCACCTACCTGGATCAAACTGGCATTCTTTGGGGGCTTAGCAAGCTTATTCTCATATTCATCACTGCCTATCTTACAAGGTTAATAAATAGCTCAATTAAGATAATGTATATAAACGTGCTTTGAAAATTATAAAGAACTATTATAAATGTAATGCATTAATGTCATACACAATTAGAGAACATTTCATTTTGGTATCTTGTCCAAAATAATTGAAAACTCCCTAAGAGGAAGAAATCTCCATTCTACAGCCAAATGAACAGGATGAAAATTCTAAGCTTTCAACTACAAGAAACTGGCCTGGTTCAAACTGTGCAGATGGAAAGGAAAAGCATCTGTCTCTGCATTCATTCATTAGCAACAGCATGGATCTCAAAATAGCTTTGGACTGAATTTAGTTAGATTTAAACTGAGATGATCTTCTCTGTGCCTCTAATCATTCTGAAGTGTTACCACTACCTCAGTGCCACGGTCAAACTACAGCAACACAGCGATGCTGGTCTGAGACAGAAGATTCTTCACATTAATTGTTTTCTTAAAGCATTCTGAAGTCAGTCACCATTATTTCACAAAATCATATTAATATAGTAATTACCACAAAATGCATCTCTCAAGGGCAGTACCCTGTATCCTAGTAGCAAGTCTATAGCTGAGATACAGTAACATTTTTTTTTGAATTAATGATTAGTTTTTCACTCAGGTTTGGAAGACAAAGACATCACAACAAAACTTCTTTGCACATACTGCTTTATTAAATAAGATTATTAAATAAGATTATTTTTGCTATAAAACAATTCAACTTTCTTAAACATTAATACAAAGACATCTATTCTCTGAGTACTCACTTTCAACAAAATGTCCACAATTCGTTGTTGATATTCTACAGCTTGCTTGTCATTTTTAAAATCTTCAAAAGTCTAACAGGAAGAAATTTTTAAAAATAATTATTATTTGTAAAATTTGAAGGAAACAAGGTATTAATTTCTTACTAATAGGCAGGTAAAATCCCAAATAAGATAACCATTCCTCATCAGGTTTTTCCTTCTATACCTTTAAATAGTAAGTTGTTTTTAGTAAGTTAGCCAGAGAGCTATAGCATTTAATACTGCATGGTATTCTAGGACTTTAAAACCAGATAACAAGTATAAAAATATAGTAACTATCATACAACCAAAGAGTGACTTCAGAAAGGAAGACAAAGTTTACAGGCAATGAAAAAGAAGCAACACTAAGGGTAAGAAGCAAATTTATGAACAAGGGCTTGAGAAAATACGTGTTACATGCTCAGCCATCATTCCATTTATGTTATTTAGAAATAATAACTGAAGTACAGTTTATTAACTTTCATGAAAAATAACTCATGATTTTCATTAAAACTAAAAAAAAGATGTTCAATGACAGATTTTTTTTAAATTATGGTAAAACTGTCACAATGTTAAAATCCTCAAGCCTACATATAAGGACTAAGTATCCCATTTTCAAAACACGCCAAGTACAGCACTCTTATGTCCTTGCACAAGTAGAGCCAGATATATTTAGAACAAAACATGTACCAAAGTAAATGACAGCATCGGATTCTGAAAATACCTAGTGCCTATAAAATGCATATATGAAGGAATTAAAATTGTTTTCACTACCAAAAAAATTAAAACAAAAATATTTATTGAATAATAAAAGTGATGAAAGACTTGAAGATCTTTCCTGTGGTTTTCACTTAGCACATGTGGGTCTTAGAAATACAGCAGTAATTTAGTGGTTATTTTCCTGAAACAATAAAATAGACCACATAGTGTCCCAAGAGATTTAAAAAAAGGAATTTTAAAGCCATGAACTTTCACGACTACATTATGGTTACATTCAAACCAAAATACTGCTGTTCTTTAAGTAGGCCCTAAATTTCCCCAACTTCTGCAATAATACTTTGGATGAGTATGCCCTTCCTTCTCCTCTCTTGACACACACTAAGTGCTTTAAACAAATGATGCTCATCTGTCTACTTAATGACAGAAAAATAAAATCTTTTCTTTTTTTAAAGCTCTTTCTTCAACGAGACTGCTTTGCTGCCAGTTAGTTGAGAAAAGTTGAGATGAGTTACCAAGGAGACTGCAGGAACTCTCAGTCTGTAAACTCAAACAGAACATATTTTAATGTTTAAGTGGGTTAAATTTTACCCTGCCTGAAGACAGAAAGATGAACTACAAAGTCTCTCAGTTCTATCTTCAGGTTTATGAACACACTGATACACACTAATACAAACACATACCTCCACCCCCACCTCAGCCTGCCAAAATGAGATGTCACTCTGCAGGTACAAATAAAAGGTACTCTCTGCTACAAGTGCTATTTAACTAAAAATCACGGAGAAATTAACATATTAAAAACAACAGCAGTGACAGCTAGTAAGAAAAGAATTTCTTATCCATTTTCCTTTTGGCAGCATGTATTCACTGCTTTGAAACATATTGAAAGTTTACTTGTATAAACATAATTAAGTGGTGATATACTCTAGTATGAATATTATGATATATATAATGACATATTTTGGTTGTAGTTTACAGCTGCCACTAAAATGGCATGTCATTGTCATTATCACTCCATTGAAGATGCTTCCAATTATACAATGCTTGTTGGAGGAATAACATGTCCTAATGGAGAATGACAGTTTGTGAAGCACAAAGACCTACAAGCCACCCAAAAGCACAGACATGACCACAAGTAAAGTAAGAGAAATCGAATGCATATATGAAGAGAACTAATAAAATTTAAATAAAAAAGTAAAAGGGATCAGAGAAAAGATGACAAATAGAGAAGATAAAGAAAATACAATATACAAATAATTGTAGTTTAAGATGAAACAAAATAATGAAGTAGAAAAAGCATTTAAATCTGTAATTCAAGAAGACTTTCTTGAAATAAAAGGACTTGAATTCACACATTGAACAGGCCTATAGTATACATGGTATGACCCAGAAAAGTCAATTCTGAGTGATATCTTAGAGTAAAACTATCAGTCTTTAAAGACAAACTAGACTGGGAGAAAACATTTGCTAAGCTTATGTAATCTGACAAAGAACTTGTATTTCAAATTTGTAAAGAACTTTCAAACCTAGCAAGAAAATACACAATTTTTAAAAATATGAACAGATATTTCACCAAAGAGAATATATACAGATGACAAACATGTCTTCTCTGCTAATATATTTTAATGAAAAGATGCTTACTGACATTAGGTAAAAGGAAAATATAATTAAAACCATAATGAGATACCACTACAACCTTTTAGAATGGTCAATTTAAAAAAATAAACTATAGCAAGTGTTGGTGAGATGAAGGAACAGACTGATACCTATACTACTAGCAGGAATGTAAAATGGTAGAACCACTTTAGAAAACAGCCTGTCAGTTTCTTACAAAGTAAAATAAAACACTTAACAAATGACCCAGCAATTCTAGTCTTTGGTATTTACTCAAGAAATTTATGTCCACACAAAGACCCATATGTAAATGTTCATAATAGTGGTGTTCAAAACAAGAACCAAGAACCATCTACTGGTGAACAGATCAACAAACTGTACACACATAAAATGGAAAATTACACAGCCTTAAAAAGGAACAACCTGGTTCAGGAGAATATGACAGCAGAGTAGAAGGATCCTAGACTCACCTAGTCCCATAAATACAACTAGATACCTATCAAATCATCCTACATACCTCAGAAATTGACCTGAAGATTGACTGAACAAACTCCACTAAAGGGAGAAAAGAGGCCACACTGAAGATGGTGGAAAGTGTGGAGACATGGTTTAGAAGAGAAACAGCAGCTCCTTGGGAGGGGAGGGAGCCGTAGTCTTGGAGAAGAATGAGAGAGAAAGGAGCACACAGAGGAAAGCACAAGGAGAACGTTTCTCCAAAGCCATTAGCTTGGAAAACAAGAGGGGCTGAATTTCAAGAATTCTTGCAATCAGCAGGGCTTAAGGCCTGGAATTTTATTTTTATTTTATTTTTATTTATTTATTCTAATATGAAATTTATTGTCAAATTGGTTTCCATACAACACCCAGTGCTCATCCCAAAAGGTGCCCTCCTCAATACACATCACCCACCCTCCCCAGACTCTTAAAGACTGAAAACAAACTGAAGGTTGATAGGGGTGGGAAGCCTGGAATTTTAAAGGTCACAGGCTTAGCTGTGATAGAGCTGGAGGGCACTGAGGGGCTCCTGGAGAGAAGGTAAGCAAGCAACTTGGGGGCAGACAGTGTGGAAGCAGCAATCTCAAGAGTGGCTGAGGCACATGGCGGTGGGCGGGGGGGGGGGGGTGGGGGGGGGAGGGGATGTACATTATTTGCTCTTCTCAGAACTCTTCCTGGAGAGGCAGCAGTCATGGACACACCACACCTCTTTGGGAAACAAAGGAGCTAGCTAGTGCTATTTTCTTCTCTTGCCCCTCAGCAGAAACACAGAGCCACCTATGGGAAGCAGTGCAGTTCTGACACCAGGCTGCCTAACTTGCTTACAACAAGCCCCACCCCCTCTGTACTCTGGTGGAACTGCCCTTCTCGGTCACGCCTGCATCAGTTCCAGCACAGTGGGCCCCCCCTTAGAAAACCAACACAAACCCCCTGCCCATACCACATCTCCCGACCAGAAACTTTTGCAGGGCCTCAGTTCCAGTGGAGGTGGTGACAGGTCTCACTCCACAAGCAGATCAGAGCACACTTAGTTAAAACTCCCCACATGCAGGCCAGGACCAAACATTGTCTATGGCAGGCAAGGAGAGCTTCTAAGACCACTGGCATGAAGGACAGAGCAACCAGAAAACAACAGCAGAGCAAACAAGCACACACTAGAGACATTCCCTGAAGCACTAGGTAGGTCCTGGGCACTACATGACCTTAAGGGCATTACTTTCAGGAGCAGGACACATAACTAGCATTTCTAACACACATAAGGCAGAGATTTAGACAAAATGCAAAGACAGAGAAATTTATCCTAAGTAAAAGAATACGATAAGGCCGCAGCCAGAGATTGAAGTGAAAGTGACATAAGTAACATACCTTACAGAGAATTTAAAGCAACAATCACAAGGATACTCACTGGGTTTGAGAAAAGAAGACATCAGTGAGACCCTTACCACAAAGATAAGAGTTAAAGAAGAATCAATCAGAGACAAAGAGGGCAATAAACAAGATCAGAAACATTCTTGATGCAATGAAAAGCAGGCTAGAAAAGCAGAAGAATCAATTAATGACCCAGAGAAAAAGTAAAAGAAAGTAATGAAGCTGAACAAGAGAGAAAGAATTATGTTAAGACCAGACATAGGGAACTCAGGGACTCTATCAAATATAACAACATTCATGTTACAGGAGCCCTAGAGGAAGAGAGAGAAAAGAGGGCAGAAAATTTATTTAAAGAAATAATAGCTGAAAACTTTGCTAATCCAGGGAAGGAAACAGACATCTAGACCCAGGAGGCACACACAACACCCATCAAAATCAACAAAATCAGGCCAACACCAAGACATATTGTAATTAAACTTTTAAAATATAGCAATGAAGAAAAGAATCTTAAAAGCAACAAAAGAAGTCATTACCTTACAAGGGAAAACCCATAAGGCTATCTGGAGATTTTTCAACAAAACTTGGCAAGCCAGAAGGCAGTGGTTTGATATATTCAAAGTGCTGAATGGGAAAAATCTGCAGCCAAAAATACTCTATCCAGCAAGGCTACCATTTGGAATAGAAGGAGAGATAAAAGCTTCACAGACAAACAAAAACTAAAGGAGTTCATGACCACTATACCAGCCCTGCAAGAAATAGTAAAGAGGACTCTTTGAGCGGAAAGGAGAGGACAAAAGTGACAGTATAAAAGCACAAAACACAAAGCAGTAAAAATGAGTATTTCTGTAATATTCAGCCAAACAACTCACACAAGAAAAAGGATATAAAATATAATAACATATACCCAAAATGTGCACAAAAGGGAAGAGAATGGATACAAAGTTGAACAACCATCAACTTAATAAGAACTATTATTTGCAGAAGAGGTTATATACAAACCTAATAGTAACCATATATCAAAACCCACTAATAAACATGCAACAAACAAAGAGAAATCCAAATATATCACTAAAGAAAATCAGCAAAACTCAAGAGAAAGACAAGACAGGATCAGAGAAAATCTCCAAAAACAACCACAAAGTAAGTGATAAGATGGAAATAAATACATATCTATCAGGAATAACTTTGAATGTAAGGGGCTAAATACTTCAGTCAAAAGACATAGGATGTCAGAATGGATAAGGAAACAAGACCCATCTACATGTTGCCTACAAGAGACTCGTTTTAGATAAAAAGACACCTTCAGACTGAAAGTGAGGAGATGGGAGAAATATTTATCATGCAAATGGATGCCAAAAGAAAGAGTAGCAATACTTAACACTGGACAAACTGGACTTTAAAACAAAGACTGTAACAAGAGACAAAGAAGGGCATTATATATAATAATAAAGGGAACAATCCAGCAAGAAGATGACATAACAATTGTAAATATTTATGCAGCAAACAAGTAGCACCCAAATATATCAAACAATTAGTAACAAACAAAAAGGAACTACTTGATAATAATACAATTATAGTGGGGGACTTTACCACCCACTTAGATCAATGCACAGATCATCTAAACAGAAAAGCAACAAGGAAAGAATGGGTTTAAATGATATACTGGATTAGATAGACTTAAATATATATTCAGAACATTCCAACCTAAAACAGCAGAATGCACATTGTTTTCAAGTGCACATGGAACATTCTCTAGAATAGGTCACATATTAGGTCACACAACAGGCCTCAACAAATGCAAAAAGATTAAAATCATACCATGCACCTTTTCTGACCACAACACTATAAAACTAGAAGTCAACCATAAGAAAACATTTGGAAAGACCACAAATACAGGAGGGTTAAACAACATGCTACTAAACAATGAATGTTCAACCAGGAAATCAAAGAAGAAATGAAAAAAATACATGGACACAAATGAAAATGAAAACACAATGGTCCAAAACCTTTGGGATACAGCAAAAGGAGTCCAAAACTTTATAGCAATTCAGGCCTACCTCAGGAAGCAAGAAATATCTCAAATAAACAACCTAGCCTTACAACTAAAGGAGCTAGGAAAAGAACAAACAAAATCCAAAAACAGTAAAAGGAAGGAAATAATAAAGATAAGACCAGAAATAAATGAAACAGAAACTAAAAAATGGAACAGGGGCTGAATGAAACCAGGGGCTGGTTCTTTGAAAAAATTAATAAAATTGATAAACTCCTAGGCAGTCTTCTCAAAAAGGACCCAAATAAATAAATCACAATGAGAGTAGAGAAATAACAACCAACACCACAGAAATACAAACAATTATGAGAGATTACGAAAAACTATATGCCAACAAATTGGACAACCTAGAAGAAATGGATAAATTCCCAGAAACATATAAACTACCAAAACTGAAATGGGAAGCAGTAAACTTGAACAGATGAATAACTAGCAAAGAAATTGAAACAGTAATCAAAAAACTCCCAAACAAGAAAAGTCCGGGACCAGATGGCTTCACAGGGAAGTTCTACCAAACACTTAAATAAGAGTTAATATCTATTCTTCTCAAACTATTACAAAAAACAGAAAAGAGAGAAAAACTTCCAAATTTATTCTATGAGGCCAGCATTACCCTTATACCAAAACCAGATAAATACACCACTAAAAAAGATAACTAGAATGAATAAACTAAAAAAAAAAAAAAAGACAGGGTGCCTGGGTGGCTTAGATGGTGTCCTCTGACTGTGGCTCAGGTCATGATCTCGTGGTTTATGAGTTCAAGCCCCACATTGGGCTTCGCACTGACAGTACAGAGCCTGCATGAGAGTCTCTCTCCCTCTCTCTGGCCCTCCCCATCTGCTTGCTCTCTCTCTCTCTTTCAAAATAATAAATTAACTTAAAAAACATAAAGAGAGGGGCGCCTGGGTGGCTCAGTCGGTTAAGCGTCCGACTTCGGCTCAGGTCATGATCTCACGGTCCGTGAGTTCGAGCCCCGCGTCGGGCTCTGTGCTGACAGCTCAGAGCCTGGAGCCTGCTTCAGATTCCGTGCCTCCCTCTCCCTCTGCCCCTCCCCTGCTCACGCTCTGTCTCTCTCTGTCTCAAAAATAAATAAACGTTAAAAAAATAAAAAATAAAAAAAAAAAATAAAGAGAACTAGAGGCCAATATTCCTCAGGAACACAGATGCAAAAATTCTCAATGAAATATTAACAAACCAAATCCAACAATATATTAAAAAAAAAAAAAAAAGCATTCACCATAGTGAAGTGGGATTTATTCCTGGGTTGCAAGGGTAGTTCAATATTCCCAATCAACGTGATACATCACATTAACAAAAGAAAGGATAACAACCATATGATCCTTTCAATAGATGAAGAAAAAACATTTGACAAAGTATACCATTTTTCATGATAAAAACCCTCAACAAAGTAGGTCTAGAGGGAACACACCTCAACGTAACACAGGCCATATATGAAAAACCCATAGCTAAAATCCTCCTAAATGGGGAAAAACTAAGAGCTTTTCCTCTAGTGTAAGGAACAAGATAGGGATGTCCACTCTCACCACTTTTATTCAACATAGTAATGGAAATCCTAGCCACAGCAATCAAACAAAAAGAAATAAAAGGCATTGAAATCATCGAAGAAGAAAACTTTCACTATGTGCAGATGACGTGATGCTATATATAGAAAACCTTAAAGATTCAACCAAAAAACTGCTAGAACTGATAAACAAGTTCAGTAAAGTTGCAGGATATAAATCAACATACAGAAATCTAGTGCATTTCTATATACCAATAACGAAGCAGCAAAAAGAGAAATCAAGGAATCAACCCCACTTACAACTGCACCAAAAACAGTAAGATAGCTAGGAATAAATCTAAGCAAAGAGGTGAAAGAGCTGTACTCTAAAAACTATAAAGCACTGATGAAAAAAATGGAAGATGACACAAAGAAATGTAAAGACATTCCAAGGGCACCTGGGTGGCTGAGTCTGTTAAGTGTCCAAATTCACATCAGGTCATGATCTCACAGTTCCTGAGTTCTGGCCCTGCATAGGGCTCCATGCTGACAGTGCTGAGTCTGCTTAGGATTCTCTCTCTCCCTCACCCTCTGCCCCTCCCCTGCTCGTGCTTTCTCTTTGTCAAGATAAATAAACTTTAAAAAAAACAAAAAGAAAGAAAGACATTCCATGTCATGCACTAGAAGAACAAATACTGTAAAATATCTACACTACCCAAAGCAATCTATAGATTTAATGTAATCCTTATCAAAATACCAACAGCATGTTTCACAAAGCTACAACAAATGATCCTAAAATTTGTATGGAACCACAAAAGATTCCAAATAGTTAAAGCACTTTTTTTTTTTTTGATGTTTATTTTTGAGAGACAGAGTGACAGAGCAGAAGGGGACATAGAATCTAAAGTAGGCTCCAGGCTCTGAGCTGTCAGCAACATGGGGCTCGAACTCATGAGCCACGAGATCATGACCTGAGCTGAAGTCGGCCCCTTAACCAACTAAGTCACCCAGGCACCCCCAAAGCAATCTTGACAAAAGAAAAGCAAAGTTGGGAGCATCACAATTCTGGATTTCAAGTTTTATTACAAAGCTGTAATAATCAAAGCAGTATGGTACTGGCACAAAAACAGAAACAAAGATCAATACAACAGAATAGAAAACCCAGAAATGAACTCACAATTATATGGTCAATTAATCTTTGACAAAGCAGGCAAGAATATGCAATGGGAAAAAGACAGTGTCTTCAACAAATGCTGCTGGGAAAAATGAACAGCTACATGCGAAAGAATGAAACTGGACTATTTTCTTACATCAAACACAAAAATTCAAAATGGATTAGGAACCTAAATGTGAGAACTGAAACCCTAAAAATCTTAGAGGAGAACATAGGCAGTGACATAAGCCATAGCAACTTATTTCAAGATATATCTCCTGAGGCAAGGGCAACAAAAGCAAAAATAAACTACTAGAACTATATTAAAATAAAAACAGCAAAGGAAGCAATCAACAAAACTAAAAAGGTAACCTATGGAATGGGAGAAGATATTTACAAATGACATATTTGATAAAGGGTTATTATCCAAAATATATAAAGAACTTATAAGACTCAACAGCTTAAAAATGAATAATTCAATTAAAAAATGGACAGAAGACTTGAACATTCTTCCAAAAGATGACATACAGATGGCCAACAGACACATGGAAAAGATGCTCAACATCACTGATTATCAGGGAAATGCAAATCAAAACTACAATGAGATTTCACTTCACACCTGTCATAATGCCTAAAATCAACAATACAGAAACAACAGGCTTTGGTGATGATATGAAGAAAGAGGAACCTTCTTGCACTGTTGGTAGGAATGAAAGCTGATGTAGCCACTGTGGAAAACAATATAGAGGTTCCTCAAAAAGTTAAAAATAGAACTACCCCATGATTCATCAGTCATACTACTGGGTATTTACCCAAGGAATACAAAAATAAATTGATGAGATACACGAACTCTGATGTTTATAACCACATTATCTATAATTGCCAAATTATGGAAAAAGCTCAAGTGTCCACTGATTGATGAATGGATAAAGAAGATATGGTGGGGGTGCCTGGGTAGCTAGTTGGTTAAGCGTCTGGCTTTGGCTCACGTCATGATCTCAAGGTTTATGGGTTCGGGCCTCGCATCGGGCTCTGTGCTGACAGTTGAGAACCTAAAGACTGCTTTGGATTCTGTGTCTCCCTCTCTCTCTGCCCCTCTCCACTTATACCTTCTCCTCTCTCCATCTCTCAAAAATTAATAAACTTTAAAAAAATTAGAAAAAAAAGAAGATACGGCATGCACGCACGCACACGCACAATGGAATATTACTCAGCCATTAAAAAGAATGAAATCTTGCCATTTGCAGTGGCACAGATGGAGTTAGTACTATGGTAAGTGAACTAAGTCGGTCAGAGAAACACAAATACCATATGATTTCACTCATATGTGGAATTTAAGAAACAAAACAAATGAGCAAAGGGGAAAACAAAAGAGAGAGGCAAACGAAGAAACAGACTCTTAACTATAGAGAACAAACTGATGGTTACCAGAGGGGAGGTGGGGGGGATGGGTTAAATAGGTAATGGGGATTAAGGAGTACACATGTGATGAGCACTGAATATTGTATGGAAATGTTAAATCATGATACTGTACAACTGAAACTAATATTATATTGTATGTTAACTAACTGGAATTTAAATAAAAACTTATTTAAAAAAGGCCCAATCTATTAATACAAGCAACAGCACTGATAAATCTCAAAAGCATTATTTTAAGTGAAAGAAGCCCGAAAAAACTACAAAGCATATGATACTACTTATATGACATCCTGGCAAGGGCAGAATTTCAGTATTAGAAAGCAAATTGGCAATTGCCAGGGGCTGGCATTTAGGATGTGATGGAAATGTTCCATATTAGTTGTAAGAGTGGTCACAAGACCGTATGCATTTGTAAAACTCTTCTCTTGAAATGGATGAACCATACTATATTTTATATAAATTATACCTCAAGGAAGCTAAATTTAAAAACCTTACTTTAAAAAATATTCCAAAGTGAAAAAAAGTGGTAAAATGGGATTTAAAAATCTGTCACATAAATTACAAGCCCCTGAAAATGTTTTTTATTAAGATATATTAACTGAATTAGGAAAGTTGGATGATGAATCAATCGTGGCAAAATAGGTAGTGTGTCCAGGATTTCAGATCCTAGGTCTTGTCAATTTCTCCAGCTCTGGTACTTGGGCATGCAGCCAACACATGATACAAGCATGTAAGAAAACCTCCACATGCCTTTCAAGCATTTCAAATTCATTAAGTCCAAAAGAGAATTAATATCTATGTTTCCCCATCGCTCACCACAACCTCGTCCTACCCCTCATCTTCTGAGAAACCAGTTTCTCTTCTGATTCCCTAATGAATAAATAAACCACCATATATCCAATTAACCAAGTCAGAAATCTAGGAATCTTTGACACTTCCCATTTGTCTTATCCTTCACATCCAGTGGCACAATAAGCCCTATAGGCCAATTTGCTTCCTAAAATATCGTTCAAATCCCTTCACATCTTATTATCCCTGGTATCACAGCCTTAATTCAAGCCACCTCTATATATACTTAGATTACTACAAAAATTTGCTAACAGATCTTCTTGCCTCCAAAGTTGTCTTTTTACAACCCATTTTCATACAACAGTTAGGGGGAGTTTTTCTAAACTACAAATCATGATATTCCTCTACTTAAAAGGTTTCGGTGGCTACCTACTACTCTAGTGTAGAGGTCTAAACTTCTCACCATGGATTAAAAAACTCAGTCTCTTCCTACCTTTTCGATTTGTTTCTCACTATAGGCTTCCTTACACTTCAAGATGTGGTCATACTGATTTTTTTTTCCCCCAATTCCTTAGTATACATTGTTCTGTCTTGTTTCCAGGCCTTTTTATATATTCTGTCCTTCTACCTAGAATACTTTTCCCTAATCCTAACCTAATTTCTATCCATCCTTTGAGACTCAACATGAACATCATTTCATACAAGAAACCTTCCTTAACCTTCCATTAGGTTCCTCTCTTAGGTGTGTGTATGGCATCCTGCACTTCACCAATGGCACACACTACACTTTGCTATAATTACTTATCTAAAAGTCTAGAAGCTCTCCTCCACAAAGGCAGGGTTTATATCTTGTCAGCCAAGGGTACACTCCCAGTTAGTACAGTACATGTGACATACTAGGTGCTCATATTTGCTATGCAAATGAGATTGTACTGCAACCTTACTATCAATCAATCCTCAATTCAGATATCAGCACAATTCCAAATGCTACCAGAGCCCTTAAAAAAAAAAAAAAAGGAAAATTAGTTAAAATTCTTTGTTGCTCTCTACTACTTTTTCTGTACCCCCTGCCTCATCACTTTGTTTCTTTTTTCCTACATGCCAGAGACCAAGTATTCTTATGTTCTCTAAGGTTGTTTCTTTTTTAATTTTTTTTAATGTTTATTTATTCTCGAGACAGAGAGAGACACAGCATGAGCAAGGAAGGGGCAGAGAGAGAGGGAGACACAGAATGTGAAGCAAGCTCCAGGCTCTGAGCTGTCAGCACAGAGCCCGACGCGGGGCTTGGACCCACGAACTGTGAGATCATGACCTGAGCCGAAGTCGGACGCTCAACCGACTGAGCCACCCAGGCGCCCCAAGTTTTCTTAAACCAATCAGATCTGACTTCCAGTTCTAAGTTTCTTTTCCCTTCTTCCTATGCAATTAAAATTACTACTTCTGAAGCCAAATATTCAAATAAACTAATTAAAAGAATAATATAACTGGGAATCTTAACTTTCTCATAGGCTTTTTATTTAACAGTTTATTACATTATTCAATTCATAAATGTACTGTATGCTCATTAGAGAAATTTGCCCCATCTCACAATCACTAATAATATTTAAGTCTTATTTCCTTCTGGTCTTTTTTCTCTAAATATTGTGCACATGCAATATTTGTGTGTTTTATACATTTGTGGGTCTATTGTTTCACTAACCACTGTAATATAAGCACTATCCATATCATCAAAAGTTGTTTTAAAAAACTACAATACTATTTAATTGGAATGATATATTATGTGTTATATAATTATTCCCCTGGGGGCGTTTTCATAGACAACCTGGCTCACCCAAATCCATCTTTAATTAAACATGTATAGGGGCGCCTGGGTGGCTCAGTCGGTAAAGCGGCCGACTTCGGCTCAGGTCATGATCTCGCGGTCCGTGAGTTCGAGCCCCGCGTCGGGCTCTGTGCTGACAGCTCAGAGCCTGGAGCCTGCTTCGGATTCTGTGTCTACCTCTCTCTCTGACCCTCCCCCATTCATGCTCTGTCTCTCTCTGTCTCAAAAATAAATAAACATTAAAAAAAAAAAATTAAAAAAAAATAAAATAAAATAAACATGTATAAGGATTTTTTTTCAGTACGAAGCTCCCAGATTCCTTTTAAATTCCCGTTATTTCCACTATCATCACCACTACATGTCCTTCAACCTTCTTCCATATTCAGTATATGAAATAATATAATTTATGAAACCAAAAATGTACCACACATCTAATTCTGCTTTAGCTTTTTGATAAGGATGTGTTAGAAGGAGACAGAGAGACACAGGGGAGTGGGGGGAGAAGAAGGGACAAAAGGACGAGGGGGAAAGGAAGGGAGATAAAGAATTATAAAATATGGGTGGCACAACAAAATTAAACATTTTGAAATGTTTACTGCTCGCTGTCAGGGTATCAAAACTGTATCTGCATACACATCTTTCTTTCCATTAAAAAAAATTTATTACCCTGGTTCCTCTAAAAACATCTTAAAATCATATTATCTCTTACCAGTGCCAATACATTTAGAAATTCTCTTGTGTCAAAATGTAGCAAAGTCCGAACATAGGGGTAGATTTCTTCCTCAGGGGAGGCTTCTGCTGAATGCAGGCGAATCAGAAATTCAAAAACCTTCAAGTTAAAAAAAAAAAAAAAAGTTGACGATCTTCTCTCCTTACAAAGTATCTTGCTGAAGCAACAACTGCCAGTTGGACAAAATAAAGGCAGGTGGAATTTAGTTTAAATTGCCACCATGTTGTAACTTCTCTAACCTGATTCCGCTATCATTACTGGCTGTAGTGATGGTGGGTAGGTTCTCTCCTACCATAGCAGATAGCTCCTGACTCACGTGTAACCTTCAATTACAGTTCATCTATAGTACATATTAACAAGAGGTGTGGATCATAAAACAAGAGGTGTGGATCATAATATAGTACATATTAACAAGAGGTGTGGAAATAGCACCAACCTGGTTTTTAACCAAGGGAACAAGATCTTCAGGGATGTCACCAAGGGGATAGGCTCGGCCTGCTAGACAACAGCTAGAAGAAAAGGAGAACAGACTTGGTGACTTGTAATGGGCTAACTTCCAGGTAACACATTGTTTCTCAAACCCAAGATACTCATTTGGTGTTTAAGCACACTCAGCTTTTGTCACGTCAAGTTCAAACTTGATCAAGATGAGAGCCAGTTCAGAAAATGTGAGCAACAGGGATGGTGGTGAAATAAACACATCCTGTGACAGAGTAAGCACTTTCATTTCTTCTTATTTTTCCTAAAAGAAACCTACGCCACACTAAGTGGACAGGAAGGAATGAGAACAGACTATCTGAAAGTCTCATACTCAGCACCAGAAAAATACCTAATGGCACCATTACGCTCTGTTTTACCAGTGAAAAGCCTAATGTTCTCACAAACTTCAAACCAGTGGCTCTAAGAACAGTGATTAAAGACAGGGAACAAGCTAGTCTAACAAAGGTCTGGAAAATGTCTGCAACAGAACAAGTCTTCAGGGAGAGGAGAAACTGATGAGAAATTAACTATACAGTTCTACCTCCAAATCAGACCTTCCTTATGGCTAATGTTTTATGGTTTATGCCTTGCGGGTTCAACTATAAAGATGTCTTCTGAATATGTCCTCATTCTGGGGGGAAAGGCACAAATTTTAAACTTCTTTGAACTAGCCATCAATTTTGAATGTTGGATTAGAGACAGCATATTCTAAGAAATTTAAAGTACAGACAATAAAGTACTGGGGAGATGCTGCATATGTTCTTCTAAAGAATCGATGCAACAAGTGTGAAACAGGTCTCAAAGTTAACTCTGGCACTAGATAGGAGCTAAAATGATGCTTTGGCAGGTTCTGCCACCTTCCGCCCTGCCAGCCTGACAGCCAGCTATCTGTCCAAAAGTTCTATTGGGACATAATTCTGAGCCTCCATAGTTTGTGGAAAGAATTCTGTTTGAGGAGTAAGGAGAGGAGATAAACATTTCACAGCTTAACCTCTGTCACTAACTTTTTCATGACCTAAACACATCTCTTGCCCTTTTATAAAAAAGAGAGAGAACACATATTCCACAGAGTTTCCAGTGCTAAAAATAAAATACTCTATCACCAGGCTTTCTCAACCTCAGCCTTATTGACACTTTGACAGAGATAATTCTTCGTTGTATGGACTACCCTATGCACTCGGCAACATCGCTGGCCACCACCCATTAGATGCCAGCAGCATATCTCTCCCAGCCCCAAATGTGACAAGCAAAAATGTCTCTAGACATTGCCAAAGATCGGGGCGGGGGGGGGGGGGGGGTTGGGGGGGGGGGGGGGGGTGTACCAATGGGGGACAAAATCACCCATGGTTGAAAACCACTACTATACAAGCAATGAAACATGAAAAGCACTATACACATAGGACATGACAGTACCTCTAAGAATACGGGGCGGGGGGGGGGGGGATTATAGAAAAAGTACACGTAGATAAATTAAAAAAAAATCTCTTACCTAATATATACAAGCAGCTTGTTGCCCATAACAACTTGCTCATCTAAAACAGAAAAAGTATCTTCAGCAATTCTCTCAAAACCTTTTCAGAAATAAAATCTTTATGTGGAAACAAAAAATAAAACTTGGCATTTAAGTATCTTCCTAAAGAATACATAGAGAAAAAACCACCTTAATTCTTGTTTTTAGAATTTCCATTAGATTCTTTTCACAGACAAAAAAAACCAATGAGTCAATGAAGCATACAGAAGAAGGAATACATCTGAGGGTAGAGAACCATATATTGTTGGCTTAACCAATAGTTTGGGACCAGGGTAAAGTGTAGAGCAGGCAGTTAGTTGATGAGTTAAAGGTCATGACCAATTAAGTAATATTAAGGACTAATAATGTCTTCTCATCTGTAATATGGACTCTTACCACCCACTGTGCTCTAGGGTTGTGAAGGCCACTGTTCACAAATGTTTAAAATAAGAGACTTAGATTAAATGATCTTTAGGACCCTTTTTATTCTAAGTTACATCTAAAAAGTAAGATTCTGTCACATGATAATACAAGTCTATCTCTTGGTTAAAAGAAATCAGAAATATAATTATATCAGGTGTAGGCAAAGGGGTCAAGGGCAACAAGACAATAAAGTAAGAGCCTCAAGAGTGGGTGAAGTGACCAGTAATTCTTATGGTGTGCAGATTATAGGAATTTGCGATTGGTTATAATAAACTGAAATTTCTACTTTTGGTATATGAATAGTGAGCATAATGTAAGCAAGTGTACATCTCTTAATCAGTAATCCTTTCTAAATACAATAATGCCTTGCATTGTGAGTAACTTGTTCTGTGAGTGTTCCATGAGACAAGCAAACATTTCTAATAAATTGTAACTTGATAAACGAGTGATGTCTTGCAATATGAGTAGTACAAGATGCTGAATGTCACATGATCACAACTGACCCAGTGGTTCTTCTCTCTTTCACTTGCAGGATTGTGGGTGATCATCTCCCATTGCTCAGATGCTCGGTCTCAGGCCACGGTGTTTGGCAGTAATCTGTGATTTTTCAGAACGGTGGAAGGTGCCCACAACTGGCACTAGTGTATTTTTTGTCACTTCAAAGCACCTATGGACAGTTCCTTGTTTTTCCATACAATAGCTTAGCAATGCTTTGCTTTATTCTAGATTAGGCTGCCTCCAGATATAGACCCTTTCCTCTGCTGCCAGCTACATTAAATATAGTATATGCCAAGAGTTTATTAATACTGTACTGTAGCCAACATCCATGCGAGCATATACAATGGCCTGCATGCAGAAAAAGGCTGAAAAGAAAGGCAGTAAGAAGGAGATGATTACAATGGAAGTTAAGAAGGAAATCATCGAGCAAGTATGAATGAGGTATGCAAGTGGCCGATATTGCAAGATTTTATAAGAAGTCTGTGTCTGCATCTCACCTGCAGAGAAGGAGGAGAAAAAGGCAGAGAAATCCCTCACTTCAAATGAGATTAGGGAGATGTATAAAATGTGGGAAAAGTGCAAAATTTTGTAAAAAAGCACTACCCAAATAAGGCTGTAGCAGTGAGAGCAATGAATCTATTTAACAACAATGCAATGTCACATTTCCACAAAATTCTCAAAAGGAGGCAAAAGAAAGCGTCACTGGATAGGCTCCTTGTTAAAGTTGCACAAAACAAAAAAGATTCCATTGAGGCAATAAACAGCAGTGATTCCATCAGTGATAGTGAAAGTCGTCCTGCACAATAACCCTCCTCTCTCATCTCCCTCACAGCAGCCATGAAGGTTTTCAAAGGTAAGTGCAGTTTAAATTATTTTCCTTTCTATATTGTATTTTCTTTATTATTTTGTATTATATTACAGTATTATAATCATTTTTATATAAGCATTTTTGGGTTGTGGTACGAATCATCTGAGTTTCCATTATTTCTTCTGAGGAAATTCACTTTGGTATACAAGTATGTTTCCAGAACAAATTATGCTCGCAAACCAAGGTTTTACTGTACTCCAGATCTGTGTTGTCATAAGTGCAAATAAACTTGAATTGCTTGAAATTATGAGTAACTATAATATGCTTCAATTCCAATTTTTTTAATTAATAAATTTCATTTTTTAGAGACGTTTCACTAGGTTCACAGCAAAAATGAGAGAAAGGTATAGATATTCCCCATATATCCCCTATCCCCACACCACACAATCTCCCCCACTATCAACATCTGCTCCAGAGTAATATATTTTTTATAATCAATGAATCTACAGTGACACATCATCACATGAAGTCCATAGTTTACATTAGGGTTCACTCTTAATGTTGTGCATACTATGTTTGGGTTTTGGCAAATTTATGCTGACATATGAACACCATTACAGTATTGTCAGTTGTACAGAACAGTTTCACTTTTGTAAATCCTCTGTGCTCAGCCTATTCATCTCTCCCTTTTCATCAACCCCTATCTCACAGTTTGTGAGTTCAAACACCATGTCGGGCTCTGAGCCAACAGCACGGAGCCTGCTTGGTATTTTTCTCTCCCTCTCTCTCTGCCCCTCTGAGGCTTGCTATCTCTTTCAAATAAATAAATAAATAAATAGATAGATTAGATAGATAGATAGATAGATAAATAATAATAAGAAAAAGGGACATCACACTAATGAATGAATGGGTTAACCAGGGAATTGAAGAAGAAATAAAAAAAATACATGGAGGCAAATGAAAATGAAAACAAAACAGTCCAAAACTTTTGGGATGCAGCAAAGACAGTTCTAAGAGGGAAGTATACTGCAATTCAGACCTATCTCAAGAAGCAAGAAAGGACCCAAATACACAACCTAACCTTACACCTAAGGGAGCTAGAAAAGGAACAGCAAATAGAGTCCTAAAACCAGCAGAAGAAGGGAAATAATAAAGAGCAGAACAGAAATAAATGATAAAAAAAAAAAACCCATAGAATAGATCAATGAAACTAAGAGCTAGTTCTTTGAAAGAATTAACAAAATTGATAAACCCCTAGTCAGACTTATCAGAAAGAAAAAAGACCCAAATACATAAAATCACAAATGAAAAAGGAGTGATCACAACCAACACCACAGAAACACAAACAATTATAAAAGAATACTATGAAAAAAATTATATGCCAATGAACTGGGCAATCTGGAAGAAATGGACAAATTCCCAGAAACTCACATACCACAAAAACTGAAAGAGGAAGAAATAGAAAATTTGAACAGACCCATAACAGCAAACAAATTGTATGAATAATCAAAAATCTCCCAGGGCACCTGGGTGGCTCAGTTGGTTGAGCGTCCAACTTTGGCTCAGGTTATGATCTCATGGTTTGTGAGTTCAAGCCCTGCGTCAGGCTCTGTGCTGCCAGCTCAGGGCCTGGAGCCTGCTTCAAATTCTGTGTCTCCTTCTCTCTTTGCTCCTCCCCTGCTCGCACTCTGTGAGTGAATAAAGATTTAAAAAGAAAAAAAAAGTCTCCCAATAAACAAGAGTCCTGGGCCAGATGCCTTCCCAGGGGAATTCTACCAGACATTTAAAGAAGAGTTAATACTTATTCTTCTCAATCTGTTCCCAAAAATTGGAAATGGAAGGAAAACTTCCAAACTCATTCTATGAAGCCAGCATTACCTTGATTCTAAAACCAAAGACCCCACTAAAAAGGACAACCACAAGGCCAATATCCCTGATGAACATGAATGCAAAAATTCTCAATAAAATACTAGCAAATTGAACTCAACAGTACATTAGAAGAACTACCCACCATGATCAAGTGGGATTTATTCCTGGGCTGTGGGGCTGGTTCAATATTTGCAAATCAACGTGATACACCACATTAATAAAAGAAAGGATAAGAACCATATGATCTTGTCAATAGATGCAGAAAAGCATTTGACAAAATACAGCATCCTTTCTTGATAAAAACCCTCAACAAAGTAAGAAGAGATGGAATATACCTCACATCACAAAAGCCATATACCAAATACCCACGGCTAGTATCTTCCTCAATGGGGAAAAACTGAGAGCTTTCCGCCTGAGATCAGGAACATGACAGGGATGTCCACTCTCACTTCTGTTGTTTAACATAGTATTGGAAGTCTTAGCCTCAGCACTCAGACAACACAAAGGAATAAAGGCATCCAAATCAGCAAGGAGGAAGTCAAACTTTCACTCTTCGCAGATGACATGATACTCTACATGAAAAACCCAAAAGATTCCACCAAAAAACTTCTAGAACTGATCCATGAATTCAACAAAATTACAGGATATAAAATCAATGCACAGAAATCTGTTGCATTCCTATACACCAATAATGAAGCAACAGAAAGAGAAATCAAGGAATCGATCCCATTTGCAAGTGCACCAAAAACAATAAGATACTTAGCAATAAACCTACTAAAGAGGTAAAAGATCTATACTCTGAAAACTATAGAACACTTCTGAAAGAAATTGAAGAGGACACAAAGAAATGGAAAAGCATTCCATGCTTATGGATTGGAAGAACAAACATTGTTAAAAGCCTATACTACCCAAAGTAATCTATAAATGTAATGTAATCCCTATCAAAACACCACCAGCATTTTTCGCAGAGCTAGAATGAACAATCATTGAGTTTGTACGGAATCACAAAAGACCCCAAATAGCCAAAGCAATCCAGAAAAAGAAAAAACTGGAGGTACCACAATTCCAGATTTCAAGCTGTATTACAAAGCTGTAGTCATCAAGACAGTATAGTACTGGCACAAAAACAGACACATAGGTCACAGGAAAAGAATAGAGAACCCAGAAATGGATGCACAACTGTATGGTCAACTAAACTTTGACAAAGCAGGAAAGAATATCCAATGTAAAAAAGACAGTCTCTTCAACAAATGGTGCTGGGAAAACTGGACGGTGACATGCAGAAGAATGAAACTGGACCACTCTCTTACACCATACACAAAAATAAATTCAAAATGGATGAAAGATCTAAATATGAGACAGGAAACCATCAAAAACCTAGAGGAGAAAATAAGACAGCAACCCCTCTGACCTCAGCCAGAGCAATTTACTAGACACATCACCGAAGGCAAGAGAAACAAAAGTAAACATGAACCACTGGAACCTCATCAAGATAAAAAGCTTCTGCACTGCAAGGCAGCTTATGGAATGGGAGAAGATATCTGCAAATGATGTATCTGATAAAGGGTTAGCATCCAAAATATATACAGAACTTAGCAAACTCAACACCCAAAAAACAAATAACCCAGTGAAGAAATGGGCAAAAGACATGAACATACACTTTTCCGAAGAAGACATCCAGATGACCAACCAACACATGAAAAGATGAGATACCACCTCACACCTGCCAGAATGGCTAAAATTAATAACACAAGAAATAACAGGTGTTGGTAAGGATATGGACAAAGCAGAACCCTCTTGCACTGCTGATGGGAATGCAAACTGGTGCAGCCACTCTGGAGAAGAGTATGGAGGTTCCTGAAAAAACTAAAAATAGAACTACCCTACGGTTCAGCAATTGCCCTACTAGGTATTCACCCAAAGGATAAAAAAAATACAGATTCACAGGGGACAAGCACCCCGATTTTTATAGCAGCATTATCAACAACAGTCAAACTATGGAAAAGAGCCCCAGAGTCCATCAACTGATGAATGGATAAAGATGATATGGGGTGTGTGTGTGTGTGTGTGCATGTATTCATGCGTGTGTGATGGAATATTATTCAGCCATCAAAAAGAATGAAATCTTGCCATTTGCAATGACGCGGATGGAACCAGAATGTATTATGCTAAGTGAAATAAGTCAATAAGAGAAACAAATATGATTTCACTCACATCTGGAATTTAAGAAACAAAAACAGATGAACATATGGGAAGAGGGGGGAACAACATATGGGGGGAGAGGAAACAAAATGAGACAAGCCACAAGAGACTCTTAATGATAGAGAACAAACAGGGTTTATGGAGGGAGGTGGGTGGAAGATGGGCTAGATGGGTCATGGGTATTGAGGGCACCTGTGATGAGCACTGGGTATTGTATATAAGTGATGATTCACTGAATTCTACTCCTCAAACCAATATTGTACTGTATGTTAACTAAAATTTAACTTTAAAATAAAATGTATACACAGCTTTTAGTTGAGTCTTATTTTTTGATCCATTCTAATAATCCCTTTCTTTTAATTGGTGTATTTAGACTATCGACATTTTAAATGATTATTGGATCAATGCCTACCATATTTTACCGTTTTCTATTTCTTGTCCTTACTCTTTATTCCTGTTTTGTCTTCAACACTTTTTCTGCCTTTTGAAGTTTTAACTGAGCATTTTATATAATTCTGTTTTTTCATTTTCCTAGTATATCAATTATACATCCTTTTTTAAGTTGTTGCTCTCAAGTTTGCAACATAAATCTACTAATGATTTACAATCCAAATCTACTTCCAAGTAACACTATACCGCTTCACAGGTACTAGAAGTATCTTACACTAACAAAATACTCTTAATTCTTCTCTCCTGTTCCTGTGTCCTTGCTCCCATTCATTTCATTTATACATAAACATAAAACACACAAGCATCCGTACACACATAATCAAATATATTGTTATTATTATCTTGAACTATTACCTGACAGGTCAATTAAGAATAAGAAAAACAGAGTTCTTCTTGAGCCAAGCTGTTTGAGTCTTGTTGCTTGGTGGTGTGGCCTATATATGCTGTGTTTGGAAGGAAGCAGGGGAGTGGGTTCCTGACCTCAGCTGGCCTCGGGGTAGAGGACACCACTCCAATTACACCTCAGGACTACAGTCCAGGCCTCAACATTGCAACATCCCTAGACTCCATGACCAGAAGACGCCACTTGCAGAGGCTCATGGCAGAGCAGCTTGTAAAAGTCGGGGTACATCCTGAGAAAACTGGGCAGTATGTTTCTGGAAACTACTGTTGGAGCTAAGCTCTTGGTTCCTCTGCTGGACCACATATTTCTGGGGGGTACACTCAGTCCCCTAGATGTTGGTTGACATGCCACTGTCTTTGAAAAGACTGTGCATCACTGAGGCAGCCCCTTTTCCCAGTAAAAAGCCTGGAGTCCTCAGCAGTGGCTGGTTAGAGGGGAATCAGGTTGCACTTTCTCTCCTCCTCATAGTTTCCCTGCTTGTCAACTGAGTTTCCTTCTGAGGAAGATCATTTCCCTCACAAAGCCCAGGTCTCTGCAGACCAATTAGCAAGGGGCACTAACAGCCATGCATGTCTGTCCTGGCAAAGGCCAATGTTTTTTGAAGAGAGCTCAAACTCCCTCCCCAGCCCATGTCTAGTGAACACCAGAGCAGGGAAAGAATCAAGTCCATTCCCTGTCCTCTTCTCCTCTGTGAACTGAATTTCAGAAATTTTTTTCAACACGCAACACAAAGCGTCCAGATCGATAAAACAATAAGGAGGGGAAATGTGTTTTGTTTTGTTTTATTTTTTCCTGGAAATTGTGCTTCAAATTTTGCTGTACCATAGAGCCCAGAAAGACATGTGTTCTCATTTGCCTGCCTGACTCCATGGTGGCGTCGCTTTTATGTTCCATTCGTGGCATTCGAGTTGCTCTCCTTTACAGCCCTGTTTCTCAAGTTCTGTTCAAGTTAAACTCGTGTAAAACTCTCCATGGTGCTGGGAGCAGCATGTGTGTTGCTGCTGCATAAGAATCTGTACTTGGATGCCGATCTAGAGACCTGATGGAATTGACAGTTGTGTACCCGTAATCATTAGTGGCAATGATGGCATTCTGGAAAGCAATTCTTATACAGTAAGTTCTACAGTTCTTTGGAAAAAAGAATAAGAAAAATAAAAGTTTTTGTTTTACCTTCACTTATTCTGATGTTCTTTCTTGAATCTGAGTTTCTTATCTATATTATTTTCTTTCTCTCTAAAGATTTTCTATTAATATTTCTTGTAAGACAGGACTATTGGCAACAAATTCCCTCTATTTTTGTTTGTCTAAGAAAGTCTATTTCCCCTTCACTTTTGAAGGATAATTTTACAAAGGATACAAAATTCTATGTTGACAGGCTTTTCTCTCAACATTTTAAGTATTTGTTCCCAACACTTTAAGTATTTACTCCACTCTCTTCTTTCCTGCATGGTTTCTAAGAAGTTGGATGTCATTCTCATTTTTGCTCCTTGTAAGTAAGGTTCTTTTTCCCTGTGGCCTCTTTCAGAATCTCTAGATTTAATTTCTGCAATTTAAATATAATAGCCTAGGTTTGGGGTTTTTTGTTGTTTGTCCTGCTTGGTGTTCTCCTAGCTTCCTGGATCTGTGGTTTGATGTCTGACATACATTTGGGGAAATCCTCAGTAATTACTGCTTCAGATGCTGCTTCTGTTCCTTTCTTTCTTCTCCCTCTGACAGTCCCATTATGTGTAAGTTACACCTTTTGTACTTGTCCCACAGGCCTTAGATGTTCTCTTCTGCTTTTTTCAGTCTTTTTTCCCTTGGCTTTTCAGTTTTTTGTTTTTTTTTTTTAACTTTTCTGTTATGTCCCCAACCTCAGAGATTCTTTCCTCAGCTATGTCCAGTCTATTAACGAGCCCATCAAAGGCATTTTTCATTTCTGTGAGCTTTGTGGCATTTTAACTTTACCTAATCCCATCTCCCTTTCCCCAGCTTTACCAGAGCTCTGAAAACCAAAAGCCTTGTACAAATCAGCAACCTAATGGCCACTTGAGGGGACAAAATAGGTTGGGAGCTTGCCCACACAAAAACTTATTCATATCTAAGGGTGATGGGGGGAAAAGGCAATATAAGGGATACCTGTGGTTAATAAAACTGTATCTCTACTTTATCAGTGTGAATATCCAGTTTTGACATTGTGCTTTTGTTCTGCAAGGTGTTATCACTGGGGGAAATTGGGTAAAGAGAATACATGATCTCTTGTGTTATTTCTTTCAACTGCACGTGACTCTATAATTTCCTCATAAAAAAAGTTTAATTAGAAACAAAACTTGTTCACTAATGTAGCAGCATTACTTAGAACAGCTCCAAATTGGAAGCAACTCAAATGTCCATCATCTGGTGAATAAACAAATGACAGTATATCCAACCCATGAAATACTACTCAGAAGTATAAGTGAACAAAATACTAACACATGCAACAAGATGGATGTGTCTCTACAAACAAGTGAAGTAAAAGTGAAGAAATAAAGCTAAGTGAAAGAAATAAAACACCAAAGATCACCTACTGTATGACTCCACTTACAAGAAATGTAGTGACAGAAAGTACATCAGTGATTGCATGGAGGTCAGCCTGGAGGAAAAGCTTGAGTACCACGGGTAGGAGGAAACTTTTTAGTGTGAAGGAACTCTAGCTCCTTCTACCGTTTGATTATGGTGGTGATCATATGATTATATACGAGTATCAAAATTCATACTGCACACATAAACTTGAATTTTATGAAATTTAAATATCTTAAAATAGAAAAAGGAGAAAAAAATTAAGACTTAGAAAAGTAATACCTGTTAGTGTTCTTCCTGCATTCAGAGGAGGAGAAATGACTCTGAAAAGTTTCTGCATTAAAATTAAAAATAAAACAATCGCCATCATTTTTTTAAAAATTATATTTTCAAAAAACAATCAAGAATCTTATACTATTAATCACCTTTCTCTGAATAAATCAGTTATTTGCTATTGGGATTAAATACAAAAACTTTTAAGGTGGACACAAATTATTATTGAAGAATCACTAGGAAACAACTGTTATCATATTCCTCACTGAAAGAAACCATTTAGTAAATACCAGTTAGGTGAAGGTGTTTGTTGAGTTGTAATTTCTGATATAAATATCCTTAGGTTCCTCAAAATGATTAAAAAAAAAAAAAAAAAGTGAAGGGATTAATAGCCCACCAAAATGGCAATGAAGATTATTTTAAACTGAAAACATCTGAACAGCAGACACAAAAGGAAACATTATCTAAATTTAAACACAGCCTCTGAAAACACAGTGAGATTGATGATAAAACTACACTGGCCTTCCTCAGAGGGAGTTTTCTGTTTGGGAGAGGACAGGCCCTTAGAACTGGGAACTGCAAATCAAACTGTTCATTAGCCAAAAAAAAACAATCCTTATTTTCCTAGGAAGGCCCTAAATCCCTCCCTCCCCGCTAACCAACATTTTGTTAAACAGGTGTATAAACCTTTAGCTCCGGCCAGTCAGGAAAGTCCTCATTACTAAGTGCTCCCAGTACTTGTGTGACTAAACCTTTCCTTTTCTCCTGTTACTCTGTCTTTTGTCAGCTAATCTGCAGCCCTCCTCCCCCCCACTGAGACCTAAATTCCTAGAGGAAGTGCTTTCCCTCCCAACACAAGGCACTACTTTTACCTCAGAAGCAGCCACAGCTAGAACTAAGGAAAGATTTCAGAGACCCTGGTAGTCATCTCAAATATGATGACACTGTCACTCCAGAAAATCTAGAAATTCTCAAGAGGCAGGAGACCTTTTAATTTAGACCTCTTTAAGTACTAAAATAATTAAACTCTAAATAATGACAAGTGATTTCCTTGTGAGCAGAAAGTTACAAATACGGAATCACAGAACACACCTACCTAACCTCCCATTGCTAAACTCTCCAAATGACTCTTTAATAACAAATACCAAGCTCTTTCTGAAAACCATTAAACTTGAAAACTTCTCTTAACACAAAACAAGGCAACCTTAATAGCCCACAGCCCATCTGAGATGTGTAGATATAAATGCAAACCAGATTTTGAGGATTAAAACACACACATACAAAACTAAAATTTAAAAAGCAACAATAACAAAAACCCAGCAATCATTTTTATCACCATAGAATATATCAAATTAGAATCTGTTTCTAAGGATTATTTTGAGAGAAGGCAGAAATTGTAGAGGCCGCTTTTAGAGAACAGGGTTGGGCAATGGAAACCTGATCAAGGTAAAAGGGCCCAGGGCAACCAAGACCAAGGAGCTGAAAGCAAACAGGCAATTCAAATAGGTTCATTGAGCGACCCACCTCAAAATAGCCACAGTCCCTAACTGACCAATTATAACCACGCACAGTTCCTAAGATTACCGAAGAAGAGAAAATTCCATTTTTCCCATATTCCCTGACTTCACCCTGTAACTGTGGCCGCTCACCACTGCCTTTGCTGTCTCTCCTTTGCTGTCCTGCCTGCCTTCCACACCTTTGCGGTGTATTCAGTAAACTTTTATCTCTCTTTCTGCCTTGGGTGAATTCTTTTACCACATGTGATCAGAGCGCCCCACATTTGCAACTGGGATGTCCAACATTTGGTGGCCCAAATGAGACCCTCTGATGGCCTGGAGCTCTCCCCGGATTCTCTGGGAATTTCTCGGGGCTTTCCCTCCGCGGACCATCCAATTGGAGCATCCCACAGAAACTGCATTAATTCTTCCTAACTGTGGTTTAAGAGTGAGCCAAAATATTTTTTGCATGTAGGGAGGTCCTGGATCTCACTGAGGAGCCAGCTGACAGTTCTTTCCAGGGAAGTACTGGACTTTGAAGGAAAGCAGCTGAGAGATGTTCAAGTGTAAAAAATCCTTACTAGACACACAATCAGGGTCAAAACCAGGGGAAGAGGGCTGTGGCACATTTTGGAAACTGACCAAGAGAAGAGAGGGACAACCAAAACTGGAGGAGTTTTGAATTAGAGTAATATTCACCTACCTACGAAGCTAAGGGTGTTTTAAGAAAGCATGAAATATCACAAGACAACTGCTGAATTAGCAATACCGAAGACAGTTTTGGATAGCCATTAAATATGCAAAAAAAAAAAAAAAAAAAAGGTTGACTGGATGCCTTCCACAGATGCCTGGCTCTTCTAAGCCAGGTAATTAGTCATTGTAATAAAACAATGGGCTGGCAGGGTGCTACCTATATCCACAATCCATTATCTACAATTCTGTCCTCAATTTAAGGCAAATAACAAAGTGGATACGGCATTTGGTTCTTTTTAAAATAAGACCAAATGCTTTTTAGTGATTAGGAGAATAAATTATAATGCATGCTGTAAGTGCTAAACTGGAAAAAGCAACAAATTAGCAATTAACAAATAAAGATCTTCCACCATTATCAGGACCTTCCCCCAGCACAATATATCTACAAATAATATTTCTTAATAGTACATTTACTACACACAGTAAGTATATGAATATTTTATACCTTTTGGAAAACTTACTATAATATCAAAAATTCTTAAACAAACAAACCAACTTAGTCTAACAGGCAGGCATTACTTTTATCTATTGCTCCCTGGGATTTAAATACCTATTTATGCAGACAAAGAAGAAAGCAATGGCAGAAGGTATGAAATTCAAGGTCACCTAACGCCCCAAGCTAAAATGGGTGCAAGTCTAATAATATATCTACAAGAAATTAAACAATGATTGGATGAAAACAGAATCTATTCAAAGTAAATGAATAGGAAAAAAGCCATTCATAGGCAAATGTGTGTCCAAGTTAGGAAATATCTTACCTCCATTGGACTAATAAATTCATTCATGCCTCTGTTATAAACATAGATCATAGCATCATACAGACGATTTTCCCAACACATGAGAACTACCTGTAAAAAGAAGAGTTGTCTCACCAATTATTTTCCTTAAAGCTTTAACAATGGAGACGATCTTAAATACTCTTCCCTAATCTTTCTTAGTCCTTCTCTGAAAAAAACTGAAGTACAGTTGACCTTTGAACAATGTGGAGGTTAGGGGCGCTAACCCCTCCTCACCCCCACACAAAAACCCATATATAACTTTTGACTCCTCCACAACTCAACTACGAATAGCCTACAGTTGACCAGAAGCCTTATTGATAACATAGTCAAGTAACACCTATTTCATATGTTATGTGTGTTATATTCTGTATTCTTACAATAAAGATAGAGAAAATATGTTATTAATAAAATTATAAAGAGAAGGAGATACATTTACAGTACTGTGCTTGTATTTATTGAAAAAATTCCACATATAAATATACCTGTGTAGTTCAAAATCCTGTTGTTCAAAGATCAACAGTACTCAAACACAATGTCAGGGTAACAGCTGTTGTAGGTTCAATACTACTTTTAATTGTACAATGGCTACTTTCAAACATCTCCAATGTCTATTTTTCTCTCCATCCTCTCCCTTTCCATACTCATTTTGCCCTTGGTCAACAGCTCTACAAATTATTTACTGAACACTTATATTCATTCAGGCCCACTCCTAGGCATCAGAGATAAAGTGATAGATCAGACAAATCTCAACTTAGTCTCTACCCTTACATAACTACTGTTCATCTTGGACACTTAACAAAAGAAGGGAGGGGCAGAAAATGATATGTGAGTTACACCTGGGGAAGCTACTCAATTACACAAATAATTCATTTACAAATGTGATGTGTTACAAAGCAACCTGACGTGCTTTAGAGTATTCAGAAGGTCATCCCTGAGGAAGCAATATTTAATTTAGGACCTAAAGGATGCATATAATGAGAGGCAAAAGCAGAGATGAACTCTAGGGACTATGTGGGCTGAAGCAGTAACGATGAAGGTCTACGAAGAAAGAAGCTTGAAGTGTTTAAGGATGGAGAGAATTGATCTGTGAAAATATTCAGAAGAGGAACAGTGGTGACCTGCAGTGTCAGGTCTGTTATATTCTGTTCCTATGAGAGTTACACTCCCGACGGACAAGGGAAGAGGGCTGTTAGAAGAGCAGAGGTTGGCAAAGGAGAATGATAAGGACCAAACAGAGAATTAAGAGGAAAAACAGAGGTGAGGTGTCATGGGAGAGTCTTGAGACTGAGGCAAGTTCTGGGACCTCTTCTCTTCTCTCACTAACCACCCTATGAGCCAGTGCTGTGATCATACATCTCTGTACTGATGATTAACACATTTACAGCTTTAGCCCTACCTCCCCTCTGATCCATATATCCAACCACTTACTTGGTATCTTCACTTGAATATCTAATAGCAATCTCAAAATAAAAACAGAACTCCTGATTTTGTCTCTCAAACTTCGACCTATCCAGTCTTCCAATCTTCTTAGAGGCATCACTACCTGCATTTATCTCAAGCCAAAAAAACTAAGTGTCATCCTTAAATTCTCTCTTTCCCACACTTCCACACTCTTGCATCTGATTCATTAGCAAATCAATTCTACTGCCATAACATATCCAAAATCAGGCCATCTCTTTCCATCTCATTGCAACCATCTCTGGTCAAGACCACCTCCTGAACCAGTGTCTAATTAATCTTACTTCTTCTGATCTTGACTCCCACCTTCATTCTGTTATACCTAAGTAAACCAGAGTCATCTTGCTTAAAACCGTTTAATGACTTCCCAGAGCACTCAGAATAAAATGGAAAAATCTGGACCTTGCCCTGAAAGGACTACCTCTCTGTTTCAACCAAGCTCCAAGTCTATTTGCCTTTTATCTGTAACTTCAACATCAAGGCTTTTTTTTTTTTTTTTTTTTTTTTTTTTTTGCATTAGCTGTTGCTTTTGCCTGGAACAATCTTCTCCAAGATCTCTGCATTGCTGATTCCTTCTTGTCAGATTCCAGACTCAATGTTACTTCCTTAGGGAGATTTTCTACAGTTAACCAATCTATAAGGTAGCCTCACATCCTCTACCATATTGACTGACTTATTTTTTTATACTTCTGGTTTATCTGTTTGTTGTCAAACTTTTTGGCTAAAATGTAAGCCTCTGAGAGGATAAGCATTGTCCACTAGGGTCAATGAAGCATCCTTGGAGCCTTACACTCAATGCCCCTCAAATTAATAACAAATGAGTAAGTAAAATGTGAAAAATATGACTTGATATAGTGAACATGGAGGGCATAGCTGATCCACTAAAAGCAAGGATGAAGAGTTATTAGGATGTGGGAAAAATGGAAGTACAACCTAGATGATGCTTTCAAGACATTCGGCCATGACTAGGAAGAGTGACATGGGGCAGTAACCTATGGGGAAGAAGGAAAGAAGGCTTGATAATGAAGAGAAGGGAAACTGAAGAGATTTTTTTAAATTGTTATTTTAACATAAAAAACACTAGAGCATATTTATATTTACATAGTGCTGTGGAAAAGCTAAAAATATTGGGAAGACAAGAAATGAGAAATTTCTCTTACACTAGTATGGGTAAATCAAACTAGATTGATAACATGCTCTCAAATCACTTTAACTAATGTCTGACATGAAAACTCTGCCAAATTACCCACACAACAGAAAGGCATACATAAAAGAGTGTCTGGCTTTACTTAGCAAACTCACAGCCATTCATAAAGAGCTTCCAGGAAGAAAACAATAACTATTTCTCCAAGCCCTTCATTTCTGTGTGACTTTGCACCTTTTAAAAAAGTACTTTTGGTCAAAGATCTTTAAGTCATCATATTTTAGCTCAACAGGGCTTGCTTACTTATTAGGACCTTGTAGTACCTTTGCAGAAGTGGCATGCTCATTACTAGGGCTAATATGGAACTGAACAGTTAAGAGTGAAATGTCTAGGGGCGCCTGGGTGGCTCAGTCAGTTGAGCAGACGACTTCGGCTCAGGTCATGATCTCGTGGTTTGTGAGTTTGAGCCCCGTGTAGGGCTGGGTCCTCACAGCTCAGAGCCTGGAGCGTGCTTCCATTCTGTGTCTCCCTCTCTCTCTGCCCCTCCTCTGCTTGCACTCTGTCTCTCTCAAATATAAATAAACATTAAAAAAAAAATAGACTGGGGCGCCTGGGTGGCTCAATCGGTTAGGCGTCCGACTTCAGCTCAGGTCATGATCTCTCAGTTCGTGGGTTTGAGCCCCGCATCGGGCTCTGTGCTGACGGCTCAGAGCCTGGAGCCTGCTTCAGATTCTGTGTCTCCCTCTCTCTCTGACCCTCCCCTGCTCATGCTTTGTCTCTCTGTCTCAAAAAAAAAAAAAAAAAAAAAAAAATAGAGTGAAATGTCTAAGGCCAAAATATATAATGCTCCTCAATTTAGGACTGAAAACTTACTGTAGAGACCTCAGATACACTTGGAGGTAGATTATCAAACAATGGGCTGGCTGGTCAAGCTAAGACATCCTGTAATTTGCTTCTTATACTGTGTTCTGCATTTCAAACCTCAATGTATGAAAGTTATGAACACTGGACATATAAAGTACCTTTCTGAAAAATGGCATCATATTCTTAAAAGTAAAAATATTCTATTATTTGCGTGGAAGTACTCATAGTTGAAATTCACTTGTAGGATGAAAAATGTACTAGTGAATAAGCAAACAGATGAAGAAGGATTAGTCAATAAGCATTTATTGAGCAACTACCAAATGTAAACTTTATGCTCAGTGCTTTGATGGATTTCAAAGAAACAGAAGACTCTTGGCTTGCAGGAGTTCATAACCTAGCTTTCACTAAAGACCAGTCCTAAGAAATATTGACAAAGACAAGTTTAAGAGACATCTTACCAAAAGCGCTCCGTAAACAACTGGGGTTGATAGAAGGCACAGGGAGGCCCAATCAGTCAGGTAAGTATAATCAATAAAGGAGTGTTGTTTATTCCATATATTAGTAAATTTTGTATAAACTCACCTGCTGAATATCTAGGCTGGTGATATCCATATGTACAATGAGGGCTTCCACATTTTCCATTAACTTTTTATCTTGGAAATGAACAATCAAGTCTTTCATTACCTGGGGGGTCATCCCCACCAATTTATCACTTAAAATATATGGTTCAAGGCACTCCAAAAACACTCCTTTAGCCACTGAATTCTCACTTAATTTGTCATACATCTGGCTAAATAAAAGATCCCTGTAACAGAGAAAAAAAAAAAAAAACTTTCAGAAGTATTCTGAACATCCATTAAATTCAGTCTAATTATATGTCCTCGTTTTCCTATTTCAACAAAGCTTAACAAAACAAGCTTAACAAAAACAGTAACAACAAGAGTCTCAGTCAATTCTCCCAAAACTTTTACAACCAAGAAAAGCAGAATAAGTTAAATTATTTGCTATAAGTCACATAGCCAACATGTGATGGAGTCAGAATTCGAACTCAGCCTGCTGACCTAAATCCTGTGTTGAGTCTATTATGGCACACTGCTTCTTAAAGCAATGGTGATATGGCAGTGGGTAATAAAGTAAACATGATAGAGTAGAAAAAATATGAAAAAGGACTATTCCTAGGGGTGCCTGGCTGGCTCGGCAGAGCATGCAACACTTGATCCTGGGGTCATGAGTTTGAGACCCACGTTGGGTGCAGAAATTACTCAAAACAGGACTATTCCTAATTTATCCTTTCCCCTTTCCTGGTATCTAAATATTCCCAGCTCATATACAAAGCCAATATGTTTCTTGATCTAGCTCTTACCCCTTGATTCCCAAAGGGTTTAGGCAGGGATTACTGATAAGAAAGGAAGAAGAAAATATTCACTATTTTAAAAATATATCTGGAATTTATTTTATTGCAGAAACAAAATTTTTTCATTAATCTAAATGCCACCACACTCAATAATTATACTTTATCTATTTCATATTTCTTCTGCAAGTAGTCCATGAATAATTTTAGAGTTATACTCATTGTAGATATAATTCCAAATTCTTTCATGCAACATTATATAATACACATCATTCTATGATGCTACCTACCCTTAAATTTACCATTTTGTCTCACTCACAATGTTTCAACGTGCTAAAATATTAGAATTTACCTAAGTATTCCTGTACTTACTTCCAGTATTTTATTATCATGAATGATTACACAATGAACATCTACATATACACTCTTTCCCATCTGGGGGATTTAATTCCTTAGTCATTCTACTTTTAGAAATTTATCTTAAATCAAAAGATATGAAAAATCTTGTGGTGGGGCACCTGGGTGGCTCAGTTGGTTAAGCATCTGACTTCGGCTCATGTCACGATCTCACGGTTCGTGAGTTCGAGCCCACGGTGGGCTCTGGGCTGACAGCTCAGAGCCTGGAGCCTGCTTCCGATTCTGTGTCTCCCTCCCTCTCTGCTCCTCCCCCACTCACGTTCTGTCTCTCTCTCCTTCAAAAATAAATAAACACTTCAAAGAATTAAACAAGAAAAATCTTGTGGTATTTGAAATTACTAAATCATCTTCAAAAGTATCATAGCACCAATTTACATTGCCACCAGCAATGTAGAATTATACACTTTCACCAGACAATTGTGTTTGATTCTACTACCAGATAATTTAATAAGTGTAAATTAAATAATATTGCTGTCTTTAATTCTTTGACGACTGGCAAAATTAAATGTTTTCCATGTTCCCATTCATACATTGTATTGCTTTGTTTTCGTTCACCTGGTTCATTCATTTCCTTTTTTTGTTTAATACAACAACTGTGCTAGTTCTATTTATCTCTTAAGACTATTTTTTACTAAATGTGAAAATAAATGTTTTTATAAATGTTATTTCTTTACATGTGTGTCAATGTCGCTCGTGAAAAGTGGTAGCTGGTTCATCTACAAGTGTGGTCTTTCATGGCAGTTCCACAAAAAGGCCAAGGAAGATTCTGGAGGCAGTAGGATGGGGCCCTTGCCTCATCTGAAGTCTTGGAAGAGGGCAGATGAGAAGAGAACTGGCTACAAATGTACCAGAACGACATACCACTCTTCAGTAAACAGTTCCTGCAATGTCCTGGGAGGGAAATCCATATCCATTTATTGTTTTTTCTCATATCCACAAATGTAATTTTTATAACAGTTTTCCCCTTGCTGCATATTCTTCATGTTGGTTTCATTTTAATCAATAGTCCATCACATTTTTGTGATTACCAATTATTAACCAAGCAAAAGTCACGCAGATTAATAAAACTTTACTGCTACAAAGAGTTACCACGTAACTCTAATGAATATAAAGAAAATGCCATATTTGCTAGCCCTTCCACTCTGTAATGCGTTGTTAAAAACAACATGCTAGGGAAGACAATTATATATTTTAGTTCAACACCAAAAGCCCTGGAGAGGAAAATTAAACAGTGAAAAATTCAGTAAACAGAGCATAAAAGGTGACAAACAGCAGCATGAATTGCTGGTAAGATTAATGGCAAAACCATATATTTCTTTCTTAACCAGTCAGAGGCTATAAATAAAGAAGCAAGAAAAATAAAACTCAGCAACTCTTATTGCTATCTCTACATTTAAAATAAAAATAAAACAAAATACAAAGACATGTTCTCATCATTTTGGAAGAATATTTATTAGAGCATCAGGGAAGAAGAAAGAAAAGCACATACCAAAAAAAAAAAAAAAAAAAAGTGTTTAGCTCCTGTGTTTCTTTCTATATTTAGGAATGATACTCCAGCATGCTGACTCTGTTACCTGGAAGTCCTAACTTTAAAACTGTTTTTTATCACTTCAAACTTAGCCACCCTGTAGCCAGTAGAACACAAAATCCATTCTGAATAATAGAGGACCAAAGAGGTTGTCTTTCTATGTAGCTTCACTTTACGTTAATACTCATATTAAAGACATTATTGGGGGTTTACCATTCATAGCTTCAAACTGATTAAGAAAATGGCCAAATTCACTTCATGCATTATCAATTTTGCAATTTAAAAAATGAGAAGAACTCAGCTTTGATTATAAGTACAAACTCAGACTGTCAGAAACAGAGCAAGAACGTCAACGCTTAACACTTGCCAGTCTTTACTACACATCTAGCCAGAGCTAAATAAACAAATCCCCACTACATTTAAGTAGGACTTGAATCCAAAGTTGGTTTGGGCTGCTCTTTTTATTTATAAAAGTAATGACAAAGTTCAAATGAACTTTAAGAAATTATGTTCAAAATGTTCTATTTTCTGATATAAGGATCACGGTTTGTAAAGATTTCCTTTAAAAAGGCATGGCTTACTTCTGGTGATGGTTGTACAACTCTGTGAATATACTAAAACCTACTGAATTGTACACTTTAAAAAGGGCGAATTTTGTGGTATGAATTATATAGTTCAATGTAGCTGTTATAAAATAGAAAAGGTTTTTCCCCTAGCTTTGATGCTTAAAATATTAACATGCAGTTGTCAGGAAAACAGGATCTAAAACATCCAGTTCCTCAACTATGTTTGATAATTAAGAATTTTCTGTTTCTCGAACAATAATACTGATGTTGAACAAGACTAAACACACACCCTGGCTATCAAAAGACCACTTCAGATTCACTTTAGATTTAACAGAAATATTTTTGGTTCAGATTTATATATAATTCAAGTCATTTGAATAATGGCTTCTTTTTGGATATCGGTTTACAGTGACATAAGCTCAACGTGGTCAAGATCATGTACGTGCAGCACCTGTTTGGTTTTGTCTTACAATGGCTTTATTGAGATACAATTCACATAAGATAGAACCTATTTTTCTTATTTTTTTAATGTTTATTTATTTTGAGAGTCTGAGAGACAGAGAGAGAGAGAAGAGCAAGCGAGCATGAAGGGAGGAGGGACAGAGAGAGAGGGTGAGAGAAGGAATCCAAAGCAGGCTCCACGCTGTCAACACAGAGCCCAGGGAGGGGCTCAATATCGCGGTTCACGAGATCATGACCTGAGCTGAAATCAAGACTCAGACACTAAATTGATTGAGCCACCCAGGCACCCCCCCCCCATAGCACCTATTTTTAAACAATGTTCAAAATTATGATTATAGTTCAAGTAAACTCTGGACCTATTTTCAAAATAAATTGAAATTATGGCTACTATTGTATAAGCAAAATTACAAATCATTAAAGGTCCTACAAAAAGCCTTGAGATGTATCTTTTGTCTAATACTAAAAAGAAAATATACACTGCCAAACTGAAGTGAAATTGTGAAATAAATCAAATTATGGGGGTGCCTGGGGGGCTCAGTCAGTTAAGCGTTGGACTCTTTTTTTTTTTTTTTTAATTTTTTTTCAACGTTTTTTATTTTTATTTTTGGGACAGAGAGAGACAGAGCATGAACGGGGGAGGGGCAGAGAGAGAGGGAGACACAGAATCAGAAACAGGCTCCGGGCTCCGAGCCATCGGCCCAGAGCCTGACGCGGGGCTCGAACTCACGGACCGCGAGATCGTGACCTGGCTGAAGTCGGACGCTTAACCAACTGAGCCACCCAGGCGCCCCAAGCGTTGGACTCTTGATTTCGGCTCAAGTCGTGATCGCGCAGTTCAGAAGTTCAAGCCCACATCAAGCTCTGTACTGACAATGCAGAATCTACTTAGGATTCTCTCTCTCTCTCTCTCTCTCTCTCTCTCTCTCTCTCTCTCTCCTGTCTCTCTGCTCCTACCCTGCTTGCTCTCTCTCTCAAAATAAATAAAAGAAAAAAAAATTATTTTAATAAATAAAAAAGAAATCAAATTATGAAAATAAAAGCACGAGTCTTCAAAAACAGAATTTCCTGTCACTTCTGATTTTAAACAATTCACAAAAAGACTATAAAGCCAAATTTTAACCAAAAAAAAAGATGTCTATAACATATTGGTCGGTATGTCCTACAGAGAAAAAGAAGTGTAATTCCTGCCACAGTAAAAGGATTTTACACTATAAAAGAATTCTTAAGTATGAATGGGAATATACATACACACACACACACACACACACACACACACACACACACACACACACTAGTTCAATTAGTATTACTGCTGGGTATGGATAGGCTTCTATGAATTATGATACTGAAGTAACTAACAGTGATCATAGGGTATTGGTCATAGTACTCAGTTAAAATCAATTCAGAATATGTATTGTGTCTATAATTTGACTCACACAAGAAACAGCATGTGAAAAAGGACTAACTATAAAAACAATGTACTCTACCAGAGTATCGATATTAATATAAAAAGCCTCTGGGGGCCAGGCTGAATGTCTGAGTGATGACTCTAGAAGTAGAAGAAGTTACCTGAAATTAGCTGAGTACTACATTATGTTTTGTAAAATTGTATTTGTGTTATGCACAACCTAAGCATTCCTTAAAGCCATCTTAAGGTCACAGATACTTCAGAAATCTGGGAATATAAAGAGAAGACCCTACAGAGAAATGAAACCAAACATCAAAGAAGATGGCATAAAGAGACAATGCAGTTTAGGAAGAAAGATGTCATACTGGAATGAAGCTACATACATCTTACAATTACCGCTTCAATTTATCCTAGGGAATTGAGTACTTTTAGCCTGACTGTCTATGGCAACTCTAAGAAAAAATTGCAAAAACCCTACCATTTGAGAGTGATGACACTGAACTATTTTTATATCTAATCCACCTTTAATCACTGCATGTTTGGAATGGAAGGAGATTGAAAGATGACCTAGACACAAAGAATCAAAGTTGATCAACTGGCCTATTTGATCCCATACACAGGATCTTTCTGATGAAAAAGAAAGCCAGTATGGTGAGAAGTAAGCAAGCATAAAAGCATACCATCTAGAACACAAAAGGGCACATTTGACCCAATGCCTAGTATAACAGCCCCACACTTCCTTATACTTTTAGCTAATGGACAGCAAATTGTATAAATAATTTAAGTTTCCTAGAAAGCTAAGAGCCGTGATATACTATTCAGGAAATGTACACATATTTCTGGCACTCAGACCTGAGGGAAATTTTTCCCATAGGCCCTCATAGAAGAGAAAATGTGTAACATAAAGCCATGTTTCAACAATATCCCAATCATGAACACAACGTATTTCACTGGATAATTACATATAACACTGTATAGCTAAAACACTGGAATGAACTTAAGTAAACAGAAGCTATAGTTCTTCATGACTTAAAGGTCTGACCTAGCAAATAAATGCCCTCTTGATAACATTCACCGATACATACTTTCTAAAGCATGATGCAGGCTACCTGCATATCAATCCATGCATCAGCTCAGGTTGTACAAGGTTTTGCACTGGGTCCTCAGTTGTTCTCTACCACTCAGAAACAAACTAGTGGTTAAAAGCAAGGACTCAGAAGCCTGTCCTGGAATCCTATCTTCGCTCCTCAAAAGAAGTGTGAGTTAGCTTTGGCAAATTATTTAACGGCTTTCTGTCTCTGGAACCACCTATGTAAAGTGGGGCTGAAAATAATACCTACCTCGCTATTACCAAAATTAGACAAATTAATGTAAAGCGCTTAGAACAATACCTGGCATGGGGGAAGCTATTATTTTAAGTGTGAAAAACTGTGAACTAGCAAAGATGGGTAAATTTAAATGTACTGATTTCTCCTTAACAAAAGGCCCTAAAAACCAACACTCCAGAGTCACTCTGAATTTTGCCCTGTTTTGGGTGGTATGTAATACTGTGTTTTAATGCTAGTTCATGAAAGAGGATGGAGATATATATATAGATATATATATATGTGTGTGTGTGTGTCTGTGTGTGTGTGTGTATGAAGGACATGAATCATACACTTTTAAGATCTTTTAGTAGGACTACCTTGTTGTTAGCCATGTTTGCCTCCACTATCCAGCCACACAAACACACAGATGATACGCCCACACCACCTATTTTGGAAAAGTTAGTTTTACTGGTAAATGCCCTGAAAATTGTTAAAGAATCAAATTTCTGTAAATTAAACTAAAATATATCCAAATTCATAGAATTCACAACAGTAAATTACAATACAAGCAACAGGCACTGTGGGTTCAAAATAATTGAATCTGACAGGCAATGTATACTTACTTTCGCTCTAGCAGCAGGCAGTAATCAACTATGACAGGCACCATGTCCTGAAGAGAAACCATAAAGAAAGCATCACAGCCCTGTCCCCTTTGTCCCTTGGTTACATGTAACACATACTCAAAGTGGTCTGCTAAAGACCACTGGTAGAATGTTGGGAGAATATAACTTTATACCATGTTTTATACCATATCTTAAAAATGTGAAAACACTTTTACCCAGTAATTCTGTCTGGAAATTTATCCTGAATACATTTGAGAAAAAAAAATGTTTAATGCATTAAGGTGTTCACTGTGCAGCCCTATAACAGAAGCAACAGGAGAAGAGGGAGGACAGGAAGAAATTGCAATTAAATACACATACAACATGGGAAAACAGTTCAGTAAATCTGTCTTTTAAATAAAATATTAGGTAGATATTACAAATTTATAGTTTAGAATAACATAACAAATATTAGGTGACCCATATGTATTTATCTCCCAACCTTATAAAGAAAATTTGCAAAGGAAAAGAAAAAAGAGAATACATCAAATTGATAATAGAATATAGTTGGTCCTGTTGGTGGCTCAGTTGATTAAGGTTGTCCATATTTTGTCACAAGCCTCCAAACTAGCTATTTCAAGGTTGATTTAACTTCTCGGTTTCATAACATTTTGATTGCTTTAAATTCATCTTGTACAGACTTGTACAACTGAATGGCAACCCATAATTTTGGCCTTTTTCAAGAGAAACAGTCTGAGGGAGAAACAGAACCTTATTATTAGTGGAAACTGTCAAGTAACCAAGCATTAGATTTCAGTAGCACTCTTTCATTTTCTGCTGGCTGCAGGGAAATGGTTTCCTTTAAAAAGAAGGCCTAGATTCTAGGTAGAAAAAAATCCCACCAGGGAAGAAGGCACTATGTGAAGAAGAGAATACTATATGCTAACAGGTGTTTGACAAAACAAATAAAACCGAGGAACCCTTATCATTTGAGAGAGGTATCAGAAGGACTTAACAACCTTAAAAGGATTATGGGGCTATACCTGACCCATCCATTCTGCTTCCTTTTGTCACCAATATTCCTTATAATAAGATTTAAAATCTTATTTAGATTCTTGAAAAACATGAACTAAAATCACAGAGAAGTGTTAAATCATATTAAAATCATGTGAAAAGTGTTAATGCTACAGCAACTGTCAACCCTGCATGAGAGTACAGTGGGCCAAATAATTTGTAGGGAAAAAAAAAAATCTCCCTAGAAATTCTGGGGGAAAATTTTAATAAACATTCCTTACAATACACAGCTGAGTTCCTAAGAAAGTGAGGGCAATACTCAAGAGTCAAAAAGTGAAAAGGGAACTGAAAATCAAAGCCATAAGCCTGAAACTGTCACAGAGACTGTCTTATACATTTGTTGGTCTCATCAAAAGCTTGGATTTTAATGCTAGAAAGCTTTCTCTAAAAATTTTCAAAGAAAGATTACCAAAATTAAAGATTATATATAAAAACAATAAAAGTGATACATGTTGAATTGATAGCCTTACATCTATAAATTGTCATTTTTAAAACACTCCAACAGCATCAAAATATACAGTTTTCTCAAGTATATGGAACATTTACTAAGATAGATAATGTATTTTAGGCCATAAAACAAGTTTCAAATTTAAAAAGATTTAAGTCATACAAATTACGTTCTCTGACCACAATGGAATCAGAAATTGACAAAATAAAGACTGAAGAGATGACATCACTATCGATTCTCCAGATATAAAAAGGGTAATTAAAATGTCACGAGCAACTTTTACCCAATAAGTTTGACAACTCAGATGAAATGGCCAAATCTCTTTAAAGATAGAAAATACCAGAAACAGAAGAAATACATAACCTCCTAAAAATCTCCATTTGTAGTTAAAAACCTTCCTACAAAGAAAACTCTTTTTAAGTTTTTATTTAAATTCTAGTTAACATATAGTGTAATATTGGTTTCAGTAGAGTTGAGTGATTCATCACTTACATGTAACACCCAAGTTCATCCCAACAAGTGCCCTCCTTAATACCCATCATCCATTTAGCCTATCTCTGGCTCACCTCCCCTCCAGCAACCTTCAGTTTGTTCTCTATAGTTAAGAGTCTCTTATGGTTTGCCTCCTTCTTTTCTTTTCCCTTTCCCTATGAAATGTTTTGTTTCTTAAATTGCACATATGAGTGAAATCATATGGTATTTATTTTTCTCTGACTTATGTCACTTACCATACAGTCTAGCTCTATCCACAGTGTTGTAAATGGCAAGATTTCATTCTTTTTGATGCCTGAGTAAGATTCTATTACACACACACAGACATACACACACCACTTCCTTTTTATCCATTCATTAGCTGATGGACATTTGGGCTCCGTCCATAGTTTGACTATTGTTGATAATGCTGCTATAAATATGGGGTGCGTGTGCCCCTTCGAAATATTTTTGTATCCTTTGGGTAATACGTAAGAGTGAACATAAATGTCCTTATAAAAAAAGTCATGTGGTTATACATCATAACCACATGACTTTCTCCCAGGTATGCCAGGTTGGTTTCAAAAGCCAATCAATATTATTCACCATATTAACAAATAAAAAAAGAAAAACTATATGATCATCTCTACAAAGAAAAACAATTTGACAAAAGCCAACAACATTTATATTTCTTAGGATATTAAAAATAGAAATTCCTCAACCTGATAATGAGCATCTTTGAAAAACTACAGCTTTCATCATATTTATAAATCAAAGACTGATGCTTTCCCACTAACACCGGGAACAAGACAAAGATGTCAATTTTCAAAATTTCTATTCAACATTAATACTGGAGGTAATACTGGAGCCAGTGTAATAAGGCAAGAAAGAGAAATAAAAGACTGCCAGATTGGAAAGTAATAAATAATTCTGTCTTTATTTGTGGACAACGTGATTATCTCTGTAGAAAATCTGGTGGAATATAAAAAAAAAAAAAAATTAGAATAAACAAGTTTAGCAAGGTTGCAAGATGGAAGATCAATGTACTAAAATCGCTTGCATTTCTATATACTAGAAACAAGCTGAAACAGAAGTAAAAAAAAAAAAAAATACCATTAGCGTCAAAAAAAAAATATTATGCAACTACCAAGATGGAAAAAAAAGACATTCTTTGTGAACCAATATAAAAAGATTTCCAAGATATATTAAGTAGAAAAACAATACAAAATCACAAGGAAAAAATTTGTGTTAAAGAAGGAAAAAAATATGAATGTGTGGGTGGTTACAACTGTGTACATTTGCTTGTATTTATGTAAAGAAAATCTGGAAATCTACATAAAAATTAGTAACAATGCTGAGAGGCAGGTGGAATCTGGGCAGATGGCATCAAGGTGGCAGACTTTTCATTGTATACATTTTTATACTTTGCAATTTAAAAAACTTTTTTTAAATATTTATTTTGAGTCAGAAAAGAAAGAGTGAGTAGGGGAGGGGCAGAGAGGCGGGGGAGAGAGAGAGACCCAAGCAGGCTCCGCACTGTCAGTGCAGAGCCTGATGTGGGGTTCGATCTCATGAACTGTGGGATCATGACCTGAGGTGAGGTCAAGAGTCAGATGCTTAACTGACTGAGCCACCCGGGCTTTCTGATTTTTAAATTATACAAATATATAACTAATACAAAAAATTGAATGACACAGGTAATACACCTATGTATAGTCGACCTCAACACTACAGAAATAACTGGCTAGAACATTTAGAGGACACACACAAATATGTATAAGTCATATTTATGTAAACTGTATTTATATAAAGCATCTACTATAGACCAGGGCCATTGCTAGGTGTTAATGATACAGATTTAACCAAACAGACATATATTATAGTCTGGTACAAAGATTTTTAAAAAGTAACAACGAAGGATGATGAAAGTTATGAGAAGGGAAATATGAAATGCCAGGGGAATGTTAGTTAGGAAGGAGGCCTAACTAACCTAAGTCTGCCTTCCTTGGAATGGGATGTTTAAGTGAATACCTGACAGACAGCAGTGACCAAGCCAACTACGGGGATGAACACGCCACCCAGTGAGAGGGAATAGTAACTTGCAGGAGTCCAGACATAGGAGACAGCAGAGAAGCTTGAGGACTGAGAGAGACAGTACGACCAGAGCATGGAAAGAGAAGGCTGGCAGTAGATGCGAAGGGGCATGTGCAAGATTCTGGACTTTATTCTAACATAATGGAAAACCACTGAAGGGGTTTTAAGCAGAGAAGATTAAAAATTTAAGAACTGGGGCAGTTTTACAAGTGGTATAGAGTCTCAGAATACATGTGTAGACTTTAATTACTTCTTTGCAAGTCTCTACTATATGCCTCTCGCCAGCTTCCATTCCCTGCAGCACTTCTTAGTTCTCTTGGTCTAAACTCTCTCCAATTCCAAATTTCTGTTCACTCCCTTCTCTTTCTTCATCCAACGAACTTTGCAATGCCCTGAAAAGTGTACACATGGGAGACTCCCACTTCTGGGGAGGTGGACCAGACATATTTTTCCCTATCTCTCCTACTAATATACCTAAAATCCCTGGACAATATATACAACACAAACCTAAGCCTGAAAGGTGGAAGAAGATGGCGGACCTACCAGGGATCTCAGGACCTGAGGAACAACACAGTGGTGAGCTTCCCGGTTCCTTTATACCATGTATCCCAGACTTGGAAGTGAAGAAGACTGGCAAGGTGGAAATGCCCAGGCACACATATAGAAAAAGGCTCAACGAAAGCTACTCTCTCTAGCCAAAAAAACCAGAAAAGAAAGAATGTAGCGGGGAAAAAAAAACAAAAACAAAAAACCCTTGTAACAGTATCTGCTCTATTCTGGTCAAACACCACAGAAAAAAACTGTGCCCCCACACCCACTGTGATGCGTAATTTTATGTATCAAGTTGGCTGGACCACAAGTTGCCTAAATATTTGGTCAAACATTATTCTGCTGTGTCTGATGTGTCATGTTTTTAAATGAGATTAACATATGAGTCAGATTCAGTAAAGCAGATTGCCCTCCCTAATGCAGAAGGAAACATCTGTTCTTCTTGGGTCTCAAGCCTGCCAGCTTTCAAGCTGGAACTATATCACTGGCTCTCCTGGTTCTGAGGCCTTCAGAGTTGGACTGGAACTACACATTAGCTCTCCCAGGGCTCCGACTTGCCAAATAAAGATACTGGGACTTCTCAGCCTCCCAAATCCAGTGAGCTAGCTCCTTATAATCTCTTTATTTATATATTTATAGTTATGTTTTATGGTTGAAGCAAAAATTGTAATACTGTGTGATGTGGTTCTATATACACATAAAGAGAGAAAGAGAGAAAGAGAGAGGGAGGGGGGAGACATGTCTATACCCCCTAATGGTTCTGTCTCTCTGGAAAACCTTGACTAATACACTCACCCATGCCAGCCAAAGCTGTGTGGAAAACCTAGATTTCTACTCTCCACAGCACATAACAAGGTATCCCAGTCCTCCCTCTGCTGAGCAGGGTGTTATCAGAGAAGTCTATGAAAGTCGGGACTTTCAGTTCTAAGAGTGCAGTAACAAACCCCTACTCCTCCCACATGGAGAGTGCTAGTGGAATTCATGTAATGAGGCCCAATGGAGTGGTGTCAGAGGAGACTTACAAAATAATTAGTATTTTTAGCAATGCCCAATCCAACAGTAGTGAAGCTACTCTCACCATGTGTCGATGGAGGCCACATGGGGAGCAGTACTGAGACATTCCTATCCCTAACTAGTCGGTGAAGTACCAGAGAAGGCCTAGAAAGGGGCAGGAACCCCCATCTCTGTCCAGCAGTGAGGATGAGCACCCTCTATCAGGTATTAATGGAGGTTGAGAGGGGAACCTATACTTTTGCCCCCACCTAAAAGTAAGAAGGTAGGACCCCTTCCCTTATCAGAGCAGTACCAGAAGAAAGCAGCTACAACAGAAAGTTTAAATAAGATTTGGAGTCTCACAGTAAGATCTGGACATCCACAATGTCTAGATTTCAAAAGCAAATCATAAATCATACCAAGAACCAAAAAGATCTCAAACTGAATTAAAAAGCAGTAATCAATAGATGCCAACACTAAAATGACAGAGATGTCAGAATGATCTAACAATGATTTTTAAAACAGCCATGATAAAGTTGTCTCAATAAGTAACTGAAATCTTGAAACAAATGAAAATATACAAAGTTTCATCACAGAAATAGAAAAAGATATAAAGAATAACCAAATGAAAATTTTAGAACTGAAAAATACAGTAACTGAATGTTTAAAAAACTCTAAGGACTCAACAACAGAATAGATGGTTCAGAGGGGAAAAAAAAATGAATGAACAGGAAGAAAGGAACAAACAACAGAAATTTCCAATCTGAAGGAGAAAACAGGCTGAAAAAAAAATGGGACACTCAGGGACTTGTGGGGCTAGAACAAAAGACCTAATGTATCATAAGAGTCTCAGGAGAAAAGACAGAAGGTAGAACTCAAAAAGTCCTCAAAGACATAATGGCCAAAAATACCCCAAATTTGGCAGAAGACATAAACACACAGATTTATGCAAATATTACAAATGTAAAGGAATCCACACCAAATACATTTTCAAACTTCTGAAAACTAAAGACCAAAAAAACCCCAGAAATCTTCAAAGTGGCAGGAAAGAAATGACACGTTAGCTATAGGGAAAAACAATTTGAATGACTGGATTTCTCATCAGAAACCATGGAGGCCAAGGCAAGTGGCAGAGCCGTATTTTTCAAGTGCTGAAAGTAAGTAACTGTCAACCTAGAGTACTAAATTCATTGGAATATCCTTGAAGAATGAAGGGGCAATCAAGACATTCTATGATGAAAAGACTCTACTGCCAGCAAAACTACCCCCAAAGAATGGATAATGAAAGTTTTCTAATCAGAAAGGAAACAAAAGAATAGACACCCTGGAACATTGAAAGAAGATGATAAGCAAAAATAAAGGGTAAAAGTTAATAGGCTTTCCTTGTCTTAAGTTTTCTTAGGTTTTATGGTTGAAGTAAAATTACAGTACTGTGTGATGTGGTTCTAAATGAAGATTGGGAAGGGAATACAACTCAGAAATAAAAAGCAACAAACTACTGACAAATGCAACAACCTAGATGAATCATCAGGGAATTATGCTGAGTTTAAAAAAAAAAAAAAAAAAAAAAAGGCCGATCCCAAAAGCCTACATACTATATAACTCCATTAACATGACATTCCTGAAATGACAAAATCATAGAAATGGGAATAATTAATGGTTGGCAGGGCCTAAAGAGGGGATAAGGATGGGAGGAAAGAAGGTGTGGCTATAAAAGGGCAAAATGAGGGATCCTTGTGGTGATGGAAATGTTCTGTATCTTCACTGTATTGGTCAAAATCCTGGTTATACAGTTGTAATACAGTTTTACAAGATGTTCCCGCTGGAGAAAACTGAGTTGAAGGTACTTGGGATCTCTTTGTATTTCTTACAATTGAATGTAAATCTACAATTATCCCAAAACAAACAAAACTAATTAAAAGAAAAAAGAAAGAGGATACACATAGTTCTCATGCCTGCCCCTAGCTGTTCTCAACTCATTTAAATAGAGCTAAATCACTCAAGGTAATGCTTTCAATCTAGCTTCCTAAAGAAACCAGGTCCTTATCAATTTTGAACATTTGTAACTATAAACAAGATAAAATACTACTTAAAGCCAAATCTATTTCCATATATTAAACCTTCCTTTCCAGAATCTAATTATGGAGAGACAAGGCAGGTTGTCCAGTGTATTATCCCTGGTGGCAATCTCCTAGACACCTGAAAATAAGTTAGGTGGGACCAGTTAGATCTCTACCTCCCAACTGCAAGGACTAAGCACAGACTCAACTTTGCACAGGATCTGTAGGCAAAACTGGGCAGAGGACATTCCAGGACTAGTCTACAATCACCTTAAGCAGTTGCTGCCCAAGATGATCACCCCACTTAACCCATTTAGAAGGCTGCTCTCACAAGAGCCCTAAACGAAAGGAGAACGGAAAAGGACAGGTCCCTCTCTTGAAGCAAAACCTTCAGACCATCCAGCCAGACCTGGTCAGGAGAGACATATGCCTCTCCACAGGATATTGAGAGATCAAGGGCCTACATGCAAACTTCTGATCCTTCTGCCATTAAGTACAGCCTGTGCTATGCGCTGCTTATGGCTATGTGCCTGAAGTCTTTCAGTGCAAACACAGTGAGCCAATACCTGCTTTAAGAATATTCCTCTTAGTCTCAAAAACTTGCAGAATGCCTCTAAAAAAAAAGTCTGAATTTTTGGTCTCCAAAATTAAAATCAAAAAAAGAAAAAGCAATTATTTCTCTAATCTCTTCTTCAATGCACAGTCCTATCAACTGGCCTAGGTGAACTGCTTCTCTTGTTAGATATTTGTATATATTTAAAATTAAAGAAGGCAATATAGATATGTGAATAAAACACTGAACTGACAGAAAATCTAAATTTAAGCCTGTCAATTGTTTGAATGAGTGAATAGATCATTTTACTGCACTGTGACTATCTTACCATCTGCCAAATGAAGATATAATCTCTGGCTTTCCCTCTTTCATAAGGATGATGTGAGAAGAAATGAGCAGACACATTCCTTTGCTTTTTGGAACAACAGCATTAATTCTCATAATTTATATTCTAGAAGTCAATCAGGCAATGAAAACTGCATTATTTGAAAATGATTCAAAATTTTAACAAGCCCTACAATGAATACATACATATTCATATATATGTATACATATACGTATATGTGTATATATACGTATATGTATGCACACACATACACACACACACCAAAGTACATAAACATTCCTATACACAGATCAATAGATGTTTCTCTGTGGGCTATCAAAATTAGGCAGCTGTATTCCTGTATTAGTACACAGACACCATGAGTAGCTATGTAGATATGGGTATTTCTCTGTATGTGTATGTGTATATTTGTACTTTTCCTTTTTTTTCCTCACAGGTATGGCAAAAAAATAATCTAGGAAAGACCTGACTCCCCAGAACCAACATTCTAATCAAGCCTCAGGAATAAGGTGATGTACTAGACACCAATACTTATTATTCACATCATCTCAGGGAAACATGAATTAGACAAAGAAGGCACCTATTGCTTCATTCTGTGTTTAGCTTTTAGAGTCTGTCCACTATTTGGCATGAACTCCTAATACAAAAACATATGGCAACAGCTGCTATAACAATGGCCTTGAATGATCTGCAGCTCATGGAGGTGGAAATGAAGCAGAAAGGAGAGTGTGAGAACAATTAATGTAAGGCTTTACTTTTAAGAGCTTTTAAAATTGTATTATTTTTCAAATTATTTTAGCTTGATTTATATTATTAAAATTCCCCATGTTTATTTATACCTCTACCTATTACATAAACAAACAGGACTATAATAAGATAAAATATTCCAAAATACATGAAACTGCTTCCATAGTTAACTGACCAGCTTCTGAGTTTAGAACAGTTAGTAGAGAATTCTGATAGGAGAAAAGACAACAGGACAGTTTCAAGAAGTCATTAACTGTTGAATGCTATGAAGGACCAATAAGATGAAGAATAAAATGGTCCACAATCATTCAAATATGATTACCATGATCATACTAAAATGAATTATGTATTTTTTATACATTTCAATATCTTCCTAAAATTTATATATTACTTAGTCCTCTCTGCTTCAAAGTGAGCCAGTTAACAACATATTGGTCTGAGAGTATCAAAGAATGAAATGCGCATGAAACCTAAGCGGACTGTAGGCTCAAAGCTCCTTGTGCCAGACAGCCTGGGTGCCTACTTTGATTCTGTTTATTGGTTGTATGACATAAGGCAAGTTATTCAACCCTCTGTGTGTCTGTGTACACATGCAAACATTTGTAAAATGGAGATAAATAATAACTACTCAAGTATATTATGAAGATTAAATAAGATACTTGCCAGGCACACAGCACATAATAATATTTGTCATGATTATGAACATCTGTGTGATTGTACTAAGTTCTATTCTCAGTTCAAACCTTCCAGAGTTAGATTTAAACATATGCCCAAGGGGCACCTGGCTGGCTCAACTGGTTGAGTATGGGACACTTGACCTCAGGGTCATGAGTTCAAGCCCCATGATGGGCATGGAGACTACTTAAAAACAAACCAAAAAAACTACATATGCTCAAGACAAGCACTATATACAATACAAACACATATTTAAAAAAAAAAAAGTCTATCAAGAAATATTTCTCAAATTGAAGGGCACTAAACCAGATGCTGGGAAAACAGTGGTGGCTCTAATTCCTTTTAATCCAACTAGTTACTATACAAATATAGTTAAAAGTTCAAATCTTTTCTCAGATAAATAAAAGCCACAGCCTATCAAAAAGTTACTATGAGATCCAAAAGTTACTTTCTATAGTTAAGAAAGGACAAAATATTGATTGATCTTTGGAGAAAAGCAAAAATATTGAATGGTATTATATATCCTGACTCTAAGGAAAAGGTGAGGCTCTTCATCAAAGGTAAAAATTAAAATTGAGGCAGCAAGCATGAGTGCCACCTGCTGGTAAAATATAAATTCTCAGTATGTTGACTGAAATAGAAACCAGTTGTACTAGAAATTTCAACTCACTAGATTAGAGGTCATCTGTTTCCAACAATCATTTCTTCACACTGATACAGAATATCAGCTCTTCCTGCCTGGCAAAGAAAGTCTTTAGTCAGCTGGTCTTCCTCCATTTCAAGAAATTCAACAGTAGGAGGCACATAAATCCAAGAGCATTTTTACATTATCCCTGGGTAATTTTAGACTGAAATACACATCCTGATTTCCACCCACTTATACTAGCCCTCCTTTTGCTGCAATACAGTAAACCCCTATTTCACAGCCCGTCATCAACTGAAGGCAGACATGTTTCCACTTACTTACTCCTCAGATTAAACAACCCCACTATATTTTTTTCAGTCATTTTTAAATCTCCCACCATCCTGGTTGTGGATGTAGCTTAATCTGTCAGTAGTCCATAAATACCTCAGAGCTTTTATTTCCAACCAATAGCCCAATGGAACTATTCCTTACCTTTATCTTGGGCCTTAACACACTATTAACTCATGCTGTTTGTGGTCAACTGAAATCTTATCCAGCTAGATCTTCCCAAACCAGTATTCATGTACTTAAATTATCTGGATCTAATGCAGTCTTGATGTTCATCCTTGTTGAATTTTATCTCATGACAATTTGGTTCCATTTTGTCAAGATCATTTTGAACTCAGACTCCTGGTGCCACCCACCTATATTTGACAAGTCACTCACTAAATCGTCACCCCAAATCAATTATAAAAAATTGCACAAGGGGGCGCCTGGGTGGCTCGGTCGGTCAAGCGTCCGACTTCGGTTCAGTTCATGATCTCACAGTCTGTGAGTTCGAGCACTGCGTCGGGCTCTGTGCTGACAGCCCAGAGCCTGGAGCCTGTTTCAGATTCTGTGTCTCCCTCTCTCTCTGCCCCTCCCCTGTTCATGCTCTGTCTCTCTCTATCTCAAAAATAAATAAACGTTAAAAAAAAAAATTAAAAAAAAATTGCACAGGAAAGAGCCCTAACATGTAATTAATACCAAGCCACCAAAGAATACTCTTTGGGTAGGGATGTTTATCTAGCTACAAATCTACTTACTATTTACTTATCTATTTACTACTCATCAATCTATTTCAGCCATTAGGATAATGGAAAATTCAGACAAACGCTTTAATGAAATCAAGACATTATGTAATAGGCATTCCATGGACATGCTGTCCTCAAATTCCTTTCAAAACGGCAATTTATGAGTTTAACGTGGTCAATTTCAAGCAAGCTCACAGAAAACATTCATACACCACACTGGAACTATCAGTGGATAATTTCTTAAGTCCACTCTTCCTTTAAAAAAAACTCTAAGAGCCAACTTATTTAATTATTTCATGATTAACTAATTAAGATCAAACACTTAAAATGGCAGATTCATAGCCAACCATACATGGATTTCACTCATCCTAATGGACTGAAGATCATCTTTTTCAGAAGAAAATTGTCCTCCTGAGTGAAATAAATTGTGTCTCCTCTGCTGAGGCATCCATGCTTAATTGAATATGCTTTATTTAAAAAAAAACGATCCAAAGTTACATAAAAATTATGAATAGTGACACAGACTGTTCAAACAGTATCCTGGGTTATAATTCTACTGAGTTTTGAGTTTTAAACAATCATTATGCAACTAACTATATATCACATATGCTGGGCTTCAGCTTTTTAATATATTTTTAACTAGATTTTTCCACTTTAAAGACCATTCTCTTTGCTCATGAAAATGGGAGCAAAATAAGAAGTGCTCTTCTTCAGTACAGTATAGCAATCCAGATGTGGACCCTGAAGCCCAACTTCCTGAATTCTAATTCCAGTTCTATCATTTATGAACTGTGTAACCTGGAACAGGTTACTTAACCTCTCTGTGCCTCAGTCTCATCTATACATATGAATAATAACAGGACTCATCTTACACAGTTATGAAAGAATTAAATGAGTTAATATATGTAAAGCATTATTAACAGTGCCTGCCACACAGGAAGCATTAAATGGCTTAGATGTCTGCTGTCATTCTCATCCTTGATCATCTATTAACATCACCCCTTTCTCACCGATCTGTTCCTTGCACTTGTTCTGAAAATAACCATACAGAACACTAGTTAGGTAAGAGCTGGGCTTTGAAGTCAAAGGCCTGGATTGGAGTACAGACCCCAACACTTACCAGCAATGTTACCTTGGAAAATCACCTAATTTCTCCCAACCTAACTTTCCTCATCTATGCATTGGGATTAAAAACAGTATCTATCTCCATGGGGTTGTTGTGAGAATTAAATAAAAATTAAATACAAAAAACTTTACACAGTGCTTGGCATGTAGAATATACTCAGTGAATCTTGGTCACAATCCCTTATTTTGTAACCCTTAGCATGTTAGTAGGCACAATCCAGGTACTATTTTCCTTTCTGACAGTCTTACAGGTTCATGCTGCTTTTTACATAGATCTTTGATTATCTGCCTCTCTCCATCTTTTGTAGCTGTTCTGTGCTTTGTAGACAGACACTTCTCTCAACACTCGTCCCCATTTCCATTCTCTTTGAATTTTTGTGGTTATTATGTCAAAATTTAAGAATTTCCTGTTCTTTGTGAATCCATTTGTATTTTGAGGCCTATAACCATGAGACTGTGCCCATAGTTTTCTTCTGAAACATGTACTTTCTCACAGGATTCAAGCTGAGCTTATTTTGCAACATTATTACAATCTTTAAAATAAAGTGGTATTTTTTTCCCTTAGGAGTCTATCTACTCTATTCCCCCAATTACTGGTAAAAAGTAAATCCAGAATAATGGTTCACCATTGTTTCCTTCAGCTTCTGTCTCCTTAATGAGACTAAATCATTAATAAATCAAAAATTTGTAGGAGATATTCTTTTAGCAGAATGAAACTTCCAACATATATCTAGAAGTTGAACAACACATTACTACTACAGTTTGTTTCTCTGTAAATTTTATAAACTGCATTAGAAGCAATCATCTATAGGGGCGCCTGGGTGGCTCAGTGGTTTAAGCGTCCGCCTCTTGATTTCAGCTCAGGTCATGATCTCATGGTTTGTGAGATCAACCCCCGTGTTGGGCTCTGTGCAGAAAGCACAGAGCCTGCTTGGGATTCTCTCTCTCTGCCCCTCCCTCACTCATGCTCTTGAAATTAAAAAAAAAAAAAAAAAGAAAGAAACAATCATCTACAGTCCCTGTCATGCCAAGATTCTTTCATATTTCTCCACCAGAACATCACTTTTTTTCCTTTCTTTTATAGCTCTCTGCCATATCCTTCCCCAGCACTGTGGTTTCTGTATCACACATACACACACCCCTCATTAGCCCCTCCCAGTGTTCCCTATGGTTTTTTCTTTTTTTTTTTCAACAAGGTGTACCTTTCAATAGCCAGAGTTCTTTCATAAGTACCATCTCATCACTTCAAGGTAATAGACATCCCCTTGTTAAAATACTGTATTCTATTTACACTGCAATGGTATACAAAATTTATATACAAGATATTGCTGCCAAACAGTATTGTCCCCATGTGCTTTCTTTCTGCCGTACGCCTTCCTCTTATCTTTTTCCGTAATTTTATAGGGGCTCATTTCTCTATTTTATTGATAAATGTAATGAGCTTGCAGTCAAATAGTAATAAGAGTTACCCTGCCAGAAGCCCACTACTATGACATTAAAGAGTACAGCTCAGGAAACCAAATCCTTCTCTCATACCTTCCATCTCTAGCCTTGTCTTCCAAAGTTACTAGCATCAAGTAAATAGATATGTAAATAGATAAGCTGTGCCTGCTCTTTAGAACTTCAAAACCCTTAGATGTCTTTTAAATGTTTCCATTAATGTAAACAAGAAAAATAACCTTGACTGGAGTGCAAACTTTAAGACAGCGAGGACCATGTCTATTTTACACACTGTATGTCCAGTGCCTAGTACATGTAAGACCAGGAGGTGCACACTTTGGCCCATGGACCAAGTCCCGCCCACAGCCTGTTTCTGAATGGCTCATAGCTAAGAATGGTTTTTACATTTTTTAAGCGTTGTTTAAAAGAAAGAAGAAAGAAAGAAAACAAACAGGAACATATGACACAGACCATATGCTCCCCACAAAGCCTAAATTTGCCCATCATGGCCCTTCTTAGAAAATGTTCACTGACTCCTGTATTAGACCCTCCAATAATTGTTACAAGTGAAGGCAGGGAAGGGAGAGGCGAGGGAGCTCTAAAAAATGGAGAAGGACAAACAGAAATTTGCAATAAATATAACTGGTGATCACTACAAACAGTAAAACTCACATAACAAAAATTGTACATGTCTTTAAACCGTTCCTTGACTTCCATTTTCAATGAGTTCCAGCAGAAACTAAAGATCTTTCACCTGCATGTTTTAGAGATCTTTTTGTTTGTTTGTTTGTTTGTTTGTTTTTTTTTTTTTAGGTAACCAAGCTGTTGTTGAATCACAGGTGCTCCTAGGAGAACTAAATTTAAACCTTGGTGGTACACCTCTTCTCCAACTAGCCTAGTTAACATAAATGTTAGTCATCAGCCAGGTGTCAGCCACTGGGAGGTGTCAGTTCATAGGTATATACCTATAGGTATATATGAGGTATATACCCTCATGTACACATCCTTGCCATCCATACGGCACTAGACCTAAGCATCAACACTCCACATTTTACCATCTATCCCCATGTTACCTATTACTTCAAAATTTCATTATTTAGAATGCTCCAAAAGCCCTTCAATAAAGTTTTGAATGCTGCAAATGTTTAACCAAAGCATGAAAGCCCTATTCTCAAGTAATATAAAAGAGCAGTATTAGACCTATTCATAGCAATGTCTATTAGAAGCACATGCAAAGATGTACCTGAAAATGCTGCTCCATCACTTGGATTTTTCCCTGGTCTGGACACTTTTTCAGAGCTCGATCTGCATAGTGGAATAGGATTTCTACCATCTGTAAGGAAAACAGCCTTGTATAGAAAATCAAAATATATCTCTAAAATTTTTCAGTACTTAATATATGTAGGTCCTCCTAAATAATACAGAATTGAGTTTTATTAAAGATATAACTTTTTAAAAAAAATTTTTTTAATGTTTTTATTTATTTTTGAAATAGATAGAGACAGAGCACGAGCAGGGGAGGGGCAGAGAGAGAGGGAGACACAGAATCTGAAGCAGGCTCCAGGCTCTGAGCTGTCAGCACAGAGCCTGATGCAGGGCTCGAACTCACCGACTGTGAGATCATGACCTGAGCTGAAGTCGGACACCCAACCAACTGAACCACCCAGGCACCCCAAAGATATAACTTAAAATTAAAAAAAAAAAAAAAAAAAAAAAATATATATATATATACATATATATATATATATAAAATATATATGTATAAATGTATATTTACATGTTTTATACATATATATATAATTTAAAAAATTCAGTGGCAGTTTTTAAGAGCCTCTTATGCTTTGGCTCTCTCCCACTCTAACCTCTTTTTTTTTTTTTTTTTTTTTTCCCCTTCCCCTCCCCCATGGGTTTCTGTTAAGTTTCTTAGGATCCACATAAGAGTGAACACATATGGTATCTGTCTTTCTCTGTATGGCTTATTTCACTTAGCATCACACTCTCCAGTTCCATCCATGTTGCTACAAAGGGCCATATTTCATTCTTTCTCATTGCCATGTAGTACTCCATTGTGTATATAAACCACAATTTCTTTATCCATTCATCAGCTGATGGACATTTAGGCTCTTTCCATAATTTGGCTATTGTTGAGAGTGCTGCTATAAACATTGGGGTACAAGTGCCCCTATGCATCAGCACTCCCATATCCCTTGGGTAAATTCCTAGCAGTGCTATTGCTGGGTCATAGGGTAGGTCTATTTTTAATTTTTTGAGGAACCTCCACACTGTTTTCCAGAGTGGCTGCACCAATTTGCATTCATTTGACAATAAATTTCATATATTGAAAAAAAAAATTCAGTGGCTTTATTTCCCAATATTTTTAACCTCAGACTAATTTCTTGCAGCCTCAGGGCTAGTACTGATTTGCTAATCTCCAGGTTCTAGACTCAGTAGTACCTCTGTTGCTCAGGAAATGAAAAATCAAAGTTAAGGTCTTCAGAAAGCTCTGCTGTAGGTCTTTGCCTCGAGAACACAGACAGAACACAAATTCCTAAAGTATTTTAGCTAACACTGAGACAATTAATCATTCATGAGTCTGAAGAGTGACCAATTTCTATTCATGTTTTCTATATGCTTACACTTATTTTGGAATGTAATTTTTACCAATGCACTTGCACAATAAAAACAGAGAAGAATGACTATAATAAATGAATTTAAATTCAACCAGGTCTAGATTAGGAAAACAAAGTCAATATTAAATATTGGCATTAATCATATTAATGCTAATTAATAATAATAAAATCAGCCATCTCTGTTACCTCAGGCAACACAAACACTTGCATGTGTAGTATTTCTCATAATTACTTATCTGTTCATAAAAACTAACAATTGTCAACTTTCTATGGGCTATATATAATCACACTCATAAATAATCCAGATCCCTGAGTTTTTCCGTCCTCCTTTCTGCTGTCCTTTGGCTCTTTTTTTTTGTTTTGTTTTGTTTTACAATTTTATCATCGTCATAAGGGAGTGAGCAAGGGAAAAAAAGAAAGGTGGTAAGAAGAAGGTTTAAAAGAATTCAAGATGACACCAGGGAATTATACACTCGTTTTTTTACACACTCTCTCCTTGACTGTAGCCATTTACCTAATCATGCCCCAAAATTATTAGCTGATACCAAAGGCAAATCTGTACTGTACCCTAGTAAAGCCCCTATTAAAATACTCACCCGATCTGCAACAACAGCTTTTCGCTTACTGGCATCCCCTGATAATCCTGCAGAGAAGCAAAATTCAGCACAAAAACAAAATCCATAATGTGCTAACAAAAGGCATAATTATAACAATCCTTAGATATCAAAGTATTGGCTAATATGCCATAGTAAGAGCATCTCACATCTGTTGGATCAGATAACCTATCAACGTACTTTCTTTTTATTCCAACTATAAATTCTCCTTATGAAATTAAAGAACTTTAAAATCAACATTTAAAATTCTATGTCCTGTATTTGTCATTAACCTTTTTCACTGGAAGTCTGTAAGGTTTGATGATATTTTGTTTAGAAAATATTTGAACGCTATGCTAAAAAATGTCCTATGAGTGATTAGTATTCATTTTCTCTACTCCAGAAAAACAATGTCTACTACACTGGTATTCTGTCAACTTACCCACTACTGCTTTTGCTTTTCCTTCATGGAAAGACCATGCAAGAGCCAAGGCTTCTGTAAGACAATCTTGTTTCAGAAGATGATCCACTCTCTAAAATGAGTAAATGAGAGAAGCTAAACCCCTTTGTCTGACCAACTACTAGGTAGAATTCCTATTCTACCTAATACCTTTTCAGACGTTATTGCTTAACAGCTAAAATTATTCCAATAATCATGTGACTATCTTATTTCTATGAAAACAATTTCTTAAAGCACTACATAGTACAGTGATTGTATGGGCTAATACAGGTAGCCACAAGGCCTAAATATGAAAAGAGGAAATAGCTGGAATGTCACTCTAACAGAAAAGGTTAGTTGTTTACCACAACATCCATTCACACCCTCCTCCCTTGTTTTTAAAATTTTTTTAATGTTTTTATTTATTTTGGAAGGAGAAAGAGAGATAGAGCGTGAGTGGGAAGGGGCGGGGGTGGGGGGAGAGACAGAATCAGAAGTGAGCTCCAGGTTCTGAGCTGTCAGCACAGAGCCTGGCGTGGGGCTTGAACTCAGGAGTCATGAGATCATGACCTGAGCCGAAGTCAGACAGACACTCAACGGACTGAGTCACCCAGGTGCCTCCATTCCCTCCTCCTTAGTAACAAATCCCAAGTTTACCTGAGACAGCAATATACCAGCAAAAGGACACTTCTAAGACTCCCTTGTAGCCACTTGGGGCCATGTGACTAAGTTCTAGCCAATGATAAATAAGTGGAAAAGTTTGGCCTTTCTTGGGGATAACCTTAAAAGGCAGGCGCCAGCCCTTTTCTTCCCCTTCCTCCTTCCTGGAATGTGGACTTAACAGCTGGAGCTCCGGCAGCCACAATGGAACATTAAATGACTTTGAGACTAGAATCCACACACAAGAATGGTGGAATAGGACAGTATACTAAAGACCACTGAGCTGCCACACTAGCCACAGACTACCTACCTCCAGATTGTTTTTACATTAGACAGAAATCTTATTGAAGCCACTGTTATTTTAAATTTCCTGACTTTTGTAGCTAAATCTAATCCTAATTTATAGTCAGTATTAGCAAATCAAGTACCTAATAGTTATAAAGATTCTGATGTATACTTCTGAAATTAAAAAGCACAAATCCAAATAATCTTTTCCTGCAAAGTCAAAACAGAATGTTAAGATGCTAATCAATTCAACAGCTCTAGCATATAAAATTACTTTGAACTCACCTCTCTCCAGCTTCTCAGCATCATCACATAAACAGACTAGAAAATAAAGAAACAATAATTAAAATGATCATCTTTAACAGCTTAGTTTGGGAGACACATTTGTCCCAGTCCTGCATCTCATTTTACATCTCTTTAGGTAAAAATATTTCATAGTACAATTAGAAGTATTTACTAAAGGGTTTTCAAGGGCCCACATTAAAGAGTAAATCAAACAAATATTTAAAGTCTGCAGTCCAAGGAATTAATTCCACCGGCAAGAAACAAAGAATGCCCCAAATCCCTGTAATATTTTGAATTTTAATAATGAATATTTCTCTAAGTTAAAAAAAAAAAAGCAAGGAATAAATTGATATACAAGCAAGCTCCTATTCCGGTGATTCTATTTTAAGTCAAATACCTCAATGCATTTTAATATATCCTAAGCTGATCTAAGCTAAAGGATATGACAAATATACATGATAAGCTATCTTCCTCGTCTTGAAAACCATAAATGTAAAGATTATGAAAGTATATCCTTGAATCAAGAAAATAAGCATCCTAGAACCTAAATGAAAGTAAAAATGTCTGAAAGACAAAATAAATTAGCTAAAAATCACAACTATATACCCCTGAAAGGGGCACCTGGCTGGCTCAGTCATTAGAGCATGCAACTGTTGATCTCAGGGTTGTGAGTACAAGCCCCACACTGGGCACAGTGGTTACTTAAAAACTAAATCCCCTAAAAAAAAATAAAATACACACACACACACACACACACACACACACACACACACCCTAAAAGTGTTAGATTCCTGATGATCAATATGCACTCTGTAATGCACTGCTCTCTGTACCAGCAACCCCCTTCAGCCGCAACTATCCTGGCACAAACAGATGTCAAGTCAGAGTGGAAGAGCTTACTTTTGTCCCCAAGTAAAAGATCTGACCACCGTAACTACTGATGGACTGATAACAAGCCTTCTCTCCAACCAAAGCCTATAAAGAAAAAAGTAAAAATAACATGTATTAGAGAATTGACATTTTAAAGAATGTCAATTACACAGACATTTTAGATCAACAGTTTTATCCCACAAATTAGTGAGGGAAAAATGTCAGTCAAGCGCCAGTCAGTGAAGTGGCAGAAAAGACAAAGTGCAAAAAGTTAATTCTCTGCCTACCCACGGCCTTTTTATTTTTCAGAATAATACAAAAATGGGAAGAATAAGCCAACTTTCTAAATCTAAAGGGAAAATGCTGCAACCTGCCCATTACTGGAAGACAGGTATTCACTGCTTCTGACAAAGAATAGGGCTGTTTGAAAATGGCACCTCTATGTTCTTTGAAATAAACACCAATATAAAACACAAGAAGAAACTGGAAGACAAAGCAGAATAATACATGGAAGTCAGCATAGCCCAGCAAAAGAGAAATGAAACCTACCATGTGATAAATTTGGATTGCCAATTTTGGCTCGGTCACTTAAGGTATGACCCTAAACATGTTTCAAACTTCTGACATTCATTTTTCATCTTTGAAAAACCATGCAGTTTCCATGAAACTTAAATATATTAACATTTATAAATGTCCCAAAATATGCAAATGGCCAATAACTGATAACTAGGATAACTTTTAAACTTAAGCTATGAAATTTAAAAACATGTCCAAAAGTAGACAGAATACTCTTCATCCATTAATCAGCTTCATTAATTACCAGTATCATCACCAATCTTGTCTCACCTATATTCCCACTGACTCCCCTATACACAGTGTAATTTTGAGATGAATCTCAGACTTTGATTATTTCATTTATAAAAATTCAGTATATGCATAAATTAGTCCTTTTTAACATAACCACAACTTCATTAGCATATTTTAAAAAATTTAACAATCATTCCTTAGTATGAAATATCCAGTGTTTAGATTTCAAATGGTCTCATAAATGTCAAATGTTGTTGAGATTTTTGTTGTTTTGTTTTTGCTTTTTCTACATTTCATTTGACTAAATCTAAGATCCAATGAAAGGCCACATGTTGGAGCTGGCTGATAGGTGCCTTAATTTTCTTTTAATTTATAGGTGTGACTCCATCTCTCTCAAACCTTTATTTTCCTTGAAGTTAACTGTTGAAGAAACTGGAATGCTTAATTCCATAGTTTCCCACTATCTGGATTTTGCTAACTGCATCCACATGGAATCTTTTAACATGTTCCTCTGTCTTCCATATTTTCTCTAGAAGATGCTTGATCAGAATCAGCATCTCTGATTTTGGGGGGTTTTTTTGGCAATACTACTTTAAGTATGATGTTAGCTTTAAGATTTTGTAGATGCCCTTGATTATCAGGTTGAAAAAGTTCCCTTCTATTCCCAGTTTGCTGTGAATTTTCTCAGGAATGGCTATCGAACTTTGTCAAATACTTACTTCTGAGATGATATTATGGTTTTTCTTTTACAATCAACTAGTACGGTAAATTATATTGATTTTGAATGTTAAGCACCCTTGCATGCCTTGGATAAACACCATTTGCTCATTTTAGTACTCTTATTATACATTGCTTGTTTCCATTTGCTAATATTTTGAGTATTTTTGCTTCTATGCTTATGAGGATATTAATCTGTAGTGTTCTCTATTGTAGTATCTTTGTCTGATTTTATCATCAATCTAATCTCATAAAAAGAGTTACATGCTCCCTTTTCCTCCATTTTTTAAAGATTTTTGTGTACAGTTTTGTTTTTTTTTTTTCCTTAAATATGATAGACTTCACCAGTGAAGCTGTCTGGGCCTGGGGCTTCTCTGTAGAGAATCAATCATTTCTTTAACTGATGTACAGTGACTTAGACTTTCTATTGCTTTTGAGTCAGCTTTGGTAATCTGTGCATTCCAAAGAATTTTTCCATTTCACCTAAAGTTGTTGAATTCATTGGCATAAAATTATGCACATTATCTTTTTAATATCTATACTCTCTACAGTGATGACACCTCTTCCATTCCTGATACTGGTAACTGTGTCTTCCCTTTTCCTTAATTAGTCTCACTAGAGGCTTATCAATTTTATTTCTCTTTTAAAGAACCAGCTTTTGATTCCTTTGATTTTCTCTAAGGTCTGTCGATTTTCTATTTAACTGATTGGTGTTCACCTTTTTATTTCTTTCTTCAATCTAAGTTATATTTCTCTATTTCCTTAATTAAGGTAGAAGCTTAGGGCATTAATTTGAGATTTTTCTTCTTTCCTAATATACGTATTTAATGCTATAAGTTACTCTTAAAAACTGATTTAACTGTAGGCCCCAGATTTTGATATGTTGTAATTTCATTTTCATTCAGTTTAAAATATATTCCAATTTCGTCTGAGATTTCTTCTTTGACTCATGGGTTATTTACAAAAGTGTGGTTTAAATTCCAAATATTTGGGTTCTTCCCAGACTTACTCTGATGATTCCTTCAACAATTTATGAAAGTTTGTTTTATGGCTTATCATATAACCTATATTGGTGCATACTCCACGTGCTCTTGAAAAAAGTTTGTAACTTGCTTTTGTTTGGTGGAATATTCTGTAAATGTCACTTAGGTCAATTGGTCAATCAATAGTGTCTAAGTTTTCCACACCTTTAATGATTTTCTGTCTACTAATTCTATTAATGACTGAAAGGAGTTTTGTGTAATTGTGGTTTGTAAGTTTCTCCTTTCCATTCTGTCAGTGTTTGTTTCACACGTATTGGAGGTCTGACATTGGGTGCTTAAATCTTTAAGATGGTTTATCTTCTTGTAACCCCTTTTTACCAATTTGAAATTTCTCTTTATCTCAGACAATATTTCCTACTCTGAAATCTAGTGATTATGATTAGAGTTTGCAGGGTATGTCTTTTTCTATCATCTTTTAATTTATCTAGGTCTTCGTACTTAATGCGTTTTGTCCACAGCACAGATTTGGTTCTTAAATTTCTTTATCCAGTCTGACAATCTACCTTTTAATTGAAATCTTTAGACTATTTCCACTTGCTGTAATTGATATGGTTGGCTTTAGATTGATGATCATATTAACTGTTTTTTCTACTTGTATTGTCTGTTCCTATTTTTTAGGCTTCACTGAATTTAATATTTTTTAACATTCCATTTTGTCACTACTATTAACTTATTTAGTTACACATCTTTTTTTCAGCGATTCCTCTAGTGTTTACAACATGTAACTTTAAGTCATCTCTATCTACATTTAAGTAATATCATACTATTTGATGTATAATGTAAATCCTTATAATGATATACTTCTATGCCCCACTCCCTGCTATGCACTATTTTCATCATACACACTACTTCCACATTATCATAAACATTACATTATTTTTGTTTTAAATAGTCAATAGCTCTTGTTAAATAACAGTGCTGAGATATAATTTATATACCACATAATTCACTCATTAAATGTAAAATTCAATAATTTTAATACATTTACAGTTGCCCAACCATCACTAAAATCCAGTTTTAGAACATTTCTATCAATCCACAAAGACCCCTTGTATTCATTTCCAGTCAACCCTTATTCCCACTCCCACTCTCAAGTAACCACTACTCTACATCTATCTCCGTCAACTTGGCTTTTCTGGACATCTCACAGAATCAATCTTTCCATATGGCTTCTTTCACTTAACATAGTTTTTGAAAAGGTTCATCCATCCATGTTGTAGCACGTGTCAGTAATTCATCCTTTTTATTGTGGGACAGTATTCTATTACATGGCTATGTCACTTTTTATTCATCCACTTACCAAGTGGTGGACATTGGACTGTTTCCATTTTTTGGCTATTACGAATAATGCTGCCATGAACATTTGCGAACAAGTGTTTCTGTGGACATATTTTCACTTCTCCTAGGTATATACCTAGGAGAATTGCTCAAATGAATCCTTATGAATATGTTTAACATTTTGAGGAACTGCCACAATGTTTTCCACAGCAGCTGTACCATTTCCCACCAGCAGCATATAACAGTCCCATTTTTTCCTTATCTTCACCAATACTTATGACTGTCTATGTTTTTAGTTACAGCCAGCCTAGTGGGTATGAAGTGAATATCTCATTGCGTTTTGATATGCATTTCCTTAATGATTAACAACGCGGAACATCTTGGCTATGCTTATTGACCATCCATATATCTTTGGAGATTGCTCAAATTGTTTCTGATGAGGAATCTGCTTTCATACTTACTGTTGCTCTTCTGCATTTAATGTGCCTTTCTTCTCTAGCTGCTTTAATATTTTTCTCTTTAACTACTTATTTTGAACAATCTATATACGGTTTTATTTTACTTGTGCTTGGGTTGGCTGAGCTTCTTTTTTTTTAATTTTATTTTTTTAATTTACATCTAAGTTAGTTAGCATATAGTGCAACAATGATTTCAGGAGTAGATTCCTTAATGCCCCTTACCCATTTAGCCCAAACCCCACTCCCACAACCCCTCCAGCAACCCTCTGTTTGTTCTCCATATTTGAGAGTCTCTTACGTTTTGGTCCCCCTCCCAGTTTTTGTATTTTTGCTTCCCTTCCTTATGGTTCATCTGTTTTCGTATCTTAAAATCCTCATATGAGTGAAGTCATATATTTGTCTTTCTCTGACTAATTTCGCTTAGCATAATATCCCCCAGTTCCATCCACGTAGTTGCAAATGGCAAGATTTCATTCTTTTTGATTGCTGAGTAATACTCCATTGTATATATATACCACATCTTCTTTATCCATTCATCCATCGATGTACATTTGGGCTCTTTCCATACTTTGGCTATTGTTGACAGTGTTGCAATAAACATGGGGGGTGCATGTGTCCCTTTGAAACAGCACACCTGTATCCCGTGGATAAATGCCTAGTAGTGCAATTGCTGGGTCGTAGGGTTGTTCTAGTTTCAATTTTTTGAAGAACCTCCACAGTGCTTTCCAGAATGGCTGCACCAGTTTGCATTCCCACCAACAATGCAAAAGAGATCCTTTCTCCACATCCTCACCAACATCTGTCATTGCCTGAGTTGTTAATGTTAGCCATTCTGACAGGTGTAAGGTGGTATCTCATTGTGGTTTTGATTTGTATTTCCCTGATGATGAGTGATGTTGAGCATTTTTTCATGTGTCAGTTGGCCATCTGTATGTCTATTGATGTCTTTTGCCCATTTCTTCACTGGATTATTTGTTTTTTGGGTGTTGAGTTTGATAAGTTCTTTATAGATTTTGTATACTAACCCTTTATCTGATATGCTGTTTGCAAATATCTTCTCCCATTCCGTCGGTTGCCTTTTAGTTTTGCTGACTGTTTCCTTCACTGTGCAGAAGCTTTTTATTTTGATGAGGTCCCAATAGTTCATTTTTGCTTTTGTTTCCCTTGCCTCCGGAGAGGTGTTGAGTCAGAAGTTGCTGCAGCCAAGGTCAAAGAGGTTTTTGCCTGCTTTCTCCTCTAGGATTTTGATGGCTTCCTGTCTTACATTGAGGTCTTTCATCCATTTTGAGTTTATTTTTGTATGTGGTGTAAGAAAGTGGCCCAGGTTCATTCTTCTGCATGTCGCTATCCAGTTTTCCCAGCACCACTTGCTGAAGAGACATTGTCTTTATTCTATTGGATATTCTTTCCTGCTTTGTCAAAGATTAGTTGACCATACGTTTGTGGGTCCATTTCTGGGTTCTCTATTCTGTTCCATTGATCTGAGTGTCTGTTCTTGTGCCAGTACCATACTGTCTTGATGATTACAGCTTTGTAATACAGCTTGAAGTCCAGGGTTCGCTGAGCTTCTTGAAAATTTGTGTTTATAGTTTTGGAAAGTTTTTGATCATTCCTTCTTCCATTTTCTTCCTCTTTTTTTTTTTTTAAACATTTTTATTTATTTTTGAGAGACAGAGAGAGACAGAGTACAAGTGGGGGAGGGACAGAGACAGAAGGAGACACAGAATCTGAAGCAGGCTCCAGGCTCTGAGCTGTCAGCACAGAGCCCAACATGGGGCTCAAACCCACAAACCACAAGATCATGACCTGAGCTGAAATATGATGCTTAACCGACTGAGCTAATCAGGTGCCCCTCTTCTCCTTTTCTTCAGAGATTCCAACTGCTCATATGTTAGCCTACTCAATGTGTCTCACAGGTCACAAATATTTTTTTAAATTATTTTTTCTGTGTTTCATTTTGGATAAATTCTATTGCTCTATCTTCAAGTTCACTAATGTTCCTATAATGTCTACTCTCTAACATTAATCTCATCCAGGGCATTTTTCATTTCAAGCACTGTAATTTTTATCTCTAGAAGTTAGATTTGTACTTTTCTAAATATCCTTCATGTCACTACTTAACTTTTTGGATATATGGGCTATAGTTATAATAACTGTTATGTCCTTGTCTGCTAATTCTAACATCTGTTTCCGGTCTAAGTCAGTTTTGATTGATTTGTCTCCTCACTCTAAATTGTGTTTCTCTTCTTCTTTACATGCCTAGTAATCTCTGACTGAATGGCAGACACTGTGAATTTTATCTTGTTGGGTTCTGGACATTTCTGTTTTCCTATTGATATTCCTGTGCTTTTGGGGGGCACCTGGGTGTCTCAGTTGGTTGAGTGTCCTACTCTTGATTTTGGCTCAGATCATGATCTTTTGGCTTGTGAGATGGAGCCCAGTGTCAGTCTCTGCGCCAACCGAGCAGAGCCTACTTGGGATTCTCTCTGCCCCCTCCATGCTCACACTCACTCTCCCTCTCAAAATAAATAAATAAAACATTACAAAAAAAATATTCTTGTGCTTTGTTTTGTGAGGTAGTTAAGTTACGTGGAAACAGTTTGATTCTTTCTGGTCTTGCTTTTAAGATCTGTAGTAGGGACCAGAGCAGTGTTTATTCTGGTCCTAATTATTACCCACTACCGAACTAAGATATAACCTGAGTATTCTACCCAATGCCCTATAAATCATGAAGCTTTCCATTCTGGCTGGTATAAACAAGCCAGTGCGAGCACTGGATACAGTTCCTTCCAAACCTATCACATAGTTCTTGGAGTTCCCTCATATGTATCTGTTGATCAACTGTCTGCTGAATACCCAAAGGGAACCACAGGTATGGTGCTGTCTGTCCTCTCCAGTACACTATCCTACACTGTCCTGTAAACTCAACCCACCCTAGTCTTCCACAGTCTCAGTTTATAGAGTCCTTCGGACTCCAAGTGGGTCCCTCACCCCTGAGCTACAGCCTAGAAACTCTCTCTAGGCTAGAAGCTAGGATAATAACAGGGCTCATGCCATTTGTTTCCCATTTTGTCAGAGATTGCTGGCCTTCACTACCTGGTAGCCAGTATCTTGAAAAGTTTTTTTTCTTTCTTTCTTTCTTCTATATGGGAGAGTTAATCAGTGCCCACTAATCCATCTTGGCCAAAAGTACAAGTTGAAAGTCACACACCATTTTTAATAACCATTCTAACACAAGAAAATACGTGTGGGATAATAATTAGTCTTTAGTGAACTCTACTGCATTACCATTTCTTTTTTTTTTTTTTTTTTTTTCGTTTTTTATTTATTTTTGAGGCAGAGAGAGACAGAGCATGAACGGGGGAGGGGCAGAGAGAGAGAGAGACACAGAATCGGAAACAGGCTCCAGGCTCCGAGCCATCAGCCCAGAGCCTGACGCGGGGCTCGAACTCATGGACCGCGAGATCGTGACCTGGCTGAAGTCGGACGCTTAACCGACTGCGCCACCCAGGCGCCCCGTGCATTACCATTTCTTAGTCTGGATTTTCTTGGTTTCTAAATTCTGAGGATGGAAGACCCTTTCACATATTTTTTAAATGCTGAAGTCCTAATATCTCAGCGAGATGTGACCAATGGCTGCATATCACACAGTAGATGCTCATTAAATATGAACATCATTACTTTTTTCTTCCAAGAAATTAACCAGGAAAGCCTCTAAATTTCCTGCTTAGAAATTATTGCTTTTGGAAACAAGAGATCACAATTCAAAGAAATTTAACTGTAAACTGCATGTGTAAAACTGCCTTTAGCAAAAGGCTATCATTGTGGTTGCTTAAAATACAGTAAAATTAACACTAAGATCATACTTCTGTGTCTTCCTTCTCTCTCGACTCCTACATTTCATATACCTGTTTCTAAAGAACCTTCTTTCCTCCTCTCAGAGCCATCTTTACCTTTTAGTTCCCACAGCCACCACATCTGCTAAAGCCTTTACCAATCACCCAAATATTTCCAAAGCCTCACAGGCTATTTGTCTCCAGTCATTCATCCCTTAAATCTATCAGGCTTATTGCCACCATATTAAACTTCCTAAAATATTCTGCTTTTATAATTTCTTTCTCATAAATTTTCAATCTCATTTTATTATTTTAGTATAAAAGTTAAAATTCTTTGGTATTATATTAGTCACATTTTTTTAATAGAAGACAACAGGAATTACTGTTTTAGTTCACATCCCTGAAGACTCATAAACACACCCATATCCACTTCAATCTAGTAGCTTTTAAAGAAACACCTAACTAACTCCTCAGTTCCTATTTCTAAAACAAACAACAAAATACCAATTTTATCAAAGCAGTACTAAGATAATGGATTGCCCTTACCAGTGCCTGGCTAACATTTCCTCCGGTGGCTAGGGATTTGAAATGGCTGCTGTTATAGACCAACTGAACTTCTGAGATCTCCACTGTTTCCAATTCCTCTTGAGTCTGCCGGTCGATCACATGCAACTTCTCCACGCTGTCCAAGAGCACAACTGTACGTGAGTTTATCCACTGCAAATCAAGCACACCACAAAACAAACGTGAGGCCCATCCCACATCATTCAAGACAAAAAGGAAGCCTGGCCACTCAGGTTAAATTACGTTGAGGATTTTATCCATTCAGTAACTTGATAACAATCACAGCAAGAACTACTCTGGTGACAGTAGTGGCTACACTGTGGTGGGTGACAGTGCACAACACAGTATTGAGTCTGACAGTGTTAAAATGACTCCTAGTATTTAAAAAAGGTAACTAAGAGCTTTAACAGATATATTACAGGATATGTTAGTTTCAGTACAATTATAAGGTACACTGGCACAAATGACTTAAGGAAAATGACAAAATATGCATTTCTTGTGTTTCTGATGTTAATTTTTAAAAAGGGCAAACAAACCTCCTCAACCTAGGTGGTCAAATGATTGTTAGCGTTTATATATGTTTTAAAACAGAAGCTGTTTAAAACATGTATTTCCTTTAAAACCTCCCTACCAATTATGGGAGAGTCCTTTGCTTTTCTATTTCTCTATGTTCCAAATTTTCCTTAATAAGTACGATTATAATTTTAGAATAACTTAATAATATTAAAAATCTTCTGAAGGATGCCATTTTGATAAATTTCTTGGGTTTTATATAAGATTTCTTATTTTCAAAATGATTTTTTTTTTTAATTTCAATCCTTCCCCAGGAAATAAATGGAGTTTTAAAAGCTGCTCAATTAGAATTCTAAATAAGCCAGAATAGAGTGCTTCTCCTACACTCTCTCTGGCATTCATGTTGTTTTATTTATATGACCTATTCCATGTCATCAGAGATTATCTGCATAATGCCATATAAAAAAAACCAAGTCAAAGTGGATACATTTTAACATGCTGAAAATGCACTCTGTCACCGTATAGTGGCTACTGTAAGGGAAGGGTGTTTCTCTGTTTTGGTTTTCCCCCCAAAAATTATTGCTAACAGGGAGTTTGATACTCAAGACTTTACAAAGAGCACTTACAAGGTGCTCTCTTCATTATTTTAAAAAACAAAGTATCATTTAGGAAAGACACATTATTAGCCTTATACAACCTTAGTGCTAGTTTTTATTTTTTATTTTTTACAGGGAGAAAAATCTAACGGTCATACATTTTACACAGAGATCATCAGTTTTGAAAAATATTTATCATCCTATTTTTTTTAAGGAGGGTATACGTCTGTTCTTTATTTACCATTCCACTTATCAGTCAGAACCAGTGTTGCTATCTTCTTTGTTTGGATTTTTATAAAGATAGGCTCCTTTCACAAATACAAGCAAGATCACCATCTAGGTAATTCAAGTCAAAAATTACTTAGATATCTTCACAGAATACAGGAGAAAAAGAACACCTGAATCCAGATTACCACTTATCTGTAAAATATCTTATTTGAATTTTTACAGACAGGTTTGGAACTCTTTGCAGCATCAAATATGAAAACAAATCATAGTAATAATTAATAGATTTGGCTAAGTTTTAGCCATGTTCACAATTCTGTTTTTTAAAATAAACTTTTTATTTTTACTACAGTTTTAGATTTACAGAAAAATTGAGGACAGTGCAGAGATTTCTCTTACGGTCCCGCACACAGTTTCCCCTACTATTAATTTCTTGTATCAGTACAGTTGCCAAAATCAATATTGATACATAGTTTTAACTGAGATCCATACTTCATTTAGAGTCGCTTCATTTTTATCTAATGTCCCTTTTCTGTCTCAGGCTCTCATTCAGGGAACTGTGTTACATTTAGTTGTCACGTCTTCTTAGGCTCCTCTTGGCTATGACAGTTTTTTTTTTTTTTTATACTTCCCTTGTTTTCGATAACTTTAACAGTTTTGTTTTGTTTTGTTTTAGAGAAAGAGAGCACACAAACAGGGGAGAGGAGCAGAGGGAGAGAGAAACAATCTCAAGCAGGCTCCACACTCTGTGGAGCGGATGTGGGGCTCGATCCCACAACCCTGGGATCATAATCTGAGCCAAAATCAAGAGTTGGATGCTCAACCGAGCCACCCAGGTGCCCCAAGTTTAACAGTTTTAAAGAGCACTGGTCAGGTATTTTTTAGAATGTAATTCATTCAGGATTTGTCTAGTGCTTTTCTCATGAGTAGACTCGAGCTATATAGGTTTTCGGAAAGAAGACCATAGAAATAAAGTGTCATTTTAATCACATCATATTAGATGCTTTCACAGGTCACCTGGTTAAAACAGAGAGAATGACAAAGAGTGTCAGCAGGCTTAGCAATTATTTCGAAGATTAGACCCTCACGACTGCAACTGCTGACATTGTTGTAAACAAGCCTTTTAATGGTAACTTGTAAAGCAATGCAGTTAGTGTCGCATCATGGGTAAGCCACAGGACAAATGAAAACACCTACTGCCCTCCTATTCAGAGAATGGCTACTTGTGGTCAAGGGAAAATTTTCCAGGGACAGAATTACACGCAGATTTTAGAAGTGCCATATCTCAAATATCTTAAACAGAAGTAATGATGAAGAATTCTAGGAAACTGTTAGATAATTCAACAGGGGCTCTGGTGATGACAAAGACACTGATGTCTTACATTCATGAGAAGAACTTGAACAAAATTACTTTATGAAATGAGTATGGAAAAAAGTATTATTTCTAAATTTATAGTCTATATGTGAGATGAAAAGACAATGTGCAACTATACTAATAAACTGTATATTATAAAGAAAAGATCATTTCATCTATATCCTAAAAAGTTACATATCATCGAGTTAGGGGAGTAACTCTTTTTAGCCATTTTATTAGAAAAATGAGGCACTGTCTCTTATCTAAGGTTGCCTATATTCATGCATATACAGAATATTTCACTGGATATTGATATGCCAAAAGGATTAATGATAGAAACCTAGAAATATTATAATTACACTACTTACAAAATGGACACACCATTTGAAAAAGGAAAGATAAAATTTGATACAAAAAAGACATACTCTCTTTTTTTAAACCAACAAGTTGCTCAGGAAGGACTGAGAGGTATCGTATAGAGAAAATTCTGCTAAGCTTTTAGCCACGAAAAAAGAATTACATAAACTCCTGAACCAATTAGTACAAGCCCAAAAGTACAAAAGTGTGTTTACCAAGAAAGCCAGGCAATGATCTTTAAGAAATCCACCCAAATTCTTCTGAACACCCCTTTGAACTAATCAGGACATCAGAGAAAACTTTTCCTAATCCTGTCAGTGTTCAACAGGACATAAGGCTGAAAGGCAATTAAAAATATGATGGCATCACACCAAACTCAGGCTCCATTCAGTATAAACAGAACTTCACTTCTGTCCATATTTTACATAATCCTAAAGGTCATGGTTCATGACAGAAATCCTGGTAGCTCAAATACACCACGGACTCAAAACAATTACATGAAATGAATGGGGCACATCAATGTGAATAATACTCACAGTGAAGTTGATGAGGTCATAGTAGAGGTGAAGATGCTTTTGCTTAGTAACATGTATTGCTCCAGACTCATCTCTCTTCACCTGATGATGAAATAAAAACACCTAAACACCAGCTGCTTTTTGAGGGGCTTGTTTTTAGGTACTTAATTATACTCCACCTAGAAAATGATTTCCATTCACATTATGGATAAGCCCAGAAATACTGGCAACTACAGAAACTATTACGCAAATGAAAAAAAACATTCACACCATGATCTGTAGTGAAATCCAAGGCATATGTGACAGTGGTCTAGTTGTCAGTACTTCATGTATTTTCACTCTACTATAATTCAGAACAAACTAACTTCATCCCATCAGTGACTGTACTTAGCTAGAGTTAAGCATAAAATGGGATTGACAACATGGTGTGATAGTCAAACAGGTCATTAAAAAAAAAACAAAAAACAAGGAGGAGGCTGTGACAAAACTAGACTTTTCTGAAGTATGCTATTACAGCTGAAATAGACCCAAAATTTCCCAAGAGAAGCTCAAGTGTCAATATTTTATTTACGTATGTGTACATACAGCCTCTAATCTTTAATCATCCTTATAATTTGCTTTCTCTACTTCTACTCCAAGGTGACAGAGCACTGAAAAAGAGACACAGTAGTAATCCAACCCTCCTGAAATGCATGACATCCCATCCAACCTGGGTTCTCTTACACTCTCCCATATGTGTTGTAGATGTCTTCCTTTCCCTTTAAGCCCCAATGTCTCTTTGGTCCAATCACTTACAGTGTTGACCTCTCCAGACACCTTAACAACTGAGACCTCTTAATGCAGGCCCTTCATGTTCTCTCATCTTTGGTTCACTAAGTCACTTTCCCTGTAAGAAATGATACTCTAGCAGAAGGAGAATGTGTTTCAGCTCCACTATTATAGCTGTGTGACCAAGGGCCAATCACTTACTCTTTCTCAGTTTCCTCCTTTGAAAAATGAAAATAAGCACCAAATTGTTCCCTATTTGGCATATGCTGAAAGTGTTTCACAAACAAACAAACAAAAAATAATGCCAACGTTACCTATTCTCCTAAGATTCACTGGAGCCCTTGCTAAAGAAAATCCCTTCATTTCTATACACTCTAAATCCCACCCCCTCCATCACTGTTTAATATTACCCCTCCCTTGCTGGCATATTCATTCACACTCCCTTTAAAGGGCCCTTTTCCTTTTGCTATCCAACATGTTTCTGACTTTTCTATCTTCAAATTTAAAAAACAAAAGCAAAAAGCCTTTCCTTGATTTGTTTCCTACAGACATGTAATCATTGTCTTTCCTCTTTTGGCTAAATGCAATGATTATGTGAATTTGTTCTCCTACACACCCATTTCTTTAACAAGGCTCTACACTGTGGCTTCCACAGTGATATTGATATTCATCCCATTGATATTCAGTCCTCTGAAAAGTTTCTAATCAAGAACATTTGCATATCCAGTGGTCTTATCTTCAGTCTTCCCCCTTGATCTTTATTTAATAATGCTATTACCCTGAAACTGACATGGTCCAGAAACCTTTCCTGTCTCCTGTGTGACACCATACCATCTTACTTCCCCTTCTACCTCTGGGTGCCTTTATTGGTGCCTTTATTCTTTCTTGACTTTTGTTTTTTTTTCCTTTCCCTTGTGAGTGCCCACCAAGGTTATGTATGCTCTGGCTTTTGATCTTCACAGCTTCAACTACATCTCTATTCTGAAATTCTCACTTGCACTGCAGACCTGGATTGCCATCTGCCCGGAGGACATTCCCTGAGAGAACACTTAAGAATCACACCTTCACTTCTATCTCAATACATTCAAATCCTCTGTAACCCTAACCTTTCAAATAGTTCATGCTTCTAAAATGCAAAGTCAGAATCACAATGTTTCATTCATGTCCTTCAGTTTCCAGATGCAGTAAGATAAGAAGCTTCATCTTTCCTTTAAAATGTCATCCCTAACTCTCACTGCAACCAAGCATCCTTGTCTAAAAACTTCACACCTGCTTTGACACAAGAACAAAACGCTCCATTTCCCTGCTACCACCTATAATCTATTCTTTCTCCTACTTCTACATTGATCTTCCTAAAATACCACTTTAATCACATCTTTATCTCTTTAATTACCTAAGAACCTGTGACAACTCCTCATTACCAATCTAGGCCAATTATGTAAACTAGATCAGGGGGTCACCAAACTTTTTCTGTAAAAGGCCACGTAATAAATATTCTAGGTTCTGTGGACTATACAGTCCTGTAACAACTGCTCATTCCTGCCACTGTAGTGTGAAAGCTGCCACAAATAATACATAATCAAATGGGCATGACTGTGTTCCAATAAAACTTTATTTAAAAAACAAGCAGTTGGCCAGATTTGGTACACAGGCTTTTGTTTGCCACACCGAATAAAAATCTACACCATATATTCAACTTTATTTTCCACAGGTTTCTCACTCTCATTAAACATTTATTAAGCATCGACTACATATAGGCACTGTCCTCATTGCTGGAATCCTTAGACTTATGGAGCTTTCACTTTAATAATGAAGAAAAATATTAGACATGTAATTTTAAAAGTGCTGAATATTACCAAAGGAGAACACAGAAGGTCTTATGGGTGTATGTAGCAGGGAACAGTTCAGGAAGTCAGGGAAGACAATGTTAATCATTATTTAGGTAGGATAAAGCGGAAGAGAGCACAGAGCTTCCCTGGCAGAGGTGAGAGCATATGCAAAGACACCAAGGCTAGCACCTGGTTAGAAAGCTCTGCCAGAGCCACAGCTAAAAGAAATGCCAGTGGTTTAGGCTAGGGAAGCAGCCATGGGGGAGTAAAAAAAAAAAAAAAAAAGGGAATAAATTCAGGAGATGTTGGAGACAGAGTCAAAAGGAAGCAGTGAAGAAGCAGAAATGAAAGGATAAAGGGAAGTGAAAGGCAACCCCTGGGTTTCTAGCTGGAGAAACTAGGTGAACAGTTGTGTCCTTGCTTCACTGAGCTAGGAAACCCAAGAGATTATGCAGACATTCTTACCTCTATAACTTCAGATCATCTTATTTCTCCCAATATGCATATCCACCCCTCCTGTGATACTGGCCATATATCCTTCACAGAGTCTTACAGGGCCTACCCAGTCCATACAAATCTCTCCATACTCTGAACTTACATAAACTTTTAGTTCTCATCACATAGCTGAATCCTTAAACATAGCGGTCTCCCTAGTAGTAATGAGCATACTAGTTTTGTCTCTCCAACAATACTTGAAGTTATGTGAAAGAAGAAATGTTTGAGACTTCCTTCAACTGTGTCTATGTCCATCAGTGTAGAGAGCACAGAACGTGACCAATGATACCTGTTGTCTAATAAATACAGCATATGTAGATAGGTAAGCCTTTAATAGACACATGAACATTCATATATTTATACATACACATAAACCATTATTTGTTGGTCAAAGGAGTTGGAACTGAGGAATACACCATGAAGGGGCACGGAGCTGAGGTGATCAGTTGTTTTCCGTGTTAGTCACTAAAGCCCTAAATTAAAATAAATAATCACTCTCTCTCCAAAGAATTATAATAGCATATTTCTTTGACACAATCAATATTAAATCACTGGTAAATCAGGAAAAAATATTATGATAAAAGACTTTTTAACAAATCTAGTATCATATCAGGATTTACCAACAGAAAATGAACAACATCTCCTCTGCAGAAGGCAAGCATGGGATTCACGTAATTATGCACTGCCACAAAGTGCCAGGCCAGCAACGGAACACTGGAAGGATCCATCTAAGTGAAGAGAAGGCCAAAAAAAACAAAAAAACAACAAACCATCACAGTTAACAGACAGCAAGAAAAAGAGAAAATTAATTAAAAACAGCATCTGACTACTGTTCCTTGATAAAACATCTCCCAATTTCTCATTACAATTCCAGTGAAGCAGGAACTGACTGGGAGGTGTCATGAGGGTACTTTCTGGGTTGATGCTAATCTTGACAGAGGTTTGGGCTACAAAAGTATATACATTTGTTAAAGTTCAGCAAATGTATATTCAAGATGTATGCATTTCATTGCAAGTAAATTCTACACCAAAGGAGAAACAAATATTCAACTCTAGCTAAACATAATAATGCATGTTGCATATTTAGGCAAAAGAGTGTTTACTTCTGCAATTTAGTTGGAAATACATTTAAAATAAGTGATGGGTGGACAGAGTGATGGCTAAATATATAATAAAGTAAGCTATTAATAACAGAATTTAGATAGTAGGTATACAGGTGTTCAATGTAAAATTCTGTTTCTTTTTTTGAAAATGTTAACATTGGTAAAAACGATAAAAGACATATAGGAAGATGCAAACACATACCACCATGATAAACCTCACTTAGCCAGGGAAGCTTAGGTTTCTTAGGTTTAAGAAATGTTAACGACAATCTAAGCTAGCTGCACCATCTGAAAGAGCAGATCTGCTTCCCCAGGGACCCAGAGATACACAAGAGTACCAACAAACAAACAGAAGAGTGATCTCCCTCAGTATCGGCACTGCGTTTGCAATTAGTCTTGGCTCTGTACCATTGTTCTCCATCTCATCCTATCAATACCTCTCCTCACATATACACTGGAAGATCACAAATCTCTGAAAACAACCAAGCAGGAAAAGAAAAGGAAACTGGGGTATGCATAATCGATTCTGGGAAGTATCATCCCCCAAAGTAAAATACTAGGCAGAAGCCAAAGAAAGCACAAGTAGTAGCAATTTATGCTAGATCTTATGATGGGGTGTTCTCTATCTGTAGTTCAGTAGCAAAGCAGCAGCTGTTTATGAGAGAACAACTTAAAACAATAAAGGTAGAAAATTAAAAGTCTCATGATCCCAGAACACCGCTCTAGTCACCAGTTTATGCTGCTTTGGTCACATGAAGGTTAAGTCCAGACAAATGATCTTTGGAGCAGTGACTTCCATTCTACCTCATTTTCTAACAATCTCACAGAATTCACCACATACAAGTCATTTTCCCCCTCCTGGATTGGTCTTTTTGCTAATAAGATGGAGAAGTTTACTCACCCGTCCATAGGGAAAAGTCATCCACACTTTCAAAGATGGTTTCAATCCAATGACCAGTATCTTTAGAAGAAAAATGTATTTTTAATGTTTATAATTTTCTATTTTGGGTATTCAAAGCCTCTAAAAGTTATGAGTTTCACCTTCTAAATACACTGACCTTTGTTAAGGATGCCATGGCCAATAAGGAAAACTGTGTGATGGGATGATCTTTCAACTCGGGCTTAGAATGAAGAGGCTCAATACAGCAAACTTCACCCTTGGAACCACTGAACAGACACCTAGATTCACACGTTCTCACTCCCATCACTCTCCTGCAAATGTAACCAAAACATTCAGAATTGATTTAGTAATGAGATTCAAGACACTACCATCTCAAGCATGGACTGTTACAGTAGCCTCCTAACTCCTATTCTTGCCTCCAACAATCTAACTCCGTAAGACAGCAACACAATCTCTGTAATGTAGAAGTCAGATTTATCACTCTTCTCCTAAAAACAGCCCAATGCCTGGCCACTGTACATAAAATAAAATCCAAACTCTTTACAATTTTTAAAATTTTTTTTTTTTTATTTTTTAATGTTTTTTATTTATTTTTGGGACAGACAGAGAGCATGAACGGGGGAGGGGCAGAGAGAGAGGGAGACACAGAATCGGAAACAGGCTCCAGGCTCCGAGCCATCAGCCCAGAGCCCGACGCGGGGCTCGAACTCACGGACCGCGAGATCGTGACCTGGCTGAAGTCGGACGCTTAACCGACTGCGCCACCGAGGCGCCCCTCTTTACAATTTTTTAAAAGTTCCTGTATAATCTGGCTCCTACCTTCACTGCTCTCCCACTACTGCCAAAGTCACGCTCCAGCCACAACTGCCTTCTTCCCATTGTTCTAGCAAGCCAAATTTGTGCTTGCTTCAAGCCTTTGTGCTCGAACATCCCTCTGCCTAGAACACTTCTTTGCATTTGTTGACCAGATTATCATTCAGGTCTTTGCTCAAGTGTCACCTTCCTGAATTATCTTCAGGTGCACTCCAGCAAGCTGACTGGTCTTATTCTCTTCACAGCACTCATAACTATCTGAACTTACCTCATTTATGTGTTCATTTATTGTCTGTATCCCTACCCCAGCCCCAACTAGAAAGTAAGTTCTATCAGAGGAGCAACCTTGTCTGGTTCACAGCTGCAAGTCTGGTGCCTAGGACAATGTCCACCCATAGGAGATGCTCAACAAATATTAGCAGAATTAACAGTACTTTGTAAGCAATTACCTTGTGCTTAGCAGTGTTAGAAAGTGTAAGAAATATAAGAAACATAATCCTTACTCTGAAAACTTATGGAAACACAGTACACATTGAATTTTATGTTCTACTTCTTTTTTAAAACTCTGCCTTATAATTATTCTCCCATGTATTCAAACAGTCTGTACTCTTAAAGAGAAATAGGGCAATTCGAAGGTAATAAAAACCTTTCTACACTTGTCTGTTAGGGTTATAATCACCTAGACCTGAAGCCTAAACCAAAATTAGTGACATACTCCAGAATTATGGTTCCTAAGCCTGACAGCTCATAGGAATTCCTTGGGGAAGAGTTCAGCATCCCAACTCAGACCTACTGAGATAGAATTTTGGGACACCAGGCCTGGAGCTCCAAATGTTCTATATGCCTCCCAGGTCACGATAATATACAGACATAACCTATTTTCAATCACATGGGTTTTCCAGACCTCTTCATGCTTAACTTTAAGTCATTAAACCAGAGTTAGTCTCTTGATTTCATTTCTCAACAAATGTCCATTAGTCTCTTACTTAAATGTCAATTCAAAAACAGAGCCTCCGCTGTCATTGCAAATTGCAAGAGTTGGATCATCTGTAAACTAAACAGAGAAGAAATTAATTTCTTACAGATTTTTCAACAACCAGTCAAGTATCAAAAAGGTAAGGGAAAAAATTTTCACATTTTAAAAATCTAAAAACAAACATATTCAGTAGCATTTGAAATCACCTAAACTTGATTTAGCTCATCATCCTAAATATTCGGAATAAAAATGACTCACTATCTTCAAAAAACTGAGGCTTTAAAAAAGTAAAACCACCTTCGATCAGGATAAAAGAAAAATAAAAACTATGACTCATATAAGCCCTAAAGTTTTCCACTTGGTTTCTTAATGTTAACTTTTTCTAACATGCTATTAAACTGAATAGGATACACTGGATACATTTGCAGTTGTCTAGTTTCCAAGAACAAAGACACAGTGAAAGATATTTGCTATCTTTGGGAAATAAATTTGAATATGTCTTCTATATAACTGAAGAATTAACCCATTTAAAATAGTTGAACTTTTTATTTAACTCTACCAAAAATGTGCTTCCACCTGATCTTTGACAGGGTATACTTCAGTTATTATTACCTACTCTGGAAAACCCAAAATAACGAATAATGTTCACAATGACAGCCTTAAGGGCTTATGAGGTATGGTAAATATGAATGCTGTATGATACAAAAGTAAGTAACCTGAGTCATTTATAGTGACTAGTCTCCCTAACCCCATAGGTTGGTAAGCCATCCCAAAGTGCATGTCTTCATCCTCTTAGTCAGGGACAGTTGAGGTACCGGAGGCTACTGTAAAATTATTTTTCCTCAACCCCACACACAACCATAACAAAGAAGACCCACACCTGTGCTCTCAACTCTCCTAGCTGAGCAACTGCCAGAGTGGGAGGTATATACCTGGAATGTAGGAAAAGCAGTTGAACTTGCAGTTTTATTAGTCTTCTACTTATATGTATGTGTTTTGTAATGTACTTACATATTAGTACAGTAGTACATTCATAATATTTCTTAAAAAAAAAAAATATATATATATATAAAGGATGTAATCCCAAATTGTTATTGATGGTACACAGGGTTAAGTTTGGAGAACAATGAGTAAGAGTACTAAAGCACACATGGCCGTTGTCAATCCAAGACCCAGGAAGTATTCAACCATATACATCACTTGCTACTTCTTACTGCAATGTCCAATCTCAAGCAAAACAATGGCTACTACTTCTATGCTTTTAAGTTTATTTTGAGAGACGGGGGTGGGGAGAACACGTGTGCACCCACGTGTGTGAATGGGACAGGGAAAGAGAGGGAGAGAAAGAATCCCAAGCAGGCTCCATGTTGTCAGCACAGAGCCTGATGTGGGACTCAATCTTACAAATTGTGAGATCATGACCTGAGCTGAAATCAAGAGTTGGACGCTCAACCAACTGAGCCACCCAGGTACCCCTGACTTCTATGCTTTTCACCTCGGCTGTATTCCTCTCTTTCCTGTCGGCCTTTATCTCTTCTGTTTCCTATTGTTTCTCTCAAGGATTTTACTTTTTGCTGTAAATGGACTATCCTTTTACAAACACCACCAATTAGTTATTCCTTCAAGCAAACATTTATTGAGCAGCTACCATGCATAACACAAAAATAAATGAGAAACAGATTCTAGTTTCAAAAATCTTCATCTATTAAAGGATGTAAGACATAAAAACAAACAACTATAACATTTTAGAAGTTGGCACATACCATAGGAAAGGAGGTCAAGAAAAATTGCCATGATGTTCAGAAAGAGGAGAAATTCTACTTTTACTGGTCTGGTTGTTTTTGTTGTTACTAAATGCTTCAATGCTGCTCTGTCACAAAAGACTTTTATGTAACTACCCTAGATGCAGACACATAAACTCCAGATGCTTACAGACTTTAAAAAGCATATGTATGGATAAGAGAGGTCTGCTCAGCTAAGCAACCAAATGTGTACATGATTAAAATCTAGAAGATCTGATTTTAGACTTCCCTAGTTACAGTCCTTTACCTTTTATGCTTCTGAACATGGGCTTGACAGCATACAAAATCCAAAGTTCACATTGTATTTATAAATGAAATCTGTTACCTAGGTTGGTTTATTTTTTTCAGATTGTAAGGAGAAAGCCAAGATGCAAATCTTAATGCTTTTCCCTTAAAGGCCTGAAAGAAAATAAACCAACAGATGCATTTTTAAACATAACGCGAACCTTGGTTCTTTCACAGTTGGTGCCTTGAACCTCGGGTAATTCTCAACCAAGTGTCACAGAGCAACGCTGGTGGGTAAAAAGACCTTTTTAAATTCCCCATGAGTTTTCAGCAGGGTAATGCCTGTCTACTGACAACCTGTGGTCCAGGATCACATCAATGTTCTCTTTCTGCTACTCATCTATACAATAGGCTAGCCCATCTTCAGTTCTAATCTGGAAAACATCCCATTGGGCTAGTAAAAAAAAACTTCATTTTCAAGGATTCTGTTTATAAAGAAATGTGCTTAAAGATGCATTCAAAAGCATAATAACTAAAATGATCAGACAAAGTAAGCAAAGATATTACCTTAATATGCAATATTGCTGTTCCTGGAGGATGAGCATCTGTTATTGATCTTAGAAGTTTTCCACTGGCCAAATCCCACATTGTGATCTATAAGACAACTAAATGCTTCAAACACCAATTTATTGCTCTTTTTTGGACTTAAGTATCCTGCCTTCTGGCTGAAATAATCCATCCCTGGTCTATAAACATGCAGGCAAAGAACTATGAAGTTGAAACATAATTGAAGATTGCAGATCCATTAAAGCACAGGGCCTTTGTTCTGTCTTCATCTTCCCTTCATCCTGCCCAACCTACTTTTCCCTTCAGATTTCAAATATTACTCTTATACTGAGACAAGTAAAAAATTTCTTTAATGAGTCAATCTCTTTAGCAATGGTAAACATTATATGAAAGGCTTACTGCCAAACTAACTAGTGATGTAGAAGTCAGAAGATGAGAAAGGCCAAACCTTACTGCTAGTTTCATAAGTAGAAAGCAATACCCAAAGAGCTATCCAGTAACACAGCGATGAGAAGACAGAAAGCAGAATATAGTATATTTAAAAAGCAGCAACAACTATCTACACTACTCTAAGGAAGTAAATTTTGGTGTCACAGCCAGGTTGGTTTATAAAAGCTATTTACTTGTAAATATGGATAAAATAAAGTTCACGTTTACCTGTCCCTTAGCAAAGCCACAGAGAAGTCTTGAGCAGTCATTGTTGATACTGAGGGCAGAGATGGCTCCATACTGACCTCCAACACTAGTGTTCCCCAGACAGAGTCGCAAAGCTTGATTCTGATCTAAAAAACAACATATAAAATCAGGTGAAAGAAATGAAGAGTGAAAAAAGTATAGTATTAGCTTGTTTTTAAAGACTTGGGAGGTAGCAACAATCACAAGAACCATATGATGAAGCTACATTCATTTTAATGTATTTACTGAGTGTCTACTAGATGCTGGGCATTGAGTTAGACACTAAGAATGAAGAAAAGGGGAGCCTGGATGGCTCAGTCGGTTAAGCATCTGACTTCGGCTCAGGTCATGATCTCGCAGTTTGTGAGTTCGAGCCCCATGTTGGGCTCTGTGCTGACAGCTCAGAGCCTGGAGCCTGCTTCAGATTCTGTGTCTCTCCATCTCTTGGCCCCTCCCCTGTTCATGCTCTGTGCCTATTTGTCTCTCAATAATAAATAAACGTTAAAACAATTTAAAAAAGAAAAACCAGTTATCTACAAATAAGCATAATGTAGAACATGCTAACAATAAGTGAAAAAATCCATAAGTATCTGTAGGCCTTTGAACAAACCAACTCTTTCATCTGTCTCATTCTACAATTGTATTTCCTGCTGTTTTCAGGATGCGAGGTTACAGAGAATACCATCTTTTAAAGTAGCTCTAAAATTTAAAATATCAAAATTTATTAATTTGGAATTTGGCTGAAATTTACATTTATGTTATCCATGAAGAAAAGGTTTCCTAGGGAAATTAACAATGCAAAGAAAATTACAGGGTAAACATTTAAACTACTTATTTTTCAAGCACCAACATTTGATATGCTAAAAGCAAATAATTCAAATCTCTACTAGATTAAGTTACTTAAGGGCAAAGATCTTGCCTCAATCACCTCTGATTTTCTCCAGGAGGTACTTAAATTTATTATTTAATAATTAAAAGAAATTCCTCTAATGTTCTCATAGGCAATGCTTATTTTGTATAGAGTTCATTATTGTACCTACTTGAAAACAATGAAATAAAAAATTTACGAAGTCACACCTACAGGGGCGCCTGGGTGGCTCTGTTGGTTAAGCGTCCAACTCTTGATTTCGGCTCAAGTCTGATCCCAGGGTCATGGGATCGAGCCCCCTCTGGGCCTCCACACTGGCGTGGAACCTGCTTAAGATTCTCTCTCCTTCTTCCTCTGCCCCCTTCCCCACACGCACCTGTGGTCCCACATGCTCATTCTCTCAAAAAAAAAAAAAAAGGGATATCTACAAATTTTAACTGTTTGGGGGAAAAACTCACCATATTTGCACAATCTGGAGTTCTATGACCTCATTTGGCAATTGCTTGTGCCTCCCTTAACTACTTACATGCTACTCTCTGGAGGTAAGTATGTCTTACTTCCACTATTAGACTATGTTCTCTCTAAGGGCTAAGATCATGAGTGAATTAACATTCCCAGAATACCAAGCCTGGTGCCTTGCACTCAAGAGGCACCTGACAATCATCTGAATAGCTTCCACATTTGCAAATCTTCTGTCTGTAAGGGTAAAACTAATTACCAGAAAGACCCTAAAGATACTCATTCTCAGATCTAGGTGGTAATACCATGTAGACCTCTTGCTTGTCCAAAGTGAATACTATACAGTTTTCTGTGTTCATAAACTGCGCAAATAGCAATCCTCACCTACCAAAGGAGCTCTGACACAATTAATGGATGTATCATATCTGACACACAGAAAATATTCAGTGTTTTCTGAAACCATCTTATTTTTTTATGTTTTGAAAGTTTTTATTTAAGTAATCTCTACACCCAACATGGGGCTTGAACTCAGAACTGAAGAGCTGCATGCTCTTCCGACTGAGCCATCCAGGCACCCTTGAAATTATTTTAGATTTCAGCCTTCTAAGATGAATATTCAAAAAGGAATAAAATTCATAAATATACAAGGTCTTATGTATTTAAAAAGTCATTATCTTTACCCACATCTAGAATTATTATAATTACTGATTTTACCCTTACTTTTTCTTTACTTAAATTCTTTTCCTCCCTCTCCCAATTTGATGCAAATTATTAAAATGTCCTTTATTCAGTTTTCCCAACTCTGAACATGACACCTCATTTTATTTTACTTTACTGAAACTGCCTGCCTACAATAGTGTTTTCCATGATCTTATCTTGTCAGGGCTGCCTTTTACACTTAGTGGATTATCCATGTATCTTATTTTGCAAACTGTCCAGACAGGATGGTTGGGCAACAGTGTTCTATATATATATATATACATATATATATACACACACACACACACACACACACACACACACACACACACACACACTATTTGGGTCCTGCATGTAGGCAACAGACGGAATGAAAGGAAGACAAAGACAGACATTCCTTATCAGCCTCACAAAGAAGCCCCTTAAGTCTGGGCTACCTGCCTTCCAGGTACAGAAAAGTGATTGACTAGCATCCTGCTGGGATCCTTTGTGCTTTGAGATCCAAACTGTACACATTCTGATCCGCCAATACTTAAAGATACTACTGCTTTCAGATTTAGCAAAGTTCACACATTAGACTATTTTAAGTATTCTTATAACTCAAGGAGAGTAAGAATAAAATTAAAGAAAACGATAAAGAATTACCATACCATTAAGAGAGGAAATAAAAAGAGGGAAAGAAAAACTTCTAGATTAAAAAACCCAAACACGACTCTCCTTTCCTGACTATGGATCCTGCGTACTAAAAACCAGCTAAGAAAGGGGACCAAATTATCAATGTATGTATGTATGAAGTTTACATCCCACAGGACTGTGTTAATGAAAGCATTCTCAACTTTTTCCCTTGATTTTTACAATGCATTCATTATCTTCATAATGTTCCTTTATACGGTAAGCATGGCAGTGAGGAGATAGTGTATAAAATGTAACCTGGTTTTTAACTCCACAAAGATATTTATTAGTTCATATTGCTGTCTTTATACAGTCTATATTTGTGGTACCAAAGTAATAAACCTATCAAGCAATTTAGATGAAGTTCAGAAAAGGGAGAATTTCTGTGTAAAGAAGAAACCAGAATCTCATGGGAGAGGTTTCTTCTACTGAGGTAACTAAACATTCTTTATCCCAGATTATTCTGGACACTTCTGGGAAAAGGTATTTGGTAAAAATAAACATAAAACCTCTTCCAAACACTTGAATTCTAAAGTTATATGGAAAGAACAGAAGGATCTGGACAGAAGTAAGAGATGAAAATCAGAGCTCTCCATATTGCACTCCCCCAGGGGGGCTCTTGATCACCTTAATTTTTAAGGAAAAATTCTATTTTTCCCTATTCTCGAAGTCTGCTTTGCCTATTGTTGGGAGAAACCATTAAATTAGCAGTACATCTAATTTCATTTACAGAGCCAAATAAAATCACATTTGGTTGGCATTCTCAACTTAGTTTTCAAAAAAAACTTGAGTGGGTCCTTATAAAGCAAATAACTCCAGGCAAGAAATATGAAATGAGACTATCGGTTTTCCCATAAACTTCACAGAGTTGGCACAGAGTTTAAATAAGAAAATGCCTGTGAAAAATGTGAAAACTATCAAATGGTACAAATGCAAGAAATTATTGTGAATGATAATAGCTTGCCAATTAAGACAACATGAAGTCTAGTTATCACAAACACTGCAATGAATTATATCTGTTTATTAGTATATCTTTCAAAGTATACTTTGCTTAGGGCAGATCTCCTCAGCATATTCTGGGCTTAAGAGTAACGTGCTAAATAGCAAAGAAAAGCCACAAGTAATGTAAAAAGTCTGTAATAGCCATAAAATCTAAATCTGAACATACTTCAAGAGAATTTCTGCTCTTTCCATATACCAAAATTGACCCCATCCTCTATTTCTCCATCCCTAATTTGTTTTAACTAGTTCCCAAAGACCTTCAAAGAAGGAAATAACTAGATCCTAGAAGAAATCAAGTTTAATTGTGTGTATAGAGCTCTCTTATTGCCAGCATTCATCATTCTTTAATACTACTCTTTTCCTACCCTTTGTGCATATTAAAATATTCTCTAAGACCAAAAGAAAAGAGAAGAGGTATTAGAAAATATGTTTCATCAATGATCATAAAACAGGTGAAGCACTTTACCTGTCCTCCACCTAACCAACACACAGAATTGGGAGTGCTCATCCCCTCTGGAAAGCTCACTGAAAGAAAGAAGCCCAGGATACAGAGAAACCCCATGGCTAACTGGCTATCATCTAGAATGATGACGCTTACAAATAAGTTAGCAGTGTTCATTTATAAACCTGCTCATACCACCGTAATGTTACTGGATTTTAAAAACTTAATTAAACAATACGTTAACTGATGAAATACAGTGACCAAAAAAAAAGTTGTTTCCATGAAAAGTAAATTAATGCTCACAAAAAAACTTGGTAAAGGTGTTTCTTTGAAAATCTGTCCCGTAATAAGATGTGGACAACTGGAGAAGATTAAAGAGTTGTTTTGTAAAAATCTGTAATTTTGCACTCCTCAACTGATTCACAGGTGCCTAAGCTTTTACCATTTTTTCTTTTAAGTAAAAGTGCAAATTTTATATGACTCATTACTGATGCAGGTTATTCCAAAAAAGAGCCGAAGACTTCCAACTGGCAGATACAAACTCAAAGAAAAGTCTTTGGACTGTATCAAAGGATTAAGGAGAAAATGAATATTTGTATATTTTCAATTAAAATAAAACACTGAAGGTACACATATCTTTATAATTTTTAACAAATCCCTGCTTTAACCAGTTTGTTAGCTGGATTTTTTTTAGTAAGCAGTTCATAAAAGGGCACCAACTGTAACTGACAGCATTCTCTTTCAACACTAAAAAGGTCAAAAGAAAAACAGTAACTCATGCAAACCAAAATTACTATACCTTTTCCTTTGAATCCATGGAGAAAAGATCAAAAGAAAGAGAAAAGCAAGAAATCAGTCAAAAGTTCAGAGAAAAGACAGGTAAAATTTCAAAAGTATAAGTGACAACCTTTAGTTATTTCTGGGAATGATACTAAATGTGATTAACTGATTTACGATTACATTCAGATATTGGTTATGGCAAAGAGAAAATGCACAATATTCAAATTATAGTACAATAAGTAAATCCAAGTCCAGTAAGTTTGGTAGAAATAAAAACAACTTCAAAAAGATAATCTATGAAAGTATACTAACGATCCCCCAAAATAGGAAACTAAGAGCCCTGGAATAGAGACACATCTTTACAAAGATTTGAATTTTTGAGATCCTGTATAATAGATAAGAACCAAGATATAATAAATATCATATACCTACAGTCCGTAAGAATAGGCAACATACATCACCTCTAAGAAGCTTATAATTATCACTATTTTAATGACCCACCTCTAGTCCAAAAAGAAACTAATGTTACTTAAAACAAACATAATTCTTCTGCTACATTTTTCCTACAATCACCAAAGATATTTAAACAAGACCAGATTTAACCCGACCTCTAATCTAGACACTTCATAGTGACATTTGTTACTGCCATTAAAATGAGTTTCAATCCCTTTGTTAAAGCTCACTGTCCAAATAATTTGATTCTACAAAAAGTTAATAACTGCATGCTTAAAACCCCAAAGCATAACCAGAATATTATCATTCTTTCTCGAAATATTCACTTTGGCATACTTTCTCTTGCATGAGACTGTAGAGAAAGATTACTGTTTCATCATATCTACAAGAAAGCTGTTGAGGGGCGCCTGGGTGGCTCAGTCAGTTAAGTGTCCGACTTCAGCTCAGGTCATGATCTCATGGTTCCCGAGTTCCAGCCCCGTGTCAGGCTCTGTGCTGACAGCTCAGAGCCTGGAGCCTGCTTCGGATTCTGTGTCTCCCTTTCTCTCTGACCCTCCCCTGCTCGAGTTCTGACTCTCTCTCTCTCAAAAATAAATAAACATTAAAAATTTTTTTAAAAAAGAAAGAAAGCTGTTGAAACCTAAAAAAATTAAGAAGCAGGCCCAAGGAAATTAAGGAGACAGTAGCAAAAGACATCACATACTCTTCTGTTGGTTTTTAAAGTATTCATTTGTCGCAGTAGCTTTACATGGGTTTGCTTATAAACAGACACATATTCCTATAACTTTGTGGTAAAGAAGGGATGTCAAAGCAGACAGAGTTGAGGAAAAGTGAGCATTAGTAAGCAAGAACAAAAAAATCAACTTGCATTCTGCTGACAAACATACACATTATACTCAATCCTCATTCATCTTAGTTCTTCTATTCTTTTCTTCATATATCTTGGAATTCGCTCCCTTTTCTCTCAGGACAGACTTGCTGAGAATGGTGAAAATGCACTGATGTAGGATTCAGTGTTTCTTCTGAACTTGGCTCTGTGCAAATCTCTTAACCTCTCTGGTTCTCACCCACCTCATATGTAAAAGAGGACTGACCTAAAAAGTAAGATCCTTTCCCCAAATTCTTTTGATCTAACACCAATTCTGCTCCCAAAGGAAAATAAGCATTCTTACACCTGATAGGACAGCAGGTGGCTAAAACTTCCTAGAAGCAATCAGGTTATATCACAAGTGTTTAAAATGTTCATACCCTAATTCATTTATTCATTCATTCATTCATTAAATGAATAAAACCTGGAAAAAAAAAAAAAAGTTCTGACCTTAAGTAATTCTACTTTTAAGAATTTGTCCTAAAGAAGTAATCAGGTGGACATAAATGCAGTTACAAAGATGTTCATTGCTATACTGTTTGTTTAGAAACAACCTATAGTAGGAAATGGTTAAGTAAATTGTGGTGAATCCATTTAAAAGAATACTGTGTAGCCATTAGAGATGATGTTACAGATGAATATATAATTACATGGAAAGATGTTCATTATAACAAAAAGCAGGTTACAAATTCACATGATTCCATTTTAGATGTGTACATATACACACACGTACAAAATAAAAGATTAAAGAGCCATATAGAAATGTAAGGGATTATTCCCTGTAATTTTAACTATAAAACTACTTAACTTCTTTAAAACTACTTTAACTTCAAGTAATTTTAACTATAAAACTACTGACTGCTACTTTTCAAGTCTTCCTGTTTTTGTTTTTGTTTTTCTTACAAGAATATAAAGTTTACAATTAAACTGTTATTAAAAGATATAAAATTATTCCAGGATGCTGGAATCTGCTATTTTATATCTTTAATCTTTTGCTCATCTCAATTTTCTACTATAAACACGGATTATAAAATAAGAAAAAAATTATTGAAAGAATCAATTCTAAAGTACTCTCAAAAGAATTATATTTTTGTGTCCATTCTTCCTACCTCCAAACAATAAAGCTCTATTTAAATCAATCACCTTTGAAAAAATCGCATGATAATTTAGATTATTTGTAAACAGGAATTCAAATTGTTATGAATAGGAATTCAATATTTACAAGTAGGAATTCAAAAATTGCTCAAAAACAAGGAAAAATAACCAGTTTTTCATTCATACGGTAAATAATGATGTAAGCCCCACAGAGATCAAATTGCAGTACTGTTATTAAAGTATTCCCAGGTGATCCTTCTACAAATCCTGTAGATTCCTTAATAAAATAGTGTTATTGGGAATTCCATTTAGGAGAGATGCAAAAGACTTAAGATTCAGAAGAGAACAATTAAAACTGCCAGACAAATATTATCTAACAGTTTTTAAATTAAAAAAAAAAACAAAAAACAAAAAACAGAAGAAAATGTACTGCTCATTGTACTAAATTCAAAAGCAAAGAGTAATGAAACTAGGGTTATTTCATCTCAGGTAGAAAAAGAAAGAGAAAATACTTAAGACTATCATCTAACATAGAAACGAATGAATGTTATATTCTCAACCAACAAACACATGTGATTATGGGCTAGAAAATTTTCAATTTAGAGGAATTTACAATGTAAATGAAAAAGAACTTATTGTCAGTTTGAGTTACTAGGAAAGCCTGTGAATCTCTTTTCCTGAAGATCTGCTAGGATATGATTTAGAATCAAAAATCATCACCACCACAAACTGAGGCAGACAAGATGACAACCCAAGGTCCCTTTCAACTTTATATTCTTTCTGTCTAGGTCTGTAGAATCAAAAGATATGATATGATAACTTATAAATTCTTAAAGAAGAAAATCAACTTGCAGTGAGCAACAAAATGAACTTGGGTCAAGTAATTTTAACTATAAAACTACTGACTGCTACTTTTCAAGTCTTCCTGTTTTTGTTTTTGTTTTTCTTACAAGAATATAAAGTTTACAATTAAACTGTTATTAAAAGATATAAAATATAAAAGGATACTTAACATTCACAGTAAAGAAAGTGCTTAGAAAATTTACCAAATATTAAAGCCAATCCATGAGATGTACCCACTGCTATCAGACTGGACACTGCCTGAGAACAAAAGGGAAGATTACGTTTTGAGATATTACATCGAGGATCTTGAAACAATGCGAGTTGAATTTGTTGGTTTTCTTTCCTCTAGGCACCAGATGACATACCAACTATTATAAATAAGGAGAATTTCATCTAGGAGGCAAAAGGGGAAATGAAACTCAGGACCTTTTATTTCTGGGAATCCCTCTAAATTTACTCTAAGGGTAACAATATCAAAATATCATATGTTCAACATTATAGGCAAAAACACACCACTTCTATTCTAAAGCAATTTAAAAAAAAAAAAAACTCAGAGGTCCAGACAAAGTAGGAGGCACTTATGCTACCCAACCAAGAGGCAGCTATGAGGTGTGGGAAAGGGGTTGATAAAGCCCTTCAGTTTATTCACAGGAGCTAAAAGGCACCAGAAATATTCAAATTTCAGCCCACTTCCTCACCGATTAACTAACTAATAAGAAAGCTACAGGAGGCAGCTGGAAGTATTCAAGAAAAGAGGGCACTAGTGTGCTCTCAATATCCCCCGTTCTCTATAATCACACCACAGATTTACTATTTGGCAGGCCTGGCAATGGAGTTCAGAACTATTAAATGTACTATTTACCACAAAGTGATTTCACCAAATGCTGTGTTCCACATCCCTTGTAGCCAAAGGGAGGCCAAATCACAGAGGGAGCAAATTTACTTGGGCATGGGAGGACCACATATAAATAAACCTGGAAAAGGCTAACCATTATTCCATTATATGGAAGAATAACAATATACTAGAAAGAGAACATTCAATATGGAAAAATGTTAAACCTGATTACTGGCAGTAAATGACTTATGAATTTATTATCATAATAATTTATGCAATAACTCTGAACATTAGAAGAATAAATCTAAGAAAACCCAATGAAATAGAATGCTTACCTTTAAAGGATTATTTAAAGTGTACTTACAATTGCTGTAGGCAAGCCAGCATCGACTTTGTCCTAAGTGAAATTAAAAAAGTATTTGAAAACATACTCTCATTTTTAAACAGAAAATGATATAAGCCCCTCTCTTTACATAAACTTTAATCCAAATCAATTCAGATAAGAGATGGGATCCTCATTTTTGCCAACTAAGAGAAACCACAAAAGTTGTACAGACCAAGAAAATATAAAGAGCATGAAAGCGGATCATTTTATTTTACTAATGGTAACAAATGCTTTAGGAAAGGCATGATTATAAATGAAAACGTAAGAAGAGAGAGAGGAAAGAAGTCCTATTTTCAATAACATGTATACACTCTAAGTAGTATAGGTTACAATGACAGGAGTACATAAAGATTTTAGAAAAGGGAAACATGCTACAGATATTCTTTCCCTAAGCTTCCTATCCAGCAAATTATCTAATAATCCTTCAATAAAACCCAAGCTGGGTGTATTCAGTCAGTTCAAGCAAGCATCAGAAAATTAAAAATTAAGTGCTGGTCCCAGCTCCATACCAGTAACTCTATGACCTAGGGAAAGTCACCTAACCTTCTGGGTATTAGCCTCCTCATCTGTTAAAGGAAATAGCAAATAATGGCCTATGTACCTCAATAATTTGTCCTGAGGTACAAATTATATGTAAAGTATCATATAAATGTCCAGTTATCTATTTAATGCTTCTATAGCTTTAAATAGTAAGAGCTTACAATAATTAGCACCATAGTAGCAAAGAGCTTTCATGTACATGTATTACACTATTGACTCTCAATCTGCAAGAGATAGATAAAACATGTATTATTCTGATTTTCCAGACTAAGAAAACAGAAGTTTTAAAAAGTGTACCTGACTTGCCCAAGATTATTCAAGAAGTGATAGAAAACTATGTCTCAAACTCAGAGTTTCCAGTTCCCAGACCTGGCTCTTTATATCATTTCTATAGATCTTTTCTATGTCTGTCCCTGTCAATGTGGTCGATTAGTTATTATAATCTCTCAGAAGGCAGAATCAATTTTATCCAACTTTACAGAGTGTCCTGGGAACTAACTCAAGAAACTTACTCTAGTGCATGGGAGTATGAGGAAGAACAATCACAAGGCTGCTATGTTCAATGTTCTGGATGGAGGATATACCCCACTCTGTATGGACATGTGTATGTAAAGTACACCTAACATGCTTGACAATTAAGATGCATACAATAAATATCTAAATGATTGATTTGTGTCCTGGATAGGGAAAAAGAATGAAAGAGCAGCTAAAAAGCATACTATATTCAAAATGGAACCTGAATAATGAAATGAGAAGTCAGCTTCCTTTAAAAGCCAAAAAACCAGGGGTGCCTGCGTGGCTCAGTCAGTTAAGTGTCCGATTCTTGGTTTTGGCTCAGGTCATGATCTCACAGTTCTTGGGTTCGAGCCTTGCATCAAGTTCGTTCTGACGGTGTAGAGCCTGCTTGGTATATGTGCTGCCGAAGCAAGCACAAGCCTGCTTGAGATTCTCTGTCACTCCCCCACTAGCTCTGTCTCTCTCAAAATAAATTTAAAAAAAAATTTTTTTTAAGCCAAAGAAACAGACATATTCGAAGCACTAGAGATTACAGAGTTGTAGTACTGGTGTGGCAACATCTTAGGGTAATGATTCTCAAAAGCCAGGCTACCTTGAAATCACCTACGATACAGATTCCTGTTATACTGTTAAAACGCAGATTCCTATGCTATACTACTAAGATTCCAATTAAGCACGTTTGGGTGCTCAGGAATCTGCATTTCAATCAGTACCAGGAGATTCTTACACAACGGACGCATTTCGGAAAAAACACTGTGCTAAGGCATCTCTACTACCTTAGGCGATCATAAAAGTGATAAATACCCTTTGAAATTAGTCTAAACAAATTTAAAATACAGTCATCTGTCATATTACTTTCATTTGTGAATCAGAAGTTCACAATTCCAAAAATTCCATCTCTCCTAACTGTTCTCTATGCGTATGGACGACAAAGCCATTGTGAGCAAGGCCCCAGGCAGCCCTAATAACACCACTATCCACATGGCTGAAGGCATCATTGAACAACTATTCAGGAGAGATGCCCAAAAATAAAACTAGCTTTACATGTTAACACACCGAACATCACAGAAAAGCATACAATTTAAATTGAGCTGGTAATCCAAAATTAGGAAGGCAGAGTATGAAGACTGTCATAGGAAAAGCAGTTTTCATTTTAACAGACCAAAGGAGCTCAGCCATAGCAATGAAATAAGAACAGAATGCAAACACTCTGGGATTTATTAGAATTTTTCCCTCCTCTTCAAGAGGGAGAAGAAACCCTTTTAAATAACAGATTTATCTAATCAATGTTCAGCGTCTGAGTTTTAGTTCAGTCTCCATTATTCAAAATATTTTTAAAACTGCACAGGTGGGTCAAATGACTGTTCTGGTTCATCTTGATCTTGAAAGGAATGAATTTCATCACCTACATAAGGATTAAATTCAGAAAACGTCATGGAAATGTAATCCTCAACAGGTGGTTCCCATTCTAGCAAATATGAGTTACTCTCCACCTAAAAGAGGAAGGACAATTGCCCAGGTTTCCTCCATTGCTTGACTATCTATTTAAATTGACTTCATGATATACAAGCTAGGTCGGGGTATACCAACTGCCCACAGAGGACACTTTTTCTTATTTTTTCTTTTTTTGTTTGTTTGGTTTGGTTTTTATACGAGCTTTCTCTGATAAATATGACAATTGCAATGCAGTTATGATGTTGTGATGCTACTCTTGTATCAATCTCTTACCCTTTTGGGAAATCAAAATTTTGTCCAAACTGAATTTGCAAAATACCAATTAAACTCCATAAAAACATTAAAAAAGTCAAAGTTCCTGGGACATGAATATGTCACCGTGGTCGCCATCATCATCATCATCATCATTATACATAAGATCTATACAATGAATTCAGAAAACTAAAATTGAAAGACTACATAAAATTATAGGCTCTGAGGTCAAAGAAAAATTTGATAAAGCCTACCAGAATCATCATCTATTGTCTTGATGGTCTATTAAATATTTTTGCGTGAAATCAGTGCTCTAAAAAAAAAATGTTCAAAAAAGACCGCAGATACTCTGTTCTAACCATTATACTCTGGCCACATTCACCAATACCACCCCCATTTCACAACAAAGCAGCACTACAGTTGGAGCCAGAAACCCCAATTTTGAGTAATTATTCTGCTATCTCCAAACTCAATGATGTAAGACAAGTTAATATATCACCTTTCTGAGTCTCTCTTCTCATTTGTAAAACAGGATATGGCTTTCCTTACTTTCAAAGTTGTAAGAGTAAATAAAATAAGGTACATGAAAAGAGTTTTGTGAATTACAAAAAAAAAATCACTCAGTTGTAAAAGATTCTGATCAATCATTTCTCCATATGAAAAGACTAAAAAAAAAAAAAAAAAACAAAACGAGCACTCTAACTCAACCAAATACACAAGATGGCAACTAAACTGAAAAGGAATTTAAAGAAAAGGCAGATAGTATTCCTTTTAGGCTTGCTGCCATATTTCATTTAGGCACACCAGAGACTCTGAGCAGACCTTTATTTCATGGCTGCACTAATTTCTATGTCAAGATGTATAGCCATGTCTTATGAGTCAAAAACAATCACACAAAACCCATGAAACCCAGATTCTATTTTTTTTTTTTAAGCCTCGGGCCAAGAGAAGTGCTGTGCTTTGTTTTATGCTCATTCCTGCTTCATTATGCCATTGCAGGTTACAAAGCTGGGAAAGAGAACAAAATACTTACAGCTGCAGACACTATCTGGGCAGAAATTCCCTTCAAAAGTGAATGTCGCATAACTGACCCATGGAGTGAAAAAGAATCAGGTAATTTCTTCTTCCTAAAAGAAGGGGGGGAAGCATTTAAGAATATTAAAAAAAAAAAAAAAAGTCTTTTTTGAAAGACCAAAAAACACATAAAAATAAGGAAAGCAGAAAACAACACTGAATGTAATTTGTAGCTCTGTTTGCAAAGAGGTATTGAGAGCCTGACAGTCCTAAATTAAGATGTTGTACTAAACCCACCTTGAACCCCAGAGAAGCACAAGTAGGAAAGTGAATAAAGCCATCACTCTTTTTTCATTGATTCAAACTGTTCCTTCCCCACCTAAAATATGGCAAGAGGTTTTACTCCTCACCAGAAGGTTGCCTGGCCTGCCCTACTTGTCTACATTACCTCTCCCTTCCTTCCACCCTTGCCCACCTTTCTGGCCTTTCTATCTGTAACTGCCCTCTCCATTCTTCAACCAAGCACATCAAATTCCACACTCCTCTCTGCTGCTCCTACTAATAGTACCTTTCACTTACCCAACTCATCAGCATTCAAAAAATAATCTCATCCTTTACCAAACACTGAGCACCTCCATCATGTGACTAAAAGTATGCTTCAGGCATACAAAAATAAGAAAGGCAAGATTCCTACTCTCAAGGACCTCACGGCATAGCTAGAGGGACCAATAAGTAACTCACTCTTAAAAGATAAATGTTAGAGGGGTGCCTGGGTAGCTCAGTCGGTTGAGCGTCCAACTTCGGCTCAGGTCATGATCTCATGGGTCGTGAGTTCGAGCCCCGCGTTGGGCTCTGTGCTGACGGCTCAGAGCCTGGAGCCTGTTTAGGATTCTGTGTCTCCCTCTCTCTCTGCCCCTCCCCTGCTCATGCTCTGTCTCTCTCTGTCTCAAAATAAATAAAACATTTTTAAAAATTTTTTTTAAATGTTAGAAAATAACAATGGATAAAGCACTATAGAAATGAAATAAAGAAGAGTTTAATCCTATTTATTGGCGGGATATCAGGGACAACTATAGAAAAAAAGATGTCTGATCTAGCCTTGATAGACAACCAGGAGTCTGGCAGGCAACAAAAAAGCACAAACAGAAATATGAGGATGTCAATGTGTGCTGTGTGTGGAGGGAATGTAAGTACCCAAAAGGCACTGACCAGCAGGATGGGAGTGGGGGTGCTTAGAGATTAGGTCAAAATAGTGAGCAGGGTCCAGACTAATGCTACACAAAAGAGTTCTGACATTAAATGAGACCAAAAAATAAAGACTATATATATATATATATGTGTGTGTGTATATATATATATATATACACACACACACACACTTTTTTAGTATAGTTGACAATTTACATTAGTTTCAGATGTACAACTTAGTTATTTGACAATTTTATACATTGTTATGTTCACAAGTATAGCTAGCAGCTGTCCCATTCCATTGTTATTAGAGTATCACTGATTGCATTCCTTATCCTGTGCCTTTTATTCCTGTGACTTATTCATTTAAAAATATCATAGGGCCGCCTAGGTGGCACAGTTGGTTAAGCGTCTGACTCTTGATTTTGACTCAAGTCATGATCTCACAGTACAAGAGTTCAAGCCCCATGCTGGGCTCAGTGCTGACAGTGAAAAGCCTGATTGGGATTCTGTCTCCCTCTTTCTCTGCCCCTCCCCCACTCACAAGCACACATGCACGTGCACGCACGCACTCTCTCAAAATAAATAAACTTAAAAAAATCATTTAAATTATCATGGTTCCATATAAATACTAAGATTTTGTCCTATTTCTATGAAATGTGCCACTGGGATTTTGATAGGGATTGCACTGAATCTACAAATGGTCTGGAGAAATATGGACATCTTAACAATATTAATCCATGAACACAGGATATTTTTCCATTTATTTGTGTCTTTAATTTCTTTCACCGATGTCTTATATATAATTTTCAGTGTATAGCTCTTTCATGTCCTTGGTTAAACTTATTCTTAAGTATTTTCTTGTTTTCGATGATACTATAAATTGAATTATTTTATTCCTTTTTCAGATATCTCATTGTAAGTATTTAGAAACACAACTAACCCCAATTAGCCAAAGCAATCTTAAAAAGAAGAACAAAGATGGAGGCATCACACTTCCTGATTTCAAACTATATTACAAAGTCAAAACCAAAACAGTATGGTACTTGCATAAAAACTGACACAGAAACCAATGGAAAAGAACTGAGAGCCCAGACATAAACAGTTATATATACAGTCAACTAATATTTGACAAAGGAGCCAAAAACACTCAATGGGGAAAGAATACAGTCTCCAATAAATGGTGTTGGGAAAACTGGGTAATCACATGCAAAAGGAACTATACCCCTATTTTATATCACTCACAAATTTTATATGAATTAAGTGGATCAAAGACCCAAATATAAGACTTAAGCCATAAAACTCCTAGAAGAAAGCATAGGGGAAAAGCTCCTTGACCTTGGTCTTGAGGGCAATGGGTTTTCTGTATATGACACCAAAAAAGAAAAAAGAAAAAAAAAGGGGGGCAACAAAAGCAAACATAAATGAGACTGTATCAAACTAAAAACCTTTGGCACAGCAAAAGAAAATCAACAAAATTTTAAAAACCCATGGAATAGAAAATATTTGTAAACCAGGGCACCCTGGGTGGTTCAGTCTACTGAGCATCTGACTCTTGATTTTGGCTCAGGTCATGATCTCACAGTTAGTGGGATCCAGCCCCACATCAGACTCTGAGCTCACAGCACTTAAAAAAAAAAGTGCTTAAAGCTTAAAAAAAAAAAAAAAAAAGAAAGAAAGAAAGAAAGAATTTATAAACCATTTATCTGTAAAAGGTTAATATCCAAAATATACAGTAGTTCTCCTTTATCTGGTTTCAGTTACTTGTGGCCAACCACAGTCTAGAAGCAGATAATCCTTCTTCTGAGGTATTGTCAGGTGGTCAACAGTAGCCTAACCTGATGTCAGGCCTTCATCCTTTACCTCACTTCATCTCATCACAGAGGCATTTTATCATCTCAAGTCATTGTTAAGAAGAGGGAGTACAGTACAATAAAATATTTCAAGAGACCATGTTCACATAACTTTTATTACAGTATATTGTTATAATTGTTCTATTTTATTATTGATTGATTATATATAATCTCTTACTGTGCCTAATTTATAAATTAAACTTTATCATAGATATGTACAAAAAGAAACATAGTTTATATAGGATTCAGTGCTATCTGCAGTATATACAGGAAGAAACATAATTTATATAGGATTCAGTACTATCTGCAGTTTTAAGCATCCACTGGAAGTCTTGGAATGTATTCTCAGTGGAAAAGGAAGACTACTACATACGGAACTCTTACACCTCAACAGCAAAAAAAACCCAAACAACTGAAGTTAAACACAGGCAGAGGATCCGAACAGACATTTTTCTGAAGAAGACACACAGGTGGCCAAAAAGCATATGGAAAAATGTTCAGCATCACTAACCATCAGGGAAATACAAACCAAAACCACAATGAGATACTGCCTACGGGGATGGCTATTATCAAAAAGACAAGAGATCACAAGTATTAGTGAGGATTTGAGAAAAGAGAATCCTTGTGTACTGGTGGCAGCCACTATGGAAAACAATATAGGGGTTACCCCCAAAATTAAACATAAAATTACCATATGATCCAGAAATTCCACTTCTGAGGATATATCAAAAAAAAAAAAAAAAATCACTATCTCAAAAAGATATCTCCACTGTGTTCATTACACCATTATTCACACCATTATTCACAATAGCCAAGATATGGAAATAATCTAAGTGTCCACCTTCAAACAAATGGATAAAGAGGTGAGACAGACAGACAGACACACACACACACACACACACACACACACATTATTCAGCCATGATAAAAAAAAAGGAAATCCTACCATTTGCAACAACATGGATGGACTTCGAGGGCCTTATGCCACATGAAATAAGTCACACAGGGAAAGACAAATACTATATGATCTCACTTACATGTGGAATTTTATTTTATTTTATTTTTTTCAACTTTTTTTTTTTTTTTTTTTTTTTTTTGGGACAGAGAGAGACAGAGCATGAACGGGGGAGGGGCAGAGACAGAGGGAGACACAGAAGCGGAAACAGGCTCCAGGCTCTGAGCCATCAGCCCAGAGCCTGACGCGGGGCTCGAACTCACGGACCGCGAGATCGTGACCTGGCTGAAGTCGGACGCTTAACCGACTGCGCCACCCAGGCGCCCCCGGAATTTTAAAAAGCCTACCTCATAGAGGCAGAATAGAACAGTAGCTGTCAGGGGCTGGGGAGTGAAGGAAAAGTGTAGATGTTGGTTAAAGGGTACAACCTTGTACTTGTAAGATAAGTTCTGGGGATGTAATGTACAGCATGATGTAACAGCATTATCTAACAATAATGTATTATATACTTGAAAATTACTAAAAGAGTAGATCTTAAATGTTCTTACCACAACAGAAATGGTAATTATCTGAGGTAATAAAGGTGTTAACTAACCCTATTGTGGTAATCATTTCACAATACATAGTATATCAAAGAATCACATTGTATATGTTACATTTAACCAATGTTATACATCAGTTATATCTCAATAAAGCTGGAAAAAAAAAAAACATTTATCTATTTGTAGGAGATAGTGATGGACAGGTAAATATATCCAGCAATGGTCCCTATCCAACAAGAGTTGACAACCTAAAGAAGACAACACTAATACAGGCAACATTTAAGAAAGGAAAAATACACATGACTTTATCAACATTAAAGTTACACATGAATTCAATAAAGTATTTACATTATGCTTCCTCCACTTCTCTTTCCTTTTCATGTGCTCTCCAAGAATTTGGAAGGTGAAAAGCAGCCAAAATGAAGTTATTTAGGGTTAGAAATCTTTTTCCCAAATCTTGAATCATTTTGTGATTCTCCTCTGAACCCATTCCAAAGGAATGAAGGAATGCTGGAGCTGACCGGAGAGTGGGAGGAAGGGGGTGGGGAGTGCAGAGAGCACAGGGTGACGAAATGAACCTAGCTCCATGTTTCCACCACAGACACAGTGCCGAGTTTGACCAATGCTTCCTCCGAAGGCTCTACTGCTTCCGGAAGTCCCTGGCTGTTATTATGGCTTCCTGCTGGGGGTGCAGAGGACAGTGGTCATGGCATGCACCTTTTCATTATTCTCTCCCCTCAGTAGTGCCAAAATCTTTAGGGTCTACTAAGCATATTATTTCCACCCAAGTGGGCCTTCCATTCCCTATGCAAAGGCTTCAGCAGACCATACCACACCAAAGAGAGATTTACATTTTAAATGATCAAATATTTCAACCATATGCCAGTGTGATTTACATGAATACCTACCTTTTTAAGTTGGTCCTGTCACCACTATCTGAACTTGCCACAGACGAAGTATCATAGGAGTGGGAATCAATAGTATCAATGTTTAACAATGTAGGGTCCTCCAGAACAAAAGACTCCTCTTCATCATCAGTCTAAATTGGAAGAATATGGATCAATAAACTCACAATTCCAAATACCCTGTAAGTCAGACAAGCATAAATGTGTTCTCTAAAATGCTCACATGCTTATTTCTGCTTTTCATCTCTTTTCCAAGCATTGTTATTGACTAGAGAAGCATAGAAAATTAATTTCCAAATCTAGATAGATATCTGTCTCTACAAAGAGTTCGCTCCAAAAATTTCTTCCTTGTAGCAGGAAGCAGCAGAAGCAGTTATGCAAATTATTGTTAGCAGCTAAACACTTCTTAAAATTCAAACCCGTAAATAAGCTTTACTAGTTAACTAACAGCCAGTAGCTAATTAGAAGAAAACAAATACTACCTGACTACAAATAGTATACCATGAGAAATAGGACAAACAACAGAAAAGCATTCTGGGTTAGGAAAACCATAAGGGACTCTTAAAAACTGAGAATAAACTGAGGGTTGATGGAGGGGTGGGAGGGAGGGGAAAGTAAGTGATGGGCATTGAGGAGGGCACCTGTTGGGATGAGCACGGGGTGTTGTATGGAAACCAATCTGACAATAAATTTCATATTAAAAACAAAACAAAACAAAAAACAAAAAAATAAAATAAAATAAAAATAAAACAGTGTGGAAAAAAAAAAAGAAAGAGCATCTGCAAACACAGTGATTTCATAAGGTGAATTTTACTCCTAGAAAAGGAAGAAGTCCCAAATGACTGGAATATTATGAGGAGTTAGAGTGATCCTAGAAAGATAAGCTAGGACCAAATTATAAAAAGCTTTATATTCCATGAGCCAAGTGACAGCAGGGCCTATGTCCTCCTTGTCTACCACTATATCCCTACTGCCCAGTACAATGCCTGGCATATAATTACTACTCATTCATCTACTGAATTAGTGTACTGTATATAGTAGACAATAGGAAGGAAACCGAGATGTTTTAAGAAGTAGGCACACATGATGGGACCAACGTTTTATAAAGATAAATGGGGCAGCAGGAAGATGGATGAGTGTAGTCAGGGAAACTGAGACAAAGAAACTATTAAGAACCTGTAACAAGGTAGGGGCACCCGGGTGGCTCAGTTGGTTAAACATCTGACTTCAGCTGAGGTCATAATCTCGTGTCTTGTGGGTTCGAGCCCCACATCGGGCTCTGTGCTGACAGTTCAGTACCTGGAGCCTGCTTCAGATTCAGTATCTCCCTCTCTCTCTGCCCCTCCCCCACCCCCACGCACACGCACGCACTCTTTCTCTCTCAAAAATAAAAAATAATTTAAAAGGAACCAGTAACAAAGCTATTGCAGTGTCAAGGGAAAAGAAAGAGGAGGGCGCCTGGGTGGCTCAGTCCATTAAGCATCCAACTTCAGCTCAGGTCATGATCTCATGGCTGGTCAGTTCGAGCCCCACGTTGGGCTCTGGGCTGACAGCTCAGAGCCTGGAGCCTGTTTCAGATTCTGTGGCTCCCTCTCTCTCTGCCTCTGCCCCACTCGTACTCTGTTTATCTCTCAAAAATAAATAATAAACATTAAAAAAAATTTTTTTAAAGGCGGGGAGTGGAGCTTAAGAACTCATCAGAAGAGGTCAAGAGAAGGAATAATGAAAGAGACATTACTGAGAAAACCCAAAGTCCCTGGCTACCATTTTTTTTTTTTTTAACGTTTATTTTTGAGAGAGTACACAAGCAGAGGAGGGTCAGAGAGAGGGGGAGACGCAGAATCTGAAACAGGCTCCAGGCTCTGAGCTGTCAGCACAGAGCCCAATGCAGGGCTTGAACTCATGAACCGAGAGATCATGACCTGAGCCAAAGTTGGACGCTTAACGGACTGAGCCACCCAGGTGCCCCCCCCCCTCCCCACTACTATTTAATGGCAGGGGATGGGAGGTGGGGACGTCAGGGGGAAATCAAAGAGGATTCCAAGGTTTCTAGCTTGAACAACTAGGCAAAAGGTAATACTTCTGAGATAAAAAGCAGAATAGCAGATAAAGCAGAATGAGGAGTTCAGCTTTGAACAGGTTGATTCTGAACAACAGACATTAAAGAAAAATGTTCTGATCATACTCCTCTTTCAGCTGGACTACGTTCTGCCTTACCACTTCCATTAAAACTCATTATCTCCACTTTCTCCACCATTGCTAGCCACTACTACCTTTGCTGAAGTTACCAGCCAAATTCACAGGCCTATTTTCAGGTAACGTGCCCTTGTCCCCTTGGCATCATTTAACACTACAACCATTCCCTCCCTACTTCTTGGAACTTTCTCTTCCCTTGGCTTCCAGTGCATCCCTTTTCTGCTACTCCTCCCAACTTACGAGGTCTCTTCTACCCGTCATGTTCTCTATTTTCTGATCAGCCAAACCTTTAAATCATGCTATTCCCTGGGATTATATTCTTAGCTCTCTTCCTACTTCACACACTTTCTATATGAGCAAGCTAATCCCTACTTATAGCTTGAAGTACTATGTCATGCTAATGACTCCAAAATCTGCATCTTCAGTATCAACATTTCTCTTGAGGTTCAGGCCCATATTGCCAACTGCTTTTCATATATCTACACACATGCACACACACCTGCTAAAAACAAGATTAGAACCACAAGGAGAGATGGTCTCTTGAGAACCGGACAGAGGTGGGACAACTGCCTTAGGAAAGGAAAGGAAAGAACTCAAAAATTAGAACTGCAGCACCAAGAAGCAAGAGGGCTAATCAGAATCTTACCTGATTTTCTTAAGCACCCTGAGGATGTAATTAAAGAAAACAGATCCATTAAATGAAGCCAGGGTTGAGGACTTACAAAATACATGAAAGAAAAAATGAAAGAAGAGAACTGAGCTTATCAATAAGGCTGAATTTAAAACTACTAGCTACACAGCAGAGATATTAATTTTCCCACACTGATGCATAAAATCTACATAATCCTTTCAAATTTCATTGTGTGTCTGTGTGTCTGTATGTGTAAACTAATAAAGTGATTCTAAAATTTACATGATGCAGAAGACCAAGAATAAGCAAGGCAACCTTGAAGAACAACACCAAAGATTTGAAACTACTAGTTATCAAGACCTATCATAACAAACATTAGAATGTGGTATTAGGGCGAGTATAGAAAGACCAATGGAATCAGACCCACACAAAAATGATCACCTGATTTAAAACAAAAGTGACACCACAGAAAAGAATATTTTTTTTCAGTAAATGGTGCTGGCTCATACCTCACACCACCACACACAAAAAATTCCAGATGAATCACAGACCAAAGTTTAAAAGGCAGAACAATAAAGATATTAAAACAAGATAGTATCATCATGACCTCAGAATTTTCAAAATTTTCTCAAAACAAGACACACAAAAACACTAACCATAACAGAAAACCAAAATAAGCTGAACTACATTAAGAACTTCTGCTCATCAAAAGAAACCATTAAAAGAGTGAAAAAGTAACCCACAGAATGGAAGAAGATATTTGTAATACATATACCTAATAAAGGGCCTATATACATCACATGTAAAGAACTCCTACAGGGTGCCTGGGTGGCTCAGTCGTTTAAGCATCTGACTCTTGGTTTCAGCTCAGATCATGAGTTTACGGTTTCATGAGTTCGAGCCCCACATCAGGCTCTGCACTGGCAGGGTAGAGCCTGCTTGGGATTCTCTCTCTTTCCTTCGCTCTCTTCCCCTCCCCTGCTCATGCTGCCTCTGTCTCTCTCAACATAAACAAACTTAAAAAAAAAAATTTTTTTTTTTAACGTTTTATTTATTTTTGAGACAGGGAGAGACAGAGCATGAACAGGGGAGGGTCAGAGAGAGGGAGACACAGAATCTGAAACAGGCTCCAGGCTCTGAGCTGTCAGCACAGAGCCCGATGCGGGGCTTGAACTCACGGACTGTGAGATCATGACCTGAGCCGAAGTCGGCCACTTAACCGACTGAGCCACCCAGGCGCCCCTAAAAAAATTTTTAAAAAGAACTCCTGTAAGCTTAAAAAAAAAAAAAAAAAGTGAGCAAAAGACATGAAAAGGCAATTCACAAAAGAGATATCCAAAAGCCCAAAACCTATGTCAAAATACCCAATTTCATCAGTCTTCAAAGAGAGAAATTCAGATTAAAACAATGATGTGATACCACTGTACATGGATACAGTGAAAAAGAGAAAATTCAAAAGTTGATGAGGCTATGGTATTCAGCACTCTCATATACTGCTGCTGGAAGTATGTATTATTCCAACCACTCTAAAAAAACCTAAGGCGGGGCACTCAGCTCAGTGGGCTGAGTGTCCGAATTCGGCTCCGGTCATGACCTCACAGTTCATGAGTTAGAGGCCCACATTGGGCTCGCTGCTGTCAGCACAGAGGCCACTTCAGATCCTCTGTCTCTGTCTCTCTCTCTGCCCTTCCCCCACTTGCACTCTCTCTCTCTCTCTCTCAAAAAGAAATAAACATAAAAACAACACCTGCGGCAATATCTACTAAAGCTGAACATACCCGTATCTGATGACCTAGAAATTCTATTCCTAAGTATATAACCAACAGAAATGTGTGTGTATATATATATGTGTATAAACATACCTAAAGACATGAATAAGAATATTCACAGCAACTTTTCATAGTAGCCAGAAATTAGATATTATACAAATGCCCGTCAAAAGTAGAATGAACAATGGTATACACATAATATAAAGAGTTTTATGTATGGGAATGAATAATTACATACAAAAATATGAGTGAATCTAATAAAATATGGAGGAAAACAGATCAGACACACAAAAGCACATACTGTATAATTCCACTTATATGAAGTTCAAAGCAGGCAAGCTGATCAATGCTATAAGTTAGAACTGTGATTATCCTCGGCTTAGGTACTCAAGGGGCACAAGAAGAGGTTCTGGGGTGTTAGTGATGTTTTATTTCTTCATCTGGATTCTAGCTGCACAGGGCATTCAATTTGTGAAAATTCACCAAACTATACACTTACAATTTGTGCACTTTTTCTATATGTATGTTACACTTCAATAAAAAGTTCAAAATAAATTTCTGGCTGCACAGTAGTAATGAAGTGAAGCAGGAATTTCCCAGACTGGAAGACTAGGAAGGATGAAGAGACTTGGTCCTGATTAGGCCAAAGAATAGGTTTAATGGAAGAAAAAGGTGGGGAGGTGGGGAGGTGGGCAGGCGGCTATGGTGAAAGAATGGAATTTCACAACTAAAAACCTCAGAGGTAGCACAGTTTCAAATGATGACAAGGCCTAGGAACATTATTTCATACCCTAAATTCTGAGATTTAGGATATCTCAATAATCTCTAACTTTCCAAACTATAACATATCTTGGATGCCCATTTCTTCCCAGCTTCTCTTCAGGTTGACATTAATGAACATTACTGAATACGTACACCCACATATCACATATCCTGGAGCAAGTGCTTACTTACACTTTGCATTTTTGCCCTTTCCATTTTGTCCTTTTCTAAAATCATTTTAATACTTTCTCCCCCTGTAGTCTTCATAATGTTCTACAACTTAAATTTTTACTTTCACTTATCCACCTGCCTAGCTCCTTGGAGGTGTGAAGGCTAGCCAAGTTGCAGTCCTATGTCTCTCCCAAAGTCAGAGACAGTCATACGACATTTTATAATCCTGGCATCTAACACTATGACCCAAATACCTGAGGCACCCAAATTACTACTGAGGATGATAACAGTATTATCTTCTCAGTAAGCCACTAATGACTGCACTTACTGTTACTTAAGTAAATTGTGCAAAGATGGTTTTTCTTCATTATGAACCTGTTTCATTCATGAGCATTTTCTTCGCCATTTGTGCACAAATATGATTAAATATGGCTTTATACACAACGTTCTAAGATTACTTTTATTTCACACTTAGTGAAATGAGGATGTGATTAAGATGTTAACAAAAATGACTAAGATTACTCTCTTCATCTCTAAATGAAAGATTTCCTATTAGAAAGCAATAAATATCACTGTAATTGGTTAATCTTTCATTGACCAAAGCCTTGTCAAAATTTAAAATGTTTAAGTCTTAGCACAGATCATACATTTTTGAAGTTAAAATATATTCAAAGTAACAGCAATATCAAACTGATGCAAAAAATAGATATCAAAGTCATACAAGAAAAATAAAAGATACAATTCACAGAGAAAGTAGTCCACATCCTACAAAGTGTTGCCTATAACCCCAAAAGTATAGGTAAAAAAACAAAAACCAAGACTCAACTTATTCAAAGCTATGGGATCAGTAGGCATTTCTTTTGGGGAACCTATGCCTCGTTATCTGTTAGAAAACTATAGATCTGAAGTAGATTAACACACTTAAAAAATCTTTCTTGTATTAGAACCTAACACTTCCAAGAGGAGTCTCAAGCAAGTTTTTAAAAGATCAAGAAGACAGAGTTAAAGAACTGTCAGCAGACGCAAGGTACATAAAAACTCACATACTTCACCAACATGTTACTGCCACCAAGCTCCTTTATAAAGTCTTTATGATCCGCTAATTCAGAAAGTAACATCATTTCAAAACTGACAAACTTTTTAACAAAGATGGCACCCATAAGACAAACTGTGCAAGTTTTGTTTTCTTTACACAGAAGAGTGATGAGGTGCATTTCAAGGCTGCAGCTGCTCTCTACTATCAGAGGATGGGTTGAGTATCACTCATAGAGAGGACATTATCGAAACATTATACAAAGCTCCAGAGTGACACAAATTTAGTATTTTAGCTTGCTTCATAAAACATTTTTTCAAATCTACCAAGTATGAGGCATTGTACTTGGCACAGGCATGAAAAGACACGGCTTCTGCCCTTGAGAAGTTCATAATCTAGGTGAACACTGTCCAACAGAACTTTGTGCAACAATGGAAATATTCTGTATCTGTTCTGTCCACCTTAGTAGCCACTAGCCACATGGGGCAACTGAGCACCTAAAATACACCTTGCACAACTGAGAGATTGAATTTTTCATTTTTATTGAACTATAATTAATTTAAATCTAAATTGCTCCATGTGACTAGTGGCTCCCATACTGGACAGTGCAGATCTAGATACATACACTATAATTAATCCAAAAGCATTAAAATCAATTCCATAAAATGACAATGATCATTAATACATACTTACCTCATTGAGTATGCTTTCCAGTGTTGGAGGCGTATCAACTTGAGGAATATCAAATTCCTTGTCATCAATCTAAATAGAGAAAAGAAACTAATGCTCATATAATGCTGCTCTCCCTCTTAGAATCGTGGGAGTGCTTTAATTTATTAGAACCATTACAAATTAAAGAGATAAACATACCAACAAACTGATCACGCAGAGCACCAACCCAATAGCCCACGTTAATAAGGTCAAAAGACTACAGAATTGTTTCCTCTCCTATCCACATATTCAGTGGTTATTAAAAACAAATATGCAGTAACTGCAACATCCTGACAGCCCTTTCCAGAAAGCTTCTGTTCAAGGACTCAGGCATCTGCATTCTTAAATAGTATAAAACAGCATGTCTTATGACAAGCCCCAATTTTCTAAGTGTAAAAAGCAATATACAGAGCAATGTACAACATCATAAGCGATATACAAAGGTCTGACATTGCCTTTCTTAGTTATTTCATAAATTATGGTGAGAAATGATTAGGTCAAACAAATTGCCATTAAATATTCTCCTGGTCACAAAAACTTATTAATATCAAATCAATGGGAGAAAAGTCACTTCATAAGATTTCTAAACCTACCACTAGCTCTGTGACCTTGAGCATCTAGTTAACATAGTCAGCTGTACTTCAGTTTCTTCCTCTATGAAGTGGCTTATCAGAGTGTGTGAAGCTCGAATGAGAACATATGTTAAAACTGTTTCATAAATGGTAAATGTACACAAATGAAGACTGATATGACCTCATAAACCTGTTCATAGACTTCTACTAATTCATGTGAAAATGATAAAAAGTCTTTAGGTTCTAACTCTAACCAACGTTCTGGTTAAATAACATCATTTGACAAAAGTTGAATTTTTACCAGATCATTTTTGAACTCCAGTTCCTTGTCCAGATCTATGTAAGAAAATTTTGAAAGCGAAGCTTCAAGATTGAAAGACTTATTCAGTTCTTCTTCTGTAGTCTTGGCACAAAGGCTCTGTTCCACATTTTCATGGTCTGGTTCGTTTTCCATATTTACTTATAATAATTGTAGTTCAGTCAATCCAAGCAAGTTTTTGTTTGTTTTGTTTTGATTTTTGGCCTTAGATCATGATGACCTGAATGATCTGATCTCTTTTTAAAAAAGAAAAAATATACACCATTTAGATTTCATCAATTGGACATTTCAAAGACGTACTTGGTTAGACTTGTGTGAAAATGGATTCTTCATTCAATCACCTGACTGTGAAGCAAAGAGAAATCAATCCTAGGGTTTGAGGTATGATACTGGGGAAGAGCTTCTATGGAAGCACAGAGGAGACATATCTCACTATGGAGTCTGGGAAGGGGTCCACCACCCAAAGTCATTAAGTCTGGTGATAGTGATAGACTTGGGATAAGTTCAGCCACTAGACTTGGGACCAAACAGATTTATGTTTTAAGAGAATAAGGGTAAATTGGTGCCAAGAACTGCAATTAACCACCCCCCCCCACATTACACTCCTAAACCCCACAAATCTCCAGTTCCCCTGGAGAAAAGCATACACATCAGTTTTGTTGTTGGCATCCATCAACAGTTGGCTTAACCAACTGAGCCACCCAGGTACCCCAATAAATAAGCTTTTTAAAAAAATAAAATAGAGTTGAAAATTAGTTGCTGTTATTGTTTTTTTTAATGCCTAAAATTCACTGACAATTTTATCCAACTAGGCTCATTGTTTTTTAGTACTGATGATGAATTTCACTTTGTTCCAAGTTTCAATTTTTATCAGATTAAAAGAAACGAGTAACTACTATATGTAAGACATGTAGACTCATGAAGACAGATTTTTCAAGAGCTGAAACCAATTTTTCTTGCTAGTACATTTGGTATATTACCAAATACAGACTAATTTCTTTCACATGTTACAGAAGATAGACTAAAGCTCTGTTCTACAAACACATGATATCAAATACATTCCTAGAAGACATAAGTGAGGGCACTCTGTATCTGGCAACATTTGAAAGTAGCTTTCCAATCTCAGGTACTAAACATATTTCCCCCTTTGCAATGAGCCAAGGGCAGAAGCAATATTAACAATAATATGACTTTCTTCGAAGAGCACTGAATTGACTCATGACAAATTCCTTGTTAATAAAGTTCTCTCCTATTTGCTCCACTTAGGAAAAATGATTACAATTAGTCAAGGAATGTTCGCAAACATGCACAATCTAATACACATTCAGTGATTCCTGAGGACAGTTATTAAGTTTTATCCTTACACATTAAAAAAAAGAATGGAAAAGACAATAGCCCCCCCCCAAAACACTTTTATTTAAATGATTTAATAACCTAAAATATTTCACTCTTCACATTCGTCTTTCTAAAACAACTCATAAAGGAAAACAATTTTTTTTCTGGCTCTTTTTTTATATCTCCTATCTGGTATTAGTTAAGAGGTTCTCAGGGCAGCTCAGCATCTATGAACACCAATACCACATTCAAGAAGTTTCAAATGATCAAGCATCCCCTAAACAAAGAGTACCATCTTGCCATGCTACTCTACTCCACTTTCAACCTTCACTTCACCAAGTTCCTATTATTGTGATATGCTGGCAAAGTGGAAAGAACATAAGCCAAACAGTCCATTAAAATCAGGTTTGACTTTGGGCTTTACCAGCTCCAATCTGTGACCCTGGCTAATTTGTCTACCCTTTCTGAGCCACTCTATTTCTATATCTTGGAAGATGAAATATTGTGGCCATATATGTTTTTGCCCATAACAGCACCTCTTGTTGGAGGAAGGGCTCCTTCAAACCATGTGGTTCTTGTGGAGGCTGCCAATCAAAACTCCCCTAGTAACAGAGACTGCATAATGTAGCCAGAGTGCTTCAGGGGGATTCATTAAAATGGAACTGGTGAGGGGCGCCTGGGTGGCGCAGTCGGTTAAGCGTCCGACTTCAGCCAGGTCGCGATCTCGCGGTCCGTGAGTTCGAGCCCCGCGTCAGGCTCTGGGCTGATGGCTCGGAGCCTGGAGCCTGTTTCCGATTCTGTGTCTCCCTCTCTCTCTGCCCCTCCCCCGTTCATGCTCTGTCTCTCTCTGTCCCAAAAATAAATAAAAAACGTTGAAAAAAAAAAAAAATTTAAAATGGAACTGGTGAGGAAAAGCTGCTTCCACTGTGTTCTAAACAATGAATAGTAAGGCTGAGCAGCACCCCCACCCTACACCCCACCCTGTTCTGCAGAAAAAAAGGAGGTCATTTATTCAATACATATCAACTAAGCACATACTATAAATGCCACTGGAGATCCACCACTACGGACTCAATTTACATCCTAGAAACAGATTCTCTAACAATAATAAAATCAACCTACAAAAAGAACCAGAGAAGATGAGGAAGGGGTGTCCTGATACCACTCAGGCCCCCTTATTCCAGTCTTGTATGATGTTCGCTCTAGCCACAGTCTTCTGGTGGTTTGGCTGTATAAGCCAGCATACTCTCCCAACTCTTTTTTTTTTTTTCTTTTTAAACTTACAATGGAGAGTCCTGACTTTTAGGAATGCAGCTACCTATTCTGCAGAGCTACTGTGAGGAATATATTAGATTATGACTATAAAGCATTTAGAATAATGCCTGGACACAGAATAGGTTTTCAAGAAATACTAGCTATTATCATTTAAAATTTCCTCAAGATTTCCAAATTCTTCCAGAGCTAAACATCCTGAAACAATATCCAGTACTTCTGTAACAGTCTGGCCAGTGTTAAGCTTATCATAAGGATACCTTACTGGAAGAGTACACTTACTTCTGCTCTCAGAAGTTTCTTTATGAGCTAAATGTTAAGGGTTTTATCTAAGACTAGTACAGCCCCCAGTAAAGCATCAGAGACCCTTCAGGAAAAACGTTTAATTATTATAATAAGTGTCATATACTACTAATTCATTCTAAAATTGTGCTTTTAGGGGTGTCTAAGTGGCTCAGTTGGTTGAGGATCCGACTCATGATTTCAGCTCAGGTCATGATCTCAGAGTCCTAGGATTAAGCCCCACATCAGGCTCTGTGTAGAGTGTAGAGCCTGCTTAGGATTCTCTCTCTCCCTCTGCCCCTCTCCCCAGCTCACACTCGCTTGCAAGCACTCTCTCTCTCTCTCTCTCTCTCTCTCAAATAAATAAATAAATAAATAAATAAATAAATAAATAAATAAATAAATATAATTGTGCTTTTACATCAACTTCCTCTTTTATCAGTTACCAGCAATTACACTTTTATGTTAGAGAGCAAATTTATGCAACCCAAATAGACCTAGGAAACAAAAGGTCACCATGCTCGGATTTTCTTTAAAAAAGGAGTCCACTAGAGCAGTGTTTCCAATTTTTTTTAGAAATTGAGCTGTGCTTGAATCTACCTGCAGTAAGTAAAATACCCAGTGATGTCTGTCCTGATCTCCAGAACCTATGACTCTGTTACCTTAAATGTCCAAAGGAACTTCACAGAGGTGATAAAATGAAGATCTTGACTTGGAGAGATTATCCAGGATGAGCCATGTTGGCTCAATGAGGGTCTTAAAAAGTGGAAGAGGGAGGCAGAAGAGTGTGTCAGAGAAAGAGATAAGACAATAAAAGCAGGGTCACAGAGACGCTGTGTTGCAGGCTTTGAAGGAGTCAAAGAATTTAGGCAGTCTCTAGAAGCTGCAGAAGGCAGAAATGGATTCTCTCCCAGAGCCTCTAGAAGGACCCCAGCCCTGCACAGCTTGATCTTGGCCTAGTAAGAGCAGTGCTGCTCTCGTGAACTAAAGAACTGTAAAATGATAAATCTGTGTTTTAACCTACATTTGGGGTAATTTGTTACAGCAGGAATAAGAAATGAATACACTATCCGGGTGCCTAGGTGGCTCAGTTGGATACGCAGCTGACTTCGGTTCAGGTCATGATCTCACAGTTTATGGGTTCAAGCCCTGCATCGGGCTCTGTGCTGACAGTTCAGAGCCTGGAGCCTGCTTCCAATTCTGTATCTCCCTCTCTCTCTGCTCTTCCCCCACTCCTGCTCTGTCTCTCTCTCTCAAAATTAAATAAACATTTAAAAATTAAAAAAAAAGAGGGCGCCTGGGTGGCTCAGTCGGTTAAGCATCCCACTTTGGCTCAGGTCATGATCTCACAGTTGGTGGGTTCGAACCCCGCGTCGGGCTCTGTGCTGACAGCTCAGAGCCTGGAGCCTGTTTCAGATTCTGTGTCTCCCTCTCTCTCTGCCCCTCCCCTGTTCACGCTCTGTCTCTGTCTCAAGAATAAATAAACACTAAAAAAAAATTTTTTTTAATAAAAAGAAAAAAGAAAGAAAGAAATGAATATACTATCAAACTTCAACTAATTTGTTTCTGGTCACATTGCCAATATTCTGAAATACTAATCCCTCCCTCATGAGTTTGTGTGCCCAAATATTTATTGAGCAAGCTCTTCATTCCAATATGCAGACCAATGATGAAATGTTTAATATATGATGCTTCCTATTACACATGATGCAGACACTGCCTACAGATATCATTTAAGTGATATTCCAGTACTACTGATAATTTCCTTTTAAGACTAATTCTACAACTAGCTTTCCACCCAACCATCCTGCAATCTAGTGTTTCTATAGCTCTTAAGGAGATGCCAAGTCAGACAGTACCTGCAGACAACACAATAGGTAAAATCAATTGTTTCTTAGTCTCTCCCAGAATGAAGTCACATTACTCTGACAGGAAATATCATAAAATCATGATTACCCAGTATGCTGTCATCTTCTGAGTCCTGATAAACTAACATTTTAATAGTTCTGATTTAAGATTATCTGACATCTTGACAGTTCTCAAGGCTATTCCCTCTTAACTAATAAAGTTATTCCCTACCAAGTAATAATAGATTCAAGGATCATTTAAAAATAAATATATGTATCATATAAACAGCAATGACCCCATTTCAACCCTGGTTAACTGAACAAGAACTCTAGAATGTAACCTATATTAGGCAGGGTGACTATGAAACTCTTTGACCAATTTTTTTTGTTGTCACGGTTTTGTTTTCACCTCGGCAGACCTTCCCAACTGTTTTCAAATTCCAGGATCCTATTTAATTCACTGACATTCCTTTCCTCCTAAAAGTGTCATATGAGACACTTTTCACATTATGATGAAATCGAATCAAGTTCTATTTTCTTTTTATAACTTACTGTAGCCCCAGAAAGGTATCACGAAATCATGGTATGGAAACAATTTTACATTCCAACTTTGTTTCCAGCTTTCCCAATCTAAGTATTTCTCTTCTTCCATGGCTTTGTTTTGCTTTGTCTTCTTGTGGTTTGTGAAGAAAAATACAATAGAGGATTAACTTCTATTTGTTTTCTGTGCTCTTTCTCTAGTAAATAGACTCATTCTGAACAGCTCCCCAATGCCTACTGTATAAAATTCCAAAATCTAAGCCTAGGATTCCAGATATCACATGAGCTGACCCTACCTTCCTTTACAACAAAAGGTAACTTGTATTCAGAGTCCTTCAAGAAGAGCTTCCCCTTTCCCTCCATGTCTGCTCGTGCTAGTTCACCTGCCCTTTCCTTTTCCTCTCCATTTATCTAAGTTCCTTCTTTCCTCCCTTCCCTAAGCATCCTCTGAATCCAGAATCCATGTCTTCTTTACAACAGTGCCTTGGCGCTTTCCTCATATTGATTCATTAACTTATCATGTGAGTATGTCTTGTGTACCCAACAGAAATGAAGCGAGGCTTCTTTGTATACTCCACATCAGTAGGCTCGCTGAGTTACATAGCTATGTAGACATTCAATAAATATTTGCTGATTAACAAAAGAATTGGAAGACAGGACTAACACCTGTGTTGCAAATTAAATGTATCAGTTTTATTACCTATAATTGTTATTTGACTCACAGCCTATAGGAATCTGTGCCATAGTAAGCCAAGTTATAATTGAGCTCTACCTTTCTGTAATCAGGCTTGTCAACTACTGTTGATCATATTCATCCCTCAGATATCAGCTAAAACTTTGCTTCCTCAAAAAGACTTTTTTTGTCCTGCTCAACTAAACCAGGTTCCCTGGTAATATGCACCTATAACATTGTTCTCCTCTTTCACTAAACCTGTCACATTGCAATCATTGTTTCAGTGTCTGAACCATGATTCCCTTCCCTCAGGAAGGAAAGGAATGCAGGTTCCAGGAGAGCAAAGACCAGATCTACCTTGTTCACCAATGTATTCCCAATGCTAATCAACCCATCAATCCTTCCCTCCTCTCCTCAATCCCTACCTCCGCCTCCCCCCACCCCCCACCCCCCACCCCACCCCACCCCCCCCCCCCCCAATAAGCAGCCAAGCAACACTACATCACTGGCTTCTAGAGCCCCAAATAGCAGTTCTGGTCATTCAAAATAAGATATGGTTAGTCATTCTACCCCCAAAGCCTCCCACCTTACAAGTTCCATTCTTTGCATCTAGGTGAGATTTTTAAAAATCCGTAACAGTGCTTTTTATTTTTTTTTTAATTTTTTTTTTAAACATTTTTATTTATTTTTGAGACAGGGAGAGACAGAGCATGAACAGGGGAGGGTCAGAGAGAGGGAGACACAGAATCTGAAACAGGCTCCAGGCTCTGAGCCGTCAGCACAGAGCCCGACTCGGGCCTCAAACTCACGGACCGTGTGATCGTGACCTGAGCCAAAGTCGGCCGCTTAACCGACTGAGCCACCCAGGTGCCCCGTAACAGTGCTTTTTAAAAAATGATCATTTAGTTCATGTATAACATGACACAAACTCCACAACTTCATATGTTTTGTGTTCTTTTACATTAACTCAGACTACAAAACCAAGATGAAAACAATGGAGATGCATCCTATGTCCATTCTGTTTACAGGAATTCAACTATTATCTTCAACAAAGAGAAAGAAAAAAAAGAAATGATTCACAAATACATGGGGACTCTGCACACCATTCCACCCAATACTATACACTTCAGGGTGAGCACGCGACAGGAGATGGATATCTGCTGCCTTTTTGGTCTCAGTTCTTGAATGCCTTGTACATAAGTGATCCATTTCATCTGTGCCCAAAATAACAAATAGCATGCTGTTCCAACATGGAAGAAAAACTGGCTGCGTTGCACTTCCTGAGACAGGTCTCCAACCTGGGAGACTCCCTCCCAGGTATTTTTCAGGAGTACTCAAGTTTCACCTTACTCGTGGACTTCAGAAACAGACCCTCTGTTAGACACAATGCTACTATACACTCAGATGAGATGCATACTTGGCTCGAGTTTCTTTCCAAGAATAGGCACATTTAAGCCCACAATGCTCAGAGTGGCCACTATGAAAAAGCCCAAACCTGTTTCCCTTTCTCTTCTCTTGGTAAATGTCTAAATGAGAAGAGTAATTATTTGAAACTTAGGAAATACATATAGAACAACAAATGTTAAAAATAAAAGTGAGGGGGGCACCTGGGTGGCTCAGTCGGTTAAGCGTCCGACTTCAGCTCAGGTCATGATCTTACAGTTTGTGAGTTCGAGCCCCACATCAGGTTCTGTGCTAACAATTCGGAGCCTGGAGCCTGCTTCAGATTCTGTGTCTCCCTCTCTCTCTGCCCCTCCCCTGCTCACGCTCTGAGCATGGTGCTAAGTTACTGCCATGAACCATCAGGCACAACCTTCAAGGTGCCACATTCTAAAAAAGAAAAAACTGGGGCGCCTGGGTGGCTCAGTCGGTTAAGCATCTGACTTCTGCTCAGGTCATGATCTCACCGTCTGTGAGTTCGAGCCCCATGTCGGGCTCTGTGCTGACAGCTCAGAGCCTGGAGCCTGTTTCAGATTCTGTGTCTCCCTCTCTCTCTGACCCTCCCCTGTTCATGCTCTGTCTCTCTCTGTCTCAAAAATAAATAAACGTTAAAAAAAAAATGAAAAGCTTTAAAATAAATAAAAATAAATAAAAAAGAAAAAACTAATCCCTATAATATACAAAATAATGGTAAGATCCATGTCTACAAACATCTATATTATGCATAAACCCTAATATTATTCATCAATTTTATATCAATGTGTACAGAGGTAAGTGAAATGAGACAGGAAAAAAAATCACTTCTTTCCAGCTTCCAGTAGGTCCTTAGTATTATAAGAATTAGACCCACCCCACCCTTAGAGAACTTCTCCTAAGAAGTACATGGGCTTTGTGTAGACTGAAATATATTCCCCTTTCTTCTTTCCTAAATTGGTACGAGTGAATTCTTTTCAGTTAAATGCACAAGATAGGATTCCATTCAGTTGCAGGCTGAGTAGATAGTAGCCTTCCCACCCATCTTAATTAGCTCCCAATTGTCATCTCAATTTCTCTTGGTTAGGGGGTCGAGAAGGATGTGGAGTCACAAGAGATTTTTTTTTTTAAGAGCAAAAGGAAACTTCTTACTGAACCACAGAAGAAAAACAAATTTGATTATGGTTAAAACATCCCTTCAACATCTTTCCTTTGGAAAACTGCTCGTCCTACACTCCAACCTAGCCGGAAGAGTAGGACATGACATTCTGGTATCCGTTCAGCCAGTCACTATCCTTCCCTGGAATCTGTAAATACTGAAGGTAGGAGTTTTCTCTTTGTTCTGGGAAGATGTTAACACAGGGGCTGTTACACAGAAATGAAGATAATTCAAACATTAATTCAAGATTCAATTAAGACTCGAACAGTTCGAGTCTATATCTATATAGAGATTACACCTGACACTGTGAATCAAGACACTATCTAACCTCTGTGAAAAGTAGAAACAGATGGAAAGTTAAACATACTTCCTTAAGTTGAAAACGCCTTACTTTTAATTCACCTACATAACTGACATCTGGTATCACAATGGTTGACATCTCTATAAAAGAGTGACAAACGACTATAAAGTGCCAAGAAGCCTCAATATTCCGAAGACAAAAAACATCCATCTGCTGATGCTGGTTCAGGTGCAAAGAAAATATATAAAGGATAATCAACATACTATTATCTTAGCGCTCTAGAAAGAATTTTTTCACATGTCTCTTTAACATATGAAGCCCAGTAGTTCAACCAGAATCCCCCCCCACACTTATCTTTTATTATGCTTTCTATGGAACAGGCCACCTGTTGACAGAGGATTCAGTATCCATTTACTCTCTCCTTAAAGTTAACCATAAGCAAACCCATGTCTTCCACAAACATGTAGATTCTCCATCCCCATTTGTATTAGACTTCAAACACACACACACCTGACATGTAATTAACTACCTCTCAATCACAGACATCTGAAGGAGAGGTGGTCCCACAAGTCAACCTCCATGATTGTTTTGCTTGTGTTTTCTTTTAATGGGGGGGAAGAGTGTGGTAGACGGTGGGCATGCAGAGGACACAAGCCTTCCTGTCCATTTCTAGTATGAGTCTAATATTAGGAGGTTATGGAAGAGGCATGCCTAGTTGAAGAAGGTTCCCAGCTCTTCCTGACAACCCATGGCCATGGAACCTCCCTAGCTGACCCTACTTCATCACACCCTACCCTCCCTTTGAAGCACACCCAAACATTTGAGGCAGCTCTGTTTCCCTCTTTCCCCAGATACCACATTTGGGAGAACACAACAGGACACAGGAGTGGCCTCAAACTTTACAGACCCACCTGTCCTCCTGTAGCCCTCATTCTGGAGCACACTTGCAGGCAGAGACAAACAGGAACCAGCCTCACAGGGTGCACATCAATCCTAAGAGGTGGACACCTCATCTAAGCCTTGGCCCCACACTTGGGGAGCACACTTGTCCCGACCTTCAAGAGACAAAGTAGCCTACACCTGTACCAGGGGCCTGAAAGGCGGATTGCACATCTGTTTCATCCGGGGGAGGGTGATCACCCGCCGCCTAGTCTCACAATCAGGAGAAGCGGGTGCACCTGTCCCTCGGCCTCACATTTGTTAGGAAAAAGTGTAAACCGCCTAAGCCAATTCCATGCCAAACGCGGGACACGCCTCTCCGCCCCAGCGTCAACCCTGCCGAGCTCCTGGGCCCCAGTCCAGTTAGTCAGCCTGGGGCTGCTCAGTCAGTCACTCCAGGGCCGCGCCACCGCGCGGGGGAAAGGGCCGAGGCTCAGAAACCCGGCGCGTTCTCCTCCCGCCCGGGGGACAGCCCCTCACTACAGTCCCCACCCCGGTGGCCCGCTCCCAGGAGATTCTTTACCTGCGCTCGCGGCCATTCCAGCCCCAGACCCGCGGCCCACGTGACCCCGCCCCCTGGCTCCAGCCTCACGCATGCGCAGTCTACACCACTGATAGCCACGCTTCCGCTTTCTTCCCCGCACTCTTGTCACTCCTGGGCGGTCCGCCCCCCTACACCACGCCCCCATTTAAAGGGCCAGAGATTCAATGTCTCACACCAGGGACTTAATGGGTGATTAACATCTTGCGGAAGAGGAGAGTGGAAACGTCAGTGAAGCGCAGACCGGTACAAACAAGTCTTTGAAATGGGAAGACAAACGCCTCCAGCCCTATGTCAATGAATTCATCTGGCCTTTAAGAAAGAGACCCTACCTCAGCCAGGCAAGAAAGGTAGTTGATTTCCAGACTTTTGGAATTTGTAACCGGTAAATTTTTACTTAATCTTTTTAAAGACGCACAAAGAATTGCCAGCTTTTTATTTTGCCAAGTAAGGACATTAAATACACACTAAAAAACAACTATTATTTTCTGACTTATGGGCAACATTGATCCACAAAAAATACATCTTAACACCAAACGTATAGGAGAGACACTCTCAAATAAAGGAGATATCTTTTAAATGGATAAAAATGTATGTTTATTTCTCTTTTTCCTCCTGGAGAAAGATGAAAGCTTTCAGGACAGACTGGATTTTAGAGCCACCACTGTAGATAACCCTAGCCCCAAAGCACAGATCTTATGCTTACTGGGGCCTATAGTAAAGAAAATGGAAGGAGGAAGAACAGAAGATGCTCCTAGAAGGAGATTTCGAAAATATTCAGTTGGGAAGACATTATTGCACACCAACTAGGCACACTGCACTTCTGAGCCTCTGAAGGACTCAGAGGTGGGTAAGACGCAGCCCTGCCCCCAAGGCTAAGAACTCCATATAGGGACCTAGCTACAATGCTAGTGCATTGTAATGCAAGTCAGGCTCTTTTAACTGGTATAAGAAAGGTATGAGACCATCACTTTAGGACACAGATGAAGAAAAATGGTGGAACTATTTTCCTGAGGTGGGCCTCAGGAAGCTAAAAGGAGAAGTTGGAAGGGGGCACCAACTACTACTCAATGTCAATTACAGGAAGAATTGTCAATTACAGACCCCAACAGAAGAATATTCAACAGAGCGAATCATTGATTACAGGACCCAACAGGGAAAGATGTACATTGCATTTCCTCTGAGAAATCAACTACCCCTGGGACTCAGCCAATGAACAATCTGAATCCCTGCTTTCACCAATGGATTTTCCTTCAAAACAACCCCTCCCAACTTACTTCTCCGTTAAATAAGTTCCTTGGCTTTGGTGGACTTGCCTATAGTTCTGCCACAGCTTGCTTGTCTGGAATTGCAATTCTTGGTTATTCCCTAATAGACCCATTTTTGCTGGTAAAAACTTGTATTTTTCAGGTTAACACTATGCATTTATGCATGTATACACACACACACACACACACACACTGTGTGTAAATCCTAGACAGTAATCACCTTTAGCATGTGCAATACAACTTGACATTTTATATTTTAGTCTATTTTTTTTTAATGCTGGTTACTAAATTGATTTCATGACTCACTAATGCATAGCAACCCATAGCTTGAAAGTACAGCATGGAATATGTTAAAGGTACAACAGGATATAAGGCTGGAAAGACAAAGCCCAGATCCAAGGAGGACATTGAATGCCAAGCTGGGGGTGTCTGCTCTTCTGGTAAGAGGCCCTGGAGGTTCTTAAGCAGAGAGCTGCTTAAAATGGCATGACTATAGCTGTGCCTTAGAAGTCTGAAGACCTGCCTTCAGTTCTCAGTATCACATTTTTAGAGGAAAACTATTAAACAGGAGCCTGGCTAGAAGAGAGTCAGCAGGCTGGTGAGATCAGAAACTCTAACAGAGAACTGTTAAAAGTGTTGGGCAGAAAGGAAATTGGCAGAAGTGGGGGACTGGATTATGATACTGAGGGGTGGGGAAGGTTGTTCCCTGACCTTTTTGAATGATCTGTACAGCAATTTTAGATGTATTCTGTGTAACTCTAGGGAGTAAATCTAGGACCCTTGCTGGATGTTATAGGAAAATGATTCCAAATCACAATAAGAATTATTTTAGGGCAGTCTAAACTGACACAGGCTGTTTGCATTAATTAAATTAAAATATTGTAGGTCACGTGGGTGGCTCAGTCAGCTAAGCATCCACCTCTTGATTTCAGCTCAGATCATGATCTCTCAGTTCATGAGTTCATGAGATTGTCGGGCTTTGCGCTAACAGCAGGGAGCCTGCTTGGGATTCTCTCCCTCTCTCTCTTCTCCTCTGTTGATGCTCTCTCTCTCTTTCAAGATAAATAAACTTTAAAAAATTAAAATATTATATGCTTATTATATAAAGCTTGGAAAATTCAGGAAATATAAAAAGTAAAGCAGAAATTATCCACATCCCAGGAAACAGCACTTTTGGCTTATTTTCTTTGAGTCTTTTTCTTTGCACATTTACAGTTTTTTACATAATAGAACTATATAAATATATAGTCCTGTGTACCATTTTTTTTGTTTTTGTTTTTTTGCTCAGTGTTGTATCTTTTTTTTTTTTTAACGTTTATTTATTTTTGAGACAGAGAGAGACAGAGCATGAACAGGGGAGGGGCAGAGAGAGAGGGAGACACAGAATCTGAAACAGGCTCCAGGCTCTGAGCTGTCAGCACAGAGCCCGACGCGGGGCTTGAACTCACGGACCGTGAGATCATGACCTGAGCTGAAGTCGGACGCTTAACCGACCAAGCCACCCAGGCGCCCCTGCTCAGTGTTGTATCTTGAGCACCATCCACTGTTATTAAAATTTGTCACAAATATTCTTTGTAATGGCTGCATAATTGTTGATAATATAGTTTATTTCTTAATTTTTGGACATTTAGGGGGTTAACTATTTTTTCACTGTTAACAAGAACGTTGACATGAATATCCTTATACAGAAATCTTTGCCCACATGTAAAAATTATTTCCTTAAGATAGAAACCCTATAAGTGAACTTACAGACTCGACGACTTTGAAAGCTCTTCATTCTGTGAATACCTTCTGGCAAATTGCTTTCCAGAAAGGTCAGGCCAGTTTTCATTCTCACCAGAAGTACTCAAGGGTGCCCATCACACATACCCATCAGCATTTACTTTATCTTTTTAAAAAAGCTTTCCCAATTTGATAGAGGAAATGGCCTCGCATTTTAATTTGTATTGGATTACTAGCAAGATGGAATATGTTTATAAATTTATCAACCCTTTATAGTTATTCTGGGAATGCAATTTCACTGCCTATGTTTGGATTTGTGATTACCAAATAGTACTAAGTGAATTGTTGCAGACTTATGAGAAAAAAAAAAAGAGAGAAGAACTTTAAAAATAAATAATGTGGTCACACCAAGTTATAGCTGGATTATATTGTGGTATACCGTATAAACAAAGGTTAGTAGAACTGAGTCATCACGAGGTATGTGGTTAAATACGGCTGTGCTTTTATGATCGGTAAAATATTCATGTGGTGAGGGGCAATTTGGATTCAGCAAAATATCGTTCCTTATGTTAGATCAACATTATAAATTTTAATTTTCTCATTTGGTAGTTTTGGTTCTTCGTTTTTTTAAGTAAGTTCAACATGTAGCTCGAACTCACAACCCTGAGATCAAGAGTCTCATGTGCTACCGACTGAGCCAGCCAGGCGTCCCTCTTTGTATTTAATTTATAAATTTGTTTTGGTTCTATAGATACATAAAATCTACAAAAATAAGGAGACTTTTCCTTACTTTTGTGTTTCCATAGGTATACATATACATATGTAGGCGACATGATAAAAAATAATTTAAGCTGACTTTAGAGATCTGGGAGAATCTTTTTCCCTTACAAGGAATCTGAACATCATTTAAGTTTGAGAAACATTGATTTAGGAGGTTTCTTAAAGTTTCATTCGTAATGATCTAAACATAGGCCCTGGAATTTTTTTTTAAAGGGAACATTTTAGCACTGTATGTTCACTGCACTACAATTAAAATAAAATTTAAAAAAAGAAACCAGAAGAAAAAAATAAAAATAAAAAAATAAAATGGTAAAAATGGTGTCAGGTTTTATACCAGAATTTTTTATATGGAATATTGTGATAATTTTCTTGCCTTTGGAAAGAGCACCAAAAGTTAACTATGTTTAGCATTCAGAGAGTATGTTTTGGCTTAATACGTACCATTTGTCAAAGTTAACTTTGTGTAGGTAAGACATAGACAGAAGAATGTTTGAATTATTAAACTCGTCTTTTTAAGTAAGACAAAACAGTTGAGCAGTTGGTAATGAAAATGGAACTTCTGTGAACTGGTCTTAGAAGAAATTTAACTAATGAGACAAAAAACTCACATGTGATGTAAGAGCCTGGGAGCATGCAAGTCAGCAAAGGCTTGCTGCTCTGATGGCCAGGAGCTAGAAAGAGAGCAGCAGCCAAGGGCTCCTGCTGTTGGATGATGTCCCCGTACACAGTCCTAGTCCTCCAGCTCTCCCCACAACAGGAAGGATGAAGTGCATGGTCCAGGCACTGCTATTAACATTGCATCATGAGTAAGCCACATTTATCCTGAAGGTAAAAATGGCTGGTTCCTGGTAACAAGGGGCAGAGACTAGGAGATGGGTTGTGTCGTTTTTTTCTTTGCTCACAATCACAAGATAAATTGGGCTCTTCTCCTTTTTAAATAAGGAGCCTGATATACAGGGTTCTTAATGGAGTCAAAATATCCAAGAGAAGTGAAATTGGGTGTCTGTAAGTTACTCAAGCTCATCCAGATGTCATTCTCAGGTGCCCTCTGCCTGGAATGCTCTTCTCCTCCAAGATAACCACATGGCTCACTCCCTTGCCTTCTTTGGGGCTTTGCTCAAATGCCACTGCATTAGTCAGGGCAATAAATACAGGCAGATGGCAGAGGAGTATTCTCCATCCAGGTCTCAGGGACCCAGCTTCTTTCCATCGGGTGATGCTTTCAGCTGAACACATGGCCTCCAAGTTCTCCAAGGCAGGGGGATGGAAAAGGCCCATTAGTTCTCAACTGCGTTGGCCAGAAAGTGACATGTGCCCCTTCTGCTCATAGTCCATTGGCCAGCACCCGCCACCTGGCCTTGCTTTACTACAAGGGAGGCCAAGAAGTATCTGGAAGCCCTCAGAATATCTGCAGAGTGCATGCAGTCTCTTCCATGGTCATCTCCATAAGGTCTTCCCTGACTACCCCTACCTCCCCCAGCATTCCCTTACCACCATTTTAGACTTCATTTTTCTCTATAGTACTTATCACAGTCCAACATGCTATGTATTTTACTCATCCACTAAGTTTCTGTCTTCTCCACTGGTACATAGGCATTATGAAAATTATAATTTTTGTCTTCTTCATTTATGGTTTTCTCCCTAGCATCCAAAACAGTACTTGGTATATGGTAGGAGCTCCATAATTTTTTATTAAACGAATGAATGAATTCTGCAATGATAGTCTATATTTGTATGTGGAAAGGGTATCACATACACCCTACCTGAGGATGTTTCCTAAGGAATAAAGAACCCCCTTACAGCATACACAAGCATGTATTGAGTACCTACTATGTGCCAGACACCATGCCTGGTGCCAGGAACACAGACGTGAGAAATAGTCCTTGGTATCTGGCCAGAAAGAAACAATAAAAATGGAATACTTACTAAGATCCATAATAGAAATAAATTATGAGAGCTCAAAGGCCAAATGCTTCTGACCTTTAGCAAGAATCAGATTTTAGATCCAAACATTACTAGAATAGCAACAATCACAAAAGAAGCGGTGGGTGGGGGAAATGGGTAGGGGACTCAGGAGTAATAAATTGCTTCCCAAAGTCATAAAAGAAATAATAGCTGTATTTTCTGCCATTTTGTATTCTCGACAACAAGTTGCCTTCCATTTGCCATTCACCCATTCATTCTAGTGCCCTCCCATATCCCTCTTTCCTTCAGCTTTGGAGTATGTAGCAGCCCATGTGCATTCAGTTCAGAGACACTTGGAAGGTCTCACTATTTAAAAGCATTTCTCCTTCTTATAATTTCACAATTCCAGAAATGCCATCACTTGAAATCTGCTTGTTATGTCTTCCAGCCCCACCTATACTTTGCAAAAACCAAGCACAGCATATCAGTCTTTTGAACTGAGGACTGCCATCACAGGAGCCCTGCTGGAACTCATGAGCAAAAAATGGATGGAAAGGGAGATCCAGGACTGGAACCTGGTATAGAAAAGGGAACCCTGGGCAGGCCCTGAAGAGGACTGGGCATTAGACCAGGGAAAGGGCAAGGAGAGAATAAAGAAGATGCAGAAACAACAAAAGCATCAAAGGTAAATTTGACCTATTTCACCATCTTTCATGGGTATAGTCTTGTTTACATAGAAGGACACAAACTATCTCTTTAACACACACACAAAAAGGAAGAATTGGGCTCAGCTGAGAATGAGAGAAAATTCAAAATAATAGCAATGTTCCGCTATGTCAGGACCCAGATTCCTATCTCACTGTTCTACCATGGAAAGACTCAATTCCCAAGGCCATCTCATGGTCCAAGACATCAGCTCCAACCGTCACATTCACTTTCCAATTGTCAGGGAAGAGAAAAGGAAGGGAGAAGGTATGTAAATTATCTACTGCTTTGTAACTACTCTAAAAATTACAGGCTTGAACCAGCATGTATTACAATTTTTGTAGAACAGGAATCTAGGTGTGGCTTAGCTAAGTCCTTTGGCTTAGGGTCTCTCACAAGCTTACAATCAAGGTAGTGGCTCAAGCTACAGACATCTCAAGGCTCAAATTAGGAAGGAGCTACTTCCAAGGTCACGTGAGTATCAGCAGGATTTGCTTCCCTGTAGGCCATTGGACTGAGGGCCTCAGTTCCCACCGGTTTTTGGCCAGAGGTGCCCTCACTTCCTTGTCACTTGGGTTTTTCCACAAGGCAACTCACAACATGGTAACTTGTTTCATCCAAGTAGGCAAACAAGAAGAGCCATCAAGAATGTGAGCAAGATGGAAGTCACAATCTTTTGTAAGCTGATCTTGGAGGTAACTCCACATCATTTTTTGCTACATTCTATTTGTTAGAAGCACTAGCTCCAGCTCCAGCCCACACTCAAGGCGAGGGGATCATACAAGAATGTGACTTCCAGAAAGTGAGATCACTAGGAGCCAAATTTTAGAAGCTTCCACCAAAGAATATTGTGCCCATTCCCTTCAAAGATGGTTACCTGAAATTTCCTTTACCAGTCTTGTCCACATCTAGCTGCAAGGGAGGCTGGAAAATGCAGTCTTTATTCTGGGTGACTATCAGCCCAGCTGAAAATTAGGGATTCAATCCTGAAAAGGAGTTACAGAATTCTAGAGAGTAGAAGCCTTGGTTATTCCATGCAGCAGCCACAGGTATTGAGGAGGAGGATAAATATGGCTGGGTAGAATTATAGAATCAGAGTTCAAATCCTACCTCTGTCACACCCTATGCTCAGTGAATTACTTAACCACACCGAGTCTCATTTCTATGTTCAGACTAAATGAAATGACCTATGTGAAACATTTTGCACTAGGTAGGTTCTCAATAATTATCTCCTAAAAATCTGTTTCAGAGATAGCTTAATCTCCCAGAAACTGTTAAGCCAGGCTCTGACAGCGAACCAGCTTGCTGTGTGACTCCATGCCATTCATCTCGCTTCTTCTGGCACAAGCTCCCTGTCGGTAAAAGTCAGTACTAAACATCTGCCCTACCTATCTTAATAGGTTGCCGTAAAGATAATGTGTGCGAATGTTATCGATTTTTTTTTAATTGCACGCAAACTTAATGTGGCACTAGTGACCACCAGGTGGCAGTGGGAGGTAATGGGCTTAGGTTATGGCCCATGGCCACCAGATGGTGCTGGCATTCAGCAGATAACACCCTGGCTTTTCTGGGAGCCTATGCAGGAGCACCAAAGGGCCCCTGATGGCCAGTGCAAACCCCTCATCCTACAGAGTAGAGAATTGAGACTGGGGAAAGATTTGTCAGCAGGGGAGGGAAGTGTTCCATTGCAATAAGGGCTTGGGCCCAGGCTTCTTGATTCTCAGTTCAGGGTAGCTCTTATCCCTACACATTAATGATGGTCTTGTATTCTCTCTAGACTTGCACTGGAGACCAAAGATGCCTACTGTCTTCTTGTTCATGGATTCACCAAATTTTAAAAGCCTAAAAAATGTCCACGAACATCATCTATCCCTCTGGCTATGTAGCATAGTGGTTAAGAGTCAGACTTCCATTTATATCTGTATAGCAGCAGGCTCCTCACTGCAAAGTTGGGATAATAATTTCTACCTGATAGGGTTGATGTGAAATTAAGTTAAATGAGATAAAATATGTGAAAATAATAGGTAACATTAAGGAGTCCATACTTGTCTAAGCAGTTTACATATATAGTTTACATATACAGTAAAACCTTGGATTGTGAGTAACTTGTTTTGCAAGTATTCCGCAAGACAAGCAAACATTTCTAATAAATTTTAACTTGGTAAACAAGCAATGTCTTGCAAAATGAGTCGTACATGATGCCGAATGTCACATGATCACAACTGAGCCAGTGGTTTCTTCGCTCTCTCTCTCTCCCTCTCTCTCTCTCTCACTGCAGGATTGTGGGTGATCGTCTCCCATGCTCAGATGCTTAGTCTCCGGCCATGGTGTTTGGCAGAAATCAGTGATTTTTCAGAACATTGGAAGGTGCCCACAACTGGCACTAATGTATATTTTGTCACTTTAAAGCACCTATGGACAGTCCTTTGCTTTTCCATACAAGAGTAAGCTTAGGAATGCTTTGCTTCATTCTAGGTCAGGCTGCCTGCAGATATAGACCCTTTCTTCTGCTGCCTTATCGCCAGTTACATTAAATACAGTATATGACAAGAGTTTATTAATACTGTACTATAGTGAACATCCATACAAGTGTATACAGTGGCCCCCTTGCATAAAAAGATTCCATTGAGCCAATAGATAGCAGTGATTTCATTAGTGATAGTGAAAGTCATTCTATACAATGACCCTCCTCTCTCTTGTCTCCCTCACACCAGCCACAAAGGTTTTAAAAGGTAATTGCAGGTTAATGTGTTTATTTTTCTTTATATTTTGCACTATATTACAGTATTGTAATCATTTTTATATGAATATTTTGGGGTTGTGGAACAAATCATCTGAGTTTCCATTATTTCTCATGGGGAAATTCGCTTTGATATACAAGTGCTTTAGATTACAAACATGTTTCTGGAATGTATTATGCTCACAAACCAAGTTTCTACTGTATTTTATTCATTTAATACATAATATTTAATATTTAATTTAAGTGATTTAATCATTATGGGAACACTATGAATTAAATGAATCATTTAATTCATAATACATAACATTTAATTCTCCCCATAACCTTATGTGGTATCTACTATTATTAGGTCCATTTTACAGAGGAAGAAACTGAAGCACAGAGAGGTTGTAGCTTGCCCATTCTCATAGCTATCGGTTAAGGAGTTGGATTTAAACCTATCTTCAGAGCCCATGCCCTTAACTTTATTTATTGTTTGGCAGAGATTAAATACCCAATAAATGGCAGATACGGATCCAGAGTGGCCAAGCTGAGGACTCAGGCTTGAGGGACAAGGGTTTAGAAGAGAAAGATAACCCCAACGTGCCTACATTTCCAGAATGGTGGGAGTAACACACAGTTGGAAGAAAAATGCTAAGTACCCACGTTCATAAAACAAAGGTAACTTACAAAATTAAAAAAATAAAGATAACTCAAACACAGCAGGTGGGATTTAGACTTTAGACACAGAAAAAAAACAGAATTTGAATTCTGATCCTGCCTCTTGGTAGACCTCAGGCAAGTTGTTCAATATCTTGAAGCATCAGGTTCTGCATCTAAAAATTGAAGCTAGGGGTGCCTGGGTGGCTCAGTTGGTTGAGCATCCAACTTCAGCTCAGGTCATGATCTTACAGTTTGTGAGTTTGAACCCCACATCTGGCTTGCTGCTACCAGCGCAGAGCCTGCTTCAGATCTAATGTCCCCCCTCTCTGTGTGTCCCTCCCTGGCTCCTGCTTGTGCTTTCTCTCTCAAAAATAAATAAAACATTAAAAAAACTTTTTTAATTGAAGCTAATACTCTACTTTGCAGAATTACTGCATTAGAAGCCAATGTGATTAAAATGCACATTTAAAAAATGTATACAGTAGGGCAGACATTTGATTATTACAATTCTCATTACTCAACAAATATATATTGTGCTAGTTGAAAGGGATTTAAGATGCTAAGATATTGTCCCCTCCCTCAAAAAAGAGGAGAGGTGATGGATGTACATACCACTCAGTAGAAGGTGCCTTAGGGAGAGGTGAAACATGCAATGGTCATTAGAGGAGGCCAAGATGTTTTTCTAGCAGTGACAACTGGAGACATTTTCATGGATATGATACTGAAGAATAGCCTTGAAGGAAGCAAGGAAGGTGAGGAGAGCATTCCATAAACTTTATTAGCAAAAGTAAGGGGGCCAGAAAGAGCCTGTTTGTTTGGGGAGTAGTAAGCAGTTCAGACTGGAAGTATGAGTCAGGTTTAAGAGTGTAGCAGCAGTGGGGCGCCTGGGTGGCGCAGTCGGTTAAGCGTCCGACTTCAGCCAGGTCACGATCTCGCGTTCCGTGGGTTCGAGCCCCGCGTCAGGCTCTGGGCTGATGGCTCGGAGCCTGGAGCCTGTTTCCGATTCTGTGTCTCCCTCTCTCTGCCCCTCCCCCGTTCATGCTCTGTCTCTCTCTATCCCATAAATTAAAAAAAAAAAAAAAAAAAGTTGAAAAAAAAAAAAAGAGTGTAGCAGCAGAACGAGAAGGGAATTTCTGGTTAGACTTGGCACATTAAACGTATGCATTTGACTCCGTTCCTAAAGTGACAATAAAGGATAAAGTGTAAACCCACAAGGACTCTAGGAACAGAGAAGAGACAATGGCTGGTGGGAGATGTCAAAAACAAAAATTAGAAGATGAATGGTAGTTGGATGAGTATTGACTGACTTAATAAAGACAAGAAAGCTGCCTACAGGGCAGGGAGGGGGCTGAGAAGTTTTCAGCTGAGAAGTTTTCAAGAAGGAAGCCAACTTGATATGAAAAATAGAAATGTTATAGAAAATAGAGGTGCCAGGTAACCCTAAAGCTGATGGGATGGAGCTGGACTGAAAAAATCAGTATGAGTTGAAAGTCCAATTCCTTGACCCAGCCCTGTATCCACATGGCTTTCTCTACCCACCCAGCAAAATACAGGAGGTAAACTCTCTGGAGAGGTCAAGGAGAGAGGTCTGGACTTGGGGAAGACACTAAGCAAGGCAGATGGAAGACGTCAATCACCGTACTGAAAACAGGGGCATTATGTGAGAACTTCATCCCGAGCAGTGTGATCACCTACCTCTTCCCGTGTTGAGCTCCCAGAACACTGAAAACCTGGCTTACATTCTAGGGGAAAGTGATTAGGGAAGGGGCTGTGGGGTAAGCCAGCTGACCCTACAGAATGACCTACTGATAATGACATTTGGTTGGGGGTGGTGGACTGTGTCCAGTAAAAGGTCAGCTTCCTACCAGATAATCCTGAAGTGTAGTCCACCACTCGACTGGCCCTGTGCACACAAAAGAGATTTTAGTGTACTCAGGAGAAACAGACAATTTAAGGAGATTTTTTTTTTTTTAATTAACAGAAACATTAATATCCTTAGAGGGAAAGAAAACCATTGCACCCATGAAACAAGATTAGGGAGCTACAGAAAAAAGAAACTTTAGAGGCTTGGTTTTTTGTTTGTTTGTTTTTTAAGACTCTTGGAGATAAACATAGCTAAAAATTTTAAATTGTATAGGTTTGGAGGAAAAAATTAGAGGAAATCTCCCAAAAGTAAAACAATTATAGGTTTGTTTGTTTGTTTTTAAAAAAGAACTAATAAGAGAAAAAAGACAAGAACACTAAAGGATTATTCCAGAAGGCTCACTACTAAAACAGGGGTTCCAAAAAGAGGAAACTGAGAAAATTTTGGGAAATAATAACCAAAGAAATGACTTAACATTTTTTTCTAGGGCAGTTTAAAAAAATCATATTAAGGCCCATCATTGTGATATTTCAGAGATCAGAAATAAAGAGCAGATCTTCAAAGCTTCTAGATAGAAATATCAGGCCACATACAGAGGATTAGGGTTCAGAATGTATCAGACTTGTCAAAAGCAATGCTAAAAGGGCATGAGGAATCTTATTGGGGTGTTCTAGAAAATATGCATTTAGAAAATGTTCTGGGGCCCCTGGGTGGCTCAGTAAGGTAAGCATCTGCCTCTTGATTTCAGCTCAGGTCATGATCTCACAGTTTGTGAGATGGAGCCCCATGTTAGGCTAACGGCGCAGAGCCTGCTTGGGATTCTCTCTCCTCTCTCTCTGCCCCTATCCCTGCTCACACCCAATTTCTCTCTCTCAAAGTCAATTCAAAAAAAATTTTTTTAAGAAAATGTTCTAAAACTGGTTTGTGATGATGGTTGTACAACTTGGTAAATATAATAAAAATCATTAAAGTACACACTTGAAATGGGTAAATTTTCTTTTTTTTTTTTTTTTTAATTTTTTTAATTTTTTTTATTTATTTATTTTTTTTATTTATTTTTTGGGACAGAGAGAGACAGAGCATGAACAGGGGAGGGGCAGAGAGAGAGGGAGACACAGAATCAGAAACAGGCTCCAGGCTCCGAGCCATCAGCTCAGAGCCTGACGCGGGGCTCGAACTCACGGACCGCGAGATCGTGACCTGGCTGAAGTCGGACGCTCAACCGACTGCGCCACCCAGGCGCCCCTAAATGGGTAAATTTTCTAAGTCCAAAAATATAGCTCAATATTATCACAAAAAAGAATTCACAAAATAAAAAACTGTAGGTTGATATATAAGGCATTTCAAATATAAAAATGGATAAGCATATTATAAAATGGCTACTAAAACAATTCATGTATAAATATTAAACATATCATTCAAATAAATTACTATATAATGTTAAACAAAAACAAATAACAGCAATGCTGGATGGAAGCTGGAAGACAATTGAGCAATCTCTTCTAAATTTTTAAAGAAAGTTATTTTACATCTAGAATATTCTAGCCATTCAAGGTGTCAATAAAATGTGAAGTAAGTTCACATTTCATATCAGGTTTCAAAAACTTGGTCTCTGATGTATCCATTCTCATAAAGATATTAAAGGATGTAATGAGGTATAAACCAAGGAAGAAAACATAGGACACAAGAAAAAGAGAGAATCTAATACGGGAGAAAGACTGAAGAACTTTCCAGAAAGATGATGAGGGAAGTTCCAGGATGACACTCGTGCAGGAAACGAGGAAAGAAACCAATCCAGATTGAAGCAGGAAATTTTCAGGCTACAGGAGTGAAGTTTCCAAGAAAATAATGCAACATACGTATAGATAACCTGATTCATTTGACTAAAGACAGAGAGAGAGAGAGAGAGAGAGAGAGAGACAGTTCTAGCCTATAAGAAAGACTGGGGATGAATTAGTGATAAGTACATAGAAAAAAACTAAGCAAAGAAAAAAAAGAAGTATCAACCTTAGGGGGAAAATATTATTTCAAAAATAAATGTAATCACACATAGTTTAGTATGTCACTCAGCTGTGAGCAATGTTTACTTAGTCATAATAATGTAAATACTGAACCTTGATTCAACTAAAAATCATGCTTCAACAATACTGGGAGAGAGCAAGAGAGAGAGAGAGAGAGAGAGAGAGAGAGTTCAGGCAAAGGGCCTATAAGAGAGATAAATCCCCATCTTCCTATGGAAGTTGTCTTAGTTTGAATTTCCCCAGAGGCAGACCCTGAGACAATGATTTGCTGACAAGTAGTTTATTTGGGCAGTGCAGGGGACACTCAGAGAAGGTGACACAGGGAACGGAAAACAACAAATAAGGAGTGTGGTATTAGAGGGGACCTGGGTGGCTCAGTCGGTTAAGTGTCCTACTCTTGGTTTTGGCTCAGGTCATGATCTCAAGGTTTGTGGGTTGAAGCCTCACGTCAGGCAGCGCGAAGCCTGCTTGAGATTTGCTCTCTCTACCTCTCAGGCATCGAACTGACATTCTAGGAAATGAATATTCCATTTCCCCTACATTGCAGTCCTCAACTAATGACTCTCAGGGGTTGGTGTATAAATACATCTGCTCCCTCCCTCTCAGGGGGAATAATTCTGGGGGGTGTGTTTTGTCCCATTTCCCAGAGTCTTCCCAGCGGGACTAAGTTCTAATCACTCACAGTGGTGTCTGGCTTAATCCCACATGCATGTTTTTTAGGTTTATTTATTTATTTTGAGAGAGAGAGAGAGAGCATGCGCATGTGCACGCACATGTTTCCTAGAATGTCAGTCTGCCGCCTGTGAGGACAGAGCCCCCAAACCTTCAGGCACAGAGATACAGGCCCTGGCAGCTGGAGGTGAGGAAGTCTGCTTCACGGGAAGGTCTAAGGGGTACAAGTGGGGCACTGACAGCATCTGAAATAGAAGTCTATAGATAATGTCTAAACTGGAAACATCTAAAATTACAATGCAAGCCTTTACCTCCATCAGACAAATGAAGGTAAATACCTGAAGAAAAATAAATGTTGAAGCAACTACCTTTGAGAAGTCAGAATCAGAAGTGGGGAGAAATGAAGCAAGGAGCAATTTGTTTTGCATTATGTACATAGTAGGGCTATTTTTAACTTTTAAAGATAGAACCTTTTAAACACTGTAGCAGTTTAATGAAAATTCAAATGACATCAACCTAAAAATTACCAGACCAGTGCAAAGGAAAATGGAATCACGATCCCAGGGTGGGACAGGGTGGCAGGAGATCAGACACCAGCCTCAGCCTTGACTTCTGAACTCAGCTTCCCTCAGGGTTTCTGAGAGCATCTGGTGCTAGCAGGAGGATGGCTATCATGGAGCACTGGCCCATGGGTATTCTGCCCCGTGACTCTTGTCTGGTCTAGGTGACTGGGAAAATGGTGCTATAATGGTCATTTATAGGCACTGAAAGCAAGTTTGGGAGGAGAAGGTGGTGAGGTCACTTGGGGATATGTTGAGGTGGGGTAGTTAGGAGGATACCTGGGGGAGAGGTCCATCGGCCAGCTCAGGAGAGGAATGAGGGCCTCAGGAAGTTTCTGGGTAATTGTTCTGAGCCAGATAATAGCAGATGGTGTGGGGACCAGTGAAGACCATCCAAGCGACAGTCGAGTGTGGGAATTCAGGGACAGAATCATGACACATCCAAGGGTGAGACAGAGGAGATGGTGAGTAGATAAGAAGACGTGATGACAGACATGTGAAGAGAAGTATGAGGTCAGAGATCAAGTTTCAAGAGCCGTAGTCATGGGTGTTCAAGGCTGCTGTGCTGTCATCTGGGAGGATGAAACACAAACAAAAGCTCTTGTATTTAGCATGTGCTCTGAGGTGGTAGAAAAACCTCTGCCCATGCAGTCAGGGGACCTCACTTTTGGTCCTCTTTTCACCTCTAACCCTGGGCAAGTTACTTATCTCCCTGAATCTCAATTCCCACATCAGCACAACTGGACTGACAGTCACGGGCAGCACTGCAGGAGTTACACACGCTTGGGAGACACAAATGCTTCCAGACTGCTTGGTAAAAAGCCACTTCCCTGAGTCCTTCAGATGTGACCTGCTTTGCCTCCACATTTCCGGTCCCTATGCTGGGACCGTTCCCCTTCCTAGACCTTCCTCCACCAAGGGAGGACACTCTCGCAGCCTTATGACATGCACCCGTTCCAATCGGTTGGGCCCATACTACATTGTTTGCTAAATATTTTAACTATCACCCCTGCTAATAATACCTTCCCTGCCTACTTGATGGTGACCTGGGGAGGATCAAATGAAATAACAGATGTGAAAGGCCTTTGCACAGCCTCCGAGCACTGCCACATATTGGCTAAAATATTGTTTTAACATCAAAATGCAAAAGCAGTGCTGCGGAGAGATGCGGTCGCAGAGGGCATAGACACAGAGCTGTGATGAATTGCAGGGCTGGAGACGGTGAGGGGGAGGGGAAGGAGGGAGCTGCAGGGCAGAGAAGGGAGAGAGGAAGGGAGGGGCTGAAACCAGGCCGATCGTACCACCTCCATCCCTAAGTGATAGAGATGATGTATGCAGGACACAGGGGGTTTGAATCCCCCACCCTCAACCCCCATACCAAATCCAGCTCAGACCATTTGCTGGGTTTTTGCTCTTGCACCAAGCTTCGTGTGTGTGTGTGTGTGTGTGTGTGTGTGTGGAGGGTGGGGAAAGCAGAGGATGTAAGTTCTTATGCCTATGTTTTTGTTCATGCAGCTTGACGTGGCCTATCTTTGGTAAAAGCCCCCGGATGACAGAAATCCAGCTATCTGGGTGTTTGGGCCTCCTCTAGATGTCTGACATTCTTAGAGCCAAACCCCACATGTGGCGGCTTCCTGTAATATCAATAGAGTAGGCCTCCACTCTCCCTAGGACCTCTACCCTCTCTCTACAAACATGTTCAAACACATTTCGTCATTCGATGTTCACAGGCACCCTGCAAATGGGGTAATGTTATTCCTGGTTTACCGTTGAGGAAACTGAGGTTTAGAGAAGTTAGTTGACTTGCCAGAGATATCCAGGGAGCAAATGGCAGGGCCAAGACTTGGACCCAGGTTTGTGCTTGTTTTCTTCTCCTTTACTAAAGAGACAGGATTTACTGCAGGGAGGGGCGAGTATCAGTTTTGAAAGAAGGAGGCCTTTCTTTTTAAATTCAGGTCCTCTCACTCCAAGTCCAGAGCCCACAGCAATGACTCTCCTGGAACAACTGTTGCTTCAGCCAGAAGAGGAATTTTCCAGGAGGATCCACTGCTACCCTCATGCCTAATAATTTCAACATTGCCTCCATCTCTGTCCCATCTACCCTGTCTTCTGTAGTCCTCTTATCTTGTGCTCCTCTGCTTAATAACCTTCAAAGACGTCTGATTGATTGCCTTTAGAATAAAATTTACATCCTGACAGAGAACACTGGGCCCTTCAAAACTAAGTCTGATCGTCTAGCCCAATGGTTGCAAACTCAAAAGCCCATAGAAGCCAGGTAGCTTACTTAAATAAATGGATGAAGCAGGCCAAGGCCCAGGAATGCAAGAAAGTGATAAGGGTTACAGCAACCTAGGGCACGGCTGTCCATCTGAAGGAGGTAGCAGCTTTCCAGCTCCCAGCAAAGGTGGCCATATGTGAACACAAGGGTTACCTTGTGTTATCTTCTGCTTTTTCAAAAAGACCCAAAAGTCCAGAGTTTTATGCAAAATCACTCAATTTTTAAATGTTGGGACAATTAAAAGATACATCTTTATCTATCCATATACCTATCTCTATACCTATGTCTATATATCTACATCTATATCTATATATCTATATCTAATACAAGCCAAACAACTCATATTTTCAGGTTGAATTGGGGCGGGGGGGTGCTGCCATTTTGTGATCTCTATTTTGGGCAATCTGGTCCACTCATTATTCCCCAAACACACCATATATAGCTCAAGTCTCAGGATCTTTGCTCACACTGTTCCCTCCAGCTAGAACGTCATTTCCTCCCTTACCTCATCTTGTCCCTTTGACAAATCCCTACTTATCTTTCAAGACCCATGTCAGCTGTCACCTTCTTTCTGTGACTGTTCATGACCCCCTCTGCCTCCCACACTAACTCCAGGCAGAGTTAACTGCTCAGTCATCTGCATTCCCAGCACACTTCATACTAATGTCCAATAACACCCTTATCGCCTGGGTTCTTACCAGCACATGAGGGGACTCAATGTGCTCATTCCACGGTCTGACTCTGGGACAAACTGCTTAGTTTAAGTACTAGGTTAAGTACTTAACCTTTCAATGCCTCCATTTTCTCATTTAATGAATGGAAATAAAAACAGTGCCTACCTCAGAGGTTTATAAGGAGGAGTAAATGTGTGCGTGTAAATTGCCTTCTACAGTCTTTGCAAAATAAAAGTGCTTGCTCCTATGTTAGCCAAACCAAAAAAAAAAAAAATCCATAAACACTTCCTGAGCACCTACTGTGTGCCAGGTTTAGGGGGTGGGTACCTCATTTCCATGCTCCCTATGGGAGGTGAAGTGATTTATTTAAGAGCAAGTTTGAGAGAAAGACCTGAGCATGCCAAGTTCAACCCCTTACTCTCCATTTCTCTCTCTTGGAGCCAGTCTGTCTGCAGAACACCTACATTTGGATTGCCCCTTCAGGTGATGGTTCCAGAAGAGGCCTGCAGTGTCTAAGCTCCACCAGCTCAGCTCAGGGAGCCACATCAGAAAGTCCACTCTGTCCGTGCATTCAGCCTCATTTTCTATCCCAAGTTTACCAAAGATAAAGCTGATTTTTCTATTTGTGTGATTCTCAACAGGTCCCAAAACCAAGTTGAGAGGAGGAGTGTTGTTGGCTGGCTCCTCCAACAGAATCCCGTGCTGGGGACATCCAGGCGAATGAGAGAGACAGCCTTGGCTCCTGAGTAGCTCAGTCTGGCTCCTGCCTGGCCCCCGGTGGAGAAGAGATTCTCTGAGATCATGTAGTATGGGCTGAAGAGCACAGGTGTCAGAGTCACACAGATCCCTTTGAGTCCCAGTACTGTCCTAGTACCTATTAGCTGGGCAAGGTGTGGGCAAATTTTTCTGGCTCTCAGTTTTGTCCTTGGTAATTTGGGGTTGTGGCAAGGGTCAGGACCCATTCCAAGGGAGGGCCGTTTGCACATTCCCACCAGCACTCAAATGAAAAGTTTTGACATTTTGCCCCACCATGTTGCCTCCTACAGCCTTCTCTGTCTCAATACGTAGGGACTCTGTCCTTCCGCCGCTCAGGTCAGAAAGCTTGGAGTCATTCTTCTCCTCCCCACCCCCCATATCCAATCCACCAGCGAATTCTGTTGGCTTCAAGAAATACATCCAGAATCTGACCACTGCTCCTCACCTCGCCTGCTGCCCCCCTGGTCTAAGCTGCCATCTCTTCTCACCGTGGCCACTGCAGTAGCTTCCTCAACGGTCCCCTGCTTCTGCTCTTCCCTCCTGTACTGTACTCGCAGCCCAGCAGCCAGATGGAGCTCATTAAAAATAAGTCAAAGCATGTCCCTCCTCTGTTCAAAACCCTTCAAAGGCTTCCCATGTCACTCAGAGTGAAAGCCAAAGTCCTTACAATGGCCCTACTCGGCAATATCTGGCCCCCAGCTGCCTTCCTGATCCAGTCGCCCCGCTTTTCCCCTTGTTCTCCCTGCTCCAGCCAGGCTCCCAGCTCTCCGAGGCCCTCAGGCCTCTGTGCTGCTCCTTAGATATGCCAGGCAGGCTCCTATCGCAAGCCTTTGCATTTCCTGTTCCCCGAGAGCCTGAGAATGCTCTTCCCTCAAGGAGCCACATGGCTTGTTAATTCATCCCCTTCAAGTCTCTGTTCAAGTGTCATTTTCTCGTGGAGTCTTTCTAATTTTTTGAATTGCAACATCCCTTTCCCTTTACCATCTGTCTCCCTTAGTTGACATATTTCCATCATGCAATTGGCATTCTATCTAGGGTTGCCGGGTCAAGGTACGCAGGTTGGACACCTGGCTGAGGGAGCAAGGGTGGGCTCGGGCTCTGTACACTAAGCCGCGCACCCAGGCACAGAGTTGCCTCTCACACCCAGAGGAGTGACTCTCCCCTAACTTGCATGAAAATGCTGTATAAGCTTGTGGATACCCAAATACCATATATTTTATTTCTTTTCGTATCATTTGTCTTCCCATCCTCTCTTACCAGAAGGTAAGCTCCACAAGGCAGGGATTTTTGTCTGTTTTCTGTACTGCTATATCCCCAGCTCTTATAAAGGCACCTGGCACAAAGTAGGTGCTCAATAAATGCTAAACCAGTGAATAGGATGACCGTTTAACAGGTTTTCGTTGTATTGAATTAAACGTTGACCTAAAAAAGAAAAGAGAATCGTACCTTCATTGAAGTCTCTTTCCAAATCTCTCATGGATTCCCACTGTCTGGTAGAGTGAATATTCTGAGCATCCATTACCACCTTCATCCTGTCCTCTTTGATCACTTTCTGCAGTGTCTGACAGAGTCTGCGTTTGTTGCCATCCAATACTGACTTCATTTCTTCCGCATTAATCACGCTTAGCCTTGCCAGCCCCAGATCCCGCCGTCTAAAGTGTTCTGTCATTGTGTTCCTGAGGAAGAGCTGTCTGAAGGACGGGGGGCAGACGAGATAGAATGGTGGCCAAGGCCATCCAGATCCATGTGTCTAATTGCCTGCTGCCCTCTCCACACCTGGGTGTCCCTTGGCACCCCCAATGCATCATGTCCAAAATTGAACTCGTTGGCTCCCTACCTTCACCCTCCCACAAACCTGCTTTTTCTATCCCAACTGGTGGCCATAGCAGTTCCCAAGCCAGAGACCTAGGGCTCGTCCTCACCACCTCTCACTCCTTCCTTTCCCAACCCCACATCCAAACAACCACCGAGGCCTGTCGACTCAATGTTCTAAATGAATTTTCAAAAAGCTGTCCACTTTCACTGCCTTAATTTAGTGCCTCATCATCTTACTTGTTCACTGTGACAACAACCTCCCAACTGTTGCCCTCTCCTACCACCCAAATCATCCAGTGGCCAGAGTGGTATTTGTTAAGAGTATATCTGACCTTGTCACCATCCCCGAAGATCTCCTTTAAGGGTGCCTCATGACAAGGGGGTGAAGTTTAAGCTCTCAGACCCACATGGTCTGGCCCCTGCCTGCCTCTCCAGCCTCACTTTCCACTCCTTCCTGTGCTTACACTTCTTGCTCCTGCAGAAACCAAGCTGCATATGATTCCTAGGACATGCCATGGGACCTCAAGCTCCCCTGCTTTGTCTATGCTCTTCCTCCTGCCTGCAATGCTTTCCTATGCCTTCTCTCCCAGGCAAATTCCTTTTTCATTTACTATCTTAGGAAGTCAGCGGAATGTAAGGGCATCAAATCCTGCTTTCCCACCTACTAGCTATGTAAACTTGAGTTACTTTTCTAAACCCCCTGCGCCTCTGTTTCCTCCTCTGTCAAATGAGAATACTAACAGAACCTATCTCATCGGGTTTTTCTGATTGTTAAGGGAGTTAATTGATGGAAGACTCTAGCACTGTGTCTGGAACATGGTAAATACTTAACAAATGCTTGCTGGTTTTTAATTATGTGTCCCTTAAATAAACCCTTTCTTCCCTCTTCTATGCCATTTCTGTACCTTGTTCAAATGGCCGACATGCATGATGAGAGATGACAGAACACTCATCTGCCCCTCAGACAGGACTTACTAGACTGGGAGCTCCTTGAAGGCCAGTCTTTACATGTCGACTCAGTAAAAATTGACTCCATTTAATTGACCAAATGAAATAAAGACTAACCTTAAGCAAGACGTTCAGAAGGGTTGTGCCAAGAGGGAATGTTGCAAACTTTTTTCTTCCAGTTCATGGCTGTGTTGCACCGATTGTGCTCCATGGGGGCCTGGCAGCCTTCATGGCTAAGGGTGCCCGTCTCAGCATTCCACATTGCCACTGGCTGTCCTCAGCACTGTCTTGCGCCAGGGATTCTGGGCAGGAGGCTGCTCTTCTGTGCATACAGGCAGCATTCCAGGGCCTGGTGGTGACATCCGGGCTCACCATCTATGGCTAAGGACCACTAATAGGGAACGTCCGATGAACTTGCCTGGGAGTCTGGAAGCAGGACTGTGAGGGGTCCAGACCTGGAGCACACAGACAGCTACACCCTCCTCGTGCTCCGAGCAGCCCCCGCGTGGGCTGCAGCTAGATGTTTCCTTGTTTAGGGCTTGCCAGCCAGCCTCCCAAAAAGCATGTTGGGCTTCTTCCTTCACTCATTCCCTACTCTCTTGGTATACACCACTATTGAACATCAGGTACCTCTCACCTTAGTGGCAAAAATCAGTCTTTTCACCTTTCCGTGCCTTTGGGAAATGTGGGCTGCATTTCTGTCTCTCTCTGTCTCTCTCTGATTTCTTATATAATACAGCACAAATGAACAACTGCCCCCCCCCCACACACACACACCAATCTGGAATTTCTGCCGTCATTGCTGAATGTCCAGAAGAAACATGCTTCTAAACATTTGCTGACTGTTCTTCCTTTGCAAGAAAAGGCTCCCAGCGCTCTGCCCCAGCCCCTGCTATCCATGCCAGACCCTCCCTCAGAAAGAATTCCTGGTCGGAGCCCCTGTCACATCTCACAGGGTGTGCCAAACGAGCTGCCCAGGACACGAAAACCCCATTTTGAGACATAAAGAGCCCACCACTTTGTTAGCATTTTCAGACCCTGTTAGTTTCCATCTGTCTCGTATTTACAGTTAAACATCAAAACTGCCCTGCTCAGCCTGGCTATTGAAGTGAAGGAGAGGAGCATACCCAGAACATCACTGGGTAGGGACGGAAGGAAACAGCTCGAGTTTGCCAAGTACACTACAGACAGTAATGCAATGAACAAATCAGGAACTATTCATACGTGTGTGTCTGTGTCCGGCTCTATGCAGAAAGAAGCAGACTAAGGATAAGAACAGATGACGACTAAGTTAAATTACACTTTGCTTGGTTCCTCGGAACGGTTGGGCAGGAACGCTGCCTCCCACGCTGTTCCTGGTGTTTTGGTGACCTCTTCCCATGTCCCTCCTTTCTGTCTGCTTTTTCTTTCGGAGAGCCTCATTCTCTCTCCCACCCTGCTGTTCCCTGTCCCTCGCCTTCCACCTTGGTTTGCCTTTCTCCAGGGGCCATTTCTTTCCTTGGACTTAATTCTTCAGTCTGCCACTTCCTGGCCAGCTCTCCCCTCTCCTTCCCGAGCTCTGTCCCCCATCTCTCAGCCATACCTTAGTTTCCCCTCTTGCTCCTGTGGTTTCTTAGTGCTTTCCCACCGACTTTAAGTTCCAGACAATGGAACTATGAAGGAAGTGGACTCTCCCCAAGTAACTTCTACTCATAGAGGCTTGTGTCCTTTTGGGGGAGACTGCCTGAAGAAGGCAAGTCCACCATTGTTCAGGGCAATTAGCCACCATGGACTAGATTAATTGAAAGGTTGCCCATGAGTGAGGGGCTCTTGGGTACAAAAGCCCTATTCGCGATAGTACATTTTATAGACACCCAGAGGGCTATGAGAACCTCTACCCAGACACCCCACTCTGCAGGAGACAGCATCCCTGTCAGCTCTAAAGGAACAGATTTAATTCCCTCAGATTAACCATAAATTGGGAGTATCCCATATGCAAACGAGCTTTCTGAAGGCTCTCTATAGAACAGCCCTTCTTCTTCCACGAAGGCCAGAAGGGATAACCTTAGGAAAACTGTGTTTCAGCATCCTCCTGTGCCTAATTACCAAGCTCATTTCTTTCTAATCGTTTTTATTTTAATGTAAGAATATGGTAAATGTCAGAATGTCATGAGATGAATGTATGACATAATTTATTTTTGCAGGGGAAAAAAATGGGACCTGAAACACCTATTTAAGTCAGGTGTTCTGAAAATGATTAAATAAGAGGAATAAAAGTAGGACCTAAGTGTAAAATACAGCTCAAGAGGCCTAGTGCCACAGATTCAACCTGCTTATTACACTGTATGATGTGAATAATTTATCACATTTTACCCTGCACTAAGTACTGTTGAGGATTAATCTTCAGTTTATTTGCAGACCACATTAACCCCTACTTGCCTCCATGTGCCGCTTTCCTGGGGGAGGTTTGGGGAAAGTCTGTGGAATGCTCTTGTGCACACATTAGCAAGTGATGGACAGCAGTAATTACCCTAACTAATCAGCCCCTCCCGGGAAGTCATCTGGGACCATAAGGTACCCCTGTCTCTTGCTCCTGGCACTTTCCTCTTCATGATTTTTCAAACCCTCCCCCTCTTGGGCTGTCCTCTCCTATTGTCATTTTCTCTCCGCTTCACCTTTTTTTTTTATGCCCTTGGACTCAGAGCCAAAGCCTCCTTCAAGACCTCCCTGGCCAGTCCCACTGTCCAGTTTATCCTACATGTGACCAATGTGCCTACAATCTGACTTTCACTCCAGCTTTGCTGGGCTTGGAAACCTTCAGTGGAGGGCCCTGCTCGAGGACACGGACCTACCTCCTTCATCCAGCACTCAAGACTTCCCTGGGTCTGGCAACACCATCTGTTCAGCTTCATCTTCTACTTCTCCTTTCCAGATACCTTCCCTTTTGACAGACCAACCCCTAAACAGCCAGACTCCCACCACCATCCTTGCCCTCCTCCCTAGGGAAGTGTACCTCTGCCTTTTCTGCATCTTGCCTGCCTGACATCCCTATTGTGCCATGAACTCATCCCTGATGGCCACAGACGGCTCTGAGCTTCTTCTCGCCAGCCCTTTCTCCATCCGGTGCATTGTGGAGTGCCCCTTGGACTGACTTTGAAACAGCAGTCTGGTTGGTAGCAGGAACTGGGGACTTGTCTCAGAGCTGTGGTAGGCATTCGGGTGATTCTTTACAGATCAATAAAAATAGCAACTTTTCTAATGGGGCTTGTAGTCACATTTTACATAAGACTAAGAAGACATTGACTGCCTATGTCCAAAAAGCACTGTCCTTGGTTTTTTTTTTTGGGGGGGGGGTGGTGATTTGCAAACAGATACTTTGTATGTAAAACCATTAGATATAAAGTGCACCTAGTACCTGTCACAATTAGGTATAGCTATGACCCCAACTTTTGGAACCATTTATTGGCCTCATTTTCTGCCATCTTACTTGGTCTTCCAGATGTCTTAGAAGATCTGTTCCTGCTGCTTTCCAATGCAGCAGCTCTCTAGGCCTGGTATACTAGGAACATACAGCTTCATCTGCTTCTTCTGCTGCTCCTGAGGATCCCACACCAGGCCCTCCAGGGCCTCCACCTCTGTGTCCTCCCTACTCACCGAGCCTTACAGTGCCAACCTCCTGTTTACTTCCTTTACTCCCACTGGAGACAATCTCAGACATCATCTTATACTTTAGGATCTCAATGTCATTTTTCCTTTGTCCATTTTCCAGTCGGGGCCCCTTGCCTCAAATCCCTTTTAGAATGAGGTAGGAAATGAACGAACAAGAGAATGATGTGTCTCTCATGCCCTCACCTGTGTAATAATATCATTGTTGCCCTTTAGTGGCCTCTCACAGACATCACATCACATTAGCCCTGAGGCTATGCAGCCATGAGAGTATCACCCTTTCTGAGGGACTTTTAGGCCACCCTGGAGCACCCCGTGTTTCTGCCTGAGCCAGGCTCAAAACTGAGGTTTACAGGATCCCACAGCAAATGACCTTCACTCGTACTGACCTACATACTTGGCTGAAGGACAGAACAGGGACAGGTCTGTGAGCCCAAACAGGATGGGTGGTAGCTTTCAAGTGGTTCTTCTTTGTGGTGAGTAGCTCAGTTTCTATGCCTGGAATGTGCTGGAGAACTGCCTTCCGGTCCTCCCCTCATCAACTTCCTAGTGACACAGGTTACTTCCCCATTCACTTCCTGCCCAGACTCATTTCCAGCTGCAGTCTCAGCCCACAGGCCCAGCAGGCACCTGGGAAACAATGGCAGGTGACCCAGATGGCTTGAGGTCAAGGTCAGCCCAGTGCAGACTACAAGGAGCAACTTGTAGCAATTTGTATAGTCCCAGGAGTTCTCACCAGCTGGCCAGGGAGGCAGAGGCATGTGGCCAGCTGCCCTAGGGTCACCATCAGGTCTTATAAATGGTCAGCCCCAGGATTCCAAGGACCAGACGGACCCAGGGACACCCCATCTCCAGAGTGGTGATTCAATCTGCCCTTGGATGGGGCCACTGATTCACACAGGCCACCCTGACCCCACTGCTCAGCAACTTAATTCAGCATCTGAACAATCAGAATCACGCATAGACTAAGTAGATTTATTCACAGTCAAGGAAGCAAATTCAGAGGAATCTAGAAATCTTAATGAATTCTCTGCACTAGAAGAAAGGATTAGAATCTAAGCAAGGTAGAGGACTGCAAAGAGAAAAAACCCTCAAGTGTGACAAGAGAGGCTAGAATTAAAATAGCAAATTGCAATTTCGGGGTGGGGGGAGAGTGATAGGGGGAGGGTGGAAGGGGAGAGATGAGTATAAAAACCAAGGGACACCCAATGAAGCATCTGACAGAAATGATTCCCAGGGACGTTCTGGGGAGAAAAATCCATCTGGAAACAGAGAAAAGGAAATGAAACAAGAATTTGCTGCATTATTTAAAGCTTTCTGTGGTGGGGGTGGGGGGTGAGAGACATTCAGGAGAGAGGAGGTTAAGGGAGAAGAGAATGGAATCGCTCTACCAAAGGGGATTAAAGGAATCGTAAGGGCTTTTTAAAATGACTCAAGCAAAAAAAGGATGCAAATAATTGTAGGCTGTGAAATTAATGGTGACCAAGATTCTTAGTTCATTCTTTAAATCTGCTTAACAGGAAAAATGAAGGAGAGAGACATTTGTATGCCTGGGGAGTGATGGAGTCCTTGAAAATGCAGTTCCACAGAGCACTGACAAAACCAGATGCATGCCAGAGAATATGTGTCCTGGGATAGGGCAGAGCTGGCAGGGAAATTAGACTCCACGGCAGGGGCAATCTGCTTACATAAAAATACCTGGCACTCCCTCTCTTGAATGTTTGGCTTCCTGAATATTTGACTCTTTCGTGGAAGTCTCCACAGCATGTCCAGAAATTAGCAAAGTCCAAAGATGCTCTTGTAACAAACTACATGGGAATTAGAGGGTCTGGGTTTGAATCTTAGTACTGTCACTTACTGCTTTGTGACCTTGGGCCAGTTACTTAACCTCTCTGAGTTTCATTGCCTTATAGGTCTGTGGTAAGGATTAAATGAGACTAAATATGAGCAAGTGCCTATCACAGTGTTGGGTCCATAGTAGGCTGTCAGTGAAGGTTCACTGAATCTACATTTTTCATTCCCTGAATCTATATTTTTCATTCCCTGCCAGTTTCTTTGGTCCAAAGGACCTTCTTCATTGAGTCCTGCCTATGGAATATACCAGTTCCTAGGACTGCCATTTTATAGCTCACTAGAAAACACAATGGCCTAGAATCCTGGGGGAAGCACAAGTCACTGGGAGCCCCAGCAGGGGCTTAACATCCTCTCTCACCTAATGTTAACATGTGCCACTCTAACCTTGGTCAGCCCAGCTGCTGCACGCAGCCACTCAGTCAAGCCCACCACGGTATTTTACCACACGATGGTCTCTTCACCCCACTCTGGCCCTGCTCTTTCTCGTCAGCCTTTTCCAGCCCCTTCCCAGCATTACGTCCACACCTACGGCATGTTTGTACATCCTGGGGCTCAGACCACGCATGCTAAGGGACTCCAGCAGATGGGACCCAGGCAAAGGAGGGAGGCTGTGTGGAGGAGAGAGAGTAACAGTTGGGAAACAAACTGGATTTCCAAGCAGAGAGTGATGGGACTTGCCCTGGACCCAGGGCCAGCAGTGGGGTTATTGAACGTTCTAGGGAAGGAGTCAGCAAGACCCCTTGATGAACTAGCTCTGAAGCATGAGGATGAGAGGGGAGCCTAAATGGACCCCCAACCCCATCAGCCAGGAGTACAAGGTCTGTCTCCAGGGCCGATAGTGGTGGATGATTTCCCCCTACCGCCAGGGCTGTGCCCAACTGCTGTCGGCCATTTTACTCCACCTACTTTTAAATAGCTGAACTGAACTGTTCCTTCTTTACCAAGGAGTCCAGTGGGACCTGCAGGGTGTCATTGGCAGTGGAGGGGTGTAGAAGATGAGGATCCTCCTAGGGGTTTTGTGCCCTACCCCGAAGCCGGCCAACCTTACCACGGTTCTAGCAGGGTGTCTGTGCTCAGCTCGTGCTCCTGAGCTCTGATGCAACCACATGCGCAGCGGCAGGCAGTGAAGAGGAAACTAACCATCACTCTCGTGTCCATCACGTCTAGGTTTGTGAGGAACATGTGATGTATCCACCAGGCCCAGGACTCTTCAGTTTCATTAGCCCCCTGAGGCCCACCAGGCATCACTGTGCATCTCTTGGGAAAGAGAACCCTGTTCCCTGGAGGATGGGAGAGGGCTGCTTAGCTTACCAGTCTTTTTGTGGTCACCCCCCGCCTCAACCCCTGCCTGGTGTACCCACCTGTCTATAGGCTGTCTGGTCTAGTTGGAGTGCTTGCAAACTGTACTAATCAAATAAGAGTCAATTACAAGACTGTGACTTGGAGTAAATCATTTAGTGTCTCTGAGCCTCAGTGTCTTCATCTGTAAAATGGAGACAATTATATATATTTCATGAGACTATCAGTAGGATAAACTGGAAAATGCAACTGCCACTTTTTTTGTGAACCGTAAACTCCAGGACAAATGAATGTTAATAATCGATTGTTGATGCATAGCCTGGGAAGTCTGTCAGCCCACACCCCTTGACTGAATCTTTCCTAGGTTCCTTCGCCTGGAAGCTGGGATGTTACCTACTCACCCCCTTCTTTTTTAGCTTCTATTGTACTCTAAGCTTACCTCTATAATAGCATTAATCAACCTGCATTGAAGCTGTTGCTTTGCATATCAATCTCCTACAGTCTACTGGCCACTCCTTTCCCTGGCCCACAGCAGGGGGCTCATTGCCTGTTTGATGAATGTGTAGACTGAGACCCTGGGGAACTGGGGCTGAAGATGCCACACAAGGCCACCAGGGGGCAATCAAATCCTTCCTAAGCAGGTCAACTTGAGTCATTGCAGAGGCTCTTCTCAGAGGGAGAGCGAGCTCTGCAAGAATTGCTCTCTGGTGGGTGAAGGCCAGGGCCTAGGGCCTGCACCGAGAATTACCCTCTTTGTGACTGACATCAGCTCTGTGCAAAGACAGGACCATATTTACCAAGGTGTTCTGAGTCTTCATTTCTGCCTGGGGCCTGAGTTTCTGAGAGGAGAGGCCCAGGTTGTTCTGGGGGGTGGGTGGGTATCCACCCACCCAGATGAGCTCTGCTGACAAAGTCCGAGGGACAGTGTACATGTTGTGTGCACATATAGGTGTAAGTTCATGCATGGCATGGTTATAAGAGCTCTTGGCCCCTGCATGGAGATCTGGCCATTCACTTACCCTAATAAGCAACATGGCAGACTGCAGAAGGCCTGGGAAGTAGGTCTAGTCCACTTGCTGACCTACTGTGTGGCTTAAGCAGGTAGCTGCCCCTCCCTGGGCCCTGTCTCCTCATCTGTGAAATGAAAGCACTGAGTTAGGTAACTAAGGGCCCTTCTAGCTCTGACATTCATCCTTCGTATCTCTGAGGTGTGGGATGATTCAAGTTCAGGGACTCTGGGTAATCTTGGGGATACTCAGACTGGGTTAGAACCTGAATTCTCAGGATGGGCTTCTACCACCTCTGGCTTCCTATCAGGGCAAAGCCCAGATTCATTTGGGTGGTCACCTGCCCACTCAGGCGGGGCTCAGAGGGGAAGCCTTCTGAATACCTGTGGGGATGCTGTCACTTGCCTTTGTCTGTGGAGGTGTCCTAGGTGGGATAGCCCCAGCAGTTCTCCCCTTGCCCTGTGCTTCCCCTGTCCCCACTTCTCAAACCACCACGGCTCTCCTCTGCCATCGATGTTGCTATCTGCTGGGCAGGTGAGAATCGGTGACAGACCCACTGGTCTGGGACACTGACAACAAGCAGAGCCTACAGCCTCGGTCTCTGGGGGCCTCGAGGGGCCTGTTTTCTCTGGGACCCCACCCTATTCCCTCCTTTTACCTTTAGGCAGGACAGGCCAGACAGATGAAAATCTACCCAAGCACAAGCTGCTGTTGAAATAAAGGCAGAGATGTTTCTTTATAATTTTCCCCTTGAAATAAACCCAGACTTAAGAACAACAGAAACACGCAAAATGTGTTTTTAGTGGAACCCAGATGGAGGGCTGGAAGCCCAGCGGGCTGTCTCCATAGAGGGTTCTTGTCTCTGGAATTCGATCCTCTCCTCCCCAACCCCCTCACCCCCAACCCTTGGGCTTGGGCTTGGGCTTGCTGGCCTGGGGTTGGCTCCTTGGGGCCAACTCCTTGGGGTTGTTCCCAGGTGGGCAGAATGCTCCCCCCATCACCCTCCGGACATAAGGCTGAGTCTGGCATCTAGAAAGATCTGTGGTTTCAGAGGTTTGGGGGAGGGGAAAGGGGACCAGGACCAACTCAAATCCAAACACCTGGATCTGCCGAAACACAACAAAGAGAGTGAATTAAGACATCTGAAAAAAATACTCTGAGGAATTCTCCTCACCCACATGGCCCACTGCTTCTCATTAAATTGCTACAGTTCTCCACATTAACATATGCAAATCCAGCCCTGTGCTGATGACTTAGGAAAGAAAGGTAAGTCCTGACAACCTCCTTCCACCCCAAAATTGGTCAAAGCATTCCCTGTGGGATGAAGATATGTCACCATTCCCACTTTAATTCTGCTTGAGAGTCGTAGCCCTGGGATGGTCTGTGTCCTTGGGAAACAGATGTGAGGGTTTCAGGGGGAAAGGAGGGAAAGCAATCCTGCAGGGGCTGCCTCCTCTATGAAGTGGTACGGGTCATTTGTCAACAAATTTTCCTGGACACCCACCATGTGCCAGAGGCTATACTGTGAGCTAGGGCCACAGAGGTGACCAAGACATGGGGCCTAGCCCCAGATTGCTAGTGATCTGGTGGAGGAGGAGGAGGAAACCAGAGATTATAATGAAATAACTGATGGAAGATGATAAGTTCGGTCATGGATGGTTTGCCTCTGGGACCTCCAGGTAAAGTTACTTGGATAGAGGGGATCTGACACTCAAAAGCGAAGTTTTTGGTGAGAAATAGAGACTTGGGAGTTATCAGCATAGATGTGGTGGACAAGCCACTTGGAGAGAGGAGCGGAGGGCTGGGAGCCATTTTGCAGGAAGGGGGTGATGTGGGCTTCCAAATCATTCGTAGAGCCCGATTTTCTATTTCACTTCCTCCCGAGGTCATTCCTGACCACAACCCTTCCTCCTGGCCACCTCCTCTCTCTTACTTTCCCCCTTTTCCCTTTTTCCTCTTTGTTACTAACTGGTCTGCAAGGTGATCAGAACTGAATAGCAGGTAAGGATGCCCTGAGGACAGGGACAGTGCCCCTCTTGTTTCCCAGCTCCCAGCTCCCTGTCTAGCATATAGGGGGCCCTCAGTACAGAGGGGCTCGGTGTTTGTTGCCTGAATAAGACCAGGCTAGCATTCCCTTTTCTCCCTCCCTTCAGGCCTGTGCAGAGTGTCAGTGCTGCTCTGAAAAGGAAAAGGAACACCAGGGAAATGAACGGCAGGGGGTCCTGCCAAGGCCCAGGAACGGGGAGGAAAGCTTCCTCTCTGAATTTCACCTCCCATAGTCAGCCGCGACACTTGGACCGAGTGAAGCTGCGTGCTGTCCCTGGGGACCCTCACACATGAGCCCTGCTCCATATGCATCGAGGAGCCGGCCAAGAGTGGAAGGAAGTGCCCAGACAGAGGGAGACAGAGTATTAAAATTCCACCGACAATTCCATGGGAAGGAGTTTACAGTTCCTAACTGACCGTAAACCCTTTCTCCTGACAGGTCTTGGAATACATCACTTCGGGCTTTCCCAGAGCAGCTGACACATCGCAGTAACGCTTCTCCAGAAGTCAGGGTCTGCTGATTCCAGCGGGGACGGGAAGGTAAGCTGGGAGCAGCTGAAATGGCCCCTGTCTCCTCTGACTTCAGAGACCGAGGGCAGGCGGCCGGCTGAATGGAGTACAGGCTGTCCAAGTGCAGCCCTGAGATTCCCAGCCCGAGCCAGAGAAGGTGGTTTGTTAACCGTCTGCCTCTGGGCGGAATTCTGTTCACCTAGTGGGGGGAACTCGTTTTCTCTCAACAGAAAGCCCCGAGTGTCATGTCGCATATGTCTTTTATTAATAAAAACGAGAAAATGGAGTCATTATTACTGCATAATTGCAGTTCATTTGCTAGGCCAAATCTTTCAAAGCCCAGGTGCTGGGGGTGGGGCAGGGGGAGAAAATAAAAGGGACCTTGATATGAACCGCTTGGGAACCACCTGTGTAGGGGGCACCTCGGGAGAGACTCTCAAACAGCAAAGTGCCTGAAGAGAATCGGAGCTGGCGTGGGTAGGTAGCAACATGCACACTTCTGTCAGTGCATCCAGACTGCACCACAGCCCTGGTGTCGGCTCCAGGAATCAGGTGACCTTAAGCAGGACCCTACCCTCCTGGAGGCTCCTTTTCTTTTCTTTCTTTTTCTTTTCTTTTCTTTTCTTTTCTTTTTCCTTTACTTCCTTACCCGCCCCCCCCCCTCTTCCCCAGGAAATCAGAGCTCATATTCTTGCCCTCCTTGGCTCCCAGGGTTGTCCTGGGAATCAAGTGACATCCATCATGGATCCCTTCCTTCCTTCCCTCACTCACCCAACAGTCATCCACCCAGTCTATTTATGGGCCAGATGCTGTGCTGGGTAATGAGACACAAAAAAGAATAAAAAGTAAACCCTGCCTTCAAGGAGCCCACAGTCTAGTGGGAGCCACAAAGAGTATTAGATAAGAATAAGGATGCAGTGATGTCCACAGTGCTTTGGAAAGCCACAGCAAAGGCACCCCCACTCACCTTGTTTAGAGATGGCTTCAGGATGGTGATGTCTGAGGTGACTTGTGAAAGGTGAGCAAGAAAACTGAAGATATAGCACATCGTTTCCAAAATGTGGACATGATCACGGTGTATATGACCTTGGAGGCGGACCTCGATGCTCCAGTCTGAATATAACTATCGCTGTGCACGTTTTATGACCATGACTGCCCGGTGAGGCTATAAAAGAAGGAGGGGTGGCAGACAATGGGGGACTTTTGCCAGGCTGCTTTGCCCCACGTGGAGGACAGCAACTTGTCTCCTTAAGCCATTTACACTACCTCCAGTCTGCTATGGATAAAGCCTGCTCTTCGGACCAGAACCTCGATGTGAACAAGAAGCCCCAGGTGGGCTGTTAGAATGTCATGTTTCAGGCTTGTCAGAGAAGATATTAAGGTGGGAGATTGGCCATTTTTAACATGGCAGCCTCCACATGAACACAGCAGGGGTCCAGGCCAAGTGTATATAAATTGCTTCGGCCCTCTACTGCAAGAACAGAGTTAAGAACAAAGCTAAGGTAGAACAAGACACCCGTATTTTGGAAACATGCCCATCCTTATGCTGTCAACATTTTCCGGAATTCTTTTCTTTTTGGCCTCCTTTGATATTAAGTAAGGGTTTTCTTTTCTGAGATATAATTGACATAACATTACATTACTTTCAGATATACAACATGACTCAATATTGGGGGATATTGGGAAATGATCACAATAAGTCTAGTTAACATTCATCACCACATAGTTACAATTTTTTCCTTGTGATGAGACTTTTAAGATCTGCTCTCTTATCAACCTTTAAATATGCAATTCAGTATTGTAACTACAGTCATCACACTGTACATTATATCCCATGACTTCATTTCTTTTTAAATGAGAAGGTTGTATCTTTTGACCCCTTTACCCAATGTGGGTGGTTTTTTTTGTTTTGGGCAGGGGGGGGGGGGGGATTGGGAGGTTGTTTTCTAGATTGCACATAAAGTGAGATCACATGGTATTTGTCTTTCTCTAGCTTATTTCACTTAACGTAATGCCCTCAAAGTCCATCCATGTTATCACAGTGGTAAGGCTACCCTTTTTCTGAACTTTTATTTTATTTCATTTGAGAGAGAGAGAGAGCATGAGTGGGGGAGAGGGGCAGAGAGAGAAAGAAAATCTTGAGCAGGCTCCACGTTCAGTGCAGAGTCCAATGCAGGGCTCAATCTCATGACCCTGGGCTTATGATCTGAGCTGAAATCAGGAGTTGACTGTTCAACTGACTGAGCCACCCAGGCACCGCAAGATTACCTTCTTTTTTATGGCTGAATAATATTCCTGTGTGTGTGTGCAACATATATATTTTGTATATATAATTTCACATTTTATTTATTGATCCATTAGTAAACATAGGTTCCTTCCACGCCTTGGTTATTGTAAATAATGCTGCAATGAACAGAAGGGTGCAAATATCTTTTTGAGTTACTGTCTTCATTTCCTCCAGGTAAATACTCAGAAGAGAACTTGCTGCTAATTCTCTTTTTAATTTTTTGAGAAACCTCCATACTGTTTTAAAAGTAGCGTTATTTTTAAAGATGCCAGTCTCCGCCCCAGAGAACCTGAACTAGAACCTGAAAGGAGTGATCTTGCACTCTTGGGAGCCTGCACGGTGGTGACAACAAAAATCGGAGGCGAGAATTTCTTCTATTCTCAGAAAGATGAGCTCAAGAGATCCAAGTTCAGGCCACATTGTCAGCCACCCACCTCTCCCAGCTGGAGTCTCTCCTTCCAGCATTCTTCTGGGTCACACTTTGGAGCATGTCTGTATTTCTGTGTGTTTCTTTTCACAGAGAAGGCATTTCACTTAACATGCCTGTAAGAAAATAAGAACAAGACTAAACACTGAGAATTTCCCTTCTCCAACACAAGGGAGAGGTCCCAGGAAAATGGGCTGGGATGCGTTGTCGGGACCTTTATAACCTGTCACGCTGTGGATGCTAGATGCTATTTATTGTCTCTGCCAGCACCGCCTGGGGTTCCCACACCAGCCGGTGGTGCAGCCAGGGGTCCTGCCAGAGAGGTGGGTGGGCAGGCAGGAGAGTCACACAAGATAAGGTCTGTTTCCTGGCTGAACTAGGGGAGAAATGTTTATCCCTCACCTCTGGGCCTCTAATGAATTCCAATTCAAGCCACACAAGCCTAGGAATCCATAGTTTTAATCATTTCAAAAACTAGCCCCACTCTGGGTAAAATTACAATGCGCAAGAAGCTCAATGGAGCTTAAAGGCCACAACCTCATTATCATTTCATTAGACTCACATTTCAGCAAGATGGAAAGAAATGTTCTCACACACCACCCCCTCCCACGGCTCTCCTCTCCTCCCCCAGCCCTGTGGAATAACTCTGGAGGACAGAGATGGTTTACAACAGCTGTCAGCTACGAGAGCCACTGGCCCACTCCCATCATGCACTCTGCCCGAGGAGGAAGCTCGGTGCAGCCGCTGGAGACCTCAGCGCAAATCAGTACAAATGCTTCCCAAATCAAGTTTGCAATCCTGCGAAGTTTAGTAAAAACAACCCTGCTGTCAGTTTGGCTTCTCACAGCTGGAGGGGTCAAGCCATCAACACAGTATAAACCCAGGCCAGCAGAACCTTGTCCTGCCCAGGGCCCCAGATGCCCTCTGGGAAGCAAAGGGTTTGAAAATGTCTTAAACTTTCCCAGTTTGTTTATTTTCCAATGTTTAATGATATTGTCCATGCAAAGGAGCAGAACCCCAGCTCCTGCTAACAATTAAAGAGGTTTCCTAATTTAGGAGAAAATGTGATTTAAAAAGAGAAAGAACTTGCACAGGAAGTAAGGTACATAATTCACATTGAGAACGCATATGCAGAAGAGCCTTGAGTTGCGAGGGCCTAGACTGGATGGTGAGCACGTGGCGTGAAAGCCGTTTCAGGGGCACTGACCTGACTGGAGGCCATCTCAGAGCAGGCCGGCAAATGTCTGCTTCTCTGGCACACCCCTGTGGTACCTTATCACCCCACCCCCACTTCCAGTTTCGTGATTGTGCCTTGTATCTGCCACCCAGGTGTTTACAGACCTCACCAATCCCATAAGTCCAGCGGGCTCCCATCAGTGAAATTACCCCATTCCCCGGCCACTTGCCCGCACCTGCCACAGGCTCACTCTGTGATGTGCAGGACTCCTTGGAGGTGCCCCGCATGTGCTCGTGAATAGGATGCCATCAAGAGTGGATGCCAAATCCTGCCAAACATTCACCGTCTCCCCCCTCTTTGCTCTCTGATGCCATGTGGCCCACCGTCACTTGCTGCTGGCTTGGCCTGTAAGAATGCTGCTGCCCATGCCCAGTGCCTCGTCTCAAAGCTCCTCAAAAGGGTGGTGCTGCCCACCTGCTATCCTTGGCGCACTGGAGCCTCATGGTGTCCTGCACCCTTCCCGCTTCTGTCACACCCTGTCACCTGGACACCAAACACCACTGCCCTCCCTGAGTCTTACAGGAGCCTCTAGGAAGTAGCCCCATTGGCTTCTTCTGAGGCCTCTCTCTCCACAGGGCTGAGATGCTAGGGTAGGTAGAGGCAGGGGTGCAGTGAGGTGCACCCCCTTCCACTTCTCTTTCCTTCCCCTCACTGCTAATAAATGCCTGTGCCCCAGGCTTTCCCCCAGTCCAGCAGACACATCTGAATCCCACAGGTAGAAATGGTTTAGGCTGGAGCTGGGTTCCCTACTACATGTCCTCAGACCAGCAGTCCTCACCGTAGGCTGCATATTAGAATCACCTCGGGAGCTTTTCCCAAATCCTGTGGCCAAGCCTACACCCCACACCAGGAAATCAGAATCTCTGGGCACCAGTAATTTCCTTTAATGTTTATTTATTTATTTTGAGAGGGAGAGTGTGCATGTGAGTGGGGGAAGGGCAGAGAGAGAGGAAGAGAGAGAATCCCAAGCAAGCTCCTTGCTGACAGCAGAGAGCTCAACACAGGGCTCAAACCTACAAACCGTGAGCTCATGACCTGAGTTGAAACCAAGAGTTGGATGCTTAACCAACTGAGCCACCCAGGCACCCCTGGGCACCGGTAATTTTTAAGTCTCCCTAGGTGATTCCAAAGTGCAGCCAAGGTGGAGAACCACTGCCTTAGAGGAATGAAGGGAAGGGAATATGAAGGCACAGAAGGCAAGCCCAAAATTGGGAGTTCTTTCCCTGTGATGCAAGAGAACTGAAGCAAGCCAGACCTGGTGCCACACCCCGGGACACACACCAAGAAAACCCAATGATTCTTTTGCCAAACCTGCCAGTGACTCCTGCTGTTGTTGTCAGTGTCTCTTTCAGCTGAGTCAACCTATTGGGAGAGTCAAAGAAGACAAGCGCAGTTCAGATCTGGTGGCATCCCAGGCGCCTGGAGGGAGGAGGCCTTGTTGGTGGTTGAGGCGGAGACAGAATCCCAGGATTAACAGTGCACCGGGAGAGCTCTGATCTAACCCTGTGTAGATTTCCAAACTCTCCAGCATAGCTAGCCCTCTGCCATCCAAAACAAGGTGACCAGGGACAGGCCTGCATTAGATAGGTGCACAGAGTTCGTTCATTCATTCATTCTTCTGTTCCTTCCTTTGTCCATTTGTCTATTTGCTCACTCATATCTAAGCATGTCAGAGCTGTATGTAAGGACCTCAGATATCAAATGCAATCCAGTAGCTCCTAGGCTTTGTTTTCAACTGGGGAATGCTGGTTTAAGTGGCGCCATAGGGAAGCATAAACAAATACAAGGACAGTTGCTCTAGTGAAAATAGGACAGGAGGCCCTGGGGCTGGCCTGTTCACCTCCCTTCTCCTGCGGGGGCTTCACCAGATTCTCTTGTTCAAGGAGCAACAGGGTGTGGAAAGTTCTCATCTTATGAGGACACCGAGGCACAGAGCAGGATAGTGCCTTGTCCAGAGCCATACGGATTTCATGAAACGAATTTTACTATGCTAGGTATGGGGGAGTAAGACACAGTCCTTGCAAAATGGAGAAGCTTACAGACTGAATTAATACCTCTGAACAAAACGTCCTGTTTCATCAGTAAACCCACCTCTCTCTGTTTTCTGCAGAAAGCCCTTCCCGGGTTCTTCCTCAGTACATGGCACTCATGGGAAGCCTTGTCCTTCAGCACCCACCAGGTCTGATTCATGTCCACCCAGGATACCTACTGCCTGCACTCACTTAAACTGTCCAGGTTGTGTTACTGGTTGTTACATGTTTTGAATATCATACTTGGATTCCACCATCAAAGTTTCCAAAGAGTAAGAACCAGATAGTAACAGAAAACTTCAGTAACTAGATCAGCAAAACCTGCCTTCTCACTGCAATTATTTGACACCAGATCTACTCAAGATCTTTCATACAAAGGGGAGACCGTTTTCTTCATGAGGTGATTTCCATTGGGAACTTTCTGGGCATGGCCTTCCGAAGATGCATCTTGAGCACAGAGCAGCCAGGCTATCTTCTGAGATGAATTGAAAGCCACATGGTGCCTCAGGACCAAGACAGGCCCGAGGTCAGCCCCTAACCCTTCCACTGGCCGGCAGTGTTGTGTGCGTGCCGGACAGGCACCTCTCAGGGCTGGGGTTGTGTGTGTAGTGTGTGCGGTCCTCCCAGGAACTGCCCTCAGCTGAAAGGAGCTAGCTGTTTTGCCTAAGCTATGTCCAGAGGGTACAATGACCCAGCCCCATGGCCTCGATGGGGAAACCTCTTTGAAGGGCCACCCAAGCTTCAGTATGCCCCATGGGAGCAGCTGAGGCTTCCTGGCAACCCCAATGCCATTTAACCGCTCCCTCTGCCCAGTCTGGCTCCCATGACTCCCTTATAGGAGTTGTTCCATGAGCATTCCCCAACCAACCTTCTGTATTCAGGTCTTCCTCTGGAAGTCCATCTCCAAAGAACCTGACTCTCAAAACTACACATCTACAAAATGGGGGGCAATAATCCCTACCCCTCAGAGCTATTGTGAGGGTTAAATGAGCTCATTGTTCACATGACATTTCCTCTCTAACATAGTGCCTGGAATATAGTGAATGATCCATATACACTTACTCACTTCCTTCCTCTCTCTATTCTTTCTTCCTCCAAGTGTGTTTATAAGTTTTATAATGAGTGTTCTCTCTCTCCTCTGAGGGAGACATCTGGCTCTCTCTTCATTGGTAGGGCAGAAGTGATTGACATATTCCACACCCAGTAAATGCCCAATCCCTTCTTTGTGTTCAGGTGTTCTGCATAGGTGTGCTCACCCCTCATACCAAAACATACACACACATGCACACACACACAACATTGTGGAATTCTGCAATCTTTGGAGTTTTACAAACATCCAAAGCTTTACACCATCACCACAACACACACAATCCAAGAATTGCTTGTGTAGAGACATATATAAACAAGTCAGACATCCCAGGAAGGAAAGATCATTTCCTGGTGGTGGAATCAAGGAGGTCCTCATGAAGGAAGTTGCATTTGTCATAGATTTTGAAGGATGAATAAAAATCCAGCAGGCAAAGAGGGTGGGAGTAGATTTCTAGGCCAAAGGAATGATATGGCGGTCAACTGTGGAGTTGGGAAAACACAAAGCATGCCCAGACAAGTCCTACAATCTTGGGTCAAGACAGGATTTTGCAGAGGAGGACGAGGGGAGGGGCCAAGCCTGGGAAGACAGTTTGGGACCTGATTGGGTGGGGCCCTGAATGTCAAGCTGAGGCTGGAAGTAATGGGGTTCCACTGACTATTTATGAGAGGTGAGAAGAGCTTTAGGAAAATCAGTCATGGAGAGAATTGAATGAGAATGACACCAGAGGTCAAGAAATCAGTGCAGAGGCTGTGCTAATAGACAGGGCAAGAGAGGACACCCCTATCCGGCAGGGGCATTGCTGGGTCAGGAGAGCAGGAGTAAGAGGGTAAGAGTGCTGACTTCTTTTTCAGATCACCACTATTAAAACCTTCAGGGGCAACTGTGCAAATAACTCATCTCCTGATCTTGGGATAGGCAACAAGTGAGCTCGCTCCCCAACTATAGTTTGGGGAAATGAAAGAGGAAACCAGCCTCAACATAGTGTGCCTGACTCACTGTTTCTGAGTGACCTTGTACACAACTCTCTGAGCCTGCTGCCAGTCACCTCCTCTGTGCACACCTTACCTCATAGGAATGTAGACACCAAAAAGGAGTCCCATACATGAAACACCTAGAGAAACTTCTCAAAATAAGACAGACCCAGCCTTATCCCTCACTTGGCCTTGGGCAAATCACTTAACACCTTTCTGGGCCTCAGTTTCTTCATCTATAAAATGAATAGTAACTATCACCATCCATTTGTGGGACTTTTATGAGATAAAGTAGCCTAATAAACCTGAAGGTACTTAAAGCTCTTTGGAAGCAGGTGCTAAAGAAGGACAAGATGTAATTGTTGATGCTGTTATGTAATTGGTATTACAATTGCCACCACCCCTGTAGCCTTGTCTTTCTTTTCCCTGAAGAGCCCAAATACCGTTCATGGTGTTCTGTTCTTCATGAATAATTCTCAAATGCCTCCTCTTGTTTAGATGTGGACATATACCAGAAGGCTCCACAGATACTGCCTACCTGAAATGGACCTTGAGTCAGATCCTGCGAAAGCCAGGAGGAGGGCCTGGCTGAGAGTACCTTGGGGAGGTGGCAAAGGGAGATGAGTCACCACCGCTCAGCAGGGAGGCTGCTGGTGTGTTGGTCAGGGAAAGGCAGGTGACTCAAGGTGGGACTTTCTGGGCACAGAGGACCTATGATCACTCACCCCTCTAATTCTTCCATCTCCTTCCATCTACCTCGATCCAGAGGCCACCCCTAGCCCATGTGTGGTCCCACGGCCTAGAAATCTAACAGCGTAGTCAGTGTGACTCAGCAACCATGTGACCTAATTTTCCTCATCTGTAAAATGGGTCTGATCTTCTCTGAGCTATCTGCCTTACAGGGCTGATGTGAAGAGGGTCCCCTGGGCTGAGGATGCAAGAATGCTTGGTGACAATAACGTGTTGTACCAATGTAAAGGGCTATTTAAGTGGATTTTTCAAGGCTATGTTATAAGATTATCCGTTGCCGGGGGGTGGGGGTGATTTTGGCTAGAGGCCATGAGGAAAGCTGTGGGGATCCCAAGAGTATCAGTTCCCTCCAGACTCAAAGTTCCACACTTGATCTTAGCCAAAAGGCCAAGAAGCGATCAGACTCAAAGTTCCAAAGCTGGGTAGAAGGTGTCTCTTGAAGGTGGTGCCCAAGAGAATCTCTCTTGGTGTTCTGATATAAAGCAACCCCGCCCCCCCCCCCCCAAATCCCCAAAACCCAACCATAAGACCAGGACAGTATGGGAGTCATCACCTTCCATCAGCCCATGGCTTGGCTGTTCTCAAGTGTCTTTGAACTCTGTGCCCAGAGGCATAGAGCTGGCCGGGTACAGTGACATCCACCCACCCAGACCCACAAAGGAGCATGGCTGGGAGATGGCAGTCTCCATTTAACTAGGGAGAAGTCAGAGCTGAGCTACCAAGAGGCTTTAAGTCCCTTTTCTGTGTTGGGGGGCCTGCCCTGAATGGAGAAAGGAAGATGACCCCAGCAGCAAAGCACCCAGTCCTCCCAGGACAGCAAACATCCAGCAGGAACAAGGGCAAGGCCAAGGGCAGAGCCTGCTTGCTGTCTCTGGCTTGGATCCCCTCCTTACAGGTGGGCTGGGAAGGGAGAGGAAATAGGTTAGTGTTCTCTAGGAGAAGTAGCCTAGGAAGAACCCTTTGGGACCTCCTCATGGGGGTAGGACAGGGTTGATGGATTGGTGAACCCCCAAGTCCCTGAAACACAGACAAATTCTCCAATGCACAGAGAAGGTTTGGACTATAAAGACTCTGCCCCTGCCCCTGACTTCTAAGGATTCCCCAGTCTCAAATGATTCCCTAACCTATCAGACTGGGGTTTAAGTCTTTAATTTGATGGCTCCTATCCCTTAAACCAGATCTGATCATACTCCTAGACTGCTAGTCTGACCCTCCATGTTAAGGACCCTCCATAACCATGCTCTCCTTCCTTGGTGTAGTGGCCATGAGAATGGGCTTGGGAATCAGACTGTCTGGGTTCAAATCCCAGGTCTATCACTAACCAGCTATGGGAACTTAGGCAGCTTATTTAACCTTTCTGGGCCACCACTAACTCATCAATATTTGGGAATAATAGTGGGACGCACCTCAAAGCTTTGTTATAAGAATTAAATGTATTAAATGGCTCAGCATAGGGCTTGCCACCCAGTAAGCACTCTTGTCTTGGCTCTTTTGGAAAATCACCTTCCATTGCCTTTTCAAGATGGGGCTTCTGATCTATCTTTTACAGGCCATCTTTTCTCTCTGTCCAGCACCTTCCTCCACAGTGACACTGTCCCTTGTCATATTGGTTTTCTCCTGACTTCCTGGTCACATAGTAGCTTATGTAAGCTCATGGGACAAGCTAGCCACCATTCATCCTTCTTGGAAACCCTCAGTTCTTCACCTGCCTGGGCTTGAGATCCTTCTCTATGAATCTGTGTCCCTCTCATCTTTTATAAGCTCGAAATTCATGACTTTCATAAAACATGGCATAGTGTTTCAGAGAAGGATAACCTCTGGGCTGAGACAAACGAGCTTAACTTATTATCAGCTGTGTGACCTTGGGCAGGTTACCTAACCTTCCTTAGTCTCAGTTTCCTGATATGTTAGATGACATAGGTACCCCTCCCTCACAGGGTGAAGGAGAGAATAATGTAAAATAACACACCCCCACTCCGAGACCTGGGGCAGTGCCGGGGGCCTTCTCTCCTCTCCACCCTGCTCTGATAGCACCTTCTCTTTGTCCTACAGCCCTCAACAATCTTTCCAGCCAAAATTAGCTTACTCTGTGCATGTTCCTGGGGATTTATCATGTGGTGGTTACTCTTTCGTTCATTCAAAATTTATTGGGCATTTACTATTTGTCCTACACTGTGTAGGCTCTAGAGATGACTATGACCTAACTCCTGTCCTGGAGAACTCACGGAAAATTGAGAGGCTCAATATATGTGCAGCTAATCTTGTGGGAAGTGTTACATGGGAGCCTGTATACAAGGTACTCTAGATCACAGCCTATGGAGTGACTAACACTGATTTCAGCAGCCAAGGGCTTAAACCCAATTCGGCAAGCATTGACTAAGCCCATGCTGTGTGCCAGGCACAGTACTAGTCACCAGGGATTCAGGATGAAGAAGACAATGTCTCTATCCTCAGGGAATATAGGGTCCAGTGGGAAAGTCGGACAAGAAGATGTAAGGATTATATCATATGAAAAGTACCTGTGTGCCCAGGGTGCTATTATGTAAGAGGGGGACAACTAAGTTATGTAGCAAGGAAGACTTCCTGGATGAGGTGACATCAAGATTTGAAGGACAAGTAGGAATCTGCTAAACAAAGGAAAGATAGGAAGGTCTGCCCAGAGGGAGGGAAACAGCCTATACAAAGTCCAGGAGGAGTGAGGCCAGGTAAAGGGTTCAGAAACTTCGAAAGTGTTCTGTAATTCTGGATGCATATGCATGAGGCTCTGAGCTTCTGGCAAGCTCTTCTTTATCTTTCTCTCTCCAACATCCTATCTCTGGTCAAATCCTTAAACCCCAGCTCCAGCTCCACTGTTTCCCAGAGGCTTCAGCCCCTCTGGTGCCCTAGTTTGGAGTCATGCAATCCAGACTCCTAGGAAGCTGCCAAAGGAATAAGGGGGAGACCCATGGTGGGTGCTTAGGCTGAGCTGGAAAGGGAAAAACTTCCCACCCCCTGCTCCCTATGAAAGGACACTGACCAATGGCCAGGGTTAGCCTTGTGTTGTGGTCAGTCCATGGTAACAGCTGCTAGATAGCAGGAAAAAACCTGCTTCCTCAGTCGAAGCCTCCCCACCCCCAAGCCCTCGGCCTCCCTGCTCTATGTTTGGTCCCCTAGGGCTCCACTCCTGCCAAATCATTTCCTGCTAATTTGGTCAAGGTGAAGGTCCCCTCACCTTCCTGGAGTTTTACCATGCAGCCAGCAGGCTGCAGAGACTCCCAGCATACCCCACACCTGCTGTTGGGGCACAGTCACCGCATACACACGCTCACATATGTGCACACACTCCTCTCCCACATGCAGACTCACAGAACTCACAGTCACACACAGCCTCTCACCCCCCCTTAGCCATGCATCTGCTCATAGACACACACACACACACACACACACACACACACTCGAGCACTAGGAGGGCACAGCTTGCCTCTGTTCTGTGAGTCCCCCGTGGGGAGGATCAGCCCCTCAGAAGGTTTTGGGCCTCCAGCCGAGGGACGGACATCAAGCCCTGCTCCAGAAAGCCCCAGGATCTCTCACTGAAAAGGTACCAAAGGGTTAAGAAAGAACATTTCCAGGGAGTTTGCCTCTTAATCAACACAGTTAATTCTTTTCCTTTTACAAACATAAATTCTTGGCAGTCACTAACCAAGAAAGAAAGGGGTAAGAAAAAAAACCTTAACCCAACATTAGTCAAATCTTTGCCTCTTCCCATTTTTTTTTTTTTCAAGTTAAAACCCAGGGGAATTCAAAGCAATGAGAGAAATCCCAACCCAGATGGAATGTTTTTGCTAATATACGTCTGCAAGTTATTTAAATGTATGTTTAAGTGTGCATGCGTGGAGGTAGGGGGGAGGGTGTAGGGAATGTGAGAGCGAGCAAGTATGGCTGAGTGGGTGTGTGTGCATGCGCACGTGTGACTGGAGCAGACCCTGGTTGTCCTCCGGCCCCAGCTCTCCCGTCTAGACCTGAAGCGGGACAAGGCCATTGTCCAGGACTGTCCTTGTCCTGCCACCTAGGGTCTCCTGGGACCACAGCCCCTGTACCTGCCGCCCCCACCCCAGCCCCAGGATGGCCTGGGGGACATCTTCTGCCAACAGTAACCCAACCACCATACACTTTCTTGCCCTTCTTTCCTGCATAGTCAGAAGAGCTAGGGCGGGAAAGGGACATTTTAGAGGACCAAGCGCTCACCACAGAGCTGCCCCCACAGTGGCCCTGCTTGGACTGGAGGTCCGACTTGGGCTCTGTTCCTGACCTCTTGCTACCCCCTCTCAGAGCTCTCGTATGATCTTCAGACCCCTGTCATAGTCCTTGTCTACTTTTTCCCTCACCCCCTCGGAACCCCCCCAGATGACAGGCCTGACCCTCCCATACACCCCACCCCAGCAAGGGTCCCCACCTCCTCCCCAGAAGCCCCTCCCAGCTGGGCTGAGGGTGCAGGGGCTTCACAGACCACCCCCTCAGCCCCTACCTGCCCCAGGCGCCCTCTCTTCTACTCCCCCCCATGAGCCAACTTTAATTCTGTTAATCTTTTTTCTGAAATTGCTCCTCTGGCCCCCTAATCAGCTGTGTGGGTTCCAACTTCCTGATTTCCAGGGGAAGATTAAGCAGCTTTCTCCATCTAAAGGTTTTTTGGATGCCTGGGCCACCCCACAGGCTGGCTAGACCCCCTCGGTGAGAGGCCTGCCCTCACTCTTCTGAGCCTCGGCCCACCCTGAGTCCTGGGCCTTCCATGAGGAACTTCCCATGCCCCTACCCTGCCCTGGCCCCCCAGAGACTCCAGCCCTCCTGTCATTTCCCCTCCACACAAAGGCCTCTCAGCTCCTTCTGCCTGGGCCCAAGGCCTGGAGCCCACCACCTACTCTCACCAGCTCTTGGGAAAGGAGTACAGCAGCAGGGGTGGGGGGCAGTGCTCAGGGGCTGGAATTTCCATAGACTCCTCACTCAGTAGCTCCCCTCTTCCACCCAGTTTCTCCTCTGGCTTCTCTGCTCTTCCCACCCACTCTTGCCCTCGGAGGCCCTTTTTCTGAGAACGTGGCCATCCATGGTCTCCTATGGCTGAGGAGGGGACAAGATGTACCAGCTCTCAGCTCTGCACATGAGTCACCTACACTGCTCATCTCCTTGAGCCATGTCAGGATCTGGTGCTCATCTGAGTCCTGGCAAAACGGAGTCGGGATCACAGACTGAGTGAGGAAGGGCCATTGGGAGGGGAGATGGAGAGAGAGGCAGAGTCCAAGGGAAAGTAGCAATGAGTTTTGGACTATGTGTCATCGGAGCTTGTCTGACATGTAGCTAGGGGATAGTGTAGCTTACATCTGACTTTTGACATGGAAGAAATAGTTGCCTGGAGAGGAATCTCTGAGACAGAAAGAGGAAAAGAAGACATTTGTAGAAAGTGTCCAAGAATGCCCCCTTATCAGGGCTACAGCTTCCTTCTGAAATGGGTGGGGTCTTAGGACCTCCACCCCTGGAACTGGCTTCCTAAGGCCTGAAGATGTCAGGACTCTTCAGCCAGTCTTCAGAGAGTCCATGAATCCCCTGACACCATGCAACATCTTTGTGAATATGGGCATTATTATAAGAACCTCCATGACCTTAACCATGTTCTCAAAAGGATTCCTCACTCCATGAGGCTAACAACCCATGAACTAGAGATTAACATGAAGGTGACACTTGAAGCTGGCCAGGGTGACCCAAAGAACTGGACCAGAGTGGCTGAACCAAGTGGACTGGATCAAGCTCAGGCGGTAATGTGAGTCTGAGGAGCTGACCTTTGCTTCTAGGTGAGTGCCTGGGGACAGGGGTCAGGGGGTCCCCAGAGATGAGCTGGGTTCGTGGAGACCGCATAGAAAAGCTGATCTCTGCCAGGTGAAATCCTGGGGTGCACGTGACGCGCTTTCCCTGGGCTGAGCTAGTTTTTGGCTTTGTCTGCTGCAGCCCTAACAAGTATTGCTCGTACTAAAGCAAGCCCTTAGGTCTTCCTGGGGCTTCAGTGAAAAGTGCACAGGAGGGTCTGCGCACAGAACTTTCACAACATGTACAAAGTTCATCTGTCTCAGAATAAAAGCAGCATCCACTCAGGGTGCCTGGGTGACTCAGTCGGTTAAGCGTCCGACTATTGATTTTGGCTCAGGTCATGACCTCACCGTTGGTGAGTCTGAGGCCCGTGTCAGGCTCTGTGCTGACAGTGCAGAGCCTGCTTGGGATTCTCTCTCTCTCTCTCTCTCTCTCTCTCAAAATAAATAAAATAAACTTAAAACAAATAGTGTCCTGTCTTCCAAGAGCTGTGAGCACACGTGTTCAGCACTGATGTGGGTGAGTCAGAGCCATTACAGAAAAAGAGAGGGGAAGGTCATCAATACCAAGGGACTGTTTGGAGGAAATGATAGCTGCTTGGCAAAAGGCCCCTTGCCTACCTCTGCGCTGACCAAGCTGTAGGACCTTTCTGGGTCACAGCTCCCTCTCCCGGAAATGACGATGTGGGGCGGTTGGGTCTTTGAGCACACCTTCAGCGCTGCCATCTTGGAAATTTAAGTACCCTCTCCTGTCCCCTTACTGGAGCTCTTGTGTGGGGCAAGTGGAGATTATCTAAGAGCCACAGGGCGCCTTCCCAGCCTTCTCCCATGTGCCTCAAGACCACCCACCCAGGGTCTACACACAGCCCTCTTCTCTTACAAAGTCAATTTCCCTACAAAACGGGCTGTGGGAACAAGGTTTTCCTCTTTCTTTTTTGACCTGGCCACTCTTTTGCTTGCTTTCATGCTCAGATTGAGCACATTCAAACAAAGGACAGAGCTGCGGAGCCAGGCTCAGACAGGTGCAGAAGGAGCATTCTGGCACCAGGGGTACTGGCCACCACAGAGGACAGCTGGGAGGTGGGGGGCGTGAACTTTCCCCTGGCCCTCTGATGAAGCGATAACCTTCCTCTGTTCTAGGACTGCGTGCTGCTGTCCTAGATAACCTCCCAATCTGGCTTCTGGAGCCTGATGGATCCAGAATGCACGCTAGCCCATGCGTGCCTGTGTGGTTTAGATCCGTATGTGTCTATAGCTATGTGTATAAATATAGATAGATGGGTACAAACCAAGGGTTTACGAGGTGGCAGCGATGCTTTCTGCCAGGCTGCTGCCAGTGCCTCTAAGAGGGGAGCTCCGGTGTCTCTCCCTGCAGGTCTTTCCTGTCACTTCCGCCCGTGACTCCTTTCCCCATTTCCCCACCTCAAGCTGTCACACCACCATCTCCTCCCTCGCTTTTCCTCCCCGAAGCCAGGCTCCTGCTATATCTTCACTTTTTCCTCCACAGCAACTCCGAAATCTGTTCCTTTCTTGGTCTCCGCCCCCACCCCCCATTGGCATCCCCCTCCTTGTCTCTCCTGTCTCCCCTGCCTCCCCATCTCTCCTCTCTTGTCTCTGCTTCTCCTTGGTTGTCACCCTCCCTGATTCTGTGCCACCTCTGTCTGCTCTTTGTCCATCTGTCTGTCCCTCTCTGTGCCTGTTTTACACGCAGCTCTGTCTCCCAGCCCCTCCGAGTCCCTGTCTGCCTCTCTCTGTTTTGTGCGTCTCTCCATCTCTCAACAAGGAACTCAGCCAGGAACTCCTCTGGGAAGCAGTGTTTCTAGCCTCCTCCTTCTAACCTCGCCGTCAAGCTGACTTTTCATCTGGCCTGGGCTGGGAGCAGAGCAGAGGCTGCCCAGAGTGGGATAGACCTCTTTGGCCTGTGAGAACCAGTGGGCCATGGGAAGAACAGCTGGGCTGGGGACCAGTGATGCAGGTCTGCCTGGTTACTAAAACGAGTGGCAGCTCTGGCTCATTTGCATGTCAGGACTCTTTTACATAAATCTGCATGTCAAGCTAGAGGCCCTGGAGCCAGGTAATGCAAAATGATGCAAAATAAATTAATCAGTGTGCCCTGCTGCAGGTGTAAGCCAGCCCTGTCTTCCAACTGCCAGCGCAAATCCCTTTGGGCTGATTTCCTTACAGGGTAGGGGGTGGAGAGTGGGGCATGGGCAGGGTGCTGGCCCACAGTGGGCAGGCAGTGTTTCCCCAGGCTGTGGAAGGCCCCAGGGGCCGCCTGTTGTCCAGCCTGGCTCCAGAATGGCCCTGAGAGAGGATGGACCCTGACGGCTGTGAAGCCAGCCAGCCTGGACCACGGCCTCATCCAGGCCCTGGATACTCAGACTCCAGAGCTGGGGAAAAGGTGGGTGCAGGCTATACCTCATCCAGGGGGAAAATTGAGGTGCAGGGAGTGGAGGAGGGATTATTCCAAGGCTGCCCGGCTCCTCGTGGTGGGTCTGGCTCAGAAGCCTGCACTTCAAGCCCTCAGTAAGCAGCCTCCCTGCTCCTCACCACTGGCCAGAAGTGGGTGACTTTTACCGCTCCATTTGAGGGCTCAGAGGTGACAGTCTGACCTTCTTCTCCAGCCCAGCCTTTGGGAGCACTGCCCTGTTCTAACCACCTCGGGAGACCCCTCAGGCCTCCCTGACCCAGACATGGAGTCCTGCTCCTCCTTTAGGAAGAGGCAGCACGTGAAAGAGATGGTGGCCATTCTCCCTCTGTGTTCTCCAGCCTCTGGGAAGCGTGACTTCTTGGCTCCCCTCTGGACTGGGAAATGACACAGAAGCCCCAAGGCTTCTGAGAGGAGACCCCTTCGTATGAAAGGGGGATGAAGGGCAGGGTCACTAGCACCAGAGCCTGACCCATCCTCAGCTCCGTTTCTCCTCCAAAGGCCAAGGTGAACTAGCCTTGGGAGCCCCAACACTCCCAGAGACCTCGCACCCTCTCCAGACACAACCTGCAGGTTGGTCAAAGGAGAGCCACGGCAAATCATATTTGTACCAACTATGGCTGCTCTCCTTCTCCTCTGCTGCAGGAATCTGGCCAATAGGGCTCCATCCCGCCATTGGAGAGTGCAGACCAACTGCGCCATGATGGCCACCTCAGGGGGCAGGGCATCCAGTGGTTAAAAGCAGGATCTTTGGAATGAGCCACATCTCTGTCTGTGTTCTGCTGCTACGATTACCAGCTGTGTGACACAGGGCAAGGCACCTGGCCTTTCTGAGCCTAGTTTTCTCATCTGTAAAATACGGGTGGTTTTACTTCCTACCTCATTGGGTTATTAGGAGGCTTAAAGGAGACAAAGTGTGCACTGCACCTGGGGCAGAGTAAGCATCTATCTATAAATGCTGGCCATTACTACCACAGGCAAATACAAGCAGTCCAGTCTAGGGCAGAGGAAAGGGGAGGGGAAGCAGAAGAAAGTCCACCTGGAGCCCTTTGTCTGCCTTGGCTTTCCCTGTGCTCTCCCTTCAATTTATTCTCCACATTTGCACCAGAGGCAACATTCTGAGACACAAATGCTGTCATGCCACTTCCTGGCGTTAGACCTTTTCTGACTCCCTATTGCTTTTTGGATAGAGCCCAAGTTCCCTGACTTGGTTTTACAAGGCTTCTGCTTATCTCTGAGTCTCACATCTCACCTTCTTGTAACCTAAAGTCAGGCCTGTGGTTACTCAGACACACACATCTGTGCTCACCTTCAGGCCTCTGCACGGCTGGTCCTGACTCCAGCTACTCACCTCTTCTCTTAGCTTAGAAGTTGCCTTCTCCAGAACACTCCCACCCTCTGGCTAAGGTTGGAAAGAGGAATATAAGGGGCTCCTCGCCCCTGGGGGATTTCCCCTGAGAGGTCTAAGCAGTAAGGTTGTCCAAGATCATCTAGTGACTTCGCCTTTGGCAGAGGAGAAACCTGGGTTCCCAGAGGGAAGGGGCTTCCCACCCACCCCTCTGCATACTTGGGCAAATCAGTGACCCTCCAATCAGTGACTCCTCCTCTGACACCAAGGGCCTCTCATTCTAATTCATCTGCATTTAATCATTTAATCACTTCTACAAAGGGAGAATGAATAAACAGAAAAGACTTGGGGACCCAAGGGAATGAATTCCAAGCCCCAGTAGAGACCATGAGGGATTACGTATTCGGGGGCAACGGCTATTTTATAGCACCCCTCGAGTATCCCCATGGGGGCGTTCATCTCCTTTTACCTTTTCGTAGAATTCTGGTCTGCGTCATCTGCCCAGTGAGCAGGGCCTGTGACCAGATGAGACCCAGTCAAGGCCACCATGGGAGCATGAAAAGCACCCAGGATCAGGAATCAGAAGACTTGAGTTCAAGTTCCACCTGCTAGCTGTGCAAATGGGCAAATCACTTAACCTCTGCACCCCAGTCTCCTCAACTGTAAAAAGTGTTAGTAACAGGTCTCACCAGGCTGTGGTGAGGCTCATGTGAGGTGATGGATGTGAAAGTGCCTTCTAAACAGTTCGACATTCAACATGCTTTTTTAATGAGACGGGACAAGCCCAGGAAGGTTCTGATCAGAAACCAGGCTTTAATGTCCACAGTCGATTGCTAACCCACCCTGTGCTCCTGTTCACATTCTGTGCCTAATCTGTTAGGGACTGAAAGGTGCTGGGCTTATAAATATTTGTTCCTTATGGCCAGACTTTCCTGGGTTTTATCAGCCTGGCTGATAAGATAATCCTGCCCTGTGGGGTGAGCTCTGGCACCTGGCGTTCTGCATTGCAGGTGACCTCTCAGACCTAACTTTTTAATACCTAGCAAGGCAGTACATCGGCTCTCAAATTACAGGCTGGAGGTGGAGGGGCTGTCTAAGGGGGCCTCTGAAATTAATTCTCTTTGTTTCTGAATCTGATGTCTAGAGCTGACCAGAGACTCCAAATTAACACCTTTCATGCCAGATGGTGACTGGGTCTCCACTGGCTCCACTAAGCTCAGAACCAAAATGGTTTTGAAAAGACTTGAAGTGAGCACCCTTCTCCTTTAATTAAGTGCGAAATCTCCGTATCTGTTTCAGCCTTTGAAAAGTGAAACCCAGGAAGGCAGCTTCCCCAGGCAGAGAGGAGAGGTGTGCAGAATTAATATTCCATCTCGATTTTTCCTGTGTAATTTAATAAGTTGACTAAGCTTATCAGGGGGACCCGGGCTGCATTTAGCCACTGGGTGAGCCAGACTCCTGCCGCCTCACTTTCCCAGTCAACAAAGCTCACATTAGAGCGGTTGACTGGTCAGGCGAGGTGAGTCAGGGTTAAGGTGAAGAGCTGGGACCAGGCTCACCTTGCTCAGTCGCATGTTACCATTTGGCAACCCGTCCCTCCTCCCTCAAACATGCTAGCCGGATCCTTGATCCTCACGGAATCCTGGGTGCAGCCTGAACCACACCTGTCCTCCCAGGCGTTGTCCCTCCGGTCCCAGATGGGCCCACTGCCTTCCGCCACCCCAGCCTCAGGTGAGACTGATCGGAGCAAGGTATGGGCTTGCTACGTATTAAAAAACAAACAAAAAAAGAACTACTTGGGGACTGCCCCAGCCCTGTACCTCCAGGAAGAAAGACAATTGCCTGGCCTAGCTGAGACTTGACCTCCAGCGGGCCCTGCTCCCCACCCTCCCTCCCACCCCCTTTCTCTCCCTCTTCTGCAGGGCTGGAGGGCAACCCCAGGGCTGCTTCTGTCTGGAGTTTCTCTCTCCTTCAAGGAATCTGATTCACAAAAGTAAAATTCTCACAGAAAACTCCAGAATCCCTAGAAAGAAATCCTTGGAACCCAGTGTGGGAAATATTACTCCCTCTGGGTATTTGTCTCTTTTTGAACACCTTCTGAGCGTCTGCTCATCTCCACAAGAAGTACATGGAGGTGGGAAGGGGGGAGATACCAATATAGCATGTTCTCCCCGTAATACTAGAACTCTAGAGCTAGAAGAGATTTCAGAGATCAACTAATGCAACCCCTCTTTTTTACAGGATAGTCTGAGGTTCACGGAGGAAAACTGGTCTGTCCAGTGAGTTCTAATAACTAAGGCAGGGCCGGGGGGTATTTAGTTCTGGATGCCCCAGTAGGGTAGTCTATCACGTTCCAGGGGTTTAAAGCAGGGGCTCTGGACTTGGATGGACCTGAGTTCAAAGTCTGGCTCAGCTTGAGATTTGGCAAGTATTTAAAGCTTCTGTTGGCCTCAGTTTCATCATTTGTAGAATGGGGATAATAGTGATCACCTCACAGAATCAATACATGAGATAATGTGTGTCAGTGTCTGACACGCATTACATTAGCACATAAGCTCCCTGAAGGCAAGGGCTTAGTTTCACCTACTGCTGTAACCTCAGAGCCTAGAACATGCCCTGCCCAGAGCAGCAGTCAATAAATACCTATTGAGTGGATGAATGCAGCATATGGTTCTTACATTATTGCCCAGAGTATTTTCTTATGCAGCTTCAATCCCCGTTTCTTCTCTTCTCCTGGACACCTTTCTCTGCCTACTCCTTGTAGCAGTGTGGATTGTACATGAACATTCCTGCACACACACCCACACCTGCACGTCCCTGTGCCGCTCTGCTGCTGTCTGTCCTGTGTCTCTTCTCACCTGTAGGGGGAGAAGGGAACCATGAGGCTGAATCCAATCCTTACTTTCCTACCCAACACCCCCCGCCCCACCCCCACCACTGCCATCCCATTGGGTGATCACATTCTTGCCCCTATGTACCTGAAATCCTGCCCCCCCCCCCCATAATAACCTTGGTGTCGCCTAGCAAGCCAGGGGTGGTTTAAAAAAAAAATCACCACCAGTTTTTGCTTTCCAAGGAGGGCTGCCCACTTATTTTTGTTTTGTCTGATTCAAAACTGACTGACCCAATTACCCTCTGCTCTGACAAATAGGGACCCTCACCAAAGAAGGAAACAGAGCCAGAGTGAGAAGAGAGCAGGTTGGAGGCTTTCTGGAGACTTCTACGGTTCCCATTAGAGCACAGACAGCTGGACAGTTCTCTCCTGGGTTCAGGCCTGGAGTTTCAGGAAAACACAAAGACTCAGAGACGTGCCTTCATTTGAGTCATTTGGGTGGAGTTGCTGTTTTTATCTGTGTTATCTTCCCCATTTCCCTCTGCTTCCGAGCTGGAAGCAGTGAGCAGAGAGTGGGAATACCTATCTGCTTTCTCCTGCCTTTGGAGTCTAGGACACTGAGGCAAGATACAGAGAAAATGCTACAGTTCCTCTCAAATCCTGCTTTGTCCCCTTTCCACCCCCTGCCCCTGCCCCCTGCATTTAGGGATTTCATTCATTTTGAATTAGTGATCATCTTGAGGAGGAAAATGCAGGAAACTGATAGATTATAATACAGTGTAAATAACTCAACCCTGCAAATTAACATAGGCCCACAAGCCTGGACCTGAAAGAAGCAGACCACAAGCATGGAAGAATGTGTCTAATAGTAGCAAATAACCATAACAACAAATAAGGTCTATGGTCTGCCAGGGACTGGATTGGTGTGACCAAAAGACAAATGGTAAAGTCTGTAGGGGTTGGGTGTTTGTGCGCTCCCTTGATGTGTATGACCAAAGAACAGATTCCGTTTGCTTTCACCTTCTTTTTAATAACTGAACAAGGGTCTCTGTTTATTAAATTAATGGAAATGTTGGCTCTGTGCAGGTAAGTAGTTTCCATCCTTTTGAGGTTGGCCTCCCCCTGCTTGAACTTAGATCTTACTAGGCACAGTGCCTGATGCCAGTAAGTGTCCCGTACCCCTGCCACTGCCCACCAGCCAAGCAGAGAGGCCAGGCAGGGTGGTCCACCCAGTGGGGCTCCAGTGGGCTAAAGCAGGGGGCAAGGAACAACTCTTACCACAATTATGGGCGCTGGATGTACCTACCCCATTGAGAATGCGCCATGCACATCAAGTTCAACAAACTGATGCAGAGGTCTATTATGAACTAAATTCCATGCCCTGCCCACCCCTAATTTGTAGGTTGAAATCCAATCCCTAATATGATGGTATCAGGAGGTGGGGCATTTGGAAGGTGAATGGGTCATGAGGATGGAGCCCTCATGAATGGGATTAGTGCCCTCAGAAAAAAGACCTTGGAGAGCTCTCTCACCCCTCTGCCACATGAAGACACAGGGAGAAGACAGCCATCTTCAAAACAGGAAATGGGACCTCACCAGACACTGAATCAGCTAGTCCTTTGGTTTTGGATTTCCCAGCCTCCAGAACTGTGAGAAGTAACGGTTGCTTAAGCTACCTAGTCTATGGTGGTGTTGTTAGAGCAGCTCCAATGGACTAAGACAGAGTCTCAGAGCATTACAGGAGCGAGAAAGAGTCTGAGGTGGTCGTGAGGGCTGGAGTGCATAGCAGGGAGTCACAGAGCTGGGGAGGTTCTCACCTAGCCTGGGACTTAACCCCAAGAAGCTTGCTTCTGCTTGGGCCACAGGAGCCACATAAAAACCCTGCTTGCTCATTAGTTCAGTGTCTACAGCTCGGTTCTGCCCCAGACATTGGTTCCCACTTGGTCCTGTTAGATATGAGCCCATCAGCCCACTCAAATGAGGGACGCGGAAACTCAGCACAGTGAAGCGAGGCTTTAATCAATGTCTTGCAAGAGCAGGTGTCTGATGGACAAGCACACTCAGGACAGTTATAGCAGATAATTTATCTCCTACCATGAAAGTCCCTCCCCTGGTTCCTCATTGGCTGAGAACTACAGAGGTTACAGCCGTACCTGGAAGCCGTCTATGCCCATATAAGGCAAAAAGTAGTTTGATTGGAACAAGTGTACATTCCCTGAGGTGACCCAGGGATTTTCAGTCCCTCCTCCCTTTGTTCTTTTGCATACGCTCATTGCAAATCCTGCAAAAATAAGCCCACGAAATGGAGAGGGTAAGAAGAACCAGGAAGTGAAGTGTCTAAAGGTTGGGGGCTCCATTTTGGTTGGGGGGGGGAGTTGTACATTCTTCCAATAGGTTGTAAACCTACTGTTAACTAGACAGCACGGCTTCTATTTGGTATTTCTGAAAATGAATCATCTCCCTTACTTCTCACAGTCCCAGGCTGTCTCTCAGTTCAGCTTTCCAGGCTTGCCGTACCTGGGACTTGGCAGCCTGGTTCCATTTCTGCTTCATGACTGTCTTGGAAATCCCATAACCTCAGTCACCAACAATTACCCTCTAAGCACCAAAATCTACCTCAGACCCTACATCCAACTCAAGTGTCTGGGATGCCACAACATGCCAGACTCCTAGTGGGGGTAGGGAGGGGGCTTGTGGGGAAGGAGTGGATCAAGATGGGCAAGGAGGAGAATGGTTTGGGTGAATATTAGGAAGAGAGTTAAAAATACACTCCTGTGCCATGTGGCATGAGTGGGTTGGGTTCTTTAAAGGGCTACTGGAGTGAGATTGAAACATTAAATTGATTTCCAACACCCTTTGGCATAAGCAGAGAGTCCCTGCTGTGAACCCCAATGATGTGGCCTCCATCTGATTCTTTTGGCTTTTAGGTGTGACCTCCAAGGAATGACAGAAGGGAATGATTTTTGAGCTGAGAAGAATGTATTCAAACTCCATGCAGTGTTGCGAAAGGTCTTTTTTTGTTAGCTCTGTTTTTGCTCTGAGAAGGTTTTTTTTTTTTTTTTCTTTTTACTTCTGGAGGTCTTGATGCTTACAGCAATCACCTGGCTTTTTCTGGTCTGGAAGTCGTATCTGTCTCCTCACCAAGGGCCTTGCTTCCACTTCATAACATCCTCCATTTCAACTCTCCATACTTGTCAGCAGAGGATACACACGTAGGAAACAATCAGATCTATGAACCAAGCTATCAATATTTGCCTTCCTGCCCCGTCATGGGTCATAGGCTCTGACGCAGAAGTGATGCTGTAAGAGTCTGCCTGGTTACCCCACTCACCTCCCCAGAAAGTGCACGCTGGTCACTCATGTTGATCCAAACAGAAAACAGCCCTTTGACGTCACCCCAGCTTTGCCTCCTCTTTCTCCACAAGCCCAACCTTGGAAAATTTCCTATTTGGCTTTAAAAAAAAATGAATGATAACCTGAATGGAAACAGAGATAGCCTATTTATCAGAATTTCATACGATACAAAATGGAATCACTAAAAATAGGGTAAAGGAGTAAGGTTCCAAGTCAACCTTGACAGGAATCGACTTTAACAAGATGACATTTACTAGTGGTCAATGAAAAGTGCCCCCAAAATAGCACAGCTATATAATTTCAGAGTTTGAAAGATAGAACTAACAGAGCTACACATTGACCTGCAAGCTCAGTAGGAGTCAAGGGCACAACGTGACTCTCAAAAAACCTAAAGCAAGTTTAGGCTGCATCATCAGAAATGTCAAGAATAAGAGAAGGAGGTGATGATCCCGTTCTTCTCGGCTCTGCTGGGCCACACCTGACATGTTGTGTTTCCCTTCTGACACTACTCCAGGATGAACACTGACAAAAACTATCTTGTATTAGAGGAGTGGAAACAGGAAGACAAAGAATCTGGAAACTATAACAAGCAAGAACCATGAAAGAACGAAGGAAGTTTAATGCCAGAGAGGAAAAAGATTTAAGGGGGCCTGAAAGCTGTTTTTCAAGTATGTTAACGACTAACCTGTACACAAGAGATAAAGCTTCCCTGTCCCCAACTCTAAGGACAAAGTAGGTCCTCTGAATTGGGGAGCTAAATTTCAGTCTGGCCTGAAGAAGAATTTTCATTCCCAACTGTGAGAATTGTCCAAAGCTAGGATGGTCTGCCGGATGAGGTAATGATTCCCCATTACTTGAGGTATTCAGGCAAAAGCTGGAGGTTCACATATGAGGGATGCTAAAGAGAGAATTGTCGTATTCGTCCGAGGAGTAGTTCTGATCCTTTCAATTCACAGCCACTTTGACTCTAGGGATTGTTATTATAATTTATTATACTGTCCCCTACATGAAAGTATCATATTCCCTTTGTTAATGCAATAGGGCTGATGAATTTCGGAAAGGTTTCCCAGTTCTTTTCAGACTCAGTTTTAAAATTTCAGACAAAGAGGGCGCCTGGGTGACTCAGTGGGTTAAGTGTCCAACTTTCGCTTGGGTCATGATCTCACGGTTCATGGGTTCGAGCCCAGCCATTGGTCTCTGTGCTGACAGCTCAGAGCCTGGACCCTGCTTTGGATTCTGTGTCTCCCTCTCTCTCTGTCCCTCCCCCACTCACACTCTGTCTCTCTCCCTCTCTCTCTCTCTCTCTCAAAAATAAGTAAACATTAAAACATTTTTTAATAAAAAAATTAAAAAAATAAAATTTCAGATAAAGAGCACAGACTCTGGAGACGACTGCCTGGGTTCAAATCTGGCTCTGTTACTTATTAGCTGTGTGACCTTGGACAAGTCACTTAACTTCTCTGGGCCTCAATTTCATCATCTATGAAATAGGGATAATAATAGTACCTGCCCCAGAGGGACATGACGGGGATTAAATAAAGTAGTATTTGAAAAGCACTCAGAACACTGCCGGCATATAGTAAGGACTGTGTTTGTTTAAAAAAATAATGTAAAATGGCTGAAAACAAAGAACAGGAATGGTCTCAAATTTAACAAACGGTTCGCGGATGTCTTCCTCCTTTACCGACCATCACTAGCAGCTCTAGCTGTAAAATAGCCCAGAGCCCAGAGGTGGCAAAAAAAAAAAAAAAAAAAAGAATAGAAAAATCAGTCTCCCTAAGCTCTCAGGGGGGAAGCAAAAGCTTCCTGCTATTGGCTTACGGTAACCTCTGAAAAGGCCTGTGTGTTTAATGACGCCAGCTTATCCCTACCTCCCCCACCCCTCCTCTCCCTTGGAGTTGCTAGGAGGCCAGGGGTGTGCTGCATTGTAATAAAGCAGTGCCTGGGGACGGCGGGGGCCAGAGCATGTTAGATATACAGGGTCTGTCCGCAGGAGCTTAATATCCTCTTACTGGAATAACTATTGTCCCAGCTTCTCGACAAATACCAACCATCATTAATAAAAGGACTAATAAAAGCATTTATTGCGCGCAGGCAATGGCCTTGCTTTTTCTAGCTCCAGGGCCTTGGCAGAGGCAGCTGTTGAGGATGAGGGCTGGAAAAGCGAGACTCCCACTGCAGCCAGGGGATCAGCCCCCGCTCCCAGCCCCGACCCAGCACCCTTCCCAAGGGGTGGGCAGCCAGAACAGTGAGAGACTGGAACATGAAGATAATGCCTCATGAAGGCATCAGACTCCTGGGTCCTTTTTGGTGGCAAATATGGGGTGGTGATGCCTAAAGAAAAAATTCTTATTATGACATACTTTCAAGACGCTTAAAGCACACCATCTTGCAAGATTATTAACCCCATCTTACTGAGAGGAAAACGAGGTACAGAGGGATTTAGGGGCTCACACAGCCTCACGGTGTATGGCATCCTTGCCAGAACTAAAGCTGGGCTGCAATATTCTTGACTCCCAAATCCAGGACCGTTCTGAAATTGAAAGAGGGCGAGGCCATATCTATCTGTGTCCACCTCCGAAGGGGGATCAGTGAATGCTGGGCACATCATCACTGCTTCTCTAAATTATTATTGTTGTTATTATAATAACTAGTGGGTAGAGTTGAGTGGGTGGTGGATACCAGATAATTACCAAGACCCCAAAATTAAAGTGTGGAGTCTTTACTTTTCCACGGCTGCTCAAAGATGAAAATGAAAGCTGGCCTCCAGGGATCCCTGGGAAGAGCCCTAATCTTGAGATAGAGTGAGTCCAGAAGAGGCAGGCAATGGAGAAAGGCCAGGCCCAAAGGCTTAGGAAGCCAGCCGTGGAGACCCTGGGATTATTGAGTGTGGGGGGCACAGTTGCACGGGAGGCCGAGGAGGCACAGTCAACAACCTGGGTTCAAATTCTGACCCTGCCACTCTTTTGCTGCTCGACCATGGGAGCTCTGTGACCTTCAGGTACCTCATCCTTAAAATGGAATAATAATCATCCCTCACCCTAGGGATGTTGTAAATAAGGATTAGAGGATAGACTCTAGAACTACAAAAAGGAAGGGGAAGGTTCTTTCCCCTTCTGGGCCTAGAGCTTTGCCGGTGTCTTTTTCTCAGGTCTACCCTGGAGAATAACTCTGGCTTCAGTTTCCCCCTATTGGAGACAGGGCAATAAAACCCCTGCCCTCAGCTCCTCCCTGCCCCCCAGGGTTGTCAGATGGATGGAGGAGATACCACCCTGGGAGCAAAGGTGGGAGTTAATAATAGCACCCTGGATCTCTGTTATTATTGTCATTATTCGGGCTCTGTCCAGTAAGCAGCGGGGACCCAGGTGACTCACTGTCTGCATGCTGCAGCCCTCGTCAGCCTGTTGGGACTTGCCTGCCTGCCAGGATGCCTTCACCCAAGAGGCCTCCACCTCTTTCCCAACTCCTGTTGGCAGTTCATGGTCTTCCATCGCTGGATGGGAAGGGAGCATGGGGGGTGACCTTTGGGAATCGAGTACCCAGCTCCCGTCCCATTAGCTGCAGCGCTGCCTGACATCAACAGCCACAAGATGAGCCTAGGGTAGGGTGGGGTGGTAGGAGCAGGAGCGTCTAAACGTTGCAAGGTTCAAACCATCAACTCCTGGAGAGATCTCCTGATTCCTGTGCAGTAGCCCTGAGGAGGGCAGGGACCAGGGAGAGAGGGGTTCAAGAGAGAGGGCGCCCAGGCCTCAGTCTGACCCTGTGACGGCCCTCCCAGGTGGGGTGGGGTGGAGACATGATATGAGGGGCAAGTCCCTGCCCACCTCCAGGGGACGTGCTCTGTGTGGCAAAGTTCTGGCATAAGGAGCTGCCTAGAAACTACGGGTCCATCAAGGATGGTTCTTAAATGCTGTAACCCAAATACCAGGGTTCTAAACTCTCAACAACTGCTGGAGTAGAGAAAGAGAACTGGGGTGCTTCTGACAGCTACACAACAACCCCCCACTTGCAAGCACTCTATAAATGTGAACTGAACATCTGTGACTCGCCCGCACACACCCCTGCAGTTTCGTGGCGAGGACACAGCTAATCATAGCTGGTGTTTGGGGGAGAAAGAGGGATTTTGCCACAAGCTCCATGACAGACTGTCTCCCTCCCTCTCCAGAATGTTAAAGAAAGTATGACTGGCTGGGAGGTGGATGAGAGGGAGTTTCTGTCTCCCTGAGGATTGGCGTTGCCTGGGAGAAGAGCACACCTCCCAGAAGGCCATGAAGGTCAGGGCTGATCCCCTGGTTCCTGCTGGGCAATCACAGCAGGAAGACCAGAGCTGGAATCCCTATGCTCTATCAGTGATATGTGCTTTGGTTTCGTTTAGGTTTCTTTTAAAGCTGGAAGGGACCCAATTATAGGACATCTAGTTATATCCCTCACTCTTTACATGAGAAAACTGAAGTCTGGAAAGGCTGAAATGACTTGTCCGAAGTCGTTTGGGGTCTTAGACACACAGCTGTAGCCCTGACTCCACAGCCAGTATGCTTTCTATGGACTCCTCTAAATCCATTTTGAGTCCCTGGAAAACCACAGCAACAGCCACCCGTCAGTGAACGTCTAATATGTGCCAGCTACTAGATTAGCTGGTTTTGTGTATATAGTTCGAGACAGAAAGTAGAGGGGTGAAGGGGAGGATGGAAAATGATGCTACACAGGTAATTCGAGGCCCACCTGAGGAAGGTCTTACTGCCAGGCTAAGGAGGGCACCGCTCGAGAGTTTTAGCTTTGGATGTCTGCTTTGGAAGGACTTTGTGATTCTCATTCCTAGCTTATTGATACATATTCTACCTCTGATTTGGCCTGACTCCCCCACCCTCCCCCCAACTCTCCACATTGGCCTGGGCACCTGTGAATGTGTTTGTCCACCTGCAGTTCTAATTAGGCCCTCCGGGGAGTCTCACACCAACCACCAGCTGTGGTCACAACCTCCAGCTCTTCACCTCTGCACAGGAACTTTCTCGGCACTCCTCTGGTGTTCCCCTCGTTACTGGATGTTAATGGAGTCTTTACCCCTTGGCATTCGGCTTGGTCAGGCTTGGTCAGATGGCCCCTTCGGTGGGGCGTGTGTGGAATCCCCCGCTGGGCCGTGGAACCGCAACAACCCCTTTCCTGTCCCTGTTCCGGTCCCAGCTCTTGGCCCACCTCAGGCCAAGCTCTGCCCCCATCAAAACTAAAACTACCCAGCCCCAACTCCCACCCTAGGACGTTTTCAATCTTCCTTTTAGAGCAACATGCCTTCTCTGCTTTCTTCCTGGTTGGCTTTTCAGTTCACCCTACTCTGGGGGTGCCTGAAATACAGTGGCATGCTTAGTTCTTCCAAAGTTGAGAGGAGATCCTTGCCCCCATGTATATTTTCATTTTCAACTCAGATAATCATCCCCAAGGAAGCTTCCTGAAAGAAAAGACAGATGATTCATTTTGGAGCCTGACAGTTTTGAACACTGGCTGTGTGACCTTTGGCAAATTGTTTCCCTTCTCTGAGCTCCTGTTTCCTCATCTGTAAAATGGGGACACCAGCCCTCACTGCACAGGGATTAAAAGAGGTAACACGCAAGACGCCAATCAAGGAATGGCTTAGTTCAGCTGAGAGCCTCAAGCAGGAAGGGACACATTCCTGTGCTTCCTCTTAGAACCGGTACCTTTAGCTTCTAGGACCTAGGGGGAAAAAACATAAACAAAATAGAATGCATTCGACCAGGGCTTTGAGCTGTTGCAAATGACTCAGTAGTGAAATGGGACAGAGCCCACCCTTTGAAAGGTTCCCCAGGCCTCTGCCACCCAGAGGAAGATGTGTCCTTCCTGCTCCAAAGGGAATGAAGAACTCCAGCCAAAAGCCAAAGCCATCCTCCACAGCCAGGCAGACAGGTGGCTCTCGGGCTGACCTTTGCCAGGCCCGGTAAGCAACATAGTTTCATTGTTCCACCCGCTGCAGAGCTGGTTGGTGGAGTTGGCTTAGAGAAGGATATTTTGTATTTGGCTTTTGGAATGACTAATGAATGAGCTGTCTCCACTGTGGGAGAATTATGCCACTTAAGCAAAACCCAGCCCGGCTGGTCGGCTCAGAGATATAGGAAATGCCTGTCAGAACACTGACGCTTCAAAGCCAAATATATTCTCACTGTGTTCTCTGTTTGCTAAGTTTACTTTATGCAAAATATAACTCAGCTGAAAATATGTCGATGGCAGAAAGCTTGCTCCTTCCCTCGGTAAGAAATTGTGACGACAAAGAGGAGAGCGGCTCCTTGTTAACCCTACTGGTCCTGTCAGGCTGAAGAATAGTCAGACTGTTGGCGTGGCCAAAGAGCACATACCTCCACTCGACAGAAAGTCTGCACCAGTAATGGGCCCATAGCAATGAGAGTCCTCAAAATAGCGGCAAGTGTCCTCCCACGAGGCTTCCAGACAATGAGAACAGAGGGAGTGTGGGCAACATGAGCACAAACCGCCATTTTGTCAAGCTGCAAGGGCCAAAAAGGACCCACAGGGCACATTTGAATTTTTGCCCTTAAGTGGTCTTACCTGCCAATGCCCACTCCCCAGAGGTGAGGTGCAAAGTCCTCCAACCAAGAAGCAACCGAGGAAAATCAACAAACTCCAGAACCCCAAACTGGGTGGCAGTGCTTTGGGAACGGAGTTGATGCTGAAGCAACCAATCTGTGGGAAGAGGATGGGATGGGGAGTCAAGGCGTTTCTACTTCTTCTCCCTATGTGACCTTGCAGGACACACTTCCTTTCTTCTGGCCTTGGCTTCACCATCTATACATGGAGAGACTGGACCAGCTCAGCAATTCCTAGGGTCACACTGACTTCACACTGTCTATGGTACAGGATAGAAGAGAGGCAGGAGGGGTGCCTGGGTGGCTCAGTTGGTTAAGCATTCAACTTCAGCTCAGGTCATGATCTCACGATTCGTGGGTTCAAGCCCCGCATCGGACTCTGTGCTGAGAGCTCAGAGCCTGGAGCCTGCTTCAGATTCTGTGTCCCCCTGTCTCTCTGACCCTCCGCCTCTCACACTCTGTCTCTCTCTGTCTCTCAAAAATGAATAAATAGTAAAACAAACAAACACACAAAAAGATGAGAGGCAGGAGTGAGGTAACAGGACCCACTTCTCCATGCTCCAACCCTCTCCCTCTCTCAAGGATTGCCATGGGTTGCCATGAGGAATCGCATATAAAGACAGGATCATCCTTATAGTTAGAGATAGCTAGGATTTCTCAACACCTGAAGTGGGAAAGATTCTTTGAAGCCACGACCAGAGACATTAGTATATGGAGAGGCCTTGCTGAGGAGGAGCAAAGACATAGGGGCTCCTACAGCCTCTGACCTGGAAACACCCTACTCCTAGAGGGCCACAGCCACCAAGCCACTCGGTGGCAGCTCGGTTTCCCTTCCCAAACATCCTCCCCAGATAAGAGGTCTGGCCCTGCCTCATGAAAGGCGTTGTATTTACTCCTTTGGGATCAAAGTGAGAACGGAGCCTAAGGAAATTTGGGCTTCCCAGAAGGACCTGGAGAAAGCGTAGCATGGAGCACCTATAGCGTGCCAGGCAGTGGGGATGCGGATAGGAGTCAGACACAGCTTTGCCTTCAAACAGCTCGGTTTCGGGGCAAGACGAGTCCCCATTTGGGGAAACAAAGAATGCTGTGGGGTCAGTCACATGACTCAGACATCAAGCACATTAGAGGCTCAGAGAGGCAAAGCCCTTGGGCAAGCTGCTGAAAGTCTCTCTGCCTTGGTCCTCATCTGTAAAATGGGGACAATGGTGACCTACCTTAGAGGACCAGAGGCAATATAAATGCCTACCCTACCACCGGCCACATTTTAAACGCTCGATAAAAAGGAGTTACTATTTTTATTGCCACGGCTTAGAGGTGAGCTTCTCAACAGAATGGGTTCCAGGTGAGCAGGGACTCATCCATCCCTGTAGCCGCTGGAGCCAAGCCTGAGGTGTCTGGACTTCCCAGCTAGCTTTTCCTGGGCTGCCAGCCATTCCTCCATGTACCCCAATTTGCCATACAAACAGTGTCCTTTTCTTTGTGTGCAAAGAACCCTGGAAAGCCCTGCCTCATATCCTCAGAGAAAGCTCCAGAGCATATGAGGCCTTTGGTGAGGTGGGGAGAGGGGAGGGGGGTCTGCTGTAGTGGAATCCAGTAGAACAGCAAAAAACCTGGCACAAAGGGTACGTGGCAGTGAGTCTGGGAGCAAGAGGCAGCTGGAGGTCTCAGTGCCCCATACAATGTCTTGCATATGGGCCGCCGGCACAAATTATTAGTTGAGTGATTGATTCTGCTCTAAGTGGAGCAGAGTCCAAGTTGGAAGATGTTGAGAAAAAAAGGCTGGACAATGTCCCATCAAGGGCGGCAGGAGAAGTGACTGGACAGGGGTCATGAGGCAGGACCCAGGCCTGTGGGGACACGCTGAGGCTTTGGGGCATGTGCTCCTTGGGGACAGAGGGAGACAGGGGGCAGGAGTCAATGCACACAGACTCAGGCAGGCATCAAATGGCAGACAGGGCAGAATCAGCATTGAGCAGGTCAGCAGGGAGCTGGGACCCAGCAAGGAGCGTAAGCCAATGCCAAGAAAGCCCTGAGCCAGGCTTGGCCAAGAATAGGGACTGGCCTGAGAATTTGGGGGTCCCAGGGCCACAGGGAAAGGTTGTCACTGGTGGATAGAAGCAGGGCAGCTATATGATGCCCAGGAAGCCAAGCAGAAGAGTTTGGACTCACTCGAGCCACCTTAGAAAGCCATGAAGTGCACAAGCAGGTTATCGTAGCCCATCAAGCTTGTGGGGAGATGGTGGGTGGTGAGAATCACACAGGGACCTCCACACACACAGGTGAGGGCAGAGTTAGACCAAAGCGACTGACATGACTTCCAGGTTGGCCAGCAGCACCAAGCACCGTGCCCAGAGGGGCAAGCGGACGTAGCTCACTTGGAGTTGAGCTGGTATGATGGTCCATTAGGCAGGTGGGGTAGACAGCATGAGTCCAGAGGCTGAAAGGCAGGGGCAAGCTGGTTTGGGGGCAGCTGGACCTCAGTGAGGAGAGGGAAGCAGTGTCAGCCAGCTCGTGCAAGAGCAGTGAAGCACATGCGCTCTGGGCTCAGACAACCCTGCTTTGCATCCCAGCTCCCTCACCTGAGTGGACATATGATCGGAGGCAGTATCCACATCTCTCAGGGTCCTTGTCTGCCCTTCACAGGCGTGAAGATCAAATAAGGTCATTTGTGGGGCTTCTGGCACATGTAGATGCTCACAAACTTGTACCTGTTCTAACTATGATTATTAGCCCCTGAGGTTGTCAGCTTCCCAGGAAATGAAGAGGGATTTAGAGTTTTGATGGGTAGAATGTGGCATCAGCCCAGCCCCTGGGAGGAAGGGCATCGAAGGGAAAATCACAAAGCCTCCAATCTCGGATGAACCCTGTTCAGATCCTCCCTCCCCCCAACCATCTGTGAATCCTGTAGCAAATGATGTAATCTCTTCAAGCCTCAGTTTCCTCAAGTGTAACACAGATGTACTAATATCTGTCTTTTGAAGTTTTTATGACAATTAAATGTGATAATGTACGTGAAGCGCCTGACCCAGTGGGTGCTTAATAAATGGCTACCCTATCGACGAGGCTGATATGTGAGGGAGGTAAGAAAGGATGGGACCCGGGGGCATATTGGGGCCCAGGACTCACCCCCTGCACCCTGGGGCTTGGATCTGTCACAGCAGAAAGATTTTTTTTCCTTGCAGATGCAGAAGCATCCAGAACTAGAGGGGAGCTCCACAGGAATGGACCCTGCCAATGCACTCTGATGCTCTGACAGGATTCCACCTGCCTGGACAGGATTGGCTCAGGAACCTGGGAAGCCATGTCTGACGGCGGAGGGTAGCGGTGGCTCCAGCTGGGAAGGACCCAAAAAAGAGAGAATAAGGGAGGGACTGGTAGAGGAAAGAGGTATTTTCTATTAGCATTCTGGGTCTTCAGTTCCCTTCTCTGTAAGATGAGAATAATTGTACCTGCCCCGCAGGGTCTGTGGTGACTCTTAAATTAGGTGACTGACACACAGAAATCCTGGCTGTCAGTAAATGTTCAATAAATGGGGCTGTTGTTAATAAGAACATTAATAACAAGGTGAATCTGGGAAATACTTTGCAGGAATAAATGACAAGACTTGGCGTCAGGGCGTGGGAAATAGCTTAGCTCACACGTGAACAAGTGTAATGTGATCGAGTATCTTCAGGGGTCAGAATTGGAATTCCCTGCTGGGAAAGAAAGCTTGGACTGGAGTGGGATGGGGCGTCCAGTCCCAGCAAAGGAGAATGCTGAAGTCATCTCAAGCCAGGATATACAGTGCCGTTTAGGAAAAAAGCACTTGAGTTCGTTCAGTCTCTGGGTTAAATGTTTCCACCTTTATTTTCTCCTAGATTCCCTCAGACAGCAGTTGGAAGGAATCCCCCAGTACCCCAGAGCCAGAGCCAGCATTGGATGGACCCTAGGTAGTCCTTGGTCCCACACTCTGGGAGAAAGATCCTGGACCCAAAGAGTAGAACACAGCAAAATGGTTGCTCAGTGAACATCTTCCCTTTCCTATACTGAACAAAACCCTCAGTAGACACCTTACCTTTTCCCCTTTTAAGTGGCAGCCCCATTGTAAGCAAGGGGCTGACAGGACACGACCCCAGATAGGAACAAAGGAAACCCTCCCACCAGCTCTCTTGCCAGGAATGAGCTGAAATTCTTGGAGAAGTCTCTGAGCCAAAATTCTCAGGGAGAAGACCCAGAAGACTGCCCATCAGGTGAGAAAACGTAGGCAAACTGTAATGTGCAAAATCACGAACCAGAAAATCATCCAGCAAGCCCGCATCCAGCTATGTCTTAATGAGGCAAACTCCAAAGAAGTTTTTCCTTTAATCTGGCATTTGAAACGAAATGTTGCTAAGAAGCCCCCACCTCACTCGCCCCACCCTTATATGTTGCCATGACTACCCAAGTTCTTAGAACATGAAAGAACTACCTCAGCATTTCCCTCCAAAACAAAAGAAAATTATTCCAGGTTTCTGGGCAGAGAACTCCAAGGAATGGGACCTGTTACTGGATAGCAGGTTCTTCAGAGTTGCCAGTGATGAAATATGAGCCTCCGGGGACTGGGCCTTCAGAAAAGCTGGGGAAGGAAACTGGGGATGACGGGACCCCAGCGTTCGCCCCTGCTTGCAAAGCTGTACTCTGCCGTCATTGCTGGCTCCCTCCCCTCAGCTGGGCCTCATTTGCCCCTGCAATGAAGCGCATTAAAAGAAAACACATCCTCTCTCCAGATGGGAAGGGCAGGAGTTTGGAGGGGAGCAGGTCCTGGCTCAGTAGACCCCAGGGTTGCAGCAAAAAATGCTCTCTATGCCAGTTTGTTCCTGGAACAGGTGAAGTGAGGCCAACCTGTGGCATGATGAGGAAGCCCCTGTAAATCCCCCTTGAAAGCCCGAGGTCCTGCTAGTGAGGGCCAATCGAAGCCTTCCCGTGGATCCAGAAAGCCAAGCCAAGGAGGAGACAGCTGGACAGCCAAACTGCCCCCTCCCATGCCTGAGCTTCAGGTGAAAACCCAGGGCATTGTCCTGACACCTCCCTCTTTCTCAACCACGACATCCGATTCTTCATCACATTTTGAGTCTACTGCCTAAAAGTTTCTAAAATCCATCCACTTCTTTTTCTCCCCAGTGCCCCTGACTTGGTTCAGGCCTCACTGTCTCTAGTCCAAAGAGATGCCTTCAAATCATCTGCACACCAGAGTCAGAGTGGCCATTTAAAAACGCAATTGTAATCACATCACCTCCCGCCCAAATTCTTCAGGGATCCCTTGCCTTTGGGTTAAATTTCCAAACTCCTCAGAAGGGCACGGAAGGCCATTCGTAATGGCCCCCTTACTCCCTGCCCTAGCTTTAAAGAGTGTATTTTCCCAACTGGCGGTCTGCCCCCCTCCGGGACTTCACAAACAGTTCTCTACTTGGCGATGCCTTCCCTAACTCAGTACGGCCCCGTGTCTTCTGTTTGCTTCTCAGATGCACTCTCTGCCCCGCTCGGTGCCCCCAGAGACTGCCCTACAGGATCACATCAACAAACCCCAGTGCCCTCTGGCTTCTGGTTGGGTTTGGCCAATAGGGAGCACCAGCAGAGATTCAAGGTTAGAAAAGAGTGAGGATAGGGCATTTAATGCCTCCCTGTAAGGTCGTATTAGGCTGGCTGGTCCCAGATGGAAGGTCACTCCTTCTTCCAAGGTGGCCTATACTACACTGCATCTTCCCAGAGTACAGTAGGCCCCCTCCCCCACTTCTTCTGGACTAAAGGTGGTGATAACTCTGCTGCTGCTCCCCCTGGGTTTCTGTGCTACCTGTGACGTTCCCCATCCCCTACCTACACCCTTGCAAATAACCCCTTTGTACACAAACCTTTCTCAAATTATCCCAACTAAGTGTGTTGGGATCCTAATATGGTCATCCTTTGTCTTTGCTAAATCATAACCTTTCCTCAGGACTAAACACAGTCAACACCTCCTCTAGGAAGGCTTCCCTCTTCTCCCCAGTCTGGGTCAGACCTGGGTTCCCAGAGCCTCTGTATAGTCCTTTGTCACAACTCTGTCTACACTTTATTGCAAAAGTCAGTCCTCTGTCCTAAATCTGAGGCTCTGGAGGGTGAGGACCATGTGTTGTTTGTTCATTCCTGCACCCCAGTAGCTGGCACAAAGCAAGAGCTCAGAAAATATTTGCTGAATGAAGAAATAAAGAAGCACAGAGTGAGACCCTGCCAAAGATCCATAAGAAACACAGAGCAGGGGCGCCTGGGTGGCTCAGTCGGTTAAGCAACCGACTTGCTCAGGTCAAGATCTCATGGTCCCTGAGTTTGAGCCCTGCATCAGGCTCCATGCTGACAGTGTAGAGCCTGCTTGGGATTCTCTCTCTCCCTCTCCCTCTGCCCCTCCCCCACTTGTGTGCACGTTCCTTCTCTCTCTCTCTCTCAAAATAAATAAATAAATAAACTTTAAAAAAAATGAAAAGAAACAGCATCCCTTTGCGGGTTGCCCATGCTGTAGGAGCTGGCATCCCTGAGCCAGAGTCAGATCACAGACCAAAGGGCCCAAAGAAAGGCTGTTATTTAAAAACACCCACTTCCAGGGCCTGGAGCCCATGTCAATGACTACGGGGAAAGAGTGGAAAGATGCGCTGGTTCCTATTTCAACAGCTGTGTTTCCTGGGCCGGGGGTGGGGGGGCGGTGGGGGAGAGTGACCAGCCTTCCTCAGCCCTGGGGAGACAGTGGAAGTGTCCATCCTTGAGCTGTCTGTCCTTGAGTGCCAACCCCTGGATAACTCATATCAACTTACTGAAATAAGTTATTAAAAGTCCAGGGGCTGTTCCAAAGGACCCCGCATCACTCTCCCCAAAATACCACCAAATCACTCACTCATTCATTCCCTCAACAAAGTTCATTAGCGGTCTGCTCTATGCAAAACACCCTTTGATTTACTCTGTAGAGATTCTACCAAAAAGGGAAAAGACATTTTTTCTTCCAGTCTGTGTCCCAAGCCCTGTAAGAGGCTTGGCAGGGTCAAAGGATGGACTTCCAGGTAGAAAGGCCTCAGTCACCTGGACAAATCAAGGCGAACGGGGCAGACACAGTGGGTGGAAGGCAGAATAGTGAACTGGAATAGTGAGAGGGCTCTAGAATATGTGTAACCTTGGACAAGTTACCTCACGTCTCTGTGCCTCAGTTTCCTCCCGTGCAACATGGTGGTCATAACACGAACAAACTCATAGAACTATTGTGAAAGTTAGATAAAACAAAATACCCTCCAGGAGGCTGCCTAGAGCAGAGGGGCCCAATCGTAGCTGACCTGATGCTCCCTTTTATAGCAAATATTTTATAGCAAATAAGACCATCTTTACTATGTTGAAATGAAATTTAGAGATAATATAACCCACCTACACACATAATTTTTAAAAGAATAAATATACTGCTATAACTATAGGATAAAGAATGAAAAGGAAATAATTCAGAATAAGATAATATGCATTTTAATCTGTAAATGTTTGAGTATAACTACACTAGAAGATATAAGACGATTATACCCACTTGTAATGAATAAGTTTGAACTTAAGTAAAAAACATTGACTGTAACATTATGGGTACTTCTTTGTAATTGATGTTCTGAAACAAAACTAAATAAGTGCTATATATTCATGCAGATATGTATGAATACAGATATGTTATTTTGGCAACTCAAATACCATGAGCATTTTGCTACTGGTATTGTGGTTTCCTGACCTGGTGAACAACTCCTGGGCAGCATAAAACACAGCATTCTCTGGATTTATATGATGTTAGCATTTATGAAAAATTCAGTGTATATTAAAACTACAAAAAGTACTTTGTGTTTACATACAAAATGGAATGACATTCTAAGCTCAGACCAATGTAGAGATTTTCTACCTATATGAATATCTGGCGGAGCATTCAAAAGTCATATGAAGGGCAGGACAATCTTCATTGTACAAAACTGCCCCACCTAAGGCAAGAAGTCTGCTTCCCTCTGCCTTCCCCAAGACGTGCATGGTCAGCAAATGTTAACAAACATAAACACACCACACAAGTATAAAGTGCCTCTAGGCGGCAGCACTGACTCCACTGAGGATCACTGGGCCAGAGTTTATGGGGTTATCCAAAGGATAAGGACCAAAGAATGATAGCCACACAACTTCCAGGAACACAAATGAGACAGACAGCGTTAGGTAGCCTATCAGAACATCACACTCTGACCCCAGTGTTTTGTTGTATCCCGCTACATTTGTGTTTCGTCGGGGCGGTAGGCTAACGCCATTCCCCAATGGGGGGTGAGGTCTCTCTTGAGTGTGAAGAAGAAATCAACACCAAAATAGGCAGAGCTCTGTCACCCATAAATACCAGGTAGACTGGTAGACTACCCGATAGAGAAAAAGTCTCAGCAAACTGCTAAGACACTTGTATTTTTCTCCCCCTACACAACTGTTGGAATCTCTTTGAAAAGTGTATCATCAGCACTCTATAAATAACCATTGGCGTGCTCACCTATGTCTCTATCGTGAATCAACACCACAGAGTATTTCACAATGTTGTGACATTATGCCTCTCGACTGAATGTATCTTAAGAAAGAAAAAAACAACAACAACATTGTCTTTGGTGGCTATAAACCACCCTCCTAGCAGTCAAGGCAGTTAGGTGAGTTGGTGTGTGCCCACTCCATTCCTTCCCGAGTGCAGCCTTGATGATCAGTAAAACCTTACTTAAATCCAAGGTCCCATTTCCCACAAAAAGAGGCAATCATGTCAATTCTCCCAGGAAGAGGCAGCTCCTCAGACAGGAAACTAAATTCAGACAGTGGCACCCGGCAGAAGGGGAACTCTCATCTCCTTCTTGGCTTCATTCTTTTAGTGGATCCATCTGAACATTCAAGAGGGCAGCTGTCCAGGCTTCTGCCCCACAACCAGGGCTGCTGTGATGGTACTGACCACACAGGGGCATCCCTCTCACTAGGAGAAGGCAGGCCCTGAGCCCTCATGATCAAGTCCTGTCTTGTAAATGAGATTATATGAAGTCATGTTACTCTGTTTCTCTTTTGTTATCCCCAACTTGCAATAAAGGCTGGTCTGAAGGATCCAGTCTATGGATCCTATGTGTGTGTGTATGTGTATTGGAGGGTGGGGACACTGACTAGTGTCCATGATGAGTGAGAAACCCCAGGGGAAAATTCCAGTCACCTCTCTCCACAGAGATTCTCCCTTCACGGCTAAGCTTGGAGGAGTTGGTTTTAATTCATTAGGAAAGGTGGTGACTGGGCCCACCCTTGGGCCTGGTGGAAGCAGGTGAGAGATCTAGAAGGGGACTCAAGCCCATAGGCTAAGCCCACAGTCAGGTTATCAAAACTGGAGAATGAGATGAAGACTGATCTTGTAGCAAAAAGACATGATGTTAGGATGTCCTGTGGGCTGTATTAAGCACACTTGTATCTATTTCACCAGGTAGCAAAGTAGGTCCACCAATAGTTGGTGGGGGTGAGTCTGCCTTTGGGAGAAAGTGGATTCATCCATGGATAGAATGGATCCACTGAGGGATGCCTGGGTGGCTTAGCCAGTTGAGCGTCTGACTCTTGATTTCAGCTCAGGTCATGGTCCCAGGGTCTTGGGATCAAGCCCTGAATTGGGCTCTGCACTGTGCATGGAGCCTGCTGAAGATTCTCTCTCTTCCCCTCTGCCATGCCCCCTGCTCACTCTTTCTCTCTCTCTCTGTCTCTAAAAAGAAAGAAAGAAGAAAGAAAGAAAGAAAGAAAGAAAGAAAGAAAGAAAGAAAGAAAGAAAGAAAGAAAGAAAAAGAAATAACAGAAAAGAGAATGGATCCACTGAAGCTGGGAACCAAGCAGGCTTGACATGTATCACCTACATGTGTTTTGGACCGAGAAGGGCTCAAGAGGAAAAGAGAACACATAAGCAAATAAACAAAATAGAAATAAATCTACAGGTATTTTCTCAAAGTTTGTTTCTTATCACCTCCACTCTCCTCAGGAGTCAAAACCAGTGTGGTCCCAGGAAGCCCCTCGAAGCAGGAGGCATGAGGGAAGGGACTGGGATAGCTCTATTTTTTTTTTTTTTTTTTGAAGAAAAATTGCCAACACCATTTCCAAACGTCCCAGAGGAATGTGACTTTCAGGGCTACAGAGACCTGAGAATTGGAGCTGCTCTGCTCAGCCAGCAACAGCCTCTGGAACATCCTTGACATCTCCGCCATCTAGCCTTCTGCTCTATAGTGACCCCCAACCCCCAACTTTATGCACATTTTGGGGAAGAGCCAGAATGGAAGACCACTGAGTGTGAATACAGATCTCACAAAGCCAGTGCACTCAGCCAATGGTTCTCAGTCCTGCTCACAAGTTAGAATCACCTGCAGAGTTTCGTTTTTTTTTTTTAAACACACCCAAGCCGGGGCCCCACCACCAGAGATGCTGATTTAATTGGTCTGGGGTAGAACCCAGGCGTGGATATGGTTTAAAAACTCTCCAGGTGATTCTAATGTGCAAGCAGACTTGTGAACCACTACATTATACAACAGGAGAGGCCCTCAGGCCCTCACTCAGATCCCAGTTACTCTTAATTTATATACACTTCTAATAATCCAGTTGTCTGGTTTCCTAGCTGGTATAAGATTAAAAGCAGCGTATTTAGAAGGGGAGAGAAAGGCTGTTAATGAAAAAACACTAAAAGCAGCAAGACATAACAAATGAGAGTCTGATCACAAGTGTAAAGATAGAAAACCTATAAAAAGCACACACAGCACTTAACCCCTCCCCTCTCCAGCATATCCTATTTACAGTAAGGGCTGCGGGAGATCATGAGACGGTTGCAGCGTGAAGGGCAAATGATGTATGTTGACCATGATATGTAAGGCATATGTCGACTGTTGCTACAAACGTTACTTCATCTAATTCTCATCACGGCCCTGTAAGATAAGTGTTATTACCCCATTTTACAGATGAAGAAACCAAGACTCAAGGAGGAGTAATAGCTTGCTCAAAGTTGCACAAGCATGGAGATGTGATGCTGGGATTTGAATGTCAAATGTTGGTTAGTTTGACTCAAAAGCCCACATATGTTGGTAAGTGCCATATCTGTCTGTTTAGTATGATAACTGATATTTCCAATGATGACCCAAAATCTAGAGCTGGACTACCCTCAGTATCCAGCTGTTCAAGATGTTCATTTTAGGAATAGTTACACACACACACACACACACACACACACACACATATATGCCTTTTAACAGTGATGAAAGGACAGGGTATCCATTTGGGAAATAAATAAATAAAGAATACAAGTTATTTCCCAGCTCACACCATTTATCAAAATTAATACCAGATGGGTAAAGATGGAAATGAAACCATAAAGGTACTAGAAGAAAATAATAAGTGAATATTTTATAATCTTAGGATGGGGAAGAACTTTCTAAATATGTCAACAAAAGCAGAAACCATAGAGGAAAAGATTGATAGATTTGACTACATAAAAAATTAAAAACTTCTGTACATCAAAAACTGCCATAAATTGAAAAAATATTCAACCTCACTAGCATTCAAAGAAAGCAAATTAAAACAGCAATGAGAGCCCTTTTTTTCCCTTTTTTGCTGATCAGATTGGCAATGATTAAAAAGAATGATAATACTGAGAGTTGGCATGGGTGAGGGGAAATCAACACTTGTACATCGTTGGAGGGAGTGTAAATTGGTACAATCTTTCTAGAAGGCATTTTGGCAACATGTATGAAAGAAGTCTAAGAAGGCACATACCTTTTGGCCAGTAATTCCATGTATAAAATTTATCCAAGGGAAAGGATTGATCCACTAAACACAAATGCACAAATTAAAACATTATTTTTTTAAATTACTAGAAAAACAATAGAACCCCTTTATAATCTTAGAGTAGTGAAGACCTTTTTAATTGATTAAAAATCCAGAAATCATGAAATAAAATACCGATTAATATAGCAATATAAAAATCTTAAAACTCCTGTATGATAAAAGCACCATAGTTAAAAAAAAAAAAAAAAAAGTAAATGACTAACTGGAGGGAAAAAAATCACAACTCGTTCCACAAAGGGTCAATCACTATAATACATACTTTATTTCGTAAATCAAGGAGAGACCAACAACCCAACAGAAAAAATATGTCTCCAGAAAAAAAAAAAACAAAAAACCAGATGGCTTTTAAGCACATGAAAGAACATTCAACTTCATTAATAATAAGAAGAGTGCAAATTATAGTTGCAATGATATACCCATTTTTCATGTAGCATATCTGTTCATATCCAAAATACACTTGATTGGAGGAAGTTGTAGGAAAATAGGCCTTCTCGTACAATGTTGGTAGGAATACAAAATGGTATACCCCTATGTAGGCCAATTTGGCATTTTCTATTAATATTATTAATATATTTACCCCTTGACTCATCAATCTCACTTTGAGAATTTTTCCTGCAAATATATTAGCACACATACAGAAATTACTTTTGCATGTATTATAGCATTCTTCATGATACTGAAAATTTGGGGATAGCCAAAATGCCCAATTATACGAAATTGCTTAGATATTATGGTCCATCTACACCATGATATACCAGGAAACTCTCTACGTACTGATAAGGAAAAGTCTATGTTACACACTATTAAGTTCTGTTTTAAGTAAGGAGTGTGCAACTTCTGTATAAGAAAGGGCATGGCATACATAATTACATTTGCTTGTATTTTCAAAAGGGAACATTGTAACTATTAAAAGCAATGACCTATGGGAGGGGAAATCAGAAAAACAGATGAAATAGGGGATCGGGATTAAGGAGTGCACTTGTCGTGATGAACACCGGGTGATGTATGGAATTGTTGAATCACTATATTGTACACCTGAAACTAATAAAACCCTGTGTTTTTTTTTTTTTAAAGAAAGAAAGAAAACCAGGTGAAGTAAGACATGCATGGAAGCAAGAATTCTCAATGTTGTTTTTATTTTTTTTTAGTTTATTATTTATTTTGAGAGAGAGAAAGAGAGCAGGGGAGGGTGAGAGAGAGAGAGAGAGAGAGAGAGAGAATTTCTGCTGACAGCACAGAGCCAGACTCTGGGCTCTAGCTCATGAACTGTGAGATCATGACCTGAGCCAAAACTGGATGCTTAATCAACTGAGCCACCCAGGCACCCTATATTACTTTGATTTTTGAACTATGTGAAGGTATTGTCTATTTTATTTTCTTATTTATAAAAGGTTTTTTTCTTTTTGTTAAGTAGTCTCTATGCCCAAGGTGGGCCTCGAACTCAGCACCCTGAGATCAAGAGTCACATGCTTCTACTGACTGATATATATATATATATATATATATATATATGGAAACAGGAAAATCTAGAAAGATAGATTATAAGATATTAGCAGTGGTTACCTTCAGTTGGGGGATTTAGGATTATTTAGTTTTAATTTTTTTCTTTTTATCTACATTTTTAAATTTTTGTACAATGACCATGTTTTATTTCCATAATCACAAAATAAAAGGAAAAAGACTTGCCTTAGACAAGCCTCAAGGAAAAATAATAACCCAGGAAAAATTTGTAAAATGCCAAAAATTTTAATATCCTTAATATTTAAAGAATTCTCTCAAAAATATAATAAAAAAGAATACTCCAGAAAAAAATTCAAATAAAAAACAAAAGAACAAATACACACATATATATAATTATACAATGCATTATTGGAAAGCAATAAAATAATATTGAACACTGTTAAGTGGCAAGGATAATCATTATATGTTAAGAAGGAAAAGCAGGCTGGCAAATAGTGTTATTTTAATAAAAATATATTTATACCAGACTTACAGACTTTACTGGGTGCATATATTTGGGTACACATATAAATATATGCATAGAATAAAATCTGTAAGGACAGGCTCTGAAAGATAAATAGGTATGATGTCTGAATGGTAGGAATACAGGTGCTTACTTTTTTTCTTGTCTCAACTTCCATTTTTCTGCAATGAAATGGTTATTTGTATAATATAAAATAAAATACAATGTGTGGTTTTTTATGTTTATTTTTGAGAGAGAGAGAGAGAGAAAGAGGGAGGAGCAGAGGGGGAGGGAGGAGCAGAGAGAGGGAGACAGGGATCTGAAGCAGGCTCCACACCATCAGCACAGAGCCCCATGCAGGTCTCGAACTCACAAATGGTGAGATCACGATCTGAGTCAAAGTCAGACACTTAATTGACTGAGCCACCCAGGCGCCCCAGTAAATACTATTTGTAATATTGCCTTGTGAAAAGATTTAGCCACAAGTAAGTTCATCGCATTGTATTTAATAAACAAAAACTGAAAACAACCTAAGTATGTAACAATAGGCTTTAAAGGCAACAGGGAGTCTGTGGACTCCACAAATAATTGTTCTAGAAAAATATTTATTAGTGTGAAAGATGCACAGTTTGTAAAGAAGTATGTATTATATGTACATATAGCAGTATATGCTATAACTCCATTAAAAAATGTATATGCTTAGAAAAATTGGGAGAGGATACACACCAAGGTATTTGTTAACTGTGGTTACCCCTGGGTGGCGGAATTATAAGTGTTTTTTGTTTTATTCTTTTGGATGTTCAGGGGTTTTTCAATGCTCTACAATAAACAAACACTTCTAAAATGAGAAAAAAATAAAGCACCAAGAAATGTTTGAATGCTTTAAAAAAAGAATTCTTTAAGAGACAAATTCTAGGGGCGCCTGGGTGGCTCAGTCGGTTAGGTGCCAGACTTCCGCTCAGGTCATGATCTCATGGTTTGTGGGTTCGAGCCCCGCGTCAGGCTCTGTGCTGACAGCTTGGAGCCTGGAGCCTGTTTCAGATTCTGTGTCCCATTCTCTCTCTGCCCCTCCCCCACTTGTGCTCTGTCTCTCTCTGTCTCTGAAAAATAAATTTAAAAAATAATAAAGAAAGAGACAAATTCTAAACTATCTAAAAAATGTCACCCCTCCAAAAGGAGAGACTGGCTAACTAAGGTGTGGGCTACCTCTAGCTACTGATGACAGAGAGAAGTAAAGCTTGGCCTTGGTCCTAAACCGAGATGCCATATTCTCTCCATCCTCCCTTTGAGTCTCTCTGGACCACTGGGTGTTGGCCACCACATTGGCACAAAGGCCCTGCCACCAGTAGAGGAGGCAGGACCTACCTGCCCCCACCCCTACCAGAAAATCATTGGTCCAACCACTTGCCTTCCGGCAGTTAAGCGGTAAACCTGCTGGGCTGGAAGGTAATTGGCAGGCAGTGTGCCAGTGAAGTGACCAGGGCACAAAAGTCCTCTGTGCAGAATCATTCCTGGCCCAGGCCCTCCTTTGGCTGCTTCTGCTACCACCTCCCTGGCCATCCTAGAGTAATCACTCAAGAGGAAAGAGCGGCTTGTGGGGAGGTGTGTTGTAGGGGGTGGGCATTCCCCTCAGACGGTCCCCTCCAGAAAGGCCAACGCAAAGAGGTGGGCTCTGAGGCCCAGGTAGCCCCCTAGGCCCTTCATGCCTTCTCAGAGTTCATTACAACATTCTCTTCACTGGACTCCTGCCCTCAGTCCCTGCCCTGTCCCATCCATCTTCCAAGCCCCTGTCGCCCTTCTTAAAATACAGCTAATCATTTTATTGCTCGGATCAAAACATTTCATCCAAAGGCAGTACTTCTCAAACTCCCCTCCCCGCCCCCCTGCCCCCCCCCCAAGTGCACCAAGAGCAGACAAAAGAAATGCCTTCAGGTCCCCCAGGGGACCACGTTGCCTGAAGTTCCTGCCAGCACACCCAAGCGCTCTTTGAAGGCTTCTGTTTTCTCTTAAAAATTCATGAGAATTTTACATTCTATTCCATGATATATCTGAATTTCTCTTATTATGAAGATGTTTAAATTTATTCACCTCAAGGAAAACCGATGCTCCTGAAAGAAATACTGTGTGTACCTGGAGGCTCAAGTATCCTCCCTGGAGAAGTACCTACAACCTAAAATCCAAATTCCCGAAGGGCGAGGCTCTTTACAATTTGGCCCTCACAAACCTCTCAGCCTCCTTCCCACTGCTCCTCCGCACACCCCCCAGTCACTGGGCCACCTGGACTGCTGTCATTTCCTCATATGCCATGTTCCCCGCCCCCCCCGCCGCCTCTGTGTTCCTGCTCAGACTCCTTCTTCTGGAGTGCACCCCACTCTACCTGCTGACAACCCACTCTCCTCAAAGGCCTCAAGGGGAATCAAACACCACCTTCCCCATGAAACTCCTCTGATGGCTCTTGACAGATGCAGCATGAGAGATCGCATGATGCCGCCGGTGAGAACAGCCTGGGTTTGGGAATCACAAGACCGGGGTTCAAATCTTGCCTCCAACTCTCGACACCAGGCAAACTGCCTGATCGCCTCTTAGATCCCGTTTGTACAATGGGGGATAATCACGCTTCTCTCGCAGGGCCGTTACAGGGATTGAAGCACATTCAAACAACAACGTAGTGCCCAGCACATGCTCCCTTCCCCTCCCGCCAACTCCTATAGCATGTTATTTACGCTACTCATGTGAAGAACGTAAGTTTACACATTCTTTTTTTTTTTTTTATAATGGCTTCTTTCCCCCAAACAGATCAGTGGCTCCCTATGACCCAAAGAAGCTTCTTGCATTACCCCCACGATCCCATGGCTTGAAAGATTTTGGTTATTAAATCAAACACATTTATGGAATAGCAGCCTGCTTTTCGAAGTTCTCTATCCTATTAAGCTTTTTTGAAGACTGAGAGCGGTCCCAGCCTTTCCTCTCCTGCCTAACTTCAGGGACTGGGACTTGGGAGCCACCCATGGAGACCATAAACACCTTGAGACCACAGCTCCGTCTTCACACTTCTCACGGCACCTTGCTCCGAGCCTCGCACTTAGAACACACCTAGTAACTGCTTGTGGCATAAACAAGAAGTTTCACACAGATGACAGGGGGGAAAAGCCCTCTCGAAATTAGCCAGTTGGTGAGCAGAAAGGGGTCATTGTTATGGGAGGCAGAGCTGGAGGCAAGCCCTTCTCCCCCCACCCACCCGCAGCAGCACCCCCAATTATACCAGCTGGCCTCCAACTTCAGCGTGTGAGCCGATTAAAAAGCGCCCTCTCTTCAGTGTCTGGAAACTCCTGCAAGGAAAGTTTGCTGCCCAAAGTTGGCTTTTGACTAGAGTCTTAATAAGAGGCCTCAGCAGGCTACGGCTAGAGAGACAATGTCACTTAGAGGAGCAGCTTGAAGCGGCAGTTAGGAGAAGAATTATTTTAATGAATACATTTCCTTTCAATTGTATGGGAATATCAAGATCCCATTAGAATAGGGAAGCAATTAGAACTAATAAAGACGAATGCACAGTGCTCCGTGCGTGCGGAATAACAAGCAGCCAACAAAGGGACTCCGGAGAGCCTGCTCTAATCCAAATGAACTGGCGGCCAGCGGAGGGGAAACGGCTCCGTTCAGCTGCTCAAAGCCCGTGGGTCCCGCGCATTCTGATCACGGCCAGCGAATGGCGCGAGTTGGACCTCGGAGGTGGGGGTTGAGGGCCCCCGCCTTGGTCCTGGCCTGGCCTCTCGGGGATAGAGATGGGCCGTTGGCAGCCCCTTGGCGACGGCCATTCAGACTGGGGCCCTGGCTCGCAGCCAGCCTCACGCCTGCCCCTCGCACTGGGCCTCATTGTGTCCAGGTGGCAAATGCCTTCTCGCCAACTCTCCTTCGAAGTTTAGAGAGGGGGTGGGACAGCGGAGGAGGGAGAAGGGGGCCCTGTGCCCCCCTCTCCTGCATGTCTCCCCTCCCCGGCTGGCCCGGGTCTGCTCCTCCTCTGGGGTGGGTGTTATGTTACAGATACTGGTGGGTCACAGGCAGCCTAACACAGAAGCACTGTTGCTTACACAATTGCTCTTCAAACAGTAACAAACAATTTTCATTACCCAAGTCAGATCGAATCATCCGCCTAGCCATCCTGCCTCAATCCCAGCCGCTCACACAGGACCCATGGCTCTGCCCATTCTGCTGGGACAAAACTGGGCTCCTTTCTCCCCCTGGCCCGGGGACAGAGGACAAAGCTCTTCCTCTGATCCCGTCTTTGAGCCGGATCAGCGGGACGGCTGTCAAAACTGTCAGGAGAAATAGTGAAGACACAAGCACCTGTGCAGACTGGGACTCACTCAAATCTGGGGTGACATGTTACTCAGCATCTCTGTGAAGAAGGCACTCAAGAGTTTGGAGGACTCTATTGCCAAGTTTAGAAGGAATCCAGAGAGATAACCCTGGCTGTCCACCAAAGCATTCACTGGCCTTAGAAGGAGTGTCAGGACTTGACATTTCTTTACTTAATCTTTTTTGGCCAGACAGTTTTTTCAACCAGGAATGTGTAAACTCGTTCCAAAATGTCTGCATGAGAGACGAGTCACACTCATTACAGAGATTTTTCTACCACTTCTCTTACAAAGAAAAAAAAAAAATTCTACAGACTTTTTTAATGATAGAGCACTTTAAAAGTATGTTTACATTTATAATCTTACCCTCAAAATAACTCTGCGGACAGGCAAAGCATGGGTTGTCGGGCCTAAAGATGAGGAAACAGTAGCCCAGAGAGGTTAAGTGTCCTGTGCGATGTCACAGAATGAGTGACAAGGGACACCAGAACTCAGGTCTTCTGATCTAGTTCAGCGCTTGGTTCTGGGACACACCTTTCCTACACCCACAGAGTGTTAGACATTTCCAGGGTAATTCATCCTGCAATTCTGCTTTTCCAGTGTAACTCCCTTATCCCTTTCCACATACTAAACAGTAGCCTAGACTACTCGAGGTTACAAAAGATCATCCCTCATGAAGGTTTCAAGGTAGTAGTCACCAAAGTATTTGTTTTGCTGTCCACCCCCCAACCAAATATGTATACATTTCCTCCCTTTTAATAGCTTAGGTAAGGATTGCTTTAAAAGTCTGCCTGTCCAATATAAGATAGGCACAATCAAAACTGTAAAAATGACTGCCTAGGTCCCTTCCAGTAGAACATTGTAGCATCCAGGGATTGGCAAATGATTAAACAAAGCCATTCACTTTTTATACCGCTCCCCCCCCCCCACCTCTTATACCCAAAGGCCTATTTGTTTGGTATTTTAAAAATATTTTTAAAAATAATTTTGGGGTATAATTTATTTTTTGTGAGATGCAAAGAAATTAAGGGTACAGTTTGGTAAGTTTTGACAAATACACCCAAATCAAGACAGAACATTTCCATCACTCCCAGAAAGTTCCTGCATACCACTTTCCAGCCAACCCCACTCCAGACCTCCACTGTTCCAATTTCTATTGCCATAGATTAGGTTAACCTGTCTTGAACATCCAATTAACTGGAATCATATTGCATGTAATCTTTTGTCTCTTTCTTCTTTCACTCAACATAATGTCTGCCAGACTCATCCATGTTGCTTCAGTGGTTCCTCCTTTTTTTGATGGGTAGCATTATATTAATCACTCAGTTTTTAAAACCCAGTCATATTACTGCTAATTTGTCCCGCAAAATTCTTTCCATTCAGTGTAATTCCTGTATGCTCCTTTCCATGCATACATCTCCTGCCTATCTCCTTGGCAATTCTTGAATTGAAAGAAATATGGAAATGGCCTCTTGGATCTCTAGCACTGTCCTTCCAGGTGGGAGTGGTTCTCTCTACCTTCAGGAGAAACAGATAACCAGGCAGTCTAGCTTGAGTACATGAAAACAGTCAGGAGTACAGTCTTCAGAATAGAGAGATCTAGGTGGTTGTGGCTGGTCCAGCTCTTCACAGACAGTTGGTTAGCACTATTTTCCCATTTGTAAAATGAGGATAATAATATCTTCTTAGTGGGATTTGTGAGGACTAAATTATATTGTACACAAAACGTTTGGCACAATGGAAACTCATAAGAAACAGCCTCAAGCTAGGCTGTAATAAACATCCTTCTCTTCATTCACACACTTTCCATTTTTATCATATAGTATTAGTGGATATATATTTTCAGAAGTCTTTAAAACGAAGAGCTCATGATTATATCTAGAAAAACCAAACAGATATTTACTTAAAGTAAATGTTATTTCCTATGGAAACAAGTAAAGCCTTCTGTCACTTATTCAGTGACAATTACGTAGTGAATGCCGATTCTGAGGGGTTCTTCAAGGGTTAAAGACATAGCCCTAGCTTTTAGGATGTTTGGTTTTAAAGGGTAACAAGGTAAACACAAAAATAATAATAATACAAAGCACAGTATGGTCAACAATAATTAACATCGATTCATATGGTGGCTAAGAGCGTGGTCTTTAGAGTCATACTCCATGGTTCAGATCTCAGTCATGGGATGTTGGGGAGTTACTTAACATCTTTGTGTGCTACTTCGTTCATAAAATGGGAATGATAATACCATTTCTGTGGCAGGGCTGTCATGACTAGATGAGTTAATACATGTGAATACTTAGCACAGTATCACACACTAAAATATGCAATAAGTAATAGCTAATAGTTCCACTTATGGAACACTCAATACGTGTAGAGCACTGCATTAAATATATGCATCACTTCACATCATCTCCATAATACCGTTACGGCTATTATATCCATTTTACTGGTAAGGTAACTGAGGGGCAGGGTGTTTAGGTAACTTGCCCAACATTACATAGGTAGTAAATAGCAAATGCCAGAGGAGAGACAGATCTATAAAATGGGGATGATGATAACAATAGTACTTACCTTAATAAGAATTAAACTAATATTTTAAAACTGGTTAGAATAGAGCCTAGTACATAATAAGGTCTATGTAAGTGGATGTTAAATAAATGTAAATTGCTATGGTGATTGAGAGATGGCAGTAAATAACTTCCACACATGGAGATTAAGGAAGGCTTTGGAAAGGTGACATTTAAGCTGAGCCCTGAAATAGAAAGAAGGAAGGAAGGAAGGAAGGAATGAACGAAGAAACGAAAGAAGGAAGGAAGGAAGGAAAAGTGAGAGAGAGAGAGAGAGGAGAAAGAACTGGGGGTATGTCAGGGCACCTGGGTGGCTCAGTTGGTTGAATGTGGGACTCTTGATTTCAGCTCAGGTCATGACCTCAAGATTGTGGGGTCAGACTCCATGCTGAGTGTGGAACCTGCTTGGGATTCTCTCTCTCCCTCTCCAGCTCTGCACCACCCCCCCACCCTCCCATGCGTGCTCTTTCTGTTTCTCAAATAAAATTTGAAAAAGGAAAAAACTGGGGATAAAAAGGGAACAAGTAATGGGACTAGCTAAATTTGATGAGGTCAAAGAATCTCCCCATTCCTCCAGTCAGTGGCTAATTCTGCCAGCTGTACTTCATTATATCTCTTATCATTTTTCTTTCATCCCTGTATAATATGCTATCCTCACTCCGTCATTATCCATTTTACAATATTTATGGAGAGCCTCTAGGTGCCGGGCACTGTTCTGGGCACTGGTAATACACCAATGAACAAGACAGGCCAAGTCTCAGTTCCTATTCTGCACTATAATAATACTCCAAACTGGATTCTCAGCTTTCGGTGTCCCTACTCCAATCCATCCTGCAAACTGCCACCGGGCAAACTGCAAAGATATAGATCTGGCCCCAACACTCCCTTGCTTAAACTCCCTGTAGTGTTTCCCATCGTGTTTAGAATACATTTCAATATCCCTAGTGTCCTCTTCAAAGTTCTTCACTAATTGGCCCCCACAGCCTCATCTCCCAGCCTTCACCTCCCTGCACTATGCACTTGAACCAGTAAAATCGCTGAAAATCCTTTATACACACACTTATAAATAAGCACTTGCTGGAAAGACGTGGTTAGTACTCCATCCCTTTTTCAACCTTGTCCATGGAAACATTTCCCATTCTGCGTGCTTTGGACGAAAAAGCCCTAGTTAGCCCCTCCGGCTCTGGAGCCTAAAAGACAGCGCAGAATGCACACTTCCCACCTCCCTTGCACGCAAATCCAAACCCAGAGGGAGCCGGAAGGGGAGGGGCTTCGCGCGGCCCCGCGGCCTCCATCTTGGCTGAGCTGGCCGGAAGTGGCCGGGCGAACGGGAGCGCGGGCGCGCATTGAGCCTGCGCCGGGGCCGCGCCGTAGGTGTTCTGTGCCGCGGCGTTGCGGCGACCGTCCCGAGTCCTCTGCTGTGCCGCCCAGCAGCCCGAAAGCCCCCTCTGACCTTTCTCCTAGTCCTCCTCCCGCCGCCTCAGCCATTGTCCCACCCCTCCGCCGGGGTTTGCGCAGCGGCTTGCACACCCCTCGGCCCGTGTACGCGCTCTGCACCTGCACTCCCGAAAACATGTTGCAGAAACCCGAGAGCGGGGCTCTCCCCATCCCTCAGGCCGAGGGGAAGGATGGCGGCCGTGACGGTGAGACCCAGGCCCTGACCGCCTCTCAGGAGGAGAGTCCCCTCCTGCAGGAGAGCTCCAAGGAGGATCTTGGCGCCGGGAGGGAGGAGGGGGCTGCGGAGCCCGCCCTCACCCCAAAAGGCGCGAGGACCTTGGCAGCCAAAGCTTTGGCCCGGCGCAGGGCCTACCGCCGTCTGGATCGGACGGTGGCCGAGCTGGTGCAGTTTCTGCTGGTGAAGGACAAGAAGAAGAGTCCCATCACTCGCTCCGAGATGGTGAAATACGTTATCGGAGACTTGAAGGATCTGTTCCCTGAGATCATCGCAAGGGCCGCAGAACATCTGCGGTATGTCTTTGGTTTCGAGCTAAAACAGCTTGGCCGCAAGCACCACACTTACATCCTGATCAACAAACTAAAACCTCTGGAGGAGGAGGAGGAGGAGGATCTGGGAGGAGATGGCCCCAGATTGGGTCTCTTAATAATGATCTTGGGCCTTATCTACATGAAAGGTAATAGTGCCAGGGAGACACAGGTCTGGGAGATGCTGCGTCGGTTGGGGATGCGTCCGTCAAAGTATCACTTCCTCTTTGGGTACCCGAAGAGGCTTATTCTGGAAGATTTCGTGCAGCAGCGATACCTCAATTACAGGCAGGTGCCTCACACCAATCCGCCGGAATGTGAATTCTCTTGGGGTCCCCGGAGCAACCTGGAAATCAGCAAGATGAAAGTCCTGGGGTTCGTGGCCAAACTCCATAAGAAAGAACCCCACCACTGGCCAGTGCAGTACCGTGAGGCCCTGGCAGACGAAGCCGACAGGGCCAGGGCCAAGGCCAGAGCTGAGGCCAGTATGAGGGCTAGGGCTAGAGCCAATCAAAGGGCCGGTATCCACCCTTGGTGAGGGCTGGTGGATAGGTGGCCAGCAGGGTCCTCCTGGTTATGAAAGCTACTGTCTGAGTCATAAGTAGTATCGTAGGGTGTAGGCCGTTAATTAGAAGTTGAATTTGTGCAACTAGGTTTTGTATCTTGCTATGTTTTGTTACATTTTACATACCGTTACACTGATGTTTATAAATGAGATTGTTCTACTTTTTCCTGTAGGATTTTGTTGTAGAGTTTTGCTGGTTTTGTAAAATGGATTGAAAACTTTACATCTTATTGTGTGATCTTGGACAAATTACACAGCATTGTAATGCTGTACGTTAATGATTTGAAGGAACTCAGCAGTATAGCTGATTGGTATCTAGCTTCCCGATGCTTTTTGTCTATATTGTATAAAGAAAAAAGACTAGCATGTACCTCTATTTGCTTAGCTATTATAGTACCTAGAGAAAAATGAAAATGCAGTAAATTAGAAGTCTATCCTGATACACTTAATAAATTAAACATTTGCTGAGCATCTGCTTCTGTGTGGTGTTTGGGGCATTTGGGGATAGCATGCTAAACAAGATAAAGGTCCTCCTTTTCAGAACTGGAAAGGAAGTAAATAAACCAGAAGTTACAGTGCAGTGAGTTGAAGGCTACAGAGGGACCCCTAACCCAGCTGGGTGATTGGGCTTGCCTGAAATTACCTGTAGTCAGACTTTAGGGGTACAGGGGAAAGATAGGGCATGTGGAGGGGAGGGAAAGGAAAAGAGGAAGAAGTTGGGAGTGGGAAATGGGACTGCCGAAAAGAACTGAAAGTCACAGATATTCCTCAATAATATGGGAAGAAAACTTGATACGTAGCAGAGCTGAAGAACACCCTACCTTCCACAGTGCTCTTGTTCCAGGGCAACTCATTACAGTGCACAAACAGTGATGGTGACTATTAGCATTTTGGTCCTCTCCATCTCCCTTCTCTCAACCTCTACAAGGTCCCCACTTCTACCAAAGCTGTCAGAGATCAAATACTGTAACAATTCTAGAATAATATGTCACGGTGGGTGGAGGGTTCATGTGATATCCCCTACTACCCCAAGAAGTTCCACTTCAAGATTTCTCCCCTGGCACTAGGAAGCCTAGGGCCCTCATCCCTGTTTCCACCTGCTGCTTTCCACCTGCCACCTCCCATTTGGAGGAGACTTGTAAAGCATTGCTCACATTCTTTTTTTTTTTTTTTTAATGTTTATTTTTGAGAGAGATAGAGCTCGAGTGCAAATGGGGGAGGAGGGAGCACAGAGAGAGGGAGACACCAGAATTGGAAGCAGGCTCCAGGCTCTGAGCTGTCAGCCCAGAGCCCTATAGGGTTCAAACTCATGAACCATGAGATCATGACCTGAGCCGAAATCAGAAGCTTAACTGCTTAACCGACTGAGCACCCAGGCACCCCAGCATTGCTCACATTGTTAACTAGCCATGAAGGGTCATCTACATAAGCAGCTGGGGGCCTCTGCAATGCCTGCCACCTTCATTCTGGGGGTAAGTCCTGTAGAAAAGATACATAGAGTAATAGGGAGAGTAGAAACCAAACCAGAGATGGGTGTAGAGGGGACTGTGAAACCAGCCCCCCTGCAGCTGCCATAGAAGAGCTGCTTTTCTTCTCGTTACTGCCCGTTTTCCCTGCTTTCAGCTGTGTTCAGATAACATTTCTGAGTATGTTAAGGTCGGTGTGGAATACAAATAACTTTGGGACACAAGCCCAGAGATCCAGCAAACCAGATGGAGACCAAAAGCTCTAAGTTTATGGACAAAAAAGTGTACTAGTGAATAAAAAGATGACTTCTGGACAGTTCATAATTCATTAAACAGAACTATTGAGTGCCCACTGTATGCTGAGGACTTTGCCGGGTTACAAGATTCATTTGGGAAGACTGGCTTGGCCCTCAAGGAACAGTGACAGTGATAATTTCTCACATTTGCATTTTCTCACCAGCAATGTGTGCACCTGAGGGTCAGATCACTTGCTGATTTGCCTCAGGTCTCTAGGTCAGCCAAAGGCAGCACCAAGACTAAAACCCCAAGCCCTCGGTCCCCCAATCTAGTGTGTTTCACTTTAGCACATTGTTCTCCATTCCTGGCTTCCAGTATGTTGTGCATGGTTTTAGTTATCACAATTCCAAAACACAAGCGGGGCCTGTATAATTATCTCCAGTCGCCATGGTAGTCTTTATGGCAGTGACCTAGCATAGGGACACTCCCCCATTTTACCTGTAGCAGATGTGACTGCCGAAACTCAGACATGTAACACCTAGCAAAGACAGTACTAATAACAGTACCATTTATTAAACATCTAATATAGGCTAAAGGCATTTCCCCCCTGCTTTTCACAACCATACTGCAAAGTAGGTATTACTAAATACCTCCATTTTATAGACGGTTAAGATGGTAATTCTTGCCATTTATCCTTGCCATTATTTACCTAAGAGAAGCCTGCTTTTTAATGCTTTTAACAATTAATGGCAACTTTACAGGGTAGATACCTGTTCCATTTTGCACGAAGCAAAGAGAGAGAAGCTAGAAAGTTCTCACAGTGTCTGACAAGGATTGCCACTGAAGTCCGAGTCAAAAGCTTGCACTGTTCACTATTTTACATTTCCTTCTTTTTTGGGAGTCTTTCCAGGCTTGGGTCATCTGTCTCTGGACTCATGTTCTTTAAACACTGCTGTCTCTCTGGAGATACAAACAAGGATTATGTAGCCAGGCTAATTATGACAAGACACTGGCCTGCAGGAGGGTAGAAAGGAAGCTAAAATAAAGTTGAGGGATTACCTGTTAACACTGATTGTAGCTCTGCTCACTCTCTCCCCGGTGTGCTGAACATCGACTACGTGTAGAACGTGTCTCTGTGCTCAAACTCAGCATGTTTTGCCCTTTATAGGCCATGTTACCTCAGTCTTGTTTAGTCTGTTCTCTCCACTACACTTCAAATTAAGACATTCATGCCATGGAACAAGCAAGTAACCTTTGTGGACCTGCAAATATGATTCCCAGCATTGCTCCCACATGGTACAAAGGGCTGCCAGAACTCGTACCCTTGCCTCAGCGTGAAAGATCTCCCATGTCACAAATGTCATCATCAGCTTTTCAGAAGTACTGAAAGTATGGCCTCTGGGCGCATGTGTAGAGCAGACATTGGCCATAGTGAGGGCAAGAGACAACGTCTCTTGTTGCTTACGGTCATTCACATGAAGGGGAAAAATGGTCTGGATCCCCCTCTCCCCCTTCAGGCACAAGCAGAACTAATGTTTGCTGGGCGAAACGGTGGCTGAAGAAGCAGGGCATTGCTGTGGGGGGAGTGGTGGCCATTGGATTATTCCAAACCATACGTATCACGCTGCAACTCGGAAGCAAAGCCAGTGAAGGAAATTTCCTTGAAAACTGTGAATCATGTCTTGAACAATGGGAAGCTCTCAGTTCAACCATGGCCTCTGCAGAGATCCTAGCACTCGCCAGAGTGGGGACTTTTGACCCACTGGAAGTTGGAGAATGGGTGTTTGGAAACAGGCTCAGGTTGATTATAGCCCCAACATGTAGGAGGCACATAGTGCCCCAGAGGTGGCAGGCAGCTCATCTAGAGCCCCTGTAAATCAGGCCTCAATTCACAGGCTCAATCACAGTTTCCACTTGAGATAATTATGCTCCTTGCCTTGGTCATGGTGGCAATTGATGCTTGTACAAATTATTCCTCAAATTGTGCAGCCCAGCAGAGATGGTAACAATCATCTCCCAGCAGAAACAGAATGTACTAAGGTTAGGTATTCTGAAAAGTGTCCTAATCAAGGCCTTTTAAAAATCATGACTATGTGCCTTTGAACAAGGAATTCCAAACTCAGAAGACTGAAACTCTAGGAAAAAGTTTAGTGGGCGATGGGAGTAGTGGTCAGCTACAATCGACACCCCACACCACATTCTACCAACTGAATGCAGACCCTGCCCAGTTCCCAAGCCAGTCGTGATCGACAATGATAACGGCCAGCATTTATTAAGCCTTATGGATCAGGCATGGTGCTAAGGATGAAAACTGCTTTGTCTCACGCATCTGCACAACAGCCTCAATATTACAATGCTATAAGGGAAACCACAAGGGAGGAATAATTCCTTCTATTCTGTCAATGCACAAGTTAAATGACTTGCCCAAGCTCATGACATCGCTAGTGAGCAGCAGATCTAGAACTTGAACTTAAACGTTCTGGGTTCTTGTGGGCATTCTACCCTTCTGGTCTTCGGAAGGCTCTTGGGGAGCAACGAACCCCCCTTTGGGAAAATGGAAAGAAAAGCTCTCATCCTGCTCAGTTATACCATAACCTAGAGCACGCAGGCTAGGGAGTAAAGTGATGAGGGAGAGGGGCAAGGGGACTTCTCTGGTTGTAGGGTTATGGGCCTTTGGTCACAAGAAGAGAGAGGAATTCTTGAAGAATGACCCCCCCTAAGCACCATTTCTGTGCTTCCCAGAGTGGGGGAGTTAGTGCAAGGGAAGCAGCAGCCTCAGCCTGAAAGTATTCAGGAGCCCTCCTGGGTGTCGAGCACAGCGAGCGGTGGCCGCATCCCCGGGACCCATGGGGACAGAGGTGACCTGAGATGGAAAGCTCCCGGCCCCTGAAGCAGACGGACCTGCATTCCAGTCCCACTCTCTGCCACCTGAACTATCTAACCTCTCTGAGTTTTGGCTTCCTACCTCAAAATCTCTGAAAACTGAATGAGGGAATTACCAAGCACCTGCCACAGTATCTGGCACATGGTAACAACTGTTAACATGAAAGGTATTGACTCATTCAACAAATATTTTGTGAGCATCTTCTCTACACGTTAGGCACGTTAGACACAGATGCTAAGGAGTGAGATTACAGCAAAGAACAAAAGGGACAAAAATCCTTGTGTTCACAGAGCTTACATACTAGTATTAGGAGACAGATAATAAGGTAAAGAAGTATAGCACACAGCATGTCAGATAGAGATCTATGTCCTAGGGAGAAATGAAATAGGACCAGGGAATAGGTACTGGAAGGGTGTGCAATTTCAAATTGCCTGGTTAGGGGCTCCTGGATGGCTCGGTCAATTAAGCAGCCCACTCGATTTCTACTCAGGTCATGATCTCACAGTTCATGGGATCAAGCCCCACATCGGGCTCTGCACTGACAGTGCAAAGCCTGCTTGGGACTCTCTCTCTCTCCCTCTCTCGCTCCCTCTGCCCATCCCCTGCTTGCGCTCTCTTTCTCTCTCTCAAAATAAATGAACTTTTTAAAAGATAAAAGAATAATTACAATAAAATAGCCTGATTAGGGAAAGCCTCTCTGGGAAATGATATCTGAGTCAAAACTGTAGGTGATAAGCAGGAAGCCCACAAGCTCTCTGGGGGGGACTGTGGAATGGAGGTGCTGGCAGATGGCATAGCAAGTGTGAGGGCTCAGGTGGGAGCAGGCCAGGCAGGTTCAGAGAAACAGCTCCCAAAGCAGAGTGAGCCGAGAGGGAGGGGTCAAGTAGAAGGTCATGCGGGTTCCTTTGGCACAAGTGCCTGAAACAGTGAATGAAGATGGATCTGTACCCAAGCGTCACCATAGAAGTTCACCAGGGGAAGAGACCACCGTGACCTTAGGCTGTGCCGAGGTGTCCTTTGGGCCCAGAAGGAGAAGGAAAGAGAAAATATTCTCCCTCCATAGCTTTTGTTTCTCTAATTACAAATGCTTATAGTTGAAAACTTGGAAAGTTCCATAAGAATATAAAGAAGAAAACACATTCTCAGGAAGACTGGCACCCAGGGGGCACCTGTGGTTAATGGGGTGGCATGGTTTTATGTCCATCACCACGGTATTTGGTTTTCACCTGCCAAGGGTATAAATGATTTGTTGCTATTTTAACAATGAGTTACAATGACAGCACGCCTTACTCTTTGCAACATTTCCTTCAGATATTTTCGGGAGCTCCCAGTGTCTTCTCTGATGATGTCACGAATCATCTGTCCACAGCAGTCACCATGCCGGGCTCATGGAGGCCCATGAAAGGACCCTCTGCTGGAGATGCTCCTTCTGGTGTCCCCCCCGCATCAATGGCTGCTGCCTCCTGTGATGCCCCCAGGATTCTGGAGAGCTGCTGCGTCTAGACAGAGGTGGACAGAGCATCTTTCTCCCCCACTCTTAGCTAAGGTGTGTCACCCAGGTCCCAAAGCAACAGTGCCAGGCCCTCTCCAACCTCCTCTGGAAGCCTGCTTGTCTCTGCCTGTGATCTCTTGCAAGTAACTCTCTAAACTTGAGCTGAAAATAGCCAAGTCACCTACACAGGGACCAGTCTAGGCTTCCCCCTCCTCCACAATTCCTCCCCTCAAACCTTAGGAGAAAAAGGAATGTAAAGGCGCTCCCTCTCTCCCTAGGGATGGCTATTTACATTGCTGAACCAGAACATTCAGGCTGATAATGACCACATGGTTTCAGGTTCACGCTGCTTTTCCCCAAAGAAAAGGCTACCCCAAAGGTGAACTAAATTCTCTACCTCTAGCAAACTGCTAACAACTCTAGCTCCCTCCTCCCCTCTTCTCCCACCTGCTCAGCATGTTTTCAAAACCAGGAGTGTTATATGGTGTGAGAGATGGCTAGGGTTTAGGTAAAACTTTGGGATGGGGAAAAGGATTCCAGGCACGGGAAACCATCCCAGCAAAGGTACGGTTGCAGGAGTGTGCACAGCGTCCTGGGAACTGAGAGGGGACCGGAAGGTTGGGGCAGAGTCTGTGGAAGAGAGGAGAGGGAGCTGTGGCTGAAGGGAGCAACAAAGAGGGGTGGGGGGTGCCTGAGGGGGGCAATGAGCACATGGCAGTACTCTAGGAAGGTGAACTGGCTGGTCAGGAGGGGGTAGCTGGAGGCAGAGAGGACAAAGGGGAGACCCTGGCAATAGTCCAAATAGGAGCTGATAACAGCCTGATTGGCTGGGGGACTAACTTGAAATGATTTGATAACTGATTAGCTGTGGGAAATGAAACAGAGGGACATGCGAGGCACGACTCAGCAATTTCAAGCTGGCATGATTGGAAGAAACCGGAGTTGTTCACCAGAACAGCTGGATGCCCAGAGGGAGCTGGCCAGGGGTCAGGAGACAGATGTGGCTTCAGGTACATTGAGTCTCGATTGCTCAGCTGGATATCCAATGGACACTTAACAATGGAGCAGAGGAGGGACACTGAGGCTGCAGGTAGGCGCTCTGAGTCAGCCTCTCAGAGCACATAGCCCAAACCAGACTTTCTGCGTGGGGAAGTGTCTAACCCAGAAACCTGACCCACCTCTCCCCCGGTCATGGGCGAGAAAGCGAGGATCTTGGAAGCCCCAACAGATCACACAGAAATGCAGTCCTGCCCCCACAGATGGTTTTGGGGCCTGCTTCTGGATCCATCTTCTAGATTCACTTCTACAAATGATCTGCGGGCTCAGATGAAGGTCTCCGCGTGGCCAGGAAGTCATGAAGCTGGGGAAAGAGAAGCTGCAGTTTGTTGTAGCTGGGTGTCAACGAAGGGGCGGCCACAATGCTTTGTGGACACTAGAAACAACTTCAAACAACAGAGTCACAGTGCAGCTGGAAAGACTCATGACAGACCCAAGCCAAGGCTTAAACAGCCAAAGCATTGGGACTCCAGACTTAGTGGCCTTTCTCTCCCTGCCTTATAGCAGGCCTTCTTGCTTAGAAAGGAACTTTCCAGGCAACACCATCACCTTTAATCAGACCTGAGACATCTCCACAGCACAAGATATACTCTGAGGGACAGGGGTTCTCACTCAAGGAGAACCCACATGTTCAGACCTCACCCAGACACAAACATGAACTTGGCACACACATGTAAATATATCTCCTCCGACTCCATAGAAGAAATGAAGAAAAAATACCATTTGGCATCCGTCATATACCATGTACTTTGCCTAGAGCCCTCCAAGTATTCTTGCATTAAGTCTCACAATTATGAGACAGAGATTGTTTTCCCATTTTATAGAAAACTGAGGGTCAGAAAAATTAAGTATTTTGCCCAGGATCACATACTTGGAAAATGGCAGATGGGGGCGTCCGAGTGGCTCAGTCAGTTAAGCGGTTAAGCGTCCGACTTCGGCTCAGGTCATGATCTCACAGTCTGTGAGTTTGAGCCCCGCATCGGGCTCTGCACTGACAGCTCAGAGCCTGGAGCCTGCTTTGGATTCTCTGTCTCCCTCTCTCTCTGCCCCTGCCTGTTTGTGCTCTCTCTTTCTCTCAAAAATAAACGTTTTTTTTTAATTGAAAAAAGAAGATGGCAGATGGTTCCTGACCCACGTCTGCCTGTCCACTCATGTGTTATTCTTCTTCCTTCTTCAGAGAAGTAGACACAGCAGGATCATACACACAAACACACCCACCCCCTCTACACTACAAAATCCCCATAGAATGTAAGCCCCTTGGAGGCAGGATCTTCATTCTGCTCACTGATATATCCCAGGCATCTGGGACCGTGTCTGGCACATAGTACACACTCAGGAAATATTTTGTGGCTGTTGTCAAATGAATTACATGAATATATGCATATATAACACTCACCTATGCACATCTACACACACACACACACACACACACACACACACCTTCACATACACTTATAGACACATTAAATTCACCACCTGAAAGGAGATCCCAAGTAAGCGGGACCCAGCGCTCAGAGCTGCCTGGCAGGCCTGCTCCTGGAGGGGTGACCTCAGCCTCACGAGCCCACAGCTCATCTCCCCAGTCTCCTCCCCGGAGCAGGCAACTGGTGTTAGCACGGCCCACGTCCTTCTCTCCCTAGCTCAGTCAAAACAAAGAATTTTCCTAAAAGATCTCTACTAAGAGAGAAAGCAGAGAACAATAAATCAAGAAACTGCAAGGTCCTGAGTGGAGGAGTCGACAGAGCCAGATTCTTATCCTCAGCCATGCCCTCCAGTCTGGCCTCAGCCTGGCTCGGCTGCTAAGGCAGTCGGCTCGCAGAGCCTGGGCCCTGCTCGGATGCCAACGACTCAGATGCCCGGCCCGGGGGAGGAGGGAGTTGGCACAGATGCTCGATCTGGGGGATTCTCTCTTCCTCCAGATACTGCTTCTTCTGCTGTCGGGGCACAGACCCTTCTGCCACGCTGGCCCTGGGCGAACTGCAATTTTACACCCTCCTTGCCATCTGCTGTGCCCTGGGTTTGTAAACCAGGCTGGTCCAACCCAAGTTACTCGGTAGGCCTGTGTAAATCCCTTGATTAAAACCCGAACAACCTTAATTCCTTAGAGTCTCAGGGCTCTGCCTGGGAAGGCTCCTGACTACCTCTTGGCCTCATCCCACTCCACCCCTTCATCTGGTCTCCAGCAACATTTACAAAGCTGTTCTGATTGATGTACCAGAGCCCAAGATTCCAAGGATCGATTTATCCAGATACCTCAAATGACTCCAGATCAGACCTCAGACTAGTGCATCAGCATCACCAGGCCTCTGAATTAAAATGTAAATTCTGAGCCTGCCCAACACCAGCTGAATCAGAATCTCTGCAGGTGAGGCCCAGAATCCAGCACTTTGAACAAGCTCCCCAGGCAATTCTCACACTCCAGAGTCTAAGAAGCAGCACTTCAAATCTCCTACATTCCGTACCTATCCTCACGTATATGTAATAATAGCTAAAACATTTATTGAGCACCTACTATACGCCAGGAAGCATTTTCACATATCAACTCAGTTAACCTTCACAACAGTGCTGTGAGGGAAGTGCGTCACCCTTCCCACTAACCTGCGCAAGGGTGCACAGCCATGGGTGGGAAAGCCAAGAATCGAGCCCCGGCCCCGTGACCTGGGTGCCTGCGCGTAACCGACACACTCTCTCCAGTACACGCGAGTTTACTCCCACACACCCACCGACTCCCACACCGACCACACACAGGACCCTCACCCCTCAGAGCCGGCGGCGAGAGGAGACCGGGGCCAGGGTATTTTCAAAGGCTCCCGGTCTCTTTCCCACCCCAAGTCTGGCGTACACAGACCTGAGCCGAGACGGCCAGCAGCCACAGCCAGCGGGGCCAGGGCGTTGGCGAACCAGCGGCTCCAGGGCTCTGGCAGCACCCACAGGCCCTGAGGCTCAGCCCCGCCTGCTGCAATGCGTGTGCCTACTACAGGCCTCAACTGCCGGGGCCCCGCACCCTGCGCGCCAGCCTCCGCTGCCCAGAGTGTCCTGGCTCCCCGAGACCTGAGCCCCTGACAGGGCCCTCCTGGAATGCTGCAGCTAGAGAGCAGATGTGCTCACAGCTCTCTCCAAAAACTAGTCTTCTTAGGAATCCTGCCACGGGGGAAAGGCAGGGGGGTGGGGGAGGGATTGGAAAAACAACCGAAATACCATAACACAGAAAAGCGATCCAAATAAAAAGCAGCAACTGTGTATCTGGAAGGAATAAACTGAGGAGGAGAGGCGCAGAGTTGAGCAGCGTGGCCACGAGGCTGCCAACCTTGGAGGCTGGGCGGTGGGGGGGGGGGGGCGGTTGCTGGGGCTGGGCGGCAGCCACCGACTGGCCACAGGGCTGCTCTGGCCGGGGACTGGGGTGCGGGAAGAACAGAGTCTGGGCTGACTCATGGGCATGAAGAGTGGATCTCAACCAGCATCCTCCTTCCCAGAGCTCCAGGCACTGTGTTCTTTAGTTCCCAAAGCCCCAGCATTCAAGACATATCTAGAGTGTTCTTCTCACTGTTCTCTGCTTAGGCCCACAGAAAGAGCCAGACCAGCCTCACTGGTATTCTGTGCAGGGGGAGAGAGGACTTTCTCAGAAGACGGCTGGGATGCTCTGACAGTGAAGGAAGCAAGGTGGGAGAGATTTAGTTTGAGGCCACAGAACACAGAACTAAAACACATCCCCACCCACTTGTCTCCCGATGAGTAGTGCAAACTTGGGCAACTCACTTATGTGCATGGAGCCCAAACTTCCTCACCGTAAAATGGGCTAATACAAGCTCTCTCTGCACAGCTCAGGATCAAACAAGACTGATGGGATGGACAGGGTATCAAGGCTTGTTTCGAGCACAGAAAGCAAGATGGTGGTTGGTCACCACATATGGAGTCAGAGAATCACCTACTTACTAGCCAGGAGACCTTGGAGTAGACAGCTAAACCATCTGTGCTTAAGAGAACCAAAGCCTAGGTGAAAAGCTATTGAAAAGCTTTTTTTTTTTTTTTTTTTTTTTTTTAATTTGAGAGAGAGAGAAAGCATGTGAAAGTCAGGGAGAGGGGGTGAGAGAGACAGAATCTTAAGCAGGCTCCATGCTCAGCATGGGCTCAATCCCATGACCCTGGGATCATGACGGGAGCTGAAATCAAGAGTCAGATGCTCAATTGAGTGAGCCACCCAGGAGCCTAAAATGCTTTTATAAGCAGTAACTGCTACCAACTCTCACTCCTAAGCCATGTATCAGGTATAGAAATGAGCATTTTCACATACCTGTCCATATATTTCTGTGAGGTGTTATTCCCATTTTACCAATGGGAAAACAAGGCTCAGGAAAGTTAAGGAACTTCTGAAAGCTGGCAGATGCAGGACTTGAACCATATCTGTCTGTGGAACCCATGCCCTCTCTCCTACTGCAACTTAGTGGGCAGGGATGGGCAGTGTCACAGTTGGGAAGCTGAGAGAGGAGACTGAGTCCTGGCAGAAGAGACCACTGGGGACATCTGGCAGTCCAGCGGGCTGGGGCTCTGGGTTTGACCACTGCAGGAGGCTTGGTGGAGGGAGGTACCCAGACCTGGAGGAACTAAAGCCCCCAGTGTCCCCATGACAACCTGAGGCCAGGCGCCCAAGGTTTCAAAACTGATATAAGCCACCATGAGGGAGATAGCCAGACAGGGCCTGGGGAACAAAGCGGGGAGCATGAGAGCTGCTAAGTAGGTCAGCAGAGCATCAAACTGTTGAGCGAGACAGGTGAGAATCTGGGAACAAGCTGGATTATTAACAGATAAAAGGAGGCCCACATAGGTCACCAGGATGGTGCAGAAATAAACTCCATAGCCACTGGAGAGGCCTCCACTTACATCGCTTGCTCTGTGAGACTATGAGGGCTTTCAGATGGACACTTTATTAAGGCCTAGCCTCCAGCACAGAAAGCAAGATGGCGGTGTGTCACAGGATATGAAGCCAAAGAATCAGGTTTGAGACCTACTTACTACCTACTTACTACCCTGTAGTAGCCCCTTAACCTCTCTGTGCTTGAGAGAGCCAAAGACTAGAGAGAAGCAGAGCAAAGAGTTTCCCTCCGTGTCTGCTCTCCAGGCCCTCGTCCAAGCCCCTGCCCCTCACCCCCTCTGTAAAGCCTGCCATTCTGACAGTGATGAGCCACTCCCTTCCTGGTGCCTCGTAGCCCCTGCTCATGCCTCAGATGTGCCCACGGTTTTGACCATTCAACTCTAACGACTAGCGACCAGCATGTGTATCTGTCACCCACCAGGACAGATGGGCACCCACCCTTCTCAAGGGCAGCCCATCGTGTGTCTGAGAGAGGGGCTGGTTAAGTGTTTGAGAAATGAAGGAGGGACTAAGTGAACAAAAATTCACCAAGGGAGTTTCCTAAAGCAGGTAGCGGTCGATCTGGGTCTTAAAGAGAGTTGCTATATTTGGATAGTAACTTTTCTTCAAAGAAATCAAAGCCAAGCTCTTCTTGGCTCTTTGTACCTGAGTTAGTCAGCCATACCAGTCCCCGAGTGCTAGAAGAACTCTTTTAACAATGATTATTTATTTGGTCCATAAGCACTTAATGAGCATATACTACATGGAAGATTGCAAAGCAAAAGCTAAAAATATATGGGCCTTGTCCTCAGAAGTGTAACTGTGAAGTGACTGGGAATGGGGTATAGATAAACACATGGATAATTATAATCTGTGACCACCTAGAGGATTCCATGGCAGCATATTAAAGAGATAACCAATCCATGTAGGAGGGGGCAAGGAAACATAGGACTGTCATGTGTGGCTGTTCAGGTTGTGCACTGCACTGTACAAGCCAGAGTGCTCCCTGGAGTTGAGCAATGCAGGGGCTCCGTCCTTCTAGGCCAGCAGCATCTGAAGCCCTGCTGCCACCTTCAATCCCCAAATGCTAGTTCATCAGTTTGGCCCCATTGGGTCTTTCTTCTCCTCCTCTGACTCCCCTCCTCTCTGAGAATTCCTTTCTCCAGTCTTCCAGAGAGGGTTTATTCAGGGAAACTCCCCCCAGGAGCCCCTGCTATCCCTTTTCTCCTATTAGCTGTATAAAGCAAGCTGACTCCTTTCAGAGAATTACATTTTTGGGAAGTGTGATTCATGGGGAAAGAACTCTTTCCACGGCTTTCTAACCTTTGATGTGACCCCAAAAAAACCTGTGGCTAATACAGAGCGATCTAAATCTCACAAAGCTCATAAACACAAGAGCTGCGCTGCATTGGGCCGTGAAAAAAGGCCTCTGGCTAGCCAGCTCCTGCCACCAGCTGGAGGAATTTTCCCCATTCTCACCCTTCACCAACAGCCCTCCCTACAAATCCTCCACTCTCCTGTCAGCTCCTGCAGGGGCAGTGTCCCAGGACCCCAGTGGCTGGGAGAGGGGCTTGCCAAGGCCCGCATGGTCCACCGGTCTGTAGCTGGACCCAGAACTTCCACCCCCCAGTTCTGATAGGATAGGCCTCAGTTGTTGAGCAAGGGGAAAAAAAGAGGCCAGGGAAACATGTAATATACAGCCTCTTTGATGCGAAGAACAGGTGGGGCCAGAAGGGTGCCTGTGAATTGTAGATGACATATCTGTAGAGGTCGTACCCATTGTGGACACCAGCAGCCTGGCTGAGACTGAGGTTTCTGGAAGTTTCCTGAAAAGCGAAACAATATAAAGGAAGTCTATTTTTCCCATGAAAATAGGGACTAATAGATATAAAGACTAATCCACCAGCAACAAATTTAATGAACTAGAAACCGTATACCTGTTCCGTATATCGCATACCTCTTTTAAAGCAGGGTATCGCACAAACAGGACAAGGAGGTAACTAATGAGATAATATAAATGAAACGCCTCGTGGAGCGTCTGGCTTATGGTAGGTGATCAATAAACGGCAACTGTTATTATAATGCCTTATTTTATTATTGGAGAGGCACGAAGCAGAGCAGGGAGAGGGGCCATAAAGTTTCCAGGAACTAGTGAGAGGCCCTGCCTGCCTGCCGGCCCGGGAAGGGGCCCGGACCTCCGGGCTAGGGTTTCACATCGGGAAGCTGGCCGACTGCAGAGGACATTTGGGCTCCTGCTGCTCATGCTGAAAATAGTAGCACCACACAGCCGGCCACAAAGGCAGAGGACCGGGCAGTGGCCAAAGTGAAGTGACTGCTGGCCTCAGGACACTTCTCCCAGGTCTTCCTTTCCTCCCCGACACCCCCCACCCCCACCCCGCCAGTAGCACACAGCAATGACGAAGTCCAGGGCTCTTAAGGCAAGTGTTCGTCACTGGGTTTGGGCCTCACAGGTGGTGGGATCCTAGGCCACCACTGTCTCTGTCTCTCTCTCTCTCTCTCTCTCTCTCTCTCTCTCTCTCTCTCTCTCTCTCTCCGCAGGCGGGGAATGGGGCCTGGTGAGCTGCCAGCAACCATCTCCCAGGCCTTAGCGAGTCTGCCCCCATCCCTCACCTTCTAGCTGGTCGGTGACATGGGCGCTGACCCAGGCGCAGGACAACTGGAAGAAGGGGATCATTTCCTACCCCTCTGAGCACTGTGGGGGTCTTGCCCTCTGGGAGGGCTTTCCAGGGATTCTCCTCCCCCATGGCCAGGGGTGTACCAGAAAGGAGACTTTTGTTCTCTTCCAAGGATGTGGCTGCATTGTAGGAAGGACTTGGTCATGCGTGTCCCGGTGGGGCCACCTCAGGTGTGGGGCCAGCTAACCACCCCCCTTGAAACACCACCCATGGCAGGGAGGCATCTACCTTCTCAGCTTGTTAATTTCACACCCAACACCTGGGAAAAATTACCTCCCCTCCCCCTCTGTTTTCCCCACCTCCACTTAAAACGGATTCACACTTTCTCTACTGAAGGGAGAACAGAAGGGATCTCCTTTCTGTGTGTGCAGGGAGTCAAAACAAAAGGAGAAACCCCAGGGACTTGTCACTGAACACTGCCCCCACCCCACCTCCAACCTCCATTTACCCTGTTTACTGTCCAGGATTTTTGGTCAGGAGACATCACTTTATCACTTGTGTATTCTCACTGTTTACTCCTTTTGAGCCTCAGGGACTCATTGGTGAAATGAAGATAACAATAGCACCCCAAGAGGTTGTTCGAGAGGAGTAAGAGGAGGTATGAGAAAGTGCTTTGCAAACTGGAGTGCCACACGACAAATTGTTGTGATTAATATTACAGAACTGCAGGTACTATAAAAACAGCCACTGTCCCCCCCCCCCCACAAAGCAGTACCCCCAAAGCCTGTGTATGTTTCTAGACTGGAGTGTCTGTGCCTTGCTGCCCAATCCCACAGTAGGGGGTGGCCAGGGTGAGCATGGGGGTGGTCAGGACGGGGCAGGGTGAGGACAGCCCTGCCACCATCATCATGCAACCTCCGGCAAGAGGACCGTGATTGTAACGCCCTAAAACTGAGTGAGGTTCTCTCCCCAGGGACTGCCTCACTCCTCCAGAGCCAAGTAGACATAAAGAAAGGGAGAAGCGGGGACTCAGGAACCAGCCTTAAGTCATGCAACTTCCCCAAAGCCAGCCCCAAAGGCAGGGCCCTAAGAGCAAACCATCAAAAGGGGCTGATCCCTAAAATCAAATCCAAGGTGCTCCCCAAACCCCAAGAGCTCAGCTTGGGAGGGGCCAAGGTGACAGAAACCCCAACAACAGCTGTTGTTTGTTAAGCCTGTGCTAAGTGCCTGGTGTCCATTTTCTCTCATTTGACCCTAATCATAGCCCCACCAGACAGGGTGCCATTCTTCAGATGAGGCTCTGATCACATGTAATTTGCCTGAGATTGCTCATTTAGTTAGTGGCGAAACTGGTCAAGGTTTGAACAAGGTCTAATTGGGTACAAAGCTCAGAATCACTGTACTCACTGCCTGCTTGCCTGTGGGCTGGCCCCAAATGGCAGGGTGGGCTGGGCTAGCTTCCGGGCGGGGTCCCCGGGCACACCAGGGAGGGTGGGAGCCTAAGTGGAAAGGAAGGTTGTTCACTCTCAGTAACTGCACTTCTGGACACCGACCCACCCTGCACGCACCGGGCTCAGACCACGGGGTGGCCCTGCCCTTGTGCCTGACTGGCTTAAGTGTCAAGGGTGGCCTGCTCCAGCACTTGACTCCAAACGTAGGGGAGGCACTGGTGGGTTCCAGAAGGAGGTCTTCCCACTTCCCTTCCTGCAGAACAACAGGAATTAGATTATGGAGGCCAAAGGACCCTGCTCTCCGAGAGGAGGACACAGCCCTTCAGACTTGGACTCCCAGACAGGCTGTGGAAAAAAGTGCCCCAAGCCCTCATCCCAGGGAAGGTGCTGGCCAGCTCTCCAGGGTGCCCTGTTGAGTTCCCCCCAGCTCTGTTCTTGTCATCTCCCAGGAAGGGGTAGGGATGAGGTGGCCTGGGCTGAGCCAGAAGATGAAGGAATGCAGATCAAATCTTATGGTTTCTGTTGGGATGCGTCATCCCAAAGGAATTTTTCTTTCCATCTATTATAAAAGTCGTTTGGACATATTACAGAAAATTTGGCACATACAAGAACTATCTGTAATTTCACCACCACAACACAACCACTGGTAACATTTTCATGTGAGTCCTTCCCTGATCTCCCACTTCTTTTAAGACTTTTAATAATTGTAATTATGTCATTTCCAGAATGTGCATCTGGATTTTCCCACCACTTGTCACGATATTACAGTCTTCTTTCCACGTCACCATGCAGGAGGCCTGCCCTCCTGTGCACGGCTGCCCGTGAGTCCATCGTGTGAGTGAAGACAAAGGCTTTCACCATCTGATTTAAGAGTGTTTGTATTTGCAGTCATACAAAAGTAGAGAACTTGAATCACATTTAGCCAAGCCTTTCAGAAACCACCTATTTGGAAAAGAATAAAATTATATGGACTCAGAGGTGGTCCAGAAAATCCAGGCAGCCCTTGATTGTGGCAGATTGGAGAGGGGTCCTTCTAGTAGGGGAGGCACAGCTGGGGTGGGGTTGGGCCACCTGCCAGCAACCCAGGAAGCACAAAAACCAGGCATCTGGGACTGCTGTCTTTTCCAGAGCCTTCCTGCACTCTTTCAGGGCCTGCCTGGGGTAGGTAGTCCTGAATGCTGTGGCCCACTGCTTGGAGCAGAGCACAGACCCCAGTCATCTCCAGGTGGGTCCCAGTCCACCAGTTTGCTCAGGGACACTCTCAAGCAGGCACTTTGAGGGTTATTCAGTATTTATCAAGGGGTACTGAACGAATCATGAGTCCTGTTGCAAACAGGAAGAAACCATCCCTGCACCCAGAAGCTTATATTCTAGTTACTGAAGAATTTAAAATGAAATCAGGGTACACAGGTGGCCAATGGCTCACAATCTGGAGTCAGACTTAGCTGGGTTGAGTGCATCCCCGTGGTTCCCCTCCACTTACTGAACAAGTAAGTTGCTTCCACCTTTCTAAGCCCCAGCTTCCTCATCTGCAGAATGGGGTTAATCTAATTTACCTCGAAGAGTTGTGGTAAGGATTAGAGACAATATATGTAAAGGGCCAGACATTTGGTGGGCTCCCGGAAATGTTGCTTATACTTAAAGTAGCACAAAACACATATAAGACGCTAAAAAGATGCCTCATAGACCAAGGGGGTCAGAGCATTGAAGGGTGATGAAGTGAAGAGTTCATCCAGGGCAGGGATCTTAACCCTGGCTACACATAACAATCACCTGGGGGAGCTTTGAAATTATATAGATGCCCAGCCAGGCCCCACTCAGACCAATAAAGCCTGAAATGAGGCCCAGGGCTGGGTATACTTTTTAAAAGCTGGTCAGGTGGATCTGTGTGCATCCGGAGTTGAGAACCACTGCTCCAGGGAGTGTTTGAAATGGGATTTGGAAAGGAAAGATAAGGTAACCGACATGCACGGAGTTAACTTGTATAAGCTAGGTGCTTGCACAGTTTGGCTAATTTAGGTTCTCCCAAGAATCATCTAAAGCAGGTACCTTTTTTTTAAAGTTTATTTATCTCTTTTTGAGAGACAGAGCACACATGCACACAAATGGGGGAGGGAGGGAGGGAGAGAGAGAGAGAGAGAGAGAGAGAGAGAGAGAGAGAGAATCCAAAGCAGGCTCCAGGCTCTGAGCTGTCAACACAGAGCCCAACACGGGGCTTGAACTCACAAACTGTCAGATCATGACCTGAGCCGAAGTCAGACGCTTAACCGACTGAGCCACCCAGGTGCCCCTGAAGCAGGTACTTTTAATCCCATTTGAAACAAAGGGAAGCAGAGGTTTAGAAAGGTCACCGAAATCTGCCCACTACCCAGCACACTTTTTATGCATAGTAGCCACATTTTTTAAAAAAATTAAAAAGAAACAGGAGAAATTTTAATGATTTTTTTTTACTTAATTCAGTATATCCAAAATATTACTTCAACATGTAACCAAAATAAAAATTATTAAGGAGATATTTTACATTACTTTTTTTAGACTGAGTCTTCACAACCTGGTGTATATTTTATACTTCTAGCACATCTCAATCTGGATTAGCCACAAGTGTTCAACTTACCACATGTGGCTAGTGGCTACAGTATTGGACTGGTTAAAGGGACAGTTGACCTGGAATCCCCCTGGCCAGATAGTAAGAGGCAGTGGGAAAGACCTATGGGTGGGGGCTGAGGACTTTCGGGATTAGCCAAGAGGTTCTTAAGCAAGAGTGTGTCCTGGGACCTGGTGACTGAGATGACACTTGATGGCTGGGGAGTTTGGAGACGACCCACAAGCCAGAACAAGAAGTCCCACCGGACAGCCACATGCAAAATAATAAAATGGGACCTTTATGTTACATCATACACAAAAATCAATTCAGAATGGATTAAAGACTTAACCATAAGACCTGAATCTATAAAATTCCAGGAAGAAAACCTAAAGGAAAAGCTCCTTGACATTGGTCTTGGCAATTAGTTTTTGGATCGGACACCAACCTTGCAGGCAACAAAAGCAAAAACAAACAAATGAGATGACATCAAACTAAAAAGTTTCTGTACAGCAAAGGAAACAATGAATAAAATGAAAAGGCAACCTACAGAATAGGACAAAATATTTGAAAGTCCTACATCCAGAAAGGATCATATATATGCATACACATACACACACACAAACACACACACACACACACACACACACACACACACACACACACATTTGTCTCACAAATCAATAGCAAAAAAAAAAAAGAGTAACCCAATTAAAAATTGGGCAAAGGAGAGGCTCCTGGTGGCTCAGTCAGTTGAGCATCTGACTTCAGCTCAGGTCATGATCTCACAGTTCATGAGTTCCAGCCCTGCATTAGGCTCTGTGCTGACAGCTCAGAGCCTGGATCCTGCTTCAGATTCTGTCTCCCTCTCTCTGCCCCTCCCTCCCTCCCTCTCTCTCTCTCTCAAAAATAAATAAATATTAGAAAAAAATTTTAATTGGGCAAAGGACTTGGATATTTTTCCAAAGACATACAAATAACCAACAGTTATATGAAAATGTATTCAACCTCACTAAACATCCAAGAGACGTAAATCAAAACTGCAATGTGATACCATCTCACAACCGTTAGGGTTGTCTATTGTCCAAGACAAGAGATAACAGGTGTTGTCAGGATGTGGCGAAAAGGGAATCCTTGTAGACTGTTGGTGGGAATGCACAACCCACATTGGTACAACCATCATGGAAAACAGTATGGATGTTCCCCCCAAAATTAAAAACAGAACTACCATTTGATCCAGCAATCCCACTTCTGGGTATTATCTAAAGGCAATGAAATTACTACATCAAAGAGATCTCCACTTCCATGTTCACTGCCACATCATTCACAGTAGCCAAGGTATGGAAACAACCAAAGTGTCCATTGACAGATGAATGGATAAAGAACATGTGACACACACATATATATACACACATACACAATGGAATATTATTCAGCCATTAAAAAAAGAAGGAAATTATTTGCAACAACATGAATGAAAGTATAAGGCATTATACTAGGAGGAATAAGTCAAAGACAAATACTGAATGGTATCACTTATAGGTGGACTCTAAAAACAAAGTCAACCTCCTAGAAATAGTAGAATGATGGTTGCCAGGAGCTAGAAGGTAGAAGAAATAGGGAAGTGTTGATCAAAGGGTACAAACGTTTAGTTACGAGTACATCCTGGGGATCTAACGTCCCAGAAATTTGCTAAGAAAGTAAATCTTAGCCCTTCTTACCCCACAAAAGGTGGGGAACTATGTGAGGTGATGGTTGTATTGTTGATTAACTTGATTGTAGTAATCATTTCACAACGTATACAGATATCAGATCCTCATATTGTACATTTTAAATACACACAATTTTATTTGTGAATCACACCTCAATAAAGCTGTGCTGCGGGAAAAGTCCAAAGAAGAAGGAAACCCCAGCAGGCGGCTAGCCCCATAAATAGGACTGGGAACCTTGGCCCCTGCCCTCAAGGGCCTGGAGGAGACCCCAGGCAGGAGCTGCAAGTGTGAATTTACCGCTGTTTTACAGTTCTTTTGGTTTGGTTCCCCACTCACGGAAGCAGACTTACACCAGATCCTCCCCTCCTCCCCCGCAGCCCTGCAGCCCATAAAGGGTAATGGAGCTGAAGTTAAAATAGTTACATGAAACCCACCTCATTTGAAAGGGCACCTGCTTTAAAGGCCAAATTTCCTGAGCCCAGGTTTATACATTAAGCTACAGAAAGACCTAATTAATTCAGACCCCACTGACTCTGAATTTGGGATAAAGTCGGCCTCAGGCCGGTCTGAAGACTTTCGTCTTGCACTATCTATGAAGAAATGGTTTGCTAAGCAAATAAATAGTGCAGGCAGATTACAGAGACAAGTCTGGTTTACTTAAAAGTGTTTTTAAGGACTGTAAGAATTGCTTTAGCAGCCTCATTCACAGAACGTTAATGAGATCATTACAGCTGGTCCTCATCTATTTATTTCAACATTTCAGTTTTCCAAGCACCTTCATACACATTATTTGACGTGACCCCTTGGGTGGAAATCCTGTTACTTTTCAGTCTCCAGGAACTGACTTAAGGGTTGGCACACAGTAGGCGCTTAATGGTTGCTAGGTGAATGGAGGCAAATAATAGCAGTCCCATATTACAGGTGAGAAAAATGAGGCTCCATTTTTTTTATAATGTGTCTTGGGGTGTAAGTTACATTGTAGCACGGTTAGTAAATAAAACGGCGGTTTAAGCCATTCCTTGCTTTCTGGATCTTTCCACTCTATTATACAGTAGTCTGCAGAGGTTCCACTTCGAGACCCCCATGGATGTCTGAAACTGCAGATAGAACCAAAGCCTATAGATACTGTGTTTTTCCTGTATGTACATATTTATGATAAAGTTTAACTTCTAAATCAAGCACAACATTAATTTAGAGACATTAACAGCATTAGCTAATAATGAAACAGAACAATTATACTGTAAAAGTTATGTGAATGTGGTCTCTCTCTCTAAATATCTTAGTAGGCTGTACTCACCCTTCTTCCTGTGATGGTATGAGATGATAAAATGCCTACACGGTGAGATTAAGCAAGATGAACGGGCATTTAGGCATTGTAGGCATTGTGACATAGTGTCAGGCTACGACTCACTTTCCGATGACAGTCAGGAGGGTCATCTGCTCTCAGACCAGGCACGCTGACCTCAGGCAACCGAAACTGCAGAGAGCAAAACCGTGAATAAGGGGTAGTCCCTGTACTGTCATCAGGATTATAACTTGACAGCGAAGTTTGAGGAGGAGTCTGTTTTTAGGAACAACAACAAAAAGCCCAATTTTTCTTGTATAAATAGACTTTTCTCCAGGTAAGGGCAACAGTGAGTTCTGGAACAAGTGGCTCTCCACTACCCACCCCCAGTCCCCTTCTGTCTCGAGCATGGGAGGCCTTTCAGAGCAGGCCTGACTGGAACACAGGTCATCTACCAAGAGTGGCTGTTGGGATGTCAGGACCAGGGTAGGTGAGTTTCCTCCCTGTGGGGGGAAGAGCTGGAAGAAATGGGAACTGCTCCAAACGGATCCAGATCCGGGCCAGGCCGCTCCAGGCATCACTTCCCAAGGCTCCAACCTCCCCGGAAAGGATGGTCTCTGTCCTCTGGGTCTCCCTTGCCCCAGAGCCAGGAAACAGCCTCTGTCCACTGGGTCTCCCCTGCCTCCGGACTGGGGGAAGGAGGTTGGTGAAGCGGGGAAGATGGTTGCTGTCTCTCCCTGCCCTTTGTGCTGGAGGCTCTGCTGGCTTGGAACACTGCACAGAGAAAATTCCCTGACCGTGAGATCTACAGGCTGCAGGGTCCCGGGGGAAGGCTGGGCCTGGGGCTCTTTCTTGCTGCAGCTGGAAAGAGGGGTTGGGTTTCAGTGAGCCGGGCTGGGGGAAGGCAGCCTGCCTTCCAGGCGGTGAGGGAGCTGGCCCTGCGAGTCAGTGGTGCCGACAGCTTCCTGTTGAGAGCTGGGGGTCCACGTGACTGCTCCCCACTCTGTGGATTAGGGGGTGAAAGGCCCAAGGGGAGGGAGAACAGGAGGGGCACCCAGGCGCTCTCCGGCCTGGCTGGAGGAGTAAGGTAAAGCCTCAAATCCTTTTTCCCCTAAATGAATTCTGCTGCCTCCTTGTCACATGGTCCAGCCAGCCACCTCTGTCTGGGGAGGGGGGAGGGGTGCAGTGAGCCTTGGCACTGATTGGAGCCGTGGGCTTCCCCCCAACACCTGGCCACACACATCCACACCGTGCTCAACAGGGAGGGAATGTAGTAGCATCAGACCTACTCGGTGAGGAGGAGACAGGCTTTGACTGTGACAGGGGACAGACGGGTGACTGGGCTGAGGGCAGTGCACAGGGCTCCGACCTCCCTGGCCTCTCAGCCAACTGCTCCCTCCAGGCCAAGGACCCATGAATCAGGCCTGGTCTAGAGATGCCCTTGTTCTGTTCAACAAGCATTTACTGAGCACCTACTGTGTATGGCAGTGAGCACAGAGACAAGTCAAATACAGACTTGCCTTAAGGAGAAAGACTTGAGATGATAAGGTGTGAGTGTGACAGGGTGCAGTGGGGCACAGAAGAGGGCACCCAGCTGGGCCTTGGGGCTCAGAGTGAGCTTCTGGAATAGATGGTGACTCTGAGGAGGGAGAGAGAGGCTATCGGAGAGGAGGACAGTTCAGAAGGAGCCCCTGAGGACCCAGCTTGGTGGTGGATTTCCAGGGGCAGCATCAGACCCACCTGTGTGCAATCACCTTTCCCTCTCCATCCCTGTTCTGGCCACTGCCACTGCTCAAGAGATGGCCTAGAACCAGGGATCCGGGCAGCACCTGACAGCTTCCCCACTGGCCCGGGGTTGGCCAGGGTTTCTGGGTCAACTAAGTTCACTTCTCCTCCCCTGCCCACATCTTTGTGAAGGATGCATTGGAGGGCAGGGCGAGAGAAGGGGCCGCCACTCGGGCCACCAGGCCTCCACCACCCTTCCTCCGCACGCCCGGGGCAAAAGCCCACACCACCGGGCACCTCACCAACGTCTGAGTGTGTGTGCTGGTAAATGCCACTGCGGAACCTTGGAGCCTCTGCCGCCTCTGCTTTGGGATTTCTGGTGTCGCTCTGTCTGCCCTGTGGGTAATTTTCGCTCCAAGTTCCAGGTGTGTTGTTCACACAGCTCAGCCTTCCATGGAGTTAGGACAACAGGCTTTCCTTCCCACCAAAGGCGCTATGAAAAACATCCGGTCTGAGGGGAGAGGCGGGTGGTTGGAAAGGCCACGTGTGCTGTCGGGCACCTCATTCTGACGGTGCAGAATACCTGTCTGTGATACCTTCCTCAGAGCTGGCTCAGCTCCAGTGCTGGGATTTCCATTTCCTGGAAGTGGCCTGGGACTCTGAGGGAGCCCATGTTCTGGAACCTTTACTGGGGGTTCTGGCTCTAAGAATGAAGTATCCCTGCATGGGGTCCTACAGTCCTAGGATCCACCAAAAGGGGAGGTGATGGGAATGTATCCCCCTCCAACCCAGCTATCAGCTGCCACCTTCCTGAGGACCCTGGGGAGGACGAAGCAAGCTGATGCTGGATGTCCCACAGGCAGGATGTTGGCAGATTATGGGTAGGGGATGGAGTGGGTGGAGAAGAGGAGAAAGGCCATCTGCTCACTTTGAGGAGGGTCTGGAAACTTCTCCCTCAGGGGAAAAGCATGTTCTGCCTCTGGGTATTCTCTTCAGCACCTTTATTTCCCTCTCTACTGGAAAGATCTGGCTTCCCTCTTGCTTTATGTAAGAACTATCTAGATGCAGGGAGCAGAGGTCTGGATGCTTGAGGACTCTGGCAGTTATTCCTCAGGGTCTCATCCTGATGTCCCCGGAGAACCTGGCTCAATGCTCTCCACCCTCCAACGAATCTCCCTGCTGCTTTTTTTTTTTCCTGCTTTCTCCTAGCCTTCTGCCCTCCAGCCCCTATCCCTCCAACACACTCTCCCTCTGGGTCTGAGTCTTCTCCACTCACTCTGCATGTTGCTTGTCCCTGGCCATCAGCCAACAAACACTAGAGCAAATCCTCTCCCCTCCCTGAGCCTCTGTTTCCTTGTCTATCAGGGAAGAGCAGGTAAGGGTGGGGAGTTACACTGTCCCGAGAATCCCTTAGAGGCCCTTCCCCTCTAAGATCTAAAGCACCTACCTACTGACATCCTGGTGCCTGGGAAAGATTATGAAAAGAAAAAAAAGACTTCTCAGTATGTGCACCAGGCCACCTGACTCCTCCAGCCCTGGCCAGTTCAGGGCTGGGGAGCAACAGGTCGGACGACAGGCAGGGACAGAGATGACCCCGCACCAGTGGGGAAAGGGGGGCAGCAGGGAAAGGAGATGAGCCTTCTGTTCTGCCCTCTCCCTTGATGAGTTCAAATACTCTTGAGCTCTGACAAATTCCCAAATGTTTCTGAGCCAAGAACCCCCCAAACGAGTGGCTCAGTGTCTGGGGTTATAAGGACTTTGTTACTCCAGCAAAGCATACTACAAGCCATTTACTGGTTTAATTTAATTATTTACGATAACACTTCAGAGTAAAAACTACACTTGTCAAAATAAAGGGGACTTTGTGCTGCAATGACCCAAATTTTATTGTTGCATTACTTAATGCAGCGAAACCTGGTAATCGGCACCAGATCTCCCCGCAACTCAGGCAAATCAGCAACTTGGGCAAATCAGCACCGCATGAGGAGGACTGAAATGGATTACTGCTTCCTGGGGGAATTATTTTAAGCTATTTTAACAAAAAAGGCATTTGGAGCCCATTCTCCCACCCTAGTCACATCTTCTTTCCCCCAAATAAACTGGTTTCCAGACCCATTTGACTATTTGCCATTTCCTGTGTGCCCTTGGGTTGCCTGCCTTCCTTTGCACGTGCAGTCCCCTCTAGGATTCCTTCCCCACCAACCACTAGCCTGTCTGCACAACAGAACGCCCTGATGAATATTTAAAAGAATTCAGATTCCCAGGACCCACCCTGAAGAACTCCCACGGAGGGTAAAGGGCCCCTTCACCATGGCTCCATCCCTAACGTCCCCACCCTGTCAGGCATTTCCTCCTCCATGGTTCAGTAGCATTTTGCTCTTTTCCTATCCGTCTCCACTGCTTGGCTGTCAGTTCCTTGGGGCCAGGGACTGTATCTTTTACCTCTTACCCTCAGCAGAGCAGAGTGTCTGCCCAAGGGGGAGATCGCTAAGGGGGGCTGGCTGAGCGTAGAGCAGTACTTTGAGGAACTAAGAGATTGTGGGTTACACAGACCCAATGCAGGACTCCAACTCTTATCCTCAGCCCACACTGGGCCCCTCTCTTTTCCATCTCATGCCTGTAGGACCACACTCTTCCTTTGGCAGAAATGGCTTTTTTGGCCAAATGACCTTTGAGGGAAACTCCTGGCTGTGCTGTGTCATGGGCTTTGGATGTTGTGGATTCACAGCAAAGTATAACGGGCATGTAATCTGGCTTTGCCATTCACAGCAAGTCTGTTAAGACTAGCTTTGGATACTTACTCCTTATTAACAGCCCTCTCCCTCGTCCCAAGGCTAACAGTTTCCCCTCAGTCTCTGCCCCTCCATTATTCACAGCAGTGACGGCGGAGATGGCAGTCCAAGTGACCCACAGTCAAGTCTACTGATAAGTGCCCCAAACAAGGATGGCTCCGCCCATTTGTCCCATCTATCCATTCGTCCATCTATCTGTCAGTCATTTAGTGCCAAGTCAGGAGGAGGATATCAAAACAACAAACCAAACCAGGAGACCTGACCCTTGCATTTAAGGGGCTTACAAGGTGGGAAGGCAGGGAGTGGTTATAATTCCAGGGCTCCAGTTTTGCTCTTTGTCCTCAACTATTTCCATCTGTAATGAGAATAACCTCCCAACTTGCTGATGCTTTACATATACGAACCACTTTCTGTGGGGCCTGGGCTTGCTCACACAGAGAAGAGGATTCCTCCAGCTTGCCATCTCTAAAACCAATTTGGACCAGTTCTGAGGTCCCTTTCTACTCCAGTCCAGTGCGGGTTTGTTCAGGAGGAACTCCTGGTGCAGGGACATCTGGGGGCTCACGTTCTGCAAATTAATGGCTTCCTGGAGGTGGTTGCTAAGGAACCAGGAATTTTCAAGGAAAGCCTAATAAGCCATAGAGTCAGACCTTGGGAACCACCCAAAGCAATGGCTTGGAACCCTAGCTGCATATTACAATCATTAGAGGACGTTGGGGGCGGGGGGGATGGAGATTTCTGAAACCCCCTTGAAGCAGATCTCTGGGAGTGGGGCCTGGGTATAGTTCTTAAGAGCTCCTCAGGTGACCCCAATGTGCAGCCAGGGTTGAGAACCATTGATCTCACAAACTGGCCTATTCTGTGTTTGAGGGACTTGAGGCCAAAGGAGGTATAACAAAGCAGAGACACATGTAGAGAGCAGAAGAGAACACACACCAAGCTCCCAAAACCCCTGCTTTCCAACGATGCCCGCCTGCTTACCCACTTCTCTGTGTAGGGTTAGTTCTCTCTGGACTCACCTCCGAAGATGTGCTATCCTTAGAGATCCAGCTCTGTGCCCATCTGAGGACAATGCCCAGAGCTGCCAGCCTGGATGTGTCTTTTCCCACTCCGGGGCGGGTGGTGGTGGCAGGGGGGGGCGGTTGCAGAGAGCAGAAGGGCCGGTGGTCACAGCAGGTGAGGCTGGGGCTCCCACCAAGGGTTTTCTCCAGAATCAATTCGGATTGTTTGTCTTAAACAAACAGGGTTTGTTCCAGGAAGACATTTGTCTGCATGGGGCAGCAGTGCCATTCATCATGGTGGCTCTGGGGCTGGGGGCAAGATGTCAGCTTTCCAAGGCCCAGGCCCACAGAGAGCAGCCCGGGGGGCTGCTCCCCTAGGAACAGCCCGGAGAAGATGTCAGGAAAGCTAATGAGCAACTGGACAGCTGCAGCTTGTTAAAGAGTGCCCGGGGCCCATTGTAACTGAGACCTTTAAATATACATCATAGTCAAATAAACATCATCCTCCCAATGGCCAGTCCCTCCAGTGCCAGGCCAGTCCGGCCCAGCCCACCCAGTGCCTCCCCTTCCTCCGTACCTTCCTCCTTCCTTGACTGGAAATGAAAGGATTACAACTGGGAGAGATGGATACAGCCACGTTCTCTGACGAACCCCCTCCTGCCTCCCTCTAAATAGAAACAGCTGTACCCCATTGCAGCCCTATCACCCTGTTGAGGTCCCTGTGGGTTTCAGCAAATCAAAACGGCACTGGAGGTCCCTGGACAACCTCTGTAGGTTCACCCCCCTCACTGGTCAGAACCTTCCAGAACTGCCGAGCACTGACCTGGAATGCTTGGGCCCTGGTTCTCTATTCCTATTCCCCCTTCAAAAACCACCCCAGAGGTCACCACCTCTGGGAAGCCTTATCAGACTTTCCTCGGCAGAGCTAGTTGCCTGTTTTCTGATCTGAAGATGTGGTTCAAGCCTCTGGGAGCACTTGAAGTCCAGGTGAATCTAGGAGGTCCGTGTCCCCTGCCCCACTGAGCTCCTGGTATGGAGACGAGTTTTGATTCAGGTCTGAATCCCCAGAGATTAGCACAGTGGTGACACCTGGGAGGATTCAGTAAGTGTGCGCAGAATTGACCCCCATGTACTCATTAATGGTCTCATCCATCTGCCAGATGTGTTAGGTATCAGGGTGACACATGGTAAGTGGGCTCTGAACAGAGCAAACTATCTCCCTGCAGCAAGGCAGGGAGGAGAATGGGCAGGAGGTCACCGGGCTGTTCTTAGGGTAGTGTCTGTTGGGCAGCAGTACTTACAGGTTCATTAGGGAAGGGAGCCTGTCCAGAAGAAGTCTAAGAGCAGAAGAGTAGACATGGGAAGACAAATAGGACTGAGAAGTGGAGGGCCACACTTCCCTACCAGAGCATTTCTCCTCCCCACAGCAGGCCTCAGTTTACCACTATACCCATATCATCTCAGTGACCAGCAGCTTCCCACAGTGCATGCTACCGCATCACAAGGTCCCTCACCTCCCCCACTGTCCCTACCTACCACATCATAGGGTCCCTCACCCCCCACCAGTGTACCCCACCTCATCACAGGGTCTCTCACCTCCCCCACTGTCCCTACCTCATCACAGCATCCCTCCCCTCCCCCAGTGTACCATCTCATCACAGGGACCTTCACCTCCCTACAGCACTCTCCACCTTTCTACAGTGTAGCAGTAGGCATTCTACATCATACGTCACCACGAATACCATAGAAGTGCAAGGTATGGTGTTAAAGTCTGAAAGGCTCCTCCATGGTCAGCAGAGGCAACCTTATCTCCAAGCTCATTGGAGCTCAAGCTCCAAGCTCGCTGGGGGAGGACCCAGAGGGAGAAAAGTGACCCAAGACAAATCAAACAGAATGGGTCTCTGTATGCCCACAGGAGGAAGCTTGAGCCAGCCCACCCACCTTGACCTTTCTGATGTAGACATTCCAAAAAGAGAGAGAGAGAGTGTGTGTGTGTGTGTGTGTGTGCGTGCTTATGCCCATGCATACACATGTGTAGGAAATGACATCTACTGAACATTTACTAATTTTTACAGTCCTTGTGCTAGGTGCTTGATACACACACACACACACACACACACACACACATCATACATATACACACACATTCAATCTTCATAAACCCCGGAGCATGGTATAATTGAATTTATTTTACAGATAATGAAACTTGACCCTTATCCAGGGTTATATACTTTGTAAATTATAGAGCTAAAAGCTGGGATTTGAACCCTGGTCTCCCCAACCCCTAAAATCTGTTACCTCAGGACACGTATAGGCTGAAGATCATTATCTTGTGTTGATAGTGAAAAAAGCAGAACATACCAGATGCAGTGGGCAGGTCAGACAACCTCTAATTAAAATTGGTTGTAGGCATCCTGCCCTAGGGATGATCCAGAAGCTGCTGCTGACCATGTATCTCTGTGTACCAAGCTTAGTACAGAGAAGCATCACTGCCTAAGGGTGCCCAGTCTTACCAGCCAGTTCCTCCAGGCGATAAGCAAACTGAGCGCCTCGTGCAAACTCGCTCTCCTCAGGATCCTTGCTCTCCAGTCAAGCCAGGCTGCCTCCCAAGTCTGGACCTCAGGTCAGCTACCTCAGTGTGGTCCTTTCCATGTCCCTGTCTCTTCAACCTGCACTGGGTCTGCAATGCCGGTGCCCAGCACCAATCACTCCTGTCACCTTTCACATCCCTGCTTCCTGGGCTTAAGGGCCTGCAGAAACAAAGTGCATGGAGTTCAATGTTGTGCTGTCTAACTGATTGCCTCTCCTCTCTTCTTGTGTTCCCTCAACCCTCACAATATTGGATATTTCAGAGCATGGGCTGGGACTTCCATAGCTCAGAAAACTCGATAGGGTCCAGCACAGTACCTGATACATAAGCCAATGGTATATTTGGGGAAGCCATTTACAATATAAAGACATTCACCCCAGTGGCCAGGTAGGGGTTGAAATCCCAATTCCCTCAGAGATAGTCTACTTCCTAAGCCCTACACCCTTGAGGCTGTATCTGCCAGGGAAGGAGGTGGAGTGCTTTTTCTCTAATTCACACAAAGGGGCTGTGTATATGCTGAGGGTCCTGCTGGTGCGAGAGGCACACTCTTATGGAACAAATGAATGAATGAATAATGCTAACCTGCTCTGTAAATCTTAGCCACAGCAGATGGGGACAGATTTTCCTTCTGGGTACCTGTCCCCATCCCCGACTCCATCACACCTCTGTTTCTCTGTCCACTCTTCCCACTTGCTCTGCTCTGAATACGAAATGTCCTTCACACTTTTCCAAAAGCATCCCCATTAGGACACCAGGCCCCCAGTTCTGCCTACGTGGAGTCCTTGCAATCCCCTTCTCCCCTACTTTCTTTCCTCCTCCTCTTCCTTTCATAATTCTTCTCCTTTACTTATTTTTAACTTTGAAAGATTGTAGTAAAATATATATCACATACAATTTACCACTTCAACCCCTTTTCTGTGTACAGTTTTGTGGCACGAAGGACATTCACACTGGTTTGCACCCATCACCACTACCCATCCCCAGAACTTTTTTCATGAAAACTGAAACTCTGAGCTCATTAAACAACAACAGCTCATTCCTCCCTCCCCCCAGGCCCTGGCCACCACCACCCTACTCTCTGTCTCTTTGAGTTTGACTACTCCAAGAACGTCATAGAAGTGGAATCATTCGCTACGTGTCCTTTGTGCCCAGCTTATCTCACTTAGCATAATATCTTCAAGGTTCATCTATGTTTCAGAATTTCCATCCTCTTTAAGGCTGAATAATATTCCATCGTCTGTATATACCATACTTAATCTATTCACCTGTCAGCGGACACATCGGCTGCATCCAGCTTTTGTGTATTGTAAGTGATGCTGCTATAAACATGGGTATCCCCCACTTCTTAGCATCCTCTTTATCTTCACCTTTATTTGTTTCCTTCCTTTCCAGTTGGAAACCCAAACCCACACAATATTCAGCAGCCACTAAGCCTGCATTCCAGGACAATCCTAGTTTCATATCATTTTTGTCTGTTGTCCCCACAAGCCACAAAAATGTCCCAGAAATTCCAATACACTTTCTCCCTCTGTCTCTTATATCCAGAAGAAACACAAAAGTCCTTTATAAGATCTTGATTTTTTTTTTTTACTCAAGAAATTTCATTACCTTTAAAAGTCCCTCTCACATTAAATAAAGAGCAAACATCTTTGCTTGGCCCTGCTGCCTCCAGGTATCATCCCCGTCCTTCTATTGACTGCCAAACCTCTCTGAGCGTTCCACGCATGCTTCTTCCGCTTCCTCACCCCCTGCCACTTTCTTAATGCCTTGCAATCTGGCTTGGCGGCACAACTCTACTGAAGCTGTTCTTGCCAAGGTCACCAGTGACTTCTTTTCCAAACAAGTTTCAATTGTTCTAGTTCTTGGTTATCATATAAATACTTCATTGTAGAAAAAATGGCAAGTACAGAGTAGGGCAGAGGAATAGAAAAAGGATTACCCTTCCATGATCGCACTACCACGAGCAAAGGACTATGAGCACCTTGGCATACTTCCTTCTAGTCTTTTTTTCTTTATTCCAATCGTTTTCTTACTTCTTACCATCCTCATCTTTCCTGATCCCTGCGGCGCTTAATGTTTTTGAATCTTTACTTCTTGAAACTCCCTCCTCTGGCCTGCTTCTCTGGTTTCTGCTCCAGTCTTACCACCTTTGTGAGCTGCTTTCTTCCTGAGTTTCACCAGGATTTAAATGGTGGCTAAGTTGAGGTCTCTGTAAGCGTGACAAGGTATGTCCAGCCAAGTAGTGACCCAGGGCACATCACTATTGGAATTCAGGAGTACAATTGAAGTGATGAAATCAGGTCACCAAACCCCAAAGTGGGGTACCTCCACCCCCTCATCTGCCTGACCAACTCCCATCATCCTTCAAATCCTTATTCAGAGGTCAGCTCTTCTGTAAGGTCTTCCTTGACTCCCCCAGGCAGGGCTGGTCACTCTCCCCTCTGTTCTTGCCTCTTTCCCCTCAATGTGCTATCCATCCTTCCACCAAAGAAGTAACCACCTTACTTACAACAGATCTACTTACCTAACTATATTCCTCTCTAGACTGGGAGCTCCTTGAAGGCAGGGACCCTCTGTTATTGACCCTTGAATTTCCTGGATCTAGTGGAAATCTCACTGGCCAGTTCTGAGGCCCAGAGAGGGCAGCTGAGTTGTCCGAGGTCACATAGGGATCTATGACCGAGACCACCAAACCCCAGGCCTGTGGAACTCCCGATCCTGAGTTCTTTTTACAGCACCATGATGGAACCACGATTATGTAGCATTAAGAGGGAGGGTATGGTGTGCCTGCCAGGAAACCTCAGACATCCAAATGCAAAGGAGCAACACAGGACTGGTAAGGAACGTGAAGGAAAGCAGAGACATGATCAGAGCTGTATTTGCACCTGCTGCTGTGAGAGGTGGTCCTCGCTGCCCTATCACCCACCTCACCAAGACTAACTCAAGCTCCCAGATTGGAACTCTATATTCCAGGAAGCCCTTCCTCAAACATAAGTCCCCCAACCATTTGGGCCAGGTAAATAGAGGAGGCTCAGTGTCCTACCCACTACACAAAAGCCAGAGAGAGTTCAGAGAGGGAATACACAACTAGGGTTAGGAGATCAAGGAAGAGTCATAGGAGAAGAGCCCTTGGAGCTCATCCTAAAGGATAGGTAGGATTTGACATATAAACACACACACACACACACACACACACACACACAACACACAATGTTTTAAATGTTTTATTTATTTTTGAGAAAGAGTGTGTGAGCGGGGGAGGGACAGACAGAAGGGGACCGAGGATCCAAAGCTGACTCTGACAGCAGCGAGCCCAATGCGGGGGGCTCAAACTCATGAACCGTGAGATCATAACCTGAGCCGAAGTTGGATGCTTAACTGACTGAGCCATCCAGGCACCCCTAAACACAAAACATTTTTAAAGCAGGAAGGAAACAGCACGAGCCAAAGCATGGGAATGAGCTAGTGTCGGGTGCTAGAAAACAGCTAATCAGCCAGCAGCTTCTGGGATAACCCTCCTTGGCTTTAAGAATGCTCCCAAGGGGCGCCTGGGTGGCGCAGTCGGTTAAGCGTCCGACTTCAGCCAGGTCACGATCTCGCGGTCCGTGAGTTCGAGCCCCGCGTCAGGCTCTGGGCTGATGGCTCGGAGCCTGGAGCCTGTTTCCGATTCTGTGTCTCCCTCTCTCTCTGCCCCTCCCCCGTTCATGCTCTGTCTCTCTCTGTCCCAAAAATAAATTAAAAATGTTGAAAAAAAAAAATTTAAAAAAAAAAAAAAAAAGAATGCTCCCAAGATGCTCCTGAGTCATGGCCCAAACTTTCTTTCCACGGATACAGCAGTTCCAGCCATATGACATTTGTGTCATGTGGAGCATGGGACGATGGAAGGATTGCGGGCTTTGAAGACCAAACAATCAAAGCTGAAATCTTGGTTCTGCTGAAATCTTGGTTACTGATTCTAGGACGATGAACAAGTCAGGTAATGTTTAGAGCCTCAGTTTCCTCATCTGCAAAACAAGGATTATAATACCTACCTTGGGCATCGTTGTAAGGATTACATGCAGTAATCTTGAGCATGTAGTAGCTGTTCAATAAGTGGTACGTTACAGCAACCTCCTCGTAATTACTGTTTTAAGGACTCCGATTTTCACACGTAAACAATGCTGAGGAACAACCCAGTCATTGGAGGGAGTTAGTCAGAGTTCTCTATCCTCACCCTTTGCCATGTCTGTTTTTGCTGAGATGAGAGGGAATCAGAAGAGCTTAAAAAAAGAGAGAGAGAGAGAAAAAAGAAATCAAGAAACAGACTCTTAACTATAGAGAACAAACTGATACTTTACCAAAGGGGAGGTGGGTGGAATCGGGGAAGGGAATTAAAGAATACATTTATAATAAAAAAAGAGAGAGAGAGAGTACACTTACCGTGATGAGCACTGAGTCATGTATAGAATTATTGAATCACTATAGCATACACCTGAAACTAATATAACACTATATGTTTACTAACTGGAATTTAAAAAAAGACTTAACAAAAAAAGAAAAAGAAGAAGGAGAAGGAGGAGAAGGAGAAGGAGAAGGAGACCTGGATCCTTGTTCCACTTGGCTACGTGGCCTTGAGCAAAGCATTTCAAAATCAGTGTCTCCACCTGTAAAATGGGACTGGTAACCACTATCCCAAAGGCTTGTTGGGAAGATTCATGATGCCTGTGTGTTACAGCCGCTGCCAACATACTCCAAGTCCTCAGTCAAGGTTTTGGAAATCTTTGCCCTCCCTGTCACCCTCCCAGAGCCCAGTGTGCAACCCAGGGCTAGGCTGCGGGTCAGAGTGGCTGGGTGGTGGGTGGGGTGGGGTAGAGGCAGGGCCCAGAGCTGAATGCATAAATAACCAGCCTTCCCAGTCTTGCTTCAAAAGTCCTGGTCTCCAACCCTTTAATCATGGAGCTGCTCTTCCCTGGCTACCCTCCAGGTCCTGCCCGCCCACTTCCCAGGCAGAGGAGTGCCTGTGAAGGGAGCCCTGGATCTTTGCAGCCTGCCTGTTTTGTATGGCATGCTCATGAATAGATCCCAGGAACCCAGGAGGCCGTCTCTCAGCTGACTCACCCTGTACCCAACGTCCCCCACCCCACCTCATAGGCTAGGCTCTGGGCACCCCACGTCACCCCCTCTCTGACCAGGCCTATCCTTCAGCCCTGCCGGGCTGGAAAATGGGTTTGAGAGGACAGTGTCCTCCATGGTGACCACATTTTACAAACCAAAGCATCAATCCCCAACGCCTGATAGTCCCAAGTGTTCTCATGGGACAATGGAAACCTAATATTAGAAAGTGAGCCAGTCTCAGAAAATCCAGGACATGTGTTTGCCATGTTGATTACCAGCCCCCCTCACTGTAGGCAAACCTCTCTTTAGGCAAGGCGGAGTATTCCTTTGGGATCAGGAGTGAGAAGTATGTTGGGGCTGGGGGTGGGGAGAGGGGATTGCATATGAAATCACATTTGGCAACTTGAGTCGTATTTTTAATGCACTAATGGAGTTGGCTTCTTGAAGAAAAGAACCAGTGATTCTTTTTCATATGGGAATGAATTCATATGGGAAAGAGTTCCAATATAAGGAGCTATTTTTAGATCTGGGTATACTAGATTTGCTTAGACTGAGGCTCACGAGTATTCAGTTTGCAACCCTTTCATTTGAGGTTTCCTTCTCTGAGTATCCACGGTGTTGAAATTCAACTGCCAGCCCTGTCATTTGCACTCCTCCCCAATGGAGAGGGGATGCAGGGCAACATGGTGGAGTGCACGGTACCTGGGCATTGGCACCAGCGGGGCCTGGGTTTGAATCTCCTTCCACCACCTCCCAGCCAGATAACACACCTTACAGTCGGATGGAGCTGAGAGGGGGGTGGGGCGCAATATCTTTTCCTGATAGATCGAGTGGGAGAATCAAATCAGGTCATGTTCATAAGTCACTGAGCATTTGCTGGGGCACAGAAGAGATGAGACCACAAGATTCCCTCCCCCCAGGACTCTGCCTTCAGAAGTTCTTAAAAAATAACATCTGCCAGCCTAGGGAGCACATCTGTCTGTTCCCCGACACACCATTAGGCCCTGCTAACCTGAGCACATCCTGCTTTTGCAAATCATTTTCAACCAGGGCTCCCCTTCTCCCAGATGAGCCCCTCCTCCCGAGTCTGAGCTCTGGCAGACAATGAGGCTGCAAGATTAGAGCCGATCAACGCACCTTGGCGAGAACGCCCGCTGATCACTGCTTCCCTGCGCCCAGGCGTGGCTAGCCCACGGCACTCTCACAAGTCACAGAATCCTAGAATCCTATGGCTGGGGATGTCCTTGGAGGCCTATGCTTTCTGCTCCCTGTGGTACAAACAGGGAAACTGAGGCCGGGGGGAGGCAGCCCGTATTCAACGTCACACAGCTGGTTAGTGGCAGAAATGAGAGTGGGACTCTTAGGGGACACAGAATGTCCTCTCTCTCCTGTTTCCCCCTGGAGGGCTGCAGGTCTGGCCTCCCTGGGAGCCTGCATTCCATCCGGGCAAGAACTGTGTCCCTCATTAGTCCACACCCAGAGCTCTGAGTAAGTGGTGTTGGCTGATGGCTGACAGAATTCTTCGCAAAGGAAGATTTAAAAAGAGCTTTGGAAGCCTCCTGGTTTTCCATCCTTGTCTTTGGGAGGCAGTGTGGTGCCGAGAAAGAATGTGGATCTGGAGCCAAGACACTTGGGTTCTGTAAAATGCAACAAGCTCACATATACAAAGTGACCGGCACAGTGCTGGGCTCGAGGAACGTGCTAGACAGTGGGGGGCCATCATCTGGTATAATAGTCCTGATTCTGCCACCGAGTGACCTCGGGCAAGTCAACAAACCTCTTAGAGTCTCCGTTTTCCGGAGAATAGGAACAATAACATCCCCAGCTTACCTCCTGGGGGAAATCAGTTCTCCCAGGGATTTTGCGGGGCTTCACAGAGGAGGTGACACTTGAGAGAAGAGATGAGCTTACTACAAGTTCAAGGGTGAGACAGGAATCTCAGGTTGAAGGAGCCACAAGACGACGGTGATTCAGGGAGAAAAGTATGGGATGGATAAAGAGGATCCTTTCCGGTGGCCACTAAACAAACACAAAACCCAGAAGCTTCTATGTACACACAGTCTTCACTCCCCCATTGTCACCCAAGGACTGGGGGCCTGAGGAGAACCAACGTGTACGGAGTCCCCCCGGGCTTGCCCTGCATGTAGCATACCTTGTTTAATCCTCCCCACTGCCCTGCTGGGCTTGACACTATTCTACAGACAAAGGTTAATTGCCTCAGGTCAAGCAGGTTGAGAATGGAGGCGCTGGGATGAAACCCCAACACGCCCAGGGCCCGGGACATCTCTCTGTGAGCCACAGGCCTGAACATCATTCCTTCAGGTCCTCCTCACATCCGGAGAGCTGTCCTCACCCCTAGCCTCAGTGCCTTGAACCCCACTCCCTGGAAGGACCTCCAAGTCAGTGTCCTTGCCAAGACTCAGGAGCAGGACTTAAACTGGTTCCTCTGACACGGACATGGGTTACAGGCGTTTGTGTCTGTGAAACCTGTGAAATCGGGTGCAAGCCCATATGTGTGAGTGTGTGTGTGTGTGTGTGTGTGTACACGCATGTGCACATGCATGCACAAATGTGCGCTTTTCTAAGGAGCAGCCTCCAGCTCTCACCAGCTGTTCAAGGAGGGCCACAACCTCAGCATGGTTAGGAACCTCCAGGCTCCACAACCTTCCGCAGCTGCGACACCAGAGAGACCCTTGAACTCCAAGTGAGAAATGTGGCCCACCTGAGCACCTACCAGCTCCAGGCTAGAAGTCCTTCAGGCTTCAGGGAACTCGCGTCACATCTTGACAGACTCAGTGCCCTCACGTGGGTTGTTTCTGTTGCATCCTCCATGGAGGCAGAGCAAGAGGCTGGTGAGCTCTTGTGGGTGTTATAGGGGAAATGGAAATGAAGGGGCAGACTGGGATTTGGGCTTCTGGAAGTATCCAGGGTGGGGTGTGTTGTGAGATGAGCAGCTGGCCCTGGGCCGTGGGTGCTGACAGAGCAGAGAGGATCTGCCCTTCCCCCTCAGGTTGGGGCAGATGAGGAGTGAGTGACAGCAGCAGGTCCAAGCCAAGTGGCCTGAAGGGGCTCTCAGGGGCTCTTCAGCCACCACAGAGGCCCCGGAAATACCAGGGCTGGGAGGGGCGATGGGGGGGTGGGCCACCTCTCCCAGGCACCCTTTGCTGCCATCAGACCCATTGCGTTTCCCCAGCCAGGCCCCGAGCTTCCTTTCCTATCAGGCTCCAACACCACACTCAGAAAGACCTTGTATGTTTTTCAAATTAATGCAATTAAGAGCATTAAAGTTTGCAAACGATAGAGTTTTTCATTTTCCTTTTATTTGATTAGAGAAATTCCCACCGCACGGTTCTTCCAAATGAAACCCAGACCCGAGGCCCATTGTTCCGGGGGCTTCCATGAGAATGTGTTACCTTTCAATCTCACACACTAATGTGTTTAGCGTTACGGTCCCCCCCGGGCGGCTGCAGGAAGGATCTGGAGCCTTGATTAAAGCGGTCTTTGCTGGGCAGGAATGTGGGCTCCTCCACCGGGGAGTCACGGAGGGGCTGGGTGTTTGCTCGGCAGGCCTCTGCTCACAGGGCCGGTGGGCTCAGGGGCAGTTGTGCCTCCCTGCCATTAGGCATTTCCCCGTCTCTACTGCCTTTCCTCCCAGACCTCCTGTACCACCAGCTCCAGCCCCAACATACATGCGACGATACAGTCCCCACCCATACATACCCTCTCCTCTCCTCTTTATCACCCTTCTTGACGCTCCTCTCCTCTTGCCTATTTTCTGTCCCCCCCCCCCCCCCAGCCCCGGCTGATGCTGGGCTTCCCGGCAGCCTCTCTCCATGGTCAGCTCTGTTCAGAGGCAGCGTTCAAGACATCACACTGATCACTCTGTTCCTCCCTCAGTTGGGCCCAAAGCTCCAAGGTGAAGAGCAGAATTAGAGCCAAAAGTGAAAAATTGATTAGAGGAATATGTAAGGATAGGCCTGGGAAAGGGAGGAGGGCGGGTCGTAACCCCTGTTAAAAATGCGACAGAGTGCCAAATTTAAACAGGATGTTAAGTCTACACCCCTCCCACCCCAAATCACCAAAGGCTCAGTGCTGGGAGGCCCAGGTTCCTTCCTCCTCCAACTGGAGCGGCTGGTCCTGGCCCCAGGGTGGCTGCGTAGGCTGTATTCTGCCAATGCCCAGGGACGGGAAGCTGGCGGGACTTCTCTGCCCTGACAGCTCGTGTCCTGCAGACCTTCAACGGCCCAAACCAGGGTCCTAGGAGACACCATCAAGACCTGGCCCAAATTAGGCAAAACTGAAAAACAATTGGGCTGGTGAGCTAGAATCCAAACTAAAAATAAGCCGGTCAACTCTCAGAGGCCCTGCCACTCCTGGGTCCCAAGGAGTTGGAAACATGATCTACCTTCACCCCCTGCCAAAGCTGCCCAGACCCTGCTGCATTCCAGATGCCCCGGAGTCATTCCACAAGCATCTTTGTGGGACCATGTCCCATGGAGCAAAGTGGGCACTGGAGGGGTTCAGAAAGGAGCATTGTCCTCCCCCAGGGTGGTCAAAGAAGCACGGGGCCTAGGTGTTGTCCTGGTGGTAACATTCTCTGAGGGAGAAGAGTCTCCCGAAGCAGGACCAGCAGGGACCAACCCGCACTTGCAAACAGAAAGTCCCCTGGCCCCACTAGACTAAGAAAGGGGCCTAACCCAGACTGAGCCATCCCTTACCATCTCCCTTCCAGGCCTCTGCAGAACTCCATACCTGGTTGTACCTTGGAAGTCCCAAGCCATTCGCATGCTCAGATTTGCTTTTGAAGAAGGCTTCTCTATGGAGAGTGGAGGCAGGGAGGCTGGTCCCTTGGGGCAAGGGAAGATGGAGCTGAACAAAAGCTATGGTAGAGGGTGGGGAGAAGGGGGAAGACCAGAGGGATGACTCAGCCAGTTCAGAACCAGGTCCCCCACCTCCCACCTGAGCTGCTGCCTCATTTATTCTCTACTCAGTCCTAGGCGAGAAAAATACCCCCACATGGGCTGGGAAAGTTGGGGACTGATTTGCAAGGCTAAGTGAGAGGAGTTCACTGTCCTTTTGTGCTCGCAGACACTCACTCAGGCAATACTTGGCCGATGAGATAAATCCACCTACACCTTTAAGCTGTACCTCCCCACGCAGGGCCCAGAAGGTCTAACCCTTGGATCAGTCCCAGGGTTCTGCCACAAACATCTGCCAGGGCCAACAGCCCCCAGGTAGCAGATGCATAATGTGAACTGCATTTGGATGAAGAAGGAGTTGGAGAAGGCAGTGTGAGGGAATCTGGATTGCAGGGGAAACTGCTCAGGAATTTGGCTTCATGTCCAAGTTGATTCTTCCTAGACAATCACCTTAATGTGGGTATCTCTTGGTTACCCACGCTTCAGGGAAGGATGGGGAGGGGGTGGATGATACCAAAGGTGAATAATCCAAAGACTATTTCTGATTATTCCTGTTGGACTTTGCCAGTTGGCTTTTTTTCCCCCTGCTGGGAAACTTGCTTTCCTAAGCAGGATTTTCTTTGACTATTTTTCAAAATTTACTCATGATTTCCAACCACGAACAATGCTTCCCCAAGATGACCAGGCTTGGCTTTATCCTGAGCTCCATTTAAACCACAAAGACAGAAAGCAGGGGGTGGGGATGGCGATTAACTGAGATGGTGCTGGGGGCCAGGCACCCTTACTGAGGGGTGAGAATTGGTTGTGGACAAGTCCCAGGGTGAGGAAACTGCCATGGGAAATTCTAGTTGCTGGGATCAGTGCCTGCCCACTCTGTCCCTGTCCATTCTCCACGGGAAGGCCCTGAAAGGACGTGGCCACAAGGCATGCAAAGGCCTAAGTGGTGGCTAGGTCAGAAGCAGAAAAGCAAGCTTGAATTATATGGGGTTGGGGCGAGGGATAGTGGCCCAGGTAATAGGCTGGTTCCCACAGAAGATGGGGAACAGGAGGCTGAATACAATTTCCAAAGGGTTATGGAAACATTCTAATCTAAGCCAGCACCTATATTCCTGTACAGCCGCCAGCACAGAGGCTCAGAACAATACAAGGGCCACTTAGGAACCAGTGCCCATGCACCGGGGGCCTCTGTAGTGCCCACAGAAGATGGCGAAAGGCACGGTTCTCTATCCTGTCCACATCACTCCACCCCCCTTAGCTCACAGTCCAAGAGGCACTGCAACAAGGATTCTTCCCTGAGTTTCAATTTTCATGGAAATGAACCATTTTATCTCAGAACACAGGGTGGGGTGGGGGGAGGAATGAATTCCCTTTCCTTAATGCAGATGGACTAAATCCCTTCGCTTCTTACTTTAAAAAAAGAAATCCAAAAGCTGCTGCCATTTGCTCTGTTGGATGCCAGCTGATAACTCAAAGCCAGGAGAATAAATTCAGAGGATAGGTGGCTTGTAGCTCCTCTGCCTGGGCCCCCAGTGGAGCTGCCTCCGCGACCCCTCCTGGTGGCCAAGGGGCTCAGGAAGGACAGAGCAGGGCTGGGGGTGGGGGACAACCTGACTTTGAGGAAAGTGACCAGACTTGAGCAGGAGGACTGGAACTCTTTGAGCCAAAAGACCAGTGCCTTCAGGAAGGGTTTCACAAAATACTGACTAGTTTGCCATAGCTTCGGCCCAGGCCTGATTCAGTCAACATCAGCCCACACATGGTACAAATCCTCAAGCCTGTATTCAGCAACAACCTAGCATTAATTGACCGAGCTCTGACTCTATGTCAGGCATTTACATGCACTCCCTCACTAACAATCCTGAGAGTAGACATTAGCATTAGCCCCACTTTGCAGATTGCGGAAACAAAGCCCAAAGGATTAGGTAACCTCCTTTAGGTCATGCAAAAAATAAGTAGCAGAATCAGGATTCAAACTCGCGTATCTGATTTCTTTTTTTCTTTTTTTTTTTTTTAATTTCTTTTTTTAAAGGTTTATTTATTTTTGAGACAGAGAGAGACAAAGCATGAACGGGGGAGGGAGAGAGAGGGAGACACAGAATCTGAAACAGGCTCCAGGCTCTGAGCTGTCAGCACAGAGCCTGACGCGGGGCTCGAACTCACGGACTGTGAGATCATGACCTGAGCCGAAGTCGGACGCTTAACCGACCAAGCCACCCAGGCGCCCCATCGCGTATCTGATTTCTGAAACTGTGCTCTTCACTGCTAAGTTAGGTCCATCTTACCAGGCTTCTCCACTTTGTTCCTCATATGGACATTCCAGTTCAGCCCCAGAAGTGCACCATCTGCTAGACTCTCCTCTACCTGGAAGGCCCTTCACCCTGGCCTCCATCTATGACCTTCCACACTGACTCATTGTGCCAAAGGCCTGTTTCCTCTTCTGGGCCCCCTTGGCATTTGTTCACCTTAGTGGTCCTCCAAGAATATCTCCAGACCAACAGCAGCAGCAGCAGACCCCACCTCATACCTGCTGAATCAGAAACTCTGGGCATGGGTCCCAGCAATCTGTTTTAACAAGCCCGTCAGGAGATTCTGATGCACACTCAGCTGGAGAACTAGTAGGCGACCTCTTGCTTCTCCAGACCCCATCAGTCCTGGTAACATTTAAGGATAAGGTTAGCTCTTGCTGTAATCTATGACACCTGAACCCACATCATCAGGTATACTATAAAGAAATTCTGAGCAGCTAATAATGAAATCAGTGAGGATTGTTTTGGCTTCTGCTGCTGCTTTCTGCTCCACTGCTTGGCATCCTGTTCTGGAACACAGTGACCATCGCCACATGGGCATTATTACTACTATCTTTCAGAACGAGCTTCAATACCTTCAACCACTCCCTCCCCACCTCAACTGGGGCCTGAGCTATAGGGTCTCCATAAAAATCACCTGGAACCATTAGTATTCCATCCTCAAAGAACCTCTCCAGGCTTTGTTGCTGAACTGCTGCTTAACTCCCTTCCTTGAAGTTCCTCACCACAACCCACAGCCAGGCCCTGGCCTAGAGGATGACCTTCCAAACCCATTTGTCCCAGATGTGCAATCAGACAACTCCACCCTTACTGATGAAATCTCCATCTCTGATTATGGTATTTTCTATGTCTCCCTTTAATTCTGTCAATGTTTGCTTCATGTGTTTGAAGTGCTGTTATTAGTTGCATACATACTTATGTTTTTACTTTCTGATGAATTGGCCCTTCTACCACTGTAAAATATCCCTCTTTATCTCTGGTAATATCCTTTGGCTTGAAATCTATTCTATCTGATATTTATACAGTTTCTCCAGTTTTTGAATGTATATCATTTTTCATCCATTTATTTTCAACATATCTGTGTCTTTATATTTAAAGTATCTCTTGTAGAGGGGCACCTGGGTGGCTCAGTCAGTTAAGCATCCGACTTCAGCTCAGGTCATGATCTCACAGTCCATGGGTTCAAGCCCCGCATTGGGCTCTGTGCTGACACCTCAGAGCCTGGAGCCTGCTTCAGATTCTGTGTCTCCTCTCTCTCTGCCCCTCCCCTGCTCATGCTCTGTCTCAAAATAAATAAAAACATTAAAAACATTGTTTTTAATAATAAATAAAAAAATATAAAGTATCTCTTGTAGATTACAAAGGGTTTTTTTTCCTTTATCTATTCTGACAATCTCTGCCTTTTAATTGAAATGTTTAGTCCATTAACATTTAATGTAATTATTGATATGGTTACATTTAGTTTTATTTGCCTCCTCTGTTTTCTATTTCTCTGTTCCTTCTTCTCTGCCTTCTCTTAGATTTTTAGAATTCCGTTTAAATTTATCTATTGGATTTGTAGCTATACCTCTTTGCATTAATTTTTTTATTACTGCCTCAGGGATTATAATATATATCCTTAACTTCTCACAGTCCACTTAGGGTTACTATTTCAAGTAAAATGTAGAAACCTTGCAACCACAGAGGTCCATTACTCTCCACCCCCATCCTTTCTGCTATAGTTATCATGTGTATTTCATCTACATATATTATAAAACCCACAAGACAATGTTATAATTTTTGTTTCAAATAGTCATGTGGACTTCAGAGCAATTAAGAGGGATTATTGCCAAAGGGAATCTCAAAATTAGAAGAAGCTTTCTTAGAAAGCTAATTCAGCTCATTCTTAGCAAAAAGGAAGCTGGAGTTTTTAATGTTCCTTCGCTCCGTTCTAGCTGATGTGGTCCTAGGTCCACAGGGCAGAACTACAGTTGATTTACCCTTTATCTTGTCTTTAAGAGTCTTTACCCAGTCCCCTGAGACCTGATTATCAGACTCAAAGTTTTTTTCAAAGTTTTTTAGGAGTTCTTGGCATTCAGACATGATAACCCAGAATTCCCAGATTATGCAGATTAGGCCTCACCAACACCTTGTCTCTCAAAAGAGGTATTTTCTACCATGTTATTACTCCTATGTATTATTATTCTTCCATGTTATAGTGTGTGTGTTTTTTTTCTTACCTCTCCTCTTAGATTATAAATCCTGAAGGTAAAGAATACGGTCTTATGCATAGTAGGTACTTAGACAAATTTGCTGAATGAGCAAATGAACCCCAAATACATTTTCTGGCACCTCTGAGGACAGATGGGCACAGAAGGGAAAGTGTGCTGGGAAGAGAGGGAGGTCCGTGTGTCTGCATCTGGAGTGGTGGGAAATCATTTCCAGGGACAGGGGGTATATAGCCAAAAACATCACTGTGGATTGATGGGGGGGATCACAGAAAGCCTGGGGTTGACTCCGATGAAATGTAAATGTGGGAGTGGAGAATGTGAAGGCTGCAAAGTGGAAGAGGGGGAGGCTACCCGGCCAGGATGTGTGGGTGGGACCAGGATTTCCAGCATGCTCACATGTACCTGGAGGAAGTATGTGCTGGGCCACCCAGAGCTGCTGACACTGCAGCCTGGAGGGCTGAAGCTTTTTAGAGAAACCATTAGTCTAGTGACAGGGAGAAGAATGAAAAAGCCGCCAGGGCCAGGGTAAGCACAGGGCTGTTCCACAGGGCTCTGGGCCACACCATAAGGGAGGCAAATGGAGGTAATTCATCTGGGTACTTCTAGGAGACACCAGGGAGTGAGGGTTCAAGGGAGTGTAACTGAAGCTGGTCAGAAAGGCCCTTTGCCCTGGAACCAGGGGACCTGAGCGTGTAGTTTAACCCAAGCCTCCGGGAAGAAGGGTGTCCTGACAAGACAGGGTCTTCCCGGGGTCAGGACAAAGGAGGAGGCCATGACTGAAAAGATGTGAAACTGGGAGCGCCTCTGAGTCATGCCCGCAGCCTGTGCTGAGCTAATTGAATAACATAAGACCTGCAATACCTAATTTCATATGAAATGTGATAATCGAGTAATGGGGCAGAGTTCTGCATGTGGCTGGGAGAAAAGCTGAGAGCGAGGAGAGGCGGGGCAGGAACTAGCCGCAGCACGTTTCGGCCTGTGTGAGCCAGCGAGCCAGTCTGCTGGGCGCTGCCAGCTGAGGTGAATGAAATGCCTGTTGTTTCAAGGCAGGGGGAAAATGAGTGACCGTTATTTAGAGTAAGGAATTTGTACCCAACGCGGTGTGAGGCTAAACAAATCTGCCAGTAAGACTTGACCTGTTACAATAACCATAAATGTTTGGGGCTCACATGAGGAGGGTGAGGGGAGGGCACGTGTGCTTATGAGAACCTACTATGTGCACATCCCCGTGGCAAACTGGCCACCAGTGGAGGGCAACACTAGGACTCATCGGGTTCTAGAACGGCACTGGGAGATTTTTAGATTGCAGGAATTTTCCTATTTTACAACAAAGAATGGCTGCCTCCTTTATGCATTACACTTTCTTCTAATACCATGTGGTAAGCACGATTACAAAAAGACAGTGCAAGCCTTCCATTAGGGTTCCGGGGATTCAAGCTAAGAAGAGTGTGAACCCCAACCCCAGCCCCCTTCCACAACAGGCAATGTCTGAATATTTGAAAACACACTTCTCCTTCCAGTCCAATCCAGCTAGATCGCCAACATCCAAGCTGACTGTCGTTTCTAGTTGATTAAAGGCCTGGACAAACTGGATCTTGAAAGAATTCAAAGCAGATTTGAATAACTCCTAAAGGCCTTCTCCAGCATGGGAATCAGAGGCCATTTCCCCAAGCCTTCCTCTCCCATGATGGTCTCTTGGCTCGTCAGCAAAAGTGCTGAGCTCTTTCTTGTCTGGGTAACTATCCAATTCTATAAGGTGATCCTGCTTCCCTGCCCAGTGCAAGAGATGGCAGGGCTTATCCCAACTTTTATAAATTGGGTTGCTCACCCAATTTATAAATTGGGGAATTCTGCACTCAGCAAGGTCCCTGGTCAGGATCAGTTGATCAGAATATCCCATTTTGGACTCTACAGCATGAATGGTTCTACCTGGACACAGGTTTAGGCAGGTCTGTTCTGGTTGAACTTCTTCTTCTTCTTCTTCTTCTTCTTCTTCTTCTTCTTCTTCTTCTTTTTAAACATTTGTATTTATTTATTTAAAGTAAGCCCTACACCCAACGTGGGACTTGAACTCATGACCCAAGGTCAAGCGTCACATCCATTACTGACTGAGCCAGTCAGGTACCCCAGTCCTGATGGAAGTTCTTAAGTGAGGACTTCAAAACAAAGGAATTACTGAATTCCTGGTGAATAGCCAAATCACAGAAAGAGTCAGCTACAACTTTCTTAAACAACTAAAGTAAGCATTTTGCCTAATTACAGGGGTAAGGCATGGCTGTCTTTCTGGTTCTAGCGGCCCATCCCTGCTCCTCGGGTCAAGGGTAGGTGAGCCTCATGCTGCCCCTAAACCTCAGTCATCTCCATGGTGTCAGTTTCTGTCCTCTGCATCTGCCATGTTGCCAGGCGCCTGGAGACCCTATTTCTATTTTCTTAATACCTGGTGATTATATTGCAATACTTGGCGGCGGGATTGGCACAAAGCTCAGGAGAGCTCTTCTGCTGCCAATTTTCAGCATGCTTCTCACCCCCCCACCTCTCATCACATCACCCTCTGCTGGCTCACACTTCTGCTCTCCCCAGTCCTCTGCTGGCCTTACTCCCCTGGTTCCTGCACCAGCATCGCAACGCCCACTCGTAAGGCTCTGGCAGGACTCAGCAGCCCTCGGGCCCAGGCTGCCTTACTGCCTTGACTGTGCAGGCTCCAGAGGCTGGGCTGCAAGGCCTCCTTGTGACAGCACCCTTCAGCCACGCTTGGTGATCAGGGCTGACAGTTGGCATTTGGACGTCCACATACTTTTTTGTTGTCATTACATATCAGCCCTGTGATCCCAGTTACATACCTTGATTGCTTTCTGATTGGTCTTTTGGCCAAAAAAAGTTCCCTCAGCCTAGCGTTGTTGTGATGACCATAATCATGCTGGGCCACTAGTTCATAAGCCCCATCATTATTAGTACCCTAATGGCTAATCAAATATTAATACATATTTTGTTTAATAATTAGAATGATTAATGATGATTCATTATTAAAATATCATCATCAGTCCGGGCCTCCGCTCAACTCCCTGAGGGCTTTGGCCAGCTTTTGCAAGTGGTACCTGTGACCACTGGTTACATGTGGAACTCTGACCCCTGGGGTAGCTGAGGCCTTTTGTTTTTTGTTCGGTGATGAATGTTCATATTGTGCCTCGGCGCCCACTGCTTCCTGTGCCTCCTCCCCTTGGCTCTCCTAATGTCACATGACTGTCACAAGCTCCCACACATGCATATCACACAGGTGTAGGTCAATGGGTAACCCCTGAAAAACAAAGGGGAAAAAAGGAGAAATGCTCTATGTTTCTGAAGGCTGTTAGTGGGAAAGCTCCATGGTCATATTATGTTTTCAGTGTATGAGGGTGAGCCTCCTAGGTGGGTTCACACATTAGCATGGCACCTATGGCTTCTAGAGTGTCGGGTGTGGAGAAAAGGAGGAGGGCCTAGAACAGGCCTTCGGAGAGTCCAAAGCACTGGCCTTCATACTCATAGCCTTCCCTCCAGGTACTTGGGGTGGATACGGTTGGTCCCCCACTGCCGGAGAAGAAACTGAGGCCCAGTGAGATTACATGACTTGCCTCAAGCCACACAGCCGATAAAAACAGGAGGAAAATCTGGGTCTCCTGCCTCTTCAGCCAGGGGTTTTCTGTTCTGTTTTCTGAAACAGAGGTAAAATTCTCTCTTTCTCTTACCCTCTCTCTCTTTTTTCTCTGGTGTTTCTGGGGAGATGTATGGCTGGTTCCCAACTGCTTCGAGGAAAGCGGCAAAAATCACTCCAGCTAAGTGGGTTTGGGGCATTGACAAAGGAACTCTTGGCTTTCCAGAGGCTACTAATGGGAGCGGGGGCGGGGCTTAGCTGGGGACGGATAGAATCACTTGCAAAACCCTAATAAATCTGCAGGCCCAGCTGTTCCTCATCTGATGATCCTGAAGGGAAAGTGTGAAATAGTAGAGATGCTGATGGGCCTGGGGGGCCCCTTCAAAGGCAACCCGGTTTTCCCAAGGACCCCGGAGCGGGGGTGGGAAGTGTCCGGAAATGTCTGAAAGGCGTTTGTTACAGTTGGGAGGCCTAAGGCCCCCAGAGGCCATACGCACACGTGGAGTGTGCCTGGGAACGCCCCAGGCCTAGAAGTGCTGGAGGGGTGGTCAAGCCATCCTCTCCCAGAGCAAGAGAGCAGGGGCTGGGAGTCAGCAGCCCCGAGTTTGAATCCCAGCTCCCCCGTTCACGGTCTGTGTGGGCCTGAGTGAGATGTTTAACCTCTCTGAACTTCATTTTTGTCACTTGTAAAATGCGGATAATAATCCTCCCTTCGGGATTGCTGTGAGGATTAAACGTGCTAATGTATGTAAAGCTTCTGGCACAGGATAGGCGAGCAATCGAAGTTCTTTCCCTTTCCTTCTTTTTCCTCTTTCCCCTGCCCCAGGGAATCAAGTGAGGCCAAGCCTGGGAAGGAGGAGCAGCCCCCTACCCCACCCCCCCACCCCACCCACCTACTCTGCTGGGTGTGGATGGGGGTGGAGTCTTGCAGAACAGTGTTCACACCTCCGTTGCCTCTCCAGCTCCCCTCCAGCCCCTGCAGGGGCAGGCCGGAGGCGGCGGGTGGGATTGCAGAGTAGTGTCCCTCCTGACCTGACCTTGATCATTCTAGGCCTACAGGAGCTGGGGGCAGAGGGGGGTGCTCAGTCCTGCTGGAACTAGAGGCTTCCAGAGAATGAGCCGTGGACCCCAAGGCAAAGGGCACCCTCTCTGTGGCTGAGGACTCTGGCAGGAGTTGAAAAGCCTTTAATTGGGTTCTGACTCCTCCATTCCCTAGGTGATAGTCACCCATCATTCCCAGCAAATGGGCCAGCCACAAGCCTAGCCTCTGAGAACAATTCCAGGGAGATCTAACCACAAGGACACCAGGCCCTTGGGACATCCCCAGCTACTCGAGCTCACACGGCCTAAGCCAGGATGTGAGAGCCCTGCATTCTCTGGGCTTGAGAATAGGTTCAAGACTTTCACCCACTGGGGAACCCCAGGCAAGCCGGGGAACCCCACTGATTGGAGGTTGCACACCTTCAAAACGCTAACACTCGTCTAAGAGTTATGAAGTTTGCCCAGATCATCCTCCTGTATTAAGCCCTGGTTTGGTGACTTGGCCCAAGTGACACTAATTGGGGCCTGTGGTTTTCTTTTCAACACTGTAAACAGAAAAGTATCTATCAGGTTAGAAAGATTAAGGCCAGATCAGAGTAAGGAGTTGGGCCTTTTCTGGGTTGACAATGAAAAGTAATGATATGTTAGGAGAACGATACACTCAGAATACACAATAGAGAATTTTAGTTAGCCATACATAGATGCTCAGGTCTGGCTCCTGGAAGAACCTTATACCCAAGCCTGAAAGGCCCCAGCTCTGAGCCTCCTTGTAGGGTCTGCATAAGCTTCTACCCTCATTTGGAGATCAGATGTCCAAAGAATGGGGCAATGGTGCATGATTTTAGAAACCGTGGATGCGCTTGGATGTATGGGTATGCTCGTATTCAGTGCATGTGCACAAGGCCCATCTCATTATGGAGTCGGGGAAAAAGATGCCAGCTTGATTTATAAATCTTGGGCCTTTAGACATATGGCATGTAAACCTCTGTTAGTACTCTCGTGCTGAATCCTGCAAATGTTAGTGGCAAGACTAACATAAGAATGGCCCCTAGTAGATGCTCAGTAAACTTTTGGGGAATGAATACTTGACCCAACGCGCACAATAACTCAAAAGGAGGAGAATTGGCAGAGAATGGACCAAACTGGCCAGAATTTCCCAGAGACCAACTCTTCTGCTGTATTTCCAATTCTGTTGAGACAAACAGCATAAATTCAGTGAGGGCTCTCTGCACATAATTCCCCTTCCTGCATTTCTTTTCCACTGTTTCCTGTCTTGGATTTTTCTCTTTCCTTGTCCCTTTGACCTTTTTCCAGCTCTGATTCCCTCCCCAGCACTTTCTTCAGTTGCTCAGGCAGGTTGTTCTCTCCTTCCCACAAGTCAGCGGCAGAGGTGAGGAGCCATGGGCCCTGCACTCACAGGCCTGGCTGGCACTGGGTTCACCTGGGCTTGCAGCCTCAGAGCAGATCCTGGTACTGACCTGGGCTCCTCTCTCCTTCTGGAAACTTCTATCTGGTTCAAAAACGGGTGAGGTCAGGAGACAGCAGGGTGAGATGGGGAGCAGAGGTGGTAGCCCTCTTGAAACAAAGATGGGTGGAGCTGCGGTAAGTAAATGTGACGAGAGCCCTTAAGCCGCAGAGTAATCCGGGATGGCAGCCCAGCTGCTCCCCTCCACATCACTTGCTGCCACTGGCTGCCTTGTGTCCCAGCCCCAGAAGGAAGTCCTTCCTCACATCTAACCGATACCCTTCCTGCTGTGATTCCTGCCTACTTCCTTCTGGTCCATGTGGATGATGCTATCCTCCTCACCTGTCCACTGGCACCTCCTCAACAGGCCTCTCCTCCAATCCCTTCGGCTCACAGGCTCCGGGGAGTGAAAGCAAACTTTAAGAGGATGTTTAAAGTTTGGCTTCTCATCACCACATCTCAGCTGAGTCCATAAAACCGCCTTATAAAGCCCACTGGCCAGCCAGCTGCCCTCAGCCTCAGGGGCCTCCCTGTTTTACGACCGGCCCCAATTCAGACACCAGCTGGATGTAGGAACTCGCTGGCTTTTATGAAGAGATGTTAACGAGAAGCATCTCTTCCCTTCTGTCCTGTTCCGAGTCTCTACTCCTTCTCTCATTCATGTGCTTCTTCAGTCAACAACCGTTTACCAAGCACCTCCTCGAGACAGGCTCTGGGTCAGGCCCTGGGGTGGGGGAGATCACAGGTCAGAGCTGGGGTGAGGGGTGGTTCTACCTTGGAAGGGCTGACCCTGCAGGAACTAGAACCTGGGTGGAACCTCAACAGTAGCTGTAGCAGCTAGATCACACTGCACTGTCAGTGTTTGTAAATTACACAGTAATTGTGAAACAGTGTTGGAAAAACAAACAATTACAGAGCGCCTGATAAGAGCTGCCACAAGATGTGCTCAGAGAGCTGGGAAGCCTTGCAGAGGAGACTCCAACTGTGCTGAGGATCAGGGAAGTCTTCCCAGAGGAGGTGCCCTTTGAGCTGTTACCTAAAGGATACTTAAGAGTTTGCAAAGCGGGCAAGGTGGGGCAGGTGGAGGAAATGATAGCAAAGGTCAGGCCTTCTTTTGCTAAGGACTGGGAGTGAGGGCTGGGTAATTAGTGCTGGGCTCCTAGCAAAAAGCCGGGGAGCAACAGGGGGTCAAGTCTTTCCATCTGTGAAATGGATAGTGTTGGTTAGTTAAAAGAAAAACCAGAAGTACTAATAGCTGGCACGTGACTATAGCCTTTCATCATTTCTAGCCACTTTTCATATGCATTGCCTCTCTCTGTGCTTACAATGCTATTTTAATCCCCATTTTGCAGATGAAGAAACAGTCTTAAAGAAGTGCAATGACTTGTGGCTGGAGACCCAGCTGGCGAGTAGCAAGTGTGGAGCTTGTATTCCAAAGCCAGGGCTCTTTCTCTGGGTCAGTTTGGAGGTGCTTAGGGGAGTGCTGAGGGATGAAGGTGAGCAGTGGGGAGGGAGGAGCCAGGGCAAAGAAAGCATTCCCTCTTAGGAGCCTCTGTTTTGGTGTCTGTATCCCACTCCTCTCTGTGCACCACCTAATACTGGGATGAGCGCTGGGGTGTGGCAGGTGAGAGAATATAGGCAGGTAAAATCTGAGATTCCTCGATTTCTCTGGGAGCAGGGGAAGGAAAAAGAGGACCCCCCCAAAAAGTAGACTCACCTGGAGAAGAGTCCTTGGCAGCATCACATTTATAGGGGTCCCTAGACAAAAGGAAGGATTTAGGGAAAAGACACCGGGATCAGCCATGAGCCCCCAGGGCAGCCACTGTCTCTGGGTGGGTGTATTCAGGGACTGAATACCCCCTTCTGGCTTGCCCTTGTGCCCTCCCACCTGCAAGGGGCCAGTCCAAGCCTCAGATTTGTATGTAAAACCCCAGGGACTAGGGAGAAAATCTGAACCCACAGACATACCTCCATAGTCAGCTGCTCAGAATGGAAGGGGTGCAGGGAATAGGGACTCAGGCACGCAGCATCACACTGTCCCAAACACGTGGAGGCAGTCGTAGACAAACAACAGCCTGCACTCATACCTGCTCACCTGGACTAGAACACACACAGCCCCTCTACTCCCACCCTAAACGCAGCTACACACCCCGTCCCCCACAACCTTCTTCTATACACGCAATCGAATCCCTATCCCACCCGCACGGGCCCACTCATCCTCACACACAAGTATGAGCACCACATGGGGCGACTAGCATTTACAGACTGCTCATACACACGAAAGCACCACTCCCCAGGTCCACAACAGCATCCAGGGCCACTTGCCCTCTCAGGTATATGACTATGTATGGAAATAATGTTCACACACGGCCCTGTGGGCCAGAGATAAGGGACCCAGAGAGCACTGGGGTTTAAGCTGAGGTGCCCAGCAAGTGTCCCCAGCCTGGCTTCCCTCAATCTTGTCATTCTCTTCTCACCCCTTCACTCACTCTCAGCTCTGGCAGATAAGAGTTGACCTGACCGGGACCAGGTCTCCATCCCTATCTCCAACCCCGTAAGTGCCTGTCAGGACAGCAGGGACACATGTAACATTACCCTCCCCCTAGCTCTACCACCATGCCCAGTACCTGGGGCCAGAGAAGTGTGGGGTTAAGAATGGCTGCCTGGTCCCAGGGTCCCTTCTGGTGGGGGACTGGGTGCCACCGGAAGCCAGAAACATTCCCCCCAGGGCCTCCCTCCTCAGGCTTCTGTAGGGTGGGCTGGGAGGGTCGGAAGGGGTGATGCCGAACCTCCAGTGGGCAAAAGGGGCGGCATCTTCTGGCCAGCAGTGTCTAAGTCTCTCTCTCTCTCACACACACACACATACACACACGCACACACTTACACACTCACACTTTCATACATTCTCACACTCACACACACTTACACATACTCTCACACACTTACACACACATGCACACCTCCCCCACTGTAATTAAAACAGTTGCTCCAGCACCAGGGGAACGGCCGTGATTTATGAATGGGAGTTGGTGTAGAGAGATTCCAGCACCATCTGCTTGGAAGCAAACAGGAAGCACTTCAACGTGCTGCAGACCTGGGGGAGGGAGCCAGTTGGTGGAACAGGCTCATAAAAGCCCGTCCTAACGGCCACAGGTGCTCCTCCCTGCCCCCACCCCCAGCTCCCCTTGGTGGCACACGCTCCCCTAACTAAGGCCATGCTGCCCAGAGGTGACGTGGTGGAGGGAAGAGCCTAGACCTTCTAGCAGACCTGCGTGCAAATAGGGAGAACTACTTACAGCTGGGCTCCAGTGTATTCTCTGTAAGATGGAGGAAACAGCAACAGACAGCTATAATGTACTTAACATTTACCACGTGCCTGACCAGGTAAACTGTCTTAGCCCCATTTTACAGATAAAGACACTGAGGCTGTGGAGGTTAAGAGACAGCTCCAAGTTAATGCTCGTGAACCACAGGGCCACAGCTTGAACCTGGGTCAGCAGAGGTCTCTGCTCTGAACCCTTTTTTTCCCACAATGCTCCCCAATATAGAAGTATTGGGGATTAAAAGAGTTAAGTATTTTTAGTGCCTGGCCTATGACAGGTGCTTGGTATGCGTTAATTTTCTTCTTTCCAGGGATCTAGTTCTGGAAGCCAAAAGATTGAAAGACCAAGTAGGGAAGAGAGCCGGTGCGATATGTTGTGATTAGCACTTGGTGCTTTGGGCAACAGCAGCCATGTCAGGCCAGTCCTGAGAAGTTTAGAATCATAATCTAATGTCACCTACAAAAACAAAAAGAGAGAGAGCTACCACCTTTTAACACCCAATTGTTGTTGTACTTCACAGTGATGAGTTTTTGGTTGTATGCAGGGCTCATAAAGAACTGTCACCATTATATGGCCAATCTGAATTTAGTTTTTCTCTTCTTCCGTTGTCAGTCCCCAGGGTGCTTAATTATATCTCCCCAGTAGTCGTTCTCGACTAGAAGTAAGATTCAGAACCACCTGACATGTCTAAAAATTCAGCAGTCCTGACCCTCGTCCCCCACCTGCTACCTCCAGATCCCTGGATGTAGCCTCTAACCTTGAAAGGTTCCCCACGTGCTTTCAGGGTAATTCCTACCCCCCTTCCCTCAGCCTTCTATCTGCAAGTCATAGCCCTTCAGATCCAGAAATCAATAGGAATTCATTGACTCTATAACCAGAATGCAAGCTCCTCCCCACAAAGGCCGTGTCTTATTCGTCCCCACGGCCCCTTCAGAGGTCTTGCCTTCAAGAATGAAGTCGTATAGGAAATACAGACTCTTAGCAACCAACTTGAAGACTGGTGAACACACATGCCAAATGGAAGGACCAGGAATCTTGCTATCAAAGTAACTGATAGCAAGAAGGAGAGATGAGAAAGGAGGTGACATCTTTTGGGGGGGGGGGCTTGAAGGTCAAGCAGGATTTTGATAGGGGCTAGAGGGGATGAGGCATTTCAGACAGAGTAAGCTGCCGTGATAATTGGATACCACCATGCCTTAGCCTATGACCTAACACTCAGCATCTCTTCGTATTGGCTTAATTTTCCATGGGGGAGTTGAAAGATAGAAAAGTTCTGCATGTCCCAAGGAGATGGGGAAGGGGCAGAGAAGGCTGGCAGATGGTATAGCTTCGTCCAGAACAGCCCTATGCTGTCAGTATCCCAAGCTGTAGTGCCCAGGCTCCTCTGTGCCGTGTGCATGGCCCATTTTTCAGCATATACAGGATCCACAATATATAGGGGCCACAATCCACTCTACACACAGAGTCCTGCCCTACCACCTGGAGGGGAGAAAATTTAAATATTGGGGTGTGTATACATAAAGATTAAGCAGAGTCCTTCAGACTCAAAGAACAATGGAGGCCAAGAAGACAGTGAGCAGGTGAGCCTGCAGGGGGCGCCTGGCCAAGCTGGGGAAAGAATAAACATTCTCCCACCTTCCTCCACCACCTCAGTCCATTATACTTCCTCTCCCACTCAGAATCAGACCTCCGGGGGCCCACCGTCCAGCCAGTATGCTCTTTACCCAACCTGGCCTTATCACCTCTCCACCCACAGGTCACCCAACAACTTTTGAGGACTTGGTCACCGGCTCATAGGTTTCCTCTGCATCCTAACACCTGCCATCATGCTAGGTAACTTGAATGTCCACAAAGACACCCCGCCTTCCTCACGTATCGGCTCCTCTACCTCCCCATCTTCAGTGACTTTCTTCCCGTCACCTCAGCCACCCCCACATGCTTCCTGGAATGTCGCCTATAAAATCTTAAACTCCAATATCCTCCTCTTGGACCACAGCTTCTTTCCTTTCCTCCCACAAAACCTGGTCTCCTCTCACTGAGATTTCTCCAATTCCTGCATTCTGTCTTGCTCATTCAACTATGGGACCAGAGCACTGGCTTTGGACAAGGCACTCTGCCAGGCTGTCAGCTACTTCCTGGCTCTCTTCCTCCCCTATCGACCTGCCTGTGATTGGCCACATCATTCATTCTCCTTGGCACCCTCGATTCCCACACCCCCTTGCCCTGCCTTTCCCAGCCCTGGAGGATTCCAGTCATCTGCTTTCTCCATCATGATTCCCAGGCTACGAGAAGGCACAGGAAAATCACCCAACCGTGCAAACTGGTGCCACTCCAGATTTATGGTCCCTGACGTCAGCCAAGCCCTCCAGGCTGCTGGGCCCCTGGTGGTCAGCTCCTGTTCTAAACCTTTCCCACCCTTCCAGGCTTCTGGCCTGCCCCTGCCTCACATATACTCATCAGAGAAAATAGAGATCCTCCAACCAGACCCCACCCCCAGGTTTCCTCCGCTCCTCCTTTGGACTTAACCCAGACCCAACCACACCTATTTCCAAGGCCCTGTTTTCACTTCACAGACCTCCAGCTCTCTCTCAGCTGCTGTGACACCACCAGCCTCTTCCAGACTCCTTACTTTCTGATCACCCCTTCCCTATCTCTGTTGCTCATTCCTCCTCCTCTGTCATTTGCCTCTGTGTTTGGTTCCCAGGACTCCACCTATGACTACTGGTCTTGCCCTGGCTCCTGCACCCCGAATTTTCTCATCTAAACCCATGGCTTCTTGCTCCAGTAGCTCTGATATCTGTAGCTCTGTGTCCAAGCTTGTCCTGCTGTCCTGGATGTTTGCCTATCTATCCTGCAGCAACACCAAAGCAGCATGTCCCCAACCAGGGCTCTTAGCATCTTCTTCATATCTCAAACCTCTCCCTCACACCTTCCTTGGTCCCTGGATGTTCAGCTATAACATCCCTGTCCACCCAGCTCTCCAAGCTAGAGAACTGGGACTCGCCTCAGCTTCTTCCCGCCCCTAGCTCCATCCCCAGTCACCACATCCCATCCACCTGTCTCAGAGATGGCGCCCAGACCCACCCGTCACTGGACTCTTTTCTCCAGTCCCATTCAGTCGTTTGCAATAGCCTCCGACTGGTCTCCCTCCCTCCAAATGCTCCTTGCTCCCAAGGAGCATTGCTCCAAATTTAAGCTCTGTATTTAAGCCAACCATCCTGTGAGGGCTCACAGAGGCCTTCACGTGGACAAGTCCAACCCCTCCCTGCTTGCCTTTCCTGCCTCTTTTGCCTGCCACCCTCAACCCACTGCCTCCAGGACATGCAGGAACTGCCCAGAAACCCTGCCTGTGAACGCTCTCCCTCCCTCTTCCTTGTCTGGTGACTTGACCCTCCAGGAGCTAACGGAGAGGTCACCTTCCCAGACACCCCAACTCCTGAGGCAGAATCCACTATGCTCTTCTCTCTGTTCCCCTGTCCTCAGTTTACCCAATCTGTGCTATCTCTTGGTTTCTGTTTGGGGCCTTCATGAACAATGCCTGCCATGAACATTCTTGCACTTGAATTCACATCTGGGGTGCTCATATCTTTGACTTGACTACTTAAATACTGGTAGGCCACTACCAAAGAGGTATTTGAGAACTCCTGTTCCACAGCTTCCCCAATACTTGGTTTTAGCAGACTTTTACATTTTTACTAATCTGGTGAATATGTAATAAAATCTCATTGGGTTTTTTTTTAAGTTTATTTTTGAGAGAGAGAGAGAGAGAGAGAGAGAGAAAGAAAGAGAGAGCACGTGCAGTAGGGGCAGAGAGAGAGAGAGAGAGAAAGAGAAAATCCCAAGCAAGCTCCATGCTGTCAGCTCAGAGATCAACGTGGGGTTCGAACTCACGAACCATGAGATCATGACCTGAGCTGAAATTAAGAGTTGGTCACTTAACTGACTGAGACACCCAGGCGCCCCAAATCTCACTGGGTATTAATTAGCATTTGTTTCATTACTAATCAGGTCAGACACCTTCTCATATATTTATTGGCCATTTGAATGTTCAATCCTCTAGGCCAATTTTTCCACTGTGTTGTCAGTCTCCTGCATAGTCCGTTGTAGTTCTTTACACACCTTCCAGAGATGAGCCCTTTGTTGGCTGCATGTGTTGCAAAATCTTTTCCCCACTGGGATCTCCCTTTTACTCTCTTAATGGTGTCTTTTGAAGAACAGAACTTCTTGATTTTAAAGTACTCAAATGTATCAGTCTTTCCCTCTATGGTTGGTGCTATTTTTGTGTGTTGTTTAACAAATCTTTCCCTGCCCTGAGGTCATGGAGATATTTTTCTACATTGTCTTATAAAAGCTTTCTTGTTTTGCTTTTCACATTGAGGCCCATGTTCCACCTGGGATCCCACAGCACTTTGTACTTAACTGCTAGAGTACCGCTAACTCCATCTGTTTATGTGTCTGTCTCCCCAGCTAAACAAAGACTTCCGTTAGGGCAAAGCACAAATGCATTTTTTAAATCTCTGCGTCTGGGGGTCTTAATACAGTGCCTTGCATACAGTAGGTACTCTATAAATGCCCTTAAGTACACAGATTGCAGAATCTAGGTAGAGCTGCTTCCAAACTGGAAGGCCCTCTCTTCTGAAAGCTCCTACCTTTGCTGACTCCTGCCCTCCCTTCGATACCTAATGTTCATTCCACAATATGCATCAAGCAGGACCTGGGCACAGTCTAGATATGTACAGCTAAAGATGGTCAAGTCTCAGACTTCAAGGAGCTCACCACCTAGCACTTGGCTTTCTGGCACTGCCCAGAGGGCCACACACTGATTTGGGAAGTCAGACAGATCTGGGTTCAAATCCCAGCTTAATCATCTGCATGACCTTGGGCAAGTCACTTCAGTTTTCTGGGGTTTCGGCTTTCTACTTTGTTAAAGGAAGAATAACAGATCACTTCCTGGGTTGCTGTGAGGACCGAATGAGACCGTAAATATAAAAATACCAAACAGGTGCTGGACGCATGGCTGGTATCCAAAAGATTGTGGAGTAAAGGACAGAACGAATGAATGAATAAGTGAATGAAGTGGGACAGGGGACAGAGAGCTGGAACTGGCAGGGGCAGCCGGCAGGATGCAGGGGCCGCTTGCGGGTCTGTGGCAGGCCTTCCTTGTTGTCACAGTAACTGTTGTCAGCAAATGTCTCCAAGACAGGAATCCCCTTCAGGGCTCCCTTCCCCAGCCCACTGCATTTGTTGACTCAAAACCTCTCCACTGCCAATTTAGCCTGCAGTAAGGAAGGGGGTGGGGAGGGGGAGAGAGGTGTAGGAGGGGTGGAACTGTATAGAAAGGGGTCTTTGTCTTAGTACTCTGTGGCATTTCGAATTTCAGCGGAGTTTTTTTTTTTCTTTTTAAGCCTCCTAAAGAGTTGAGTGGGCTGCACTTGCAGTGGGAGGTATCTGAATTAGACATCAGTGAGGACTTCCAATAGGCTCTGTGTTGAGCAGCGGGACAGTGGAATGCGTTGCCAAGGCCCTGGGAAATCTACCTGGGGCTCAGGCATAGATGCAAGGCACCCTCCCGGTGAGAGTCTCCAAGGGCCTCAGCCCTGTGGTCCCCCAGAAGCTCCCTTCCTGCTGAGAGTAAGAGGCTCCACGTTCAGGAAGCTCCTCTGGACCCAGCAACCCCTGGCCCATCTGGCTTCAAGGCTTGGACCTATCACCCCCTGCCATTGGGTCTCCCTTCCTGGGACTCCTGTTGGGGCAACTCTGGATCCTGAAGGGACCAAGGCTCTCCTCTGACTTGCAGAGCCCTTCCAGCCAGCCCTGCTTTCCACCCACAGTTCCCAGCCCAGGAGAGGAGCCTCGCTGACAGGCCCCGGCCTGCCCTGGTCCCCTCGGAGCATCAGGCTGGAGCCTTCCCCCCTCAACACCCTCTCTGTCCCTTTAGGTGGTTTCCTAGCTCCCTTCATTAGGTGTGTACATGTTTGTTGACCTTCTCTCAGGTTCTCCCGTACCCATATGTCTGTCTGTCTGTCTGTCTGTCTGTGTATGTCTCTCCTGACACCTGCCTTCCTCTCTCTGCCTCTTCCTGTCCTCTCTGCCTGCCTCCCTTTTGTCTCTTCTATTCATCTCTCTTTCTCTTCCTTTCTATGATTTTGTTTCTGTCTTTGAGCGTCTGTAAACCTTTTTCTGTGTCTTTCAGTCTGTCTTTGAGTCTGTCTCTCTTTTGGTGACTGTGTCTCTATCTCCTCTTTTTCTCTCTGTCCCTCTCTCTTTCTCCATGTGTCTGTCTCATTCACAGTCCCTGCCTAGGCCTCTAAGCCTCTGTCTCTGCCTCTCTCCCTCTGAGCCTCTCACTCTCCTGGACTCTCAGCAGACCAATGTCAGAGCCAGAGCCTGCCCAGCACCCCCCACCTCCGGCATCTCTGCTAGGGTCAGTCTTCACTAGTAGCTGCCAGGTGAGAGTGCCCTTGTGTCCCCTTGCCCAGCCCTATGAGCTGGAGTCTCAGCAGACTGCAGCCCATCTTCACTCAGCACCTGCTGAGGGATCCTTTCCCCCCACTCTTCCAGACTTGAACTCAGCACCCCTGGCTCTCCCCTCCGAAGACCCCAAGCCCTGGCTGTGAGCCCAGCACTGCTCTGAATTTGTGGGGGCTCTCTGGCAGGAGCTCCACACCACCCCCCCACACCCCTTGGGAGTTCACAGGCCAGATGAGGTGATCCCACACTCACGAACAGGAAGCCGTGTGGACCATGCAGGGCATAAGAATCTGAGGCCTGGTGTGGGCCACAGACTGGAAAATCCCGAAGGAAAGAGTCTGTGTCAGAGAGGTGAGGCTCGTGCTGGCCAGGACTGAGTCAAGTGGAGAGGACGTTCAGATGAGAGGCCTGAACTGGCAAAAGCATGGAGGTGGGAATAACTGAGGGACCCTTGAGGGGCAATAGTGCTGTAAGCATCTAAGAGCAGAGAGAAGATTGAAAACCTGGCAGGTGGAGGGACGCAGAGCTTTCACAAGGGACAATGATATTCACCCCAGGTAAAGAAGAGAGAAAAAGCATTGCAGGGAATGTGGCCAGGCAGGCAGAGAGGCACGGAAGGGCCTGCTGTGCTCAGGGAGCCACTGGCTCTGTGCAGTGGGGAGTGGAGCTGTAAGGGATAACGAACAGAACGAGGAGGCTGGCGTGCCACCCAAGGGGTCTCCCCTCTACCTGCTGGCTACCGGGGAAGGGTTTTGAGCAGGAGAATGACATTGTCAGGTTTTTGTTTTTAATTTCACTTTTTAAAAAAAATTTATTTTTGAGAGAGACAGAGAAGGGGAGGGGCAGAGAGAGAGGAAGCGAGAGAATCCCAAGCAAGCCCCGTGCTGTCACAAACTGTGAGCCAAAATGAAGTCAGATGCTTAACTGACCGAGCCACTCAGGTGCCCTGTGGTTTTCACTTTTTAATACATCACTGACAGCCGTTTGGAGGATGAACTGGCAGGGAGGGAAACCAAGGGAGGGAGGCCAGCTAGGAGCTACTGCAGTGGTCCTGGCAAAAGCTAAAGAAGGGCCTACCGGGGCTCTGCTCATGGGGGTGGGGACAAGAGAATGCTTGGAGGGCACCGGCTGAGGTAGAATTTTGACTCCCAGCCAGAAAGAAGGCAGGGAGGAAGGTAGGGATGTTCGAAGTTTCCAGCAAAGGGGACACAGGGGAGGAGGAGGTATTTAGAGGAAAATACCAAGCACTTTGGGTTTGACATATCTATGGGACTTCCTGGGGGTAGAGCTCTCTCCCCCAGGGCCCCTCTTCAACTCCTGGCAGGTGTGGAGGCCTAGAGAGGGCCCAAGTGGCACAGAGAAGGCCAGGAGCTGGCAATCCCTAGGGCTGAGCAGAAGCTGGGCATGGGTCTGATCTATTTATGGCTGGTTCCAGCTCCTAAGCAAGAAAGGGATAAGGAAACATTGCCTGGTGACCTCTCTTGACTATTGCTTCCTCAGTGTCTTCTCACCCACGCCCCCTACACACACACACACACACACACACACACACACACACACACACAAATTGGGTCAGCAACACACCAAATGTTTCAGGCCAACCAACAAATATTTTCAAATGCAAATTCCCTTCCCTGGTCCCCACACAACTGCTCTCTGAGCAGCTGGAGGTGTAAGGGGGGAGGGGGGTGGTAGTGGGGAACAGCAAAAATAAATCCCATTTTCTGCTCCTTTTCAGTGCCGGGCTACAATCCCCTACTAGCTTCCCTCCCTCTCCGAAGATGGGGGATTCGATTGGTCTCAGGTTTGGCTCTGTCTCACGGGGAGGGTGATGGGCAGGGCAGGGACTGAGCTGGGGCGGGGGGGTGGAAGTGTTCAGTGACAGGGCTAAGAATAACAGCCTCCATCAGGAGGCCCGGCACCCTCTTCCACTTGCCATGGCTCAGGTTGTTCCGTGTGTGCAGGAGACAGACAGACAGATATGGGGTGTCTGCACAGGGCCGTGTGTGTTTGTGCATGAGACAAGGACCAAAGCTGGGGGTGGGGGGCGGGGGTAGAGCTGACAGGCAAATGGCTCGGACGTGACCGGGAAAGGCTGGAGACAGAGCAGCCCTGTGTGACAGCGAGCCAGCCGCGAGAGGGAGAGAGGGAAAGCACCAGCCAGCATGCTGTGTGTGTGTGTGTGTGTGTGTGTGTGTATGTCAGAGGCTGGAGTGGGTGAGGGGAGCATGCTGTGGTGGAAGAGGCTGTGGTGTGGGCGAGAGAAGACCGGACAGGCAGGGGAAAGCTGGGTCCCAGTGTGCGTTTGAGTGGCCACGATGGGGGAGTGGCAGGGGAGGGCCTGGCAGTTAAGCCTCTCTCTGCCTGGAACCACGAAGAAGCCACCCACAAGGGGCAGTTCAGGTGCTGCCTTCTCCTCTCCGAAGGGCAAATGAAGAGGGAACGTGTGGTGTGTGCTTGCTCATGGGTGTGACTGAGGGTATGGAGTCTGTATTTCGTGAGGGTGTGTCTTGTACAAGTGTCAGTGTCTGTGTACCTGTATCTCTGCACGAGTGTGCGTTAGAATGGGTCTCTGTGTATAGAAATTTGTGTACATGTCCGTTTGTGTGTGTGTGGTCTTTAGAAGTCTTGTGTATGAATGTGTATGTCTGCGCGTGAGCACGTATGTGTATGCACACGAGAGTGTGTGTGTGTGTATAGGTATGAGCCGCAGAGGGGTAGGGGTGGGGTCAAGAGCCTGCTGCACTTCCTGCCCTGCCCAGGATGGGGCGGGAAGAACGAGCACCAGTGTCTGCTGACCACGATGAGTCCACCCGGCCACCTCCACTGTTAGCTGGCAGGGCAGCGATGCCTCAGTTTACCCGAAGCCCGTGTAGGGGGAGGGGCATACATTGGAATTTCTGTATGGGAATCACGAATGCCGTGGGAGGTTCTCAAACAGACTTACGGTGCCTTCTTTGTCGAGCGGTGCGTCGTGTAGAGTGTGGTGCCCCAGCCTCTCGTCAAAGCAGCCGCCTGGGAGGATGGCGTCTTCCCAGGACTTTCAAGGTCTGGGCCCCCCGCCTTGCCTTCAGCGGCCAGGAGGGTCCACCTAGCCCAGGTATCCATCCATCTGTAACATCACCTAGACGGGTTCTTTAATTCACGACTTTATGAAGCCAACTAAATGGTTCATTGAGAATGACTAAACTCAACCTTGGAAAGAAAATCATAAACATTTTACTACCTGGCTAAGCCAAGCATGATTACATGTGGAAACTATGGACGCTACTCAGTGGGATTTTGATATTAATTTCCAATTTCCTCTTTACTGAGGAACTGTTGAAAAGCCCGTCTCTGTGCTATCCAGGCGAGAATCCACATTCCGCACACCGTCCGCGCACACTCCACTGCTCACCGCCCTGTCACGCCGTCCCCCTGCCGCGCCACGCTGGCTCTTCTGGAGGTCTGCCTTGACCCGCAGCCTGCAAGGGTGTGCTCGCTCTGGGTTAATTTGAGTGCAACCTCTGTCGGCTGTATTAAGGAAAGCTGCTTCAGCTGGCCATTCTCTCTGAAAACAGCGGTAGCCTCTGCCACAAGGGGTCCCTCCCTCTGTGGGCTCCCTGCTGAGCCACTGCTCTCTGTCCTGTTCCTAGGCACGGGATGCCTGCCCACTCGGGCCTGTCCTTTCTGCTCTGCGCACAGGTGCCAGCATTGCATGGAACAAGTAGCTTCAAGTGGGAAATCACTCTGGGGTGGGGGTGGGGGGGCCAGAACACGGTTTGGAGACAGGCACGCACACCTCAATTTATCTCTCAGCCCTGCTGCTATGTGACTCTGGGCAAGTTAGTTATCCTGTCTGTGAAAAAGGTATAGTCATACCCTTCTTGAAGATATGAAAAATGAAATAACATATTCATATATAAAGGCCATGCACCCAGAAGGTATTCAGTAAGTGATACTTATCACCATTCTACCAACAGAGGGGATTTGGAGAACATCCACTGTTCACCCAGCTTTGGCTGTAACTCAGATCCCCTGGACAGCTGTTTGAAGTGCAGATCCCTGGGCCCAGGGCCTCTGCCTCGGTAGGTCAGGCCTCAGGCCCTCCATGTGCTCTGGCTTCAGGATGCCAGACAGTTTATGGAAAAGGCTGGGCTCTGCCCACCTCCCTCCCCCTTGCTTGCATTTCAGAGGCCCTAATGTGCGCCAGCTCCTGGGGACCCCATCGCAGGTGAGGGCCCTATTGAGTTTGACATCGTCCTCACCCGAGAGCACCTTGGCGGCCGCTTTGGTTTTGATTACAGGCGGCCTGGCACCGGGTAGCCGTGGCCTGTTCACCTGAACTGCCGGCACAAGGCACAGATGCTAATTACACGGGTAAGTACTTACAGATTTCCCAGGAACAACAAAGATAATTTGTTTGCTGCATGGCTTGTTAGGAGGGAAGCCGGGCTCTGGTGGCTGGGTGGCTTGTAGATTAGGCCCATGGCCTTTCACCTCCTCCTGCCCTTGCCTGCTGGTTCTCCCAGCTGTGCTGATTAGAAGCAGGAGAAATTAAGATCTCTCCCTCACCACCACCCCCCACACACACACACAAGCTGGAGGAGGTGGGGGGAGGAAAGAGAGATCTGGCTGCGAGGCTAGGCCAGGCTGAGGACATCTAGCAGGAGTCCCGCCTGCCCAGCCTGGAGCACGTGGAGACAGTGCAGACAATGAGCCGGAAGCAGGGCTTTTTCTCTGGGTCTCCCTGCGGACACACACAACATTGCTGCCATGGCTGGTGTGCAATGCCAGCAGGCAGGCCGGGTGGGGGGCAGAGGAGGGATGAGAAGGGGTCACGCACAAGGGCTGTGGGAGCTGGGGCAGTGGGAAGAGCTGGACAGGGAACTTCCTGGGGCTCCCACAAACGGTGGCAAGAGGGTGGCTGCCATGGGGAGGGGCGGGAGTGGCACTCTATCCAGCTGAAAACAGGGTCGTGCCAGATCTCTGGGTCCGAATGGCATTGCGCACGAGGAATTTCGCCATGGAAATTAGCCAGAGCCCATCTGCCTAAGAGCAATGCGAGAGGCCCCATGAGAAACCAGACATCGGGGCAGGAAGTCCTCTCTCTCCTTGCTTCCTTCTGCCTGAGGGAACAAGAAGGATGGGATAATTACTATAATTATTATTAATGTTGGTATCCTTATGCGTTTATGTGTCTTTATGGTTTTACACACTAATAGTCACTATTTATCAATGGCCTACTATGTGCCAGACAATGAAATGGGTGCTCTGCATATGTGATTAGGCCTATAATATAGAAGCCATTAGCTCCATATTACAGATGAGGAAATTGTTGTTGAGTGAGGTTAAGTACCTTGATCAAGGTCACACAGAAAGACACAGAACAAGGATTTGCACCCAGGGCCCCAAGTCTTCCCCTGGCCTCAGGTGACAAGCATCCCTTGATGGGCTCCTCCCCTTTGGGACACTGGGGTGTGTCAGGACCAGAATGCAGGTCTCTGCCTCCCTGGCTTTCTCGGAGAGGCTGGTAAGTGGAAGAGACTGGGGACGGAGAATGAGTTATGTGTCCCCTGTCAGGTATGATGATGAGCAGACTTACAGGGGAGTCCACCCTTATTCCGGGAAGGTGGAAACCGCATCAGAAAAACCTTGCTATGTTCCAGTGAGAAGAGCCTACATCCTGGGCCTCACACCCCTCATTTCTCTTAAGCTGCAGGCGACTTTGCAGATAGATGGAAACTCTGTACGGGGGCTGGGAACCTGGTCTCCCCCCAGTACAGAGGCCAGTCTAGGGTGGGCATCGGTATGGGACCTGAGCAGCTAGCAAGCTACTGGGGGGGGGATGAGATCAATAAAATGACCATGCCAACCCTTTGATCACCTGCTTTCCATGGCCCTGGACTAGCTCTCACACTACATCTATTTATATCTTTTCATTCTGGTTTCACTAAGCATCATGCCTCTATATCCCCTTGAAAAAATGTTAAAAAGCTGCTAGTTTGGGAGAATTTGTTCAAGGCAAGTAAATTCTGCCCATGGCCACCCCCTTCTACCTCTCCACTTCTATCCCCGGGCCTAAGACTTCAACCCCTTAGCTGTTGAGAAAGAAACCTCTCCTGACATCATTAGTGTGTCCAAAAAGCCGTTTGCACATATTTGTGTTCCTTCCAATTAAGGTGATTCATTAAACCTCTGGCAGAGTTCATTTTTATTCCTTGATAAGAAATTTCAAATAAATACCTTCAGTCATGGAAGGAATCCTTTGACAGAGCACATGTCCTAATTTTGGCTGATGGAACATAGTCCTCAAATCATCAGCTGGGGATGTGCAGGAGAGACCTAGGGGCAGTTCTGCAGACTTTGTGCAAGGGACGTGGGCAGGCCAACTTGACTCTGGTCACTTGGTGGGAAGCAGGGGAGCTCGCACTCTAGCCTGGGGGGCTGGGGACAGCACCCAGCTCCCAAGGTTTCAGCAGGCCCCGCAGGCCCTGCAGCCCAGAAGCAGAGGCTCCTTTCCCTCACCTGTTGTGGAGTGGGGTAAGTGAACACTGAGTTGCTACCCGGATAAAAACCAGCGCTGTATTTTCTGTTCTGAGTGACTGGGGAGGAGTGTCCATCACTCCAGGCACCAGGCCTCCACAGAGGAGGCCACGTGGCTACAGAAACACACCTTGACGGAGACTCGGCATGCTGAGTCTATCCTCAACTCTGCAACATGATGATTTGGGCTCCTCGATGCTCCTCTCTGAGCCTTGGTTGTCTTCAAATGGAAGACATTTCTCAGGCACCTACCATGTTACCAGATTTGTACTTCTAAATCTTACCAGCAACCCCAGTTGGCCCCATTTTACAGATGAAGAGATTACTGCTCAGAGAGACTGACTTGACCAAGGCCATATGACTATAAGGGAAAGATCCAGAATGAATCCAGGACTCTTGGCTTAGGATTCTCTTGAGACCTCAAAGGGCACCAGTAATCAGCATTGCCTGAGCACAAGGTCCTGGCCTGGTGGCTCTCCTGAAAAAACGAACAGGGCTCAGGCCTCCAAGTCTGAGGCCCACTGGGAGCACCCAGAGCTAGAAGGGGATACCACCCAGACTGTGGGTGGGCAGGCAGTAAATGTTCCGGGCTGCAAAAATCCACCTCTCCAATTCGAAGAGACAGCATTGAACTCTAGTGGGACAGGACTAGAATCTGAATTCCAGGTGCCGAGGAGATAGGACACGGTGGTAGAGTCCTAGATCTATTAGGAAGCATTTGACTACAAGCAACAGAAAATCTAACAATGGTTTAGTCAAATAAGGCGGTGTTTCTCCCAGAAAACAGGAAATTCGAGGTAGGTGGTTGATGGTATTAATTAGCCACTTAAATAGTACTATCAAGGATCCAATTTCTTTCTGTCTTACCTTTCTGCCACCCTCACTATGTTGGCTTTTTGTCCTCATGCTTGTCTACCTTTATGATATTAATGTGGCTGCTGTAGCTCCACACATTACATCTGCATTCAAGGAAAGAAGGAAGGAGAGATGGGACCAATGGCATTTCCTCCCATAATCAGGAAATCAGAAACCTTTAGCTTCCCAGTTGAAAGATTTGATAAACAGGTTGAAAATGTAGAAGAAAGGAAGGAAGGAAGGCAGGGAGGGAGGGAGGGAGGAAGGAAAGTAGGAAGCAAGGAAGGAGAAAGGAAGGGAGAGACCTGGGGGAAGAATAGAAGGAAGAAAGGAAGGAAGGAATTCTTCTCAAAGCCTCCCCTTACATCTTTTTGGACAGAATGGAGCCATGTTGTCACTTTTAGCTGAAAAAGAAGCTGGGAAGCAGATTATCTGGCTTTTACCTTCTATGGTGAGAGAAGAGCAAGTAAGAAGGAGATTGAGAAAAGCTATTGGGTTTACCACCAACAGAATCTGCCATACAATTCTCCATCTTGGCCATGTCATGGCATTCAAGGGATAAATCACACAAGTCTGTCCCAGTCCATGCACCTTTACACATGCTGTTTCCTGGAATTGGGACCCCCCATCCCATTTCTATACCTCTCATATTTGCCTAACAAAGCCCTCAGTGTATTCTGGAACTATACTTTTAGAAGCAATTTGGCAACATGTTTCAAGGGCCATAAAAGTGTTCATAAATTTTGACCCAGTATTTCCACTTCTGAGAATTTATTTGTTCCAAGGAAATAACCCAAGGGGTGGGGGGAACTACATGCTCCAGGCTGTTCATTGCAACTTTAGAAGTAAGAAACAACCTAAAGATCCACCAATAGGGGAATGGGTAGTTAAATCATATAGTACACTCATGGCATATTGCACAGCCATTAAAAGTGATCGTTATAAATTTCACTTAGTAATATAAAAAAGGACTATGATATAATGTTACATTAAAAAACAAAACATATAGGAGCGCCACCCCTCCCCCCCCCCCCCCCGGCTCAGTTGGAAAAGCATGCGACTCTTGATCTCAGGGTCATGAGTTCAAGCCCCACGTTTGGTGTAGAGATTACTTAAAAAATAGATTTTTAAAAAACCTTTAAAAAATACATATAATCAAATACATTATTCAAACTGCATACTTGTCTTACACAGCCCAGGCTGCCATAACAAAATATCATAGACTGGTTGGCTTGAATAATTGAAATTTATTTCTCACAGTTCTGGAGACTAGAAGTCCAAGAGGTCAAGTTGCTGGCAGGGTCCAGGCATGGTGAAAGCTCTTTTTGGGTTTCAGATGGCTGTCTCCTCACTGTGTTCTCACAAGGCCTTTCCTAGGTGTGTGCAGAGAGAGAGAGAAAGAGAGAGAGAGAGAGAGAGAGAGTTCTGGTGTCTCTTCTCCTCCTTATAAGGGCACTAATCCCACCATGTGGCAACACTCTCATGACCTCATCTTATCTCCCAAAGGCTCCATCTCCAAATAGCACAACATTTGGGGGTTGGGCTTCAACATATGAATTTTGGTAGCATACGATTCAGTCCATAGCAATACTTACACTTATGTCTGCCTTGTGGACAAAGACTTGAAGGGAATTCACAAAAGTCATTGACTTAGGGTGATGGGATTATGGGTAATGTTTTTTTCTCTCTGTCATTCAAAATTTTTGTAATGGTCTTATGTAGGTTTTTTTAAAGTTTATTCATTTTTGAGAGAGAGCACACGCACAAGTGGCAGAGGTGCAGAGAGGGAGAGGGAGAGAATCCCAAATAGGCTCTGCACTGTCAGCACAGAGCCCAATGTGAGGCTCGAACTCACAAACTGTGAGATCACGACCTGAGCTGGACGCTTAACCAACTGAGACACCCAGACGCCCATGGTGTTATGTAGTTTTTAATATAATGCATGTATTGTGGGGTAGGATAAAAAATGATCCATCTTTTTTGATGTGGCCTCAGCTCACATGCCACCTTCTCTAGAAAGCCTTCCTGGCTTTTCCCCAAAACACCTTTGCTGAAGTTATTTTACTGGACCATGTGCTCTTCCGGAGCAAGGGCCATGAGTAATTCCCCTTTGTTCCTGACTACGATAAACCAAATGGCATAGGCTGAGAATTCAGACAAGGAGCCCAGTGTTAGGAGTTGGAGAAGGGTGGGTGATGTGTGCAGTCAGGAACCAGGCATGGGATTTGAGCAAGAGGAACACCAGCAGGTTCAATCTTGAACACAAGGGACACAAACTGCTGGGCACTGAATAAATCCAGTCTTTCTAGTAATTTTAAACTTAGTACTAGTAGGAGTAGTAGGAGTAGTAATACATATATACATACTCATTGTAAAAAAATAATAAAATGTTTCAGATAAAGCCCACCTTGCTCTTACACAATCCTACCTCCTTCCCCAAGGATTGTCAGTTTGGTATGCACCCTTCCAGAATATTCTTACTTATGCACATAGTTTCAAAGCAAGTGCCTGTGTTTACGTAAACGGAGGGAGATTGTTCTGTGACTTGCTTCTCTTTCATTATGAGACCTTTTCACTTCAGGATGCAGAGGTCTGCTTCATCTGTTTGAACATCAGAAAACCATCACTAACATGGATATTTAGAAATGTATCTAGCTCTTTCTCGATCAATGAGCATTTGGGCTGTTTCTGATTGTTCACATTTCTGCCACTGCCATCCTGGCCCCTGTGACCGGGCGGGTGTCTTCATGCTCCTGGAGCATCTCTCCAGGCAGAGGTGTGGGATCGCTGTGGTGAAGAGTCTGGACACTGTGCATTTTCACAGGCACTGCCAGACCACGCTCTATAAACACCCTGACAACTTCCATTCTTACCAACAGCGGAAGAGGTGTTTGTTGCCCTTAAATTGTTGCCAATGGTAGCTATTGAGAATCTTTTTAAAATTTTGCAGATCTGATGGGTGAAAAATGTTAACTCAGTATTGGTTGACTTGCATGTCTTTGATGACTAGAGTGGCTGAGCCTTTTAGACACTTAATTGGCCATCTGCAGTTCCTCCGAGGGGAGCTGTCTGTTACCGACCATCGCTCATTTTTTCTAGGGTGGTTTATCTCTTACTTTATTTGTGGGAATTCATTACATATCCTAAATATTAATCCTTCCATTTTTTCTGTCTTGCAGATGCCTCCTTCCAGTGTGTCACTTGTCTTTTAACAGTATTTATGGTGTCTTTTGTCATTCAACAGTTTCAGATTGGGACATAATCAATGTTAGCAGTCTTTCCCTTTACGGTTTCTGTGTTTTATGTCTTGCTAAAGAAAGCCTTTCCTACCCCAAGGTTATAAGCAAATTCTCCTATATTTTCTTTTAATAGTTTTATAGCTTTGTTTTTTCACTCTGAGCTCTCTAATCCATCTGGAATTTATTTAGTGAGTAGTATAAAGCAGGAAGTAACTTTCTGCTTTTTCACAAGGATAGCCAATTGTCTCCACAGAATTTATTGAAGAGCGCATCATTTCCCTACCGTTTTTATTTTTTTTAATGTTTATTTACTTATTTTGAGGGAGAGAGAGAGAGAGAAAGTGAGCATGAGCAGGGGAGGGGTAGAGAGGGAGAGAGACAATCCTAAGCAGACTCCCGGCTGTCAGCGTGGAGCCCAACACAGGACTCAATCCCACCAACTGTGAGATCATGCCCTGAGCTGAAGTCAAGAGGTGGGCGCTCACTGACTGAGCCACTCCCTACTGATTTTCAATGCCACTTTACCACACCGGATTCCTCTTTATACAAGAGCCCTTCCTACACTCTGTTCTGTGACCTTGATCCTCATGTCTTGTCTCATGTCAGCACACCACCATTTTAATTCGCACAACTTGGTGGTGTTTTGTTATCTATAGGGCATGTCGCCTTGTCCTTCTTTTTCAAGTATTTCTTGGCTATTCCAACTGTTATTCTTCTTCCACATTAGTTTTAGAATTGGCTTGTTAAATTTCACACACACACTCACAGGGACAAATCCTGTTGTGATTTTGATTGGCATTATGTTGCATTTATAGAATTATTTGGGAATTATTTGGGCAGAAGTGATATCTTGGGCAGAACAGTATCACATGTTCTCACTCAAGGGCTCTGTCTACTTACGGCTGCTTTTCTGTCTCAGGCCTGATTCTGAGCCAACTCCACTGCTTCCTAGCTCTGTGATCTTGGGGGTGCTCAGCCTCTGAGTCCTGGATGAGGCAGGAGTACTACCTCCTGTCCCAGAGCTGATGGAGGACTGACTGAGAGAAAGTGTGTGAAAATACTGGATCTTGAGCATTTTATTTAAGTTGACCAACCCAGGACAGTGAGTTCTTTGGGTGGGTGTGCGTTTGTTTGTTTGTTTGTTTGTTTGTTTGAAGTGGGCTTTACACCCAGCATGGAGCCCGATGCAGGGCCTGAACTCACAACTCTGAGATCAAGAGGAGAGCTGAGAGCTGAGATCAAGAGTCAGAAGCTTAACTGACTGAGCCACCCAGGTCCCCCAACAGGGAGTTCTTTGAACAGTCCTAAGAGGAAGAGGAGAACACAATGGTTTCATTTCATTAGATTCAGGGGGTTTACAGGGTGGAAGGTCAGCATGGAGAGACAGTCAAAGAATGAACATGTTGAGCAAACACTGTGTGAGGTACTTTACATATATTACCTCATTTGTCCTCAAAACAAGCTGGTGAGGTAGGTACTATCATCTTCTTTTTATAGCTGAGAAAACGAAGACTCAGACAGTGACCTGTCTGGACTGAGTCAAGGCTCTACTAAGCTGCAACCTCTGTCCTGTCCTGTCCTTCCTGGCCTTAAAGCCAGTGCTGCTAGAGGGTCTGCTGAAGTCTAATGAGCATGGGATAGACTTAGCCCCAAGATACACACGTGAGCATTCAGCACTTAGCACAGTGTCTAGCACATATTAGGAGCTTGTTGAATTAGATTGGGACAAAGTCCAAATGTTATAATGCGAATGCTACAGATAGTACAGTAACTGCTAGACAGAAGAAGAAAAGGATCTGTGGACTGGGGAAATCAGGGAAGGCTTCCAGGTAGAGGTGAGATTGGAACTTGGCCCTGAGATATATAGAGGATACAGACAAACATAAAACAAAACAAACACACACACAAAAAAAAAAAACCCAGAGCATTCCAGAATCAGAGCTAGTGTGGCCAATCAGAGCTAATCGAAACCGACTGGCTGGATAGGCAGTGTGAACAGAGAAAGGCATTTGTCGATGACTAAAGGCTTGGTTAGGCTGGGTGGTGTCTCCAGGCTGGAGCAAAGCTGGGAGGCCAGAAAGTCATGGACTTGGTATCTTCTAGATGCATCTAGTTCCCCACAGTGTCCTAAGGTGAAGCTTCACTCTCCACAGACAGCCCTCACGACCCGTTGCCATGGCACCAAAACACACAGACCAGTGTGGGAAGTCAGCTGGGAGGGGCAGGAAGGGGCTGCTTTCCCCATGCACAACGCCTGCCCCACACTGCATGCTGACCCCATCTCTTCACTCTGACTTTGACCCCCTACTCCATGCATCACTGGGTATACATTTGGGCATCTGGGAATGAGCTGTGTTTCCTTAGGGGGGTGCCTCCGCCTCTCTGAACTCAGGATATATAGTTTCCAGGTAAGCACAAATTCTCCTGATCACAGCATGGTCCATTTTGCTGTCACTCAAAACTGCCTCACGGCATAGCCACCATTAACACCTTCATACACTCTGAGAGGAAAAGAGAAATAACCCAGTACATGCCAGGTGCTTTATATACACACTGCCAGGTTGAGTTTAGGGGTTTAAAAAACCAAAGCACATCAGTTCAGGTCCTCTAAGAAGCCAGACCCTGAGGTGGGATTAGATATACATGAGCTTTATTTGTGGAAACATCTGTAAAAAGAAAAAGAGAATCGAGCCAGAGAAGCACAGAACTGTCAAACCATGACATGGGTCCGACCTCTGTGAGGGACAGAGGGAAGGAAGGACTGTCAGATGAGCAAAGTCTCAGATTCCATCATGATTCTAAGGAGGATTCGGCCAAGCCAAGAGAAGTCCCTGAGCTAAAGTCGTCCCCAGAGAAGGCCTGCATCTCTCAGGAATGGGACTGTCTCAGTGCCCCTGCTGTGCTCAGTGCTCAGTGAAGGGGGAGCAGCCCATGAGAAGTGTGGCCACGGCACCAATGTACAGCACCCGGGCTCCTTGGTCAATTAAACTCCCTGCAGCTGAAGATCTGAGTGGCGCATTTTCATGACTGCCACCCAAAGCAATGTGGCACTACCACTTTCTAGATTCTGACATGACTTAAGCCCAAGAGAGGCTAGATGTCAAGGCAGAAAGAGGAGCTTGGGCAGACCTCACTGTAAGGCTCCTGCACTTACTAGCTGCATGATCACAATTAGGTTTTTCACTCATCTGACTCAACTTTTCTACAAAATAGGGTAGCAACAACCTTTTTCGTGGGTTGCTAAGAAGATAATCGAGGGCCTAAAACCCTCTCTTCCCCAGCTCCACTGGAGGAAAACTAGATGCAACTGACTGAATGAGAACCTAGGTCAGAGGCCCAGAGAGGGAAGCTCCTTCCTTTTTCTGAAGGGAGGGTCAGGAGGTCAAAAGACTGAGAAACAAGGATAGAAAGGAAAGCCTCCCTGAGGCCCAGTCAAGGTAGACAGAGAGGTGGTATGGTCATTTGCCAGGAAAAGTACAAATTCTTCTGCACCGTCTGGATACTAAGTGCTTCCTAATCTCATAAAAATGTACAGGTTCTGCAATTATCTCAAAATAATAAGTTTATTCACAAGATGTATCAGTTAAGAATGTTTTCAGCTGCAAATATCAGAAAAGCCAACTAATTGTGTCTCCCCCCCCCCCAATAAATTGTGTCTTAAGCAAGCAGTTCATTTAATTACCTCACATAACAACAGGTTGGAAGGTAGGGGGGGTCTGGGGTTTGTTTAGTTCCTCCATAATGCCGTGATGCGGGATCCATGTCTCTGTGCTTCTCTTGACCTTTGTCTCATGGTCACAAGATGGGTGTCACAGCTCCAAATATCACACCCTCATAAAATAGTGTCCCAAACAGGAGGAGAAGGAAAGGTGTACAAGGGGCCATTTCTTCTTCTCTCGTTTCTTCTTTTCAAGCAGACAAACTTTTCCAGAAGCCCCCTAAAGACTAGTCCTTTGTGTCTCATTGGTCAGAAGTAGACCACTCCTCAACCAGTCACTGGCAGAGGTATCTCTGGGCACATGGCTCCTTGAACAAGACCAAGGTCTGTTAGCAAAGACTGCAGGGTTATTCCCTCTTGAGGAGGCAACAAGAGCATCTTCCACAGGAAGAATTTCTAGAAACAGAATGAATCTTTCTATCCTTCTGAGCATAGCTGAGGGGTTGCACAATTATATAAACACATATAGTGTAATGGGAACAACGATAAATAATGTACATGACACAGGAGTCAGGCTAAGAAAGGAATCCATTCAATCAATGCAGGGCGGGGGTTCAGGGGTGACTAGAATAGTGGACACAGTCCATTACAGTGGAGCTGACAGACTCTTTGTCCTGGGGGTAGGAACAGGTCACAGAAACCCTCACAGAATCTATGTCTGAACAGAGCACTGCCAAATGAGTAGGAGTTCCCTAGGCAAACTGAGTTGGAGATGAGCAGACGCAACCCATGAAAAGCTATGTGTGTGCAGGTGAACAAACGGTTCAGTATTCCTAAAGGTTCAAGTTGAAGAACGGGCAATGTGTAAGACGAGGCCAGATCACGCAGGGTCCGGGAATGTGGATAATGAGGAATAGTCATTCAGTAGCCACCGAATAGCTTTAAGCAGGATATTGACTGAAATAAACATCCTCTTGTAAATGATTAGGACACGACAACATGAAGGGATCTCAAAAACATTTTGCTAAGCAAAGAATACAAACCATATAATTTCATTTACATGAAGTCTATAGAAGAGTCAACATTCACCTCTGATGAAAGCAATCAGTGGAGTGATGGGCCACAGGACAGGGGCTGACTGAGAAGGATCACAAGGAACTTGAAGGGATGATAGAATTTTTCTGTATCTTTATCGTAGTGGTTACACAGATGTAATGTATTCATTAAAATTTGTCAAACTGTATGCTTAAAATATGTGCATTTTATTGTATGTAAATTATACCTCAAGTTTAAAAAAAAAGTATTGGTGGGTCACCTGGGCGGCTCAGTCGGTTAAGTGTCTGACTGTTTCGGCTCAGGTCATGATCCCACTGCTAGTGAGTTCAAGCCCCGCATCAGGCTCTATGCTGACAGTGAGGACCCTGCTTGGATCCTCTGTCTCTCCTTCTCACTGCCCTTCCCCTGCACATGTGCCTGCGCACGCTCTCTCTCCCTCTCAAAACTAAATATAAACACCTTAATTAGTTGATTGATTGATTGATTGATTAAAAGTATTGGTGAAAAGTATCCCGGTGGGTGGATTCTAGGAGGATCTGGGGGTGGGGAACCCCTGTGAAGGCTGTGGGCACAGTCTAGGAGGAAGACCCCAGGGCCTGCACTGAGGCAGGTAGTGGGAGCGGAGGAGGGGCAGGGCTGAGGGGAAGAACGAGGCTGTTTGAGGCACTGGATTTGAGAGGGGCGCAGGAGGGAACGAGAAGACTTCCCTTCTTGTTATTCCGGCTTCTCACTAGGAAGAAGAGCATTAGTCACTGAGACAGACTCCAAGAGAAGGTACAGGTTGGGAGTAAGGAGGAGTGAGCCCAGATGTGGAAACACTTGAGCTAGTGATGGGGATGTCTTCAGGACATGGCTATGTGTGGATTTAAATTTCAGGGAAGGGGATGGGCCGGAGAGAGTTTGGTTCTCAAACGTATGGAACGTGGTCATCCGAAAGGACCAAACTGCATGGGAAGAGGTGGGAAGAGGCAGGAGGGAGAGAGCCCTGGGGAGTTCCAACATCTAAGTACTAGTCAGAAGAAAAGGTTCTAGTTCAGGAAACTGTGAAGGACAAGTAAAACACAAGAAAAGGGCTGAGGTAGCAGATGTCATCACAGGAGCCAGAGGTAGGAAGGTCAAGGAGGAGAGAGTGGTCAGTTATATTAAATGCCTCAGAAATGTCCATAGACTCAGAGAGATGTATGGATAGATCTGAGACCCACACACATGGGTATAAGAGGCGGTGTTCAGACTCCCATTTCCTGACTCTTGAACCAGGGCTTCCTATAGCCTTTGAATCACTGGGCTCCAAAGGAACAAGGAAAATGCAGGAAAATTAGGGCACCTGGCTGGCTCAGTCAGTGGAGCGTGGGACTCTTGAGCTCAGGGTTATGGGCTTGAATCCCACATTGGGTGTGGAGATTAAAAATAAAATGAAAGAAAGAAAGAAAGAAAGAAAGAAAGAAAGAAAGAAAGAAAGGAAGGAAGGAAGGAAGGAAGGAAGGAAGGAAGGAAGGAAGGAAGGAAGGAAGGAAGGAAGAAAGAAAGAAAGAAAGAAAGAAAGAAAGAAAGAAAGAAAGAAAGAAAGAAAGAAAGAAAGAAAGAAAGAGGAAGGGAGGAAGAAAGAAAAGGAAACGCAGGAGAATCTACAAAGGCCCCTCCTCATTTTTTTTTTAGTCAACACCGCCCATGGAGCCTCCATGTCTAAATTGTGGCTCCCTAGAGCAGTGGAGTACCATGTAGCAGTTTTAAATAAGAAGGAGGACCCGTATGTACTTCTGAAAGATGCCCACATGGCTGACTACATGTTTTGTTAAAGGAAATTATGCATCTGGGAGGATGAACATCAACATGTCACCAAGGTTAATTCCGAATGGTGGGATCACATTTGATTTTTGAAACTGCTTTTAAATGTTTGCTAATCTGTATTTTCCATTTTTTTTAACATAAAAAAATTTAATCTAGTGTGTAGAGGGTGTTTAGCTGGATCCTGGGGGAGAAGAGAACAGCCCCGTCTTGGCAGTGGGATGTTCAAAAAGGGGCTCATGGGTTCCCACTGTCATAGCCACTATGAAAGGCAAGGGATGAGGTCCCAAGCTCCTCTCAGGGATGCAGGGACACTGGTCAGCCAGGCTGAGTGCAAAAAGTCATCACTGGGGAGGCAAGTCTGAAGACCACAGCAGAGGCCTCGGAGCGCTGGGCCCCCTGCAAGATCCACCCAGACGGTGGGACCTGGGAAGACTATGGGCCCTCACAGAGTACAAAGGCTCCGCCTGCCCTACATGGCCCATCCCAGACATCCCTCTCTGCCTCTGCATATCCTGTTCCACCTGGAATGCCCTTCTGTATCCCCGTTCTTGGCAAACATCTTGCTAACTCCAAAGACCCCGCTCTAGTATGGCGCATAGCATACAGTGCACACGCCAGTGTCTTCATGCCTCACAACTGCCACTTCTATGTAGTTGCCCTGATTTCAGGTCTGTGTACCATACTAGCCGGTGTGCCCCCCGGGTCGTCCTCACCCCGACTCTCAGGAAGACCCATCTACCCTGTGAACCCGCAGCTGTCAGGGCCCCAGACAAAAATAGAAATTCTAGAGGGAATGAGGGAGTCTGAGAATGAACAAATGGGTCCTTGCACAGGGAAAACCCTCCACGTTAACCAAACACTCCTGGTAAGCGTCCACACCCAAACTCGGGCACCAGCCACCCGATCCAGGTGCTAGTCCCCTCCCTCTGTGGTTACCCCAGTATGTGTGCCAACTAGGTATGACACACACACTAAAGCTGCTGGAGAACGGAAGGGCATAGGAGAAAGGTGACCACTGCCTGAGAGAAAGGGAGGAAAAACAGGAACTCAGGCAAGATGCAGAAACTGGCCCTTTCTAAAAGCTTTCCGCACCAAGCTTTGGGAGCCAAGATGAAAAGCACAAATACTGAGTTTAAGAACCAAAGGCACTCTCTAAGGAGAATTGGACATTTCCACATAAGGCAACAAAATTAGGAGAAGAGACTGAAACTCTCCTGATGCATAAACCAGCTAAAGGAGGCCCGGAGATTACTTGCTAGTTATGCAGCAAGCTTCCCAGAGAGCTAAAATGAAAATGGCCGTGCCAAAGAAAGTGGAAATCAGGCCAGGTTACGAAGGAGGGGCACATACAAAAAAAAATAACAAAAGCCTGCGCAGATAAAATCAGAAGAGTCGTTCAGAGAAAGAAATGAGATACAACTTGCACAAGGCGGCAAAAGAATGAGAAAAACATTTTCTAACTATAACAGGCCAACGAAAGGGGATAAGGAGATTGCTGGCTCCTTTTGAGTGGGGAGAGAAAGCCTATAAGCAATGACACTAAAAAAGCAGAGGCTTTTATTTTTTTTCTTAGCCTAAAAAGGTCAGCTGTGATCTGAAAACTGAAAGAGGCACCGCATGGGATCATGAGAAGGCAGGAAGCCAAGAGGGAAAGAACTTGTGTATTCACATCCACAGGCCCTGATGACTTACATGCTTAGGTACTTAAGGAATTGGCCCAAGGTGGAGTCAGCTCACTAGCTCTCGCTCTGAGGGGATTTATGGAGAACTGGTGAGGAGCCTGGAGACCGAGGGAGACCCAGGCAGCCTGTCCTTGCCTCTTTTTAAACGTGGGGGAAAGCAGATGTCTCTGGAAGTGCGTGGCCCATCAGCCGAGCTGCTATAATAGAAAACTACTGGGACACGTCGTCAAAAAATCAATCTGCAAACACTAGGTCATAAGGAATTAGGTAATAACCAGCACTGCTTTCCAAAGAACACATTCTGTCAGAGTAATCCAATTTCCTTCCAGGACAGAGTGATGGGCCTGGTAAATCAGGAACGGCAAGAGACACATCATCGTCCTTAACTTAAAGAACACGGCATTTAATTTCATCTTCTATGAGAAACCTCAAAAGAAAACCTGGGGAAATGGGGTCAACAGTTGGGCTTTCTGGGTTTGGACAAATGACAAGAGATTGAAGGGTTAACCCAAACAGCAGTTCTTTATATTCTATGTAGTGTAGACGGATTAAAATGGGCAGAGGTAGGGGTGGGCGGTAGCAGGCGTTGGAAGTATTAGGGGAGGTGAGGGGTGGCGATCAGGGGCGGTGATCATGGCGGAGTTGGTCCCGGTGTTCCCGGAAGCGGTGAGGTGACGGTGGAGGAGTTGAAGGTGATGATGCTGGTGGAGGTGGAAGTATGGTCATGGTAGGGGTGGTCGTGGTAATGGATGTAGTGATTGGCCATGGAGATGGAGGTCATGGTTGAAACAGAGATGGAAATGCTAATAGCAGTGGGGGTGGAGGTGGTTGTTATAATGGAGATATTGATAGTGGAGGGGATAGAGGTGACGGTGGTTGTGGTGTTGACAGAGGTGACAGTGGTGGTGGTCATGGAAATAGCAACCAAACCTAGCCCGGACGTAGTAAATCTGAGTTTCACAGCCATGCTGTTTTTACCCTTTAATTGACACCCACAATAGGCTGTTCTTTCCACATCTTTGCTGAAAGAAGCTGGCACAAGACCCTAGGCCATTCTGGGTTCGGCCCCACTCTGACCACCTCACTATTACCCCATTAGTCCTGGGGCAACGAGCCCCCTCTGCCCAGATAGGATGGGTGACCACAGACCCTAAGGGGCTGGTGTGAGGGGAGGATTTCCTCCAGCCCAAAGAGGTGGGCACAGCCTGAGAGTCCCTGCCCCCTCCCCCTTCAAGGAGAGGAAAGACTTCTAAGGCCAAGTGGAGGCAGGCTGCCCGTGCCCAAGAGCCCCCCCTGCCCAGGAAACTGTGCAAGCTAGGGTCTGGGCGGGACTTTTTCGGGTTCTGACTTTCACACCTTTTTTGAATCTGAGTTCGATTACTGTAGGCCAACGACTAGGGGTTGGGAACAGTGGGCTAAAGACCTCCCTCCACTTTGGTTTCTGCCAGGATGTGGCTGTTCTGTTGACTGGAAATAAAATTTAAAAAACCGCAGGTCTGTGGGGCAGTGTGCCTCTGGAGTCCCGGGGGCTGCAAGAGAGGTGGGTTGCTGGAGTCGGCATAGGCTTCGTGGCGTGTATGGTGCGAGAGGGGGTTGCCAGCATGGGCTGGACTCCCTGAAAACATTCTCGAGGCTGCAAACTCGGCTCTAGATTGAAAAAAAAAAATTCTTGCCTACCTCCTTGCTGTCTGTAGGACCCTAACTGGCTGTGTGACCTTGGGAAGGCCCTTGAGCCAATTTGGGATGCATGATGTTCTCTTATATATAAGAGAACTAGCAAGTTGGATGAGATAATCCTTATATTTTCAACTATAGGTCTAGTACCCTAAATGTACTTCACACCTCAGCTCTGTCCCCAAGCCCACCCTGCCCAACCCTCTCAAGGCCCAACTCAAAGCCACTGCCACTTTTTTTTTTTTTAAGTAAGCTCTCTACTCAAGGTGGGGCTTGAACTCACGACCCCAAGATCAAGAGGCACAGACTCTACTGACCGAACTAGCCAGGTGCCCCTCCAAGTCACTTCTGTCACAAAGCCCACCTGTACCCAGCAGGCACAAGTGACCAACCTCTTCCTCTGTTACACCCTGTAGGTTTTTCCTACCCTCTGTCTTGAATTGTCACACAGGAGGGTGCCAGGCTCAGTGCCTTCACCAGCTTGTCTGGACCTCATAGGCTTAAACCTCCTTCATCTCCTGTCCCTCTCAGAACCAGCACATGTCTGCCACACAGGATACTACAAGCATAAAAGGCAAGTGAATTTTCCACCTGAAGAAACTGAGACCCCAAGTGACCACATGACTGAGACTAGAACCCAGATCTGTCCCCAGCACATTGGCAGACATGACGCCATAGCAAAGAGCTCACACCACAGTGGTCCTTGCACGGAGTCTCCCAAACTTGCGAATGAACAGACCTCTTAAAAGGGAAGGTAATTCTCATAGATCCCATCTGCAAGCTCCCAGCAGCTCCCAGCAGCTCCCAGGCCCATGTTGGTGCACACCAACTGAAGGAACTGAAATCCTAGTCCATGAAAATGTTTAAATTCAGAGCCCTGTCCTTATAATTGCTAAAATATTTGAATACGAGTAGAACCCAAATTTTAAAAGTATTCAGAGAACTTATTCTGAGGATAGATACCCTAGTTTGTGACATACTGTCCTAGCTAACAAACTAATTCCCAGAAAGGTGTGAATGACATATACCCTCTTCACTGTTGCTAAGTCCCAGGGTACTTTGCATTTTACATGTACCTTTGGATCATGTGGCCCAGTAAGGTGAAAAGGCAGTCTTTGGGTCACCCAGAATGGTAGGAGGCTCTCGGAACCCTTTAAAAGCTCTGTCTAGGACAGCAGTTTATGCTAATATGCAGGTTGGTCATGTATATGCGGTGGGGGTGTAGAAGGGGAAAGGGGAAGGGGAGAGTTTCCAGGTTCTGGTTATAGGAAAAGTATGGCATGCTCAGATTCCCCTTCCAAATTGTCACTCTGTGTCCCGGTCAGCCCTGCTGATGAGGGAGTGCCTTTCCCAGCACTGCATGTGGCTCCCTGCCCGCACGTACCCCACAACCACACACACACACACACACACACACACACACACACACACACACACACATTCTCCCTCCAAGCTGCACTCACATGTGCTCTCACCTCTACAGGGATGAGGCAAAGCCTCTAATCCCCAGAGAGGACCAGAAGTCTAGGAGATGTGCTTTGTTCTGAGACTTGCCATGTAACCTTGGGCAAGTACCCTCTCTGACCCTCCATTTCTCCACCTATGATGAGAGATTCAGATTGGATGGTTTCAGAGATCCTTCCAGCCCTGGCTGTTCTGTGGTCGTGTGATTTCTCCTCTCCTTACATTGTGAAAGGCCCTGGGGTGATGTGGAAGGGGCAGGAGCTTTTGATTCATATGGATCTGTGTGTAAATTCTAGCTCAAATTCTTTTTAGCTGCGTGATCTTAACCAACATATTCAGCTTCTCTGAACTTCACCTTCTCCTCTTTAAATTAAGGGTAACACTTACTATTACATAGGCTACTTGTAAGCATCAGAGACAAAAACAGTATGCCTGGTCTGCTCTTAATTAATGGTGGTTATTATTATATTAGCTAATGAAGGCCATAAAAAATCATATGTGGTGGTTGGAAGCATGGACTCTGAAGCCCTGTGGCCTGAGTTCCAATCCCACCTAGCCACTTTAAAAAAAATTTTTTTAATGTTTAGTTTTGACAGAGAGAGAGACAGAGCATGAGTAGGGGAGGGGCTGAAAGAGACGAAGACACAGAATCTGAAGGAGGCTCCAAGCTCTGAGCTGTCAGCACAGAGCCCAACGCGGAGCTCAAACTCACAGGCTGTGAGATCATGACCTGAGCTAAAGTCGGAAGCTTAACTGACTGAGCCACCCAAGTGCCCCCCACCTAGCCACTTTTTATCTGTGTGACCTTGGATAAGTAACTTAACTCTATGTTTCCATGTCCTCATCTGTACAGTGGGGATCATAATTATACCTATCTCATAGCATTGTTGCAAGTATAAAATTATTTGATAAACTGAAACACTTAGAGCAATGTCTTATACAATAAGCACTCAAAAAAAAATATCAGCTATGGTATTATGAACAGGCTGGGGACAGAAGTCCATATGGATCTGGGGAGGGTACCACCAGCACTTTATATCTACTACCCCCCTCCTTTGTTGAGCCTGGAGTCCCATTCTTTTCCCATCATTCACCTCCTCAGCCTGAGGCTCTCCCAGCTTTCATTTCGCACCCACAACCCAGTGACCCTCATCTTCCCTGTGCCCTCCCTGGAACCTGCCCTCCTCTGCCCCACGTGGCCTGTTAGCCTTCACCAGTGGGTATCTATCTGGCTGCTGGCCATGAGACCCTAGATACCCAGACCTCGCCCAGAGCTCTGGGGGTCCTGATCGACCCGGAGCATAGGAATGTGCACAGAGAAAGCAGTTCCGCTGCTTCCCTTACCTAGATCCTGAGAGCATTCATTCACTGGCATTAAGTTCTTCCTCAGGGCTGCCCTAAATTTGCTACTCATTCTTGAGCTCTTCTTCAGGTCTTCACAAACGAAGCTTTCTTCTGCTAATGGGCCTGTGGCTGAGCTGTATAGACTCAGGAAAATAGAAATGAAAACAAAAGTGAAAAACTCTTTTTGTCCCACTAGATTGGCAAATCTGTATATATTCTATGATACCCAGTGGCAGGAATGTGAAAGAATGAGCACCCTCATATTTTGATGGAGGGAGTATGAATTGATATACCCTCTTTGCAGGGAAGTTTAGTACTAACTTAAGAATTTAAAAGAAGCATATTCTTGGGGCACTTGGGTGGCTCAGTCAGTTAAGTGTCCGACTTCGGCTCAGGTCATGATCTTGCGGTTTGTGAGTTTGAGCCCCGCATCGGGCTGTGTGCTGACAGCTCAGAGCCTGGAGCCCCCTTCGGATTCTGTGTCTCTGTCTCTCTCTGCCCCTCCCCCACTTGTGCTCTATCAAAAATATATAAAATGTAAAAAAAATAAAATTAAAATGAGCATATTCTTGACCCAATGATGCCACTTCTAGGAACTTATCCTATAGAGCTGGCCAAATGCAGGATTAAAGGAGAACAGCATTACAATGTGTGGATCCAGGAAGAGAACATAATTGGGGCTAGTTCTGCAATCTACTAATGGTACTTATGTCTATAACTGTTCCCAAATCACCAGTCTCTGAATAATAAAGCTATAGAAATACTTCTGTTTGCACAAAGATATTCTTACGAGGATAGATGTGCACTATAGAACTGTTGTGACTGCAAAACTTTGGAGTCAATATAAATGTCAGAGGGAGGGGACCAGATAAATAATAAGTGGAATATCTATATAAAGGAATACTATACAACTTTAAAAAATTATATATTTTTTATATAAAATTTTATATAAAATTATATATTTTATATTTCCATGAAGGACATGGAAATATTAGGAGAAAAAAATAACACGTTGCAGGACAACATATATGGTTTGATCTCATTTAGGGAAAGAAAAAAAACAAAAACAAAAATCCCCACCCTTTCCCCCTCCTCTCAGCTGGGTGGAGGCTTCCTGCTAAGTTCAGGCTGGCTCAGGACAGGCTGCCCTGGGTCAAAAGTCCAGCCTCTTCCTTCCAGCCAAATGGGTCAGTGCCCCAGGATGGCCACACCTGGGGAAGGAAGCACTGCTGAGGCCCCAGGGTCAGGTCTCTCTCTTGCCCCATGGAGCACAATGGAAGCAGCCTCCATTCTAAAGCAGACAGACCTGGGTTCAAATCATGTTCATCAATTACCAGCTGAGTGACCTTAGGCAAGTTTCCTCACCACTCTGAGCCTACATTTCCCCATTTATAAACTGGGATGCTAACACCTGCTGCACTCTGTAATGGGAATTAAATGAGGCAAAGTATAGACGGGTGCAAGACCATCTCAGTAAATACTGGCCCTCTCCCATCCCCACAAAAGCTTCTTTTACACTGCTTTCAAATTCCTGCAACCCAGCCTCAGCTGGGACCCTGCTCATCAGCACTTCCGTCACCCCCCACCCTAATGATCCGGTCTCCATAATGGACTCTTCCCAGGTCCACTTACTCGTCACTCAGTGACAACACTGAGGCCTCCTCCAACAATGAGTTGAATAAGACCAATGAAGACTTCCCTCAGGGTTGAAATATCCTCTCCTACCCTCCCCCAAATGTGTCTCCTGTTCTTCTGACATGTGCCCTAGCTCTCAACCCTCACCGGCCTTCAGGACATGACCCCATCAGTCATCTCCCCTTTCACACGGCCATCCCTCCCTGCCACCCCCACCTTATGATTAAGCTCAGGTGGGTGCCACCATAAAACACCCATTTCTCTACCCTGCTCCCCACCCCATCTCCCTGTCTTCTTTAACCACAGTGTCACCTCCTTCTGCCCTCCTGCCATCTATTCGGGGACTTTTGTTCAGTCTCCCTCCCCTGGCCCGCCTCATTTTCACCTCTGGGCAATGGTGGAGACAGCCATAGACCCCTGGAAATGTGCTCCTGGCTTTTGCGACTCCGATGCTCTGCACCGGACGGGATTCTTCTTCCTGCCACACACCTCACCCCTCCTGCAACCCATCTCCCCTCTATCCTCCGGGAGCAACCTGACCGCCAGATTTCCTCTCTTCGCTGAATGACTGAGCTTGGGAAAAAAACGTGACCTGAGTTGCCGGTTTTTCAGAGAAAACTGAAGTCCCCAAGTAACTTCCCCAAAGCCACACAGCGGGTGAGCAGTAGAGCCGGGTAGTCTTTAATCGTGGAATCAAGTGCTTCCGGAAGTTTCTGGCTCTCCGGAACTTCTTCCCTTCAATTCTACACACTTTCTCGGCCCTAGAAAAGTTCAGCCAGGTGCATATTAGCATAAAAACGTCCCTAATTAGTCTCCATTTCCGCCCGGGTGGGTCAACCCAGCCGCCAGGATCCCAGCCTCTGGCCCGGCACCCCTTCCCAACCTCCCCGGTGCCCAGGAATCTCCGAGCACCTGCCCGGAGAGTGGGCGGGCGGCGAGCGCTGAGGCCCGGCCCCTGCAGCACACTGGGCTGGCCTGGCCCGGGACGCCCACCTCCAGCCCCTCTCCCCCCGCTGCCAGGAGCACGCGGCGCGCACCGCCTGAGCGTGGGAGGGGTTGGATTGACCTTGGCAAGAAGCAGCGAAGCCCTCAAAGGCCCCGGCCCCTCGCGGCCGCTCCGGCGCCGGGGCTCCAGTTTCTGCTGCCACCATCTCTGTTTCTCGTCCAGCCAGGGCCCGGGGGAGGAGTGCTGGGAGGAGCCCGGCCCGACCCCCGGCAGCAGCTCTCGGCTGCCGGAGACGAGATCTGATGAGAATGTCTTCCTGCAAATTAAGCCTTCTCGGGACTCTCCATCCGGTGCCGGCAGCAAGCCCGGCGCGCGGGGAGCCAGGCTTGGGGGGCGGCGGAGGGGCCGGCGCGGGCGCAGCAGCGGCCAGGGCGCAGCACCCCACCCTCTGTCCCCGCCCCCTCCCGCCTGCCCCCGGGGTCCGAGCGTGGAGCCCACCTACCACAGCTCCCTGAAAGAGGGCAGCTGTGCCTCTCTCCTCTGCCCCGCTCGGGCCACCGAAGGTGTTCAAGCACCCTGTCTCTCTTCTACCCTTTACTCGAGGAGAGAAACCCTCCTGGGTTCCGGTCCTGGCTCCAACCCCAAGCTAGCCCTGGTACTCGGACGATTGCTTCTCCCTTTCCCCAGGCATAAATCAGGGGCAAGAGCACCCTTTGCCTTCGGCTCTGGTGAGGATTCATAATCCCGCATGCGAAGGACCCGCCACAGTGCCCAATACAGAGTGAGCCTAGGGTCCTACCCGGCTTCAAGCCCTGGAGCTCTGGGACCTCCTCCCACCTCCATTGTTTGCACGTTAGCTATCTGCGTTTTTCTGTGCAAGGGAAGCTAAGTAGAAGAGTCTGCAAGGAGTGTGAGAATTTCAGGTGTATTTGGAAAAATAAGAGGTAGAATTTTGGAGCTCATTGCCATCCTAGAAAAATACTAGACTCCGAGATTTTCTCCAGGAAAACAAAAAGCGATAATGAAAGATCTTCACCTTTCTTTGGCTGTGAACCTATGGGCGATAAATCTCATTGTTGTTTAATAACTTACTTTTATCCCCCATTTTACAGAGAGGGAACTGATTCCTCAAGATTACACAAGTGTTTAAACAACGGAGTTCCCAGTTGAACACAGCTCCTCTCATTCCAAGTCCTGTGCTCTTTGCTATTCCATGTCTTTGGACATGACTATTTTGTACTATTTATAGTTTCCATACTTATCACTTTTTTCCTTAGTATTGGCGAATTAAAAAAAAAAAAAGACTCCAACCTGTTTGTGCTAAAAGGAAGACAAAAGGCAAAGTGGGTGTTTATACTTGCATCTGGGTTCAAAATACGTGACAGGGTGTTGGGGTGGGGTCCGGTGAGCAGAGTGGCAGGGAAGAGGAGATCCCAGGAGCCAGAGTGGCAGGGCATCTAGAGAAGCCGCTGGGGATCCCCTCTGGCTCTATGAAGAGTTGGTGCCTCAAACCCAGCTCTCCCACTCTTCCCACACTGGGGATCCAGGTCAGTCGCAAGTGCCCAGCCCCAGGCCAGCACAGCCCTGCAGTGGGAAGGATGCTTGGCCCAGAGGTGGCTCAGCACTCCCCTGCTCCCCCTTGGGGATATCTGCCCGGCAGCCAGGGCGGGATGCACCTCTGGGAGGACAGACAGAGAGGCATTCAGGGGTTTAGACGGGGAGAGACAAAGGTGGGGAGGAAGCAATGGAATGAGAGGGAGAGACAGGAACCCAGAGGAACAAGGAAGCTATTCAGAGTTAAGAGAGGGGAGGCCGCCGGGGAGAGAAAAGATGGAGAAAGAGGGGAGAAAAGAGAGACAGACAAGCAAAGGGGTGGTGGGCAGAGGGGGAGAGTGAAGGAGTAACAAAGATGGGCAGAAAGGAGACAAAAGAGAGGAGAGAAAAGGAGAAGCAGAGGAGACAGGGAGAGGCAACAAAAAGAGGAGAGGAGAAAGGAAGGAGGCAGGAGGGGAGGGAAGGAGAGGGAGAGGAGACGCGGGCGGGCGGGGGACGGTGAGACCGCGGGAAGCGCTGGGAGAAAGAGAGGGAGACAGTGAGCTCGACGCGTAGGGCTGCGGGGCCGGTGGGTGGGACCGAGTGCTAAGCCTTTTCTTTCTCTTTTTGGGGTGGGCGGCGGATCTCCGCCGAGATAACCCAGCCAAGCCCCCTGCCCCGCGCCCCAGCGAGGGGCCGCAGCTGTATAAATACCGGGGGTGGGGGAGCGAGGCTGCTGCCCAGGGGTCAGCGACACCGGAGAAGGCTTTGCTGTCATTAGCTAATTGAGCCCCAGATGTTAAGAAAAGGTTACGTCCTCCTCCGGAGAGTTTTTCTTTTTAAACACTTTACACAGACTCCCCGGCCAAAATGGCCGGGAGGGCCGGCCACCCCCACCCCGGCCTCCCCTGGCCCCGCCCCCCAGGGCCCGCGGCCCCCACCCCGACCCCCCCATCCTGCTCCCCGAAGCCGCCAGCCGCGGCTGCTGCCCCTGTAATCCAAGTGGCCTGCCCGGAGGCGCGGCGGGGACCACCGGCGGTGGAGCCAGCCCCCAGCCCGGTCCGCGCCGACTGGGAGGTCAGCCCGGAGGGAGGGCGGCTGGGAGCGGGGGACCCCGGGGAGCGGGGCTCTCAGGCTCTTAATCCCCCTGAAGGTTGCAGATCAAAGACGCTGGTACCGAGGCAAAGGCGGTGCGGGTTGGGGGCGGGGGCTGGCTCGGGCCGGAGCCTTCCCCCTGCTCTGCGGGCTGGGGCTCCCTGGCCCAGGACCCCAGGCTGCCAGCTCAGCGGAGGGGGGAGGCTCCGGCTGCCGGTTGAGGACCGCAGGCCTGAGGGAAAGTTGCCCAAGCGCCCCCACAAGGCCTTCATGGAACTTGCCCCTCCCCTGGGGCTGAGGAAGGGTGTTTGTCCAGACCACTCCCAGGGAACAAAACTGTAGAATGCCAGGCACTTGATACATATTATTTCATTTACCCTTCACAAAAACCCAATGGGGTTTTTAAATTGTTGTTATTATTATTAGTTCATAAATGAGGAAACGGGCTTCTAAAAGGTTAAAGACGCTTGCCCGAGGACACACGCGGCTAAAAGTGGCAGAACTAGAACCCCACAGGGCTCAAGGCCTTGCCTTGCTTTTTCCCCTCACTACTCTCCTCCAAACCCCCTACCCTTCCCTCTCCGCTCCCATCCCCTTCCTCTAGCCTCCCAGGCTTCTTCAGCCCCCGAGAAGAGATCCACCCACCTGTGGCCCTGGCAAGTGGGGTGGGGTGGGGGAGCAGCATAGTGCCAAGGGCGTGGCCAGTGTGGCAACAGCTACGGGCTAAATGTGCGGGATGGGGCTGGGCAAGCATGTGCCTGGGTTGAATCTGAGCCGAAGGAATGTTCATGTTGCCCCTGTCCCAGAGGTGGGGCTCCCTGCTCAGAATAGAACCAAGCAAGTCAGAGCTGGAAGGGGCCTTCAAGATGATCTGATCCAACCCTCTTGTTTGATAGATGAAGCTGAACCCCAGAATAGTGATGCGTCCTCATCAAGGTCACACAGCCAGTTGGCGGCAGAGCGGGAATGAGAGCGCAGGCCTTCACTGAGTGCCTGCTTGGTGCCCCACACCCGACTAGCTCTGCACGCGTGATCTTGTTTAACCCCGCAACACTGCAAGGTGGAGATTATCGTGTCTGTTCTCGAGATGAGGAAACTGAGGCTCGTGTCCTGGGTCTCCCAGTGAGAAAGTGGTAGAACTAGCTTTGAACTCAGAACTTCCTCACGATTTCCCTTCCCATGCCCCCCAGACTATTAAGGCGAAGAGTGGAGACTGAGGGATGGGGCGAGACATGTGCTCAACAGCTCTAGAGACACAATAGGAAGGGGACATAGGCTGGGAAACGTCTCATCCTCAGCTTTAGTCTAGACCAGCTCTCCATGACCTTCATAAAGTGGCCCAAATATTGAGGTCCTCCCCAAATTCCATTCTGAGAGGGTAAGTCTGGGGGGGGGGGAGGGTGGAAACAAGGTGGTTAGTGGCCCTTCACAGTTGTGAGGGTCTGGAGATTCAAGAGAGGTCTTAATCCACAGGCTTCTTTCTGATTTCCTACCTAAGTTTCAGCTGAGAAGAGGAACAGGCCCTAAGGCTTAGCTGCCCCACCCCAGAGCCACACCTGGCTTCCGGGGGCAGCGCTACCCCAGCTCCACAGTCAGACTCCAAAAGCTTCATCCTCATACCTCTTCCCCTTCCTAGCCTCCTTCTATGATCCCGACTTACCTTTTCTTAGCTTTCTACTGGCTCCATTTCACTCATTTATCCATAAATGCATTCAACAAAAATTTATCAAGTACCTACTATGTGTCACCATTGTGCCGGCTCTGGGGATACACCAGAAAGCAGACTGCCCTTTAGAAGCTTGCAGTCCATGGGGCGCCTGGGTGGCGCAGTCGGTTAAGCGTCCGACTTCAGCCAGGTCACGATCTCGCGGTCCGTGAGTTCGAGCCCGGCGTCAGGCTCTGGGCTGATGGCTCGGAGCCTGGAGCCTGTTTCCGATTCTGTGTCTCCCTCTCTCTCTGCCCCTCCCCCGTTCATGCTCTGTCTCTCTCTGTCCCAAAAATAAATAAAAAACGTTGAAAAAAAATTAAAAAAAAAAAAAAAGAAGCTTGCAGTCCAGCAGGAAGACAGCATTAACTAAATAGATGTGTAAATAAATTTGTAATTACAAATTGGTGTTGTAAAGGAAAGTACTGGGTGCTTTGAGAAGTTATAACAATAGCACGCCTGAATGTACGGATGAGATGATTATTAAGACAATAATTACCCAAACAGGGCGGCTGAGGCAACTCCTCATTTGTAATCATGCCCAAATTCTACAGTGGGTCTCCAGTCCTCCCCGAATGGTGACCACCCAGTCTGTCCCAGAGGGTCCAGCTGATGATGTGGGTGGGAGTGGGATGATTAGATGATGGCCCCAGTGTCAACAGTCCCCTCTGCTAGCCAGCTCAGGACTGGGGAGGTCCCAGTCCGGAGGTGGTGAGGAAGCTGGGAGAGAGGCAGGTGAGGGCCAAGGCTTGAGTCTGGGAGCACTGGGAGAGGAGGGGGCAGTGTGCCTACTGATGAGTGTGTGAGCCTCCAGCATCACTCCAGGGAAAAATTCCTCCTGCTCTGCCTTTTGACTGGGTCCTCCCGTACACACACTTAAACAGATGCGCTCTCCCTGACTCTTTAGGGAAGGGCTGGACCAGCCCATAAAAAGCATAGTAGAGCTGGACAGGTCCTGCCTTGATATCAAACAGCCTTGGGCTCAAATCCCACTTCAGGCAAGGCTTGACCTCAGGCAAGGCTCTTGGTATCCCTCAGCCTTCTGTCCCCTTTGAGGTAACATGAGCCTCTGCCACGGAGGGCTGTGAGGATTTGATAAACTCATGTGCAGAAAGCACTGAATACAGTACCCAGCCCATGGTTCACCATTAATGAGGGACGGCTGTCACTCTGATTATATAACCCGATAATTAATATATAATGGTAATAAAAGAAACCTCACTCATGCCCTCTGGGCTCCCACCTGGTTTCTGAGCCTCTCTGGGAGGCCACTCTCAGTTGGCCTCCCGTGAGAAGGAGTTTTACAAGTCTGTGAAAATTGTCCCAGCAATCCAAAAACCTCTTGAGGTCCAGGCAAGGCACACAGTAGGTATTCAGCATTGACTGGGGTAGGTGGGGAGAGGTGGAGAAGGAAAGCCTGGGAAACCCCCATGTGTGCCTCCGGGGGTGGGCACAGCACCTCTCTGAGCACAAGGCCGGCCATCCCACCATAGTGGGGAGCTCGACATGCTATGCTGTCCTGGCTCTACACTCTTCAGAGGCTGCAGGGACAAGCTGGAGAGGTCTGACTTAGTTGAGCCTTCCCAGCCAGACAGGGAAAGTCATAGCCACAGCCAGCATGCTGGTTCAGCCTCTGTAGGGCACAGAGTGCACCTGGAACCCATTAGGCCTGGCCAGGCCCTTGTTCCCTCTTGGCATAAATAGAGTGAAGAATTTGTTTTGACTACTTCAAATTGTGCAGATTTTAGGGCCTGAGAATTGGAAGTCCCCAATGCCCTGATGGACAAACAGACCAAGAGACAGAGGGCTGAGGCAGCAGGAAGAGAGTCCAGTCCCGTTCCTGTTCCTTGTTACCATCTCTGCTTAGCTGGGCCTCTGATAATGGTAATAACACCATGCTCCATGGAGTGCGAGCTGCTTCCTCAAGTGTCCTATCTTCTCAGCAACCATGCAAGATAGAAATTAGAATCCCTGACTTCTAGGTGAGGAGAGCTATTGACTTGCCCCAGGTCACTGAACTAGTAAGTGGCCGCTCTAGATTCTACACCAGGTTTGTCTGACGTCAAGGCCAGTGGAAATCTTTCCAGGGACCACCACGAAGACTACAGTGGGGGATGGGGTAGAGCCCGGGGTCACTGTCAGAGACACAAGGCTCACAGAGCTGAAGTCGCTCAGATCCTCACCCCAGCCAGAGGACAGGAGTCTTAACCTCTGCACTGGGCTCCCTCTCCCAAGTTACCAGCTCTTGACCTCAACTGCCCCAGGGAGTTGTGCCCCCCAGGTCAGGGTTGGGTTGACCTTGGCAGGAGGGAGAGTCTGTGGGCCCTGGGATGCTGCCAAGACCTCGTGAAATGAAAGGGAACCTTGTCCTGTCCCACACAGGGCCCATTCTCTGAGCACTCTTGAGCCAGCCTGGCCTCCATGGACCAAGACCTGATCCCTCTGTGCCAGCTATTCATAGACTCACAGAAGAGCATCCGTCGCCAGGGGCAGGACCCTTAGAAGTCCCTGAGCCCAGCCCATAAAGTTTACAGTTATGGAAACTGAGGCCCAGGGAAGGGAGGGACTCCCTCAAGGCCACACAGTGAGTTAGTGGCAGAACAAAGACTCAAGCCCCATCTCTGGCTTCCGAGGGCTGAGCCTTTTCTCCAGGATCCTGGACCTCACTCCAAATAGGTAACCCTGCTTTACTTCCCTCCCTTATAGAGACGTCCACAGCTGTGCTCCCTGACCCCCTCTTCGCTCCCCCAGAAGGACGGGCAATAAATACTTGTTGGATTCTCCATTTGTAACTGTTCAATCTCAACTACCCAAGCTAAAAGGGCTGCCTTGTGAGGTAATGAGTGCCCCATCCCTGGGATGGTCAAACAGAGGCTAGATGACCACCTGCCATGGAGGTTGCAGAGTGAGGAACTTGTTGTCTGAGAAATGGTCTCCCTAGACAAACCCAGCTGACCTGGCTGGTCTCCTCATAGCCCCAGGGTGACCCAAGTGAAGATGAGGCCTTGTAAGAGCAAGAGGCCCAGAGGGGCTGGCATCTAGTGGAGGTGACAGATTTGTAAAGGTACTGTCTTTTTTTTTTTTTTAATGTTTATTCATTTTTGAGAGGGGTGGGTACAGAGAGGGAACAGAGGATCCGAAGCAGGCTCTGCTGACAGCAGAAAGCCCAATGTGGGGCTCAAACTCATGAACCATGAGATCAGATGAGCCAAGTCAGATGTTCAACCGATTGAGCCACCCAGGCGGCCCTGTAAAGGTACTATCTTTACAAGGATACCCATCACCATTCCCTGTCCTCCAACATCCCATACTTCCTTGACCATGGGGGGGCCCCGTGGTCAGCAGTGTGGTCCCCACAAGAGCCACCCAGCAAAGTACAGGTCCTCTTGGCCCTCTGATTCCACTGTCCCTTGCATCTTGGGACACAGTCCCTTGAGGCCACATCAGGGTATGAAATTCTAGAGGACAGCAAGGCCTCCTGGGAAAAGGGAACCCCAACTAGAGATTTTCAAGGGGGACCAGACCAATCCCCTCCCAACTCCAAGCTGTGCCCTTGACATGGCCCAGCCCAGTGGGTCTGTTCAGACTCAAGAATAGAGAGCTGGAGTAGTAGCCTGTACTTGCTTGCACACTCCCTAACCAAACACATCTACACTCTAGAGATTTCCTGAGACCTAGAAAAGGAGGTGAGTCTGGGAGTGGAGAGAAGATGGGTTGGTCAAAGATATTTTCCTGGAAAATAATAATAGAATGTAGCTGCAAAGAAAACATTTTCTAGGAAACAAACACTGCTGCCTTTCAGCATTCTCTCAGAGGAACAGAAGATACCTCAAAAGTCAGCCCCTTTTGTTGGCTGAAATATCTCAATGTATCATAATGGGGATCTGGTTGAAACGGGGTGAGGCCCAGGTCCAGCAGGGACCCAAGGGCAGCACAAAGGGGTGCTGAGGGGCTCTGGCGGTAGCCACAGGAATCTGGATGGGACAGACTGGGAGGCAGGAATGGGACGCTGTGAGGTGGTACCTAGAGGGGAAGGCTGAGGAAAGACCATGCTGGACCCCTGCAGGCAGAGGCCCGTGGATGGCAGGACTAGGCGGTTAGGGCAGGGTGGCCGATCTTCAAGTGCACATGGCTGGCCACATTGTACTGGCTATATCCTCCTTCTGTATCCCAGCCCTTCAGTGATGGCCCGCAAGGCACAGGCCCAGAGTTCATGTGTCCCCAGCGGGGCAGCAGCCAAGCGGGGCAACAGCTCAGATAAACACCAGCCACGGCAGGAGGGATGAGGGGGAGCAGAACCACTGACATTTCAAGAGTCTAGGCAAATACTGAGGGGGTGGGTTTGCGAGGGCTTCTATGTTTGGGAGCTGGGGACACCTGATCATTATTAATACTTGAGTAATAAAGGAAAGAGGTGATCCTTTGGAAGGCTGGGAGACTTGCAAACACCCAAGAGGCAGACACAAAATCAACAGCCTTTGACTGAGAATCTGCCCCGCCAGACCCTTTACACTACATTGTCTCCTTCATGCTCACCACAGCTCTGCCCGGGAGGTATTATTATGCCCATTTGACAGATGCAGAAACTGAGGATCTGAGAGGTTATGTGCCCCACACAAGGCCAAAGTTATTCAAGGGCAGAGGCTGGACTCTTGGCTATTGTCCTGGCCACTCATGAGCAACAGGCTTTCCTCTGCCAAGCACTGAGAAGGGCTGTAGCAGCGGTGCCAGGGGACTGAACCAACCCCGCACCCTCATACGCCTGAGGTAACTGAGGCCTAGAGAAGTGAAACAACGTGTCTGAAGTCATACAGCTTCTCAGGAGTTGAACCAGGCCAGAATTCAGGGCAATAAAAGTGTTCTGAATTGCTGACCAGAAGGGCATTCCTCCCCCCTCCCCATGCCGCCCCCATCAATCTGTCACAGCCACCCTGGTTCAGCTCCTGTAGTTGTGAAGTTGTTTTCTTAGACTCCTCCCCTGCCACACACACACCTGTTGTTTTGGGGGGCTTGAGGCAGGGCTGTCTGAGCAGGATGCTGCCCCTCATTTCAGCCTTCCCTCCCCCGCAACCCATCGGATGGTCTGTGCCCCCCTCCCCTGCTGCAGCCCCCAAGGGACCCTCGGTCTCTGGTTTTTGTCAGGCCTGAGAGCGGGTGGGATTGATTTATGAGAGGAGCCCCTACCCCCACCTCACCCTGAGCCCTTGGTCCTCCTCCCCCTTCTCCTCCTCTTCCTCTTCCAACTCCTCCTCCCCTGCCTGACTGCCTGCTCAGTTTTCCACAGAGTCAGGATTTCCCTGGGGCCGGGGGCTCCAAGCCAAGAACAACACAAGACCGGTTCCCCCACCTCCCCTGCCCCTCCTATCCCCCTCCAGCTCACTCACCCGCCACAGTGGCCCCTCAGTCGAGAGGAGGGATTGAGAGTAGAGGTCCAGGCCCAGTCTGATCCCGAAGGAGGGGCCAGAAGCTGACGTCCCTCCCATCGTGAGCCACAATTGCCCCCCCTTCCCTCCCTGAGAAGTGCCTTTCTTCTACGGCCCCCATTGGGGCTTGCAGAGACTTTGCAAATCCACACTGGGATGTGAGGAGGACACAATTCTGAGAGCTCAATGAGGTGGGGTGGGGGTGTCTGGAGTGACAAACAAGACTTGTGACCCACACTCTAAGGGGACAGGTTGGTGAAGACCCTTGGGAATCCATACGGAGGGCAAAGCAGAGAGGACTCTGGGATCCTCTCTTGGCTCTGGGACGTGGAAGGGCAGAGAGGCCTCTGAGACCCCCACACTGGAGGTGGGTGGGAATAAGTTCTCCCATTGGTTAGTGGGTTCAGGGAGAAGTGGGGAAGGGGGGGGGGGTCTGAAACAGTCTCTCCTTCCCTCTCCATGGAAAGGAACTTGAGTCACAAAGGAAGAGATGGGAACGGAAGGCAGTACAAAGGCAGACTCTTGCATGATGGCAGTAGTGTTGAAGAAGCAGTAAGCCAGACGGACCCCTGGGCTGGGATCAGAGCAGGGAAGGATCAGGGCAGAAAGAGGGTGGGGAGGTGGGGGGGGGTGTCACTGCTTGTTTCCTAGTCCTACTTCCGGCTGGCTCTGAGACTTGATTTTGGCTCTTGAGGAGGTGTAGAGATATGGAGGTTTGGGGGTGGGGTGGCTGAGAAACCTTGTTTCCTCCCTAGAAAGAGGCCCAGACACCCAGACCATGGCAGGCAGACACAGAGCTTCTCCCTAGAAAAGAGTTCCACGACTCTCTGCCTTTGGCTGGTGAGAAGAGCCTACTGTCCTGTGCTTTGCAACTCCCTCTCTCAGCCCCAGGCACCTCCCCCTCCCCCCATCAGACTAGGCCTGCATCCCTCTCGACAGGCTGCATGAACCCGGGTGACCCCTCCAAGGTTGCCCCTTTCACACAGCAGCTCCTTTGATGAGTCTCTGAAGGCTTCGGTTTTCCTCTGCTGCTGCAAGCCCCTGCCTGGCCCCACAGTGAACCCCCCCCCAACCCCCCCTCCCCCCCCCCCCACCCTTCCCTCATTTCTGACCCATGCCTATCCCTAGCTCTGCCTGGGAAGGAGAGGCATTCCCCAGACTGCCCAGGGCACCCCCTCCCTCCCCACCAGAACATCTCCCTAGTTAGAACAAGGAATGAGAATCCACGTTTTAAGTCACACCTCAAAGGCTCAGCGATGGACTCCTTCCCACCTAGCCCTCTTGCTGAGTTCATCCTTGCATCTCAGGCTTAGCACAACACAGGGGACTCAAAAAGGAAACAGAAAATTTTGAATGAGTACTTGGTAAGATGGGGAGTCACAGAGACTTCTCTGCCTCAGAGGTAGGGCAGGAACAGGGGAAGGATGTAGGAGGATCACAGCTGGGCAGTCCTAGAGAGTGTCGTCGAGGGGTGGACACCTTCCCTCCAGGACAGGCAGATGGGGTGGCTGGGGCACCTGACTTCTCCCTCCTATACCACTGCAGGCAGTCCAGGGGAAGACAGGGGGACAGCTGCCCCCTCTACCCATCACAGCTCCGACCTGGTCTCTAGGGAATACACAGGGGGAGTCCTGTCCAGCCCCTCCCCCTCAGCCTGGGCCCAACCTCCTCCACTCCCCAAGCAACCCCCCTCCCCCCAGGCCAAATCTGGCCAATTTGTTCTAAGACTGGATTCTGGTTTCATAGCCTCATTTGAATGATTTCCAACCAGAATTCCTGCCTCCTTTGCAAAGCTCTGCCCTCCCATCCCCCAGCCTCCCTGCCGCCTGGGCTGCTGCCTCGGCCAAGGCTGGTATGGAAGGAGAAGCGATGACCTGACCACCCCCACCCAATCTGAAATGACACAAGCCATCCCCCCTTCCCCTCTGGGCACTCCTGGCCTCCACACAGCTTGTAACCCCAAAAAGGAGGCTGCCGGCTCAGCTCTGTCTCAGGCCTGAGAATGTGGGAGCTCAGGCTCTGTTGGTAGTCTCCTCTGGGGCCTCAGTCACCCTACCTGTGCCAGGAGCAGATGATGTTCTAGATCTGAGCCCAGAGCCCCGCCCTCCCCACAATAGCCTTTAGTTGCCAAATTAGAGTGAATGCCATACTACTAGCCCTCCCTGCCTGCCCCTGAACACATTTTCTAGCCCCCAGGAATAGGAAACGCTCTGTTTCAGATACCAGAGAAAGGGTGTCAAGAGGAAGCTTCCCCTTAACAGCCAGACTTGGGGGGGGTGGGGTGGGGAGCAGCCCCCAGGGTGCTCTTTCATTCTTACCAACAGAGAGATCAGGCAGAGATTCTGTTCCCTGACCTCTTTCTAGTGACTGTATTCTGACCCAGAGTCAGAGCTCCTTGGGGTAGGGGGTCTCTCTTCCTCCAGGCCCTATGCCAAGAAGGTAAGCCGAAGGAAGTTTCTCCCTTTGTTTACAAAAGAGGGGTATGAGGCCCAGAGATATTTAGCAAATTATCTAAGATCACAGAGCAGGACTTGAGCCACAGGCTGATGTGTCCACCACCCCACACTGCTAAGTCTGGCTCAGACTGGAGGGCACTCCTCAGCCCTCCTCCCTCCTAGGGGCAGCTGAGCAACCATCTGCAAACCCCTCCCCTGGGAGGTGATCCTGGAGACGGGTCCAACAATCTGTTCTGCAGTTCAGGTGTGTCATTTCCTGAGCCCTCAGGTGGGGGCTGGGGTTGGGTATGGCCCTGCTGGCACCTGTTCGGTACCTTCATTTCACACATGCAGAACCGGGCTTCCGGCACAGGGCTGCAAGTGCAGCCAGGAGCCCCGGGGCTGAGTTAAACAGAACAGCACCCCAGTCCTCCTCACGCCACGACAGCCTCTTGCCTCCTCTTCTAGACCCCTGTGGGCTCCCTCTCTTCAAGGCCCCCCTCTCAGGTACCACTCTTATCAAGTCTCAGACAGCCTGGGTTTAGATACAGGCTCTAACTTTTATTAGGCATGGGACCTCAGGTAAGTTCTTTCCCTGAGCCCATTTCCTTATCTGTAAAATGGGGGAATACTGTCTTCCTTACAACGTCAAAGGTTGCTATGAAGAAAACTACATAAAGTCTAGGGGCGCCTGGGCAGTTCAGTAGGTTAAGCATCTGACTTTGGCTCAGGTCATGATCTCGCGATTCGTGAGTCTGAGCCCTGTGTTGGGCTCTGTGCTGACAGCACAGATCCTCTGTCGCTTCTTTTCTGCCCCTCCTCTTCCCGCACATGCTCTCTCCCTCAAAATTAAATATTTAAAAATTGTTTAGAAAATACAGATTAAAAAGTTTATATATATATATATATATGTATATATGTGTGTGTGTGTGTATATATATATATATATATATATATATATAATTAAAAAGTCTAATATAAGACATAGTCATCCCCTTCTCCTCCCTTCACATATCCTGTGTTTAAGCCTAGTACGAGCCCAGTTTAGGAGGAAAAAGTGTCCCCAGCAGAGTCAAAAGTCCAGCTATTCAATATCATAGATATCTCTGAAATCCAAGGCAAGATCCCCAGCCGCTGTTCTTTCATCTGAAAGCATAAACATGGTGTAGATAAAAACGAGACAAGAGAGGTGAAATAAAACAGTGGGAAGGGAAGGGTACAAACCCCAGTTTCTGGCTTCCTTGAATGCCCATGACCCACACTGAGGTCTGGTTGTGAGAGAAGGCCCATTCCTGGGTCAGGAAGAACCCTCTCCCCATTTTCCTCCCAGGGCCATTCTAGGGTCTCCATGACTCATCCTCCACAACAAGCAGCTCTTTTTTTGTTAAGCACCAAGCTGGGTGCCCTGCCTGCTGGCGCCTGGCCCAGAAAAAGGAGAGTCAGGAGCTCTGGGGATGGTCTGGCCTCCTCAGGGATTCCAAGGCTAGCTCTCACTCCCACCTGCACCCTGATGCTACTTCTTTCTGCTCAAGCCTTGGAAATTTCCAAGGACATGAACTTGTGGGGACAGGAAACAGGACACGGCTTCTCAAGGTGATTCCCATGAGGCTTTGCTGGTACCTGGAGGCCATGGGGACCCTAGACCTGTGATGTAATCATCCTCCAAAACCCATACTCTCCTAAACAGACACGGAGCAGAGGCTCCTGAGTTTATCTTCCCCCAGAAAATAAATAAATAAATAAATCTACATACTTTATTACCTCTTAAAAGCACTTTGTTAATGGCCTACTATGTGCCTCACACTCTTTGCATCCTCTTGTTCTATTCTCTCAGTAGCCATGTGAGGTGGAGGTTAATTAGTTCATTTTACAGATAAGGAAACTCAGAAAGGCTAAGTGAGTTGTCTAAGGTCATATAGTTCCCATGTAATAGAGCTGAGGGCTTACAGTTGGATGTCTTCAGAGGTGGATACTGTCTTCAAGCTCAGAAAGGCTTTATTTCCTCCATTCTACCTGAATTCCCCTTCAAAAAATCCCTTCTCTGCCTGAGAATAGATATGGCTGTCCCGCCAGCCCCACAGAGCATACCTTCCCACTGATGCTGTGCCCCTAACACTTCCTGTCATGCCTGTTAATTTCCCACTCTGATCACTACTTCCAACGCTGGCATCTGATTGGGTCCTGGACCTCTAGGGTTAGGCCTGTTAAAGACACAACAGGGGACCGAAGGAGGAGCCCTCACAACCACCTCTTGCCTTTTTCCTGCCTGGTTGTTTGAAAGGGGCTTTCCCTGGACATCAAGGCAGAAGAACAGAAAGAGAAACTGAATGGCTGAAATCCATTCCACAATGTCTCTGTACTTGGGGGTGATGATGGGTAGATGAGGACCAAGCTTTGGTGCCTTGTTAGGGGTGGGGGGTGGGGTAGGACAGGACAGATTCTATATACTACTGTGGAAGAAATGGCCGGAAGGTGTAGGGGCCATAATTTGTGAATTTCCTTACTCTCTTTTATAGCCCTAAATATAGGAATTCCTTCATTTATCCATCGAACCACCTAAACATCCACTCATCCATCCAACCATCCATTCATCTAATTATCTAATTATCTACCCATTCATTCACCCTACCATTCATCTGTCTTTCCATTCACCCATTCATTTATCTACTCATCCACCCATTCACCCATTCATCCAGCTATCTATCTTTTCATCTATGCTTGTGTATCCATTAGTCTTTCCATCTCTCCCATTTTTCCTTCCTTCCTTCCTTCCTTCCTTCCTTCCTTCCTTCCTTCCTTCCTTCTTGTATTTTGAGAGAGAGAGAGCCTGGGGAGGGGCTGAGATGAAATCGAGAGTTGGATGCTTAACCAACTGAGCCATCCAGGCACTCCATCCATCCATCCATCCATCCACCCATCCATCCATGCATTTTCTCATCCATACACCTGCTTGCCTATCCTTTAATCCAGTCATCCATCCATCCATCCATCCATCCACATATCCATTCATTTATTCATTCACCTACCCATCATTCATTCATCCAACTATTCTTCTTTCATACATACATTCACCTATCTATCCATCATTCCATCTATCCTTCCATTTACTTTTTCATCTACCCATTCATTCACCCATCCATTCATCCACTTATCCACATATACACACATGAGTACATGCTTATTTTATTCCACCCATCAATACATTCATCTATTAACCCATTTTTACAGAATTAAATTAAATAATTTAATAAAGTTCTCAGCACGGTGCCTGGCACAGTAAGCATTCGATTATGGTAATCACAGTAGATTTTAAGATTTTATTTAAGAAGCAGAATAGTATGAGAATAAAAAGTATCAGCTCTGGAACAAAACTACCTGGATTCAAATCTTGGCTCTGTCACTTACTAGTACTATGACCTTGGACAAGTTACTTAATTTCTCTTAACCAAGCTTTCCCATCTGTAACACAGAAATGTTAAAGAGTACATTTCAATTGAGAGTTAGAAATGTAGAGTTGTCCTGGAGATTAATTACTAAATGTAATACACTTAGAATGGTGCCCCACACATACTAAGCTCTCAACACATCACTATTACTATCCATTCATCCCTCAGGCATTATTGAGCCCTTATCTTGTGCCAGACCTGGGCCCATCTTCCTGTGAGACATGCATCATCAAGAAGGAGCATACATCAAGGCAGAGAAGACAAACAGGAACACACTTACAATGTACTATGATAAGGGCTCTCAGAAAGGCATGAAGGATGCTTGCAGGAGCAGTGAGGGGGGCATTCCCCACATACCCATCTTGGCCTCTTCTCTTTACTCTACAACTCTCGAAGGCAATCTTACCTGTTCTCCAAACTTGATCACTGGCCTCCATGCTCAGACCTCACTCCTGAGCTCCAGATCCATATATGCAATGCTTGCCTTACTGGGCATCTCTCCTTGAAAGCTCCAAACTTAATCCACTGTTCTCTTTCACCTATACTGTTCTTCCTGTACTTTCTGAATCTAGAAATGGTCCCAAAGTACACCCAAATACCCAGTCCTCAGAATCACCCAGGCTCAGACTTCTATTGTCTCTCCCCTCCCACATCTTGTCAGTCACTAAACATGTTGCTTCTTACCTCTGCAAGATCCCTTACACCTGCCTCCTCGTCACCTCTACAACACCTCCTCCTCACCCCATCTCCATCTAGGACCTTACTACCCTTCACCTACACTGTGGCCTCCTTCCCTGCCTTCCTGCTGTCATCTCTGTGTCCTCCAGTGCATCCTACACCTGTCTCACTCCACTTCCCAAGACACCGTTCTCATGTCACTCAAAATCCATCAGTGACACTTGGACTATTTCTGTCACCCTATTACCTGTCTTTCTCCTCCACTGGATTGTAGGCTTCTTGAGGGCAGCTCACTTACCTCTACTGCCTGAAGCTCAGTGTCCGGCAAAGAGGAAATCTCAACAGGTGTTCGTTGAGAGGATGCATTATTTTAGTAAACTAGGAGGTGAGAATGGAAGAAGCTGCAACTGGGGGACCTGAGTAGTATAGGAAAGTCTGTACCAGCTGCTGTCAGAGAATTTTGTTAAAAATTAGCAAAACAAGTGCTCGCTTTGGCAGCACACCTACTAAAACTTAGCAAAACAAGAAAAGGATTGGTCAGAGAGGTCACGGTGGCAATGTCTGTGAGTGAGAATAGTCCAAGTTGGGTACATCCCAGAAGGCCCCCAGGTGGGGAGAAAAAGGGATTTGGGGACCAGGGATTTCAAAACTGGGCAGACAGGAGGAAGTGGTGAGAGACTGGAATATCAGACTTTCAGTCTTGGAGATGGCTCGATGATAATAAGGATCAATGTGTAGCTCAGTGTGTTGTTGGAGGCCAATTGGAAATGAAGAAGATCACTGGAAGGGGCGCCTGGCTGGCTCAGTCAGTAGAGCATGCACTCTCAGGGTAGTGAGTTCAAGCCCCACATTGGGCATGGAGCCTACTTTAAAAGAAGAGGAAGAAGGAGAATAAGACCACCCAGACCGCCGCCGCCACCACCACCACTGGAGGTGAGAGGTCAAGCTAGAGCTGAGAAGAATCTGGTCAGCCAGGCACCCCAAGTCCAAGGGAGAAGGCTGACTGTGAACATGAGGCTCAGAAAAAATGAGGGAGGTGAGGATGAGAAGAAGGTAGTGTAGGGAAGATTTGAATAGTGGAGGTGGTTTCAAAAGTAAGCAGAGAGGACGTTGGGAGCACAGTGCTTGGGAGTGGTGCTGGGGTGGCAGTGCGGGTGGGAGTCGCAGGGTATGTGGGAGGCCGTGGTGTCTGGGGAAAGTCAGCTTCTGTACCCCCCACATTCCTGGAGACACACCCTTGCCTGGTCCTCCAAGCCAGTACCTCTCTCACCTGCCCCAAGTTCAGTGCCCAGAGGAGGGAAAGGGGTTCAGGGACAATTGTTTCCTGCCTCTCCTTCTCCCTGTCAGGGCAGGATAAAGTGGGGTAGAGGGTCTTCCCCAGCCCCCAGTAGTCAGGGTCGGGGCAGCCACCTCTAGGCTGATGTCACAGCAGGCCTACAGCCAGAGCCTGAGTCTGTTTTCATTCCTGCCCCATGAGAGGGGAATAATTAATGAGAAACAGAGAGGGGCAGGGAGGGGAAGTGGAGGGACAGAGCTCTTGCCTGTCAGACCTGTGCCCCCACCCCCAAGCTGGAACCCTATGCATTCCTAGACTGTGCTCCTACCGATGCCTTCAGTGCCTGGGACCCAGCTCTCCTCTCTCCTCTTCCCTCTCTGAAAAAGGAAAGCTTAGGTAGCTGTTGCCCATGTGTGCAGAGCCCTCTCCTTGTGGGGAGAGTGTCAATTTGAAGTGACCCAGGAAGGGCCCGGGTGTGCCGTAGAGGTGCAGCACTTCTAGGTTCCCCTGGGCCCTCTTCCAAGGTATCCTGCTAGAGTGGGAAGAACCCAGAATAGTGGATAGGTTAGATCCAATTCAGATCTTGGCTTTGCCGTTGACTGGCTCTGGGACCTCAGGCAACCCATGTAATCTTTCTGAGCTCTTCTGTAGAAATGGGGATAGAACGCATCACACGTACTCAGAAATGCCTGTGGACAAATGTTCCTTGAGGCAGGGAAGAGGTAGAGCAGAGGGCTACAGAAGTGGTGACAGATAGGGTGCCCAAGGAACACTGCGGAGCTGTAGAACTGCTGGGACCAGGTGCCCACGACCGGCCCTCTGGGCTATGAGAAGTAAATGGCCGAGCTGGGGATGAATTATGAGGAAGGGAAGGCTTAGTCAATGGCATATGTCTACGACCCTGTTTCTTCCTCATCCTCTGAGTTAGAATGGTCTCCGTGCCCCTAGACTGCCCTGCTCGTACAAGCCCCAAGACTTTTGCAGACTGTTTCCTTCTCCCTTCCTGCTAACTGCTAATAGCCTCTAAGGCTTAATTTAGGTCCCCTTTTCAAGCACCCTTCTTTGACAGAATTCCCAGCCTGAGTCCCTTCCTTACAGTTCCTGGTGCTTACCTAGCTGCGGCACTTACTGTACCACATTGCGTCAGCTGATTTATCTATCGGTGATCCCCTCTGAGCTGTGTGCACCTCCAAGGAATAGGAGCTATAGCTGGTTCACCTCTGTATCCCCAACTCCATACACTGGGACTGGCATACAGAAGGGTCCAACTGAATAAATGAATGAGGGAGGGAGGGAGTGAATGAAGATATGCTCAGGGTCAGATACCAAAAGGTTAAAAGGACTTGGAGGGCAATGGGGGCCCCAGCTCCCTCTCCTGGGCACCAGATAACTGGTTAAAGAACCCTCAGCCTTGCCCAAGACTAGCTCAGGTCTCTAGAGCTGTGATTTGGTCCCACATCCATTAACATTTACCTTGACTTGTAATTTTATACATTTCTTGGTATGACTATGTGAATAGCATCCATGTTCCTATTAGACTGAGCTCTTTGAAGCAGTGGCTATCTCTATTTTTGCTCATCACAAATTCCTAGTACCCAGCAAAGCACCTGACACATAGTAGACATCCAGTAAACTTCACCTGAAGAATGAGTGAATATTGGGGAGGAGCCCCCCACTCTAAGCCAGATCCCAGATCAGTGTGCTAAGGGGATAGATGCAGAAACCACATTCCCTCCACAACTTGCTGGATTCTCTACCTCTTAATGGACTTTTGCACTCTTGTTGCCTTCAAACCATCCAAGCCCCAACAGTCCTATCCCAGGAAGTGGGCCAGGGCCTGGGCTAGGCCTGCAGGAAAATGTCTAGCACCCTGTGCATGGAAAGGGGATGGTGGATTTCCCCAAGTGCCTTGATTTATTCGGCTCCTGCTATGCGTCAAGCACTATTCAGCATTTTCCTATCTTTTCCTATAAGTTATTTACACTTCATACTAATAAAAATATTAGCTGCAATTTTTGAGTACTTCCTATGATCTTGGCACATACTTTACATTCATTAACTGACTTAATGTTTGTAACAGTCTCATGAAGTAGGAATGATCACTATACCTTTATACAGATGAGAGCATTGAAGCACAGAGAAGTCAACCTGCCCAAGGTCACAGACTAGGAAGCTGGGCCTTGACCCCAGGTCTGCCTAGACTCTAAATCTGCAGCCCTTCCCACTACACTACCCCAGTCCCCCCAGATTTCCAGTTTCTAATCCAGGGTCTGGCCACTCAGGCTTAGATCTAAGGGCTGCTGTCCAGGTCCTTCTCCCTGGAGCCACCCCTGTTGGAGGGAGATACTGCTTAGAGCAGTTTACTTTCCCTACCCATCCATACTCTTGAGTTTAGGTCATTTGAGGCTGTAACTGCCCCTCTGGGGCAGATGGGATAAGAGAGGTGTGCCAGAGTGCCTCTCCCCCAGCCTCAATACTCCCTCCTCCCACTGGCTTCCCTTTTTAAGCACTAACTTGGGAGATCTAATTTTCTGCCCCCAGGAGTGTGTAATTAACTAAGACTGGGCAGAATAAGACCGCACTACCTCTCATTCCTTTTCTGTCCCCAGAAAAGACAGACCCCTCCGGAATACCCTCATTCTTTCTCTCCCCTAACCACGCCCCACCCCTCCCTGCATCACTGCTCAGAGGTCTTGAGGACTCAACCCAACCCCCAGGGAGATACAGGTTAGCTGGGTTAGGCCTCCCAGGTAGGAATGCACCAGAGCAGGGCCTTCAAGGAGGGGTCGGCTTTAGTGCTTTGTGGTCTTTGCATCCCTTCCCCCACCTCTTCTCAGTCACGGAAGCTCTAGCCGCGTGTAGGTTGGGTAGTTGGGACAGAGGGTCTTATAACTGAGGACGTGTGAACCTGAATAAAGGAGGTGACTTAGACACATGGTGTGGGTATGGCTTGGGTAAGTGTAGGGTGTCCCTGTCTGCTGTTTCAGTGGTTAAGTGAAAGGAGAGAGGTGGGCATGCAAGGGAGTACAAATCTGAACACACATGGAGGGAGGTATGTGCGGTGAGCTGCATAGGGCACATCCAACAGAATGCCTTACGTACCCCGGACTTCTGGAGTCAAGACATCCCTCGACATCCCTAGAAATCTTCGGCCTGGGGTGCACACACCAAGTGCCCTCTCTGTAGGGCTCCTGGCCCCCAGTTCCTCCGGTGGCGCTCCACGTCCACCATCCCGCCCTCCTTGCGGACCCAGTAGGGGGCGATATCTTACCTCTCCGGGTGGAGCCCCCATCCCAGGCTCCCGCTAAGACTATTAAAGTGACGGGTAGGGCGCTGAGGGAGTCAGTCCAGGAGACATGAGCCACGGGCCCTTCCTCACCTCGGAGCCTCAGGAGCAGGAAGTGGACACTTGAGCAGGCGCTTGGAGGGCCCCTCCCCTTTATCTGTACCCTCAGTCCGAGAATGCGGCGCGGGGTGTGCAGGACGCCACTCCGCACCGCGTCCCCTCCCCTGGTCGCCCGAGACACCTCGCGCTGTTGACAGCTCTGGCGCCTGGGTCCAAGGCGACCTGGGGGGGGGGGCCGGGGGGGCGGGAGGGGAGCGCACCGTCCCCGTCACCCCCCACCCTCGGCAGTCCCCAGCCAGGGAATGAGGGTTCCGCGGAGGAGCTCGGTGCCCACCCACCTCCCGACCCTGGGGGACGCGGAGGACAGAGCCTGACGGGGCGCCCCTCCCCCGGACCAGCCACTGCAGCGCGGCGCTCGGCTCCGTGGGGGGAATACTAAGGAGCGGGCGCGGCGGGAGCAGCGGAGCGCGGGAGCGCGCGGCGGAGGGGCTGGAGCGGGCGGGGATCCCGCACCGCGAGCCGCCCGCCGCCGCTCCCCTGCGCCTGCTCTCAGCTCGCTGGCCCTCCCGACTCCGAGGGCCTGCTCCCCTGCGCCTGAAGTAGCTACCCCTTGCCTCCCCGTCCGCAGCAGCGCCAACCCCGGACTACCTCCCCCACTGAGAACTCTGCCCTGCCAGGAAATGTCCGGGAGATGTGTGGGGCCCGCGGCGCGTGAACCCGGAGATCGACGGGGCTTTGTCCACGCCCCTCCCCCTACCGGGTCCAGCCAAGACTCTGATTTAGGGAATGCGGGTACCTTGGAAACCTGTTTCACGCCCTGCAGAGGTTTACTGCCAGAGTGTCCCTCCTGACACTGGGAAAAACGACTGCCTCCCTCCAACCTGTGTGTTTCTGCATCCAAGGGGCCTCTGAGCGCCGCTCCCCCACAATTTCTCCTTTGACATTTCCAGAAGCTGTTTTCCTAATCCTCTCCCTGGTTCTTGTTATTTATCCTCTGAACCTTTCAAGTGTGCAGGCAGTCTCTGGGTGGGAATCCCAGCCCCAGGACTCACTTACTGGCTCAGCGACTTTGGGCAAGTTACTTAACCTCTCCCTTTCCTCCTCTGTAAAAAAGAGATAAAAATACTTCCTTCCTTGGCTGGTTGTTGTGAGATTAAATAAAGATCCATGTATAAATGGAGCATTTTAGCCCGGTGCCTGGAGCATAGTAAGCGCTCAGTAAAGAGTACACACACTTCCGGTCTGATGCTTGCTGAAAGGAGCTAGCCTCTGCATCTCAACACCAGTGGCCTCTTGAGCCCTTTGTCCAAGACCACGTGACCTTGGGAGCTGACCAACCCCTTCCACCCTCCACTCCCTCAAAGACAATGGGTGTGAAAGGGCTCTGTCACACTATGCGGACTCCAGCATCTGCCCTGGCCCCAGGAACACCTGGGCCTGAGAAGGCAGGAAGTCAGGAGCAGTTTGCTTTCTACTGTTACCACCCACTTCCAAGAAGTTAGATGCAATAAGGCCAAAGCACAAAAGGGAAGGTGAGCCTGGCTAGGCCCAAAACTGGTCTCCCAATGACTCCAGAGAATTCTGAAGAGGGCTGGCGCTGAGGGACTGTGAACCTGAGGTCATGAGAGAATCCCGCCTCAGGAGGTGCAAAGAGAAGGGGCAAGAGAATCATCTTATTGCCTTTATTCCGCTGTCGGCCCAGCTGGCCCCACTGCAGGGCACAGGGCCAATCTTTTACACACTCACCCATGCTCTCTGTGCAGGTCCGTGCATGCACAGACACACACACACACACACACACACACACACACACACAAACACACTCACATACACACCCAAACTCTGGCTCTGAGAGTCAGTCTCTGGGGGGCAAGGGGCTACTCCTCAGCCTGCCCCTGCCTGCCCTTTTATGACAGCACCAAGGGCGGGGGTGGGGCAGGGCCCTCAGCCCCCAGAACAAGTCCCTGTGCAAACTGGAGGTGCCAGCTGGCTTCAGGATGGGGTGTCACATTTCCCCATTCCTGGAGTCCCCTCCTCCAGTTCCTGAGGGAGGGACTGCTCTCTGCCTACCTGGGGGGCCAGACCCCTGCCAGGGCTGGGCCCTATAGAACCCAGGCTTATCCTCCACCTGACCCTGCCAGGACCTTCAGCACTGAAGAACAGCGAAGTCTGAGGTGGTGGATATCCCCCACTGGAGAGCAGGAAGGCCTGGGCCCTGAGGGGCTTGGGGAGGGGTCATCACCCCCTCTCCTAATCCATCTTCAATATGAAGAGGTTTGGGACACACTTCCTGGGGAGGGAGCACAGGCTTGTAGGAGAAGTCCCAGCTTGGGCCTTCCCCAAACTTCCATCTTCTGGGCCACAGCCTAAGGCCAGGCATCCAAAAGTCCAAAAGTCCAGCCGGCTGGTCAGAGTCCCTGCACAGTCCTTGGGGGAGTACCCACCCCGTGGGAGTCAGGTGTCAGACCTGCACAGGCAGTGTCTGGTTCATCTGCAGCCGCATGTCCTGGATACTGCTAAGGATCTTCTTCTGGTGGCCAGCTAAGGTGACCCCAATCCGCAGCAGGTCTCTGCAGATGGACCAAGGGCAGGGTCAGTCCCTCCCCTCCTGCCCACCACTCTGGGCCCTGCACAGGTCCCCCTGCCCTACCCCACCAAATCCGAGGCACACTCACTCTGCGGTCATCTGAGCTACCAGGTCAAAGGATGCAAACCCCGCGCTGACAAAGCTCTCCTTGTACCGCCCCATCTTGATGGCATCTAGCCAGTCACCAACTGTCGTGAAGGTCGTGTAATCCGGGACCGTGCGGTCTAGGAGGGGCTGTGACATGCTGTGGGGAAAAGAGAGAGACTTGGTGAATCCTGACGGCAAGGGAAGCAGGGGTAGGACTGCTGCCTCAAAAGCAGAGTGGGAAAAGAGGCAGAAATACTGACCCAGACTGGGCACTGGCGATGACCTTGAGGCTGGCAGCATTTCGGATGAGTTTGTCCAGGGTGTTGACAATCTGGGAGAATTTGGGCCTGAGGTTCCGGTCCCGTACCCAGCAGTCCAGCATGAGCTGGTGCAGTGCCGTGGGGCAGTCCATGGGTGGGGGCAGCCGGTAATCCTGCTCTACAGCATTGATGACCTGAACAGAGAATAGGGAAACCTGGCGTGAGCCGCCGTTTTGCCCCACAAGGGCTCCCACCCACCTGACCACTCTGGCTGGCCCCACTCACATCCTGGTTGCTCATGTCCCAGTAGGGTCGCTCTCCATAGCTCATGACCTCCCACATGACGATTCCATAGCTCCAGACATCACTAGCAGAGGTGAACTTCCGATAGGCTATGGCCTCTGGGGCAGTCCAGCGGATGGGGATCTTCCCGCCCTGGTGGGGGGGGCACACGCCCTTCACCCTATGACTCGGGGCTGGTCCCCAGCCCCGAGCCCCTGCCTGGTTGGCCCCGCCCCTGGTCTCCCTCCCAGCTGCTTCCTGTACCAGGGAGCTGGTGTAGGTAGGATCAGAAGGATCGTCCTCCAGGAAGCGGGAGAGGCCGAAGTCTGAGACTTTGCAGACCAAGTTGCTGTTGACAAGAATGTTGCGGGCAGCCAGGTCTCGGTGCACGTAGTTCATCTCGGACAGGTATTTCATGCCAGCGGCAATGCCCCGCAACATGCCCACCAGCTGGATGACTGTGAACTGTCCGTCGTTGAGCTAGAGGCAACACACAGGCTCAGGTGGGCCCACCACTTCCCTGCTGGCCCGGGGCGTGCCCAACTGTGTGTATACAACATCCCAGGAAACCCCAGTGAGGATCCAAATAGCTCCGACCACTCTCATTTTACAAACAAGGTAGCTCAAACGCAGAGAGATTAAGTAAAGCCTGAGGTCACACAGGCAGTAGCGGACGGAGTCAGGATGAGAACTTTGGTCTTTCTGGCTCTGAGGCCCTGGCTGCTTCCCTGCACCATGCCACCTGGGTGAATATTTGCAGACTTGAAGAGGGTAGGGTCTGTCTAACCTTGTGGGAGGGTGTGGTCTGCCCAACCCAGCTCTCTGGGGGAGGGGAGGGAGTTGAGAGAGCTGCCTCTTACCCGGAGGAAGGAGTCCAGGGCACAGTTCTCCATGAACTCGGTGAGAATCATGACTGGCCGACTTTTAGTGACCACGCCCTCTAGCCGGATTATGTTGGGGTGGTCAAACTGACCCATGATGGAGGCCTCACTTAGGAAGTCCCGCCGCTGCCTCTCCGTGTAGCCCACCTTCAGCGTCTTGATGGCCACAAACACCTCCCTGCGGCCTGGCTGTTTTAGGCGACCCCGACACACTTCCCCAAATTCCCCTGCAGGGCAAAGGGCACAAGTAGGAAGTGGCTTCTGGGTTTGGCCCTGTCCCCAGTGCATGCCGGTCCCTCCCCAGGGTAACCCCAGCCTCTCCTCCCCACTGTGCCCCAGGGGGACTCACCAGCTCCAATCACTTCCTCGATCTTGACACAGGACACATCGATTTCCTTGGCAAATTCCCGCACCGCCTCATTAGGGTCCTCGTAGGTAAAAGGGTCAATATAAACCTTCATTCCAGGAGCAACTAGAGGAAAGGAAAGTGGGCATGAGGGACTTTGGGCTAGGGCTGGGGACAGTGAGGGAACTCTTCAGGCTGCACCCTCAGGCCCAGGGTACTGCCCCATGCTCTCCCCCTGATGGGAGCACATTTTTCACTCTCCCTACTAAGTCTGCTCCATATTCCTCTCTGCTGGAGTCCCATTTGGGCCCCTCCCCACCATCCCCTCCGTGGGAATCAGTGACCATAAAAGTTAGACACCGAGGAACTTATTCTTCTTTCTCTCTCATCTCTCATCATGTCAAAACCTCTCTCAGATTCATTCTTCCCCTCATTCCCACTGCCCCGACCTTATCCAGACCTTCAACACTCAGACTCTTGCAATAGTCTCCCAGCTGGGCTCTCTGCCTCTGGACTTTTCCCACCAATCTATCCAGCATACCTGTCTTCCTAAAACAATACTCGCATTGTATTACTCCGAAGCTTGAGAGCCTTTCGGATTACCTATGGTGGAGTCAAGTCCAAACTCCTCTGCCTGCCTTTCACGACCCTCTGACGACTGGCCACAACTACCCAGCCTTGCTCCCTGGCAGCTGTCAAACCAGTCTTCTCACTGCCCCCATAGTCGGGCACTCTCCTCACCCCACCCACTGCCTTCCAGAGGCTCCTCTAGCCAGGAATGCTCTCTCCCACCTGTCTAAACCCTGCTCAACCCGCCTGGCGTAGCTCAGCCCAAGGCCACCTCCTCCAGGAAGGCTTCCTCTTTTCTGAGCTCTTACTGTCCTTGGTAACAGGAACACCCAACTTAACACTTAATTGTTCTTTCCTTTTTTTCCTGTGTGTACGATTCTTGTCTTTCTCATGGGATTAACTGCCTTTGAGGAGAGGGGTCACTTCTCATTCACCTCTGGGGCTAGCAGGAGTGAGGCAGGGGCTCAGGAAACAGCCCTTGAGTGGAAGCAGGAGGGGCTGTCCAGGATAGAAGTACAATGGACGAAACCCCAGGCAGGGACCAAGGGAATGTTGGGGGCCGGGGGAGGAAACAGGGTGAAGAGACAAACTCACTGTATTGTTGTAGCTTCTCTGTGTACTCCGAATCAGAGCTGTGCCGCTGCTTCCTGGAGGGGGCGGAATGGAGGCGAGGCCTGAGACAAGTCCAAGAGCTCCCTTTGTTCAGGGAACCCTCAGGCTCACAAGAGGGGCAGGGTGCACAGGGGACGGCCTGGTGTCTGGTCCCACAGTCAGTGGTAACAGCAGCCACTGGGTCTCCGGGTAAGGGGCTTGGTGGACTTGGTCCCCCAGGGGATCTGCCGGGGAAAAGGCAGGGGACAGTATGAGGACATGGGCGTGAATTAGAGAGGGCCTTGCCAGCAAGGAGAGCCTGGGCCCACCAAGGGCCTCTGTGGCATGTGGGCTCTATGGTGCCAAAGGGAAGCTCTTGCCAGCCCATGGGAGCAACTCGGGCCTGAGAGTACCTGAGGCAGACAACAGCAATGACCACGACAGCCACCACGAAGACAAGTCCAGCTGTGGCAGAACCCACAATGAGGGGAAGTTGCTCCTGGAGCTGCTGGGCACCAGAGCCTGGAGACCAGGAGGGGACTGGTAAGTGGGGGGATGGAAAGTATTAGGTGAGCGGGAGCAGGCGCAGTGGGCTACGTACCTCTCTCACTTGTGGTCTCAAACTCAGCAGGACGGCTGTACTGCCCATAGCCAGCTACGGTGCGGGCACGGACCTGGACCACATAGCGGGCATCAGGCCGCAGCCCGTCCAGCTGCACGGAGTTCTTCTGGCTGGTCACCGTAGAGGCAATGCCCTCACTCTGCAACACCAGGAGGAATGAGGCACCTCAGTGGGTCCTGAGGCTCATCAGCCCCCGCCAGCCCTGGGCCTACCTGTGGCTGCCTCAGTACCTGAGACCTGGCTCCCAAGGGCCCCTGACCCTATCTGGGGGTAATCTTCTCACCCCAAGGCATCCTCCTGCCCCTCAGGGCTCTGACCTTCTCAAAGTACTTCATCTCATAGTCCAGGATGACTCCGTTGGGCCGCTCTGGGGGTGCCCAGGACAAGGTCAGGCTGCTACCTGAGCTGCTGTGCAGATGTAGAGTAGGCACTTCAGATGGGGCTATGGGAAGAGACAGGGCAGGGGCTCACAATGGGCTCCTTGGGCCCTGGCATCCTTCCCAAGGACCCAGTTCCCATGGGACCCCTGGTGGTCCACTGACAAGCCCTGGGCAACCTAAGCTCTGTGTGGGAGAAAATGACCCAGGCCCTACCCTCCCATGTCCCCTCCTCACCAGCCTGGTTGGTGGTGATATTCACAGCCGCATAGCGGGGGGGCAGAGGGCTCTTGCCCGAGACGCCATTGACTGCCTGCACTTCAAAGGTGTAGCGCGTGTGGGCCAGCAGATGGCTGATGTGGACCCGGCGCTCTGTCAGGCCCAGCTGCCGAGGCACAAACTCCACATTGTCATCACAGCGAGAGCAGGTTGAGGCACCCGTGGCCCCAGGGCCCCCACGGCACTTCTTGCAGATGACGTTGTATAGGAGGTCGTCCCGGCCACCCAGGTCCCGGGGCTCGCTCCACTCAAGGATCAGCGAGGTCTCATTCACGTTGGAGATCACACCCCGAGGAGGGGATGGCACCGCTGGAGGGAAGGTGGAGGGAGAGGGCAGTGAGCTTGGGCCACAGCACCACCCTTCCACCCAGAGTTCCTGCATACTACAAGCTGTTTCCCACCTCCTTGCCTTGGTCTCTGCTCTAATAAGCAGAATATCTCTCCTACACTTCTTCACTGGGAAGACTGTAGTTAGCCTTTAAGGCCCAACTTGAGGTGTCACCTCCTCTTGGAAGCCTTCCTTGATTCTTCCTCCTCCTGTCCTCTGCACTCCCGTAACACAATTCCTGGGCATCCTTCCAGCCCAGCACTTAACACATTATATGGTCATTATCTGTTTTCACATGTGCTTCTCCCACCAGGTGGCAAGCTCCTGTAGGACTGTGACTGTATCTTATTTTCCGCCACATTCCTGGCCGCCTGGCACAATGGCTGGCACCAAAGGCCGCAGCAGGGAGAAGGCAGGACACTAGGCTGCCCCAGGGATATGAGGCCAACGGTTAGCATTGGGCCAAGAGAACGGCAGTTCTACACAGCACAAGGAGCAAGGGACTAGAAGTCCCAGGGACTCCTGATGCCTGGCTAGGAGCTAGTAGGCATTTGTTCAATGTTGGTGGAAAGGCTGAGCCAGCTGACCTGGATTCTGGCTCAGGGCCAGTCACTGTTTCCAGGCCCAAGCCTCAGTTTCCCTATCTGGAAAACAGATATGCATGGCAACTGTTTAGGCCCTTAAACAGAAGGCCCTGGGCAGGAGAGAGCAAGGCCGGGAGTTCACTCACTGGTACAGGCACTGTCTGCAGAGTCCGAATCTGCACGGTAGAAGTTATTGTGGCATGTGCAGATGCTGGCAGCTGGAGAGGTGGTGCGGCTGTTGGGGGGGCAGGGGAGGCAGGGCCCCTCTCCCTGCTTTGCCTTGTAACTCCCAGGGGGACAGGCTGCGGGGGAGAAGAGGAGGGACATGCTCTTCAGATCCGTGAGAATCTGGCCCTCCCCCAGCACAGGACTTGGCCCCTCTACCTCCTAGACTGTGAGGGCCACACTGGGATTGCCTAACTCCAGTGCAGCTACAAAAGGCCCTTTTGCCCTGTGGAAACCCCACGTCAGCGGATTCCTCCCCGCCCCGGCCCCCCACCCCTACCCTGGGGCCTCATGGGCGAAGACGTCAGGCCTATCACCTGGGCAGCCTGGGCTTGTCGAGGCAGGGAAGAGAGAGAGAAGGAAGAGGAGGGGTGGGGAAGAGACCACTGGCAAGCCGGCAGCACCCTACTCTGCCAGGATGCTCCCGCCCCTCCTTGAAGCTGGAGGAAAATCACTCCTAGGATCCTCGTGGCCACCCCAGAACAGCCCCGCTCACAGGACCAGTCTCTCTCCCCACCCACCAGGAGCCAGGCAGCAGCTCCTTTCTGCCTTGGGCACGGGTGGGGGCCGAAGAGGAGTAAGAATAGAAGACAGCAGGCAGGAAGGCTGGGGTCACCGGGAGTTCAGAGGCCCCAAAGCAGCCACAAAGGGCATCCCTGGCCCCAAAGTGAGCCCAGGGATGGGTGCCTGAACATCCCTTTGACTCTGCTTCCTCTCCTGCCATCTATGTTTGGGCCCCTGGACCTGGGCTGTGGGATTCCGCATATCTATGACAGCCATATAATTTATTATTCAAATTGGAATATTTTGGGAGTGAAAAGGGCCGCTAGTAATAATCATGTTATACGGAGCATAAGCCAGGCCTGCCCCGGACACTCAAAAGCATGTGGCCACTCTATCCCTATATGACTACCTCTGGGGAGGTCATCTAGAATATGGAATGCCCAGAGTTGGGGCTATGCCCTTCTCTGGGGTTTAATCTCCCCTCACTAAGGTGATATTCCACCCAAGCTCTTTTGAGCCAGTGGGGGAGGGGGCAGATGCCAGGCCAGGCTGGTTGCTATGGGAACCAGCATATATTTCCTGTCAGGGACCTGGAGAGTGTTAGCCCCTCTTCAGGCTGTCAGGCTCATCATCCCCACCCCCTTTCTTCACTTAGGAAGAGGAAGTCTGGGGCAGGTTCCCATAGAGAAGTGGAGAGGAGCCGGGCAAGGCACTATTCACCTTGCCATGACAACACCCAACACCGGGTTTTCCAGCCAGGCTGGGCCCCCAGCCCCCTCATACCTAGGGCTGTGCTAAGAGCCAGCTCCCACCCCTCAGAGCTATAGGCTGCAAGCACCAGGGCAGAGGGGTTAGTAGACAAAGCCCTTGGCATCTTGTCCTGCATGGTAGAGCATGGACGAGGCTGTGGCCCCAGCTCCCACATTCCCAGCTATGATGCCTTGAGTACAATTGTTCTCTGAGCCTCAGTTTCCTTATTAGCAAAATAGGGGAGATAACTGGAATCTACCTTACAGGACTGTGATGACACTCAAATGAGAACCCTTCGTGAATGGGTTTTATAGCTGGAAGTCTAGGACACTGTAAGGTCTTAAGAGTCTTGGCAAGCCACCACAGACAAGTCTCCTAACCTCCTCCTATATGAAATAAGGACAAGAGAATCCCTGTCGCCCATGCATCCCAGGGCTCCTGAGAGCCAAGGCTGACACTTACGTGGTACTTGTGTCACCACGTGCCAGGTACTGTTCCAAGAGCTTCACATGCATTTACTTGCTTAAGCCCACTACAAGTCTATAAAGCAATCATCATTATTGTCCCCATTTTGCACATGAAGAAACCAAGGTTCCAAGAGTTAAGTAACTTGCTCAAGGTCCCACAGGTGCTAACTGACAGAGTGAGGACTCAGACTTCAGGGACCGGGCCCCTGACCGCTATGCTATCTATACTGCCTCTCAAGGAAATGAGACCTCAAGGTAAAAGGGACAAGCATGAGGTACCCACAGCCCCTGTCCCCACAGCTCTGGGGATCATCTAGTACTTCCAAGGTGAAGTGTCTACCTGGGGCCAAACAAAGCAAGTATCTCTGCTGGCTTCCTGACTCTCTGACCAGCTGCCTCCTTATCAAGGATTCTCCATGTTTCTCCACCTCTGTCTTGAGTTCTATTCTTTCTCTTATTATTCTGGTATGTCTCCTCATTTTCGCTCATCTCCCCCCTCGCACCACATGCTATGCACCTGATACCCCTCTTCCCTTTCTTCCATCCGCCTCAGACCTGAAGCCAGACCTCCTTGACTGGCAGGTAGGAAGTAGCAGGTAGGAGGTAGTACGTGACTTTGGCCCAAGTCCTCCCCTCCTCCCCCACGCCAGTCCCCACTCACGGCGGCACTGGGACTCCTTGGCAGCTGGCTCATGGCCGGTGGCACAGGTGCAGGCTCCCACAGGCACCATCCACTCCCCATCGCCATTGCAGTAGAGCTTGAGTGGCACTGACACCTCCACAGCATTAGCGATGCAGGTGCCAGGGGCAATGACCAGAGAAGTGGGCTCGGCCCCCGTGAGGGTCTCGGGAAAAAGGGCAAAGCCTGCAGTGGTGGATGCACACTTCTTGTAGAAGGCACGCACAGAGATGAGCGACATGCAGGCACCTTGGTCCTGGAAGGCCAAGTAGAAACCGGCCTTGGAGAGCGGCCCAAAGCTTCGCACCTTGGTGTTGACACGGCCAGCATCAAGCCGCGAGAAGCTCTCATCGGGAGCAATGGTGTCCACCTTCACGTAGGGGTTCTCCATCCAGAAGGGGGAGGAAGCCGAGGCCACATCGCTGTCAGCCTCATAGTAGAAGAGGTTGAAGGTCTCTTTACAGGAGCCAGGGATGTTGGGGATGCTGTTGCAGTCACGCACGGTAAACTTGAGCTCCACGTAGACCCGCTGCACGTCTCGCCGCCAGATGAACCCCGTGCGGAGCCAGTTGTTCTGGCTTGACTCTCGCACGTTACACACCTGGTACGTGCGGATGGGGTTCATGGCCTCATCGTAGCCACTCACCTCTTCCCACTGTGCACAGACCAAGTGAAAAAGACGGAATGAGCACCAACATTTGCCAGGTGCTTACCACATGCCCAGATCTGTATTCACTTCACAGAGATGCTTCTGTGGTGTAGTGGCTGAGCACGCAGACTACATGGGTTCCAATCCCAGTTCTTGTGTGACTATGGGTTAAGTCACTTAACCTCCTTGTACCATCGTTTTCCCATCAGCAACATGGCGAGAATAAGGAATAAGGGAGTTTAAACGAATAAAGAACTTAGAACAGAGCGATTGGTAAGTACTACAGGAGTATTAGCTATAATATTTGTTATCTTTACGCCTCCGTTTCGTTGTCTGTAAAATGAGGCTGGGATTGGATGTAAACGAGGTGGTAGGGAATCAAGTCAGTTTAACATATATAATGGATTTGTAACAATGTCCAATACAGGGCAATCACAATCACGTTTAACCTTCACAACAACTCCATGAGAAGGTACATCTGTTGTCCTCACTCTCCAGAAAAGGAAGCCAAGACCCTCAAAGGGAGAGACTTGCCCAAGGTCACACAGTTTGGCCTGGTGAATGAGGGCCTGTGGTGTCATCCCACCCCAGCGTTTCAGAGCTTAGTGCAGTTGTGTAGGCTACGTAGGGAGGTTTTTGTTTGTTTGTTTGTTTGTTTGTTCTTGACGTTTATTTACTTATTTTTGAGAGAGAGAGGGAGAGCACAAGCAGGAGGGGCAGAGAGAGAGGGAGACACAGAATCCGAAGCAGGTGCCGGGCTCTGAGCTGTTGGCACAGAGCCTGATGCAGGGCTCGAACTCACGAACTGTGAGATCATGACCTGAGCCGAAGTCGGATGCTTAACCAACTGAGCCACCCAGGTGCCCCTAGGGAGGTTAATGAGGGTATTTTAGAAATGTCAGAACTACAGGAATTTAACAGTGAAGAAATGGAAGCCCAGAAAGGTAAACTGCCTTGCTAAAATCACAAAGCAAGTTAGAGATCTGGAACCAAGGTTTCTGGTCCCCAAGCCAGTGCCCTACCCAGGGACCCAGGAAGGAGGGAGATGGTTGGAGAAGACACACAAAGAGCAGTCATGCAGGGAAGGGATGGGGGTAGGCTAAAGGCAGGCTGAGGGGCTCGCAGAGGGAGAATGGGACAAAGGTGGTGTGTATGGGGAAGGGGACACAGGCAGGCTGAAGGCTGAGAGGGTGTGAAACACCCATAGGCAAAGAAGGAAGGTGACAGAAGCAGAGGATAGGAATGGCGAAGGAGGTGAACCTGATAGGCAGGGGCAGCCCTTCTCCGGCCCTGGTGAGGCGAGGGGAATGGCCGCCGGAGTAGGGAGTGGCCTAACTGGCAACCAACACTGAGGGGAGATGGTGGGGGAGGCTTACCCCACTTTCTGGATGAGATGTCCATGCCAATTCAGAAGTCACCCATTTTGTGTCCATGAGGGTCTCTGGGGAGCAACAGAAGAACAAAGGTCAGAGGCCACGCTCAGGATGGCGAGAAAGAGGCTGTTCAGGAAAGGCCAGGACACCGGAGAATGATTCTCAGCAGGCACCGCCCCATCCCACCCCACCCCCAAGTCCTCTCGGCTACCCTGCCCTGGAGAAGACCCTGCAGCCATCTCCAGAAATGTCACAGCCCCAAAGAAGTCAGGTCGGGTTGGGCGGGAGGCAGGTGTCTGCTGCTGACCCCAGGCAAGAGCTGGGGCCAGTTCACACACCTACAGGCTCTGCTAATCTCCACACAAAGGGGCGGCAGGCCCTTTATCCTGGAACAAAGGACCTTATGCTTCAGACCCTGCTGCCCAGGCCTCCCCTGACTCCATTCCCAACACAAAGGCCCAGTGCCACACATGCCCAGGGGAAGGGGAGGGCAGTTATGGGAGCAGAGCCTGCTCCCACCCAACCTCCCACTCAATCTCCTCTAGGGGATGGGGCAGGAATGCTCCTTGAGGGCGGGGTGAGGGCCAGCAAGACCCAGACCAGCTCCCTGGAAGCTAGTTCAGTTCTTCCTACGATCCTCAGATAAATAAAGGTGCTGTGGGTGCACCTCTTTTACAGGTGAGAACGCTTGAGGCCCAGATAAAGTTTCTATGTGGCCTGAGGCAAAACTGCTAGGACTTGGGGTGAAATGTCACTCAAACGCAGGTCTGACTCCACAACTAACCCCTTAACCAGGGCACTCTGAGTGCAGTGTGAAGGGGAGAACAGGGAAAGGAGGAATAGAGAAAGCCAAGAAAGCTCCTATGTATCCTTTAAATCCTGCTCAAACTGTCACCTCCTCCAGGAAGCCTTCCCTGGACCCCCAAATCAAGGTTCGATGTCTTCCCCTGTGCATCCAGAACCAGGGGCTTTGTCACAGCACCGATCCTGTTCCAAGCTTCCACTTCTTATCTGTCTCCCCCTGCTCAGCCAGAGGGGGGGCCCATTTAGGTTTCCAACATAAACTCACTCCCCTAGGAATCGGGTTCTGGATTCTGGCTCTCTGGGAGGAAAGATGCCAACTCCTTCCTTCTAGCCTGGGAGACAGGGCAGCCAGCAGTCCTCCCCTCTGCCCTGAGCTGGAGGGGGCAGGGCTACCCAGGAGGAGAAAGCCCCGAACCCCACAGGTTCCAGGCTTGCGGCCGGCACTGGTTTCCTGCAGTCTGGGTCTGAGCTGGGGATGGTGCATGAGGCAGCTGTGGCCCCAGACCCTCACGTAAGACACAGGGGGAGTGAGGCTCCCTCGTCTTCCACCAGAGGAGGCTGGTCCCTGGAGGGCCTGGCTGCAGGGTGAGCTCTCCCAGCCTCATCGTCAGTGGCCTGATGGGCCCTTCTGGCAGACAGACAGATAGACACAGACATTTGGCAGGGGGGTAGGGGAGGGAAGGAGAGATGGGCAGAAGCAGGGGCCCAGAAACAGGCCGGGAGAGAGGCAGTGGAGCAGGGGCCTTGCTGGGGTGGATGGCGAGAGGCTCGGATCTGGATAGAGCCGGCTGGTTAGGACCAGACAGTGGGGTGGCCAGCTAAGGACAGTGAGGTGGAGAGACAGGGAGGCCCAAAGAGACAGAGATAGAGAGGGAGGTTGCCAAGTGGCCTCTTCTCCAGACAGCAGCCCAGAGTATTCCTGTCCCTGGAGCCAGTGGAGCCAAGTGCGCCCCCTCCCCCCTCAAGCCAGCCAGCCAGCCAGCCAGTCCGCCTGCTTGTCTGCCCGCTGCCCGCCACCCGCCCGCCCGCCCGAGCAGGCAGGGGCTCCCACCGCTCCCTCGAGTTGCCTCCCTCCTCCCTCTCCCTCACTTCCTTCTGCTCAGCCTGTGCCAAACCCATCTGGAACTGTTTAAACCCAAATATTCAGCCCCCTCCCCCCTCCAGCCAGATTCCTCCACAGTTTAAAACAAGCCCTGTGCTGGCTCTGAGAGGAGGGAGGGGACGGTGGGGAGGGGGAGGGGGAGGGGTGGGGGGAGGCAGGGGTGGAGGGAGGCTCTTCATTTCTGTTTAATTTCTGGGGAGCGGGAGAGGGAGGGGGCGGGGATCGGCCCTTGGCCATCGCTCAGCCTTGGCCATCGCTCAATCTCGGCACATTTTTCCCATTAATGAGGAGAGGACTTGGATTTCGAGTCATGTGTGCCTGAGGAAGGGCTCCGGTCACCCTGGTGGGGAGGGGGCTTACTCTCTGGGGGAGGGGAGGGGCCAGCTCCCCTTCAGCAAGAGGGAGACCCTGAGGTGCCTGTGTCCCAGCCTCAGGAAGGGCATGGAGGAGGTCCCAGAATCCATCTGTCTGTGGCATTGGGAAGGACAGGCCCAACCCAACAGAGCCCACCTTTTCTCTGCTATGTGTGTGCCCCGCGTGCATGTGCATGTACACACGCTGAGGTAAAGGATATGAGATGCACAGGGTAAGGACAAAAGAGGACTGAGTGAGCAGTCGCCAAACTCCCCAGCTGGCGACCGCACCCCCATCCTCCTCTGCCCCCCATGTGGCTGCCGGAGGGAAACCAGAAGGTGGACGGGGCAGCCATTCTCGGATACGGGGCTCCATCAGGCTGGAAACCCCCCCACCAGCCCCTCAAAACCGAAAAGGGAAGGGGACAGCAGGCTTGGGGGCGTTCTGAGACTGGGGCTTCAATGCTCAGAAGGGAAGCAGCCGCACCCCTTTCAGGTTTCCACAGGGCCACGGAGCACAGCCACGTGGCGGCAGCTGTGCGGCTCCTGCCTGTGCACAAATACACACACGCACGAACATTACCCAGTCCTCAGTGCCTGGGCTCATTCTCTGCCACTGGGGCCAAAGAATGGCAAGTCAACACATATGGTGGACAAAAACACACAAAGCCACAGCCGCCCACAAACATACACGCCGCTTCATACACGGCCTCGGCCTTTTTCAGACACACAGATGCGTATGGTGCAAATAGATTAGCCTTCCTTAGGCATTCACACACAGTCTTTCCTACACGCAGATCTGGCTTGCCTTAGGCAAAAACTCGCTCTTACAGTCTTCATATGTGCAGATTTCCAGAGACATATGCATATACGCAGGGCACGCACACCCAATAGTGCATTCTCCTTACACACCCAACTGCACACGACTGCCGGCCACAAGTCACAGTCTTGAGTGTGGTCAAATGCAACCACAAACACCAGTTTGTTTCTCTCTACAGACTCAGTGACGTGCTCTTATGCAGTCACACACAACTAGCATCAGCTGCACACGCTGGTGCCCATTTGCACTGAAACGGGCCACAGGAGCCTGCAGACGCAGTACAAATATCAACATCTTCCGTTTGTATAGAGCCTCAGAGGTGCATCCTCCATGCACGTGCAACACACACACACACACACACACACACACACACACACACACACACACACACTGCAAGCATGTTCTTTCCATGAGAGGAGTCTTCAGGTGGGGTGGAGGTAGGGCTAGGAGAGGGGCAGTGTCTGCTAAGAAAGCGGAGGTGCTAGGCTAGTCTTGGCCAGAGGTGCGGGGAAGAAGCAAGCCCCAGACCTGTTTCCTGGGGCCCTGGCCCAGGCCGAAGCAGTCACTGGTCCCGAGGCTGGGGGTGGGGCAGGGACATGAAGATGATTTTGGGTGTGGGTGGGTGTGGCCTCCCCAGGGACAGCCCCTGCCCAAGCAGCAGGCCATTTCCCTGCCAGTACAATGGCACTGACCCCAGCACTGAGCCCTTAGGGAGGGGGTGGCATCATGAAGAGACATAGCCCCAGGAGCTTCAGGCAATACTGCCACACACAAGTTGGGCACCCAGCAAGAGGAGAATATAATGGGCACCCAGACTATGTCTGAAGACCTCATTGGGTGGCCCTGGTGCAGAGGCACCAGCTGGAAGCCTGCCACTGCCCTGGTGAAGGGCCAAGTACACACAGCTTTATGGAGCTGCCAGACCCCACAGCACCCCAGGTTCCAGGTCATACAGAGCACACTGCTCCGTGTCAGTGAGACCCAGGAAATAAAAACAAAAAAACAAAAAACCTCCAGAGACAAAAGCATAAAGCCCAAGCTCCAGATCAGGGACTTTGAGGTGACACAGAAGGTCACGCTTCTGGGCTGGCCCAGCACAGTGTGCAGGTGCAAGTGGACAGAGGAGTAGAGTCTGGACAAGAAGGTGCAAAGCCCTGGCTGCAAAGAGAGGGAGAAAACCCCATGCCAGCCCTGAGGTGGTCCCCCTTCTCCTTGCTGGGGTTCCCACCTCAGGCAACCAACCCAAGGGATCTGTCCGGTCTTCTTCCATCCTGTCCCTACCCTTTGTGTCAGTGTGTATATAAGCATGTACCAACCTGGACAATCAGGGTGGTCAGCCTGTGGAGGAAGGGGACTTGGGGGGCTCCTGCTATGGGACCTAGAAGAGCCTAACTCACCCCAGGGCCGCCTCTCCCTTCCCCACTCATGGCCCCTTGGCCTTCAAATCTGGGATGCAGGGGAGGGGAACATCTCAAAACAGAGAACACATTTTGTTTTCCATTCTTCCCCTCAGATCGTGGGGATTTATAATTAAATAAACCTGAAAGGGAGAAGGGAGGAAAAAGCACAGAGCAAGGAGCCCAGATGCCTCAGTGTTCACCCATGCCCCCCGCCCCAGTCCCTGCCTTGCCAGCCAGCCAGCCAGCCAGGATGGATGGACAGCTAGCCCTTCTGTGAGGCCTTTGAGCCCTTCCCTGGGATCCCAGCCACAGCAAGCCTGGCCAGGAGTCTGGGGGCAGGAGGTGATAGGAGATCCGGGGCCAGGGCAGCCCTTGGGGTAGGGGGCCTCTCTCACCCCATCAGGTGCCCAGCTGTACCCAGTCTCTTCTGTCCCGTCCCCCCCCCCCCCCCCACCTCCCCAGCTGCCCAATCCCGACAAACCAGTTTGACTCAGCACAACAGGCAGGGCTACAATTTTCAAACTATGCAGGCCTGGTGATTCAGCCTCTTCATGCTGTTTAATTAGTGTAAGGCCGGGTGGCGGAGGCCTTGCCCACGGCAGCTTAGGCTTTAGCTCCAAGCCGCTGAGGCCACAGAGACGGCAGTGGCAGCAGTTCTGGCTAAAGGGAAGGCAGTGACGAGCAAACTGGTTCCCCCGAATACCTGCCGCTGTCCTTCAGTGGCAGCTCTTAAGTGCCAGCTCATGACAAACAGGGATGGGGTGGGGGGCACCAGAGGCAACTCTACAAGTAAGAAACCACAGAAATGCCAGGCCTGTTGACCCCTCTCAGCTGGCACCTCCTCAGGGACCACTGCTGCTGCCTCTGACGGAGGGAGGGGTTCACACACTGTCTCTTGCCACCCGGGGACCAGGCGCACTGCAGTGGCTACTCAGCTAACACAGCCTGGCTGGGAGGGCGGCTGTCCCATCCCCACCTCTCACATCTGGGAATGGTTTCTCTTTTCTCAAAAGGGTTGGCTCTCAGCAGACTTCTCCATGCTATCTGGGGTATTAAGTACCCTAACGCTCAGACACCCTCCTCTCATGCCCGTTCTGGGTCTGCTCACCTTCCTGGTCTGTTCACCTTCCGGTTCTTGGTACCGAAGGGGAGAATGATCTTGGCTCGGGGCACTGGGAAACATTACTCAAAAGGAGAGTGAGCAACAGGATGGCCCTGTTTCCCTATGACTGAGGGTAAATCTGAGGGCAATTTGTGTTGTGTTTAGGGGGGAGGTAAGCAATCAGAGGGCAAGGGGAGGGGTGTTTCTTTAACCAAGGAGAGGGGGCAAGGACCCTGGTTCCATCCTCAGGTAAAACCAATGAGGTCCTTGGATGCAGTCCTGGTGGACCCCAAGTGTGTAGGGAGGCAGAACAACCAGGTGCCAGACAGTACCTAACCAATGGAGCCATGAGGACACAGCACCCACAGCTCAGGACACCGGGCCTAAATATAACTCAGAGAGCCAAAAGGCTTCCCCTAGGCCCCGGGCAAACCAAATCCTGGCAAAGCCAAATGGAAAGCTGGAGCAGAGGCTAGATACCCTGCCCATAAAGCTTAGGAGTGGGGAGGGACCCACCTAACCCTCCCCGCTGGCCATAGCTTAGGACCACCAAGTCTCCCCATCTCACCCTTCCAGCTCTAGACAGGGCTGGGGGATGGGCGGGACGCAGGGACGGCTGTCCCCCACCTAGCTCTCTTCCCATCCCATCCCATCCCTCCCAGAGCTGAAGAGAGATGGAGGTAGGGAGACAACTTTCTCTCCAGACCAACCTTCCTGCCCCCATCACTCCTTCCTCTAAACTCCCTCCAGCAGGTAAGGCACACACCAGTTTCATTTCTGCTCCTCCTCATGGAGCAAATCCTAGAATAATAATAGTTAATCCCCGAATAATAATGGCTGTGTGCTAAGCACCCCACAACACGTTATGGACTCAGTCCATACCCACTCCAGGGATAGTGGGTACTATCACTATCCCATGTCACAGTGAGGGAGGACAGAGGGGTGGGTAGGCACACCTCCGAGTGTGGGTCTGAGCCCTGAAGCATCTCTCTTTCTCTTTGCGTAGTCCCGCACACACACTGAAAACCCTAAGGTCTGAGGTATGGCGAAAGTGAGGGAGCAGGTAAAAGCCACACACCAAGGCACTGCTACTTCCTAGGGGCACCCCACACTGGCCTGGCCTCCTAGCCACCACCCACCTAGCCAGGGAGTAGTCCCAGGGATCCCACTTCACAGCTGAGCGGGGAGGGGGAACACGGCTGGGGCAGTGGCCCTGCTGCCCTCTGTTTCCTGTGCTGCTGCTGTTCATCAGTTCTCTGCCTCCTGGTCAGCCCCTCGGCTCTTTGGCTTGGAGGCCCGGATGCCAGCTCCCAGCAACGGCCTGCCTCTGAGGGTCTAGCTGATTGTGAGGGGTGAAAAGGGGGGAAAGGGGGAGGGAAAGAGGAATGGAGGAAGGACTGAGCCTCTTCAGGTAGCCCTTGCACACCTGACCCAAACCACACCCCCTCCACCCCACTGCCAGCACAAGCACCCACCACACCTGACAACACGGGCCCTGCTCCTGGCACACACAGCCCCTAAGTGTGTGTCTGTGTCACCTCTCCTGGGCTAAGACACAGAGACACAGACCTGGGAACTCCAACAGGCTCCCTGGCTCACACCCTTGAGGCAATCAACAACAAAGCCCCACACTGGTTTCTCACGCCTGAGATCCTATCACACACATGTGGGCGCGACCTCACTGTGTCTGCTTGCATTTGCATGTGTCCACCCATGTGAATCGGTCAGTCAGCACCAGTGGGCTCAGAGCTAAAAGGGGGTGGGGGCTCATAGGAACGTTTTTCCCCTAAAGAAAATCAAAAAGCACCAGAAGATGCCTTTCTTTCGGAACTGTGTTCTTTTTTCCTTCCAACCCTTACGGTTACTGTGAACATACGAACAGACCAACTTACACAGAATTCATATTTTTGTTCCTGTACTAAGAAAGTGACTAGATCTGTTGTTAAAGATACCAAAAATAAGTGCTCCAGTTTCCCCCAAATTTCTGTGGGTTCTTCCCTCCACATTAAGGAAGGTTTTTTTCTTCCCTCATTTAATGGCTCCAAAATTTTTGGAAACTCTATGTGTGTGTGTCTATCCTGTATGACCAGCGTCAGTGGCTCTCTGTCCCCAAGGCTTGTGTCAAGTGGCCTATGTGTGAGCTCTCCCACCAGGGCCAACAGCATCCTGTTCACCCAAATACAGTCATCTGGAAGTTGGAGCTACCCCCTCAGCATCAGCACCGTCTGGGTAGTTCACACAGTCTATTGAGAAACTCAGCCTTTTCCCACCGGCTAATGGGGCAAACCCCAGAACTTCAGGGGTTCAGTGGAGACCCAAGCACTCGGATGTCTTGCTAGAAGGCGGAGGGAAAGCCGCATAGCAGTGTGGATGGCCACTGCACACTGCGCCTCGTGTGTAACTGGCGCTCCATAAACCATAAACAATAACAGGCCCCCGCCTCTCCACCCCCGCAGTCATCCCCTGACAAAGGGGTGTAGGCACTCACACCTCTCGCTCAACTCCAACGGGTTCCGAAACAACGCCGCCCCCCAACCCGGGAGTCCGCTTGGCCCCCACCCGCCACAACCCCGCGGCAGCCTCAGAGGCCCGGCCTCGCCTGGTGGGTCGCCCCCACTTCTTCGCCTCCCGCGGCCGCCGAGGGCCCCTCTTCTCTGCGGCGAGTGCGGAGTTCGCCCACAAGAGCTCGCAGCTGGGCCGTGACTTTCGGGGACGCTCCACCCCAGTCAAGCCGCCTGCGGTCCACAACTCGCCGACCGCGGGCCTCGGAGCCAGCTGGAGCCTCCAAGGCAGCTCCGGGGGCGTCCTCCCCACCCATCCTCCGGCCCCCGGAGCGGCGCGGGTGACGGAGCCTCCTCCGACGTGCGCCCAGCCCTCATCTGACCCACACCGTGGGTCCACTCTGGCCCAAGCGCGGGCGACCCCGGGCGCCGTAAGCCTTGGACGCACCCCCGACGCCGCTCACCTTCCAGCGCCCGGCAGCCGGCGGGCAGCAGCAGCGGGAGCAGCAGCAGCGGAGGGAGCAGCGGCAGGAGCCCCGGCGGCGGCGGCGGCGGCGGCGGCGGGCGGGCTCGGGCCATGGCCAGGGAGGGCTCCAGGAGCCGAGCCGGGCCGCGCCGGGCCGCGCCGGCGGGGCTGGGGACACCTGGGGGAGGGTCCGCTCCGCGGGCTCCGAGGAACGCTCGCGTACGGTCCCAGGAGGTCCGGGCAAGAAGAGGGTGCAATCCAGGCAGGCGGCTCCGGGACCGAGGCGGCGGCCCGAGCCCGTAGATGCTGGGGGATGCAGGCAGGTCGGTCCCGCGGCAATCTGGATGGACCGGTCCAGGAGGATCCCGGGCGCTGGAGAGCTCGGAGCCGGAGAACTCCGGGAGGCGGGCCGGGGCAGGAGGGCGCAAGTGGTGGTAGTTAGGGGGTACAGTTATCTGGCGGCCTGCCGCGGGCCCGCCTCGGATTCGGGGCACCGGGTGCGCTCACCGTCCGGGGTCCGAGCAGGAATCTTGCTGCGCCGCTCGCGTACTCACTTCTGCTGTCCCCAGCTCTGGCGCTGCCGCTCTGGTCGAGAGGGGCGGGACCGGCCGCCTGCCTGTCAGCGCCGTGGCCCCACCCCTCACCGCAGGCCGCCCACTCACAGACCGCCAGGCGCGCTTGTTCGGCCTCGAGAGCTCTCTGCTGGAGTTGAGTTGGTGGCGCCTCCATCAGGCCCACCCTCAGCGTCTCCGAGGCCTGGAGGGGGCGGAGCCAAGAAAAAGATGAATTAGATTGGGCGGAGCGATACTGTCAATCAGAGGGAAACCCCGCCTCCTATCTCCCATTGGCCATTAGTAACCGAACCTGAGTCTAAAGAGGTGCCAGTCACATACAACGAGCTGAGGGCGCCCCCCTGTGGCCCGTACCTGCCCAGAGACGCCCCCACGTGGCTGTCTTCTCTCCAGACACGTCCATATCCTAAACTGAGTTGAGGCACTATCAAGGGGACGCCCATCTGCAACACATCCTGTGACCAGGGTCTTCTGCTCATTTATTTATTTATTCATTCATTCAGCAGGGTATTTCGTCGTCCTTTGAGCATAGACTCTATTACTGCTGCTGCTAGAGCAACAGATTTTTCATTCTCTTGGAGTTAGTTTACTGATGGAGGCTGGCATGAAGTCATCACAACAGAGTATAACAGGTGTGATTATGGAGGAAGGACAGAGTTGCCACAGCACCTGTGAGGGGAATGGTTACGTCTGGCCCTGAGTAAATGACATTTCATCTGAAAGATGAAAAATGAGTAGTGGGTGAAAGATGTGTGTTTGGGGACAGGTTGGGGGTGGCGTGGCTGTTTCAGACACAGGAACACACTTTGCATGAAGTCCCTGTGGCAAGAGAAACTGATATTCACTAAAGGAATCTGAAAGAAGTTCAGAATATCTTGAGTGTAGAGTTAGAGGCTGAGAAGAGCTGAAAGGAGGCTTAGAAGTAGGTGTGGGGGACCAAAAGAGTTGTTTTTAGACTCAAGGCCTTCCTGAGAGCTGGAGCTTGAAGCAGAGGCATTGCCATATCAGATTAGCAGGGCTGCCCTGGAAAGAAGGGGAGGAGGCAAGGGTGGAAATAGGGAGATGGAGAGAGGACTGTGCAGTCATCAGGGAGAAGCAGGTGGTGGCTTGGACTAGGGTGGAGGCTGTGGGGATGGAGAAAAGTGGGCAGGTCTTAGATGCTTTAGGAGGTAGAATTCATGAGATTTGTGACTGAGTGTTTGAGAGAGATGTGGTAGATGGAGAACCCCTGGGTTTCTGGATTGACAATGAACTTCTACCTCCTTTGCTTGACAAACATTTACAAAGTGCAATCAACACTCTGAAATAATAGCTTTTGTTTATTAAGCGGTAGATGTTATTATAACCTCATTTTACAGACAAAGTTGACATGTAGAATGGCTTAGGGACTTGCCCCAAGTCATAGTGCGAATAAGCGACAGAGGTAGGATTTGAATCCAGGACTGTATAGCTTTTAGACTCACTCATTCCACTTCATCAGAGACCTAAAGATCACCGAGGTGCTTGTTAAAAACTCAGAATCCTGAGCTACCCATTCCACCTTGGACCTTGGGACTCATTCTCTGGGATATAGGGCCCAGGAATCTGTATCTTAAATAAGCATTCCGGGTGCTTCTGATGCATGCTGAAGTCTGTGAATATCACCGTGTAGCCTCTCACTGTCCTAGTTAGAGAAACATCCCTCCATGGGCCCTCTGAGTCTTCCCCAGCTACACTAAGATTTCTGGGGGGCAGAAAGTAAAGGATCACATACTAGGTGGCCTCAGAAACAAGATGGTCATACTTAATCCTTTGATCATGAAATACCTTAGTTTCAGTCCTGGATGCTCCATTAGAGCAAATGAAGTCATGGATCTGGTACTTGAAGACATTCTTCTGAGAGAGGTCCATCCTCCCAGCCACAGACATGTGTGGATACATGGGGCTAAGGCAGGGGGTGCCATGAGACAGAGGCCCAGATTCCACCTCAGATCTGTTCTCAAGCCCTAGGAACTTCCCACAACATCATTCAAGGCTCTAGATCACAGAAGGGATCTTGGAGATCATCTCGTACAACTGTTCCATTGTAGAGCTAGAAAGCTTGAGGCTTAGGGATAGGACTGCTTGCCCTAAAGTCCCCCTGCCCTGGGGTGCTGGTTGGCATTGGGAAGGGTAGTGTTTTGGCAGGTGGCCTGAGAGCAATACCTCTCCGCCAAAGGCCTGCTCATTGTAAGGCAGATCTGTGAGGCCGGCACTCCTGTTTGCTCAGCATCTGTGCCAGGCTAGGCCTCGCCCTGGACAAACACAGCCTGCCGAGCGGCAGGCACCAAGCTCCTTTGTTCTTGGGTTGATAGCAGGGCTACTAGGGCCCGTCCTCACCGGATGTTGGCACCATGGTTCCCACGGGAATGCTTCCTGATCAAGAGGCCGATAGACTGAAGGGCACCGAGGTACTGGCTACAACAGCCTGGGGCAGGAAGGTGACCACCTGCCAACAGAACGGATGTGAGAGAGGAGCAGGTGGAGGTGTGGGGACTGAACGCCAAGCCGGTTAAGGAAAGCTGGGACACCTTCATCTCTTTGGGAGCAGGTGGGCAGAAGGTCCAAACCATCTTTCCAGGCTGAGGAGGTACCAAAGAACCCAGGGAGCAGGCTCTGACACTTGATTTGGAATGAAGGGAAAATATCCAGACTGAGGTCAAGGTTCTTCTCACTGAGCCCACCATCCTTTGCCCATTTGAGACTGAAAAAAAGCTTAACATGTAAGCAAGAGTTTGAGCTTTGGGGTCAGAGAGACCTGAGTGCAAATTTTGGCATGGTCATTCACCAGCTGGGGTATTCACGATAAGAAGCTGAACCTTTCTGAGTCCTAGTACCCACAGGAATGAAGGTGGGGGGATGACCATACCTCCTTGTCTATTGTGATGCTCTGGCCCGAGGGCCAGGAGCACAGCAGGTGCCTGTTATATATATGGTCCCTATGACAGTTAATACCCAGTGCCCAGAACCTCTCTGGAAACCCTGTCTGTTTGGGGACAACTAGAGGAATTGATTTGGGGCTTAATGCCCCCTGCACCTGTGACCAACTTCACATTGTCTTTTAAAAAGATAGTAAATATGTGTTCCTGGGCTTGTGGGCTGGAGATTGTTGCAAGAAAGTCAAAACTGGGAGAAGAGAGCTTGGAGGCAATGAAGGATGGCGGGCTTGATTTGATGAGTGCTTTTTGGGCTCCTGTCAAAGACCAGGGTGGAGGCAAGGAGACCAGCAAGGTGACCACAGGCAAGAGTTGATGATGGCCTGGATGGTTGTAGCCCAGTGATCTGAGCAGCAGCATGGGTGCTTATTTATAGGAAGAGAAGTAAAGACTTGAGGAGGAGCAGTTTGGGTGGGGAGGGGCTGGGGGATGAGGACTGAGGGTATCATTTTGGACTGGCTAAGTTTAGGCCTGTCAGACATCCAACTATGCACATGAAGCAGAGAGCTGGCTTCACAGCTCCCACCTCCTCCACTGACCATCTCCCTTGCCATCTATACAGCCTCAACTGTGGTATCTCTCTGTCCCCTGCAGGCTTGATCTCAGGGCTTTTGCTCTTCCTTCTGCCTGGGTGCTCTATTTCTCTGCTTTCTCTCAGAATTAAGATCTCTGCTTAGATGTCACCTCCCTAACCAGTTTGCTTTCTTCCCTCCTCTCCTGCACCATCACTGTCTAGCCCATTGCACTATTTAATTTCCATATACTACTTAGCACTAATTGAGATTATACTGTTTAGTCATTAGCTTAAATGTGTGTTATCTGTCTCCTTTCTAGACTGTAAGCTTCTTGAGAGCAGGGGCTTGCTTTATTTACCACTGAATCCCTGGTATAAGGCCAGTGTGCTGCATGAAGTGGCCCCTCAATAACAATTTATTGACCGAGTCAGTAAGTATGGCCAATATGTGGTGTTCATGCTGCCACTTTTTCTTCCCAAGCCCATGGCAGGCCCTGCTCATTGATTCTGAACTCTTTCTTCAACATGATGCAGACAGCCCTGGTCAACCCATCAGGTTTGGCACAGGAAGTCAAACCTACCTGCCATCCCTGTGGTGAACAAAAGTCCCCTTCTAGCTACCTGTATGACTTTGTGAGAGTCTTTTAAAGCTGAGTCTTGGACTTCAGCTTCCTCATGTGATGTCTCCTCCAAGATGTAGAGGAGTCTTTCCACCCCTCTTTGATGGGCGGGGCCTCCAGGCTGGAACCTGCTGCCATGGGCAGACAAGGCGCTCGGTTCCTGTCTTTCCCCTGAGTCACAACCGCTCCTGAACCTTCCTCTCCCTCTGTTCTCGCCCCCACTGCCATCCGGTTTTCTCACCAGCCCCAGAAGATGAGGCTACAAGGGACCTTTTATACCTGGCCCAACAAAACCTTCCTTTTCAGATGAGGAAACTGAGATCAGAGAAGGACAGTCACTGGAGCCAGAAATCCAACAAAGACTAGCTGTCCACACCCAGCGTTTGGGCAGCAGCCATCCCTTCCCCGGAACCCTGGTGGGGCCTGGGCACTTGCTGTCAGCACCTCCTCTCCATGATAGGGAGCCGGGGGGGGGGGGGGGGGGGCCCGCAGCTTCCTTGTACTCAGGCACATTCCCAAGCCCCAGGAGGCGCGCGGCCTGGCCTCCCTCCAGGCCCTGGCAGTTGGCGGGAGAAGGATGCCCTGTGGATTCCTGGCTCCTTCCCCCTGCTTCCGAGCTGCTTGTTGGAAAGAGGTGAGAAAGGTGCAGGCCTCTTCCTTCACAGTTGCTTTTGGAAATTGCCTCAAGTTGTTTGGACCAGGGCGAGGCTCTAAGCTGTTGCAAAGCCAATTAATACCCTGTTGGCAGTTTCTTGCCTTCATCCTTGTCCGATCCAACCTGGATCATCCCCTCCACTCTCTTGAAGCTATTCCACAGCCTCTCTGACAAGAGCTCCGTTCTGGCTTCCCTTGAGGAAAGGTGGAGGAAGAAATGGATGAGTATTGACTAAATCTCTCTGTGATCTTACGTGGAGGTGCTTTAAATGTCTCCCAGAGAGGGGACGCTTCGGTTGCCTTTGAGCCTGCCTGCACAAAGCCCTTGTTTGCAAACTGTCTTTTCTCGTGGAGCAGCCGTACTTCCTTTTCTAGGAGCTATTTGGGGAAACTCTAATGTTTGAGGGAACAGAGAGCCAGCTCCTGCTCAGGAGGACAGTGAGGACCCAGAGGCATCCAAAAGTGCTAATTAAGGACCAATACCCATAGACATCTGGGGAAAGTTAAAAAAAAAAAATGGAAAAGGCTTGGGCTTTCATGTTTAATGAGGAAGGAGGGAATATCAGGGACTAAGGGAAATTTCTGGGAGACAGATTTTAACTTGATATTGAACATTTCAGCTTTCAGCCCACTTATTGAACAGTTACTGTATGCTGTGGGGCACAGACATAAATGGGCGCCAGCCCACTCTGCCCAGAAGAGGGGTCACAGAAGCCTTCCCGAGGAGGCAGGCACCGAGTTGAGACCAGGCTGAGGCCCGGAGAATAAGAAAGATCAGCAAGGCCTCTTGGCCCTAGAAACACAATGGAAGCACCTGGCGAGCTTTTTGTTTTTTGTTTTCTGTTTTTTTTTTTTAAATTTTTTTTTCAACGTTTTTTTTTTAAATTTATTTTTGGGACAGAGAGAGACAAAGCATGAACGGGGCAGGGGCAGAGAGAGAGGGAGACACAGAATCGGAAACAGGCTCCAGGCTCCGAGCCATCAGCCCAGAGCCTGACGCGGGGCTCAAACTCACGGACCGCGAGATCGTGACCTGGCTGAAGTCGGACGCTTAACCGACTGCGCCACCCAGGCGCCCCTGTTTTCTGTTTTTAAAGAAGGATGCCTACCCCCAGAAAGACTGGTTTGGGGCAGGACCTGAGCACTGATATCTCTGAAAAGCTCCCCAGGTGGGTCTAATGTTGGGGGCAGGTGGGGAAATCATGAAGTATGTGCTGGGGGACAGTCCAGGAGTCACTGGTGACACTGTCAGCAGTAACCACATTGCCGTGTTAGGGAGTCTGGAGCTCAGGTGAGGGAGATGGGAAGCCCCTGGTGGGTTTTAAGGTTCAAGCAGGGGGTTAAGCCAGTCCCATTTGCTTTTTAAAATTATGCCTTTTAGTCTAGCTTTCTCCCACTCCCCTCCCTTACACTCACCTGATGTAGAAGTCCCTACAGAGGCCCACTCCGGACCACCAGAGTCAATGAGGCCTCTGTCTGGGGCTCTCCTTTCTCCTGCCAGGCCCGGCCACGGTGCCCGGGCAGTGTGGGTCCTTTGTACCTGCCTCAGGTGGGGAAGGGTCATCAGGATGCCCAGCCCCTTTTCGTTGCTTGTCTTCTCTCCCCAGCACCTGCCCAGGTAGTGGCTCTGGCCAATTCATCCTGGGCTTCTTTCCCAGCCCAGCCAGAAATGGTGCCACATCCACCTTAGGGTTCCAGCAGGTACTATCCAGGCGAGGCATCTTCTCCTCTCTGTTTTCCAAAGCTACCACTCTTGGGTCAGACCTAACGGCCTTTTCCCTCTCAGAAAGCTTTTTTTTTTTTTTTTTTTTTTTCAGGCCTTTCCAGGTCTCTGCTGCTGCTCCCAGAACCCTCCATGTGATGCCCCTCCTACTTCCCTCCAGAAGGAGAACACCGTGAGAGAAAGCAGGGCTTCAGAGTCCATGGCACTTGGCTTAGAAATCTGACACCACCTCTCAGACTGGGGGCGCCTGGGTGGCTCAGTCGGTTAAGCGTCAGACTTCAGCTCAGGTCATGATCTCGCGATCCATGAGTTCGAGCCCCGCATTGGGGTCTGTGCTGACAGCTCAGAGCCTGGAGCCTGTTTCAGATTCTGTGTCTCCCTCTCTCCCTGACCCTCCCCCGTTCATGCTCTGTCTCTCTCTGTCTCAAAAATAAATAAACGTTAAAAAAAAAATTTTTTTAAAGAAATCTGACACCACCTCTCTTGAGCCTTGTGACCTCGGGCAAGTCACTTCAACTCTTTGATTCTGTTTTTTCACTTGTAAAACTACACAATCTCATGGGACAGTTCTGAGCATTAAATGAGAGAAGTATGTAAAGGCTTGAATGGAGTACCTAGTACCTAGCAGGTCTTCAATAAATGCTAGTACCACTCACTATCATCATCATCATCATCATCATCATCATTGTTGCTAGTATGGAGCCTGAGAGGGTGAGGGTTTCCACCTCCTACAGGGATGCAACCATGACACCAGACAGGTGGGGTCTCAGCCTTCATGCAGCTTCCAGTCAAAGAGATCTACGATGTTACAAAGCACATTTGGGAGGCCAGCAAGGCTGTGCTCAGAAGACGCTATGGCCTCTGAAATATTGACACTGACTTACCCAAGTAAGGGAAGGGAGGAGAAGCAGCAGGGCCAGAAGAGGCAGAAAGAATCACACTGATGTGGGGCACCTGGTTGGCTCAGTCAGTTAAGCGTCGTGGAATCAAGCCCCAGGTCGGGCTCTTCACTGTCAGTGTGGAGCCTGTTTGGGATTCTCTCTCTCCCTCTCTCTGCCCCTCCCCCCTCTCTCAAAATAAATAATTTTTTAAAAATCTTAAAAAAAAAAAAGAATCACACTGATGTGCAGTAAGGAATGAGATACTTCCCCCATATCTTCTCACACAATTGCAGAACCCAACAAGTATGCTGAATTACTCCCAAATGCTGTGATTCCCCAGACTCGATCTGCAGATCCACAGACTTTTGTCGGGCTCATACTACACAGTGTCCCTGGGGGACACCACCTTTGCCTATGGCTCTTTTCCATGTCCCAGATCCTGCCTGTCCACTGGCTCCTGGACATCTCTCCATTTCGGTATCAAATCCAACATGTCCAAAATTATACTCCTCTTCCTTCTCCCCCAGCCCCACCAGTTCCTTCTGGGTCTGTATCTCAGCGAGGGACAGACAGTTCCATCTACCAGGTGCCCACACCCAAAACCAGAATGTCCATGTAGACTACTGTCCTTCCTTCACTCATCCTATTAGTCATCAGTCATGACAGATTTTAGCCACTTAACGTCTCTTTTCACGCTCTCTCGTGGTTCATATCCTCATATCCATCTTAGCTACTGCCCTGGTGTAAGCTAGTCCTTCCTCTCCTGCCTGTTTGGTGGCAGTTACCTTCCAACTGGTCCCCAAACTTTTGACTACTATGATATTTTGTAAATTATCATTTGTGATTAAGTGAGGCACCTCCACCAGCCACCTATCCTTGGATAGAGAGTCAGAATGTGGGCTCTGAAATCAAGCAGGTTGGGTTTAAGTCCTATCACTCACTAGCAGTGTGAATTTGAGCAAGTTATATAACCTCTCTGAGCCTCAGTTCCTCACCTGGAAAACAGGCATACCTATGTGGTACACGGTGGCTATTTTTGTCTGCCCCCAATATACTCCTTCCTTCTCACTCTTCCTTTGGGTCACCACTCCTCCTCAACTCCACAGAGAAGAACTGCCAATACACAACCTGATCCCTGATCACAGGGGTGGGCATTGGCCCAAATCAGGCCAGTCGGAGCCTTCTCTTGGGAACTGGACTCTTGTGAGAAGTCACAGGGACTGAAGGTAGCTGGTGCTGAGCCAGTAGAGCAGTACCCTCTAGACAAGGTCCACACAGAGCCATGGCAAGCCCTGGTCCTGTCCCAGTCCATCCCAAATCCTGGCCTGGCTACTCATCTTTTTCTTCAATTCTGTGAACTAGCCAATGTCTTCCCAACATATTCTCTCTCTCTTTCCCTCCCCACCTCCCTTCTCACCTCTGCTCTTCCTCTCTCCTTTTTTGCTTAAATTAGGGCCTATTTCTGGCCCTATATCCTAAAATCTACACTATAGCACTGTTGCCAGGATGAAATGGGCCATGCCCATCAAGCCCATTTCCAAGAATGTTAGCTTAGGGTTGTCCTGGAACCAAAGCCTGCTTGGAGGTGAGGCTCAGTGGGGGCCATTCAGGGGACCTTGGGCATTGAGTAGATGGTGAGCCATATAAGGGCAGAGAATGCCTCTGGCTGCGGACCGCTGACCCCCCGGCCTGCGCAGTGTCCCACATCTAGCATCTAGCATCTAGTAAACATCTGCTGACTGTTGATGTTCAGAGACTACAGATATAGCCACCTGCCATGCTTGCAGAGGGGATCATCCTTGTAAAACCTGGCTGGCCTGTGGGTATTAGAAGTGCCAGAGTCACCCCTCCTATAAGACCAGTCCTGGCCTCCAGCTCAGAACTGTCTTTTTAGGAACTGCTCAGGCTTCAGTGTGGTGGCCCTGCAAAGCTGTTATTTTTGTCTCTTCAAGATCAGCTCAATCCCCCCACTTTGGGAAACTGCTTCTGCCCCAGTCCAATTTGGTGATTCTAGTGAACCCTCCGGTCAGTGTACCCCATGCCATGGTCCCAGAGGTGATCCAGGGATCAGGGGAGACCATGGAGCTGCCTTCATTTCCCAGGCAGCTATGGTGAATTGGGGCTTGCTGGTTGCCATCCTCCCTAAATATGGAGACAGTCTGTGCACTACAAAATGAGACAGAAGAGAAGGACAGAAGAAAAAAGAAGACTTGGCAATGTCACTGAGTTCCTCCATCCAGTCTGCTTCTGGGACCAACCCCTTCCAAGCAAAGGATTGGCTCATTTCTTTTTTTTTTTTTTTAATTAAAAAAATTTTTTTAATTTTATTTATTTATTTTGAGAGAGAGAGAGAACAAGCACAAATAAGGGAGGGGCAGAGAGAGAAGGAGAGAGAGAGAAGGAGAGAAAGAGAATTCCAAGCAGGCTCTGCACTGTGAGCACAGAGCACCCCTTGTGGGGCTCAAACTCATTGACACATAAGATCATGACCTAAGCTGAAATCAAGAGTCAGATGCTTAACAGACTGAGCCACCCAGGCGCCCCTCATTTCTTCATTTAACAAACTTTCACTGAGCTTTTAGTGCATGAAGTAAGATAGTGTCACTGTCCTTGACAGAATAATTACGTTATGACAGGCATGTATGTGTGCACGTACACACACGTGCACACACCCACACACTCACTGTGGATCATGGAGGAGGCACAAAAGCAAGAGGGCCAACATAGGGTGGGGGCAGCTCAACAAAGACTCCCAGAGGAGTCTTGAATGTCACCGGTAGAAGTAATCCTCAGTGGGTCTACTCTTTAAGGTAAGAGGCTAAGCCTCCAAGGCCAATCAGTTGGAAATCCTGTGTGGACTTCTTTCTAAGAGAAGCCTTTGTCATATGAGCATGCTGCTGAGCTGCAGGCCTCCACCTGGGCGGTGGCACAGTGCTGGAAGGGAACCACTGAAGGCTGATGCCCTGAGCTGTCACCCACCACAGATCTCCCATTGTGTCCTGTCATTTCCTCCGGAAGTTTCAATGTTGGAAGGCGGCCCTGACCTACCTCTTCAGGTTGATCAAATGGCCCAATTATCTATCTAGGATCCCAGATTGTCTTGAACTGAATGGGTGTAAGGGGTTGGGGGTGGGTTGTCTAGAAAAGAAAGTGCCAGAGGGAGGCCAGCCATCCACAAGCTGTTAGCCGGAGCCGACTGCCCACAAAGGGTCCCTTTGTTATTGCAGGAGGTGTTGTCACAAGAGCTTGGCCACAACTCATGAAGCACATCCAGGAACTGTTTTCGTGAAAGGGCTGGCAGGGAGCACTGTCTGCTGGCCTGGAACAGACTCTGATCTTGAGGGGACCAGGAGGGGAACACCCGCCAGGCTACCCGGCACCACCTGTGCCTGGAGCTGGCTGTCCTGTGGGCAGTGACCAGCATGCATGGCCAGGACTCCACAGTGAAAGCACCAGAGCTTCTCAGGGAAGGGATTCTGGGCTGTGGTCAGCTCCCTCTGGAACGTTCTGAGGGCTCCGACTTCTATCTTAAACCTCGTTACTGCAGCAACAATTGTAGTTCTTCCCCTGTGACTTGCAACACACAGGTTCTCCAGCCACCGGTCAAATCCACACTGACCTCAGCAGAGCACCAGAAATCTGAACAGTCTGGATAGGAAATTGATTTGAATTGCCACTCTTATAGCTAGGGTGACTGTATAACTTATCTTTCAAACCTAAACACTCCCAAGGAGTGTCAAAGGAGGTGTTATTAATGATTTTACTGGGACAACTGTCGTGAACAGGCAAACCTAGAAGTCTGGGCTTCCTATTTATTCCCTCCAACAAAAGGTGAGGACAAAAGGATAATGCCTTGAAGCATATCGTTGGTGGAGATGGCCAGCAAGCCTGTCCAAATTCCTAGTGTGCTTTCTGCTTCTTACCCCATGTTTTGTAGCAGGATGTTCTGAATTAATAATGGCACAGATTGCCTTAGCAGCCTCCATCCAGACTTTGCTGAGGACTTCATAGCCAAGAACATAGTCTAGATGCATTCCTGTGTAACTATTCTCCCATTGTTTTTACCACAAGAGGCTATTAAGCACAGAAGCGAAGATAGGCTTGTACATGTGAGATCTGGCAAGGCGAGTGCACAGAGCAATAGAAACTCTGTTACACTGCTAGTGCATAAATTGCACAATGAATTTATGCTGCTCTCTCAGCTCCTCTCTTCAGAGAGGACAATGCCCTCAGCCCAGTTGGTCCACTCCTGGGTGTATACCCTTGTGAAACTCTCATGCGTGTGCAGAAAGAAAGCCAAGCAAAAAATCCTTACAGCAGTATTGTCTGTCATAGTAAAAAAAAAAAAAAAATTGAGGGCAACCCAAAGGTCCATCAACTGAGTCATGGATTTTAAAAAGGAATGATAAAAACAGTCTGATTTTAAAATGGGCAGAAGATCTAAATAGACATTTTCCAAAGGAGACATACAGATGGCCAACAGGTACATGAAAAGGTGGTCAATATCACTAGTGATCAGGAAAATGCAAATCAAAACCATAATGAGGTACCACCTCATACGTGTTAGAATGGCTATTATCAAAAGTGTAAGAGATAACAGGCGTTGGTGAGAATGTGGAGAAAAGAGAATCATTATGCATTTCTATGGTAGGAATGTAAACTGGTGCAGCCATTATGGAAAACAGTATGGAGATTCCTCAAAAACACTGAAAGTGGAACTATCATGTCATCCACCAAGTCATATCATTCTGGATAATTCCAAAGGAAATGAAATCATGATCTCGAAAAGATATATCTGCACCCCTATGTTCATAGCATCATCATTTATAATAGCCAAGATAGGAAAACAGCTCAAGTATCCATTGACAAATAAAAGGATAAAGAAAATGCAGTAATATATACAATGGACTATTATTCAGTCACATAAAAGAAAGAAATCCTGCCCTTTGCAACAACATGGATGGACCTTAAGGGTCTCTGCCATTTGCAACAACATGGATGGACCTTAAGTGAGATAAGTCAGACTGGGAAAGACAAATACTACATGATCTCATTTACACGTGGAATCTAAAAAACAGAAAACACAAAGAAAGCAAACTGAGATTCAGAGAACAGATTGGTTATTGTCAGAGGCCAGGGGTGGGGAGATGGGTGAAATGGCTTAGGGTCGTCAAAAGGTACAAACTTCCAGTTATAAGATAAATAAGTCCTAAAGATGTCATGTATAGTATGATGGCCTTAGCTAATAATACTGAATCATATATTTGAAAGTTGCTAAAAGAGTAGATCTTAAAAGTTCTTGTCACAGAAAAAAATGGTACCTGTGTGTGGTGATGGACATTCATTAGACTTCTTGTAGTGATCATTTCACAGTATATACAAATATCAAATCATTACGTTGACACTAAGCACCTGAAACTAATACAAAGATAAATGTCAATTGTAGCTTAGTTTTAAAAAATAAGTTTCAAGGGGCGCCTGGGTGGCTCAGTCAGTTAAGTATCTGACTCTTGATTCTGGCTCAGGTCATGATCTCATGGTTAGTGGGTTCGAGGCCCGTCAGTGCAGAACTTCCTTGGGATTCTCACCCTCTCCTCTCTCTCTGCTTCTCCCCCACTTGTGCCTTCTCTCTTTCTCAAAATAAATAAACTTTAAAAAATTTAAAAATAAAAAATAAATTTTAAAAAGTGATGATAATAGGTAGGTTAGAGATATATGCATCAATGTGGATAAATGTCAAAAACAATATTGAGAAAAAAATGCAAGTGGCAGGAGGATTTCTTTCTTGTGACACTGTGTATAAAAGGTCTAAACATACAGTAGGGGACTGCGTGCTGTTTACGAATTCTTGTATAGATGCTAAACAAATATAAAGATGCATGAAAATGATAAACACCAACTCCGGGAGAGCGGTTGTAGGGGAGAGGAAAGGGAGTCAGCAGAGGAAGCCAGAGGCTTCCACTATGTAATATTTTTTAGCTGGATGTTGAACAACACTCATCCTTGGCTTTCTTGGGACAGGTCTGCATACCTAACTTCAGGTGCCTCTGACACACAACTTAACCTCTCAGTGTACCCATTTCTTTCTCTGTAATGGGGGTACACCTTATAACCACCTCATGGGGTGGCCGTGAAAACCCTTCCATAACCTTTTACAAGGATTTACTGTGTTCCCTACAAAAAGGCGCCATCTTGGCTCCTTTGGCAATAACCCTGGAGGCAGGTGCTCCAGAAATGGAGACGAGACTGAGTGTGTGCCCATGACTAGACCCGTGGCCTGGGGTGCAGCCGGGCCTATGTGGTGTGACCACTTGCAAAGACGCCCTGTCCCCGCCCTAGTGTCCCCTGGCTGGGTACACTGCTCAATAAATCTCTCCTTATTTCCCTTTCTCTCCCTCCTTTCTTCCTGTTCCTCCTCTTGCTCACTCATGGGACGAGAGAGGTGGATGCCATAGTCACACAACTGTTAAGTGGCAAAGCTAGGATTCTGATCCAGGTGTCTCAAAGACGAAGCTCTTCCCAACTAAGCTGGGGGTCCACAGTCTTACTTACCTTAGTACCACCTGGGGATTTTTAAAAATCACCAGATTCCTGGACCCTCCCGTGGAATCTCCAGAAACCCTGACCACACGGCTCCCTAGGTGATGCTGATGCCCAGCCAGGGCTTTGGGCTCACATATTCCAGTTCCTATGTACTCTGCCCTTCCCACTTATCCCACCAATCCAAGCGTCCTTGCGCTATGACTGCTCACCAGCCCAGAGACCCTGAGTCCATGAACTTCTTGACAGCATAGTATAAACCTTTCATCCTTATGTCTCCAACATACACAATGGTCTCTGGCATGGTTTTGGAAGAGTGCCCAGAACTCTGCAAGACGGAAGAACTGAGAGCAAGAAGAGGGTTTCAGGGAGGCAGACAGTCTTGGCTTGCCCTGCATCTGGTGTCGACTAACAGAAAGGGCCACACAACTATTGAGCGCCCCGCTGGACGAAGTGTTCCTGAAGAAGCAGAGGCTGACGCTTCCTAAAGAGCTATTTCCTATGTCCAGATCCCGCTTATCTCACCACCACCAGTAAAGTGGGAATTTCCTCTTCACATTTCTTATTCCTAGAGATCTAGCATTCCCATGCAGGAAGGTAACAGGAGATCATCTACTCCAGCCTCCAGCCAACCTGTATGTACAGAAATGTTCTCAGCAGAAGCTCTGCACTTTCCACGGTGGGATCTTACCCTTCATTGTGTAGGCAGCCTGCACAGCTTTGATTCTTGAAAATTCCTTCCTTCCTTGGGTCAAAGCTCATGCTCTGCAACCCCTGTCAACTGGCCCTGTTCTGCCTTCTGGAGTGGCTTTATTCTTGTGTTCCACACATAGAGTCTTGTAGGCCACAGGAAGGAGTTTGGATTTTATTTCAAGTGAAATGGGAAACAAAGTAGTATTAAACAGGGTGTGGCAACATGATCTGACTTATGGTTTAACAAAAATTTTTTTTAATGTTTATTTATGTTTGAGAGAGAGAGACTGAGAACGAGCAGAGGAGGGGCAGAGAGAAAGACACAGAATCCGAAGCAGGCTCCAGGCTCCCAGCTGTCAGCACAGAGCCCAACATGGGGCTCAAACTCACCAATCGCAAGATCATGATCTGAGCTGAAGCTGGACACTTAACCGACTGAGCCACCCAAGCACCCCTGACTTATGGTTTTAAAAGAACATTCTGGCACTGTATGGAGTCTGGTACTGTATGGTACAGGAATAAGAGTAGAACCCACAGGGTGCGTTGGTGATCATTCAGACCAGAGATAATGTGGCTTGGGCAATGGCCTGACAGTGAGGGTGGGTTTGGGATGGGTTTCAGATCCAGAACCAACAGAATTTGCTGATGTCTTAGATGTGGGTATGCAAGCATGAACTTGGCGTAAGAGAATCGGGACCTTTATGTGTCATCTTGTTTTAGGTACCCTTTTTAAAAAAATTAACAAAACTAGGGCAACTGTTGAGTCATTTCCGCCTGAGAAGAAAAGAAGAGAAGCTTGGGAAGGAAGGGACAGGTTGGGTTTCCCCGATTTACCCTGCTCTTCTGCCAGGCGCCTATCTGGTCTTCTCCCCCACCACCCCAGCCTCACCCAGCTCTCACACACAGCCTCTGCAAGGCAGAGGGACCAACAGCAACGGAGGCCAAGCCTGGCTGGATTACCAAAACAGACCTGAGCTTTACTGTTCTAGGGCTCACAGAACCTCAAACTTTAAGAAGTTCAGCGAACGTCCACTAGAGGGCACTGCAGGGCTGCCCAGAAAAGACAACCCCAGGACGGACTTTCCACTTTCAATTAGCAAAGAAGTACTTACTCTGTGTTGAGCACACGTTTAGGCGAAGCCCTGGGTTAAACACTGAGATACGAAGATCGGGGCACAGGTGCTGTCCACTGCCGAGTTGGGGAAGCAGCGACGGGCTCCGGGCCCGCGGAGGTCGGTGAGGTGATGGTATCCAGGCAGGGGCAGTCTGTGTCTTTTTCCTGCTTCTGTGGACTTAACTGTAAGACATACACTTACATACAACACATTAACAACACACATACACAACTGCACGCACCCCGCAGTCCCGCGAGGGCTGCAAAGGAGATAGGCTAGAACTCTGAGAATACTGGGGAGTAGAGGAATGGTGAGTTTACAACTCGAGAACACAGCCCTACCGCCCCCAAACAATCCACACATCATTAGCGTCACTGTAAAAAAGCCTATTAAAACACACACATGCTAACCACATGTGACCCAAGGTTACATGAACTCATCGACACCCACTAACACATTAGCACAGATTTACTGAGCCCTGTGGGTGGGGTGGGGTAATCTTCTGTCAGAGGGTCACAGGGGAGAAGAATGAGAGCCAGCTTTTCAGGAATGCTGACGATGTGCAGACACCATTCCAGGGGCTCGTGTGCTTTCTTTTCTTAATGCCCACAGCCCCATGGCACTGTGGTCAGGGATATATCCCCAGTTTACAGAGGGGGACACCAAGGCTCCAAGAAGTGAGGGGGCTCTCCCAGGATCACATAGCTAACATAGGCAGAGGAGCGGCGATTAAATGCTGCCCTGAAGGAACTCACAGTTGGGAGAGATGTTACATAAAAAGATCACAAGAGGGACCAGCAAAGAGCAACTTCATTTTCTCTTTCTGTCTGCCTCTCTAAGAACTTAACATGCTTAATGGCAGAGCTTCTCCTGAGACGGAAGGGGAAGCCCTCATCCAGGCTGCCCCACTCTCAAGTCTGCAGGTGTCCCTGCATTATCTGAGACGCCAGCAGCTCTGTCTCCTGAACCATATGACTGGCCGATATTATGGTGCTGAAGGCTTCAGTCGTGGGGTTGGTGGCAAGCTCCCACGGGATGCTCACAATGAGACCCTTTAGTTCTCCAGCAAGGTCATGCCGTCTGCAGCAGAGAACTATTCATCAACCAGCAAAACAAAACAAACTTCCATAGGACACCAAGTGACCACGCGGCCAGAACTTCCCATCGTGAGCTGGGTCTGGTCGGACCTTCCACGTTGTGAGGTCCAGCAAGCCCAGCATCAACCTCTTGTACATGGAAATGGTACCACCGCACTGAGCCTGGGCAGGAACAGAAGGCACGGGCAAGCTGCGGGGCCCCCATCGCTGTTTTCCCAATGCACCTCCCTCAGCTCACACCCAAGGCTGTAGGGATTCTGTCCATCCAGCTGAAGGAGGACTAAAAAGCCAGAGCTGGGGTTACAGATGAGCCAGCTTCCTAGGTATGTGCCAACTAAAAATGATGGTAAGTGCACTACAGCCGCTCTTAGGAGTGACCTTTTGAAAAAAAAAAACAAAAAAAAAACAGGGTGAAAACCCTCCAGTAAATTGACAGAGTTATGGATGGTCCCTCTCATCATTTCCTTTGTGTGGATAGAGAAGTGTCCCGAAGTGAAAATATGTGCAATGCATGGGTGATGGCTAATGGCGTGGCTGGTCAGGGGCCTGGAAGGAAAAAAGATCGGAAGATGAGGATAGCAAGGGCAGGGGCAGAGGATGCACGTAGACATACGGGAATAGGCAGAAATGTGAAGATCTCCGTGTCACATGTTAACTCCCACCAGAGAGCATCTACTATGGAAGAGGCACAGAGCAACCTAGTACATGAAATGACCCAACTGATACCAGTCAGTCTCTGTCATTGGACACCCCAGTGCCGGCACGATGGGCACAGTGGCCACAGTGCAAAGATGCAGGTCACACGTGGACCCCACAGCCTGATTCTCCTTACCTAAGCCCTATCCAGGTGCTTCTAGGTACCCCATCTAGGTACTTCCTCCCCTGAATGCCAACCTTCCAGGTCAGTGAAATTAGAGAGGCTCATAAGAGTCACCACCAGGGGGCACTGGTTGAGCAGTTACATCCTTGAGCGGGGAAATGACCCACCAAAAGTGGAGAAACTCCAATGTGGGGAGGAATGCGTGTTTCTCTTGTCCTAGTGACAAGAGCCATGGAAATTCCAGGAATTAGGGAGCTGGGGTGAGAAAATCAGCCTCTACCCAGGACGGGCCAAGTGAAGAAGGCTCCTCAAATATCTAAGAGGAATTTAAGGAGCTTGACTAGTGTTGAATCTGGGTAAAGGGAAAGGTATTTCCTTCCCCCTCATCCTTCCTTCCTTCCTTTCTCCCCTTCCTTCCTTCCTTCCTTCCTCCCCCCTCCCCGCTCCCTCCCTCCCTCCTTCCCTTCCTTCTTTCTTTCTTCCCTCTATTTTGTGGTTTAAGAATATACCATATTATACTAGGATTTTAAGGTTTTCAAAGTACCCCCAGGTAGACTTTCTCAGATAAGTCTAGCCTCAAACAACCTTGAGAATTAGGTATTGCCACTCTCATTTCATTGAGAGGCAGGCTCAGAGACCTTAGTTGACTTGTTTAAGGTGACACAGCTGGCAGAGGCTGGACCTGAACCCACGACCTTTGTAACCTGAATGACTTGGATTCGGACTCATGTCACCACAGTTGGATTTGTGGCCCTAAACAAGAGCCTCAGGCTTTCTCCCTCTGTTAATGTTCACAGCACACTGCTGCATGTGGACAGAGGTGGAGGGCCTGGCCTTTAGCCAAGGTGGGGCTCAGCACTGCCCAGCAGCCTGACCATAATCCTCTAAACCCAGTGCCCTTCAACTCTGACTGCACAACAGCGTCTCCCAGGGAGCTTCCAAATGATGTCAGCCCCAGCCCACCCAGGCTGAGCGTGGGGCCCTCAGGAGCACAGCAGGTCAAGGACCCCATCCTCCCGTAACTGAGGGGCAGAGCTGATGACCTGTTCACTTCTGGGTGCTCCCTCGCCAGCACAGAGGGGGAGCTTACATGGCTGGTGCAAGTTTATCCCATGTCTTTCTTCGTGAAGCTCCAGGGCAGTTGACTCAGAGAGAAACTGAGTCATGGAGAGCCCCACCCTCACCCCCAGGACGGACAGAGGATCCCATCAAGCCATGGAAGTTGATCAAAGTCTCAGGCTCTTAATCACCATACTAGAAGCCACTTGGCATAAAGGGCCCTGGGCTCAGGGCTAGACTCTGCCTCTTTATCTATGAGACCTCACATCAGTTAACTTCTCTATAAAATGAAGATACTACCCACTTACCAAGATTGTTTTGAAGGTTCAGTTAAAACCATCTATATACAGATGCTTTGATAACCTTGAATCCCTAATACAAAATCGTATATTCCTTTTTTAAAAACTTTGAATGGTACTTAGTTTTTGAAACAAGAAATAGATGTATATGGACAAAATTTAAAAAAATAAAGGACCCCCCCCTTCCCTTGTCCCTGGCAACAATTTCCGCCCCTGGGCGGCAACTGCCATTACCAGTTGCTGTGTGGTAGCTAATGTATTCCTAACAGGAGCTCAGTTGAGCCAGGCAATCCCTATGTAGGCCATGAGGCCTCCCAGAATGTGCCAGATTCAGGCTCATCTAATGTTATGGAGCACTTACTACCTGCCAGGCTCTTTGACACACAGCCTCTCTTTTGATGATCAAAAACAACAGAAAAAAAAACAGTGATAACAAAAACAAAACAGTGATCCCACCAGGGCCCAAATCCAGGTCCTCTGACTCATTTAGAGGAACCACGGGCTCTACAGGCTCTACCATCCCAGAAACCCCGCCCACACTTCCCCCGCCAGCCCTCCCCCCACCCCCCAACAAGCCACAGCCCAGCTCACCCAGTCACTGTGGTGCTGGAGTGGCCAGTTCTTCACTGTCCTTGGATTGTCTGCACATCACTTACGTGCCTCGTGTGTGTGAATATGGCCTGCTTGAGCAAGACTTTCCTTTCTAAGGAGGCTTGTCAGTCGTCCCCTGAGGAAGGCCGCCCGTGTGATACCTCCTGTGGGCCTCCCAGTGCCCCAGTCAGCATGGGTCCCATGAGGAAACGTCCCAGTCCCCTTGGCTGGACTGCATGGGCTTCAGCTCAGGCAGCTGGAATCAAGGCCTCTTTCCACACAACCCCCTCCCCACTGCACAATCACTCTGATCCTGTTCTCCCTGGAATCTTCTCCCCTGCCCCACAGGAGGCTGCCACAATCCAGGTGGGAACGCCAGAGGCCACAGGGCCCGGAATGTAGGTTATCCTCAAGCCAAGCTCTCATCCAGTATCTGGCTGTCCTCAGTTTTACACAGCGGCCAAAGGACCACCAGAAAGAACTCACCACTCCTGATCCCTAGGACCTAGGACCTGCTGCCCCCATCGCCCTCTGGGAGCAAGATCTTGGCCTTCTGTGTTGCCTGAGACTGGAGGACAGTCATATGGGGGAATATGTAGGCCCCTGATACTCTTCTGTTCCACATGAGGAAAGGGGGTCTTGAGATAACGGTTTGCATCTGGGAAGGAGTGTCTCATTTAAAACAGATGAACCCTGTTGGAAGTCAGCCTCTCCCTTCTGAGAAGCTCGAGAAGGTTCTCCAGGGTTGTGGCTTGAATGACAGGAAAGGACAGAGATAGGCAGGAAGGCTGGGACAAGGAGAGGTTGGGAGGAGGCTGTAGGAGAGGGGGAAGGAAGAGAAGGAAGAGGGAGACACCTGGTGGGATGGCTTTTGAAATAGAGAATGAGCAAGTGACAGAGAATGGGAACCCCACAAAAGACTTCCTGGTGGGTCCCCTCTTCTTGAAAGGTCATTAATTAATCAATCAATCAGCATTCACATGGCCCATCCCTCCCACTCAGCTTTCAAGAAAGTTTAGATTTTCATGCTACTAGTTAACTTCCTATCCTATTCCTTTTTTTTTTTTTTTTTAAACCTGACAACGAAGAGAATTTTAGGACTTTGGAATTATCTACCTGAGTGGAATCCCCACACTCCACCCTGACCCTGACAAAGAATCTGAAAAGACATAAAGTGTGTTAATGAGGGGAAATGAGCTATTCTGTTGGGGTGATTCTGCCTTTTAAAGTAGCGCATCCTTATTTAACCTTGCCTCGTCTCAGTTTCCTCATTTGTACAGCAGGGATGTTAATAATATATACCCCACAGGTTTGTTGCCAGGATGAAATGAAACAAAGTATGTACAGTGTTGAGCACGGTGTTCCGATGCACAATAAGCACCCTGTAAATGTTAACTGTTTTTGCATAATAAACAAATCACTTCCAAAGCTAAGGAACAGTTTGTCACAGTTTGGTCCCTTTCTGCATCTTGATTTTCACAGCTCCTAATTGTTCACAAGCTAAATTTTCACTCACAGGAAGCATTTCTCATAGAATCTCTTTGACAGCAAGCTCCCCTAGTCAGTAAAAAATGCGATTCAATTTATAAAATTTCTATTTTTGCCCCACCATTTTTAGAACTATCTTTCTCTATTAACTAAGGAATTGGATCAGATAAGCTGTGAGATCTTTTCAATGAAAAATTCATGACTCTGCTGTGTAAAGTGAGGAACTCTGTCTATTCAAGTATCGTCAGGGCTAAATATCAACAAAAGCAGATTAATATTTTTGCAAAGAATAATTTGCAAACTGGGAGAGCTGAACCAAAACAGTTAGCATCCAATGATGAATGTCTTGTCAATAATGAGGTCATTTGTATGCAGTGCATAATTCAGAAAGGAAGCAGACTCTTGTAGGCTTAATTTAGCAAACTTTTAAAAATAAAAAAAAAAAGAATTAATCCTAAGGAATCAATCCATAATGCAGGGGGGGGGGGGAAACGTTAAGATGTTCAGCAATGCAATATTTAGAGACCTAATCAATATATAATCTAAATCTCTCACAATATGAAAATGGTTACGTAAAGTTGGCCCATCCAAGCATTTGAAATATTATGCAATCTTCATCTGGATGCAGTACAAAGTTGTGGTTCTGGCCACCTGTTCTGGTCTTCGGCTGCCTGAGTTCAAATCCAGGCTCCACCACATATGAGCTGTATGACTTCAACAACTCACTTCGTTTCTGTATACCTCTTGTTTCCTCACTTGTAAAATGCAGATTAAACTAGTATGTATCTCAAAGAGCTGTTGAAGATTAAATGCAAAGCTCTTAGAACAGTTGCCGGTGAACAGTAAATATTTAACACGAGTAAGCTAGTGAGGGATGTTAATAACACAGTGTGGCAGAGACTGCTAACTTAGTATCGAAGCCTTTTCATCTTCCGGGGCTCCTGGCTAGACTACAGTTAGCAGCCTCCTTCTCAGTTCCGTGTAGCTGTGTGGCTCAGTTCAAGCCAACAGAATGAGGGCCCATGTGACACGTGCCCCTGCCAGGCCTGGCCCGTAGAAACCTTCCACGCACAATCTCTAAGCTTTAACTCGACTGCTGGCTTGAGGTAGACCCAGGCAACAGCTTTGGAAGCCATGTTGTGGAGATGGCGGAGGCCAAGATAGATTCTTAAACCACCACTTGGAGGAGAACAGCCTGCAGACCATGAGCATCCATTTTGCACCTCCTGAGAAAGAGAAACATTTTTGATTTGGGGATTCATCAATTACAGCAGCAGGCATTAACTACCTCTCATATTAAGTGAAAAAATATGAGAGATGAATGATATGCCAGACACTGAGATGTCCCCCAATATTTGTTCTTGGTTTCCTTTTTTTTTAATCGAGGAAAACTTAAGTACAGTGAAATGCAAAGATCTCCAATGTGTAACGCGAAAGGTTTTTTTTTTTTTAATGTTTATTTATTTTTGAGAGAGAGAGCAAGCGGGGAAGGGGGAGGGGGAGGGGACAGAGGCTCCTAAGCAGGCTCTGCGCTGACAAAAGCAAGCCCCATGCGGGTCTCGAACTCATGAACCCCAAGATCGCGACCTGAGCCAAAGTTGGACGCTCAACTGACTGAGCCACTCAGGTGCCCCAACACAAAAGGTTCTGGTGAATTTTCACTCCTATGTAACCAATACACTAATCAAAATGTAGACTATGTCCAGGGCGCCTGAGTGGCTCAGTCAGTTAAGCGTCTGACTTCAGCTCAGGTCATGATCTCACGGTTGGTGGGTTCTAGCCCCGCGTCGGGCTCTGTGCTGACAGCTCAGAGCCTGGAGCCTGCTTCGGAGTCTGTGTCTCCCGCTGTCTCTTTCTGCCTTTCAAAAATAGATAAATGTTAAAAAAAATAATAATAAAATGTAGACTATGTCCATCACCCCGGAAAATTTCCTTGTCCCCAACCCCACAAGCAACCACCATTCTCATTTCCATCACATTAAATTAGTTTTGCCCCTTCTTGAATACCATATGAATGGAATCATAAATTTTGTACTCATTTGTGTTTTTTTCACTCAACAAACATGTTATGAGATTTATGCTTGCTGCTGAATATACCAGTAGTTCATCCAAGTTGTTAAAGAGTATTTCATTGTATGAATATATCACACTTTGTGTATTCATTTGCCTGTTGATAGACATTTGGATTATTTCTAGGTTTTTGCTATTGTGAAAAAGGCTGCTGCAAACATTCATGTACAAGTACTCTTACAGATTTTTACTGTTCATTTCTCTTGGGGAAAATATCTAGAGGAGGAATAAGTGGGTCTATTTTTCTATTGCTGCTGTACCAAATTATCACAAACTTACTGGCTTGAAACAACACAAATTCGTTATTTTATAGTTCTGGTGGTCAGAAGTTGGACACAAGTCTCACTGGGCTAAATCAAGGCATCCCTTTCTAGGGGCTCCAGGATTGCCTCTGGCAGTTCTGGTACCCGACACAAAATACCACAGACAGGTAGCTTAAAGGACAGAAATCTGTTTTCTCGGTTTTGCAGACTGGAAGTCTGAGATCAGAGTGCCAGCACAGTCAGGTGCCGAGGAAGATTTTTTTCCTGGCCACTTTCTTTCCATGTGTTCACAATGGCCAGTAGGAAACAGACAGATAGATAGACAGAGAATCCTCTGGTGCCTCTTCTTTGGGAGCACCAATCCCATCATCAGAGCCTCACTCTTATGACCTCATGTAACCCTAATCACCTACCAAAAGTGCCGTCTCCAAATACCATCACATTGGAGGTTAGGGCTTCAACATATGAATTACAGGAAGACACAGTTCAATCCACAGCAAGGATGAATGTTTTTGTACTTATTTCAGCTTCTAGAAGCTACCTGCATCCCTCTGTTCATGGCCCCCTCCCTCCGTCTTCAAAGCCTACAAAATCCAGTAGTCTCACATCCCTGCCAATGTTTAGAATCTTCAGTCTTTTAAATTTTACTCATCCTAATGGGTATGAAGTAATATTGTGGTTTTAACTTGCACTTCTCTGATGACTAAAAATGTTGAATATCTTCTCCTGTGCTTATTGGCCAGAGAATCTTGTTTTGTAGTTTCTCCTCAAGTCTTTTATCAATTTTTAATTGGGTTATTCATCTTATTTTTATTGACTCACAAAAGTTCTTTATATATTCTGGATACAAGTTCTTTCTTATATACGTGTATTACAAATATTTTCTCCTAGTCTGGGTGTTGACTTTCTTTTCCTTCCCTGTCCTTCCTTTCCCTTTCCTCTCCCCCTCCCCTCCCCTCTCCTCCCCTCACCTCCCCTGTTTCCCTTCCCTTCCCTTCCCTTCCCATTTCTTTTCTTTTCTGCCAGAAGAGTCTAGACAAGTGTATTGTTGTTCAAATATTTAAACAAACTGCAGGTCTACACAAACTGTCCTATTTACATCAGGAGCAGATTGTTCCCCACACCAGGCACAGCAGCTGCTCTGTCTGATGCCCCCTTGCAGAGCAGCCCTGGGCACACTTGGCACAGCCCATGGGGCAGCGGGAGCAGCAGCTCTCGCAAGAAGCTCATTTGCAGGAACCAGTGCAGGTGCAGTGGGGTCCATTTCCAGCCGAGGTGAGGCTGGAGGTGCAAAGCAAGAGAGAGAAGAGTCACTCAGGCTGGCTGGAGGTGCGATGGCCTTGACTTCATTTTCTTCCCAGTGCCTTTTGAGGAGCAGATTTTTTAAATCTTGAGAAGTCCAATTTATTACTTTTCCTTTTGGTTTGTACTTTTTGTGTCCTAAGAAATATTTGCTTATCCCAATATCACTGGCAGATTATAATTTCCACAGATAGCTGCAACAATAATTCCTACCTATGTGCTCTTTTACAATATGATCTTGACACTATTTCCATCTTCCTTAAATGTTTGATAGAATTCTCCAGTGAGACTATATGGGCCTGGAGTTTCCTTTGTGAGAAGCTTTTGAAAAATTATTATTAGAAATTCAATTTATTAAACGGGTACAGGAGTATTCAAATTTTCTTTTTCTTAGGTCAGGTTAGGTAAGTTTGAAACGAATTTGTTCACTTCATTTGTTAAATTTATTGGCGTAAGATTGTTCATAACAGTCCTTAATTTTTTCCCCAGGGTCTGAGAATCCCAATTGACTTCCATCTTTTGTTCCTGACATTGGTATTTGTGTGTTCTCTCTCTCTCTCTCTCTCTCTCTCCTTTTCTTGACCACTCTTATAAAAAGTTTATCACTTTTATTAATCTTTTCACAGAACTAACTTTTGGCTTTGTTAATTTTCTTCTGGTTTGACTATTGTGTATTTTATTGATCTTTGCCCTTTATTATTTCCTTCCTTCTACTTATTTTGAGTTTAATTTACTCATATATTTCTTATTTCTTAAGCTGGAACCTTAAATCATTGATTTGAAACACTTGTTGCTTTTCTGATATAAGCATTTAAACCTATACACATCCTTTTTTTAAATCTTTATTTTTGAGAGAGAGAGACAGAGACAGAGAGCACAAGTGGGGGTGGTGGCAGAGACAGAGGGAGACATAGAATCTGAAGCAGGCTGCAGGCTCTGAGCTGTCAGCACAGAGCCCAACGAGGGCTCAAACTCATGAACTGCGAGATCATGACCTGAGCTGAAATCGGACGCTCAAACGACTGAGCCACCCAGGCACCTCAACGTGCCCTTCTAAACAATTTTAAATATTTTCTAATTTATCTTTTGATATCTTCTTTGATCTGTAATTTACTTAGAATTACCTCATTTAAAAATAAGTGAATAAACAACACAAAGCAAAATCAGACAATAAATAGAACAAACTGATGGTTGCAGGAGTGAGGGGGTAGGGGATGGGCAAAATGTGTGAAGGGGAGGGGAAGGTACAGGCTTCCAGTTAGAGGATGAATGAGTTACGGGAATGAAAGGCACAGCATAGGGAATATAGTCAATGGTGCTGTAATAGTGTCATATGGTAACAGGTGTGCTATACTTGTGGTGAGCACAACATTGCCTATAAAGAGGGCAAATCACTATGTCGTACCCCTGAAACTAGTCTAACATTGTGTGTCAACTCTACTTCAATTTAAAAAGTCTTTTAAAAAAGAATATATAGCTATAATTAAGCAAGGTGAATGTCACAAATAAAAATAACAATAAAATATATAAAATAAAAAGAATTACCTCGTTTAATTTCCAAATATTTGGGGATTTTCTAGGTATCTTATTGTTATTGATTTCTAATTTAATTTTCTTATAGTCAAAGAAGATACTCCACAAGATTTCAGTCTTCTGAAATGTACTGAGAGTTCTATAGTGCTCCAGCATATGGTCCATTCCACTGAATGTTCTGTGTGCACTTAAAAGAATGTGCAATTGTTGGGTGTAGAATCCTATAAAGGGGTTTCTATCTAGTTTACCTCCTCTTGTACCTCAGTTTTGCTGGCAATGAATTCTCTCAGCTATCATTTATTTTTAAATGACTTTAGCCTCATTTTTGAGGAGTATATGCACAGAATATAAAATTATGGATTGTCAACTTTTTCTTTCAGCGATTTAAAGATGATAGTCCATTGTCTTCTGGCCTCCCTCGTTTTTCATGAGAAGTCAGCCATCGTTCACACATTGCTATCCATAATGTGTGTTTTATCCGGCTATTTTTAAGATTTTCTCTTTCTATTTGGTTTTTAGCAGCTTGGGCCTGGGTATGGTTTTATTTTATTCATCCTGTTTGGGGTTCACTGAACTATAGGTGATGTTTTCACTAAATTTTTTGAAAATTTGACCATTATTCCTTCATATACTTTTTTCCCCTGCCCCATTCTCTCTTCTCTTTTCTTTCTGAGATCTCTGCTTTAAATATGTTCATTATGAAGAGCAGATTTCATTACATTCATTATGAAGAGCAGCTAGTAATCATAGCCATAACATTCCAGCCAGCAGGAAAAGAAAACAAAGAGAAGTAGAGGCACACTCCTTTGCTTCTGCTCAAATTACCTTGGCCAGTTCCCTGGACAGTTGTGTATCCAAATAAAATTCTCTACCTAGAGAAGGAAGGAATTTTGATTATATTCCCAATGGAGTAACTGATAACCAGGTTCCCACCACTGCCACCATAAACAACTGTGAAACTAGACAAAATAAACTGGCAGTTGGACAGTATATTGGACAATAGGCAGTATGAGACTGTGAACCTTTAAAAAAAGGAAACACATTAGGGTGAATTCCACATTGGCCCTGGCTTTCTTCCTGGGGGTACTTTCTGGGTCACGGTGTAGGGAGACAGCCCTCCCAATGCATAGCACAGTATGTAGCACTCTTGCTGAGCTGAAGAAGCAGAAATTCAGGGATGCTAAATTGGCTAGAATTTTTAGGGCAGGGTAACAAAGATGTGGGAACTGCATGGGGGACAAGGGTGCTAGAAACTCTACTGTGGAGTTCTCCATAGTCCTTGGCTAAAAGCTTGGCTGCCTATGTGCAGGTAGGAGACCAGAAGTCCGAGAAGAAAGTGGCTTATGTGAGGCTGAGAGCCAAATAGGAACACCAAAAGGTGCACAATATTGGGAGATGGGGGAGTAAGGAGCATGCTTTAGAGTAGGAACCACTCCTTGGGAATAAGGACAAAACCCAAACAGACCAAGCCTGAGAGTCAATAAAATCCACCAGTAATTTAATTGCCTTCCAGAACAAAAAAGACAAGTCTGAAGTCAGTAAATTAAAGAACAAAATTTTCCCGTGTAAAAATCATGCCTAAAGAAGGACTTTGACTATAGATACCTGCACATGGCACTAACAGGAAACAAATGGACTCGAAGCCCACTAACTCTTGGAGTGAACTGCATTGCAAAAAAAAAAATCCCCTGTGTGGCCTAAAAAAAGCCTGTGATTGTATTAACTCCTAAAGTAACTCCTACCCCTGCCCCCCACCCCCGCAAAGTCACCAGAAGAAAAAGGCTGTGAAATACACAAGTCCCCAAAAAGGGCATCCTCTCCAATGCCCACTTGGGATGAGGCCATGGAGGAAAACAGACAAGTAATCTTGCCAAAAACTAGTCTGTCCTCTCTGGGGTCAATGCACAAGTAGCTCGCTACCAGATAGACAAGCCAAGGCACTAACTCCACCACCAGGGATGGGAGTGTTTGTAACTCCTTTGTGGTAGGATTTGATCATTGCTATGAACTAGTGACTATTGGGTGTTTTCCATTCTTCCATTTTCTGAATGGAAGTTCTGATTACTCATTCTATTTCTTTTCCACTAGTGCATTTTGGGTATGTGTGTAATTGGAGGGAGGGAAGGTAACTTTTCTCTTTGGTTAGAGATCACCAGACATAAATGGTTACATCTGGACCCAGGGGAGAAGACCCTGCAGCACACAGAGACCCTGAACTTTGAGCTGGAGGAGGGCGAGTGTGTTCTGTGGGTAAGATATGGATATTTGGGTGCCTGCCCAGCTGAAGACTTTCACAGCCTCCCTTGAAGCTGGGTGTAGCAATGTGATCTAGTTCTGGATGACGGTATGTGAGCATATGTGATGTGCATGACTTCCAGGTCATGCCCTTAAAAGGAAGGCAAAAACTATGCCTTTGATATATTGTTGTCCCTCTTTCCACTAGCTGGAAGGCATACATGTTGGCAGGAGCTAGACTAGATGTCTTGGACCAAGAGACAGAAGTCACATGTTGAGAACAAGAGCAACAAGATAGAAGGAGCAACCTCTTGACCTTCTCAAGCTGTCCTATCAGACCAGCACTGCCCATCTGGACTTTTATCTGAGCGAGAAACCAGCCTCTATTGTCTAAGCCACCATATTTTAGTATCTTTTTGTTACAGTTACCGTACCCACTATTTTAACTCTCATATTCCTCCTCCTCCTGTTGTCTGAGATGGCATTTGGGTGCATGGAAGATGGGGCTTCTAATGTAGTAAAGATAAAGGAGGGGAGCTAAGTTCCTGAGCACAGGGCCTTAGAATGCTCCATAGCTCCTCCAGTTTCTATAACCATGTTTCTTGTTGACTTGGTCACTGGGCAAGCATCTTGCTGACATTTGTTGCTTATATCTATGGCTAAGAAAATCAAGAATTTTCTTAGCTTTCTTGGAAACCAATGGTCCTTTCAATGGATTTTTCTCCTCTTCAGTCCTATGGGTGCTCTGAACCCCCTTGAGGCCTGGCTACAACTCTCATTTGGCTCCCAGCCTGGGTAACTACCTGGGCCTTATACAGCGGGTCAGATCTTCCTTCCCAAGAGTATCCAGGAAATTCTGGACATCTTTCATGCCAATGAATATCAGGAAAGACTCTGGGTAGCCAACTGCTTGCCTTCTTTGTGCCTAAGTAGGCAGAAAGTTTGCTTCGAGGAAGGTGCCTGGTGAGGGTTCTCTTTCCATAATCCCAAACTAAAACAGGGTCAGAAGCCTCTCTTCTGCTTTTAGTGTTTCCTTCAATCTATCTGTCTGGAACTTTGGGACAGTTGGGACACACATGTGTCACCAACTGCTTCTCTTATTCCCACTTTTCTCTCCCTCCCACAATCCTCTGGGGTCTATGTGTGACTATTTTTCCTACTTCCTCTTGGTAGTAGTTCTCCCTGTGTAGATGTTTATGATTAAGTCCACCCAGGTTGGTCCTTGATTTTTTTAAAGGGAAAAATTCAGAATAAAACTATTCTTTCTTTCCTCCACAAAGGCTGGTATTTGAGACTCTTGTCTTGCTAAAGGGGTGAAGGAAATCAGGGTTGAGATTCACAGTGTTTTAGGGACCTCTCTGTCCCAAGCAGTTCCTGCCCCTCTTTCTCTGGGCAACAAGCTTCATGGCTCAGCCCTGGAGGAGAGAAGCTGAAATAGAGCATGATTTACAGGAAAATAAAGATACATGGGTCTAATATCATTGCTGTTGCATATTTTATCTCAGTTTGTCACTCGTATTTTTGCTTTGTTTATGGTGTATTTCAAGGGCAAGCCTTTTTAATATTTATGGTGTCAAATTTGTCAGCTTTCCCTTAATGACTTCTGGGTTTGGTGCCCTGCAGAGGAAATTTTTCTCTGCTCTAAGACTGAACAGAACTTTTAATAGTTGTAAAATATGCCATTGTGCAAACATACAAATGTGCCCTAATTTATGTACAGATGAATAGTAGTGCATTTCTACTGTTTAAGCTATCACAAATAACGCAATAAATATCTTTATAAATACATTTTTCCTTCTGCCATTTAAACCATTTTTTTAGGATAGATTCTTATGGGGTTTATGGGTCTTTCTATTCTAAAAGCCAACAACAATTAAACATTTACCTCTTATAAAGAGGCCCAGGCCAATCAAAATGCCAGATTTATTTTCTTTTGCTAGAACTGCAGCTGCTTAGTGTGATTATATTTATATTTCATATTTATTAGAAGCTATGGTAGTTACAAATGAGGTTGATTAATGAAAAATGAGAAAACCAATTATTAGTTAACAAATGCAATCTATTTGATAGACTAAATCTTTTCAAAACCAGGGAGAACATATTAAAGGTGTTTCCTAATTTATAGAGAAGTCCAGAGAAGAAAACAGACCATCTCAAGGATATCCAGTTCATCCCCAGCAATCAGCTTCTAGATTTCACATTAACATGCTTTCTTTGAAACAAATAAACTCATCATGGCCACCCCCACCACATGGCCCCTTGTGAGTGTCCAGCTTCGCGGTGAGCTCAGGTCACTCCCCACACTGCAGTCTGAGCTGTGCTGTAGAGGTTTCACTACCTCAGGCTCACACATGAGAACAAGGAGCTCCAGAGATGTGTTTGTACATGAACAGGAAGGTGAGGTTGAACCTGGTCCCCTATCTTGTGAGATGCAGTACATTTCATCAGTCAAAAAACTAGGTTCTAGAGTCAGATGTTCTGGGTTAAAAAGCCTCTTACTAAATGTTAACCCAGCGTAAGTTTAACTCTCTGAGGTTTAGTTTCTTCCACTATAAAAAGGAGATGAGAGCACTTACCTCGAGGATCAAATGAGGTAATCAATAAGAAAGTGTAAATAATAAGATGACATATAAATGGAAAGAGCTATCCATTCATACACTAAGGTCTCTAGGCTCGGTGTGCCCACATAATATAAGCAATATAAGTAATAGGGACACTTGTGTGGCTCAGTCGGTTGGCCATCCGACTTGGGCTCTGTTCATGATCTCACTGCTCATGAGTGCGAGCCCCGCGTCAGGCTCTGGGCTAACAGCTCAGAGCTTGGAGCCTGCTTCAGATTCTGTGTCTCCCTCTCTCTCTGCCCCTCCCCCGCTCATGCTCTCTTTCTCTCCAAAACAAATAAACATTAAAAAAAAGTTTTTTAATAAAAAAATAAAAGTAATAGGCAGTAAGAAAATTTCCCTTTAACACTGCCGTTTAAATGCACTCTTAGAGTCTGCCATATGCAAATTTTCTTCAGTGGGACCTTGTCCTATAAGCTCATTCAAGTGAGCACATATTTATTGAGGGTATTGGCTGAGTTTTCCGACAAAGGTGAGCCCCCTGCTGAGCCCCCAGCCAAGCCCAGGGACTGACGACCCCCTCCCCATGGACACCCTCCCCCCAGGCAGCGTGTGAATAGATGCTCTGAGCCCAAGAGGAGGGGCAACTAATCCAGCTTCCCACAGAGGGAAATCTGTGAACTTCTGCCTGAGTCCTCTTTTTAAAATAAGTAACTTCCATGGTTTTGAGCGGCGACTCTTTTTCCTTACGATAGGAGTATGTATTTATTGGAGAAAATTTAGGAAATAGAGATGAGCAAAAAGAAAATTAATATCACTTGTAATCCCATCTCCAGAAAAAGTATACGTGGTATGTTTTTGCACCTTTTTTGTGTATGTGTACACATTTGTGTGTTTGTGTAGGACACACACTTTAAAAAAAAAAACAGGGGTCACCCCACATAGACTATTCTTTCACTTTACCATATAACCTAGACACCTCTGCATGTTGACACACAGCTCCTTCCACCCTCGCTGCTCATAGCGTGGTCCTGAAGCACACAGCACAGGCTTTGCCTGGGAGCTTGGAGAAATGCAGAATTTCAGGCACCCCCTCAGATCTGCTGACTTAGAATCTGCATTTTAATACACTCTCCCAGGGGGGGTTTATCTGTGGGCACAGTTTGAGGAGCATGGTCTTAAGGCACCATTTTTAGAGTCTCCCATAACTTGGCTAAACCATAATCTCTTTCCTGTCACACTGGTGGGGATTTTTCCCTGTGACAAGCAGCTGGTCCCTGGAAGAACCTGGGCTTCCCAAAGTGGTCCTTGTGCTTCTTCAGATCCTCCCTCCACCACAGTGCTCTTCCTTCACTGGGGGTCCCCCCCTTCCCTTCTCCCCATTTCCCAGGTGACACCTTGGTCCCAGCAGACTCCACCCCCAGGAGACTCCTGACAGCTGGGGAGGCGCTGCCCTTGCCTGTTCTCCACAGCTAAGTGCACACTGCCCACCTCTGTCATCACCTTCCTCCACCTAGCCGAGGCCTGGAGCTGCAGACTTCTCCCACCCTGCGAAGGTTCGAAGAAGAGCCCTTTGGCAAATGCCAGCCCAGCTCCTGCAGGAGGTAGCCAGAGCTTGCCAATGCCTCTTCCCTCCTGAAATTCCTTTCATCCCACTATTCCACATTCCCTTCCCACTCCTTTATCCCTCAGCTGGATCTGAGTGCCCTCCCAATTGCTCTCTGGGTCTCCTCTTCACATCCCTACTGCATCTCTCTACCCCACCCCCGTCTGTCCCTACCCCCCCCCCCCGCCCTCATTTGGCCCCTACCCTCTGGTCCAGAAAGCTACCCCCAGGCCCTCCCTTTTGCCCCCTCTCCGGCCTCCCCTCTTCCACCACCATCCCACCCCCCCCCCCCAACTCTAAAACTCTAAAACAGCCTCCCACCTCCCATCCAGCCCTTCACTCCTCCCTTTCCAGCTTCCTCAATTCCCGCCTCTCCCCGCCCCCAAATTCCAGCCCAGCCCACGGGAAAGGACAAGCTCCTCTGGTCCCACCCCGCCTGTGTGTGGCCCAAGGTGGAGGGGAGGGGCAGGCGCCCACCCCACTCACCAGGTCCTGGAAGGGTAAATGGAGCCCTGTGCGCCCTCGCTCCGTGGGCGGATGTCAATGGCCAGTGTGTCACTGGGTGAGAAGAGGCCCAAAGATGGCTGTGAGGCAGCCCTGTACTCTAGCCCCAGCCCACCCGCCAAGGCGTGAGCCCAAAGCCACCCATCGGCAGGAAAGAATGATAGTGAAAAGTAAACTATGCCACCGACGAGCTCGCTGTGCTTTGGGAGTCGGGGGTGGGCGGGTTCCGCAGATCAGACCCACTGTCCCCCCTGCGCTGAGCGTGGGAGGAAGGGCTGTGTGGGTGAGGCCGGACCTCCGAGCTGCACCTGCCGCCAGGCCCACTGCGCGGGTCCCAGGGTGCCCTCAACAGTAAAGCTTTTCTTCCTTTGTAAATGAATGATAAGCAGTTAGGGGAAATGTTTCTCAAAATAATACATTTTCACAGATCAAAATATTAAGGATTGGGGCACCTGGGTGGCTCAGTCGGTTAAGTGGTGGACTCTACTTGATATTCTCTCAGGTCACAGTCTCCCTGTGGGGGGATCGAGCCCGCCCCCCACACACACACACTGTGGGCTCTGCACTAGCTGAGCCTCAAGCCTGCTTGGGATTCTCTCTCCCCCTCTGTCTCTGCCCCTCCCCTGCTCCTGCTGTCTCTCAAAAATAAACAAACATTTAAAAAATATGTTAAGGATTTTTTTTTTTTTTTTGCAAGAATATTTAGTACTGACAGAGCTCCAGGAGAAATGGAGGCACCAATGCGCTGCTGGAGGCTGTGACAGTGAATTGGTCCAACCCTTGGCAAAATGTGGTAAGAAAGAGTACTAAAAGTCTTTGGGTGCTCATACAATTTGACACTGTAATTCGACCTGTGAAAACGTATCAGAAGGAATAACCCTAAATATTCCCAAAGTGCAGATATTCCTTGTACTGAAAATGAGAAAGCACTTAAGTGAAAGAATATATATGGGATTATTACCAATATATAAAATAAGCAGAGAAAGACGAGAAGGAAATCAATTAAATGGAAGTGTGTAATTTTTTCCCCTCTATATTTTACTGTTTTCTGAACTACCTTGGAGATGCATTGAGATAGAATAGTTTAGCTATCACTAAGCATTAGAAATGCAGAATCTTTCTTGAGGAAGCCCCTCAGGGACCCTCCTTACTCCCTACCCTCACTCTCACCCCTGTGGTAACCTCTCCATACGCTTTTATTACATATGGCTAAATTCTTGAACATGATATAATAATACTGTCTTAAATATTTCAAATTTACACACATGGTAAAGTATTGCACAAATACCTCTGTAACTTGCTGTCCGCAGTCAACATAGTGCTTTTGGGATTTATCCATGTTGACTCATGTTGATAAATTTAGCTCAGGTTCATTCAGTAAATGAGTCAATATTTATTTTTTTTAATTTTTTTTAACGTTTATTTATTTTTGAGACAGAGAGAGACAGAGCATGAATGGGGGAGGGGCAGAGAGAGAGGGAGACACAGAATCGGAAGCAGACTCCAGGCTCTGAGCCATCAGCCCAGAGCCGGATGCGGGGCTCGAACTCACGGACCGGGAGATCATGACCTGAGCTGAAGTCGGACGCTTAACCGACCGAGCCACCCAGGCGCCCCAAATGAGTCAATATTTATAAAGAACTTAGAACAGAGCCTGGCATGTGGTGCTACCTAAGTTTTGGGGTCTCTTTGATAAATAAAAATTCATTTTCATGGAAGTATAGTATACTATTGTGTTAATATTATATTGAATTTATTTATCCATTCTCCTACCGATGAAAATTTGGACTGTTTGTGCATTTTGTCCCGATTACAGACAGTCCTGCTATGGACATTCTAGTCCGTGTCTTCTGTGCCTGTGTGTGAACTTCTAGGCTGCACACCCAGGACTGGGGCTGCAGGGTTGCAAAGGAGGCCTAGCTTCAACATTACTAGCGACTGCCCACTTGCTCTCCAAAGTGATCGTACCAGCAACAGATGAATTATTGTGTTCCCAATCCTCATCAAACTTGCTATTGTCAGATTTTTTCCCTCAATTTATTGGGTTTATGATATTATTTCTTTATGGTTTTAATTTGCATCTCCCTGATTACTATGAAGTTGGGGGTTAGGTATCTGTTTATATGCTTACTGGTCATTTGTATATTTAATTCTGTAAACTCCTTTTCATAACCTTTTCCTATTTGTCTATTGGTTCTTGTAATTTTCTTATTGATTTTTAAAAATTCTTTATATATTTTGGATATTATTCCCTTTTCAGATGGATGTGTTGCAAATACTGTCATTCAGCCCGTGGCCTATCTTAAAAACTTTCTATGGTGTCTTTTAAGGCACAGAAAATATAAGTGCTAATAATGTAGTCTAATATATCTATTTCTTTATAGTTTGTGCTTTGGGTGACTTGGTTAAAAAAAAAAAACAAAAAAAAAAACCTTTCTTGGGGCACCTGGGTGGCTCAGTTGGTTGAGTACCTGACTTTGGCTCAGGTCATGATCTCACAGTTCACAAGTTCGAGCCTCACATCAGGCTTGCTGCTGTCAGCGTAGAGCCCACTCTGGATCCTCTGTCCTCCTCTCTCTGTCCCTCCCCTGCTCATGCTCTCTCTCTTCTCTCAAAAATAAATAAACATTTAAAAAAACCCTTTCTTATTTCAAGGTCCTAAGTCTCTCTATATTTTCTTCTAGAACTTTAAAATTTTTGCTGTTTTATATTTGGTCTTACATCCACCAGATCTGATTCTTCATGAAAGGAGTTACAGAGAGATCTTTCTCATACAGATAACAATTGTCCTAGAACCATTTTTTCCAGTCATTTGAAATGCCAGCTTTGTCATAAATTAAATTTCCCAAAATGTGTTGGTCTCTTTCTAGCTATTTTGTTCCATTGGTCTATTTGTCTACCCTTGAGCAATACCACACTCCTAATTACTATAACTTGATAATAAGTCTTGATTTCTACACGAGTGTGTATTCTCACATTTTTTCAAGACTATCTTGACCATTTGGGGTCCTTTACATTTCCATATATGTCTTAGAGTTAACTTGTTTTACAAAGTCTTTGTTGGGGTTTGGTTTAAACAATGACCTCACAGAGTAATTTTGGCATATTGGCATCTTTATGGTATTGGGTCTATATATATATATATATATATATATATATATATATATATATATGGACCGGACTCTATATATATATATATGGCAAATATCTCCATTTATTTAGGTCTTCTTCAAAATCCTACCATAAAGTTTACATGTTTTCCATATACATCTAACACCTTTTATTATGCTTATTACTAGATACTTTAGGATTCATTTTCATAATTTAATATGAATATATATTCATATTATATATATATATATATATATATATATATATATATATATATATGGCAAATATCTCCATTTATTTAGGTCTTCTTCAAAATCCTACCATAAAGTTTACATGTTTTCCATATACATCTAACACCTTTTATTATGCTTATTACTAGATACTTTAGGATTCATTTTCATAATTTAAAAAAACCCTTTATTTATTGTTTTAACTGTATATTTTTTCAGTATTTAAGAATTTAAATCAACTTGCAGATTGGGCTCATGGGAAGATTGTCTACTCTATAGCCAGTTTTCTCAGGTTTGATAAAAGTGTTAGAACCTTTGGAGGAAGGAAAAAGGCAAAATAATTTTTTTTTAGTGCACTTGAGAATTGAAAAAAACTTGTGTGTGCATGCATGTGTATGTGTGAGGGGGATGGAAGGAGGGGAGAGGTATAGAAGGAGAGGTTTATAAAAAATCAAAAAGTGCAGAGCAGAAAACAATGCAATTAAATTCAACTGCCCAGGTTCTCAGGCCCCCAGTAGCTTTTTCCAAAACATATGCTGCTTATAGGCCCTTGTAATATGTTAATGTCCTACAATCCTGTATATGGTTGATGCTCTCTCCAAATCTATCCGATCCATTTTTGACACAAATGGAAACATAAAATACACAACAGTTCATCATCTTGCTTTTTTCATTGAACAACTCATCTGTACTCTTTCTTGCTCACTGTGAAAATAGCTACACAGTAGTTCAGTTTCAGTTTCCTATTGGTGGACATTAAGCTGTTTCCAGGATTCCTCAATAACAACACTGCAATCAATATCCTTAAATATATATATGACCAAAGGCTCCTGTGTCTGACTCTTGATATCGGCTCAGGTCTTGATCCAGGTTTGTGGGATCAAGTCCCACATCAGGCTCTGTGCTGAGCATGGAACCTGCTTAAGATTCTCTTTCTCTCTCCCTCTGCTCCTCTACCCCATTCGTTCTCTCTCTCTCTCTCTAAAATTTTAAAAATTCAAAAAATATATATGGCTGTACACATACAAGATTATAACTATAGGATGACAGAGTAATTCATGTGTAATTTCCATAGACTTCACCAAATTTGTTTCTAAAAAAGGCTACAATTTACAATTCCAACAAATGCATGAGCATGCCTGTTTACATTGCCCTCATTCACACTCACACTTTGTTTTTTTAATGCTTATTTATTTTTGAGAGAGAGAGAGACAGAATGCGAGCAGGGGAGGGGCAGAGAGAGAGGGAGACACAGAATCTGAAGCAGGCTCCAGGCTCCAAGCTGTCAGCACATAGCCTGATGCGGGCTCAAAGCCACGAGCCGCGAGACCATGACCGCACCCAAAGTCTCACGCTTAACTGACCGAGCCACCCAGGTGCCCCACACTCACACTTTATATTATCAAATTTCTTAATGAAAAACAGCTCATTTTTATTTTCAATTTGCATTTCCTTATTTATGGGTGAAATGGAGTATCTTTTATTTTTCAGCCATTTGTGTATCTTTTCCTGCCATATGTCCATTTTTCTATCTTTTCCTTCATTGATTGATAAGAATTTACAATATATGGTAATGAAATTAGCCATTTATCTGACATATGAGTTGCACTTATTTTCTTTTTCTAACTTGTCATTTATTTTTTATTTTGTATTTGTGTATATTTCTCCACAGATAATTTCTCCACGTATAATTTTGTCTTAATGCCCATTTTTTTTCCCTTTTGGCTTCTGAGTTTTTCCCCTTACCTGGAAACACTTTCTCCATTCCAAGATTTTTATTTTTTAATTCTTTCATCTTCTATTTTATACTTTATATGCATGTTTTAATGGAGAAATATACATATATATTGTTTAATTAGCTTGTCAATTCCATGCAAATCTTTGCTAGGATTTTGATTAAAACAAAAACTTCATAGATTAATTTGGGAAGTTGACATCTTTATGATATTGTATTTTCCTATTAATAAGCATGGTATATATCTCCATATAGAAAACTGGGCTTTTATAATCCATATATATATACAACAAACTGAAATATATATATATATATACATATATATATATATGTATATATATATATATATGGCATAATAATATATATACATGCAATACTGTCAATGCCCTAACACCCCTGAAGCCATTCCCCTGTCCTGCTTTGCTTCAGCAGAGGGAGGGATTTCTAATTTCTGTAATATCTGATTTCTGAAATAAACTATGTATCACTATTACTAAACAATATAGCTTAGTCTTGCCTTTTGTAAACATCATTCAAATGGAATGAAATTATACCATGCGGGTTCTTTTTTCATGTTTATTTTTGAGAGAGAAAGTGTGAGCAGGGGAGGGGCAGAGAGAGAGAGAGGAGGACAAGAGGATCCCAAGTGGGCTCTGTGCTGACCGCAGAGAGCCCAACACCGGGCTAGAACCCATGAACCGCAAGATCATGACCTGAGTTGAAGTTGGACACTTAACTGACTCAGCCACCCACTACCCCTCTTTTATGTTCTTTAGTTCCATGATTTCCCTTCCCCTTGGTCTTTTGTTCCTGATTCTTGATGAACTGTTTGAGTCGGCTTGGTTTCTTCCTTTTAAAAGCTCTAATGATTTGGAAGTTTAACATTCTGTTTGTAGTCTTCTGGTCTACAGAAGTCTTCTGGTTCAGGGTCTCAAGAGTCATTTTAAATATTAACCTCACCCCTCTGTTGATCTTTCTACCTCCACATGTTCCCCTTTCTTTAACTTCCTCAGAAATCTGTGTGATCACTTCAAATCCTTTTTACAAGTAGTGAGTCTCCACATGGCTGAGTGAAGCTGCCGGGCACATAAATTTTCATTTCTCCCTTTTCCCTCCAGGACAACGAAGACCCGAGAGTTGAGGCCAGCGTGGGGGCCAGGGAACAGCAGGAGGAGGATTCTAGCTTTCCTGGGTCGGGCCTGACTCCAACCTGGCTCATTCGAGGACTGTGCCGTCTTCATTCTCCCAGCCCAGCCCCGGCCCGCACACTCCCAGGGCGACACTGCTCCCGGCTTTCCGCAGGCCCCGTCCGACGCTAGGGGGTTGGGACGCCAGGGGATTCGTACCTTCGTCCCCGGCAGAGCGGCGGGACCTCGGAAGGTTCAGAGCTCAGCCACTAGGGGGCATCGGCGCGCTTCCCAGAGGAGACCTTACCAGGAGCGTCAGGGCTGTCACTTGGCGCTGCGTAGTCTGCTTGAACGGGCTCTGCGCCAGGCGCCGGAGATGAGGCGGGGAGCCCAGAGCCCCACCGGCCGGCCGGCGTGGGGGAGGGGACAGAGCGCAGGCCACCCGCAGCATCCACCCCGCACCTGCAGACTCGAGAGTCTGGAGGAGGCTGGCAGGGCCAGAGCCGTGGAAGCTCGTCGGTTAGAGACGCAGCCAGAGCACAATGGCGTGCGGACCGTGGGGGATCGCGGGGGTTCCCGGTTCAGTTCGAGACGTAAAACTCTCTCACCTTCACCCCAGCCCAAAGCAGTTCTCCCAACGCTACTCCGTGCCTGAATCCCTACTGTTAGAATCACTCCATTTATTAAGGAAGACCGGTCAAGGGCACATGTGTTAACCACATGTTACCCAGAGACAACACATTAACCCTTTGGGACACAGTGACACGTTAGCGCAGATTAATTTTGCACCGAGGTAGGATTGGGATGGAGAGACTTCTGGGCCATAGTTGCCATTATTATCTCAAGGACTAAAATACGTAATAATTATTTATGGACTTGTCCCTTGCCAGGCAGCTGGGAGCTTTGTCCCATCAACTCTTTTAATAAAACGGCATTTGGAGATCACTTGGTTAAGGTGAGATCTGCTGCGTTTCTCCACTGTGAAGTTACTACTTTTCCCTTTGTAATTAATAAATATGGCAGGTGGGGGGAGATCCTTTGAGACTATGACATGTTCTGTTTCTTCTCAAGTTTCCCTCCTGCTTCTCAGTGCCCTTGGTGGGCCTCTGGGACACCACTCCATGCTGTCACTGATGGTTTGGCACTTGGCTCACAGTCTTCCTTTCACCCCAGTCCTGCCAGCATCCTCAGTAAGTCACAGTGTTAGCCTCCCCTCACCCCTCAACTCCTGTTCTTTGCTTGCTGCCTCTCTCCCTGTACCTGGCTTGACACTCAGCCTCCTCCTCTGCTTTCCTCTAACTAGGCTCCTTTCCCTCTCTCCCCGCGCCCCTCAGAGGACTCTTCCTCTGCAGTTACATCTCTGCTGACTTCCCACATCCTTCAAACTCTGCAGATAATACCCCTTACCACTTTCCTGGAAATAACCAAGCCTTGAGCCTGAACTACTTCAACTTCCTAATCCTTTCTCTATATTCTCCAAACAGCTGCACCTCTATGGTCATCCTCTCCTCCTTCTATCCAATCTCAGCCCAACGAAAGGCCTTTTTGAGGTCAGCTGGAGCTCTGAGAGCAGCCTGGTGGAGTAGAAAGGACAAGGACTTTGGGGTAGATCAGATCTGATTGGGATCTTAGTGCCCCCATTTACTAGCCATACTTTACAACCAAGTTGTTGTGGTTCTTTTTTTTCTTTGAACTTTCTGAGCATCAATTAGCATGTATCAGTGATGTCCAAATACAATTACTAGCTGTTAAGGATTTTGACTTCCTGAAACAAATTCTGACATGTAGTGGTCAATAAATTTATAGGCATTATAGGTATTATAATTATAAATTTTTCACAGTATGGATCCCTGTTCCTCTAAAAAATGTCTTCACGTATTACCTCTCTTCTCCTGTGTTGTTGTTGTTGTCGTTTCACTTCCCACTCGCCCCAAGACAGAGAGACAGAGTGCAAGTGGGGGAGGGGCAGAGAGAGGGGGAGCCACAGAAGCAGGCTCCAGGCTCTGAGCTGTCAGCACTGAGCCTGATGCGGGGCTTGAACCCATGAACCTTGAGATCATGACCTAAGCCGAAGTTGAACACTTAACTGACTAAGCCACCCAGGCGCCCGTCTTCTGTATTTTCAATCTGTCACTCTCAGCTGGTCTCTTCCCTCAGTTTATAAACAAGGTCAAATCTCTCCCATCTTCAAAAACAAACTAACAAGAACACCTCCATAAAGAAATCCACCAGCTCCCTCAAGTACTCTCACACCTTGTCATGCAGGGAGAACTTCCCAAGCGGGAATTCTTGGCCTAACCAATGCCTGGTTCTTTGAGATTTCTACTTCCTGTGGCAGTCTTTCCTTTGGCTTTTTGAATCAGAGAATTGGCTTATTTCATCAATTCTGGAAGATTTCCAACCTTTATCTCCTCAGATGTTCCCTCCCCTCCATTCTCTGTCTCCCCTGCTTCCAGATCTCCAATGAAACATGTATCAGGTTTTCTGTATCTTCTCTTATTTATCATCTCTTTTGTATTTTCCATTTTTCTGTCTCACTGTGGTTCATTCTTGATGATTTCTTCTGACTTATCTTCCTTTCCACTATGTTATTAAACCCTTTATTGAGTTCTTAATTGGATTATTGCACTTAAAATTTTTTTTAAGCTTTATTTATTTTTGAGAGAAAGAGAAAGACAGAATGTGAGTGGGGAAGGAACAGAGAGAGACACACACAGAATCTGAAGCAGGCTCCAGGCTCTAAGCTATCAGCACAGAGCCCTACGTGGGGCTCAAACTCTCTGAGATCATGACCTAAGCCAAAGTCAGATGCTCAGCTGACTGAGTCACCCAGGTGCCCCATGATTTTTGCACTTTTTAGTTCTATAATGTCTAATTGATTTTTTTTAAATCAGCAGTGTGGCTTTAAATCTGTCCATATCCTTATATAAAACTTTAAATTCTGCTTTTACCTCCCTGACACAGTAAGCATTATTCTATTACAGGTTGTACCTAGGAACTCTATCTGAGATCCTGGTAGGTCTATTTCTATGGCTTATGGCTTCTGTTGATTCTGAGACGTGTTGTTTTGTCTCATGTGCCTTGTGTGCCTGTGTTCCTTCTGGACATGTTAAATGAAATGATTATTTGAAAATTAATTTGAGACCTAGGATCTTCGTTCGGAGAGGCTCAACCTTTCTTTGGCCAGCACCTGAGGGCACTCAGTCCAGGAACAGGGCTTGAGAATATTCTAGAGGGTGGGCTCTCTGTATAAGCAGGGAATGGGCTTGGACTAGGTTTCCGCCTTGGTAGACAGTGACCACCAGCTCTGTCCCTCCAGCTCTACACTCTAGAGGAATGACAGTGTCTTCACAGTGTCAGTGTCTTCAGGACACTGTGGAATGCAATATTGCCCCTCCTATTCACCCCAGAAGGTTGGCCTGTTAGCTGCCTTTTCCCAGACAAGGAGCAAAAGCTCACCCATTTAGACTCTTACCCCTCCAGGGTAATAGAGTTCTACTCTATTAATTCCTTTTTTTTCCCCTTTAGTTAGGCCTTCAATATTATTGAGAAGATGGTTTGAGTTCTCCTTTAACTGCTATCATTTCTTTAGAGGGAGAGTGGTTTGTCCCTTAGTCAGAGGAAGCAGATGCCGGGAATTGCTAATGCCCTTGGTACCACTTCTTTCCTGGCTGAGCTTAGATCCTTCCTTTTATTCATGCACAGTTGAACTTTTTATGGGGAGGCATTATAATATGGAGAGCAATTTCCAATTAGCCACTGGAGATGGCCTAGCACATGCTTCTGGGTCCACTAGAGCGCTCTGGGCCCAGCCAGGAGGCCATCTTTATGTCTTCCTGACCATCCATCAGGACATATGAGCATCACTGATGTAAGTGCTGTGCTTCTGGTGTGCTAATCAAATATGGATTTGATCCCAAGGTCCATATAAGGGGGTGGAAAGGTTCTTCTATGATGTGAGCAGACCTCTTTGATGAGCCACCTGGAAAGAGGCCTGTTCTTAGGTAGGTAACATTTACTCAGATGTAGCCTGCTCTGATTCTCCTAACATGGACAGGGTCTTTCCCTGCCCTGTCTCACGTGGCCCACCCTCAGTGCCTGCTGTGGCATCCACATCACCCTCTACCTGTGTAATCAAGATTTTACGTACACATCATGCTTGCTCTTTAGTGGTGGTGGTTGTTTTTGTCTGTTTCATTTTGTTTGCTTTGGTTGAAGAGGCTCGAATTACTCCTATTGCTCCGTCCATGCCGCATTATTATTCTTGGTCTGCACAAAGTCCTTTGGTTATTTTATTAATTAATGTGCCTTCTTTTATCCCACTTCCCTACTCTCACTCCCCTCTTTCTACAGGTCATTCTTTTACTGTATTAACGCTCATCTTTATTTGGATGTGTTCTTGCAAAATGTGCATTGCTGATTTACGTGCATATATTTTTAAAGTTTACAGGAAAGCAATTATACAATATGTCTTCTTATGTTTCCTCTTGTCTGTGCTTGTACCATTCTGCCCTGTTGCTGTGTGACACCTACCTCAAGACATCTAACCTCGCTGTAACACCCTATCGTGTGCCCTGGCCCCAGTCTCCCAGCAGTGGACACTCAGTTACCTCTAATTAACAGCCACCATATAAATATGCTGCAAGGAACTTCTTTATAAGTGTTCTCTTATGTGTTGGTATGACGATTTCCCTGGGTTGTATATCCAGGAGCAGGATTGTTAGGTCATGGGGCGTGCAAATGTAGGACTCGACTCAACCAAATAGAACCAGACTGCTTTCCAGAGTGGCTGTACCTATCTACACTTCCATCAGCGATACATGATTGATATCTATGTCACCAGATCCCCTCCAGCTCAGCATTACCTGGTTTTTGAATGGTTGCCAGCCTAACAGGTGCCTGTGAGATAAACGCTATCTCACAGAGCTTTTAATTTGGGTTTCTCTGATTATCAGTGATTTTGAGCATCTGGTCATATCCTTAGTAGCTTCTTGTGTTTCTCTTCTGTTGTTTGCCTGTCCATGTCCTTTGCCCATCTTTCTATTGAAGTTGCTAGTTTTTTTCCTTACTGATCAGCAGGAAAGGGGAACAGATAGGGAGGGGAAAGGAAAGGAGGAAGAGAGACAACCAAACACATTTTTATCTAACAGGGTGGAGCTAGGGTCAGGTAGAAATGAAACTCTTCACTTCAGACAGGATTCTTAGCCTCCAATCATCAACAATCTCTGGTGGATTTTAGCAGAAAGGAGCATTATTAAAGGAATGATTTGGAGGGCTAAGAGCCAAGGCAGAGTCTAGGGCAGGTGGGTGGGGACTGTGACCACTTCAAGAGAGGCCACTAAGGACCAACCTGGCATTTCCAGCTCCTTGTGGGGAGCTGAACTCGGCCTCATGCATGTCTAGTAGGTGGGACAATTCCTTAGATAGAGGGAGGGGGGTTAGATGCTGGGCAACCACACAGAATAACTGTGTCCACAAGCTCCTCCTCTGTTCCCTGGACTGTGTGGGCCTGAGGTATGTCTGGAAAAGCAAGAACTTAAACTTTGGTAATAGGGTACAGAGATAGCTGATACCCTAGGGTCCCTGACAAGAGCCATTGTAGGAAGGAGCAATATGACATCACAGAGAATGTTTGCTACAACAGACAAAGGCATCTCATATGCAAACCCCACTCATCTTCAAACTCTGAGGGCCCAAGTAACTTACTGGTTTTAGAAAAACAGAGAGGCTGGTCCTTGACCTGACCCAAACCCAGACTACTATAGCCGCAGGTATGTACTTTTAGAAGATAGGCTGGGTGGAGGACCTAGGAGAGTGGCCTCACAGAACATTAGAGACTTATAGAGCTCAAAGAATCTTCCTGTGAGGTCCCTCTCTCCAGTGAATAAATAGCTGTCTCTGTCTCACATGGCACAAGCATAATTCCCTTGGAAGAACTGGTAGAGATCTTGAATCTAGACCAAGCAAGACCAGAACCCTCCTAGCTCTTGAAGCCATTATCTGTGGATCCCCAGCCCCAGAGACCCAGCACGGCCAGCAGCAAGAGTGGACTCCCACAATGATGGCGACACCATAGGTCAAGAGAGGACATTCATGAAGGTTGTAGTGTAGCCCAGGTGCTGCAGCTTTTCAGGGGCTGCTGAGGACAGCAGCTACAGAAACAATGCCCAGAAAGCAGCATGGCCAGTACATCTGCACCTGACCAGCAACATGGTGACAGAGCAGTAGCCAGAACTGACTCTTGGGCAGCGAGATTCCAGAATCATCCTTAGCATAGGAACTGAAGTCAAATTCTGCAAGATTCTAAGACCCTCTGTGAACAGGTGAAGGCCAAGAGTCATCAAAATGTAGATACTTATGTTCACCAGACTGGACTTGTAGCCCCAGACTGGTGAAACCTGGTATATTGGTACCACAGTCATAATAACGAACATAGTTGTTATGCTGTGTACGATTCTCATGTATTACCTTAATGCCTGGGCACAACAGAGGCATGAATGAAAGTACAGGGAGCAAAGTGGTGTTGTCTAGGCACCTTCTTCTGTCCCCTATGAGCACCTACCTGAGAGGTGAACCTACCTGTACAGCCATTGTTGGGCTGTCCTCATGTTCCTGGCAGTATAGAAAAGGCACTCATTCCATGTGAAGAGTCCTGGGCTCTTCTCCTCAGGGCTGGTGTCCTGCCCTACTGGTACCATGTCCTATCAGGAGATGTGAGGGCAGAGATACCTGTGGAAGAGGTGGAGGGAGCTGTTGCCTTCTTAATAACATCCTTGCTAAGTTCTTCTGTTCTCCAAGCACAAGCAGATGGTGACGGTGGACTGGGAAGAGCCTGAGGAGCTGGTCCTATGCCACACACTGGGGCAAGCAAGTCCCTGTGTTTAGCATTCTTCCTGCAGAGCCTGTGGTGGCTGTAATGAAACATGTGTGGCTAGCACAGCAGCACATGACGCGGGGGTGGGCAGCCAAGACCGTGGCCTCTGACATAACCTATTGGTCAGCTACCTGGCCACTGCAACGATGTGTGATGATGTGTCTTCCAGCCACTGGAGACCCTGGGCTTCCCCACTGCCTTCCACTGTTACTTGACCTTAAAGGCTTCCGTGCTGGCACTGTCTGCAGTCTCTGACACCATAGTTGCTCCTCCTAGCAAAGGGTAGGTACCAGCTACCACCATGCCCCATGGGCCCCAGCGAAGAGCTTGAGAAGCTCAAGGCAGAGGTCATACCACAGGATGGGGCATCTGGGCTCAGAATTGACCACTGGTAGGCAGAGTGAAGTGTCCTGAGGGACACAGTTTGACTTCCTATCTATCCCATGAGCCCTGTCTTTGTTTACCTGGGGCTTTTAGCTTCTGATGGCTTCAGGATCTGTCAGTCAGTCTGTTTCATGTATACCAGTGGTACTCTGGGCCTCTCTGGGAGGTCAAAAAGCATGTCCCTTGGTCCTCTTTGAAAACACTGTTAACAGGTCAAAATCCCAAACTGCCCTCTGGGAGGCAGAGGCTGGGTAGGTGAGAGAATTCTCTATACTCACCTGAAGAAAGTCTGTATGGAGGGAGAGTCTAGAAACATGCTTGGGCATGAGGGAGCTGATGGCCTTCTTTCTTCTGTATTTTTTAATGTGAAATTTTTACCAAAGCATAACACAAATACAGGAAGTACCCAAATCACAAGGATACAGATCCATAGCTTTCCCCCAAGTCACCTGTATAACCAGCACCTAGACAAAAGAATTTTGCCAGAATTCCTGAAGCCCCCTCATGCTAATCACTATCCTGACTTCTAACAGCACAGGTTAGTTTTGCCAGTTTGGGGATTATAGGAATAGAATCATATATTACTGAAGGGCTTCTAAGAACAAAATTACCTAATACCCAATAGCAAGAGTTTTGCTTTGGGATGATGTAATATGCCATCATCATCCTCACACAAACAATAAACCCTGCTTCACAAATAAATGCCTGTTGTAAACATTTTTGTTTTGTTTTGTGTTCCAAAGGGTAGAGGTGGGAATCAATGAAAAGGGGCTGAGTCTCCCCTCTGGGTCAAGTGTAAAACAGAGCAAAGGGAGTTGCCACAGAGGGTATCTGCAAGTATGAACGCAGCCGGAGCAGATCTAGACCCTCCGAGTCAGTCAGGAGCAAAGCCCCAGCTCTAGAGCATTCAAGAACTGTAGACAGAGTGTTGGACTTCCCCCAGAGTGTGGGATAGGACCTCAGTAAATTCATACACATTTCAAAAGACAGAGTGACCTCTGCTGACATCTGGGTTCCAAAATAGATAAGCATTTCATTAGAGAAGATATGAAGAACTTGTCATCCCCACAGACATATGGTTATCCCAATTTGACATTAACAGGCTTATTATTCCTGTGTGATGTATACCTGCATGAGTCAGATAACGGGGCTGAGTCAAACGTGGCATGCCTAAGTCTGGAAAAAGAGAGGGGAGGGAGGCTCTGGCCACAGATACCAGAAGGGACCAGAGAATAAAACCTTTGCTGATAGAGATTGCCATTTAGCCACCTGCATGGAAATGTTGCTGTTAGATACAGAAGGCATGGAGAGTGTTTCCAGGACCAGTCTCAGGCAGGAGATAGACCAAATCTTAAAGGAAAAGTGAAAAGTGAAAGTTCTTTGCCCCTAGTAGCAGCAACAGTTAAACCATGAGCAGCGCCCCGCTGAGCCTTCTGGAGAGGCAGGGAGCCCACTCAGGTTGAGAGGACAGGACTCAGCTGTCAGTAGTAACCCCAAATAGCAGAAGGTGGTCCTCAACCTGACCGCAAGTTACAATCACCAGAAAGGAGTTTACTTTTTACCTTTTTATTGTACATAACATTTATCACTTTAACTATTTTTAGGTGCACAGTTCAGTGGCATTAAGTATATTCCCACTGTTGTGCAGCCATCACCACCGTCCTTCTCCAAAACTCTTTCATCTTCCCAAATGGAGAGGCTCTATATTGGTTAAACAGTCTCTCTCCAATCCCCTCTCCCCTGAGCTCCTGGCAACTGCCTTTCTATTTTCTGTCTCTATGAATTTGACCACTCTAGATACCTCATATAAGTGAAATTCTACAGTATTTGTCCTTTTGTGTCTGCAGGGGAGATTTTTAAAACCTGAACCCCAGACCAATTAAATCAGAATACCAGGGTCAGGCCCAAACATTTAAAAAGCTCCCTGGTGATTCTAAAGGGCAGCCTTGAAAACCACTGGGCTAGAAGATCTAAATCAGATTTACTTTCAGGAATCCCTCCGAATAGCAAACACATCTCAGCACCTGCTGGCTGATGCCTAAAATTCCTTTAGTCATGGGCAAAGCTAAGGATTTTCCTTCTTCAGCTGGAGATGAGGGGCTTCAAATGACTGATTGACATATCACAGTGACTGAAACTCATCTGCTAAAGATTAATCTATCAGTCAACAAATGTAAGTGAGTATTATCAGACACTGTCTCCTTTTGAAAGCCAGGAAGACTCAGAGAGTAGCAGATGATGAGTAACTGTCCACTTGGGAGATGAGAAGAGACAGACACACCAGGGACTCATGGTCACTTGTTGGGGTGATAAAAGTTAGTGTTTACCTTTAACTACCCTTAGGACCAACATATCTGTCTACCTGCCTATTTGCTGGAACAGGGCCACTATGACATATGGTTCCCATCAACTGTATTTTTGCATGATTCTTGAATCTCCTCTTTTTTATTTAACCACACTGACTTCATTTCAAAGGAACTTCACTTACATGGGTCCTAATTGAGGCATGACCAGTGCCTTGTTCAAGGAAGAGCTTCTGCTGCTGCTGGTTTCTTCAGAACTAGAAAATGGTAAACAGACAGAGAGACAAGACAGGGATAGGCACAAACATTCATAAAATGACAAAATAACAGGGAAGATCCATACCAAAATCATATCAGTTCCCATGATGAAGGGAGGACGGTATGGGAATGAGAGTGGAAGGGTTTGAATGTTCATTTTTCCAAACTGTGGAAGCAAACATGACAAAATGTTAACCCACTTGTTTATTCTGCATTGGCATTTTGTTATATTACTTTTTAAATTTTTTTAAATGTTTATTAATTTTTGAGAAAAAGAGAGAGAGCACGAGTGAGGGGAGGAGCAGAGAGAGGGAGACACAGAATCTGAGGCAGACTCCAGGCTCCCAGCTGTCAGCATGGAACCTGACGCAGGGCTCGAAGTCACAAACTGTGAGATCATGACCTGAGCCAAAGTCAGATGCTTAACCAACTGAGCCACCCAGGTGCCCTGTTAAATCACTTTTTAAACTTGCCTTTGTGCTTTTCAGCCTTTAAAAGATGTTAATATTAGTGGCTTCATCAGGCTATCTACGGTCAGCACAGAGCCCACTTTGGATCCTCTATCCCCCTCTCTCTCTGCCCCTCCTCTGTTTATGTACTCTCTCTCTCTTTCAAAAATAAATATTAAAAAAATTCAATATTACATATATGCCTATATAAATAATTGTACACATAAATATACATAAAGAAATGCTTTAATGACTGAGACTTTTACAAAAATTTCAGGTTGATAATTCTGCCATAAAATTAAGTTACTAAAGACTCATGGAACATTTGAAAAATACAAAAGAGATGGGAGACACAAATTAATATTCCCCATAAAACTGCAATGTAGAGATTGCCACATTTTGATGTCTTCATATCCAAGCTGTTTCTCTATGAATTAAATAACTGCATCATTGATTTCAAATTTGCAGATAGTTTCTGATTACAAAAATACCTGCTCACTGTAAAATGCAGGAAAATATAGATAAGGAGGACAAATTACTTATGTCCTTACTATCTGAATGTGATACCGGTGAAGAAGAGAAGGATGTAACCGGAAAGACTGGAAATAGGACAGAAACATTGCCAATAAGGAGTTGTATTTACCAAGGTCTTTGGTCTCATTCATCTTCTCCTCTGGTCTTTATGGGATAAAGTGACCCGAACATTCAGTCAGATATCGAATGGCTGGACCCTAATGCCAATTTGATCTTGGTTTAAGTGTTATTTCTTTGCTGGCTCAATCTGAAGGATTCACTCACTATTATAATAGCCTTAATTTTGGGGGGGGGGTTATTATTTATCACCCTCTACCATTTTTTTGTTTGTTTACTTGTATATTTATTTGTTTCTTATCTCTCTTCTTCATTGTTGTATCCTCAGGACCTGGAAGTGTCAAGTGTCTGACGTTATTGGTGAATGTAAAAAATGAATCAAAGAGCCTTCAGTGGTCCTGCCTGCATAGGATTGTGAAAGTATCTTCCTTTAACTACCATTGGATACTTAGCCTAAGAAGGCAACCTGGTGAGGCACCTGTTTTTCATCTACACGTCTTCCCGCCACCACCCCCCCCCCCCCACCACCAACTACCTCCTTACTTGGCAGCAATTCTATGTGCCTGTGATAATCAGAACCACTTGCCACAGCAAATACCACATCCTTCTTTTCTGCTTGTTTGCCTTGTGGAGCCTGAATATACATGTGACTGCCTCAGCTTCCAGTTCAATGAAATCATCAATGTGTCCTTTGGTGGCCATGTTCTTCCCTTTGGTACTAAAAACTTTGAACTCTCAGGATTCAGTGTTGTTAGGATGGGAAAAAATATTTTAGATAGCCATTTACTATTGCAGTAGCCTTAACATTTTTAAAAAGCTTATCATTTATCATTCTTTACCACTTTTCCCATTTTGCATTGAGGAGTGGATGCACATTATCTGTGTTGTTAAGGCTGCAGAGACGCTCCACCTTTTATAGATTTATTGGCCACCTACAGTTTTCCTTGAATGACTAGCCACTTGTGACCTTTGCACCTTTACCTCCTGAGGTGTTCATTTTTAACTTTTTGATTTGTAAGAGTTCTTTATATTATAAGGAGTCTAACACTTTGTCACATATAGAGTACAATTTTAAGTTGATTTTTTTTTGGAATTAATGTTTAACAGTAATTTTAATATAGAATAATTATAATGTTTAATTTCTTAAGTAGGCTCCATGCCCGATGCAGAGCCCAAAGTGGGGCTTGAACTCACAACACTGAGGTCAAGACCTCAGCTGAGATCAAGAGTCAGATGCTTAACCGACTGGGCCACCCAGGCACCCCTGTAATGTCTAATGTCTATTAATAAAAAACTTTAAAATTTTTATGGAGTGCCTGGGTGGCTTAGTCAGTTGAGAATCTGACTCTCGATTTCATCTCAGGTCATGATCCCAGGGTCATGGGTCGAGCCCCATGTCAGTCTCTATGCTGAGCATGGAGGCTGCTGATTCTCATTCTCTCTCTCTCTCTCTCTCTCTCTCTCTCTCTCTCTCTCTCCCTGAGCCCCTTCTCCCCCACTCATGCTAACATTAAAAAAAAAAAACTTAAAAAAATTTAAATATAATTAAGTTCTTCACCTTTTTTAAATGAATCTTGCTCTGGCATTATTTATAGGAATACTTGAACAACTTCAGCATCATAGGAATTCAGCAAGGAATGTTAGTAATAACAGTAAAATTACTAATAATCATTACCATTTATTATTTACTATGTTATCAGACACTCTACATACTTTATTCTATTTAATACAATAAACCTATGACATAATTATTATTCCCATTCTACAGGTCAGGAAACTGAGGCTCAAGAAGACAGAGTAACTGCCCATAGTCATGTAACTTACAAGTGTTGGAGCTGAAGTTCAGTCACTTAGTTATGTACAAATTCTGGACTTTGTCAGCAGATGAGTAGACCTGGGTCCCCATCCCAGCTCTGCTATGCTGGCTGTGATACCTGTGTATGTGCCTTCACCCCCTGAGCCTTAATGTCACCTATAAAATTTGTTTAACAATAACCCTCTCATAGAGTTGTTGAGGTATTTAAATGAGGAAAAGGAGATGTCATATGGCTGGCACCAAGTGACAGCCAACAAAAGAAAATCCACCACCACCACCCCTTTGCTGGGGCCCCTTATTACTTTTTTCCCTCCCCTCTCTTTGGGGAGGGGTGGGGCAGGATTGGAGAGGAGAGAAAGGGTAAACTAGCTCCTGCAGTGAGGTGCAGAGGTTGGAAGCCCAAGTCCGGCTCATCTAAGTAAGGAACAGAGCGAGGTGAAGTGCCACCTAAGAGAGATCCCACCCAGGGAGTGGCTCAGAAGCTTCCAGCACACACATAGGCCTTTTTGTGTGTGGGAGGCAGGGGTGGAGCTGGATTAGAAAGATCTTACCACAGCTTGGAAGCAGCCACCTCGCTTGTGAGGAGAGCCCTGGGAGGTTGCCTCTCATCTGCCAGCTTTTGTTCTGTTGGCCCCAACATACACACAAGAGACCATGGGTACCCTCGAGGGACACTTGCTGCCGGGGATATGCCTCCTCATCTTTTCTCTCCACTACTCAGTGATGATGTCCTTGGCCCTGCTACGGGGACAGAGGTTTCTCAAACCCCCTCTGACCCCAAAGGAGAAACGAGGACACAGGTGGTGGCAGCTGGTACCTGTGGAAGGGATGATGAAGGTGGCCATCTCCCTGACTGGCATCATAACCGAGTTCTTCTACCCCCCAGGAGTAAACCGGATGATGATAGTAGACTGGGAGGACCCTCGGCGGCCATTTGTGTTCTATGACAACTGGTATCACGTCACCATGTATGGGTTTTTCATGCTCAGTGGCGTGGTGGACATCGTGAGCCGGGCGTGTCAGGCGCAGCAGAACGTGAAGCTGGAGCGAGCGGCTGAGGCCCTGGCCTTCTGTGTGCTGGTCCTGCTGATGGCATGTCACCTGGAGAACAAGGGCACCCTGGAGGTCCGCACGCACCTGCTGTTCGTGGCGCCCACCTTCCTGGTTACCCTGGTGCTCACCATGGAAGTCTGGGTCCCTGACCAACCCACGCTCTGGGTGCTGAAGACCTGGATGGGGCTGGTGCTCAGCACATGGATGCTGCAGCTGTGTGTGCTGATGTACGTTCCTCCCTCCGGTCAGCCCTGGAGGGCAGAAAACCCTGGCGACCTCGCCTTCCTCCTCATCTTCTTCTGCTGGCACCTGGGCTTCGGGGCTATCATGCTGGCCGCTGTCTATGGCCTGTGCAGCCTCTGGCACCATCGCATCTCCTCTTGGAGGGAAGTCCCACATGCCAAGTACCAGCTGTGTCCCAGAAGCTACAGCAGCGAAGAGCTGGAGAAGCTCGGGACAGAGGCCATGCTGCAGGATGGGGGCGTCTAGGTACAGAATCTTTGTGCTATGCCTTTCGTCATGAGAGTTTTGAGGGTACCCACTGTGCGCAGAGCACAGAAATGTGCTGGGATCTACAAGGTGGCTTTCTGTCACAGGAGCCACCTTCCTTGTTCCTAAATAAACCTTTCAGTTCCTGGGATTACTTCACTCTGTCGTTCTGTTCTCTCCAGGTCTGCCTCTTTTCCTGCCTCACTGCCTCACTGCCCCGCATGGTTCCTGACCGTGGACTTGTGTGGAGTGAGAACAAGGAGGTGGCTTTTCTCTCACAGAGGAAATAGAGGGAGATGGAGGGCCTCTGGGGACCCAGGGGGGGTTCCATCCATTGGAGGCAGAGCTAGCTGGCTTAGTGTGTGCCTGCAGCTAGAGTATTTAAGTGTGCGAAAGAGAAGGGGTCCATTTTTGTATAATGGTGAGGACTTCTGTTTCTCTTCATTTTTCTGCTTTCTTTACACTAAGCATGGCAGGATGATGAACTTGTTTCCTTGTTGCTATAGTTATTTTTAATCTACACGGAATGAGGCTACATCTGCCTTCTGAGGGGGAAGTGGGGAAGGGGTGACAGTCAACTTAGCAGGGGCTCAAGTCTGAGAGAAAGGAGGCAGAAGAGCAAGGAAGTCCCAAAGGAAACAAGGATGACCGAAATATAATTTTAAGGTGTTCAGGTTTTGCTGGGATGTAAAACTCCATTGTTCCTACTCTTTCAGTAACGTCTGTGATGCAAGTATATGCGTGTTCTTGTGTGAGTGATTTTGGAGCCAGACCAAAGAGAAGGCTCAGGTGTCAGTTGGTAGGAGCAGAAGGGGAAGAATGGTTATGAGATGTGGGGTGCAAACCGTCTTCAGTGGTTCTGAAGATGCAGAACTCAGAGCTGAGAGGAAACGGGAAATGTCAGCCCCTGGAATTTGCAGAAATTTCTAGCCAGTCATTGAGCTTCTCCCAGAATGAGGAGAGAAGGTGCTGGTAAATCCATACACTCAGTAAGACATATGAAAGCAAATTTTATAAAAACGCTTATCCCTGGGTACAACTAGATATCCACTGCTTCTGCTAGCATGAGCCTGTGTATGTGAGACAGATAAATCCAGCATCTGGAAATGTGAAGAGGCAGGAAGAAGAGATGGGGTGCTGGCTGTAGATGTGGAGAAAGGACCAGAGAGAAAAGCTCCCTCTCATGAAGCAGCTGCAGCGACACGACCTCTCGTGCAGTTAGAAATGCTGTCCTCAGAGACTAAAAAGCTGTAAGAAGCATAGAGAGGTGTTTGCATTTGCAAGATGGAAGACAGGCTGCACATTGTCATCTGAAATGTCACCGAACGCTCCCTAAAGAAATAGTGTGTGGGAGCATGGAATATAGGCTCCAGAAACTCCAGGATGAGAGCTTGAGGCAGGGAAGGGAGCAAGGGGAGGGTCTGGCAACTCACCCTGGCAGGGTTTGGAGGGGAGGAACACTCTGGATCTAGAGGAAGAGAAATGTGTCCTGCAGCAGCTGGAACCAGGCCAGCCTCAGGTTCCATCCCAGCAAAGCAGGAACCAACCTAAGGAAAGGCCAGCACCTTTCCTTCTGTCCCCACCCTAAAAATCCCAGAAGCAGAGCCAAATTTACCCTGAAGCTAAGATAATAAAGCTTAAGCTTCAGAGCCCCTCACTTTACATCTCCAAACATAAAGCCCTGGGAGGGGCCACAGCAAGGTGTTGATATGATCACTGAAAAATTGCAAAAGTAAGGTATTTCTGTATTCTTCTTTTTTAAAAAAATGTTTATTTTTGAGAGAGACAGAGAGACAGAGTACAAGCAGGGCAGGGGCAGGGAGAAGGAGACACAGAATCCAAAGCAGGCTCTGAGCTGGACCAACACGGGGCTTGAACTAGATGTTTAACTGACTGAGCCACCTAGGCACCCCTGCATTCTTCTTTTCTAAAGAGGGACCTCCAACTGGTATAAGCTGTAGGCTCCACAAAACCTAGCTTTGCCTCCACCCTGAAGATTTCACAGTTTTACTTTCAAGATGCCTTATAATAAACATCTCTTTGCCCTTTAGTAGGACATTCCTTAGTTGAGGGTAATGGTAAGACTCTATCTCCTTTAACTTGGAAACAAGAAGCTTAAAATGCTAATGACCTCACCAACTAATTGAAAACCACCTGCTAAAGCATAATCCATCAGTCAACAAATCCCTCAGTCACCTGTGATCAGATGCTTGGCCTGTTTTAATAAAGAGGAATTCGACATCTAGAAGACTGGTGCCTGAGGGAGAGGCGGGCAGTGATTTACAGAGGTGGGTCCTGCTTATCTTCATTTGTGCTGGGAGGTGGCACGGGTTGTCCTGCACATTTGGCCCTTGCCCAGTGTATTAGTCAGTGTTCTCCAGAGAAACAGAACCAATAGGATATGGATAGATCAAAATTTTTTAAGAATCGGCCTATGAGATTGTGAGGGTTAGCAAGTCCAAAACAGATAGGGCAGGCCAGCAGCCCAGACACCCGAGGAAGAGTTAATGTTGCCATCTTGAGTCTGAAGGCAGACCGCCTCCTTGCTTAACGCACCTCAATCTTGTCTTTTAAGACCTTCAACTGATTGGATGAGACCCACCCATATAATGGAGGGCAATCTGCTTATTCAAAATCTACAGATTTATGGGTTTTTTTTAATTTTCATTTATTTATTTTGAGAGAGAGAGAGAGAGAGAGTGTGTGTGTGTGTGCATGTGAGCAGGGGAGGGACAGAGAGAGATGGGGAGAGAGAATCCCAAGCAGGCTCCATGCTGTCAGTGCAGAACCTGATGTGGGGCTTGAACCCACAAACCCTGAGATGATGACCTGAGCTGAGATCAAGAGTTTGTCGCTTAACTGACGGAGCCACCCAGGTGCCCCCCAAAGTCTACTGATTTAAATGTTAATCAGATCCTGAGGTGCCTGGGTGGCTCCATCAGTTAAGCATCCGACTTTGACTCAGGTTGTGATCTCACGGCTTGTGAGTTTGGGCCCTACATCAGGCTCTGTGCTGACAGCTGGGAGTCTGGAGCCTGCTTCAGATTCTGTGTCTCCCTCTCTCTCTGCTCCTCCCATCTTTACACACACACACACACACACACACACACACACACACACACACTCTCTCTCTCTCTCTCTCAAAAATAAATAAAACATTAAAAAGTAATAATATAATAAAAGTTAATTAGATCTAAAAAATACTGGCACAAAGCCACATCTAAACCAGTGTCTGACCAAATAACTGAGTGCCGTGGCCTAGTCAGACTGACACATAAAATTAACCATCATGCTCAGCATATTGGAACATGGCCACCTAAATATAATTTATGTCAACTATGTTTGTTGTTACTTTAGAGAACTTCCAAAATAATAATAGTAACTTCATTTTCTTTTTTACTTTTTAAAGGTTTTTATTTATTTATTTTGAGAGAGAGAAAGAGTGTGTGTGTGTGTGTGCATGCGTGCACACGCAGAGAAGGGAAAGAGAGAGAGAACATCCCAAGCAGGCTCCACGCTGTCAGTGCATAGCTGGACATAGGGCTCCATCTCAGGAACAGTGAGATTAGAACCTGAGCCGAAATCAAGAGTTGGATGCTTAAAGGACTGAGCCACCCAGGCACGCCAATAGTAACTTCATTTTATTTTATTATTTTTCTTTTATTTTTTTAATGTTTATTTTTGAGACACAGAGAGAGAAAGAGCATGAGCGGGGGAGGGGCAGAGGAAGAGAGAGAGACAGACAGACAGTCAGAATCCGAAGCAGACTCCAGGCTCCAAGCCGAGCCATTAGCACAGAGCCCAATATGGGGCTTAAACCCACAAACTGTGAGATCATGACCTGAGCCAAAGTAGGACGCTCAGTCGACTGAGGCACCCAGGTACCCTGTAACTTCATCTTATTTTATTTATTTATTTATTTTTAATGTTTATTTATTATTGAGAGACAGAGAGGCACAGAGTGTGAGCAGGGGAGGGGACAGAGAGAGGGAGAGACACAGAATCCAAAGCAGGCTCCAGGCTCTGAGCTGTAAGCACAGAACCTGACGTGGGGCTCGAACTCACAAACTGTGAGATCATGACCTGAGCCGAAGTTGGACGCCTAACCAACTGAACCACCCAGGCGCCCCTGTAACTTCATTTTAAAAGGACTTCACCATTATAGGTTCTGACTGCAGTATGACTATGACTATATAGTGCTAAATGGCCTTCTTCCCTTCCCTGTTTCCTCTAGAGAAAGATAGTGGTGTGTGTGTACAAGTGACTCTTATTTTTAAAAATTCAAATAATGTTTAGAGAGGTTTTTTAATTTTATATGTTATACATTTTAGACATCTTACAATATAGCAAAAAAGCATTTTAAAGTATTTTGAAATCTACCATGATTCCCCCACCCAGAATTAATTACTGCCTGGGAAGACTAAAAGGTCAGGAAGTTATTTCAATCAGAGTAAATGATAAGATTTATATATCAGAGATGAGACCTTTCTTGGTGATGATGACTGATGTGCCTGATGATTCAGGTGTGGATGACTAAAGAGACGTGGAGGTGAAGGTCACTGAAGATGAAGAAATCCAGAGCTGGAAGTCTAGTGTCGTGGGAAGGAACTGAGCAAGGATCATGCCAGGCCCAGGAAGATGGCAGTCTTGGGCTGGAGAATGCCAGAGCCCCAGTCCTCAGTGAATTTAGTGGGGGTGGGGATGGGGAGGAACTTAAGGCACCCAGGAGGGCAGAAGACAGAAAGTGTGGTTAGCATGAGCTGCAAAGGAGGAAGCAATCAGGGTTAGGCAGAAATGGTACCACCTACCCCACAGAGGTGTTGTGAGAAGTGAGGTCCTGCATATGCAACACTTAATTCAGAGCATGGGGTGTGGGTTCGATAAATCTTAGTTTGAGAGACTGAGTATACAAATGGGCAATGGCCAGACTACATACAAAAATAAAAATCCCGGGGATGCCTGGGTGGCTCAGTCAGTTAAGGGTCTGCTGACTCTTCATTTTGGTTCAGGTCACGGTCTTGCTGTTTGTGAGTTTCAGCCCCACATCAGGCTCTGCACTGATAGTATAGAGCCTGCTTGGGATTCTCTCTCTTTCTCTCTCTCTCCCTCTCTCTCTCTCTGCCCCTCTCTGTTTCTCTCTCTCTCAAAATAAATAAACTTAAAAAATTATAAATAGATAGATGATAGATGATTGATAGATAGATAGATAGATAGATAGATAGATAGATAAATCTATCTCTGACCTACAATCTGCAGTAACGAGCCCAGGAAGCCAGCCTGCTACCTGTAAGTCACACTGAAGAAAGTCAGTTAGCTATCCCTAGTAACCAGTCCAGGAAGACCCCAAATGGGCAGGATTTGATTAATAACTAACAGCTTCCCTAAATTTTGCCCTGTTTCCAACATAGGACCAATCAGAGAAAGCCAAATATGCACCCCTAACCAAGCACAAAGGATACCCCACTTCTAATTGACTTCAGTTCTAATTGACCCCTCTTCTAGCTGACTTCAGCTTCCCCATGCCAAGAGCCTCCAATCAGGCATACCTGAAGCCTCCCCTTTTTTCCACTGTGAAGCTTTCCCATTTACTCTGCCTGACAGAAAACAACTGATGGCAGCTGACTCCCTTGCTACAGCAAACTCTGAATGGATAGCCTCTGCTTGGTCTTCATTTATTTCCACATGTTCAGTTCTTTCACGCAAGCAGTTACTTGATTTTTATTGAACATCTACTACACACCAGCCTCCATGCTAGGCCCTGGGCATAATGAAGTGACACAGATGCCAGGGTCTCTGCCTCCAGGCTGATTATGACTCAGTGGGAGAAGAAAAGCAAATAAATAAACAGCAAGCTAAGCACAGTCTGAAAAAGGATGTAATGAAAGACAGTTAAGCCAGACTTGGGGATCAGGGAATGCTTCCAAGAAAAGTGATGTTTCCACAGGAACCTGAAGATGAGTGTGGCCAGGGGAAGAGGGGTTGGGCAAATACTCAGGAGAGGTGGAAAAAGCCAAGGGAAAATCCTCCGGTCATTGCACAGACACTGAAGGAAGTGAACAAAAGTGGGATGTTTGGACCTCGGTGTCTAAGCCTGGAATGGCAAGAGGGCAGACAAGAATCTGATTCCTTCTAGGTCCCATGAAGGAATTTGGTGTTTGTCCTGAAGCCAGTGGTAATGATCATATTTCCATTTTGGATACGTCACTCAGGATCAATGTGGAATGAGGTGTTGGGGGTTTGCAAACCTGGAAGCAGGGAGACCAGCTAGGAGACTGATAGGCCACGGTGCTGGATGAGAAGAGAAGAGCTCATTTAGAAGGTTCCTGACCTGGACGTCATGGCTGGAGGTCAGAAAGCCAAAGCTTGGACTGCTGAGGAGGAAAGGAAATGTAATCACTGAGAAAACGAAAATCAGGACCAGGGGCTGCAGAAGAGTGGAATTCTGATTGGAGAAATGCAGCCTGAGGTGTTGTTCTGGAAGTAGGTGTGTGTATGAGCCTGGAGCTCCACCCTGGATGGGGGGAGAGAGAAATCCGGGAGTCATAAATTGACCACTGAGCTCATCCAGGGAGAGGGTGAAGGCAAGCGGGCTTGGAACACAACTCTCAGAGGCCCCATGTCTAACTGGGAAAAAGAAGAGACGCACTTATAAAGCAGACCAAGAAAGAGCAGCCAGGGAGGGAGGGAGGAAGCCCATGAACTTGTTGTAACACAGAAACCAAATACTGATATTGTTCCCAAAAAGGGAGTCGCCAACAAAACCTTGTTTCTGATCCCCGGTTCCTCCTTCCTTTCCCTCCCCTCCCAGAGAAGGAAGGCCTGCAGGACATTGGGAGGGAACATACCCTTCCAAGACTAGTGGAACTGGTCCTGCATTGCCCCACAGTGTTGCCCAAGCTTTATCAAATGCTGATGTCAGTATGGGTCATAAAGAAAACTGGATGATGAAAGAAGAAGAAGAAAGAAATATGCTTCAGACAAAGATTTGCCCCTAAATTATGCCCAGCCAAGGATGGTACCAATATCTTGGTGAGGTGAGTCTGGAAGTTCATTCTGGGACAGCAGTGAGCACTGTCCCTTGATGATTGTACATTACAGAGTTAACTATTTCCTTCATTGGCCCTGGTTACTGAGTGCCTACCACACAGCAGACTGAAACTGAAATCAAATTTCCTCTCTCCTCACTAGGCTGTGAGTGCAAAAGGGACCACAGCAAGGATAATGATCCCTATTTCAAGGACCCTCTAACCTTTTAAAGTCTCACCCAGATATCCCTCTGAGTCCCCATAGATCTCTATCTTTTCCTCTCCCTCTCAATATTCCTCTCTTTCCTTCTCTCATTAGCTCCCCGTCCCACTCCCTTTCTCCTCCACACTCCCCTTCTCTCTCACCCCCCAGTACCTACAGCTCAGTTCTGCCCGCAGGCTTCAGCATGACCAGAGATTACCCCTCCCCCTGCCTCACTCCCTGCGGTGTCCGGTGTCCTCCGGAAGGAGGAAGAGGCCGGGACATGTTCTTCTCTACTTGGCAACTCTTGGAGGACAGAGCAGAGCCTCCCTCAACCTGGAGAACACCTTCTCCCTGCCCTGTGCATCTACCCCCATGGCCCTAGCGAAAACATTTCCTTAACTTCTCCCAGGATGCGGTTTCCGAACACTAGCAACCTCTGTGTGACAGCATCCTCACGATTCAACCAGTCCTGGTGTCCTAGGACAGAATCTAGGGTTGTTTGCTTAATTTGTTTGGTTTGGTTTTTTTTGTTTTGTTTTGTAGCTCTGATTGTGTTCCCATGTACAAAAGAAAGAATACAAACAATACGCTTGATTTTTTTAAATACCAAAATGAAAAGTTTGCCAAGGGCACAAGACTAGAGAGTAAACTGTGAGGAACACAAAGAGCCCAGCTCTCCCAGGCTGTCCCCGGCACCCTCCACTGCCACCCTCTCATGAAAGGGCTTCTGGCCTGAGACTGGCCAGGGAGCCAGCGCCCCACAGCCCTAAGTGCGTCCGTCATCCCTCCTCCCTCCTAGGGGGCCCCCAGCTCTGCCCAGGCTAGGGACTGTGAGAGCTGAGCCTGGAAGCCGGATTCCCCAGCCTGCACGCCCCAGGGAGGAGCGCGCCGCCCACACCCTCGCCCACACCTTCTGTTCCAGCTGGCAGCCTGGGAGAGGGCCTGGAGCATGGGAGGATGTGGCGGACCCACCCCTCCTGGGTCACCTGTGTCCTCCGCGCTTGGCACAGCATCAGATTGGGCACTTTGCCTGGGCTGTGCCGCGGAAGGTGTCTTGCGCACGTCCCACGTGGGTGACCAGGCAAGGCCCCAGCACAGCAGAGCGTCCTTCTCCCACAACCACAGCCCCGCTGCGGGCGAGGGCCGAGTGGCCCTCGGTACTCAAAGGTTCACACACCTGAAGTGAGGGAGATGGATAAATCACCGACTGATCAACTGACTGATTGATTCACCCACTCACACATGCCAAAAGTATTTCTCTAGCACGTTCTAAGCACTTGAAAGGAATCAGTGAACAAAACGAAGATTTCTGTGCTGCAGACCTGGGATGGGAGGTGGTCGGGTAGAAATGAGCAGTGACCTCATAAGATCATGTATTAATGTTTAGTCCTAGGTAACCTAAATCATCTCTTCCTACACACTGTTAAAAACAAAACTTCTTTGACAGATTGCTCTTTTCATTTAACAGTCAGTCCCTGGTAGGGTGGTTGACCTGTCAGTCAGAAGAAAACGCACACATCTGAAAGTCAAATGATAGGGAAACATGAAGGTCCCTAAATGGTAACAAGGTTTAATGCTCCAACAACACTTCCCAGTATGTCCAATTAACAGGGAAGCATGAGACAATGACAATAGCTCGCTCTGTATTTAATGAGAGAACAATGTGTGTGTGGGGGGGGGGGGGGCGGGTAATTTGACACTATGTGCTCATTTAAGCAGCATTCCACACAAGGACTATGTTTACACACACAGGATTTACATGCAGGCAGTACAAACTGTGGTTTACCTGTAGGCACAGTCAAGTTCAGAAATTTCTATCAACAGTCCTACCAAACTCAGGGCCCCCTTTTTATAACATACTTTGCAGCCCCCCTTTATGATTCTGAAATGAAATTCAGAGATAATATAATCAGCCTATATACATAATCACAAAAACTACATATAAATATATAGATATATATAATTAGAATATCTGTTGGTGTCTCCCTGCCCAAAGACCCTCATGAACACAGCCGTGGTTGAACAAGTTTTCATTTATTGCTCACTGCAAGGAGGGAGAGTATGTGCCTTTCACATGGTAGAAAGGACTTTTAGGATTTAGGTTTGTGTTAGGTGATTTGGGGGAAGATTCATGGAAGCAGAGCTTTGCTTTGGATTGGATGCTATCACGAAGCAGCAATCGTTCCATAACGGGGCGTTTTAATAAGTGTTACCGAGAAGGAGGGCAGACTAGAGCGAGGCTAAAACTATCATTGTAAAGGAGAAGCCAGGACCAGGAGATGTTTGGTCACTTCTGTGCTTTGGACCATGTTAATCTTTTGTCTGTGTTCAGACACCATTGCAGAGTGCAATTATTTTTATCTAGACCCACAAAGGTCACAGAGTGGCCTTGCCAAATACTGGTGTTCTGTGAAATCGCTTATGTGCAACAGAAGAACCCCATAAATGTTCTCAGTGAGTGCCATAGTGGCTCCTGAGTATGAGGGACAGATTTTCCCTTTCTCATATCCTAGCTGAACTACAAAGGAGAGATAAAAACAACTGATAATAAGATAATATACATTTCTATATGTAAATACCGTGGCACAACTATACTAGAATGCATAATAGAGTCAGATGAGTGTACCTCCTTATTTGAGCCAGTCTAGATTTAAAAGTAAAAATATTAGAAGGGTTTCCTTCCAGAGGCACCTCGGTGGCTCAGTAAGTTAAGCAGCCAACTGTTGATTCTGGCTCGGGTCATGATCTCAGGCGGGTGAGATCGAGCTCTGCAATGAGCGTGGAGCCTACTTGGGATTCTCTCTCTCCCTCTCTTTCTGCCCCTCCTCCTCTCCCATGAGCACACACTCTCTCTCAAAATAAATAAATAAACATTTTAAAAGAGTGTTTTCTTGGGGCACCTGGGTGGCTCAGTCAGTTAAGCGTCTGACTTCGGCTCAGGTCATGACCTCACATTCATGGGTTTGAGCCCCAGGTTGGGTTCTGTGCTGACAGATCAGAGCCTGGAGTCTGCTTTGGATTCTGTGTCTCCCCCTCTCTGCCCCTCCCCCGCTTGTGCTCTGTCTCTCTCTGTCTCTCAAAAATAAATAAATGTTAAACAAATTTTTAAGGGTTTTCTTACAATAAATACAGAAGAATTAGAGTTCCAGTTAAAATCAGAATTAAAATTAGAATTAAGATAAATAATAGCATGCCACACTCATTTGTTTATGATAAGAGAAAAAAAAAGGATTAATTAACCTTAATGGAAACAGAAATAACATGTTAAGTAAATTACAGGCTGTCAAAAATGAAAATACAAGAACAATATTCTCATAACAGCGTTGACCTTGTTTGCATGAACAGTGATAAAAAAAAATTCCTTCTGCATGACATGGAACAAAGTAGTGACGAAATATCTCAGAGACCATATCTCCTGTCTTGAAATGTCAATATCCATTCAAGGCATGCCTTCTAGTACTTCAAAAGACCCTGGTGACCATACACAATAAGCTCCAAGATCTTGCATATTTTAATATAATGAGATTTGTTCCAGGCCCCTGACCAGCATCAGTTCCCAAACCTCAGTCTCCAACTGAGGCAGACTAAAGAGATAACAACACTTACCCTACAAGGTGGGTGCTGTAAGAATGTTTGGGACATGCACAATTCACAGTGCTCTCAAAGCTAGCTTTGGCATCGTTTCAGTCTGTGCAAGCAAGCAGGCACCTGTGCGCACACGCACACAGACGGAGAGAGAGGATGTATACTTGCTCGAGTCTCTATGACTGCAAGGAACGTGCTTGATTGAATGTGCGGGGTCATGTTTGTAGGAGAATCCCAGGCAAGGCTATTGCAAGCTTTAGACAACGTGGGCCAGTACTGGGGGTCATGGGGACTGGAGAGGATAGGTTGAACATAACTGAATTGGGCCTTGCTCGGATGGATATATGCATAGTTGTATATAACATATATAACATGCTTCCAGGGGCACTTGGGTGGCTCAGTTGGCTAAGCATCCGATTTTGGCTCAGGTCATGATCTCGTGGATTGTGAATTCGAGTCCCGTGTCAGGCTCTGTGCTGACAACTTGGAGCCTGGAGCCTGCTTCTGATTCTGTGTCTCCCTCTCTCTCTGGTCCTCCCATGTTTTCACACACACACACACACACACACACACACACACACACACTCTCTCTCTCTCTCTCTCTCTCTCTCTCTCTCTCTCTCTGAAAAATAGGTAAACATTTAAAAAATTTTTTATAACATGCTTCCATATATTTACCTTTGTGCCTTCTTTTCTTGGGGGGCAGGGGTGGATAGTACAGACCTTCTGGAAAATAGTTTCCTTGTTCATACCACAAAAATGCATCCCTACATCATTTTACATGGTTGAGTTTTCTACCCCATTTATTTCACTGTGGCCTGGGGTTATTTTGTTTCAAGTGGAGAATAGAGGCTGAACTGGAAAAGAATACAAGACATCTTAGAGAAGTTAGGGCTTCAAAGGTGGAACACTGTATCAGAGCAGCAGTGAAAAATCATAGAAAACAGCAAGCTATCCAAAGTCAGTAAAATTATGCACAATTTTCACAAAATATTTTTCTTTGCAGCAGTGTTAAACATCTGGCGCTGATTTTTTTTAAAGGCCTGCAAACTCATTGCCAACAAATTTAGCTGAGGCTCAATCTGAGGCACATACAATGACACTGGAAAAGGAAATTGTTTCTTTCTATGGAATTATTTTTAAGGGTTTTGAACACTGTCAACGCCTTTGTAGCCATTGTCAGTAACTCTGAAAATATATTTCCACTGTGGCCGTTTTCATCCCTTAACCTTATCCATGTGAGTAGAGAGCTTCCTTATCCCACCAGGGCCCTCACCCACTAGGAACGGAAATGAACTTGCCTGATCTCATTACACAGATGATCTTGAACAGCGTTCACCATCTCATCGATTTTCTTAGAACAGTATCATCAGAATTAGTGGAATAAAACATCATGTCAACTGGACTTTTTCCCATTGTTATTCTAATAACCTATCGTTCCCTGGGTAACTTGAGTTTCTTCTACTACGGGTTGCCTATTTTGCAAGCATTTATATTCCTTTGAAAGAAAACAGCAACAACTTTACCTTCTACTCAAAGATGTTTTTTACCATTCAGTGAAAATTCTAATTTTCCAACTTTGTCTTCAAATCTCTGATGAATGATATACTGCCAGGGTAATAAATGTGTTTCTTTGTAAAATCTTCACTTTATCTTGAGAGGTAGCTGTTTACCTAAGAAGAACCGCAAAGGGGCACCCGGGTGGCTCAGTCAGTTAAGTGTCTGACTCTTAAAATATGAACATTAAGGTCATGATCTCACGGTTTGTGGATTCGAGTCTGGCATCAGGCTCTGAGCTGTCAGCACAGAGCCCACTTCAGATTCTCTGTCCCCTTCTCTCTCTGCTCCTCCCCAACATGTGGTCGGTCTGTCTGTCTGTCTGTCTCTCTCAAAAATAAATAAAGAAATAAACAACAATAACAAAAAGAACTGCAGAGATGGCATGTTGGCAACTGTCCACATGCTGGCAGATATAAAACCAGATTTTCAATATTCAATTGAATGTTGTTGATTGTTTTCCTTTATATCTGACATTTTGTCACACAGGTTAAATCAGCATGTTACTATGTAAATGTAGAATCACCATGAAGAGGACAGTTAACATGCCGCAGATTTGGTGACTCCAGTAATACAGGAGGATTGGCTGTCAACGACTTTTCAAAACGGTAAACTCAGCAAAATTTTAAATATAACACAATGCAATCTTTCCTTGATATAGGCAGCTGTTGCTTCCTAGGAAATTTGGTACTCATTAAGCCTTGCTTAAAAAAAAAAAGCAAAAACAAAAACAGAAGACAAAAACAAATACTTCGTGTTCATCTGTAAAATAGAATTCATTCTGGGCTCCAGTATTTATAAGCAGATTTTTCATCTACATAATTCCAGGTTCTGTTAGATTCTAGAATTGAATCATTATAAACAGGTTTTTCACTTACATTTGAAAGTCCTTGGGGCGCCTGGGTGGCTCTGCATCTGACTCCTGATTTCGGCTCAGGTCATGATCTCAAGGTTCGTGAGTTTGAGCCTCATGTCAGGCTCAGGCTCGGAGCTGATAGTACCGAGCCTGCTTGGGGTCCTCTCTCTCCCTGTCTCTTTGCCCCTCCCCTGCTCACATGTTCTCTCTCTCTCAAAATAAATAAATAAACTTAAAAAAAAAAAAAAAAGTCCTGTGGGACACAGGAGAAATCCTTTGTCATGCTAATCTGGCTCCACTAAATGCCAGCAGTAACCCCTTCATTATGACCAAAAATAAATAAATAAATAAATAAATACATACATACATACATACATACATACATACATACATACTCAAATTTTCCAAATACCCCTGGGAGCATTATCATTCTGCAGAGAGCCACTAATTTTTACACAGATAAAATCACACATCTGTGGTTTGCAATCTAAGTTACACATGATCTATAAAAATATATGGTCATATAAACATGATCAGGGCTGTTTTAAGCACTTTGTGAGGCTCAGGCCATTTCTTTGGAGGCCCTCGCTTACTTATATCAAGCATATTAAAATGTGTCCTCATCCTACAGTTAATGCTAACAGCCAGACCTGCTGTGTGCCAGGCACCATTCTAAGTATTTAACAACAACCCTCTAAAGTAGGCATAGTAATCATATCTATTTTACAGATAAGGGACAGGCACAGAGAGATTCAGTGGCTTGCCCAAAACTAAACAGCCAGTAAGTGCTAAAGCCAACATACAACACTAGGCACTCTGATGTCACATACCGTGGCCTATATAGCTTTTCATAGTTTATATTGAAGAATAAGTTATCACTTATGAGTTAGTCTAGTTGCAGATGACTTAACCTTTGTCATTTTCAGTTGTGGAATTTTTGCTTTGTATTTTGAGCCAATCGGTTAATTTGAAGTCTCAAAAGTTGTTGTGAGGCCCTTGAAAGGCCCCAGATGCCCAATACCAAGACTGCACTGGCTAAAGCCTACAATAGTACCTTCCATGAAATTGGGGGACCCACACAGGTACTCAACTTCTCTTTCCTGTTTTTTAGTGTGTGTGTGTGTGTGTGTGTGTGTGTGTGTGTACCCATGCACTGAAAACAATGACAGTGGCTAGCTTCTATAGCACTGTTGCACGTCCAACTGTCATCTCTAAGCTTAGCACCCGTTCTGTAAGGTAAGTGTTGTCTCAATTTATAGATGAGCAGACTGGTATCCACATGACTGACTTGCCCCATGTTCCCCAGAAATGACAGTTGGTCCTTAGGCTCCAAAGCCTCTGCCCCTCCCCTGTCCCTGGTGAGCTATTTTGGTCCCTTGGGGCTTTCCTCTCTCTTTGCCTAAAACCCCTTCCCCAGTAACGGAACCTCAGTAGGTTTCCAGTTGTACTGCCACCCAGTTCCCATCTGCAAGAGATCACAGCCACTGGTTCTTTCCTTACAGCTACTGTCATCCCATTCCAGAACCTAAGCCCTCAGACTCTTGTTAGAGCACCATCAACTGCAGAGGTTGTTCTGGATGGGGAACTCCAGAGGACAATTTTCTGAATGCCAGACCCTACCTTCTCTTCTTTTCCTGGGCACTAAAATCACCCATCACTTCTCTTGACTATGCTCTCTTAGAGATCCCTGCCCCCCCACCACACACACAACCCCAGAGACCATGACTGCACCAAGTTGCCCCTCTCTTGGCTACGTGGGCCCTAGAAGATGCAAAGCTTAGGTTCAGGGTGGGGATATGTTACCCCCTGGTTCCCCTCTCTTGAGACAGACAGGCTCCATGGGCCCTTCACCTAGAGGTCTCAGAGAACGAGGCTAAAACAGCCAAATTTTACTGGGCATGTGGTAAAGTAGAGAAAACTCAAGGAAGGGAGTGGAGACACAGGCAGAGAGAAGCAAACAAGAGAGACCTTGCGGAGCCAGAGACAGGGAGCATGCATGTGCACAAAAAAAGAAATTTGGTCCCTGCCCTTCCAGTCCCCAAACCCTCCTGAGGCCTCCCACCATTCCAGTCTTTAGGCTTCATGAGATCTGTTAGTACCCTTCCAATAAATTCCTTTCTTGCAAACGATGGACGGACTTTGCCTGCCTTACCTATTGAGGTGCATCACAGCCCCGGGTGCTGAAACCTGAAGAGGAGCTAAAAGAACCAGCTCATTAGTTCCAGTGGCACTTCCCACCCCCGCCTCCCTGGCAGGTTGTGGCACTAAAGGCAGTTTTCTGAGAGCCTGTCACCTGTTGGCCTCTGAGTCATTACCACTTACCCCATGGCCTTACCTGGGGTGCTGAGCTCTGCCTCACAGCCCCACCAGGATGCCCCAAGTCTAGCCCCACTGTGGACCCCAGTTCACTTTCTTCTAAGTAAGCCCTGGCCATTGAAAGGCTGGACCTGCTCCCTGAGGTCCTCCTTCTCAAGCTGGCTTTGCCAATTCCAGACTCTGAAGACTCAGCAGTGACACCAATGACTCAAAGCCTGCCTGCCCCATCCCCCCACTGGATGGTCCCTCTCAGTTCAGAGGCTTATCTATTTACCTGAGCTTGCTGGACCCACACAGTGGAGCATCACACAGCTGGTTAAGTGATGGTCGCCTGATGATCTAGAAATATATACACATCATGGAGAGTAGGTATTGTAGATATGCTTGTAACCAGACACGTCTTCATAGGAAGCAGCCTAGTAGGCATCATGGCTGATTTTTCTTTTTTCTTTCTTTTTTTTTTTTTGCTTAAACATTGTTCTGGTTTTTACTATTCACTACAACATGGATGAATCTCACAGAAACAAACATAAAAGGAACCAGACACTAAAGAGCAGATACTATATATCTCCATATATATATCTTCATATATATATATATATGAATATCTATATATCTTCATATATAGATGTTAGAGCACCGTCTAATATATATATATATATATATATATATATATATATATATATATATATATAGATGTTAGAGCACCGTCTAATATGTGTGTGTATATATATACATATACATATATGTATATGTATACATATACATATATATGTATGTATATATACATATATATATGTATATATGTGTGTATATATATATATATGAAATTCAAAAACAAGGATCCAATCTGTAAGGATAGGACTCAGGATAGTGGAAATTTCCGTGTTGAGTGGGAAGGGAGTGAGGGGGACCTCTGGAGTGCTGGAGATGTTCTCTCTTTCTTAATCTGGGGGGTGGTCACATGGATCTATACATGTGTAAAAATCTGTCAAGCAGTACCCTTAAGATTAGAGTGCTTAATTTCATGTAAATTATACCTCAATTAAAAAGTACAAAAACATTTATTATGAGTTCCTCCCTTCCCCTAGAGTAGTCCTTGGTTGGGTATACTCCCCACCATGCTGATCTGTCTTCCTAAATTTCTGGGCTCCTTTTCCCCTTTCTAGTGCCTAGAGATTTTGGAGCTGAGAGCTACCAAATGGAATTAAGATACTCCTAACTGAGAGACCAGGTTCTATGTTCCATGTGCCAGTATCAAATCATTCCCTCTCCAAGTCTATTGCCCTGTGATAACGGAGCTGGACCCTAAAGTATTTCTCCCTTGCAGCTGTCAAATGCTAAGCTTTCTCAGTGGTGGGTACCGGAAGGAGGCTGGAGGGGGAAGGGGCCAGGCTTCCAGGTTCCAGTATTCTCCCCTGGGCAGCCTCCGCAGCTCCTGGTCTGCCTACACGCATGGTTTTTGTAGCAGCCAGCACATCTGCATGACCAGCTCCACCCCACCCCAGCCCCACACCCCTGGGAACTGTTTCTCAGTGAGTCCTGCTTGCACTGCACCTCACCACATCTGACCTCAGCCAGTGAGTCCTGGCTACGCCTTTCCTCCATGAGGTTGGGGTCTCAGCCCTGCAGAGGGAGGCCCTCTTGCAGATCTGCTCTGTCCCAGATCTGGAGGTACGGGCTGCTCCCTATATCTGCTTACCCGATTTTCATTTGAGTTTTCTCCACCAGTTACTAGCCAATCTTCCTTTATGCCAATCCACTCTTACAGTCAATAATTTTTTATAGTGAACTTGCCCTGTTCAAGTTACTGTGTGGTTACCATCTTTTGATTGGACCCTGACTGATTCATTTCCCCTCTGGGGTTTGGGGTGTGGAGTTGGCAAATAGAATTAGCAATTGTCTGAGTAGTAATGCACTGAGGGAAAAGGCTCTGTTATGAAACTGCTGTGCGATCCTGGTGTCTTAGTCTGTTCAGGCTGCTATAACAAAATACATTAGACTAATGGGCCTGAACAGCAAACAACTATTTCTCACCATTCTGGAGGCTAGAAGTCTGAGATCAGGGTGCCAGCAAGGTCAGGTTTTTGGTGAGTGCCTTCTTTCTGGTTTGCAGATGGCTTCCTCATTGTGTCCTCACATGGCAGAGAAACAGATCATCTCTCCGTGTCTCTTCCTATAAGCGCACTAATCCCATCCATGAGGTCCACCCTCCTTACTAGTCACCCCGCAAAGGCCGCACCTCCAAATACCACCACGTTGGGGGTTAGGATTTCAAAATACGAATTTTAGAGAGGAATGCAAACATTTAGCCCACAACATTGGGAAGTCACTTTTCCTCTCTGGCCTCAGTTTCTCCTTGGGTGAAATGGGGAATGTGTCCACTATCCTCTCCTAACTTCAAAGAGATATTATGAGAATAAAGTAAAAGCACTATGAGCTTCTTGGTGAAGAAGTGCTACTAAAATTCCTGGAGCTATTTGTCGTCACTTTGACCATAAAAACAGCTCAACCTAGGCACCCACCAGCCCAGTATCACTGCCTACTGAAGTGGCATAAAATTGACTGTCCCGTAAATTGGGGCCTCTGCATTCACTGTCACCCCTCCCACTACTGGAATGGAGGAAATAGATGGAGGAATGCAAGAAGGCCTGGAGGGGCTTTTGGAGGTGGCAGGACCTCTGCGAGATTCAAGGCAAGGGCAGATTTTAATACCCACACCCTATCTACACTCTCAGACTAAACTGATCCTAGAGGTTCACTTAGCATCAAATTTGTTACACTGTTCCACAGTGCTGAAATCTGATGCTTTTTGGTAGAACCTCTGTTCTGCACAACTGCAGGGGTGCCATACAGGTCATAATTTTGCAAATTGCACTCCCTGCTGTGGTGCAGTGTACAACCTGTGCAGCCATACACAGTATGCCTGCTCAGTTGAGTGAATCTGAGGCCCTAAACATAAGTCCCCTATGAGCCATCTTCTCCAAGGTTCTGAAGGGAAGACCCTTCAAGCAAATGTATGAGAACTTGGGCTAAGCCTTCAGCAGCTACAGAACAACCATACTGATTTCTACCTGACTGTCCATTGCCACCCAAAGGACAGCATACCTTCCCTGGTTTCCTTTCCTGCCTGTAGTTCGTCTACTAGTACCGCAATCCTCAGGCTTACAAAATTTGCTACCTATTAATGCAATGTATCACATACCCTTACTGCAGAACAGGAACCCAACTTATGGCAAAGGCAGTGTGACGTGGACATATTTTTGTAGGATCTACTGATCTTTCTGTATTCCTCAGCACCCGAAACAAACAACCTAAGACAACATTGGAATGGCCCTTTAAAACCTTGCTTTTGGCACCAGCTTGAAGACAACACCCTGTGAGGTTGAGGTACACCCTCTGAGATGACAGAGAGCCACTGGCCAATGGGTGATACATAGTGTTGTTTCCTCATTAGCTATTGCGCACGGGTCCAGGAACCAAGAGACAGAAGTAGGATTGACCCCTCCCTCCATTCAGTCCAGTGGCCCACTTTCAGACTTTGTGCTTCCTGCACCTACAGCCTTATGCTCTATTGTGTTAGAAGGCCTGGCTCCTGGGGTGCCTGGGTGACTCAGTTGGTTAAGCATACAACTCTTGATTTCAGCACCGGTCATGATCTCACGGCCGTGAGATGGAACACCACTTTGGGCTCACGCTGGGCATGGAGCTTGCTTAAGATTCTCTCTCTACCTCTCCCTTTCCCACTCACTTTCTCCCTGGACCTCCTGGAATCCCATGCCAGTGAACCAATAAGCAGATTACTTGTAGGAGTGACGATCGATGCTGACTGCCACAAAGAGCTAGGGTTGTTATCTGATGGGAGCAGGAAGGACTATGACTGAAACCCAGAGTCTCTATGTTCCAGTAATCGTGAGCAGGCAATGACTACAACTGCTGCCCAAACAGGGGGAAGGTTGCTAAGGCTCAGATCCCTTGGGGTAAAGGACTAAGTCTCCCCACTATCTATCTCCCCACTATTAATAGATAGCAACCATCCAACCCACACCTATCAAAGTGCCGGCTGATGGACATGGAAACATGGAATGGTGATGGGAGAAGACGATGATAAATGCCAGTTTCAGCTATGGGACTGGCAGCACCAGTGGGGACCATAGATTGTTCTACTAACCTTCTTGTGTTTCATTCTTGCAGAGAGTGTAGCTGACCACCTTCTTAATGGGGACTCTATGCTGGACTGGACATGATGGAAGGCAAGAACAGATATGAGTGATACAAGGAGCTCTCTTGTGCACCATTTCAAATCTTCTTGGCCACATCTCTTACTCCAGCCGCTGCTTTGACAATCAGTTTTGCACAGACCTCAACCAGTTCCTTTTCTGTGCAACCTTACAGTGCCTTGCCTTGGGCCCAGTGCCACATACAACTAGTTCTATCCTCAATGCTGTTGGCACTTATATATGCGCAGCCCAAAATACAGGGGATTTAAGGCTTATATGGTCTATTTTTAGAGTCTAGGGCTTAGATCAATGGGGGTAGAAGCCAAGGATAAATTATTCCCCTTTCAACCCCAAGCAGACATCTCTGAGATGCATTTATGAGGCTTATCAGAAAGTGTTCTAGTTTGAGCATCAGTCACACATAGCAGCAGACAACAAACACATCTTTCCTTTCCTGTTTCATTTTCTCATGCTTCACTCTTACTCTCTGAGATCATATTCCCCCCAAAAATACCCACAATAAAGCCTTTATCTCAATCTCTACTGTGTGTGGGGGTGGGAGGGGAGGGAACCAAGGTAAGATGCACTACCACACCTAATAAGTGCAAAGGAGACTGCTCTGATGGTGTCACTGGGCAGCCATGTGTCCAGTTCTGTCACTACGGAAGGAGGGAGCAAGTTTTGGCTAGCAGTCTCAGCAGGAAAGTTAATGGAAATATTTGACAGGTGCTCCATCCAAAGAGATAAAAATAATAAATTTTCAACACTTAACGGAATAGGTAGTAAAGCGTTGTCCTAAGAGAAGAGGACATTTCCTTGGCCATGACAGCACAGTGGGGAGAGATGAGATGTCAGGAGTCAGATGGCTGGAATGTGACAACACTTAGTGGACAGGAAGGAAAGGAAGAAAAGATGAGAAGCTTAGGTAAGGGTGGGGGGTGATGGGCAAAAACAGGGGGTAAGCTTCATACCACAAACCAATCATGGCTATAGGTAAATTTTGGAGCTGAGACCAAATTTGGACATAAATACCATCAATACAAGAATCCTAACTTGCCTCCCTTCCCTGTCAAAACACTTCCCTTTCTTGACTCGGGGTCTCTGCTTTCTTTTTTGTCTCAGAAGAAGCTGTTTCTTTTTGCTTAGATTCAACCCTCCCTGTGTCTCACACTCTCACTTTTCAGACTTGCTTCAAATATCTCCTCTCCTTCCTCTCTGCATTTTCATGGATTCTTTCTCCTTGTCTGGATTTCCCTCATTCTCTTTGCTTTTCCGTTTCCCCCAAACTTCAAGAAAATAGTCCATATGCCTTGTCTTCACATCCTCACCACCCACGCTTAACTCATCCCCACCTAGCATCAGCCCCTGTTCCCAATAGAGACTGTTCTAAGATCAGCAAGGATTCCCAGTTGCTGGTCTAAGGGCTTTTTGTCTGGATCCTACTGGACTGTCTGCACTACTTGTTGCTCTGTACCACTCCCACACTCTAAAAACTCATTTCTTCCTGTGTCTTCTTGACCCTTCCTCCTATAAATATGGGTTCTCTCAAAGTCCAACCTTCTCGCTGTACATATGCTCTCAAGACAATCTTGTCTACCCACGTTGCTTCAACTTTTCTTTTTATCAAGATATTCCCCAGATATCCATCTCTACTATCATATTGCAGACCCACATTCCCAACAGCTGTCTGGGCACTTTCACACAGAAAACCAATGAACATTTCAGACTCAAGTAGTTCTTGCCAGAGAATGACTTTTTTTTGTTTTTTTTTGTTTTTTTTTTTTTTTTGCTATACGGAGTTGTGAACTATACATATTTATTTTATATTCATCCTATAATGATAAGAAAAGCAAAGTTCAACACACACACACACACACACACACACACACACACACACCTTGAGATTCTGAGCAAGAGTGGGCAAGCAACATTCTGGATTCCCATTATCTGATTTTGTTCTCCACCCTTCTTCTATCACATATTTCTTGACCATTCTGGCACTTGCCAATAACTAAAGCCATAATGTCAATCATGCATTCCAGTTTCTTCCCTCATCTTCCATCTTTCTAGCTCACTCCCTCATTACCCAAACTGCAGCAGTGCTTTGCCCCACAAGGACCTCAGATCCATTGCTCCCACCACCTTTCCTAGTCCTTCGACCCCCAGATGTCTCCTCTTCCCTCCTTGCCAAATTTAAATTCCTCATCCAATTATTATAATTGCTCTACTTATCACAATATTAATTCCTTTGCCCCCCCTTTCACTTCTTGGCACACTCTTGGAAAAACTGCAAACCAGGTTAAGCCCAGCCCTCCACCTACTCCACACCTGCCCTCATACGCTTGAACATGGCTGGAGAAAAAGAAACACATAATTTTCACTCTAAATTTGTGACCGTAAACCTCAGTCACATCTCTACTATAAGCAGGCAACCATACTATACATCCTAACACTTTCACATTCCTATAGTCATAAATGGCAATTTTCCACCTATTTTCCCCTCAGATCCCCAACACCTTGTCTGTGTTCATTCTCACTTGTCATCTTGCTTCCTACTACACTGAAGGAATTAAATCTGTCAAAATAGACACATCATCCCACTACTGCATCAGTGCCAGCAAATTCTGTATTACCTTCTTTGACTACAGATAAAAAGCATCAGTGGTCCTGTCTAAAGCTAAACTCTCACCTACTCAAGGACCTCTCCCAGTAATTCTACCCTCTCTCACTCTCTCACACATCATCAGATTTTCTCTCTCTACTGAGTCCTTCCCATAAGCATATAACCATACTATTATTTCTCCCATCTTCAAAGGAAAACTGGTTCTTGACCCTTCCTCCTCCTCCAACTACCATCTCATTGCTCTACTCCCCTTCATAGAAAAGCCACTTGATGAGCGCCTGTGTGGCTCAGTCAGTTGAGTGTCGGACTCTTGATTTCAGCTTAGGTCATGATCCCAGAGTTACGGGATGGATACCCATGTTGGGCTCTTTGCTGAGTGTGGAGCCTGCTTAAGATTCTTTCCCTTTCTCCCTCTGCCCTTCTCCTCCACTCACTCTCTCTCTAAAAATAAAAATAAATTAAAATTAAAAAAACAAGAAAGAAAAGCCACTTGATGCATTACTTGTACTTACTGTCTCCAATCCTTCTCCAGTTCTGTATCAAAGTCACTACAGTCAGGCTTTCGCCCCCAGAACACTACTAAAGTGTCTCTGAACAAGGTCACCAGTGACTTCCATGTTGCAAAATCCAGCGATCAGTCCTCAGTCCTCACTTTGCCTGACCTATCAACAGCATCTGCACAGTTGATCACCCTTTCCTCCTGAAAATACTCTACCAAGATACCACACTCAGCAGTTTCCTCTTCCTCACTGACTGCTCCTTCTCAGCCTCCTTCCTGGTTCTTCATCTTCCTCTTCACTTTGGAGTATTCCAGGGTACTTCTTCATTTCTTTGTCTATGCTAACTCCTTTGGCAGTCTCATCCAGTGCCATGATTGTGTTATGATTGTAAGTGTGCTGAAAATTCCCAAACTTATACCACCTCTAGTCTTGAACTCTTCCTTGAATTCCAAATTTGTATACTCAACTGTCTAAAAGAGAATTCCTGATTTTACCTCTTCCCAAATCTGCTCAACCTGCAGTCTTCATGTAACAGCAATTCTATTTTTCCATTGCTCTTGCCAAAAACCTTGGACCTTGAAGCTTCTTTTTCTTTTACATCCAAATCCAATCCGTGGGAATACACTGCTTTTGCTCTACATTTAGAATATGTTCAGAAGAGCACCTGCATGGCGCAGTGGTTAAGTGTCCAACTCTTGATTTCGGCTCAGGTCATGATCTCACAGCAAGTTTGAGCCCCACATCAGGCTCTGCACTGACAGCACAGAGTCTGCTTGGGATTCTCTTTCTGTCTCTCTCTGTCTCTGTCTGCCCCTCCCCTACCTGTACTCTCACTCTCTCAAAATAAATAAACATTAAAAAAAAGACTATGTTCAGAATCTCATCCCCAAAACTAGTACCACCCTGATATAAACCACTATCATTGCTACCTAGATTAATATATCAACCCCCTAACTTGTCTTTCTGCTTTCATTCTTGTCCCCCTACCCCATCAGCCAAAACACAAATCAAATAAAATCACTCCTCTGCTCAAAATCTTCTAGTGGTTCCTCAAATCATGCAGAGTAAAAACCAAAGTCAGAGCATTAAGGAGAACAGCTACCATGGCCTCTACAGTGAAACCTCAGCTGTGGGGAGGTGTCTGTGACTTCATATTGTTGGAGCATTTGTTCTCTCCCTAGGCTTGCAGCACTCTTCAAGCTTGCCATGGCTGAACCAAGAAAGTAGGCATACACAGATTTCCACAGAAATTATAATTCCATGAAAGATTTTGAGGAGATGACAAAGACTGATACCTTTCAGAGCATGAAGGGATTTGGAATGAAATTTGCATTTCTTTGGATTGAGTACTATGGAAGTTTGTCACTGACCTATGTTCCTGAACTGTATCACATGAATATGTGAGCTAAGGAATGAATAGTTTGTCTTGATAAATATACAATCAACACAAACAATGAAAACCAAAGTTATTATAGTGGCTTACCAGGCTCTTCATCCTCTGGCCCCATCTCTTGCTACTCCCCGCTCTCACTTGCTTTGTTTCATCTGCTTTGGCCTCTTTGCTATTTCTCAAACACTTTCTCCTACACCATGTAGGCTTTCTCCTACATCATGGCTTTTGCATAGGAATGTCTTCTCCAGATGACCTCATTCCTCACTCTCTCATCTCCTTCAACTGTTGGCTCTAAATTCACCATCTCAGTGAGGCCTTCTCTGACCACTCTATTTAAAGTTGCAGCCCCTTTCTCAATGTTTCCAGTCTCCCTTACCATCCTCTGCTTTTCATATTTACCTGTTTCTAACACACTATGTGATTTATGTATTATGTTTGTTATCTGTTACTCTTACTAGAATATAAACCTCATGAGAGTATGGATTTGTTTTCTTTGTTGATGCATTCTTAGTGTCTATAACAGGGCCTGGAACATGATAGACTTAAGTTGATATTTATTCAATGAATGAATAAAGTGGATGGGTCATGAACATTTATTGGTCTCAGGATGTTTCAATTTGGGTGCTACCATAAGGGAGTTGTGTGCTTGAAGTGTTTCCAGAAAACAGGACCACACAGAAACCCAACAGGGAGTATGTATTTCTTTATAACAACCACTGCCAACACATTACTACTTATAAGGTATCACCCTTGCTGATTTTATCCTCTAAACCTTGTGAGATATGTGTTATTCTTATCATATTTTTTAAATTTTTGTTAATGTTTATTCTTGAGAAAGAGACAGACAGAATGAAAGTGGGGGAGGGGCAGAGAGAGATGGAGACACAAAATCCAAAACAGGCTCCAGGCTCTGAGCTGTCAGCACAGTGCTTGACGTGGGGCTCGAACTCACAAACCGTGAGATCATGACCTGAGCTGAAGTCGGACACTTAACCGACTGAGCCACCTAGGTACCCCTATTCTTATCATTTTATAGATGATAAAACTAAGGTGTAGAAATGTTAAGTAACTTCTGAAATGTGACATAGCTAATAAATGGCAGAATTGGGATTCAAATACTGACTGTTTCAATTGCATGTCCTATACTGATATCCTTTCTCTACTCTGCCCAAATTTTAGCGATGGGGGAAATAATTTTCTACTACTTGGATGAAGGGGAAGGAAGGCTGAAGTAAACAAAATGGAGAAGCCCCAGGAATATGGTGCATGCCCCAGAGCCCACATGAACACTCAAGAGATGAGCCCCCAGATACTCTATGATAAGAGAAGTAGGCAAGAATTTTAGCTTCATGTAAAGAAGATGTGGCCTTGCATTCATCCAGAGAGCATCCTTCAGATGTGCCCCAAGAGCCAGGTAGAGATAGGCCAGGGGCAAGTAGGTTAAAGCCAGGGAGACCACTAGCATAATTGAATGCAAGTCCATCTTCCCAATGTGCAGCAAAGCCAATCACTGAGACATCAAGTTTGCAGCAAGGAAAGGGTTTATTCGGAAGGGAGCCAAATGAGGAGACAGGAAGACAAGCCTCAAATCCGCCTCCCTGAAGGGGAAGAGAACAAGTTGTTTTTTTTTTTTTATAATCATAGTGGTTGAGATAACATACATATTGATGAAAAAGGCAGGGAAACTTATGACTAGTCATGAGTAAAGATGGAGCATGTGCATTAAGCAAATATATCCCATATTCACTTTGGGGTGGAGACTTAACACCAGAACAAGGCAAAATTCATCCCCTGATGTGAGAAGGTTATCTTAGGACAAGGAGAAGGGGCTATGGGCATGCTCTGAGAGCCAGGATAAATTGGATAGGGTCTTGGATTTATCTTGGGTAAGGAATGCAGGGCCTTGTTTGTTCTTGGGCTGGAACCATATCAGTTGACCTTGAGTCTAGGCTTCTGCAGAAACAGCAAGTGTGTGTGTTAGTGAGGGTCTAAAAAGACAATAGCTGCTGAGGGGGAAGTTCTCTGGAAAACAAGCTTTAAATTTTCTGCTAGTTTCAACCTCATTAACCCTAAGGAGCATGGTTTCACTAGGTCAGTGGGGAAAGGGTTGTTTGAGTCAGATGATGTACCAAGAACTTCGCGTTTACTATTGCATTGAAGACCCACAACCAATGAGGCACAGTAGGGCACTGTTACCCTATTTGAGCTCAGAGAGAGAGAGAGAGAGAGAGAGAGAGAGAGAGAGAAAATGACCCTCCAAGGTCGCACATCGGTCTCCACCAATCATGTAATATCTGTAAGAGCAGTGCACACTGGCCTGGCACCCAAAGGAAGGATTTGTGGGACCACATCAGGTGTGTTTTCGTCAATCAAGGGTCCAGACTCCAGGATGCTGGGAGACTCCAGACCAATGTGGAACTGGCACATAATCAGTGCACACCAGGGCCACAGGAGAGCGCTGACATTGGTTTCAGAGAAAGGCTTGAAACACAAGTTCTTTCAGCTCAAAAGAGGGATTCAAGAGGGCTAGCTCCTCTGGCCTAACAAGCCAATCCCTGTGAGGAAAGGGCTCAGCTCTACCAAGACTGTACTTGCAGGAGGAGAGGGCTCTGTGCTGGGATCCAAGCCATGTCTTTGCCTTGGTGTTTTCTCAGTGTGCTTGGGCCTCCTTTTCTCAATAATTCTGTAAGCTCAAGGGCAAAGCATCCTGGGGCTTGAAAAGTCATCCATGAGGAAAGGGAAGAATCCAGAACCACACACAGATGGGCGCTGACCTGGTTCTGAGGGCCTGAGGGTACAGTGAGCTCAGGCTTGGTTTTATATCAGAGCAAGTGTGGTCTAGTGGCCAGCTCCGATGAAGGGACTAGTTAAACAAAATACGGTAGTTTTCAGGACGGGGTAAAAAGTAACTTTAAACACCAGTTGGCACTCAAATATCTAATGACAGGGAAGTGATGCTCAATGTAACACATAACTACATTTTTTGTTAAGTTAAAGACATTTTTCCACAGTGCATAGAATATGAGACTTCAGTAGCGCCTGGGTGGCTCAGTCGGTTAAGTGCCAACTTGGGCTCAGATTATTATCTCGCGGTTTGTGTGTTCAAGCCCTGCATCGGGCTCTATGCTGACAGCTCAGAGCCTGGAGCCTGCTTTGGATTCTGTGTCTCCTTCTCTCTCTGCCCCTTCCCCACCTGCACCCTGTATCTCTCTGTCTCTCAAAAATAAATACACATTAAAGAAAAAAAGAATGGGAAACTTCAGACCCAGGGACAGGTGCAGGGTCTTCGGTGCCCACCACCACGGTTCTGCTGTGAAGTACACGCTCTTTCAGTCCTCAGGCACAATCATATCAGACTGTCCTCTAGCTCAGGAGTGATGGTCAGGACCACATCAAGCTTCTGGTGGCTTGTATAACCAAGAACCACTATCTTCTTCCCCTTTCTAATGGGACTGCTTTTCATTAACTACTCAAAACTCCAAAAGCAGACATTTCTAATTCCTAATTGAAGATGGCAGGTTAAATGTCTCTGTTTATTTCCAATCCCTCCACATCCTCAGTAAAATTAAAGTGAAGGATTAAAAAGCTGATAAACCTACAGCCAGCCACAAGAGAATGAGATGGCCCATCAACAGATGTGAGATTTCAACAGAATTCCAGAAGGTGGGAAACAGAAGGAGTCGACAAGTCACGCAGCAGGGTGAAGAAAGCTACAGACTAGAATACTGGCACAGAGAGACAAACAAACAAACAAAACAGAAAAGAGCTGTTTAGCCCTACAGAATGTCAGAGAAGAGCAGTTCGCTCAGAAACCAGGTACAGTAGTACAGTGGAGAACAAGAATGATATGTGGCTAATTGAAAGCCTGTGTAGAATATAAATGATCTCCCCACTCTTCCCTTCCTCCAGTTCCCATGTGGTCAAAAACAGACATCCATCCTTCAGGGAAAAGAATAGAAGTTCCTTCCCCAGAAAAATGAGTGGGCTCAAAGGAAGTCATTGCACATTAGGGTATTGGAGAAGCCCTTAGCAGCACGGCCACCTCTTAAATTTTTTCTGTAACATTTATTTATTTTTGAGAGACAGAGCAAGACAAAAAAACAAAAACAAATACAAATCACAATCTGTTAAGGAAATCTCATTTCACTTAACAATACAAGAGAGCACTCAGGAACTAAGTATCTTAGTAAGCCACCTGAGCCCTTCACCTGTTATTGACAGTCCAGGAAAATTCAACACACTTTTAAATAGACAAATGACAGGTAGCTTCTATACCAAGACACTATGAGAAGAAAAGGAAAAGTAAGAGCCTTGTATATTCAGCTGATGAATTTACCCCCTCCAAAAAAAAAAAAAAAAAAGGACAGATGAAAATCATCACACAATGTCCAGCACAAATTAAATATTATTAAATAGGCACTTGAGATATAAAAGAACACCAAAATTCAAAGATTCAGGATAGGAGTGGACAAAAAACAAGATGTAAAAGGAGTTAATCAAATTCAGAAAAGAGATAGAAGAAAAATTAAAGAGCAATAGATACAAATATCATATCCATATGCCGCACCCCTGAAACTAATATAATGTTATATGTCAACTGTGCCTCAATATATTTTAATTTTTAGTTAAATTATTTCAGAAGTAGAGATTAAGTCACAGGATGCCCAAAGGAGAGTAGGTTCAGCTTCAACTGAAAGTATAAGGGATACAACCAACAGAACAAAAACCAAGAGGTATAAATGATGAGAGAGAGGGTGATAGCTGTAGAGAATAGGTAAAAAAAGATCCATATACATATAATTGGAGTTGCTGAAAAAGCAAAACAAAGCCATGGAATGGAACTAATATTTAAAACTATAATCCAGTTGGGGCAGCTGGGTGGCTCAGTCGGTTAACTGGCCGACTCTTGGTTTCAGCTCAGGTCATGATCTCACAATTCGTGGGTTCAAGCCCCTCAACGGCTCTACGCCATCAGCTTGGGATTCTCACTTTCTCTCCCTCTCTCCCTCCTCCCCTACCCCACTTGTGATCTAGCTCTCTCTCAAAAATAAATAAACATTTTTTAAAAGATGAAACTATAGGGGCGCCTGGGTGGCTCAGTCGGTTGAGCGTCCGACTTCGGCTCAGGTCATGATCTCATGGTCCGTGAGTTCCAGCCCCGCGTCGGGCTCCGTGCTGATGGCTCAGAGCCTGGAGCCTGTTTCAGATTCTGTGTCTCCCTCTCTCTCTGACCCTCCCCCGTTCATGCTCTGTCTCTCTCTGTCTCAAAAATAAATAAATATTTTAAAAAATTAAAAAAAAAGATAAAACTATAATCCAATAATGGTTACATTAATGATTACACACTGTATATTATTTTATCAAATATATACAAATTATACACTTAAGATTGGTGAGTTTCATTTTATGTAAATTATGCCACCATAAAGTCAGTTTAAAATTAAATATAAAGTGTTCAATCCAAAAATTATAATTTCAGAAAACTTTCTGAAAATAAAAATACCCTAAGTGTACATGTTGAATACACCTATGTATATAGAAAAATTGACCAGAATAGTCAACTCAGACATATGAGAGCAAAATCATTATAAAGGTAAAGAAGAAAATATCTTCTTGGCAAAATTTCCAAATCCAATCAAGGTACAGAAAGTAATCTATTATCTTATGGGATAATTTCTAATGCAAAGCTGAAAAAAAAATAAGGAAAGAACATATAACTGTTAACTGAATAGAAGGAAAAGGGAGTTATAGAAAATATTTTATTAATCTAAAAGAAACAAGAAAGGAAGAAAAAAGGGAGAAAAAATAAAATAAAAATAGAAGGCAGGTGTAAACCCAGTTCTATCTGTAATAATATTAAATGTAAGTGGACTAAATAGTAAGAGACTAAGATTGTCAAACTGTGTTTTAAAAATGCTGCTTATAGGAATCAAGACACACTTACATCCATCATCGTGGAAGTGCAAGATGCTGGGGTTCTAGAGACTGTTAAAAGATTCCAGAGGTATAAATAAACTAGCACGTCACCTACAAAGGACCAAGAGTCAAGTGAGGTTGTGAACATTTTTACCAGGCAGCTTGATGCTGGGCGCCCCTGAAGAGTGCACCTCGTAGAGGGAGTCCTTGGCAGCTAGCGGCTGGGCTTCTCCCAGGAAAGCCCTTATACTTTGCCCAATGCCACAGTTACGAGCACATCTTTCTTCTCCACAAGAAAGTGAAAGCAGGAATACCAACTTCATTACCTTTATATCCTCTCTCCTTTTTTTAATGTTTATTTATTCATGTTGAGAGACAGAGAGAGAGAGAGAGAGAGAGAGAGAGCATGAGCAGGGGAGGGGAAGAGAGAGAGAGGCAAGGAAGAAAATCCCAAGCAGGCTCCATGTTCTCAGTACAGAGCCAGATGCAGAGCTCAAACTCACACTGTGAGCTCATGACCTGAGCCAAAACCAAGAGTCAAACACTTAACGAACTGAGCCACCCAGATGCCCCATATCCCCTCTCTTCTTTATTTCTAAAGTCCTGCAGAGAATAGACAAAGTTCTGTTGAATAAGCTGTAGCAGTCTCTTCCTCTATCTCATCATTTCCTTCCCTCCCATTTTCTGCCCCCTTCTTTCTCTGTTCACTTGTGTAGTCCGGATATGCTGATTGGACCTCAGTGTGCTAGGTCAGGGGTTATCAAATGAACAAAGACCAGTCCTGGGGTCCAGGGGTTCACAGCTGTGAGGAGAAAGACCATGTGCAGGGACAGGGCCGTGCTGGGAGCTTGCCAGTCTTCCTCTCCAAAACAGCACGGAATCCAGATGTACTGACATAATCATCTCTATTCCTAAACTTGAGTTAAACATGAACTAAAATTCCTGGTTTAAACATTCAGCTAGCTTTTACTTATGTAATGTTCTAAAGAGTCAGTCATTCCTGAAGGAAGAAAAATGTCCTCCTTAGTATAACCCAGGTAGAACCAGTATGTTCCCTCCAACTGCTGTACCTTCACCCCTGTGAGTTGTTCCTTGAAAAGGGAAGCCACGGATCCAGGCAAGTCCTCACCCTCAGAGCTGGGCCTGAGAGTAACAGTGGGGAGTGGTCCAGGGAGCATGGATGGGGGCTCTTCACAAACAGTTGCCAGAGGAGCAGCTCCCCCCCGTGGCTGTAAGTGGAAGCTGTAGTGCTCTCTGCCAAGCAAACGCCAACAAGGGAGTGTAAGGTTTTCCACACCTACACCCTCCACCCGGGCCGACTCTGGACACCCTTTTCAGAGTCTGGCCTCTGGAAGAGGCACACACCACCTGGGGTCTCTGTGTATACACTCTCCCTGGGTCCTAGGTGGAACCTGTCAATGTGCTGGACTCTCCTAGGCTCTGCCAGATCAAAGCACCCTGCTGAGCCTGCTCTGTGAAGCTGCTTCCTGCCCAGCCCCTCTGAGCATCAGAACCTGGATAATGAAACTTAAGCTTCAGCACCCATCCCTTGCACAAGTCCCTCCTAAGGCAAAGGGCACAGGCCTTGGCAAAATGTTCGTATGGACATATGTTTATGCAAAATCTGTAAAAGTAAGGGGTTTTTTTTGTATTATTTTTCCTAAAGAGAGTCATACACTATATTAACTTTAGACCACACAAAGTCTACCTCGGACCATGATGATCACGTAGGGGCCACTCTGTCCAGAGCTCTCTGACTAGTCCTTTAACTCAAATCCAGCCCCCAACCCCACTTCAATTGCTGGAGACCACACAGAGGACTTTGGGGGCAGGGGAGGTGGGGAGGCAGGCAGTACAGGGGTTGGTCAAGAACATGAGTTTGTAGGTCAGACAAGTGTAAATCTGTCCCTAGGTACAATACTTGATTGTGCCTCTCTTTCTTCATCTGAAAAAGAGGGCTAATAATTTTACTTACTCTTAGGGATGCTGTGAGAATAGAATCAAAGGAAGCATGGTAAGACTTCTGTTTGAGGTCTGGCCTGTAGGGGGCACTCGGGGAATGCTGCCTGGGGGAAGGTCCGTAAATAGCCACTCTAGTCCGGAAATACATATACTCCTAACTTAAACTCGACTCTATGAAATTAATCCAAATAAAATTACCAGTATTTCACTGTTTTCTGACCTACAAAAATGGCAGTTTCACATGATTCCCTCTACTAGAACAAATGACAATAATTACATAGGGCGGCTGGGGTGTGGTTATTGGTAGGTACACTTCTGGTGCACCCTCTCATGGTGTATCTGTGCTTTGCCTAGAGAGGCTGAGGGAGGTAGTTTAATTCCTTGATCTCTCCTCCCTCTGGAGCCATGCTCTGTGACCATAAAGTCCTCTGATACAAAATAAATAAGTCCTGGGGAAGTGATGTATGGCAGGATGATGACAGTTAATAATACTGAATTGTGTATTTGAAAGTTGCTAAGAGAGTAGGTCTTAAAAGTTCCCAACAGAAGAAAAAGTATGTGTGATGACAGATGTTAACTAGGCTTACTGTGGTGATCATTTCACAATATATACAAATACTGAGTCATTGTTTTACACTTGAAACTAATATAATGTTGTAGATCAATATTTTTAAAGAACTCTGGTAAAATGACCCTCCCTGCCCCCAGTGCTTTTAGTTGTAATGGCCATGTCAGTGTGCAGAGAGTCCCAGCAACTGAAGCCACCCTCAGATTCTCTTCAGTCAGACCATAGAAGATCCCTCTGTCCCAACACTCTGAAATGCTGTCCCCTGCCTCCAGTCTCTCTGTGGCACCTGTTGTGCTCTCTGGAATGCAGCTCTTGTTCTGGATGTGCTGGGGCTCTCATGGCCTCTTCCCACCCCAGCCCTTGATACCTAATCCACAAGTCACTCTATCTTCATCTGGCCCTCAGGGAGGCAGGGGAGGGTCTGGAGATGAAGTCGACACCCCAGAGGCCCCACCTGGTGGCCAAAGTCCTCTAGCCTAAAGCTGTCCCTGAGAACTACCTACTCACAAACAAACCCTCTGGCTGCAGGGTTCCTGAGTTTCTCCTGTTTAACTATTTCCCCCTCTCCTCCCTCCCAGTGGCCTGCAGGCTGCACACTCTCGGAGAACACACACAAGAATCTTAGAGTCCCTGCCAGAGTCACAAAGCAGAGTCCTGACAGCCATGCTGGGCATTATGCAGTCAGGATGGTCAGTCAGTCAGACCACAATCAAGTACAAAGCACCTGTTGTAAAGACCAGCGCTCTCAGAGATCAGAGGGGGTAGGCCAGGCTGACTGTGCCCGTGGAGAGGTCTCTGGAAGCAGTGGCTGACAAAGAGTTTGGAGAGCACAGGGTTCATGAGCAAGTAATGTCATGAAAGAAGTGGAGGAAGATGGTTTGGGGATAGGCAGCAAACACAATGCAGACAGGACAAAGTTTTGGCCACCCTGTGGGAGCACTGAAACAAAGATGTGCAAAGTTTCCTATTAGGAGAGTCCCTTACTGGGCAAAAACAGCCAGGCCCTGTCCTATCATCATGCTCAGTCATTGGCTGAGGCCAACCCAAGAAGAGCATGACCTCAGCTCAAAAGCTGAAGCTGACCTTGACGTGGATCCCCATGCTGAGGCTGTCAGCTCACCTCACCACTCTTGGCTTCTTGAAGGGGAAGCGAGTGCTGCAGCTCTGAGTTCACCATAGTACACAGCTCATGTGGCATGGACTCACTTCTCCACACATGTGGAGAGCAGCTCCCCTTGAGCCCTAAAGGCTCTCTTCCTTAGGGAAACCTCCAAGAGGGAAGTTAAGGGATGAAATACAGACCCCATTTGCCACAGTTGATTGGAGGTCCACAGCTGGTACCCATTACCTCCCTCGTCTGCTATTCATTCCAAATCCCCTCACTCTCAGCCACCACCTCTGTTGTCTCAGTGGTTCACCTGTAATGAGACGCAGGTCCTGGTTCTTGAAGAGTCTGAGCCCCCGATAAGAAGGAAGATGCACTGTTCAGAACCTCCTTCAAGAAAAAAACATGTTGCCAATACTTGGAGACTAAAGAACATCCTACTAAAGAATGAATGGGCTAACCAAGAAGTTAAAGAGGAAATTAAAAAGTACATGGAAGCCAGTGAAAATAACACCACAGCCCAAAACCTCTGGGACGCAGCAAAGGAGGTCATAAGAGGAAAGTATATAGCAATCCAGGCCTTCCTAAAGAAGGAAGAAAGGTCTCAGATACACAACCTAAACTTACACCTTAAAGAGCTGGAAAAAGAACAACAAATAAAACCCAAAATCAGAAGAACTAACATAGATTAGTTTTGATGCTATCAAAACAAAAACAAAAACAAAAAACAGTAGAACAGATCAATGAAATCAGAAGCTGGTTCTTTGAAAGAACTAACAAAATTGATAAACCACTAGCCATTTTGATCAAAAAGAAAAAGGACCCAAATAAATAAAATCAAGAATGAAACAGGAGAGATGACAACTAATATAGTAGAAATAAAAACAATAAGAGATTATGAGCAATTGTGTGCCAATAAAATGGGAAATCTGGAAGAAATGGACAAATTCCTAGAAACATATAAACTACCAAAACTGAAACAGGAAGAAATAGAACATTTGAACAGACTCATAACCAGTAAAGAAACCGAATTAGTAATCAAAAATGTCCCAAAAAAACAAGGGTCCAGGGCCAGGTGGCTTTCCAGGAGAATTCTACCAAAACTTTAAGGAAGAGTTAACACCTATTCTCTTGAAGCTGTTCCAAAGAAATAGAAATGGGAGGAAAACTTCCAAACTCTTTCTATTAAGCCAACATTACCTTGATTCCACATCCAAAGATCCCACTAAAAAGGAGAATGATAGACCTATTTCCCTGATGAACATGGATGCAAAAATCCTCAACAAGATATTAGCCAACTGGATCCAACAATACATTAAAAAAATTATTCACCATGACCAAGTGGGATTTATACCTGGGATGCAGGGCTGGTTCAATATCCACAAAACAATCAATGTGATTCATCATACCAATAAAAGAAAGGATAAGAACCACATGATCCTCTCAATAGATGCAAAGAAATCATTTGAAAAAATAGGACATCCTTTCTTGATAAAAACCCTTGAGAAAGTAGGGATAGAAGGATCATACCTTGAGATCATAAAAGCCATATATGAAAGACCCAACACTAATATCATCCTCAACGGGGAAAAACTGAGAGCTTTCCCCCTAAGGTCAGGAACAAGACGGGGATGTCCACTCTCGCCACTATTATTCAACATAGTATTGGAAGTCTTAGCCTCTGCAATCAGACAACACAAAGAAATAAAAGGCATCCAAATCAGCCAGCAGGAGGTCCAACTTTCACCCTTCGTAGATGACATCATACTCTATATGGAAAACCCAAAAGATTCCACCAAAAAACTCCTAGAACTGACCCATGAATTCAGCAAAGTTGCAGGATATAAAATCAATGCACAGAAACTGGTTGCATTCCTATACACCTATGCATTTCTGAAGCAACAGACAGAGAAATCAAGGAACCAATCCCATTTACAATTGCCCCAAAAACCATAAAATACCTAGGAATAAATCTAACCAAAGGGGTGAAAAATCTATACACTGAAAACTATAGAAAGCTTATGAAACAAATTGAAGAAGACAAAACAATGGAAAAAGATTCCATGCTCCTAGATAGGAAGAATAAATATTGTTAAAATGTCAATACTACCCAAAGCAATCTGCATATTCAATGAAATACCTATCAAAACAACACGAGCATTCTTCACAGAGCTAAAACAGACAATCCTAAAATTTTTGTGGAACCAGAAAAGACCTCAAATAGCCAAAGCAATCTTGAAAAAGAAAACCAAAGCAGGAGGCACCACAATCCTGGACTTCAAGCTATACTACAAAGCTGTAATCCTCAAGACAGTATGGTACTGGCACAAGAACAGACACTCAGATCAATGGAACAGAATAGAGAACCCAGAAATGGACCCACAAACGTATGGCCAACTAACCTTTGACAAGGCAGGAAAGAATATCCAATGGAATAAAGACAGTCTCTTCAGCAAATGTTGCTGGGAAAACTGGACAGCAACATGCAGAAAAATGAACCTGGACCACTTTCTTACACCATACACAAAAATAAACTCAAAATGGATGAAAGACCTAAATGTAAGACAGAAAGCCACCAAAATCCTCGAGGAGAAAGCAGGCAAAAAAACTCTTTGACTTTGGCCACAGCAACTTCTTACTCAACATGTTTCCAGAGGCAAGAGAAACAAAAGCAAAAGTTAACTATTGGGACCTCATCAAAATAAAAAGCTTCTGCACAGCGAAGGAAACAATCAGCAAAACTAAAAGGCAACCGACAGAATGGGAGAAGATATTTGCAAACGACGTATCAGATCAAGGGTTAGTATCCAAAATCTATACAGAATTTATCAAACTCAACACCCAAAAAACAATCCAGTGAAGAAATGGGCTAAAGACATGAATAGACACTTCTCCAAAGAAGACATCCAGATGGCCAACAGGCATATGAAAAAATGCTCATCATCACTCATCATCAGGGAAATACAAATCAAAACCACAATGAGATACCACCTCACACCTGTCAGAATGGCTAACATTAACAACTCAGGCAACAACAGATGTTGACGAGGATGTGGAGAAAAAGGATCTCTTTTGCACTGCTGGTGGGAATGCAAACTGGTACGGACACTCCGGAAAACAGTATGGAGTTTCCTCAAAAAATTAAAAATAGAACTATCCTACAACCCAGCAATTGCACTACTAGGTATTTATCCAAGGAATACAGGTATGTATGCTGTTTCAAAAGGGCACATGCACCCCAATGTTTATAGTAGCACTATCAACAATAGCCAAAGTATGGAAAGAACCCAAATGTCTATCGATGGATGAATGGATAAAGAAGATGTGGTATAGAAGTGCCTGGGTGGCTCAGTCGGTTAAGCTTCCGACTTGGGTCAAGTCATGATCTTGCAGTAAACGAATTTGAGCCCTGAATCAGGCTCTGTGCTGACAGCTCAGAGCCTGGAGCCTGCTTCCAATTCTGTGTCTCCCCCTCGCTCTGTCCCTGCCCCGCTCATGCTCTATCTCTCTCTCTTTCAAAAAAATAAATAAAACATTTAAAAAATTTTTTTTTTTTTTTTTTTTTTTTTTAAAAATTTTTTAAAAAGATGTGGTGTGTGTGTGTGTATGTACGTATATATATATATATATATATATATATATATATACATACATACCATATATATATACACACACCATATATATGTATATATATAGATACTATACACACACACACACACACACACACACACACACACAATGGAGTATTACTCAGCAATCAAAAAGAATGAAATCTTGCCATTTGCAACTACATGGATGGAACTAGAGGGTATTATGGTAAGTGAAATTAGAGATTAGAGAAAGACAAATATCATATGACTTCACTCATATGAGGACTTTAAGATACAAAACAGATGAACATAAAGAAAGGGAAGCAAAAATAATATAAAAACAGGGAGGGGGACCAAACATAAGAGACTCTTAAATATGGAGAACAGAGGGTTACTGAAGGGGTTGGGGAGGGGGAGGGGCTAAGTGGGTAAGGGGCATTAAGGAATCTAACTTGGACGTAAATTTTAAAAATAAATTAAATTTAAAAAAAGAAAAGAAAAAACGTTGCCAACTGCAAGAAGTGTGGTTAGCTGACAGCCTCCAGCTATTCGCTTCCTCAGGGCTCAGTAGCACCCCGAGAGTTGTTTTCCACTGCAGATGGCATGGCTTTGCTCCAGAATCCTAGAGCCCTGAGTTGTCATTCTCCCACTGGAGTTTGCCAAAACTTCCTATAGCATCTTTTACCACCAATGCCTCCAACACCATTAGATCTGTCAGGTCACATGGCCCAAGGGGCCGAGCTGCTGGCCTGCACCTGCAGCAGAGCTGTTTCCTGCTCTGGGTCCCACTCAAAGTTGGCATCCTTTTGTACTGCCTTGTATATGGGCTAGAATAGTATATCCCAGGAATGGGATATGCTTCCAGAACCCAAAGAAACCCACTAGGCATTGTGCTTTCTCCTTTGTGGTACATGCTATAAGATGCAATCATTTGTCTTCCTCTTTACAGGACCTATCTCAGCACACCACTGACCAGTGGATCTCTAAAAATTTTACTGATGTGGCAGGCTCCTAAATCTCCAGAGTTTATTCTCCACCCGATGGGTCGCATGTATCTCACCAAGACCTCCAGTCACCTCCTGCCCATCTGGCTTAGCCAGCATAATACTACGAATGTTGGGAATCAGTGTGATGTTTTGTTAAATATCTAGACAGTCCAGATCTCTTCATACTATATTAGGACAAAAGGTGAATGGATTAACAGACTGGACAAACTGTAAATGAATATTATTGTCCATTTCATGCGAATGCAAATTGATGCTGATCCTCTTTTCTGATTGAAACAGCTAAGAATCTATTTTCCACATTGGTGGCTGCATCCCTTGTACCCAAGACCTTATGAATCTGCTCCAGCAGATACACTACCTCTGGCAGGAAAGCTGTGACTGGTGTTCCCATTTGCTTGAGTTTGCAGTAGGCGGTATACATTCTCCAGAATCCATCTCATTTCTGTAGGGACCAGACTGTTGATTTAAATAGAGCTAAGATGGGGACCACCTTCTCTGCATCCTTCAGGTTTTTAAGCATGGCGCTAATTTCCACTTTTCCCCTCAGGAGATGACAGACGTTTTTGATTTACTATTCTGGCTGAAGGGCAGGGGGCAGTTCAGAGAGTTGCATTTAACCTTCACCATTCTGATAGCTCTTACGCCACAAGCCAACGTTCCAATGTGGAGGTTACTCCAACTACCAAGTATGTTGATCTCAATTACATAGATCACCAGATGGGTCTATGAACACAATAAACCCACTGTAAGCTGGGTCTTTGGCAAGGACTCCATATGGTCTTATGCTAACAGGGGACCATGATAACATTTCAAGTCTCTGGATAGCAGCATTAACTCAGACCCTGTGCCCAACAGTCCTTGAAATGTCTGAATATTACTCTTTCCCCAGGGTGTAACTACCATAGTAAAGGTAGGTCCCCTTGGGGAAGGACCAGGAATCAGTAAAGTGCATACTGGCTATGGTATTGCAGGATTCTTCCCCTGGTGTTCCAGCCCACCTCTTCTGTCAGCAGGTTCTGGGTCTGAAGACTGGCTCAAGTCCAGAAACTGGACAAAACATTATAACTTTTCATTGAGGCGCTGTTAACCTCCCATTCACTTTTTATCTCCTTTGATTGTATATGCATATATATACAGTACCCTTTGGCTGCCCATCTATTTTCCACTAAGAACACTGTGTTCTTTTTTTTTAATTTTTTAAAATGTTTATTTATTTTTGACAGAGAGAGACACAGAGAATGAGCGGGGGAGGAGCATAGAGAGAGGGAGACATAGAATCGGAAGCAGGCTCCAGGCTCCAAGCTGTCAGCACAGAGCCTGACACAGGGCTCAAACCCATGAACCGTGAGATCATGACCTAAGCCGAAGTCAGACACTTAACCGACTGAGCCATCCAGGCGCCCCCCCACCCCAACCTGTAAAATGTTTAAGATGGGACCACCAGTTGGGACATCTGGGTGGTTCAGTCGGTTAAGCATCTGACTTCAGCTCAGGTCATGATCTCACGGTTCGTGGGTTCAGCACAGAGCCCTTTGTCTCTCTCTCTCTCTCTCTCTCTCTCTCTCTCTCTCTGCCCCTCCCCCACATGTGCTCGTGCATGCTCTCTCTCCCTCTTTCTCAGAAAGAAATAAACTTTTTTTTTTTTTTAAAGAAGGGACCACCAGCTCGTGCTGGGGTTGTTCATACTCACCTAACTCCTGGGATGTGGCCCTCATTGCCAGTCAGGTGACGAGGTGATCAGTCCCTAAACTCCATCGTACTTACCCACCTCTCAGACCACCCTCGGAAACAGATGCTGAATTGGACCTAGGAAATCCGACAGATCTCCCACTGAGGCATAGGACTTGTGAGAGGAAGGCAGCAGAAGCCAGAGAGGGCAGGGAGAACTCACCTACTACAGTGTAGACCTGCTAGGGTTTCTGCCTGCCCAGCGGGGGACTCTGGAGCGCAGCCTACCCACTAGAGAAGGCCAGCCTTGTGCGGAAATGGCTGGCCTAGTAACGCCACCTGAAAAGGATGTGGCCTCAGCTGAAGACTGAGGTTGATTCTGAAGGAGGCTACAGCTGAAGCTATCAGCTCACCATACACTTGACAGCTGGGCAATGAGTCTCTTCTCGAAGAGCTGAGAGGAACATCTCCAAGCAGCCACACAGACATTGTCAAGACAGTTTGAGAACTGTTTTTGTGCAGGCCTGTGCACGGTGCAATCAACCCATAGAGCCATTTCTCAGGTTAATAAAGTGGTGTTGGGTAGAAGTTTACCAAGAAGATAAGGTGGGAGGGGATTTTGCAGACAGAGGCAACCAAATGTTCACAGACCAAGGCAATGCAAAGGATGGGAACATTCTCGAAAAATACAGAGAATCCAGTGGAGCTGAAGCATAAATGTTGGCAGGGGGTATAAATGACTGGGAGGAGTGACTGACTAATGGGGGCAGGGGGTGAAAGACAGAAGGAGCCTAAGATGGGGTCCTGCTTTCTGGCATGGTCATCCCTTTGGCTGCTCACCTTCTCCCAAAAAACAATGACCCATGTGCTTTCTCTTTCTCCACCAATTTCCTCTTCCCCATGACCTATGTGGCCCCTTATACCATTAGACACCGCTCATCCTCCATCCACCTGATGCATAAGTACAGGAGACCACACAGGAAATAGGCCCTCAGCAGAGGCTGCCAGACATTGCCCAGGGTACAGGTCACTTGTTACGCCCCTGCCCAGACCATCACTTAGCCTTGAGCTGTTGGGTTCTCAGTCCTATAGAAATGGGCAGTCCAACATGTAATGCCCTCCCCCAGGCTGTCCAGACCTGCCTGTCTAGCCTTCCCTCTGCCCACTGTTCACCTTTCTCCAGCCTCACTGAGCCCACACTCTCCTCTTGTGATTTCCCACCCCAGGGCCATCCCTCTGCTTGTAATGTCCAAACCTTCAAGGCCCAATTCAAATGGCACCTCCTCACTGATTTCCCCAACTGTGAGTGTCTCTGTCCCTGATCTGTACTGGCTTTACACCTTGTCCTCTCATGCACCCAGCTATCATGCACTTGCAGGTATCCTTTGCCACCTGTCAAGAACCCAGCTATAGCATCCATTCCAGGCAGGGCCTGCTCAGAATGGAGACAGGGGAGTGCACAGGGAAGGGGCAAGGAGCCAGGGTCAAGACCCAATGATGGAGACAGAGGGCAGGCGCCAATGCAGAAAGACAGTGCAGAGTCTTGGCCTCTCAGGGCAGAAGGAGCTGAGTGTCAGTGGCTCTACTACCACGACTGCCCACTCAAAAACATGCCCAAACCCATGCCAGTCTCATGGTTCTCAGTATCTACAGGGATCAGTACTCTCCTTTCATTATTAATCACTGCAACCAAGAGCCAAACAAGCCAACAGGCCACACCCTTTCCATGCAGGGCTCACCAAATACTCCCAGCTGCCTTCCCATTGGCCCCCAACTGTGCCCTTTTCTCGACTGAGGGTCCCAAAGGATGTGCCTTGGTGTCACCCCAACGAGCTCACTCACCATGATTTGGTTCACAACCTCTGGTGGTGATGAGGCCCCAGGACATCGTTGCACCAGAGGACACCAAGTGACAAAGTGTTATGTGGGGTCACTTCCAAAGTGGGCTCAGGAATTTCTCAGAAGGAAAAGCTGACAGAGAAAAACAGATTGTGGCTGAAAAACATGCACCGGGTTATGTAGCATATCTACAGCTACATTCTTTCTTTTTTTTTTCTGTTCTTGCAGATGGAAAAAAGGTGCAGAAATAAACAGATGATAGGTATGGAAAGCCCTTCCTTAGAATTAGCGGAGAGTAGCCCAGGTGAAGTCCACACTGACCAGTGACCTCGGGCAGGTTACTACTCTGGGCTTTGCTTCCTCAGCCATAAAGCAGGCACCAAATGGGTTGTTATGAAGAGTGAGTTCATATGTATGTAAAGTGCTTAGAACAGTGCCTTGGCACTAATAATTACCATTATTATTTATATTACTTTTTCTAGATGATTAGAATTTCAGCAACATGTGTGTGTGTTGGCATATTTAATTAAAGGCCCAGGAAGGTATTAAGAGTATTCGTTGTCAGATGGAAAGGACAATTTAATCCACTCCAGCTTGGTGCAAACCGTGAACAATTAAGCAGTAATTGAGAAGGTTAGCAAGAAAGATAATTGAGCACCCTGGGTGTTTGTGTTCCTTACAGTCCTATGTATAATGATAGGTTTTTATATTTAGAGCGGAAAATTATATGCTTTCTAATTTTAATGAAAAGTAATTTTTAATTTAAATGAAAATCATATTTGGTGAGGTCATGAGTTGCAAGAAATAAATACATTCAGAAATTAAAAAAAGGATGAAAAAATTGAACGTATAGCATGAACCCCACTACATAATGTTAAAGCCCCTACATTTACATCTGTAAAGAACAGCAAGTTTCTGACTGGTCTAGAGCTAAAACTCATATATACATATCAAGAGTCATGTGACTTCACTCCTACAAAAAGATCTATTTAACATGAAGGCTGAAGAGACTTGTAATGGTTAATTTTATATGTCAACTTGACTGGGCCATAGTGCCCAGAAATTTGGTGAAACATTACTCTGGGTATGTCTGTGAGGATGAGATTAGCATTTGAGTCCACAGAGGAAGTAAAGCAGATTGCCCTCCCCAGTGTGGGTGCAGAGCCTGAATAGAACAAAAAGAAGGAAGAATCCACTCTCTGTCTGTTGAGCTGGGACATCTGTCTTCTCCCGCCCTCAGACTGGGACACACACCATTGATGCTTCTGTTCTCGGGCCTTCAAACGTGGACTGGAACTATAGCACCGGCTTTCCTGGTTTGCACCTTGCAGACGGAGATCGTGGGACTTCTCAGTCTCTGTAATCACATGAGCCAATTCCTCATAATAAATCTCTGTATGCATATATAGTATATAGAGTATACATATGCCATATATATAATATAAAATAGTATATGTTGTATATGTATGGTGTATAGTATACAGTATGCTATATATGGTGTGCATGCATATGTATATATATAGTATATATATAATACTATTCTGTTCCTCTGGAAAATCCTGACTAATACACCCGCGTACCTCTGTGTGTGTGTATGTGTATAGCTGCATGTATACATATATGTAAAAATACAAACATACAGATATACAAACGTGTAAATTTTATATTATTATTGTTTATGAAGGTGAAGGGTTAGACATTTGTAGACATTTTAGACAGGGCAGAATGGCTGACAAATGCTAAAATGTGCACAGGCTATAGGCCCCCTCAGAATTTCCCGTAATGTTGAAAAACGCTGGTAGAGCAAACCAGGCCTGAAATGATCCCCCAAGGGTCTGCAGTGGCTCTGGGTGCAACATCCATGACACCTGATGCTCAGATCCGCCCCAGCTCAGTCATCCTGGCCCCAGGTAGGTCTGTCAAGACAAAATAAGCCTGTGCAGATGAACTGAATGGAAGTGGATCTCCACTTCCATGACATTTTGAGCCCTAGCAACTCCTCACCCACATGAAGACAGCACAGGAGGGAAAGGCTCTTCCCATCACTGGTCCGAGTGATGAACCTGCTCGTGGCAGAGGCCAGTGCCCAGCAAGTGGCCCTGGAGTAGCTCTCTGATGCTGAGGGGACCAGGGCAGCTGTGGCTGTGATGCCCGCCATCTAATGGCAGCGGAGGTGGTATGCCTTGGCATGGGCAGCCTGGCCAGAGCTGTCAGGGCCCTGCAGCCACAGGGTTGAGGCTCAGAAGCAGCACAACTGCAGAGGAAAGCAATGTCCAGCACCTAACCACACCTCTTCCCTTATGGACACTGAAAGACCTGGGGCAAGCCAGCTACGTGGGGGCTCGGTAAGGGTTGGGAACTTGGCTGTCAAAGGTGATGAGGCCAGCTTTGTACTCACTGGCTGGTGCAACTTGATGTTCCAGTTACAGCAGTGTTAAATGATAATCAGTACTATCTAGTCCTGTCTACTGAGTCCTGCCTGTGTTCCGAGACCGTCCCATGTGTTCTTCTACTGCCAAGGCTGAAGAGCAGAATGAAACTCGGGGTTGGGGAAGGGAGAGAAGTCGTGAAAGTATCGCCCTATCCTGGGGCTCTACCATGTCAGAGAGGAGCCTGGCCAGTCCTCAGCTGCCTGAAAACAGACTTGGTGCCCCCATGGGACCTGTGCCCTGCTGCTGCGTGGGGCAGAGCTGGGGCCAGCGGGCCTATGCTAACAGCTGAGGACACACGTGCCTCACCAGGAGAGTCACGCCCATTCACAAGCCAACTGGTGGCTGAGGCAGGGGCACTCTCATGGGACACCCAACTCCAGGACTGGTCATCCATTACAATGGGCTCTACTGTGCAGGGATGGTGTCCCAGGCCCTCTTTGGGGGCCAGAAGCTCCTCTTCTTTCCAATACCCCCAAAGGACAAGCAAGGCCAGAGGTAGGAGCAACAGGTACATGTGGCGGGAATGGTGCAGGTGGGACCTGGCTCTCTCAGAGGAAGGAGACTCTGCTCTGCAACTCACCCCTTGTACTGTCAGGGTGATTTCAGCTTCTGGTTCCAATGCTCAAGCCACATGACCTCAAACAGTAGATGGGATCTAGTGGCTTGAATAGCAGAATAGGGCAGAGAGAAGGTCCACAGGACTTTGATCCCCAGGCCCCTATTCTATTTTCCAGTATTTCTTTTTTTTTTAATTTTAAAAAATGTTTATTTATTTTTGAGAGATACGAGGGGGGGAGGGGGAGAGAGAGAGAGACAGAGAGAGAGAGAGAGAGAGAGAGAGAGAGAGAATCCCAAGCAGGCTCCGAGCTCTCAGCATAGAACGCAATGCGGGGCTCCAACTCATCAGTTGTGAGATATGATGTGAGCTGAAACCAAGAGTCAGACACTTAACCAACTGAGCCACCCAGTCGCCCCTCCAGCACTTCTTTTTGATAACATATAGCAGCCCTTGCCACTCACATTTTGAATAGGATAACTGAAGGGGGAAAAACCCTCCCTACATTCTAGCATTACACACATTGGTCCAATAGCGTTAGCTAGAGCTGGATCCATGCAACCCTTTTTGTGTGTACGTCTATCCATTTCTGTCTCCCTGATTTTTTGGGCTGATTCTCAAAAGAATCCATGACCCCAAAGATATTACAAACTACTGCCTAGAGTGAAAAAAAAAAAAACATAAGTTCATGATAATTGCCCTTGATTCTAAATGTTGAGCAAATGCTCAAATTCCGTTTGTAATTTTAAGAATCTGGATGTGACATAGGTTCATTCTGACTCCTTTGGAGGCTGAAGAAATTCTCAGAGCACAGAAAAGGCAAGACAGGGGGCACTGGAGCAGAGGCAAGACAGGAAAAGCCAGAACTGAGCACATGACTGGGTAGATTATTTCTGTTGGGTTTCAGCTAGCTTCAAATGTGAGCAAAGTGCTTAAAGAGGAAAAATTCAAAGTAGTTATCAGAGCTCATTTATTACTTGTGCTAGTTATGATACATAATTACTTCTAACTGTTTATTCTTAAGGCAACTGTATGAGCAGAATAATTCTCAACTTACCTTTCTTGTTATGTTTATTAAACTCTAAATGAAAAGAACTCCACCTGAAATGCAAATTAAAGTCACAATGAGACACTCCTCTCCATCCATCTGAGTATCTATAATTAGAGCTGCTACCAAGTGAGGATGTGGAACAACCAGAACTCTCTTCATTACAGGTGGGACGTAAAATGAAACAACCACTTTGGAAAACATTTGGAAGTTTTCGCAAAAATTAAACATGTATCGGGACACCTGGGTGGCTCAGTCAGGTAAGCAGCCAACTCTTGATTTCAGCTCCAGTCATGATCCCAGGGTTGTGGGATCAAGCCCCAAGTCAGGCTCCACAATAAGCATGGAGCCTGTTTAAGATATTCTCTCTCTCTCTCTCTCTCTCTCTCTCTCTCTCTCTCTCTCTCTCTCTCTTTCTCTGTCTCCCTCCCTCTGCCTCTCTACCCCTCTCTCTCTCTCTCTCTCTCTCTCTCTAAAAAATAAAATAAAATAAAATAAAATAAAATAGGGGCACCTGGGTGGCTCAGTTGGTTAAGCATCCAACTTTGGCTGAAGTCATGATCTCATAATTTATGAGTTTGAGCCCCACATCAGGCTCAGAGCCTGGAGCCTGCTTCAAATTCTGTGTCTCCCTCTCTCTCTGCCCTTCTCCCACTCATGCTGTCTCTCTCTCCTTCAGAAATAAACCTTAAAAAATATTTAATAAAATAAAAAAATAAAAAATTAATTAAACATACACGTACTATATGATCCAGCCATTTCACTCCCAGGTATCTACACTGGAGAAACTAAAGCACATGTCCAGACAAATACTTGTACGTAAATATGCATGGCACCTTTATTTGTGATAGCTAAAAACTGGAAGTAACCCAGATGTCTATCAACAAATGAAAGAATACTATTCTTAGTATTCGGTTTGTAACTACCGATACACACAACAGCATGAATGAATCTCAAAATAATAATCCTGAGTGAAATAAGTCAGACAGAAAAAGAGTATATACTGTATAATTTCATTTATATAAAATTTTAGAAAATTCAAGCTTCTCTATAGTGACAGAAAGCAGACCCATGGTTGTCTAGGTGCAGGGACCAGGGGAGGGAAAAATCACAAAGGTCCACAAGGAAATTTGGAAGGTAATGGATACATTCATTATCTTGATAGTGGTGATGGTATCACAAGTACTTCCATATATCAACTTATCAAACTATAGCATGCACCCAAGCCAGCCCCGGATCGTGCCCCCACTCAGTGCAGGATCCCCCTGAATCCCACCGGAGCTCCGTGCCCCATGTCCCCCGCCTCCCCAGCGCTGCTGGCCAAAGACCCCCATGCACCATGTGGGAGGATGGCAGGATCCGTGATGGACAGCGCTCCCACGGTGAAACTAAATGATGGGCATTTAAACAACTCCCTGGGCTCCCCAGTTCAAGCCATGTATTTCCCAAGACTGATAGTTCCATTTTGTGGGCACATTACAGGTGGCATGAGACCAGGCAAGAAGCTGTTGGTGGTGGGGGCATCGTAGACTTCAACCCAGAGAGCTTTGCCATCAGCTTGACCTGGGGTGACTCTGAAGACCCTTCTGCCAATGTGGCAATTGAACTCAAAGCTGGGTTCACAGACTGGCAACTACTCAGAAATTCTTGTATATCTGGGGAAAGAGGTGAAGGGCACTCTGTGATACCTTACTTCCCATTCATCCCAGACCAGCTATTCAGGGTGGAAATTCTTTGTGAGCACCCATGTTTCAGAGCGTTTGTGGATGGACACCAATTTTTTTTATTTTTACCACCACATTCATTTTTTTAAATATTTTTAACGTTTATTTATTTTTGAGATAGGGAGAGACAGAGCATGAACGGGGGAGGGTCAGAGAGAGAGGGAGACACAGAATCTGAAACAGGCTCCAGGCTCCAGGCTCTGAGCGGTCAGCACAGAGCCCGACGTGGGGCTCAAACTCACGGACCGCGAGATCGTGACCTGAGCCGAAGTCAGACACTTAACCGACTGAGCCACCCAGGCGCCCCTATTTTTACCACCACATTCAAATGCCATCTGCAGCTGACACCATAAAGATACATGGGGACCTCCAGATCGCTAAGCTTGGCTGATATTGTTTAAACCGCCTCTATCTCAAACAGGATCGGGTACCACAGCTCTCTTCTGGACAAGTGTCCTAGCAAGATCTGGAGACTTAAAAAGAAACAAAAACAAAAAGCACGTTTCACTGTCTCTACTTTCTGTGCAGTTTAAACCCAAAATGACAGCTTCAAACTGTGGTTTGCCCTTAGGGAGCTGTCAGAACAAAGACACCGAGCCATTATTTCCACAACAGAACAAAGTAAGACAATTATGCTGGATTTTATTCAGACTAAAGTGGCAAAAAAAAAAAAAAATGTATCAAATTGTACACTTTAAACACGGAGTTCATTGACTATTACACCTCAATAAAGCTGTTCATTTAAAAAAGAACCCCAAGAACGAAAATGGGTGAAAGGGTTATATTTCCAACTATAAAGTAGATAAGTCGTGGTGATGACATGTACAGCATGGTGACCATAGTTAATAATATTGCATTGAATACTCGAAGGTTGCTAAGAGAGATCTTAAAAGTTCTCGTCACACACACAAACACGCAGAATTTGTAACCATGTGTAGTGATGGATGTTAATTAGACTTATCGTGGTGATCATTTCACAATACATACACATGTGGAATCATGTTATACACTTGAAACTAATATAATATGTCAGCTATATCTACACTTTTGAAAAGAAAGGAAGAAGGACCCCTAATAGCCACTACACCTGTCCCCCTTTTCCTCTTGGGACCTTGGGTTTCCGGCCTTGTTGTTGAAGTTTCTCCCTTTTCGGTTCTATCTCTCCTTCAATTTCAGTAATCTGCCTAAATCAGGCAGGACTCCTCTCTCTGGGCAGGGCAGTAATGTCCTTCTTTCACAGTATGGCAAAGAGATGACTGTTTAGGACTCAAAGACCAGTCACAGGGTTCACACACCCTGCACGTCTTCTCATAGTACCAAGCAGTACCCAGGTAGTAACCTCATCAATTTGGCCGTATGCCAAAGGTGTGATTTCTTTGCTAGTCTAGGCAGTTGTGGATCTCAGAGCTGGGACGGCTCTCCTGGTGACAGAATAAACAGAAAGGACTCTTTTCTGGAGAGTATGGTCAAGCTCTGAACAGCAGCCATATACCTGTTCCAACTGCAGAAAGTGCTACTACACCTGTTAATACTTTCCCCAGGACAAAAAATTGTGACACCTAATTGTACATTTCTTGCATCATTCAGTGTCAGGTGGAAAAATGCCCCCCATTCATGAAAAGAAAACCAAAAAACAAAGATATTGCTCCTAAACAAAGATGGGTTCATAACCGGGAATCACATTCCCAATATACCTCTTGCGGTATGCATTACAAATAGAAACAATGATCAAGTCTGATAATTCCATTTGAGTCCTTATAAAAAGGAAAGATTCCGTGCATGTGGATATCAGCAGGCCTCAAGTCAATGGAGGAGATTTCCCAAGGTCTACCACAGCCCCCTCCTGTCTGTTTTTCACCTTCTGCAAGTTCACCTCCACACCCTGAGCTTTCTTCCACAGCCGGGACCTCTGCTTCCTCCTCCCCCAGCCCCTACCCCGCCCCATCAGGCTTTGGCCTCACCCCTCCAGGGAGGTAGCTCTCTGAAGCCACCTGCTGCCTCAGTGTTGCCCTCTGGACCTTATTGCAGAGCGGGTCCTGCCACCCCTCTGCAGTCTTCACCCTACACCTTCCTCTCTCCTCTGCCCTTCTCCAAGTCTCCTTCCCATGGGTTTCTTGTTTTATCCCAACCCGGTAAGTATGGGCAACTTCCTAAATTCTCTCCTCAGTTGGCTTTCCCTCTCTCTTGTTCTATCTTTTTCCCTCCCCTGCTTCAAGCTTTATGTTATTCAAATGACTCCCAAATCTACAGGGCTAACCCTAAACTCTCTTTCTTGCTTGAGATTCACAGACGATGGATTATAAACAAGATACATTCCCAAGAAATGAAGGACAAAATATCCTTCTCAACCTGCAACTCAGAATCACGAAGGGGTCCCTTGGTGGATCAGAAACCGGAGAACTGCTGAAGACGCAATGCTGATGGGGTCGATGGAAGAAAGAAAACAACAAATCGTGGAGAGGAGAGCGCCAGAGGACAGGATGCCTGGAAGTTGGATGGGCCAGGGCCACCCAAATGGAGAACTACCAAGAAGAGTAGTGTTTGGTGTCTATAAACCAACCCCTGCCCACATTAGTACAAACACCCCACCAGTCAGAGGCCACTGGGGCATCTCCCTCCAGGCAACGCAGTGTACATGGGCTTAGGTCTGAGAGACAAGGCAGTGTGCCATGCCACCCAGGAAGCCCAGTGCCCACACCCACCAGACCAGCCTCTGCCACACCTTGCTCCAGCTGCCTACCCTCCCCTCGCCCACCCTTACTCCCGCGCACTCCCACCCCAGGCAAGGAGCACAAACAGAGCCCAGCGTGGCCTCTCAATCCCAATGGCGAGCACAGGCGACAATCAGCAAACATTTGAGTAAGGCCAGCACCCTGAAAGAAATTGAACGCACAATAGAAAAAGAATTTACAGAAGCAAAGTGTAAGACTTAAATATAATCCAAATCCTCAGGGGAATAAGTGAGGCATCCAAGAAACAAGAATAGACAGGCTACGAGGGAAATGAACCAATGAGAACTCTTAAAAAGTAAATATACAACAATGGAAATGAAAAAATTAAGCCAATGAACTGATAACAAGATAATTACAGTTTACAAGAATTACTGAACTAGAAAATTGGGCTGAGGGATTCTTTGGGAAGAAGAAAAATACAAATTAATCTATTTCAGAAATTGAGAAAATAAATTCTGAAGTTCCAATATCCCTTTAATAGATGTTCCAGAGGAAGAAAATAGAAGAGAGAGGGGAATTTTTAAAGAAATGTTAAAACTACAAAATGGAACTGAAAAATAATATAATATTGTGTTCCTGTCAGTCAGAACTGGCAATTTATAATGTTTTACCAGATGTGCTTCAAGTAATTTTTTCAAAGAAATAAAACTACAGATAAAGCTGATGGTCTTTCTGACCCAAATTCCTTGCCTCCTCCTTTTTCTTTAAGGCAGCCATCGCCATGATGAATTCATATATTTCTTTCCAGCCTACTGTATATATAAAATATATGATGCTTTTATGCCTGGCTTTAAATTTTACTTAAAAATTTTGTTTATGTTTATTTTATTTTTGAGAGAAAGAGAGAGAGCACAAGCGGGGGGAGGGGGAGAGAGAGGGGGAGACACAGGATCCGAAGCAGGCTCCAGGGTCTGAGCTGTCAGCACAGAGCCCGACGTGGTGCTCAAGTATTCAGTACAGTATTATTAACTGTGGTCACCATGCTGTACATTACATCCCCAGACTCATTTATCTTATAACTGGAAGTTTGTGCCTTTTGACCACCTTCACCCATTTTTTCCTTCCACCACTCAGCCCCCTGAATCATTTTTCAATTCCACTTAGAGTGGGGGTTTTTTCATACAAAAGGTTCTAATTTTAATATAGTCAGATTTTTCAATCTGATGCAAGCGATCTTTTTTAAAGAATGGATGAGTATTTGTCAAACCTGAAAAACTCAAATCCTCAGAATTGCAAGGATACACTGGGCACTAAGCAGGATGAATATAATAAATGCCCACGTAGTTGGGCACATTGTAATGAAACTTCCAGATGTGATTGTAGAAGGGTGTTCATATTTGGGGTGGGAAGGGTTTGTGGTTTGTACTAGTGTTTGCGGTGAGACCAGAGGAGTGAGAAGGAGTCCTCTGGGTACCAGAGAAGCTGGCAAGGAGCTGAGATCTTGCGCATTGGCTGGTCTCAAGCTGTCGAGCTGTGGGTTGTAGCTACCTTACAAATCACCAGAGCCTTTGAGATGTTCCTGCAAACAGAATTCTGGAGACTCATTAGGGAATGTGGATGGAAGACTTTTGTTTTGTTTAACACAATAACTAACAACTTAGAGCTCGCAAAACATTGTTTACATATTAGGATGAACCATCTGAAATTGCCATTTTTGGACAGTAGAGAACGATTGAAAACAGTGGCTATTTCCTAGGATTCGGCCTAATACATGATTTCCTTTCATACTCTTAACGCTCTGAGATATACATTATTATTAACTTGTTTCTACAGATGAGCAACCAGTGGGGCAAGGAGTTTAAGTCGGCCAACAGGCCCCCTTCCCCCCCCCCCCCCCCCCCCCCCCGCCCGTATAACACCTAAATGGCCCAAGTTAGTCTGCCTTGCTCCATCCTGCCAGCTGGCCAGACTCTGGCAGCACTGCCCCCATCTGGGCAATGGGAAAAACACTTCATGTCCTCTCCCCCAGCAAGATTGGGCCTATCACAGAAGCCATCTCTCTTCTAAGGAGATTAGGCTCAAGTTAATCAGTGGTAAGAAATGGCTTTAGCCGAGACAAGTTGGCCCTGACATTCTGACAACATGCTTCAGGCATAGCATAGGAGCTGGAGAAGTATGTCAGGGCAAGAGAGGACTGTGAACCAGACACCCCTCGGTGAGTGGGAGTGGGGGGAGATGGTTGTGTGTTTCTTTTTAGGATAGGGTCTGTGGTCACTTTGGGGCGCAGACACAGTCTCAGTTCAGAAATGAGAATATTAATGCAAGGTATTCATTAAAACTCTGGACTTATTTTTACCTTAAATCCTCTCCTCCCCCAGCCAAGCCCTGCCCAACTGGGAACCCGAGGTGGGGACAATGTAAAGGATCTGGCTTCTTCTCTCTTTTTCCACCCGGGCCTCCCCAGCCAGTTGCCATGGCTACAACTGGCGGTCTGTGGGAGCAGTCGGGGAAGGGGCAGCTGGCTGGACGTTGACTTTAGGCATTCTTGCCAGACAGATGTTAAGTTCTGACTGTTTCTCACCAAGTGCTTTAATGCCCTTTCCACAGCTTCCCCACTCGGCCTCTTTCTCTTGAAGCTCTCTCTAACCTGTGGCTGCCTCTCAAGTTCAGTCTCATTTCAGGTGGTCATCTGAGACCCTTTCCTCAGCTCCTGGGCTGTGAAGCTCCAGCCTTTAGCTAGTCCCATACCCCATGCTTCTTGTATCCCCAAAAACTCTGGGTAGTAAGCTGGCCCCAGTAAGAACAGCCCCACCAAAGCTGCTAGTGAGAGCACCTTCCACACTTCCCGGGTGGGCAAGAGCCCAGACAACCACCCCAGCTGCAGGGGTCACACATTCTGTTCTTGGACACACCCTCACTAAATTTAAAGTATGGGAGCAGGAATTCACCCTGTCCAAGATGGCACTCCCGACCAACACAGCTTTCTTCAAGGAAATCCTCGTGTCTCCTCTATCTCTACCTTCTCAGAGTCTCAACATGAACAAGGGGTTTCAAAAGTCTTGGGACAGATTTTTGCTATTTCCTTAGAAAATCTCTCCATTAGGTGACTTGGCATCTCACTTTGGATTTTCACAACCATAATACAGTATTAGTGCCTGGTGAAAAATATACTTTTAAGTCCCTATTACATTTATATGCATTGACTCTTTATGTTCATAAGTACAGATAACATTTTCCAATTTAAAGATAAGGAAAAATCATCTCTGAGGACTTAGATCACCCAACCAGTCAGCGATGGAGCTGGGATTCCAACCGGGTCTGACTGGTGTCATCTGGGAGGTGTGTGCTCACTGGCCTCAAGCCCAGATGAAGAATTTGGAGACACAGAGGGAAGTGTCTTTCATTTAGGAACCAGGACCCAGGTCTCAAGAGGCTCTTGTCTACTATAGAGTTGATGGAGGTCAGCTCCTGTGGCCTGGCCATGCCTACATCCTCACAGGACATCCTGGGACCTAGTTTCAGAGAGAGGGCTGAGAGGACTCGGGTTGTTGGAGAGACTGATAATTATACTGATCTGGCAACTACCCCATCTCAATGTGACTTTGACTCAAAGTAGGGTGCCAGGAGCGCTGACTCACCTAGTCTAGCATCCAAGCCAAACACTGTGAGGAAAGGGCTCAGCTCAGCCAAGACTTAACTGCAGGAGGACAGGGCTCTGTGCTGGGATCCCAGCCATGCCTTTGCCTCGGTGTTTTCTCAGTGTGCTTGGGCCTCCTTTTCCCAATAATTCTATGAGACTCAGAGCCAGGCATGCTGGGGCTTCAACAGGTGGTCCGGAACCACACAGAAAGGTGTTGAGAGGTGAGCGAGGGAGGAACTGACTTAGCTGGTCATTATAGGAGCAGGAAGATAAAGCACTGGCCAGCTCCCAAGATGGGCTTCATTTGGTCTCTAAGGAGATTCAGTCTGATTGGAGTTTCCAACAAAAAGGGTGAGTTAATAAGCCATGGTCCACTCACAATGAAGTGGTGACTGAACACCGTGACATAGAACCCTGAATAAAATGGAAAGATATTGACAATATATCATTAAGTGAAAACTGTGTAGAGTAGGATCCTACCTTTATAGAAGCATCGTTCTTACTTGAACAAGTATTTCTGGAGGACAGGCTGGAAAGGTGCAGTTTGGGTTCTTGTGTCCATCGATCACTTTCCCTATTTGTCCTCAGGCTGACCCAAAGTGTAGGATCAGGACAGGGTCCAGTCCCTTCCACTCCCCAGAGTCAGAGCCACTCACCTTCATCTCCCCTATATCCTCTCCCAAGGATCTGTTGGCTAGTCTTCTACACCCTCCAGATACAAAGGGGGTTGTCGTACCCCACACCATTTCCCCAGACAACTGGGCCACTCACTGGGCACCCATTGCTTGGATTTTCCCTTCGGTGATTCCAGGAAGCCCCATCCAATCCCACCCCCAGTTTCTGTTGGGAACTACATCCCTGAGGCCAGAATGTGTTTTGACACTTCCTCAATGAAGAGAACACACACACACACACACACACACACACTTGTTTAAACTAGGGCAATCTACCTTGAAACAAAAACAAATACACACATATAAATATTGTTTTGTTTTTGTTTTTACATGCAGTTGGCTCATAATAGGTATGTTACTCTGCCCCTAGGATTGAGCTTAATTCATACTTAGGTCTGAAACATTTCTCCAAGGAAACTCTCTGCAGAGATGCATCTCTACTGCCTCACTACGGAGGTGATCTCTCAATACTTTGTGCAAGATAGGTTGGCTTCCTCTGGTCACAAACCTTTGCACTCCAGAAGAGGGTCTTTGTAGGGCTCACATAACTAAAAACCTGGAGGGAGATTTCTTGGGAGAAGGGAAAGAGGTCAAATAGCTATCTCCCCTACACAGAACTGTTCTGCTTGTAGCTCCAAAATTATAGGGTTTGGATTCTGCTGGGTTTGTTTATTTTGACTCTTATTCTCTCCATCAGAAGGAAGGACTGACTTCCCCAGATATGTATTTATGCCTGTATACGTATGCTTAGAGAAAATTTTGGAAGGAAACACAACAAAAACTCTAAAAGTAGTTATGGCAAGGGCTTGGAATTTTTATTTTCTTTTATTGTTACCTATGTTTTCCACAGCAAGTGTGTTCCTCCTCTACTTAGCCAAAGAAATCAAAGTCGTTAGCCTGAACCACCTTCAACTCCTGTTGCCTTCTCCCCACCCCTCCTCGAAGTCCACACCCATCTCTGTGTCCACATCCACCCTTCGCCCACTTCCCTCCAAAGTCCGAGACCAAGGCAAACTGTCCTTCTGTGTCCTTACTGCTTCTGTGTTCTTATTATACCTACTATGTAAAACTGATCTACTAATACATTAGGGAGATGTTATCAGCAGCAATATTCCTGGTACATAAAAATAGATCAACCAGTGGTAGTGATGACATTGTTTTGCTTTTCAGTATCTCAGTTTCCTCATCTGTGAAATGGGGTCATGATATCACTTACCTCATAGAATTGCTGTAAGAATTAAATGGGTTACAGTTATGTTAAGCACTTAGAGAGCATCTGGTACATAGTAGGTACTCTGTAAATGTTTGCTCGTGTTAGTAGTACCACTACTAATTAGTACTGTTGGTATTAGTATTAGCCCATTCCTACATTTCTGCCAAAATCTTGGTTCATCGATTATCTCCCTCTCTCTCCCACATATTAAACCTCTCTTTCTTCAGATTCCTTCCCTGAGTTTATTCAGAGCCAGCTATGTCCCAACTCCCAACCCGGCCTGTGATTTCAGCGACCTATCTTTTCCCACCCTTTAAGTCCAGGCATCTGGAAAAAAAGTGGGTTTCGAGAGTCACTCTTCTACATTTGCTTATATTCAGCTCATCATGATTCACAGTACAATGCAGTCTTCTTTCCCGCTCACCTCTCCAGTGACCACAAATGGCCTTCTTTCACCAAATTCAAAGGACCCTGTTCAGTTTTTATCTTTCTGTACCTTTCTTCCTTATCTGACCCCACTGAACCCACTCCCTTTCCTAAAACTTGTTGCCTTGCCTCTCTTGTTCCCTCCCTTCTCTGGACTCTTGTCTCAGCCTCCTTGCCTGGGTTCTCTCTCTCCACTCAGCCCTTAAATCTTTGATGCTCCCAAGGGTCTGTCTGCAGCCACCAGCCCTCCTCATTCTACCCGCCCTCCCGGGGAACCTTGTGCACTGCCCTGGGGAACCTTATGAACCGCCCTTACTTACCCTCTTTCTCCAACACAACCAAATCAACACCTCTAGTCCTGGCCTCTCTCCTAAACTGTAGACGTAAATATCCTAGTACAAGCTGGATAATTATGCCTGGAGGTCTCACAGCAGTCTTAAATTAAACTTATCATCTTAAGTCTATGTGTCCTTCAGGGTTCCCTTTCTAGACACATAAAATGTCAGGTGGTGACTCACTATCTCCAGCCCCCAAGTGAGAGGTTCAGGGAAACATCCTTGACTTCTCTCTCCAGTCATGCCTCAAGCCCAGCTAGGTTCCTTTCCCTGGCTTTTCTGAAGTCCATCTACTTCCTTCCCTAGGAGCCCACATCACATTCAGGCAGTCAAAGTATTGTCAGTCTCTCCATCCATCCTCCTCCTAACCTTCTTCCTTTTGCATTCCCCTCTGACCCATTTCCACATTCAGTCCATCCATCAGTCATTCAGTCAACAAACATGGTTGAATATCCACACTGTGCTAGGCCCTAGGAATATAGAAAGGAGAAAGATAATGCCCCTGAGGGAGCTCAGGATGTAGGGGGAGCCCCTGTGTCATGAAATATGCATGCATAAGGAAACTAGGAGTCATCTTGTCTGATCTGACAGTCACATAGATCTGGATTATTATGATTTTTACTATAATATTTCAACAAAGAAGTAAAGACACTAACATATCTTACATTTAAGCCCCCAACACCCATCTCTGTGGAATTTCAATATTTATCATTCCCTTGTATGCTTATATTGCATAATATATACGTACTATATATAATATCCATGTTTTCAACTTCATGTAAAATGTATCTCACTTTATACGTCATTTTACAAAGTGGTTTTTTCTCAGCATTACATTTTTTAGAGTTTTCCATGTTTACACATGTAACATTTTCACTGCTCTGTCGTGTTCCATTTATTTATTCATTCTCCAGTTGATGGATATATAGATTTCCAGTTTTTCCCTAATATGAACATTGTTGTAATGAATTCTTACCCATGTATTATACATGCCTCCTTGTGCACATGTGAGGATTTCTCTAGAAATTGAAGAGCTGAAAGACATGCACATCTGAAGTTTATTAGACATTGCCAAATTGTTCTTCACAGTGATTGCACCAATTTATTCTCCCTCCAGCAGCCTGTGAGAATTTCAGTTTATCTACTCTATGTCCTTGTAAATACTTGGCAGTATCCCTTTTCTATTGTTGCCAGTCTAATACATGTGTAATGGTATCTCATGTAGTTTAAACTTTTATTTCCTTGCTTATTAGTGAAATTGCCCATTCGGATCTCCTTTTCTTTTAACTGCCTCTTCATGCTCTAGGCATATTTTTCTATTTCGCTGTTGACCTCTTTCATATATGATTTGTAGGCTTTCTTTACAAATTATAGATACTAGGGGCACCCAGGTGGCTCAGTAGGTTAAGCGCCCGACTTCGGCTCAGGTCATGATCTCACAGTTTGTGGGTTCGAGCCCTGCATCAGGCACTGTGCTGACAGCTCAGAGCCTGGAACCTGTTTTGGATTCTGTGTCTCCCTCTCTCTCTGCCCCTCTCCCGCTCATGATTTGTCTCTCAAAAATAAATAAACATTTAAAAAATTTAAAAAACAAAACAAATTGTAGATACTAATCTTTTGTCAGTTCTTTGTGTGGCAAATACTCCCTTAGTCTGAGCCTTCAAGTGAATTTATGATGTCTTTTTTGAAAAGACAGTGTTCATTCATTTAAAACAGGTAAAATGTGGGGTCCCTGGGTGGCTCAGCTGGTTAAGTGTCCATCTGACTTCAGCTCAAGTCATGATCTCATGGCTCCGTGGGTTCAAGCCCCACATTGGGCTCTTTGCTGATGGCTCAGAGCCTGGAGCCTCCTTCAGATTCTGTGTCTCCCTCTCTCTGCCTCTTTCCCTGTTTGCACTCTGTCTCTCTCTTTCTCAAAAATAAGTAAACATCAAAAAATTTTTTTAAATAAAACAAGTAAAATGTCATTCTTTTTATGATTTATTTTTGCTTCCTATTTAAGAAATCATTATCTGCCCAAAGGTCATAAAGAGCTCTCCATATTTCTTCTAAAAGTTTTAAAGATTAGCTTTTTGGTTATTTATTTTGGGGTATGGAAGTAGGAATCTAATTTGTTCTTCCTTGTGGATACCCAATTTTCCAAGCATCACTTATTTTTAAAAGTAATTTCTTTCTCCTGCGGATTTGAAATGCCAGCTAGTATTTCCATATGTGCGTGGGTCTCTTCCTGGGCTCTCTGTTCTGATCACCACCCCACTCTCTAATTACTATTCCCTTGTAACACCACTAAGTCTTGTATCTTGTAGGTTAAGCTTCCTTCCATCCCACCTCCTTGTGTTCTTTTCCAAAATTATCTAGTTCTTGTTCTTCATATGAATTTAGAGATCAGTTTGTCAAGTACAATAAAAAAAAAAACTTCATTGGGATTTTAATTAAAATTCAGTTGAATTTATAGATTATTTGGGAGACTTTGGAATATTTAGGATACGGAGTCTTCTGATCCATGAACATATGTCTCTTGGTTTATTTTCAGGTCATCTTTTGTATTCTTCCCACAAGGCTTTATAATTCTCTCCCTAAAAATTCTCCTATCTTCCATTAGATTAATTACTGGGCATCTCATACTTTATCTTGCCATTATGAATAAGATCTTTGTTTTTCCCTTTATATTTTCTAACTGGTCATGATTGATGAGTAGGAAGACTAGTAGTTTTTCTCGGTTGACCTTGTGTGCAGCAATATTCATGAATTCATGTAATAGTTCTAATAGTTTATCTGTAAATTTTTTGGAATTATCTCTGTAGATAATTGTAGTGTGCATAAGAGAACACTTGCATTTCTTCCTTTTCAATCCTTATACCCCTTCTTTTTTTTCTTTTCCTGTTGCATAGGCTAGGTTCTCCAATGTGGAAAAGGAGTGATGAAAGCAGGCATCGTTGTTTTATTCCTGGGTTTAAAAGAAAGCCTTCTGGGGGGCACCTGGGTGGCTCAGTTAAGCGTCCAACTTCGACTCAGGTCACGATCTCACAGTTCGTGAGTTCAAGCCCCACATCAGACTTTCTGCTGTCAGCACAGAGCCGGCTTCAGATCCTCTGTCCCACTTTCTCTCTGCCCCTCCCCCACTTGCATTCTCTCTCTCTCTCTCTCTCTCTCTCTCTCAAAAATAAATAAACACTAAAAAAAATGCTTCTGAAAGTGTGCCGTGTGAGTATGCTTGCTGTTGATTGTTGGTAGATAAACTTTATCATGTTCAAAGTTTCCTTCTATTCCCAACTTGGTAAGTTTTATCATGAATGGATGTAAAATTTTATCAAATGCTTTCTCTGTATCTGTTAAGGTGATCATATATTTTTCTCTTTTAGTTTTTGATATGGTGAATCACATTAATGAACTTTTCTGAGTTAAACATTCTTACATTCTGGGACAAACTCTATATATTACTTAATTCATTTTGCTAGTATTTTATTTATGACTTTTGCCTCCAGGTTCTTAAGTGATTGTGTCAGTTCTCTGTCACTGCATAGCAGTTTTTCCAAACTAGCTGATAAAAACAATACACATTTATTATTTCTCCGTTTCTGTGGGTCAGGAATATGGAACAACCTAGCTGGGTGGTTCTGTCTTGGAGCCTCTCATAAGGTTGCAGTTAAGACCACTGCCCAGTGCTGCAGTCATCTGGAGGCTTGACTATGGCTACAGGATCCACTTCTAAGATGACTCATTCACATGAATGGCAAATTGGTGTTGGCTGTTGGCAAAAGGCCCAGTTCCTCACCCTGTGACTCTCTCTACAGGGAAATTGGAATATGTTCATGACATGAACTGGTAACCTCTAGAGTGAGCTATCCAAGAAGGCAAGACAGAGAGGATGTAATGTTTTTTTATGAACTAGCCTCCAAAGTTACACTGTGTCACCTCTGTCATGTCCTATTGAACACACAGACAAGCCATGATTCAGCATGGTGGAGTACTATAGAAGGATATGAGGGGAGCCTGGGTGGCTCAGTCGTTAAGCGTCCAACTTCAGCTCAGGTCATGATCTCGTGGCCCGTGAGTTCAAGCCCCGCATCGGGCTCTGTGCTGACAGCTCAGAGCCTGGAGCCTGTTTCGGATTCTGTGTCTCCCTCTCTCTCTGACCCTCCCCCATTCATGCTCTGTCTATCTCTGTCTCAAAAATAAATAAATAAATGTTAAAAAAAAAATTTTTTTAAAGAAGGATATGAATACCAGGAGGTAAGGGTCACTGGGAACCATCTTGGAGGCTGGCTACCAGTGACATTGGTTTATAATTTTTTCTTGACCTTTGTTTGGTTAGTATCTAAATATACTAGCTTCAAAAATTAAAATCCCTGTTTTAATTCCCTGACCAGTTATTTGAAGCTTCAGTAAAACTTTTACTTCCCATAAAAATCATGTCTTCTGAAGGGGGAGATGTTTGGTTAATTATACAATAATTATTGTTTCAAGCTTTCTTTTAATTTATTTATTTAAGTAAACTCAACACTCAATGTGATGCTCACACTCATGACCTCAAGATCAAGAGTCGCACTCTCTTCCAACTGAGCCACCTAGGCGCCCCTATTTCAAACCTTCTATTTATGCTTGGGTCAAATTTGATTATTCACATTTTTGGGGGAAAAGTATCCATGTCTTCCATGTTTTCAATTCCATTGACATAAAGGCATTCTATCCTTCTCTTACTATTTTTTAAAATTTTACTGTATTTCTAGTGCCAATTTTGTTTCTAATATTGTTTATTTGTGATTTTTTCCTTTTCTTCCTTGATAAGTCCTGCTAGAAGTTTATCTTTTGTTATTTTTCTTTTTCAATGACCTACTATTTAGATTTTGTTTCTTTGTTTTCTATTTCATTAACTTCCATTATTTTTACTATTCTCCCCACTTTCCTTAGGCTTACTCTTGTTATACTTTTCTAGCTTCTTGAACTGATTGCTTAATTAATTCCAAATCTGTCTTGCTTGTCTTGTAATAAATGCCTCAAAATTTAGAATTACTTTTATTTCATCCTACAAGTTTTGATATGTAGTATGTTTATCATTTAGTCGTAAATATTTGGTCATTTCTAATGTGATGATATCTCTCTTAACTCATTTATTTAGGTGTGACTTTTTATAGTTCTAAACATGTTGGAGATTTCATGCTATTTTTATTGTTAATTCGTAATTTAATCTATAGACAGCACAATCTGCATGATATTGAATGACATCCTTTTTCATATGGTATGAAGTTAATATTTCATAATCGTTCCATGAGTACTTTTAAAATACATGCTCTGAATTTGTTGCACATATTAGACTAAGCTTAATAATTTTGTGGGGAAAATAACCTAAATACAATTAGATTTTTGCCTACTAGATTCATCAGTGTCTGAGAGAGATGTGTTCAAGTCTCCTGTTTTGAACAAAAAGAAAGAGGAAAAAAAATAAAAATTTTAATTTTAAAAAATTTTAAAAAAGAAAAGAAAAAGCAAAAACAAAATAAAATAGAATAAAATAAAATCTCCTATTATGGGAATTTTTCATTTCTCTTCATAATTCCATCAATTTTTGCTGTATTGTTAAGAGCACAGAGGTTCATGATTATCATATCTGCTTGGTGAATTGTTTCTTTTCTTATTGTATAATAGTAAAATAGAATGACCTTTTAGTCATTTCCTAATTATGCTCTTTGCCTTGATTTTGTCTGATATTAGCCTGGCTATACCAACTTCCTTTTGAATAATATTTGCATAGTACATGTTTGTTCATCATATCATTTTTAACCTGCCCATCTGACTCTGTTTTAAATGTGAGTCTTATAAGCAGCTTGTTTGGTTCATCTGCTTTTACCCATTCTGATCATCTCTGAATTTAATTGGTCAACTTAATCTGTTTATATAAATAGTGGTTTCTTAAGTATTGTAATGTACTGATATCATTTTGTTTCTGTCTAATAACTTTTTCTCATTTTCCTTTTCAAAACTTTTTTCTCTTTTCTGCTAGACTGATAGTTTTTTTAATATTCTCTTATTTTTCTTCTGTTGATTTAGAAGGTATATATTGTATTTTAATTCTTCAGCTCTTCCCTAATTCTTAACTGTTATATCTAATCATAATTTATTCAAACAAATCTATAGTTGTTCCATTTTCTTCATCAAGGACATTAACACACTTTACCTGATTTTTTAAAATCTTTTTAATGTTTATTTTTTGAGAGAGAGAGAGAGAGAGACAGAGATAGAGCATGAGCAGGGGAAGGGCAGAGAGAGGGAAACACAGAATCTGAAGCAGGCTCCAGGCTCTGAGCTGTTAGCACAGAGCTGGACATGAGGTTGGAACTCACAAACCCACCAGATCATGACTTAAGCCAAAGTCAGACACCCAAGCAACTGAGCCACCCAGATGCCCCTACTTTACCTGATTATTAAACACATCCTTAATCTTTTGTCATCTAGACCAGAGCTGTCCTATGGAAATAAAAAACAACCCATGTATATAATTTTATAGTCTCTAGAAGCCACATTTTAAATAGCACAAAAAAGTGAAGGGAAAGTTACTAATATATTTTATTGAACCCAATATATCTCAAATATTTTAATTTCAATATGTAATAAATATTTTAAAATACTAATGAGATATTTTACATTCTTTTGTTCATTCTAAGTCTTAGAAATCCAATGTGTACTGCACTGTAAGTATAATACATTTCCTTTTATGAGTAGCCACATTTCAATTGCATGTGGCTAGTAGCTACCATACTGAATAGTGAAGGTCCTGGCTTTAGTTTTGTTTTTTTTTTTTTAATGTAAAATTTTTTTAATGTTTTTATTTATTTTTGAGACAGAGCATGAACGAGGGGAGGGGGGCAGAGAGAGAGGGAAACAGAATCTGAAGCGGGCTCCAGTCTCTGAGCTGTCAGCACAGAGCCCCATGCAGGACTCGAACTCATGGACAGTGAGATCATGACCTGAGCTGAAGTCGGCCGCCCAACTGACTGAGCCACCCAGGTGCCCCTGTCTTGGTTTTAGTTTTAACTATTATTTAGGGGGAAAAAATAACAATGCAGATTTCCAATGACCTCAGCTCCTTTCCAAATCTCGATTTTAGAACTTTCTAAAATTATTTTTTAAGAGCATAGAATCACAAAAGTAGGGAGACAAAAAGACATCAATAATTTAGAAGCTGAAGAGCAGATGGACAGGAGTAGCAGGCCCAATAGACCAGAAGTGGACACCAAAGCCAACTGCATGGGAAATGCAGGGGAAAACTGAAACCGTGTACACAATCCTGAAAAGTCATAGAAGCTGGGGACACTAGGCATCTTTGAGAGTAGGGATGTGGGTGGGACTAAATACAGGATGATCGTTTAAAATCTGTATGAGAAGAATTATCCCAGTGAGCTCCCAGAACATGGCAGGCAGCCGACCCCTGGAAGATGCCTCTCTGGGGAAGCTGCCCAACCCAAGAAAAGACATGTATTGATATTTGTGGGCCTATGGGAAAATGGCCCAGCCAGACGTTCTGGAGCGATACCCACCTAGACAAACCCGCCCATGTACACAGAGCCTCCAGTCAGCTGTTTAGTGCTTTATCCTAAATATTAACAAGAAAGGATTGCCAGACATTTGAGCTTCCTCTGTGAAGAGACATACATACATACATACATACATACATGGAATTTGAGGAAATAAAGACAATTGGGAACGGGGTGGGAGGGGGAAACTGCTTTATAAATCTATACTTAATATCCTTAGAGAGATAAGCAGAGATATATAGGTAACAAAAATATAAGAGAAAAAATGAAAAATTTAGAAGGAGGTTTGGAAATAAAGCCAAGGAATCTCCCTGAAATCAGCCTGAAAGTAGAACAGAGAGACAGAGATTAAAAATAGGAGAGAAAAATAAGATCTTCATTTAAAAAAAAATTTTTTAACGTTTATTTATTTAAAAATTTTTTTTCAACGTTTTTTATTTATTTTTGGGACAGAGAGAGACAGAGCATGAACGGGGGAGGGGCAGAGAGAGAGGGAGACACAGAATCGGAAACAGGCTCCAGGCTCCGAGCCATCAGCCCAGAGCCTGACGCGGGGCTCGAACTCACGGACCGCGAGATCGTGACCTGGCTGAAGTCGGACGCTTAACCGACTGCGCCACCCAGGCGCCCCTAACGTTTATTTATTTTAGAGAGACAGAAAGACAGAGCATGAGCGGGGGAGGGACAGAGAGAGAGAGAGAGAGAGAGAGAGAGAATCTGAAGCACAATCCAGGCTCTGAGCTGTCAGCACAGAGCCCTAAACAGGACTCGAACCCACAAACTGAGATTGTGACCTGAGCTGAGCTGAGGTTGGACACTCAACCAACTGAGCCACCCAGGCGCGCCCCCTTTTTAAAATTTTTTAAACATTTATTTATTTTTGAGAGACAGAGTTCGAGTGGGAGAGGGGGAAAGACACACACACACACACACACACACACACACACACACACACAAAATCTGAAGCAGACTGCAGGTTCCTGGCTCTGAGCTGTCAGCACAGAGCCCCGAAGATCTTTAAATGATCAATCCAGAAGATCCAATATTCAAATAAGAAATTTACAAAGAGAAAATGGAGAGAGAAAAAACATCAAAGAAGGAATTCAAGTAAAACTTCTAAGAAGAAAGAACATGAGTTTCTTTCTCTTTTTTTTTTAAGTTTATTTATTTATTTTGCGAGAAAGAGAGTGCAAGCAAGGGAGGGGCAGAGAGAGACAGAGAGAGAGAGGGAGAGAATTCCAAACAGAGCTGTCAGTGCAGCACTGTCAGTGCAGAGCTCGAACTCACAAACTGCGAGATCATGACCTGAGCTGAAGTCAGAAGCTTAACTGACTGAGCCACCCAGGCATCCTAAGAATAGGAGTTTCTAGAGTAAGAGTCTCCATGCTCTCAGGACAATTAATTTCAAAAAGACCCCACCAAAGCTTATAATCATTACATATAAAAACAATAGGAATAAAAGAAAGAGCCTGGAATTTTTCCAGGAGGAAAAAAAAAAAGTCCTACATAGAAAATCTGGAATCAAAATAGCAACAGATGTCTAAACAGTAACATCAGAAACTAAAAGATAATGGAGCAATGTCTTCAAATCCTGAGAATTATTTCTGACTCAAAATTACATTTACAGCTTAATCATCACTCAAGTACAACAGAGAATAGACATTTTCAAAGATGAAAGCTCTTAAAACATATGCCTAGGTTTTATGCACCCTTGCTCAGAAAGCCACTGGGGAATATACTCCATCAAAATGAGGGAATAAACCAACAAACAGGAAGACATGAGACACAGGATATAGGCTAAGAGATTCCCTACGGTGCTAGAGAATGGATGTTCCAGTAAGACATCTGTACAGTGGACCTAGAATGAAGCCAGCCTGGACAGAAACAGGAGAACAGAAGGTTCTAGAAGATGTCCCCAAGAAAAAGAGGAAATTAATACATTACCTGACATGTTCAGACATACTGAAAGGAGATGAATCACTTATGAAATCTAAACAAGCAAAAAGACCATTATTGGGGCACTTGGGTGTGTCAGTCTGCTAAGCGTCTGACTCTTGATTTCACCTCAGGTCATGATCTCATGGTTCATGGGATCAAGCCCCGTGTTGGGCTCTGTGCTGATGGTGTGGATCCTGCTTGGGATTCTGTCTCTCCCTCTCTCTGCCCCTCCCTGACTCACACAAATGTGTGCCCAGGAACACACACACACTTCCTCTGTCTCTCAAAATAAATAAATAAACTTAAAAAGAAAAAACATAGACCATTATTATCACCAGAGAAAACAAAGTTATGCAAGAAAGGAAATGTAATCATAACACAATACAAGGTTTACAAATAGTATTGATATGGTAATACCAATACAAGCACTGAATAACTAGAAAGTATGAAGTAAGTACCTTGAAATCGAAGGGTGGGGGATTTGTGGGAGGGGTGGGAGAAAAATATCATCTTCCATAATAGGAAATAAATATATAATATCTAAAATGAAATAATAGGAAAAATATAAATAAGGTATATAGAAATATAGAGGCAAATAACAACAAAATACTAGTTAAAGATTTGAAAGTGTTTGCCTTTAGGGGTTGGGAACTGAAGTGGGTTAAGATAGGACAGGGAGCTACAATCTTTCATTATAAGCTGTATTAATCATCTGTTATACAACAAAACCCCCCAAACTAATCAGCTTAAAATAACGATAAACATTTGTTATCTCACTTAGTTTCTGTGTGAGAAATTCAGGGTTTCAGGCGCCTGGATGGCTCAGTCGCTAAGCATCTGACTTCAGCTCAGGTCATGATCTCACAGTTTGTGAGTTCAAGCCCCCTTATCATGCTCTCTGCTGTCAGTGCAGAGCCTACTTGGGACCTTCTGCCTCCTTCTTTCTCTGCCCTTCCCCCACTCATGCTCTCGTTCTTGCTCTCTCTCTCTCTTTCTCCCTCTCTCTCAAAAATAAATAAAACATTAAAAAAAGAAATTCAGGGGTTTAGCTAGGTAGCTAAGATTTCCAGGGCTGTAATCATCTGAAAGCCTGATAGAGGCTGGAGAACCCCCTTCTGAAGTGGTCTACTAACATACCTGACAGTGAGTGCTGGTTGTTAGCATGAGGCCTCAGTTCCTTACAGACCTCTCCTTGGAGCTGCTTGTGAGCTCTCACCACCTGGCAACTGCTTTCCCTCAGGGCAAGTGAGCCTAGAGAAAACCAGGTGGAAGCTGCAATGTCTTTCATCATTTAACCTCAGATGTCACACACCTGTGAAATGCAATAAGCAATATGTTCTGCAATAGGATCACACAGGTCAGCCTTATTCAGTGTGAGAGGTACAACACAAGGGCATGACTACCAGGAGGCAAGGATCACTGGGGGCCATCCTCAGAGCCTTAGAGAACTAAGTGACTTTTAAAAATATGTATACCTTTGGGGCATATGGGTGGTTCAGCCATTTAAACGCTGGACTTCAGCTCAGGTCTCATATAGTTCATGAGTTTGTGCCCCGTGTCAGGCTCTGTGCTGACAAGCTCAGAGCCTGGAGATTGCTTCCAATTCTGTGTCTCCCTCTCTCTCTGCCCCTCCCCAACTCACATGTGCTCTCTCTCTCAAAAAAATAAACATTAAAAATTTTTTTAAATATGTATATCTTTAATAAAAATGGAAATTTGTTACATTTTTGTTTATAATCTATGTTCATTTATATTTATCAACATATTTTTATCAATTTCTGTACTTAACACCATTTCTTGTATTCTTCCTTTTCTTTCTGGGTCCATTTTTCTTCTTGAAGTACATCCTATAATAATTCCTATAATAATCCTATAATAATCCTATAATAATTCCTTCAATGAAAGTCTTTACTTTTTATGCATGGAATGTCCCTTTTTACCTTTAATTTTAACTATAAGTTAGCTGGGTATAAAAGTCTGCTTGGCATTTTGAAGATACTTCTCCAACATGTCTGGTCTTGGTTTTTGCTGAGGCCAAAAGTTCCTTTGTAAGCAATCTATCTTTTCTCTGGGGTCTATTGTAAGGTTTTTTACTCTTTACCTTTGATGTTCTGCAATTTCCCCAAGGAAATTTCTCTGTTACTACTTCCCCATAATGCTTCACTGTGGTTCCATTCATTTTCTTCTTTGGAAGCTCCTATTGGGCATACATTGTCTTTCATACAAACTATCCTTCATGTTTCATAACTGCTCTTATATATTTTTAATCCTTATTTCCGTGTACTGTGTTAGTGACAATTCTTAAATAATGTTTTCTAACTCACAAATTCATTGTGTCTAGTCTACAGTTTACTCTGTCTACTATGTTTTTTGGTGATCAAAGTTTTGATTTCCAAGATTCCAATTGATTCTTTTTATATCTACTTATTCTCATTTCATTTCTATCTGCCCCCTTCATTTCTTGTTAATTTCCAAAGGATGTGGAGCCTTCATTTGCCTTTTTTGGCTTCCTAAACATTATTTTTAATTATTTATAAGACTTTCACAAAAATAATGTAGAATGAATTCATATTCCAAATGTTGATTCTGTTGACTGATTTTCTTACCATAAGTATTTTTCATATATTTTGGTTTACAACCTCAGCTAGTTGGAGAATTTTTTAATTTTGTTTTTATATCAAATTTTTGCTCTGTTTCTATCCTGAGCTGGGACCCCAGGCCCAATTGAAAACCAGGTCTTATAATAGCATTTCAGGACTCCCACTCTGTTGTGGTATGAGATCACAGATCCAGGCACATAGCCAGAGGGTGGCTTGGCTCAGTTCCTAGTCAAGAGTCTGTCTTAGTCTTCCCACATTTCAAGCCCCAGGCTATACATGGACAGCTGTTTTTTTTTTTCCCCCTTGCTTCTTTTCACAAGCAGAGGCAGTCTTACCCCACCCCTGGTTTCAAGGAACATGGCTGTTGTCCTGTCTTTCATGGAGCATTTGAGCTCATTACCAGGAGCTATGCCTTTGGCAACTATTGCTGCTTCTAAACCCCAAGTCCACCAGGCCCTCAAACCCCACCCACCACTTCGCAGTTCTGATCTGCTTCTGGTATAAAGAGATATCCATCTTGGTTTGGGGCCCAACTATGTCCTTTTGTTTATCATTTTTTCCATTTTATTTATTATTGCTATGTGTTTAGAACAGAGGGAGCCGGCCACAGCATGAACTCACCATGCCATCTTGGCTGGAAATTGAGAACTGAACTATGTGGTGGCCATACCTTTAGAGAAGTCCCATGTTTCCTTCTTTTAAATGTAAAAGAGGAGAGATCATTATAAAAATTCAGTAGCCTTTTTATACATGAACTTTGCGAGGAATACTGTCTGAAGCCAGTGGTTCTGAAGAAACACATTTCTTCCTCAGGATAAAGGAGGTAGAGTCCACGTGTTCCTGAGATGCTCATATGCCCGCTCCACATACACACTCTGCAAGTTGTTCTTTGATCTTTATTTATTTTTGAGAGAGAGAGACAGAGCATGAGCAGGAGAAGGACAGAGAGGGAAGGAGACACAGAATCCTAAGCAGGCTCCAGGTTCTGAGCTGTCAGCACAGAACCCAACGCAGTGCTCAAACCCACAAACCGCAAGATCACAACCTGAGACAAAGTGTGATGCTTAACTGACTGAGCCACCCAGCGGCCCCTGCAAGTTGTTCTTTGAAAGGGGAGGCCACAGGATGCAGATGAGGCCTCTTCAGCATCCACTTCTCTCTCCTCAGAGCAGAACCGGGCCTGAGGATAACAGCCGGGAGTGGCTGTGGGACCAGCAGGCCACTGAAGGAGGTCTGAGGTGCACCTTTCCTGATGGCCCCAAGTGGAAGCTGCAGTGTCTGCAGCCAAGGAAATACCCACAGGAGTCAGTTTTCCACCCACATCCTATCCAGGCAGACCTGGGACCTGCGGAGATGGCCAAGCAGCCCAAATGTCTCACTTAGGTAGGTCTCAGGGTAGATTCCCTCTCTACTCTTTCCCTGCTGTGCCAGAACAAAGCCCATCCTACATCCCGTTCTGTGAAGAGGGCCACTTCCTGCCTGGCCCTTCAGAGTATGAGAACCTTGAGTCTAGGGGCCACTTGGTCCAGAGAGCTCTTTAAATGTGTTCCTTATCTCAAATGTCCAGATCCACCACAACCCCACCCCCCGCCATCAAGGCCACACAGAGGACTGTGGGAGTACAGTGTGTGCAGTGGTCCAAAACATGGGTTTGGGAATTAGACAGACCTGAATCTGAATCCCACCTCTGTTACTCACTAGCTGTGTGTCTCCAGGCAACTTACTTAACCTCTCTGTGCCTCTATTTCTTCATCTGTAAAATAAGGGTAATACTGTATGTACTGTAATGGGCTGCTGTGAGAATAGAGTCAGATAATCAGATAACTCCCCGTCTCCTCATATGCAGCCTGGAGATGCCTGAGCTCTTATATCTCCTTCCTATCCCAACCCTGAGACCTGCAGGCTTGGATCAGCCACCTCTGAGTCTTGGGTAGCAGGAAAGGGGGGGAATTTTTTTTAACATTTATTCACTTTTGAGAGACAGAGCACGAGTTGGGGTGGGGCAGGGAGAGAGGGAGACACAGAATCAGAAGCAGGCTCCAGGCTCTGAGCTGTCAGCAGAGAGCCCGACGCAGGGCTCAAACCCATGAGCCGTGAGATCAGGACCTGAGCCAAATTCAAATGCTTAACCAACTGAGCCACACAGGCACCCCAGGAAAGGGGGGAGTTTTTCAGGAGGAGCCAGGCCCAGATGGAGTCCACACTGCAGAGGCCCTACAGAAGGGCCAAAGTCCTCCAGCCTAAAGCTGTCCCTGAGAATCACAAACTCATAAACATACCCCTGGCTGCTGGTGCCTAGGTGTTTCCTGTTTAACTCTTTCCCACTTAGCAGACTGCAGACCATACTGTCAGAGAATTACACATGGAATTCCGGAGTCCCTGCCAGAGGCACAATTCAAGCACAGCCAAGCTGGGCATTCAATAGGTCAGTCAGTAAGTTATTAGGCACCTGGCCTGTGCTGGGCACTGGGGCTCTTAAGGGAAGGAAGTGATCCCTGCCCTCAAGGCATCACAGCACAGGAGGAAGACTGCCCTGCAGACTCTCTTTGCAAGACTCTGTGATAACTGCTTTAAAGAGAGCTACAACGTTCAGTGCGAGCACAGATGAGGGTCAGCCTGGGATAGTCAGGGACGGCTTCCCAGAAGAGGGGCTTCTGGCCAGGCACTTGAAGGCAGAGCAAGAATTTGCCAAAAACAAACTTTAACCAAGTCATTCAACATGTTTGTATTCAACACCTGCTGCCCTCTCTTCCAGTTTCAGTTCTATGCACCAGGATTCAATGACGATGAAGCAAAAAGCCGTCCCTGACATCCTGGCCTGGCACTCACAGCTAGGCTGTGGTGTTCTCCTGCTGAATATAAACAATTTCACAGAACATCAACATCAGACAAGGCCACTCTGTGACCATGATGGATCTAGACAAAAACAAGCCCAAACCCTATGAGCCCTTTCTGATGTCCCGACACTGAGAAGCCCACATTCCCCATGGGGTATGTTCTCCTTCACTGCAACCTGCCATAAATCCAACTTGCTCACTGCAGGTAGGTTCCTGGTGGTCTTTGGGTGGAGGACATCAACAGTGATGACCAAGAGGTAGGATCTGAGTGAAGACAATGAAATGAGGGGCAGGTCACATGGAGACAGGGAGGAAGAACATTCCAGGCAGACAGAAGTGCCAGTGCAGGGGCGCCTGGGTGGCGCAGTCGGTTGAGCGTCCGACTTCAGCCAGGTCACGATCTCGCGGTCCATGAGTTCGAGCCCCGCGTCAGGCTCTGGGCTGACGGCTCGGAGCCTGGAGCCTGTTTCCGATTCTGTGTCTCCCTCTCTCTCTCTGCCCCTCCCCCGTTCATGCTCTGTCTCTCTCTGTCCCAAAAATAAATAAAAAACGTTTAAAAAAAAAAAAATTTAAAAAAAAAAAAAAAAAGAAGTGCCAGTGCAGAAGGTCTAAGGTGACAATATGACTTGGCATGTTTGGAAAATAGCAAGAAGGCCAATCCAGCCTGAGTAGAAAAGTCCAAGTAGGCACTCCAGGCAGAGGGAATAAACCATGAAAAAATTCATGTAAGAGAAAGTAGGCCATTTCCTGGCAAGTATGGGTAGTTCCATGTTGTTGAACTAGAAAGTCAATACATTTTGTTTTGGGGAAGAGGGACAAGTACAAGGGAAGCACAGAATGAAGAGCCTTCATTGTCTTCTTTGAGAGAGTCTTAATGCTCTGTTGGAGAAAGTCATGATGGCATTTTTTCCTTGCTATAGTAATAGATAACAATATGGTAACAGGGTACCAGATCCATACGTTCTCTTTTTGAACAAGGTCTCCAAAGAGATTCCACCCGTTCATGATGATCTCCTCATGTTACCACTAAGGGAGAGGAGAAAATAGATGCCAATCCCCAGGCCTTTTGGGTGATCCTGTCAGCTCACCCTGTGGATGTATGTCTCCCTGCTTCACCTGTGCCACTGGTGTAGGTCTAATAGGATTACCCAGGCCAAGCATTTGTGTGGTCCAATGTGAGGGAGATTGAACACATTTTATCACCAGCTGCAATTTATGCCCCGGAAAGAATACAAAAAAAGAGTCTGTCTTCTGTTACTGGCAACATAAACTAGAAATTCCCTTCAGTAGCTCAGGGCCGTGGACCACAGGTGTGAAGACAAACACACACACACACACACACACACACACACACACACACACACCACACTACACCACACCATCAATGAGCCCCAACCCTAGCCAGTTCAGGGCTCAAGACCACTCAACAATTAAAGTTGCCCAGAGAAAAGGGACTGAAAGTGATGAGGTGGTAGCTAGTACTGTTTTAGCATTGGCATTTAATTGAGAATAAAAGTGACCTTTTGATTCTTTCTGTCTCTAGATGTTCTGAAATGTCTGTTTCATTGAAACTAATAGTATAGGGGTACCTGTGTGGCTCAGTTGGTTAAGTGTTCGACTCTTGATTTTGGCCCGCATCATGATCTCACAGTTCATGAGATCAAGCCCCGCATCAGGCTCAAGTGTACTTACAGTGCAGACCGTGCTTGGTATTCTCTCCCGCCTCTCTCTCTGCCCCTCCCCCACTCATGAATTTCTCTCTCTCTCTCTCTCTCTCTCTCTCAAAATAAATTAATGAATTCAAAAAAACTAATAGAATAAATACAGTCTGGTCCCTGATTTGGGGCAAAGCCTAAAAAATTCCATACACAAGATTTCTTTTATCCTGCTACCAATGGGAACCATGGAAATATCTTGAACAGAAGGGAAAAGTAATCAGATTTAAATGTTAGAAAGATCATTCTGGTACCTTAACAGTGGTGATTAGGTGCACACATTCATCTCCACCACCACCCGAAATTCTTTTTTTTTTTCTTTAAAGATTAAAAGTCCATAAGGGAAAAGAGAATAGGAGAGGTGTCAATAACAACATTTTGGAAGTTGGAAAGCAACTAGAGAAATGGTAACCAATGTAGCAGAACCAAAAAAGCTCAACCCTAAGCTATGGGCAAGTAAAGAAAAAAATCTTTATTTATACCCCTGAAATGCCAAATGGAATTGGTGTCACCAGGTGCCTCTGAAAGCGGAGAGTGGGGAGGGAGGCTGGTGAAGGTGGAGCCAAAAACAGGGGGACTGAGGATTGAGTCTTTCTCTCCCCTACTCCTTCCCTCATTCTGACAGACTGGAGGTGTTTTTCTTCTGAAAGGGTAAAATTGAGGGTCTCTGCACTGGCATGCCACACACAGTGCAGGCAGGGCACCACAATGAACACACATCAAATGCGGGGTTACATGCTGAATGTTGTTGAGACATGCCCCATCCACAGCCTCCTCACCCATCTGCTCCCCACACTGGCGGCCATGTTCCTAATCCCCAGCCAGTACACTGGAAAAGCATCTGCGGGAATCTGACCAACCTGAGAAGAAAGGTCTACAGATTCTGATAATCACACTCCCTATGAAGCAGTCCAACCAGCCCAGCTTCTGGCAATGCTTGCCGCACACTGGCCATATCTGGTGACCCCCACAAGAGGTCAGGGACCTGAGAAGCCCAGATGATATCCTGGCTCCCAAAAGATACTAACCACATGCCTTCCCTCACCAATCTCTTCTTCCTGACTTGTGACCTTTTCCTCCCTCACTCCAGGTCTCTTATGGCATTGTGCTTCTCGTGCCCTCCAGTCCACCCTAGTGCATGGGGCCAGGCAGCACACAGGCACAGCATGCACTTGGGTCCCAGAGGAGGGAAATGACCATTCAAGGCCAAGATGGATGGAACTGCCCATGGGGGTGAGGGGTAGGGCCTGTGGTCTCTCAGGTACTGCCAAGACAAAACCACTCTTACAGTATGCAGGCCCTTGGCAAAAAATTTTTGTAGAGCTCCTGTCAACATAAACAGTTTGGTTTTATAATGTATTATGAAAATTTATGGACTCACGTGAGCTCTACTGATTACCGTCCAGTCAGAGTACAGAAAGATTCTCCATAATATACAGGCGCCAGCTCTTCCTGTCCGGTCCAGAAACCATCTGTTCATGTTGTTCATGGTCAAAGTCGTCATTCCTGGCCAACTTCATGAATCTCACTGTAAGGAAAAGGTAGCAAGGCTGTTATTACTCACAATGCCTTGGCTCTTCAGAACCTGTTTATAGTGAAACAATATAAACCTTCCTGCCTCTGCCATTCCCTTATACCATTTACTTAGTGCCAGCTCCATCACTACCCTTGATGCTGCATTAACCACAGTGCAGCCATGAGTGCTGGCTACCAGTGACTCTCTCAAAGGTTGTAATGGTGCTTCCTGGAAAGTGATCACAAGTACAAGTCTCACCCAGAGTATGCAAAATATATTTACATATATGTGAGCAATTATTTATTTTCAGGTTATGTTAAATATACCATTGGGATTTTATAACATAAACACAGAGCAGCTCATCTCACAACCATGAATTCTTCAGGCCACAATCACCGAATTCCTTGAGTCATCTCTCTTTCCCGATTGACCACACCCCTGCCTTTCACAGACCATGGGAAGGAAAGGTGAGGGACCCCATGGCCAGAGTGAAAAGAACAGTCTCATTCACGCTCACCATAACCATCACAGCAAGTAAAGACTTGCATAGGAAAGGCTCCTTGTGGGCTGGTGCTGAAAATCCTTGGAGGAGATGAATGACACCCAGAAGGCTGTCTGAGATGTGGTATGGAGGCGACAGAGGGCTGGGGTTATGTCCTAGTGCTGTTGGCACGGTGGGGAGGGTGCCCAGGGAACACTTCCTGCTGCCCTACCACCCTAGGGTGCTGCAGACCCGAGGCAGTGCTGTGATCAACATGCTGCTGGGTGAGAGCCAAAGCAAGGACACACACATGGTAAAGCCCAAGGGTTGGCAGTTGTCCATCGGTAGCCCAGAGCCTTGAATTTGTCCTGTGTCCCAAGTGACTCAAACTCATGTGATCCCACAAAAAAAAGAAAACAAAACAAAACAAAACAAAACAAAAAAAACTGTGCTGGCCGGCAGGAGCAATTTGTTCACCAGGCTGCCTTCCGGGAAGTGGGGCTCATAGGACAACACCTTTGGTATGAGTTCTCAAGCTCTTCAGGGCCTCTGGTTCACCCACACCTTGAGTAGAGGGCCAGAAACACCATAGAGGAGAGTAATAGGACCCAGGGCTCCTTTGGGTCCTGGTCCTACAATGGGGTCTACCAGGAGGGCAGCTCTCTTTTATCAGAGGGGAACAGGCATCTGGATAACATGACCCATACAGACCTAGTCCTCGCTCAGGGCACCCAGCCCAGGCCAGCTCAGCCCAGACACCCAAGGGGGGATTGAAACATTCTGAAGAATGCACTCAAAAGCACCGGGCCCTCTGAGGCCCCGCCTGGGGGCAAGGACCTGCTTCCTGACATCAAAGGGCAGTACTGACCCAAGAAGACAGTTTACCTCCAAGCCAGGCTGCCACAGTCTGTCTCCAACCTCATCCCCCCCACCTCATATGCCTCCTCCAACCCCACTGAACCCACACTCTCCTCTTGCAATTTTCCACCTCAGGGCCGTGAGGCCTTCCCTCCACTTGCAATGTCTAAAGCTTAGGGATCCTCCAAATCTCAGCTCAAATGCTACCTCCTCTGAGGTATGATTTGTTGCCCCAGCTGGGAGTATGTCTGTCCCCAGATCTCCTCACGTGCTGTCCTCATCACTCCCTACTCCATGTCATGGGGGCTTTAAGCACACTACCAGTCTCTCTCTCTCTCTAGATAATAAGAACCCATAAGGCAAGGTCTCTACTGGGCAGCATGTTGGTTAGAAGGGAGGGTGGGGAAGAGCCCAGGACAGGATAGCAAAAGGGCCCAGAGGAGGGGACAGGAAGAAGGGCCCACAGTGAAAGACAGATCCTGGCATCTGCAGAACAAGAGAAAGTAAGGCACTGGTGTCATTGGGCACAAAAATGTGCCCATCGCTTAAGGACTCTTTGGCCCCTAAGAATTACCTCTAGGGTGCCTGCTCTGGTCCTTTCTGTCTGTGAATTCTTCTGCCCACCTAGTTACCCACACCCCACAGAGGTGGATCCTGAACAGCCACAGTTTTCCTGTGTGATTCCATTCTCTGGCCATATTCCCTCTGCAGTGATTTGGGGCTCAAACACAGCCGGGGAGTCTCTGAGCATGGCTGGAACTGAGTATTTACAAGGCCCCTGGTTGTGTGCATGCCACCCCATACTTACAAAGGCAGCAAACACATGTATCCAAAAGAAGGAATTGCAGCAGATGGGCCAGGACCAGGGTATCAGTCAGGTCTCATGCAGAAGCAAATGACAGAAACCCAGCTCAAACCAGCCAGAGCAAAACAGACGCTCTGGCTCATCAAGTGTGAAGCAAGAGTGCTTTGCTTCAGGCCCAGCTGTGTCCGTGTGGCAGGCCTTTGACCCTCTCTCCACTTCTTGACTCTATTTGGCTCCAGCTCTTCCCCATCACAGGTGCAGAGGCCCCTATAGATGGGAAGGAGATCAGAATTCCTCCCCTCTTGTCCACAGATCTGCCCAGAGGAGACCAACTGCTGCTGCTGGGGCCTCCCACCAGCCCTGGAGTGGAAAGGTGGGCCAGAGAAGGCTGGTGCACCACCCTCCCCCACAGGTCCGTGCGCATCTGGGAGTGGAGGGGGCTGGCAGAATCACCCTGCAGGCACGAGAAGGGGTCGCGTCTGGGCAAGCAAGGTGAGCAGTCCAAAGCCCACTGACTGCAGTCCTGTTCAGAGCAGGAAGAGTGATGCCTGGCTCCTCACAGCCTCAGGAGCCCAAGCAATCCCCTCCATCCCCAAATACATCTTTTCCTTTCGGTTAATCTTATTGAGGATAGTGTCTGTTCTTTGTGACCAGGAGAGCAAGACAACCCAAATCATATGTACCTACAACAGCTTAAGAAAAAGTCTAGATGGGTTTATTTTAAGTTTATTAATTTATTTTGAGAGAAAGAGACAGCGTGAGGAGGCAGGGGGCAGAGAGAGAGAGAGAAGAGAGTGAGAGAATCCCAAGCAGCCTCCACACTGCCTGCACAGAGCCAGACACAGGTCTTGAACCCACGAAACTGTGAGATCATGACCTGAGCTGAAACCAAGAGTAGGACGCTTAACTGACTGAGCCACTCAAGCACCCCAAGTCTACATGGTTTTACCAAAATCTCAACAGTAGTTATTTCTGGATATTGAGATTACAGGTGATTTTAGTTTTCTTCTTTATATGCCTTTAAAATTGTTCCCAGATTACATTTATTTGACTTTTATTATATAAGTACTAAATATTTGATATAGCAAAAAATAAATACACAGATGTTTTTCAACAGGAATCCTGACGCTCAGGGATCATGATTATTAACATTTTGGCTTCTTACACACATGCGTGCACACACGCACTCTGTGACCTGTGGAGTGAGACCACCCTGTAGGTACCCTTGTGCCAACGAAATTGTCACAAAATGCTTGGAGACATTTAAAGAAGTGTTTTATACCCCATGGGAAATGACTTGAACTCTAATCATATTTGGGGTTTACATGTGTATAGACAGTGATAACTCACAGGTAGGTGGGTGGTGAAGAGATCCCATAACAACAGAAGCCCCCAAGTGGAACCCCAGAAAAGAAATCACCACAAGGGAGGAAGAGGGCCAGACTCCAACACCACAGTGAGGTCAGGTGCCTAGTGAGACCAAGGTGCCTGGGAGGCTGCTCCCGAATATTCCCAACCCTCCTCCTGGCATGCAAAGACCTGAGGTAAAATGGGAGGAGGGGTATATCATGAGGAACCTACTCAGCTATGTTACTCTGAAAAATTACTTCTAGGGAGCACCCGGGGTGGCTCAGTCGGTTAAGCACTCAACTTCATCTCAGGTCATGATCTCACGGTTCATGGGTTCGAGCCCTGTGTCAGACTCTGTGCTGGCAGCTCAGAGCTGCTTTGGATGGATTCTGTGTCTCCCTCTCTCCCTGCCCCTCCCCCGCTCATTCTCTTTCTCTTTCTCTCTCTCTCTCTCTCAAAAATAAAATAAATATTAAAAAAATAAAAAAGAAAAGAAAAATTATTTCTATGTACCTTGTTTTCCTCATCTGCACAAGGGGGTTGGGATGATAGTATTAATGACTTCATGTGGTTGTTTGGAGTACCACGTGTACGTTAAGCTCTTATAGTGCTCCTCAGTTCATGATAAACATTCAGTAAATTGTCACAGTGGTGAGGATGGAGGAGAAGAAGGCATGCCTCATCCCAGAGACTTCAGAGTAAAACCAGGGCCAGGAAGTGGGGGGAGGAAGCCATCATTGGGAACTCAACCATGGGACACATACATACTCTTCCCCCTTAAAATGCTAAGCTGAGGAGTTCCTGGGTGGCTCAGTCAGTTGAGCGTTGACTCTTGATTTCCACTCAGGTCATGATCTTAGGGTTGTGGGATCGAGCTACAAGTCGGGCTCCATGCTGAGCATGGAGCTTGCTTAAGATTCTCTCTCTCTCTCTCTCTCTCTCTCTCTCTCAATTAAAAAGAAATGCTAAGCTAAAAAAATGCTAAACTGAAATAGGAGGACTGAGAGCCCCAGAGATCTGGGGATAGGTGACAAGATACTCTTCAGTATGGGCAGAAGAGTGAGCATTGCCCCACGACCCAAAGACAGAGGATGAGAGTGGGTCATCTCCTGCACACAGGCAGCCAGCACCAAAGGCGAGGTGCAGGAGGAGCCAGAGACCAGTGGTCAGAGGTGACTGACAAACAGCAGGGACAGGGACCCATGGCAGGAAAGCGGGAGACAGAGGACAGCAGAACAGAGAGATGACAGAAGCAGCAACTGAGAAGCAGGAAGCCAAGCCACAGGGGGCTGTTCTAATTTTACTCACACACACACACACACACACACACACAGCCCTTCTTGACCCTCAGACACCAAGAGAAACAATAAGGGGAAAGCCTTTGGCCCTACCTTTTGGCAGGTGATGGCAACCGACTTGGCACACTGGGGGTATGAACCAGCAGCCTTGACAAGAACCCACAGTGTGGGGGGTTTAGGAGGCTTCTGTGGGCGATCCCTGAGCCCTCTGGTACCAGCCTAGGACAATCTTCCCATGGGCACAGACAACAAAGTGCGACCATTCCTCCTGACCATGGTGCATCCAGGTTGCTGCACCCTTCCCTGGCTGGCTCCTTCGGGGAGAGCTCTGCTCTGAGGAAGGGCCAGCACATCTCCTGACCATGCCACTGAGATCTGCCTTTTTCCTCATCCCTCACCTGCAGCACAATCCCCTTTTCAAAGTGTTGCTGCCGGGACTTTCCCCTGCCACCCAGAGACTCTGGTTTAGGGGAAGGGCATAGGTGTTTTGTAAAAGCTCCAGGTCAAAGCTACCCCTCTACATAATCTGTATCTTACAGACCTCTTGCAGACCTGCAGGGAAACAGATAAGACTTGCTAGAAAATGCCATAAACTGGATGAAGCCCTGTGAAGCCCTCCCGGGGAGTGGTTGGAGGTTGGGGGGAGGGGGGGGGGTGGGTAGGAAAAACCTGGATCCTGGGCACTGAAATCCCTTAAAACTGAAATGATCCTCGAATCCATGTTCCATGAGTCACATCTGCATCTGAACCCCTGCTCAGCCACTTACTAACCATGTGTCTTTGTATGCCTGGCCTAATCTCTCTATGCCTCAGTTTCTTCTTCTATAACGTGGGAATGATAATGCCAACCCCAGGGCATTGTGGATGAAATGAAGAAACCATGGCACAGGACAGGCACCTAACAAATGACAGCTGTTGTAATTCACTGTATTTTTATCTCACACCAGGAAGGACAGAATGAGCACATTAGCACATCTACCACAGCAAAGCCCCAAACACACCACCACCCCAAGAAACACAACAGTTGGGGAACCAGATAATACTGCTTGCGACTTAGCATTATCAAGACTAGATTGGACACCATCCTTTGTACCAGTGACTGGCCTCCCTAATATGGGTTTGCCTTGGATTCATCACTCAATTCTGACTGCCCACGTCTACTAACCTTTCTCTTCTTGTTCCTCTTTCTCCATCTTTACTTCTATTTTCTTCTTCTCATTTCTACCTGCTCTTACCCCACTTTGTATCATCAAGTATCGTGAGTTGTAAACAACAGAAATCAAGTCTTGTCATTGTAAGCAACATAGGAATTGCTAGGATAAGGAGGAAGAAGCAGGGACGCTCTGGAGAGCAGAAAGAAGAATGCGAAGGTTTTGGCACAGACCATCTGTCCATGTGCCACTGCTATTGACACAATGAAACTCACGTGCCAGCAGCCTCAAACCTTTGGTCACATATTCTCAAGACTCAAAATCCCAGGAGAGGGAATCCAGTTGGTTGAGGCCAACTGTCCTGCCCATTTACAGCTGTCCCAAAGAGAAGGACAAGTGGTCACTTTGGTTGACATAATGGACTGTGGGCATGCCTTTTATCAGGACCTCTCTGAGTGAGGAACTCAGAGATGATGGGTAATCTCTGAGCTGGATGATCACCCAGGTGATCCGGGAGCTAAGAGGGCTGGGAGATTTGCCTGGCATCCTCAAAATAACAAGTGATCACTACACTACCCTCCCATTTGTAGTAAGGCATAATTTGCAAACAATAAAATTCACCCTTTTTAGTATTCCATTCTGAGAGATTTTGACAAATGTATACATTCAAGTAAATACCACCACAATCAAGATTCAGAATTGTTTCCTCACCCTCTCAAAATTCTACTGTGCTCCTGTGTAGTCAACCTCTCCCCCAGTCCCAGTCCCTGTCCCTAAGAGCCACTCATCTCTCTTCTGTCCATATAATTTTGCCTCTTATACAATGACATATATAGAGAAGCACACAGTGCATAGCCTTTTCAGTCTAGCTCTTTTTCCTGAGCGTGATGAATTTGAGATTCATTCAAGTTGCCGTTGGTATTAGCAGTTCATTACTTTTCATTGCCGAGTAGTATTGTCCCACTGAATGACAGACCATGATGTGTTCATCTACTCATCTGGTGAAAACATTCGGGTTGTTCCCAGATGTTGACAGTTATTAATGAAGCTTCCAAAAACATTCAGGCACAGTGTTTTGTGCGAACAGCTTTCATTTTGCTAGGTAAATACCTACAGGTGCAATTGTCCCATTATACGGTAAATGTGTGTTTAGTAAGAAACTACCAGACTGTTTCCATTGTTTTGTTCCCACCAGTAATGTATGAGAGTTTCTGTTCTCCACATCCCCACCAGCATTTGTCTAGAACATCTTTTCTCTTCTTTCCTCACTTCATCCATAGACTATCATCCCTACAGACAAACATTCCCTGGACATCAGCTGTGTACAAAACCCAGAGATGGGCATGGGGTCCTCCCTTCTCACTCTCTATTCTCCCCTTCTATCCAGGGTGCAGAGCCTTGGGCCATGTCAGGTCCCGAGGATGTCTGGGTGGGAGAGGTTGCGCTCTCCCCAGGGAACCTGAAGGAGGAGACCGCAGCCACTGACTTATTTGCTGGCCCTACTCCTTTGCCATGAAATGCAGGTCCAAGAACTGTCCGATCTTAACAAGCCAAGATACCTGGTGGGTTCCTTCTCAGAGATTTATGTTTAAGAAATACAATTTGTGGGTGCTTGGGTGACTCAGTTGGCTGAGCGTCCAACTTCAGCTCAGGTCATGACGTCGAGGTTTGTGGGTCTGAGCCGCTCATCAGGCTTACTGCTGTCAGTGCAGAGCCCGCTTCGGATCCTCTGTCCCCCTCTCTTTATGCACTTGCCCTGCTCACTCTGTCTCTCAAAAATAATAAAAAAAGAAAGAAAAGAAGGAAATACAATTTGTGCCTCTGGATGCGATCCAAAGGGTAATACAGAGCTCCCCTATGAAATATTCTTGCGGAAAGCCTGAACCATAATCTATTCAAGACTCTATAATTAGCTTTTAGTTTATGGGTAATATAGGGGATGGAGGAACAAATTAAAAGGCACTAACAAGAAGGCAATAAGTAAATCTAGAGGTGGATCATTCTGTAGAGACAAATAATCCAGTTTCCCCAACAAATCGATGGAATGAAATAAAGAAAGGGAGGGACTAAAACAGAATGAAAGGATTTGAGAAACAACAAGAACAAAAGACACTCAGCCAAAGGCACTTAGAGAGGGATTCCAAAGTCAAACACAGAACTATCATATGATCCACATATCCACTTCCTGATATATATCCAAAGAATTGAAAGCAGGGACTCAACCGGATATTGTACATCAAGGTTCATGACAGCACTATTCATGGTAGCCAAAAGTTGGAAACAACCCAAATATCCATCAACAGGTGAATGGATAAAAAAAATGTGGAATATCCATACAGTGGAATAGTATTCAGTCTGAAAAAGAAATGAAATTCTGATACATGCTACACAGATGAACCTTATAAATTTTACACTAGGTAAAAGAAGCCCCACACAAAAGGCAAACATTGTATGATTCCACTTCTATAAGGTGCCTAGAATAGGCAAATTCATAGAGACAGAAGTATAATTAAGGTTATCAGGGACTAGGGAGTGAAATGGGGAGTTATTTTTTAATGGGTACAAAGCTTCTATTTGGGAGGATGAAAAAGTTCTGGAGATAGACAGTGGTGATGGTTGCACAACACTGTGAATGTACTTAATGCTACTGAATTGTACACTTAAAAGTGGTTAAAATGATAAATTTCTATGTTCTTTATATTTTACCACAAAAAAAGAATTCCATTTTTTATTCAAACCTGAAAAATATTAAAGGACAACCAGGGGTGCCTGGGTAGCTCAGTCGGTTAAGCAACTAACTCTTGATTTCAGCTCAGGTCAAGATCTCTTGGTTCGTGAGATCAAGTGCTGAGTAGGGCTCTGTGCTGGCCGCATGGAGCCTGCTTGGGATTCTCTTTCTCCCTCTCTCTTCCCCTCTCCCACTCACACTCTTTCTGTCTCTCGAAAGGAAGAAAGAAAGAAAGAAAGAAAGAAAGAAAGAAAGAAAGAAAGAAAGAAAGAAAGAAAGAAAGAAAGAAAGAAAGAAAGAAAGAAAGAAAGAAAGAACAACCATAAACACAGCCCACAGTAACATGTTCGAATCTCTGCTCTCCTGTGCACTTCCTTCTCACCCACATACAAATTTCAACATTCACCACTCCAGCCCTGGAGCCTTCACCCCTGAACCCTAATTTCCCCACCATGCAAATGGCTTAGCTTCACTCCCAGCAACAAAGAATGCCTCCTCTCTGGGCTGGAAAAGGGAATGAGGATTAGCTTGGCTATGAAGGACTCTCTTTGACAGAGGAAAGGCTGTGGTCAGCGCCCACAGTAATATTTTTTGTCCCTTCAATGGACCCCTGAGCACTCAGTTTCTTCTATTCCAAAATAACCTCGCCCTTTTCATGGGCGTGCAGAGCACTTCACACCTCCCTAAAGAGTCTCACACCCATCAGATCCAATCATAGTGTTGTCACTGAGTGCCAACTCTATACCAAGCAGGTTCCATACCTTTCCACAGTCCTTTTAACAATCAGTCAGATAACTGTTATTGTCACCGTTTTGCAGGAACTGAGGCTTGGTTGAGTGTCAAATGACCTGCCCAAGGTCACATGGCCTAAAAAACAAAACAAACAAACAAACAAACAAACACAGCAGGCCTTGGATTCAAGCCACTATACCAAGATGCTGCTAGTTCAAGACTTGCCATATTTCTAAGAAGTTTTCACACCCAAGTAACCTGAGGTAATGGAGGTCAAGACACCAACAGGGTCACCAGCAAAACAGGCTTTTCTTGCTCCTCGGGTCCCTCCTTCCTGTGCCTTCTTCCCACAATTGCCTCCCTTCTCCTCACAAAATGTCATCTACTGAGCCCAAATCCACCCAGCTGAGTCTTCTTGGCAACCAAAATGAATACACACATTGCAAACTATTAAGGTAACCACAGCTATGTGGAGAGAGCTGGTCCAGCTTGGAGCAGCTTCTGGCTGATCTCAGGGGGAGCGGCCCCTCCTCCCCTGGCTTCACATCCTGACTCCCTCTGACTGCCACTTTCCGGGCTCCTCATGGCTCCCCGCTGCTCCTGACTGTAGTTGTAGGTGTCCCAACCCATTCCTTCCTTATCCAAGCTGCTGTCACCAAGCAGCTGCCTGCCCTTAGCCAGCAGGACCCAGGGCCCAGTTTGTCCCACCAAGATGGCGCTTAGGTCTCAGCCTCTACTTCAAGCTTCACCCAGATGTGGAAAAACAGGCATTTCTCAAAACTTCAACAGTCCACAGCAAAGCTCATGAGATGTGTGATAATAGGGCCAGGCGAAGAAAAGCGGGATATAAAAATATAAACACAGGGTAAACTCAACAAAACACACACAAGGACAAAAAGACTTCAGAAAACTTTGTATGCTCAACAAAGGATTTTTCCTGGACTTTTCTTCAACCAAATTTTTCTACTTCAGGCAAACATTATTTTTATAATCAAAAAAGATGGTTCACTAGAAACAACATCTGAAATCTTCAAATAAATCATGGTATATTAACGTTCAGAAAAAAAAAAATTAGGAGGAAAAAACCCAAGGTAAATGAGGATTAGGGCGCCTGGGTGGCTTAGTCCGTTAAGAGTCAGACTCTTGGGGGGCGCCTGGGTGGCGCAGTCGGTTAAGCGTCCGACTTCAGCCAGGTCACGATCTCGCGGTCCGTGAGTTCGAGCCCCGCGTCAGGCTCTGGGCTGATGGCTCGGAGCCTGGAGCCTGTTTCCAATTCTGTGTCTCCCTCTCTCTCTGCCCCTCCCCCGTTCATGCTCTGTCTCTCTCTGTCCCAAAAATAAATAAAAAACGTTGAAAAAAAAAAAAAATTTTAAAGAGTCAGACTCTTGGTTTCGGCTCAGGTCATGATCTCACATTCTGTGAGTTCGAGCCCCACATGAGGCTCCTCACTGAAAGTGCAGAACATGGTTGGGATTCTCTCTCTTTCTCAAAATAAATAAATAAACTTAAAAAAATAATAAAGGTAAATGAGGATTACTTCTGAGTTGGCATTTTAATTTTATTAAGTAATTAACATTAAATTTCCTTCATGTTAGGCTGTTTTGTTTGCCAAAACTTTTCCAGTAAAGAATCATTACATTTATAATTAGACAAAAATAAAACACTACTTTTTTTTTTTTTAATCCCATCAGGAAGTCCCCTCATTCATCTATCTCTGGAGGGAGGAGGGAAAATAAAAAAGCTTCTTCTGAAGGTCTTCGATGGTGCCGTTTCCATTGATACCTCAGTTGGAACCTATGAGAGAAAGTTCCTTCGTAATGACCTCAGCCTTGCTTTAAAAAAAAGAAAAAAAGCCTCTAAAACTCATGAAAAACACAGTTGATGTGAATCATATGTCTGAGTGGCGAAGTTCCCGCTAAGCTGGAAGAGTGCACAGATGTGCAGGACAGAAATTCCCCCTCACACAGCAACTGTTCCCCGCGGAGCTGCTAAAGGTAAATATCCCCAGCCCAGGTCAGTGTCCCTGCCCAGAAGGTTGGCTGTCAAGTCCTCATTTCCCCACCCCTCACCCCTCAGTCATCCATCCTCTAAGTTTTTTCTAACCCTCTCCTTGTCAAAAAGGGACAGGATCTGACCATAAGCATTTATATTTGTTGACTGGTAGGTTATACTTTAGTAGATGACCTAATATCTTAACCAGTCGTTGGCATTTTAAAACTCTCATCTTCCAGTTGTGGAAAGAAAAACATCTACTAAAGGAATTTCAGGCATCAGCCAGCAGGTGCACTAATGTTGGTGTCAAGGGAAGAGGGGGATATGTCCTGGAAGTAAATCTGAGTGAGACCTCTTGGGACCTGATGGGGTGATCAGAAGGAAAGGTGCTGGGCCTCTCCCCAGATGGGCTCCCCACTCCCCTAGCACTGATCTGGCTCCAGCTGCTGGAGCTGCTGGGGGAGAATGAGGCATTTGGGGTCCTCCAACATCTGGAGTCACCCTGCCAGGAGGAATCCACCTGGTACCTCCCCACCCCCATCTTTCCTCTGCTCCCTTCTTTCACATTAGCCCCTCGCATCAGAGTTTCCAGGAGTCCATTTCTGTTTTCTGGCATGGAGCTTCTTTAGGTGGCCTTCCGTGAGATTTTCAAACTCCAGCCTGCCTGGTCTGCCAACCTGGAAACCTCTCTATGTTTCATGTGACATTTTGGCCTCTAACATTTCCAACCACAAAATATGCACTTGAATTGCAACCTCTGCCTTGGTAGAGATTTTACTGTAAGGTTCCTTTCCTGCTGTGAATAGAACCTCCTCCCTTCTTCCTCTCCCTCCTTTTCCAGACTCACAAATGCCTGGGGTGGGTTGTATTTTGAAGGCAAATTCATGCAGGCATAACTGACCCATTAATGCATGTGACTTCATTGTACCTGGTAGTAGATATTTCTTTAACTCTTATTCTATTCATATTTCATTTTTATATAGTATATAATTTAAATGTTAGAAGAAGAGATTTAATACTAGTGATCAAGAGTCCATTCCCTATTCTTGTGGGGGTCCAGCTCTCTCCCTAATATTCCAAGGGACTCTTTTTCTTAGAATCCCCTCTCACTCGGAGTTTAGATATCTACAGACACAGATTTCACATGTATCTCACAGTTGTGGCAGGTCTCTTCCCTTCTCCTCTCCTAATAAGGAACTTAGCCCCATTCATAATTTTATACAAATCATTACATAGCCCCATGGTTCATTCCCTCCCCTCCTTCAGTCTTTATTCAAATGTCACCTTAGCAGAGAATTCTGTGACCATCCTTATCAAAATTACCCTCAGATCCTCCTCCCCCACTTTCCCTTCTGTAATTTTGCTGTAATTTTTTTTTCCCCATAGCACCATCTTCTTCTGGCACACTGTATGTTTGACATATATCTCATTTATTGACCGTCTTCCCCAACTGGATTATAAACTCCATACAGGCAGGGCTTTTTGTCAGTGTAATTCACTGCTGAGTCCCCAGCACCTAGAGTAGTGACTGGCATAATAAAGATGCTCAATAAATATTAGTTGAGTGAATAAACTGCCATGAGGCATTGGTGGCATGGCCGATTTGCTGAAAATGTGCTGTGATGGACTTGTCTACATCCTTGCTACTCACGAAGTGTCCTGGACCAGCAGCAGCAGCAAATGGCCTGGGAGTTTGCCAGCAGTACTGAATCCCAGGCCTCACACCAGACCTGCTGAATCAGACTCTGCATTTAAACAAGATCCGAGGACGATTCATACACACATTAAAGATAGAAAAGCACTGTTCTGGGGCGCCTGGGTGGCTCAGTCCGTTAAGCATCCAACGTTGGCTCAGGTCATGATCTCATGGCTCTCATCGGACTCTGTGCTGACAGCTCAGAGCCTGGAGTCTGCTTCAAATTCTGTGTTTCCCTCTGTCTCTGCCCCTCCCCCACTCATGCGCTCGCTCTCTCGCGCTCTCTCTCTCGCGCGCTCTCTCTCTCTCTCTCCTTCAAAAGTAAATAAACATTTAAAAAAAAAAAGAAAGAAAAGAAAAGAAAAGCACTGACCTGTATCACAACAATGCAAACAACTGAAACTTGGATCTTACACATCTCTGTTCTTAAAAGCCTTTCTTATAAGCAAGAAATAGGTTACAATAAGGCTCTGGGGAGGGAACCAGGTTGCCTGGGGAATGATGATGGTAGGAAGAAACTATTCCCTAGGAATCATTTTGTGCCTTTTGCATACAATTAGTATCTATTTAAAAGTGAGTAAATTGATTAGTTGTAAGATAGAGTACATAATTAAAAGCCTTCTGTTACTTCTCCTTGGACACCTCTCTGGGGCCTCCTTTCTCTGTAGGCTCTTGTCTTGCTGCTTACCATCCCCTACCCCAGCTCCCTCCCCAGATCAGTGTAAAGAATAGGTCTCTACAGGGGCACCTGGGTGGCTCAGTCAGTTGAGCCTCCGACTTCACCTCAGGTAGTGATCTCACGGTTCCGGTTCATGAGTTTGAGCACCACCCCCAACCCCGTCGGGCTCTGTGCTGACAGCTCAGAGCCTGGAGCCTGCTTCAGATTCTGTTTCCCCCTCTCTCTCCACCCCACCCCTGCTTGTGCTCTCTGTCTTTCAAAACTGAATAAACATTTAAAACTTTTTTTAAAAAAATAAAAATAAATAGAATAGGTCTCTATAGCTACCCACTTAGCAGGCAGGAAGGACTACAGAAACTTTGGGTTTTAAAGGACAAGTTCATTGCTTCTTTAGATTCATGTTAGGGGAAAGTGAACCAGAAATAAAGGAAACGGAAAACCCCGTGTTCAAACAAACATGGATGTAAATGACAAATGCAGCGTGGACAGCTTCACTCTCTCACACAGAACACACTTCAGACGTGTGTGTGTGCACACATGTACACATGTCAATGCTCCCCAAAAGCACCGTAAAAAGATGCGAGCTTGCATCCACTTCCCCATCATCTTCCTTCATCTCCCCTCAGAGAGGGTGCTGGTCAGGACCCAGCCCTCCATAATGGGCACCAGGGCCACCAGGAAGAGCGGGGGCAGCAGCAGGAAGTGCAATAGCTCCCCAGGGCGTCCTTGCCATGCGTGTACAAAGTCACAGCCACAGCCACCTGTGCCAGTCTCGTGTGCTGCTTCACCAGCCATGCCAGGCTCATCTGGTCCACCAGTTCCCGGGCTGGAAGGACCTGTCCGTGGCAGAGCTGTCTTCCTAGAACCCGTGCTGAATGCAGACAGCAGCCTCTCTTGTCCCCGCATGGAGAAGGACTCAGTGGGGTGCTCAGTGGCAGCTCCCCTTCCACTGTCACTTGCTACCTTCACCCATCCCCCCTCTCGTTCCACCACACAACTGGAGAGTGAGGAGTCTCTGTCCCTGCAGTAGGACCAGGGACTCAGCCAGGCACGCGGGACTCCAAAAAAGGAGGAAGCCAAAGAGGAGGAAGCCGCGTCTCAGCCAAGGAGCCAGACCAGCCAAGGCATGCGAACGTGAGAACACGGTGAATGACTCCTCCCAAGGGACAGTTGGGGCCCTGGGCGCCAGGAGACAACCCCGCTGGCCAACCTCTGCTGCCCACATGGATGGGACAACCTTCAGACCCGCCCAACACCCATCAGCTGAGGAGCTGGGACCCCACTGGCTCTAGTCAATTTGCTGAAAATCAAATCACTCAATGCCAGTTTGCCAAGTTTTCTGAGTTGGTGAGGACATTTTCAAAATTTCTGGGTTTTTGCCTCCACTGGCACTTAAAAAATTTTTTTAATGTTTATTTTCCAGAGAGAGAGACAAAGACAAAGCACAAGCGGGGGGAGGGGCGGGAGAAGGGCAGAGAGACAGGGAGACACAGAATCCAAAGCAGGCTCCAGTCTCTCAGCACAGAGCCCAATGTGGGGTTCGAACCCACGAACAGTGAGATCATGACCTGAGCCAAAGTCAGCCGCTTAACCGACTGAGCCACCCAGGTGCCCCGTCCACTGGCATTTTAAATGCAAAGGGTTAGATTTCCCTTAAATGCAATCCCCTGCTTTCCCTATTTGTGCAAATTTACTTGTTCTCCAGCTCCACAGGTATACAAATACCTCCACTGGGTCAAGGACAGACATCACTCACTTCACAAGTGGGAACAGAGGTGCTGCAGGGACAGGACCCAGAGTGGGGTGCAGGGCAGACTACAACTTAGAAAATACCCAGGGATTTTTTTTTATTTTTTTAGTGTTTATTTATTATTGAGAGACAGAGAGAGAGAGAGAGAGAGAGAGAGAGAGAAAGAGAGAGAGTATAAGCATGGGAGGGGCAGAGAGAGAGGGAGACACAGAATCCAAAGCTGGGTCCAGGCTCTGAGTGGTCAGCACAGGGCCTGACATGGGGCTCGAACTCACAAACTGCAAGATCATGACCTGAGCCGAAGTCGGACGCTCAACCAACTGAGCCACCCAGGCGCCCCAGTACCCAGGGATTTTTAAACAGCAGCTATCCAGGGGTTGGAATTCTTTCTTTCTAACAGGTGACTTCTTCTTTCTTCCTCACACGTCTGTGTACTGCCATAATTGTTCACAATGACTTACTTCTGTGATGAGTAAAAGTAATTCTGGCAGCTCCTTTTTTTTAAATAAAAACATATATCAAAGGCCAACGATGTTATAAGGGGTGGCTCCATCCTCGGTGCATAATCATTGCACAATCCCTAAGAATTCCTTCATCTGTCATCTTCTTTTTAGTTGAATTATAATTGACACACAATATCACATCAGCTTCAGGTATACAATATTTTTGACATCTTTAACAAAGTATTTCTGGGGGCGCCTGGGTGGCTCAGTCATTGACCATCCAACTTCAGCTCAAGTCATGATCTCACGGTTGGTGGGTTCGAGCCCCACTGTCAGGCTCTATGCTGGCAGCTGGGAGCCTGGAGCCTGCTTTGGATTCTGTGTCTCCCTCTCTCTCTGCCCCACCCCCCTCCCTCTCTTTCTCTCTCTCTCTCTCTCAAAAATAAACATTAAAAAAAATAAAAAATAAAAGACCAACAAAATATTTCCGGTATCCCATACATGTTCCCTGTGCTTTTTTCCTTCACACATTGTCTCTGACTACCTAGAACATGGTGAATGAAAATGTGTCCCTCCCGGCCCACCTGGTGAGCTCCCTCCTTGGCCCAACTTTATTACTTTATGAAACCTCCCCCTCTGTTACTCTTGTTGTGCCAGAAGAGTCACATTTTTTCTATTTCCCGTGATCTTTGTAAACAGAAGCCGAACGCAACAGAACAGTTGTTCTGAAACTTTTTCCAAGGCAACCAATTCTTCTCTGGAATGCAGGCCTTCACAGAAGTGGTGGCCAAATGGAAGGAGAGTGGGGCCTGTACTCCCCACTCCCAGGAAGCGCCCAGGCTACTCCCCCCCCTCCCAGTGCCATTGCTCCCTCTGCCCAGAGGGAGGCACCGGCACTCGCTCCCTCTCAGGGTCTGAAAACGACTGCTTAAGTCATCACCATCCATTATTCTAGTACCTGCACAGACGCTACCCTGAGTTGTGGCCCAACCTGAACCGGTGGGTGTCGGCAGCGCCACCGTGCGATAGCTTCACGTGGCTGTCCATCACCTGACACCGAAGTCTGGAAGTGCCATATAAACGCCTGCAAATGGTGTCACCGCGGCCCGCCTCGGCAGCGGTTCACGAGTCGAAAGCCTCCAAGCGGAGGGCTGCATGCAGGGCTGCATGCGGAGGAGTTGTCTTCTCACAAAGCAGCTGTGCCAGAACCACCCCCATTTCTCCTCTGGCCAAGCGGGGGCCCCTGTGTCCTACCTTCCATCTCTTTCTGCTGGAGAAGTGCGGAGGCTCTGTCAAAGCCTCTGCGAAGTAGAAGGCCTGACTGACACACTTTAGACATCAGATTTTAAGTCTCACCAGCAACTGTTTCGAGACACTGAAATACGCAACCCCAGGGCAAACGGGCTTCTTCTCAGGTGGTGGTGTTTTTAGAAAGGGAAAGAGCTCTCTGGGTCTTTGTGGCTCCCTAAAGGGGAACAGCTGGGGTGCCCTCTTGAGGTCTCTACAGGTCAGGGCTTCCAGTTTGTCTGACGTGTTCCTCATACGCTGCACAGGGCTGGACATCCGTGGTCACCACACCACCTTCCTGGGGCTCGCAGGGCCTGGGGACCAACCAGCTTTGGTGGGGACGTGGGCTATGACAGGTGTTTCAGGGGCTGGTGTCTGAGGAGAGCCCTCCTCTGCCTGGGCCACTAGCTGTCCATTCATTTGCTCAGCTGACATCCCCTGACACTGCTCTGAAGTCCTGATGGGTCCTGTGGGTCAGGGTCCCTGGGGTAAACCCATCAAGCCAGACTGTGGATGCTCACTGCCCCTGCCCTTCCTGTCATCTTGTGAGCATCAGTAGCAAACTCGTGTTAAACTGAGGATGAAAATTTCCTTTTCAACCAACCCTTCTTCCCACGAAGTTCCCTTGCCAGGGAGGACGATACCGTCAGCACATCCGTTCCTGGGCCAAATCCTCCATCTCACCACACCTGGCCCTGTACTTCGTTCTCTGCCTTTGGCCCTGTACTTCGTTCTCTGCCTTTAGCCCTGTGCCAATCCTGCTATTTGGCTTCCCTATCTGACCCTCATGATCCCCCTACTGGCAGCCAGGGCTCTGGGCCAAGTCCAGTTTTCCCCATCCTCATCATCCTTCATCTCCAACCAGCCTCCCCACTCCCCCTGGGCATTCGGCAGAATATCTCATTAATGGAAACCCTTCGCCACACTGCCCAGACTTCCCCCTGCCTTTCACTTCCAACCAGCTCCAGGAATCCTACCTCAGCCAGAGTGCCTTTCTAACTAACGTGTGCCAGGCCCAGAGCTGCGGGGTTCACGTGTTCTGATCGGATCCTGTGAGGGAGATACCAGTTTCACAGAAAGGAAACAGGGACTTGACTCCCGAAAGTTAAATAACTCGGCTAGCTGACAGCAGAACTGGAGCTCCAAGGGGCTAGGACAATAACTTCTTTAGGGCACACACATGCTTCATCCTACACATGAAGGCTATGATTGCTCTTTCCCACTACCCAACCAGGTCATAAAATTCCATCCTCACTTTATCCCACATTGTTTATACAAAAGACAGATCTGCAGGTACATGTATCTGCTCTCTATCCTGACACTCTTCTTTCCCTTGTGCCCCTGAGCTCTGTGGGAATGCCCAGTTGCTGATGGCAGCAATGGGGAGGAACCGGGGAGAGGTCTGATCTTATTCTGTATACCACTTGGTACTAAGATAAGCTCAGCCAAGAACGGGGCCAGGGGCTGATTCCAGTCTACTCGGATCCAGATTTGCCCCAGAATTGGTCCCGAATGCAATTCATTTCCAGAAAAGAATAACCGGGGCTTGGTTGCCTCACTTTAAACAAAGAAGACAGAGGCTGGTGACACTTTTGTTTCTCTCTTTGGAGCCACTTCAAACATAGGGTCAGCAGGGTGGCTGGGCGGCTCAGTCAGTTAGGCATCTTGATTTTGGCTCATGTTATGATCTCACGGTTCGTGAGTTCAAGCCTAACGTCTGGCTCTGCACTGATAACACGGAAGCCGCTTGGGGTTCTCTCTCTCTCCCTCTCTCTCTCTACCCCTCCCCTGCTCACACACACAACTCTTTCTCTCTCTCAAAATAAATAAATAAACTTAAAAAAAAAAAAAAAAAACATGGGGTCAGCAAAATGCCAACCATGAGTAGACCAGTGGAAACCACATTTGTGTTTAAATCCTGCTTCGGGTTGCCTGAGTTCTTGAGGCTCTGGTCCATCTCAGTGACATTGCCAGGCCCCTCTGTGGAATCCCACAATGCCAGCCAACAGCTATGCTTCCACTCTCCTTCTCCAGGTCTCCTCCTGCTCCCCAAGGCTCAGAGGGAAGCCCCTGGAGTCAGGGCTCCCACTCTCAGACCTTCTCCACGGAGGCCCACTCAGGTCCCTGGCCACAAAGAAACAACTTTTAGCCCTGAGACTGAAAAAAAAAAAAGTTTTAATAAATACAAAAATCTCCAATAATGACTCTGCTCAGCTCAGGGGCAGCAGGAGTGAAGTGGAGGGACCCTTGGTGCTGAGTGAGGATAAATTAAAAATCCCAATAAGCCAGTGACATTATGTACAGAAAGAAAGGGGTTGGGCTTCTAAGGCAGAGGCTGGAGGGTGACTGGGCAGGAGTCAGAATGGCCGTGGCCTTGGCCTGCCCTGGCTGCCCCTTCCCCTTGTGGAATTGTGGTTCCCAGAGGTAGTGGGGGGAGGGAGAAGAGGCAGAAAAGAGCCGAAGGCACTTGATTTCCCACAGGAGGATGCAGGGCCCTTGGCGCCACTCCTTCTCCCAGCCCAGGCCCCGTCCTCTTGGTCATGTGGCCTTCTGGCTGCTCCCTAGGAGCCTTCGGCTTCTTTCTCAGGCTCTGGAACTGTCCTGGTCTCTGGGGCTGCTGGAGACAAAAGGGAATACATTTTGGAGAGAGAGGAAATTGGGCGGCACGGAGGACACAGCGGAGCATCTCTGTTCTAGGCCCAGAAAGGTCAGAACTTTTAAACAAGTCAGCACACACAATCTGTGTGACTCAGTCACCCGTGAAGCAGATGGCACTGCTCCTGGCAGGCAGCAGGTGCCCCCTTCCCTCCCGGGGTGCCCCACATACAGCCCCCTCACTTACATCGCCGGGCTGAGCAGTGGGAGCAGCAGCGACTCTCCTTCCCTGGACCACAGGACAGTGGCAGTGAACAGTCATCCCGCTCACAGTGGGGCACCCCTGCCTAGTGCCAGACAGAGTAGATTTTGAGGGTACCCAGAGGCACAGGGGAACAGCAGCCTCCAGCCTCTTCAGGGAAGCCCACTCCCAGGAGCCTACCCTCCCTGGAAAGGTCTCCCCACTCTAGGCCAGGTCCCCAATGCCCATCTCACACAGAGCCCATTCCCCACTTACTCCACATCTGCAGGTGATACAGCTCATCTCCCCAAAGGGAGGCACCGAGGGGTGCCAGCTCTGGCTCTCTGGGAACCACTGCCCTGCAAAACGGCAGCCCCGGGGCCCATCGGCCTGCATGGGGTCCCCCAATTGGGGGTGGGCCCCTGACCCCACTGTTGGGAGGAAGGAAGAGATCAGCAGATGTGAGCTCTGTAAGGGCCACCCAGGTTTTATTTGTTTTTGAATCTCCAACACCTAGCAGTTTCTGGCACTTAGTAGGTGACAAATTTGGATGAGAGGATGGATGGATGGATGGATGGATGGATGGATGGATGGATGGATGGGAGGGAGGGAGAAAGAAAGGGAGGGAGGGGTAGGAATTGGAACCCATCATAGCCCACTAATAAATACATGCACATTCTTTCCAGTGCGTTTAGAGCCCTAGCTCCTAGGCACAGAGCAGTGCTCAGTGAACGCTGAATTAGCTGAGAAGTTCCTTCCATCCACCTTCACTATGCACCCCCTCACCCATGACAAGCCAGTGAAGCACCTCAACTGCCCCAAGAGGCCTCAGTGCCCACCCCCTCACCTGGACACTGTTTGCAGCAGTCAGTGGGGTTGGCACGGACAGGCTGGGCACAGGCCAGCCGAGGACACTGCACCTTCTCACAGTGCACCTCTCCAGTGCCCCCCTGTAGGGATCCATTGAGGAATGGGTGTCAGAAAGGAAGGGAGCCTCCTGCTTCCTCCCTCTCCTTTCCATCCCTCCAATGTCGTATTTCCATGGCCTTTCACTCAGAGGCCCTGGGCTGGTGCTTTATATACCTGAACTCAAATGCTCACGGTAGCCCTGCAACATAACTGCTATGGTATCTGCTTGCAGGAGTGGAAAGGGAAGTTCAGGGAGGTACAGAAAGTGCCAGGGCTATGTGGAGCTGGTCAGCTGGCAGAGCCAGAATTCACACCCACATCAGCCCTTCCCTTTTCCTGCAGGAAGCTGATTCTCAAAGCTCAAAGGACTTTTCAGTGTTTTAATCCTTGAGCCTCCCTCACCAAGGCTGGGCTTTTCCCTCTGGCAGCCCCCTCCCCACCTCTGCAGACCCTGCTGGGTTATGGCACCAGAGAGGATTGGGCAGCCATACCTTGCAGGTGCAGACAGCACACTTAATTAAGCCAAAGGGGGGCACGACAGGGTGCCACCGGGTACCCGCTGCCCGCCAGCTCCGGTCACCATCAAAATAGCAGCCTGGGGGACAGGGAGGAAGGGGGGGGGGGGGACAGTGCCCAGCTGCCGTGAGTATTGAGCTCATTGGCTGGGCCCACAATTAAGGCTGGAGTCTCAGGCCAACCCCATACTAGTCTAACACCAGGACCCATTTGTGGACCAGTGACTCTAATGAAGCCTATCAGGTGTCATTCAGAACCTGTGCCCTTCAGTCTCCCCCCCCCCCATATATATTCTCACCCTTTTGTGCCCCTCCTGGTCCCACCCAACAGCTCCCCTGGATTCCTCATCCCTGCACACAGACTTCCAGCTCACCCTCTCCAGGGTCTCTGCTCCGTGACAGCCCCGACAGGTCTCTGACATCTTGCTTCTCTGTGGAGCCAAAGAAATAGTGAAGGCAGAGGATGGCGGCCCCCCTTACCTCCCTAGAGGCCTCAGCCCCTACAGTGGACCTTCCACTACCCTCTCCCACTGGGACAGGTCACTCACCGGGGCACACAGGACAGCACTGGTCTGGTGCCTGCACTGGGCTCGGACAGCTGGGCGGCGGGCACACCACGGGGTCACAAATCACTGTGCGTCTCTGCAAAGAGAGATGGGGTGGTTGGCTGGGACCCTTGCCCCAGAATCCAGACCCCAGTGCACGCTTCCGCAGGAGCATCCTACCTGACAGGTGCAAAGCGAGCAGAGCGGGTCGTAGTTAGGCGCCCAGCGAGCCCCATGGGGGCGCTGCTGCCCCTCAAAGAAGCAGGTGTTGGGGTCTCGCGGCCGCCCGGGGCCGCCGGGTTTGGCTGGCGCAGGGGCGTCCTGGCCAAGCACAGCCGGCAGCGCGGGCAGTGCGGCGGCCGCTGAGTCCGGCGCCCACGCTCCTTCGGCCCCCGCCGCCGCCAGGCGCAGGCCGCCCACCTCGCACTGGTTGGCGATGTGCACCTGGGAGGAGAGGAGAGTTGAGGCAGCAGCCGGGCTCCCTCGGCGTCTCCACCAGCCTCGGCCAGCCCACCTGCCTGAGACACCTCGACCCCTGAGCACCCCTGCGTCCCAGGAGGATGCTATTAGCACCAGCAGTCACCCCAGCGACCAGAGACAGGGTGGTCTGCTGCCAGCCTCGTCATGTACCTTGTCTGGCTTTATCCTCCCAACCAGCCAGGGAATCTGATACTACCCCCCCCCCACCCCCCCAGGGCTCAGAGAGAGCAAAGTGACTCAGGCAAGAGCACACAGTGCCGGCTCAACTCTGAAACATCCCCAGCGGCCCACACTGCCTGCCTACCTGCCCCCGGAGCTCCCCGTGGGGGCTACCCTTGGTGGTGATCAGCAGGGAGGCAGTGCCCTGAGCCAGGTGCCGCAGCAGCTCAGGCTCCAGGTCCTTCACCACGCCCTGGGCCTGTAAGAGCCGGGATATGGGATGGGAACAAGGCCGTCCAGGGCTGCACCTACCCTTCTTAATTCACAGATGAGAAACCGAGACCCAAGGAGGTTAAGTAAAGTCTTCAAGGAAGTGAGCCCATTAATGGTGGTGTGGAGCTCAGAGAGCCAGGCCTCTCTGACTCCAAGTCCACCCCATTTGAGGGGTTTTGCTCCACCCCACCTGCTCCTTTGGAGGTTCAGGATGTTACATGCTATCCAAGAGATCCCACCAGAGAAGGACACAGGAAGGAGAATGGAAAACAAAAGTCTGAGTCAGATTCATACCCAGGTCTGTCTGACTCCCGAGCCCATGTCAGCTCTGCCATACCAAGCTACCTGCTCTCTGCTTTCCCCGCCACAGGCCCACACAGCCCTTCGTGCTAAAAAGCAGATACTTTCAAAGCTGCCTCCACCATCATGTCCTCACCTCTGGGCCATAGAATCCCTTCAGCAGCCGCCGGGGCCCTGGCATCCCAGGAGGCCCTAGGAGGTGGGCAGTGACTGTGCCCTGTTCTGAGCCACCAAGCCCAGCCAGCAGCACTTCATAGTGCAGGTGACAGTGGGTATCCAGCGAGAGCCAGGCATGTCCTGCTGCCTGGCTCTGCACAGGGGGCAACACCAGGGCTCCTGCCAGGGGCACGGGCAGTGCTGGATCCAGACAGAGCACAGGTGACAGATGAAAAGGTGGCCTGGAGCAGCCCGGTATTCCCCATCTCCCCGGCCTCCCCCAACATGCATTCCACAAATCGGCCGACACTGTCCATAGGCCCAGGGCAGGGTGGAGGGGGAGGCAAGCAGCAAGTTTTAGACCCCTGCACCATGGCAACAGAGAAGGTCTCCCAGCAGGGCCACCCCTTACATCCCCACCTTCTCCAGATGCCAACCTCGAGCTCAGGCACAGAGAAAGACACACCAGGCTCTGGCACCATGCTCACATGCTTGAGTCACAGATCACAGGACACCAAAGGGCAGGCAGATCCCAGGGCACTCACTGTCGTGGCGGGTGCTGTGTCCACTATAGGGCAGGGCAGCCACATGCCCCCTCAGTTCTCCATCTGGGAAGTCCTTGGTGCCCACATTCAGGAACAGCTCATTCTGCAGCAGCATATGAGCCCCTCGGGCACCCAGTCCAGGGCAGACACCCACAGCCTGGGGGACAGGGAAGGATGCCAGACTTAGATGCCCTAGCTGCAGTCTGCCAGATTCCAGACGAACCCCTCCTCAGCTTTCACATAAGCCCAAGGTTCCGAATGTCTTCCATGTTTTCTTACACCCAACACACTTCTACACATGCATAACACTGGATAAGAACCTTGAAAGCCCAGGTTCCAGTCCCTTCTCTGCCATTTCCTACCTATGCAACAATCTTGAGGAGTTATTTAACCTGTCTGATCCTTCGCTTCATTATCTATAAAATGGGAACTGTAAGGGCCAAAAATAATATAAGTAAGGCAACCAGTGCACTATGTAGCATGTAGAAAGGCTCAGTAAGGGGTACCTGGGTGGCTCAGTTGTTTAAGCCTCCGACTCTTGATTTGAGCTCAGGTCATGATCTCATGGTTTACGAGTTTGAGCCCCACATCCAGCCCCCCTACAAGCCCCACATCGGGCCCCACATCAAACCCCACGTCAAGCCCCACACTGGGTTCCATGCCAATGGGATTCTGTCTCCCTCTCTCAGCCCTTCTCCTGCTCTCTCTCTGTCTCTCTCTCCCTCAAATAAAAAATTTTTCAAAAACTTTTTTAAAAATTTAAAAATGTTAACTATAGGGAAAAAAAAAAGAAGCATTCAGTAAGTGGCAGCCATTGCTATCACATTTATAATTATATGGTCTCCCTGTCCAACTCCTCCTCCCATTTGATGTGAGCTTGCTGAGGACAGGGGCCACACCTGATTTTCTTTGTATTCCAGTCTCTAGCCCGAAGCTCACTAAAAACATGTCCAGTGAGTCAATGTGTCAGTGAGACAATCTGTTAGTGAGTGAATGATTCTGAACATCTCTGCTCATCCAACCTGGCTTCCCACAGCCCTGCATTGTTAGCTCTGGGGTGTGGCCCCTGTGGCCTGGCTCTGCCTGAAGTACTCACTGTGTGTCCTCCCAGCTGGGGTCCAGCCATGCGGCACAGGATGGTACGCTGGTTCCTCCGCTGAGGCTTGGTCTCCAGTGTCATGGCCACCACCTCACTGCCTGTACCTACCACTTGTACCTGGTGGGCAGGGTTGGGGAGGGCAAAGTGAAGTGGCAGAGAAGGCCTGGGGCCTGAACCATGAAGGCCAAAGCCCGACCCCGGCCTGCTGCCCTCCCACCTCCTGCAGCCCCTGACTCTTACCTGGTAGATCAGGGAGCCATTTCCTAGTAGTGTAAGGCTAGCTGAGCCGGCTGCACCCGTCTGAACTGGGATCAGGGCATCGGCCCCGCAAAGGACGCTTTGCAGGACTGCAGAGGGGCGAGATAGGTGGAGGCCGGCTTGTCCTACAGCCATTCATAGGCCCAGCCCACAGGATGCCTCCCATACCCACCCCGGCCACTTGTCTGTGCCTCTTGGTTGTGTGTGCCCAGGGTGCCAGGCCCCACCCTGCCTCACCATCGCAGCTCTGCCTGGCAGCAATGTGTCCACTGATGCGCAGCCCTGGCCCACCTGCCCTCTCCAGGGCCATCGTCAGCTCCCCCTGCACCAGCCAGTCCATCTCCTGGGCTGTCAGGTTGGGCAGCACCTCGGCAAAGCCTGGCTCCTGGAGGGAGAGCAAGGAATGGTGGGGGCAGCAAGAGGCCGGAGCAGGTGGCAGCAAGAGCCAGACCCTCACTCACCTGGACCGAGGCATTGGCGTAGAGCTCTCTCAGCAGCTGCCCCTGATGTAGAATCTGGAGCCGCAAGGGAACCTGGCTTGGCCCTGCAACAGCCATCCATATGGATGCCTCTGACAGACAGGTGCTCTGCCTCCTCTCCTCACTTGCCCTGCCCCCTCCCACTTACCCCCACTCCTGGGTTCCAGCAGCCCACGGAAGAGCAGCAAAAAATGCAAGGAGTCCTCTGTGTCACTGAGAGTGAGTAGGGTGATGCCCCCTGTGCCAGGCTGTGGGGGGCCTTCCAGAGTCAGAATGGCACTGAAGGTCTCTGGGGGAAGGAAGACCATGAGAGCCCATCAGAAAGTCCCCTCTTCAGCCCACTCCATTCCTGGGGATAGAGAAGACTCAGAACTTCATGTCCAGGGGCCATCTGCTCCCCTCACCTGCAGCCAGGGCCCGGTGCCGGATGAGAGGCCCCCAGACCTCCCCTGAAGGGTTAGTGGGTGTCACAAGTGCCACATGTAGCTGTTCTGCCCTAAGGAGCCGCAGAGACAACCGAGGCACTGCCCGCCACACCCCACAGACCTGGAGCAGAGAGACAAGAAGGTCCTACTCAGACAGTATGTAAGACAGGCCAGCTGAGAGGCCTAGCTCTGGTGAGGAAGGAGTACAAAGGAGCCCTCAAGCCCTCCTAGGAAGCTGAAGAAGGGGCCTTAGAGCCAGAGGCTGGGGTCCAAATCCTGGCTCAACCACTTACTAGCTGTGTGACCTTGAGCAAATCACATTCTGCTACTGAGCCTCAGTTCCCTCATCTGTAAAATGGGCATCATAATGTCAGTGCTTTCCTCTCACTGGGCTGTTATGAGGACCAAAGGAGGCATTGCAGAGCACGCCCTCAGCATAGCGCCCAGACTGGAGAAGCACTCATAAATGGCATCATCTCACCAGGCCATCTTGACTGGGGGCCGCAGGGTGTTCAAACAGGACGCTGCCAGTGGAGTCTGAGAAGCGGATTCGAGTAGGGCGGTCCAGCCTGGGAATGAGGGTCTGGTGAGTATGGGCTCTGAGCCTAGGCCAGGAGCAGCTCCTCCAGCCTCTCCCAACTCTCCTTCCCCAGTCCCCAGCTGGCCCCCTCCTCCCACCTTCCCCTTTCTCACTGCCTGTAGGAGATGGAGAAACGCAAGCTAGAGCGCAGCAGAGACACTCGGGCCCGTGCCACGGCCTGCGACCTCGGCCCTGTCAGCAGCGCCACGAAGTCTGTGAGGAAAAGATGTCCCTAGTATCGTCACCCACTGGGGCAGCCCGGCCCCAATCACAACCCCAACTCCTGCCTGGCCCCTACCTACCGGTGTGGCCGTCTCCGCGCGTCCGATCTTCAGAGCCTGGTTCCCCGCGGTCGCTGTAGCTGCGGTGCTCTGGATCCCGCGGATACTCAAAGGCCAGGCCTGTAGGCTGCCTCTCCGGACCGCTGCGCTCTAAGCCAGGAGTGGGAAACACGGGCTTCAGCTGGGCACCGAGAAGGCAGTCGGCGGTTTCATCTGCTCCGTCCGCCCCATCCATCCTTGTGGCTCAGAACCAAGTACCACTGCCCTGCCGCCCTCCCCTCACCGCGGAGCGGGCCTTACCCTGGGGACAGGTCTGGCAGCAGTGTCCCGGCAACTGCCGCGGCTGCACGCAGGCCAGGGTTGGGCACTCAGGTTTGATGTTCTTGCAGCTGACCCTGCCCGGGCCCCTTGAGCGGCGACCCCACTGAGGCTGCTTGCAGAGAAGATGCAAAAACCAAGTGAGTGAAAGATGCCAATTGGTGAGACCCAGGGCGAGCAGGGAGAGTCAGGACCAGAGCAAGGTCATCCCATGGAGTCAGACCACTCTGCTTCTTACAAGCTGTGTGACCCTAGACAATTTATTTAACGTCTCTGGGACTTAGGGTCCCTATCTGGAAAATGGGGGAAATAATAGTGTGTATCTAGCAGGGTTGTTCTAGGAGTTAAGTGAGAGACAGACGAAACCCTTGGCAAAGAGCCTGACACATAGTGGGTGATGGATAACAGTCAGCACCTGAGACTTGAAGGGGGCACTGCCTCCCACCAGGAGAAAAAAAAAAAAAAAAGAAAAGAAAAAATATATATATATATATCCCAAATACCTGCAGACTCGCTTCTTTATCCTCAGCGGCTCCGAGTGCACCCCGACATCCCGGGACGCGAGCGCTCCCCCACCCGCAAGGGCCCCGGGCTACGGCCGCTTGGTCCACTCACCGCCTCACAGGCGCACAGCACGCAGCGCATCACCCCGAAGGGCTCCCCCAGGTCCGGGTGCCACGTCTCGTCCAAGGCATAGACCTTCCCGCCGAAGGAGCAGCCTGCGGGGACGGGCTTGGCTGGCGGCCGCTGTCCCGCTCCTGCGGTGTGCCCGCCCCGGGCGCTGCCGGCCGGGCCCTGGGTCCCCCGGCACGACGCGCCTCGCGACCCGCGCCCACCCCTCCAGGCAGCCTGCCGAGCTGAGCCACCTGCGCCCGGCGCCCCCTCCGGGCGGGAGCAGACTTGCCCCGAGCCGGACTCTGCCTGCGCGTCCCTCTAGGCGCCCACCTACCTGCCGCTCCCCGAATGGGCAGCGGCTCCTTCTCGGACCGGATGGGCAGCGCGGGCGGCTCGGGGCCGGCGCCGTGGGCCGGCCGGCAGCCGAGCAGAAGCAGCCCGAGGAGCAGCAGCGGGGCCGGCGGGGCCGGGAGGCTCGGCATGACGCGAACGGGACAGCTGGGGAGGCGGGAGGGAGGAGGGAGCAGGAGCAGGAGGAGGGAGGTGGGAGGAGGGCCGGGCCGGGGGCGGTACGGCGGGAGGGGGCCGGGGCCAGGGCCCGGGCAGTGCGGCGAGGGGCTCGTCGGGCGGCGGGAGTCGGCGCCGGGCCGGGCCGGGCGGGGCGGGAGGAGCGGCCGGGAGGAGCGCGGGCGGGCGGGCGCTGACCCGGGCCGTACGCGCCTCTAGTGCCCTGGGCGCCGGCTCTGGCCCGTTTTATGCCCCGCGCCCGGCGCCCCGGCCGGGGGCCTCCTCCTCAGCAAACGGGGCGGCGGCGGCGGCTCGGCGAGGGGCCGGGCTGAGCCCGGGGGGTCCGGCCCAGCAGCAGCGGCCCGGATCGCGAGTGGGGGAGGGGAGGGAGGGGCTGGGACGGGGCAGGGGAGGAGGGAGGGGCTGCAGGGGAAGGGGGAGCGGAGGGGGGAGGGGGAGGGGAGAGACCAGGGGGCGCGAAGAGGGGAGGAGAGGCGGGTCTGGAGCCCCCCGCTGCCGGAGGCCACAGGGCGGCTGCACCGGGAGGTGCGTGTCCAGCCCGGGACGGGAGCCCCAGGCCAGGGAGGGGCAGAGGCTGGGCCTGAGGCCTGGGCCGGCCACTGGGCTAGTACTCGGTAACTGCCGGAAGGATGAAGACTTGTCTTTTAAGGATGACAACGTGCACCAAAGGCCGGTCAACTGATCTCCCCTACTGTGGGCCCACAGCACCTCTCAAACCCCACACTACCCACACTCTCTGTCTAGCTTGTGTCCCTATCTCTTCTCTGAGGTCTGTCCTCATTCTACTGGTCCCCAGGAAGTCCCATTTCAGAGTCCCATTTCTGTCTGGTGACAGTGTTTCCCTCCCTACGGTAACCTGTCCGGAGGCCCATCTAACCATCCTCATCCCCAGCCTCACATCCTTTCTCACCTTCTTCCTTCACGCGGGGGACCCTCTGCCTCTCCACCCCACCCCCAACCTCCTTTGTCTTGGTTTCCTGGTCTTGACTGCCTCCCTGTCCCCTCCCACACCCATTCACCCACCATCCTCCCAACCATCCCAGCACCCTCCTTCCTAATCTTGGGAGGCATCTCATCTGGCTGAACTGGAGAATTCCGGGATCTAGGCCATCCTCCTTAGCTGACAGCCCCATCCTTGGGAGGAGGAGCAGAAGGGGAAGAACTGAGGTGGGGGTGATGGGAACAAGGTCAGGCCAGGAGGCCCCTGAGGACAGAGACTGTGAGGAGACTGGGATTGAGGGGAAAGCAAAGGAACTAGAGCCAGGGCCGAAGGAAGAGGGGGGCCAGCAGGAGGTATTTGCGGGGGAGGTTCAGCAGCTGTCTTCCCTAAGACAGGGACACATGGGCCTGGTTATTCTTCTTGTCACATATGGAGTGGTAGGAGATGGAAGAGGGAGAAAGACAGGGCAAGTGCAGGAGAGCTTGGGCACAGAGTTAAGTGGCCTTAGCTGTCTGAGCTGCTGGGCCCTGAGCTCAGCCTCACCCCCACCCCCTCCCTACCACCACCACCACAAACAGCCCTCACCGTGCAGTCCTCTCAAATTGTCCAAACGCTTTCCCCACAACACTGACCAATGACAGCGTCATTCTCTAAAATGGGCAATACCCACATTCCCACTGGGAAAGGGGAAATAAGACATGACTCCGAGAGGGTTATAGGAAAGAAAAGCAGAAAAGCAAGAGCCCTAATGGATTTCAACAGCAGGTGAAAAGAAATTTAGCCAGTCAAGAACTGAAAAACCCACCAATATATCTAAAACCAGCACCAGACCTTTGTGACTCTTCCCCAGGAACAAAAATGTCCTGCCCGATTCCTCCTAGAAAAAAACCCTGTTCCCCTCTCATCTCCTTCCCCAGCCAGGTCCCAGGTTTCCCATCTCCTAGAAAAAGATGGATCCCTCTGTTCAAATCCTCTGTGTGGTGTGCGTGGGTGGAAGAGCTGGGCTCCGCTGGTGGACCATGGTCCAGGCAGGGGCTCCATGTTCAGTGCGGGTGGGAGGAGAAGGCGTCACTTCCGGGGGCCTTCGCCAGTGTCTGGTAGCTCCCTGCTCTCTGATTGGGCAGAAGTGGCCTGGGCAGGCGTGTGACCCTACTGCTGTGGAGGGGCTGTGCCCCAACACTACATGTCTTCCTACCCATCTGCACCCCAGAGGGCTGCCTGCTGTGCACCTGGGTCCTGGAGCCCTTCTCCACCCGGTGAGTGGCAAGCAGGTTTTGGAGTTAAGTGAGGGTAGGAAGGACAGGAAAGAGGAATTGGGCTTTCAGCTGGGGGAGGGGCAGGCAAACTGGAACCTACAGGCACTGACCTTTGTCGAGAAGAGTGTAGCCTTCCCAGAATGGGAGGAGCAGGACAGAGCAGGGGTAGGGGGTGGGGTGCTGGGTTCTGAGGGACTGATCTCAGACTTGGAGGAATATAGCAGTCCTGGCGGGTCCTAAGGAAAGGGGGCATGTGCTCAGGGAGAAAATAAGAAAGGTGGCACATTTAGGGCTTAGGACACATAACATCAAGCTGGACACAGATCCAATCCCCATTCTTACCCAGCCATTCCTAGTTAGCTTAAGGTTCTGAATTGTGGGACCGGAGAAGCTGGGACGAAGGAGAGGGTAATGGGAGGAGGGCTCATGCATGTTGACAGACCTACAGGAAATCCCAATATTGAATCAGGTGCAGGCCTCTTTGCACTACTCGTCAAAGAAGGAGGAGGCCATGTGGGGGGTCCTGCAAAGGAACTGGAAGGGTTCTGCAAAGGGGGCAGGGAGGAAGATATGGGCTATGAGATGGATACGGTGGGTGTCCAAGGCGAGGTAAGCCATGTAAGGTGGGTACCTCACTCAGCAGGTGCCCATTCCTGGGCATCTTGCCTCAGGTGGCAAGTCCCAAGACTGTTAGCCCATCTCTTCACCTTGGATAACCCAATATTTCAGAACTGGGAGTGTAAAGAAAAACTCCAAGAGGCTTTTGGGTGGGGGTAAATGGAAAGAGAATGATAGGTTCATTGCTCCCATACCGCCTTCTCATAATCTTGTAATCACCAACCCCTAGTAGTCCAGTTTTGTTTTCGCCCAGCTCACCTCCTCAGCCCCACTCCCAAGCCACCCCTCAACACATTGCACATGTTTACTAGCTCCTCACCTTGACCCTGTATCCAGCTTTCCAACCTCTTCTCCAGGGCTTATGCCACAATACTTCTGTTCCCTTTCCCTGTCCTAGATTGTCTCCAACCAAACAACCAAGGTTGCTCAGAATTTGAGGGCAGTTAAGATGTGTGTGTGTTTGTGTGTGTGTGTGTGTGTGTGTGTGTGTGTGTGTGTGTGTGTGTATACAGATTCTGTCCTGCTCTCAGCAGGGGGCTGGTGCCCCACAGCAGATTCACCAAGGAGCCTGACAAAAAGGAGACGCAATATGCTGCACTCACACGGAAACCTGGGAGCAGCCAGAGCTCTAGCAGTTCTAGGCTGGTCGGCGGCTCACACCCTCCCAGCAGCTGTTCCCCCCAGCCAGGCAGTCTTTTCCTTGACACCTGATTAAATGTTCATTATTCCTGTCACTTGCAGGATAGATTCCAGACCCTCTTCCTCAGCCCACCTGTGCCCCACAGTGCAAGAAGTGCAAGAGCCCAAGCCGCCTCCATGGCCCCAGGAAGGATTCAGGGGAGAGGCCCCATCCAGGGAGCCACTCCAACCAGACAGCGTGGCCAGAATGGAGCTGACTGGTAAGAACACACTGGAGGGACCTAGGGCTAAATCAGAACATGGTTAGAGAGGAAAGACAAAGGAGATGTGCTGCAGGGGTGGAGGGCTGAGGGAACCCAATCTCCTGGGAATAAGGCTTCTGAAAGGCAAATTCCTTGGATTTCAAGTCTGGGTCTTAAATGGGAATTCCTGGACCACCACCTGACAGTGATTTCTTCTTTTTCAACCTCACTTCTCATCTAAGAACTGCTCCTCGTGGTCATGCTTCTCCTAACTGCAAGACTGAATCTATGCCTTCCGGCTCCTCCAGCCTGTGACCCCCGTCTCCTAAATAAACTGCTTCGTGATTCCCATGTCCTTCACGGCAAATTGGTGAGAATCTCCCAGCACTCACCCCTTACCCATTAACTGGTTAGATGCCCTTACTCCCATCACTTCCTCTCACTCCATGATCCAAGCACTGTTGTCCCCATATTGTCTTTGGTGAGATCACTGCCTCCCAATCACCACTCCTTGACAAGGATTACGATTTGCAATCTAGCCCATTTTAAAAGCTCTAGCCTGGATATATATTGCTCATGGAAGTCTATCTTGGTCACGGGGTCATCGTACCCCCCCTTTATTTGAGTTCCCTTCTCCACCTCTCCACCACCCATCTTTTTCAATAGAGCCAGTGCCCAGACGTTAACCCTTTGTCCACACCTGTCCTGCTGCCTGCTGTGGACTTTAGCCTGGGAGAATGGAAAACCCAGAAGGTAAGAAAGTCATTCCTTCCTTTAGTTTCCCTAAATCCTGTCTTCTTCAGTTTTGTACTGCTTCCCATGGATTCTTTAAAATTCTTGAGCCCCCTAAGAATATCTCACTTTCAGCTTGGCCACCCTAACCTAATCTACATTCCACTATGATGTTGTCCTCTGGACAAGGTGACTTACAGTCCTAGTATGTTAAAATAGATTCAAAGCTGAACACCAAGGAAAGCTGGATAAAAGTCGCTTATGGCCATGCCTTTGACCTAGTCCCGTGCAACCTTCTTAAGTTAGCATGAAGAAGGAAGACTGATCTGTCATCCTCAGATGACACAAAACTGGGAAGCACCGCTAAAATAACAAAAGGCAGAATCAAGATTCAACTTGCTGAAAGGCTAGGTCAAAAACAAGGTAAAATTTAACAGAGATATATATAAAACTGTACATTTACTCAAAGTAATTAAATAAAGTCCTATTCCAGCTTCCAGGCCACGATGCCCCCACTTCCTTTATATAAACTTCTAGCCCTAGAACTTACTATGAAAAAGATCTGGGAGGACGGAGTTGACCTCAAACAGCAGCTATTTTAAAAGCTAGTGATTCTAGCTCGTTTTAGATGTCTAGCATCCACATTGTGGAAATACTCCTAAAAAACAGTAAATGGATTGCACTTAACGGTACTGGACTGAGTACCAGACATCCTCCTGAAGATAAATGCTAATTTATTCAGAGGGACCATATTAAACTAGCATGTGTCCAGAAGGAAGAAGCAACCTGAACAGTGAAAAGCTAGAAAACAGGTTATGTGAGGAATGGCTTAAAAAAGGGCGGTGAGGGGGGGTGCTGTCTGAGTAGTTTGGAGGAAAGTGGTAGTCTTGTGGTATGGTTGGAAGTGCTTTAGTCTGAGGCTCAGGAAACCTGGGAGGGAGCACGCCTTTTAAGATCAAGCTCTTCTATCCTCAAGATCCCCAGAATGCCCTCTCTTCCCTCAGGTCTTCCAGGGGGACTGGGCCAGGGATGAAGGGTGGTCCCTAGGGATGCCTTGCAGTTCTGTCTCTGCCATTTATCAGTAAGCCCCCTTCCTTCATTTTTATGATCTCTGTGATGGCCTTATCTCTACATTAAGTTTTAAAAAACCATATGACCCTAAGATTTTGTAGCAGAAAGAGTGAACTGGCAACACTAGAACCCAGAGGTAAAAGCTGTAACAGCTCAGATCTCAGCATATAAGGGGAAAAAAGAACTTTTCTGACTGAAATTAAGTGTGAGACCAGGCTGGGTTACTGGACACCGGAGTTACTCAAGTAGAGGCCGATGACCAATTGTCGGGAGACTCTGAAGGAATTCCTGTGCTGGGTGGGACTTTGGTCCTGTCCAATTCTCAGCTCCTATGATTCATCCCCCTGGCTACTCCTCGGGCTCCCCACCCACTACTAGCATGCCCTTTGAAGCGGGCCCTTCTCCCTCCCATCTCTTTTGCAGGAGCAGACCAAGGCACAGGACGTTCTGGGAGCCGCGACCCTTCTGCTGGAGGGAGTAATGGCAGCACGGGGACAACTGGGACCCACCTGCCTCTCATCCCTCCTGGGACAGCTTTCTGGACAGGTCCGCCTCCTCCTTGGGGCCCTGCAGGGCCTCCTAGGAACCCAGGTAAGTAAATCCTGAGTCAAGGGGACTACAGAGACTGTCCTTTGCTGACTTAGCCCCCTTGGAAGACCTGAGGGAAGAAAGGAGAATTCTGGGAATCTTGAGGGTAGCAGAGCTGACCTACTAAGGAGTGCTTTCCCCGAGCCATAAAGTCCGGGTGCTGGCACCTTATCTTTCCCTATAGACGAGAGAGACATGATATCTGGCCCAGATCTCTGGCCTCAGGCCCATCCTCTGCCCACAGCTTCCTCCACAGGGCAGGACCACAGCTCACAAGGATCCCAATGCCATATTCCTGAGCTTCCAACAACTGCTCCGAGGAAAGGTGCGCTTCCTGCTGATTGTAGTAGGGCCCACTCTCTGTGCCAAGCAGGCCCTGCCCACTACAGCTGGCCCAAGCAATACCTCTGTATTCCTCACACTACACAAGCTCCCAAACAGGACTTCTGGATTTTTGGAGACAGACTCCCGTGTCTCAGCCAGAACTACTGGCTTTGGACTTCTGAAGAGGCTGCAAGGATTCAGAGCCAAGATTCCTGGTCGGCTGAACCAAACCTCCAGGTACCTAGACCAAATCCCTGGACACGTGAACAGGACACACGGACCCTTGACTGGAACTCATGGACTCTTTCCTGGACCCTCACCCAGGGCTCTAGGAGCCCCAGACATCCTTCCAGGAACTTCAGACATGAGCTCCCTGCCACCCGACCTCTGGCCTGGATATTCTCCTTCCCCAACCCATCCTCCTACTGGGCAATACACACTCTTCTCTCCTTCACCCACCTCACCCACTCCCCCCGATCCAGCTCCAGCCTCCACTTCCTGACCCCTCTGTCACACCCAACTCTGCCAGTCCTCTTCTAATTGCACCCCACCCTCACTTCCAGAATCTGTCTCAGGAGGAGTAAGGTACTAGGGCCCTGCCAGCTTCAGCACTGTCTCCCATGTAAAGTTCCCTTACCCGGAGGGGAGGCCCTGGGAATCAAGTTATACCAGATTTCCTGCTTTCACCTGAAACCCAAAGCCCTGCTAAAGCGGGATACACAGGACAGAAAAGGGGATCATTTTTCACTGTATAATGTAAAACTTCAGAAGCTATTTTTTTAAGCTATCAATAATATTCACTAGAGCGTCTAGTTATCTTTGGTCTATTTTCCGCACAAATTTACAGCTTACTAATTCTCTACATGCTCTTTTTCATACGGTAATTATGCAAAGGGCTGGGCTGGCCTGGCTTCTGAACAGAGGTAGAGACTAACCTTATGTCAGAAAACAGAGAAAAAAGAGCTTTGATTTTTTTTCCTCAGAACTAAGGTTAGTGTCTTTATCCCCTTTACTATCATTCTCAATAGGGCTCTGATCTCCTTTTCTTAGGAGATCCTTACTCTTGAAAAATGAATGAGAAGTTGTCCCTCAGAAAGGCCGTCTCTACATAATCAACAAAACTGAGCCTATATAATAAAAAATAAATAAGAACACCCAAAAGCTAACAGAAAAGCAAAGGAAAGAGATGTTCTTCTCAGGGGGCAATAGATCTCCCCCTTCCCTCCCCTCCCAAAAAGTTAACAGGAAGCCTTGGAGAGCCTCACACCCCAGGTAAGGCTGTGCAGACAGTTCAGTCAAGACAAAACCTGGATGTGACAGCTGAGCAAACAGCGAGAGCTTCAGCAGCTCAGCAGGAAGCTTTGCCAGGCACGGGTTCCTGCCTCCCTCCTGTGGAGGTCAGGGGGAAGTGCAGGAAGTGGCAAGAGTCAGTCTCCTAGGGCTCACACAGCAGGAGGGACAAGTACAAGTTGAAGGCTCATTTCCCAATCCCAGAAGCACACAGTATCTAAGAAGCTGCCCTATGTGACTACCATGAACTCTGCTAAGGATTCTCTAGAGAAGCCAGGCTTATGGGGCCTTGCAAATAAATGCCGCTGTGGTGCCTCTGAAAAGGTTTATTATTGACCAAAACAAAAACTCCATTGCACAGGTCAACACTACCTCCAGAGGCTCCTGTAGGAAAACTAATAGCAGCTTTTTCCTCTTCCCTCCCCACAACTCCCCAAAGGAAAGACGACCATGTAGGTAAAACAGCCAGGAATCCAGAGTTCCAAACACTGCCACAGATAACCCCAGGATCACTAGAGGTATTCCAAAATAGAAGAAATGAAAGCCAGCATGCCAGGAACCTTACGTACGTTACCTTTTATAGCGCTCACACAACTCTATCACCTTGGGATTATCATCTCTACTTTGCAGACAATGAAACTGAGGCTCAGAGAAGCCAGGCATTTTCTCAATGCTTACATAGCCTGTGAGCAAGAAAAGAAGAAACCCTAGGCTGACCAGAGCCCATATGGTCCCCAGTGTGGTGTACTGTCCAACAGATCATTCAGTGATTCTATATATCAGGAAAGATTTCCAAGTCTTGGGGGAGTAAACAGACCAACAATTAAAAAGTTCTGAGTAGAAAACCAAAAGCTTTTGGAGGGGGTGAAGAACTTAGACATCTCCAGGTGTCCTTCTCTCCCATCATGGATAGAACAGTTGCCATGGAGAAGGAATCAACAAATGCACAAAGCTCAAAAGTGTACGCATCTCAGATGGTGTCAGTTTTTGCATGGGAGAGAACAGTTCATCCACACTACAAATTCCAGCATGCAGTCAAGGGAATGGTTAAGTAGAAATTGTAACTTACTGAAATACTAACCTGGATTAAATGTAATGATCAAAAGGAAGAACCTTCTGGCACATGAAAGAGTCAGCACCCAGAACAAGATATGCCGAAGGGACCAAAGACAAAGGCTTAATAAGGGTTCTCAGCACAGTCAGATGAGAGACAAGGTTGGCAAAACTGCAAGAAGTATATAGCCAGTAAGTTCCAGGCATCCGGTATCAGCATTGGACTTACTTCAGAGCAAATGCAAATAACTCCTGGGCTTCTCCAATGTGAACTAATCTGTCCATATTGAGAATCTACCCTTCCCAAAACATCGTCAGACTTATTCCATCCCTTCTTCCCTTTACACAAAAAGCAAAAAACCGTGACAACCAGAACATTCTTCTCTCTATTCAACTGCATGCCAGTTCTCTCTTCTGCTACCCCAGGATAGCCAGGATAGTCTGCTATGCTACCCCACAAACTATTACTGGTAATTAAGTTTTCCCACTCTAACCTAAATCCAGCCTTCTCCAAAACCCCAAATCTGACTACACGTAAAAAAGTTCTACGAGTCCATGAAAATTCATTCCAACCCCCATTGCACCTTCTGTCCATTCCCCCCCCCCCACAGTAAAGCAAAACACCTTTTCCTCCCCCCTGCAGAGGCCATCCATTTTCAACCCATTTCCCTAAATACTATTTCTAACACCTCATGTAAAGACCTGAAAATGATAGGGAAGGAAATACCCCAGGCATCCCAGCAGGGGGACCAGCTCCCATGGCAAAGCCAGGAGATCAAAAGAGAAAACTGCTTAATACACACTCACAATCTTTCTGGATTGTTACCCTGAATCTCCTAGGGGAGATAAGAGTCCAGAGACTTTCTCAGAGACCTCAAATGCCAGGCTGAAAAGCCAGCTCATATTCTGGAGTGCTTCTACAAGCATCACCATTTCCTCAATTTTGTTTTTGCCCAGTTTTAAGTTAGGGACTGCAGTCAGGCTGCTCCATTGTCCTAGAACTGGACTGCCAGCCTCATTGGTATTGCTGCCTTGTCCACTTCACTGGTCTGTGCAGCAGCTGCCTGTTCAGTGTTACTGGTGAGAACCCCCACCACTCACCCTCCCTCCCTGCATTGCAGTAATGCAATGTAGAGCAGACACCTAGCTCCTCCACCTGTTCCTATAACCACCAAATCTGTTCTTCCTATTCTCTTCATAGTCATGTCCCATGCCTGTATCTAAAAGCTTCCACCCAAAGCTTCCACAAAAATGATGGACATTTCCAGGATATGCAAGTGACTCATTTAAATCAACGTGATCTGACTTCCTAAGAGACTTAAAGTGTTGGAAGGACACAAGCAGGGCTCTTTGCCCATTCAAAATTCTATGCCAAATGGGTGGTATCTTCCGGTGCTGGGGTGCCCTCAGGAGCCAAAGGCACAACACTCTCCCAGACAGAAAATCACTTTGGAGGATAAATGTTGGGGTAGTTACCCAGAAGGCTGAGATAACCCTAAACCCAGATACCAAAAGGCTGGGATAGATCCTACATTGACATGTGATCATCTGGCTGTGGGCCAGAAATACAATATACCACAGGCAAAGTAGAAAAAATGATTTTAGGGTAAATGCAAAAGACTTTTTTTTTAAGGGCGGGGCAGAAACGGATCTGAAAAAGTAAAGTTTAATTTAAAAATCATATACACACAAAACAACTTCTGATCCATTTTAAGCTCTCCCATTGGGTCTTTCACAGGCAAGTTTCCCATGGAGTCCAGACCACCTAAAGATGCACCCACAGTAGGCAGACAGACAGCCCCTCCTGAACAGGTGGTCAACAGTTACCGCTCCTCAGGCTTGAATGAATGAATGTCCAAGCCCTAAGTGACTAAGCAGCAAGGTTGGCTTCCTGGGTGCTTCAGAAGGCCAGTTTCTTCATTAGCAGATAAACTCTGGAGTCCACTTCAAATCCGTGCAGGTTGTTGGCATCACCCTGCAGCCTCATGAGCAGGCCCCCATACGACACGTAGGCAGAGCTGAAATGGAAGGCCCCAGTCCCATGAGTCTAAGCTCTGGAGCGGCTACCCAGTGGCTCCCCATCCCAGCTTAAGAAAGAGAGGCACCCTTCTAGCGTCTGGTCATTAGGAACCAAAATTCAGACAAAGATGAATGCACAGATATGTGCATGGCAGTATTCCGGATATCAAACAAAGGTGGAAAATGCTACATGCCCAGAGTAATGGAAATGATCAAATGAACTAAGATAGATCCATTTACTGGAATGTTATGCTGCTATTAAAATGTTTAGGAAAAGCCTTAAACTGACATAGGGAAACCCATTTTACATAACTTGAAGCAAAAAGAGCAGAAGGGGCGCCTGAATGGCTCAGTCGGTTAAGCGTCCAACTCTTGGTCTCGGCTCAGGTCATGATCTCACGGTTCATGACGTGGAGATGCACCTTGGGCTCTGCACTGATGGCACAGAGCCTGCTTGGGATTCTGTTTCTCCCTCTCTCTCTCTCTCTCTCTCTCTCTCTCTGCCCCTTCCCCGCTTGCACTCTCTCTCTCAAAACTAAATAAATAAAAAAAAAAGAGAAAAAACAACATGATCTCAAAGAAAAAAAAGTACACAGGAAAAAACCTAGAATATTCAAAAATGTTTATGTAAAAGATTCCCTTTGGGTATGGAATTATAGGTGATTTTTTTTTTTTTTTTTTTTTTTTTTTGCTTCCTCACATTACTTCTCTGCTTTTCAAATTTCTTACCAAGAGCACATATTGTTTTAATAAGATTTTAAAGAACAGCTAAAATAGTTGGGCAGGGAAACCAAAGAACTAGGGATTGGATTGCAGGGTAGCAACACACACACACAAATAAACAAAACCAAAAAAGTCTAGCAGTTTAATCACTTAATGCTGCATTTAGTTCCTGGGGAAGCAACCTGCCTTTGCACTTCACATAGCAAGATCATCGGCTTCTCACTTGGACCCCTGGGCCCTGAGGTCCTGACAAAGGGCCAAGTGAGCAGCCTACATTTCAGACTGGAAACTGTTCCCAGAACAGTCCCCTTCCGGGTCCTGCCTAGGTCTGAGGTGCCTGGGGAGAGACACAGGAAACATGAGCACGGCCCAGATTTTCAGAGCATGGCCCAAGGCAGGGGGACAAGGGTCTCACAAGACCATGGAACTTACAGACGCGTTGCTGCCTCAGTAGAAGTTTCGTCTCCCTCAATCCTGTATACTTTCCCATACATTACATACTCAAATTGGTCAGCCCTGTGAAACAACAATAGCAAGGTTATTCTTAAAAAAGTAGTTAACAATAACGAGAGGCCCTTTGATAATGGTAACTGATAACTAAGCATCAACATTATGAAACCGGACGTCTTCCAGATACAATGCCATTTAGTCCTCACAGCAACCCAATGAGCAAAGCAAGACCATCCATACTTTACTGGTGAGGAAACTGAGGCTGAATGAGGTTAGGCTGTTCAACAAATAAGTGGTAGGGCTGAGATTTGAACTCCGTGGAATTCCAAAGCCTTTCCATCACACCAAACTCTCTCCCAAGATGCAAGGTTCACACAGCTTAGGTCACTCAGTGGTCATTTCCTTAGCCATCAATAAACTACAACCCACAAACACGTAATTACTGCTTGGATAAACACCTGGCTGTTCAAATTCTTAAGTGCAGCAATTTCCTTAAGGTTACTCAGATTCTGCTGATAATCATTTATTCCACAAATTAAATAAGGGTCTTTTCATACTACTTATCTACTTAATCTTCAGGCATATTTCAAGTACTCCCTTCTTCACTTCCTCACCTGGAAGGCCTATCATCTGTGGGGTTGTATTCACCATCATCCAGGGTACCATCTTCATATAAGGTACTGGCTATGACCAACCGGAACTTGTCACCTGAAAATAATGGCAATACCTGGGAGTGAAGAACGGCTAAAATGTCAAAAAGCCTCCTGCTATTGTCTGTGTTCAACACTTACCCAAGTCTACAGGGTAAATCTGGATGTTTACATCTAAGATTAGGTCCATCTTGAAAGATTCACTCTCACAATGTAGTCGAGACACTGGAGGGAAGCAGAGAAAAGAGTGGCATAGGTAATTGCCAGGCTCCAGCAAACGCTACAGACCCCGCTTTGGGGGATTATATGTAATTGAACACTCAGTCTAACCCAGTCTGCATCCACTAGCCTCTCATCTGCTCTCAGAGAAATGCAGAACCAGACACGTCAGAAAGAAAGGGAAGAAAACTATGGCAAGTGGACAGAATCCCACAAAAAAACAAAGGTCCTCTGGCAATAAATAATATCCAGGTTCTAGGCCTGCCTGAGTGATTAAGAAACAACCTGACTTTGGGCAAGTTACTCGTTCATCCAAAGGTTTTGTCTTTCTGTGCCGGGTGCTGGGCTGAGTGGATTATCGGGACTTGTAAGAGCTGGTATTTGTCTTGAAGAACATCTCAGTCTCCAAGCAAAGGAAGAGATATCAAGGAGGAACACTTCAATAATTGTTGATCAGTAACAGAATAAAGACGTGTATAGCAATCAGTCAATTCTGACTAAGGGAGGACGTCACAAAGAACTAAAAATTCTTAGGACACTACAAGAATACAAGCTCTGAAGTCTGATTACTCACAATGTAGCCTTGGGTAGGTTACTTAACTTCTAGGAGCAAACTGGGTAAGTCACCACCTACCTCATGGAGGCTCTTGAAAGGAATAGGTAGGACAAAATGAGTGTAAGGTGCTCGATACAGCGCCTAGCTCAGAGTGAGGAGCGATTAGAAAGGTGCCCAGGAGTTTATCAGCACCATGAGAAAAAACCAGCCAGGCACAGGGCACAGCATATGTGAAGCCAGACAGAGTTCCGAGTCTCCGTTTCCCATCTATAAAATGTTTCCCGAGGGAGAGTCCTCTATCAGGAACTGCCGGTAGGGGCAGGCCACGTGGGTGGGGTGGACAAGGGGCCCAGGGGCGTGTCCCCGAAGAGTCTAGCCCCTTCCCCTAAACCGCCCCTATGTACACCTCACTTACCTCGGTCAAACTTCTTGCCCTCCGGGTCAATGTCTTTCACATCAAAAATATCCTCAAACAGGATGCCCGCCATGGTGAAACAGCCACGAGAGTAGCAGAGTGGCTGAGACCGCTACCACGACTAAGGGTACGCGCTTCCCCTCGCGTGGAGAGAGGGTAAAAGCGCCTACGAAGTGGCAGCAAGTGACTAGAATAACGCATGCGCGCCGACAATGAGTAACGCCACCACTTCCGCTGCCTGGCTCTCGGGGCTTCCTAACTTCCGCCCCGAAAGATTGCTTCCGAGAGTCCTCAGGATTTAGGGCGGGCCTCAGGGCCATATAACTCCACCCCAGGGCGGGGACACGACTAGTCCCACCTCCGGCCGTGGTGGCGCGGTTTCTCGCTCCCTGATGAGGCTCTACTGCGCCCTCTTGAGAGTCCGGGTTGGGAAGACTAGAACGCTTGCGAGCCTACCTCTGCCAGGGACCTTGATCCTTGGCCCAGAGAACCCCGGCCCTAGCCCTATCCTGCTGGTCCGCGTGCCCGCCGAGGGCACAGTCCTCGCGGAGGGCAGGAGGAACAGAACCCCGCCCCCAGCGCGCTGACCCTGCAGAGCGCGGGGCTCAGTCCCTCCAGCTGGCACCGAGGTCCCCCAGCCCGCCCCGGCTGACTTGGCCCTGCTGGATGTCACCTGAGCCGAGTTTGTCCAGTTTGGGAATTTGCCATGATGTCACTATGGGGAAAAGGAAAGCCTGCACTTGTCCCCTCCACTGGTACCGCACCCTCCCTACCACTGCCCTCTTCCCCTGGACTTACTCTCTTCCACAGGATCTCTTCAGCCTGGCATTAACCTCATCACACTGCTCTCCTCCTGAGCACTGCCCCTTCCGCTTGGTACTACCTGTTGCCCCACCACTGCCTTCTCCCTCCAGACGCTGATCTGCATGCCCCTTCATCCTGGCGCTATCCTCTCCCACGAATACCAGCTCCTCCCTTATACTGCCCCTTCCTCTCACACTGCCCCCTTCCTGGGCACCGTCCTCCCTCCTGGGCACCGCCTGTGCCTCCCACATGCCCCCTCATCCTGATCCTGCCTTCTCCCGCACACTGCCTGTTTCCTGGGCCCGAGCCTCTCCCCTGACACAATCTCTTACACTGCCCATCCACTCTGTGCTCACCCCACCCTCTGCTCTATCCTTCTTTAGACCCTGGTAGAGAATGCAGATCCCCAGCAGGCTGTTCCCCATGGTGGCGAGAAGTCAGTAGCTACTCGAGTTTCTCCTTGGGACCTGCCAAGGAAAAGCGACCTCTGTACGCCCACACCCTCCTCCCAGGAGCGGCCTCCCGGCACCTAGACATCTCTTCCCTCCGGCCTCAGCCCTTCACCTTCCCTCCCCACCTCCACCCTGGTGCACCCCACAGGCCGGGTTACTCCAGGTGAGACTCCCAAGAGGACCAGCAGGTAAGGGAAGGAGGAGGAAAGAGGATGAAAGAGATCGAGAGTCTCAGTTCCGAGCATCCCCCCCTCACGCCCGCCTTCTGGGCCTAGCGTCTCCCAACGAGTCCCTTCAGCTTTGCTTCTCACCCTCGACGGAGCAGAAGGGCCTTGCCAGGCCCGTCTGGCCCCTCCGGAGAAGCAAGAGAGGGCGCCACTCCTGAGAGATTGAGCGCAAAGAATCTGATTAAACGGTTCAGCAGACCCCGGCCCCAGGCCCTGCTGAGCCCCAACGTCTCCGGCTCCTCCTGCTCCGTCACTGGGCGCCGCGGGCCTGGCCCGGCCCTTCCACGTGCCAGCGGACCCGCCCCCGCTTGGCCCCAATTGCCCCTCTCAGTTCCTGGCCTTTGCGCAGAGGGAGCGCAGGTTAGCACGTTCCAAGCGCCCCCTGCCGCCTCCCCGGAGCCTCGGAGGCGGCCTCAACGCAGACCCCCGCCCGGCTGGGCCGGCCCCTGTGGATGGCCCGGCGGGCGGAGCAGCACAAGAGGGCACCGCCCTCGGCCCGCCCGCCGAGGAGGGGACGCGAGCTGGAGGTTGAGCCCGAAGCGCCTGCACGGGGCCCGCCGCACTCTGCACTCGGCCGCCCGGGCGGCGGGAACGGGACGGGTGCCGGCGCGGGCTCTGCCGGCCGGGAGCCGAGTCCGGGCCCGAGCCCGAGCCGCACCGGGAGGCCAGAGGACTGTGGGCGGAGATGGCGGCCGCGTCGGCCGCGACAGTGGCGGAAGGGATGGAGCCGCGGGCGCTGCAGTACGAGCAGACCCTGGTAAGTGAAGCCGAGCGGAACCCTCAGGAGTGCACTCCGGTACCGCTGCTCTGGGTTCTCCTTGGAAGCGCGAGGCCCGGGGGCCTACCCTAAGCCCGCCCCAGAAGTGAGCTGGAGAAACTGAGGCTCGAGGGCCTGAGAGGCTGGAGAGCTTGGGGGGGGGGGGGTTGGGGAGAGGGCTGCAGAGGACAAGGACATCAGGTGCTTGTCCCAGGTGTCCTTCTCTTTACCACCCCCACACACACACGTTTTCTCTGCTCCTCCTGGACTGAAGTCTCAGCACCCCACTATCCCTCCCCAGCACTACTCACACCCTTGAACTTTTTCTCTCTACCCTCCTATCTCCACCATCCAAGACATTCCCTCTATCCCCACTAAGTGTGTGGCACTGTACTAGAATTAGAAACAAGACTGTGCGGAAAGATGGCTCAGACCCAAACCTAGCCCCCAGCCCTTACCCCTGGGGGACTGGCAACCCAGCATTGGCAAGAAGCCCTCAGGGGATTCTCTGGGGGGAAAGAGCTTTTCCTGTACACCGCCCCACACTCTTGGTACAGGAGCTTTAGGGAGGATGGGTCAAGCGAGAATGGGTGTGGGAATTGGGACCTTTGTCCATGCTGACTGGGTATCCAGCCCCCACCCACTTCAGGGGTGTCCCTTGACCTCATTAAAAGCAGGGGTCCTGGGGCTGTGAGCTGACTCATGGCTACCATTGCAACTTAGCGTTTGAGAAGCCTTTTGCCCCTTCTTGTGTCACTAGGCGGAGGACCCAAACTCTAGGGAAGGGAGTGGGCCGGTGGCTCCTTTTTACCAGCTTGGGTTGGAATTTGCTCTGGAAGGAGGCTGGGAGGGAGCCTCTCCAGGAGGAGGGGTCCTGGGTTGTAGCTGGGGCTGGGAGGTGCCCTGTTATAAGAGAGAGACTGGATGAAACAGGATGACAGGGAGAGGTGGCAGGGGTGGGGGTGGAGCCAGGGGAGAGGGGCAAGCCTTCGCATTGTGGGGGAGGTGTCTGTCAATCTGTCCTGGCTGAGAATGGGGCTTTGGTCAAAGAAGCCAGGCACCTGACCTCTGAAATGGTGTCTATCTGTTGCACCAGCCACATCTCCACCTCCTTTGCCTGGTCTCTATCTCTGGAACGAATCCTCAGGGTCATGCTGTCTCCCGAACACTCTCTGCTCCAGCCTCTCCCCCTTCTCCTTCTAATCCCTTTGTCTTTCTCACACACACTCACCTCCCCCTCCTACACTGTGTCTGCCTCTTTGTACTCTACTTTCTTTCTCTCTTTTCCTCCTTCCTTCTTCCCCTCTCTTCTCCTTTCTCTTCTCTGCCTTTCCCCTGGCTTCTCTTTTTCCCTTTCTCCTGTTTCTCTCCTCTTTCCCTTTCCCTCTCCTCCCTTTCCTCATTCTCTATCACTCTCTTGCTCTGTCTCTATCTTTCCCTCCCTCCCCCCCCCACCACCAACCCCAGCCCCAACAGGAGCCCTTTGTGTCCCGAAGCTCTGCGGGTGGCAGCCGGAATCTACTCCTCCCCACCCCCCAACACACGCCCAGCTTGGCAGGTCTAGCTGAGGCTCAGCGACTCTCACTCTCCCGTCCCAGCACCCCAACATCCCCAGTCACAGCCCAGCCATCAGCTTCTGCCGGCCCCAACCCACCACTGGACTCAGGGCAGCTCCAGAGTGGGACTGAAGCCACCAGCATTCTCCACCCACCCAGAGACTTTCTACTCCCAGCTGGGCTGGCAGGCTGGGGGGGGGGGGGGGGGGAGGTGGTTAGGGGTGGAGAATGGGGACAAGGGGATTACGGTGGATGGGAAGGGTGCAGCTGAGTTGGTCACAGGCTAGAGGCCAAGCGGGAACGTGATAAGGATTGAGGCCCCGCCTGCTCTTAGGCCCAACTCAGCTGCCCCCAGCTCCATGAGGCCCTCATTGTTACCCTTCCGTCCTTGACCATCCCTTATTCTCTGACCTTCCTTCCTCCCACATTCAGACTGCCTTAGGTTTTTCCATCTTTTCCTCCTCTGGGGCCTTCCCTCCCACTCCTCCTCCTCCGTGCTCCCTGGGCAGGCCTGTGAGAAGACGACGATTATTCTGCCACCCCCAGTGTTGTGCCCTGTACCTTGGCTGTCCCCATTACTCTGGCCAGGACAGCCCCCACGGTCTGTAATGTGCATTGTTTCCACACCCCAAGCCAAAGTGGAAACTGTGGGTTCAAGAAGGGGCATATAATATAGAGTCTGGGAGAAGGGGAATTGATGCAGGGGTCCCCACTCAGTGCACATCTGCTAATGTCCCCATATTCCCTGTTCCTCAGATGTATGGCCGGTATACTCAGGACCTTGGGGCCTTTGCCAAAGAGGAAGCTGCTCGGATTCGCCTGGGAGGGCCCGAGACCTGGAGGGGTCCACCTTCCCCTCGGGCTCCCCCAGAGCTCCTGGAATATGGACAGAGCCGTTGCGCCCGATGCCGCAGTGAGACCTGGGTTGGGGCAGGAGACCTGGCTGTGCTGTGCTGTGCTGTGCTAAGGGGGACAGAGGCCATTAGAGCTACCCATTGGGAGGTTGAGGGTTGGGGGGCAGAGGTGGGAATACTTTGGTGCTAGCCTCCCCCCCTCCCCGCTCCATTCTTCCCTTCCCTGCTCCCAGTCTGTTCCGTACGCTGCCATAAGTTCCTAGTGTCCAGGGTTGGTGAAGACTGGATCTTCCTGGTCCTGCTGGGGCTCCTCATGGCTCTGGTCAGCTGGGCCATGGACTATGCCATCGCTGCCTGTCTGCAGGGTAAGGACAAGGGCTGGCAAGGGGAAGGCTGGGAAGAACCAACCTGCTCTCTCCATGCCACACTTGTCCAAGCATCTTGGCTACTTGGCCACTGACCACTTTCCCCAGCCAGCCTGACTGCCTCCTCTTCAGGCATAATGACTGCCACTCCCATAGGCCACAACTTCTTGCCTCCCTTCTCGAACTGCCCCTCTTCCCTGTTGTGATCTTTGTCCCAATGAATGCCCTGTAAGGCCGCCTCCCTACCCCTCATGCCCAGGCTGTCTGTGATGGATCGATTCTCCCTGGGACAGCTTGTCATATCAGTGTGTCCCAGTGGCTAGGTGGGGACTGGGTGTGTGCATCTAGGGTCCAGCAGCTCATCTTCTCCCCACAGCTCAACAGTGGATGTCCCGAGGCTTGAACACTAGCCTCTTGCTCCAGTACCTGGCCTGGGTCACCTACCCCATCGTTCTCATCACTTTCTCAGCTGGATTCACACAGATCCTGGCTCCTCAGGCTGTCGGTACAGTAAGAAAGAAGGGGAAGGCAGTGATGGGACCTCCTGAAACGGGCACATCAAATGACTCTCCTGGGACCATAACTTCTCCAGGGTCTGGCATCCCTGAGATGAAGACCATCTTGCGAGGAGTGGTGCTGAAGGAATACCTCACCCTGAAGACCTTTGTAGCTAAGGTCATTGGGCTGACCTGTGCCCTGGGCAGCGGGATGCCCCTTGGCAAAGAGGTAACTCCAGATTGGGGATAGAAGGAGTCTGTCCCAGTGGGGGAAGAAGATAGGCCAAGGTCAAGGTGTGCCCCTTCCCCACTCACCATTTGCTCCCACACCCCCAGGGCCCTTTTGTGCATATCGCCAGCATGTGTGCTGCCCTGCTCAGCAAGTTCCTCTCCCTCTTTGGGGGCATCTATGAGGTAAGGGAGACCCTGGGGGAAAGCAGAGGGGGAGGGGAGGCTGCTGAGGCCACGCTGACACCCATTTCCACCACTCTTGCCAGAATGAATCCCGGAACACAGAGATGCTGGCTGCTGCCTGTGCCGTGGGAGTAGGCTGCTGCTTTGCAGCACCTATTGGAGGTAGGCGGTCAGTCCAGCCCCTCAGCCCTGCCCTTGGCCTCACCTCCTTTGCCCCTCTCATCTGGGTCTGAGTCCTCAGGCAGGGCCCAGGCCTCATGTGGCACTCTGCTTTGCCCCCTCACAGGTGTCCTATTCAGCATTGAGGTCACCTCCACCTTCTTCGCTGTGCGGAACTACTGGCGAGGCTTCTTTGCTGCCACCTTCAGTGCCTTCATCTTCCGGGTCCTGGCGGTCTGGAACCGTGATGAAGGTGGGGGAGACCTGGGGGACGAGAAGAACCCCTGAGGTGGCTCAGGTGAGGGCCCTCAACACTACACCTGCCTCCCTCTGCTACTCTGCTTTCCTTTCAGAGACCATTACAGCTCTCTTCAAAACCCGATTCCGGCTTGACTTCCCCTTTGACCTCCAGGAGCTGCCGGCCTTTGCTGTCATTGGGTGAGGGGAGCTCAGGGAGCTGGGGTGCATCGGAGAGGAGGAGGTAGAAGAGGGAAGACCCCCTTTCACCCTGGTACTTCTCCCCTCTCTAGTATTGCTAGTGGCTTTGGGGGAGCGCTCTTTGTCTACCTGAACCGGAAGATTGTCCAGGTGATGCGGAAGCAGAAAACCATCAACCGCTTCCTCATGAAGAAGTGAGTTGGACCTGGGCTCCTCTCTGAGTTGTGCGATGGTCACAGTAGGGTGAGAGGGCCACCCTACTGTGGCAAAGAGTAGCCCAGTTAAAGATAGCACTTCATTGAGAAAATCAGCCAATGGTGTTTTCTGGAATGATTGAACATTTTGGCTTTTATATGAATTACCTCAAAATTGGCACTTTTGAATTTTTAGTCAAGGCACGTCACATCAAAGATTAAGACTTCCATGGGGTACCTGGCTAGCTCAGTCGGGAGAGCATGTGACTCTTGATCTTGGGGTTGTAAGTTTGAGCCCCACACTGAGTGTAGGGAGTATTTAGAAATAAAATTTAAAGGGGCACCTGGGTGGCTCAGTCAGTTAAGAATCCTACTTCAGCTCAGGTCACGATCTCATGGTTCTTGAGTTCGAGTCCCGCATCAGATGAGCTCAAGCCCCACTCCGGGCTCCACACTCTCTCTCCCTCTCTCTCTCTGCCCCTCACTTACTCGTGCCCTGTCTCTTAAAAATAAACAAACAGATAAATAAATATTTAAATATATATATATATATATATATATATATATATATATATATATATGTATATATATATATTTTTTTTTTTTTTTTTTTTTTTTTTTTTGAAAAGACTAAGGCTTCTGGGACACCTGGGTGGCTCAGTCAGTTAAGCGTCTGATTTCGGCTCAGGTCATGATCTCACAGCTCGTGAATTTGAGCCTCGCGTTGGACTCTATGCTGACAACTCAGAGCCTGGAGCCTGCTTCAGATTCTGTGTCTCCATCTCTCTCTACCCTTTCCGGTCACACTCTCTCTCAAAAAAAATAAACATTAAACAACAACAAAAACAACAACAAAAACCCTAAGGCTTCCTTAGGCCCTTGGCCTGGACAGATGGCACTGCTCCCTGGAGAGTGTTTGAGCCTTAGTTCCACCACCACCCCCACCCCCCACCCCCGTTGAAGCATGGAAATGGGTGAGATTTTTTAATCTCCAGAGCTTAACTCTCTCATTTGTGAACTTGAGGATTGGGAGCAGGAAGGCCCGAGACGGGACTTTTGGGACTGACGTCTTTCAGAGAAAGGGCAGCCCACTAAACCTGTTCCCTCTGGCACCTTTGGTCAACTTCATGAGTGACCGTAGCTTTTCCCAATACTGACCTTCACTCTAAGTCACCAGAGAGAAACAAAGGCATAAACTTCTCCATACTGTCACACAGTGTCCCCTTTGGCTGGGCCTCTGAGAGCATAGAGAGGAGTCACAGCTCAGAAGTGTCCAAGAGAGGGCTGGAATGGGTTGGATTTCTGCTACCTACTTGGGGAATCGAGGGCCAACAGAAAGGCATTTGGGCTTATAATAACCCCAGACAGCCATCACCCTTGGGTCCATCATATCACGAACAGCAAAAGGGACCTTCTCTCAGAACTGTGTGCTTTTATGTAAGCACGAGGCTCTGCTGCGACCTCAGCCCTGAGGTATGTGAGGGCACCCAGACTGTTAACCAGTCTGTAGTAGGTACACCACCCATGTTTGATGCTGTGAAACCTATATCTCTAGGCGCCTGCTCTTCCCAGCTCTGGTGACACTGCTCATCTCCACTCTGACCTTCCCCCCTGGGTTTGGACAGTTCATGGCCGGACAGGTAACTCCAGGCAGAACAGACACTTGTGCTTTCCCTTGGGATATATCCCCTCTAAAGCCAACAGTCTCTGCTCTCCTTTGGGCCCCTTCCCTTCATCCTGGCTGTTCCCCAGACTGAGGCACCGTGTTCACCTACAGCTCTCACAGAAAGAGACTCTGGTCACCCTGTTTGACAACCGGACGTGGGTCCGCCAGGGTCTGGTAGAGGAGCTAGAGCCACCGGGAACCTCACAGGCCTGGAGCCCACCACGTGCCAACGTCTTCCTCACCCTGGTCATCTTCATTCTCATGAAGGTAGGGCTCTTACATGTGTACAGCTAATGCCAACCTGGGCTTCCTAGGTGCCAGACATTGTTCTAAGCACTTTCCTTTTAAGTCTCACAACACTATGAGAAAGGTAGTGTCAGTAGCCCTTTTTTAAAGATGGGAAGTCAAGGCACAAAGAGGTTACATAATTGTCCCAGAGCTAGACCGCAGAGTAAGATTTGAACCCAAGCCATCTGGTTCTGGAGTCCTCCTTTCTTTGATCCTGGGGGATTCTGGGATAGCTGGGAACTTGTGCCTGACTGATAAGGAAGGTAGACGCCTCAGGGTGAAGCTGAGGGCTGCCTGGGGCCTGGCAGTGCTTCTACCTGTTTGAACCACCTCCTGCCTGCAGTTCTGGATGTCTGCACTGGCCACCACCATCCCAGTGCCCTGTGGGGCCTTCATGCCAGTCTTTGTCATTGGTGAGTCTTCAGCTGCCTGTTCTCCTAGCCTCAACCTTCCCACCCACTCGCCGTCCCCTCTCTGCCTGGGAGTGGGTTTTGGTCCAGCCTCAGCCCCAACCCCACCCCCTGACTGTCCCCTGTACTGAATGACCCACTGGCCCCTCCCCCACCTTCTGACCCTCTCTCTTCCTAGTGCCCCCACCCTCCCCCTCCACTACCTGTTTCTCTTCCCACCCCCCTCCCTGAAGGAGCAGCATTTGGGCGTCTGGTGGGAGAAAGCATGGCTGCCTGGTTTCCAGATGGGATTCACACTGACGGCAGCACCTACCGGATTGTGCCTGGTGGCTATGCAGTGGTGGGTAAGTGCTCCAGGTCCCCATCTGTCTCCCAAGACCCCTGGCCACAGGGTCTGAGGTTCTGGTGCCCCCTGCCGGCAGGAACCCGGCTTCGCTCAGATGCAGAAGCCAGTCCCCAGTAGTGTACTGGGCGGCCTGGCAGGTCCCCGGTAGTGTACTGGGCGACCTGAAAGGCCCCCAGAGGACCATCCCTGGATGGGGAGGGTCATCTGGGACCTGAGCACCCTGAGGTGACTGAAGATGGCTACCTCCAGGGGCAGCTGCACTGGCAGGAGCAGTGACACACACAGTGTCCACGGCTGTGATCGTGTTCGAGCTCACAGGCCAGATTGCCCACATCCTACCCGTCATGATTGCCGTCATCCTGGCCAACGCCGTTGCCCAGAGCCTACAGCCCTCACTTTATGACAGCATCATCCGGATCAAGAAACTGCCCTATTTGCCTGAACTGGGCTGGGGCCGCCACCAGTATGGAGGGCTGGGCGACAAGGGGGGTGCGGGTGAGGGTCAGAAGGACCCCCTCAGACCCACCTCCAGCAAAGTCCTCAGACAGTGAAGCTGGGAGACCAGCCACCTTGCTCTCTCCTGGCCAGAGCTGCCCTGTCCACATCCTGGGGAAGCCGCAGCTAGCCCCACCTGATCAAATGAAGGCAGAAATACTCCTTGTCTCTTAGCCCTTGTCCCCATGGGCTCTGGGGCCTTCTTATGGCCCTGATGGTAGTGCTCTGGGATCCCTTCCCCATCATGATCACAAAATAAGTGCCTTTCTCTACCCTCAGGCAGTACCGGATGCGAGTGGAGGACATCATGGTGCGGGATGTTCCCCACGTGGCCCTCAGCTGCACCTTCCGGGACCTTCGATTAGCACTGCACAGGACCAAGGGCCGCATGTTGGCCCTAGTGGAATCCCCTGGTGAGACCAGGAGGGATCTCTGGTGCTAGGGGCATCTCCCAGGGTTGCTGCTCAGGAAGAGGGAGGGAACAGGAGCTCAGAACCAGTCTCCTTGGTTGGGCCAGCATTTGCCAGCCAGGGGTGCCCTCTGGTGTGTGGTCTGTGTCCAAGACCCCACTCTGGGTGTGAAAGAAGGCCAGGGGGTGAGTAGGAGGGCCTCACCCCCAGCTCCTGAGTCCTCCCACCTGCTCTACCCAGAGTCCATGATCCTCCTGGGCTCCATTGAGCGCTCACAGGTGGTGGCATTGCTGGGGGCGCAGCTGAGCCCAGCCCGCCGACGGCAGTACATGCAGGAGCATCGAAATGCCCAGACCTCTCCACCGTCCGATCAGGAGAGTCCCCCTAGCCCTGAGACCTCCGTCCGCTTCCAGGTGAGCAGGGGAACCCCACAACTGCACAATCTTCCCAAATGTCATGTAGACTGGGAGGGCAATACAGAAGTGATCTGGGGCCATAGCCTCACCAGCCCCTTCCTGCCTCTGCAGGTGAACACAGAGGACTCAGGTTTCCCTGCAGCCCGGGGGGAGACTCACAAGCCCCTGAAGCCTGCTCTCAAGAGGGGGCCCAGCAACACCATGAACCTCGGGGAGAGTCCCACAGGTGGGCCTCTCTCCCACTGGCAGAGCCAGAGTACGGCCCCTGAGATCCAGTGGGAGCCCTACCCAACCTTTTTGCTTGAGCACATCCCAGCTAAGAGGCTGCCCAGATGGGCCAGGGGTAGAACCAGGACACCTCTCCTCTTGCCCTCCTCACCTCTCCTGGTCCTCGCCCTCAAAGATGACATTGCCCCCGGGGCCTTGTGTTTGGGAACACAGGGAACATGGAGCAGGCAGGCATCGCCCTCAGGAGCCTCTTCTGTGGCAGTCCACCCCCCGAGGCTGCTTCAGAGGTGAGTAGTCAGAGTCTCTGTCTCTTTCTTTCCAGCTCTCTCTCTGACACTGAGACCACCCCTCCATTAACCCTACAGAGCCTGCCTCCATTGTCCCTGCTCTTCTGCCCTCCTAGATGTCAGCTCTGTCCCTCCTGTGTGCTCTTCCTCTCAGCTCCACCACTTAACCCTCACCTCCCTCCCTGTAATATCAACTCTTCTCTCTGGCTCTAACAAAGTTGGAGAAGTCCGAATCATGTGACAAGCGCAAGCTGAAGCGGGTCCGAATCTCCCTGGCGGTAAGTGTTCACTTTCTTCCTGCAGCTCAGGAGCACTGGACAGGGAGGGCTGTGGGCTAGCGGGATAAGCCTCCCCAAGCCAGGGGGTACACCCACCTCCCCCCAGCCACTAGCTACCAACCTCTGTCCCTCTCTCCTAGAGTGACTCAGACTTGGAAGGCGAGATGACCCCTGAGGAGGTAAGGTGTGACTGGACTCTGGACCCTGTTTCTTCCTGGGAGTGTTCAGTCATCATCTTGGCTGCTGTCCCCATGGGAGGGACCATTGGGTGGGAAAAGGGGGAGCCAGCTTTCAGGAAGGTGAGAGCAGCTATTGGCACCTTCCCCCTAATCCTCTGTCTCATCCTCTCAGATTCTGGAGTGGGAGGAACAGCAACTAGATGAACCTGTCAACTTCAGCGACTGCAAAATTGACCCTGCCCCCTTCCAGCTGGTGGAGCGGACCTCTTTGCACAAGGTAGGGTCATTCGCCAGGGGCTGCCCTGAGCTCTCAGAAGCACAGGGTGGGGATCTAGGTCCTCCCACAGTTTGGACTCAGGCAGGTTGGGGGAAACAGGGTAGCAGAGGGTGGGCTCTGTGCTGTGTTTCAAACATATTGCCTTAAAGGATGGGAGGCCGGGAGTCAGGTCCCCTTAGCCTGTTCCTGCCTACCGCAGGCATTATTTTTCCTCTGCTCAGCCTTGCCCCCCAGGGAACTCTGGGCCAAAGCAGCAACAAAGACAGGGTTTGAGCTGGGTGGAAGCCAGAGGGCCAGGCCAGGGTCAGAGCCAGGCAGGAGACTGCCAGCACCCAACAAGGCTGATACACCCACAACTGAAAAAAAAATGGGTGAAAAACAGGCAGGATAAGAAACTCTAATAAACAAGCTAGCAAATATCCAAGTAGGGGTAGGGACACTGCAGAGAAGAGATAAACAAAGATGAGAAACGCCCAGTGGGGGGCTTGGAATGTCAGACCCCAGAAAGTCTGACTTAATAATGTAGGCCAAAGGAAAACTGATAGGTACACAGGAAGATAGCTCAGTAGAAGGGCAAAATGGCCTGCAGATAAGGGGAGAAAACTTGAGTGCAGACAGGTTGGTGGAGGGTGAGGCTGACACTCAAGGAGGGCTGGGGCTCTCTGTAGAGGACTTTCTCGGGGCCTCCCCAGCATGGACAGTGGCCTCATTGGGCATCTTCAGGCTTCTAAGCGAAGGCAGGAAGTGCAGGCACACCCAGCAGGGTGCTGGGGTAGAAACCGAGCAGAGCATTTTAGCCAAATTGTTGACAGATTTAAACGTGCAAGCCTCCAAGGCATGGGGATGCAGGCAGTGGAGGAATACTCCCAAGGTCTGCAGCTCCAGCAGCTAGCCGAGGTGCAAGCTGAGCCTAAGAGCCAGCCATCCCAGACAAGCAGAGGCTGGGCCAGGAAGGACAGGGCACAAAGAAAGGGAAAAGCAAAAGGTAATTTAAAAAAAAAAAAAAAAAAAGCAAAAGGTAATAAAGGAACTTAAAAGCCTTTTGGGTAAAGACATCAGATCAAAGTGACTGGGGAACTACAGTACAGTTGCAAGAAAAATATATATAGACCTGTGAATACACTGAGTTTTTATTTAAAGCCTTTCTTCCTAAGAACTCTAAAGCTTTTCTATCGTGTTGCCATTTTTTATAGTGTCCACTATGTGCCAGCCACTTGCTAAGCTCTACACACGTTTAATTTAATCCTCACAATTGGACTGTAAAATGGATACTGTGATATTCCAGTTTTTATAGATGAGGACATTGAAATTCAGAGAAGTTAAGCAAGTTGCCTAAGGTCACACAGCTAGTAAGCAGCGCAATCAGACTGGAATCCAAGATGGTTTGACCCAAAAGCCTGGGGATTTAACCATTTTAATACATGGGGAGACTGAGGCAGTGAAGAGGTGACTTGCCTGAGTCAGTACAGCAGAGCCAGGCCCAGAGCCCAGATTCCCTGGCCACAATCCCAGGATTCTTTCAGAAGGCCACGCTGTCCCTCTCCCTGTCAATTCACTGTTCCCAAGCCCAAGATGTACAGGCCCTCCAATGGGCTCCCTGGTGTCTAATTAAGTTAAAATGAAAAAGAACAAAGTAGGTGTTTGTTACAAACTTAAAAATCAGAGGAAGAGAAGAAGCCTTTGAGAAACCGACTAACAAAAGTACAAAGAACTAGAAGTGATAAGAACATAAAAGATGAGAATTCAAAATGGCCTTGTAGGCCTGAAGAATCAATTAGTAGTAGCCCAGTCAAGTTCAGGAGGGGAACATTCATGGGGAGAGGGAATCCACTGGAGACTACTTAGGGACCTATGAGACTAGAGCTTGCCAGCCATACCAGCTACTTGCCACATTCATTCTGAAACCACCTGCAGACAAGCAGGGGCAAGGGAGGCTAGGATGCCAAAGCTAAGCCAGCCCGGCTTTACCTAAATCCTCAGTCTGCCATGTGTTAGCTGTGTAGCCTTGGCAAATTTCTTAGCCTCTCTGTGCTTCGCTTTCCTTATCTGTAGAATGGGGCTCAGAGTACCTACATCATAGGTTTTTCTTTGGATAAAGGACTTGATATGGGATACTTAGAACAGTGCCTGGCCATAGTAAGAGTTCAATATATGTGAGGAATGACTTCTACTACTGCTTATACTAAGAGGCAGACAGCGGGGGACTTGAGGGAAGGGTTGAAGTGTCCAAGAAATTAGTGTTTTCAGAAGAAGATGAGTGATTATGTGAGGCTGGAAGCTAGAGTGTCTAGCAGAATATGAGACCAGCTGGGATGGCCGTAGGCAGAGTCTTGTGGGCTATTCTGGGGAGTATGGGCTCTAACTCAAGTTTGAGAAAGCTCATAGGATGGCAGAGCCAAGCTGAAGGGAAGGGAGACCAAAAGCAGACCCCATGAGGATGTTGTGGCCTGGTCCTGGTAAGGATAGTGAGGGAATCAGCATGGCCAAGATGTTCAGGAAGCAGATCGGCAAGGCTTGGTGACTGCCTGGGACCAGTGGTTTGCCAACCTAAAAGGCATAGAGTCCACCAGAAGCTCATTCTAATTAAGATTGTGGAGAAAAAGAAAATCCAGGGGAACACTTTAATAGGATCCTTGGGAGAAGATAGAGGGATTATTAAACCATAAGAAGACAAAGCTAGTGGATTATTAAAACAGAAAATCTGATAATATAGGTTTCCCTTTGAAGTCAGATGAGGAAACTAAAAGGTAACATGTAGCATGTAGGATTCAAGTTAGATATGGGGAAGAACTTGCTAACCCCAACAAGTTATGATAAAGGTATTGAAGGAACGTAGAGAAGCTTATTCTAAAACTGAACTTCTAACTGCTTTATAAGTACTGTCATGCCTTAAATGGAGAGTTAGGAAAGCTCTGGAAGCCCTCTAATGATTTAGCAACTGTATAAGAAAATATTTTTGAAGCTTTCAGATGGCTATAATGAGTTCTGAGTAACTAGTATTCAAAAAGCTGGGTTATTAATGCCCATTTTGATTCAAACATTAAGCCAAGAGACTTTACAAGTAAACTGAAAACACTGCGATAAGCGATAGGCCAAAAATTCCAGGAACTGCTGTGTCAGTAGTGTTTTTCAAGACATCTGGCCCAAGAAAATCTACTTAGAACACAAGGAGAACTGGTTGACAATTTCTGAGCCCTTGGTGATTACATTTGAAAGTTGAGGGGAGAGTCCAAAGCCAGAAAGAAAGACATGGGAGTTTGTGGTTGACGGTTGTTTCCCTGGACTTCAAGCTACATCTCAACAGCACCTGGGATGCTACTTGGGCCCCAGAAAAGGCAAACTGTATGCAAGACGTAGAGTGCTTCAGGCCATGATTGAAATGTCAGAGCCACGGTAAAGGACATTTTAACTGCCAGCCTGCTGGAGGCAAATGGGAAGCATGTGTCAGCTACTAAAGTGGGGTGAGAGGCACAAAATTCAGGGCCAGTACCCCTAAAGGATATGGAACCTCTCTGCCAGATACCTCTGTGACTGATTGGACATCTGCACAGGACCGGGGCTGTAGAGGGATGAAAACTATCCTTCTATAGAGGGATGAAAACTCCTTCTGGAGCTGCAAAGTCACTTCACCACTGAGCCTCATACTGCCTCTCCTGTAGAATGGGTATCTCAGAACAGTACTGAAGTTACTAATTTCAGAAAGATCTCGCTCAGTGCACGGCCAATCATTACATGTCACATTTGAACAGTTGTTCTGTCCTCCATCATCGAAGAATCCTTCCTCTGTTTCTCCATCAAATAAGCAACCTAAAGATTCCCTCTATCAAGTTTCTGAGGCCTGGCTGCAGAAATGTCCTCATTATTCTTTTCCCTCTGGTGGCCCTCCCTTCCCCACCCCCCATCTATGTATGGCACCACTCCTATTCCCCACCCCGGCCTTGTCCTGGGGCCCTCTGGCCTGTAGATGGTGTACATGATGTCCAGTGTATTTTCTCCCCACCCTGCAGACTCACACCATCTTCTCACTACTGGGAGTGGACCATGCTTATGTCACCAGTATTGGCCGACTCATTGGGATCGTCACCCTAAAGGAGGTGAGATGATAATGGCCATCAAACCATTTCTGCTTCCAAACAGGCATGCAGGCTTGTTTGTGTCCAGTTCACCTGGGGTAAGTGTTGGGGTGGAGTCTGAGCAGGGAGCTCAGAGTCCACACATCTGACCCTCTACCCTTTCTAGCTCCGGAAGGCTATCGAGGGCTCTGTCACAGCACAGGGCGTCAAAGTCCGGCCGCCCCTGGCCAGCTTCCGTGACAGTGCCACCAGCAGCAGTGACACAGAGACCACAGAGGTGCATGCACTCTGGGGGCCCCGCTCCCATCATGGCCTCCCCCGGGAGGGGAGCCCTTCTGACAGCGATGACAAGTGCCAATGAACCCCCTCAGTGGGTGGCCTAGGATGGCAGTGGCTGTGGCTGTTGGTCTAGACCGTGAAGCTCTCCTGTCCCGTCTGCCTTGGGAAAGGAGGCGCCTGCACTAAAGGCTGGAGCCCTAGCCTCCCTTCCAGTCCTGGGGTGCCAAGCTCCTCCTGGTTCATCCTACCTGGAATCTGACCCAGTGCCCACCTGTAGCAAGTGTTCCATGGGCAGGAAGATCAGCGTCCCCCTGGCAGGACAGGGGTGGAGTCACTTGACCCCTGCTCCCCCTTTGAGGGGGAAACGGGTAGAACTAAGATGGGTTTATACTGGAACCTCCAATGACCAGATGTATATAGAGATTTACAAAGATTTTTATATTAATTTAATAAAACAAATTCTTAAATAGAACAAAATAAACACCTAATGAGCCACTTATATATAGAATGCCTGTGCCCATCAGCTCTTGTTCTTACCTTGGGCCCTCTTACCTGCCAAAGCCTACAAGGCTCGGAATTCTGCAGCCACCCAAACCCCCCACAGCCATAAAACTCCAGAGCTCACGGTCTGTGGGACACAGGATCCACAGAGGCCTCCACTGCTTAGTTATCAACACGCTAGCTGGGGCAGAGGCCCGCAGTGCTATAGCTTTGGCCTTTCATTCAGCCAAGAAAGGCACTACCCTCCTCCCTCCCCAAGGAGAGACACTCCCACATGACTGTCACTTGTTGGCACAATTCCTGCCTGGCTCAGGCCCCCACAGACAACTGCCCAGCCACCCACGTGGCCCCCTTGTGGCCCTCTCTGGAAGAACATTGAAGTCACAGCTCCGTAGCAAGTGGAGCCATCCCTTCTCCCAACTCCACTCTGACAAGAACTCGGTGAATAGGGCAGCCAGGCAGGCTGTGAGCCGCTGGGATCCTGCCCACACATCCTACAAGGGGCCAGGAAAAGGGCAGAGGGTACATGCCTTCATCAATCCAGTGCCTCCCAGAGAATACGACTGAAAGAACAGACCAAAACCCCTCTTTAGGAAATAGAAGAAGATTTAGAGATGATGGAGAGGCAAAGCACAGCACGAGCCCAGCTGGGCGAGGGGCCCTTGGGGGAAACGGCTCAATCCTAGGCTCCAGGAGGGTAAGAGCCAGCCCGCCCTGGGATGGGGGAGGAGTCTGTCAAGCACTGCACATGGACTCAGAGGTGGAGAGAAGCAAAGAGAGAGGCACGGGGAAGGGGGAGAGGGGGCCGGGCTCCCTCCCGTTCCACCCCACAGGGCCCAGTCACAACCACCCCCTTAGGGGTTCACATCATCCAAAGAGGAAATGTGTATGTGGCATTTTTGATTTAAGAACATGAACATCACTGTCTGCCACAGCTGTAGCCATGCCCCAGGGGCCCCGGGCAACCCCCGGCAAACCCCAGGAGTGGGGGCAGGACATGCGCCCCCAGCCTGGCCCCTGCCTCCTCTCCAAACACTTTCATGCAAAACACACAACGGAGGAGTGAGTGCTCCCAGGAGCCCTCTAGGCTTTGGAGCTCTGCTGGAGGCCTCCAGCCCGCACTTGGGCACAGAGGCTCTGCCCCCAGCAGCAGCCAGGGGACGCATGCCACCACCAGGCATGATTTGGGTCACTGTTCCTCTGGCTCTGCCTCATCCGTGTCTAAGGACACCACCCCAGAAGAAGCTACATCAGAGGCTTGCCGCTGCCGTTCCCAGCTGCCCACTGGTGGCGGGCAGAGAGGCTGGCAGTCCTTGCAGGGGGCTGGCTCCTCCTCGGCGGGGGAAAGGCAGGACTCCATGAGGGACGAGTTGTAGAGCGAGTCCTGGGCCTCCAATGGGCCCAGGCTACGGAAGGCACTTTCCCGGCTGGGGGGCAGTTTGGCGAGGAGCAGCTCGTCACCCAGCAGCTGGGAGGCCAGGCGGGCTGGGGAGCCCAGCAACCCATCCTCCAGGCTGCACAGACTAGAGCACAGGGTCTCTGGGGACACGGTCTGCGAGCAGTCGCTCTCAGGCTCCACAGAGCCCTGGCGCATAGGCCTGGAGAATCGGTGGCCAGTGAAGAGGTCCTGGAGGTGGGGCCCCAGGGGCAGCTGCCCAGCCATATCTGCAGGGGGAGAAAAAGAATTAAGCCCTACTAGCCCCATGTCAATTGACCAACCTGGAAGCCACATTCTCCCCACTCCACCCTTGGCACCCCTAGCTATGGGGAGAGTGGGTAGGAGCTGGGTAACTGCGCAAGTCACTTAATCTCTGGGTGCCTCAGTTTCCTTAATGGCAAATTGGAGAGTCTAATATACCTACTTATGGGGTTGCTGAGAGAACAAAAGAATGTAGCACAAAGTAAGAAAGTAATAAATGCAGGGATACCACACATGGTTGTGCCAGTTGTCCATTGCACGAGGGGAGCCTATCCAAGGCAGTGAGTGTGGACTGAAGTTCAGCCCACCCTCTGCTCATCAAGCAGCACGCCCTAGCATGGGACCCTCCCCACCAGAGAGAGAGAGGTGCTTTTTTGAATTTGCATGAAGGTTCTACGTGGGGTCGTGGTGGCCTCGGATAAATGTTATTATCATTACATCAAGGATCAAAAAGCAGGCCTGCAACTCAATCAAACGAGAGCATTTATGGTTTCGGGCTCCATCTTGGCCTCAGGCAACCAAATCAGTCACCTCTGGACCACAGCAGAAGTCTAATGTATTGCTAGTCTGCTCGAATGTATTGCTCTTGGAGAATCTGTTAATTAGCTGGAGGGGTGGGGGCTGGTGGAGGCAATCTTCAAAGGCAAAGAAGTAGGGGTGGGGGGAGTGTTGTGAGGCATGAGCCTAGAAGCTACAGAGAAAGTCAGCCATGTGGTCTGGGGATTGGAAGATGAAAGGAGGGCTGTGCACAGCTGCACAGCCCCGCAGGGTCCCCTCTGGAAGCACTGGCCCAGAGAAAGGCCGACAGGCAGGTCTCAGATGGAATTTGAGGATGCTGAACATGAGCCAGCACGGCCCTGTGGGCGGTCCAGGCCCAGCACGCCTTCCTGTTTGTCTGGGGCTATGGCCCTGTGAGGTGCTATGCTGCTGTGGCTCATCTGTGCTGCCACAGCTGGCCAGAAGGCTGCCCTGAGAGGGAAAGGTGAGGCACAGCAGACCCTCCCAGAGACACAGTTGCACAGAAGGTATCAGTGAGGTCTCTGGACTACAAGGCCCAACGGCACAGGCAGAGAAGGCTCCACACCTGTGGGAAAGGAACTACTCCATTTCCAGGTGCTGACTGCCCCCCCATGAGCGTGGACAGCCCTCTTGCCCCTGGAAATGTCAAGGACTGCCTGGACAGGGTCTGCACCCCACCCCTTCCAAAAGCCTCTGAATCACAAGGCCTCTCATTCAGTCCCACCCCAGCTAGGGGCACGAGCATGGACTGCCCCTCACCTGAGTCAGTTCCTCCAGGGTAGTCTTCATCATAGGATTCGTCGGTGGAATCCTCACCATCCACCGAAGACCACGCCCGGAGCTTGGCTTCTGCAATGGCAAACTGCTCGGCCACTCCTGTCGGGGAGGACACGGAATTCATTAGCGGAGAAGGTTCGTTAGCAGAATACATTAGAGGAAGAATTAAGACTAGGGCTCAGCTTGGAGACAGGAGAGGAAAGAGAGGGGTATGGAAAGACTCCAACCTCCACATCAGGTCTGAGGCAATGGGAGCATCCCTATGACAAACGTGTGGCTGACCCCTTCCTGTCCCCACCTGCTGCAAAGCGAGCCTCTTGTTCACCCTCGCTGAGGTCCGAATAGGAGGAAAAGGCTGATTCCAGGGCAGCAGGTGAGTCGCTTGGCTTGCTCCAACCCTTCCATTCAATGAGGTGAGCCACTCGGCCCTGGGCCATAGCGGTGGGCTTGGTCACGTGGTCCTTTACCACCTGGGAAATACCTGCAGGTGGGGCAGAGGGAGGCCTGGTTAGGGCACAGGCCAGGGAGCATCTGAGAGGGGAGTGGAAGGGTGGTGGTAGTTTGGGTCCACATATGCCTTTGGATGGGAGGAGGAAGCTGGGATTCATCTGAGAAGGGGAGGAAAAGGGAGATCCCAGCAAGAGCTCACAGGATACAGTCCCCAATGTGTATGTGCAAAAGGAAGAAGGAAGGACAGAGTGGCCAAAGGTATGGGAAGGAGGTGCGTACCATGCAGGGAAGATCTGGCCAGCGCAGCAATCTCCTGGATAGTTAGGGCTCTCCGGGACTTGGGCAGCATCGCGACTGTGTCTCCAACATTCACCTTGGGTGACAGCATCAGAGAGTCAGTGCCCCTCTGACAGCAGCATCCCTGCATGCCCATAACCCACCCAAGGTGTCAAGGGAATATGGGAGCTGGGAAGAGATGCCAGGGCAGCACATATGACTCAGTGGCTGCTGAGACACGTAAGAGGGAGGCTAAGAAGCCAGGACCAGCAAGCTATGTGCTCCCAAGGAGCAACAGAGATCCAGGCGGACCCAAAGGAGCAGAACTGTAGCTATCACCCCTGCCCCACCTTCTCAGCTCCCAAAGGGGAAGGAGGCAATCTGGGAAGTCAAGAACCTTTGAGAAGGAAAAAGAGGAAGGGAGAAAGCTATGGCATCAAGGACTTCCTCCAGGTCCTCTCCTCTTTGACCATCTCCTCTCAATCCTCCAGCTGTTTTTACAGCCTACCAGGGCCACAGACTCAGCATGACCCAAACCAAACCCAACACCTTTTCCCCCATCTGGCCCTGCTCCCCAGCTTCTTTACTCGGCATCACACATTTGCCCATTCAGTCTGGCTCCAAGCCTCAGCATGACCGTCAACTCTCCCCTATGCTTTGCTCATCCTTTCGGCTCCCACTGCCACTGCCTTCCCTTCCTCAAGCCCTCAATACTCCGTGTCCAGATTAGCATAGTTGGAGACCCATGAGCTCCTCCAATTCCATGCTATTTTCTTAGCCTAGGATGTTGTGTAAGTGTTCCTCTCCCTCCTCCCCATGGCTGGCTAGCTCCTTCTCATCTTTTGTCTTGGCTGAAACATCATTCCCTCAGAAGGGTCTTCCTGGCCACCCAACCAGTTTTCCATCCTCCTTCTGTAACAAGTCACCATCCTCTATAAACGTACCCTGTGTGTGTAATCATGGCCCACTTTGTGTGTTTCCTTATTTGTCGCTGGTCTCCCTCACTGATCTTTAGCTCTTGAAGGAATTTGGTCTCTTTTGTCACTGCTGCACCCCAGTGTTTAGCACAGTGCCTGGTACAGAGTAACCTTTCTAAACACACAGGCTGAGTGAATGAGGCAAAGTATAAATGTAAACAAATAATTTTCCTGGAATGCAACTGGTCACATGTCCCTATTTAAAATCTTTTCTGGGCTCCTCTGCTGTCCAATGAAGTCCTAGTTTCACAGCAAGGCACAGAATGAGCCCACTCTGTGAGCCCCCTGCCTCCTTCCAGGCCTTGGAATCCATGACAGATCTCCTCTGCCCAATAAAACCCCACTTTCACCTTCCCTGTCAGCAAGCATCCCTCCTGCCACCAGGCAAAGGAACCTGGCTTTCCCCTGGGCTAAGAACGCCATCCTTGCCTGACAAAATGCTCCCTACCATTTAAGGCCTGACTCAAGTGTCACCTCCTATTATATTTCCAGTCCAGTCTTCTCTCTGTCTCTTCTTAGATACCCCCCTCCCTGCCCCCACACCCACCTCAGCATTGCCCTTCCATCTCTCCTGAGGGATCTCAGGATGGCAGGGCCTGACTGATTCACCTAGGTTCCTACCTCCACCCTACACCTGGCTCAGTGCTCCTCGGCAAGCCCCGTCAAATGTTTCCCTCAATGAATGAATGAAGTTGGAAGCACATGACCCCTCCCTGGCATTGCCTAGCTCCCACCCCTCACAAGAGGGACTCCACCTCCTCCCTTGACCTCAGGCCCACCCTCTGCCCGCACCACCCCCCCCTCCCCCCCGTCAGTACCTGGCTTACATGGGCCCCAGGGTGGCGCCGTTAGCTTCCGGCCAGGCCTGGGGGGAGGAGCACCTGCTGGGTGTTTCCTGGCTGGCTCTCCCTCCCTCCCCTCACTGCCCCCAGCCACCGCCATCCGTGCCCGGCGCTGCGCTGCGCGCAGCTGCGGCCCAGGCCCAGAGAAAAGGTGTGTGTCTCCCTGGCAACCCATCACCATGCAACAGGATCTCCCGGGATACGGCCTGGGATGCGCTGACGTCAGCGCCCAAGGCGCGAGCAAAGCCCGCCCGCTGGCACCACGCCGAGCAGAGCAGACCGGCGCGGGGGCGGCCTCGGGCCCCGCCGGCCGGATAGCGCCTCCGCTCGCAGGAAAAGAGAGCCAGAAGCAGGCTGTCGAGGCGGAGGTGGGGGATACAGATCCCCTTCATGTGAATGCGGCCCCCCTTCCCCCTACCAACACCAGGGGCCCAGCACCTCTGGCAAGTCCTGGCTGTCCACGGAGGAAGGGCGGGAGGATCGGCTCCAGCCTCGGAGGGTCCGAGCAGATCCCAAGGAAGATAGAGAGAGGCCCCGAGGAAGTTCGATCCACTCCACAGCCCAAGCCGGGTCCGAGGCCACTGAGGGGTGGGGGAAAGGCTGTTCACCTGGGCTCTCACTTGTGCCAAAATCCTCATTTTTATCGCGCTGCCATATCATTTTTCCTCATCCCTCTCCCTCTCCCCTTCCCAATATCAGCAACCACCTGGTGCTCTCCACAATTCTGAAAGCCCCTATCCCACATTCCTGACCTTCAGGCCCCTGGGACCACTTTGTGGCAGCCCACTGGCCCCCTTCCTCCTCTGGATACATTTTACCGTCAGAACCCTAGGGATGAAACCTACACTTTCATAAATTCTGAATCTTGGGTTTCTCGGCCTACCCATTCCTCTTGGAAAGCACACCGCAATCTTCCACCACCATCACCATCCTCCTCCCCACCACCACCTTGGACCCTTTACAGCCTTGCTGCCTTCCTTCTCTTGGTTCTTTCCTCTCGCCAGCATCAGCTGGTATGCAGCTCTTTACTCTTCTCTTCTGACAAACCCATGATTTTTTCTTACTTTCATCCCAGTCCCTTAAGGCTTTTATCCTGATGCCCTGTCTGGCCCCAGCCTGGTTGTTCTTGTATCATCCTGGTTCCCACTATCTAAACCAGAGTAATTTTCCTTTTGCCACCTGAGCACCCAATTCCTCAGCTTCCCCTTACCTCCCAGATCACATCTACAGTCCCTGGTCTCACCTCTGCGACTCGTCTGACAAGTCCATCGTCCTCCAGGCCCTTCACGCTGCCATAGAAACATTTTGCCCAGCACAGAAATCATAGGCATGCTGGCTGTGTTGATGCAGAGAACCAAAAGCCCAGAACTGCTCCAGGCTCAGCTCCCAGTTCTATTCTTATTTTGGCTCCGGATGCTGAGCCAGTCCCCTCCCCACTTGGAACCTGTGCCTAGTCACAGAAGGAGAACACTCCTGCTTCATGGCTTTGAGGAGGTGGGAGTGCCAGGGGCCCAGCAGAGCTCTCTGAAGCTCAGGGAGCTGAGGCCCATCCCCTAGACAGTGCCAATAGGCAATGTACATCACAACTGACCTTTAGCTGGAGTAGCCGTCTCTGTCCCTGAGCCTCAGCCAGCTGGTGGTCCCCAGAAATGCTACCAACCAGAAGGAAGACACAAGGTTACAGGCCATCCCTGGCCCCCAGCTGGTACCTAATCAGGGCTCTCAAAGCCAGTCCTAAGGTCAGCCAAATTCTCCCCTGACTACAGGAGGAATGACTTCCTGAACCCCAAGCCTTAGCAGGGCCAGAGGGATCAGAGCAGCCTGCTGCTTCTCAGCTTCAAAAGCCATGAGGTTAATTTAGGACTACAAATCCCAGAATTCCTCATGGGAACCAAGGAAAGTACAAATCTCAGCTAGTCTTAGCTTCAAAACATCTCAAGTACCAACCACTCTAAGGCCTGTATGACTGACCACCTGCCCTGAAAGCCCAGGACCCATTCCAAAACCCAGCCTTCAACTTCATGGAAAAAAAAAACAACAACAACAACAACGCTGCCTGGCTTTGGGCTTGGAGAAACCCAGGACACTTAAGTTGGCTGCTGGACCTCAGATGCATAGGACTATGGCCAGGCCACAGCATGCACCACCCACCATCCATGGGAACCAAGGCCCAAGCAGCAGGGATCAGCAGTTGTGGAAAGCCCTGATGGCCTCTCTCCTGGCTCCTCTTTCTCTACACAAGGTAGGATAATGTGTTTGTTGGGAGTGGGGAAAAGGAACTAAAATAGTAGTTACGAGGTGAGAGGTGATCAGGTGCTCACAGGTGCCCCCAAATGGGGCCTCAGTCTCCTTCATAAACTAGCCGACTCTGGACGGGGGAGTACAAAAACTCCGTGCTGGCGTGCTCGACAGCCTTTGCAGGCTACCTCCTTAAGGGTATTGGGACGCAGCTAGAAGAGGCAGGTTCCCAGCAGAGAGCCACTCCCAGGACAGTGAGAGGAGAGGTGTGGGCTGGGGGGCGGCGAGTGTGTGGGCGTGGATGGCCAGTTGCCATGGACAACTTGCCCCTCCCAAGGCTGTGCACCTCCTGCCACCTTCAGCGGTGGGAATCCAGGCGGAAAGACCACGAGTCTACCCTGCAAAACCCAGAAGCAGGCAGGCCGTGGGAGCGAAGCCGAGTCGCTTTAGCCCCCTCCCCGCTCCTTTCCGCTCCCTCCTCTTAACAGGCCCGCCTCCCCGGTACAAGCTCCTCCCCCTCCCGACACCGGCCCCTTCCTCAAGGCCCCCACCCACCCGCGGCCCGCGCACCGGGCAGCCGCAGCCCGATTCTCCAACCCGTGCCCGGCCTCCGCCTCTTACCCTGACCCGCCGGACTCCGAGAGCCGATACAGCCCATGGCCGGGAACCCAGGCACGCTAGCCCGCGCTCGGGGCTCGGGCCATCGCCTTGCAGAGGGTCGGGCCGCGGCCGCCACCGGGGAGGGGAGAGCCCGAGAGAGGGGAGGGGGTGGGAGCCGAGCGTCCGCCGCCGCTCCCCGGAGAGGGAACCGGGCCGGTGACGTCAGCACGGGGCGTGGCCACCCGCGTCACCACCCAAGGCAGGCGGGGCGAAACACGTCACAGCCACGCAGAGGCGGCCCGGGGCCGAGTCCGGAAACACCTCGTCCCCTCCTCCCAGGCCCTACTGCGCAGCGACCCCGAAAGGCAAGGGTGGGAGGGAAAACTCTGGGCCCAGGCTGCCAGGTACACAGAATGAGGACGGTGAAAGTCATTGCATCCAGCCCCATCCTTTCACAGATGAGACCTTGAAACCATAAAGGACTTCTCCGGCTATAAACAGTTTGAAACCCAAGGCCTCCTCCACGTTATTGGGGTCTGGATCACATTCTTCCAGGAGTTCAGTGTGTCTAAAGGTACCCCACAGCTATTTGTCTCTCTCTTCTCCCCTACCAAGCAACAGGACATCCCACCATGTCTGCTTCAAGGGTCCAATCCTCCAGCGAAGTAACCCTCCAACTCCCACAATCTTGGACAGGGGAAGAGGCAAGAGGGGTGCCAGGTACAGGAACTGTTACAGTGCCAGCTCTGGAAAGGAGACTGCCCACCTATCCATATCCCTTCTCCAGAGGGAGTAGGCCATAAAGCAGGGAGGCAGTGAGCTTAATTGAATTCATATTTAATAATTACAGGCACCGTGCCCCCCCCCTTCCCCCTGCCCAGGCAGCAGCAGGGGTGGTGCAGGGGCTGGGGCATATGCCCCCAGCAGCGAGGACGGCAGTCCCATGAGTGATTTTCAGAAAATAAAAAAGGACCCCAGGGGCAGGCGGTGGTGCCCCCCCCCAAGACACACCAAATTTCAAGACTTTATATATAATATATCTCTGTGCCCCAGGGGGAGGAGAGGGACACCTGGCAGCATCCTGGAGGGGGGCCCCAGGCAGCCCCACGCCATCCTGCCTCTTCAGCCATTTTATTAGCTCAGACACATCGCACTACAGGCACCCACTGCCACCGCCGCTGCTGCCACCCCCCCTGCAGTCCGGGCGGCTGGCCGGGTCATCCGAGTGTCCATGGGGCTCCAAGTCCCCGGCCCCACCCGCCCTCAGTTGTGGTCAGACTCCTCCTCCTCCGCTTCACGAAGCCACTTGAAGAAGGCTGTGACAGATTTAAGGGCTACGCCCTTGCCCTGTTGCTCAGCGGGGTCCTTGCTACTCTCCCAGCTGTAGAAGGCATCCTCTTTCACCACGTCCTCGTCATACAGCGCATCAAAGAACATCCGAAGCAGGTCTGCAAGCAGGCAGGACAGCAGTTAAGGAGTGCTGCCCACAACCACCCAACCCACTCCCAAGCTCCACTGTTAAAAATCAAGGCCCTGACCCATCAATCATCCTGACATTTGTGTGTCTGACCATTGATTACAGAGTGACTAGGTAGATTAAAGGTGTTAATCTTACTTTACGATCTAAGACTGCTGCACGCACAGGAACAAATCACGGCAGAACCTTACAAACCTGCCTTACCTTGGCAGCTTCTCCATTCATGATATATTTAATGAGGAAAACTATACACAGAATTGGTACTCCTAAATTTGGGAATCACAAAAGTCCCAGATATATCACTCACCAAAGTCAAGGGTTTATAACCTGGAACATTCACTGGCCACCATTACAGATTCTGACAAACTGTGGATCCCCATTTCCCCTTATTTTCCATACATCTGAACATACACATCCTCTCTAGCCTTGACATTTTTACGTGTGCCACATCCTTTGCCACGATCATCTTTCTCTTGTCACCTTCCTAATGAATTTTTTTAGGTTCAACTCCAGCACCTCTTCCTCTGACCCTCTTTCTCCCCAACCTGGCTTCTAGTGAAGCCCTCCCAAGCGCTTGTCCTATCAGGCCTGAACACAACCTGTCCCATTCCCCATACTGTACTCCCAATCTTTCCAAAAGCAAATGGAGGCCAAGTAGTGAAACATTTCTTCTGAATCAAGAAATAAAGCATAGGTTCTAGAGTCTAGGCCTGGGTGAAACGCTGACAGCCATCTATGAAAAGCTGCAAACCAGGATGTTCCTGAGGGCGCATACACCCTCAAATCCACAACCACCACCCGTGGACAGCCCCCCAGCCCCATCCTACGGCAGCAGAGCATTCGTCCCAAACTTGTGCTCCAAATCCGGTGCATCCCACCCACCCTGGGGACCCTACACAATCAATTATCCACTCTGCCCTGTATCTTCAAACCCAAGTTTCTCCCTTCTAAACACAAAAGGCCTCCATCACAACCACAATCTCTTACAGTCAAACAAAAGATTTTTGTCTTTGGACAAGACATTAATTAAACACTTTGTCTACACTTGCTGTTTTCCTTTTTTCCTATCTCACTCAAGTATTCCTCAGTCCTTTCCAATCCAGAGTGTCCCCTGCTCTACTAAATACTGTTTATGCCAGAGCGGCCTCCATGTTTTTACACTCCAAAGGCCCTAAACCGTCAGCTCTGCTCCTATGGAACTCTCAAGCAGCATCTAGCATTACTGACCACTTCCCCCTCCTAAAATTACTTTGTCCTTTGTTCACAGGGCCCTGTCCTCCTCTGGTCCCTCCCTGTGGGTCCTCTACTTCCTCAAGGCTCTATCCCATATTCTTATTGCTCTCCCTTGGGCAATCCCATATCCTCTGAGGACTTGCACATGTGTTGCCCTGGGTCAGCTTCTCACAGATCGGCCACCAACCCTGACCTCTTCCTCTCCAAATGAATTCCCATACTCAGCTGTCTACCTGACATCTCTGATCACCCCCACCCAGGGACCACAAACCCAATTATGACCAAAATCAACTTGACCCAGTGTTCCCAACCCCCAGAGTGAACGGTATACCACACTATCACCTCACTCAAAGCATCCTGGGAGTTATACATTAACTTGTCTCATCACCTCTTCCCCCTTAGGCCAGTGTTATGTCTTAACTGTAGTTACCTCTCCCAGCTTCACTGCCACCAGCAACACAACCCACTCCTAATTTGCTGCTCTTGCCATGTTCACACTTAACCCATTCCAAACCATTCTTCCTACCAACGGCCCGGATGAGCTAAAAACTAAAATCCCACAAAGCCTTTTCCTGTCCTTAGGCTGAAGGCCAAAACTTGTCCCACGGCTCAGACAGCCCTGCATGACCTAGCCCACGTCCATCTCTCCAGCCCCATCTTGCCTCACATACGACTGGCTGCTGTGCTCGCCCACACTGGCCTTTCTTGAACAGTTCTCTTACTTTGTGTCAAGTACTTTCTGCCTCAGGGTCTTCCTTTACACACACAGTTCCTTCAAATCTCCCCCTCCAACTGGTCATTTAGCTACCATTTGTCACTTCCCACTCATTATCCTTTAGACTAGGTGTCCCCAGAGAGCACCCCAAGGACCCATCTTCCAACACTCATCACCACTGTGTTACTCTATGCCAACACAGAACTGTACTGGACTTTATCACTGCCAATGTCCCAGTGCTCTGACACATACCTATCTGCTGAATGCATAATCTCAGGCATATTAACCTAAGCCTCAGTCTCCCAATAAGAAAAAGGGGATAACAGCATTGGCCTTAAACAGTAGTTGTGAAGATTAAATAAGGCAAAAAAAGAAAATTATCTCAACCCCATGCCAAGACGCCAGAGCACTCAGTATTTAGAAATTGTTATCACTTTTCACCTCCACGCTCCTGGCACAGAACAGTAGTCAAGTAATCTTCACGATGAGTCTAACTTCTTCCATTTGTAGGCAAAGAAATAAGCAGTGCAGGGGGGAAGGAATCAATCACCAGGGCATTTTGCTCTCCTATGACCAGCCCCCTTTCTTGGGTTGAAACCCTTTGCAATTACTGCCTCCTGTTCTCTGGCAGCTCCTCCACCCCACCCCTGCAGCCCGGCTCTTACTGGCGGGCTGTTCTAAGGTCACTACAAGGGCCTGGAGGGCGTAGAGCGCCTGCAACTCCTTCTGTTCATCACATAAGTATTTCTGTAGCAGTTTCGCTCGAGCTTTCAGCACCGCGACATCCACTCGGAGGGGCGTCTCAACTACAGGAAGAAAGATGGGGTTAAGCAGAATAATGCACCCTCAGCCTGGTCCAGTCCACAACTAGGAGGCAAAGACCAAAACCTTCCTCCCTCCATCTGCTGGGCCCACCCTTGCCCCTCCATCTCCCTGGCTCCTCTTACAGATAATTGCAGAATAGCAGACAGCTGTCATGAGGGCCCGAACTAGTGTGTTGGATGCTACCTGCTGCTCACTCAGGTTGGCCTGTGCAGAAGAGAAACAAATGGCCTATATGTTCTGAATTCTGTCCCTACCCGCACACCAAAAACTGCCTCTCCTGTATGCCTCTCTCCCAATATCCAGGAGAAACATACCTCTATCCAGTCAAACACCCGTTGGTTACTGCTGCCCTCCTTCAGCAGCTTCTCCAACTGTTTGCTCAGCTCCTCAGAGGAGAGCATCCTCTGGCTAGGGGCTTCAGACTCCTCGCCCAAGGTATACTCCACCTTCTACAAATGAAAAGACCCAAATAGGAGGTAAGTATACCATGTGAGTTGCTGAGGGAAGAGGGAGACGAATGGCCAGTCCCAAATGCTAGAATTAACCTAACTCCAGCCGCAAACCTGTTCAGCGACAAATGCACTGATGTCCTGGCCTTCAGGTACAAATTCTTTCCAGCTGAGTCCAGCTTCTCGCCACAGCATCCCCACCTTTTTGGGACCCTAGAAAATGTAAGACCAATTCAGTAACCCTCTCTCCCTCTAGACCTAGTTCCACAAATGTCATCTAGCAAATATTTACTGAAAGCCCATTAGGGGCCTAAGGGTTCAAATTGTTACAGAGATACCAATAGGCACAGTCTCTCCATGCCTATAGACTGGTACTACCACCCAAAGACACAAGAACTCATCTACCACAGTGCTAGGAAACTGAGGCGGGGGGTAGGGTGCGGTGGGGAGAATAGCCTAACAGCCTCTATGAAAGACATCGATTAGCTTTCACAAGATCACCTTTACTGAAAAAGGTAAACAACCAAATCCAAATACCTCATCCCAGACTTCTACATTCCTCGATGTTTCTTTTTCTAAAATTGCTTAGTTTTCCATTATTCCAACTTACCAAACGCTCATGGGAGAGGACAACTTCTAACAAATATGCCTTTTTAGTTATTAAGTCCAGAAAATTTTAGATACAGATCTATCCCTCCCACAGCCCCCAAGGCAAATCAGAAATCCTCACATAAACAATAGTCTGAGCCCATTTTCTGTTAGGGAACAAGGCATTCTGAAGACATTACTCTTAAAATAACCGACACTCAAAATGATGACATTAATCCTAAATAAGACTATTATACTTCACGAATTTTAAAGATACTCATTCCAACACCACTAAAATTGAATTGCCTCCAACACCACTAAAATTGAACTGCCTCACAGTTGATATATTACATTTAAACAAATGACCATAAGTTTTTTTCTTTATTAACAGTGCATGAATAACACATCCTATAACCTAATACACCGGATTTAATGAACGTGGTAGTTCAAAGTACTTTTCTCTCTTTTTTAAACACAAACTACCCTGCTACACATTTCTACCCAAAAGGATTAATAGGATGCTGAAAGAGCAAGTCCTTTCCACTAAAGTCTCATTTGTCCAGGTCCCAGGGGAGCTAGACATTTTTTTTTTTTTTTAATGTTTATTTATTTTTGAGAGAAAGAGAGTGCGAGCAGGAGGAGGGGCAGAGAGAGGAGACACAGAACCCGAAGCAGGCTCCAGGCTCTGAGCCATCAGCACAGAGCCTGAGCAGGGCTCAAACTCACAAACCGTGAGGTCATGACCTGAGCCGAAGTTGAAGTCGAAAGCTTAATGGACTGAGCCACCCAGGCGCCCTGGGAAGCTAAACTCTTAAAAGTGCCCTTCCCAGCTCTCACTACCAGAGTACCCTGCCCAACTTGCCTTTCCCATCTCTCCGCTATGACATTTTATAGTCACCACTTAATTTTCACAAAGCAGTCCCAGCGCCCTTCTGGAAAGGCTTTCTGTCATGAACATTACCAACCTCACAGTACTCAAGACACTCCATTTTGACTATTTTATTTCACGCTTTACTTAACACTGTTTTTATTAAGCTGTCATTTCTTACTTTTCTCTTCCAGCTGGTTTCCTATGTTTTATTCACAGTGGTATCTCCAGTGCCTAGTATGTGATTAGTAAATGTTTTTAAAGAATGCTAGCTTAACCGGGGCGCCTGGGTGGCTCAGTTGGTTGGGCAACTGACCTCAGCTCAAGCCATGATTTCACGGTTCAGTTCGTGAGTTCGAGCCCCACGTTAGGCTCTGTGCTGACAGCTCAGAGCCTGGAGCCTGCTTCGGATTCTGTGTCTCCGTCTCACTCTGCCCTGCCCCTGCTCACACTCTGTCTCTCTCTCAAAGATAAACAAACATTAAAAGAAAAAAAAAAATTAAAAAAAAAAAAAAAAGAATGCTAGCTGAATCAATCAATCAATCAATCAATCAATCAAGGGCTTCGGGTCTTAGATTCCCATTCTCCTCCAGCCTTGGCGAGAACTCAACAGGAACTGGTCAGTGCCAGTCTCAACATTTCCTCTCCCAGGTACCAACACAGAACTACCATCAATATTAACCCCATCCCACCAAAGGACCGTGAGGTTTCAGGGTCACAGCAAGGAGCCCAAACTGGATGGTGGGAAGAGAAGTCCTGACACATCACCCCCAAAAGGCTCTCACTCACCATGCTTTTACATAGAAGCCCCAGGATCTCCAGCAACAGAGAAGCAGCTTTGCCCATGGGTCTCAGAGGTTTTGTAATCTCCCTACAAGAAAATTACAGGGAGTGTTGATAGCCTCCAAAGCCCTCTCAACACACTACCCCATCCCTCCCTAAACCCAGGCATCGAACTTGCCATACGTCCCTCCTCTCCCCTCCCCAACTCTGTCTTTACCTCCCTTGAATCCCACTCAAGGGGCTTACCTGAACAGTTCCCCCATAGGTACTCCACCTTCCTGCAGAATGGGCGTTATGAGTTCTGCTAGGTAGAGCCACACATGGGGGATGTCAATTTCCATGTCTTCAGCCAATTCTAGGATTTCATACAAACTGCAGATGAAACGAATTCAAAGTCAGGGCATTCTAGGAAAGACCAGCCAGACCTCCCACCCTCCATCTGGGGCATCACGGCATTGTTAAAGGATCAACTGTGGAGCCCCTGGGGAGCACTTCCTAGGCACGGGGCAATTATCTCAAGCTAAAGCCACACTCCAGTCCTTACATGGTACACCCCTATCCCTGCCAAAAGATCTGTTAACCAGGACAGTTGAGGAACTCCAAGGTTCCATGGGTCCCATAAAGGAGGGAAGTCTGTGGGTATGGAAAAATAGGAGGCCCTAAGAAGGCATACCCTTGGTAGTACTGAGCAGTGGAGAGGTGCCCGGCAAAGAGCAGCTGGTGCAGCAGCCGCCCCATATGCTCACGAGCGATAGTGCTGCGCTCCAGTGTTGACTCGATGCCATGCCGCACAAAGATGAAGAGCAGGGAGGGTGAGGCCAGCTCCTGTACGCACTGCACTGCCTCCTGCAGGTGTGCGGGGCAGGAGGGAGAGGGCAGTCACCGTCTGGTCCAGACCCCATATTCCATGCCTGTCCACACACGTCCTTCCCTGCCCACTCTGCTGTCACTCAGACCCCTCCCAATGCCTACCTTCATGTCATTGAGATGGAGATATTCTTCGATAATGGCCTTGGATTTCTTTTCCAGCTCTTCCTCAGAGAGTGCAGCCTTTGGGGGGCTCACCGGGGGCAGGGTGGCTTCTCGCTTCACTGAAAGGGAAAAAACAGATTGAGGACTTCAGTTCTAATTTTCCTAGAAAGAAGGGCCCAGAGCTCTGAAGACAGTCTGGGGACTGCCTAGTCCCAAACATACCCTTCCCTTCCTCTTCCAGCCCCTTACCAGCATCCCGCCCACGGTCCCGATCCTCTGTGAGGCTAGCTGCCTTGCGCAGTCCCTCAGGCTGGGAGGGCCGCTCTCTACTCCGTTCTTCCACTTCCTTGCTGAAGCTCCGCTTAGTGGCAGGTGTCCGAGAGCGATCGAGCCGGTCTCCACGCTCACTTCCCCGTTCACTCCGCTCTAGGCGGTCTCCCCGGTCCCCGGCTTTCTCACCTCTTTCCCGGCTCAAGCTACTCCTGGAGAAAAAAGCAGGCACGTCACCTCTCACCTATATGCCTAGCTGCTCTCTTGTATTAACTATCCAACATGCTGAGCAACTGCAGGGCCTAGTTCCTGGCGTCAGGAATGTGCCCCATCTAGCCAGAGGTTCTGAGCATTACAGGTGTGAGGATTCCTATAGCAACCACCAAAGTCCAATCACAGCACTCTCACAGCATAAAGAAGAAAAACATCCAGGAAACCTCACCTCTGTACCACACGTCTGCTATCTGTGTTTTCTGTAGGTACTGCCTGTTGAAGGGCTGAGAAGCGGTTCAAGGTACTAGTAGCTGGACGAGCAGCTTCTGATGCTGGGGAGGCAAAAAGCCCGGATCAGAATCTCTTGCTACTGTCTTCCGTTCTATCTCCTACTGTTTAGGACACTTGGTCCTAGTCCCGACAAGAACACAGTTTATTCCCCAGCCCCAAACATACGCCTCCCATTACTACCTAACCACTTTGTACCAAAAGCCTCCCTTATAGACAAGGCTCTGCCCTCAAGAGAGAATAGCCACCCAGCTCCTTACAACGGCCTCCATACCTGCATCAGAGGGCTTGGCTCCCGAGCCTCCACTGCTGCCCTTGCCCCAGCTCAATCGCCCACCAGGTGCAAAGAGCTGGTTGTTGGAATCAATGGAGCCGGGCTGAGGAAGGAAAGGGGAGTGGAGTCATGAGTCTAATCTGGCCGAAGCCCGCAGCCACAAGGTAGCAAATTGCCTAGACCAGGGGAAACTTTTCCTGTAAAAGGCCAAATAGTAAATATTTTAGCCTTTGTAGGCCATATAGTTTCTATTTCAACTACTCCACTCGGCCGCTGTAGCACAAAAGCAGTCATGCGCAATACTTCAGGGAAATGAGAATAGTTATATCCCAATAAAACCACGGATACTGAAATTTACATTTTGAATAATTTCATATTACATAATACCCGCTTTATTTTTTTTCAACCGTTAAAAAAAACACGAAGGCCATTTCTTAGCTGTGAAATGTAGAGAAGCAAGGAATGGGCCAGATTTGCTGTGAGTTTGCTGACACTGGCCCAGACGGATGTGAATACACCCCCTGCTAGAGCTGGCAGCCCTGTCACTAGCAATCTAACTAGTCTAAGAGGAAAAATTCAGCCGTTGCCTTCCCAACCTCAGAAAATGAGGGGACTGAGATCCAAACCTATGCTCAATGTCTGTTTGATCCCTCTTCACCCTCCCATGACCACCACCCCTCCCTCCAATACACACACCCCTACCTTCGTGATCTTGGTGAGCCGTGAGGTGTCAATAGGGCGGCTGCCCTTGCTGATGGGGACTGTGTTCCAGCCACCATCATCCACAAGTGGGAGGCCTCGGCCTGGGACAAAGAGAGCATATTGCAATAATGAGTAACTCCTAGCAGCCATATCACCTGGGGCCAGCCCAGCCTCCCTTCCTCAGATCCTCAGTTCCATCACATGGTCTCAGTGGCCCAGACACGTGGCACTAACAAGAAGTCATCAACGGAAAGCTTAACCCCTTACTCTGCCCCCTCCTTAATCTGAGCCTCAAACTCACTAATAGGTGGGCCTGGAGGGCCACCCCGACGCTTGTCGCTGCCCTTGGCCATTAGCTGCTGCACTTTTACATGTTCCCAGTGCTCCTCCATCTCAGCCTCCTTGTGGATCTGGTCAATGGTCTTGGGACCCTGGTCCCCACGGCGTGGCACCCAATTGCTCTGTGGGTAGAGAAGGCCAGTCACAAAGTAATTACATCAGATGGCCAGACAAAGCTGTGTTGGGAACTGGGAACTGCGGGGTACAGGAAGCAGACCAGCAGTGGGAAGGAGAGGACACACACCCGTCGCAGATCCAGCACGTCTTGCAGCATAAAGCGGATTCGGGATGAAGTCTTCTTTTCCTTAATGATTTTTTCCATCTGGTTGAAATACTGATCCATCCGGGGCTAGGAAGAAGCAAAGGCATCAGGTCAGGAACTTGTAATACCTCACCTCCAACTGTAGGCCTGGCCCCTCCTCAGACCTTCAGTTCCATCACTGTGGCTCAGTGGCCCACACATGACAGCCCAACAAGGGGTCTGTCGTCCCTTCCACATCCCAGGACCCCTACCTTGGCTTTTTCAAAGTCCAGATCTTTGCCAATGGTAGTGAGCAGACGACAAAGGCATTCAAGAGACTCTTCATCATGGTTCTTAAGTAGTTTAACCACACAGTCATGCATTATTGCCTCCGTTAACATCTTCAGCTTAAACAACTCCCCAATAAACTTGATATTCCCTAAAGAGCGCCGCCGGGCTATGTCTCGAGCCTCTTCCAACTCTTCCTTCAGGCGTCCTCGTTCTTCTGCCTGCCAGTTATAGGATAGAAACCCATCAAAAAGGTACCCAGCCACTGGGCTAACACGTCTCTCCTCCACTGCATTTGGATTCCTAAACGTAGCAGCAACTACTCACGCCTTAAGGCAGAGAAACCTCCAAAACACCATGAACCCCCACCCCTCCCTTATTCCCACCCCCAATTCTATAGCAGAGTAGCAACCGGATGGACAGTGGGTTGGTGGGTTTTCTCTCACCGTAGCAGCTTCATCCATTTCTTTCTGCTTCTTCTCAAAAACCTCATCATCATCTTTGTCTTTCTCAAACTCCTTCTGACATCGATTCAACAACAGTTTTCGGAAGTTCACAGTCACTGTTGGCTTTTCTGTAGTGGGCACTTTCAGCTGTACGTCAAAGAGAATGTCACATTTACACTGGTCCCAAGTGGGAAGGCCCTCCAAGAGTCTTTAACTACCTAACCCAGGAAGACCTCTGGTCCCCAATCTGCCTCCTTCTGGCTGCCATCAACAGCACAGGCTGGAAGAGAACCAAGAAGCTGGACTCAAGGAGTCTCAGGAAGAGAAGTAGGGAACTAGACCACAAGGTTTAGTAACAGTGGAAACTAACCGCCATGAGGCAGCGGCACATGTTGGCATAGGCCACAGAGAAGTTGGGCTCTGAAATGGCCTTCTCGAAGATGAGGTCAATGACCCCTTTGAGGCGTTCCTCAGTGTCGATGGCCAGCTGTGTCACCTGCTTCATCAGCTGCTGGAACATCTGGGGTGTCAGCTTATTCAGTATGGAGCGCACCCTGCGGAACAGGTCCTGGCAGAGGGGACAGAGAAGACACAGGATCCAGTGAGGTTCTCAGAAGAACAGAGGTCGCTGGGAGGAACAGTAGAGGGTGGTAGGGACTCAGGTAGACACTAGTGATAAGAATGACAGAAACAGGAGCAGCTGGGTGACTCAGTCGGTTAGGCATCTGACTCTTGATTTCAGCTCAGGTCTGATCTCACAGTTCATGAGACAGAGCTCCAAGTCGAGCTCTCCACTTTCCGTGAGGAGCCTGCTTGGGATTCTCTTGGTCTCCCTTTCTCTCTGCCCCTCCCCATAGGCACATGCACTCTTCCTCTCTCTCTCAAGACAGATAAACATTTAAACAAACAAACAAACAAAAGAACAGAAACAGAGAGGGCGAAGTTGGCTCAGAGGGCAGACCTTGAAAAGAAAAACTGGAGACCAAAAACAGCACTTGTCAGTACCTGGGTTTTGCTGCCATCAGCATCCTCTTCCCCTCGATCCTTATCAGCAGCTGTCCGCTTGCTGCTGGGTTTCCAGGCTTTCTCTGCTTTGTTCAACTTTATATCTTCAGTCATTAACACCGTGGCAATGATCTTGCGTGGTTCCTTTCGGGGGCCCTGCTGAGAGCGCCGGGGTCCCAGACCAGCCTGCTAAGCAAAGGGCAAGAACAAGTGAAGACACAGAGCCAACCAGCACAACCTGTGACACTGCCACCATGCATCTCCAGGGCAGTTTTCTCCCCATCTCTCAACAAGACAAGGGAGCCATCCCCCAAACCCCCTTGACCATCTGTCCCTCTAGCCAGTCCCACTCACCGGCCCTCGGGGCAGCTCCCCACCTGGCCCACCCCTTGGGGGCCCACGGTTGCTAAGGGCTGGTCGGCCAAGGTTGGCAAAGGAAGGAGTGAAGTCTGGGCCGCAATTTATGCCTTGAAGTCTAGCGGGGTCCAGCGGCCGTAGTGGTGTTTTATTGGCCTGTGAAGAGGACGCAGAAGGCATGAGAAACAGTTATGGCTCTTGACTACTCTCTCAGGACCTCAGGCACCTCCCCCAGCAAGCCCGCCAGCCCAAACTGACCCTCCCCCTCAAGCCTACCAACCTTATCCAACACCACATCGCTGATATGGGGCAATCCCTCTGGCTTCTGCATACTGGCAAAGATGAACTGAAAGCCAAGCAGGAACTCACGGTCATAACGCTTTTTCTCCTCAAGGTTTAGAGGCTTCCACTGATCTACGAGGAAGACAAGATGAACCAATCATATACACTGGTCTCCTGGGGGCCTGGCAAGACTACACAACCCTTCTCAACTTTTCCCTCAGCATACCTGACTTATACTCATACTTCTGCTCCCCTGGCTGGATGTTCTCAGCATTGTGAATTTTGTCTTCCTTTGAGTCCCAGGTCTCATCTGCTTCCTCAGGCCGGGGGGGCACACTGCTGCCCTCAGGCTCCAGACCAGGGCTGGTGCCTACAGGAGGCTGATTTTCCACCTCTGGTACTCCTGGGTTCACCTATAACCACAGGACACCCCATTTTGGTTACAGTATGATCACTGTTCCATACCCACACTCTGCCCTCTCCCCTCCATTACTTTCTGCTCCCTTACCTCCTTGAAGGCATCTAGAAGGTCTCCTACAGCCTCCTTCTTATTGAGCTCCTTAATTTTCCGTCTCCTCTTTGGCACAGACACTGCCACTATTTATATAGGGGGGGGAAAAAGTGGGAATAACTTATATGGGGAACAAAAGTGGGAATAACTAGGGAAATAAAAAGCAGCTACTGTATAGTATTTCCTCTTTCCAACATACCCACTGTGGACTTAAAATTCCTTAATCTCGGAATTTTAGCTCTTAGGGTCCACGACAAGGCTTCTATGACCCAGACACAGTGGCACAAATGAGAGGTCATCAATAAAGAGAAAAAAAAAAACCACACCTTTCAGTCCGCCCCACTTCTACCATCCCATCACACCTTACCTTGGGTGGCTGCTGCTGCCTCCAAATTCTGAGGCAGGTGGGCTGCAACAGGGGTGCTCTCTTGGGGAAGAAGTTCCTCTCCTCCTTTCTCACCCTCAGCATCTCCTGTTTCTCCTTCTTCTTCATCTTCTTCCTCTTCCTCCATTTCCTCCTCCTGGGCGGGGGAAGCAGCTGGAGGAGCCATAGCTGGAGTGGCAGAGAGGACGGCGGGGGGAGCCACTGATGCTGTAACCTCCTTGGCCTGCTCCTGTGGCTCACTGACTGGGCTTAAGTCCACAGCTGGTGGCGAGGGGGCTCCGTTGAGCAGTTCCTCAGGTTGGGCAGTTGGAGCAATGGGCACGGGGGATTCAGAAGGACAAGCTGGCGGAGGGAGAGGAGCAATCTCGGGGCTCGACTCAACCTCTGGTTCCAGATCCTCAGATGAGACCATGCCGTTAGGTTCAGGCAGAATTTCCACTTTGTGAGATGCAAGGGGGGTGGGAACCTGGAGAGGACTGGAAGAGAACTCAGATTCTGGAATCGGTTTGCTAAGTGTCACTTCTACTTCCAGTATGGGTTCGGCGAGGGGAGTGGGTTCTGGAGAGAGGCAATATGGCTCCCTAGTTTCACGGGGCATGGGGGTGGATTCTTCTACAGACATCTGGATCATCCCCGTTGTCACAGTGTCCCCAGGAATGGAGAGGACTGCAAGATTAGGCTCAGACCCCGGTTCCAATATTGGGGGTGGTGATGGGGTCGGACAAGGTGACGAAGGCTGGGATTCTGAAGGGCTGTGCTCTGGGCCAGGCAGCCCCGGCCGGCTCCCAATGACTGCTCCCTGGGACCGGTCATCTGCACCACAAAAAAGACAAGTAATTAAAAGCAGGTCTTCAGTGCTGTTGTTCCTCCTCCTCCCAGCTAAGACATTCCCGGCCTAAATCACCCCCGCAATCTTCTCCTATCTAAGCCTTTTCCCTTCTCACCTAAAATCTGATCCACCCGCAAAATCCCACTACCTAAAACCTAAGTCATTCTTCCCTGGCACCCAGGTCAAGTCACTCCACCTCCTCAGCATTTGAAACTGTCACACTCCTTTTCACCATAAAAGCTCTGCCCCACCTGCTTACCTACCTGGCCGGACAACAACAGCAACCTGGGGTGTCTCCCCATTAGCTTGAGGCTCCAGACCGCCTCCCGTCTGCAAGACACAAAGAGATACCAAGTTTGCCCTGAAGAGGCCCACAACTCTTCTCTACTAGAGCCATTTCTACTTTAAGTCTGCCTAAAAATCCAGGAAAACAGGAAAACAAATCCCTTAGTTGGAAAAAAAGATCAAAGGACTTCAGAGTCCAGGTCAGAACAGCCATCGTAGCCAGGGCCTCACTCAAAGAGCAGACAGTACCTGGGGAGGGGTGGGTGTGGAGGCGGTGCGGGCCCCAGACATGATCTCCTCTGTGATATCCTTCCCTCCTTGGTTTGGATCTCGAATTCGGATCTGGGGAAAGAAAGCTCCGGGATGAGTGGGAAGCAAGGGGAGCCCACCTTTCCACCCTGCCCCACTCCTAAGACTCCACACCAACCCCCCACTCCCCACTGGGAAGCGGGTGGGTGAGTGCCAGAAACCCCACGAGTTCTACTGTCAACCCATCCAGCTCATCTTGTATTCCCTGCCCTGGCCCCCACCCCTAAGAGACCCTTGACCTCACAGAGCAATCTCGTACATCACAATGCCCCTCCCTCCCTCATCCCTGCCCCACCAGCAGTCCCCAAGTCAATTGGCTGCACACCCTAGAGCCCAGGACCCCCATCTAGCACCCATCCGGCTCACTTGTGGCTAGTCTGCCTGATCTCTGGGGGCAGGGCCCAGATCCAGTGGGTGGAGCCAGGGTGACTCAGCGGCTTCCCCAGCCCTGGCACCCTATTCTGGGCACCACGCCCAGGGCTTGAGGATTGAGCAGAGGCGGAGGCCTCAAGAGCTTCCAGGACTGGGAGGTGGGGGGTGGGGCCACAGAAAACAAACCATTTCCAAGACAAGCCACCAGAAACCCAAAACCGAACATACATCTTATAGACCCCAGAACCTTGGTCTCTCAGGAACTCCTGCACTAGCCACTTCAGTTCTTCCCATGAGCTGCTTCTACACTGAAGTCTTAGTACCTTATACTTTACAGAGAATCTGAGCACTTCAGATCCCCATTCTCTATCCGCTCCCGGCTGAAGATCTCCTTCCTCAACTTTCTGCTCCCTGACCCACAATGTCTGACCTTGATTCTCCCTTTCCCAGATGTCCCAGAGCCCCTTGCTGCTACTCACGGTCTTCCGCTCCCTCTTGGGAGCAATCTGGGGTGGCTGGTTCATCAAAACTGGGGCGGGGGCCACACCAGTGGGAAACTGCTGCACACCCTGGGCTGGGTAGTAGGCGCCAGCTTGGGAGGGGGGATGGGCGAAGGGGGATGGAAGGGACACAGAAAGGAAGAATGGTGGCAGTGTCAGGGCCCAACCATGTACAAATGCCTGCTTGAACACCTCCCATCCCCAGAACCTCTCATCACCCACGGCCGGCCCCTCGCCCTGCCCCACCCACCTCCCCAAGGGAGTTAGGTGTCTATCAAAGCTGGGGAACCAGTCTGAACTGCGTTTACAAGAATTCCTGACACTGACACACACACCTTATAGGCGCACACTCCTTCCCCTCCACACCAGCTACCACTACCAGAACTTCTGTTTCTCTTCTACCCTATAAGATAGAATGTATGCCTCCGACCCCCAGCAACACACACACACATGTATTCTGAGGGAGCAGCAACTACTTGACCTGAAACAGAATCAGGTCTTTGGCTGGGAATGAGAAAAACAGATTTGCCAACCCTGTCCCACTCAACCTGAGTCCAGTTCCAATCTCCAGCCCTTTACTAAGGGGCAAGGAAACAAAGAGTAACATTATGAACCAGGCCCAGGAAGTGGAAAAATTAATTCCTTAAAGCAATGGTCTCCAAAATGGGATGCATTCTTTAATCTCATCCATAATATCCACTTGTTTGTTTTTGACAAACAACATGTTATTTGTTTAAATGATGCATATGTATAAACAAACAAAACACACATATTAGAGGTACACACTCAAAATATTTCCTGAGATGATCAGAAAATTTTGGAAACCACTGCGATAAAAAAAAAACGAATCCTTTCCTAGAATATAAGTGAAAAACAGCTACAAAATCCTCTCAAATCCACATTACATGGGCTCCCACCAACCACAGAACAAGTGTCACAGGAAATGTTTACTAACAGGCCCTCAAACTTGTGCATGACCCTATATTCTTTGACCTGAGAAGGACTCCTAACTCTCAGCAATAGGATAAAACACTACCTGCCCCTCACCCAACAAGTTACATATTAAGCACCAATCCCTACTTAACCCTATCATTTTTAGACCAAGGAATGAGCCTAGGAAGGGTCTAGGAATTTATAGGTGAGTTTAGATGCTCCGTGGGACTCACTCTCAACCTGACTCCTTCCCCTGCTTACCATAAGTTCCAAACTCTGTAGGGCTTGCACCCGGATAGAAGCTTGGGGCTCCTGGCTGTACAGGATACTGCTGTGTCGGGACAACATATGTGGAACGCCCCTGGTGGGGAAGGGGGAGGAGGGGAGAGCAGTTGAGGGAGCTATGAGTACCATATCAAACTACAAAGAGAACGTAGGGCAAGATAGGACAGGTCAACTATGGGCAATGACCAAAACAAAGTCCCACCTCTGGAAAAGAGATGGGACTGGAGGGTCAGGGTAAGGGAGGTGGGGGTGCAGGTTTAAGGTTCCACATGGCTTCCAGTCCCCAAACCTCCAACCTCACCTGTCCAGGGATGTAGTAGGCCCCTTGGGAGGCTGAGTAGGAAATCTGGGAAGGGATCATCATTACTTGGGATCCAGCAGGGTAGACATGAGCAGCTGGGCCAGGGCGGGCGGGGGCTGCACTCTGCACTCGGGAGGCTGCACTGCTCGGGGGCTGGGCCCGGCTAGGGTAGAAGTGCTGTCAAGAGCGAGGAAGGCAGTTGGCATTGGGAAAGGAAGGAAGTGGACAGCAAAATGGCCACTCCACAATGTCTCTACTCTGGAGAGAAATACTGAGGGCTTTGGAGCACAGGGACCAATCCTAACTCACTTGACCAACTGATGATTAAGTGGCCTCTTGTACTCACACATACTCTCCACATTCAGGTATACACTTTGCACTCTATGAATATACTCCCTCACTGCCGTGCATACTCACGTCACTTCCACCAGGCTACCCTCTGCAGAGGCTTCCTAACACCCAGATGCATCATGCCTAAGTGAAGCCCTTTTGGGCAACATACTCCCCAGCATGCATTGCTCCACCCTAAGGTACTGAGAAACTAACCACTAACATGCAACAGTCTCCCAGTTCCCAGATATGCACTCTGCAAGACTTAGCCTCTAACATGCATCGGTCAGTCTCAGACTGAGGACCTTAACAGCAAACATGTCCCCACCCTGAAGACCCCCAGTCCCTGTATCTAGTCCTCGACTAGGGCAGAGGATAATGGTGAGACTATGAGAGGGTCCAGGATTAGCAAAGGGGTATTACCTGCAGAGACCTGAATCCTCCCTGAGAGCACATGGGGACAGGAAAGAAGAGAATTATCTCCAAGGTGATGAGGGGGAAAAATGAAGGAAGTAGGACAAGAATGCTGCCACTTAGTGAGAAAGAATTTAGGGAACAAAGAAAGGCAAGAACCAGCTGGAGTGTTTACTTTGCCATAGTCCAAAGAGAAAGAAGGGAAGGGAAATGGAGCAACCACAACCTCCCAGTAAAAGAAGGAAATAGGAAAGAAAACAGGAGTTGGCAGCAGGGCCCAAAGCACTGCTCCCAATTCTCAAGGCACCAGGACCCCTACTAATGCCACCCCACAGACTACATACTCCCCAAGGGGCCAGCCACCGTAAGTAATCAACGGCACAAAGTGCAGAGACACATGAAAGAACACAGAGCAACTATCAGGAAATTGGGGCAGATACAGGGTCTCCACAGTTTCCATGCTAGGCCCAAACTGGCCTAAGGTTTCCATGGCTCCCACCCAGGCACCCTACTCCCCTCCCCACAGCCCCTCACCTGGCGGGGCTGAGAAGGCGTGTTCATTTGTGTCGCTTGTGGCGTACTGAACACCACCGGTGCTGTCTGCCCCGGGGGAAACGCTGGCTGAAGGGGGGAGACCAGAGTTCAGCGAGAGGGGAAACCCGGGTGGGGCAGAAACCCAAGCTGGTAAAGTAAGGGGAGCAGACCTGTGGCAAGAGCTTTAGCAGTCCACATGCCCCCTCTTCCCCATGACAGCCCCTGGGAACAGCCCAGGGGCCCTGTCTCAATTTGGCAGCAGGAAGCTGCACTTTGCCCTGACACAGATGGGGGTGGGAAAATCCAGAGGTTGGAACCTGTTCCTGACCAGCTGCCTGGTCTCCCCCACCCCCACCCCAGTCTCTGCTAATTCCTCCCTAATTACCTGTGGGAGTCCAGGGGATGGGGCAGGTGGGGGGCCTGTGGGCTGTGGAGCTTTGTTCATTTCATTTGGTGCCACATCAGGGTCCCCCCAGCACCTGTTGGGAAAGAGTGGAGCTCGGAAAAGGAGAAGGGACCCAAGCTTAAGGCAAATGGAGTGGGGGGAGGGGTTGAAGCAAGGGCCGGGTTCCACACCGAGTCCCGGAGGCGCGAAGGGGTTGAAAGAGCAGAAAAGATCCAGCTTATGAACCCACCAACACGTTGTCAAACCAGCATCACCTCCAACCACCCCCCTGATCTGCTGAAACAGCCCCCTCACTCACCCCCTCGGTTAAGAATAAGTCCACGGTGCGGCCTACAGGTTCTGGGCATCCGAGGGCCTGGGGTTGGGAGGTGAGGGGTATCAACCTGGCTCCGCGGGGCCCAAGACCAACCAGACCGGAAATTCCAGGTCTCGCTGGCACCAGGCTCCCGGATCACAAACGGAGCTAGCAGCTTCGGCCGTGGTGTCCCCACCCCCCACCTGGGGACACCGGGTTCGGGGCCAGGCCCAGGGGCACACAAGGCACGCCTGCTTCGGGTGGCCGCAGGGGCACCCGCGCGGGGCCAGACGCGAGGCCTGCCGCCGCCCAGGAGTGGAGACCAGGAAGGGCGGGAGTCGGGCCGTAAAAGGCCAGGCGGGCGGCGGCCGAAGAGAAGCCGGTTTCTAGTAAGTGAGGGTCGGCCCGGAGGGCGGGCGGGGCCGGGGGCTCCTCCCTGCCCGCCGCTGCCGCCTCCCTCCCCTGCGCCCTCCCTGCGCAGCGCCGGCCAGTGCCAAAGAACAACGTGTCACTTCCCGGCGGCCGGGCCGCAAAGGGGGGAGGGGGCGGCGGGCCGGGAGCCGCGGTGCCTGCGCCCGCGGGGCCCCCTCGGGTCAGACCGAGGTGGCACTTCGCGGCCGGCGAACCCGGCGCCCTCCCAGCCAGCGGGGACCGCATATTCCGGCCCTGCGCTCCCCCACCCCCACCCAGCAGCCAGGCCGGGCCAGGCCGGGCACACGTGGGCCAGGGATCGGGCCCTGGCGGGCCGGGGCCCGGGCTTGGGCCGCGGGGCCAGGGCGCCGGGGCGGCGGCGCAGGGTGGCCGGTCCCGGCCCGGATGGCGGCGGATGCGGGGGGAGGGGGTGGGGGGGCCGGGTCGGGCCCGGACATGGCGGCTTTACCTTCAGTCTCCTTCAGTCCGCGCGGCCGAGCCCCACGCAGCCGCACAGACGTAGTCCACAACCATTTCCGGCTCCCCGCACAGATCCCGCTCGGCGGCCACCGCTTCTCCGCAGGCGCAGCCGGCGCCCCCACGTGACCGGCGCAGAGGGAGGAGCTACGCCCGGCGCCGCGGAGCACAGAAGATTTGCCCCGCCTGGTCATGTGACAGTCACTGCCCGCCCCCGTGTCCCCTCCCGAACTTTGGAACTTCCAGACTGACCCCCATCTGCGTCTCCGTTCCGCGGTTCTTTAGTTCATTCATACTTAGAGCATTTATTGAGTGCATACTAAGTACGAGGCGAAGTGCTGGTCAGGGGCTGAGAGTAGCGAAATTCATTAAAGACTCAGTCCTGCCTAAATAAATCATGATACAAATAGGAAAATAAAAATTATGCAACCTTTGAAGATAAGGTGATTGAAATACCTATTAAACTGAATGTTAGGCCAGAAAGATTGAAACATTCCAAGAAATTAGTATGAGATTTGCCTCCCAAAGATCAGCCACTCCCAGGGAGGGACAAAAGTCAATCATGGAAAGTTCAGAATAATGACGAAAGAAGTAATCCCAAAACCCCTTCCCTGCAGCCAAAAGACTTGGCACCAGGAGGAACCGTCCTAGAGCCAAATACACGTACTCAGATGGCCTGGGTTTTAATCCAAACTCTGCTGCTTCCTGGCCATGTACCTACTACCCACCTACTTAATAACTGTTGTAAAAATGGGAAGATTTGAAACCAGGCAGTCTGGCTCAAATCTAAGCTTTTAACCACGCTGCTTTCTTTACCAATGACAACATCCACTCACTCTATTGGATTGTGAAGATTAAAGGAGTTAATTCATGTGAAAGGGCTTCAGTGCCTATGTACCTAGCAAAGACACACTTGCTCTCACTCACCTATGTGTGATCTGTGGGTGTAGGTGTGTGTATATGTACACATGTAATCTCAGAAGGTAAGAAAACATTTTCTCTGTACCAAGGATAGAGTGGTGGTTCAATATATATGGCCTATCTGATCTCAATCTTCACAATTTCCTATAAAACAGATTGTATTATTCTTCCCATTGTATATGAGGAACTGAAGCTCCAAAGCAGCAAAGTAGACAGACACATGGCAGAGAAACTATAGTGAGAGTGAATATGTAGATCTAGTGTTCTCTGACTCGATCATGTATGACCCCTTCCTCTACTCTTCTCATTTCTCTTCCTCCCTAAGCCAACTAATAAATAAAATTCAATTACTACCTACATGCCAATCTGTTTCTAACTCAGAAACCTCTCTCTCGAACTCCAGTTAGAATAAAAGACATCTCCACCTAATCATCCCACAGGTACCTCAAATTGTGTATGCCCAGATAGGAACTTATCATCTCTCCTTATGCAACAGAGTCCTCCACCTCAACCCCATACATGTTGGTGCCTGTGTGTTTTTGTTAAGATTTTTTTTTTAAGTTTACTGTTTTTAATTTTTTTTAATGTTTATTTATTTTTGAGAGAAAGAGAGAGTGCAAGCGGGGGAGGGGCAGAGAGAGAGGGAGACACAGAATCTGAAGCAGGCTCCAGGCTCTGAGCTATCAGCACAAAGCCTGACACAGGGCTCAAACCCACGAACGGCGAGATCATGATCTGAGCCGAAGTCGGATGCTTAACCAAGACACCCAGGCGTCCCAACTTTATTTTTGAGAGAAAGAGACAAAGAGCATAGGGGGGGTGGGGGGGACAGAAGATCCAAAGCAGGCTCTGTGATGACAGCAGAGAGCCCGATGCAGGGCTCAAACTCACAAACCATGAGACCATTACCTGAGCCGAAGTTGGAAGCTTAACTGACTGAGCCACCCAAGTGCCCCTGTGTTCTTTACCCATGAATAGCACCCAAGCTGAAAATCTGGGATTAATACTCCATTGCTTCCCATCCACATACTACCTGTAATCAGACACCAGGTCCTCTTGGTATTTGGATCAAATTCAAGTCCTATTGACTATCTTTAAAAAAATCTTTCTCCTGCCCTTCCCCATTTCTAATGCCCTAGTTCAGGCATTTATTTCCTTTGCCTGGTCTCCCAGCCTTCATGGTGAGCTTTCTCACCCAGATAACTGATGATGTCACTTCCCTGCTCTCTTTCAGTGGTCTCTATTGAGAGATACTGTCAACTTCTTAACACAACAAAGCTCTTCCAAATCCGATCTGAGCTTGGGTCTCTTTACTGTATCTCCTACCACACTTTTCCTGGCCCTGTACACTTAACCAAACTATCCATGGTTTCTGAAAATAAATAGCTTTTCCGCCTTCCTCCTTTCCCTACTCCCTTAGTTATATTCTACCTTCTTTTTTTCTGGACAAACTCCTCTTCCTCTAGGTCCCATTTACTACAAAATTCTCCCCTGACTTATCTAGGCATTAAGGCTCCATATTAACGATCCCAGGGTAGCTTCTTCACACTCCAGTATGGTATTGGTAACAATATATCACCTTTGTTTTCTTTTCCATTAAATAAGCTTTTTGAGGATAGGGTTTGGCTTTTTTCCCTCATGTTTGTATCCCCACAAACTAAAATAATGTCCAATGCAGAATAAAAGGTTCCATTGATATTTGTTGCTGAATGAATGACTGAAAGCGAAAGGTTAAGAGTCATTATGAAAATTTTACCCTAAAGCACAATCACTGATTTGCCAAAGAATTATCCTTTTATTTAGAGTGTTTTGCAGTTTACAAATCATTTTTTAAGTAGACTCCACACCCAACATGGGGTTCAGACTCACAACCCTGAGGTAAAGAGTTGCATGCTCCACTGAGCCAGCCAGGCACCCCTAAAAATCACTTTCTAATTTATCTTTATATCACCACCATTGCATATCAGAGAAAGCAATTACCATTTTCCCATTTTACAGATAACAGAGGCTCATCAGACATGCTGATTTGCCCAGTACTACAGAAAATTCCATTAAAGGAGTATGACAGGTAGGTCTACTGACTCCCAGGTCCAGTACTTTAACTTTTAATACAGGTTTTATACAGGCTGCCAAATAAGAACAGAAAGAAGATAATAGAGACACTAATCCAAAGTTGCTACTCTCCAGCTACTCAAAACCTTGGACTACGATAGTGTCCACAAGTTTCCAAGGCTACAGAGACAGATTTGGAGTCAAACAAATTTAGATTCCCATCCTGGCTCCACCACTTACTATGTGCTCTTGGATAAATTGGGTGAATCTCTTTCCAAACTTTATATCCCTCACCAAAACACGGAGATAATGCCTACCCCTTAGAGCTGTTGTGAGGTATCTGAGGTATATAGAACAATTATTCTTTCAACATTTATAGACCTATTAAGTGCCAGGCACTGCTTGTAAACTAAACCTACAGAAAGTGTTGGTTAGCTAGCTATGATTATCTGGCAGGGCCATATGTTCTTCTGCACTGCATCCACAGGGGTCCGAGCCCCAATTGGCAGCATAGCTATATTCATACCAACCCCACAAAGATCAAAAGTGATTACATCCCAGGAAGGAGGCCACTCCTTTATCCCATTGCTACACTAAGAGGAAAGTCAGGGTCAAGCTTTCTTACATCCAGTTTCTGCAAAGATAGCCCAGTAGATGTGAACATGACTAAACCTCTCCAATAGAAGCCTTCCAAGAGGCACAGAGGATCACAGGAGATAAAAATGTCCCTGGCTGTTCAGTCACAGACATGCAGCTCTTTGTGCGTGGGAGCTATACACCTCAAGGTCACCAGACAGGAGACAGACGGTTGCTCAGATCAAGGCTCATGTGGCCTCTCTGGAGGGCATCGCTTCAGAAGATCAAGTCGTACTTCTGGCAGGCATGCCCCTAGAGGATGAGGCTACCCTAGATCAGTGTGGACTGAAGGCTCTGACCACCCTGGAAGTAGCTGGCCACATGCTTGGAGGTAAAGTCCATGGTTTCCTGGCCCATGTTGGGAAAGTAAGAGAGCAGACTTCCAAAGTGGCCAAACAGGAGAAAAAGAAGACAAGCCGAGCCAAGCAGTGGATGCAGTACAACCAGAGCTTAGTCAATGTTGTGCCCCCCTTTGGCAAGAAGGGCCCAATGCCAACTCTTAAATCCATTGTAATCCTGGCTTTCCCCAATAAAGCCACATAGTCCAGTCAAAAAAGAAAAAATGTGTATATACATATACATACATATATATACACATCCCTTTCATTTAGCAGCAGAGAAGTTAGAAAGTAAGGCCGACTCTGCTGCTTCTTAGAACAGGGATTCTTCACCCAAAGTCAGTGAATGATGGGCTTGAGGTGGATGTGCATTGGCAGGGTGGGAGTGGGGGTGGGGATGGGATACACAGCCCCTCAGAAAGTTATTTGTAACAGTTTGTATCAAAATATTATTTGTAACAGTATTAAAATGTATTAAATGTATTAAATTTTGGTATTAAAATCTTCCTAGAAGGACAATCCATTGCACTCATCAGCTTCTTAGGGGTCCATGCCCCTAAAGATGAATCACTATTTAGGATGATTAAGAAAGAGGGGAAAGGGGCGCCTGGGTGGCGCAGTCGGTTAAGCGTCCGACTTCAGCCAGGTCACGATCTCGTGGTCCGTGAGTTCGAGCCCCGCGTCAGGCTCTGGGCTGATGGCTCAGAGCCTGGAGCCTGTTTCCGATTCTGTGTCTCCCTCTCTCTCTGCCCCTCCCCCGTTCATGCTCTGTCTCTCTCTGTCCCAAAAATAAATAAAAAACGTTGAAAGAAAGAAAAAAAAATTTAAAAAAAAAAAAAAAAAAAAAAAGAAAGAGGGGAAAAAGGCATAGAGTTTAATTTGTTCCATTCAGGGCAGCTTCCCTGCTAGCCTCAGCTCAGAGTTGCTATAAACAATGCCTTTTCACATCCACTCCCCACCCCAGTCTGGCCTCTGGCCACAACACCCCAGAAAACAGACATAGAGGGACCTCAGGGATAAAGGTCTTTATTCAACAAAGTTATCTCACTCAGTAACAAAATAACAGGAGGTACCAATTCCCCCAAAGGTCTAGAGTAGTGCACACGCCTGACAACAGGAAGCATGGCCCGCTGGCCTATCAGTAGCAGCTCAGAGTCCCTGGTAGCTACTTAGAGGTCATAGTTGGGGTTCTTCCGAAGGATAACAAAACCTTCCAGAATGGGGGTGACAGGAAGAAATTCCTCAGTGGCCAATTCTGCCCGCTCCCCGTGGGCCAACAATACTGGGGTTGTGTGTGTCTGGAACCCTGTGATAGTCTTAGGCTTGCCAGCCTGGCCCACCACATCCACTGCCTGTAGGGTGAGAAAATTGAAATGGGGGTGTAGCAGATGGGGGTGTGCAGATGGGAGTGCGGTAACAACCCAGTGCCCATACCAGTTTCAGAGAAACAGGTACGTGTGCGTTCCCCAAGTTCTAGACCCCTCCCGTCTGTTCAACCCCTCACCTGGCCCACACGGACAGACACCGGCAGTGGCCGCAGCTCCTCATCGAATGTAACCAGCATTCGGGGCTGCATGGCAGCCACCAGCCCATACAATACATAATGTGATTTGCCTAGGATGACTGAGGGAAGAACACGGGACAAACAGTTAGAGGCATCAAGGCAGGCCTGGCCTGAACCCTGGGACTCCACTCCAGCCCTGACTCTCTAATCCCTCAGTCGTTCAGCTGAACCAACACTCCTCCCCTCATATACCCCTACTACAAACCAGAGATGCCCCCACCTTACTCTACCACAGCCTTCAGACTTGATCATCAATTTCCCCCAGTCACTTTGGAGCAGAAACTGGGATCAGCTCTTCATCCTCGAAAACAATCTCTTTGAGCCAGATCAAAACTGTGGGAGATGAGCTCCATAAGGCCCATCACAGGCCCAAAGAACATTGGGACCCAGAATGGTACAGAGCTAATTTGGAGTCTTGCTCCTAAATTATAAGGTGGCTCTGGTAAGGGTGGAGACAGGGTCATGTGCCACTGTATGAGACTCTTGACAGGAACTCACTGTTACGGACATCCAGGAAAGAGACAAGCACAGTAAGCAGCCCTGCCACTGCCACTTGACTCATAAGCTGCCGGTCACTGTGGTAGGGACAGAGGGTGAGTGTGCCCTTCCCTAAATGTGTCAGGCCCTGGGGGAAAAAAAAACAACAACAACAGAGAGAGAAGTGAAGGTCACATCCGAGGAGACATCACCTAACCTGGCCATATAGAAAGACCCCAACTCATTCATACACTCCCTCCTGGCTGAACTCAAAGTCCCCTGATGTCATTCACTACATGTCCCCCTTCCATCACCACGGATACCTCCCTTGGCACACTTTAAGGAAAACAGTTCTATTCCTTACCTGTGCCAAGCGCACCATAAAGAGGTTGTTGGGGTCCTTGGCATGATACTGGGCTAACTGGCGCAGCATTGCAGCCAGACGGGCATTATTGGTACCTGGAAACGTTAACCATTACAGAGTTGAAAAATGGGCCTCAAACATTCCCTCAAGCTACTTCTTTTTCTGACCTTTTTCTGATACTCACCACTGCCCACCATGCCCATGGCAAAAATGGAGTTGTAGGAAACTTCTGGGTCAGCATCATGGGAGAATTTGCTTAGGGTATCCAGGATGTTGAGTCGTGGATTTGAAACAGAGATTAGAGCCAGTGCTAAAGGCACAGCCCGTCGGAGTGTTGGCTCCCCATATCTCAGCTGGTGATAAAAGAGAGTAAGAAGAGCATCACAGAAAGCAGTACAAACTCAGTTACAGGAAGAGACTTGATAGGTAATAGAGGCCTTTGTCAAATATTACAGAAAGGGCATAGCAAAAAGACTATTTCTCAACCAGGAGAAAGGAGAAAACCCATCAGGAAAGTCTCCTCTGGGGAACTCCAAGCACCAAAACCAGTAGATATTCCAATCTCCTCCATGTGATACTTACCAGGTGGCCGAAGGTTCGTAATGCCATCTCTGCTCCAATCTCCTCCCCCATAGCAATAAGGGCAATCCCCAGCACAGCCACTCCCTGCAATTGAAGAGGCACCAGAATCCAGTAAGCTCAGGGAACAAAAAGCTCACCCTTGACTCAAGTCCCATGTAAGAAAAAAAAACTGTCCTGTGGGGGCACACCCTGACCCTTATGTATAGAACCCTACTTAATGCCTGTCTCAATACACAGCACCACCCACAGGGTCTGTAGAACAAACCCAAACCCAGCTCCTCTGCACAGGTATCTTTTCTCAGAGCCTGACTCAGAGAGCGCCCGGTTGCGCACAGAACCTGATGTGCTCCCATGTCGGCAGGGGCTTCCTTCTTGTCCTTGTCCTTCTTTTCCTTCTTGTCCTTGTCTTCCTCTTTTTCCTTGGAGTCAAAGTGTTCACTACAAATGTGGAGCAGCTGCTGCACCTTCAGTACATTCCCAGAGCCTGCAGCATGGTGGTAAGGGTGAGAAAGAGTAGAAAGGAGAAGGCACCAAAGAAAAGTTTATTCCAGTAATAGAAGTTAAGAATCCAAAAGCAAACCAGAGAAAGAGGGCGCCTGGGTGGCTCAGTCAGTTAAGCGTCTGACTCTTGATTTGGGCTCATGTCGTGATCTTACGGTTGTGACTGAGCGCTATATGGGGATCAGTGCTATATGGGGATCAGTGCTAACAGCATGGAGCTTGCCTGGAATTCTCCCTCTCCCTCTCTCTCTGCTGCTCCCCTATGCACATGCGCATATTCCCTCTCTCTCAGGATAAATAAACTTAAAAATAAACAAATAAATAAATAAAGGACTACTGAGAAAGGAAAAAAAGTCTGAAAAAAGGTCCAAGAGAGAAGTAAGGAGTCACTGGAGAGGCACAAAGACACAGACCTGCATAGGCACACACATCCACTAATGTGTTGGCAAAACTGCGGAATGGCTCTGACACAACCTCCAGCGCGGCCAGGATTGCCTCGATGGCCTCACCCTTCCCTACAGGACAAATTCAAGGAGTCAAGAGGACACTTCCTTCCATCCAGCACAACTTAACACATAAGACCTCTGCTGTATCCAGTTACTGTCAGCCTTTGCCCAGAGAGATATCCCCTCACCCAAGTGGTTGAGGCCCAGTCCAAGAGGAAGCCAACGGGCATAGGTGTCCTTGAGCTCAGTCTCTGATTTCTCCATGATGGTCTGAAGGATAGTGGAAGTAACATCTCCATTGCAGGATCCCACTGCTATCATTCCACAGGCTAGAGCTGTCACACCTGCCACCTAGAAATAGGAGAATCAGTAGTATATACGTAAGTTATTAAAGTAGCTGTACACCTACCTCGATTCAAGATAGCCAATTCCTTCAGGCCACTGTAACCACACTAGGTAGTGATCCCTCTCTGATGGCATGTCAAAATAACAAGAGCAACCATTCACTGAATGTTTATGATTTATCAGCCACGTCAACGGCTCTGTACGCTATTAACATTTAATTCTCATAACCCCATGAAACAGGTCCTACTACTGTTATTCTTTCATTGATGAAGAAAATGTAACCTAAAGAGATTCGGTAACATGTCCAAGATCACACTGCTTGTAAGCAGAGGCGGCAAGATTTGAACTGAGGTCTTTCTGACTAAAGCTATGCTTTTAGCCACCATATTAAATTTACCTATTACTGATATGACTCTCCACAACTAAGAAAACTTAAGGTTGGCCAATGACTAAAACAACAAATGAGAATCAGCCACCCCAAGCTGGATTAAGCTACTCCCCACTCTAGCCGAGTACTTCCTCATGGACCTCAAGGGCTGGAACTCAATACCAAAATGTTACCTCTTTAACCTCAACACCACCTGGGTGGAACCACCAGTTCTAAGAGATTTCATTGAAGTGACACATATCACCCCCATAAACACGTGTGTGTGCGCGCACACACACACACACACACACACACACACACACACACACACACACAGTTTTCATTACTTATCACAGAGTGGTAGGACACAGAGCACCTTCCCTACCTCCCCTAAAAGTCCAACAGCCTCTTCTCACCTCCATACTAGACTTGGAATCTCCCATCACAGGGAGCAGCAGTGTTAGCACATCTTCACGATTGGAGCCAGCGTAAGCCAAGCCTAGCCTGCAAAAGCAAGGGAAAGGCAGTCCCCGACACACAACCAAGGATAGGACAAAGAAGGAACAAAAAGAGGACTGGTCATTTATTCATCATTTCAACAGTCACCAAGAGCCAAATACTCAACAGATATGGTGGTAGTCTTGGCAAAACAAAGATGAAAAGGACCCAGTTCCTGTCTTCACAAAGCTTACAGGCTAAGTACTGCCAGAAGAAGCAAGAAGCCTTACCCAAAAATGGAACCAAGTCTCATAGTGTTGCTGTTGTGGAGAACATAGTCTGAGAGCAGTGCTAGTGCGGGGTCACATTCATTCCGGACTCCAGAGTTCACAATGCCACAGGCCAGAAGGGCTCCTGACTGCAAAATGCAAATAGATTCTTCACTCAGGCTACTGTACCTTCCTCACCACAAAGGATACAACATGGACTTCATTGTAGCTTCCACCTTAACTGGAGTTGAAAACAGAGAGATCTTACCAGTCAAAGGGAGGCCTTGAGGCCCTAGAACATGGTAGGAGAATGTCCCCATTATCAGGCTATGCCCAGACCAACCTTGATGTAGTCCTCAGAGGAGTACAAGTACTTGTCAATCTGCGTGAGGCCACCATCCACATCCCACAGCAGAATCATGCCAAGGGACGCAGCTGCACTCAACATTCCTACACCAAGGAAAAATCTATCAATCTCAAAATGATCCTACCCTAAGAAAATTGTTACAAAGAGCTCTCTAAAAAACTGCGCTGGGGACCCATCACATTAAAACATGAAACTAGAAGGACAAAAGAGGCGACCAAAGCAAAACAAAGATAAAGTAGGCATAAAGTTATACCATGGTCTTTGTTCTTGTAAAGCCATTTGTTGCCATCATCAGTCAGCAGCTTGTCCTGACCAAAGGCTGCATTCACAAAGCCATTCACAAAAGAAGAGGCCAGGTTCATGCGGGCAGAGTCCACTTGAGAGCCACTGCCCCCAAATCCTGCACGGGAGGGAAATGAAAGGAAAGGCAGAAAGGTTTAGAGTAGCACAATAAAGGAACACAGCATGGTGGCTGGTCTCTGGCTCTGAACCGGCCCCTTAGAATCCTCTGTCTATGCCCCCAACAGTGACCTGGAGAAAAGGTTATGTAGGAACTCTTAGCTCTAAGGGATAAATACACTGGACCAAGCCACCACTCCAAATACAAGGTTCATAATTAAGAATCCTCCAGTCCTGGGGTGCCTGGGTGACTCAGCTAACCAGTTAAGCATCTGACTCTTGGTTTCGGCTCAAGTCATGATTTCGCAGTTCACGAGTTTGAGCCCCACATCAGGCTCTGTGCTGATAGCATGGAGCCTGCTTGGGATTCTGTCTCCCTCTCTCTCTGCCCCTCCCTTGCTTGCTCTTTCTGTAAGAAAGAAAAAAAAAAAAAAAAAAGAAAAGAAAAGAAAAGAAAAAAGAAAGAAGCACTTAAAAATAATAATAATTCTCCAGTCCTCACACACATGGAGATGGCTACTCACTGTTGTTCTCTAGATGGGTTTTATAGATGTCATCAGGCACCTTGGGCTCCATAATATCCAGCTGAAGAGAAGTCAGAGGGTCACAACTGTTCCCCCACTACTCCCCCAGCTGTCCCCTTCTGCTTTCCCACTGAATAGCAATTCTAACCAATGAGAATCTAGTTACAGTTATAGCCAGGGAGGTGAAATGACGAGTAGAACCACAACCAAAAAAAAGCCTTGATGGAAAAGGGCAAAGGGTCTCACCTCCCGAGCTAATGCCAAGAAGTTGCTGTTGAGCTGCACATTGGACATGATCTCTGTCAGGTCCTCATACTCCTCCACGTCTTCACTAAGCTCCAGAAACACCCCATGACGGCCAAGCATGAATGCCATCTGCTTCTGTACTACCCTGTGGGAGAGAGCCATCATATCAGCTCAGCCCTAGTCCACTAAGGGGACTGAAAAGCCCCTCCAGCCTTAACCAGAAACTACAAGTCCCAGCTCTTCATACAAATGCCCCATCCATGAGCTCATGTCTTCCTTTGCCAACTTCCTCTCTACGTACACATCCTTGCAGGAGGTGAAGATATCTTCTACCAGCTCCATGTCATTGAGCATCAATGCCAATCTCAGAGCTTCAGGAAAGCGACTGAACTTTCGGAACACACCCAAAGCACAGCGCAGTAGTGCAGAATTCTCAGGCTCGGGCACATAATTCACACAGCTACAGAGATAGAAATAACAAAGGAGTCAGGAAGTTCTGGAACATTCATTTACCCCATTTAATTCACTTATCCAAAATAAATACTAAATGCCTACTGTATACCAGGCATTATGGCTACATGCTAGACTACTAAAGAGACATAAGTCTCTGTCCTCAAGAAGCTCACAAACATCAACAAATCAACAGCAGCCCGATGCTAAAGATGCTCTGAGAGAACAGAGAAATCACAACTGAGAGAGAAATACTGGGGAGGGTAGGCCTACTACCCATCCCTACCATGTTCACTTACCTGGTAAGATAGAGGCAGACCTTGGCATATGCATTCTCATCAATGTCCTTCTCCAGCATGTCTACCTGCTCAATTTCCATGAGCAGGTCACAGGCCTCGTGCTCCGCGTTGTGGGCCATGTTGTAGGGGACGATCTCCTTCACCAGGGTCAGCAGTGGCTCCCGTTGTGTCTTTTCCGCATCATCTAGCTCCTGCCACTCCTTAGCCACTTCCCCTGCGAGATGCCTATGGATAGGCCCAGACCATTAAGGGGGCACAACTTCACAGGAAGCATTTCTATGGCTGAAGGAATTCAGTATTCGGGAAACGCAATACACAGGTACTCCAAGACAGAACTCAGAATTGTGTCTCAAAACGCTTTTAGATTCTCAAGAAAGAAAGGTCTTACCTCACATACTCATGACCCCATGATGCCAATTCCTCTTGGGAGCCCACCAGCCGATACTTGAGACACTCACGTTCCCCACTCATGGTCATAGCCAGAACAGAGATGATGTCAGCAGCAAAACGCTACAAAGAAACCAGTGCTTTAAAGGCAAGTCCAGGGTGAGGGTAGTGGGACATTATGGAGTCAAGGCTAAGGTCACTATCTCTCCAATTAAGTTGTAACTCGTCACCAATCTCTGTATTAGAAATTTACATACTTTATATCTAAGCTAAGGCTCAAGATAAGCCTAAGGTTAGTGTTGCTATCTCCCTTTTAAACCAACATGGCTGAAGAATGATAACAAGGAGAGAATGGAAAAAGATGGAGGCTCTAAAGTTTATTCTAGCTGTAATAATGAACTATTAAAAGGTTTTAAGAAGAAAAGATTTTCACAATCTAGAAAGACCATTGTGGCTGCTATACGAAAGACAAACTGTATAAGTCATGAACAAAAGGAAGGCAGCCAGTTAGACGGCTGCAGTTGTCTAGGTGAGAACTGAAGATTTCCTGGATTAGGGTTGTACCCTTAGACAGAGAAGTGACTCAACGAGGGGTTTATTTTAGAAATAAAACAAGTGAATGTACATGGGATATGAAGGAAACAGAAAGATCAAAGTTAAATATAAGTTAAAAACAGATCATGAGGGGTGCCTCTCAGTCAGTAGAGCATGTGACTCTTGATCTCAGAGTTGTGAGTTTGAGACCCACCCTGGGCACAGAGAGTACTCTAAAGAAAAAAAAACAGATCATGAAAAAGAAATCCCAAGATCCACCATAAATGACAGAAAACAGTGTATTCTGAGAAGGCAATCCTCCTGTCAGCTTTTATCCCAGTAAAAAACATACTGGCAAGATCAACTGTGTTCAACTAGCTCAGATCTCAGGTCCCTTAGGCTTCCTGTGACTCACCATGAGCCCCATGGTCTAGATGAAAAGGAATTCCTAAGCTAGACCCCCACCAGCTTCTGAAACCGTTTTACCTTATTCTCCCCAGGGGGCATGTTCTCATAGATTTCCTTCAGTTTGCCATAGTGTGGACGCAGAAATTTGAGAGGCTTGGGCACTGAAGTCATGGAAGTTGTAGAAGATCGGATTTGCCTCCGCAGTTCCTCGAGGGCTGGTCGGTACAGAGATGTGTCCTTCTCCTGCTCAGGAGATGTTAGGGCTCAGACAAAAAGAAGCCACATCTCTCAAGTCAAACACAGGTGTTTACCAACTCCCCTAGGAAAGTGACTGTCTTATTCATCTGTGATTCCCCAACTCCCTGCTCACTGCCCGGTACAAAAACAAATGACCCCAGTTGAGAGTTTGTAGTAAGCTACACAATCTTTCAAATATCCTTTGTAATTCTCCTCTCTCACAACATCACCATAACGCTAACCCTAAACAGTCCATCTTTCCCTATACCTCACATAGAAATTGTTGCCCCAAAATGGAATGAAGCAACATGCAGCAAAGATCCAAATATGTACCCACTCGTGTCAACATCATGACTCACCCCCAGTCGTTCCACGAGCATCTCCAGTTCATCCTGAAGTTGTTTGTCCTCCTCAGACTGAAGGGTTGGGGGAAGAAGTTCATCAAGAGAAGGAATCCCAAACACATCCTCCTCCCATTCACCCTGGGGCAGGTAGAGAGTGAACCTGCCTCCTTAGGAGGGACCAGGTGGACACGAAAAGAGAGGAGGAATGGCACTCTGGCTGGAAGGCAGGAAAGAAGGCAACCTGGCTTCTGGGCCAGGCTGCGTGAATGTAGTACTAAAAAATAGGGGTGACATGACCTCCCCGGGCCCACCTCACAAGTCGGTGGTGAGTACTGGTGACGTCGGCGAAGGCGACACAGCGCGGAATGGAGGATGAGGGGCAGAGAGGCTGAGCGCCAGGAGTCCCGAGGGTCGCCCCATCCGCCCTCTCCCAGACGCTGCGGGGCCGTTGGGAGTCGGGCCCAAGGCCTGCGGAGCCGCCGTGACTCAGCCCCGCGGCCTCCTCCGCCTGCTCCCAGGGCTGCGCCTCACCAGCTCCTGCTCTTTGTCCTTGTCGCCAGCATCCCGCCGCTCCTTGCCGCCCGGCTTCTCGTCCGCGATGCCCGGTGCCGTCGCCGGAGGCTGCTGAGGCTGCAGCGGAGCCTTATCCCGGCCACCCTCCTCCATCTCCACAGCCACTACCGGCCTGCTGCGCGCGCACCGCTCGCACCGCCCCGTTTCCCATACGGCCTTGCGCGGGTGGCCCACAGAGCTCCTCCTCCTGAGCCAGCAGGCGACCGGAAACGCCGCTACAACCCACTCACCCCCGCGGCGTGGGAGTCCCAGCCCTCGGACCCCGCCCACGGAAGTCGCCCGAAAACTACAATTTCCAGCCCCCAGCGCGTCTTAGGCGCGGCCTGGGCTTGGACCGGGAGTTTCCTGAACGCCACGCGACCGCGGTCTTCGATCCGGGTCAGCTAGCTGTGGTAGGAGCCGAACAAGTTGAGAGCCGAAGAAACCGTTCATAGGTCTCCTCGTAGCGGTGTGAATAGTACACACAGTGACACCCCAGTTGGCTCCGTAGTGGGACAGACGGACGAGATTCTTCAAATCCCGCACTGTGTGAAATCTGTAATCTATATCTACTGCCTCCCCACACACCCACACCATGGCGGAATATTAGCCTGATAACATTCTCCCCCCAGTTGAAGGAGAGTGCTCTAATACTACCTTAAGAATACGATAAATCTTAAATCCACCTGTGGAGCCATTTCGAGTAGAAATCAATAAATATAGTCCTATACTCCAATGCTAAATTCTGGAACTAAAACCAGATCAAGACAAGGTCTTTGCGCAAACTTCAGTCAGTCTTTTGGTCTTCCTCTCTCTGTTACGATTTGGAAGGTGTGCGAAGGTCACTGTTTATGTCAGGAGTGGTTTTGAATGATACATGACGTTCTCACAGCCTTTTGAATTTGGTAAGGTTATGTCCATTTTACAGAAGAAATCATATAGTAAGTAGTAGAATCAGGATTTGAACTTTGATCATTCAGTCTTCCAAGCTGGTAATTATTTCAAGCAAACCTCCATGTTTCTTCTTCTTGGACCACGTGTATGCATCTAGAAGGTGAAAGAAGAGGAAGCCCCCTTCATCTGGTGGGAACACTTACCATTTGGCCTGGGGTCTTTATTCTGGGTTCTGAGGCATTAAAGAATGCAGAAAATGTTTGTTTAAAAAAAAAAAAATCTAGCACAGTGTGGCTAGCTCTGAAAGAATGTTGGCTGAATATTTGTATAGATGTAAAGATCTGAAGCCTATTTTAAAACCTATTGCTTTCAGGGCGCCTGGGTGGCTCAGTCGGTTAAGTGTCCGACTTTGGCTCAGGTCATGATCTCGCAGTTCGTGAGTTCAAGCCCCGTGTCGGGCTCTGTGCTGACAGCTCAGAGCCTGGAGCCTGCTTCAGATTCTGTGTCTCCCTCTCTCTCTGACCCTCCCCCGTTCATGCTCTGTCTCTCTCTCTGTCTCAAAAATAAATAAACATGAAAAAAAAATTAAAAAAAAATAAATAAAATAAAACCTATTGCTTTCTTCACTCAGTGGTTGGATTCTGGGGATGACCTTCCATTTCCATCACCAATGACTAGCTCTGGTCTGCTGAACGAAGTTGGGCAGTCCATAGCTGTTCTGCCTAGTCTATCTGTGGCTTCAAGATGTCCATACATTGTCACGCTTTCTTCAGTCATTTGTAGAGGTATTTCTCCTAAATCTCTCCTTTTTCCATGACTTCCTTCTATCAGATCTCAGATTTTGTCTTTTATACCAGTCATATCCCAACCAGTACCTTAGAGGAGATGGGGTGATACACACAAAGCACAGGCCATTAATGGCTAGTGCCTCCAGATGAAAAGTAAATGGATGTTTATTGTACTATGTTTCAACTTTTTTATAGTTTTGAAATGTTTCAAAATAAAAAGTTGTGGGGGGCAGGGGGAAGGGGGTAAGAGAACATAAGCTTTAAAGAGCAACAGACCTGGTGTTTAAAACCACATTCTGCCCTTCACTAGCTGTGATACTTAGGCAAGCTCTCTAACCTCTCTCAGACAGGTTACTGTCTCCATGAAATGTGGGTAATAAAGTATCTCCCTTGTAAGCTGTGTGTTGAAAATGAAATAAGACAATGTATATAAAGTGCCTAGCTGGGTGCCTGGCAACTGGAAAGGAGTCAATTGTCATTTTCCAACTACCTCAAATCTTTAAGACTGAAATAAACATGGTTGTCCCCTGCTCCCCACTTCCAACTACACAAGCCCCCAATCCTCTCTAGCCAAATATAAATGTCTGCCAATTATTTCCAAGGCCCCGTGATAATATTGATGTCCTGCCTCAAACTTCTTTTCCGTCAAATTGCCCTCCTAGAAACACTCCTTCCTATCATTTGGCCGAACTCCCAGCCTTGTGGCCACATTGCTCTCTAATTAAGGGGATCCCATCACCTGTCCCTTCCTACCACCTTCCTTCAAACTGCATCCATAAGCCACCCATGCTACTACCCCCAAACTCATGGCTTGAGCTATAGAGCTACACATCTTGTGTATGGTTCCACTCCTTTGAAAACCATTCAACCCAAAGCATGATTTACATAACACCAGAAGCGCTCCTGGCAGGACACTGCATTGCACTGTATCCACTGGGTTGCTACATTCTTTGTGTGATATTTCTCAAATAGATTGCACTGTGGCCCTTCTGACTTTTAATTCCCAGGACTGACAGTGGATGTTACAGCCTCCTCTTTTCATAAGCACTGTTACAACTTCCCTTCTCCAGACTCTCACCTTTCATCATGCGCCTTTCACCTGATCATCCTAAACCTTTCACCATTTCTGAACGTGCCCTGCCCCTTCAGGATGATTGGCCTTTCACATGGCTATTCTTTCTGTATAGAATGCCCTTCACTGTTTTTCAGCTAGCAATTCTCCCATCCTCTGTACTCCAGCTCAATGTTATGTAAGAAGCTTTTCCTGTTCTATTCTTCAAGTTTTTCATTTCTTGCCCCCCACCATGCTTCATACATATCTCTCTTTCTCTAGATTCTGAGCTGTTAGAAGACAAGAACTGCTTCTTATTCATCTTTTGCCCCTAGCACCAACCTAATGCCTGGCTTGTGGTAAGCCTTGACAAATATTTATTGAATGAATGAATTCATTTTGCATTCAGTTTCAGGTCATCTTTATGTAAAATAATGGCCCATTAGGAGTCTCTTTGGAGCTCAGAGCTGGGCATCAAGAAACTGTTTGGCGGGGCGCCTGGGTGACCCAGTCGGTTAAGCATCCGACTTTGGCTCAGATCATGATCTCACGGTTCATGGGTTCAAGCCCCATGTTGGGCTCTGTGCTGACAGCTCAGAGCCTGGAGCCTGCTTCAGATTCTGTGTCTCCATCTCTCTCTGCCCTGCTCGCTCTCTCGCTCTCTCTAAGAATAAACATTTAAAATTTTTTTAAAAAAACTGTTTGGATTCTCCATTTGTGAATCATGATAGGCCCACTGAAACTGCTTATTTTATCAGGGACTCTCTTCCAACCTAAAATTTTCAGAATGCTACCAAGTGTGAAATCATATTGTTTGGCATATGTTGCCTTATCGGGCATGAGAATTAGTCAGACTTCTCAATGGGACAGTGTAGGGGATGGCCTAGCACCTTACCAACAACTGTTCTCATGTGTCCACCTGGGAGCAGTATACTTTATTTCCCCTTCTGCTTAACACATCAGAGCATATCACAGATGCATATTCATCAATTTGTCAGGGCCACTAAGGGTGAAGATTACATCTGTTACCTGATGTTCACCTTGCCTTGCCTCTGGAACCAAGCACCTGCAGAGTGTTCAACAAACAGGTGCTACCTGGCTTAATTTCAACTCAACATGTGTTTAGGTTCCCTGCAGCTGCCTGGTTGTCTCATATGCCTGGCCCAGGGTAGCTAGATGGCATGGAAATGCACCTGCTGGTGATGGTCTGACACAGAAGTGCAGTGACATTGACCAGAAGACAGATGTTTACGCATGAGTCTAAACTCAGTCACGACCTAGAAGACTAAATGGTGGTGATTAAGAGCATCTGAGCTCCGAGTCTGACTTTAATGCAATGTGTCTTATCCGACGTTGGAAATTACCTAATTTTTTCCTTAGTTTCTCCACTCGTAAAATAGAGACAATTACAGAACCTTCTTATAAGTTGTTGTGGGAATTTAATGAGATGATTTTAAAGTACTTAGAACCAGCTTAGCAAAATAGGGACTTAGTAAATGAAAGCTGACCTTTGGCCTTTTTGCACATATGGAGCTTCACTGCCACAGTGGCCCACTAGTCAGCATCCTAAAGTGGCCTCTGAAATCAGATGTAAAGGGAAGAGCTGCCAACCCTCTCTCCTCACCCATTATGATCTCTGACATTATAGATCTCATTCTCTGTGCAACACCCAAACTTCACATGTTACTTCCTAATATTTCTGAATATTTGCTAAGCCCATGAATTCACTGCTTAAAACACTAATACTGAACTGGTCCCCACAGATCATCTCATCCAACCCACTTGTTTTACAGACTGCTAAGGAAACTGAGCCCTGAAGCAGGCATGAGCCATGCCTAGTGTCACACAGCTAAGAAGTGGCAGAGCTGGAACCAGAACCAGGTCTCCAGGCATGATGGCCCTCTTCTCTCCAGTACACTTTGCTGTCTCTCCCAGAGTCCTGCTTTCAGAGGCTCAGCCATGTTTTCCCTTGGTCTTAGAGATCCTGAGGCCACCGTCTTCCTTTCTGAGCAGGCAGCACCTCCAAGTAACATGACAGGGGCCCACATACAGCTCTTTATGGGGAGAGGACACAGACTGTGGGGCACATGTGCCAATACCCAGGGATCAGGGCCTCAGCAGTAATCCCTGCCAGAGCTTCACTCACCCTTCCAAACTCAACAGACACACCTCTGTTTAGACTTTGGAGAGCACTGAGTTTTAAAGGCAACTGTGATGATTCTTTCCACTGTCTTGCTCTGGTTCTCGTTTTTCAGACAAAGAAAGTGGGGCTCGTGGAGGTTAGAGGGAACAAGCTCAAGCTCCTACAGCTTTCCAAGCTTCAATTTCAATCCAGGCCTCTTTAACGGTAGTGAAGTACTGAGGGTCAGATCTGTAAAATGGAAACTGGAGCACTTATAAAATATGGTTGCTATGGGGATCAGATGAGCTCATGAAGGTGAAACCACCAGTAGAACAACCTGAGGGAAGGAACCATCTTCATCTTTGCGTCGCCCATGCCTGGCACACCGTGGGTAACAGATGTGCTTTAGAAAAATAATAAACCCATGAATGCGTAAATTAATAAGTGAATGAGTAAAAAAATGAGGCACTTGGCAGAGGTGCCTGGAACACAAGAGGTATTCAGTAAATGCTCCTTTTCCCCTCCCTTGCTCAGAAGGGTGGCAGCCAGACCCACATTCTCTGCCTAACTCTTGGTAGGCCTTGATGGGGGTGTGTGGTGGGTAAGTGACTCTCAGGAGTACTGAGGCTATGGAGAAATGCATGTCTTCTTGGCCATAAGCAGAGACAGTGTTCTGAGCTCCAGGGAATGGCATGCTACCTTGGCCAGGGCTTTCCTCCACTGTAGGGTAAGGGCCACCCATCTTCCAAGCTGACCTTGGCCCAGTAGTTACCCAGACTCCGTGTTAGGCCTGGCTGCATGCACCAGTGGAGGGCAGTGGCAAATCTTTCCAGTGATGAAGATATGACCACCAGAGAAAGTACTCCACCCGGCCAAACTCAACTTCATTCGATTCTTTCATCCTGACTCTCTTTCTCTGTCTTCTTGGGGGCTTCATATTTCCGTCCCCTGTGTCTGGCGACTAGGTAAATGAGTGTCTAGAAGCGTGCCTGGCATATAGAAGGTGCTTGATAAATGTTGGTGGAATGAGTAAATGAATAAATGAAAACAGGACTGAAGGAAGAGACAGGCTGACTGATGTCTGTCTATTTATTTGCACAGGGTCCTACAAGGCCAAGACCCCTCCTTCCCCACCCTCTCCCCTGTAAAAATAAACTCTATCTTTCTCTCTCCCTGTTCTATCTGCTTTTCTGCTTGGGCCAGGGAAGATAGTCATCCCCTAAGACTTGTGCCCCAAGACACAGGAACCAGCATCCCCTATACATACACACCACACATACTTCCCCTGAGCCCAGGGAAACCAGGATGCAGCAGGAGGGCTTGTAAAGGCCCTCAGGCTTCCACTAAGAGCTGAGTACAGTTGGTCTGTCAATGAGGGTTGGCAGGAGTATTGGGAGCAGCAGCATGAGGAACATGGGGTGGGGGACAGCCCCTGAGGGGGAGCTGAAAGGAGCTGAATCCACTCCCAAGTGGACACTGAGTGAGCCTCTGGGAGAAGCATGGGAGGCACACCACCCCAGACCCTGTGTGGTCAGAGTACAGCAGGCACAGCAGGTCCCAAGGCCACCAAGTCAAGTGATCTTAGGACCAGAAGAGGCAGACTCCTTCCTGCGGGAACTGGTGCCCCCCCACCCAGGCCTCTTCCAGGCAGGGTGACATGGAAGGATGTCACAGTGAATGGTGGGGGCTCCGCTGGAGGCAGGGGTACCCCCAAAGCAGAGGCACAATGTGGTGTTTGAGGAAGGATCGGGACTCACGTCACCTGTGGTGAGGAGCTGGCATTTGACCTCTCTAAACCTGGAGCGAACATCCTTGCCCGGCGAGCTGCCCCAGGCCCTGGCAACAGCCAGCCAATTCTCCCCAATCCCACGTCTACCACACCTCACACAGCTGCCCTGGGTTCATGGGAGAGCCGACAGGGCAGCCGAAGTGCCACAGGAAGTCACGGGAGTTGGAGAGAGTACCCAGCACGCGGAAGCGGGCAGGGCTGTGGGGGTCGGTCACCAGCCCCTCGTGAGAGCTCTCGGGTGTGCGGACTGAGCACCACACCTGCAGGCCAGGACAGACACGGGGACATATGGTGTCTAGTGCGGGCAGGGCCACAGACTTGGCTGCAGCCGAGCCATCCCGGGGACACAAACCACCACTACCCCCAGCCTCTCTGCTCAAGAGGTCTCCGGGCCACACCCAGCATCTCAGCTATAACCCCTTGCTGTCAGCACCAAAGGAAGGAAGCACGCCCTCCCTCCCAAACTCCTTGAAGGCCTTTCAGAGGTGCCCTGGACAGTGGGTTGCCCAGATTGGATGCATCCGAGGGGAAGAAGCATGGCCCCCAGAGGCTGCCTGCTGGAGTGCAAAGTACCTTCAGGAGACCCTGAGCAAGGAGACTTGCTCTGCCATTTCCTTTATTCCTGGGTAGCCCTGGATGAGCCACTTTGTCCCCAAGCTTCAGCTGCCTCCTCCACAGCCACCTCACAGGAACATGGCAGGAATCAATCCTGCTCCCTACCCGCCGCCCCTCAAGCAGGACAGCCTCGCCCTTTGAGATCTGCAAAAGCCTGAAAAGTTCTCCTTCCTCAGGCCTCTCTGCATGCTTTCACAAGCCCCAGCTGAGAAGCTCTGGGCACCAGGCCTTCCCAGACCACCTTCCATACCCCAACTTCAGCCCTATTTCCCAGTCCCTTTCCTGCATGCCCCAGACTTCTAATGACATGCCCAGGAGGGAGCGGGAGAGGGGCAGGCCCCAGGCCTCCTAGGAGGGCAATACCTGGGCAAATCCCACAAAGAAGAGCTGGTGATTGGTGAGCCCCACAGCTGGCAACTGCTGCTCCTCCCCGTGCTTTCTCAGCCACGCTTTGTAAGCCTGGGGTCAGGCACAGGATGGGCAAGGCCATCAGGGGTAGCCCACCACCTCCACCCGCTGCCCATGTCCCCCAGGGTGGGTGAGCCTCGGCCACCAGAGGCCCACCAGGCCACTCACGTTATAGGCAGCCTTAAGTCCCCCGTTGTCAGCGATGTTCTCCCCCAGCGTCTGGCGGCCGTTGAGCCTCTCCCCATTGACCTGGTACTGGCTGTACTGCTCCTCCATGCAGGCCGTGTGATTCCGGAAGGCTGCCAGTGACTCATTCTGCCACCAGGGCCGCAGGTTCCCTTCCTTGTCATATTCGCGCCCTGAGAAGAACTAACCTTTGCACCACACCAAGACCAGAGCAGCCTTCCACCAGCCTTAGTCCACAGACTCCAGGGTCCGTGTGGCCTGCTCCCAATATCCCAAGGCCTCGCAAGAACCACCAGGAATTCTAGGCTGGAGGGGGCAACTCTGTGGGCCTCTACCTTGGTCATCAAAGGCATGTGTCAACTCATGGCCCATCACCACGCCGATGCCACCAAAGTTCAGGGCCCTGGTAGGTGAGGAATGCTGCATGAGGACATGGTAGGGGAACTTCTGGATCCCACCTCCAGCCCTGCGCTCAGCTCATCCGCAGGCCCAAGCCCCAGGACCCAGCCCCTCCTGCCTCAGACACACTTGGGGTGGTTCCGGGTGTAGAAGGGGGCCTGCAGGATGCCAGCGGGGAAGACGATCTCATTCTTGGTTGGAAGGTAGTAGGCATTCACCGTCTGGGGCGTCATGCTCCACCTGGGAGAGCAAAAGGGAGAGGCTGAGGCTCCTGACTCTCCTGATGCCCATCCCAGCCCAGCATCCTTGACCTATCTCCTGCAAAGACCTTGCGCCTCTGGTTGAAATGTCTTGCCACCCCCTTCCCCAGCCCTGGAAATCTCCCCTACCTCTCCTGCTGCCCCAAGCGTCTACAGCCCCCCCATTCTCACTGGTCCCGGCTGGGAGGCTTGCGGAGCTGGTCAGCCATCACCTTAGCAGAGAAATTGTACAAATTCAACATGTTCTGGAAAAAGGAATCTTCAGAGACTTCATACTGTGGGAGTGGTGAGAAGCAGAAAGCAAGCAAGACAACATGTTGGAGAAGATAATAGTCCCAGTTTGGCTACTAATTAGCACCTCTCTAAGCCTCTGTTTCCTCAACTGCAAAGTAAGAGCAAAATATTTAAGAAATAAGAATCACCAATATTTACACACTACCTCCTTCTATTCTCACAACAACCCTATGAGGTAGGTACTACTAGGGTCCCCATTTTACAAATGAAGACACTGAGGCCCAGAGAAGTTACATAACTCGTTCAAGGTTACCCAGTTAGGTAGATGTAGAAACAGGATTTGCGAACACTGCATTCCACCCATCCCTGGCCTGTGGCCTGGCACAGAGCCAGCATTTGAACAATGTCAGTTGCCCATACTTGCCTCTGAAAGGAACCAAAAACCACCTCCTTCCCTCCCAGTGTTTGAGCCCCAATTACTGAGCCAAGAATAGAGCCCCCACCCCCGCTCCCCTAGATGAAATTCAGCACTGGTGAGCAGAAGTACTCACCCCGTCGTAAACATCATCCAGCTCTTTGGGCTCCAGGATGAAGTCCGGGAAACCAATCATATCATAGATGGCATCTGCCTGAAGAGACTAGGTTAGGGTTTCCCTCCCCAGTCTCCCTCCAAAAAAACTGTGTCCTCCATCCCCACCTGAAGATGGCGCCCCAACCCTTGCTACGGCTCACTTTCTCCTTGGCTGCCCGGCGGGTTTTCTCATCCATCCAAACCAGCTGCCCCAGGGCCTCCTCGAAGGCACTCCGGATCTCGCTGATCATCCCCTCAGCCTGCGAGGGAGCAGGCACAAGTCGGCTTCCACTCACACTGATGCGTTCTTTCTCCCTGTCCACCCTAGTGTCCCATCCCTGTCCTTCCAGGGGAGTGCCCAGACTCTCAAAATAAGGCTGAGCATCTTGGGAAGATGAAAAGGAAACACTATTTGTGAAGGTGCTGAGATGGTGTGTGGCTCTTTTTCTCATTGATCAAGAATTTTAACTGACAATAAGTTAACTGAAGAAATATAATTTAATACAGTACATTGATTTTTATCTGAAAATGAAAGGAAGGCATTAAGAGCAGAAAATTTGGGAAATTAAGGGCATCCAGGTGGCTCAGTTGGTTAAGTGGCCAACTCTTGATCTTGGCTCAGGTCATGATCTCATGGTTCGTGGGATCGAGCCCTGCATCGGGCTCTGTGCTGACAGCATGGAGCCCACTTGGGATTCTCTCTCTCCCTCTCTCACTACCCCTCCCTACATGCGTGTACGTTCTCTAAATAAATAAAGAAAACTTAAAAAAGAAAAAGAAAAAAGAAAATTTGGGAAATTGAGAAAAGTTGAAGAAGAATATAGACCACTTATAACCCCATCACTCAGAGATAAGCCCTCTTAACTTTTGATTATATACTTTGAGTGTCTTTCCCTGCCCAGGTATACATATACAACACAGAATTATATTGTGTAACATACATATATTTTGTAAGCTACTTCTTTTCACTTAACACTATATCATGAGCTTTAAGACTGCCTCACAACCCACTCTAACCACAATCTTTCTTCCAGTCCCCTATGATTAGACATTTAAGTTGTTTTCATTTTCACCTATTATAAACCACCCTGCAATAAACAGCCTTGTAGATAATACTTTAAGCACATTCATTATCATCTCCTAATAAATAATAAGTATTATTTTTCTAACTGGAGAGGCAACATAAACTCATTGCAGAACATTTGGAAAATACAGAGAACTTTAAAGGACAAAAAGAACCCCTCAATCCCACCACCAAAATACTGTCCATTTATTGATGAATTTCCTTTCAGTTTTTCACCCCCTCTATGTACACACATGAACGAACAGTGAATTTTAACTAAAACAAGGGGTATTATTGGAAGGACCTTGAAGACTCACAATTTCCTTGCTTTGCCGGTCAAACGTGGCCTTCACAAAGAGGGAGCCCAAAGCGAAGCCAAGTGCATCATCCGTGTTGGAGATACAGGTCTGCCACCTTGGCGTGCAGGACTGTAAGGGACAAAGAGCCAGGCCTCCCAGAGATGGCTATGCTCTCCGTCTGGGCTGCTCTCCTCTCTGTCTCTGGGGCCAGCCCTCTCAGCTCTGAACAATGAAAGCCTGGGTTTGGGGAGCTGCCGTCTCTCCCTCAGACTCCGGGGAAAATAAAGGGCAGAATGGAAAAATGTGCCAACCCCAGCAGCAAAACTGCAGGAGGAACATGTGTGCTGCCTACTCCGTGCTCAGTACTCTCCTCCTCTTAAGTTTCTAAGAGGCCCACTGGGGTCCAGAAGTTTCTTTGCTCATATCGCAGCCTTATATCCAGTCAGTCCCTCATGCAAGAAACCTGCAAAAGTCACCAGACTCCTCCATCCCCCACCCCTACATTCAATCCATCACCAAGGCTACCACTTCTACTTCTTAGTCATCTCCCCTGTCCACACCATTGCCACTTCCCTGCCCTACAACACTCTCACCTCCGGCCCAAGATTGCAGTCACTTCCTAACTAGACACTCTGATTTCATTCTCATCCCTCTCCCCCTCCCGTGACACCCCCCTCCATCTTCCATTTAGCTTCCAGAAAGACTACCCGATACACAAATCTAACTGGGTTATTCTTCTGCTTAAAATCATCCCATGGTTGCCCATTACTGAAAGAATTGAGGCCTGACTTTTTTTTTTTTTTTTTTAGGCCTGACTTCTTAATGGAGCATTCAGGTCCCTTCAGGGACTGCCCCAGGTCCACCTCACCCCCCTCAGCCTCTCAGCTGCCCCGTTTGCAAGCTCATACCAGAGCACATGCAAACCCACAATGCTCCTTGCCTCTAGGAATTTACACATGCTATTCTTTCTGACTAGAGTGCCCTTTTCCCTTGCTCCTTTGGTGAACTACCTCAAACATCACCTCTTCATAAAAGTCTTTCCTAATGCTGCCTCCTCCCCCAGGTAGAATGTACTATCCCTTCCTCTGTTCTATAGCACAAAGGTCTTTCACACAGTGTGAGCACTTACCACCCCAAAATAACCATGTTTGGTTACGTGTCCATTTTCCCCACTTAATGGGGTATCTTGAAACTAAGAACTGCATTTATTCATCTTTTTAACCATTATCATCAAAGCTGAATGCCTCTACATACCATGTACCGGGTAGGTGCTTCACTTACATTAACTCAGTCCTCAAGACAACCCTACAAGGTACTCCTGCTTCACACACCAGCAAATGGAGAGTCAGAGAGGCTGGGTGACATGCCCAAGGTCCCATAGGCTAAAAAACGGAGGAGTTGGGATTGACACCCAAGTCATCTTGATTCCTACTCCTGTGCTCCATACTATACCATGAGGCAAATGGTGCCTGACAGTCAGCTAGGCTGGACTGGAAGGTGGGGACAGAGTCAGAAAGCCCACCTTCTTGGTGCCATAGAGGGTCTCCAGCAGCTTCTCTTGTGCAGACTCAAAGCGGTGGTCCAGGCTCGAGGTTGTCTTCTGCACCAGGTTCCAAATCAGGTAATTGTTCAGGACACTGGCATCCAGACCAGACATAAGGGAAGGGCAGGTGGGGTACCATTTTCACCCCCAATCTGCTCCATGAATGTGCAGGCAACAGAAGTCCTGAGAGGCATATGCAGGAGCTGTCCCAGAATCTCTCTCTCCCCTGGGACCACACACCTGCCTGCAGAAGTCAGTTTGGAGAAGGTGTGGGAATAAAGAGCACAAATGGGCCCCCTGAAGCCTCACCCTATGGGAATAGCCTGCAGACATTCTCTTTTGATGTTTGGAAGGTCCAGGACCTTGTCAAATGCTGCTCTGTGTCTGGCTGTGACAGTCCCCCATGCCCAGTCCCTGCCTGGACCTGCATGGAGCTCTGAGTCCCACCTCCCACACTCTGGGCTCCCCCCAACCTTGGCTCTGTGTGGTTGATGAGCTCTGACACCTGCTGCAAATAATCCTTCCCATACACCACCACGGGCTCAGAGTCACCCAGCTCCAGCGGTGACAGCAAGAAAGATAGAAACTCCAGCCAGTCCATGGAGGGTGCCAGGGCCTACAAGCAAAAAAAAAAAAAAAAAAATCTAAAGCCTCCTTGCCTACACTCCTGGCTTCCAGCAGACCCCTGCCCCACTGATATGCTGGAGCCTGGGAGCCCTTCTCATTACCATGGCAACATCTATTAGCTGCTTGGTAGCCCCTTCCTATAATAAACCCTTTTCCAGGCCTGAGCACTCCTCAATCTGGGAGCCCAATCAGTTATTATACAAGAAAAAGCACTCTATGTAATACTCAGCGGGGGCATAGATATTCAAATATTTTCATAACCATTGATAAAATACCACCCAGAGTCCCTACATAACTGGTCTCTCCTTCCAGAACCCTCCCCTCCCCCATCCAAAATCTCCATAATCCAACTAAAGTGTTGATTCCTGGCAACTAAAGGAGATGCTTCCAAATTTCTTCTGATTGTTTTGTGGACATCTTGTACAAATTGTTATAGATTTTTAATATAATCCCTCTATGCATCCCCAGGCAACATGAAGGAGGACCAAGAGATGTCCTAGTGAGAGGTGGCCTAAAATGGACACCACTTTTCTTTCCAGGATAGTAACAGTGCAGCTGGGAAGCTCACAGAAGCGAGCAAATGAGGAACCAATTGGCTGCCTCAGAAAGATGACAGGAAGGGAAGCTGGGAGGTCTGCCCCAGGGCCTGGCCCCTCCCAGCTGTCTCTGTTCCTCCCAGGCCCCACCTGCAGCTCCGCAATGCTCATCTTATGATAGATCTTCTCCTCATCCCGCCGCTGGTCCTGGGGTACTGTGATGTTGGCCAGTTGAATCTCCAGCTCCAGCACCTGTCGCATCTGCTCCCGTGTAGAGGCTGGCCGTCCACCCAGCAGCATCCCCAGCTCCTCCATGTAGTCCAGGTAGGCAGTAAGCACCTGTCAAGGCCCTGAGTCATCCTCAGAGCCCAGCAACAGGTCCCGCGCAAGGCTGAGAGGGCCTGTTCTGGCCCCCACCTCTGTTTACCATCTCTTCTGCGGATTCTCCTCACAGAAGCTTTCTTGGACGATCCTGTTTTATTTCTGTCATACTGCTTACCAGTACCTGCTAGGATCTTGTTTATTTATTTGCACGCTTGTTGATCAGTTATTTCCCAAATGAGAAGGTTAGTTCAGGAGAGCACTGTTCCAAGTTACAGCAACTTAGTCACCCTTCTACCGCTAGGGCCTAGAATGGGGCCTACCACTGAACAAGTGCCCTGTAAATATTCATCCAGTAGATAGACATGCTTCCCACACTGCTCTGCCTTCTCATTTCCTAAAGCCCTTCTATTTTTCCAGCACATCAGTGACCACATGTCTTCACTTAACAACTGAGTGGACCCCATGGGGAATTTAGTCACAGTAGCTTTAATGGCCTTCCGTCTCCCATCCAGCCAGGCCTCAACCTTGCTGCTTTCTCAGCTCCCCTCTAGTCTCTAAGGGGGAGAAAAGAGCAGAAAAGAAATACATATGACCACATGTAAACACATGTATCAGACTCTGCTAGGGTTCTGTAAGTGATGTGTCCTTTTTCCCTCTCACTGCAGCTCCATATAGTGAGTATTAGTTCCATTTTCCAGATGGGGAAACAAGCTTGGGAAGGTTACATGACTTGACTCATATCACAAACTAGCAGATGGCAGAATCCAAATGTGGCTCAGGCCTGATGGTTCCAGGGCCGGTGCCCCAGCACTACCCAGGCCCAGGAGGCACTTGTGTTGCTTTAGCCCCTGCTGGCACTTGAGCTGAATGAGGTAGGGACTATTTTCTCTCTTCTCCACTGTAGTCTCAGGCTCTAGCCCAGCATCTGGCACATAGTAGGTGTTCAATAAATATTTGTTGAATGAAAGGATGAGAACCTGCAAACAGACCCTCAGCACCACTCAGCACCAACTCCCTGTGGCCCTCCTCCCAGGGGCCACTCCTCACTCTGGCCCTAAAGCCCCACCCTGAGCTCCCTTAATCACCAAAGGCCGCCTCCTCTTCCACTCTATTGAAAAGTTTTAAAATCCATTAAATATCCATTTAATATCCATTCCCTGCACCTCAAAATTTCTTTCTCCCACCTCTCCTCTCCCTTGCTGCTGGTGTCAGAGGAAGAGATTTGAGGACCAGTCCAAGTCATCCCAGGTCCTGAGGGGAATGGTTGACTCGACCAGTCACCCTGACTATGCCCTGCCCCTACCCACCTCACTTACCCCTTTCTCAGCCTACCTTTAGCTGAAGATTTACCCTGAGACTTTCCTGAACCCTGATTTACTCCTAAGTTTTTATCCTATGTGAACCTTTTATGCTACAGCTTCCACTAGATGCTGGCACAGACTTCCTACTCGAGATAATCCAGCAACACACTGAGAGCCAAACTGAAGCTTTCTCCTGCCAGTTCCTGGTTGTTGTGGTTCTCTCCTGAATTCTCAAAATTCTCTCCTCTCCTGACTCAGGTGATGTCAAACCACATATCTGTTCATGCCACTCCCAATGTGGTATTTTAAAAATGTATATTAAATTATTTTGAGGGACAGAGAGAGAGAGAGAGAGAGAGAGAGAGAGAGAGAGAGAGAGAGAACATGAGCAAGGGAGAAGCAGAGAGAGAGGGAGAGAGGGAATTCCAAGCAGGCTCCATGCTGCAGCACAAAGCCCAACACGGGGTTTAATCCCACGAACCGTGAGATCATGACCTGAGCCGAAACCAAGAGTCTGACACCCAACTGACTGAGCCGCCCAGATGCCCTGCCAGTCTCAGTTTTGATGAGTTTCCTTTTCTATTTCTTTTGGAATAAGTGCTAAATCTGACCCACAGGGGTCATGCACAATATGAGTCTACATACCTGTCCAGAAGGCCTTGGCCCACTCCCCTCCTACCCCTCTCTGGTCCATCAATAGGTTATATGCCTCCCCACCTCACAGCCTTTGCATAAGCTTTTCCCTTTGCCTAAACCCTCTCCTTTCACTGCAGCCTGCTGTTACCCTAGGACTAGGCTGGTTCCCTGTGACGCTCAGTCTCAGAACACTGTGCTTCTCCTCTGTGACAGTGCCAGCAACTTCACACAGGAGAACTGTGCACTGAACCACTTCCTGTCTCCTCCCCCGCCTAGAGGCCAAAGGCAATGTCTTGCTGACCACATGCCAGGAGGAGGGTCTGCTTGAGGAATGCTCAGTGTTTGAAAACCAATGAAGGGACAAATGACTCTAGCAGTTGTTTTACTCCACAGCAGTCTACCTCACTGGCTGTCTTTCTCCCACTGCCCTTAAAATACAGGGATATTCTTTTTTTCCCTTCTGTATTCTACCTCTGCCTCTCACTTCTCCTAGGCCTTTGTGTAGGTTTTTAAGGAGATGGCCCTGAAGTCCTCAGCTCCCTCCAGCCTCATCCTGTCTCCAGGACTCCACCCAGCTTCCACAGCTGCCTGCTGACCTTTCCATCTAGACATCTAGACATTGTCTGGATCCTTCACAACCACACATCTAAAACAAGTCGTTCCCACTCTCTGAGTGTCTGTATAAGCTTGCATCCCCCCTCCCCAAACAAGCACTCTAGGAGGTAAATGCTATGATCCTCACTTTACAGATGAAGAAACAACTTCCAAGAGAATTTAATCAACTTGCACCAAGCCGCAGGGCTGGGATTAAAACCGAGGTCTGACCTCAAAGTCTTCCCTTTTCCTGTGATGTAACACTGTCTCCTTTTCCCCAACGTGCCCTGATCTTGTTCTTCTTACAGGCACCCCTGGTTCTCCAAGGACCGCTCCATTCCACCATCACTCAGGCTTATAGACTCATCTGTCTTTATCTCTTCCTCCTTCTACTCCTTTCTCCAAACACCCAGCCACCAGCAACTCATGATTTCCACTAGGTCATGTCTCTTGCATCCTGCCCTTCTTAACATTCCCTCTGCCACTGGCCACATCAGAGCCCTTACAGACTCAGAGCCTGGAGTGCAACTGACTCTTAACTCATCTCCAGGCTCCCTCTCTTGCATCTACTTGTCACACCTCAGCCAGACTGGCTTCCCAAAGCACTGCTCACTGTGTTGCTCCCTTCCTGCTCTGGAGCATGCAACAGCTCTCGGAGACCTATACAATGAACCCAGTGTGGCATTCCAGGTCCCCTCTGCAACTAGTTCCTACCCACCTGTCCAGCCCCTCATCTGCTCTGAGCTCCACATTTTGCCAAGCTGGACCCCTTCTCATGGTCCAAAAATGCCTTAGCCTTTCCTTCTTCAAGACTTTGTTTAAACTATTCTCATTACCCAGCATGCCCTCACCCACTCTTAGATATTCTACAGGGCCTGGCTCAAACGCAATCTCATTAGGAAAGCTCTGACTACCTGAATCTCTCCTGAGGCCTAGAGACCCTCTTTTGAACCTGTTCTTAGCTATCTAGATCCATAAAGCCATCTATATTGAAAGCTTTGTGTGACAGTGGCTCTGGAGGTACATCTCAGAATTCCCCCATTGCACCTGGCACATAGTAGAGGCCTATAAAATGTTTCCCTAGGGGCGCCTGGGTGGCGCAGTCGGTTGAGCGTCCGACTTCAGCCAGGTCACGATCTCGCGGTCCGTGAGTTCGAGCCCCGCGTCAGGCTCTGGGCTGATGGCTTGGAGCCTGGAGCCTGTTTCCGATTCTGTGTCTCCCTCTCTCTCTGCCCCTCCCCCGTTCATGCTCTGTCTCTCTCTGTCCCCAAAATAAATAAAAAACGTTGAAAAAAAATTTTTTTAATGTTTCCCTAGAAGAATAAAGGGGAGGAAGGAAAGAAGGGAAGAGGGAAGGGAAGGGAAGAAAAAAAAGAGGGTGGGAAAGAGAGGAGGGAGGGAAGGAAGGATGGAAGGGAGGAAGGAAAAAACTGAGGGAAGAGTGAAGGGAGGAAGACGGAAGGAAGGGTAGTTGGCTCACTAGGTGACAGGACATGTTCACCTTCCCCACTATGACCCTTGGCAAAGGGGAAAGTAAACAGGAATCAGCCCAGCTCAACAGAGGGGTGGGGTTGGGTGTTCTGGGGATGCTCCTTACTTTCTCATTGGCGGTCCTGTTTAGGTAGTAATCTCGAGAGGGGAGAAAGAGCCCAGATTGGTCCACCTGCAATAGCAAATGAAGGGAGTAAGCCTTCCCCACACACATACCTGGACTCTTGTGCAGGGGTGGGGGGTGGGGCCACCCCAGCCTGCCTGTCATAGGGAAGGGGAGTCTGGGTCAGTCAATGGTCCATCAGTCCCTCTCAACCCTTCCCCAGAATGGTACCTGGATAACATTGCTGTTAGAACTCTTGGAGTCGGCACTGACATAGACAGTGAAGAAGGGGGTGGCTCTGTAGGTCCCTGCTACTGCCTTCAGCACTTCCATGAAGTTATCCTGGTCCCAGGACCCCGTGATATTCCAACCACCAATCTGGGTAGAGACCATAATGGAAACTATGGCACAGAGGCCCCCAAAGCTTATCCTCTCCCAGGACCTATCCTGACCTCCCCCAGTGGTCCTGCCTTGTCAATGAGGTCTCGCAGCGGCTGGGCTCCCAGCTCCTCAATGCGCTCCACCTGCAGACAGGATAGGTAGAAGCGCTGTGTCTTCCGCTCCGCTTCGCTGCTTGAGTTGAAGGTGGTGTTTTCTGTGGGTAGATCACATTTTTCTGTGGGATGGTTGACAGCTATGCTATCTAGTGAGAGGGGTCCTGGGCCCTTGCTTGGTCCCTCTCCCTGCCTTGTTAAGGGGCAGTCCTCCTAATGTAGACTCAGGAAGACCATCTGAAACCGCCAAGTGTGACTTCTTCTCCCCTGTCCATGGAAACCCTCAAAGCTCCACAGACTCCCTCGTGCCTGCCACACCTCAACAGTGATCCAAGCAGAGTGAAGAGAAGAGTCCTTTCGTTATAGTCAGAGATCTGTCCCCTCAAAGCCATCTCCACCTCTCAGGAACCCCCTGCTCTCTGCATCCCCTACCCAGGAATGTTTGCAGTCACCCACTAAGTCATTCAGTCATGGACCTTTATTGAGTACCTAAATGCGAAACCCTGTTCCAGGCATGAGTTGTACTTGGCACAATGCCTCCCTGACAGCCCCACTCACCAAGCAGGTGTTTCAGTATGGCCTGGTTCTGGTCCCAGAGGCTGTTGAAGGTGTTCCAGCGAGAACGCCCATCGGGCAGGGGATTTCTCTGAATCCAGCCTCCACAGGAAAACTGGTAAAAGTCCTCACAGGGACTCACACTACGGTCCAGAGACTCCAGGATTTTTCCAGCCACTCGAATGCAAGCCTCTGTGAGGCAGGTGCTGTGGGATGGGTCTGTGGCAGGGGACATGGTGGGGGGAAAGGAGGCTGTCGGTGGGTCTGAGAAAACAATGCTTTGGGGAAAGCCATGACAGCAAGAAGGTTGGGAGGAGAGAGAAAAGTTGGGGGAAGACTGGCCCCAACCAGAGAAAACCTTAGGGGTCCTTGAGCCAGAGCCCCCACACCAAGAGGGCTGGTGACAGGTGTGGGCCCACCTACCTCTGTGGTACTGGACCCCCAGGGCCACGAAGCAGCCCAGAAGCAGTGCACCCAGCAGTAGAGAGACAGCTGCTAAGACCAGCTCCAGTTGCGTGTGAGAGCCCAAGAGGTCTCTTGTCCTCTTCTGGAATCCCACCTGGGAACACAGGATGACAGTGAGCTACCAAGCTGCAGGTGAGGATCCAAGTTCACAGAAGTCCTCCCAAAGGGTGAAGACACGGCCAGTTTCCAGAGCCACGGAGCAAAGACGCTAAAGGGGTCAACTTTGGGCACAGGGGCAATGAGGCAGTCTGAGTTGAGCCCTGAGCCTGTTTAGTGCAACGTCATGGCTTACAATTGCCTCACCACAGCCCTAGCGCAGAGGCCAGAGATGGAGGGGAGGTGGGGGCAGGTGACCCTCCAGGGCAGCCCAGAGCTCCTGGGTCTGCCAGACGTCCTGTCAGGGCTGGGGCCTGGCGAGAAAGGGAGAACCCCCTTGCCCACCTCCACAGCGTCCGGGGAGGCCCCGCCCTCTACGGGGGTCTCAGGTGCGTCTTCCTCCCGCAGCGTGGTCCGTTTGTACTCCACCATCTGCCAGACAGTCGGGGGCGCCAACCGAAGTCAGGCAGAGAGGGCTCTTTGGCCACGGCCCTGCCCCAGTGCCCCTGGCCTGGCCAGGCCCCCTCCTCTCTGCGGTGAGGGCCCCCTCTCTCCCGCCGGGCTCGCCGGCCTGGGCCCCCCACGCCCGACCCGCGGCCCCCTCTGAGACTCAGCCCTTTCACCGCCAGCCCGAGCCCCTGCCCTGCCGACGCCGCCTACTCCCTCAGCCTCACCCCCTCCACCCAGGCCTCTCCCCGGAGCCCGGGGCTCCCACTCACGTTGCCGCCACCGCCCAGCTCCTGCAGCGCAACGTTCATGGTGGAGTCGGGGCGGGCGACACCTTAGGGCTCCCGGCGGCTGGCCCTTGCCCAGGCCTCGGCCTCGGCTCCTGGCCCCCAGCCCTCACCGCCGCCCGCCATCAAGGCCTCTGCCGCAGCCCCTCGCTCCGCCGCTGCCGCCGCCGCCGCCGCCGCCCCCGCCTGCCCGAGCCCCCTCCCGCTGCGGCGCCCCGCCCGAGGTGGGGGTAACGTGGGGGGAGGAGCGTGCCCGCCGCTGCCCGCTGCCCGCTGCCCGCCGCCCGCCCTGTGCGCCGGGACCTGGACCTCGCTCGGGTGCCGGCGGCCACCCTCCAGCAACACCAGGACCCCTGTCCTCTTCAGGATCAGCCTACCCCCCTCCTAGCAACACTCTCCTGCCAGCCACCCATAATTTCCATGCCTTTGACCCAGTCTCAACCCCCGGTGATATTTCTTGGCCCAATTCCTCGAACTGCAGGCCCTCCCACCCCCTTTAAACACCTTTGGGAAATTATGCTCTGGGGAGGAACATCTGTCCCCAGCAGTCCACACAGCCCCTCCTCAGCCAGCATAGGCAAAGCAGAACATGGGGGTCGACCCACATTCAGAGGGTCCATACAGCATCTACCCAGAGAGCACACAGACCCAGAGTAACACAGGCAGGCACTCAGCCCAACACATGGTCCCTGCACACACACAGTGTACACACTGCACACTCACCATGTAGACCTGGATAAGGCACCCAGAGCCAGCACACAAACTACACCGTCCTTCTCTACACACACAGCACACATATACAGCACACACACAAAGTACATGGGCACCACACACACACACATAATCCACACTCTGACTCCACTCTTACATGTTGCTTCAAGACTGCACTTTTACTCCCCAAGATAATTGTTGTCATCAGATCATCTCACAAAGGGAGGGTTACAGATGGTGACAAATCGGCAGGGAAAAAAACAGCCATGTACAGATATTTAAAGAAAAGACGTGTTAACACTTCTAACTTGAGGAAAGCAAACCATTTTATTTGGGAGGTTTACAAGGAAAAAAAAAACACCAAGCAATATTTAACTGAGAGGCAGTAGTGTGGCATCTACGCATCTGCCATCTGCCTTCCATATTGTCATTCCTTAATCAGGCCTGGCGGTGTTGCAGTCTGCTGCACTGAAGAGTGCCCAGGCTTTTTGCCACAGTTTTTTTTTTTTTTTAAAGTGCCTCATCCTCGTCCCTCTTCCCCAGCAGAGTTCATGAATTTGACGTGAGAAGACTCAGAATGGGGGCAAATCCATACTCAATTTCTCAACACTCACGTCAGTCCTCAGCTTGCTGCATAAGGTTTTAACATGGGTTGCTCTTGTGGCTGAGAAAGGGTGGCTGATGAATGGATCGGGTTAAGAATGTGGATTGCTTCCTTTGGCATTTCCACCCCCTTCCCTGTCCCCCCCACCCCCACCCAATTGCATGCTCTCAAGTTGGAGACATAGGAGACAGTACAGTGTCATAGGTAGGATGAAGGATTCTGGATTCAGACTCAATGCCCTCACTTGTAAAACTGAAATAAGAGTAGTGCCTATTTCAAAGGACAGTGTCTGGCATATAAAGGGCACTCAATGTGTTAGCTGCTATTTTCGTGTTATTGTTGTTAAAATTCTGCAGGTAGAAATGAGAATTGTAAGGCGGGAGGAAGCCTGTCCTATTTCCCAGGTGTTAGAGTAGGTAGATGGGTTCTAAGTTGTTTAGCGGTTCCCTGTGCAAGAAGCTTTCACATCTAGCCATACTGGGGTCTGCAGCAGCAAGGCCTTGGGATATCCACTCACAACAAGTTTCTGGAGTTATTCATGTTCACTCTGATGCAGCATCGCAGTGGCACTCGCCTCTTCCCCTTGTCACCTACAAGCCTGGATGAAGGGAAACATGTCAGCAGAGGCAGTCTTGGCCCGTGGGAAATTCCACCATGGCATGACTATGTAAGTGCAACCGAAGCTACTATATAAGGGCTTCTGGCAACAGGCTCATTAGAAATAGTCCCATGCCGGGGCGCCTGGGTGGCTCAGTCGGTTGGGCGTCCGACTTAGGCTCAGGCCATGATCTCGCGGTCCGTGAGTTCGAGCCCTGCGTCGGGCTCTGTGCTGACAGCTCAGAGCCTGGATCCTGTTTCAGATTCTGTGTCTCCCTCTCTCTCTGACCCTCCCCCATTCATGCTCTGTCTCTCTGTGTCTCAAAAATAAATAAATGTTAAAAAAAAAAAAAGAAATAGTCCCATGCCTACTGCAATGCCAAAATAGAAATAGCAAGCCTATATAACACTTTAGTATACGCCAGCCACTGTTCTAGGTGCTTTACCTCTATGTACTCATTTACCCTTATGGCACTTATGAAGCCATTTTACAGATGAGCAGACTGAGGCATAGAAAGGCTGAGAGTCACACAACTCATAAGTAGCAGAGCTGGGATTTAAACCCAAGAAGTCTGGCTCCTTTCTGGAGAGCACTTTGGCAACATGAATCGAAAGGAGGCTATACTTCCTTCCAGCATTAGTTGCTTGTCTTCAGCCACATTTTCTCTGAAAGGGTAAGGGGAAACACACCAGTTTTCAAGCCGGACAGATCTGAACTCAAATCTGGGCTCAATTCTTTATCAGCTGTATCATCTTTATCAAGTGACTTGAAAGCTCTGACCCTTAATTTTCTTTATCTGTAAAATGGGAACAATCGTCAGTGTCTCAGTTGCTGTGAGAATTAAATGCAGCCACGTATGAGAAAGACTGGTACCTAGTTTTACAGTGTTCTCAGTTTCACTAGGCTTGGCCTAAATGGACATTTCCTTTCCATGCCTCTTTCGTGATTCAAGTTATTTATTAGGCTCATAACTATTCCTGACTACATGTTAAATACCCTACTCTGAGAGGTCGGAGATTGCTCTAATCTATAATTCTCTTTTCTTTCCTCTGTGTTTGTCACCCTGACTCTTTTTCTTCTCTCATTCTATTGTTTTTTTCTCTTTCTCTTTTCTGCTCTTCTTTTCCTATAGGAATGATCTTTCTTTTGGTCTTTTTTTCCCTCTAAATTGATTGTGAATTGAGAGGGAATGGACAATGGCTTATGTGCTAAATTTACAAGAACAGTGTAGTCATGAAGATAATAAGACACATTAATGTCCAGTGTTGACAAAAATGGGAAATATGGGCACTCTCTACATTGCTGGTGGCTTATAAATTGATAAAACTTTTTGGCAATGTGAATCAAAAGATGTAAGTGTATATACCCTTTGAACCAGAAAGTCTTATTCTGGGAAATTGTTCCAGAAAATAATCATTATCCATAGGATGTTTGTATCAACTAGCTTTTGCTGCATAACAACCCTCTCCAAACTTTGTGGATCAAAATAGCAAACATGTATTATTTCTTATATTCTTGCAGGTTGACTGGGTGGTTGTTCAGTTCTGGTTCAGCTCAGTAAGAGCTGGAGGGCCTAGCTGAATGACCTCACTGACATGTTTGGGCCTCAGTCGGGATGACTGGACCCTGTCTCTGTATGGTGTCTCCTTCTCCAGGAGGAAAACCCAGGCTCGTTCATACGGTGGTATCAGGATTCCTAGCAACAAAAAATGGGGCAAGCCTCAGTATATAAACAGTTTTCAAGCCTCTGCCTATCCCACATTTGCTAATGTCCCTACACAGCAAAGCAAGTCAGATGGTCAAGCCCAGATTTAGGAAGAGAGAAACAGAATTTACTATTTGATTGGAGGAGCTACAAAATATTGGAATCATTTTTTTCCTACAACGTTTGTTCATCACAGGACTGTCTGTAATAACAACAAAAACAAACAAGAAGAGTAGAGGACAAAAAAAAATTAAAGGTCTTCTCAAATAAATCAAACATCCATACAATGGGATAACAATGCAACATTTATAAATGACTGAAAGGAAGAGTTAATGCTATAGGGAAATGTTCTCCATATAGGATTAAGTGGGGGAGTAAAAGGGTTACAAAATCTTATTTTTGTGAAGCAAAAAAGTATAAAGCACAGATTTTATTTATTTTGTTTATTTATTTTGGGAGAGAAAGAGAGAGAGAGCGTGTGCTCAAGCACAAGTGGCGAGGGGCAGAGAAAAAATCCCAAGCAGGCTCTGAGCTGTCAGCACAGAGCCTGAGCAGGTCTTGATCTCACCAACTGAACCATGAGATCCTGACCTGAGCCAAAATCAACTCAGTCGTTTAATTGACTGGGCCACCTAGGCACCCCTAAAAAGCACAGATTTTAAAAAAGAGATTGGAAGGACAGCAACAAAATGGTAATATATCTAATGATGAGATTACTTTTAACTTCTTCCTTATGCTTTTCTGTATAGAGTTAACAATTCTACTGTCCTGCACTTACCTAAGCACTTCACATATGTTAATTTAATCTTCACAATGACCCAATAAGATATAGTCTAGCAGTATCATTGTCCCTATTTTACAGATGAGGAACCTAAGACACAGGAAAGCTTACTAACATACCCAAAGTCACACATCAGGTAGAAGGCAGATCCTTGATTTCATTCTAAACTCCATGCTCTTTTAACTATTATTCTTTCTTCTAAGTCAAGTGATTTGTCTGGAACCAGAGTGTGGTGTTTGGTAAATGGACTATATCATTAGTTTTAAACCTTAAAAAAAAAATCATCAGGGGCGCCTGGGTGGCTCAGTCGGTTAAGCGTCTGACTTCAGCTTAGGTCACCATCTCGCGGTCCGCGAGTTCGAGCCCCGCGTCAGGCTCTGGGCTGATTGCTCAGAGCCTGGAGCCTGCTTCCGATTCTGTGTCTCCCTCTCTCTCTGCCCTTCCCCCATTCATGCTCTGTCTCTCTCTGTCTCAAAAATAAATAAACGTTAAAAAAATTTAAAAAAAATCATCAAACACTTTTTCTTGCAAAAGTAATATACTCCAGAAGTAGAATAAAAAGATGAAATTCCATCTGCCAGGATCCCAGTAACATCCTCAGAGAAAACCATTATTAGTAGTTTAGTATGTATCCTTCCATATCTTTCTTCTATATGCAATTACATACCTAGACACACTGTGTGTATGTGTGGGTATGCATATATGTGTGTGTATGCTTTTTCCCCATACATGAAATTATACTCTACCCTCATTATTTGGTGACATTTGGCCGGCTTTGGAGATCTTATCATGTCAATCTACACAGATCTGCCTTATTCCTTTTTGCGACTTAATCAGTTTCTTCTAAATAGAATGAGTCCCAGAAATACCCTCATGGTATGGACTTCCTTTGACAGGCTGGGAGCAAAGGGCCCCCAGAGAGAGTTTAAGAAAGGAGAAACATAGTCATGAGAGATGTAAAAAGATGACCCAAACATATTTGTAACAGGTTGTATTTGTTTCCTAGCATTGCTGTAACAAAGTACCACAAACTGAGTGGCTCAAAACAACAGAAACTTACTGTTTCACAGTTCTGGAGGTGAAAAATCCAAAATCAAAGTCATGGCAGGACCATACTCCCTGGGAAGGCTCTGGAAGGAACCCTTTCTTGCCTCTTCCAGCTTCACCTGGCTCCCAGCAATCCCTAGTGTTCCTCGGCTTGGCTCCCCTTCCTCACATAACCTTTTCCCCTGTGTGTATGTGCCTTTGTGCATCTATCCTCTTATAAAAACAGCAGTGATTGGATTTAGGGCCTACCCTAATCCAGTACGACCTCATCTTAGTTTAATTAATTACATCTGCAAAGACCTTATTTCCAAATTGAAGTTTATACTCTGAGGCTCCAGGTGGACAGGAATTTTAGGGGGCTTCCTATTCAACCTGCTACATAGGCCTAAAGTTTCCCCTTAATAAAAGTGGCATTATTACACAATTGACAAAAAGCATAGTATTCTGTTTAGAGCATATGGATCAAGTCCACTAGGCTTTGAGGGACTCGCAGTTGAGAAATTCAATGCACTGTCACAAAAGTGTAAACAAACTTAATTTCATATTAGCTGTGAAAACGAATTTTCATCTCATGGGTAGGGATGCAAAACTTTAGAATTTTCAGTAGAGGATCACAATTTAAAGGCCCCCTCCTCCCCCATCCACCTGGGTGGCTCAGTCGGTTAAGTGTCTGACTTCAGCTCAGGTCATATCTCATGGTTTGTGAGTTCAAGCCCCACGTCTGGCTCTGTGCTGACAGCTCAGAGCCTGGAGTCTGCTTTGGATTCTCTGTCTCCCTCTCCCTGCCCCTCCCCTTCTTGTGCTCTGTCTCTCTCTCTCTCATAAATAAATAAACATTAAAAAAATTAAATGATACCCCCAACATTTTTATAACATAACTGTAGCTTATATAATGCAGTATCATTCTGATTTTGCACCTAGGTCTTTTGCTTTAATCATGACCTGGCACACACAGAAGGAACTGGAATAAGATTATTTAAGAAGGAGCTAACCAAATGAATTCCAAGGTAAATTGTTATTCCTCCAATCTTTTCATTCTGGGGATAGACAAGAGAATAATTTCAATTCCCCAAAAGCATTCTCATCTCATCCTTAGCAAGAACTCTTATGGTCCCTTTAGCACTTTTGGTGAAGGGAGGCTCATTACCTCCTGAGACAACCCACCTCACATAAGGACAACGATTTCATCTACAAAACTGTCCTTAATGTAGGTTCTATCATCTCTAATGCTTCAAACTGGAACATGGAGGCTCAGAGAGATATGCATAGTATGCAAACACATGAGGAAAAGCTTAGAAGGATATATATTAAAGTTTTCACGTAACTTTGTGTTTTCCTGAAATGTTAATGGTACAGTGAATACATTTTTTTCAGATTTTATTTTTAAGTAATCTCTACACCCAAAGTGGGGCTCTAACCTACAACCCCAAGATCAAGAGTCGCGTAACTCCACCAACTGAGCCATCCAGGTGCCCCAAAATGAATGTATTTTTTTTTAGATTAAAATAATTGAAAGAACTTTGTTTTTCATATTCAGTGTTAATGATCTATTATGTTTTGAAAACAACAACTCCTATGAATGTATTTTTTTTTTAACTATAATTATAAAGCCTTAAGTTCAAGGTCACACAGAAAGTGGCAGGGCCAGGATTGGAACCCATTGCTAGACAACTTCCAATGAGGGTAGAATTTTCTGGACTGTCTCCTAGTGACCCTGAGCTCCAGTGTCTTGTCATTCCAGGTCTCAGGGCTCCTTTCATTCAGCTGGGCCTCCACCTCCAGCTTTGGCTTTCATCCCAGAGAGCAGGATACAGCTGAGGAGGACTTGATAGGGATGAGACTCCAGGTCTGGGGCCTTGAGTGAATCTTGCACAGAGGTATTCTCTGGGACTACTCCCTCCCCCAATCTTGGTCCTTGAGTGCAGCCAACATTGCATTAGCCTCTGCATCCCTAGGAGTAGCTCTTGGTGAGAAGCTGTGGGAGGAAGGAGACCCAGCACCAGGCAGCTTCACTAACTGTGTGATTTGAAGGGAAGGAGGTAAAGCGCTTCGGAGACAGTGGAGACCCCTCCGCCCCGGGTATGGACAGAATGTACAGGATGATTATTACCCAGATCATTGCTGTCGTCACCTTCGCCGAGTGTGGGACCTCCCCGCCCCTCCAAGGCCAATGATTGCGCCAGAGCCCCTGCGCGCTAGCAAGCAGGTGACGCTGCCGCTGACGGCCAGCTGGGGGTAAGGGAGAGTAGAGGGGGGCCTTCGCGTCGGTGCAGCGAGAACTGCCACGTGATTCCCCGCAACGACGGCAGGCGTACCCTCTGTCCCTCCCCATCTGCCTCCGGATACCCACAGACTGGCGCCGCGTCCTCAGGCGCTCCGGGCTTCCCCGCGTCACCTGCAGCCAGGGCGCCCCCCGCGTGGCCGCCATTCATTTCCTCCTACACAGCACGCGCAGCCCTAGCCTCCAGAGCCAGCAGATCTGCGTGGCGCGGCAGGCGCTTTGAGCCCGAGTTTCGGCTTCAGCAGCAGGGTTGAGGGTCTACCCTGGTGAGCGCCCGTCGGCCCAGTAGCGAGATTCCTCCTAGAAGAGACCGAAATACACAGAGACTCAGGAGAGGCAACAGTGGCACGTAGGTACAGGGGCCAAGCATGGAGACATACGAAAGGCAGAGACACTTACGAGACAGACATAGACAGAGACCACGACACAAAGCGATACGGGGCGCAGAGACAGATACAGACACAGAGAGATAGAGGGACATATAGATAGGCAGAGAGAGACACAGCAGGGCAGAAAAGCACTCCAGATAAACAGTTTAAGACCTAAAGACCAACCCGACACGAACGCGCCAACGGCGGTGACAGCACTCACCCGCCCGCTTGAGCTATTCCCGAATCCGCGGGATTCTCACAGTCCAGCACTAACCAGTACGGGATCCTCCCTCCCTCTCCCGCCGCCAGCGCGTTTCCCAGGTCCCCTCTTTCAGATGCCGCCCAGGCTCCAGGCTTCTGGCCCGGACCTGCCCGCCAATTCCCAGTCCCCCTTGCTCGCCTCCCTAGGCTCCTTACCAGACCCTCCTCCCTCTCCTCGGTTTCTGGGCTCCCTCCCGCCCCCCTCCCCTCCCCAGACCCGCCTCTCCCGACCAGATCCTGCACCCGTTGGCCTGTAGGATTCGCCCAGCCGCCACTCCCGCCATTGTGCAGGACCCTCCCACTAACACTCCCTGCCCTCGTTTGAGTGCTGGGCGCGCTCCTGTCGCTCCCGCCCCGCCTCTCTCCCCTGGCCGGTGCCCGCCCCACCTCCACCGCGCCCCGCCTGCCGCGCTCTGCGGCAGTCGGGCGCTCATCGTCATTCCGCTCTTGCCGCCGCCGCCACCCCCGCCCCCCGCCCCCGCCCGGTCCCCGTCACCACCTCCGCCGCCGCCGCCGCCGCCTGCCCAGCGGCCCGGGAGGCGGAGGCGCGGGGGAGGAGGCCCCGCTTGGCTCCGCAGCCCCGGATGCTGCATGACTTCATCCTTCCGCCGGCTACCCTGCTGAGCTAGGGCCGGTCCGGCAGCTAGCCCGCCGCCCGCGCCCCGCTGCAGTCCCGCGCCCGCCCCGCGCCCGCCCCGCGCCCGCCATGTCCGAGATCCTGCCCTACAGTGAGGACAAGATGGGCCGCTTCGCCGCCGACCCCGAGGGCTCCGACCTCTCGTTCAGCTGCCGCCTGCAGGACACCAACTCCTTCTTCGCGGGCAATCAAGCCAAGCGACCCCCCAAGCTGGGCCAAATCGGCCGAGCCAAGAGAGGTATGCGGCCGGGGCCCGGAGTCGCCGCTTGACCCAGAAACCCTTCGCCGGCGCCCCCCGGCTGCGGTTCCCCGCCAAGCGCCCGCAGCTCTTGCCGCAGACCAGCGCAGCCAGCCGCTGGCCGGCCAGGGTTTGGGGGGGGGGGTGGTGCCCCCGCTGCAGTCTTGTGTCCCTCTCTTCCCCTCTCCCGGGAACGCAGTGCCCCGGATTCGATGCTCTCCACCTCTGGAAGTAGAGTCCTGACACCCGGGCGAGGGGGAGGGGCCGGCCGGGGCATTTGGGGCTGCCTGAAGTGGGAACGTGGGGCTACGGGCCGTTTCTTCAGGATCAAACGCTGAATTGGTGGATGCTACTGAAGAACCTTCGGGTGCGAAGGGACGTCCGATTGGAGAAAGGACAGCGGGGCTGGGGATTCGGTTGTCCTCGTTGTTTGCATGGGGAGGGGGCTCTGTTGGTGCCAGGATCTTAAGAGGGCTTCAAGCGGCGAGAGGGTTAGGGTGAGGAGAGGGTTGAACCAGGCGAAAATTCTGTTTGAGAAGAGGGTCTGTTGAAGAGGGGGCTCCCACTAGCAAAAGGAAGATCAGCTCGGATGGAGGAGAGCTCAGGCGGCGGGAGGATTTGGACCGGGAGGTAGAACAACTGGTTGGAAGAGGGGGCGTTCCTGCATCGGGAGGGGAAGAGGGTCTAAGGGGACTGGGCTCGGCGGTGGGTCGAGTCGACAGGAGAATTCGGATGGGGAGGGCACAGTGGCACGGGCGTCCGAGGGGCGTCGCTGGGCCACGGGAAGTAGCTGAGCGGGGCGCGAGGACACGGGGCCCATTCTCGCCGCCGCCCCCCGAGGCCGCGCGGCTGACGCGCTTTCTCCCTGCGCAGTGGTGATCGAGGATGACCGGATAGACGACGTGCTGAAGGGGATGGGGGAGAAGCCGCCGTCCGGAGTGTAGACGCGCCGGCTCGGGCGGCGGGCTCCGGGCCCAGCCCCGCAGCGGCCAGGAGCGCGGGCCGGCTATGCGGCTGCCGGCGCCCCCCGCCCCGGCCCAAGCGCCCGCGGGCGGGGGCTGCAGGGCCGCGCCGCCTCCGGGTTGGAGTCGCTGCCGCCGCCGCCGCCTGGCACTCCGGAGCTGTCCGCTTCAGCACCACGGCGGCGGCGGTAGCGGCGGCGCGGACCGGCCTGGAGCCCGCCGCCGCGCTCATGCACTTTAGAACCTCGGGCCGCAGCCCCACCCCGCACACCGGAACGGACACAGAGACCCGCGGCCCTCGCCCCCCGACCCGCCCCCTCCCGCACGACTCCCCTGCCCCGCCCCTCTCCGGCCGGTCAGGTCCGCAGAGCCGGCTACCGGCCGGGGTCGATTCGCGTGCGCGCGCGCGCGCGCGCAGCCAGGGATGTTTGGCTGCGTATTTGCATGAGCTTCCCACCTACCTGAGCCCAGCCCTCCAGGCTGCTCTTCTCTCCCACCCCTGTCTGGCGTGACCCCAGCCGTAGCCTCTTTCTAAGGGACTTCCTCAGCACATTTGTATTTTTATATCCGACTCTTTGTTTACTGGCTCCCCTCATGGTTCATGCCCTCCCTCCCCCAGTCTCGGCCACGCTCTTCTGCGCCTGGCAGATAGGATGGGTGTTGAGTCTGAGATGGAACAAGCCCTAACATGGTAACCAACCACATGGCCAGTCTGCCCAGGCCTGACCCCAGGCGGCTCTCTGGCAGACCCCTCCTCTCAAGGTATCACCTTTCAAGGGCCCAAGTCTGATTTTACCTTGGACCCCTGCATCCTGCCCCTGGGAACCCAAGTGAGGACTGCTCTGCACCTTTGGATGACACCTGTGGCCCTGGAGATGTTTTCACCCCAGGGGTGTCCTTTGTAAATGTTCCTCCATCCTCACTGTACCAGGAGTGTGTGAATAAACACAGACCTCCCTGTGTGTGTGTGGCCACTGCTTTGGTCTGCTCAGGAGCCAGGCCAAAATGGCTCCAATCCCTTTTGGGGAGGGGGCAGATAACTTGGGAATCTCAGGTGCATGTTGCTGGTAGGGGAGGGTTGCCAAGTAAACACAGGCAGGCCAATCTGGCTTGAGGACATCTTACAATGTAGCTTCCTTTGATAAATATACAACCTAAGCAGGATAGGACACTAGAGCTTGGGCTGGAGCTGGGATCAGAAGCATAAAGCAATCTTGATTCAAAGTCTGCAGCCTCCCGTAGATAAATCCAGGTTGAATGGGGGTCAATAATAGGCCCCAGGGATGCAGGTCTCTGAGTCTGGCTGGCATGTGGAGCAGTTATGCTGAGCTTTGCCCCAGGGGATGAATCGTTGGTAGTTCAGTAGGGTAGGGGAGGAAGTTAGGGAATCCAGGAGAGATCTGAGGAACCCAAGAAGGAAACCAGAAACCTTGGATTTGGGATCTAGTTTAACCTGGGCTGTATTGTTTCATGTGGGGTTGCTCCCATCAGCTCTATCTTAGGCATGGTGCCTCTGGGATTGTGAGCACCTTGAATCCAACCCTAAATCCAAGCCCTAAATCAGGAATTCCAAGTACTTGAAGAGCCCAGGGGAGAAAGGCAGGGAGGACTGGAGGACATGCCTCTGGCCTCATAGGTGAATGGCACTGAGGAAGTCCTCGTGATCCGAGTCCTGGAGGAAGCAGGGTGAGGTGGGAGGTCTAGCGGGTGAGAGGATCTCAGTCCCAAGGGCAAGTTGGGCTACAGTGAGTTCTTTACCCTTCTGCATGAGGTAAAGATGGAAGTGGAAGCCACTGCCATAGGTTGCATGCTTCAGGGACCAGCCATATTGGGCTTGGGCATAGTGTCTGAGCCGAAAGTGGGGCGCAGCTGAGGTCAATGAGATGAATCGGCCTCCAGGGACCAACACCCGGCTCACCTGCAAGGCAGACAGAGAAGCCACTGGTGACGAGTCCATCTCCAAGTTCTCAAAGGTTAGTATTGCCCCAGATGCCTTCCTAGGTACTACCCTATGTTCCATAGCTCAGGGCTCTCCATGGCAAGAGTGAGCCTTCTTCTCTGCCCCTACTCACTTCATGGGGGTAGGGCTATATTCTACCCAGGTAAGAGCATGGGAGTGATGTCAGGTGCATGGGCACTGCTTTCCTGTCACCCTCCTAGTCTGTGTTACCCATCTGGAACCTGGCTGTTACCTCATCCCTATTGGCAGCTTAATAGCTAACCATCAGCATCTGTGAGCCTGGCCACTCCAGGCCCCTATAATCTTTACCCAGCTTAACCTTCCTTCCAGTAACCATGGTCCTAAAAGTGAGCCATTACCGATTCCAAACTATATCTCCTTCTGACTTCTGAGTTCTTTCAACCTCCCAAAACCCCAGTCCCTCCTCCCCACCTCTTGGTCTACCCTTTCTTGTGGCTCCCTCACCTCACTCAGCACCTGGTCCACAGTGTGGACACCTTCAGAAGACACAGTCCAGGGATCTCGTTCTCCAGCTAACAGGGCATCCAGTGTGCCCTTCTCAAGCACCACATCGAAGGAGCCACTGGGGAAGTCCAAGGCCCGCACATCCATGGTCTCCCAGCGCAGGTTGGGCACATGGGCATAGCGAGCCCGCATAGCAGCCACCACCACTGATGAGTAGTCCACACTGGTCACATCAGGGAAGCCTCCAAGAGACAGCTCATAGCTCAGGGCACTGTTCCCACAGCCTAGGATAGGAAGGGATGGAATGGGTGGCAAAAGGGCTGGGTTAGATTTGGTTCTCACTCCTGAAATTATCCATCTACTCTTGGCCCATCTTCTATCAGCCTAAACCCTCCCATACTGAGGGAGAAGCAGCAGGGTATAAGAAAGAACACAAATTTTGGAGTCATAGTCATGCAGAACTGGGCACATATCCTGGCTCTAACATTTCTGGCTGTGTAGACTAGGGTAAGTTGTTTACATACCAGGAACTTGGATTTCCTACTGAGAAAAATGAAGATAGCAATATCTAGCCTACATGCAGGATGTGATACACTGTATTTAAAAACTAAGGGGTGCCTTGGTGGCTCAGTTGGTTAAGCATCCAACTTCGGCTTAGGTCATGATCTCACAGTTAGTGGGTTCGAGCCCTGCATCGGGCTCTGTGCTGACAACTCAGAGCCTGGAGCCCGCTTCAGATTCTGTGTCTCCCTCTCTCTTCTCCTCCTGGGCTCACACTCTGTCTCTCTCAAATATAAACAAACATTAAAAAAAACAAACAAACCTAAAACAGCTGGAGAGTAGCTGCAGGAGCTCTGAAGCTCTGAACTTCAGAGTTCAAAGATCTAGATTCTGCTACCTCTGGTCACACAGCCATGGCAAGTCATTCAACTCTGAGTCTCAGTTTCCTCATAGACAGAATGGGGATAATACTGGCATCATTGGAACCATAACATTATTTGGATAGTGTTAGTATTATCCCAGTCCCTAACCTCTCAGAGAACCTTTGAGGATATCAGCCCTCACAGTCTGAGGATATCAGACTTCACATTAGGGGTTAGTATCCTACTTTGGTTTCCCAGGCAGAATTAACAAGTGTGGGGGAACTCGGTGGGGACACACAGTGGATTCCTTGTAATTCCTTAATGTATTGAGCACTACATATTGGGTTCTGCAGATGAACAGGTAGCTCATGCTCTAGTGGGAGGAAAAGATGTGTATTCAGGCAACTGCCATATAATGCGAAGCGAGTTTCAATAGGGACAGTGTGCGAAAACACATAGGATGGCTCCTGTCCCCACCTCTGGTGGGTCAGCCGAGGCTTTCAGAGAAGGTGATAACCAACCAGAGTCTTGAAGAATCCTAACACTCTGGTGGGAAGTACCTGGAAAGCAGTCCCAGAGGGCAGAGTATGGTGAGAGGTGGGACAGAAGTTAGAGGACAGGATGTGGACCCAAAGCATAGGTGTGACTTCCTTTGAAGGTATGTGGGCCTCTTCCAGGCCCTCTTGTGGTCAGTCTCAGCCTGAAAATGGAGCTGGATGGCAGTTCTGGTTGACCCACAGCTCTTGGGCTTAGATTGCCTTTAATCCTCATTTGCCTCCCTAAGAGGATCACAGGATCAGCTGTTAGGATAGCCCTAATCTAGTAGGGTTTGGCACCTGGACAGGGCACTGAGAGGCTGCTGGCTGGTCCTCAGCTGCCCCTTCCTATGTCCCTCCTCAGGCCCTATAGCTGAGGAAGAATACTATTTTGCCTAGGAAAACCCAGTGTGTGTTTTTCCACACTGGAACTACAAGCCCAGAGAGATACACTGCATGGAATCAGAGGTGAGGGTGGATGAACAAGAGACCCTAAGTCAGTTCAGGCTAAATTCCCACTGGGTTCTCTGACCCACAAACTCTTCACCACCCCACATCTGACCTCATATGCCCATAGAGCTCTGCCCAACTGTGGACGAACCCAAATTTCCTTTCTTTGTCCCCCATGGTACAAGAATGGCATCTTCCAAGAGAAATTCGTCCAAGGATGAAGAGAGAACAAAACCTGACCACAAACCAAATCATACTTACAAAGCAGCGATTCCTGGTCCTGCTGCCTCAGTGATTGGAGGCTAGCAACTAAGAGAAGGGTCTTGGGAAGGCCATTGCTTTCCTGGATGAGGCTTTAGGGAAGCAGAGCCCTGGAGAAATGCGCCACATCCAAGAACCCATCACATGGGAGCCCAGAGCTATGCGGACCCTATCCCAGCACCAAGAGACAGATGTATAAGCCAAAATACCAATTCACTAACTTATAATAGGAAAAATAACCATCATAGGGACTGAGAAGGCTGTCAATCCTGGTCAGTCCCTTTTCTCTATACAGAAAATATAAACTGAAGCCGAATTATGATCAAAAGATTCCTATAAGCACAGAGTCAAGCAAGGAGAATCAGAGTTGTGTGACACTGGCAAAGCTGGGAAAGCCATATGCCTGCATCCACCACGAAGATATTCTAGCCATGGGTAGAAGACACACAATTTTCACAATTTCTGACTCCCATTTTCAATAATAATAATAATTATAACTAACAGTCATTAAACATAGGGTTCTATGCTAAGCACTTTGTAAGAATTATCTCAGGTCATCTTCAAGGTAGCTCCAGATAGAAGATACCCATAATCACCATTACATGTTCTCAATGGGGAAAATGAGGCTGCCCAAAGTGGATAACAAACTTGATCCTAAGGTCACACAATCAGTGGTTGAGCCAGAATCCGGATACAGGACTGTCTCACAACAGAACCAGAGCTATTAAACCACTATGCTAAACTGTCTCAAGAGGTCTACTCACCTTCAGTAATGACATTCCAACTTTGCCTGTATCAGTAGGACCTTTAGGTTGTAATTCACAATGTTTTTATCAGTTTGAACAGAGTTCTAGATGCCTCTCTATGCCCATCTGTGCTGTGCAGCAAGAGAAATAGAAGCTTTGGAGTCCAATGGCTCTCTTACTTCACCACTTACTTGCTGCGTGACAGTAGTAGGCACTGTCAGTGCTCGGACTAGATCCCTTTGGAGTGTTTCTAGGTCTTGGCCTGTGTTCTGACAGTTTGGGTTTCTGACACTTTAGGCTGAAACTACTCTCAGGGAAACTTTGCCTTATGATCCCAATCCTCCTTGGCCTTTCCCCCTTCCCTCTTCCCTCACTCTCTTATCAATTTCTCCTTCAAGCACATTCGTAATAAATGACTGGGACATGAATCCTAAGATGAGTCTTAGATTTGCTTCTAGAGAACCCAACTTGAGACAATGACCTAGAGCAAAGGTCACTAAATCTAGCTTGCCACCTGTTTTTATAAAGTTTTACTGCTATACAGCTATTATGTATCATTTACTTATGTATTGTCTGTGGCAGTACTGAGTAGCTATGACAGAAACTAAATAGCCCACAAAGCCTATGGTATTTACTACTTGGCCATTTTCAGAAAAAGTTTATCAACCCCTAACCTAGAGTAAGTCTTCTAGTAATTATCACTCACTTCTATGGGTCGTCGATGACTAAATAAGTGAAAAAGGGCCCAGCACATTCCCTAACACCTACCAGGTGCTCAACTTATGTTTGCCAAGGTGGAATGTTCCATAGGGTACTCCCAAGTTGTGGGTCCTGTTCTTAGATTTTGAGAATCTTGCCTAGAAAGTTTTCCTCTACGATTTTGAGACTTTTCTCCCCTCTACCAAGAAAAGGAAACCTCCCAGTCAAGCAGATATTAAGGCAGTGTTATTCTGCAAATCACCAGCATGAGAATCAGCTGTGGGTATGCTGAAACTACAGAATCCCAAGACCCACCTGAGACCATCCCCGGAATTAGAATCTCGGGGGGGGGGGGGGTGTGTTCAGCTTTCCAGGTGATTTTGATGGACACTAAAGCTTGAAAAACGTAGATCTACGGTAAATTTATAAACAAATACAATGGTTTAAAAGCACACAACTCAAGAGAATTTTTACCTCTGGGGAAAAGGGGTTTGGGGGACCACACAGAAAACCTTAAATATACATGGGGTCTTTTATTTTGCCAGGTATTGTTCTAGATAGCTTTCATACTCAATTATCTTAAAAACTCAATAAGTAAGTACTCATTTTTTTAAGCCTGAGAAAATGAAGGTGCAGAAATTTAGGTGTTTGTCCATGATTCCACAGCTTAAGATTCTATGCTTCTGTCCATGATTTCCACGGTTAAGACTACATAAGCGAAGAGTTAACTACCTCCAGGGTCCAAGTTCGTAAGCACTAAGTTATACTTCCTTTCTAGTCCTAGGAATGTTCTATTTCTCAAATTGAGTAGGGTATACAAACACAGATTATTTATATCTTACACATATACTGTATTATAGATGTCTCATATATAAGAAATATTTCACATAAATATAAACATACTTTTACAAATACCAAAATAAAAACTATAATTGGAAGGAAACCCGTTGCTCAAACTTCACTGGAACCCCCAAGGCTGGCAGTGGGAGAAAACCCTGAGGGTGCAGCTGGACCTCTCAGAACCCGACCTTGAATCCCTGCATTTGAACGTTCGTGGTTGGAGAATCACACCAATCTTGGCTGCAATCTCCCCTCCGACCTCAGAAGGCGCTGTCCTCGTCCTCACTGCACTTGGGGGTTAGGACCAACTTTCAGTTAGGGCTCGAGAATGAAGAAAAGTCTCTAGATGACAGTGGCTTCTGGTGCCCATTGGCCCTAACAGATAAACGCCAGGCATCGTGCTCGAGGTGCCTGAACGTGCCTTATCCGACTTGAGCTCGCAGTTCCATTTCTAGAAGTGAATTTGAAGCTCAGAACGAGTTCACAACTTATCCTAAATCATACAGCCAACTAGCGTTGGGACTTGAATTAGGTCCTCTGAGCTCTCGAGTGCTCGAGGCTGCCTCTCGAGAGACCGGGACAGGGTCCTAGGACACCTACCAAACTCAGAGAGAGACTGTCTTCCTCCACGGGGCCCTTGAACCAGGAATCTCTTGACTCCCGTCGCCCTGGCTAAAGACTACCGAGATTCTGAAGGTACTGGATCTTGGCTCCCACTCGGGTGTCCTCCAAGGGGGACAAACAGACTCGAGAAAAGCGGACAGAGCCAGGCCGGGACAGGACGGGTTCAGCCAGTTCCACCTCGGCTGCGCAGCACCAGGACTACCCACCTAGCACGAGGATACGGTCTTCGGGCCGCAGCTCCGGCTCTAGGAGTGCACGGAAGGAGGAGAAGTCCCCGAACCACTCGTAAGGGGCAGAGTCAGCCGCATTCCGGTAGCGCTGGTCCCAGTACTGGACCTCACGGTACCAGCAGTTCTGCTCTGGTATCTCGGGCGGGGGTGCTGGGGCCCCTGGAGAGGCCATGCCTGCAGCTGCAGAACCGCCAGGACACACAGCCCACACCTCTAGACTGGCTTGGCGCCCCTATGTAGCCAATCAGGATTGTAGCTTTCAGGGGGCGTGGCCCTTGTGTCTCCGCCCACCACCTGCAGTTGCTCAACATAAACACGTGGAACTTCCGTTCTCTAGTAAGCGCTCTTTGAAGAATACTCCGGGTAGGAAAAATTACAAGGTTCAGAACTTGAATCCTCCAACTGCACTGCGCCCTCACTTCTGAGAGCCAAACTCATACTAGTATCAGACTCACTCGGCTCATCACGGCTTCTTTCATTTCAGTTTGTCCGGCTCCTTCAATTAAGAAGTCTGAAAGTTAATGAAAGATTCATTTCTATCCAGTTTTGAGCACCCTAAAGGCTCACAGAGGAGGCGGGAGGGGCGCGGACACAGGTCTTGTTCTCCAGGAGAGACTGGCATGAAACACAGACGAAGTGTGATGCCAAGTGGGGGAGGACATGAACAGGAATGTTGCTTTTCTGTTGCATCTATTTTAGCACCTGTGTGCCCAGAATCAAGCATGTACGGAGGAGTGAGATTGTTCCTGCACAAATGGAATGTGAAGTCCATCAGGAAAGAGGTGGAAGAAGTAAATTTTAGTGGAGTAAATAGGACACTGGAAACTGGTTAGCTATCAGTCGGTTGGGATGGTCCGCGTGGGGAGCGGAACCTAAGTGCAGAAGGGTTGGGCTTCCGGGGTGGCGGGCCAATACGAGCGACGCACCGTCAAGATGGCGGCGGGCTTACGGAAACGCGGCCGGGGAGGTCCCTTAGCTCGAACGGCGGGGTCCTGCGGACAATGGCTGCGGCGCGCCTGGCAAGAGCGGCGCCTGCTGCTGCTGGAGCCGCGCTACACGCTGCTGGTGGCCGCCTGCCTCTGCCTGGCGGAGGTGGGCATCACCTTCTGGGTCATTCACAGGGTGGCATGTGAGTGCGCCGAGGAGGAGGGGAGGGTAGGGAGAGGGACCCGAACCCCCTACTTAAACTGGGACCCAGATTCGGAGCTGAAATCTAGCCCTCAAATCCAAGCAGTCTTCAATTGCAGACCGTAATTTTTACCCAGGTGCCAAGCCTGCTCCACAGAAAACCAAACGCTATCTTAATCCCTCCCCCATGATGGAAGGGGCGACCCTAGAGATTGGCCCTCTGCCCTGAACATACAGCCTGCCAGATTAAGAAAATAGACCAGCCTAGAAATCAATCAAAGGCTTGGGTCCAAGTTAATGTACTGCTGCTCCTTCATGCCTCTGTGGTTTTGTCCATGTCCCTTCCCCTGTGGGGTCTCAATTTTCTCATCTGTTCACTTCTGAGGTCTCAAAAGTCGTTTGTCAATAATGGCAATCTGTGACCACTTGAGTCCTTTTGGTCTTATTGGGGGCTCCTTTCCAGGCTGAATCTAGATACTGGGCTGAATGAAAGCTTTCTTGCTAAAGATGATTAATTCAGCACATATTTATTGAATGTTTATTACATGCTTAACACTGCTAGGTGCCAAGGGTACAGTGGTGGAAAAGGTAGACACATTCCCTATTTAGATGTGTGAGCTTGGACAAAAGTGAGTTAGCAGAAAATTACAGTGCATCATACTCCTTATAGTAGTAAGGGTACCATAAAGGACACAAAAGGGCACTTACATCAGACTTGAGTTAAGGAAGGCTTTCTAGAGTCCCCCTTGAAAGGTTAAGAGCTAGCCAGTTGAGGAAATAGAGAAAAGGGGAGGAGAAAGAGCACTCTAGGCAGGCAGAGCCCTGTAACTAAAACCTTCAGTCAAAAGAGAGTCGGCTTCCTTTGAGAAACTGAATGTTTTTAGAGCTGGAATAGATAGAAATCAAGTTCAGGTGGTAGTGAGAGAAGAGATTGCAGAAGTTGAGACCAGATCCTGAAACAGTCTGTAAGTTGTGTTAAGGAGATAATTAGCATGGTGGTTAAGAATTTAGGACCCATGGAGTTCTAATCTCATTTCTACCCTTCCTAGGTCACTGATCTTGAACGAGTCACTTAACCTCATTAATTCATAGGTTCCTCTTCTAAAAATGGGAATAATAGAGTTTGGTCTTTTTTTTTTTTTTTTTTTAACATTTATTTATTTTTAAGACAGAGACAGAGCATGAACGGGGGAGGGGCAGAGAGAGAGGGAGACACAGAATCGGAAGCAGGCTCCAGGCTCTGAGCCATCAGCCCAGAGCCTGACGCGGGGCTCAAACTCACGGACTGCAAGATCGTGACCTGAACCGAAGTCGGACGCTCAACCGACTGAGCCACCCAGGTGCCCCTAGAGTTTGGTCTTTATTTTAAGAGCCTTGAGGAATCATCGAAGGGTTTTAAGCAGAGAGATCTAACATGATTTCTATTATAGGAAGCACTTTCTGGTTGCAGGGTGGGAAATATGTTGTGGGGTGAAAGTGGAAGCTGGGAAACGAATTACGAAGTTGTTGCATCATTGAGGCTAGAAATTGTGTTCGGTCCAAATTTGAATATGTAATAGCAGAAGAGGATGAGATAGTAGAGTCATGTAGGATGACGAATAGGCAGGATTTGGTGATTGGGTGTTGGAAATAAGAAAGAAGGAAGTGTCAGAGATGTTACCCAGGTTTGTGACCTAGGCAGCTGGGAGGTGATGGTGCCATTCATGGAACCTAGGAAGGGAAGCAGATTTGGAGTGGATGGTTGTGTTCAATTACAGACAAGTTGCAGATGCTTGGGTTCACCCAGAGAATGTCAGATAGGTGGTTAGATAAGAGTTGTGATATGAGCTGGAACTCTGTGTTTTGTTTTGTTTTTTAAATTTTTAAATTATTTATTTATTTTTTGAGAAAGAGTGCAAGCTGGGAGGGGTAGAGAGCAGGAGACACAGAATCCAAAGCAGGCTCCAGGCTCTGAGCTGTCAGCACAGAGCCTGACACGGGGCTCAAACTCACGAACCGCGAGATCATGACCTGAGCTGAAGTTGGATGCTCAACCGACTGAGCCACCCAGGCGCCCCTGGGACTCTGTTTTGATGGGTGGATGTGGGGGGGGGGGGCAGACAAGTTCTGAACTTGGAAGTAACCACACCATTTCTGTCCTTTTCCAGATACAGAGATTGACTGGAAGGCCTACATGGCCCAGGTGGAGGGCGTCATCAATGGCACCTATGACTATACCCAACTGCAGGGTGACACTGGACCTCTTGTGTGAGTGGGGATAGCAGGTTCAGTGAGGACATGAGGGGCCGACTGGATATCAGGCTGAATAGTCTGAACCAGACTCCTCTTTCAGGTACCCAGCTGGCTTTGTGTACATCTTTATGGGGCTGTATTATGCCACTGGCAGGGGCACTGACATCCGCATGGCACAGCACATCTTTGCTGTGCTCTACCTGGCCACCTTGCTGCTTGTCTTCTTGATCTACCACCAGACCTGCAAGGTGAGTCCATGCTACCAGGAACAGGCGGCCCCAACTGGCTGTGCTGGGGAGTCGGGATGTCTCAGGGTTGGTGAGCTGACCTTGTTCCCCATTGTCCCACTTCTCAGGTACCTCCCTTCGTCTTTTTCTTCATGTGCTGTGCCTCTTACCGTGTCCACTCCATCTTTGTGCTGCGGCTCTTCAATGACCCAGTGGCCATGGCGCTGCTCTTCCTCAGTATCAACCTCTTGCTGGCCCAGCGCTGGGGCTGGGGCTGCTGCTGTTTCAGGTCACCACCCCTTCCTTCTCCCCCCTCTCTTACTCTGTATTTCCATCATTTCCCCCCCCCCAGTTTTCTGCAGCGGAGGGAGTAAGGGAGTAACCAGACAATATATGGGTCAGTCAGGGTCCCACTGGACAAGTCTAGGATCTGTAGAAAGTCTCCGCCCCACCCCTCAAGAACATATACCCTGTTCCTAGCCTCTGTTCCCTCTAGACAGCATCTGTTGTTGGAGTTGGCCCTTGTACATTCTGAATACTGTAAATATGTATTTGCTGGCTCAGTCTGGTTATAGAGACTTGATATCTGCTCCTTACTCTCAGTCTTCTCCCAGGCTGGTTTATCCTTTTTCCAGCAGTTTTAAGGGTGGACCCCATCCCAGAGCTTAGTGGCAGGGGAGGGGAGGAGTTGCTATGTGTGTGTGTGGGTGGGATACATGGCCCTGGAGCTGATCTCCACCCTTCCTCTCCCCTCCCTACCCTAGCCTGGCAGTCTCTGTGAAGATGAACGTGCTACTCTTCGCCCCTGGGTTACTATTTCTTCTCCTCATGCAATTTGGCTTCCGTGGAGCCCTCCCCAAGCTGGGCATCTGTGCTGTCCTTCAGGTACCCCTTCCACCCCTTCCCCTTTCTAATGAAGAGGAGGCCATTCTCTGGCCTTCTTCCATCGTTGAGACTTCCTCAGAGCTAACAGACAGGGTTTTGGAGTTGGTTTTGGACTAGGCAACGTTACCTCTGGGCTTTACTTTTATTAGCTATAAAATAAGGGTGTTGAACTATATGGTTTCTGAGGGTCTCTCTCGTTCTGCCCATTTATGACTTGGTGAATCTAAACTTAAAACACTGTTATTACCTGCCTTCTCAGCTTCTTTGGCCCCAGACTCTGGTCTCGATGAGGAGGCTGGCTTTCCTGCTATTCCTGGTGGGAATTTGAGAACCTCTGAGACCTACACCCTCTGTCCACTCCCCTTGGTGATTAGCATGAAGGCTGGACTTGAGCCTGGGCAGCTCTGCTGACATCACACATATCCTCAGGTTGTGCTGGGCCTGCCCTTCCTTCTGGAGAACCCCATTGGCTACCTGTCCCGCTCCTTTGACCTTGGCCGCCAGTTTCTCTTCCGCTGGACAGTAAACTGGCGCTTCCTGCCTGAGGCCCTCTTCTTGCATCGTGCCTTCCACCTGGCATTGTTGGCCGCCCACCTCACCCTGCTCTTGCTCTTTGCCCTTTGCAAGTGGCACAGGTGAGAAAGGGGAGCAGTGTCACGCGTCAAGTTGGGGCAAGGAGTGTAGGGCCTGCTTGGGGGAGACGTGAAGTTCATGGGGGGTGAATCTAGAGTTTGGCCTAGGATGGGGGCTTGATAAATGTTTGAATGGCTTCTCCCCAGGACGGGGGAAAGTATCCTGTCGCTGTTGAAGGATCCCTCCAAAAGGAAGGTTCCACCACAGCCCCTCACACCCAATCATATCCTTTAAATCATGGGAAGGTAAGTCTTGCCCTCTCCAGGTACAGTTGGGGTCCTGGTCTGTTAGCCCTGGTGCCTGGTGACCTGGGGGAGGGAAAGGAGGTGCCAGTAATAGCCGCAGGCCCTGTTCATGGAGGAGAGCACTTTACATATTTAAGTGTATTTTATTCTTAATCTTAAATATTATTTGATTTACCATTATGAGTACTCACTCTGCCTGGTGTGCTAAGAGATTTACATACATTCTAACATGTAAAGCTCACAAGAGACTCTGAAATAGGGAGGGTTTTGTTTGTTTATTTGTTTTATTCTCATTTTAGAGATGACAAAATCAGGGCATTGAGGAGTTTAGGTAATTTACCTAGGTCACACAGCTTGTAAGTGATGGATTTAAACTCCCTGGGCCTTATAGCCCCAGTATTACCGTGTCCACATTAGATTGAGGCACAGGTCTGGAGAAGTTAAAAAATTCGTCCAGAAGTATGCATCTCGGAATGGCAGGGCCAGGGGGCTATCTGACCCCAAAACTTTGCCCCTTTGCTTTGGAACCTCCCTCTCCCCTCCTCCCCTCCCCACCACCCCCCCATCCCAATTCCTGCCCCTTCTGCTCCTGCCCTTGGCCTTGACCACTGCATACAGATCATCTCTACCCTCTTCACCTCCAACTTCATTGGCATCTGCTTCAGCCGCTCCCTCCACTACCAGTTTTACGTCTGGTATTTCCACACACTGCCCTACCTCCTGTGGGCCACGCCTGCACGCTGGCTTACACATCTGCTCAGGTACTGGCCGGGACACCCTGGGTGAGTGGGAAGGGCTAGGGAGCTCCTCGTCGCAAGGCTGACTGTGGAGGGTTGGGAGCGAGCTACGGGGCTGCAGGTCTAGAAACTGGGCAAAACCTGAGCTTTTTTCTCCTCTCCAGGTTGCTGGTGCTGGGCCTCATTGAGCTCTCCTGGAACACATACCCCTCCACATCCTGCAGCTCTGCCGCCCTGCACATATGCCATGCTGTCATCCTGCTGCAGCTCTGGCTGGGCCCCCAGCCGTTCCCCAGGAGCATCCAGCACAGCAAGAAAGCCCACTGAGATCCACTTCCCTTCCCCTCCAGTCCACTCTTAGGACCCTGGATGGGGATAGACTCTATGCCTTTCCCAATAAACCTTACCAAGCCCACTGCTGTGCAGCCTACATGGAGGTGCCTACACCAAGCCATGAGGGGCACACACACTACAGATGAAGAACTCACTTGGGCAGTCTTAAGAGGCACTTTATTGCATAGGATTTGGGGACTGTGGCTCTCTACCCTTCCACCGCACTGCACAGAGCTCAGAGGGGAAGAGGCATGGGATGGGAGGAGTAGGAGAGAGCACAGGCAGGCACTTTCTGTGAGGGCAGGGGGGTTCTGGGAAGGGGATGAGAAGCAGTAGGGGTCAGGTGGATACCGGCCTGCCCCTCCCAGTACCGAGAAGCCGGCCCCGGTGGCAGTGACTTGAGTGTGTTGGGCAGCGCCAGCCAGAGCCGTGGGCAGCCCTCACATGTTTGCGGGGCTGTAGCACAGCAGGTGTAGCTGCAGGTTCTGGTCCCAGTGGCGCAGCAGCAGGAAGAGACCCCGGGCTGCAGCTTTGAGGGCAGCTAGGTCAAGGCCATCAGGTAGGTGCTGGGCCCGTAGCCAACAGTCTGCTTTAGCTGCTGCCAGTTCCCACTCGCCGAAGGCAGCAGCGCAGCGGTGCTCCAGCCAGGCGAGCGCCACGGCGGTGGCCCAGGTCCGGCCCCGCAGGTCCGCACCTCCGGGCCCTTCTGTGCCCTCTGAGGCCTCAGTGTCTGAACCCCGTCCACTGTCCACCTGGCCTGGACCCTCAGAGCCTGAGCTGGGGGACGGGCTGCAGGAGGCCGTGGCACTGTCACCCTGGCCAACACCAGGCCCCAGAAGTGCCCAGGGAGAGGAGGCCGAGGTGGGGCTGAGGCTGGCGCGGTGTGCAGCAAAGGGTGAAGCGCGGCACAGGCGCTCCCGAGGGATGTGTACTGCTGCACAGAAGGGTGCGTCTAGGCGGAAGGAGCCAGGTGCCTCCTGCAGCCGCACCTGAGGAGAGAGGAGGTGGGGGGAGAAGTGAGCTGAGACAGTGCCCTGGCCCTGGCAGCACCACCCTCCACCTCCCGAGTCCTCACCAAGGGCAAGTAGTCGTGGTCGCTGCCTTTACTGTTGCTGTCGCCAGCCTGGCCCCGGTTGGTGCTGCAGAGTCTGTGGCTGTCAGAGCCTCTGGCCCTCCCACCGCCCAGGCTGAGCCTAGAGGGAGGCTGGGGGGGCAGGCGATGAGGACTTCTGGTGACTGACTTGGAGTTGCCATTTTGGTCTGGGTTCCAGCCACCTACCACAGAGCCTCCCTGAAGTCCTGCAATGGAGCCGGTCAGTGCCAGTGGTAGTCCCTAAGCCTCGTAGCTCCCTGCCCTTGCCCCAACTTTGAGTGTTACCTTTAGCGTGGACAGCTGTAGGCAGAGGAGTTGCATCTAGTTGGCCTTGAGAGGCAGAAGTGCTTGGGGGCTCAGCTAGCTCTGTAAGGGCACAGGAGATGGGGGTAAACCAGGAGGGGGGCCAGCGAAGTGAGGGCCAGCACCTGAGAGGTCACCCAGGAGGGACTCTACCTGAGCTCCGCACCTGCAGGGCTGAGGGTAGGACCTCCCTGGTGGTAGCATCCACAGCTACGGGGCAGGTGAAGCAGGAAGGGGCAGAGCTGACCTTGCTCGTCTGAAGGGCTCGGAGCCAGGACCTCCGGGCATGGCCTGTGAAAGCAAGGAGCTGGATGCTGAACGGGAGCAGCTGCACTTCCCCCAGCCCCCTCCTACAGGGGGCTTTAGAGAAAAATCTGTGTTCCCCATTGCTTCTCCCTCTGTCCACTTTTGAACAGAGTAGAGTTCCTTCTTGGGGCCAGGTCGGACTCCCCAACTTTGGCAAGTGGTTAGGCTGAACCCTCAGCTCCTAGCAGGACTGGACCCTCCGGCCACCCAGAAATTGAACATTCTGTACAGCACCCAAAGGAAGCACTGACTGTGGTGCCTTTCCTGTCCACTCATTCAGCACTGTCCAACAGAACTTCCTGCAGTGAAGGTAGTGTTCTAGATCTGCGTGATCCAGTATGGCAGCCACTAGTCACACGAGAGTGTTAAGCACTCGAAGTGTGGCTAGTGCAACTGAAAAACTGAAATTTTAACTATTTGATGTTAATATTCTTCCTGAATGGCAGATTAGTTTTTATGTTATGGGCACTGTGAGTCATTAACAAGATCACATTTCGCTCTGTGCTGGCTGCTAGGAAGCTTGCCAATTTGGGGACCCATGCTCACAAGGGCACAGAACGTCATCAAGTACATCTTTAATATAACCTGATTCTCCACTTTCTTTTATTATTCCATTACCCTGTTTATTATTATTATTTTTGAGGTGAGTGGGCCACCTCAAATTGTGAACAAGATGAGGTATATAGTGGCCAGACACATAGACCTATACCTCTGTCACTTGCTGCCCCATACAGGCTCCTTGGGTCCTGCCCAGGCCCACCAGCAACTCACCTTGGTCAGCCATGGCCTCAGCCCCTCCACGGAGAGCCAGCTGCTCATTGTCCCGGACCACGGAGGCTGCTGTCAGCCGATGGAGTGCTTGGTCCCAAGCACTTTCTCTTTGAGGGGGTGACGGAGGCAGTGAGCCATCACTAGGTCCCCATAGTGTCTCTAGCCCAACACCCACCTCCCAGCACATAGGCTGCTCCCCACACAGGGCTCGGATCACCACGTGGCAGCGTGGAGCCTGAGGAGGCAGTTCCACTGCTGGAGAGGCTGATTCCCCATTGTGGGGCACAGCTGTGAATAAGAAGGGGGGTTCCATCAGCATGTCCCAGTCCATGGGGGCCGGGGAGAGCAGATTTCCTGGAGAGAGACAGCAGTGAAGGCAGGGGCGGTGTGGTACCCTCTGCCCTACTTCTCAGGACCTCCTTGGTGTCAGAACCCAGCTCCCCATCCAACCCTTACCTGAGTCATCCAGGCCCTGTCCCAGCTGCTGCCCTGACTCAGGGCCTGGCCCATCTGGTGCTATGCCCAGAGAGGGGTGCCGGGGACGGCCAGGGACTGGGTTCACCTGGCCCGGGGGAGATGAGAGGCTCCGGCCAGCCAGAGCTGCTCTGCGTCGACGACCCAGCACCTCAGCACTCAAGGCCCCAGGCTGCACATAAGAAGTGTGGTCCACTGGTCAAGGAATGCAGAGCTCCTGGCCATCACACATGCATGGCCACGTACCCTTGTCTGAAACTGTGGATGGCTGCTCACCAGCCTTAGGAGCAAGGCCAAACTCAGGGCCTCCGGCCCCCTTCCCAGTGCCATCTCACTCCATGCCTGGTTTCTCACTTGAGGTTGTGAGAAACCTCAGTAGAGGTTTGTCTCTGTTTTTGTTCATGTCTTCTTCCTCTTTGCCTGGCTAACTTCTACTTATTCTTCCAGACGTGACTCTTGCTTTCCTGACTCCCTCAAACAGTGTTAGCCATCTTGATTCTGACTCTCCCCATAATACTATATCCCTGTGTTCACCACTGTATGTCACATGGTATCATTGTAGATTTACCCATGTATCTCTTCAGCTGGACTTAATAGTAACCACGGCACAATTTATGGCATATAGCAGATGGTCAATGAACGTTTGCTGGGTACATAGAATGGAGGTGGACTGACTCTCACCTTGACTGGAGCCATTGGGGGTAGAGGCAGGGGGCAGGAGTGGGAACCTGCAGGTTCTCCCCAGGCCAGGCTGCGGCAGCCCTGCTGAGAAGGGGGATGCAGGGGAGCAGTGCCCTCAGGGGAGCCAGGGCCCTGGGAGCCAGGGGACTCGCTGCTGCCTGTGGAGCCTGGACCCGGCTCTGGGCTGGCAGAGCAGTGAGTGAGCACATACTGCTCCCGGATGTACGATGACTGGAAGATGCGGCGCCATATGGCTGTGTCAGAGGAGGGATTGGGTCCGGGGTCTGTGACTGGGTCTGTCAAAGCATCAGTACCTGCTGGGAGGCAAGAGAATGGATCCCAGCCGTGGCCCCTCCCATGGCCCACTCCTCCTCCAACACAGCCACACACTACACCCAGGTACTCACTCTGTTCTGAGTCCCCAGCAGCCCACGGGCTGGACAGCTCTGCTGACACAGTGCCCATTCCCAACGGCTCCGAGGTGCCAGTGGGCTCAGTGCCAGGACTGGTGGCAGATGGTGCCTCCTCTGGGGATGGGAACACGGAGCCTCCCAAGCTCTGCCAGCCGGGTTCTTGGCCCTAGAGAGGGATAATCATTAGAGAAAAAACCGACTGTAGTTATATGCTACCTCTTTCCAAACAGGATTTAAGATGTCTCACCACAAAAAGCAATAAAGTTAATAAACCAGAAATGAAAGCCTAGTACTAAGGAAGGAAAAGCATACATGCTAACCATAAGGTTAATAGAGCTGCTGTGGCTGAGCTTCAGGCTTGGCCCTGAGCTTCCTGGCAGGCAGGCAAAAGGGCAAACACTCCATTATATCGCATCTTTAGTTCTTTTAGAGAAAGAAAGCTTTTCATAATAAAAATAACTATCATTTCAGGGTGCCTGGCTGGCTCAGTCAGTAGAGCATGTGACTCTTGATCTCAGGGCTGTGAGTTCAAGCCCCACGTTGGGCGTGGAGCCTACTTTAGAGAACCAGCAACAACAATCATTTCTTAAACTCCTGCTATGTGTCAAGTATCCTACCAAGAGTGTGCACGTTGTGACCTCCAATTACAACAACCCTGTGACAAAAATCAGTATGATGAAATGGGCTCAGAGAGGTTAAGTGACTTGCCCAAAATCAAATGGTTAGAACACACTAGAGTTGGGATCTGAGATTTCATCTAGACTATGCTCTGTCTGTTTCTGAATATTACAGGAAATAATCCAGGTGGTTCTTTCCTTAGGGCACTGTGTGAAGAACCTAGAAAGTTTCAACAAAACCTTCACGGCAAATTCTAGAGCTGCTTTCCGTGGCTGTGTGCTTTAGTGACCTTTGGTAAAAGCCAAGGCAACACTTTATGGGACAATTCAGTGGGAGACCTCATGAAGGGGGCAGACTACAGCCACTTTGGGGTGCCCGGTGTGATCTCTGGGGAAGCCGAGTGTGCAGTGGAAGAGCTTGGCAGGGAGAGGCACCGGGAGTGGAAGAAGAGTTTTGAAGAGATGCAGGGACTTTAGACATCCCAGGCCTACCACCCGCACCCCAGCCCAGGCCTACCCCTGGGGCACGGGACCGGAAGCCATCCACCCTGAAGAGTGAGCAGTAACCGAGCAGCTGGTCCCCAGGGTAGAGTGCTGGGATCTCCCGGGGGGTCAGCAGTGCCTCCACCGCATCAGGCACAAACCAGTCCACAGAGATGTCACTCAAAGCAGGCTCCAGTGCCTTCCGGAGAGCCTGCACCAGCTGTAAGGAGTGGCCAGAGGAAGACATGGGAGAGAGAGCTCACAGAGCAGGAGGCCCACAGAGCAGGAAGGCTACCCTTCCACTGATGCCATCTGCCCAGCCCTTAGGCTGAGGGGAGCAGGGTCAGGCTGGGGTCAAGGGAAGGATTAGGGGTAGGAACAAGCAAGGGTTTGGTCTGTCTCCTGGCCTGAGCCATGCCCTGTGGATGAGGCAAGATTCGTTGAGGATATGGCTCAGTACCAGGACAAAACAGAATGAGATTTGGGAGTGGTCAGAGGTCATGTCCCCCACACCTTTGGCCTCCTGCAGCATGCTATAGCATCACCAGCAGCTCCTCCCCTGACTGGCGTCTCAAAGGAGGGGAGGAACTGGAATGGGGGAGGAGAAGTCCTGATCAAGGGTGCCAGGAGACCCCATGACTTGACTGGATTCTGCTTCAGGCTCAGTGTAACTCGAGAGAAGGACTTCTAGGAGTAGGGAACAGGGCTCAGGCTCAAGCTCACCATGGGCTGCAGCCTCTCCCCAGGCCTTGGGAAGTAGGCCTGGCCCCTGCTGAGGGCAGACAGCCCCTGGAGCAGCTGGTGGCAGGCAGGCCCCAGCCCAAAGGAGAAGCACCTGATGAGGGAAGGGAAGCAGCTGTGACCTTCAGGAGCCCCTTGGGAGTGGGGGTCAATCTTAGGCACCTGGTTCAGCCCACCCCATACCTGGCTGCCCCCCTGTGCCACCTCATGAGCTCCAGGGTTTGATGGGTAGCAGCAGCCACGGGCGAGGCAGCAGTCAGAAGGAAGAGCTGCCGAGGACGGGCCTTGTGCTGGGGCTGCCCCATGGCCCAGTTCAGTGCAGCCAGCACATCTGGGGGACCACTCTCAGCCTGCAGGGTCTCAATGTTCTCACAGATCAGCTGCACAGTGTCCTGGAAAGAAAAGGCATGCTTTGGGCCGTGCCAGGCTGATATACTCTCACTGGGCCCCAATCTCTGGACTGTACTCACATCACTGCAAGACCGGCTCTCTGGGAAGAGGGGCCGCACCGACGTGCCAAACATGGCCAGGTTGATGAGCGTTTGTGGTGGCAGTGACTTCACAGCCAAAACAATGGCATCCTGGGGAGGGCCAGGGAGGACAGCATGAAACAGGTCCTGTGGGCAGTGGTAGGGATTCCAGATTGCCTGCCTTTTCCATGCTGTGTGAAAATGAGGGGCTAGAAGTGGTGGTGTGGGAGAGGCCCAGCATGTCTGAGATTGACTATGAGGGAGACCTGGAGAGTGAGGGAGACTGAGTGTGTGAGAGACCCTGGTGGGGTATGGGAACCCTTGGTTTTGGGATTAGGTAACTTCATGTGCGAGAGAGGCTTTTGGAATCTGGGAGAGACACATGTACGTACAAGTAAGAGAGGGATGTGTGTGTGTGTGTGTGTGTGTGTGTGTGTGTGTGTGTGTGTATGTGTGTGTGTGTGTGTGCGTGCGCGCTCATGCGTGTATCTGTCTGTGAGAGGCTGCCCCCAGCCCACCGCACACCCACTGCCCCACCCAGCCCCCAGGCCCACCCACACCCTGCCCCACAGGCCTTGTGCGCTATGCTGCTGCCATCCAGCAGGAAGAGAAGCTCCCGTGTGGCTGTGCCCAGGTTTCCAGGCTTAGAGCTCAGGTCCGGGCAGAAGCTCAGCACCAGCACGGGGTTTAACAGGATGTCCTTGTGGAAGCGTCGTTGCAGGAACCACACCTGATCATCGGAGCCCCAAGTCATCCTGTGCCCTAGTGCAAACTCTTGCCGGGGCTTGCAGCAGGACCAAGCCCTCGGGCCTTTTTCTATCTAATACACTCAGAGGGAACACCTTTTTATGGTCATTCGAATAAAGGTGAGGGCAGAGGCAGGTGGCTGTCCTCTGCCTATCAGTCCTAGTTTCCATCCTTTGAGACACACTCCAGGGAGACTTGCATGGGCCCTCCTAGGACAATACTCATCAGCCCTCTGGGATGCTGCCCTCTTAGCAGCTACTAAGAGGTCCTGCTAAAAGCCCCCCCCCCCCCCCGCAACACACACACACAACTGCCCAACTGTTCCTCCTGCACAAATGCAGCCAGTAGTGAGAGGTCAGTGGCCAGGCCAGGACCCCATGCAGCCATACCTGCCGGTCCCCATCACTGTCCCTTCGTTGTAGCCTCTGGAAGTCCCGGCGGGCCCTCACCTGGGCCTCATATTCTGCTGAGCTCAGGCTGCCGGCCTCTAGCATCAGGTGTGGCTGGTGGGGCTCTAAGGAAAAAGGGATATAGTTGTCAGGAAAGTCCCTGTCTCTGGACCTCAATTGCTCGGTCCCACTGTCCCAGGAGGACCCTGCAAGTCCAGCACGTCCCTCACAGATGGCTCCGTCCACCTGGCTTGGGAGCCAGAAATCTGTACTTGAAAAATGCTATCCAAGTGGTCCTGAAGTAGGTCAGAGCTGGCCCACTGTGTGTCCCAGTCTCTCACCACTGGGGTGCAGCAGGATCTCCAATGACCGGTCACAGTGGTGGCCCTCTGCTAATGTGACACAGATGGTGGTTGCAGAGCTGGCATGAGGTGGGGCATCTGCCCGCAGAGCATGAGAAGGGCTCTCCAGGCCTGAGGGAGGGAGAGGCAGGGAGAGATGATCACCCCACCCCAAGCCAGTACTAATGCACAAACATCACCTTCCCAAACAATAGTGGTATGGGCAAGGATCATGACTGATTCAGCTCAGCTCTTAGCGCCTAATCTAGAGGGCTGCATGGACAAGGGGAGGGATTTTGCCTGCTTTCATGAGCTGAGAGGTAGGTTCCCAGCTCTGTTTCTGGCTGATCAGTTATACAGCAGCCAGCTGATTTAGCATCCTCCCCCACCTCTTACACAAGAAAACTCCACTTCATCACTTGGACTGGTCTCAATTTAATCCCTTTCTTCCCACTGGTGAGTGGAGTGGGGTATAAATAAATGACACTGACGAACCTGGGGGGGGGGGGTGTTGTGTAGAAGTGTCCAGGGGATGCTCCTACCAAAACTGGAGGTTCCTAAGACTTAGGTCCTTGTTTTCTTTTTTTCCTGTGTTCCTCCCAGTCCTGAGCCCTGAATTATTATTTCCTAGTCAGCTATGCTAGGAGGGGCACCCACCTGCTAGCAGGCATGGCCCAGTGACCAGCATCTCGAAGGAGAAGGTGTACGGGGCAGGGCAGCGGGCAGGGCCTGAGAACACATCCGGAGGGGCTGCTGGCTCCTCCCAGGCCAGCCCTTCCTCCTGAGGGCTGCCCACCCCGAAGCAGCTGGTAGGGCTGGAAGGGAGCGCGAGGAGGGTCACGGGCCCACCACCAAGGCCCCTAGCCCCTCTGGATGAATGGCCCAGCCCTTCCCCACCCTGTCCATCCCCCAGGGCACCCTACCAAAGCCCCCTCACCCGCACTAGACCCAGAGAAGCCGAGGGAGGGACGAAGAGAATCACCATAGGCCCAACCTGTCGTCACAGAGCCCCGGAGGCCTGGGGGGCCCCGGTGGGCCTGGTGAGGCCAGTGGGGTGAGCACAGAGGGCAGAGCCACGTGCAGCACCCCATCAGGCCTTGAGGGCAACTCCCGGCTGCTGCGCAGGGTCACTGTCATGGTGCCGGCCGCGTTGATGAGGCCTGTGGGCAGCACCAGTGTGGACCGGGCCTGGGCCAGATCCAACACAAGATGACCTATGATGAGTGAGAAAAGGGGTCAGATGGGGCTGGAAGCAGAAGAGATGGGGGAAATAGGAAATGGGAGCAGTCACTGAGTCAGGGGAGCCTAGGCAAGGGGGACTTCACAAAGTTAGAAGGACACAGGGCTAATGTGTTGGTGATGCAGAATGGAGGCATGAGCCAAATGATGGTCAAAGCAGAGGTAGGATGATAGCAGAAGGATCTGGCTGTCATCAGGAAAAGGAGTAGTGACATCACTGCTATTAGAGAGCTGAGAAGGGGCATGTCCACACCACCCCCAAGATCCTAGGGGATCCATACCCTCTGCCCTTATTCCCCTGCCTGTCTCTGCCCATTCAACCCTTGGGTATCATCTTCCTCAGGACCCTCCCTGTGGACTGACATGTCCCATAGCCTGGGACCCAGTCTGCTCACAAATCCCTTGCTCATGAACAGTCAGGGGCTCCCCACTGCCCACTAGGAGTGGCTTCAGAATTTTCTACCCAAGAGGCGTTCAGTGGCTGTAATCTGCTTGGAAGCTGGCTAGAGGACTTAAAGCTGTACTGGTATGCAAAGCACACCATTTTACATTGCCCCTAGGTTCATTTGGGGACTGGTGGAATCATGGGGGTTGCTGCTACTAAAGGAAAAATGGCCACGTGTATGCAGTGGCAGTCAAGGCCTCAGGCTACCTTTATAGCCCTACTTGGCTTCATCTCCCCACAATAATCATTTACACATTCTTTAGAGAAATGCCTGCAGAATAAATGAAGGGAAGAAAAAGATGGAAGGAAAGAAGACAGGGAGATAAGAAGGAAAAAAGGGGCTTCTATCCCAACTAGCTAAGGCTTGGGGACAGCCTGATACAGTGGAGAGAGCACAGGATCAGGTTTTGAGTGTGACTTCTAATTCTGCCCTTGGGTAACTCTTCTGTTTTAAGGAGCTTCCGTTTTCTCATCCATGAAATGGGGGTCATAATTGTGTCTCAGAGACTGTGGTGAGAAATAAATGAGATAATGTATGCATAGCATCTGACACATAAGAGGCTGTTGTATTATTTTCACACCTATAAAAGGAGGATAGAGAACAACAGTTGCATTACATACCTCTCTGGATTCAAATGAGGTGATACCAGTGACTGGACTTTGTGAACTGTAAATTGCTATAAACACGAGGTGTTTTATTTAATTTACCATCACTGTGTACAATTTACTTCCAAACCTTTGCTTATACCATCGCCCCTACTGGAGTGCCTTCTCCCTCCTCTCCACTTCACCAGTCATACTCTTCCTTTTGGTCAAATGCTGGCTCCATTTCCTTCTGGAACATTCCTGGGGCCTCAGCCCAGAGCTCACTCTGGCCTCTCACTGTCTGCTGGACCTACACCAACTCTCAACACCACTGGATTCTGTCTTTCTTATGGGGATGGCAAATCCCATGTGCAGGAATCAAATGAATGTCCAAATAAATAAATGAAAGGATGAAGTGCAAACCACAAAACCTAGCACAGGGATGGGCTTCCACTCCTTCACCCAGCAATCATTGAGCCTCCTTATGCCACATTCTGTGCGAGATGCTGGGGCTTAGAGACGTCCAAAGAAAGCCCAGTCCCAGGCTCAGGAGCTAATGCTCCAGCTCAGGAGACAGACGTGTGGACCCCCTGCTGCGTCTGTCTCCCAGGCCGCGAACCTCGCGTCAGGCCTGGGTCACATTGCCCCTGCACCTGGTGCAAGTAAGGTGCCTAGTCCACGACTGTTGAATAAAGCCATGAATCAATGAATGAAAAAATCAGCGGCTGGAGGGGGAGCGGGGAGGGACGGGACGCAGAGCGGGTGCAGGAATCAGAGCGGGGCTGACTTTCGGGGCGAGGCGACAGCGCCCTGCACTCACCCTGCGCGCAGCGGCGGGGCGTGGAGGCCCCCAACGCGGGGCCCAGCGCGCGGCAGCAAGCGCCCTGTGAGCGTCGCCTGCTCTGCAGCTGGAACGAGACGCGCCGTCCCGCCGCCTCCGCCTCGAAGCCCGAGACCACTTCGGCCTCCGCCAACGGGTACACAAACACGCCTGCGGCGGGGGCAGGGGGCACAGGTGACGTCGAACCTCGCCCGGCCCCCTGTCCCTGCCACCCCGAGCCCCGCCCAGGCCTCACCGTCCACCGGCTGCGGCTGCGGGTTGTGGTACGTGAGCCGGGCCCGCAGGCTGAGACAGGGGCCGTTGGCGCAGGCCCGGACCCAGGAGTCAGTCAGGGGCAGCGGCGTCCAGCTGGAGGGGCAGTACAGGCCGGGCATGGCGCCCCTGGGGGAGGGGGTTCGATGAAGGGGTCCGCAGGGTGGGGTCACGGGCGCCAGACCCCGCCCTCCTGAAAGCCGCCGGGAAAATCGAACTCAGGCACTGGGACGCCGGGCAGCGAGGAGCGCGGCGGGGCTGAGCCGGGGGCTCCCGCCCGGCGGACAGGTGGCGAGGGGAGGGAAGAGGGGGATCGCGTGATGGGCATCCTCGCGGGTTACCTGGGAAGCCGGGGCGGAGCGCGGCTCCGGGCTGCTCCGGGAGCCGGGGAGCGGAGGGTTAATGATTAACTGGCGCTCCAAGCGCCCAGCACTCCCGCCGCCGGCTCCTCCGGGGACGGAGGGTAGGAATGGGGGAGGGGGTCACAGCTGTTCCACCACCCGCTCCCAGGCCTCGCCGCCGCCCCCGTACCTGCCGGCCCCCCGGGGCTCCCCGCGGCTGCCAGCTGTCGGAAGTGGCACGGGTGGCGAGATAGAAGCAGCTCTGGGTGAGGAGGAAGGGTTTAAAGGGCCAGCATCCTCCTGGGTGTCCCCAGCCCAGCGAGGGACAGCAGGGGCGGGGTGGGAGGGGGAGCAGAAGGACCGTAGTCTTTCCCTCTCCAGCGCCTCACCTGACTGGAGCGCTGAGAGGGGCTGCAGGCCGGAGTGGAGGGGATTGGGTGGGAAGAACGAGACAGGGAAGCGACAGGAGGGGGTCTTTAGGATGCAAGACCGGGAGAGGTGTCCGGGCAGGGGGATTGCTCGGAATCCGTCTAGGGCACCCACCTCTCCCCACCCTGGCAGAACTGAGCCTAGAGTGGGCGGCCCCACAGCCGAGCTGTCGGGATGCGGCAGGCAGGGTCTAGGGGTCGTCCCCCTCCCCGCGGGCAGCCCCAGCCTCACGGTCGCGTCCTCTGCGGAGTTCTGGGCGCCACAACTGGACCACGGTGGGTAGGTCTGCCTCCGCGCTTCGGGCCGCACGCAGTCCAGGCACCCTGCGCGGCACCCGCCCCAGACTCCCGCTGCGGCCGATCTGAGTCCGCGCAGGGGCGTCGGCTCTGCGGGTGCTGGTCCCGCCCCCGCTCGGGAAGGCCGCCCCTTCAGCCCGCCCCGGCCCCGCCTGCCGCTGCGGCGGGGCTGCTGCTGGCCCCTCCGCCCCCGCTTCGGGCGCGGTGCCGCCTCCGCGCAAACCCCGGCGGCTCCAGCTAGACCGGGCACCGCAGTGCGGGGACCGCGTCCCCGCCGCCTCACAGGCCCCGGTAGATGAGGGACTCAGGCCTACAAGGCCCCACCCTTTCTATCCTTCAGGAAGTGAAACGTTCTGCAAGTGCAGCAGAGGGCTCAGTCTGCACCGCACCGCCCCCCCCCCCCCCCCAGCACTGCAGCGACCCCAGCTGTTCCGTATCACCCCACTTCCCGCCTTGGCTAGGCTTTTCGTCAGTGCAGTGACCGTCTCTCATCACTGCAGCGAACCCAGTGCTTCATCACCGCAGGACCCCTCCCCCCGCCCCCCAAAGCCAGCCCTTTTTCTTTGCAAAGTGCTCTTTCATCGGTGCAGAAATCTGCCCCCATCCCTGCAGCTATCTTCTGCTTGCCTGATCACTTCAGTAACCACTCACTCCAAGTAGGGGTCCCCCAACACTGCAGCGAGTTCCGCCCACCCCCAAGCAGCCAACATTCCCATCGCTGCAGTACTACCTTTCCCACCTTTCCTGCGGATGCGGACAGTAGGCAACATAAGCCCCTCAGGCTTATAACTTCCTACTACCTTCAGCTGCCCACAGTCTTGGAAATGAGGCCTTCCAGCCTGTAGCGGCTTCCCTTGGCTTGAGACTGCCCCATCGTAACAGTGACTCCCCTCACCCCACCCCCATCACTGCAGCACCTGCAGGAGAAAATATCCCTGAGTATAAACAGGTCCCTTGTTATTGGCAGAACTTTCATGCGGCTTGACAGTGTTATGGTGCAAAAGATTAGGGAAATCTGTAAAACCTCCCCCAGGATTCCTGAGGGAGAGTCTGGGAGCTCTGGGGACGTAACCATGTTTGGGAGTCACCCATGCAAGCTTTCTTGCAGAGGTCACACTCAGACTCTGCAAAAAGAGCTTTGAGGAGAACTGAGGGTGGTGAGGGGGTGGTGAGGGGGTGGAAGTGGGCTTTCAAGCCAGACTTAGGGTTCTTGCCCCTCCCCATTTACTCCATCCTTCTGATTCCTGTCACTATCATCATACTGACCCCACCCAGGAGGATCCCTTGCCTCCTCGAGCACTTGAACCCTCAACCCCAACCCTTTCTCTTGCTCAAACCACTTAGTGTGGTAGAGATAGCTTGGCCTTTTCCCAGGGAACTTCAAGGGTGAAAATTCACAAGGACAATACAGGAAGCATAGACAAAATTGCAATGAAAGATCCAGCTTACAGGGAGCTCCAGCTGAGTCCCAAACTTGTTCCTTCCACACCATCTGAACTATAGTTCCATTGACTCCTCCCTTCCCTTCCCGGCTGAACCTGCCCGCTGCCTCATTCTGAGTTAGGATCCCTCTTACAGGCTTAGGAGAGAAACAGTGGATGGTGAGTGGGCTGATTTGCCCTCCAGGGGACCCAGGTCTCCAGCCAGGACCAGCCTGGCCCTGAGGTCTCCATGGAAATCCAGGCAGTGGCCACCTCCCCATTGGTGTTTTTGTGCAAATGGACCAAGAGCTACATGTGATCTGCAGGCCAAACATGAAGCTGCAGAGAGTAGTCATTAGGGAGACTTAAATATACAAAAAAGGAAAAACAGGTCCTTGTTTTAGGTTCTGAGGAGGTCTTAGATGTAAGACGGTCTCCCAGGAAGTGGTCCCTGTCAAAGATTAGACAACGCATTGGTGGAAGCCAAGCTTTGCTGAGAAGCTGGACCAGCCCTGAGATCCTGCTGGAAAGCTGTCTTAGTTGAGGCAAGCTCATCAAGAAGGCAAGAGGGGTAAAGCATCCTGCAGGATAGGGCAGGACACTGAAGGCTGCCGGGAATCCCTGAGGAGGCGGATCTGTAGGGGTAGTAAGAGGGTCTCTGAGGCCCAGCTGGGAGGTGCTTTGGTAGTGGGGTTGCAGTATGACAAGCAGCTGAGAACAGGAAAGGACAGCACATTCCTGGAGGGCCCCAGAACCAGGTTCCAGGAGGTGGAGGAGGTCCTTGGCAGAGCTAAGGAATAGCACAGAGCTTGAGTGGTCTGCCATGTGCAAGGCATAGGGGAAGGAGTAGAGGAAAGAGAACTAAAAAGGCATAGCCTCTGCCTTGAAAGGCTCCCACTTAGTGAAAAAGGCAAATACACAGTTACCGTAGATTAAGATGAGTGCTGCGTTAGAGAGATGTCCTGGATATTGTAAAGCTTTTGACAAGAAGCTTTTAGGAGAGGCACCTAACTTGGTGGTGGTGGTGGGTGGGTTGCCATTTAAGTCAAGTCCTAAGCAGGAGTTAAGCAGTGAAGGAGAAAATATCTCAGGCGGAGGAATCAGCTCATTGAAAGGTGAAAGAGCCATGGGGTGCCTGGGTGGCTCAGTCAGTTAAGCATCCTACTTCAGCTCAGGTCATGATTTCATGGTTCCTGGGTTTGAGCCCCACATCGGTCTCTGTGCTGGCAGCTCAGAGCCTGGAGCCTGCTTCGAATTCTGTGTCTCCCTCTCTCTCTGCCTCTCCCTGGCTTGTCTCTCTCTCTCTCTCTCAAAAATGAATAAACATTAAAAAAAAAATTAAAAGGTGAAAGAGCCAGAGGGACTGAGTATAAATAGGTAAGTAATTGTTTTTTCTTAGTTAAGATTCATCAGTCACTTACGGTAGGCCATGCACTGCACTGAGCATGGGTTCCCTCCTTTAATGATCAAAACAGCCCAAGAGATAGGTATTATTATTATCTTACAGATGAGAAATCCCAAGATGGGACAGGGTAAGTAACTTGCTCATCATAAGCTAGTAAAGTGGTAGAGCCAGGTTGTTGAACTCAGATGGTCTGGTCTCAGAACCCTTGTTTTTAAACTACTACGATAGACAATATGGTTTTCTTGATGTTTATTTCTTGATTTATTTCTCTTTAATTTTCCCTAAATCTCTTTTTTTTCAGTTTTTTTTTAATTGACACACAACATTGCGTTCGTTTTAGGTATATAGCATAATGATTAGATATATATTGCAAAATGATTACCACACTGAGTTTAGTTAACATCCATTTAGATTCCCTATATCTCTTAATACCCTTCCTTTTGAAAATACTCATCAGTCTTGGCTGAACTAAAAGAAAAAAAAGGGGGGGAACCAGAAGAGAAAGGGTGTGTCCCACTGTCATGGCAGGAAAGCCTAGTGCCAAGCCAGTGGGCAGAAGGGGGAGCTGGTGGGACCCAGGCAGGGAATGAGATGGGAAGGGGTAGTTGAAACTAGAGCCCATGTTCTCCTCCCGAGCCTGTGAGAGCCCCTGGGAGTGACTCCCTCATCCTACCACAGGGCCTGGAACACAGCAGGTGCCCAATAAGTGTTGGCTGACTCAAGAGCAGTGATGATGTGAGGAAAACCACTGGCTGTTAGTCAAATTGACCCTATTTTTAAATCTGTGTGGGGCAGGAAGCCGGGCCATTGAGGTCCCTGCTCACCTTGGCCACCACCAAGCTGGCCTGCAGGGTGCTGTTTTTCCTCTGATCTGGCCTAAGAGGGAGGATTCAAACTCACCCTTCAGCTCAGGCTAACACTGCCCAGGTTGGAGCTGGAACATGTCAACAACTTTACCAAGGGTGGTGGTGATAGAAGGTGAGGACAGGGTGAACCCAAAGAGAAATGGCCTCGGAAAATGACGCTCAGCCAGGTCAACCTGTTGCAAAGCACAGCTCGATTGTCTTCTGCTTGTGGGCTGCCTCCCTGCCGTTGGGGACAGTGGTCTTATTTCCCCAAGCCTCAGAAGCATCTACACTCTCAGATTCGAGCTCTGGAAGGGTTAGGTTTAGAGAAACAGAAGACTTTTGCCTCCTTTCTGTTGCAAGCTTGATTCCTCAAATTGCAGCCTCAATTTGAAGCCCAAACTAAAAGATGGCTTAGTTCACGACTTAATTCATCCATTTATTCACTCAATAAATATTTCTTGTTGCAGCCTACTATGTGCTAGAGCTGATGCTATAGCAGGAAACAAGATAGTGGTGGATCCCACCCCTCATGAAATACATCAAACAAATTACCCAATTAATCGTTAAACTTCTTACTTGGACATAACTTCAAAACTTGTACAAAAATTGCAATAGATTTTTTTCCTGAACTGTTTGAAAATAGGTGTACACGCTGTGCTTCTTTACCCCTAAATACTCCAATGTGTCTGTAGAACAAGGACACTCTTCCATAACCACAGAATAGTTGTCAAATTCAGGAAACTCAACTTTGAAACAATGTTACTAAACTACAGCCATATCCCAATTTCATGGATTGTTGCAAAAATGTCCTTCATAGATATCCTCCACCCCTATCCAATCCAGGATCACACATTGCATTTAGTTGATCGGTCTGTTTATAGCCTTCTTTTTCAAAAATTAGTTTCCCTTTCTTATCGTTTTTTACAATACTGACTTGTTAAAAAGAGTACTAGTCAGTTGTTTTGTAGAATGTCCCTCAGTTTGGGTTTGTCTGTTGTTTTCTTGTGGTTAGATTCAGAGCATTTACTTTTTATTTATTATTTTACTTTTTAAAGTTTATTTATTTTGGGAAAGAGAGAGAGTGCAAGTGGGGGAGGGGCAGAGAGAGAGGGAGAGAGAGAATCCCAAGCAGGCTCTGCACTTTCAGTGCAGAGCCCCATGTGGAGCTCGAACTCACGAACTGTGAGAGCATGACCTGAGCCAAAATCAAGAGTCGGATGCTTAACCGACTGAGCCACCCAGGCACTCCCAGAATATTTATTTTTGCCAGAAATATTACAAGGTGATGTGGTGCCCTTCTCACTATATCACATAAGGATGTGCATATCAGTTTAGTATAATACACTCTAGTTCCATCCATGTTGTTGCAAATGGCAACATTTCATTCTTTTTGATCATCGAGTAACATTCCATTATATATATATATACACACACACACACACACACACACACACACACACACCACATCTTCTTTATCCATCAGTCGATGGATATTTGGGCTCTTTCCATACTTTGACTATTGTTGATAGTGCTGCTATAAACATTGGGGTGCATGTGTCCCTTCGAAACAGCACACCTGTATCCCTTGGATAAATACCTAGTAGTGCAATTGCTGGGTCACAGGGTAGTTCTACTTTTTTTTTTTTTTTTTTTTAGTTCTACTTTTAATTTTTTGAGGAACCTCCCTGTTTTCCAGAGTGGCTGCACCAATTTGCATTCCCACCTGCAGTGCAAAAGGTTCCCCTTTCTCCACATCTTGGCCAACATCTGTTATTTCCTGAGTTAATTTTAGCCATTCTACCAGGTGTGAGGTGGTACCTCAGTGTGGTTCTGATTTGTATTTCTCTGATGGTAAGTGATGTTGAATATCTTTTCATGTGTCTGTTAGCCATGATGAACATAGGGGAAGGGAAGGAAAAATAAGATAAAAACAGAGAGGGAGGCAAACCACAAGAGACTCTCAAATACAGGGGTGCACGGGTGGCTCACTCGGTTAAGCTGGGACTTGGCTCAGGCCATGATCTTGCAGTTCATGGGTTTGAGCCCCACGTCCGGCTTCATGCTGACAGTGTGGAGCCTGCTTGGGATTCTCTGTCTCCTTCTCTTTCTCTGCCCCTCCCCCATTTGTGTGCATGTGCACGTTCCCTCTCTCTCTGTCTCAAATAAATAAAACTTAAAAAAAGAGAGAGAGGGGTGCCTGGGTGGCTCAGTAGGTTAAGCGTCTGACTTTGGGTCAGGTAATGATCTCACTCACAGTCCATGAGTTCGAGCTTCGCATTGGGCTCTGTGACGACAGCTCAGAGCCTGAAACCTGCTTCTGATTCTGTGTCTCCCTCTCTCTCTGCCCCTCCCCCACTCATGCTCTGTCTCTCTTTCAAAAATAAAATAAAAACATTAAAGAGAGCGAGAGAGAGACTTAAATACAGAGAACAAACAGGGCTGCTGGAAGGGAGGTGGGTGGAGGTATGGGCTAAATGGGTGATGGGCATTAAGGAAGGCACTTGTTGGGATGTGCACTGGGTGTTATACGTAAGTGAATCACTGGGTTCTACTCCTGAAACCAATACTACACCGTATGTTAACTAACTTGAACTTAAATAAATTTTTTACAAAGGATGTGCGTATCAGTTACCTTTACTGGTGATATTAACTTTGATCATTTGCTTAAGGTGGTGTATTAGGGTTTTCCAGAGAAGGAAAACCAAGAGGAGATATATCTATATCTTCTATAATGTATGTATATTTACATTTAGATGACTTATTATAAGGAATTAGTTCACCCAATTTTGGAGGCAAGAAAGTTCAAATTTGCCCCGAGGGCTGGCAGACTGGAGACCCAGGAGAACTGATGGTGCAGATGAAGTCTGAAGGCAGTCTGCTGGAGAATCCCCTCTTGCTGGAGAGGCTGGTCTTTTTGTTAAATTCAAGGTTTTGGATGAGGCTCACTCACGTTATGGAAGGCAGTCGAGTTACTTACAGTTGACTAATTTAAATATTAATCACATCAAAAATCATCTCCAAGTTGACACATGAAATGGTCACAAGTATTAATGTTCCAATTAATATTTTATGTCAGTTTTATCGAGGTATAATTTACATACAATAAAATCTATTTTTTATTGTGGTAAAGTACATATAAATAAAATTTACCATTAGTGATATTTCCTACATTCACAATGTTGTGCCTCCATCACTACTATCTAGTTCCAGAACATTTTTTATCACTCCAAAAGGAAACCCCATACCCATCAGTCACTTTCCATTTCTGCCTCCTCTCTGTCCCTGGAAACTACTAATGTGCTTTCTGCTCTCTAGACTTACCTATTCTGGATATTCTGGTGTCAGTGGTAAATAAATAAATATTATTTTTTAACATTTATTATTTTTGAGAGACAGAGACAGAGCGGGAGAGGGAAAGGGGCAGAGAGAGAGAGGGAGAGAGCTCTATGAGCTGTCAGTACAGAGCCTGATGTAGGGCTTGAACCCATGAGCCATGAGATCATGACCTGAGCCGAAGTCACTTAACCAATTGAGCCACCCAAGCACCCCGATATTCCATATAAATATAATACATCGCCTTTTTGTCTGACTTCTTTCACTTAACATAATATTTCCAAGGTTCACCTATGCTGTAGCATGCATCGATCAGTCCTTCATTCCTGTTTATGGCTGAATAATATTCCGTTGTAATAATATTCATGTTTTATTCATCCAATCCTCAGTTGATGGACACTTGGGTCTTTTCCAACTTTCGGCTATTGTGAACAGAGCTGCTACAAACCTTTGTGTACAAGTTTTTGTTTGAACACCTGTTTTCTATTTTCAGTTCTTCTGGGTACATACCCAGAAGTGGATTCGCTGAGTCATATGGTAATTCCATGTTTAATTTATTGAGGTTTTTCATACCAACTGAATAAGTTTGCATTTCTACCAGCAATGTACAAAGTTTCCAGTTTCTCCACATCCTTGCCAATGCAAATCAAAACCTCAATTTATTGTGGGGTTTTGTTTTTTTTTTTTTGCTTTGTTGTTGTTTGTTTGTTTAAATAGGCTTCTCCAGCGTGGAGCCCACTGTAGGGCTTGAACTCACAACCCCAAGATTAAGACCACCTAAGCTAAGATCAAGAGTCGGATGCTTAACTAACTGAACCATCTAGGCACCCCTTATTGTTTTTTCCTTTTTATGGATCATGTTTTTGGTATTACGTTAAGAACTCTTCACCAAGCCCTTGATCCCAAAGATTTTCTCCTATGCTAGCTTATAAACATTGTATAGTTTTGCAGTTTTACATTTTATTTATTTTTTAATTCTTTTTTGGGGTGTGTATTTATTTTAATGATAATTTATTTATTTTGAGAGAGACAATGTGTGCGTAAGCAGGGAAAGGGCAGAGAGAGAGGAAGAGAGAGAATCCCAAGCAGGCTCTGCATTGTCATCACAGAGCCCAACACGGGGCTCAATCTCACAGAACCATGAGATCATGAGCTGAGCCAAAATCAAGAGTCAGACGCGTAACCAACTGAGCCACCCAGGTGCCCCCAGTTATACATTTTAATCTTTGATCCATTTGAAATAACTTTTTATAAGGTGTAAGGTTTAAGTCAAGATTTTTATTTTTCATTTTTGGCCTATGGATATCCAATTGCTTCTGCTTGTTAAAAAGGCTGTCTCTCCCCTGTTGAATTACTTTTGCATCTTTGTCAAAAATCAGTTGGCTCTACTTGTGTGGAGCTATTTCTGAGTTCTCTGTTCTGCTTCATTAGCCTATATGGCTGTCCCTCTAATGATACCAGTCTTGATTTTTCTAGATATATAATAAGTCATGAAATTGTGTTGACTGATTCCTCCCACTTTATTCTTATTTTCAAAGTTCTTTTAGTTATCCCAGTTCCTTTGCTTTTCCATCTAAATTTTAGAATAATCTTATCTGTATCTACAAAAAATCTTGCTGGGATATTGAGAAGAATTGCATTAAACCTGTATATCTTTGTGGGGAGAATTAACATCTATACTATATTGACTCTCCCAATCCCAAACACAGTACGTTTCTTGATTTGTTTAGATCTCATTTATTTATAGATTTTTAAACTATAATCATGATAATGGCTGCAAGAAAGTACATGCTTCTGTACAATTGTCATGATAAGGGAACTTGACCTTATCCTGGGGGAAGGGTCAAAGATAGCTACTTTGAACATTGACACTCGAAGCAGTAAGAATTAGCTAGATAAAGAGGATGGAGGGAAGGTTCCCAGAAGGAGGTACAGTGTGTGCAGAGGCCATGAGTTGGGAGAAAGCTTGGAGCCTTACAGGGAATAAAAGAAAGTTTGTGTAGTTGGTAACCTGAATGCATGCAGGGAGTGAAGCAAGAGTCTGGAGAGGTCAGTAGTAACTGGGTTGGTTATTCAGAACCTTGTTAAGGATCTTCAAATTTGCTTGAAAACTAGTGGAAAGCCATCAGAGGGGTTTTAATCAGGGAATGATGAGATCACACAGGGTTTATTTCAACTTAATCATTTAATTAATTTTTGTATCTTTACTTTTTAAAATTGTGGTAAAATATACGAAACATAAAATTTACCTTCATAACCATTTTTTAAAGGAAAGTATTTTTTAAGTTTATTTTTATTTATTTTGAGAGAGAGATAGAGAGCAAGCAGGGGAGGGGCAGAGAGAGAGGGAGACAGAATCCCAAGCAGGCTCCACACTGTCAACAAGTTGCCTGGTAAGTGAGGAGCCCAAGTGGGGGCTCGAACTCACACTGTGAGATCATGACCTGAGCCGAAGTTGGACGTTTAACCAACTGAGCCACGAGGCACCTCTAAATATAAAAGTTTTGTAGTAGAAAAGTTTTTTATTCAACTGAAACCACAAGTGGAGAAAAAAATAAAATTCAGTACATGGAACATATAACACAAGAAGGCAGAACAAAGTCATAAAATAACAGAAATAATTATAAATGAGTTAAAAATTAAAAGATAAGGACTCTCAAAAACAAAAAAGACTCTCAAATTGAATAAAGAACAAAACCCAACAACATGTCTTTGAAAGATAAACATAAAAGTTGAAAATGAAAGGGTGAGGGGGCGCCTGGGTGGCTCAGTCGGTTGAGCATCCGACTTGGGCTCAGGTCATGATCTCATGGTTTGTGAGTTCGAGCGTGGAATCGGGCTCTGTATTGACAGCTCAGAGCCTGGAGCCCGCTTCGGATTCTGTGTCTTTGTCTCAGTTCCTCCCCTGCTCACACTCTGCCTCTCTCTCTCTCAAAAAATAAATTAAAAAAAATGAAAGAAAGAAAGAAGAAAGAAAGAAAGGGAACGGGTGGGGATACCAGGCGGCTGCTCAGTTGGAAGCAGAAGCGCACAACTCTTGATCTCAGGGTCTGAGCTCCAGCACCATGTTGGCGGTAGGGATTACTAAAAATAAATAAATAAATAAACTTTGAAAGTGTAAAGATGAAAAAAGGTATAGCAGGAAAATATAACCTAAAGAAAGCTGGAGTACCAATTTTTTTTTTTTTTAGTTTATTTTTGAGAGAGAGAGAGAAAGAGAGAGAGAACGAGCAAGGGAGGGGCAGAGAGAGACACACACACACAGAATCTGAAGCAGGCTCCAGGCTCTGAGCTGTCAGCACAGTGGACTACCAATTTTAATATCTGACCAAGTAGAATTTAAATTTTAAAAAATTTATAAGGAACAAGGAAGGACACGGTATACTTATTTAAAAAAAACAATAGAACAGCAAAATATATCTCTCGCAAATATATACGAATATGAGTATGAATCTCAAAATATACTGAACAATAGCTGGTTAACCAGCAAGAAAAAAACATGTAACAGTTAGAGATTTTACAACATTCTCCTTATAAACTGATAGACTTAAAAATAAAAAGGAGGGGCGCCTGGGTGGCTCAGTCAGTTAAGGGTCCGACTTCGGTTCAGGTCATGATCTCGTGGTTTGTGAGTTCTAACCCCCCGTGGGGCTCTGTGCTGACAGCTCAGAGCCTGGAGCCTGCTTCGGATTCTGTTGTCTTCCTCTCTCTCTGCCCCTCCCCCACTCGCGCTCTGTCTCCCTCTGTCTCTCAATAATAAGTGTTAAAAAAAATAAAAAATAAAAAAATAAAAAGGAGGAAGGACTATAAAAGATCTAAAATATATATAATAAGTTTAGAGATATTTATTTAACAAATACTAGATCACATTTACTATTTGTCAGGAATGAGTCTAACACTTTACAAATATTAGCTTGTTTAATCCTTACAACAATTCTAAAAGGTAGGTAGTATTGTTATTATTCCCATTTATTAAGGAATCTGTGGCATGGAAATTAAATAAAGTTTGTCTGAGTTTATACTTTTATTAACCTATAGAGCAAGATTTAAAACTTGGCAATCTGACTCCAAAGCCTATGCTCTGAACCATCATGTTCTGCTTCAGGGAACCCTCCCTTCATGTACATTCAAAAGATTTACAAATACAAGTCATGTATTAGGTCACAAAGGAAGACCAAAATTCATTCCAATGAATGGAATATCATGTTTCCTAACCACAATGCACCACAACTAGAAACAATACAAGAATAACTTTAAATATACCATAAATAGAGGCATCTGGGTGGTTCAGTTGGTTGAGCATCCAACTCTTGGTTTCAGCTCAGGTTATGATCTTATGGTTTATGAGTTTGGGACTCTAGTCGGGCTTGGCACTGACAGCACAGAGCCTGCTTGGGATTCTCTTTCTCTCTCTCTCTGCCCCATCCCCATTCATGCTCTCTCTCACTCAAAATATATAAACAAACTTTTAAAATATTTAAATAAATAATTTAAAATTTTTTTCATTTTTATTTTTGAGAGAGACAGAGTGTGAGCAGGGGAGGGGCAGAGAGAGAGAGAGACACAGAATCTGAAGCAGGCTCCAGGCTCTGAGCTGTCAGCCCAGAGCCCGATGCGGGGCTTGAACCCACGAACCACAAGATCATGACCTGAGCTGAAGTTGAACACTTAACTGAGTCACCCAGGCACCTCTTAAACAAATAATTTAAAAAATACCATAAGTAACTACTACACACCTTTTAGAATGGATAAAACCCCCATGCTGACAATTCCATATTATGCAGCCATAAAAAAGGGTAAGGTCTTGCCCTCTGTGACAATACGAATGGACCTAGCAGCTATTATGCCAAGTGAAATAAACCAGACTGAGAAAGACAAAAACTGTATGTTTCTATTCATAAGTGGAATCTAAACACACACACACACACACACACACACACACATGAATAAAAAAACCAAAAAACAGAATCAGACCTATAAATACTGAGAACAAACTGATAGTTGTCAGAGGTGAGTGGGGCAGGGGGCTGGGCAAAATGGGTGAAGGGGAGAGAGAGATACAGGCTTCCATTTATGGAATAAGTCACTGGAATAAAAGGCATAGCATAAGGAATACACTGGATGATATTGTAATAGTGTTATAATGATATAATGGACAGATAGTAGCTACACTTGTGGTGAACATAGCACAATGTATAAACTTGTCAATCACTAAGTTGTATATCTGAAACTAACATTACATTGTGTGTCAACAATACTAAAACAAACAAAATCAACAAAAAACCCCTGAATTCCAATTGCTGATAGGAATGTAAAGCAAGAGGAACTGTCATTGTTGGCAGGAATGTAAAATGGTACAGCCACTTTGGAAGACAAGTTGGTAGTTTTCTTACAAAGCTAGACATAGTTTTACCCCACAGTCCAGCAATCACACCTCTAGATATTTACTCAGCTGATCTAAAAACTAATTTCCACACAAAAACCAGCACAGAAATGTTTATAGCACCTTTATTCATAATCACCAAAACCCAAAAGCAACCAAGATGTCCTTTCAATAGGTGAACAGATGAACAAACTGTGATACATCATACAGTGTAATACCATTCAGCAATAAAAAGGAATGAGCTATTAAGCAACACAAAGACAGAGACTAATTTTAAATGCATATTGCTAAGTGAAAGAAGACAGTCTGAAAGGCTACAGAGTATATGATTGCATTTATAGGATATTTTGGCATAGGCAAAACTACAGAGTTGATATATTAGTGACTGACAGGGTTTGTTGGGGGGGGGGTGGAGGGTGCAGTGAGGGTTGAATAGGTGAAATGCAGAGGTTTTTTTTTTTTTTTTTTGGAGGTGGGAACAGAGAAGTTATTTTGAAGATTTTATTTTTAATTAATCTCTACACCCAACATAGGGCTCGAACTCACAACCCTGAGATCAAGAGTTGCATGCTCCACCAACTGAGCCAGCCAGGTGGCCCTGGACCTTGAAATTATTTTGTATGATACTGTGATAGTAGATACATGACACTCTGCATCTGCTAAAACCCATAGATTTTAGCACAGTGAACCTTAATGTATGCAAACTTTAAAAATCATTTAGGGGACGCCTGGGTGGCTCAGTTGATTAAGCGTCCGACTTCAGCTCAGGTCATGATCTCACAGCCCGTGAGTTCGAGCCCCACATCAGGCTCTGTGCTGACAGCTCAGAGCCTGGAGCCTGCTTTGGATTCTGTCTCCCTCTCTCTCTGCCCCTCCCCTGCTCATGTTCTGTCTCTGTCTCAAAAATAAATAAAAACATTAAAAAAAAAAGTCATTTAGGAGATTGGGGGATCCCAGGATGAAATGAAGAATGTGACAAAAGATCTAATTGTATTATAAATGCATGAAACACCCTCACTGGAGGAGGGGAGCAGGGGAATGGTGCTAACCTAAGATACTTTGGAAATGAAAATGAGTAGCCTAAGACTAAAGGTAAATGAATGATCCATAAGTACCATACTCTAGTTGATAAAGTTGTTTGCCTTAGAGAAATGTGTTACCAAATTTGAAAGTAGCATACATGTATACTGGTTTTGACCAATTAAGTCAATGGGTGGTGGATAGTGGGAATCAGGTTTCTTACTATTGCAGTGGGAGGTTATAGACAAGAGAGAGGAGCAAGCTAGAATGACCCATGTGGTAATGGATTAGATGGAGACATCATCTAAGTAGGAAATTGTTTAGCTTAATACAAATACAGATGGATATATATATATATATATATATACACACACACACACTACTTGTTGGTGATATAATTATCTATATCAAAAAAGAAATAGAACTGAAGGGGAGCAGAATATGCCATCCCCAAAAGGTGCCACTTTGATATGTGGATTATTTTGAACAGAAGGCAATCAAGACCCAGCAGACTCAATAAAAACTTTGACCTCTCCCTTGACTGCCTAAAAGAATTTGGGTAGGGGGCTTGGCCCAGAAAGAGAGCTATTACCAGAGAGAAGTTTTTGTCAGAAAGACTTACCTACATGGCAGGGCAAAATCTGATTATCAAACATTGGCTCTTCTTTAAAAAAAAAAAAAAAGTTTATTTAGAGAGAGAGAGAGTATGGGAGAGTGGCAGAGAGAGAATCTCAAGCAGGGTCCCTATTGTCAGTGGAGAACTGGACCTGGGGCTCAATCCCATGAACCATGAGATCATGACCTGAGCCAAGGTCAAGAGTCAGATGCTCAACTGACTGAGCCAACAAGGTGCCCCTGCTCATCTTATCTTCCTATGAATTACCCTCATCTCCTTGGAGCCCCAGGCCCCTATCCCATTCTTTAGCTCAGGATGGCATGTAAGCCTCAACTGCCTAACTGTCTTTGGGCCTCATATTTTTATGGACCTTCCATATGTATGAAATTAAATTTGTTTTCCTCCTATTAATTTGTCTTATGTCAGTTTAATTATTAGACCATCCAAAGAACCTAGAAGGGTAGAATGAAAAATTTTCCTCCCCAACAGAATCAACAAACTATTGCAACTGGTGAGAAAATTCAGCAAAAGGCCCAGATATAAGATCAATCTACAAAAATCAGTAACCCATTTCTATATCAGCTATAGCCAACTAAAAAACATAGCAAAAAAAGATGTCTTTCACAATAATGGCAAAAACTATAAAGTGTCTAGGAATTTACTTAACCAAGACTACCTGAGACCTCTGTGAAGAAAACTTTAAAACTCAAAGGACAGGGGCGCCTGGGTGGCGCAGTCGGTTAAGCGTCCGACTTCAGCCAGGTCACGATCTCGCGGTCCGTGAGTTCGAGCCCCGTGTCAGGCTCTGGGCTGATGGCTCGGAGCCTGGAGCCTGTTTCCGATTCTGTGTCTCCCTCTCTCTCTGCCCCTCCCCGTTCATGCTCTGTCTCTCTCTGTCCCAAAAATAAATTTAAAATGTTGAAAAAAAAAATTAAAAAAAAAAAAAAAAAAAACTCAAAGGACAGAGGGGATGCCTGGGTGGCTCAGTCGGTTAAGTGCCCGACTTCGGCTCAGGTCATGATCTTGCCATTCATGAGTTCGAGCCCCAAGTCGGGCTCTGTGCTGACAGCTTGGAGCCTGGAGCCTGTTTCGGATTCTGTGTCTCCCTCTCTCTCTGGCCCTTCCTCTTTCTCTCTCTCTCTCTCAAAAAGTAAATAAACATTAAAAAAATAAATAAAACTCAAAGGACAGAGAATAGCTGTGAAAATAACTGGAAAGATATTCTACTGTCTTGGACGGAATGGCTTAATAACTAACAATGTTAGTTTTCCCCCAGTTAAGCTATACATTCAGTGCAATCCTAATTGAAATCCATGAGGATTTTCTGAAACATTATAAACTTACTCCACTATTCATACAGAGAAATAAATTTTCCAAACTAGTAAGTCTATATATATATATATATATATATATATATGAAGATAAAGAGTAGGGCTTACTCTACCAGGTTACAAAACCACAGTAGTTAAAACAGAATGGTACTATTTCAAGAACAAATAGGCCAATAGAGAACCTGGCCCGTGTATATAATATAAATAAGAACACAATATGCAATAAATGTGGCACCAACATTACTGAAGAAAGGATCGGTTGTTTAGTAGATAATATTAGAAAAACTGTCTCACTACATGGAAAAAGATGAAAACCATGTTCTTATATAGCAACACATACAAGAGTGAATTCTAGATGGATTAAACTTAAATAAGAAAAACAAAATTATACAATTATTAGAAAAATAATGTTGTAGAAAATCTCTGTCACCTAGGGGTAGTGGGCAAGAACTCAAATCCTTTAATGTTTATTTTTGAGAGAGACAGAGAGAGCTCAAGCGGGAGAGGGACAGAGAGAGAGAGGGACAGAGGGTCCGAAGCTGGCTCTGCACTGACAGCAGAGAGCCCGATGCGGGGCTCAAAACTCATGAGCTGCAAGATCATGACCCAAGCTGAAGTCGGTCACATAACCAAATGAGCCACCCAGGAGCCCCAGAACTCGAACCTTTTAAAAGAATAAATCATTTTTGTAAAACATTGATGATTTTGCTTGCTTGCTTGTTTTATTTATCTGTTTGTTTGTTAGTTTATTATTTATTGCTACTTATTTGAGTATAACTGACACACAGAAACTGTGTTAATTTTGGTTACATAAAAATTAAGTATTTCGTCTCCACAAAATACTTATGAATTACAAAGAGAAAAATGCAGTTTACAGCATAGCAACCTCCAGACACCACCGTAACCAAGTAATCAAAATTAACATCACCAGTAATGGGACAAATTGACATCACATGCCTCCTGATAAGATACACTGAGAAGGTACAGCCTCAGTCCTATGATATTCCTGCCAAAAATCATAGCCTGAATCTAATCATAAGGAAACACCAGACTAACTCAAATTGAGGGACTTTTCTACAAGATAATTGTCCTGTACTTTTCCAAAATGTCAAGGTCATGAAAGATAAAGACTGAAGCATTGTTCCAGATCAAAGAAGGCTAAAGAGACAAGACAATTAAATGCAATGTGTAATCCTGGGTCAAAAAAATGTTTTTTTTCTTTTTCTATAAAGGAAATTGATGGTACAACTGGCAAATTTTGGATAAACTCTATAGATAATTATATATATCAATATTTCCTGATATATCAATGTTTATTTCCTGAGTTTGAGGATGGTACTATGGTTACATAAGGAAAGTCTTTGTTTTTAAAAAACAACATATTGGGATATTGAGAAACAAAGGAACCTCATGTTCACAACTTAGTCTCATACTATTTAGGAAAAAATTATACACACACTTACACACAAATATACACAGAATGATAAAGCAAATGTGGCCACATGGCAACATTTGGGGAATCTGGCTGAGGGGAAGAGCAGAATTCTTTGTAACATTTTGCAATGTTTCTCCAAGTCTGAAATTATTTCAAAATAAAATGTTACAAAAATTAAGGATTTCTGTTTAGCGAAGGACATTAAGGAGAAAGTTAATAGCTGGCACAATGAGAGAAAGTCTTTCCATACATATACATTTATAGGTTTACATATTCATGAGATTATAGATGAAGTTTGGAAAGATTGTCTAAGAAACTGGTAACAATGGTTTCTTTACAGAAGACAGGACTAAAATTGGAAGTGAGGGGGGTATTAACTTTGAATATACCATTGCATTCTTCAACTTGTTCCAACATTCATGTATTACTTTTATATTTTAAACATATTTTTGAAATTTGAAACAATCTCAAGTATACAGAAAATGTGAAGTACAAAACAAAGATCTTCCTCCTCCCCCTGATTTAATGTGTATTTTCTACAAAGACATTCTACATAACCACGGCACAACCATCAAATTAAGGGAATAAACTCAATACATTTCTACCATCTGATCCTCTAACTCCAATCCAGTTCTGTCTAGTGTCCCAATAACGTCCTTTGTAATAATAATAAGAAGAGGAGGAGGAGGAGGAGGAGGAGGAGGAGGAGGAGGAGGAGGAAAGGGAAGGGGAAGAAGAAGATCCAATTCAGATCATGTGTTGCATTTTGTCAAATCTCTGTAGTCTATTCTCTCTGGAACAGTTCCTCAGTCTTTCTTTCCTTGACCAGCATGACGCTGACATTTTGAAAAGTACAGCATATTTATTCTGTAAAAGGTCCCTCAATTTGGATTTGTCTGATGCTTCCTCATGCATGTGTTCTTCTGATTGCATCCTATTAGGTGGCATAAGATTTTGATTTTACATTACTGATGATATTGACTTTACTTGTTTAAGGTAGTGTCTGCTAGGCTTCTCTACTGTAAAGCAACTGCTTTTCTCTTTATAATAAATAAATGTTTGGTGTGGAAGTATTTTAAAAACATGTATCTCATTCCTCACCAAACTTTTAATTTATTCATGTATTTATACATATCAGTATGTATTCCTATTTTACACAGGGGTTATAATTTCTTACTATCATTATTTACACTTATGCTGAAACCATCCCTAATTTGCCCAGTGGGAGCATGTCAAGCTGACTTGTGTCCTTCTTACAGGTCCCAATTATTCCTTCATCGTCTTTGCTTTCTAGTACAAGAGTTCTAGACTCATCTTGTATCTTTTCTCCCTCAGCCCAAGAACCAGCTTTTTCACTAGGGAACTCTGGCACTTTACAGTGAAGAATGTATTTAGAAGCCAAGATTTGGACACTGGATGTGCTCATTGCAATTGGGGTGGGGCTGTCACTTCTCCAAGGCCCTCTCAATAGCTAGAGCTGGGACAGAGCTATATACTCACTTACATCTGTATTTATTTCCATGTCTCTCTTTTTTTTAATGTTTATTTATTCTTGAGAGAGAGAGCATGTGCATGGGAGGGGCAGGGAGAGGGAGACACAGAATCTGAAGCAGGCTCCAGGCTCCTAGCTGTAAGCACAAAGCCTGATGGGGGGCTTGAACCCACAAACCGTGATATCATGACCTGAGCTGAAGTCAGATGCTTAACTGACTGAGTCACCCAGGCACTCCTTTCCATGTTTCTTTGTATTGAAAACCAGGAATTTACACCATTATCTCCAACTTTCACCCAGCATCACAATGTTGGTTCTAGTTTTCTTTTTCTTCTTCTTTTTTTGAGGTTTATTTGTTTTTGAGAGAGAGAGAGAGAGAGAGAGAGAGAGCATAAGTGGGGGAGGGGCAGAGAGAGTGGAGGACAGATGATTCAAAGCGCCTCTGTGCTGACAGCAGAGAGCCCGATGGGAGACTTGGACTCACAAACTATGAGATCATGACTTGAGACTACTCAGAGGCTTAACCAATGGAGCCGCATGCGTCCCTCTTATCTTTTTTTTTTTTTTAATGTTTCTTTATTTTGAGAGAGAGAGAGTGAGAGCGCAAGAGGGGGAAGGACAGAGAGAGAGGGAGAGAATCCCAAGCAGGCTCCATACTCAGCGCAGATCTCCATGCAGGGCTCGATTCCCGGACCATGAGATCACCACCCGAGCTGATCTCAAGAGTCTGATGCTTAACCAACTGAGCCACCCAGGTGCCCCAAGTTTTCTCTCTTCCTGTATTGTCATTTCCTTTTCCAACTGTGAGAACCTTGCCTCGTTTTCCCTAATGTTTTTATTCATACTTTCAACCCCCCTATTGCCGCCTCCCTCTTCCACACCCAGAAGCCCTCCCCACTCCAACCTTGCCCAACACCCTGTCCTGGTCTTTCCCTCCTTGCCCTGCTTGGGCTCTGCTCTCCACACCAGGCTGCACTCCTACCTCCCCTGCTGCAAGTACACCATCTTTACCCTGTTGGGTCTCTGATGTGCGTGGATGTCCTCACCTCACTCGGGCTCTGATGCTTCACACTGATGCCCTCCTCAGCCTGTTCAGGTTCTGACACCCTGCTCGGGCTCGTTGAGGTAGACCTCATCCTAGTGTGAACAACTGCATTTCTCTCCCTCACTTGATGGCTTCAGGACTCAATTGTTCAAGAAGGGAAGGGAAGGAAAGAAGAGGAGTTTTTTTTTTTTTAATTTTTAAAAGTGCATGAGCACATTTACAGCAATGAAACTAGTCTGTATGATACTATAACGGTGGATATGTGTCATTATATGTTTGCCAAACCCATCGAATATACAACACTAAGAGTGAACCCTAACATAAACTATGGACTTTGGGTGATAGTGACATGTCAATGTAGGTTCATAAATTGTAACAATGTACCACTCCCATAGGGGATATTAAAAATAGGGGAGGCTATGCATGTGTAGAGGCATGTGGTATATGGGAAATCTGTGTACCTTCCCCTCAATTTTGCTGTGAACCTAAAACATCTGTAAAAGATAAATATATTTTTTAACAGGTTAGAATTTTATTTCCTGCAAGAAAATTGCATGTTAATGCAGCATTATTTACAACAGCCAAATTATGGAAGCAGCCCAAGTGTCCATTGCTAGATGACACACAACAATGGAATATTATTCAGCCATAAAAAGAAGGAAATCTTGCCATTTGCAACAACATGGATGGAGCCAGAGAGTATAATGCTAAGTGAGATAAGTCAATGAGAGAAAGAAAAATACCATATGATTTCACCCATGTGTGGAATTTAAGAAACAAAGCAGATGAGCAGAGAAAAAAAGAGAGACAAATGAAGAGACAGACTCTCTTTTTTTAAACAAACTTGTAACTATAGAGAACAAACTGATGGTTACCAGAGGGGAGGTGGGGGGAGGGGTTGGGTGAAATAGGTGAAGGGGATTCAAGAGTGAACTTATCAGAAGAAAAAAATAAGAGAGAGTGAGAGAGAGAGAGAACACTTATGATGAGCCCAGAGAATTGTGGAATCACTATCTGTACACCTGAAACTAATATAACACTGTATGCTCACTGCACTGGAATTAAAATAAAAAATTTAGTAAAAAAAGAACTTCACTTCTTGCAAGAAAATTGCATCTCTATGATATGTTGATTCCGTAGTATAATCGTGATTACTGAAAAATGGCTGTATGAGTAACTTGACACTTTACACTACTAATTCTGGTAGAAACCCTTTTATAAACTGCAAAGAAAACGAAGAGAAACAAAAAACTGAAGCTTATCCTGTTGTAAATATCAAAGCTATCACAAAATGGCCATCAGACATTACATTCCTCCGGGTAAGAATATGCAACAGACTGTAAGCATTGTCGTGGGGTGAGGACAAAGCATGGCAAATTAGGGGAGGGGAGCAGGATTCACAGGGCAGGCAAAACAAAGGGGTAGAGATGAAACACGATTAACTAATTTGAACCATGAATGATAATTATTGAAGCTGGTTAACATGAACATGGGGCTCATTATTCTGTGTCTCTAATCTTGTATACATTTGCGATTTCTCATAATAAATAGTTTAAAATATCTACTGCAAAATTAAAGAGAATACGTAGCATCATTTTTTTTTTTTAAGTTCAAGATCAAGCCTTGACATACACAACTAATATCTCACTAGCAACCTGGGTGATCGGGATGTCCAAGTGCTCTGCCATATTCTCTCTCCCAAAGTTGCTGCACCAGCTGTTCCAACTGAAAGAACCACGTACATCACCAAATCATACAAATATCCCTACGGGCCTGCTGGGGTGCAGGCCAGGAAGGCCAGTGATGTGTAGCTATGGAGATAAGAATATTCCTTTCCACAAACATTTTCTAAGATTGCTATTGTATACCTGACTCAACACTGGCCCAAGGAGGGATTCCTAGATCAATTCCTTGTCCTGCCACTTTGACACAACAGATGCTCCTCTCAAGGCAGAGAACACATTCTTCATTCCAATGGGTTGGATGCCAAGTGCCCTCTGAATCCAGAAGGAGAACTGGGAGATTATTTAAGGAGGAAGGAGTTTTTGTAAGTAAATGGGGAGGGGGGTGCTGGGTGGCTCAGTTGGCAAGCATTCAACTCTTGATTTCGGCTCAGGTCATGATCTCATGATCTGTGAGTTCGAGTCCCATGTTGGGCTCTGTGCTGATAGCAAGAAGCCTGCTTGGGATTCGCTCTCCCTCTCTCTGCCCCTCTTCTGCTCTGCATGTGCACGCTCTCTCTCCCTCTCTCAAAGACAGATGTTTAAACTTGAAAAAAAATAGATAGATGATAAAGTTATCTTGAGACAGATTATGCTGCCTCCATTCTTCCTTTATTGTGAATTACCCTAATCTCTGTTTATTTTTCTGACACTCTCTACTGTGTAGTATGTTCTACAAGTTCACCTGTTCTCTGAGTGTGGGTGGCTTTACCCTTTTTTTTTCTTTAAGTTTATTGATTGAGACAGAGAGAGAGAGAGAGAGAGAGAACACACTCGCAGGAGCTGGGGAGGGTTAGAGAAGGGGGTGGGGGAGAGAATCTCAAGCAGGCTCTACACTATCAGCCCGGGACTCGATCTCACAAACCTCAAGATCATGACCTGAGCTGAAATCAAGAGTTGGATGCTTAACTGACTGAGCCACCCAGGCACCCCTAATTTTACCTTTTCTATGCAGCTCAATGCATTTTGCTGCACAAAATTTGTCTATATCTCCACTGTCTCAGAAGCTTAAAATCTCCAATGCTCAATAGACTTTAGGGAATACATTACCATGACAGAGATTAAGAGCTGATATTAAAATTCTTAGCCCAATAATTTTGCTAAACAAGAATTCTCAGATACATAGAAAAAGAAAGCTACTGTATATAATAAGAAAAAAAGTTCAGGAAAGTTAAAACAAAGTGTGAGTGACAATATTGAGGGCAGAGAATTATAGAGGTTCTTTAACAAATGACTACAGCCTTGATACATCCTTTCAGATTCTGTAAGATTTCCTTGCTTCTTTTCCCTCTCTTGAAAGTCTTTGTACACAAAAGATAGTCTTGTCCAAATCAGTATGAATCAGGTTCTGATAATAATAGTAACCTCCATTTATTTTGTACCTAATGTATGCAAAGCTCTATATCAAGTGCTTTATACACATTACCTCATTCAATCATTATAGCTCTTTAGTGTAAATACTTTAATCCCTATACTACCAATTAAACACTCAGAGAGACAATGTGCACACAGATGTTTATTGTAGCATTTATCCATAATAGTGAAAATTTAGAAGCAACTCAAATATCCAACAAAGAAATTTTAAATAAGCTATGATACATCTGCTCGGTAGACTATTTCATAGCCATTAAAGTTTTTATTTTACTTTATTTAAAAAACGATTGTTCAATTATTTTTGAGAGGGAGAGAGAGGGAGGGGCAGAGAGAGAGGGAGACCGAGCATCCCAAGTAGGCTCCACACTGCCAGCTCAGAGCCCAGTGCGGGGCTCAAACCCACGAATCTGAGATCTTGACCTGAGCCGAAACAGATTGAGCCACGCAGGTGCTCCGCCGTTAAAAATTTTAATTATGATGGGGCGCCTGGGTGGCGCAGTCGGTTAAGCGTCCGACTTCAGCCAGGTCACGATCTCGCGGTCCGTGAGTTCGAGCCCCGCGTCAGGCTCTGGGCTGATGGCTCGGAGCCTGGAGCCTGTTTCCGATTCTGTGTCTCCCTCTCTCTCTGCCCCTCCCCCGTTCATGCTCTGTCTCTCTCTGTCCCAAAAATAAATAAAAAACGTTGAAAAAAAAATTTAAAAATTTTAATTATGAAAACTGTAATAGCAATTACAAAAAAGAAAAAGAGTTTTTGATATAGAGATAATGTTAAGTTTAAAGACAAATACAAAATAGCAAGGCTACCGTGACTGTAAAAATGCAATTATATATAGTGTGTTCATGAAGAAAAATCTGGCAAGGTACAAATGAAGGCATTGTGAGTAATTTCCCCCTCTGCTTTCAAACGCCCTGCATTTGTTGTATTTATAATAAAAAGGGCAGGGACTGGTCATTGGGAAGCATGAGCTGATATTGAAGAAGGGGAGCACTTCGGAGGAATACAGAAGTTTGGCTGGGGTGAGCCCACTCTGCAACGGGGGAAAGTAAAACAGGGATTGGTTTCGGTTAGCCTCCTGTGTCAACTTGGCTGGGCTAGAATACCTGGTTATTTAATCAAACACTAATCTGGGTGTGGCTGTGAAGGTGTTTTCTAGATGTGGTTAACCATCACCTGGTGCGCCTCATCCCATCAGCTGAAAAGTCTTGCAAACAAAAAACTGAGATTTCTCAGAAAAGAAATTCTGCCTCAAGACTGCAGTGTTAGTAAAAAGCAGAGGGGGAAATTACTCACAATGCCTTCATTTGTACCTTGCCAGATTTTTCTTCATGAACACACTATATATAATTGCATTTTTACAGTCACGGTAGCCTTGCTATTTTGTATTTGCCTCAGCAAGCTGAGTTTCCAGCTTGCTGGCCCATCTACAGATTCCAGACTATCCAGTTCCCGCAATCATGTAAATCAATTCTTTCAGATAAATATATATATATTTATCAGCCTAACTACATCAGTGTTTTCCAGAAAATCAGAATCATTAGGATATATATATATATATATATATATAAGAAAAAATATACATATGTGTATATATATGTGTGTATATATATGTGTGTATATGTGTATACAATATGTGTATATATGTGTATATGTGTATACAATATATATATGTGTATATATATGTGTATATATATACACATATATATATGTATATTTATATATATCCTAATGATTCTGTTTTTCTGGAAAACACTGATGTAGTTAGGCTGTTACCTGGGAAAGCAGCAGGTGTCTCTAATGAGTCTCTGCTAAGCAGTATCCCCTTCATGAATTTGCCCCTGTTTCTAGACCTTATAGGCTAAACACTTGGTCCTCACCAAGTCTTAGAGTTGAAAAGATAACACAGTTTGCACAAGCCTAAACCTTAAAACCACAATGTCAATTGTAGTGGTTTTAAAACAAGGCCACAGATTCTTTCACACTCCTCCCTTCAAAAAAGTGGAGCCTAATCCCCTACCCTTGTGCTGAAAGTGACGGTAGGTGACCTGTGGGTCATAAAAGTCATCGTGGCTTCCTCCTTGCTTTCTCTCTCGGGTGGCTTGCTCTGGGGAACCAGGCACTCAGTTGTGAGGACACTTGAGCAACTCTGGGTAGAGTGGTAGTTCCTCTGAGGAGGAACAGAGGCCACTGCAGATATGCGAGTGGAGGTTGCTCTGTGGTCAGTCAAGCTTCTAGAACCTTACAGATGAATAGAACTTGTGCTGCCTAAATGTCTATCTCTGGCTTAGCCTAAACCGTAAGAATGAGAAGCATAGGACAAACTTATTCTTAGCAATACAATAGTTCTTTTTCCTGTAATACGCTCATGGCTCATGTTTTTGGTCAAACTTGAGACACTTTATCATTAAAGTGCCTATAAACTTAAATAGGCCCATGTTAATGTGAAAATTAAAAAGTGACATTCACATTACAGAGTCCAAAGAAGTCTGAAAATGCAGGGAAAGCAGTGTATCTATTGCTTAAAGCCCTTTCTAAGTTTCCTGCAAGTTCCCAGCAGTTAGGCCCTTATGTTTTCATTCCTATGACCATGCCTGGCTCGGAACTCCTCCATCATCATTTTTTGTTCCACACTGCATTGATCCGGGCTCTTTCTTGATTTCAAAAAGTAAAAATACAAGCAACAACAGCAGAAATCACTTATAAAAGATTGAGATAACTGAGGGTTTTGCGTCTCAGAAATGCAAATAACTTCAAAGAATCGACCCTTGGGGGTGCCTGGGTGGCTCAGTCGTTTAAGGTCCGACTTCTGGCTCAGGGCATGAGCTCTCTGCCCATCCCCTGCTCATGCTCTCTCTCAAAAACAAATCTAAAAAATGTTTAAAAAACAAAGAATGAACCTTCATTTTTCTTAGAAGTTCTCCCCCTCCCCACTGCGCCCCCTTTGTGAAGTGCACTGGTCCTCAGGAGGTAAGAGGATCGAACTCAGGACACACGCATATCTTCTCTTGCCCTCCCTTCCCGGTGACACTCCAACTGCAACGTTCCCACTTCATTTAGCAAAGCCTTATAGTTCTGTTCTCTAGGGCTCCTCATTGAACAGAACTCACCCTCCTTAGGTGTTCTTCCCAGCCCAGGGGTGTTAATTCTCTTCATCTTTTCAGTGATCGTTTTTCTAACGTTAAAAACAATTTTTTTTTAGTTTATTTATTTATTTTGAGAGAGAAAGAGCAAGCACGGAAGAGGCAGAAGAAGAGGGAGAGAGAGAATCCCAAGCAGGCTCCGCATTGTCAGCTCAGAGCCCAATGCAGGGCTTGAACCCATGAACCCATGAGATCATAACCTGAGCCGAAATCAAGAGTCAGCTGCTTAACTGACTGAGCCACACAGGCACCCCATGTTTTATTTTGTTTTTGTTTTAATTTGCATGCTCTTCCAACTGAGGCGGGCTGTGGCCCTGATATTTGTAATGATCTTATGCAAATTAGCCTCCCATCTCCTCCAGAGAATTGTACTGCGAGAGGTTAGAGAACTTGGCCTGAGGCACTGAGCTGATGAGCGGTGGGGCCAGGCAGCAGTTTTGGCTACATCTTCCCTAATATGCCAGCTCAGGTGAGTGAGACACTCAAGGCGTCACTTCATGAATATGGTATCAGAACAAGGGGGGTGGCACTGTAATCAGAACTTTGATGGCACCGGCCTCAGATGGCTCCACCTGTTTATTTCCACAGGAAAGGGTCTCCTAGTAGGAGCTCTGGGATTTGGAGCAGTCTCCGGGCCACCCTTCCGGGTGGTGCTGGGATGGGCACTGTGGGTTGATACATCCCTTCTTCAGGCAGTTTGGATCAGTCTACGTCCTGTCTCTAGTCGTTTAGAAGCTGATCATTCAGGGGGCACCTGGGTTGGGCGTCCGACTTCAGCTCAGGCCATGATCTCACGGTTTGTGAGTCTGAGCCCCGCATCAGGCTCTGTGTTGTCAGCTCGGAGCCTGGAGCCTGCTTCGGATTCTGTGTCTCCTTCTCTCTCTGCCCCTCCCCATCTTGTGCTCTCTGTCTCTCAAAAATAAATAAACGTAAAAAAAATCTTTAATTAAAAAAAAGAAGCTGATCATTCAGTTTGATTCTCAGAAGGCAGCTTACACCCTCATTTCCCAGTTCTTGGGGGGCCACCCCGGGGTTACCTTCATCAGCTGTTTCCATGGGTCTGTTTGGACCTGAGCTGGTTGCTTCCAAACAGGCCCTCCCTAGAAAGCCAGTGCTGCACACACCCACGAATGCATGTGGAAGTTGTTCCGTGAAGAAACCTCCAATTGTTAAGGGGGCCTCTCTGAGCGTCAGCTCTGGACAGTGTTCATATCAGAATACTGAGGAAGCAGCCTGAGGACAGGCAATTGGCATACTCATTTTTAATTTTATTTTTTCAATGCTTATTTTTGAGAGACAGAGCGCAAGTGGGGGAGGGGCAGAGAGAGAAGGAGACACAGAATCGGAAGCAGGCTCCAGGCTCCGAGCTGTCAGCCCAGAGCCCGATGCGAGGCTCGAACTCACAAATGTGAGATCATGACCTGAGCTGAAGTCAGAGGCTTAACCGACTGAGCCATCCAGGAGCCCCTGGCATACACATTTTATAAAAGGGAAGACTAACCCTTAGGACTACCCATTTGGTAAACGTCAAGTCAGACGGAATTCTGTTTCCTTGGACACCCAAACACCCCAGACGAAACCTTCCTGACTGTCCCTTTGAGCACACCAGTGAGGCATAGAGTCCTAGCACACATGTGCCCAGATCATTCTAGGTGAAGTAGCCAACCAAGGTCCAGAGAGGCAGCCTGTGTAAAGTCCAACATTTCCCAGGGCACTAAAACCCCAGCCTAGAGCTTGAGAAGACAGTAAGATGGGACTAGAGACATCCCTGAAAAGTGGTCAAGCTAAATAAAGCAGTGTTTGGAGCGCCTGTGCTGACAGCTCAGAGCCTGGAGCCTGCTTCGGATTCTGTCTCCTTCTCGCTGCCCCTCCCCCACTCATGCTCTGTCTCTCTGTCTCTCAAAAATGAATAAACGTTAAAAAAATAAACAGTGTTTCTTTTCTTGTGCTGGAATCAAATAAGTTGGGTTGGCAACTGTGATTATTTAAGGCTGATCAGAAACTATGACTAGTACCATATTATATTTTGATCAAATTTTAACGGGAAAATAATTAACAAATTAGATTTGTTTCATACAATCTTTTAACACATGGCAGCATGGCCCGGGTGGGCTGGCAGGCTGCTCAGATGTGGGTGGCCCACCTAGGGTCCCAGGACTTACTGAGGTCACCACAGCACAGAGATGCTCCTCACCACCTCAGGTACTCAGTGCTAATGTGGTCGAGGCACCTTGCTGTGCTACAGCGGGCAAGCTGGAGCTTTGGGCTCACCACGACCTCAGTGCAAGCTCAGCTCAGAGTCTCACGAGTGGCTAGCCCCGAGCAAGGTGTCTTTAGTTTAGATTTTTTCTGGGCCTCCATTTTCTCACTAATTGAAAACAAATTTTTTTTTAAGGTTTTCATTTTCAGAGACTGAGACAAAGTGTGAGTTAGGGAGGAGCAGAGAGAGAAGGAGACATAGAATCTGAAGCAGACTCCAGGGTCTCAGCTATCAGCACAGAACCCGATGCAGGGCTCAAACTCAAGGACCACAAGATCACGATGAGCTGAAGTTGGACGCTTAACCAACTGAGCCACCCAGGCGCCCCTCCACTTTCTCACTTATAAAGATAATCCATACCTCACTGGTTTGTTGTGAGGATTAAATTAGTCAATTCATCGGGTTGCCTGGGTGGCTCAGTCGGTTGAGCGACTGACTTCGGCTCAGGTCATGATCTCACGGTTTGTGAGTTCGAGCCCCGCGTCGGGCTCTGTGCGGACAGCTCGGAGCCTGGAGCCTGCTTCTGATTCTGCGTCTCCCTCTCTCTCTGACCCTCCCCGACTCGTGCTCTGTCTCTCTCTGCCTCAGAAATAAATAAACATTAAAAAAAATACATCTAAATTAGCCAATTCATGTAAAATGCTTAGAATGATGTTTGGTACATCGTGTTTAGCATATCATTATTGTTAGATAAAGCCACAGTATTGAAACTCAGAAGAGACTGACCTATAAACCAGAGGTTGGTTCATTAATTTGTCGCTAGAAATGCAGCTGACAAGAGGCCTGAAAATCCAACTTTCCAGTCAGTATATGCTCTCCAGGTGAGAAAGGTCACAGAAGCCAAGTCACAAGCCAAGGAATCCAGAGGAAGGTCGAATGGGATGGGGGAATTAGTGGATGAGGGTCTGGGGCCTGTGGTGTCAAGCTATGATGGATGGGGGCACCCAGTGCCTCTTGACGCAGGACCTGCCAAAAAGTCAAGTCTCCAGATAGAGTCTGCCACCTGCCAGTAGGTCTGGGGACCCAGTGACAATGCTGGGTCTCTCATATTCTCTCTTCTCCATTGCAGGATCCTGGCATTCTTGATTCCAATCACATTTCATATATTGTTCCAGTCACTTCTTCTTCCTTAGCTAATTGTGCCTCATTTACCTGATGGCTCTTAAATGTACCTCCAACCTAGGGCACCTGGGTGGCTTAGTCGGTTAAGGGTCCGACTCTTTATTTTGGCTCAGATCATGATCCCAGGGTCCTGGGATCAAGCCCTGTTGTCGCGCTGCATGCTGTCAGCCAGAGTCTGCTTGGGATTCTCCCTCCTCCTCTCTCTCTCCCTCTCTTTGCCCACCCCCCACTCTCTCTCTCTCTCAAAATAAACTTAAAAGAAAAAGTACCCCCAACCCTGACACCAAACCACAATGTACAATTTCTTGAATGACTTCTCTCACCCATTGTTCACTAGTTCTTACTAGTCTTATTCTAAGATAAGTCTACTTCCAAGTTCTGGGTGTGCCATACTTTTGTTCTGACTGTAGTGTTCATGGAAGAGGGAGATGAAAATATCTTTAGGGGTAAGAAGGTTGAGAATGACTATACTCAAAGGTCACTAGTACTCAAGGAAAACCTAGACTCCTCTACTGATGGAGAATCCCCAACTTCAAACAAAGTATTGAGTGATGGAATAGATTGAATATAGAACATCCATAAAGAACAAGAGAAGCCCGCGTGTGTGTGTAAGAATCTAAAGGATAAGTCTTTGCAGTGAGAGAAGAATCCAAGAGGGGGTCCCTTCTAGGTCCAAGGACACAAAGTTGGAAGTGTGGGTATCTGTCAATTTGGTTGAGGCACCATGACTAAATACAGTGGTCTTCAGCTCCAGAGCATCATAAATATTACCTCACTAAAATCAGTAAAGCAGTGAAGGTCACAACAAACACTAGTTATCATAATGGCTAACATTTATGGAACTAGTGGGCCCATGATGAGAATTTTGGTTGTATTATCTAATACAATAAACCTACAATGTAAGGACCATTATTGTTCCCATTTTATAGATCAGGAAACTGAGGCACTGAGAGGCATCATTCGCCAAGGTGACATAGCCATTCAATAATAGAATCCAGACTCAAATGCAGTTCTGATTCCAGAGCTCGCACCCTAATACACAAGTTAAAACAAATCAGACCCACAGGCACTAACCCTCCTTCCAGGTTCAAATACTTTTCTAAAAGGACAGAAGGGCTCCTGACCCTGGGCATGCCCAGGAGAATGTCACCCTCTGTATAAACTGTTGTGGAACAAAGCTAAGAACAGCTGATCTGGAGAGATGAACCACATACTTTGGTTCTTGCCCTCTCTCTGCACAAAAAGAGGTATCTGAACCTAAGCAAGACCCTTAACATCTGCTTCAAGCTCCTGCTCTGTAAAATGGGAATAACTCAGCAGGAGCCATTTAACACAAGGTTGGTGAGAGGATAAGACCAAAAGAGAACATTCATGAAGCATTCCTCAGTGTTAAAATGCTATAGTGTCGGTTGACAAATATTTACGTACTGTAATTTAGAGTTTCAAAGGCCTCTCTACATACAATAAATCAGAAATCACTTTCAAACCACCCATTTATTCAACATAAAACAGAAACCTAGAATTACCGACAGGGCATGACGTATACGTATTATAATGGGCTTAAATTACATGGTGATTTCTGCCCAACCCCATGTAACTCAGCAGGGGCTAGGCATTCCTGCACCCGTGGCTTTCTGATGTGCAGCTCAGCAGATGAGGGCTGTGGGGTGGCCCTTCTTGGGTGACATCTTGATGATGGCCCTGAGCATTTGTGAGACTGTCTCCAGAGGAGGCTCTAGGGTGCTTGCCGCATCAGTTCTCCCACAGGCTGATCCATAGCACTTTACAGTTTATAAAAACATTCAGTTTGCACAAGACCTTGTTTCTTTTTTTTTGAGAGAGAGAGACAGAGAGAGAGAGAACGAATGGGGGAGGGGCAGAGAGAGGGAGACAGAATCCCAAGTAGGCTCTACACTGTCAGCACAGGGCCCAAGGAGGGGCTTAAACTCACAAACCGTGAGATCATGACCTGAGCTGAAATCAAGAGTCAGAACCTTAACTGACTGAGCCATCCAAGCGTGCGCAAGACCTTGTTTCAATTAATCCTTCCAACTACCCAAAGAAGCAGGCAGGACAAAGTGCAGTAAGCCCACTTAAGGATAATTTACCCAGGAGAGGTTGACTTATCCAAGATGCCACCGGTGGAAGAGCTGGACTAACCCCAGTGCATGACTTTCCACTAAACTGTGTTTTGGGATCTCTTAACGATGCATTGAGCACCTAGCACATCAGCCACTGTGCCAGGTACACCTACTCATCGGCTTAGCCTCTGGAGAGGAGCTTGTTCAAACTCTCCCCCTCCCCCGCTCCATGCAACTAGTGAGTTTTAAGCATTGGAATTAAGAACCTGACTATTCAGTATGTCACACAGTAGAGCTAAGTGGCAGCACTGTAGCAGTTAGAGATATAGAGCCAGCCTGGCCTGAATCCCAGCCCAGACACCCACGGTCAACTGTTTCCTTATCTGTAAAACGGGGATAACAACTGTGCCAGTTCATAGGGTTTCGAGGACTGATTTAGTGCAGGTGTAGCACTTACAACGGTGCCTGTTACATAAGACCCCAATAAATATTAACTGTTACTTCCTTAGCATTATGTTGAAAGGGGGAACAAGGGAAGGTTTAAAAACAAATATCTCTTTAACCTCTTAGTGTCTCAAAGTTCTCATTTCATTTCACTTATTTCAAGACTCAGGCCCAGAAAAAGGAGCCCTCCCTCATTTAGGCAGAGCTCCAAACCCCTTGCTAAGTCTGCATACCACCCTCCCTGGTCTCACCTCTGCCTCCATCATCTCGACTCCATGTCCTTAGGGCTGGATTTGGGTCATGGCCTCCCTGTTGGTCTTCTTGCCTCTGCTCTCTCCTCCATCATTCTCTACTTTTTCTCAAATTAATTTTCCCCAAATAGTCACTTAACAAGCATTTTAACTGAGCACCTATTAACTGGGAGGCACTGTAGTGGATGCTGTGATGGGCTACCCAGATCCCCCTTTAGGAGTGAAGAACTTGCCCCAGCTGCTGCGTATTGACGGCAGAAAGTCCTCACTTGTCAGCCCCTGAGGAGGATTGCCTCAGCTGAAGAAAACCTTTCCAAAGGTCACGCCTCGTTCTGGTAGCAGCTGGCATCTAAAGACTAATCACTCCGAAGAATAAAGGCTGAACCCATTGCCTCAGCTTAGACCAACTCTGCAGGGCTATCCCAGCTCCAGAACGTGGGCTTGGCTGAGCCTTTCCTGGGCCTGCATCACTGCTCGGCTTCTCCCTCTGCTCAACTGATCTCAAGCTGCTTTCCAGGGAAGCCAACCTGTGACAGGCACAGGAGGTACAAAGACGAGCAAGCCATGGCCTGGCCTTCAAGGATATCAAGGCAAACCAGAACTACGATCTTATCGGCATACAGCTTATAATGGGGGAAGCACACAGTGCCAATGAAGCCCACTTGGAAGAGGGCGGCGTTGAAGCAGAGTCCATCACCCCAGGTTTGAAAAACCCTCCCAGCCCTTCAGTCATCCAGTCTGTGGGCTCCCGCTGATGCAGAGTGACAGTGCTCTGATGCTGGCGCGGGTGTTGTTTGGTTTGCATCTGTGGATGGACCAGACCCAGGCCTGGGGAGCGGTTCCTAGTAAGATGTTCTGTATCCAAATGACATATCAGGCTAGGGCATGGCCAGGCAGGGTAAATGGTACCTTCTCTCCTATTCTGTGCTAAAATTTACCTGGAAAGCTTAGTAAAATGTCTAGGTCTAGCAAATCTCAAGACGGCAATATCACATTGGAATAAATGATTCTGTGACTGGCATCTTTGAGGGTCGTGTAGATTGGTGCAGACCCCCACTGCACCCTTGTCCACCGGCGACCAACCAGGTTGTCTGGGAAGGCACTGGTGAGTATGTAAGGCCAGCAGAAGCGGGGAGGCCAGCATTTCAAAGAAGGCCTTGCAGACTGAGGTCTTTCAACCCGGCTGGCTCTGGACTGCTTTAAAGGCCTGATGTCGGCAGGGCAGCTCCAGCATCAGTAGCTGTGGGAAGGACCAGCTTTCCAATGGCTGGGGTTAGATAGGGTCTCCACGGCATGGAAGGGTAGACTGCTGTATTGGGCCGTCTGGAGTGATCAAGGGCAGTCTTTTGGGTCACTTTCCCCTTTGCCCTGTGGAGTGGAGATGGCTGATTTTGCTGCCATTTTCCATCCCTGAAGACCACCATCTCCTGCCAACTCACCTCCCCTAACTTCCAGAAATTCACCATACACACTTATCCTGGGATCTTTCTCACCTCCTGCAATTCATTCATGCTGTCTTTCTCAAGTCCTGCAGCATAGACTTATATTGTCATATATAAAAGCTCTTCATTCACATTTCTTTCATGGAGTCATACACTGGAAGCCAGTCTGGAGGCCATCTAGTGCTGGCTTCTCCCTCAGAGCCCTTCTCCATAGCCTGGCAGGGCTGAACAGTCTCTGGGAACTCACTCCCAGAAAGCAGCCTATTTAAAAGTTTTCTTTCCTTTGAGCCCAAATTGGTCCACCCATGGAGCCACTCAAGAGAAAAATTTCCTCTTTCCCCAAATAATAATACTAGTCTTCAAATCACAGACTGCTCACCCAAGAATTGCTTTCTGAGGGCTTATATGTTACGTGCTTGCCATCTAAACCTCACGACAACCCTATAAAGAAACCACGTAGGAAGGTGTTCGAAAAGGTTGTGATGTGCTGTGATTACCCAGCTAATACTAGTGGCCCCTTCTATTACTGGGGATGGAGCTGGGACTTGATTTCAGGCCCTACTCCAATGCCTTTGCTCTTTGTACACAAAGCCACACCCAAAGAAGCAGACTCTGTGTCACAGAACCCTTCAGTTGCATTCTCACCGACTGAGAAATTGAGGACTCCTACAGGGATTCACAAACTAGTGAGGGGTGACGGGGCCGAGAGCCTGGCCAAAAAGGCAGGCACAGAAACTACACCACACGGCCCCCAAACTGGCACACCTGCAGGCCTGAGGGTGAGGAGTGTGGTGGGGACCATGAGAAGACCCTCGTGACTTCAATGGTACACAGAAGTGGCTGGAACACCTCTGGACTTCTAAGAGGGAGGGAGGCTGAGGAGGTTGGCTGACTAGTGGCCCTTTGGCCAGCTTCCTCAGTCTATCAGCACCTGCTGTGTAGTGAACAGAGCCTTCTTGATTTCATTCTCCTTTCCTCCAAAAGAGGCTCTTTCCCCCAGCTACCTACATACCACAACAGCCTCAGGGGGCTACAAATCTTAGGTTGACCCCTGTGACTACAATTTCCCATGAAGCCAGCAAGTTCCTTCTGTTGATTCTGGTTTCTCTGTTGTCTTTGAGGAAGGCAAGGTTCCTATTTTAGTGTCTTCTAACAATTACATATAGAAGTGGAGTCCTCAAGAAACAATATTTATAAGAGCTAGTACTCTGTTAAACAACTGCTCTCCTGAGATTCCTTGATTTAAAAACAAAGTGCTGTTTCTTCCCATTCGACCCCATTCTCAATTCCCTACTTCCCAGGCCCCCCCCCCCTACATGATTCGAAGGAAAATAAAGAACATGAAGCCACCCAAGCAAAATGGGACAAAGATAGTTTCTCGGTTTCTCTTCAGCTCCAGCCGAGGATCAGAGAAGCAAGGTGAGCCCAAGTCAGAGACCACAGGAGTAAGCAGTTGACAAACCATGCTGGAGGCCAGGTTACACAATCAGTTCACTCCTCCAAGCAGTGGGACTGAGGCAGCACAAACCAAGCCCCCTTCTGCTGCAGCTGAGCCCAGGCTATAGGGAATAGTATACCCCAGTGATGTAATACATTGCCCTTCATTCCACCAGCTCAGGCCACCCAAAGTAAGGCAGGTGATCTCTGAGCCCCAGTGGCTTTAATGACCCCTCCTTCCAGAGCAAGACTGGTGCTGACATGGACCTGGTCATGTGACTGATATAAGTGTTACAGGAAAAGCCCAAACCTCAGAGCCCACGCCCCTTAACACTGGGCAAGTGCTGCAGCCCTGCCAATGAGCAGCAGAGATGAGGCCAGGGAGATGCAGGGGGACATTTAATTTACACAGCAGCCACTTGGGGCCCAGTCAGAGCTGGGGCAGTTGGGGGGATCTATAACCAGAGGGCACCCCCACCCCTTCCCTTGAAGACCAGTCCTCACAGACACTTAGACGGGGCTCCCTGGGTTATGCAGAGGATGCTCCAGTTAAAAGGAGATTTGGAAATAAGGCTGTCCCCAAAGTTGGGGGAAGTCCGTGGCCTGGAGATGGTTGCCTATATCGCGGCCCAGGGGTCTGAGAGACCAGTCCATGTCCTGGGCACAGTCCTCGGCCTGGTGACCCTAAAGGAAGCCCTCATGGCGGAACTGTTCCTGGAGAAGGGCGCGGTACTGGTCAAACCCCCCCTCGACCCGGGTGACGCCGCCGCCTTCGCACACCCACAACTCCCGGCACACCAACCGGATGAAGCGCTCATCGTGGGATACCAATATCACACCGCCCTGAAAGAGAGGAGACCAGGAGGCACTCAGGGGGGCCCTAAGGGGTGATGACACTTGGGGAGGAGCAGGCAGCATGAAGGCACACTCACCCTGAAATTGTTGAGAGCACGGCCCAGAGCCTCAATCGTCTCCATATCCAGGTGGTTTGTGGGTTCATCCAGAATGTAGAAGTTGGGGCTAGAAGGCAATACCCAGGAAGGTGGGTAGTTATTGGGGTTGGGAGAAAAATGAACCCTCTGATACGAAGGCAAGAGAAACATTTTCTACTTGGCTAGAGGGGTAGAGGGGTAGAGGGGTAGAAGGGTAGAGGGGAAGGCAAGAGCTCACCAGGGCATGGTCATCTGAGCAAAGGCTACCCGACTCTTCTGGCCCCCAGACAAGCTGGCAACAGGGCGCACGGCCAGTTCTCCAGAGATGCCATACCGGCCCAGCTGGTGACGATACTCCTCCTCAGGCCGCCCTGGAATAGGCCTCACCCCATCAAGTGGATTCTTGACCCAACTTTCTCTCTTCGCCCTCCCCTCAGCCCTACCTCCAAATGCCCATGTCCTTATACTTAGACTCGGGGCTCACTGCTCAGCACCCCACCCCAAGATGGGCCTAGCCGTAGGGGTCACCTCCTTTCCGGACTCAAATCCCTAAGGTACCGGGAAACTTGCGTGCCAGCAGTTCCACGGCACTGACATTCAGGTCCAGCTGCTCCACATGGTGCTGGCTGAAATAGCCAATCTTCAGATTCCTACAGGCAGAAACAAAGGTGGAAAGAGGGGATGGAAGGCAATGACCATAAACGAGTGTAGCTACAGTGTATGAGCAGTTTGGAATTGGGGCCTTTACCTGTGAGCATGTCTGATGCCCCGGACAGGGGCCAGGTCCCCCATAAGCAGCTTCAGCATGGTAGACTTACCAGCACCATTCTCCCCAACCTGTAAAAAGAACCCCGAGAATGTTAAAGAGTGGACATGTGTGAGACACTGAAGGGAAGGAGATGAGAACTGGTTCTGACCAATGACTCCTTCAACAACGAAAAAAATATTAAGGAACTCTACAGAAAGATGAAAGAACCAGTAAAGATATAAAGGGAACTGACACCTGAATACCTACTAAGTGCAGGGGATTTAATCCTGCCAATAACTGAGTGACGTAGGTGTTATCTCCATTTTGTAACCAAGCTAGCAACAGGCAGAGTCAAGACCTGAAATCTGATCTCTCTTCCATGTTCCATGGTTTGAGAAAACTCAGAGCTAAGACTAGTAAGATAAAGTCTTGATCTACGTATTCATAAAATACCACAACCAGGCTTCCTATCTCTGCAAGGAAGTATAGCAAAGCCCTTGGCCCAGGCCAATCCCTGCTCCCTGTATACCACTTCCCTTTGCAGCCAGATGATCTGGGCCAATCCACACCACGTGAAGGGGTGGCAGAGTCCCAGCTCACAGAACAGAGAAACAGCAACCATACCACACAAATGCGGGACTCGAGATCAGCAGAGACGGATAGACGGCTGAAGACGACATGCTTAGGATCGTAGTAGAAATCCACCTCATCTAGTTGTAGAACTGGTGGTGAGAACTTCTCAAACCCATCAGGGAACCTGCAGGAGGTGATGGTGAGGAACACAGAGGTGGCCGGAAACAAGAGCTCCCCACCAGCCCTTGGCCCAGCACTCACTTCATCACCACCTCCAACTCCTTGTCCACAGGTTTCAGCTCTGGTCTGAGGAGAGAGGGGGCAGGCAAACTAAATTTATGGCTTAAAAAAATGACTTTGTTCTTACTACACAAATAATAGATGTTCAGGGAAAACCTAGAAAAAACTCGTAATTCTACCATCCAGACCCCATTCTTATTTTAGAGTACCTTCTTCCAGTTCACAATATCCCTTTCAGGAGATTTTTGGCCTTCCGGTTAATACATTGTGATAAATATTTCATGTCACAAAAACCTAAGCCTTTGATTTTAGACTTCCTTCCACCACCGGCACTTCTTGAAAGGTTGCTATTAGATTAATCCCCCAATGTTCAACGTTGTTAGTCATTAAAGAAATCCAAGTCAAAACCACAGTGAGCTGTCGCTCACACCCACTACGATGGCCAAAATTAAAAAGACAGATAATAAGTGTTGGCAAGGATGTGGAGAAATTGGAACCCTCATACATTGCTGGTAGAAATATAAAATGGTACAGCTGCTTTAGAAAACAGCTTGGCAGTTCCTCAAAAAGTTAAACATAGAATTATCTTGTAACCCAGCAATTCTACTCCGAGGCATATACCCAAGAGAATAGAAAACATATGTCCATATGAAAACTTGTACACAAATGTTTAGAGCACTGTTATTCATAAGAGCCAAAAAACAGAAACACTTCCAATATCCCTCAACTGATGAATCAATGAACAAAATGCTGTATATCCTTACCATGAAATATTACCTAGCCATTAAAAGGCAGGCAATACTGATACATGCTACAACACGAATGAACCTCAAAAACATTACGTTAAGTGAAATAAGCCAGACACAAAATGTCACCTGTTACAGGATTTCATTTATATAAAATATCCAGAATAAGCAAATATATTAGAGACAGAAAAGAAATTAGTGGTTGCCTCGGACTGTGGGGACAACACTAATTTACAACAGCAGCGTAAAATTCTCTGCTTTCCTGTTGGAGAGGAGATTAAAGTTGGTTTCTAGAAAAGGGGGAGACCTAGAATGGGAAGGCAAGGGGTACCCTGCAAAATCAGGGAAAAAATTAAGGGAATAAGAGTCAGGGCCTAATCGAGGGCACTGTACTCACAGCTTCTCCAGCATCTTGAGTTTACTCTGCACTTGAGAAGCTCTGTTGGCGTTGTAGCGAAATCGGTCAATGAAAACCTGTGGGTGGATGAGTGCAGACACTGGTCAGGCTCCCTCATCCCTGAAAACTCTAATACCCATGGGCCCCTAGCCCTGTCTGCCCCCATACCTGGATATGCTGGCGATACTGCTGTTGTGCCTCATATTCACGCTGCTGGTTGAGCAGCCGCTCTTGCTTGCTCTTGATGAAGGTCTCAAAGTCTCCCCGGTAGCCATCTAGCCGCTGGCTATGCAGGTGGATGATGTCTGTGGCTATGGCATTCAGGAAGTTGCGGTCATGGGAGACAACCAGGATTGTAGAGGGCCATGTCTGAGGGGTCACAGGATGGCAGGCCCAGTTTGGGAGGGAAATCAACTTCCAGCACCCCCCACCTCCCCACCAGTGTCTTAGAGGCAGACCTTCCTTAGACCTACTCCAGCACCTATAGCCACTCACTTGCAGGTAATTCTCCAGCCACAGGATGGCCCTTACATCCAGCATGTTTGTGGGTTCTGGAAAAGTTGGGGAGGACACATTTGGGATTGAAGGGCTAGAGAACTTGGATGCTGCCATCCTTCCTCACCCCAAAGTCAGGGTGCCCATTTTAAACTCACCATCCAACAGCAGAAGATCTGGCCTATAGAAAAGAATGCAAGCCTTGAGGTTTTAGGTCAGCAGTTCACGACCTCCCATGAACCAAGGCCAATCCTCCACAGTATCCATGGGCCCCTTCAGGCCCAGGAGACTCACCTAGCAAACAGGGCCCGGGCCAGGGCCAGTCTCATCCTCCAACCACCTGAGAACTCCCTAAAGAAACACAGATCACATCAGCTGTAGGTGTTCACCAGGACAGGTAGAGACAGAGCCAACAGTGTTCGTAACTAAGAATGCCAAGGGCCACTCACCGGGTGGGCTGCTGCTGCATTTTAGGGGTAAAGCCAAGCCCAGCAAGAATGACTGATGCCCTAGAAGTGAGGAAATTAAAGAACCCCGTTGGAACAGGTAACGAAATGGAAAGGTAAAATCTGAAGGAGGGAAGGGGAATTTTAAATACCTGGCAGGTGCCTTGTCGGCCTCAATCTCCTCCAGTTTGGCATATATTTCTGCCAACTGTGCAGCTTCTGAGCCCTCAGCCCTGGAGTGGGAATGGGAGGAAGAGCACTCAGCCTGAATGCAGATAGTCTTGGGGAATGTCCTGCACCCTATGTAGCTGAAAAGCAGGTCACCGACTGCCTTGTTGCCAGGACAGGAATAGAGGATAGGAAGAACCTGCTCAAGACAGTGAGGGCAGTGGGCACTGTGGAAGAACGGGGCTTTACAGCCCCACAGAGCCAAGTTCTAAGCTCTGCTGCTTACTAGGATGGGCATGCAAGTTATGGATTGTGGTAGCATGACAGGCACTCTGTGAAGAACTGTGGCTGCTGGTTATTACCTATTCTGGAGCCTTTACCTGCCAGTGGCAATCTGGGCGCTGAGCTCCCGCTCCCTCCGCAGAAGGTCCTCTCTCACGGTATCACTCTCTAGCACACTCTGAAGGGCAGGGGTGTCATCTCCAGCAACCTCCTGCTCCACGTGCAGCAGGGAAATGTGGGCTGGAACCCGCAGGCTCCGAGTGGCCAACATCTTCAGGAGTGTTGTCTTCCCCAGCCCATTTCGGCCCACCAGTCCATAGCGGCGGCCCCATGCCAGGTTCACATCTGCTCCAGCCAACAGTACCCTGCAGGGGTAGCAGGAAGAAAACAAAGGGTGCTGCTCTAGAAACAGGTATGCAGCAAGTTTAACAACACAAACCTAGTGTTATTTTAAGCCCCATTCCATCTGTCCGAATTCTCCTTTAATTGGAAAAAGAAAAAACGTCACCCCCCACTGCCACTCCCTCACCTATCGCCAAAAGACACATCAAAGTTCTCAATTCGAACATCATAGGATTTGTTCTTGCCAGATGATTCCAACCGACTCTCCTTTCTGCTGCCTGCCTGGCTGGCTGATGCCTCCTCCAAGACTCTTTCAAAGGAAGAAATGGATGGCTTTTAGCACTCCCAGCCACCCTTCCATCCCAACAGAGACTGCTCTATTCTCTTCTCAGCCCTTCTTACTAAACTCACAGAGGGCTGCTGGTCTTGAGTGTGTCCTTCTCTGAGCGCTTCTCCTGCTTTGCCTTCAGTCGAGCCTCAGCCTTCTCTAGCTTCTTTGCATTCACTGTCTGAAGGTCCAAACACAACCATTTCAGCCTAGGTTGTAGCCTCAGAAACAACATCTTAAGTTACCCTGCTCTCAGGGAAAGACTTTATCAGAAATTCCCCAAAAAGATACTCCAGTATTTAAAGACAGTCAATGCTCACCCTCGCTCACCCTCAGCCCCCACCCTTTCTTTCCCATCCTCACCGAGGACTGTTCCCTCTTTAGCAGTCCTGGAAGTTTGGTGCCACAGTCTGTAAGCGATAAGAAAAGCAGTCACCTTCTCCCTGAGGGAAGGGAAACTAACATTTTGAGTAATTAATATGAATGAGACACAGACATAGACATTTAAAGAAAAGCCTTACAATCCCAGAAACAGCTGTCATCCCCCCACTTTTCAACAAAACAAAACCAAAAAACACCTTCCAGATTGACAATAGAGAGACTGAGGCAGATAAGCAACTCCTAAAAGGTCATGCAACTGGTTAGAAAAGTCACAAAATTGGGAAGTAAACCCAAGTCTGTCTAGTTACAAGGCCCATATTCTTCCTACCCTACCTAAGAGTTTGGAGACCTGTCCAATCCTACTCCCTTCATCAATGGCCTCTTTTGCCCTCAGTAAAGACATTAACTAGCTTCTACAACCTTTTCCTGTGGAAAAGGGGTACCAGGAGTCCTGGGCTCCAGGGGACAGCGGGCTGGGTAGGGGGTGAAGGCTGAGACAAGGGCAGAGGGCAGCTAGTTCAATCTTCCCTCACTCTCACCGTAGTTTTCTGTTATCTTTGACAACTGGATGGGGGCGTCTAGTAGCACCTGGCTGTTTCCCTGGGTCTGTGGCTCAGCCCTTGACGGTAGAAACAGAAAGCGCAGAATTAGGAGCTGAATAAAAAGCTCTACAACCATCAGACCTTCTTCCCTTACATCTCGTCTCCTCACCGTCCGCCCTCCTATCACGCCCCCACCCCCCATCCTGCCCCAAGATTCCCCCGCCCTGGCACTTACAGGCGCAGAGTGTTGTACATGCGCTGGCACACAGCCCTGATGCCCGCGTCATCCTTGCTGTCCCCGGACACCTCCTGCAACAGTTCCCCCACTGCTTCCACCAGGTCATCCACAGACTCGAAGTCCGCGCTGCCGCTGTGCAAGACGCCTTAGGCCGGGCGTGGCAGGTCGAGGAAGAGAGCGGGTACGGCAGACATACAAGCAGTTTTAGCCCCCGAACCACGGCCCCAGTCCGGGCTCCAGACCTAACCGGCTCTCGGGACAAGAGGTCACACAGAGGAGAGGCCTAGCAGCGGTCCCCGGCACTGCCCGCCCTTAGTCTTTCCCCTAATGACTTCCATTTCCGATTCCCCAGCGCGTTGATTCGGTTCCGCTCACCCGTCACGTAGTCGAAGACCTGTCCGTCAATTTCAGGGAACTCGCTCCGCAGGATTTCAGCGCAAGTCGCCATGTTCCAGTAGGGCTCCCGTCCGCGCAGGCGCCGTTAGACCTCAGCCAAGACCCGCCTCCGGCCGGTCTCCCAAAAGCTCACCCCTCCTCCCAAAGCGCATGCCTAGTAGTGACGTAAGAAAAGCGCAGAGCCCTCGGAATCCGGTGGACTAGGTGATCTGGGATGGAGGAACCGTGCGCAAGCGCCGCTCAGAGTCTACGCTAGAACTGCTCTCTCTGCGCTTGCGCAACGCCGTTTCCACTGAAAAATTAGCCACATGTGCCGTTCTCGCTGCCTTCTGGGAGGTGGAGCTACGGGAGGCGGCGGGGTAGGGTGCAGGGAAGCTCGCGGTTTATCTGGACTCGAGACACCGATGGTCCGGTGGGAGGGAACCTTCTGACAGACGAGGGGTTGATAATGTACGCGGGCCTCGCCCGAGTCTCTGCGTTCCCCTGAGGCGCGTCTACCGCAGCGCGCCCAGCCGGGTCCATTTTGGAGCCCACCGAGAGGTTTGCTGACTCACTCGTCCCCGAGCTTTCAGAAGTCCCTGCACAGTAATGTACAGCCCACAGTTTTGTTCCGGTCCCCAGGTCCTACGGGCTTCTGGTATCAGCCCGGTGGCCAGCCCGCCCAGGACCAGCACTCCGTTCTCTCACCTGACAGCTCAGCAGTTCTACGCGAATTATTTTCACTCGGTACTAACCTCACCACACGGCACAAGCTCTCTCACCACCAAAGAGCAAGAAAACCAGATCGACAAAAGGCTGTGCAAATTCAATGGTATTTATTCCCTACCTACACCCAAAGCGTACTGCTCTGCATCAGGAAGCCCAGTAAATGACTGTAAAAAGCTACTTCCTCTCACTGATTTCCTCAGAAGTTAAGACTATTTCCCTCAAACGATGCTGCTTTACATTTAATGTGAATATTCTTCCAACCTGGCTCTAAAATTTTCACCTAAGATCCATCATCCTTTGCCATCCTGCAAATAGCAGGATCAGTCCTGCTATTTGAAGTTTAAAAGTTAAGCTCCTAGAGCTAACAACCATTTTATAGGCAATAGAGGGAAAGAGGAATTCTGGGGGGGGACGGGGACGGGACTACAAACTATGCTTTCTTCAACAACACTGCAAGAGCTGACAGAGAACCTGTGGTTTATATGATTTAAAAAGCATTCACTGACCACAATGTACCTTGTTTAGATCCTGATGCAAGTTGCAAAAAAAAAAAAAAAATACCACAGGACTCTTGGATTTTGAACACAGATCATGTTTATAAGAAACTGGCCATGAGTTGGTAACTTAAGTTGAATGAGGGTTCATTACATATATCTTGTTATTTCTCTTTATATTTGAAATTTTCTCTAATAGATTTAAAATGGCTGAAACCAAACAAGGGAAAACTGGTGAGGGCAGGTCTGCTCTTTTATCTGCCCCAATACACCAGCAGGTTATGGAATACTCCTCTTAAGGACTAGCTTATCACAAGATTCTCTGCAGAGGGGAAGTTACAGCAAGGAGGAGAATCCCTTTTGCCAGCCACTCACCACTGTTTGGGAAGCCTGGGTAATTGCGAAAAGGACAGAACTGAGGTCAGTTTCTCAAGATGGTGGGAAAAAACAAATGTAAACCTTGCTTAATCTCTGCTAATTAGAAAATACCTGTCTAAAGCTGGAGGTCAACTAGGGAAAGAATCTCTACCCTCAGGGAACTAGGACCAGGTGGAGCTGCTTGCCCTTGAGGTTGTGTTCTGAGAAAGGAGGCCTGGGGCTGACACCAGTCAGGATAAGGGCTTGGATCACGTCAAGGGGGCCCAGAACCTTAAGAGAGCTCAGAATATAAAATTCTACTCAACTCACAGTATGCGGTGTTAAGATTTGGGAAGAGCAATCCCATCAGTTCCCCTCCCCGTGTAGCTCCGGCACCACCAACACTTAGCATCTCCGCTCTACAGAGTTTATTGGGTTTATAACTGGACAAAGTCACACGTGTACAAAATGAAGCTCACACTATCCCAAAGCAGAGTAGGGACTGAGGGCTGGGAATCCATTACTGGCCTTTGGGGGAGCTCCGAGGTGAGGGGCAGCCAACCCTCCCACTCCAGAGAGATGTGGCCACAGGGGAGGGGAGGAGAGGGAGCCCACCTGGCTTTGGTCACAGAACACAGAGCCTGGCATTGGGCCAGGGCACACAGATGGATGGTGGAGTAGGAGCCCCAGAAACCACCCTGCCCAGGGAGCCCAGGGACTGCTCCACCAGTCCCGCTCACGATGTGGTTGGTCCAGACCTAGACTCAGGGGCTGGTGCAAAGGGAAGGCAGCAAAGCAGGAGGGAGGAGACGCTGACGTGTGGTGGCCCGGGGGGCACCCAGATCTGTGGAAGAAGGTGGGTGGGGAGGCAGGCTAGCTGCTACTAGGCAGCTAGCAGCGGGTCTCATAAATGCCACTGCGGCCAATGTAGCGCACCCATTTGATGACATCATGGTCGCTGTAGTTCAGCTTCGGTTCAAACACCTTCAAGTAACGCACCTTGAGACCAGAGGGGGCGAATGGCACCTGGGCAAGGGATAGCTTCAGTTAGGAATTTGGTCTTCCTCTCACAGCTGCTCTCTGGGAAGTTCTGTAGCTCTGCCCTACTTCATCTCTCTCTACTACAGGTGTTTGAATGATCGGAGTCCTGAAAGAAGCTAGGGGAAGCTTAAGAAGGATCTTAAAAGGTTACTAAAGAAGAAAGCATATCCAAGCGTAACTAACAATCACTTGGGTTGGAAATCAGGCCCTGCCTGTGGTAACTCGAATCAATTCCTTTAATCAGCAGGAGGCAGCAACCAAAGACCCACCTTAGAACACACTTATTCTGCCTCAATATTATGGGCTTAAAAAATAAGGTGGAGAAAATTATATGTCTAACATGTGCAAAGCAATGCCAGACCAGTCTCCTGTGTGTAAATAAACTTTGGGTCTTATCTGGTAGTCAAACAATCTAAAATTTTCCAAAAAACTGTTTTATGACAAACTTTACAAGTCACAGATTTTTTTTTTTGTCAGTGTGAGTAGAAATTTCTAGTAAGAGGCCTGAAGGGGGAGGAAATGGGTCTTTGAATTATAAAAGTCACTTTCCCCTCTCTGGGTCTCATCTGCAGGTCGCAAGGTGCAGAAGGTGACCTGGACGATCCTAAGATCTTTATTAGCATACCCTCTGCAGTGGCTCTAGGCTCCCCCCTTGCCATACCTCAAAGTTCATGGAAATGGGAGGTCGAGCCCATTTCTTCTTGTCATTGGTGGGCAGAAGCTCAATCTCTGCGCTGATCTGTGATTCCTTCATGCCTGCCATACGCTTGATCCTAGGAACAGAGGGGCAATGAGCAGCAAGTGCCCCTGATAGCTTGGAGGAGTTTCAAGGTGGACGGTGTCCTTTCTGGAGGGGTGGGGGGAATGGAACAGAGGAACTTGTGGGAAGTGCTAGGACAGGAAATGTGGTAAGGGCCCTGGCAATCACCTGCTATGGAATCTTGGATCTGCTATTCCTTTAGCACTGTGGGCTGCAATTTCAGCCTAAACACACAAGCATGCTATCCCTTGCTATTTCACAGAGATGTTACAAGGGCAAATAGGGAAATGTTGAGGCATTTTGATAACTAAATGCACGCATGCACCCAAGTGCAGGCATGTGCATACTCACACAGAGGTATATGGATGACAGCATAAGCAGAGGCTCCTGGAGAAGCAGACAGGCACCCCCCCATCCTTGCAACACACACACCACTCACACTCAAGAGGATGAAGGTAAGACTTAAGGGAGTACACCAAAGCATCTTAAGCCCTGCAGTGACCTTGTGAAGGAGACTCACTTCCACACGATGGCGTTCTCGCTGGCCTTGTATTTGGCCTTCCCCTTCATGCAGATCACCTGTACCCCGCTTGTGTTCAGTGGGGTTGGGATCCTCACCTAGAAGTGATATACCTGTCAGAGAGCTCTGTCAAGCCCCGACATCAGCTGCCTTTATCTGGAGACAGTGTTTCCTCCTCCCCAAGTCCCTTGTTCTCACCTCAATCTTCTGAGCCAGTAATGAGGGCTTGAAATTGGACTTGATAACCACCTTGACCTCCAGCTTGGTGCGTCCCACTTCCCGCACTAGCGGGATCACCCGGAAAGGAAGGATGATGTCCTTGGTGGTGCGATACCTTTAGGGGTGGGGAGTAAGGTTGGCACAGCAGAGCCTGTCCTCCTCCCTCTCCCCACTCTCTGTCAGCAGCATTCCCTGCCTCCTCACACCCCAATGGTACCTCATGAGCTCAAACTCTCCATCTGGTGGGATGAAGCTAATGCTGCGTTCAGAGTCAAACTTGCTGAGTCGCACACACTGGTGGAAGGTACAGTCATCGATGGCAATTGATTGCTTCCCACTGTGAGCAGGGGCAGAAGGTCTCCTCGTTGGTACAGGAGAGTGGCAAGAGAGAGTTGGGCTGGGAATCTATCCCACCCCCAAAGGCTGCCACATCCTGAGTGAAGCTTGCACTACAGACTGTGGAAGGCTACCAGAATATAGCTTTTTGACTCAGGGGTCCCTGCTGCCAATTTAGGGATGAGTGGGAGCTTTGCAAATTCACCGTTTCTGGAGAATTCCGCTGCTTGGGACCCAGAGGTTTTAGGCACACTGGCCAGAAGCCATCAGTATGTTATAGAAAAATCTTAGTTCTGGGGAATCAAACAAAGGGGACTACTCTTTAAGTATGATGACTACAATCCCCTCATCTCTCTTAAGCACAGATGTCAAGAGCTTGGAAAAATGGTATCTAGAAAGGAACCTGTGATTCACCAGACCCTGCTCAGCCCTTCGAGGTCCACCCTCTCCCACCAGCAACCCTGCCCCAGGCACCTTTTACTTGTTTCATCAGCTGTGCCTTTGCCCTGTTTCTCAATGACAATCTTGTCATTCATCCCAAACTTGCACTCGGGCATGCCACTCAGGTAGCTCTTCATCACCACCCGGCCTGACACATGGGCACTCAGCACCTGCCCTGGTGATAGATAAATGGGAACATCTGAGTCAGGATGAGGATCCTGCCCTGGTCCTGCCCCTCCAGCTTCATCTCGAGAGGGCTCTCACCCTGTGGGGACATGAGAAGGTTCACACTCTCTAGCACATCCAAGAAGAGCTCATTCCGGCGATACTTGATGCCCTCCCGCCGCCAGCCAATCTGCCCGGTCACCTGGCTGGTGATCTGGGACTGCTCTTCTTTTGTCTACACGGGGGACAGAGACAACATAATGACTTCATTCCTCTCTACCTTCAATCATCCTGTTTCTATCACCACTCTACCCTCATTCCCCCTGCCTTCTGGTCCCCACCCTGTAACTCATCTTCCCCATAAGCTCCATGCTGCAGGGCCTGAAGAAAACTGGAACAAAGCTGTAAAGATGGAAGCTAAGGGAACAGCTTACCTGATGCTGGAGGCCAAAGGGCCAATGTGATGCCCACAGGAAGCAGTAGGGGAGCACAGACGGGAAGAGGCAGGCAGAAAAGAAGGAGAAGGCAGCTATAAGGCCTGGATCCTAGAGGAGGGCCCACACTCTCTCCTCCTGAGGAACACCAGGCCTCCAGAGCAGCCCACACCCTCCCTTCCCTCAGTGCAGAAGGAAACTGCTTGAACTATATTCCCAGAAACAGAGATGCTGAGTTGGCTGCTCCTCGGGTGGAGGGCCACACACAGCAAAATAGGCCTGCAATCATGGCAGAGGGCTCAGGCCAGCACTTCCTGTCAGAGGTGGTGCTTGAGTCAGCCGGGACAGAGCTCAGGGGGCTTAAGGAGGATGGGCCCCACCCTGGCTGTGGCTGTACAACTGAGTACCTGGCTCTTGATACCCTGCTGAGTGATGAAGGTTTTCAGTGCTCCTGTCTCTGAATTCTGTGGATAGCCAAAGTCCAGGATCTCTGCAAAAGGAAGGGATCCATCAGCCCCTGGAAAAAGCTGAAGGTTTCTTTAGTCTAATCCCTCCCCTGGCCTGGACATAGCTGGCCAGGACAGCTCCAGAAGAGTGTGGGATCATCTACAGCACTGTCCTCTTGCTTTGTAGCATTTACTCCGGGATTTGTGCTTCATAAGAAAACATAATTAAATGTCAGTTTTTTTCACAGAGAAAATCAGCAGAAGACTCTTATGGCCAGTGAATGAGAGATCAGGAAGTGCTGAGTCCTTAGAAAACAGACAGACATTGGGAAGGTGGAAAGACTCTGTTCCCTTAAATCATACCCTACAGAGGAAGAGAGATAATGTAACCCTAGAAGCTGGTAGTAGCTCACCCTCCTCCAGGCTCTGAGGCAGCTATTGAGATAGAAAGCTGGAAGGACAGTCAGGGAACTAAGGCCCAAACCACAACGGTGAAAGGGAAATGTGCTTAACTGTAGGAGGCCCAGCTACCAAGCCCCACAGTTAGGTTCTTATCCCCCTGAAAGATGTTTTTGTCCTCTGCCCCCTCTCCCACCTCTACTTGCTGGCCTTCAGGGCTCAAAAGACCAGTCAGAAAAGTTCAGAAGGCACTGGAGGGAACCTCACACCTGCTCCTACCTCCAGGCCAGGCCCCATCAGGTTCAGCCCCACCCTAGGCCCACCGCCCTGCCAGCCTCACCATCCAGTAGCTCATATATGAGCACAAAATTGTTCTTGATGTTCTCCTCGCTGATCTTGCCAAAGTAGGCAGCCATTACGTCACACATCTTATAGAGGAATTCGAAGACCATGGCAGCATTGACATTCTGCTTGGTGACAGCTGCCAACCAGATGTTGGACCGCTTAACATGGAAGAAACTGGTGCGAGCGATGTTGGTGACAGGGCTGCGCACCTGCTGCCGGGCGTGGATAACATTGACCCGAAAGGCATCCACTGCGTTCCTCCTGAGGGAAAAGGGTACACAGGGGCTGCTCAGCACCCAGGCAAACCTCACTCCACAGGGATCAACCACAGCTGCTAACAACTCCCCCCTCCCTACTCCCCCCTTCACTGCTTAAGTCTGGCATGTACTCTGAAGCCAACTGCCTAAACCACTGGGGCAGTTCCCTGTGACTCCCAGCAGAGGCACAAGGGTAGGGTCAGAGCTGGGCTAGTGTCTGAAGGCCATCAGAGAAAGGGAAGTCAAGTGGCAATGACAGGAGGATAGATGTAGCGTTAATAAAGTGAAATCCATCAGGCTTAAGGAGGTATGCTCCTAACTCCCAGGCTTGGCCCCAATTTCCCAGCTGCAACCTCTCTAGCTTCTCAGTAAGCTCCAGGCCCAAATGAAAGAGAGACTCTGCTTCTTTCCCAGTCTTCCCACTTGTGATTCCACCGGTTAGACAAAGTCAGTATGACTTCAGAGAAGGCTCTGATCTACCGAGGAGAAAGGACCGAGGGGCCATGGAGCTGGGCCATTCATTCCTGTCCAGGATCCAATTCCAGGGCATGTTTGGGGAATGAAAACAGATGAAGAAAACAATGATGGGGGGCAGGGCCCCCCACCCACCTGTGCCTGGGCGGCAGCTTGATAGGCTGCTTACCTATTGCTACGGCAGCCAATGAGATGGGATGAGAGAAATGACGCCAGCAAGAAAAGGAGAGTGACAGCAACGAGAGAGAGGATTAGACACACAACACACTGGGGGTGGGCAGCACACACCATGAGGTGGAAGCAGACAAGCAACAGGCAAGGGGTGGACAGCATAGCAAGGCATGCAAGACAGTATGTGCCCTAGCTTAAGCAGGTCCATCCATGGCAGGAGGGGGGTGCCTATGGGTACAGCCAGCCAGGTTCAGGCAAGCCAGGCATCGCCACAACTCTAGCTCATGCCCCACCACCAGTCAGTGGACAAACAGCCACAAAGGCCAGGCCAGCCCACTAGCCAGGGAGCTGGGAGGCAAGGAGCTAAGGCTCTGTAGCAGGCCCATTCTGTAACTCTCTATCCTAAGCTCTTAGAGGAAGAAAAACAGGGCAGCGGGAACCAGAGAAGCCTAATCTCATTAGAGTTGCTGAGGCTAGGACAAGTGCCCTCACTCAGGAAAGAACAGTGGCGTGCAGGGTGAGGCAGAATGAGAAGGCAGGCTGTGCTTCCTCGTTAAGGTCTGAGGGACCCAGAACAAGAAGCTATTCCACATCTACTCTGATAGGCCAGAAAGGGCCACATGGCTTCCCTGCCTTTCCTTCAGTGACCCAGAGAGTGCTCCAGGCTTGCTCACAACCTCTCTTCCAGGGGTAGCCCAGAGGAACTGAAAATGGCTGAGTCAGCAGCCTGCCTCCTCCTGAGAAAGGGAGTGGGAGAGGATTTGGCAGCCTGGAGAGGCTTTCAAGAGAATCCAGTGAAGGCTCTCAACAAGAGAATGGCTTTTAAGAGCAATACTTAGATGGCCTAGTACCTCTAGCCTGGCCACTAACTCCATCCCCTGGAGAAATATCTCCCCCTTCCTCAAAGGAGGAATCAATCTGCCAGGGCAAAAGCACTCAACTCGAGCAACTAGGTCTGTCACTAAGGAAAGGAGAAGGCAGGAAGGGCAAAAGTTCCTAAGACTGCAGGGGCCACACTATTCCACAGGTCCTGCCTATCAGGCAGTAACTGTCTATCAGGCCAATACCACCAGACCTAATGGGAACCAGGTTGTATTAGCTGAGCTTCTAGGATGCAGCAAGGGAAGGGGGTGGCCCAAGTCAAGTCTCTGGTAGCAACAGACCTGGTCCTGCATGCTGGGGAGGAAGGATAAGGGGTGGGGGCACAGCTGGCTCAGCCAGGGGACTCACCCGATGTCATCTCGGTAGACCCGGGAGATTAGCACCTCCCCCTTGTGATTATAGATGAATAAGCCTCCTATCATGGCGGCAGCTCAGTCTCCAAGGCCCATCGCTCTGAGAACAGACCTAGGACAGGCGGAGGCAGGGTAAGGGAAGTCCTCAGAACCTCTGCCAACATCCCCAGTTGGGGCTGTGCAGGTCACTGGCTCGGCTTTTTTTCCTGACTCAACCCTCCAGAAGTGACCCTGCAGTCCTCCCAGGCATGCCCCTCCCCTTAGCCAGACTCCAGTTCCTGTTTATCTCACACTGGAAAGGAGAAAGAAATGGAGAAGGACTTGGGCCCAGGATTCTAAGGCCATTTTGACCCTCCCTTTTCTGGGGCTGAGCCCAGAAAGCCGCCCCCTCCCCCTCTTCACAGTGCTGAACTCAGCAAGGATCCTTTTTGGCCCCTTCCTGTGCAGACTCTCACTCAGACTGTAGCCGGTGAGTCACCATGAAGGCCTGCCTGCGGCTGCAGGAATGGCGGTAGGAATTACCTCCACTTGGTTCAGGCCTGGGGCCCTCAGGCACAGCTTTAGGAAGACCGGGTCTCTCAGGCTCCACTGCCCTTCTGAGAAGGCAGTAGGGCCTGACCTGTGGCTCTCTAATTCACAGAAATCTAAACATTCCAGGAAAGGGTGTGCAGGGTGTGGGGAGGAGAGAAAGGGAGGCCTTAGGCCCTGACACGGACCCAGAAGTGTGGTTCCAACCAATCCCAGGCAGTCAGATAAGCAGGCAAAAGAGCAGAGAGAAAGGCCCCAGCCCTGGCAGACTACACTTTAATGACCCAAGCTCTTATTAGTTAGTTTTAACTATCTCCCTTTTAAAAAGGGAGGCTCCCTCTCAGCTCCCAAATGCAATAAAAATAAGGGGGTGGGAATATAGGTTCATAAAACAATGAGATCGATCTGGCTGAAATTCTATGATTCCAGACCCCATGACATAACTGATTTCTGGCCTGAGTACCTATAAGCAAGGGGCAGAATATATGAATTATCCAAATTATCTGGGTCAAACTAATTTAGACTGTTTGCAAGGAGAAAAAGGGTTAATTTAGTTCTAGATTTCCTGAATTAGCTCTGGTATTAATTTTCACAGGGTGGAGGGAGTTTAGCAGAGTTTTCTAGACTGGAAAATAAAGCGGATTACTGCGGCCACCAGGGTCTCCCAAACTCAGTGAGAGGTCTCTCAAGGTGGTGGTGGACACATTCCATCCCTCAGTCCAAAGAGGCTGGGAGAAGAAATGCAAAATGGAGTTTAGAGCCCTGGGCAAAGACGCAAGTTCACACAGTGGTAGGGGCCTTAGAGCACCAGGGCAGCCGAGGTGGGGCCCAGGACAGGAATGGAATAATGAGTTAAGGGGAAAGAAAGACAGGCAGAAACAGCCAGGCAGTCTACTCAGGTGAGCCTGGAGCAGCAAAAGGGATGGTGGGGGCATCTGGGGGAAGAAGTTTCCAAGTGTGGCAAAGGTCAAGGCTCTGAAGAAGAAAAACAGCAGTGAGAGACTGACAGTAGTGAATAATGGAAAGCTGGGGCGACAGAACCTGCTTTGGAGTTCAAGTGCAGAGGCATGAGGGGCTGATGGGTTTTTCGGCCGGGGGAGGAAGACATCGCGGAAAAAAATATGGCTCCACGGGGGTGCGGGGGCTGTCACAGGTCTGAGAAAAAAGAGCCGCGGGGTGTCACTCAACTGGGGGGAGGGGGTGCCGCAGGGTGGGAGACTTGTCACAGTCCAAGAAGAAGCCCACAAGGGGGTGTCACTGTCCTAGGAGATGGGGGAATTGTCCTGGCGTTGAGAGGAGGCGCCAAGGGGCAGGGAGGTTGTCACGATCCCGGGGAGGGGGTCGCCGCGCGGAGTCCCGCTCTGGAAGGATTCCAGTAAGTATCCCCCTCACGGGAGGCTCCGGACGGGTCAGGTGGAGGGCGCCGCTCCCACCCTGTCCTGCAACCGCGCCCCAGGCGCCCCCGCCCAGCCGTCAGCTCCCTCCCGATCTGAAGGCTGAGGCCACTCCCGGGTGTGGGCAGCTTTCCGCGTAGCGTAGTGCAGGGAAGGGCAACGCTGGGCAGCGGGGTAGGCATCCTCCCTTACCCTTGGCCAGATCCCCAGCTCACCTGGTGTCCGTGGCCCCCTTCTCAGCCTGCCCGGCCACTCTCCAGATCCCAAGATGTCCGCCCGCCCCCTGCTCGCCTGCCCGCTGCCTCGGCTTTCACTGCAGTGCCGCGGCCCCGCCCCAACCACAGTTGCGCTTGCGCGTCGGAAGACCGTGCGGACTACAAATCCCGTCAAAGCTCTCCTCCTTCTTGCTTACAATTTTAAGCTTCCTAGGTTTAACAAAACTACAACGACCGACTGCCTTCGGCGGGGTAGGAGTGCCTTGGGGAGGGATAGGAGAGGCCTTATTCAGCCCTACACGAAATACACATCCCATCATACGCTGCTGCACTCCCTTCATTTTCCCCACTGAGCATTCTGGGAATTGTAGTCTGGAATCCCTCCTGTTCCTATTTCAGTGTTTATGGAGAGCCTCTGAGGATTAATGCCATTTGTTGAAGCCCATCTGTTATGCCTCAGATTGCTGTAGGCCTTTTCTGTCTCCGGAGTCCGAGGACTGGCTGTGTTCAATACACACACACACACACACACACACACACACACACACACACACACACACACACGACTTGGCGGAAGTATTTGTCTGAATTCACTGCTTTCTAACACCACCTCTGATTCTCCCAAGATTCTTTCATCAAATATTTGTACTAGACTTGAGCCTTTTCCCAGGGATCAAGACCCAAGGAAAAGGGTAGGGAGCGAGGAGGCAAATACTTGTAAGAAACTAGCCAAAGCTTTTCAAGAATGTTTGTTCTATCCCAGCTATGCACACCTATGTGACCCCTCAAGGCCAGGACCTGTGTGCTTTCTAGTGACCGACATATATGTTGCTTAAAAAAACGTTGGCAAGTTTAATTTAATTGGACATGGAATTTGAAATGCCCTCTCTGAAGAGTTAATCCTCACATCCAAGCTGAGAAGAAGAGACAGAGCCAACCCTCAAAAAGGAAAGGACTTCTTGGCTTTCGCAGGACCTAAATAAAATCTGTTAGCTCTTCTCAACAGGGAGAGATACCCTGCTGCCTTCCCTGTAGCTGAGCCTATTATGGGAAGAAGGGCAAAAAAGGGCAAACCTGGTTGCAAACCCTATTATCCTTAGCATTGTCCTGCTAGAAGTCAGGATGTGGCAGGATGAAGATCTAGCCTCCCTCAAACCGTGGTCACAGTCTGAACCTCTTAAATGATCAAATATGGGCATTTCTAACTCTTGAACCAGCACTCAAGTCTTCACTGCTACCTTTCCAAAAGCTCTATCTTCAATACATGCCCTACCAATTTAGAGTAAATAATAATAATAATAATAATAATAATAATAATAGCTACCATTTATTGAGCACCTATTCTACTATGTGCCAGGCACTGTGCTAGGCACTTTTCGTACAATATCTAATTTAAATCCTCACAACAACCCTGTGAGGTAGGTATTATTATCGTCATTTTACATGAGGGAATTGAGGCTCAGAGAGATTAAATAACTCTCTTATCATGAAACCAAAAAGTAGTAGAGCTGGGATTCAAACCCAGAACAATCTGACTCCAAATCCCATGCTCCTGTGAATTAGAGTAGAGGCAGAGGGGAAAGGAAGGACCATATTCAAGAAAGATTGCTGGGGTGTAATGGATATGATATGCTGACTAGAAAGATGGGAGAAGAATTTAAGCCCATAACTGTTCCTAGCTGGTTAGCCTACATACAGTGTGATGAAGATAACCAGGATTGGAATTCAGGAGGAACACACTTGATGGGGGAATGAGTTGAGTCCATATGGATATGTCCATGGTGATGTCCAGTGGGTGATGATACAGATCCAAAATTTGGAGGGAAGTTGGGGCTGAAGATACATATTTTAGAATCACCGGCATATCAATGGCAATTGAGGACATCAGTATAGGTGACACCATTTGGCGAGTAAATATAGAGGAAAGAGAAGTGAACCAAAGAACACAAGGAGCACCAATATTGAAGGCAGGAGCAATACTGAAGGAATTCTCAAGGGAGTTGAACATGGCAGAGTCAGAAAAGTTAAAGAAGCATAGGAGGCAGCCCTATAGTGGTGGCTACAGAAAGCCATGGCCTGGGCTCCTGGAAGGCAGGCAAGACTGAGTCACACTTCCAGCACAGCCCTTATGCACCAAAAACTCCAGAAGTATTTGTTAAAATGTCCCTACCCTGGTTTGCCCCAAAGCCTGGAGCTTAAGACTTAGTTGTACTCTTGACACCTCAGTCCTAAAAGTATGGAAGCTTAGGTGAGCCAGGAGAATTTATAGAAGAGGCTTAAAGAGATCATGATTTGTTTAAACTGTAGAATAAGGTAAAAAATAAAACCCGGCATTTTAGAGGTCCCAGAAGACCCCCTGCCCAACCTTTCTCTGGGGTATCATGGTTATTGTGAAATAAGGGTGTTGGGGTAGGAAGTGGGGGTGAGAACAGCCTGTCGGTTGTTTACGGAGTCCTCTGCTGAGCCTGACCTGAGATCCAGCTTATGGGCTTTATCCAGGTAGGAAGATGATGGGGACATGTGTGGATGGTTTGGGGAGAGGGAAGTCAGGGGACCAGCCCCACAACTTTGGAGAGAAGGTCCAGCCCTCTGAGCAGGGACCAGCCCTGAGGCTTAAGTGAACTTGCATAGACACGTGTATGTGTGTGTGTTTGTGTATGTATGTGTGCGTGTGAGAGAGAAGGAGAGAGGGCGAGAGAGAGAGGGAGAGAGGGAGAGAGGGAGAGTGGGATGGGCACTCTGTGGAAAGGGGAACAGTCTCTCATACATGGGTGAGAGGCTGGAACCCTCCAACAAAGCCTAGTGACTCAACATGTTGAAGTGTGGGTTTGGGGGCTGAACATCCTTGGGAAGCCCTGAGGGGCTGCTGAAGCAGGGTTCCTGGTCTCCTCGGAGGCTGGGCCTCCCCTTGATGGGGGCTCACAGAAAGTCAAACAGCCCGAAATTCTTGGCTGCTCCAGGCCCAGGAAAAATTGAGGGAAGAAAAAAGAAAGAAAAGAAATGTTTCAGGCCCAGAGGTGAGATGAGCCTGCTGGTTAGTAGGGTTAGGGGTCGGAAGGAACCAGCACACAGGGCAGGCATGGGGGTGTGGATGTAGGGGAAGAACAGATATGCTTCCTGAAAGCCACTAGCAGCTCAGGCAACTAAGGGGGTCCTTTGGGCCTCTAGTGAAGGCCAGCACAGGCGGGGATCGTGTGGATGGTTATTATAAGTGACTATAGCTCTAGGGTGCAGGACTGGGGCAGCGATGGGGGTGCGGTGGGCAGTTAGGAAGAGGAATAAATGGAGCAAATATTTTTTGGTGTCAGTATTGTGGGGGAAAAGTCAAGAGATTGGCACACATGCTTGAGGAGATGCAGTTAATAGAGGGCTGATGTAGCTGACTGAACAGTGCAAGGTTGCTGAGGGGGAAAAGGCGGGGAGAAGGGGGTGAGCAGGGCCTCAAGGGCACCACTGGGGTAACTCCTGAAGTGTTTGTGGGGAATAAGGAGCAGCACCAGCAAGTCAGGTCCCAGTGACACGAAGGATCCTGGCAAGTCCTACGCAGCAGTTAGTGAGCAGAGGGACAAGCTGGGGCTGATGGCAGGTTAGGGGCCGCAGTGGCGATCGGTGGGTGCACCCCGCCCTCGCTGCGCCCAGCGAGCAGTTAGCGCGCCTGAATTTAGTTCAATTTATTTCCCTTTCAGGTACCAGACAAAGTAAAAAAGACGGACGGATGGAGAGAGGGACGCAACCGCCCAGGGGTGGGAGTGGGATGGACGTGGGGGAGGGGTCCTGTTCACATCACATCCACAAAGAACTCACTGGGGTTTCCCATGGCCATGCGGAAGGACTGTCTGCTGGCTGTCAGTTCGGGGGGCACGGAGGCCAGGTCGCGACCCGGAGGGGCTCCTGGGGGCCCCATGGCCGCGGGCGGAGGGGGCATCATCAGCATGGGGGGACCGTAGAGAGGGGGCACGCCAGGGGGGCCGTAGCTTGGATGCGTGTGGTGACTGCGCAGGCTGCTGGCCATTGAGTGGTGGCTGCGGTGGCTATGCTCGCTGGCGGCAGGACCTGAGCGCTCGCTGGGCGCCCGCTCCCGCGGCCCCCGCAGGCTGCTGCGGGTTGTGTGGTCCGACTCGCTGCCGCTGCCGCCAGACTTTGAGTCCCCCGCCTTCGGGTCCTTCTCCTTCCGTCGGTCACTGCCGCTACGGTTGGAGCCACTGCTCCGGCTGCCTGTAGGGGACAGGCAGGGACAGGATGGGGGATGCTCAGATCTTGCAGAAGCTTGGGGCTCACCTGTGCACCCCCCACCCCCAAGCCCCCTGCCTTACCTTCACTGTGCTGACTGCTGGCGCTGCCCCCACCATAGCTGTACCCCAGCTCTGGGAAGCCTGGGTGAGGGTTGTAGGGGTGCGGGGGCGGCGGGTACTGGTAAGGGAAAGCCATGGGCCAAGGGGCTGCCCCTGGGTGTGGCAAAGGGGCTAGCGTGTCCTGGTCAGAGGCACCGCTGGAGCCATCGTGATCATGGAGGGACAGGTTGGCCATGTCTGCAGAGGGGAGGGGAGGGCCAGATGAGCTGGGTCATGCCCCTAGGTCAGGAGAGAAAGGTCCCCCAGTCTAGGTAGGGTGGGTACATTTGTGATGACACCAACAGCAGTGGTAGTTTGTCCCCCAAATAAGAGGAGGCACAGGTCAGAGATCTCTCACTTCTTCACACCCCCTCTGCCACCCACCTGAGATGGTGGAGAGGGAGACCCTATGGACACAGCCCCAAGGAAAACCCTCCTCAGGAGGGCCCTGAGTCACCACTTCAGATGCTCAGTGCCAAATCCTTATGCTCAACTCCCAGTCTCAGGGAGGCCCCCTTCCAAGCGTTTGACAGTTTCTCCTCCTTCCTTAGTGGGCCACAAGGAGCATAACTTTTAATTGGTAATTTTCTCCTTTGTTCACTTAGACGGTAAAGGTAGGGGAATGTGGGAAGCTGAAATACCAGACAGGTATTGCATACCTGCGATTCATTAGGCACAATACAAAGCACTTCACCTCATGCAAATGTTATCACATTTTTTCCAGATGAGGAAAGTGAAGTCCAGGGAGGTTAAATGACTGGCCTGAGGTCAATCCAAATTGTAGCCAGAGCAGAAGCTAAGAGTTGCTTCCTTTCTTCTTACCTTTCCAGATGAGTCATTAGTAAGGAGTAGGGAACAGTTTGGGGAAATTTAGGTGAAATTTTGCCCTCTCCTTTCACCTAGGACTAAAAAAAAGTACCCATTATAGGCCAGAAAGAACATAGGCCTTTCAGATTCTCCCTATACAAAAGCCCTTGGCCCAGATAAATTTTCTGGTGCTGCTAGAGAAGGTGGGAAGGGCTCAGAAAGAGAACAACTTAGGTGCCTCCTCTGCGCCCTCCACTCTGTTCCCAGGGAGGCCTCATCCTTCACAGCACTCATCTCAATGTATTAATGTGACCTGGTCAGGAGAGGGGGATCTGAGGGGGCTGAGGCAGTCTGTGGAGTCTACCAGCTAAGCCATCGACCTGTTAAGGCCTGCAGCTAGCACGGGGCTGGGGGTGGGGGTTGGTGAGAAGCAAGGGCCTGCCTTGGCTCATGCCCCAAGAGCTGGTGACTGTTTCAGCCTCCAGGTTGTTGTCCTGAGGGGAGTTAACTATGGACTCCTGGGGCTGGCTACCCAGGTCACCAACTCTTTCCTTTGAGTCTGCCACATTCCCAGCTGAGGAGACCTTGGCCAGTGAGAAGAAAAAGACCTCTGTTAGCATATCCCTGAACTGGGCCTCTGGGGGCCTTGGCCCAGGGTAGAAAGAAGACCCAGGAGGCCCAGGGATAGAACAACATCTCTTGAGCAAAAACCACAACTGTCTTGAGAAGCTTTAGGTGTCCCTAGATGTTTGGGGCTAGGCCTCACTTCTGCTAATGATGGTAATAATAACCATATAGAATTGAGTCTAAAAAGCCATTAATTTTAAGGTGTATCCCAACTTTAGAGATATTGCAATGTGAAAAAAATGTTCACCTTAGAATCAATTAAATATATGAAAAATGGAGAACTTTTTTTAGAGCACTTACAGTCGGACAAACATGGTGCTAAAAGCATTATACACATTGTCTTAACCTCAAAACAGCTCTAAAATAGGTTCTACTATTACCTCCAAATTACAGATCAAGGAATTGAGACAATGAGAGGCAGTGTCACTTACTCATGTTTACATAGTCAGGGCGGAGTTAGGATTTGAATTCAGAGCTATCCAACTCTAAAACCCTATGCGTCCACCACAGACTTGTGCTCTGCAGCAACAGCCTTTCTAACCCTAGAACCTAATCTGAAGCATTTTAAAAGTTAGCTTTTGGGGGCACCCGGGTGTCTCAGTCAGTTAAACATCTGACTCTCGGCTTCAGCTCAGGTCATGATCTTGCATGTTTGAGCCCCACATAGGGCTCTGCGCTGATAGTGCGGAGCCTGCTTGGGATTTTCTCTCTCCCTCTCTCTCTGCCCCTCCCCTACTTGTTCTCTCTCACTCTCTCCCAAAAGAAATAAATAAACTTAAAAAAAAACAAAAATAAAAAACAACACACAAAGGTTAGCTTTTAGACTCCAGCCAGCAAGCACCCTTGGCTGACAAAAGGCTCCCTGAGGCAGAGGTGGCTGCTGGGAATGCTCCAAGTCCTGAAATGTCCTGTTTTGAGAACTCCCCTTCCTTCCCAAAGTGTGTCTATGTGCTCAGGAGGAGAAGGGGGGGTGGGGGGGAGTTCCCTGAGACCTCTCCTCCTTAAAACCCTCACTGGCTTTGCACTCTCTCAGGATCAAGTCCAAACTGCTCAGAGTCCTCTACAAGCTGGCCCTGACAGCTTTTCCAGTTTTGTCCCAAGGTCCAGCCTAGCCTCAAGGGTATGAGGAGGCTGGGGATGTGGGGCCTCAGGCCAGCCCTAGGTCTTGCCCTGGTGGAACCTGCTTGATGCTTAGAGGCTGATCAGGGGCCAACAGGAGGATCTGCATTTGACTTTGCTAAGACAATGTTTCTGCAATACCACACACCTAGGTAGCCCCAGATGGTGGTAAGAATGAGGACTCTGGAGCCAGAAAGACCTGGACCCCCAAGGCCTAACTCTGCTTCTGGCTGTGAGAATGGGTGGACTATCTAACATCTCTAAGTCTCGGTTTCCTCAGCTAAAATAGGGATAGTGATCCACCTCACCCAAGGGTGAGGAGGTGGAGGTTGTGAGGACTGAGAGTGATATGCTGCTTAGAAACAACCAGCATGGTGCCAGAAACACATCAGGCACTTAGAAAATGCCAGCCCCAAGACGGGGATGCAGAGAAGGTGAAAAGGCCTGACTTGGCTCTGCTTCTACTAGAGAGGGAGGCCTGTGTCAGGCCTTGAGTTGGGCCCCCAGCTCAGCTGCCTGCTCACGCTTTGTGTGGGTTCCCTGGAGTCTGCTGCCACATTCCTGGGCACCTCCCCACTCCCAGCCAGGAGACAGAGCAAGGAGGTGGGGGAGGCACATACTGCCACAGAGGTCACCGAAGATGTAGTAGCACTGCTCGGAGAAGGTGATCTTGTTGACAGTGTGGCGGATGAAGCCGGCTTTCAGCAGGTTGCTGGCATATTTGCGGGCCTCCCGCCGGTCAGTGAAGCCTTCCACGTTGTGGTACAGCCAGTCCACCACATCTGAGCCTGGAGGCAAGGCAGCCACTTGATGGGGAGGCCCACCTGACTTGGGCTCATCTGACCTCACAAGAGCCATGAGGCTGGGGCTGGTTCTAGCTCAAAGGAGTGGCCCGAGGGCCACTTTAGCCCCCAGCCTGCCCTGCCCCATCACTCCCCACCCCGGCGTTCATCCCACCATGGGGCCCTCTCACCGATGAAAGCGTTGGGGATGGTAATCTTGAGCCACATGCGGTCACGGACCTCCAGCCCAGATTCAGGGGAGGCCATGGCTTTTACGATGGCGGCCATGTCACTGTGGATGGATAGGTGGAAGTCGTCTAGGCCTAGGGGTGGGAGGCAGAATGGTGAGGCAGAAAGGGGTTAGAGTTAGGTAGAGAAGAATTTGCATCGCAGCTCTACCATCTAATAATTGTGGACCAATGTTGGGCACATTACTGATTTCTAGGATACTCAGTTTCCTCTGTAAAAATAGGGACTTTAATATCTATTTCGAGAGTTTATCTGAAGACAGAAATAATATAAATGAAGATGCTTAGCATAGAATATGTGTATTATAATGAAAACAGCAGTCATTTATTGAGTGTTACTTCATGCCACATATTGTGATTGAGGCTTCACTTATATTCTCTCATTAAACCCCCAGGAACCTGGTAGACTATGTATCATTAGTCCTGTTTTACTAGAGGAAACAGGCTCACTGGATGCTCAATACAGGTTCAGAAGCAAACACTGTTTAGTGAGGGTTAGGTGTCCACTGAAGGAAGCTGCAGTGTGAGGTAGCTAGGATGAACTCCCAGCTCCCTCTCACTTTTAAGCAAGAGTTTCCATGTGGGCCTTCATCAGTCCCTCCCACCTTGCCCCGTCTGGCTGGGCCTAGGGGGCAGGACTGGACACTCACGTTCTGTATCAGGGATGGAGCTGGTGATGGAAGAGCTGGTGGAGGTGATGGTGCTCAGGGAGGGGCTCATGCCATAGGCAGGGAAGGTGCCGGTCATGGCTGCAGTGTGGGAGACCCAGGCTGCAGGGTCAATGGGCCGGATGGGCTCGCCTGCAGGGAGGATGAGAGGTCAGGGGCCGCCTACCCTGTCCACTGCCAGGCCCAACAGGGTAGGTATGAGGGTTCAAGGCAACACAGAAGGAAGGAGAGACATGGCTCATGTATGTCAAGCACCAACTTTAGGGCTGAGTCCCCCATCCACTTACTCCTGGGCAGTGTGAAGCAACCACGTGGACTTGGGTCCCAGCACTTGGCTACAGTCAGGGTGATGGGCCTGAAAGCAAGGATGACCCTAGTGAGGGCAGGATGCGTGGAGGCCAGACCAACCCCCTTGCTTGAGAATCAGAAATGCCTGCCCCCTCCTTCCCAACATCCCATCCCATCCGTACCCCGGTTTGTGCACAATCTCCCGCAGTACCCGGACTGCGTCGTCATTACTCATGTTCTCAAAGTTGATCTCGTTTACCTGGGAGAGAGGGCCAGGAGTGGGATAAGCAGCTGGGTTGGGGAGGTGGGTAGGGAAGCAGAGCTTGGTGGATCAGGAGGTCTTCCCCCTACCAAGAAGTGGCCTCTAAATGAGCAGGGTACAGAGGGTAGGAATATCTCCCTTCTCCCCACCCACACCGCCACGCCGGGTGGGCAGTGGTACCTGTAACAGCATATCTCCTGGCTCGATGCGTCCATCTGCAGCCACAGCCCCACCCTTCATGATAGAACCGATGTAGATGCCTCCATCACCTCGCTCGTTGCTTTGGCCCACAATGGAGATGCCCAAAAAGTTGTACTTTTCTATAGAGAGTAATAAGACCTTAAGAGGGGAACAAGGTTCCTACCTAAATTCCAAGCCCTTTATCAGTCAAGGGTGGAAAGGGATGGGAACTAACATTCATTGAACCTGAATAAGGTCCTGAATTCAAGATGGTCAAGAATATTTCCATTTAATCCTTGTTAGTTCTGCCACAGGGACTCTTAGTCCCATTTTACAAAACAGGCAAATGAGGTTCAGAGAGCTTCAATGACTTTTCTAAGCCATTACGTGGCAGGATTCAAACTCAGGCTTAAATTCCAAGGTTGGGGCTCTTTTCACTATAGCCAGTTATTTCCTAAAGAGAGTGCCTATGACAGACATCAGAGAGCAACAAGCAATGGCTGAAAAATGGGAAGGGGGATAAGAATCAGAAATCACTTCCTCCAGGAAGCCTTCCTTGCCATTCTCTGCTTCTACAACTCTCTGTGCTGATCTCTGTCATGGCCCTGATCATGAGATACTGAAACGATCAGTTTATGTACCAGTTTATGTTTATGAGAGAGAGCTCCTCGGGGGCAGGGAATGTATCTTATGCCTCTCTGACCTCCTCAAGTTTGCCCAGTGTCTGGTATATAAATGTTCAAGAGTTGTTTCACCAGACTCACCCATGTTGAGAGTGACTGTGATGATGTTGAGTGACATGGTGGAGTCCGTGATACTGCTGAAGGACGAGGACTGGAATAGATAGAGGCCTTGAGCAGCAGGTAGGGGTCCCAAGAACTCACTGTTCCCACCTAGCTCTTCCACAAGGGGAGCCTTCAGTACCCCCTCCCCTCTAAGGCTCTAAGCCTGGCCCAATAGGAGGGGGTCTAAGGAAGCACACACCCTGGATCTGCCTGGACAGGGCTCAGTCTGCCCCCACCCATCCCTCAGGCCCCATACCCGCTCAATCCGCGAAACCTTCTGCTTCCTCCGCCGCCGCTTATGTCTTCTCATCAGGCGTGAGGCGCTGCTCTGCTCTGTGGAGCTGCTGAACCTGGGGGGCCCACAGTCGTTCCCCACCAGGCTGGCCCAGCCCTGCCCCACAAGAGGCACTGCAGGGCCCAAGTCCCCCACGCAAAGCCCACAGCCCTCCCAGGGTCCCAGCATCCTTAGGGGTCAGGGCTCTTGGAGGGGCGGTTACCTGCCCCATAGTACCAATGAAACCAAAGCCCCACCTGCTGGTGGAGTCATCCTCATCCGAATCAAAGAAGCTGGTGGTCTCTAACTCGCTGCTCATAAGGGTGGATGAGCTATCGTAACCCCCTGGCTCTCGCCGCCGCTCCCCCTTTGCAGTTCCATTTAGCCGGGTTGCTGTAGGGAATAGAGGCAGCTGGGTTCACAGTGTCAACGCAGGAGGGAAGGACAGACACAGGGAGGGGCTAGGGGCTGCACCGGGGCTAGGCATATCCAGAGCTCAGAACAGGGCTGAGGGCAGCTGAATGGAGGAGTGGAGAAGGCGTCTGTTTAGGGAAGACGCACTGTGTTCTGGGCCGTCCCTCCTGCGTGGCCGCTCACGCTGGGCTGACACCAAGGAGTCCGTCTCTGTGTCATTGTCCAAGTTCTCCTGGCTGCCTCCACCAGCATGAGGGCTGCAGGGAAGAGAAGACTTGGTGGGAGAGGGGGCAGGGCTGGGGGCTCCCTCCCCCAGCCCTGGGCTGAGCTGATGCGGCCCTTCCCCAAGGGCCCTCTCCACTCTGAGGTCACACTCACTGGAAGGATGGGGGCCGGGAGTCCCCAATGCCTCCTGTGCGTTCCATGGGTGGTGGCAGTTCTGATGGGTTGTCAGCACAGAAGGGAGCAGGCTCTGGGTGTGAGCCCTCAGCAGACACCAACTGATGGGGAAAGAATGGGTGGGTAGTAGGTACAGGGGCGCCAGGGAAATAGCAGATGGCTTCTGGAAGGGCATGCAGACTTGGGGAGAATGAAGCAGGGGACATGGAGGAAGAAGAGACAGGACTGTGCAAGGTCAGCTGAGGCAAGGAATGGACTCAGTGCTATCAGCACTGATGGGGGGATGGGAGGCATGGGTTGTTGGAAGTGGCATGGGGGCAGGGAACAAGGGTCAGTGGTCCAAAAGAGAGATTGGCTGGAATCTGAGGCAAAGTGCTTCAAAAGGCATAGGAGACATTGTCCTACAATGTCCCACATTTCCCCCTACCCCCGGCCAACTAACCTTTCACCAAGGCTACATAATCTGAGGGGAGAAACAGTTCAGGTAGAAAACTCAAGGAAGATTCAGATATTGAAGCATAAAACCACCAGCTACAATCTTAGCAATGCTTTTCCTCTGTCCAGCCCACCATAGGAATATAGGAGGAGGGGTGCTGAGGAGAGCTCCTTACCCAGGACACCACCCGGCCATTGAAGCAGGGCAGCTTGGCATTGTCGTCAGAGATTTCCTCCTTCACCACTCTGCAGGGAAAGGGTGGGGGTCTCAGAATGAGCTTTCTGGGATGGAAATGGAAGTGTCCTCACAATCCTAACTCAGGGGGTCCTCCACCTAACCTGGGAATCAAACCACCAGCCTAAGCCTTTCAAATGGGAGCAGAAGTGGGGGTCACCCAAGGACAGCTCTTTAGCACCACCAGGAAGACACCAGCCCTGCCCAGGCCAGATGCTGCCCTAGAGTGTCCTCTTAGTCATCAGGTGATTGCAAATTACACCTGACAAATTGCTGTCCCCCCTAGTGTGGCCATTCCCTAAAATCTCGAAAGGGCTTTACCTAGCCCCAACATAGCTCTTTTGGGCTAGACCTATTCTTTCCCTCTGACCCTAAACTAGGAAAAAGTACACCCTTATTTCTCTTTCCCTTCTTAGTTGGGAATCCTGACATTCTTCTGGAAGGTGTGGATGAGGAGTTTAAGGAAATTAGGAAAGAGAAGGGAAAAAGGTATTTACTGAACATCCTCCACTGCCACTATGGTAATAGCAACAAACTGCTCTCATTTACTGGGCATGTATCATGGGCCAAGCACTAAGCTAAGCACTTTGCTTATTTCATTTCATTTAATACTCACTGCAATGCTGAGATAGATACAGATGGGGAAATTAAGACTTAGTAGGTTCAGAAATTCACTTACAGTCACATCACCAAGAAGAGCTGGAATTTGAATCCTGGTCAGCCTGACTCTTTAGCCTTTATTCTTAACTATTATACCATCTTATCTCCCTATAGTTAGAATGTATAATCTTCACATCACCTTCATTGTGTGGACAATATCCTCTTTTTATGAGTAAAGAAGTGGAGAAACATTCAGTAACTTGCCCAGGGCCACAGAGCAGAAAGACGTCAGAACTAAAATTCAACCCCAAGCTTGCCTGACTCTAAAACCCATGCTCTTCCCATGGTACTTCGCATTCTTTCCTGTACAGTGAGAGGTGATGTGGATCTGTGGTGGGTAAGGGTTGGGGAGACAGGGATGTAGGGCATGGCAGGGGTGGGATGTGTATACAGGCATGTAGTTTGGCTTGAGGGGTGCATCAAGGTGATAAGTCAGACTATGACTACAGTTTGGGGACCCCCAGACTGTGTCAAACACCCTAGGAGTACAGAGTTGGAAAGATGCCATCAATGGCAAGAGGAAGACATGTGCCTGGGATTGTGAGCAGAGAGGGAAGATAGCAAGGAAGGAGGCTGGGAAGCCTAGTCCTTCCTTGTTCTTGGAGCAGCTTCTGCCTAGAGCTGGGAACATGCCTGGCTCCTTGTGATGCTCATATTCTTGGACTCACAGCCAAGTTTGAAGACTGAGCCTGCCCTTCTCCCTCCCATCCAGCTCTGGCTCCTACACCATTTCCAACCCCACAAAGACCCCAAAAAAGCATCACAAGTCAGGCCCATGATGCCAGAAAGCCTAGAGACAGAACATGCTGAAAAGAAGGGACATGGAAGTAGCTCAGACTCACCAGCCAGTCTGGCCATGGGGTACCCTAAACTTGCAGCCCACAAGGGGAACTGGGACTCACAGGAAAATGGGGTATGTGGGCCAAATGGCAGAGACTATGATCTGCTCTGGAGAGGGTCTCCCTGTAGTGGGAAACTGCTGCTGAGTCCCCACCACTCACTCCCCCAGCAGGCCCCACCACACAGCTCCACGCTACAGATGTTTCCTCTCTTTCTAGGGGTCACCGACAGGTCGCCAAGGCTCTGCTGACTCACAAGGATCAGCTGATCTTCAGCAGCAGCCTTGGGGGACCTCAGACAAGCCTCCCCCTCACACCACGGAGATGAATGGTTCAGAGTTCCATGCCACACACACACACACCCACACACACACTCCAAGCAGAGTTGGACAAATCTGGGTTCTAATTCTGCCACTTATTAGCCCTCCTATCTCAGAGAAGTTTCTTAACTTTTCCAAGCCTTTGTCTTGTCCTGGTAAGTGGGATCTGTAAACGCCTGGCATGTCTAGGATTACAATAAAAGCTAATTACTAACCGTGTCAATTTTTAGCAGGGTCTATTCTCTCTTTCCAACTATGTGTAAATTTCTAAGGGCAGGGACCAAACAAATCTGCTCACTATTGTCCATTCAATTAAAAAGCCTTTGCTAAGAGCCCAGCAGGTTTTAAATCCTATGCTGGCCATTGTATAAAACCTCAAGAAGCATCAGACCAGGAGCCCGCCTTGTCCTTGGAGGTTATGGCCCAACGGACAATTCACACAAGTATATGGCAAGTGGGAAGTAGTCAGAACCACAAGAGCAGCAGATGTGTTCACTGGACAGATGTCTGTTGAGTAGGTGTCTTTGGTGTCATGTCCTGGCTAGGAGCTGGGTTGGTATAAGGGTAAACAGGATAAAGTGTCATAACTTTAAAAGCTAAACCCAGAGGATGGGAAAATTTGGCCCCGGGAAGACAAGAGGAGTGTGCTCTCAGTACCAAGTGCAGAGGCAAGGCAGTGTGTGACATGGAGTGGGCAGGAACATAGTGGCCCAACTTCCCATGTTGTTCCTACCTACGGCTCAAGGCCACTCTAATATTCATCCACCATCTCCCTCAGTGGTGAAAATGTTTATTCTTCCTCCATTATCCAAGTAATTTAAGAGGGTTGGGCCTACCCTAGCTTGACAAATACTTCTGGAGACCAGATGGGAGTTGGGGAGTCCTCAGGCCTTATAAGCCAGAACCTTAGAGGCTGAGCCTGGAGAGCAGCCTTCCTCCTCTGACCCACTCTCCATCTGTCAGCAGAGGTTACTGGCCTCTGCCCGACCCTGGTCTCATGGGGCTAGGATAAGTGGCAACCCTATCATTTCTACAGTTTGCCAAGGCTCAGCATCTCCTTTGGAGAGGATGTGTCTGTTAAACAGTGATAATAATACCTACAATTGTGTGATTAAGGTCTTAGACTTTGGAGCCAGATTCCTGATGTAAAATCAAGCTCTGCCACTTACCAGCTATGTGACCTTGGGTAAATTACTTAAGTTTTCTGTGCTCTAGTTTTTTCATGTAAAAACTAAGGATATTACTACTTATTTCATAGGGCTGTTAAGATGATTGAATGAATAAAGATTTGAAAAGCATTTAGATCAGTGCATGTATACCAAAGTACCATAAAAAGAATTTGTTAAATACATGAAATAAATATATACTTCTTAGCTACTAGTCCTGTGACAAGACAGCCCTACCACGTCTCCTGCTCATTAATCCTTCTGGGGATAAAAACAAAACCAATCTCCTCCTTTAGCTTTGTTCTCAACTCTGTTAAAACAGTCTACTATAACATTTTGCAAACGATGGTTCAAGTACCACTAATGTATGCAAGATCACTTCAGGTGTACCTGATGAATATTTAATGCAATAGTTAAGTATTTTTTTTTTTAAACATATTTTAGAAAGAAATACAAATAGAAAATCAGACCTGTGATTTCATATTACTGACTGGGTCAAGCTAAGAAGGAGTGAGTGGGCTGACAGTGGATTTAAAGAATAGTATTAAGTCAACAGGGAGCAGATGTAACTATGATTGTAGTTAGGCCTGGCTTGATAGCAGCCCGGGCGGAGTGGGAGGCAGCCCAGAGAGGTTTAGGTTTAGGAGGTGAGAGCTAAGGCCAGTGGGTTCAGGGGTGAGTTGGGAGTGGAGAAACAGGCCTACCCTAGTCCCTTAAGGCAAATGACCCCAGCACACTGGACTCTAACTGATTTCCCCTATCCCATACCCTGTGGCAGCATCTTGGTCTCTTCCAGCTCTGTTTTTCTCTTACCAGACCAAAGCATCTGCCCCCTCACTCTCACCCCTTGCAGATCGATCGATCCCTTTTCAGAATCTTCCAATCAGGAGTGTCTGTCCCTGGACTAAAGCCAGACAATGATTACTACACTACAAGTACCTCACCCCAGGGTAGGAACAACAGAAACAGGACTGGTCAGAAGACGCATAGCACTTCCCACTGCACAAAGCGTTCTCACACATAGGATCTCATGGGCTCATCAAACCCTGAGTTCCATGGGGAAACGTGACAGCAAAACATGCTAGGCAGAAGAGAGAGAAGATGCTTGCTTTCCAGGGCCAGGAGGGCAGGGGTCTTGGAAGAGAAGCCAGAAATATCAACACTGGGGAAGAGAACATCTCCCCTCACTCAGCTCTGGGGCCTCAGCTCCAAAGAGCAGTGCAGGCCTCAGGCTAGGGCAGGAGAGACAGCCTTTAGGCCTAGAGGGCCCCGGGAAGGCCTTCCCTACAGGCCTCCAGGCCCAGTGCCCAGTTAGTGTGGGGCAGGCAAGCCTGGGGGCCTCCCCTTCCCCCAGTCCCCTGGGAGTTATGGGGGGGGGGGGGGTGTTGTGAGGGGATGGGCCAGGCTCCCCCTCCCAGGCCAGCTGCTACAGAACCTTCCGGCTCCAACATTCCATCCCCTCTTAAAGGGAAAGTCGCTGCTTCCAAACTCAGCCTGTCCAAAGCCCTGCAGCTGGGTGGAGAAGACCCCGCCAGGGAGGGGAAGATGAAGAACACTAAGAGACTCTTTCTGGCCCTCCCATCCAGGCTCTGAGGCCCTTTCCAAGGTCTCCCCCTTGGCCACCATCGGAGGAAAAAGGCCCCAGTTCTGAAGGGAAATCAGTACCTAGGCTAGTGGGGACTTCTCAGGGGTCAGGCACTCTGATTCTCTGACAACATCCCGAACACCCCACAAGAGAGGGGAGACAGCTAAATAAACATTAGGTTTGCTGACCTTAGCTTGCAGCCTTAGTCCCTGAGCCCCCCCAACTCCCCCTCCCTCCAGTTCAAAGTCCCCAGCAAAGCCCCTGGAAGCACTACTCCAAATATGGCTCTGAGTCGTGGAGCTGAAAAGATGGAGAAGGAGAAGGCCGAGTGCCAAACATCCTAAGTCTATGCTAAAAGGTGGCTCCCATGGCAGGAGGAAGGTTAGGGACTCTGGCTCTGGAATCGGGTGGAGGGGGGGTGTGTGTGTAAGTGGGCCGCTGGTCTCTGAGGAGGTGAGGAGGCTCAGAACTCCGGTTGCTCTTGGGGAGTTGGTCGTCCTCCTAAACTAGGGGGGCCTAGGTCCCCCATAAGAGGCAAAAGGAGAATCCCTAAAGAGGCTGGGACTCCAGCTGAAAGAGGCGGCCCAAATGGCCAAGTCGCCCCTAGAATCCTTAGTAGGGCTAGAAGCCAGTGTAGCAAGGGGAGTCCAAACTGGCTGAGTGGGCCGCGAGAAGCCGGAGGGGCCCGGGTCCCCCAGAGGTGAGGCGGGGGCCATCCTCACCCGAAATCGTCGTCCATAGACTTGAAGAAGAACTTATAGCTGGGTCGCTGCAGAACGCCCTTAAAGTCCGCCAAGGTGACGCGCTCGGCGGGCAGGGGCAGCTTCACCAGGTACGGCGTCTCCTGCCCGTCCAGGTGGTAGATGATCTTGGTCTCGCCCATGGCTCCGGCCTCGGGCCCCGGGGCCCGCGCGCGGCCTGCTCCGGCGGCCGGGCCGGGCCTTTCGGGCGGCGACGGCGCTCGGCGCGGCCCAGCGGTTCAGCCTCGCTCGGCAGCCGGCCGCGGCGCCAGCTCCCTTGTTCTCCGGCCGCTCCCGGGTCCCAGCGCCGCCTGCCGCTGCCGCGGCCGCCGCTTCCGCTCCCCACTCTCCCGGCTCGGCTGGCGACTACGACTCTTCCGGTGGCCGCGGCCCTCCGGGTTCTGGGCTGCGGCTGGGCCCGCTCCCCTCCCCCGACCCGGGCGCTGCCCCGCCCCAGCACGAGCCCCGCCCCCGTCCGCCGCCAAGCCGCGCTGGCCTCACCGCAGATGGCCCCGCGGACAACCCAGCCTACCCGCTGAGCTGCAAGCTTGACCTCAGGCGCTCAGGTCCCAGGCCCGCGGGGAGATTGGTGGCAGTCGCCTAGGCCCCCAGAAAGGAAGGGTAGATCTCACCAGGGTGGCTATGTTCCCGGACTCACCAAGGCCCTGGCTCTGGACCCAGGGGGGTATCTATCGGCTGTTCCTCAGCAGCCTGGGACGGGTGTAACACAGGGGTCACTTTGGTCCCCAGAGTTGGGGGGGGGGGGGGATGTGTGATTCTGACCAGGTATCAATGGAGGAAAGTGACCTCCACATGGCCCTTTAGGGTCTTTTGAAAAGCATAGCTGCTGTCACTGAGTCTGTCAAACTGAGTTCCTTGAGGACAGAATGGGATCGAGTTCTGATTTCTTCTTATAACTTCAATACAATACCTAGGTGCAAAGCAGTGGCTTAATAGATGGATTGATGCAGAACAAGTGCAAGAATGAAAATGAGTGCATGACTGGGACAGTAAGAAACCAGAACTAGGTGTAATCAGTCCCTAATAGATTTTCTCACCCCTTAGCTTTTAATTCATTCAATAAAGTGTCCATTTAGGTGCAAGGCATACTGTAGGGGATAAAGCAAAACAAGACAGGTAAGACTACTCTCAGGACTTTCACTGATCTGAAAAGAAGCACACAAGCTTGTAATAAATAACTTCAGAGTGACACATGCTATGAAAAAGATAAAATGGAGCAATGTGATAGTAAAAGGGAGAAGAGAATTATGGGTGGTAAGGGAAGGCCTCTTCCCTTTGAGCTAAGACAGAATGGAAGCAGCAGCAGCTATAAGAGGGTCTGGTGTGGGGGGAAAGCATTCCAAGCAGAGGGCATGGCCCAATATAAAGACTCAAGGCACAAATAACTCTCTCCCAATTTGAGGAACAAGGAGGCCATTGTGACTTTAGTGATAGTGGTAGATGAGGCTGGAAACATAGGCTGGGGCTAGACCACATAGGTCTTTTAAGGCCACAGTAACAAGTGTGGGCTCCTCCCACTCCATTTTGTATCGTTGTCTAATTAGCATTTTCAGAGTAAGTACCTCTTCCACACAACTCTTCTGCTCAGGAACCTCTCGACATTCCCCCAGTGCCTTCCAAATATTCTTAGCACTGTATTCAAAACTCTCCATAATCTAAACTGCCAACCTCTACAGCTTTTTGTTTCATAATATGCTGGCTATTATTTTTTACTTCAGCAAATCAACCTAATTGCTAGTACCTGCACATATCTTGTGCATTTTCACTTCATACCCTTTTTTTTTTAATTGAATATATGTGCATGTTAAGCTCTTAACAGCATTTCTCTGTCCCATTTTCCTCCCTACCCCAGTATACTTTTAAAGCTTACACTATTTCTTGATCTATACATTCTAGATATTGCATATTACTTCCAATTTTCATTGATGGATTTATTTTTCTTCCACCTTCCCCCTAGCCTCTTAAAATAGTAAAATTATCCTTTTTGGTTAAATCAGTATAGATTTTAGTATTGACATTTTCACTGAGTAAATGCTTCCTTCACAACTTTTTATTTTTGGTGGCATTAATCATAGCCTTCCTTTTTCATTTGCTTTTTTATATATCTACCATTAAGTCTTACTACATAATCTAAGTTTCTCAATACATATTGTTTACATAGTCAAATATATTAGATTATCCAACCATTTTCTCCCTTGGAACCTTCTGCTCTCTTGCTCTGGTCGGCACTGTTGGATGTCTCAGCCTATGCACAGCTCTCACCCTGGGACTTCTCTGCATCATGTTCTGAATTACCTCTCCTCTGTGTTGGATCCCCATTTCCTGGATACTTTTTACTCCTTTGCTTTGGTAAAGCACACCCTTTGGTGGCTTACTTTGAGAGTATGGGAAATAAAACCCCTTTTGAGAACTTGCAAATCTGAAAACATGATTGAGTTGAAAGTAATTTTCCTTCACAATTTTGAAGGTATCACTACATTGTCTTCCAGCTTCCAGTGTTGCTATTAAGCAGTTAGATCTCTATTTTTCCCTAAGGCTTTGCACATGACTTGTTTTTACTCTTTCTGTAAGTTTTTAGAAGTTCCCTTTATTCCTGAGGTTCTGAAATTTCATGGCGATATATCTTGGTGCTTATTCACTGTGCTAGGCACTTAGTGAGTCCTTTCCATCGAGAAATTCAACAATATTTCCTTACTTAGTAACATCACTACTATCTTCTCCATACTTTTTACAACTTGTTAGATGTTGGACCTTCTGGATTCTTCCTTTATCAACCATTCCCTTTTATTTTTGAATGACTGCATCTTTTTGCAAGATTTTCTTAACATTATTTCCAACCTTTCCCCTATCCAATTGGATAGGTAAAATGTCACAACTCAAAATTCAACTACATAAGGATGGATAACATCTCCATCCTATTCAGTTCTCTAGTCCTCCAATTCTCAGTAGGAAACAATTTACTTAATTTCTAAAAACTTGTTTGAAAAAAATTTTTGTTATCTAGTTCTCCCTTTTCATAGTACTGTCTTCAGACACAATATTTTTTGAGAATAATTATAGCTAGCCCCCCTCCCTGAGGTTTTCAAATAACTCCCTACTTTGTCATGGTTTCCTCGGTTTCAATTTTGTTTTGGTCTCTGCCTTTCATGTTCAAAGTTTCCTCAAATGTTTGATAACCATCGGCAGTCTATTCACATTTAAGAGTGAAATACTAAAAAGCTGATTGGAAGCTCTGTCGAGGTACAGGGCTTTTTTTTTTTTTTTAATTTTTTTTTCAACGTTTTTTTTAATTTATTTTTGGGACAGAGAGAGACAGAGCATGAACGGGGGAGGGGCAGAGAGAGAGGGAGACACAGAATCGTTAACAGGCTCCAGGCTCCGAGCCATCAGCCCAGAGCCCGACGCGGGGCTCGAACTCATGGACCGTGAGATCGTGACCTGGCTGAAGTCGGACCCTTAACCGACTGTGCCACCCAGGCGCCCTGGTACAGGGCTTTTTAACTAACAGGATTCACTGTACGATGATCAAATAGGGTAAAGATGGTTTTTTGTTTTGAGAAAACAAAAAGTATAAGTATTGAAAGGCTTTTTTTCCCCTACACTTATTCAGCTTGTTTTTGCCTGGTGTGTGCTGATATTCAGAGCCCTACCACTCATACACTTTCACTTAATCCCTCATTTCCAATCTAGCCCCTCACCCCCATCCCCATGTCTGCTCTTGAGTCCAGAGGCTCTAATATCTTTTCCTTAAAGTTCTGAAATTTCATGAGGCTAGTTCATTCATTCTACTGGGCACTCATGAGCTGTTAGTCTGAAAAGTCCTGCCTTTTGGGTTTAAGAAAACTTCATAAATATTTCTTTTATAATTTCCTCTCCATTTCTTCAGACTAAATCTCCCATTTCTTGCAGGACAGTTGGGGTAATTACCTGGCTAAACCAGATGAGGTAGAAACCTGGGGGGCCTTTTCTTATACAGATCTTTGATTCTCCTGCACCCACCCCATTCTCAGCCCCAATCCTTATCCCCTTTGCTGAACCTCTTCTGGGTTCAAAAGGGCACACTGGGTTTGCTTCTTGTTAATAACCACCTCAGCAGAGAGAACCCATCTCATTCTGCTCTGTTAAATCAACTTTCACTCTTTGATTTATTTTTCATTTTCCAAAATGTTAATGTCTCTTATTCACTGTGATCACCTCTGGTTTTCCTTATTGAGTCATGTGCCTTTTTTGAAGAATTTCATTACTGGCATTTGAATGGGGTTTTTGAAAAAGTAAGACAAAAAACAAAACAAAACAAAACCCCATGTGTTTAGTATACCACATTTAAATGGAAATCCTTTGCTTTGTTTTTAATATCCCCTTCTACCCTTTCCTGCTTTTAGGCCACTCAAGTGTCACAATCCTCTAATCCTTCCCTAATTACTCTTCTGGAAGGAATCTCTTCCTTCTAAAAAGTTCTATAGGCCACCTCTAATCTCTGCTACCCATTAAGTACAAATCAGAGATGCCCTAAAGTTATTTGTATTTAACAGCTCCTAGTAGTCCATGCCTTAACCTTCATATGCCCTCTAGGAACTAGTTCCTACATATGAAAAAGCAGAAACTGAGATTTACTGAACAAGAAAAGTAAATTAAGCCAAATCCTGTTTTTTCACTCTTTAGAAATACTCGGTACTGCCCATTCACACCCTTGAATACAATTCAGTATTCTTTTCCTCAGCTTACTCCTTTTTACCCAACTAAAATGAATAATGGCAACCATTTTCTGTGATGTCCAGGAGGATCACTGGTTACCAGTAACATTTGCGACAGTTTAAGTGTCAATAGGGTAAAGGTTTTAGGACAGCAAAAAAGAGCTTAAAAAGATGAGACAGAAGAGCATGTCTCATAGTTGAAGTTAAAGGGGACAACAGAGCAAAATGGCAAACTCCAGCTTTATCAATGACCAGTTATAGGACCTCTCTGAAATTTAGGTTCTTCATCTGAAAATGGGGATATGACCTATTGTCTACTGTGAAGTTTAAACACATGAAAAGTATTTAGCAAAATGCTTACCATACAGTAAGCCATTTCATAGGATCTTTCTCTGTTCTTAGGATACTCATTGCTGGCTTGGGGTTATATTTGCCTCTGGAGCCAATTTCCCTTCACTGAGACACTGAATATGCTGAAACATAAAGAATTCTAGATTATGAGATTCAAGCCCTTAGCTTTGCTCCTCAAGAGTCTTGAGACCTTAAGCAAACTTCCTTATCTTTAAGATGCTGAATATCCCAGTTTCCCTGATAATTGTACTGGATCTATTGCACAAAGCATGGCAGTTGGTCAATGGACTTTACATATGTTTGGATCATCACCCTCTGACAGCAAAGTGTTTGCATTAGGACTTTCTATGGAAATAGGCTCAGGAATACTACTCCAGGACCACAAATTGGTCCACAGAGGCTGGAAAAGAATCTAGGCCTTTCACTACCCTTGAGCCAAGGCAATGGTCAATTAGCAAGGCACCACAGTACCACCTAGTGGCAGTAACACCCTTCCTCTCCCTCTCTCCCAGGTGTTAAGGAAAAGCTGCCAGGTTCAGAACTCTTTGGTCACCTATTTTAAGAGCTGATCAGTCAGAGTTGGAGAGAAACCAAATACATCCCCCTCTTTTTTTTTTTTTTTTTAATATTAACAAATACAAGCAGCAGAAAGGGCCAGTTGCTCTCTGCTGTTCCCTGAGGGAAAGCCAGAGCACAAAACTATTCCTCTGGGCTTCCTCTAACTGCAGGGCTTGCCTTGCTCCTCTTTAGGCAGAGCTTTGTTCCAGCCCAACTTCCCTTTTCCCAACTCCCCAGTCAGGATGGGAGGCACATGGTTACTGGAGGTGGGAAGAATACTGTAGTTCCAGCCTCTGCTCCTTTAAGTCTCAGCTTGGATGGTGATCACTCATCCTTCTGCAACTAGCCTCCCATTTGCTCTGGTCCAGAAGCCGGGAGGGCTATCCACACCCATAGGAGCAGGCGGTGTGACTTCAGTCATCTTCAGATGATTCCTCTTCTGCCTCTTTTAGCCACTGGATGAACCTCTGCAGCTGTAAGGAAGCAGAGTGGAAAGCTATTGAGGAAGGGGAATATAACCCTTCTGTTCTCCTTAGCAGATAAACAGCTTGAGCAGCCAGAGTCCCAGGGACCAACCACCCTGGAATCTATGACCAAGAGCCAGGGACCAGACAACCATTGTGGTCACAGGAGGGCAGCCTGACTCACCTGTTGGTTCTTGCGCAATTGCTGCCCCTTATCAGTCATATCCCTTTGGCTGAACCAGCTCAGGATTGTTTCCTCAGCCAGGATCTCTAGCTGGTAGAAAGCCATCAGCACCTGCAGAAGGCCAGCAGAGGAGATCTCAGGGACCTCAAAGAACCCAGCAAGATATAATAGATAACAGAGAAAGAGGAAGCGAGATCTTAGCACCTCTTTCCACCAAACTATCAGCTTCCTTTTAAACACCAAGCAGTTGCTTTAAAAATAGACAAGAATGAGCTGTTCACTCTGCTACTGGGATAGGTTTAACTTCTGGAACTTTTGTTTGGTTCCTAGGATAATCACCAAATGGTTGCCTTACTAGCCTGGCTCCAAGCTGTACATCCTAGCAAACAGCATGATAATAGGGGTAGATGGTGCTATTAATCAAACCCCATACTGGATTCATGTCAGCCTGTTTTGTGTCTCCATGAAGGCAGCCAAGGTCTGTTTCAAAGCAAATGCAGGACTAGGGGGCTTGAGGTATTCACCTTGGCCAGGGAAGTACTAAGAGCTTCATGCTCCAGGAAGAAGTCCTCAATGGCTGCCAATGCTTCCAAATGATCAGCTGCACGCTTTATGTAGTTCCTAAAAACAGGACTCCAGGCTTTGAGAAGCTATGGAAGAAAGGAGAAGGGAACTGCAATATATTCCTGAGCATGCACCTAAATCTAGATAGCAAAGAAAGTCAATATCGATAACAGAGGACTATCAGGATATGGGAAAACAAGCGGGAGATGATACAGGCCTGAGGAATCATGTCAGAGGGACTTGGGAGTTGCTGGCAGTCAGGGTTGGTGAAAAAGAAAAGATTTCCCAGAGAAGGTAAAAGGGGGTCAGATGCTACAGGCTGCCTCAACATACCTATTGCCAGCCTAAAGGTTGATCTCATTCTGTGCTAAATCATTTCAGTCAGAGAGTATAAAAGTCTAGGACTATTCTGGATATATATATATATATATATATATATAATTTGGGCTGCTCTTGTACCCAATCTATACCCAGAGGCAAGGAGAAAGGAACCACAAGTAACACATATCCCACAGTAAGATATTTAAAGTGAAACACAGCAAGAATGATGATCTGCCACCACCCAATCTCTTGTCTTCAGCCCATCTTTACTCACGGGAAGCAGTAGGGCGCAGTAACGGTTTGGGTCCAGCAGGGAATCCATCTGTTGGAAGGGGAACTCCAGGACCACGTGGCTCAATACCTGCATCACCTCCTTTAGACTTATGTTGTAGGCGTATCTGTGGGAAGACTGGGGTGACACCAGGGCCTTCACTGGCCCTTTCAGCTTGCTTGTAGGACCATGACTTTGACAGGACACTGGGGGAGAAGTCAGATGGAACAACATGCAAGGGGAAGACTTTGGAAGAGGGAAGTCTATGCTGAGGCCAGAACCTAACATTCTCCTTGAATCATCCTAATTCTCTACTAGCCTTGCTCACTTGGGACGTTGAGGGAATCAGTTCCTATCTGGGAAAGAAACAGGAGAGAACCTCTACCTGCCTGGGATTACCCAGCGGACAGGAGCAGAGGGAAGGGCTGCTCTTACTTGAGAGAGTTGATCTCTAGGACTAGATTGTCACAAGAAATGTTCTCCTCCTTGCCCCGCTGTAGTGTTCCCAGGACTTCATTCTGGAATACTAAAATCAAACGAAAAAGTTCATGAGCCAACATCACTCCAGAATGCTTTAAGTTCTCTACTCCTGACCTTATCATTTATTTATTTTAAATATTTATTTATTTTGAGAGAGAGAGAGAGAGAGAGAGCATGAGCAGGGGAGGGACAGAGAGAGAGGGAGAGAATCCCAAGCAGGCTCTGCACTGTTAGCGCAGAGCCCAACGTGGGGCTTGAACTCATAAACTGTGAGATCATGATCTGAGCCGAAATTAAGAGTTGGATGCTTAACCTACTGAGCCCACCCCAGCACCCTACGGGCCTGATTTTATACCAAACCCCTTCTGGGAAAAACACAAGTCTCTGGCTAGTCGATCCAGACAAAGAATGAACTGGAAGTTTTCCTCTTTTGTCCCAGGACACTGCTCCCCTGGCCACTCACCTTTGAAGTCATCCATCTGTGGGGAGCCCGTTCGGCTGTCTAGCTCCTCAGCATCCATACTCTGCTCACTCTCAGTTTCACTCTCTTCTTCCACATTGATTGTGAGTCCTGAGAACCCATTAAGGGTGAGAAACAAGAAAAGGAAAGAGCCATTGACACAGAGTAATCTATCTACCCTGTCTGAATGAATAAAGTAATAAACAAGTGGTCTGATTCTGAAGTATTCACTCTCCTTCAAAATATTCCGACTTAGGAGTGTGTGTGTGTGTGTTGGGGGGGGGGGGGTGACAGGAATAAGGCCTAGCTCACCCCATAGATTCTGCCGTAGTTCCTCTTCCTCTTCCACATTCATGTCTGCAGCTTTCCAGAGGTAGCCCTGGCCAGCAACTCCAACTTCTGCTGGATTGTAACCTGGAAAAGCATTGATCTTTAGTGAAGGCACAGGAGAAGCACAATCACTCTAGGAGGAAATACTGGTTTTCCCACGGGGCAAAGAGACACACAGATGCCCCACACCTGCTAAGCCTCACACCTTTCAGCTTCACTTTCTCCTTTTCTTGGTTAGCCCCAGAATCGTCACTGAACTGGCCATCGTCCTCATCTTCCTCTGCATCTGGAGGGTGCAAAGAGATCACCGAGCCCTCAGGCAGCGTGATGTCTGGGCCCACTACCACCTAGGGGACCAAAAAAGAGTAGGTGGCACAGATCCATCAGTGTGTTGGGAAAAGGTACATCCTGACAATGAGAGCAACTATTTTTACTAAGCTAAGTAGAAGATAAATGAATCCACTGGATTTGCGCTCTCTCCCCGTCTCTGCCCCGTGTGCTCACGCTCTCTCTCAGAATAAATAGTTTTCAATTAGCAATAATCGTGCCTCGGATAAACCTCATTGGCTACGATACTGCCACTGCACAAAGCTTCTCTCAGAATAAATAAACATTTAAAACAAGGGGGGCTGCCTGGTGGTTCAGTCAGTTAAGCCTCCAACTCTTGATTTCGGCTTGGGTCATGATCTCACATGGGATTGAGTCCTGCGTCCAGCTCTACGCTGACAGTGTGGAGCCTGCTTGGGATTCTCTCTCCCTCTCTCTCTGTCCCTCCCCTACTTGTGTGTGTGCAAGCACACGTGCTCTCTCAAAAAAAAAAAAAAAGAAAAAGAAAAAAAAAGAATCCACTGGATTGGGACTCTCAATTCAGGCTGGAACATGGGTGGACATAAGGCCCCTCTGGCTCAAAATGACCACCAACCATTTTGGGGCTTGTGTGCAGTATGGAGATGGTCTTACCTGGGAAGTAAGGACACAGCGTGGCTTCAGTGTAACTTGTTCCTTGACTTCAGCATTGTCACAGAGCAGAGATTGATGGATCTGTGCTCCAGCAGCCACTCGGACACCCTGCCACAGGTAGGCCTGGTCCAGCACCACGTTATCACCTGGCTCAGGACAGGAAGCATTCCTGGTCACTCAGGGCTCCAGACCAGGGCCATTCCTGGAGGACAGGGCTGACTGATAGCAGCACAACTCCCACCCAGCTCTGATACTGCATCCCTTATTCACCAGAAACACCCTCTCCCCTTCTAAGCTCCAGCCTGAGAATAGAACAGTGTTTACCACGACCATCCTCCACTAGCTCACCCCATTTGCAACAATCACAGACTATATACTGCACTTAAGTACCTGAGAACCTTCAAGATATCTGAACTCAAGATATCCTTTGAACTCAAGATCCTTGTTAGAATCATATCCACGTCTAGAAGTAGAACTCAATTTTTCCATCTCTTCTTGTACATTTCAATTTTTTTTTTTTTCAACGTTTTTTATTTATTTTTGGGACAGAGAGAGACAGAGCATGAACGGGGGAGGGGCAGAGAGAGAGGGAGACACAGAATCGGAAGCAGGCTCCAGGCTCCGAGCCATCAGCCCAGAGCCCGACGCGGGGCTCGAACTCACGGACCGCGAGATCGTGACCTGGCTGAAGTCGGACGCTTAACCGACTGCGCCACCCAGGCGCCCCTGTACATTTCAATTTTTAAAAAAGATTTTAAGGGGCGCCTGGGTGGCTCAGTCGGTTGAGCATCCGACTTGGAGTCAGGTCATGATCTCCCACTCATGGGTTTGAGCCCCACATCGGGCTCTGTGCTGACAGCTCAGAGCCTGGAGCCTTGCTTCGGATTCTGTGTGTCTCTCTCTTTCTCAAAATAAATAAACATAATAATAAAAAAAATTAAAAAAAAAAAAAAAGATTTTAAGTAATCTCTACACCCAATGCAGGGCTTGAACTCACAACCCCGAGATCAAGAGTCCCGTACTCTGTTGACTAAGCCAGCCAGATGCCTGCTCCTCTTCTTGTACATTTTAGAAATCTAATTTTATTGTTGTTCTTTTAGGGGCCAGTTCCAATAAAAGCATCACATTCCTATAACCAAAGTGACTTACCAAGAAGCAACCAGGTAGTAATGGTAGAGTAAAAAGAATGCTGTACTTAGAATACTCACATTCAAGTCCTAGCACTGCCTCTCATTAGCTTATAACCCTGAGGGAGATAAACCTCTTTGAGCCTGTTTGCTTGGCTATAAACTGAGAGTAAATAATACTCACTTCACAAGGTTTTTGTGAGGATAAATGAAACGATGTACGCAAAACCCCTTTGTAAAACTGCAATGCACCAAACAGATGTTATTATTGCATGTTAATTATCCACTTGGTCCTGAATGTGAATAAGGTACTCTGGAATGTGAAGGGTCACCCAATAAGAGGCTCACAGGCCACAAATTAAAGGCCACAAATTTCACATCCCTATTCTGTCCTTTACTAAGGTAGCCACACTAGTTCCTCATTCTCAGGAACGATCCCTCTCTTTCTCTGAAGACATGGGGCTCCCCACGTTCCTGCTCCTAGGGTGACCAGTTTGATTTCCCCACCTGTGCTCACCAATGCGGCAGCCAGGGCCAATGACACTGTTGGTAATAGAGCAATTGCTGCCAATGACAGTGCCAGAGCCCAGAAGCACATTTTCCTCTAGGACGCTGCCATGGCCTAGGCTGACTTCAGGCCCTCGGTAAATGTTATGCCGGGAATGAGTGCAGTTCTGGGTTGTGCTGTCAGTGAAGTTTGCCTCTGGCGTGAGTGGGTAGACCCATCGGCGGATGACATCAGCACAGACAGCCGCATACATGTGTAGGTTGGAGACCCGGGCACCATATTCCCTAGTTGTCACGTGCATGTGGATCTGGTTCCCAAGGATCTGAAAGGGGACAAGGAAAGGGCGGTCACCCAAGTAAGTAAGAGAGGAAGAACACAACCAGGTACAATTCTTTCCTAACTTTAAGTTCCCCTCTGCCTTTCAATGTCCTAGCCAAATGGTCAAGATGTTTCTTTGTATATTGCTTCCCTCTCCCCCCGCCCCACCCCCTAGTTCTTTTCCTTACTCCTAAGGCTCAATAAAACACAAAAGAGGACCAAAAATTATCAGCATGGGATAAAATCACAGCCCTCTTCTAAAGAGGCATGGGAACCTTTTCTTACCTCCTCATTCACTAACAGGCCTCGCACAAAGTCATCTCGAGTTTGGTAGTCAAAGTTGTCTGTAAAGAGTTGAGCCACCTGTGGGGGGGGGGATGTTGGGTGGCGCCACGGTAAGTGCTATTCTCTGGAAGCGAAGATAAGCCTCTAGAGACCTATCAGACCCTATGACAGTTGGACAAGGGCCAGAATCCCAAAAAGGCTCCCAATGGGATCCTGGGGTCAAGATGAAGCACCCGTTTACTGTGGAACTGATAAGAGAAAAAGGGAGAAGAAATATACCCTGGCCTTCTAAAGGAGCAATAACATACCTCAGAGTTTTACTCTTTGGATATGGAGCTCTGGCCCTGAAAAGCTCACCTGAGGAGAGCAGATGCTGATGTGACAGTCCAGTAAATCATAGCGAATCTCTACACCATCTCCACTGCCCTGGAACAAACTCTGTAGGGAGAAGTTACAAGCACTTCAACATGTCTCCTGCTAAAGCCTGTCACTTTCCCATCTCAAGGACCCCAGATACCCACATACCAGAGGAAAAGAAAACCGTCGAAGACCTTGGGTCTTCTGGAAATGGAGAACCCGGTTTGTGGCACTATCCACAGCCACTACCACATTGTCCTCATGGCAACGAGTTGGGTGGCTAGGGGATGACTCTTTGAAGATCATTGTCATCACAGATACATTTTTTTCTAGCTTCCGCCTCAATCTATAAAGGATAGGAAGGAGAGAGCAGCAAAATAGCAGTCTTAGGGCTCTGCTGGTTCCAAACCCTTTGTCCTTACCATCTTCCCATCCTGACCTGTGTTCTTCCAGGGCTTTGGTAATATTGATGTTTGAGATGACATCCCCATACACCAGAAGGAAGTCAGAGCGCACCAAGGCCTTGGCATCAACATCACGGAGAACATCCCCCAGTGATCGATATAATTCTGATGTAATTATTCGAACCACGTTGAGGGATGTAGGGCGGCACCACTTGGATTTCCTAAAGGAAGGCGGATGAGGGGAACGAGCAAATCAAGCATAAAGATTGCGTAGAGCTTCCCTATTTTTCTCCCCCATTCAACATTCACACACCTTCTCTACAGCTTTTCTGGGTTCCTGCCAGCATCCTCTACTTCAAAGAGATTTATGAACTATAATTAATGGTTTCAGCATCCTGTGTCACCAGTCTTGTTTTATGGGTTAGAGAAACATAGTTATTTCTTCTCCATACCCTGACACCTGTCCCCAAACATGGATCTGAGTTCAAAATCCTGCTGAGACTTAAGAGTATACAAAGTATCCTGGGAACACACTTTCCATGCCACTTCTCTCCTTGCAAAGTCCAAACCAAATTTAGGAGCTGTCTAAAGGACACCATGCTAATATCCTAGTCTTTATTCCCTAAACTGCCATAAATCCTAAGATTCACTCTTTTTCAAGAAGATTTCACCAAACATTTGTTAAGTGTTTATTTACTACGTGCTTTGTACTAAGCTAGGCACTGTGAATACAAAGATGAGGAAGAGCTCAATATTTAGAAGCTCAGTGGCAAAACAAAGATGTTTCCCTTATGACTTCCATATTAGAGCCTTTAAATCAAAGCAAAATCAACAAGATCAAACTTTATAAACGAGATTTAGAAAAAATCCAAATGTTATTCTTTAATCTTTGTCACAACTTCAGCTGCTCACCTCCTGATAGGTGAAGAGAATGCCCTTAGTCCTTATGATGGAATCCAAATAGACACATTTTTTCCCCTCATAATTTCTCCTTACTTAGTTACAACCATCCTAAGGAAACTGGAAAAAATGGTGAAATATGGAAAGAAAAGTTGCAGAGTCTTACAGTAAATGTTCCTTGATTTGAGCAGCCTTCCAGCAACAAAAAACAAAGGTTTCCTGTACACCTGTGGCGGTCAGAAATTCCAGAGTGTAGTCAATTAGTGCCACATTGGCCAGGGGCAAGAGGACCTGGAGGGCAGGAGATGAAAAAAGTCTTAATTTTTCAATTCAGAAAGGCCCGCTGGGCACTATTCTTTCCTCCACTTAACCACAATTTTCACTCCCCTACCAGTGTTCCCAAACGCTATCGTTTTACTTTATCTTCTAAAGTTAAAAGTAATCAGGCCCCTACCTTTGATGTTCATGGCATGCTCTAAGCATGAGAACCTTGGATGAGAATGTAACAGCAAGCATGGAATCTGCTTGCCTAGCAACGGACACACAGCTGCTACAGGACAACAGGCCACTCTGGCAAAGGATAATACTAAAAATCAATCTTATCTCCAGAAACGTAAGCAGTGATAAGGCCCTTTCCTCCATAAAATTTCCTTCCAGATCTCTTTCTGGCCATCCCAATCATTTGTCCAAAATGAACAGCCATTAGGTTTTTTGGGAGGTGTGGGAAGTTAGGATTTTTTCTTATCCGAATGCAGCTGTCTTTGAACTAGTGACTGCTGAGTGACCCTGCAATCCCTAAGACTAGCTCAGTCCAATTCCCCCGTATCTAGACAATACGGGGTCTGCTGGCAACCGGCCACTAAACCAGTTCTGTCTTCCTTTTGACAGATGGCACCGTCTGTCATTAAAACCTGGAAAGAAAAAAAGGACACCCTCCGGGATTCAAGACAGCTCTTACTATGGGATCAGACTGTTACCGGTGCTCTTTTTTCAGGCATATGACCTCCCTTTTTGCAGGCAAAAGGAAGTGCTGTTCCCACTCACCTAAGGATCTCTTTTTCCATTGCACGGTTAAAGGCAGCACAGCCTTCTCCTGGGGCATTGAATCCCCGTGTGAAGACTTCTCACAAGCACTACTTCTACATCGAGCCCTATACAAGCCTTTCAAACCTGAGGTGGTCAGCATGAGGGCCCATCTGCCAGAGCACTCCCCACTAGGCAGCCGAAAGGATAACCTGCTGTAGCCCGGCCACCTTCGGGCCCTTTGGCTGCTTCCGCGCGCGGTGCTCACCCGAGGCTGGTCCTTGGAGATGGGGAAGAAGCGGCGATTGAAGCTATCTGCCACCAGAACTGCTTGTAGGGGCGGCGGCGGTTCCTCCTCCGACCCTTTGGCTCCCGCGCCGCTGCCGCTTCCCGGCCCAGGGCCGCTGCGCTTGTTGGCGCGACTAGCCACCGCACCAGGCGACGCCACCACAGTCGCCGCCATCTTCTTCCCTCACGGCCACCGCTTCCGCACGGAAGCTGACACCGCTCGGAGTAGGGGACAAAAAGGACCCAGCGCTCGAAACGCGAAGGACCAACGAAAGGAAGGAGGGAGGAGACAAGGAGAGAGCAGTGCGCAGGCGTGTTCCCTAGGCGCCGGCCCCTGGGAGGAGCAAGTCGTGGGCCGCCTTTGGGCTCAGCGGATGGAGGCGCGGGGTGGGTTGGAGTCTTAAGGGCACAGACCCGAATTGCAGGTATGCTAGGCCTTCTTTTATACACGAACTGGCTGAGATTCTCGAGGGATGATGCGACTTGGGGTCTCTGCTTGATCCATTCGGAATATGTAATCTTCCTCGGCCGGAGCATTTAAAAAATTGCAGTCCTCCATCTACGTTCTAGTCACTTAAATATGACCCAGCACCTTGGGGCGTTCGGAACCCAGTCAAACATCTCCTTCCTCAGGGAACTCACAGTCCACCTAAATAAATACAGAACATGGTATATAGTAGGGAGAATAGTAATTCTGTGGAGCCTTGATGGTGGCCAGCGGACGATACAAGCATTATCTCATTTAATTTTTCACACATCTTATTCATTCGCTCGACAAACATTTTTTGAACACTCAGAGGAGCGAACTTCACCCAGTAGCTACTACTAAGTGGAAGAACTGGTATTGGAACCCGATCTGTCTGACTTCAGAGTTCCACATCTTTCTGCCAGGTTACGTGAGGATAAAAGTTACTATTTTATGATTTCTTCATTTCTTCATTCATTCGGCCTATCAGCATTTCTTGAAACCCTACTGTGTCAGAGCGGAGTTGAGGTCGATCTAAGGTTGAGTGGGACTGGAGTTAAAGCTTTGAGGCGGAAGGAACTAAGCAAAGCCCTAGGCTCGAGAGGCAGAGCATGACTGGGGGGAAAGGCGATGGCGGCCGGGAGAAAACCAGTCCTGCGGAGGAGTCAGACCTTGGGGACGCGGGGGAAGCCAGGCAGCGCTGCTTGGCGGTTATTTGGAAGACTAGTTTTCCAGCAAGGCTCAGCGCCCTTTCTACACAGAACTGTGCGAAATCCATGATCCGCTTATCCGGCAAAGTTTCTGCAAACCTTGTTCTCACCATTGCTGGCCTTGCACGTTGCCATTTGGGGTTCAGAAGGCTTAGATTTGTTGTTTCCACGTGGTCATTGCGGTTTGACTAGAGGTACTCAGGCGCTCCCCTCCTAGGACCACGGAGTCTTTCATTTCTTCCCCATACTGGTTAATGATAGTGCTGAGCAAAAACCATTTCTTAAGGATTTGGGAAAATTTAGGCTGGAGAAGGAAAGGGAGAAGGCATCTCAGTAGAAGTTTTCACTTAAATATATGTGCACTGTAAAGGATGCTATTCTACTGTCCTACAAATCCATGGGCAGAAAGAGGAAAAAAAAGGCTGATTAAATTGGATTAGTGATGTGCAGGTGTTGGAGCAGTGGTGGTGGTAGTGAAGCATATGGAAAGTAGGTCCAATTTTAGGAAAAAAAAATTATTTATTTATTTTGAGAGAGTGTGCACATGCAAGCGAGTGGGGGAGCAGCAGAGAGAGGGGAAGAGAAAGAATCCCAAGCTGGCTCTGAGCTGTCAGTGCAGAGCCCAGCTGGGGGCTTGATCCCATAAACAGTGAGATCATGACCTGAGCCGAAATCAAGAGTCAGACATTTAATGGACTGAGCCACCCAGGCACCCACAATTTTAGAAACTTTTAAATGACTCTTGTGATCCAGGAAAGTGGTGAGTGAAAAGTCTAGAGTCATGAAATTCTGTATACGGATAGCTGGGTATAAGGTTTTTAATGGAGGGGCTCAGGGAGGATGTATGTTTCACAATTTACTCGACTCAGTAACAACAACAACAACAACAACAACAACAACAACAAAAATCCAAACAAAAATGGGTCAAATTTCTTAAATAAACATTTCTCAAAAAAAGATCTACAAATGGCCAATAAAGCACATGAAAATATGCTCAATATCACTAAACAATAGGGAATTACAGGTCAAAAGTACAATGAAATATCACCTCACATCCACTGGGATGGCTACTATCAAAAAAAACAGGAGTGCATGGGTGGCTCAGTCGGTTGGGCATCTAGTTCTTGGTTTGGCTCTGGGTGTGATCTCACTGTTTTGTGGGTTTGAGCCCCGTGTCAGGCTCTGCACTGGTGGTGTGGAGCCTGCTTGGGATTTTCTCTCTTTCCCTCTCTCTCTCTCTGCCCTTCCCCCACACTTGTGCTCTGTCTCTCTCAAAATAAATAAATAAACTTAAAAAATATTAAAATAAAACACAGAAAATAACAAGTGTTAGTGAGGAAGTGGAGAAATTGGAATCTTTGTACCCTGTTGGTGAGAATGTAAACCAGTACAGCCACTGTGGAAAAACAGGACAGTGGTTCTTCAAAAAGATTAAACATAGAATTACCATTTGATCCAGCAATTCTACTTCTGGATAAATATCCCCGAAAAGTGAAAGCCGGGACTCAGATGTTTGTGCATTATTCACAATAGCTAAAACATGGAAGCAACCCAAGTGTCCATTGAGGAATAAATGGATGAGCAAAATGTGATATATATGTATAACAGAATATTATTCAGCCTGAAAGAAGGAAGGCTATTTTGACATAAGCTATAGCATAGATGAACCTTGAGGAATTATGCTAAGTGAAATAAACCAGTAACAAAAAGACAAATACTGTATGATTCCATTTATAGGAGGTACCATATTCATATAGACAGATAGTAATACTGTGGTTGCCATGGGCTGGCCAAGAGGAGGAAACGGGGAGTTGTTGTTTAATGTGTACAGAGTTTCAGTTTTATAACACGAAGAGTTCTGTGGATGGAGGGTGGTGCTGGTTGCACAACAATGTGAATGTACTTAATGCCACTGAAATGTACAGTTAAAAATGGTTAAAATAGTAAATTTTATGTTATATATATATTTTACCGCAGTAAAAAAAAGTTGAAAAAAGCTTACTGGAAAGATCCTAAAATCCACAAGTACATAATCACACATACACACAAGCAAAATTAGTGAAAATCCTTTCCCCTATTTCTGTCATCCTGCCCAACCTTGAGAATTATAACCATTATTAATAATTCGGTAGGTAATCTTTCCATTTCTCCCCTAAGTTTATATGTCTAGGTCTAGAGATACATTATATGATTAAACACACAGACACCCACAAACATACACCATATACATATATTCATACATACATGATATACGTATGTTCGCACATACCCAAGCATAGAATTATGTTTAGAGACAGTATGCTATATGATGGTACTCCAGGGTCAGAGAATCTGGGTTCCATTACAGGCTCCAGTCATTTACTAGCTGTTTACCCTTGGGCAGATTACTCATTTTCTCTATGCCTGGACTTCTTCATCTTTGAAATGGGATAATAATAGTATTTACCTCATAAGATTGTTGTGAGGATTAAATGAGATAACATATAAAAAGTTCTCCACCAGGGCATCTGGGTGGCTCAGTCAGTTAAGCATCCAACTTTTGGTTTCAGCTCAGGTCATGATCTTGCCATTTGTGGTTCTAACCTCACATTGGGCTCTGCACTGACAGTGCGAAGCCTGCTTGGGATTCTCTCTCTTTCTTTCTCTCTGCCCCTCCCCTGCTCTCTCTCCCTCTCTCTCAAAATAAATAAATAAACTTAGAAAAAAAAAGCCCTATACCTATTGTGGTGAGCACTGAGTAATGTATAGAATTGTTGAATCATATTGTACCTTGAAACTAATATAACACTGTATGCTAATTATATTTCAATAAAAATATGAAAGGCCCTTAGAACCCTGTGTGACACACTGTCAATGCAATTTGAATATTTGCTGATGATAATAATACATTTTTGTCTGCAACTTAATTTTTATTTAATATACTGTAGAATGTAGACAAACCTAGCTATTTTCAATGATTCCATAATATTCTGTAGTATGAATATACCATAATTTGCTCAACCATTTCTTTAAATTTTTTTTTTAAATGTTTATTTGTTATTGAGAGACAGAGTGTGAGCATGGGAGGGGCAGAGAGAGGGGGAGACACAGAATCTGAAGCAGGCTCCAGGCTCCGGGCTGCCTGCACAGAGCCCAATATGGGGCTGGAACTCATAAACCTCTGAGATCATGACCTGAGTCAAAGTCAGACGCTTAACTGACTGAGCCACCCAGGTGCCCTGACATCTTACCCATTTTTAAGTGCACAGTTCAGTAGTGTTAAAGACATACACGTTGGGGTGCCTGGGTGGCTCAGTTGGTTAAGCGTCTGACTTCGGCTCAGGTCACGATCTCCGTCCGTGAGTTCGAGCCCCGCGTCGGGCTCTGTGCTAACAGCTCAGAGCCTGGAGCCTGCTTCAGATTCTGTGTCTCCCTCTCTCTCTGACCCTCCCCCGTTCATGCTCTGTCACTCTCTGTCTCAAAAATAAATAAACGTTAAAAAAATAATTTTTTTAAATAAAATTAAAAAAAAAAAAAGACATACACGTTGTTGTGCTATCACCACCATCCATCCATAGAACTCTTCTCATGTTGCAGAACTAAAGCTCTGTCCTCATTAAACAATAACTCTTCATTTCTTTCTCCCCTTAGCTCTGACAATCACCATTTTACAATTTGTCTCTAAGCATTGACTACCCTAGATACCTATGTAAGTGGAATCATGCAATGTTTGTTCTTTTGTGACTAGTTTATTTCACTTAGTATAACATCTTCTTTTTAAAGATTTTTTTTAAAGTTTATTTTTGAGAGAGACAGAGCGCAAGTGGGGGAGGGGCAGGGAGAGAGGGAGACAAAATCTTGAAGCTGTCAGCACAGATCCCAAGCGGGGCTCGAACCCACGGACCGAACTGAACTGTGGGCTCATGACCTGAGTTGAAATCGGACGCTTAACCGACTGAGTCATCCAGGCGCCCCACTTCGCATAATTATCTTCAAGGCTCATGCCTGTTGTACCATATGTCAGAATTTCCTTCCTTTTTAAGGCTGAATAACATTCCATTGTATGTATACACCATATTTTGTTTATCCATTCATCTTGACACTTAATAGACACTTGGTTCATTCCCTGTTTTAGCTATTGTGAATAATGCTCCTATGAATATGGGTGTATAAATATCTGTTTGAGTCCTTGCTTTCACTTTTTTTGGGGTATGTATCCAGAAGTGAAATTTCTGGATAATATGATAATTCTGTGTTTAATTTTTTTGAAGAACCGCCTTCCTGTTTTCCCCAGCAGCTGTACCACTTTGCATTCTCACCAACAGTGCACAAGGGTTCTAATTTCTCCACATTCTTACCAACACTTGTTATTTTTTTTATAAAGCTTTATTTTATAATCATCATCATAATAAGTATGAAGTGGTATCTCATTGTGGGTTTTTTTTTTCATTTTTAAAAAGTTTTTATTTATTTTTGAGAGACAGAGAGAGACAGAGCGTGAGCGGGGGAGGAGTAGAGAGAGAGAGAGGGAGATGCAGAATCCGAAGCAGGCTCCAGGCGCCAAGCTATCAGCACAGCTGACCCGGATCCCGACTCAGGGCTTAAACCCATGAGCCCGTGAGATCTTGACCTGAGCTGAAGTCAGACCCTCAACCGACTGAGCCACCCAGGTACCCCTCACTGTGGTTTTGATTTTCATCTCTCTAATAACTAGTGATATTAAGTATCTTTTCACGTGCATAATTATTGGCCATTTGTGTATCTTTTGAGAAATGTCTATATAAGTCCTTTGCCCATTTTTAAATAGTTTTTTTTTTTTTTTTTAAGTTGTAGGAGTTCTTTATATGTTCTGGATATCAATCTCTTATCTGATAATATCAATTGCAAATATTTTCGCCAATTCCATGGGTTGCCTCTTTCCTCTGTTGATAATGTCCTTTGATGTAAGTAAAAGTAAAAACTTTTGATGAAGTCCAACTTATCTATTTTTCTTTTGTTACCTGTACTTTTGGTGTCATATCTAAGAAATCGTTGCCAAAATCCAGTGTCAAGAGGTTTTTCTCCTGTGTTTTCTTTTAACTTTTTTTTTTTTTTTAACGTTTATTTATTTTTGGGACAGAGAGAGACAAGGCATGAACGGGGGAGGGGCAGAGAGAGAGGGAGACACAGAATCGGAAGCAGGCTCCAGGCTGAGCCATCAGCCCAGAGCCTGACGCGGGGCTCGAACTCACGGACCATGAGATCGTGACCTGAGCTGAAGTCGGACGCTTAACCGACTGAGCCACCCAGGCGCCCCTTCTTTTAACTTTTAAATGGCACTTTTTTTTTTTTTTTTGTCTTCAGGTTCTACTATAAAGATGTCAAAATAATGGTAGGATCTGTCCCCTGCAGGGTACCCTTGATACATGCACAAGAGCAGGCCATTTCTAGGCAGTGCTAAAGAGGACTTGGGGATTGCATGCATCAGCTGGTGGATTAGAGCTCTTCGACAAGAAATCTTAGAGCCTTTTGTGCTTCTCATCTGGGCTCACTTGTGGTTTAGTAATCCGAGCTGATTGTTCACTGCCACAAGTGTTGTTTATTTTCTAGTTACTTTTGGATCTGCAGTTGTTCTGAAAGCGTTCTAAATATGTTATAGGATAGCTGAAATGTTTACTGTTCATGTCCTAGCTTGCTAGAAAATGAAAGAATAAAGTTCTGAGTTCTCTCCCATTCTGTTTTCTTTTCTTTCCTGTTTTCTTTTTTCTTTTCTTTTCTCTTCACTTCTTTTCTTTCTTTTTTTTTTTTTTTTCTGGAATCTTCACTATTATCTCCAGTGATAAAACTAGTTTCTATAGGTATAACAATCGTCTTTGTCTTCCAGGATGAGCTGAGAAAGAACTATCTTCTAAACTTTCTATAGCTCAGGCAAAACATGCTGGGATTATTCAAAAGAAACTTCACTCAAAAACTGAAGGGAAGGGGTGCTTGGGTGGCTCAGTTGGTTAAGCATCCGACATCAGCTCAGGTCATGATTTCACAGTTCGTGGGTTCGAGCCCTGAGTTGGGATCTGGGTCAGCTGTGCTGACAGCTCTGAGCCTGGAGCCTGCTTTGGATTCCGTGTCTCCCTCTCTCTCTGCCCCTCCCCCACCTGTTCTCTCTCTCTCTCTCTCTCTCTCTCTCTCTCTCTCTCTCTCTCTCTCTCTCTCTCTCATTGCTGTGTTGTGCACCAACCTATTCTGCAATTATTGTAGACTTACTTAGGTACCTTTTGACAGAGTGTTCCAAAATTGTAAAGAAGGAGCCCAGCCATATCCGCAATGTACTTTGAGCCCAGGACCTGGGCTACTCTGTGACCAGTTTTCTTGAAAACAGCTTGAGCTTTGTGGCTGGGGAGAGAGCCATCTCTCTGAGAGTCAATAAGGTTCCTGAGACAGCATTGCCAAGAGAAAAAACAAGTATGGCTAACGTATCAGCTTGAACATCTGAGTCTTGAATCCTGATGGAGCAGGGATTATAGGAACAGAGGGACACTATACTTGACCTGCTCTTTATCCAGCCTCCCACAAGGGGACATGTGTGCGTGAGGAGGGGCAGAGCTGTGGTATAAAAGAGAGAAAGTAGGTAGGGTGACCAACTGTCCTTGTCATCCAGGACAATGCCAGTTTTAGCACTGAAAGTCCTGCATCCTGGACTCAAGGAAACTCTCAGTCCTTGGCAAACTGGAATGTTTGGTTACCATAGAGGCAGGTCAGTAGGTGCCAAGAATTTTGTTGGTAACTCCCTCCTAAAGAGTCTACCTGGAGAAATAACCAGAGCTTTCCCAATACCTGGACAAGAAGGGGATCCTGAGTCTGAGGGGCCAGAGGATATTAACAACACTGTGGTGCTTACAGGTGGCAGAACTGCAAAACACCAAAGGAAAAAAATTAAAGGCAGCCAGAGAAATATATATTACCTAAAGGGGAACAGGGGCACCTGAGTGGCTCAGTTGGTTCAGCGTCCGACTTCAACTCAGGTCATGATCTCGAAGTTCGTGAGTTTGAGCCCCATATTGGGCTTGCTGCTGTCAGCCTGTTGGAGCAAAGACTGCTTCTGATCCTCAGTCCCCTTCTCTCTGCTCCTCCTCCGCTTGTGCTCTCCCAAAAATGAATAAATATTTTAAAAAAATAAAGGGGAATAAAAATTAGATTGACTTCACTAGAGCAAAAATGCAAGCCAGGGGCGCCTGGGTGGCTCAGTTGGTTGAGCATCCGACTTTTGCTGAGGTCATGATCACACAGTTTGTGAGTTCAAGCCCATTGAGACCCATGTCAGCTCTGGCTGACAGCCCAGAGCCTGGAGCCTGGAGCCTGCTTTGGATTCTTCATCTCCCTCTCTCTCTACCCCTCCCCCTCTTGCACTCTGTCTCTGTCTTTCTCTCTCACAAAAATAAATAAACATTAAAAAATTATTTTAAAAAATGGAAGCTAGAAAATAATAATAGCATAACATCTTTAAAGTGTTAAGAGAAAATATCATCAGCCTAGAATTCTCTTCCCAGAGAAATTATCTTTCAAGAACAAGGGTGAAATACATTTTCTTTTTTTTTTTTTTTTTTAATTTTTTTTTTTTATTTTTGGGACAGAGAGAGACAGAGCATGAACGGGGGAGGGGCAGAGAGAGAGGGAGACACAGAATCGGAAACAGGCTCCAGGCTCCGAGCCATCAGCCCAGAGTCTGACGCGGGGCTCGAACTCACAGACTGCGAGATCGTGACCTGGCTGAAGTCGGACGCTTAACCGACTGCGCCACCCAGGCGCCCCTGAAATACATTTTCAGATCAACAAAAACATGCACTTAATCATCAAAAGTCCTTTATTAATGGAACTTCTAAAGTTCTACTGTCCAGTGCAGTAGCCACTAGCCACATATGGCTATTTAAATTAAAATTATAAAACAAAAAATTCAGCAATGAGTCACACTGCCACATTTCAAGTGCTCCATAATCACATGTGGCTAGTGGCTGGTTTATTAGACAGTGCAGATATTGATTATTTCCAACATTTTGAACCGCATATTGAATAGCACAGTTAAAAGATATACCTCGAAGCAGAAGAAGATTCCAGAACAAAGGTTTGAGATGCACAGTGAAAGATCTAGTAAAAAAACAAAACAAAACAAAACCAAACCCTGTAAAACTGTAAATGTGTGAGTTAATCTCAATAAATATTGGTGATATAAAATAATATTAATGTCTGAATTGGGGAGTTAAGAAAAGAACGTGCTAAATTACTTGTAAATATAAGTCAGAAAGGAGATGATTAGAGTTAAAACATTCTAAGATCTTTCTTATTATTCATGTAAAAACTGGGTCAAAAACTAAAATACAGCAATATCTGTTTACAAATAACACACCTAAAACATAAGGGTTCAGAATAGCTGAAAGTAAAAAGATGGAAAAAGGTGCACAAGGCAAATACTGTTCAAAACAAATCTGTTGGGAACTTTTACTAGAAATTGAAATGGTCACTTTATAATGATAAAGCTTTATTTCACCAGGAAGAGAAAATATTTCAAATTCTGTGCACCTAAAAATGAAACTTCAGAGCATATGAAGTAAAAATTAATGAAACTATGAGAAACAATTGACAAATCCATCATCGTAGGAAGATTTTAAATATATTTCTCTCAGTGTTTGGTAGATCAAAGAAATACATGAATAAGGATACAGAAGACTTGAATATCACAAGTAACCATTTGATTTAATAGATATTTACAGCACACCATTCAATAAGAAGATTATACACATTAGTTCTAGATGCCTGTGGAATGTTTATGAGCATTAACTATACATAAATTAAATCTCAATAGATATCAGGGAATTGGACTCCTGGGTGTCTTGGTCCATTAAAACTCCAACTTCGGCTCAGGTCATGATCTCACGCTTCATGAGTTTGAGCCCCACGACGGGCTCTGTGCTGACAGCTCAGAGCCTGGAGCCTGCTTCAGATTCTTTTTTTTTTTAATTTTTTTTTTTTTCAACGCTTTTTTATTTATTTTTGGGACAGAGAGAGACAGAGCATGAGTGGGGGAGGGGCAGAGAGAGAGGGAGACACAGAATCGGAAGCAGGGTCCAGGCTCCGAGCCATCAGCCCAGAGCCTGACGCGGGGCTCGAACTCACGGACTGCGAGATCGTGACCTGGCTGAAGTCGGACGCTTAACCGACTGCGCCACCCAGGCGCCCCTAAGATTCTATGTCTCCCTCTCTCTGCCCCTACCCTGCCCACATTCTGTCTCTGTCTCTCAAAAATAAAATAAACATTAAAAAAATTTTTTTAATTAAAAAAATCTCAATAGATATTAGGGAATTGGTGTTACACAGACCCTTTCCATGAAAAGTATGGTCCATAGAGCAACAGCAGAATCATGTGAAAGCCTGTTAGAAATGTATAAGCTCAGAGGTGCCTGGCCAGCTCAATCAGTAGAGCATGTGACTCTTGATCTCAGGGTTGTGAGTTTGAGCCCCACGTTGAATGTGGAACCTACTTAGAAAAAAAAAAAAAAGTAAAAGCTCAGGCCCCTCTCCAGACCTCCTGGGTCAGAACCTGCATTTTGACAAGATCCCCAGAGCATTCCATGTGCACATTAAGTTTGACATGCATTGACAAAGCATGTTTTCTAACCACAGTGGAGTTTAGAAATCAATAACATGAAGATAATTAAGAAAACTCCATGCATTTGGAAATTAAAAACACCTCTGAAGATAGTTATACATACAAATATATATCATCTCACATATGATCATATAAATATATATTTGTATATATGATAATGTTTATTTCATTTATAGACTATACTTGTATATTTGTCAACCCTATAGATTGGTTCCCTGGGTCCATAACCCTAAAACAGAAATAATGCCTCAAACTTTGTGTCATAATACTAATTTAATTGTAGATAATATTTTGAGAGCCAGTAATGTGCTTTTCTTCCTTATCTTTCTGAATACATGACATCATCATAGTTGGTTTGAAGCCTGCATCTGCCTGAGAAGAGATTAAGATTTATAACAAAAAGGAAAGAAACAAGCAGGTTTTTTTTTAAAGTTCATTTTATTTATTTTGAGAGAGAGAAAGAGAGAGAACATACAGGTGGGGCAGAGAGAGAGGGGGAGAGAGAATTCCAAGCAGGCTCCGAACTGGCAGTACAGAGCCTGATGTCAGGCTTGAACTCACCAACTAGGAGATCATGACCTGAGCCAGAATCAAGAATCGACATTTAACTGACTGAGCCACCCAGGTGCCCCAAGAAACAGTTTTAAAAACATTTTAGAATGAAAAGTTTAAACATATACAAAACTAGAGAAAGTAGTATAATGAATCCTTGTGTACCCATCACCATGTGACATGATCTCAAATCTTATTCCATCTGTATTTCACCTCTGCCCCCCACCCCCAGCCATTTCTCTCTTTCCCTTTGGATTATTTTTTTTTAAATTTTTTTTACATTTATTTATTTTTGATAGAGAGAGACAGAGCACAAGTGGGGAAGGGGCAGAGAGAGAAGGAGACACAGAATCTGAAGCAGGCTCCAGGCTCCGAGCTGTCAGCCCAGAGCCTGACGTGGGGCTTGAACTCACAAACCGTGAGATCATGACCTGAGCCGAAGTCAGATGCTTAACTGACTGAGCCACCCAGGCGCTCCTCCCTTTGGATTATTTTAAAGCAAATGCTAGACATTTTATCATTTCATCTGTAAATATTCCAGCACTTATCTCTAAAAAAAGGACTGCTTAACAAAAATAGCCATAATGTCACTATTCTACTGAAAAATAACAATAATTTTTTGATATTAAATATCTACTCAGTGCTCAAGTTTCCCTAATTATCTCATAAGGTGCCTTTTCTTTTAATAGTGTATTGTTTCATAGGGCCAAAAGAAAGTTTATATATCGGAATTTATTGAAATGTCTCCCAAATTTCTCTCTTAAAAAAAAAATATTCATGGGGACACCAAGCTGGCTCAGTGGGTAAAGCCTGGGACTCTTGATCTCAGGGTTGTGAGTTCAAGACCCAACTTGGATGTGCAACCTACTTAAAATTTAAAAAAATTAAAAGAAATGTTAAAAAAAAAAGGCATATATGGAGAGAAGACAGCCTGAGTCTTTTTAGGGGTACCTTGGTGGCTTATTTGGTTAAGCATCTGACTCTTGGTTTCAACTAACATGATCTCACAGTTTCATGAGTTCGAGCCCCATATGGGGCTCTGTGCTGGTGGTGCAGGGTGTGCTTTGGATTCTTTTTCTCTCTCTCTGCCCTTCCCTGCCTTGTGCTGTCTCTCTCTCTCTCTCAAAATAAATAAATGAAACTTGAAAAAAAAATATTCACTTTGAAATAATTTTAGATTTATAGAAAAATTGCAAAATAGTATAGAGTTTCCTAATATTCTTCCCCCAATGTTAACAATTTACATGACTGTAGTACAATTATGAAAGCCAGGAACTGGTACAATATTATTAAGTAAGCTACAGAGTTTATTAGAATTTCAACAATTTTGCTCTTCAATATCATTTTTTTCTGTTCTAGGATTCTACCAAGATCCCCCATTGCATTGCATTTGTTTTCACTTCCCCTTAGTCTCCTCCAATCTGTGACAATTCTTCAGTGTGTCCTTGTCTTTCAAGACTTTAACTTTTGGTAAGTACTGGTCAGTTATTTTGTAGAATGTCACTCAATTTAATTTACTTAGCAGCTTTCTAATTACATACCATATAGTTCACTCATCTAATGTGTACATTTCAATGTTTTTAGTATATTTAACAGAGATGTGCAACTATCACCATAATCTAATTTTGGTACACTTTCATCATCCCATAAAGAAATCTTATACCCATCATTAGTAAGTCCCCTTTCCTCCCAACCCAATGCTGTCTCCTCCTCCATCAGCCTAAGTCAGCTCCTTGTCTACTTTGTATGTCTATGGATTCTCTATGGATGTGCCTATTTTGAACATTTTATATAAATGGTGTGACACAATATGGCCTTTTGTGTATTCACTTAGCATTTCACTGTCCTCAAGGTTCATCCATGCTTTGGTATGTATCATTCTTTTTTTATGGCCAAATAATATTACATCACATGTATATACCACATTTTATTTATCCATCATCAGTGGATGGACATTGGCTTGTCTCCTTTTCTTAGCAATTGTGAATAATGCTGCTATGAACATTTCTGTACAGGTCTTTGTGTGGACATATGTTTTTATTTATCTTGGTCACCTACCTTGGAGTAGAATTGTTGGGTCATATGGTAACTCTAGGTTAACATTTTGAGGATCCATCAAACCATTTTCCAAAGAGGCTACACCATTTTACATTCCCATCAACAAAGTATTCAGTTTCAAAGTTTCATAGTCAAAGGTTTTAATTTCTCCATGTCCTCACCAATACTTGTTATTATTATTATGTGTGCTGCTGAAGTGAGCACACCAATACTTGTTATTGTCTTCTTAATTATAGCCATCCTTTTTAGTGTGAAGTAATATGTTATTGTGATTTTGATTTGTATTTTCCTAATGACTAAGACACTGAGCATCTTTTCATGTGTTTATTGGCCACTTATATATCTGTTTTGATGAAATCTTTTATGCACATTCTCTGCTCTATTTAAAAAAATTGATCATCTACCTATTGTTGAATTCTAAGAATTCTTTTTGTATTCTGGATACAAGTCCTTTGTCAGATATATGACCTTCAAATATTTTTCACCCATCTGTGGGGTTTTTTCCCCCACTTTTAAAAAAGATTTTATTTACTTGAAAAGATTTTTTTGATGTTTATTTTAATTTTGAGAGAGAGAGAGCATGAGCAGGGGAGGGGAAGAGAGAGAGACACACACAGAATCTGAAGCAGGCTCCAGGCTCTGAGCTGTCAGCACAGAGCCTGACGCAGGGCTTGAACTCTTGCACCGCGAGATCATGACCTGAGTCCAAGTTGGACGCTTAACCAACTGAGACACCCATGCACCCTTTAAGATTTTATTTTTAAGTAATCTCTTTCCCTGATGTGGGGCTCAAACCCACAACCCTGAGATTGGGTCACATGCTCCACTGACTGAGCCAGCCAGGTACCCCTCCCACTTTTTTTTCTTTTTAAAATTATTTTAGAGAGTGAGGGAGGGTGGGGGTAGAGGGGTAAGAGAGGGGCAGAGGGAGAAAGAGAAAGGATCTTAAGCAGACTCCGGGCTCAAGGAAGAGCCTAATGCAGGGCTCAATACCACGACCCTGGGATCATGACCTGAGCTGAAATCAAGAGTCAGGCATTCAACCCACTGAGTACCCGGTTGCCCTGCCTCTCCCACTTTCTTGATGGTTTCTTTAAGCACAAAAGTTTTAAATTCTGATGAAGTCCAATTTATCTACCTTTTATCATTTGTGCTTTTATTATTGTATCTAAGAAACCATTAACCAACCCAAGATCATGAAGATTTACTCCTATGTTTTTTTCTAAGAGTTTTAGCTTTTATATCGAGGTGTGTGATCTACTTGAAGTTAATTTTTGCATATGGTGTGATTTGGGGATCCAAAGGCATTATTTTGCATATTGAAATCTAGTTATCATACTGCCATTTGCTGGGAAAAGTTAGTCTTTTTCCATATTGAATTTCCAAAATGAATTAATCATAAATGTTTATGAACTCTCAATTCTATATCATTGATCTATATGATCTATTTTGTCAGCAAAACAGTATCTTGATTACTGTGGCTTGTAATAAGTTTTGAAATCAGGAAGTGTAGGACTACCAACTGTGCTCTCTTCCATGATTGAGTTATTCTTTAAGTGTATATTTTTTAATTAATTTATTTATTTTTGAGAAGGAGAGAGAGAGAGAGAGAGAGAGAGAGAGAGAGAGAGAAAGAAACAGCAAGGGAGGGGCAGAGAGTGGGGGACAGAGGGTCTGAAGCAGGCTCTGTGATGACAGCCGAGAGCCCGGTTCGGGGCTCAAACTCACAAACTGTGAGATTATGACCTGAGCTGAAGTCAGACGTTTCACCGACTGAGCCACTTGGGCTCCCCTATTTTGGTGATTCTGAGTCTCTTGCATATCCATATGAATTTTAGAATCAGCTAGTCAATTTCTGCAAAAAAAGGCAGCTAGGACTTTGATAGGGACTGTGTTGAATCTATAGGTTAATTTGGTAAATATTGCCATCTTCACAATATTAAGTTTTCCAAATGTAGAACATGATATGTGTTTCCATTTATTTACATCTTCTTTAATTTTTTTCAGCAGTATTTTGTAGTTTCCAGTATACAAGTCTTGTACTTCTTTTGTTAAGTTTATTCCTAAATGTCTTATATTTTATGATTCCTAATTTTAATTTCAGGTTGTTTATTGTAAATATATATAAATTAATGCTTCTTGTATATTGATTTTGCATCCTCTAATCTTGCTGAACTCGTTTACAGTTATATCTCATTTTATTGCACTTTATCACACTTCACAGATATTTTGTTTTTACAAATTGAAGGTTTGTAAAAGGCCCCGAATAGCCAAAGTAATTTTGAAGAAGAAGACCAAAGCAGGAGGCATCACAATCCCAGACTTTAGCCTCTACTACAAAGCTGTAATCATCAAGACAGCATGGTATTGGCACAAAAACAGACACATAGACCAATGGAATAGAATAGAAACCCCAGAACTAGACCCACAAACGTATGGCCAACTAATCTTTGACAAAGTAGGAAAGAATATCCAATGGAAAAAAGATAGTCTCTTTAACAAATGATGCTGGGAGAACTGGACAGCAACATGCAGAAGATTGAAACTAGACCACTTTCTCACACCATTCACAAAGATAAACTCAAAATGGATAAAGGGCCTGAATGTGAGACAGGAAACCATCAATACCCTAGAGGAGAAAGCAGGAAAAGACCTCTCTGACCTCAGCCGTAGCAATTTCTTACTTGACACATCCCCAAAGGTAAGGGAATTAAAAGCAAAAATGAACTACTGGGACCTTATGAAGATAAAAAGCTTCTGCACAGCAAAGGAAACAACCAACAAAACTAAAAGGCAACCAATGGAATGGGAAAAGATATTTGCAAATGACATATCGGACAAAGGGCTAGTATCTAAAATCTATGAAGAGCTCACCAAACTCCCCACCCGAAAAACAAATAACCCAGTGAAGAAATGGGCAGAAAACATGAATAGACACTTCTCTAAAGAAGACATCCGGATGGCCAACAGGCACATGAAAAGATGCTCAACGTCGCTCCTCATCAGGGAAATACAAATCAAAACCACACTCAGATATCACCTCACGCCAGTCAGAGTGGCCAAAATGAACAAATCAGGAGACATAGATGCTGGAGAGGATGTGGAGAAACGGGAACCCTCTTGCACTGTTGGTGGGAATGCAAATTGGTGCAGCCACTCTGGAAAACAGTGTGGGGGTTCCTCAAAAAATTAAAAATAGACTTACCCTATGACCCAGCAATAGCACTGCTAGGAATTTACCCAAGGGATACAGGAGTGCTGATGCATAAGGGCACTTGTACCTCAATGTTTATAGCAGCACTCTCAACAATAGCCAAATTATGGAAAGAGCCTAAATGTCCATCAACTGATGAATGGATAAAGAAATTGTGGTTTATATACACAATGGAGCACTACGTGGCAATGAGAAAGAATGAAATATGGCCCTTTGTAGCAACATGGATGGAACTGGAGAGTGTGATGCTACGTGAAATAAGCCATACAGAGAAAGACAGATACCATATGTGTTCACTCTTATGTGGATCCCGAGAAACTTAACAGAAACCCATGGGGGAGGGGAAGGAAAAAAAAAAGGAGGTTAGAGTGGGAGAGAGCCAAAGCATAAGAGACTCTTAAAAACTGAGAACAGGGGCGCCTGGGTGGCGCAGTCGGTTAAGCGTCCGACTTCAGCCAGGTCACGATCTCGCGGTCTGTGAGTTCGAGCCCCGCGTCAGGCTCTGGGCTGATGGCTCGGACCCTGGAGCCTGTTTCCGATTCTGTGTCTCCCTCTCTCTCTGCCCCTCCCCCGTTCATGCTCTGTCTCTCTCTGTCCCAAAAATAAATAAAAAACGTTGAAAAAAAAATTAAAAAAAAAAAACTGAGAACAAACTGAGGGTTGATGGGGGGTGGGAGGGAGGGGAGGGTGGGTGATGGGTATTGAGGAGGGCACCTGTTGGGATGAGCACTGGGTGTTGTATGGAAACCAATTTGACAATAAACTTCATATATTGAAAAAAAAAATTGAAGGTTTGTGGCAGCCCTGCATCAAGCAAGTCTATCAACACTATTTTCTTTTTTTTATTAAAAAATTATTTTAATGTTTATTTATTTTTTGAGAGAGAGAGGGAGACTGCAAGTGGGGAGGGGCAGAGAGAGAGGGAGGGACAGAATCAGAAGCAGGCTCCAGGCTCTGAGCTGTCAGCACAGAGCCTATGCAGGGCTCAAACCCACAGACCATGAGATCATGACCTGAGCTGAATTTGGACACTCAACCAACTGAGCCACCCAGGCACCCCAAATCAACACGATTTTCAAACAGCATTTGCTCATTTCATGGCTCTGTGTCACATTTTGGTAATTCTCTCAATATTTCAAGCTTTTTTATTATATTTTTTATGGTGATCTGTGATTAGTGATCTTTGATGTTGATGTTATAATTAGTGATCTTTGATGTTGTGGGTGCCACAAACTGTGCCCATATAAGATTGCAAACTTAATAAATGTGTGTGTTCCACCAACTGGCTATTCCCCCATCTTTCTCCCTTTCCTCAGTCTTCCCTATTATGTCAGACACGACAATATTGAAATTAGGCCAGTTAATAACCCTACAATGGCTTCTAAGTGTTCAAGTGAAAGGAAGAGTCACACGTCTCTCACTTTAGACCAAAAGCTAGAAATGATTCAGCTTAGTGAGGAAGGCATGTCAATAGCTGAGACTTGCCAAAATCTGGGCCTTTTGCACCAGTTGTTCAAATTGTGAATGCAAAGGAAAAGTGCTTAAAGGAAATTAAAAGTGCTACTCCAGTGAATACATGAATGATAAGAAAGTAAAACAGCCTTATTGCTGATATGGAGCAAGTTTAGTGGTCTGGATAGAAGATCAAATCAGCCACAGCATTCCTTTAAGCCAAAGCCTAATCCAGAGCAAGCCCCTAACTCTCCTCAATTCTATGCAGCCTGAGAGAGGTGAGGAGGCTGCAGCAGAAACGCGTGAGGCTGGCAGAGGTTGCTTCATGAGGTTTAAGGAAAGAAGACGTCTCCATAACATAAACATATAAGGAGAAGCAGCAAGTACTGATGTAAAAGCTGCAGTAAGTTATCCAGAAGATCTAGCTAAGATAATTAATGAAGGTGACTACACTAAACAGCATGTTCTCAAGGTAGAGGAAACAACATCATATTGGAAGAAGATACTATCTAGGACTCTCATGGCTAGAGAGGAAAAGTCAATGCCTGGCTTCAAAGAATAGACTGACTCTCTTATTAGAGGCTAATGTAGCTGGTGACTTTAAGTTGAGGCCAATGCTCATTTACCATTCCAAAAATCCTAGGGCTTTTAAGAATTATGCTAAATTTACTGTACTTGTGCTCTGTAAATGGAAAAACAAAGCCTGGATGACAGCACATCTATTTATCTATTATGGTTTACTGAATGTTTTAAGCCCACCCTTGAGACCTACTGCTCAGAAAACAATATTTCTTTCAAAATGTTACTGCTCATTGATAATACATGTGGTCATCCAAGAGTTCTAATGAGATTGATATTGTATTCTTGCCTGGTAACACAACATCCATTCTTCAGCCCATGGATCAAAGACTAACTTTGACTTTCAAGCCATATTATTTAAGAGATACATCTCATAAAGCTGTAGCTGCTATGGAAATGATTGCTCTGATGGATCTGGGCAAAGTAAATAGAAAAACTTCTGGAAAGAATTCACCATTCTAGATGCCATTAAGAATATTTGTGATTCATGGGAAGAGGTCAAAATACATTACTTCCTAACAACAGTTTGAAAGAGGTTGATTCCAACACTTACGGTTGACATTGTGGGGTTCAAGACTTCAGTGGAGGAAGTAACTGCAGGTGTAGTGGAAATAGCAAGAGAACTAGAATTAGAAGTGGAGCCTGAAGATGGGACTAAATTGCTGTGATCTCATGATATAACCAACTGATGAGGAGTTGCTTCTTACTAATGAGCAGAGAAAGTGTTTTCTTGAAATGGAATCTACTGCTGGTGAAGATGCTGTGAAGATTGTGGAGATGACAACAAAGAATTTAGAATATTACATAAACTCAGGATTTGAGAGGACTGACTCCAATTTTGAAAGAAGTTCCACTGGGGGCTAAATGCTATCAAACAGTACCGTGTGCTACCGAGAAATTGTTGTGAAAGGAAGAGTCAATTGATGTGGCAAACTTCATTATTGTCTTTAAGAAATTGCCGCATCCATCACAGCCTTCAGCAACCACCACCCCGAGCGGTCAGCAGCCCTCAACTTGGAGGCAAGACCCTCCAGAGCCAAAAGATTACAACTTGCTGAAAGCTGAGGATGGTTAGCATTTTTTAGTAATAAAGTATTTTTATTTTTTAAACGTTTATTTATCTGTTTTGAAAGAGAGAGAGAGAGAGTGCGAGTGAGGGGAGGGGCAGAGAGGGAGGGAGAGAGAGAAATCCCAAGCAGGCTCCGGGCTGTCAGCACAGAACCTGATGCAGAGCTTGAACCCACTAACCATGAGATCGTGACCTGAGCCAAAATCGAGTCGAATGCTCAACTGGCTGAACCACCCAGGTGCACCAGCAATAAAGTATTTTTAAATTAAAGTATGTACATGTTTTTTAGATATAATGCTGTTCCACACTCAATAGACTACAATATAGTGTAAACATAACTTTTATATCTACTGGGAAACCAAAAAATTCATTGACTCATTTTATTGTGACATTTGCTTCATTGTGGTGGTCTGGAACCTAACCTGCAATATCTCTGCAGAGCTCCTGTACAATAACGAAAAGGATGAATAAAAGAGTCTAAAAGTAAGACATATGTCTTTAAAAATGTCCAAGAGGGGCGCCTGGGTGGCGCAGTTGGTTAAGCGTCCGACTTCAGCCAGGTCACGATCTCGCGGTCCGTGAGTTCGAGCCCCGCGTCGGGCTCTGGGCTGATGGCTCGGAGCCTGGAGCCTGTTTCCGATTCTGTGTCTCCCTCTCTCTCTGACCCTCCCCCATTCATGCTCTGTCTCTCTCTGTCCCCAAAAAAAAATAAATAAAAAACGTTGATAAAAATGTCCAAGAAAATTAAAACTTTCCAGACAGGACAACTGTCACGTTGGACTTGAAGGTACGAGGATCGTCTGTTGTGAGATCAAAATGCTGTCACAGGCAGAGGGATGCACAGGTGATATTTTGAAACTATCAGTTATGAATAGTTAAGTTTCTACCTCAAAACATGACAAAGAACCAGAGGTCTCTGAAGAATGATTTATTGGGACAAGTAAGGAAGCAGAGGAGGTGGGACTGCTATGCAGAAGACATAAGGGGATCGTAGAACTTCATGAGAGGACTAAGGGGAGCCAACAGAATACAGATACAAGAGGAAAATGTCTAGAGTTGGGCTGAGACTGATCAGTGGGGCTGGATTGAGATGCATGGAATGTAGCAGGGAATGGGTCATCTTTGGGCTGTGATAGTCGATACTCAACAAGGAGCAAAGACCTGGCTGGTCTCCGGAAGCCAGAAGCAGCTCTGGGTGGGATCTGCAGGAGCAAATAGATATCATGCCTAGGTGTTCCAGAGGACGATGACTGTGACCACGGAGGTGGTCATGAAGAGCAGGTAGAGGCGGAAGAGCAGGGTGTCCATCATGTGGCTGAACTGCACCCACAGATCGGCCAAGTGCTGCTTCTGAGTCTCATCTTCCTGCTGGGCCTTTGTTGACCCAGGACACCCATTTAACTCTGTCTCTCTGGGACCTGGCATCTTCCCCACTAACTCCACTGGCTCCTTCACACCTGTGGAGAGATAGAGACTCAGCATAGGCCATGAAGTTCACCTGGGGTGGAAGGAATAGGGAAGGAGATAGGAGCAGATAAATGGCTATGTGGGAAGAGGAAATGTGGGCAGTGCTGAATCTCCTTACCAGGCAGGTGGGCAGCGGGGAGGCCCATGGCTTTATTTCTCTTCTGGAGTGCAGTGGGGCAGCACTTTGTTGGGCTGGTGCAGTAGAGGATCAGAGAATGGAGCCACTGAGGCATGGGTGGGGGCTGGCTGGTAGCCAGGTGCAGCAAGTAGGTGATGAAAATGGTCTCCAGCAGGCTGACCACCATCAGGGACAGACACAGGGCAAAGTAGACACCTGCAGGGAAGGTAGGCCTACATGTGGGTTAGAGGCACCACCTAGGACTTCTCTCTTCCAATCCCACCCTGGCAGGCTTAGGGCCTCATTTTCCCAGTATATCTCTCTCCCTTGAGCTAGTTCAGTCAATCCTCCCCACCCTTATTTTCCGTAAGGCTGGAGATGCCATACTGATGAGGGGGGTGCCATTGGTGGGTAGTAACTCATTCATCATGAGCAGGAAGACATTGTAGCCCAGCAGAAGGGTTATCTTGAATGGGGCACGATTTCCACTTTCTGCTGGCAGGTAGAAGCTGAGGGCATCGATGGCAACCAGAAAGCCACTGGGCACCAGAAGGTTTATGATGTAGAGTCTGGGCCTGCGCCTGATGGCCACCTTGGGGGAGGAAAGAAAGGGAAGTGGATAAGGGATTTGGAAGCTGCCAGGAATAGTAGTGATTGTTTATGTCTCTGCCTTCCTTTTTGGTCTGAGATCTATAGCTGTGTAGAATGCAGCTTCCTAAATAAGTATAGAGACTGCCAGTGACAAGTTAGGCCAGAGCAGTGAGCTTTAGGAAAAAGAATGTGGCTGGGCAGCCAAGAGGAAAGGTTTGAGTCTGGCAGAAGTAAAACTGAGAAACCCTGAAACTTGAGAAATATCCATTTGGTGGAGATTCTAGGTAAGGGTAGAAGCAAGAAAGAAAGGAAAAATCAGGAACCTCTGAACTCACGTAGAACATGATCTGATCGTATAGGCTGGTGCCCAGGGACATCTTTGGGGTGGCCTTGTTGATGCCTAGGAGCTCCCACTCTCCATGGGTTTGAACGATATCCCGGGATGTGTCTGCTATTTCCCACACTTCTTTCTCCATGCCCAGCAACATATTCTCCACTGAAAGGGAGATCCAGATCATTTCCCAAGGATACGGTTTCCTGTTGATTCAACTACATTCTCTTTTTTCATCTGCATTCAACATGTATTTTTGAGTACCTACTATTATGGCAGAAAGTTTGCAAGAGCTAGGAATGGTAATCAACAAGACAGGCTTGGATTTTCCCTTTATGGAAAATATTTAAACATCCATAAGAGCCCTAATTTTTGCTCTGCCCATACACCTTAGTCACCATTTATTCATAATTTCTTTATATTTTATTTTCTGTTGTTTAATCGGTTGCTCTCATTCACCCACATCCCTGAGCCCCCACAGCAACTCACCTGTGTAAAGGAATGAACTAAAGGTGAGGGTGCAGTTCTGCTGGTCAAAAGGGAAGTAGAAGATGTCCAGGTTACAGATGCTGGTGACCTTCATGGGTTTCTTATATCTGATGCGACCTTCATTACTCACATATGCTGTGAGGCCTTTTGGGGTCTTATCCACATTCATGCTGTAAGAGAGATGAAGTGGGATGCAGGTGCTTTGTTTTTCTTTTTACCTTTCTGGTTATTTCTCATCCATCTAATATCACTTTTAGTGTCTCCAATGGCAGATTGTAAATTCTACTGATTCCAGAAAATGGGGCTTCCCTCTGGCTATTCCCAGCCCTTAATACGTACAACTCAACGATGAAAATGTCCGGGAGCCATAGGTTCTTGGTTGCCACACTTATCTTCGTGATGCCCTCACACTCCTCTGGGTTCCATCTGATAAATGGGTTATCCCAGACCTAGAGCCCAGGTGGAGGAGAGGTGAGAGAGCCTGATAGAAATTAAGGCTATTTTTTTCTGTCCTTTGATTTTTCTTAAAAAAAAGTTATGAAATATTTCAAGCACATAAAAAAGTATATAAAATAATAAACAGGTTTCTATCACTCAACTTTGTGGAGTCAATATTTTGATAAATTTACTTTGGCTTTTTTTTTTTTAAGAAATAAGAATTACAAATAGACTTGAAGCTCTCTGTGTTCATTTCTTCATAAACTTTGATTCCTCTCTTTTTCCATTTCTGTGAGAAATTACTGGTGATTAGATAAACACTATTTTTTCTTCAGTAGGAATGAGATTTAGAGCTGAAAGATCAGTAACTTAGCCTCTCTGAGCTAGAATTTCCTTAGTGTAAAATAAGGGGATTAGTAGGTATCAAATGAAATAAAGCATATCAGTGAATTTTGAAACTGTAATGTTCATAGGTATTATGTATTAGTATCTAGCATGCCTTCAACTGTCTCCCAGACCCCTTTCACCAGTCTTTATTGCAAGGAGACCTTGGACAAGCTCTTGGGTTCTTTGAAGCAAGAGACTTCATGGTCTTCCTTTTGTTGGCAGGTGCCAGGCACCACCCTCTCTTGTCTTTGGGATGACCTTTCCAAACCCTCTTTTCCAAGTCTGGAAACCTTCTTTGGGAACCGTTTTCAAGGATTGTCCAATTCTGGGTGGGCTTGTCTAGTCTCAGGGTACTTTCAACAGCAACTGCAGTTTGTAGAACCACAGCCAGAACGGAAGGGAGGCTCTATGCACATTAAATAAAACTTTGTACTAGATCAGTGCTTCTCAAGTCTTGCTTTGCATATAAAATACCTGGGGATCATATTGAACTATATAGATTCTGATTCAATAGGTGGTGTGACTAACTTATCCTGATTTGCCCAGCATTTTGCTGGTTTTAGCATTGAAAATTCCATGTCCTGAGAATTCCTCAGTCTTGGGTATGCTGGGATGGTTGGTTACACTGGGTGGGACCCAAGATTATGTGCATTTCTAGGTTTCCAGGTGGTGCAATCAACTGGTGCTGCCCATCTGGGAACTGCACTTTGAGAGCAAGATTAGGTGATTATTAGTATTATTCCCCTCCTCTCTCCTTCTCTTTAACCAAGCTTTTCAAATTGGAAACTTAATTCATTTACTTTCATTTTTTCCCCTCTTGTTTTCTTATTAATACACTTAAGATACAAAATTTCCACTGAGTTATACTTTGGCTATATTCATAGATTTTCATGTGTAGGCTCTTTGTTTCTAATTATTTTGCAATTTCTATTTAATTGTTTTATTTTTACTTTAGCCCAAAGTATTTGGAAGCTTAATTTTTGGGGGAAGTTTAATTTTAAATTCCCAAGAAATAAGGCTTTCTGGGGGGAGGGCTGTCTTTTCCCACTTAGTTTCATTTTCTTGTATCGTGATCAGATTGTGGGCTAGATAATTTCTGCTCTTTTGAGTTTGTTGAGATCTTCGTCAGTGTGGGAAAATATTGCATTTGTATCAGAAAAGATTATGCATTTTCGTTGGTACAAAGTTTGATGTTTATTAAATCAAGTTTCCTAATTATGCTGTTAAAAATCACAATGTTTTTTATTCTTTTTCTACTTGATTTTTGAAACCAGTATATTGAAGCCTCTCACCATGATTGTAGATTTTTCCATTTCTTCCTCATGTGTTTCAAAGATATGTTGTTAGGTACGTAAAGGTCATAATTATATCTTTGTTTAAAATCCTTTCTGAATGTAAATGAAGGGAGAGAATAAACGGTATTAGCCATACCATTTCCAGCCACAGGAATGATGACAAGAGCTGTAGATGTTCATCCTGCCAAAAAAATTTCCTGTTTCTAGTATGATGTGGATAAGAAGTCTGTCCATCCCTCCCACTCCCCATTTTTTTTTAAGTTTATTTATTTTGGAGATAGAAAAAGAGTGAGTGCCTGTGAGCAGCGGGGGGGGGGGGGGGGGACGGGGAAGGACAGAGAGGATTCCAAGAAGGCTCTGCACTGATAGTACAGAACCAGACACCAGCCTTGAACCCACAAACCGTGAGATCATGACCTGAGCCAAAATCCAAAGTCCGCAGCCTAACCAACTGAGCCACCCAGGTGCCCCTCCTACTCCTCATTTTTGTTTACCAACTCCCAATGTATGTAAAAGTGGTGCCGTGATCAAGGTCAACATGTAGGTCAAGGACAAAAGCTTAATTGAAACAGCTTAATTGAAAAGCTTAATTCTCCCACGTGTGGGAGAATTCACAACAGGGCTGGATTAGAGTAGTGCTTCTCAATCCTGGCTGTATCTTAGAATCACTTGAGGAGCTTAAAACTACTGGAGTCTAGGTTCCATCCAATCAGAATCTCTGGGAGTGGAGACTGAACAGTGGTATATGGCCAGGGTAGAGAATCACTGGGTGAGAAAGAAAAGAAATTCTCTTCTATGTGCTGTTGTACCACATCCTGTTAAACCAGACAGAGCTTCTTTGAGATCTCCACTGGGCAAATGACATTTAGCAGTGATGGAGGAAGGTGCAATGTGGACAAGGGCTTTTGGGGTTCCCTTGCCAGGTTGGGAAAAAATTAAGGGCTAGGGGTCAGCACTCACCACATCTAGGATGGCAGACATAGTAAAGGAGATGTTGACTAGGGTGGGGATGCTGAAGTTGGTGACTGGACGAAAGGCCTTCCGCTCAAACACTGAATCCAGAACAGTGGGATACCCTCCATGCTGGCCGAACCCTGAGCAGTTGATGATGAAAGTACTGCCCCTTCCTGTAGAGGACATAGAATGTGTGAGGAGAGGGAGAGAACTCTCCTGTTGCCTATGTGAGAGGGCCCTATGATAGGATCTTGGGGGTAGTCTGTGATAATAACGATAGCTAACATTTATTGAGCATTGATTATGTGCCAGGTATACTCTAAGCCCTTCAGAGGAAGTCCGTCACTTAATCCTTCCAAGCCCCTATCAAGGAGAAATTATTTTTGTCCTTATGTAATAAATGAGTCAACTGAGATCCAGTAAGAGGAATTAAATCCTTGAGGTCAAATATATAAGAGGCAAAAACTGGACTTGCTCTGAACCCTGGTTTGTTTGATGCTGCTGTAGTATATTCCCCCAATGATGAGATGGAGACTGGGGAAGGAGGATCACCAAGAGGATCACCAGATGCTGGGTGCCTCCCTCCAAGGCCAGGGAGGATGGGTTGGGCTGGAAGGCAAATGATGGAAGCTAATGTGGTAAGCTGAGTTAGGGCTCTGGCTGCCCTTTTAATGTTTCTGTTTCCATGCAAAGCATGCCCAAATCTATATGCAAACTGCCCCTGGGACAGTGATAGCCATCAGATAGGATTCCATTCCCAGGGCCCCAAAGAGAACACACCGATTTCACCTTCACTGCCCCAAACTTCCTTCTCCCTATTTTGCTGCTCAACCCTCTATCACTTTTCCAGTTTGAGGATTTTGAAGTGTTGCCTTCCCCTTTTTTCTACCCTCTCTAATTGTAGCAATTTGTTAGAGGAACAACAGCCTGGAATGAGAGAGATTGTTGAATGCTAAGGACATCAAGCCTTATCCATTCCCAAAGTCACAGTGCTGTCCAGACAAATCCTTGGATCATTCTATGAACAATGAATATTCATTTGTTGATCATGACCAGTGAGTGGCCAGAGGAGCATCTCTAGTGTTCTCTACTGAGTAGTTAGTACAATTTGTTCCCCTTCCTTATACTGGCCTTTAAAGCTGCCTCTGGTTAAGCCCTACCTATGCTCTCTTGTCCAGAAGTTATATGACAACCTAAGGGGGAGAGACGACATTTATTGATACCTATCATATGCCAGGCAGGCACTATGCTACTAACTTTCTCTCATTGAATCCTCACAACTCTGCAAGGCATGTCCTATTTTACAGATGAGGAAACTGGAGCTCAGAGAAGTCAAGCAATTTGCCCAAGGTTGCATAAGGTGCAAAGTGAGGGACCAAGATTCAAACCCAGGTCTGTCTCCAAATCCCATGTTCTTTCCACTATACCATACTAACTTCCTGAAAGAGAAGCATACTCTACTTGCACTCTCCATTTGCTACCCTCTGGCATCTTACCTAACCTAAAGCACTTGGATCCTGAAGGTGGATGGGGAAGTTATGGCTAAAAGTGAGCACTTTGCTACAATGGAGTGGGTTTCATAGCTGCAGAGAAAAAGAATTATACCTGTGTGTAGAAAGATGGATAGACATTCAGTCTAAATAGAAGAGAAGACAATTAGGGATGGGTCCTGGGAAGAAAAATAGTTCCTGTATGATACATCACTGGAAGGATATTTTTTTTTAGTTTATTTTTGAGAGAGAGAGAAGAGGGAGAGAGAGGGGAAGGGGGGGGGCAGAAGATGGCAGAGAAAGAGGCAGAGAGAGAGGGAGAGAGAGAATTGCAAGCAGGCTCTGCACGGACAGCACAAGGCCCAATGCGGGGCTCGAACTCATGAACTTTGAGATCATGACCTGAGCCAAAATCAAGAGTCATTAACTGACTGAGCCACCCAGGTGCCCCTGGAAGGATATTTTCTGTCTTCCAGAGAAGGAAAGTCTATTCAGGCATTATTATAACAAAGTTATGAAATAACAATACCCATTTTAGATCATCTCTGGGAGTTGGAAATTTGAAAGAAGTTTCTAGGTGTTCAACTAGAGAGAGTCTCTGCCTCTTTCCCTGTTGTTGCCCCTTTCTTACCTTGAAGTAGAAGACCGAGAGCAAGGAATAAGAGGACTCTCTCTTTGTGGAACCAGCTTCCTTCCATCTTCTTTGTCTAAATTCTTCTCCAGAAGTGTACCAGCACCGAGGAATCCCTAGATTAAAGGAGCACAGGCCACACCTAGAGTCTGATTTTGAATACTGACGGCATTAGTTGACCACTGACATTTGTTACCTTCCTGGAAAGAGAGTTCTGGTTGTCTTGTTCTTGCCCATGCTGGAGGTTCCATTTGCTCTTAAGACTTTCTCATATATTTCACTACAATGTGTATGGTTGTGGAGTAGTTGATATGTATTACATTAAGACCTTTGTGTGATCTCTCAGTCTGAAGAGTCATCTCTTCAATTCTGGAAAATTCTCAGCCATTTAAAAATATTATAGTCTACCTTTTCTCTTATTAGACTTATGTTGGATTGTTTCCTTTTTTAACCTCTCATATTAGTTTCCTACTGCTGTTTTAACAAATCATAAACTTAGTTGGCTTTAAAAAAATCACAGATTTACAGGGACACCTGAGTGGCTCAGTTGGTTGAGCATCCGACTTTGGCTCAGGTCATGATCTTATGGTTTGTGGGTTCAAGCCTCATGTCAGGCTCTGTGCTGACAGTTCAGAGCCTGGGACCTGCTTTAGATTCTGTGTCTCCCCTGCTCTCTGCCCCTCCCTTGCTCACATTCTGTCTCTCTCTCAAAAATAAATAAAACATTTTTTAAAAATTTAAGAAGCACAAACTTATTATTTTATAGTTCTGTAGGCCAGAAGTCTGAAATGAGTCTCACTGGGCTAAAATCAATGTTTTGCTAGGGCTGCATCCCTTCTGGAGGCTCTATGAGCAAATTCATTATCTTTTCCAGTTTTAGAGGCTGCCTGCATTTCGTGGTTCATGGTCCCATTTTTCCATCTTTGAAGCCAACAACATTGGCAAGTCTTTCTCACACTACCATCTCTGCTTCTCATGCTCTTCTCTCCTCTTCCACTTTTAAGAACCCCTGTGATTACAGTGGGCTTACTTGGATAATCCAGGACACTCTCCCTATCTCAGGGTTAGCCAATTAGCCCATTTAATTCCATCTGTGACCTTAATTCCCCCTTTTCTGTATAACATATTCACAGGTGCCAGCGATTAGGATGTGGACATCCTTGGAGGATGATTATTCTGCCTAACATATCCCTCTTTCATATTTTGCACCCCTTTATCTGTGTCCCTAGTAATTCTTCACACTACTTTCCAGGTAACAGATTTCCTTCTCTATTGTATTTGGTTTTTAATTTTATTTTTTTAAATGTTTATTTATTTTTGAGAGAGAGAAAGAGAGCATGAGCAGGGGAGGGGCAGAGAGAGGGGGTGACACAGAATCCGAAGCAGGCCCTAGGCTCCGAGCTGTCGCCACAGAGCCGGACGTGGGCTTGTACCCACGAACCAGAGATCATGACCTGAGCTGAGGTCGGACACTTAGCCGAGAGACGCCCAGGCATCCTTCTTTATTGTATTTAAACTATCCTCTAATTTTCCACTGAGTTTTCAATTTCAGTGACATATTTTTTGTTTCTATAAGTTGTTTCTGGTTCTTTTAAGAAACCAGTCTATTTGGTTCTTTTCTCTCTCTCCCTGCCTCCTTCTTCCTTCCTTCCTTTCTCTCTCCCCCTTCCTTCTTCCCTCCCTCCCTTCCTCCCTTTCTTTCTTTTTAAAAAATTTTTTTTAAACATTTTTATTTATTTTTGAGAGACAGAGACAGAGCATGAGCAGGGGAGGGGCAGAGAGAGAGGGAGACACAGAATCTGAGGCAGGCTCCAGGCTCTGAGCTGTCAGCACAGAGCCCAATGCGGGACTTGAACCCACGAACTGCGAGATCATGACCTGAGCCAAAGTCGGATGCTTAACCAACTGAGCTACCCAGGCACCCCCTTTCCTTCCTTCCTTCCTTCCTTCCTTTCTTTCTTTCTTTCTTTCTTTCTTTCTTTCTTTCTTTCTTTCTTATACTGTTCTTCATTGTGGCTTCTGATATTTCTTTAATCTTTTATTATTTGGAACTGCTAAAGCAAAACCAAAATGGAGACCACAGTTTGAATATACTCCTAGACCAAAAACTCATAATCATGCAACCAAAACCTGAAACTGCCCTGCTTCCCCCAGATGCTTACTCTGACCTTAAACAAAAGTTAAGATTTCTTCATGTCAGCATGACCTTAAAGCCTCTTAGCTATGGGGTGCCGGATGGCTCAGTTGGTGGAGCATGGAACTCTTGATCTTGGGGTGGTGAGTTCAAGCCCCACATTGGGCATAGAGCTTACTTAAAAAAAATAAAAAGCTTCATAGCTAATCAGCTACAAAGTGAACTTGCAATAAAAAAGAATGTAAGTTTCTAGTAACCAATCCACAATAGAAAATGCACTTCTGCATTTATGCTTTATAAACTGAGCTGTAATTGCTGAGAGTTGAGTTTCTTAACCACTTTGGTGGTTTGTTCAGTTTGTTCCTTGCTCAGTATAATATGCATATCAACTAGAGCTCTCTGAATTTCTTTTGACAGAATATATTTATTTTACGTTTCCTTTCAGATTGTTTTATTACATCTAATTCTTGGTATGCTAACAATTTTGCTGACTTTGTCTCATGAGGTTTATTTCCTTATATGATTTGTTAACTCTTTTGATTGGAAACTCATCTTTAGTAGGAGGTTACTTCAGTGGGAGCTTCATGTGCTTGGGTCGCAAATTTTCCCTACAAAGAAAATTGTCATTTGCCTCTGCCATAGCCTTTGGATTTTAACCAAGTCTAGTCACTGTGTGTGTGTGTGTGTGTGTGTGTGTGTGTGTGTGTTTGAATTTTTAAAAATCTTACATCATATGGATGGTGTAAATTCAGACTCAATACCAGTATGTGACACAGGCTTAGTGTTTCAATTCCTTCCTGGCCTCAAGTCTTTGGCTACATTTTGTACTCTGAGATAGAGGGAATAGTGGATGGCCAGCTCAGAGACATGTCAGTCTGCAGTCTACTTGCTAATGATGTCAGAAGACAAATGATAAAAATCTCATTTGGGGGAAAAAAAGGTAAGAATTAAATTTTAAATGTGTCTTAAATTTTTTTTATTAAAAATATTTTTTAAATGTTTATTTATTTTTGAGAGACAGAAAGAGACAGAGCACGAGTAGGGGAGGAGCAGAGAGAGAAGGAGACACAGAATCTGAAGCAGGCTTCAGGCTCTGAGATGTCAGCACAGATCCTGATGTGGGGCTTGAACCCGCAAACTACGAGATCATGACCTGAGCCAAAGTTAGAGGCTTAACTGACTGAGCCACCCAGGTGCTCTGTGTCTTAAATTTTTAAAAAATGTTTATTTAAGGGGCGCCTGGGTGGCGCAGTCGGTTAAGCGTCCGACTTCAGCCAGGTCACGATCTCACAGTCCGTGGGTTCGAGCCCCGCGTCAGGCTCTGGGCTGATGGCTCGGAGCCTGGAGCCTGTTTCCGATTCTGTGTCTCCCTCTCTCTCTGCCCCTCCCCCGTTCATGCTCTGTCTCTCTCTGTTCCAAAAATAAATAAAAAATGTTGAAAAAAAAATTTAAAAAAAAATGTTTATTTAATTATTTTGAGAGAATGAGAGAGAGGGAGAAAGAGAGTGTGTGTGTGAGGAGGGGAAGGGCAGAGAGGGAGAGAGAGAATCCCAAGCAGGCTCCACACCATTAGCACAGAGCCCAACTTGGGGCTCAATCCTACAGACTGTGAGATCATGATGCAAGCCGAAGTCAAGCGTCAGATGCTCAACTGAGCCACCCAGGCGCCTCTTCTCCTTCCTTACATTAGTTGGTATTCAACTCTTTTGGTCATTTATGTTTATCTCCAATTGGCTTAATTTTCCTACCTAATGGAAAAGATAAAGATCTCTTCCCCAAGGATGACTCTTTCTCTTTATATGTATTCTATTCTGAATATATCAGGACATTATGGTGGGAAGAGTATTGACTTTAGAATTGGAAGACATGGATTCAAATCCTGGCTCCATCACACGCCGACTATTTCATTCTGGGAGAAGTTTAATTTCTGAGTATTTGATCTCATCTCCAAAGTGGGGATAATAATATCCACTTTATAGGTTTTGGGTGGTGATTTAAAGAGATGGCGTTTGAAAAAAGTTAGTTCAGTGCTGGGTATTTCCTAGGTACTGAGTAGATGTTCTCCATCCTCATTTTGGCATTATTCTCAAGCACTCACTTATTCTGGCCATTAGCTTTCCTTTACTGTTCTTACAAGTTCATGCTACTCTTTTGTTTGTGTTCTTGTTTCTGAGTTCCTTCTTCTCTTGTTTGCATTAATCTACAGGAGTATTTTATCTGTAAAGCACTGGGGGCACAGGGCACAGAGTCCAAGAGATTCCTAGCAGCCTATTAAATGGTTGAGATTTGGGGAAAGGTTATTGGCTCCAAAATATAAAAAGAAAATTGAAAAAATAAAAATTAATAAATATTTAGTTAAATGCCAAATAATATGAACATTGTTGGTACCCTATTGAACTCTTACATTGTTATAAGTAGGCCCCCAAGTGTTTACCCACAATTCTAGAACGCAGAAAGTTCTGAAAATAAAATAAATATTTTTTTTGTTAGTTTGGGGTGAACTGATTTGGCACCACAGCACAACCTGAACTAATATGAAGCTGTTTATGATCTATGTTTATTCCTCTTAGTGTGAATATTCATACATTTTTTTTCTGCAGAAATAGAGATGTGTTTGATTATGAATGCTGTCCCAAGCCCCTGTGGAAGAATTATGTAATATATGGTATATGCAATGTATTCTCATTCTAAAATCTGAGAAGTTCTGAATTCCAACAGCATATCTGCCCAAGAGAATTAGATCAAGGATTTCATTCTTATGTAAATAATATGTGAGATAGGAGTGAATTTTCATATGTTTACTATAATGTGTGTGTGTGCGTGCATGTGTGTGTGTGTGTGTGTGTGTGTGATTCTAACATAAGTGAGATGCTCTAAGTATCTCACAGTGGAGGGTGAGGGAAAAGGCAAGAGAACCAGCAGGAGCATGAGCAAGCATGGCCAGTACCCTTAAGAAAATCACATTCTTTTAAAAGGACTTCTGACTAATAAGTACATAAGGGGTTCCTGGGTGGCTCAGTCAGTTAAGCGTCCAACTTCTGCTCAGGTAATGATCTCAAGGTTTGTAGGTTGAGCCCCGCGTCGGGCTCCACAATGTCAGTGCAGAGCCTGCTTGGGATTCTCTCTCTCTTCCCCTCCCTGACTCACACTTTCTCTCTCTTTCAAAAGAAATAAATAAGCTTAAAAAAATAAAAAAAGATGCTCAACATCCATAGTCATCAGAGAAATGCAAATTGAGACCACAATGAGATACCATTTTATATCTTCTAGAATGGTTACAATAAATAAGGCATATAACCAATGTGTGTGAGGACATGGAGAAGCTGAGAACCTTACACACAGTGAGAATGTAAAATGGTAAAATTACTTTGAAAAACAGTTTAAAATTTCCCCAAAAAGCTAAAGATAAAATTATTAGACTACCTAGCAATTCCATTGCTAGGCAGTTGCCCAAGAGAGATTAAAGTATATCCACAGAAAGACTTGCACATGGATGTTCATAGAAAGATTATTCATAATAGCCAAAATTTGGAAACAGCCTAAATTTCCATCAACAGTAAATGGATAGATAAATGTGATATCCATATGATGAACTACTATTCACAGTCAAAGGAGATAAACTATGGACACATGCTACGTCATGAATGAATCTCAAAAACACTGTGTTCGGTTCAAGAAGCCAAACACAATAGACTATATACTGTATCATTCCATTTATGTGAAATGTTTAGGAAAGGCAAATCTATATATGCATAAAGTAGATTGGTTTTCTGGGTCTGGGTGTGGAACATGCTTTAGCTGTAAATGGATGTGAGGCATTTTATTGGATGAAAATGTCCTAAAGCTGACTTACAGTAATGGTTATACTATGGTGAAGTTTACTAACAATCACTGAATTGTACACTTGAAATAGGTGAATTTTATGGTATATAAAATACCTCAATAAAGTGTTTTTTTTTAAGTGGCTCTTAGCTAAAGAGATATAAGCAATTAAAAGCTACAAGGTCTTTCCTTAAACCCTCTAGCCTCAGTTTCCTAATCTGCAAAATATTCTCTTTCAAAAAAAAAAATTTTTTTTTTTTTTGGCTTCATGTCCAACCCGGAGCCCAATGTAGGGCTTGAACTCAAGATCCTAAGATCAAGACGTGAGCTGAAATCAAGAGTCGGACACATAAGTGAGTGAGCCACATAGGTGCCCCCCAGTCTGCAAAATATTCTTGCTCAGGGGCCATGCTAATCTTCTCTGTATAATTCCAGTTTTTAAAAAAAATTTTAATGTTTATTCATTTTTGAGAGAGAGAGAGAGAGAGAGAGAGAGAGAGCGTGTGAGCAGGGGGAGGGGCAGAGAGAGAGGGAGACACAGAATCTGAAGCAGGCTCCAGGCTGTCAGCACAGAGCCTGACGCAGGGTTCGAACCCACAAACTGCGAGATTATGACTTGAGCCAAAGTCCGATGTTCAACCAACTGAGACACCAAGGTGCCCCTCCGGTTTTAATATATATGCCACCAGAGCAAGTACAAAATATTCTTAATAATAGTACCTACCTCGGGGCACCTGGGTGGCTCAGTCGGCTAAGCGTCTGACTTTGGCTCAGGTCATGACCTCACAGTTCATGAGTTCAAGCCCCGCATTGGGCTCTGGGCTGACAGCTCAGAGCCTGGAGCCTGCTTTGGATTCTGTGTCTCCCTCTTTCTCCTCCTTTTCTTCTACTCGCACGCTCTGTCTCTCAAAAATAAACATCAAAAAATTAAAAAAAAAATAGTACCTACCTCTCCAAGTTAGTGTGATGATTAAATGAGATAAGCTTGTGATGCATTTAGCACAATTCCTGGCACAAAGTAAGCAATAAAGATTAGCTGTTGAAAAAGTTTTGTGTTTTTTAAAATTTTTTAAATGTTTTTTTTTTTTAATTTATTTTTGAGAGACAGAGCATGAGTGGGGAAGGGGCAGAGAGAGAAGGAGACACAGAATCCGAAGCAGGCTTCAGGCTCTGAGCTGTCAGTGCAGAGCCCGACGCAGGGCTCGACCTCTTGAACCGCGAGATCATGACCTGAACTGAAGTCGGCCATTTAACCAACTGAGCCACCCAAGCACCCCGAAAAAGTTTTGTGTTTTAATGGAAAATTATGCATCACATATAGCACACCCTTCAGGGCTCTCTGATTCTAGCTGTGTTTCTTGACTTTCAGCAATTTTATCACTCTTGAAAGTTGTAGATTGCTGAAACATAGGTGAATTTTGTCCTGTCTGGTAAAAATGCAACTAACTTCCTCCTTGTGGAAAAATTAATTTTGTCTCTCCTTACAATTCATCTCACCACCCCTTTATTCCATATAAATTTGTGTTCTTTTGATTTTTCCTTTGAACTAGTTATAACATCCACTTGGTTCCCTCATATAAGGAAAATAAAAATCTTAGCACATGTTCATTTTTATATCTGTATGAAATTCATGATTTTGCTTTTTTCCGAAGTTATCTTTTAACAGTTTTGGAAGTTCCACCAAGATGCCCAGGGGATTCACCTTACAGAGCCAGGTAACATTCATCAGTCTCACAGGTGGCATAAACCTGGGTACATCTTTTCTTGGCTTCCAGAAGTAAATCCAGAGTCAATAGTATTTTTGTGACTCTCTGTTTTTCCAAATTTTAATTTTGTTTTCAATTTGTTTTAGCTGGTAAATTATTCCCAATTGGAAATTTGGTTTTATGGTCTGACCATTTGATGATTTCTGTAAATGGATTAATGGTTTAAAGATATCTTGTCCCTGTTGGGTGAAAAATGTCAGAGACTGGTTTGTTAATATTTTCTGTTTGTGTGTTTGCCTATTTTGAGTTCAAATCAATGAAGAATTTATATCTGCTGTGGATAGAACAGGTCTTTTATATGGACCATGAAGTTTTGTAATTTTGTGTCTACTCTTAACCTATGGATGAAATTTTAAAATTTAAACTCGAAGTTCTATTTGCACTTGTTTGTCTGTTGTTACATCTGTAGTTCAGAAGGTTTTCTCATTGTGTGAAAGTGAAATATTTTCTACCACCGGATGGCATTACTAAGTTGATTATAAGGTTTCTTTAAGGATCTCTATCCTGATTGACTTATAGAAATAAATAAGCACTTATTATAAACTGAATATTCCCTGCTTAAAAAAATCAGGGAGTTGAACTGGTAATACTTTCAATGTGCTATACTTAAAGAGTATTCTTACAGAAATTCTGACACAGAATTGTTAGGAATTCAAGTTCACGTGATTTAGGTAGTTTTTTGGCAAACGAGACTGATTTAGTAATTTTGGCTTAATAAAAAGAGCAATGTAGGGTCCCTGGGTGGCTCAGTTGGTTAAGCAGTCTCTGGGTTTCGGCTAGGGTCATGATCTCACGGTTTGTGGGTTCAAGCTTCGCGTCGGGCTCTGTGCTAACAGTGAGGAACCCGCTTGGGATTCTCTCTCTCCTCTTATTCTGCCCCTCCCCTGCTCACTCTCTATCTCTTTTTCTCTCAAAATAAATAAACTTAAAAAAAAATAGCAATGTTTCCTTTGATTTATCAATCTTAAGTATAGTATAAGTTTATGTTTTTATTCTATTTAGATAAGTTCTTCCTAAATGCATGCAGATTTACTCATCAAATAGGTTGCATTACTTCTACCTAATTTTTAAGGTTATGAAAAGTATAGATTTGTGTTTAACCAAATTGATTCATTATTCTGACAGTAATTATTTTATTATTTTGTTTACTGAAAATTGTATTTCAATAGTAACTGTGTTTTGTAGTATGTTAGCTTGAAGAGGATTTGTAAGGTAGTTAGGTAACCTAAAGCTTTGGACTGACACTAAATTGAGATAGTGGATATTTATTGGATGTTTAGATCATTTCTAAACTCAAGCACTGATTACTAAACATAATTTTGAGTTTACATATTTTTGCTTCTTCATTTTTGTTTTGTAATAATAGCTAACATTTATTGAGTGCATGGTTGCATAACATTTATGAGAATTATTTAATTGAATCCACAAAACAGCCTTATGAAACTGCAACTGTTAGTCTTCCACTGTTTAGTTAGTCTTCCAACTGTTTCCTCTTCCAGGAAACAGAGGCTCAGGGTTGCTAAGAAACTTGCCCACGGTCACATAGCCAGTAGGAAGCCCAGAGGTGCAAGGTGAACCCGGGTAGTCTGGCTCCAAAGAATGTGATCTTCATCACAAAGCTATACTTTCTCTGTTTGGGCAGTACTGCTACTGGTTAGGCTCTTGAAACCCCTTTGTAAGTTCCTCCCCTGATTTGTTAAGGTGAGCCATATATTTGTTTCTGTTTGTTTGTTTGTTTTGCTTTTATTGAGATATAATTGACATATTATATTAGTTACAGGTGCACAACAAAATGATTTGATATTTGATATATTGCAAAATCATCACCACCATAAGTCTAGTTAACATGTCGCCATACAGGGGTGCCTGGGTGACTCAGTCAGCTGAGCTAGTTTTAAATAAACTTTATTTATTTATTTATTTATTTTTTTAACGTTTATTTATTTTTGAGACAGAGAGAGACAGAGCATGAACGGGGGAGGGTCAGAGGGAGAGGGAGACACAGAATCTGAAACAGGCTCCAGGCTCTGAGCAGTCAGCACAGAGCCCGACGCGGGGCTCGAACTCACATACCGCGAGATCGTGACCTGAGCCGAAGTCGGCCGCTCAACCGACTGAGCCACCCAGGCGCCCCTTAAATAAACTTTAAAAAAATAATAAAATAAAACAAAACACGTTACCAAATATAGTTACAATTTTTTTTCTTGTGATGGGAACTGTTAAGATCTACTCTCTTGGGAACTTTTAAGATCTACTCTCTTAGGAACTCACTACTAACTGTAGTGACCATGCTGTACATTACATCCCCATGATTTATTTATTTTATAACTGCAAGTTTTTGCCTTTTGACCCCCTTCATCCATTTCATCCTCTCTTCTTATTTTATATGCTATAAAGAGGCAATATAAACATGTTCATTTTTGCCACTTAGAGAAGGTATAAAGTTAGTGATGCATATGGCTGTAGAAAGCTGTTTTAAGAACTGTGGTAATCCAATAAAATGCTGGAGTGCGACACTGTACAATCACCCACTCCCCACTCTTCACATTGTGAGAAAGAAATAAGAAGCAGCCTCTGATGTCCAGAAGTGATCTGACACTCACAGGCCATTTGTTCATTTGTAAACAATCTTACAGAATACCAACCTCAGACATGATTATCCTGAGACCGTGACAGAATGAGACAAAACAAGCCTACTTCATAATTTTGTCTATTCACATACAAAAATAACTATGTAAAACCACAAAATACCAAATATTTCCCCTCTTGCTAAATGAATGACTATTACTTTTTATGCAGTCATACCCCTGATTTCTGACAGCATTCAATTTTGAACAAATCCTTCCTTCTTTAAAAAAAATTTTTTTGGGGGGCGCCTGGGTGGTGCAGTCGGTTAAGCGTCCGACTTCAGCCAGGTCACGATCTCGCGGTCCGTGAGTTCGAGCCCCGCGTCAGGCTCTGGGCTGATGGCTCGGAGCCTGGAGCCTGTTTCCGATTCTGTGTCTCCCTCTCTCTCTGCCCCTCCCCTGTTCATGCTCTGTCTCTCTCTGTCCCAAAAATAAATTAAAAAACGTTGAAAAAAAAAATTAAAAAAAAAATTTTTTATGTTTATTTATTTTTGAGACAGAGAGAGACAGAGCATGAACGGGGGAGGGTCAGAGAGAGAGGGAGACACAGAATCCGAAGCAGGCTCAGCACAGAGCCCGATGCGGGGCTCGAACCCACGGACCGCGAGATCATGACCTGAGCCGAAGCCAGGCTCAACTGACTGAGCCACCCAGGCGCCCCCAAATCCTTCCTTCTTTATGCTCTCCCTAAATCACCCAAAGGGAAGACCAAATCCTAGAACAGGTTCTTCTAATACTCTTGTACTGAAATACCCCATGGTTACCTATGGTTTGTGTTCTCCCTTATTGTAATGAGCAGTAAAGCCAACTTGTTTAACTACACGTATGTTTCTGGTGGTCTTTGGCAGAAGGGCATTGACAAATGAAGTGGACATTTCCCCTACATTCCTGTCACTGCCATATATATTGTCAACTACTGCTTTCTTCTTTGTTGGTCTAGAGTAAGTTCAAGCAATTGAGCATCAAAATAAATATCAATAATAGTGGATTTAATTTTTTGAATAACATGATCCATGAGTATGTATTTTTAAAGTTTTTATTTATTTTTATTTTGGGGGAGGAGGGGCAGAGGGAGCAGGAGAGGGAGAATCCCAAGCAGGCTCCATACCCAGCACAGAGCTGGTGGCAGGACTAGATCCCATGACCATGAGATCATGACCTAAGCCAAAACGGAGTTGGATGCTCAACAGACTGAGCCACCCAGGCACCCCCATGAATATGTACTGATATAAATGAGTAAAATAAAAGATAAAGCTCTACTTTACATTAGAGTGCCAGTGAATAAATGTAGAAGAAATGATGGAAATAGAAAATAACGATTTGGTAAAGATCCTCGAGTAAGTAATTCGTACAAGAATCACTATGGTGAGGAATGGGATAACTACATAGTCTAAAAACATCTTTCTGAAAAACTCTTATTAATTACTTATTAGTAAACATAGCATACTTGATAATTACCTTTAGTTACTAATTAACTACTAATTTAACTACTAGTCAACTGATTCGTTTAACTACTAGTTAACAGTTAATATCATCACTAAAGGGACAAATTGACATTGTTTATTTCCCTTGATGCACTGAGAAGAACCCAGCATCACTTCTGGGGTATTCCTGCAAAAAATGCATAAATTATAAGTAAATGTTAGACAAATACAATTGAGCAATCTAGAAAATAACTGGCAGTACTTTTCACAAATGTCAAGATCATGAAAGACAAAGAGACTGAGAAACTGTTCTAGATTGAGGGAGACTGAAGGAGACTGAAGCTAAATGCAGTGTTTATTTCTGGGCCGAATACTGCACCTTATAAGACATTATTGGAACAAGAGGCAAAATTCAAATAGGGCTTATAGATTAGATGATAATCTTGGATTGATGTTAATTTTCTGATTATGATGGTTATAGTGTGTTTGTATGAGAGAGTGTCCTAGTTTTTAGGAAATATGCACTGAAATATTCAGGGTTAAGGAGTCATCAGTTCTGCAACTGTTTCTCAATGGTTTGGAAATATCCATGATTGAGGAATCCTGGTGAAGGGTACACAGGCGTTTGTAGTATTTTTAGAAATTTTATGTGAATTTAGAATCATTTTTTAAGAGGAAGAAAGGAAGAAGAAAGCAAAAGTAAATCTAGTAGTTTTGCATGTGTCCGTTTTCCTTTGAGCCAGAACTGAGTCATGGGGTATTGGCCTCCAGGAGAGGGCAGCAGATCTCTTGCTCATGTGGCTGGAGCCTTTGGTCATAATTTCAGTTACTATTTCTTTTTAATATTGACATCACATTTTTACTTCTTAAATTTGAATCTAGCATCTTCTGGGCTTCAACTGGGGATCACTGATCACTGATAATTTAATTAATATACAGATGTTTAGGACTTACTGAAGACTTACTGAATCTCTTTACTTGACATCCTTGATATGTTCTTGGTATATTCTTACAATAAGCTTGGTCTATGCATGATATATAAAGTTAGGATTATTATATGGTAGGTCTCACTATTTTTTCTTTGTTAAAAGCATGTTCATCCATTTTTATAAATTAGATGTAATGTTCACTGTCTTCTTTGAAAATAGAGTTAATCATGTTTATAATTGTTTTTTCTAAGGTTTTTTTTGATTGACTTTATTATATTGTTTTGCATGCCATAGAAACAACCAAATTTCCTTATCATTTTGCATAATTTTTATAATGAATTCTTATAAGGTCTTTCAGTTTTGAAAATTATCAATAATAAACTAGTAAGCTAACTAAAACCATTTAAATCTTCTGTCATATACAGATATTTTTTTTTCTTTGATGCTTCCCTGAAAGTTTTTCAATCAACTACAGGCCAGTGTATTTTATATTCAACAAAGGAATGTTTCAGAATTCTATGGAAACGGACTATTCCATATACTTTGGAGTACAGGTTTCTGATGGCATTGCTTAAACAATTTTGAAACCATACTAGTGGACTCAGTCAGGATTTCTAGAACTCTAGAGAAGCCAATGGGTTCATGACACCACTAGCCCAAGATCCACTGAAGCAAGAATTAGTTACATAGGACTGATGAATTGATGAGGGATGATTACTGTTTTTGTTTAAACTATTGTTGATATTTTTGTAATGTTCTATTTTGTGGATATTTAAGTTATGTAAACTTATCTTAAACTATCTTAAACTCTAAACTCTTAAGCTATCTATAACTCATAGCAATTTAATAATTATAACTCTGCTTTTTTTAGACTCTGCTTTTGTACACCAAATGAAACATTTGTGAATGATAGCTTTTTCTCCTTCCCTGAGCCCTCTAGAATTTGTAAACTCTTATTAAATAATCTTAATTTCATTACAATATAATTATCACATTTTCATAACAATATAGTTATTGGCATAGATTGAGTAAGAATCTGTCCTCCTTTTTACCAGGACATAATTGGAAACACTGCTTATGCAACCAAGGCCTTGCCTGGAGTGTTATATTTGGGAATAACACTCCTTTAATCAAATATGACCAGACACATCTAAGGAGCTAGGTTAACTTTATGGAGCCAATGCTTACAAACCCTTCCAGGAAAATTGGTTGGTACTTAGCTTACAAGGTTCCCAGCTTCTGGGTGGGTAAGGTCACTTTCTTGCCAGACCCAGGAATCTTAGGATATTTGGGAAGATTTAAGAAGAGACAAATTTACCCAATGGGTACTGTAGCTGAAATCTGGTGTTGAGTTCTTGGTGTACCTAGATTCAAGAGGCTTTTATTATTTTATTTTATGTTTTGGTTTATTTATTTATTTACTTATTTCACACCCAACACAACCCACCGTGGGGCTTGAACTCATGACCCTGAGATCAAGACCTGAGTTGAGATCAAGAGTCAGATGCTTAACCAGCTGAGCCACCCAGGCACCCATCGAGAGGCTTTTAAAAGTCAAATTTGAGGTTTTGGGGGAAAACTTTCAGCAAAGCAAGTTTAAGAAGGCCTAAGTGGCAAACTATCACTCTTGTTGCACCTGTATAACTAGTGAAGTTAGAGTCCAGCCTTATTTGTGATAAAAAATAATCTTCCTTTGAGATTATTTTTGATCAAAAGGGTGGAAATTATAGAAAAAAATGTGCACTTCAATAAGAAATTATGCCTTGTCTATAGTAATGGTTCCCAGCTTTCGTATAACAATCCTTTCATTATCTCTGTGCTATATGTCAACTCTTTTTAAATTGCAGGTAACTGGTGAATATTGTCAATGACAAAAACCAAACAATTAAGAAGACTGATTTTACTTAGGCTGTTGCAGTAGGGAGATCACCCATATCCGTAGATCAGCGTATGTAAGCAGGGTGGTTTTGCCCTAGACTTTTTATAGGGAAAAGTAAGCAGGTTATAGGTGGAATGATTTACAGCTGGGCTTGTTTCCCAATCAGGGGAAGTCTCAGTCAGTTAAATAGGAAATGTTTACCTTTGTGTCTAGCTAGTTTTTGGAGATAAACAGCTCTAATCTCAGTTAATCATTCATATGACAAAGAGCTGGGAGTTAGAAGATCTGTGTCTCACCTTGCTAGTGAGTTCAGGCAAAAGGGGAAAAGTCTGTGTTTGGTCTTGTCACAGGTAAACAAGGGAGGCACCTGTGAATCCTACAGGAGTCATGAGAGAATGGACAGTGAGTGAGTCATTTGGGGAAAGGTGGTTCTTTTCTTTTTTTCTTTTTTTTTTTTTTTAATGTTTTTTATTTATTTTTGGGACAGAGAGAGAGACAGAGCATGAACGGGCAGGAGAGGGGCGAGAGAGAGGGAGACACAGAATCCGAAACAGGCTCCAGGCTCCGAGCCATCAGCCCAGAGCCTGACGCGGGGCTCGAACTCACAGACCGCGAGATCGTGACCTGGCTGAAGTCGGACGCTTAACCGACTGCGCCACCCAGGCGCCCCAAGGTGGTTCTTTTCTGAAACAAAAAAGGGTGAAGGGATTTCAGAAAGCAAAGAATTGGGAAAATTTCTTAGCCATTGGTGTTTTCTGGGAACACAGGGCTCAGGTAAAGTAAAATTCAACATTATCAATATGCAAACTCTGTCTTGTCCTATAGAGTTCCAGTGGACTTCCCTCCTCCTCCTGTGGAAAAATTACCTCTATTTGTAATTCAGTATCTTTACTCCATATAAATTTGTGCTTCTTGACTTTTCCTTTGAACCAGTTATAACACCTGTCTGCTTCTCTCATATTATATGAGTTGAATCCATTCTTCAATATGTATTCCCTTTTATACGGGAGTCATGATTTTGCCTTTTCCTGAAAATTGTCTTTAAATGGTATAATCCATATAGCTTATTCAGATATCACCAGTTATGCATGCATTCTTTTGTGTGTGTGTGTGTGTGTGTGTGTGTGAACAAGCCAGTTTCTAAGGGTCCCAGTAAGAGGCCAGGGAATCGTAACAGCTGTGGAAAGCCCAAAGGCCAATGGTGGCTACAGTGAAGACTGACACCCAGAGGCTAAGAGTTATCAAATAGAGTGAGGTGGGATAAATCCTTTGGTAGAGATCATTCTGGATTCAGAGTCTAATGCTTAGTTTTTCATATTCAAGAATTATTATTTCTGCATTCCTTGGCAATGACCTACATGTGTTAAAACATAGGATTAAGAGTTATACATAATTGGGTTCAAAATGGTTCTATCATTTACTTGCTGTGTGACCCTGGGGAAGGATCCTAACTTCCTTCTACCTTGGGGTCCTTATCTGAAAACTGGGAATAATGTTAACACCTACCTCATAGAAGTGTTGTGAGGATAAAACAAGATAATGGATGTGATAGACTTGGCATATAGAAAGTACTCAGTAAGTGATGGCTATCATTTTTTAAAGACTTTTAAAAAATGTGTTTTTTTTATTTTGAGAGAGAGACAGAGAGAGACTGAGTGTGAGGAGGGGAGGGACAGAGAGAAAGGGAGAGGGAGAGAATCCCAAGCAGGCTTTGCACTGTCAGTGCGGAGACCGACACAGGATTTGATCTTACAAACCGTGAGATCATGACCTGAACTGAAATCAAGAGTAGGGTGCTTAAAAGACATGAATAGACACTTTTCCAAAGAAGACATAGAGATGGCTAACAGACACATGAAAAAATGCTCCACATCACTCATCATCAGGGAAATACAAATCAAAACCACAATGAGATCCCACCTTACACCTGTCAGAATGGCTAACATTAACAACTCAGGCAACAACTGATGTTGGCGAGGATGCAGAGAAAGAGGAACACTTTTGCACTGCTGGTGGGAATGCAAACTGGTGCAGCCACTCTGGAAAACAATCTGAAGGTTCCTCAAAAAATTTAAAATAGAACTATCCAATGACCCAGTGATTGTACTACTAGGTGTTTATCCAAAGGATGCAGGTGTGTTGTTTTGAAGGGGCACACACACCCCAATGTTTATAGCAGCCCTATCAACAATAGCCAAAGTATGGAAAGAGCCCAAATGTCCATCGATGGATGAATGGATAAAGAAGATGTGGTATATATACACAATGGAGTATTACTCGGCAATCAAAAAGAATGAAATCTTGCCATTTGCAACAACATGGATGGAACTAGAGTGTATTATGCAAAGCAAAATTAGACAAAGACAAATATGTATCTTTACTCACATGTGGAATTTAAGATGCAAAACAGATGAACATAAGGGAAATTATAGATAATTCTATATTATCACCCCCCCTTCCATGAAAACTGTACAAGCCACCATGTCTCTATTTTACTTCAGACTCCTTAATATTCAAACAAGCAGAGAGCTTGCTCAACAAAGGCAGGTGGAATAATAGTTCATCTACTTGTCAACTTCAACAGTAGGTCAATGATGAAAACCACAGGTGCGTGTTGATATGCATTCTTTGTTATTTTTGCTTTGTTTTGTTTTTTGCAGATTTCATATTTCTTTTCATGTAACTTTTTTAATAAAGGTAATTCATTAAGTCTATGAATGTAATTTTATTTATAGGTGTTTATACATCTGTTCACATAAATGATTTTACAACTCATCTGACATGTTTGTCCAAATTTTAGTCGGGAAAATATGGATAATGTAGGTACACTCTGCATGTTATGCTCTTTTGCATACCTAAGGTTACCAACGATCTCAGACAAGGTCTGGGTAGGGTCCCCACTAGAGGGCGGTATAGAACTCCTGAAGGGCCGGCAGACCCCAATTCTTTTCTTTGCGTCTTCCTTTCAGCTTTGCCCTTCTCCAAGGATCTGTTAATTCAGGATTGAGAAAAATTAGGCATTTGTAATCGAAAAATCTCACATTGCTCGATATCTTCAAGATTCATATTTGCCATTCTACTAAGATCCTGCACGCTGCAGGATGGCAAAGCTCCCTCCTGAAGGCAAACATGCAGACTGTTGGAGTTCTTTCAAGATGCAGGGCTTTTTGCATACAGAGAAAGACAGATACCATATGGTTTCACTCTTATGTGGATCCTGAGAAACGTAACAGAAACCCATGGGGGAGGGGAAGGAAAAAAAAAAAAAAGAGGTTAGAGTGGGAGAGAGCCAAAGCATAAGAGACTGTTAAAAACTGAGAACAAACTGAGGGTTGATGGGGGGTGGGAGGGAGGGCAGGGTGGGTGATGGGTATTGAGGAGGGCACCTTTTGGGATGAGCACTGGGTGTTGTATGGAAACCAATTTGACAGTAAATTTCATATATTAAAAAATAATAAAAAAAAAAGATGCAGGGCTTTTTGTTATCAGTACATCAGCAGCATTGATCTGAGGTGGTCGAGTTGCTATTCACGCTCTTTAATAAACTGCTAGCTTTGTTTCCTCGTCTATTCAACATCACTTGGTTTGTTCCATTACCCCTTTCAGGGTGTTGTGATGCATTTGCATTAAGTCATTTCACTTTGTGTTTCAGGTATCTATGGACATACACAAATCTGCCTTTGTAGTGACATTGCATTGGTGATCTTCTTTCAGAGACTAGTAGTTTGTTAAATAACTTGTAATATAATATCAAGACAAATGTTGTAAAACGTATTTTAAAGTTTACAGGGCACTGTTTTATAATTAAATGGGTAAACTCATAGTACATATATAGTAAGTAATTCTAGCAATAACTTTAATGCAGCTTTTAATTTTGTTCTGTTTTAATTCTATATTATCACCCCCCTTTTTTTTTGAGGAAGGCAGTATGCATGGGTGAGTGAAATAGTTTCTGTGATCAAAACCATTTGAAAAATTCTGTTCTAAACCCTTTGAGTGGATTGTAAATGTTTACCCTTACAATTCCTAAACATTATACAATAGCATCAAAATAAGCAATATGGGACTCTCTTTCCAATTTCTTTCTCACCTTGCTCATCCAAAGATCCTGGCTACCCAGGTTTACTTCTATAAATGCCGTGCCTATCATGTTTCATCCCAACCTCCCCTTAGGACTAGATCAGTATGAATCCCAGGACACATCTCATCATTATATGATCATCTATTTCTCAGCTAACACAGATGCCACTTTCTCAGAGAGGCCTTCCTGGAACATCCTGTTAATCTGTGTGTCACTCTCTGTCCTGTTACACTCTTTATTTTCTTCAGAGCAATTATCAGTATATGAAATCATCAGTTTGTTACTTTAGAAGATTAGCCTCCTCTTGTCTGTTTTACTTGTTTATCCCCAGAACTTAAAGTATCTATTACATAAATAAGCACTTAGTAAAGATTGAATGAATGAATGAATGAATGAATGAATGAATGAATGCTTTACTCCATTCATTTCATGTTACTCTTCTGGGCACCAGATGACTAGATGGTCCGTAGAGGTAGAAGCTCTCATTTGAGCCTGATAGCATGCCCCATGTGCAGGAGCTCCACCTGCCAGGTGACCAACAGGGGTTACCAGCTACCCCAGCCTTGTGTTTTCATCTTTAATTGCAGAAAGTGAAGCAGGGCTGCTATATTCTTCATTGCAAGAATCCTCCATGGGTAATAGTCCAAGGTTCTGAGAACTATTTATCTTAGGTATAATGTCTCATTTCCCATCTCCTATCAAGGATCTCTGAGTTTATCTGACTGGTAAATGTTTCATATCGTTAGAGATGGTGGAAACTGTGTCTGACTTGAAGTTGTGGGTGATTTCCAACTCAAGGAAGCATGCAAAGCTGACAGGTGAGTGGGGAGCTGCAGTCCGTGGGCCCCTGGTGAGTCATATGATGGTGGAGGAGGATCAGGGACAGACATTGATGAAAACTGAATATATGGAGTCAGGAGTCAGAGAGTCAGGGAGATGACAGCAGGGAGCAGGGGAATGAGAGAGTAAGCAGGAGAGAAGTGATGGGCACAGATAATTTTGTGGTGGGGTTATTTATTTTTTGTTATTGTTTAGCAATTTTATTGAGATATAATTTACATACCATCAAATTCACCTATTTAAAGTGTACAGTTCAATGGTTTTTTAGTATATTTATGGAGTTAGGCAGTCATCACCAGTCTACTCTTAGGACATTTTTATTATCCCCCAAAGAAATACTGTACCCATTAGTGTCATTCTTTGTTCACCTACCCCTTTATCCACCAAGTCCTAGGCAACCACTAATCTACTTCCTGTCTCTATAGATTAGCATATTCTGGACATTTCACTTAAGTGGGATTATATAATATGTGGTCTTTTGTGACTGGCTTTTCTCTTACTTAGCATAATGTTTTCAAGGTTTATCCATGTTGTAGCATGTCTGAGTGTTTCATTCCTTTTTATAACCAAATAACAATAGTATTCCATTGTGTGGATATACAAAATTTACTTATCTATTCGTTGGTTAATAGACATTTGGGTTGTTTTAACCATTTTGAATAATGTTGCTATGAACATTGTATACAAGTTTTTGTGTGGACATATGTTTTCATTTCTCTTGGGCATGTATCTAGGAGTGGAATTGCTGGGTTATAGGGTAATTTTATGTTCAATACTTGGAGGAGCTGCTGAATTGTTTTCTGAAATGCCTGAACTATTTTGCATTCTAATGTGGGGCTATTTCTAGTAGATGATTTTATGAGTTTGTTCTGGACACTTGAGCCTTCTGAGTACCATGAGAATGAGTGTGTCGTGATTCTGCCTCGATCCCACCGTTCAACTACTGCTACACAAACACCTGGGCCCCTGAGGCCCAACCTGCTTTGATTCTGCCCAAATGTAACTCCAGAGGTGCATTGTAATTAGACCCAGCAAGTCCTCCATCTGTTCATATATTAGTCATCCTTCAGAGTCCAAGTCAACACTGCCTCCTCCACTAGCTCAGTGGTTTCAAAGCTGGCTGCACATTAGAATCTCACGGGCAGCTTCCAAGTATACCAAATCCAGGGTCCACACCAAAGGTTCTGATTTCATTGGTCTGGGATAAGCCCTGGGGGCTAGGATTATTTAAAAGTCTCTTCAGATGATTCCAATGCGCAGACAGGATCGAGAACCATTGCTCCGGCTAGAAGAATCTTTTCTCCTCTGAACTGTACAGCAGTTTCTTTATTTCTTTTTTTAATCTTTATCTCATTTATTTATTTTGAGAGAGAAAGAGAGCATGTGTGCAAGCAGGGGAGGGGCAGAGAGAGGGAGAGAGAGAGAATCCCAAGCAGACTCTGCACTGTCAGCTCAGAGCCCGATGTGGGGCTTGATCTCATGAACTGCAAGGTCGTGACTTTTGAGTTGATACCAAGAGTCAGATGCTTAACTGGCTGAGCCACCCAGGCTCCCCTACAGCACTTTCTTTTTAATAGCACTCACCAAAACTTTCAAAACACATTCTATATTTAATTGAAATTATTTCACATATACATTTTATTTCTCCAGCTGGGCCATAAGCCCTTGGAGGACAGAGCTCTGTTTGAGTCATCCTCAAGTCTCCATTTGTCAAGGGACATTTGTTTATAGCACCACCTGTGCTCCACCTGGTTCTTTTGTGGAATAACAGCATAGGAGCCAGCCAGGCAGGAAGTTATCATGAAGCCTCCCCTGGCCACCCACCTAAACTTTCAATCTCCTCCCCCATTTCCCATTCTTCCTTCCCTAATTTGATTTTCCCCCTTGGCACTTAGCACATACTCCATGTTTCGCATATTTATCTCCTTTATTGTCAGTCTCCACCTACCCTCAGTGTAAGCTCTGTGAGCGCAGAGATTTTTGTCAGTTTGGCTCACTGCTGTATCCTCAGCACTCAAAACAGTCCCTAGCACATGGTAGGTGCTCAATAAATATTTATTAAAAGAATAAGTAACTATGTTAGCCTATTTTTTTTTTCAACGTTTTTTATTTATTTTTGGGACAGAGAGAGACAGAGCATGAACGGGGGAGGGGCAGAGAGAGAGGGAGACACAGAATCAGAAACAGGCTCCAGGCTCCGAGCCATCAGCCCAGAGCCTGATGCGGGGCTCGAACTCACAGACCGCGAGATCGTGACCTGGCTGAAGTCGGACGCTTAACCGACTGCGCCACCCAGGCGCCCCTAGCCTATATTTAAAAAGAGTTTTAACCCCTTTCCTCTATACCAGTCGATGAGTTATTATAAAGTATTCCTTTTCCAGTGAAAATTATATTTCTAACATAAACATGTATATTCTGAATTCATTATGTTTTAGAAATATAGTCCTATTTCTGAGAGAGTCTGCAGAGGTTCTATTTAAGCCCCGGAGCAGGGATTCTGGCATATTTGGGACTGTGTATGCAAATTAGAGCAGAGGAATGGGGTCTGGGATGGTCAGTTGACGCTGAGAGAACTTGAACACTGGGTTGCTCTTGCACCATTAGAATTCAGCTCCTAGGTGTTCCATAGAACTATGACCGTGATAATGGAGGAGGCCAAGAAGATCAGATAGAGGCGGAAGAGGAAGGTGTCCATCATGTGGCTGAACTGCACCCACCGGTCAGCTAGCTGGGTGCTTGTCAATCCTGAGCCCCCATTCAGCTCTGCCTCTCTGGATCCCAGCTCCTTCCCTACCAACTGTCCTGGCTCCTTCAGTCCTGTGGAGAAGACAGAGACTCAGCTATGAAGTGGGAAGGAGACAGGTTTGGGGAAGTGGGAGACTGGGGACTCTACACCCAGTGTAGAGAATAGGGGCAGTGCAGACTTTCCTTACCAGGCAGGTGAGTAGACATGAGGCCTGGACCTGTATTCTCATTCCAGAGTGCAACAGGGCAGCACTTCCCTGGGCTGGTGCAATGGAAGAGCAGAGAGTAGAGCCACGGAGGCATGGGTGGGGGCTGGGTGGTGGCCATGTGTAGCAGGTAGGTGATGAAGATGGTCTCCAGCAGGCTGACCACCATCAGGGACAGACACAGGGCAAAGTAGACGCCTGGGATAGGGGTAAGGAACATGTGTGATTGAGGCCCAGAAGAACCACCAATCCCCCCTTTTCTGTGTCTCACACAGAAAGCCCTTTCTGAGATGACTGCTTTTTCCTTTCTGCCTTAGCTGCCTTGGCAGGTCGAGCCAGTGCACCTGTCTACCCTGCCTCCTTTCCCTGTCCCCTACTTTCCAACAGTGAGGAGGTGGGCATACTGATGAGCGGGGTGCCACTAGCAGGAAGTAGTTTATTCATCATGAGCAGGAAGACGTTGTAGCCCAGCAAAAGTGTTATCTTGAATGGGGCACGATTCTCGCTTTCTGCTGGCAGGTAGAAGCTGAGGGCATCAGTGGAAATCAGAAAGCTGCTGGGTACAAGAAGGTTTATGACGTAGAGGCTGGGCCTGCGCCTGATGGCCACCTGGGGGGGAGGAGAGAGCAGAGAACCAGGTGAAGCTAGGATTGAGGGGAAATAGGGATGATTCCAGCCCCTTCCTTCCTTGATGTTCTCAACCCAACAGTGGCTCTTTCTGGGGCTGGATGAAGAAGCAGCTTTCACAAAAGAAAACCTGTGCCAGTGCTAGCAGGCTCAGAAAGGGGGGTTGATTTGGGGGACTTGGGAGAGAGGAAGGACTAAGGGTTGTGGCACCCAGTGGTTTTCTGGTCACAGGACAAGAAGTGAGAAGCTCTGTGACTTAGGAAGGTCTGATGAGGGAGGTAAGGGGGACAGACACATCTCACAGTCTCTGGGCTTACATAGAACATGATCTGGTCAAAAAGACTGGAGCCCACAGACATCTTTGGGGTGGCCTTGTTGATGCCCAGGAGCTCCCATTCCCCTTGTGTGCGGACGATGTCACGTGACGTGTCCGCTATCTCCCACACCTCCTTTTCCATGCCCAGCAACATGTTTTCCACTGCAGGGGAGACAAACATTCATTCAACACTCTGTTTAGCACCTGCACTGTGCAGAGCTCAGAGAGATGAACTAGCAAACTGCTTTAGCGACCTCTTTCTGGTTGCCCCATAACACAGCTTCCTTGCTCCTCAGTTGCCTCTTTTCAATTTTGGGCTTTCTCAGAAGTCTTATCTCCTCCTAAGTTCAACTCCCCCACCCCACCACCCCCACACTCTCCTTTTTAGGCATTAGAAAGAATAAATTTGCCTGTGTGTGCTGTTTTGTTGTCCCATTGGTTGATCTCATTTTACCCCATCCCAGAACCCCCACTGCAACTCACCTGTGTAGAGGAAAGAGCTAAAAGTGAGTGTGCAGTTCTGCTGGTCAAAGGGGAAGTAGAAGATGTCCAGGCTACAGATGCTGGTCACCCGCATTGGTTTGTTATACACAATGTGACCGTCATTAGTCACATATGCAGAGAGGCCTTCTGGGGTCTGATCCACATCCATGCTAAGTGGCAGAAGGGGAGAGAGGCAGGTGCTCTGGGTTTCACATCAGCTTAAGTTTCTCTCTTTTATTAAAGTAGGTTCCATGCTCAGCATGGAGCCCAATGTAGGGCTTGATCCCATGACCCCGGGATCATTACCTGAGCTGAAATCAAGAGTGGAATGCTTAACAGATTGAGCCACCCAAGCCCCCCAGCTTAAGTGTCTCTCTTAAGGTGGGGCTTCCCAATGTTGCTCATTGTGGCCACTCCGCCATCTTTCCTGCCCACCACTTTTTCATTTCTGTGGGAGAAGTTGGTGAGCCGTGATTGTGCTCCTCTCTGAAATAAGTTTTGGTGGCCCCAACTGAATGGGTTTGCCCTACACTGCCCTGGCCTGCTCCTTGCAAAAGGATCTCCATTCCAGTATTCCTTAGTCCTGGTACCCACGATTCCACGATGAAGATGTCTGGGAGCCACAGGTTCTCAGTTGTCACAGTGAGTTTACTGATAGCACCACATTTTTCTGGATCCCAGCTGATGAATGGGTTAGTCCAGATCTAGAGCACAGAGCACAGAAGGTTGGTTATGGCTGATACCTGGAGCTAGTTTATGTCAGCATCTACCCTTCTGTTCCCTTACATATATATCTATTCATATGTATGTATTTTTTCCTAAATGTATGTACTACAGGCATAGGATAAAACTTTAACCATTCCAGAAAGTATAATATAAAAAACAAGCTTCTCCTTTCTCAATTCACTCCAACTCAGTTCATAGCCCCATCTCAATCTCCTTTTTAACAGCTTCTTGGTATCTTTCCAGAAAATAAATTAATACATATTCCAGCATTCATTTTTATTTACACAGATAAACTCATACTTTGCACATTGTTATGCATGTCGCTTTTTTAAAAAACTTCATTCCTTTTAAACTCTGATTCCTCTTCTCTTCCTGGTGATAAGTTCCCCCTTCTCTAGCTAACAAAGTCTTATTGGCCTTACACTTCCCACTCAAGGGAAATCTTTTTTTTTTTTAATTTATTTTTGTGAGAGAGCGAGGGGCGGAGAGGGGGTGGAGAGAGAGAATCCCACTAGGTGCAGAGACAGAGGGAGAGAGAGGGCGGAGCCTGGAGTGGGGCTCGAGCTCATGAACCAAACCGTGAGATCATGACTTGAGCCTAAGGCAGATGCTTAACCGACTGAACCACCCAAGAGCACCGCCCCCCCCACCCCTCCCCCCCCCCACACACACACATTCAAGAGAAATCTTAAGCTGGGTGCTGGATACCTTTGGGCCCTGGAGCTTAGTTAGGGGTTCCCAACTGCACCACCCCCCCTTCTTCCTATATTTTCTATTGATGTCTTTCAAAGTTCTTTGGCAGCTCAAAAAAGCTATTTGTCATCAGTATGGGTCCTATTTTGGTTGGATTTGTCTATTCGCTCTGGCACTGCCAATGTCAACAAATGTGCTTTTTGCAAACAAGACCAGAAAAAAAAGGAAAGAGAAACAAAAGAGAACAAAACTGGACCTACATACCATCTTTAACCACAGAAATGATGTCAGCAGCTGAAGTTGTGCATCCTGACAAAAAAAAATCCCCATTTAGGATGATTAATGCCTTGAGATCAGGTCCCAGTCTATTTCTTGCCTTTGTTTCCTACGTGGTCCTGTGTGTCAGCTTCCAGTCACTGGTCTCAAAAGAAAGGTAGGTCCAAAAAATGTAGGTTGTATGGCAAACGTAGGGGAAAAGACCAGCATGGGGCCCACTGGAAATATGTTTTTTTTATCTGCCTACAGGGGCAGAACTCAGGACAAATGTTCCCTTTAGAAACATCACGGTAGTGTTCTCCTTCATGTCTCTCCAGCCCATAGGATGGACATCTAACCTGTAGGGCATTTGAGGACTGATTGCTCGCCACTAGACCAGTGCAAGGTTGGGTTATCAGCGTGAAGACTCCTTGTTCCCTACTGGCAGCCTATGGAAAGAATGTAGAACTCACCACATCCAGGATGGCAGACAAAGTGAAGGAGATGTTGACCTGAATGGGGATGCTGTAGTTGATGACTGGACGGAAGTCCTTCTGGTTAAATATAGTCTGGAAGATAGCAGGGTCCACCCCATGTCGGTCAAAGCCTGAGCAATTGATGGTGAAAGTGTTTGACCTTCCTGTAGAGAGCAGAGGCCCCGTGAGGTGGGAATAGGGCTTTCATGTTTCCTAAGCGAGAGGAGTACCAGGGTTGAGGCCTGAGAACCTCTCTGCAAAGAAAGAAAATGTGGACATGGGTTGAGGCACGTGAGCCCCTCCTTCTGGGCCAAGACTTCTGAAGGCCAACTCCTTCCTGCCAGGCTGGAGAGGATGGGCTGGTCTGGTAGGCAAATGGTGGAAGTTGATGTGGTAAGCTGAACCTGGGCTCAGCCCTTTCTTCCTGTGCTTTGCTCCCATATAAAGCCTATTCAAATTCATATGCAAACAGCCTCTCGGGGGAGTCCTATTTCTTCTGTAGTCCCAACCCTGAAGTTTTGGCTTTTGTCTGACCATACATTTTTCTTTCTAGCTCTGTTATGATTCATTCTTATAGTCACTGAACAAAATTTCCCTAAAATTTTGTTTCTTAATTTCCTCTTCCCACTTTTACATTTCCCCATGTCCTGGAAGGAAAAGTTTAGAAAGAAGTAAATCATGAGTACATCGTAAGTGTGGTGTAAAATATGTGGGAACTTAATGTTGCACTAATGTGAATTTATCAACTACCTACTATGTGCTGTGCTCTGTGCCCTTCTCAAATTCAGTGACTTCCTCAAAGATCTGTGGGAGCCATTTTCATCATCACCATTTTGAGACTATTTCATTGATCATCTACCGTGTGCTTGGTGGAGATGTACAATGAAATGTAAAAGCCCGTTGGCCCCCTTCACCCACATCCCAGCCCCAGATGACTGCGGTCATTCCTGTAACTGCAGCCCAGCAAGTTCTTTCTCGTACCTCATCCATTACCTCCCCATATCAGCTGACTCATAAGGTACATCGCCAAACTAAGGAGAAACTTATCCCAGAGGAAGAAAACATTTCCCTTTCCCCTCCATATCACTTCCTCTGCAATATCTTCCTGAGTGAGATGGGAAAGGAGCTATGTTATTGCTAACAGGACCCAGATCACCCTGTTCATAGTTACTATATCTTGGTAGAAAGGAAAAGTTGGACACTATAAAGGGGTGGGATTGGAGAGGTGGTAAATGGAAGGACAAACAGTTTAGTAGATGCCTAGGCAGGCAAATGAGAGGGGGGTTGTGTGTACTGATCAGTGAAATGGGTTTTTCATCTGTTTCCAAGGAAGTCAAAACACAGATATTACAGAGAAAGGAAATGTTTAACCCAGTTATTTTAGATGCTCCTAGTTCTGGAGAATGAGAGGATTTCTGGATTTTGCCCAGAACAGCATTCCCATCTTGTCCTGTTCTTGCCCCATCTTACCTGGAAGCAGAAGGTTGACAGTGAGGCAGAGGAGGAATGCCCCCCCAGAAGGCCACCCCCCTTCCATCCTCCTCTTCTGGACTCTTCTCTGGGGCCTCACCAGGAGCCCCCAAACCCTTGAGCTTAAAGGAGCTCAGACCACACCTTGGTTCCTGGTTTTGAATAGTGTGCATGACAGGTGACCACTCCCTGGTGAGAGGCTGTGGCCAGAGAGGTCACAGCAGAGTGTCCTGCTTGCCCCTGTGTAAGTATGCCTTCCGGGCCCCAGGCAAGGGGAAGTAAGGCCTAAACCAGGGAAAAGCACATGTTTAGCAGGATGAGTTTGAAATCTGAGTTCCAAGTACCCTTCAGAAAAAATGGGGGACTTGGGAGATCGGGCAGGTAAGGCCATGGATAAAGGTCTCATCAGGTCCTCCTGGAACTAACTTGTGCCTCAGGGAAAGTGCATGGACCACATAGAAGGGGGTGTGGTAGAGACACCTGCTAATCTTGGGGGGCAAGAACATGTAATTATTTTGTTGCATAGTTGGAAATGTATTCTTTATCCACTTGTGGACATTTGGGATTATTGTCAATATTGAGCTAAAAATATGGAGAGAGTAAGTTTCTTTCTCTGGGACAGAATCCGGGCTGACAGATGTCTGTCCCCATGGCCAGCACAGCTAGTATGATCTGCATCATCCCTTGTTTGCATTATTGGGGCAGCTTCTTCAGAAAGTTTCCTCTACCTGTTTTACCCCCAGTCTAATCCTCCATTTTGCCATTCTCCTAAAACAGACCTCTCCTACTCGTGCTTCCTTACCCTAATGTCTCTAAAGGCCTACAGCTCTGGGGCCATGTAGGAATGTGTGAGTAAAAAATCATTTGATGAACTTTTTGAAAACATCTGAACTCCCACCAATCCACCCCTGCGGAAGGTATGTGTATATTTATAAAATTTTTTTTTAATGTTTATTTATTTTTGAAAGAGAGCGAGAGCGTGTGCGCACACAAGCGGGGGAGGGGCAGAGAGAAAGGGAGAGACAGAATCCAAAGCAGGCTCCAGGCGCTGAGCTGTTCAGCAGAGAGTCCCATGCGGGCCTCAAACCCACAAACCATGAGATCATGAACTGAGCGGAGGTTGAAGCTTAATCACCTGAGCCACCCAGGTGCCCCAGAGAATGTATATATTTAAAAGCTCCCCAGAGGGGTGGGACGGAGGGCAGGGTGGGTGATGGGTATTGAGGAGGGCACCTTTTGGGATGAGCACTGGGTGTTGTATGGAAACCAATTTGACAGTAAATTTCATATATTAAAAAATAAAAATAAATAAAAAAAAAAAATAAAAGCTCCCCAGATGGTCTGATTCACACTCCACTGAAAACCTTTGGGCTGGGCTGTGTTACCATACTACAAACAGGATACTGATATCAATATAGTCAAGATATGGAACTTTAACACCAGGATCCTTATGTTGTCCTTTTTTTTTTTTAAGTTTTATTTATTTATTTTGAGAGAGAGAGAGAGAGGCAGAGAGAGAGGATCCCAAGCAGGCTCCATTCTGTCAGGGCTGAACCCCACGATGTGGGGCTCAATCTCACGAATTGTAAGATCATGACTTGAGCTGAAATCAAGAGTCAGACACTTAACCGACTGGCCACCCAGGCTTCCCCTTATGTTGTCCTTTTACAGCCACAACCACCTTCCTCCCTCCCTATGTCCCCCTACCCCGCTAACTGGCAACCATGAATTTGTTCTCCATTTCTATAATTTTGTCATTTCAAGAATTTTATAGAAATCAAATTGCACAGTATAAATCTTTTGGGACTGGCTTTTTTTCACTCAGTGTAATTCTCTGGAGATCTGCCCAGATTGTGATGGGTATCATTATGCAGTCCTCTTTACTTCCCACTGGTATTCTATGGTAGGAATGTCCCACAGTTTGTTCAACCACTCACTTGTTGAAGGACTTTGAGTTTTAAGGGAAAACACTTATTTCTACTTTACTCATAACACTTCTGACACCAAATTGTCGGCTTTTTCCTCACATCGAGTAATTCTGACATTGACTGCCCAGAGTTAGTGCACACCCCTTGGATTGAGGGCTCATTCCCACAAGACTGACCCCCACTTCAGGTGCCAATCGCAAGTCAGGGCCTCCTGTACTTCTGACCGACAATAAATTGGGGATTCCCATAGCCCCCTCCTCAGATTCAATAATTTGCTATAACAGCTCACAGAACTCATGGAAACATTGACTTCTCTTTACAGTCTGAAAAGGATGCAATAAAGGATACAGATGAACAGCCAGAGGAAAAGGTACACAGGGTGAGATCTGGAAGGGTCGTAAGGGCAGGAGATTCTGTCCCTGTAGAATTCCAGCATGTAGATGTGTCACCAATCTGGAAGCTCTCCAAACCCCATAGTTTAAGGATTTTTTAGGGAGGCTTCGTCATGTAGGTATGATCAATTTATTTATTTTTTTTCCAACGTTTTTTATTTATTTTTGGGACAGAGAGAGACAGAGCATGAACGAGGGAGGGGCAGAGAGAGAGGGAGACACAGAATCGGAAACAGGCTCCAGGCTCCGAGCCATCAGCCCAGAGCCTGACGCGGGGCTCGAACTCACGGACCGTGAGATCGTGACCTGGCTGAAGTCGGACGCTTAACCGACTGCGCCACCCAGGCGCCCCAGGTATGATCAATTTAACTCAATCTCCAGTCCCTTTCCCCTCCCTAAAGGATGGGAATTGGGGCTGAGAGTTCCAAGCTTCTAATCATGGCTGGGTCTTCCTGATGACCAGTCCCCATCCTGAAGCTACCCAGGAGGCCACCAAGAGTCACCTTATTAGAGAAATGCTCCTGTTATTTAGGAAATTGCAAGGGATTTATAAACTCTGTGTCAGGAACTGGGACCAGAGACCAAATACCTATTTCTTCACAGAACTGTTTACAATTATTTGTCTATTACATATAAAGCTGTTATAAACATTTGTCTACAGGTTTTTGTGTGAACATAAGTCTTGTGGAATAAATACTCAGAAGTACAATTGCTAGACTGTAAGGTATTTGCATGTATAGTTTTTAAAGAAATTGCAATACTCATTTTCAGAGTGGCAGAACCATTTTACATTCCTGCCCACAACATATGAGCAATCCAGTTTCTCTGCATTTTTAAGGATTTAAAACTTTGGATGAGGAAAGATGTCTTAAAATAAGACCCTAAAATCACAAACATAAAGGAAAAGTGATAAATTCAGCAATTTAAAAAATCTTAAACTTATTTTCAATAAAGGGCACTAAATGTGAAAAGTCAAATCATAAACTGGGAAAATATCTTTGCAACACATATATAACTGAAAAAAATAGTAGAAAATATACAAAACATACCTATAAATGCATAACAGTGACAAAAAAAAAAAAACCCTATCAGAAAAATCGACTAAAGACATAAGTTGACACTTTATAGAAGAGGAAACACAAACAGCCAACAAACAATGAGAAGAAGATATTCACATAAATACAGGGAACAGACTGCTGGTTGCCAAAGGGGGTAGGCATGGGGGAATGGGCAAAATGGGTGGTGGGGAGTGGAAGGCACAGCCTTCAGGGTGGAATGACTAAGTCACAGGGATGAAAGGCACAGCGTAGGGAATACAGTATTTCAACAGTGTTGTCTGGTTCCAGATGGTAGCTACACTAGTGGTGAGTGTAGCATAATGTGTAGAGGTGTCAAATCACTAGGTAGCACACCTGAAACTGGTGTAACTGTGTGTGTCAGCTATGCTTGAGTTAAAAAACAAATAAGGGGCACCTGGGTGGCTCAGGCAGTTGAGCATTCGACTTCAGCTCAGGTCATGATCTCAAGGTCTGTGGGTTCGAGCCCTGCGTCGGGCTCTGGGCTGACAGCTCGGAGCCCGGAGCCTGCTTTGGATTCTGTGTCTCCCTCTCTCTCTGCCCCTCCCTTGCTTGAGCTCTGGCTCTCTCTGTCTCTCAAAAATAAATAAACATTAAAAAAAAAGAAAGAAAGAAAGAAGAAGATAAACACTGAGATGTGAGAAGTTTGTGAGGATACCCCTAGATACTGCTAATGAAAGGAGAGAGTGGGAAGCTAGTAGAAATGACAATCTGAGAAGTTAGAAGCATAATCAAACATTGGAGGTGAGTAGTAATCTAGGGCCAATGGTCTGTTTTTTACACACCGTTCATACATTTCCAATGCATACTCTTTTTTTTTTTAACGTTTATTTATTTTTGAGACAGAGAGAGACAGAGCATGAACGGGGGAGGGTCAGAGAGAGAGGGAGACACAGAATCTGAAACAGGCTCCAGGCTCTGAGCTGTCAGCACAGAGCCCGACGCGGGGCTCAAACTCACGGACGGCGAGATCATGACCTGAGCCAAAGTCGGAAGCTCAACCGACTAAGCCCCTCAGGCGCCCCATCCAATGCATACTCTTAACAGAGGTTTACAATAGAAACTGGAGGAAAATGAAATAAAGGTATTATCATAAAGGCTGCTGTTTGTATATATCTTAAGTGGGAGAAAGGATGTCAGAAACCAGAAGCACCCCATCTGAAATTGTGAAATACTCCTAACGTTCCTGATGACATGTCTAGGCTAGTATTGGCTTAAAATATTTTGCTTCATTTTTAGGTCGTGTTTTAGACCACAAGCCTTGCCTCAACTCTAACATACAAACAGGATGTTCTTTTGCAAAGGATATTGTCAATCATAATGGTCTTGCCACTGAAAACTAAAGTCGCATTTCTGTGAGGTGGAAGAACATTGCAAAATGACATCTAAAGGAATACAATGTGGATATGGGAAAGGAAAAAGAAATGATGCAAAAGTCATCTTAAGAAATTGGAAATTCCTCAAAGATGTGGAAGACACTCTCCATTTTACATTATTGACAAAAGTCAAGGAAAGTTTCTGAGTGAGAAATATGTTCGAAGTAATGGAAAGAAGGAAACACAAGAGAATCTGCCACCAGAAATGTTTCTGCCGGTGCCTCTAATTGATGTCTCTAAGAACCCAAAGATAGCTGATGCCTAACAATGGGTAGCTTATTTCCCACGTTAGATATGGAAAAAATAAAATATACCAGGATGGGATAAAGAGATTACACCTAGAGGTAGTAAAATACTAATTCTTGGTTGGCTGGCATTCACTCATACATTTAATCATTCAGCAAGTCTATGTTAAGCACCTGTGGTATGTCAGGCATAATGCCTGATACTGAGTTAAAAAAATGAATGAGACACTGTACCTGACTTTCACGAAGACACATTCTCTTAGGGGAGGCAGAAATGTAAATAAATCTCTGAAATGTCTTCACCTAATTGGAATATAATTCAGAAATATGTCTTTGGTATTCTTTTGCCTCCATCTTCAATTTCTGTCTCTCCTCAGGGCCAGCTGTTAGAATCTTCCCCAGGATCATATCTGCCTATGAAGGTGTGAAGTACTATTAGTAAGGAACACTTAAGAAAATAGGGGCTTGGAGTGCCTGGTGTCTCAGTCGGCTAAGTGTCTGACTTCAGGTCAGGTCATGATCTCACAGTTAGTGGGTTTAAGCCCCGTGTCCGGCTCTGCACCGACAGCTCAGAGCCTGGAGCCTGCTTCGTATTCTGTGTCCCTCTCTTTCTCCCCGCCCCCCACCACCCCCCGCTCATGTTCTGTCTCTGTCTCTCTTAAAAATAAGTAAACATTAAATTTTTTTTTAAAAATTGGGGCTTTTTTGGATAGTAGAAATAATATGTGCTCATTGAAAACAATTAAGAAAACACAGATGAAAGGGTACCTGGGTAACTCAGTTAAGCGTCTGACTTTGCCTCAGGCCATGATCTCTCAGTTCGTGAGTTTGAGCCCCACATTGGACTTCGCACTGACAGCATGGAGCCTGCTTGGGATTCTCTCTCTCTCCCTATCATTTCCCCTCCTCCACTCATTCATGTGAGTGCATGCACACACTCTTTCAAAATAAATAAACTTAAAAGGAAACACAAATGAAGATATAAAAGAAAATAGTAAACACTTCTAATTCCCTAATCCAAGACAAAGTTTGCTTATGTTTTGGTCTCTAGCCATCCATACCTTTTTCTCTGCCCTTCTCTCCAGCCCTCCTTTTTTTTTTTTTTTTTTTAACAGAAATTATGTGTAATAACTTGTTTTTCCCACTTTATATATCATGGTCCTGTTTCTATGGTATGAACATAGATCTACATTCTTACTTTAAATGGCTACAAAGCAACTAATTATGTGGCTATAGGATAATTGATTTAACTTGAACCACCCCCTTGGGGTTTTTTTGTTCTGTTTTGTTTTGTTTTGTTTTGTTTTGAGAGAGAGAGAAAGAGAGAGGCAGAAGGAAGGTTTAAGCAGTCTCCATACCCCACAGCTCTATTCCACGAACTGTGAGTTCATGACCTGAGCAAAAATGAAGAGTCAGACACTTAACCAACTAGCTACCCAGACGCTCCTAACCTGAACCCTTAGTCTTCCCAGCCCTCCTCCAAACATATGTTTTCAGAAGGCCCTCTCTGATTTTGTGAAATCAGAGGGGGGAAAAAGGACACAATATATAATTTATTTCAAAGAGCAATTTCAAGAATGAGAGAGAAGGCAAGTGAAGTGAAAGTAGTTGATACAAGAAACATTTTCCTGTTGTAAATATTTTATAGTAACTTTTTACAAATGAGACTTGACCTTTTCGTTCTTTTAAAATTCTGAAAGTGTCTTCAAATCAAATCAGATTACAGCTGTTTAAGTCAACTATCAAGTCCTCTGCAAGAGGACTCTACGTCCCAGTGTTTGTGGACCTATTACAAATGTACTGAGGAGCCAGTGCTTCCTGAAAAGTTGCGTTTGGGGGACAATCAATCAAGGAGAGATTCTGCTGACCCTCAGCTCCATTGATAAGAGAGTCAGAAGTTGTGTGTGGCTAAGGAACTCTTAAAGTGTGTAGGAATGACATATGAGAAATCAGGAAATTGTTTGGGGCTATTCTGAACCTGCTTGGTACAGTTGTGTTGGAGTTTGGGGAGTATAGATGGGGACATGGTAGTCACTGGGGTTAAGTGGCTAAGATCAGGAATGGGGCCCAGGACTGGCTGGCTCTAAGACCAAGAGAAACTCCAGGCTGTGGTTTGCAGGGACAAGTGGATATGCATGCCTGCCTAGGTGTTCCAGAGGACGATGACTGTGATGATGGAGGTGGCCGTGAAGAGCAGGTAGAGGCGGAAGAGCAGGGTGTCCATCATGTGGCTGAACTGCACCCACAGGTCGACCAAGTGCTGCTTCTGAGCCTCATCTTCCTGTTGAGCCCTTGTTGACCCAGGACACCCATTTAACCCTGTCCCTCTGGCACCTGGCACATTCTCCACTAACTCCACGGGCTTCTTCATACCTACAGAGAGACAGAGACCCAGCCATGGGCCATGGAGTTCACCTGGGGAGCAAGGGAGACAGGGAGGAAAGAAAGAGTAAAAGAGTGGAGGTGTGGGAAGAGAAAGTGTAGGCGGTGCTGACTCCCCTTACCGTGCAGGTGGGTGAGGGTGAGGCCGAGGCCCTTATTTCCTTTCCCAGGTGCAGTGGTGCAGCACTTCCTTGGGCTTGCACAGTTGAGGAGCAGAGAGTGGAGCCACCAAGGCATAGGTGGGGGCTGTGTGGTAGCCATGTGCGACAGGTGGATGATGAAGATGGTTTCTAGCAGGCTGATCACCATCAGGGACAGACACAGGGCAAAGTAGACACCTTAGGACAAAGCAAATTCTAAGTAAACTAGGGCAGATTCTTTTCTACACTTGTCTTAATACTCTCCAAATCCAATCTTTCCTCAGAACCCCTTCCCTCCTTAAGTGGAGAGGCAGCGGTTCTCCTGTTTCCCTCCCTGTGCCCTGCTGCCTTTGCTTCCCTGGAAAGTGGGAGGGACCATACTGATGAGAGGGGTGCCAGTTGCAGGGAGTAAGTCATTCATCATGAGCAGGAAGACGTTGTAGCCCAGCAGAAGTGTTATCTTGAATGGGGCACGAGTCTCACTTTCTGCCGGCAGGTAGAAGCTGAGGGCATCAATGGCAACCAGAAAGCCACTGGGCACCAGAAGGTTTATGATGTAGAGGCTGGGCCTGCGCCTGATGGCCACCTGCGGGGAGGATTTGTGGAGAATGTGGCAAATAAACTGAGAGCTCGACTTGTATATTTGACTATCTAATCCTTGCTGATGTGTTGAGGCTGGCTGTGGGAGGATCACTTTAGGTACCACATGCATTTAATTGTGCCCTGTACAGAAGTACCCACTTTGTTGTCTAATTTTCACTTGTAAATATGTCCAACCTGCCGGGAACACAACAATTGTAGACATCTAGGGACAAGTAGGGCCCTTTGGACCATCACAGAGGTGGCTGCTCCATTCTGAGCAGTAGAGCTTGTTACAGCCAAGCCCAGCCTCCTCTCTGCAGGGTGGGGAGGGGAAAGAGGTGATGGGAAGAGGCGGGGGGGGGGGGGGGGCTGGGGATCATTCTTCAGGGCAGTTAGGATAGAGGGTGGAGTGGGGAATAGGTGCTTAACCCCCCGGAAATTCTTTTTTACATTCTAAAGTGCCTTAGATTAAGAGGAAAATCAAAGAGCAACTGGGATCAGAAGTCAAACAGGGGCCCCTGGACTTACATAGAACATGATCTGGTCATATAGGTTGCTGCCCACCAACATCTTTGGGGTGGCTTTGTTGATGCCCAGGAGCTCCCACTCTCCCTGGGTCTGGATGAGGTTGCGAGATGTATCTGTTATCTCCCACACTTCCTTGTCCATGCCCAGTAGCATGCTGTCCACTGCAAGGGAGGCCAAAGGCAGTTTGGTCCAGAAATTCTCCCAGCTTCCTGCCCCCAGACTCAATTCCTCCCCTATTGAGCTTCTTCAACAAAATTTCCTCTCTGTTCCTTTAAGGTAAGGCATCCAAGTTTTCTCAAAAATGGATTACAGGACCACAGTTCATGGGTGTGCAGGCTGCAGCATCGATTTTTTTTTTTTTCTTTTTGGTTGAAAACAAGAATGAGTCAAAGTTGTTATGGGAATGTTGGGTATGACTCAAACATGAGTCAAGAACTTCTGCAATCATTCCTATTTCCCTTCTCCATTCCCTAGTTTTATGATGTTGTTTTGGTGGAATCAAACATGAACAGCTCAACCTTTTTTTTTTTTTTTTTAAATTTTTTTTCAATGTTTTAAATTTATTTTTGGGACAGAGAGAGACAGAGCATGAACGGGGGAGGGGCAGAGAGAGAGGGAGACACAGAATCGGAAACAGGCTCCAGGCTCCGAGCCATCAGCCCAGAGCCTGACGCGGGGCTCGAACTCACGGACCGCGAGATCGTGACCTGGCTGAAGTCGGACGCTTAACCGACTGCGCCACCCAGGCGCCCCTCAACCTTTTTATAATTACATGCATGCCCATTATAATGATTAATTTATCTAAATCTGCCACATGACACCTGGTGGCATTCAATGTGTTTACTGGTAAAGTGTGTTAGCTATCAAAATTAAAAGGTTTTAGCTACGGGTGCCTGGGTGGCTCAGTTGGTTAGGGTCTGACCCTTGATTTCGGCTCAGGTCATGATCTCCCCCCTCGTCAGGCTCTGCACTGACAGTGTGGAGCCTGCTTAAGACTCTCTCTCCCTCTCTCTGCCCTTCCCCCACTTGTGTGTGCTCTTGCTCTCTCTCTCACTCAAAGTAAAGAAATAAACATTTTTAAAAAATAAAAAAATAGGGGCGCCTGGGTGGCGCAGTCGGTTAAGCGTCCGACTTCAGCCAGGTCACGATCTCGCGGTCTGTGAGTTCGAGCCCCGCGTCGGGCTCTGGGCCGATGGCTCGGAGCCTGGAGCCTGTTTCCGATTCTGTGTCTCCCTCTCTCTCTGCCCCTCCCCCGTTCATGCTCTGTCTCTCTCTGTCCCAAAAATAAATAAAAAACGTTGGAAAAAAAAAAAATTTAAAAAAAAAAAAAATAAAAAATAAAAAAATAAAAGGTTTCAGCTAAAAATTGTGGAGGTGTAGTAGCTCAGGGTCAGATGAACCTCATTTGGCACAAGGGCCATCCAAGATATCAAGCAGTAATTCTTTTTTTTTATTTTTAGTTTTTAATGTTTATTTATTTTGAGAGACAGGGAGAGAAGCAGAGCGTGAGCAGGGGAGGGGCAGAGAGAGAGGGAGACACAGAATCCTAAGCAGGCTCCAGCCTCCATGCTGTCAGCACAGAGCCTGACGCAGGGCTTGAACCCATGAACCATGAGATCATGAACTGAGCTGAATTTGGATGCTTAACCGAGCTACCCAGGCACCCCTTAAGTTTATTATTATTATTTTTTAGTAATCTCTACACCCAACGTGGGGCTTGAACTCACAATTTGGAGATCAAGACTTGCATGCTCTTCTGACTCAGCCAGCGAGGCACCTCTGTAGTTCTTTTTTAATTTTTTTTTCAACGTTTTTTATTTATTTTTGGGACAGAGAGAGACAGAGCATGAACGGGGGAGGGGCAGAGAGAGAGGGAGACACAGAATCGGAAGCAGGCTCCAGGCTCCGAGCCATCAGCCCAGAGCCTGACGCGGGGCTCGAACTCACGGACCGCGAGATCGTGACCTGGCTGAAGTCGGACGCTTAACCGACTGCGCCACCCAGGCGCCCCTGTAGTTCTTTTTTATAAACTTCATTGAGGAATTAAAGCAGTAATTCTTTTTTTTTTTAATTTTTTGAATGTTTATTTGTTTTTAAGAGAGACACAGAGTCGAGCGGGGGAGGGACAGAGAGAGGGAGACACAAAATCTGAAGCAGGTTGTCAACACAGAGCCCGATATGGGGCTTGAACTCATGAACCATGAGGTCATGACTTGAGCCAAAGTCAGACACTTAGCTGACTGAACCGCCAGGCACCCCTAAAGCAATAATTCTTAATCCTGTCTGCACATTAACATCAGCTGATGACATATAAGAACTAACAGTACCTGCGCCCCACTTGGAACAATTAAATTGGAATCTCTGGAATGATGCATAGTCATTGGTATTTTTAAAAACGTTTAGTGGGTGGCCACAGTTGAGAAACACTGATCTAAAACCTTCTCTAATCATAGCTATACCACTTAAATATCTTCCCCAAATCTTGAATAACTACCAACACATGTCTTGCTCACCTGTATAGAGGAAGGAGCTGAAGGTGAAGGTGCAGTTCTGTTGGTCGAAAGGGAAGTAGAAGATGTCTAGATTACAGATGCTGGTCACCCGCACTGGCCGGTCGTAGGTCATTTGACCTTCACTGCTGACGAATACAGTGAGACCTGGAGGTGCTCGATCTACATCCATGCTGCTTGTGAGGGGGGGGGGAGAGGGTGCTGTGGTGCCTTCATTAGTTTTGTTTCCCTTCCCAAGTCTTCCTCTCCTATGCTCTCCAGTTGGGTTCTTTCTCTACTGTCACTCTATCTTGTCTCTCGTACTCCTCATAGTGTTTTGTGGGAGTCAATTAATTGACACGGTGCCCCGTCTGACTCTTTTGATGTCCCTGTGCCTTGCACTGCCCCTAGGCTGTTTTTTGCAGATGGGCTTCCTACTGGCTTTCCCCAGCCCAGATACGCACGATTCCACAATGAAGATGTCTGGGAGCCACAGGTTTTCAGCTGATACAGTGAGTTTATTGATGCTGGCACACTCTTCTGGGTTCCAGCTGATGAAGGCATTGTCCCACATCTGTAGCCAGGGCAGTGAGCCAGGAAACAGGTGAGCAATGGCAGAGCTTATGCAATCAGCCTCTCCTGCCCCTCCTGTTCTTCCTTGAGCTCTGATCCTCTTTCTCCCACTTGTGTCCCTAATGACCACAGCCTGTATCCCCCCTCTTCATATAGCCAAGTGTCACTGGTAAAGTCCCCTTTAGTGGCCTTTTTTTCCAGGCAGACCTTAAATATAGGCTAAAATTCCTTGGTCCCAGGAGCACACCAATATACTGGCCTGTAACCATTTGGCCATTTTCTTGTGTCACCATTTCCACCTTCATAAGCTACCCAGAGAGATTTGTGTCCCCAAGGCCAGTCCAGTTCTAGAAGGAGTTATTCGGTCACAGAAAGATTTATACATTGAGTAGAGGTTTGGACTAGGAAACCTTTGAGTCACTCCTCAAATTTACACTTATAAATGGAACTGGGAGGGAGATAGTTGAGGCTGCCTTACCAAATTCATCCACAGGAATGACGTCAGAAGCTGGAGCTGTGCATTCTGGTAAAGGAATTCCCATCCAGGGTTGTTAGTACAAAAAGACTTGACCTATGCCCACCTCATATTCGTATATTTAATAATTTATTGGGCCAGGCATAGTTCTAGATGCTGGACTGTCTTTTCCTTACTTGTCTCCCCTCATAGCTAGGGACAATTCAGTTTTAATTGATAGACCGCTCTTTTTTTCTGGAGCATTCTAGAAAGGACAGGGCTCAAGAACAAATCCTGAAAAAATATTACTGTAGCATTATTCTTTATGTCTCCCCATCCCATAGGAAAATCCTCTAATTTGTACAGAATCCATTCAGAGGACTGAATGTTCACCACTGGGCAAGTACAATGTTGGGTTGACAGGGCAGAGAATCCTTGTTCCTTATTAGAATCTATGGAAAGTGGGGACCATGTCTCACCACTTCCAGGATGGCAGACAGGGTGAAGGAGATGTTGACACGAGTGGGGATGCTGTCGTTGACGACTGGACGGAAGGCCTTTCTGTCAAACACTGCTTGGAAGGCAGCAGGATCCACCCCATGCTGGTCAAAGCCTGAGCAATTGATGGTGAAAGTGTCACCTTTTCCTGTAGTGAGCAGAGACCCTATAAGAGAGAGCCTCTATTGCCAGGGCTGAAGTCTCTCTGCAGAGAGAAAACAGGTGACATACTGGGAGGAATGGTGAGCCCTCCTCCCTGGGCCAAGATTTCCCAAGGCCAAAGCCCTTCCTGCCAGGCCAGAGAGGATGGGCTGGTCAAGTAGGCAAATGGTGGAAGTTGGTGTGGTAAGCTGAGTCAGGGCTCTATTCTCATTCCTATTGTTTCATCCTCATGCAAAATCTGCCCAAATCTATATGCAAACTTGGTCTCACTTCAACAAGTCCTCAAATGTATGTCACAGGCTTCTTGGGTCTACCTAGTAGCACCTCTCAGCACTGTCCTAACACTTGTCATCTGGGTCACTTAGAAGTCTGCTATAATGTATTTTCCTCATTCTCAGGGACTTCTGTTTACTGAAGACAAGAACTGATTTGTCAAAAAAAAAAAATAATAAGGGAAGTAAACAAATGTACTTCCTAGGTAGATATGGATAACATGTAGTAGGTATTCTGAATGGGTATGTACCTTGGTGCTATGCATTTATTTTTCCTTCTCAGATTTAGTGACCTCAGATATCTTGGGTTTTATTTCCAGCATTGGGATAACTAGGCAATATCACTGAGCTTGTACCATATGCCAATAGTATAGTGAGGCCTGTGTAGGTGTGTTTTGGCCATGACCAGGGAGCCATCTTGGTAGTACCTGAGCAGAATCTTAGCCCCATTTCCAGCTTTGTGTGATCTTTTGCTCTGCTTGCTCCTCTACAACTCCATCTCTTTTCATAATATTTAAGGTATATCCAGGCGAGGAACAAATATTCCCTCATGGAAGCAAATTATCTACTCCTACCTCAGATTGATTCCTACCTTCCCTCAGTGTTTTACCTACTCCTTGATGACATGTTTAAAATCAGTGGCTACCCTTCTCACAGACACTATGTCAAGGGAAGAAGACAGGAAGAGTGGGATGAGGGTGTAGGGGGAGGGGCATCGGAAGTGGGTGAAAAGGTGTAATTGGAAGGTGGTGAAGTGGGACAGTTTGGCAGATCCCTATGCAGACAGGAATAGAGAAGTCAGTGTATACTGATCAGCAAAATGTCTTCCTATCTGATATACCCAAACACACACACACACACACACACACACACACACACACACAAATACACACACTCAAGACACAGATATTAGGGAAGAAATATTTAACATGTTAATTCTGAATGTCCTCCAAGTGCTGCAGAGAAGTTTCTAGATGTCCTTCAGAACCACTCTGGTCTTCTCTTGTTGTCCCATCTTACCTGGAAGCAGAAGGTTGACAGTGAGGTAGAGGAGGAATCCCCCCCCAGCAGGCCACCCCCCTTCCATTCTCCTCTTCTGGACTCTTCTCTGGGGACTCACCAGGAGCCCCCAAACCCTTGAGCTTAAAGGAGCTCAGACCACACCTTGGTTCCTGGTTTTGAATAATGTGTATGGCAGGTGACCACTCCCTCGTGAGAGGCTGTGGCCAGAGAGGTCACAGCAGAGTGTCCTGTTTTGCCCTTGTGCAGGTATGCCTTCCGGGCTCCAGGCAGGGGGGAAGGTAAGCCAAGACTAAGGGCGAAGCACCTGTTTGACAGCTCTGTGCTGAGATCAATAACAAAACAACTTGCCTTAATGAGAGGGTGTGGGCTGGGGAAGTAAGAATTAAATTCTTTTAAGGCCAGGGAATTTGCAGATTTGGAAAGGTGACAATATATAGTGATTTGGTTATGTATTCATTAGAGGTAACTGCAAGCATCAAATCATAAAGCTCTGTTCATGCCCTCATCATCTGTGGTCTATATTTTTCCAACAGCCCCTAACTAGACTTTCTCCTTTCAATCTCTCTGCCTTTCTGATTCATTTTACCTAAACCAAGTTTTCTATACATTTTTTACTTTGTGCATTGATTTCATGATAATAGAAGTTATAAAATTAAGGTAGCATAACCCTTTTTAATGTCTTTGTGTTGTCAGTAGTGTTATACATTATCATAAACTAGTAATCTCCAATAACATCAATATTAATGGCATGTATCAATATTATGTCTTATGTGACATCTCTATAGAAAACACAATTGGACCGAATGAATAAATTGGAGCATTGTTATATTAAGTATCTTAGTTACATTTCCAGAAAGACTTGGAAATTTTTTTTTCTTGCAGAAAGGGGAAAGGATCAGACCTAGAGTACAAAAGAAACTTTGTTTAGATGGAAGATCATGACAGCCCTAAATAGAAAGTGCTGAGGAAGACAGGAATGACCAAGGGGCCCAAAGTAGGAAAGCACAGGAGAGAGATATTTTCTGTCTAAGGTTTGAAATATCTGCAGTGCTTCAGCCCCACTAGCTCTGTAAGGCATTTCTTCCCTGTTTTAGAAACTTGGCCAGAGGATTGGGTCATTATGCCATGTAGGACCAAGTATTACTGTGTCTATAGACACACCTGTGGGGCACTGGGCTCCTGGAATGGCTAAGAGTGAAGGTCTTTCAAGTACACCTTAGTTCCACAGGTAGGCTGGGCTACCAGACCTTGGGTCTAGGAAATGAGGGTTAACTTTAAGCCTTAATGAAAGGCAGCTGATGACAATTGTGTACCTTGCTTTTATCAAGGTTGGCTGAAAAACTGGACCTAAATATATAGGTTGACTTAAAAGTAGGTTTGGCTTCTAGGAAGTGGATATGATAGAGGCAGGAGAGATAAAGCAGTAAGGCATCTCCTCTCCTGCTCTATAACCTCCTGGAAAGCAGGAAGCACATCTTGTCCTTCTCCCCACCACACTCCCCAACTCTGCCCAGTGTGTGGCATATAGTAGTTAGCAATCAATAAATGTTAAATATCTGGCCCATCAGTTCACTATGGATGGAGAGAGACACACAAGCCTTGGACAGATGTAAGAAAGGTGGTTGGGAACCTAATGGGGATCCTGAGGCCATGTCAGAGAAGTTACTTGCTGCTCCCATGGTGTAGCTAAGGTGTGGGTTCCATCTTGGATGCGGTATGGTAGAGATGGGGGTTGGTGAAAGTAGCAGGTGGGATGCAGAGGGCTGGAGCCAGGGCCCAGCCTTTTATTTCTGAATGCCCCCCTCTAAGTTTCCAATAAAGGTCTAACCAGAATGACTATTTATTGAGTTTGTGTCATGTGTCCTACACTGGTGTTAGGCACTTTACTTACAGTATTCTTTTTTTTTCTTTAATGTTTATGTATTTGTTTTGAGAGAGAGAGCATGAGTGCGAGTGGGGAAGGGGCAGAGAGAGAGAGAGGGAGAGAGAGAATCCCAAGCAGGCTCCATGCTGTCAGCACAGGGCCTGATGCGGGGCTTGATTTCACAAACTGTGAGATCATAACCTGAGCCGAAATCAAGAGTTGGACGCTTAACCAACTGAGCCACCTAGTATTCTTATCCTCACAACTGCTTTATGAGGTCAGTGGAATGTCTCCCATTTTACAGATTAGAAAACTGAGGTGCAAAAGGTCAAAATATCTTGCTCAATGTCCACCCAGGTAGAAATAGGTAGAATCCAGATTCAAACCCAGGTTTGTTTCCATTGTTCTTTCTTTTCCTTGCTCTTTTTATTACTCCATAGCTTGGAAGTCTTATGGCCTGGATTATTGGGACCCTAGTTTCCCACAAGTGAAATCCCTAGGCCTAGACAATGCTTGGATTCAGAGGTAAACAGTGGGGACAGGAGATGTAACTTTGCAAGTCACAGACACCAATAACTTTCTCCTTAACTTATTCCAAGTAGGATCATGCTTCATGGTCCCACTCATCTGGGACCTTGGTGTATTGGGTTTGGGAATATAGCTGTAACCTGGCAAGGGCAGAATTAAATGGTGGAAGGGGAAAATGAGGACCATTGTTTTGCAGCACTGATGGATGGCAGTCACACACAGAGGCCATTGGCCAAAGCTAAGGATCCAGGAGTACAGAGGCAGTTGAAACATCCAAACTGCAGAATGGGTCACTAGCTGGGGGTCAGGCTGGCTATGATGCCTGAAGCAAAAGAGAAGGAAGGTTCTGGGACTCTGAAATGCACCTAGGAAAAGAGTCCCATGGACAAGCATTCACCTGTGGCTACCCCTTTGACAGGTTCAGGCTCTGATCCCGGGCTCTCTTAAAGTCTGACAACCCCACACTTATCACTTCCTTTTCCTCCACTTCATTTTTCTCACCTAAAAAATGAGTGGGTTGAACTAGAAAGTCAGTAATTCTTTATGTCTACTGCCTCTCACCCACAAGTCGATTTTGCACACTCTCAGTCTGCATGATAAATAGATGTTCTCTGGTGCGTCACATTTGGTTTTCTAGTTTCTGTAAGCTTGTAAATGATTTTTAAATCCATATTTTAAAAATAATTTCATCTGTGCTGTTAGCTCAGCAACACAAATGGAATTTAAACATAAAGGGTGAAGCCACTTGTATAAGGTTTTATCCAACAAGTAATGCAGTCAGATTAGAACCCAAGGTTGCCAGATTCCAAAGTCTCTCTGCTATACTATTTTCGTACTTGCCATTTGGAAGAAGCAGTACTAATGAGTGACCCAATAAGAGAGGTTACCAAAGGGAGGATCAGAAATTGGAGAGGAGGAAAAGGATGGGCTTGAAATGAAGTCTGTGACTTCACATCCTAGAGTAGACCTGAAGGAAGAGGAGAGAGAGCAAAGATAGTAAGGAGATAATAAATTTTAATGTCAGGTTAATATGGAGCCAAGAGAAAATGTAGAAAAGTTGGAGAAACACTCCTTCTAATAGTTTAGAGAAAAAGGGAGTGAGCACAAATGCGTGGAAGAACCACAGGTAGCACTGCAGGTGAATGGCCAAGGTGAAGAGTGATCATCCAGACACAAGCCATCAGATGCAAGATAGCCCAAGCAGGAGCAGTTGCCTATCAGCAGATTTTTCTAAAGATTTTCCTAAATTTTTCTAAGTTACCTTGCAAAGCCTTTCAGTGGTTTGCTCCATAACAAGAGGGAAGGCATTAGCACTAAGCATGCCTATAGGATTCTGTTATAGGTGGAATAGAAAGGCAGAAACCATATCTGTAAATTTTCTGGGAGAGTTCTGGTTTTAAGGTTCCTCATGATTATCGTTTGTGTATTAATATCGTGTGTTCATATTTTGCTTGTGGAGAAGATAAAATCACCATATCATGCCTTCTCTTGCTGAAAAGAGATCTAGCCTCCTAATTCACATTTCAAAAAAAATAAATTGTGTATCTTCTATTCAAATAAAACATAAAGTTATGTGTTAGAAAGCACGTGAAGAAAATAAGCAGAATAATATGTACCATGAAGATGGGTGGGAAAACCAAAATGCCACAAATTGATCTTAAATAATTTCAGAACCTCGCAAAAGCTGGGTAAATGGGCTGTTTAGCAAAGTCAAGGATGAGTTTCCAGGTGAGATGACTATCCTGGAATAAGGCATAGGAGTAGATATCCAAAAAAATTCATAGAATATATATCAGCAGCAAAAATCTAAATCCATAGAGAATACAAAGGGAAGGTGGATTTCCCAGGTGAGATCTGGGGAAATGCATGCTACAGAAAGGAGTGGAAAAAGTGCAAGTAGTGAACTTGGCCGGCTGTGGAGGGGGTGGAGGGGAGAGAGGAGGAGTGGGGAAGGCTGAGGGAGGGAGTTAAAAGAAATGTAAAAGAAAGTTTGTCTTTGGGACCCTGATCAGGGCCTTGCTTTTTCTGTTTTAATTCTCCTAAGGTGTTAGCCTGACATGGGACTCCATCCCATGACCCTGGGATCATGACCTGAACCGAAATCAAGAGTCAGATGCTCAACTAACTGAGCCACCCAGGTGCCCCTCTTCCTCAGTTTGGAGGGCAGTGTGGCAGGAGCTGAGAGGCCAGTGTCTGGAGTCAGCTGCCCCGCAGAACTCTCATGTAACTAGCTCAGAACACTGGGAGCCCACTCAGTGGCTGTCCCTTCACCTCTCTGTGCTTCATTTGCTTCATTTATTTTATCCCCTTTATTTGAATCTATAAAATGGGGATAATAATACAAAACCACAGTACTAAAACTTAAAGAACTTTGAAAACCAAATGATTTTTCACAAATTATTTGGTGGCAAAAGATGACCTGGACTGATGAGAGTCTATCCACGGTTTTATTTCTGCTCCTTACTATGAATATTCATAGATCTCACTGCAGAAATAGTAATGTGTTTGATTTCAGGGTGCTCCCCCCTGCCCCATACAGTATGTGCATAAATATTTCCTTTTTAAAATCTGAAAAATTCTAACTTCCAAAACGCATTTGACTCCAAGGGTTTGTGGATCTACAGTTCCCACCTCATAGAGTTACTGTAAGGATTAAATGTGGTTATTTATCTAAGACACTTAGGAGAGTGCCTGCCACATATTCATAACTTAATAAGTGTTGGTATTATTATTAGTATACTGCATCCTTTCTAAGGCCCCACATTGTAGCAAGCTGTGAGTTGAGGAGTTGCGGAAATAATAACAGATACACTAATTTATTTAGGTGAATGTCAGGGATCCTGATTTGAGCCTAGATTGTGTAGATGCTAGGTTTTGGACATTCCCGGAAGATTGGTGTTGGTGAGGAGGTGCTTGACAGGGCTCTAGAAGCCGAGAAACCGAAGACCTTTCTGGAAAAGAAAAGTGCAGAGAAAAGAAAAGGAGAATTAAGGAACACAACTTGAGTTAGAAGACCATGGGCATGTGCAAGGAGTGATTTGTAGTTTAGCAGGGTGTTTCTGCCTCAGTGCCCCCAGATTCTCATGAACTCCTGTCTGAGTCCTTGTGGAAGGAGACTGCAAGGAAAGAACAAGTGATATCTGGTCCTGGTGACTCAGCATTCAGCTGGGGATATCTGCCCCTGCTGGCTTGGTCTCCTGCAGCAAACACTGGGGAAGGACCCTTGGCCTGCACCACCAACAGCAACCTTTCTAGTGAGCATTGGTGGTCTTGCCACTCTTTAGGCATCTATGGTGACCAGAGGGAGCCAAAGAAGTTTGAGGAAGAGCAGTGGAGAGGAGGAACCAGGGAAATATTGTTCAGTAATGACCACCATTAATCTCTTAGGCTTACAATAGAAAGTAGTAGAAGAGACAAAAGAAAAGAAAAGAAATGATTGCTAAAAATAAAAGATTTTGTATGAGTTGTAATTAATTTGCTCTCACATCTGTGCTTTTCTGAACCTGGGGTGTCCAACAAATCATGTCACGGCTCCATGGAACCTCTACCTCCCCCAGACAGCTAGTGGGAGAGATGGGCCAAAAGACAAACACTTGCAAAATCAGAAGGCAAGTTCCAGGAAGGGGAGTTTTCCAGTTCATATGGGGGCATTTGTGTTATTCTCAAGTAAGGCAGATGCCATTTTCAAATGTGCTTTCCTTGGCTTCTGCTCTTTCCTTTGCATGATTAAGGGCAGTCAACTTTGATTACAGTGCAGACAGTTAACGGTAATTCGGGATTACGTTAACATCTAGATGCTTAAGGATGAATGAGTCATATGTCAGGCTGTGATGAAATGTTTCACTCTTTAAGTAAGAGATGCCTGATTCTGGCACATTATTAATTTCTAAAGCTTAAATCGGAAAATTGGATTTAGGAGATTTAGCTCTATTTTCTTATAATTCCTTGTAATGGGTTTTGAGCCCTTCTCTCCCCTCTCCTCACTTTCCTAAGTTGCATAATAGTCTTATAAAATCCTTTTTACTTTGTTAATGAGTAGTTTCTGCAAGAAGACTCTCAATCCAAGATTTCTGACACTGTAATATAAGGTAGGGAAGAACCAATGCTTTCTGCAAAGGGGTTTATTGGGGATGATTCAAATCAAGAAAGTATTCCAGGAACTGGAATCCTGATGAGGCAGGCAGCCATCACTTATGGGAGTGCTGACGGTAGCTGATGGAGTGCAGGAGCAAGGACCTAATCCTGGGAGGCATAGGCAATCATCCAGTTCTGGTCTGAAACCAGACAGAAGGATTGAGCAGAAAACAAGGTGGTTGCCAGGCCTGTGAGGCTGGGACTTGGACACACATGGGAGCATGGATGGTTTCCAGAGGCAAGAGAAGCTCCAGACCTGAGCTTGCAGATGGGCATTTGCCTAGGTGTTCCAGAGGACGATGACTGTGATGATGGAGGTGGCCATGAAGAGCAGGTAGAGGCGGAAGAGTAGGGTGTCCATCATGTGGCTGAACTCTATCCACAGGTTGACCAAGTGCCGCTTCTGAGCCTCATATTCTTGTTGGGCCCTTGTTGACCCAGGGCACCCATTTAACTCTGCCTCTCTGGGAGGACCTGGCACCTTCCCCACCAACTCCACAGGCTCCTTCACACCTACAGAGATAGAGACTCAGCCATGGGCCATGAAGTTTACCTGGGGAGTGAAGGGAACAGGGAAGGAGGCAGGAGCAGAGGAGTGGAGGTGTGGAAAGAGAATGTGTGGGCAGTGCTGACTCCCCTTACCAGGCAGATGGGTGGGGGTGAGGCCTAGGCCCTTATTTCCCTTCTGGGGTGCAGTGGGGCAGCATTTTGTTGGGCTGGTACAGTAGAGGAGGAGAGAATGGAGCCACTGAGGCATGGGTGGGGGCTGGGTGGTGGCCAGGTGCAACAGGTAGGTGATGAAGATGGTCTCTAGCAGGCTGACCACCATCAGGGACAGACACAGGGCAAAGTAGACACCTGGAGGGAAGATGGGTCAATGTGAGGGCCAGAGGTACCTCCTAGGACTTTGTGTTTCCTCTTTCCCCAGAGGGTCCTTTTCCAGGATCCCTTTTCTGACCAAGTTCCACTGGTCTGTCTCCCTACCCCACACCCACTTTGCTTTCATTCTCCTGATGGAGGAAGGGACCATACTGATGAGGGGGGTGCCAGTTGCAGGGAGTAAGTCATTCATCATGAGCAGGAAGACGTTGTAGCCCAGCAGAAGTGTCATCTTGAACGGGGCACGATTCTCACTTTCTATTGGCAGGTAGAAGCTGAGGGCGTCAATGGCAACCAGAAAGCCACTGGGCACCAGAAGGTTTATAACATAGAGTCTGGGCCTGCGCCTGATGGCAACCTGGGGGAAGGAGAGAGGGGCGCAAGTGAGGAGTAGGCTGGGAGGCTGCTGAGCCAGTTAAGAGCAAGAGTTGAGATATGTCCCAGACCACACTGTCTAGGAAGGAAATGTTGCCTCAAGTCCCTTTCACTGTCCTGTCTTTCAACAAAGTCATCTTAATCACCACTGTCTGCCTTTCCAGAGTTTGATTCTGCCATGCTGCCTACCACTGAAATGTATCTCATTCCTTCTTGACCCAAGGTGTCAACTTTCTCCACTTCCACTTTTAGCCCTACCAATGTGCTCTTAGCAGGACTGTGGGACCAGATTCTTAGGTATCATGTGCTTTTTATCTCTGTATTTCTGCTTGCTTTCTCATCAAGGTCTAATCGCTAGTGACTTTGCTGGTGTCCATTCAAGACCAGTGAAGGGAAGGCAAGACAGTGGCAGATAATTTTGAGGTCACCAAGATTTGAAAGCATAATATCCCTAAGACAGTGTTTCATAACTTTTACACCATCTCTTTTTAAAAATAAACTTAAAAACCCTTGCCTTCCATAGAGTTCTGATAGCCATGGGAGATGGAAAGCTCACTCTCACTATGAGTCACTGCCCTAGGACCTTTGTTTTTTCCCCCAAGGAGGATTTATTCAATCAATATTTACTGAGTGCCAGGTACTGTCCTAGGTAGTGGAAATTTATCAGTGAAAAAAGTGATAAAAATATCCACTCTCCCGGAGCTTACTTTCTAGTGGGAGAGCTTACATTCTGGTGGAGGACATAAGTTATGCATCTTAGAGAAGATCACAGCCATGGCCCCTGAGCTCACATAGAAAATGATTTGGTCATACTGGTTGGTGCCCACAGTCATCTTCATCATTCTCTGGTGGATATCCAGAAGTACCCACTCCCCCTTGCTCCGAATGAGGTCCTGTGATGTGTTCGAAATCTCCTGCACTTTCTTCTCCATGCCCAGGAGCATGTTCTCCACTGCAAAAGAGACCCAGACAACTCAGCCTCCCAAATGTTCCCAAACCCCTTACCCAGACTTGCATTTCTTACCACTTAGCTTCCACACCCCTTTAGGGGAAATCCCCTCACCGTTCCCAGCTTCCTGGCCTCTTCTTTCTCAAAACACTTTCTCTGCCTCTCAAGCAGCTACTATACAGAGTCTCACTTACCTGTGTAGATGAATGAGCTGAAGGTAAGTGTGCAGTTCTGTTCATCAAAGGGGAAATAGAAGATGTCCAGGTTACAGATGCTGACCACCCGCATTGGCTTATCATATTTGATGAGACCTTCACTGTTGACATAAACCATGAGACCTGTAGCTGTCTGATCCATATCCATACTGTATGTGAGAAGAATGGGAAGGTGGGTACTGTGAGCTCTCTATCAGTCTTGGCCTTCTTTCTCTCTCAGATCACACCATTCCTGTGCTCTAACCCCACTCATCTGACTTCCCCCTTCCACCTGTCACTGTGTTCTGGGGGTTTTATAAACTCAATTCAGACACTGCTCCTTCTAAACTTAGTCTTTATGTGCCCCCTATTGGTTATATCATCCCATTCCTTGGAGATAGCATTTCCTTCCTGCTGTTTTCTCAGTGCGGATACTCACAACTCCTCGATGAAGATATCCGGAAGCCAAAGATTCTCAGCTGCTATACTGATCTTCCTGATGCCCCCACATTCCTCTGGGTTCCACGTGATGAATGGATTGTACCAGAACTATAGGAAAACATGGTGTGAGATCAATAGGGTGGGAACTTGTTTTAGTCACACTCTGTCTCTTGCACTTTATATTTCCTTTTTCTCTCATTTCTTCACTCTCCTACCTCCTCTCTGGTGACAGATATCACAGTGCACTAACAAAGTCTTTCTTCTACTTCTCCCTTGATTCTTTCAGGGGAGACCTTGACCTCAACTTTGGAGTCCCTGGGATGGAGCCACTTAGGTATCATCTTCCATGACCTTGGTTTATGCTACCTTCTCCCTGTGCTCCAAGCTGACAGAATAATCAGGAAATTTTGTGTTTTCATTGTTGGTCTGCTTCCATTTGAATTTGTATAATTTGTGGGTTTTCTAAGTTTTATCCTAAATTTAAACTGCAAAGTTGGACCCAGCAGTGGGAAAAGGGAGGTACCACAGTAAAGGGGAAAAAGTCTATCATACCATGTTTAGCCATAGGAAAGATGTCATCAGTTGAAGTTGTGCATCCTGAAAAAACAATTTTCACTTGGGATCATTGCCTCCATGAAGTCAAGTCCAATGCCACCATCCACCTCTTTCTCATTTCCATGGCTGTTCTATGTCACAATTATGATTTTTAATCATAAACCACTGAAAAAATGTAGGTCAAATACTCCAGAGTACATGGAAAACATAATTTAAAAAAAAGGCAGTATAAAAGTACATTGGGGTCATGTTTCTTATGGAATAGTCTGAAAAGGGACAGATTTTACCTGCTATGATGTCACTGAAGCATGCCCTGTCATATCTTCCCACCTCATGGAATGAGATTTTCATTTTACAAAATTCAAGTGAGGAACCCACCACCGCTTGCCACTGATCAGCACATTGCAATGTTGAGCCAGGACTCACCACTTCCACAATGGCTGACATAGTGAAGGAGATGTTGACCCGAGTGGGGATGCTATAGTTGATGACTGGACGGAAGGCCTTTCTGTCAAACACTGCTTGGAAGGCGACAGGATCCACTCCATGCCGGTCAAAGCCTGAGCAATTGATGGTGAATGTGTCTCCTCTTCCTGAAGAGAGCAGAGACCCTGTGAGAAGAGTGTCAGGGCTGGGGGCTAGGTAGCATTTCTGCACAAAGAAAATAGGGGGCATGGGAGAAGTATGTGAGCTCCTCCTTCCTGGACCAGGGAGTGTGGGCTGGGCTGGTAGGCAAATGGTGGAAGTTGATGAGGTGAGCTGAGTCAGGGCTCCATCCTCAATTCCTTTGTTTCTGTCCACATGCAAAATCTTTCCAAACATGTAGGCAAACTCAGCCTTGACCACCACTTTTCAGTGTCCTGCTGAATCTCACCACAAACTTCTCCACTTTCACTCAGTGTCCTTCCATTGCTCATCTGTGTCCTTGAGCCATCTGGGTGATGTCAGTGACAATATTTGCAATCACAGTTCTCCTCACTATATTAATGCAGCATAGATAATCATAAATTAATGATGAAGGCAATAATCAGGTAGGTAGTAGGAGGTATGTGGGACCCTAAGGAAGAAACTCAGTTTTTCAAGTTAATAAGGATTTACTGTATCTCTACTATGTGCTGTGATTGCTCTCCTCTAAAACACAGTGGTTATCACCAGTGAGACTACCTTAAAGAGAGTTCCTTGATTCCCATCTTACACCTAACCCTTTTCTAGGGTTAGAACTACTTTGTGATACAGAAATAGAGAATTATGTGATAACATCTTCTGGTAGAGTCTATTCATATCTATCTCTGATATTGTACTAACCCTTATCGTTCATTTTTTCTAGTTTATTTACTTTGAGAGAGAGAATGAGAGAGAGAGAGAGAGAGGGAGAGGGAGAGAGAGAGAACCAGAAGAGGGAGGGGCAGAGAGAAGACAGAGGATCCGAAGCAGGCTCTGTGCTGACAGGCGAAAGCCTGATACGAGGCTCAAACTCATAAGCTGTGAGATCATGACCTGAGCCAAAGTCAAATGCTTAATGGACTGAGCCACCCAGGTACTCCTTCATCATTCATTTTCAATAATGAATGAGGAAAATAATCTACACTGAAAATTTTTACTAAAAATATTTCCCTTTTTCATGACAGACCTTCTCATCACCTTCTTCCCTTTAGAATTTTCTCTGTTCCATTTAATTTGATTCAAGAGAGCTGAGAAAGAATCTTCTTCTTTTTAACATTAGTTGATACTCAGAAACCATGTGGTTAGATTATATGCCTGGAAAGAGAAAGACATGAGAAAAGAGAAGAGGCCCAATAGAAACATAGGGACAGAAGGATCTTACAAAGAGGTACAAAGCTATCAGTGTCTTGAGTTTTCATTTTTACCTGGATGAACATCCAGACATTGGCTATCTAGGAATAATAAAAATTAGTCTGGTTGGTCTGTTTCTTAGAAGTTGTATGTTTGCTTTGTTCTTGTTCTTGTCCCTTCTTACCTTGAAGCAGCAGGTGGAGAATGAGACAAAGGAAGAATCCATGTTCATGGAGCCAACCTCTTTCCATCTTCTTCTCTTTGGCTCTTCTCTGAGATAATGTTGATCTCTGGGGACTTAGTGATGATGTTGACCTTAAAAGACCACAGGCCACACCTTGAACCCTAGTTTTGAATAATACATGTATCAGGTGGCATTAGCCGTCTCTCTAACAAGCACCGCTGACAAGAGAGTGTCACAGGGGACTAGCCCACCCTGTGCCCTAACTGGGCCTGAATCTCATCTCCAAAAGTAATCTGGAAAATCAGTTAGGAGAGGGGGAAGAAAAAATATCTGGTCACTGGAGCAGTGCTAATAGTCTCCTCATACTTTAGAATCACTGTGGCCTGCAATGCATCATAGACCAGGCACATAATAATTACCATTGCTTTCAAGTGGCACATGCACTTATTTCAACCTTGCTACCATCTTTCAGAAAAACTGGGGCCTCCTTTTTATAGTCAACTTCAGACTTTGAGGTTTTAAACATGACTTCAGTACTGGCTAGTCTCAGCTTTTGATTTTGTGAGTGTGTCAAAAGCAACCCAGGGGGCGCCTGGGTGGCGCAGTCGGTTAAGCGTCCGACTTCAGCCAGGTCACGATCTCGCGCTCCGTGAGTTCGAGCCCCGCGTCAGGCTCTGGGCTGATGGCTCGGAGCCTGGAGCCTGTTTCCGATTCTGTGTCTCCCTCTCTCTCTGCCCCTCCCCCGTTCATGCTCTGTCTCTCTCTATCCCAAAAATAAATAAAAAACGTTGAAAAAAAAATTAAAAAAAAAAAAAGCAACCCAGATCTCCTGGATGGAAGGAGTGATCAGTGAGGTGGAGGGGAAGTGGTAGAGACAATGCTATTTTTAGTAGAAGTTGACTGATGAGAACATGAAAGGAAAGCTTGCAAATTCATGTTGTTTAGACCCTGCTGTTTTTTATAAGAAATTAGTTAGTTGTCGACATATTAAAAATTGGGAGATTTCGTGCAAGACCTATATTTCTGGCTTCATTTAAAAAGTAAGATCAACCAATACTGGGCTCACGTTTTTGCTTGGCAACAATTTGCCAAAGCTAATGGTTATGCTGTTTGGATGGAACATTCTCTCTAGATCATCACAGTCTCTGTCACCAACTATTGATTATTCCTGACCAGCTCCCCTCATGTATGTTACCTGCTTATCCTCTGTAGGTGTTTGAATTTGCCTCTGAGTGTTAAGATTTACTTTCTTGTGTAGTCTTAAAAGAACCTTGGGAAGTAATTTCAACATACCATGCCATGCCTAGGTGATAACAGGTCTTGTCAGATTTAGCATGTACAAATATTTGACTCATGGTGGAAACCAGACATGTTATGGTTAAGTGGGCCAAAGTCATCAGAGGGTTTAACCTCTTTTATTCTGGAATTAATTCCATTAGAGAAGGCTCCAGAGAGAGTAATGAGTGGCTTAGAGAGCAAAGAGAGCAATTGCTTCAGTGAAGAAGTTTATGGCCTGAGCTGGAACAATAAGGTAGCAAAGGTTTCCTTATCTCTAATATTGGGGTTTTATGTGGTTAGGGATAATGTTTGTGTGTTACCTTTTCTGTTCTAAGCAATTACTGAATTGAAACAGAAATAACAGTAAAAATGGCAATAATAGTAGCTGTTATTGTTACCCTGGCTCTCTTGAGATTGTTCAGGTTGTTTCAGCCTGAATGGAATCTTCTGGATTCCAAATGTCTGGGTTGACTGAAGCAACCCTGGCTGCTGTGGGCATCAGTCTTTTCTCTCAGCCTCACTCAGCTGGAGGTTACCATAAAGGTCGTCCCTCACTCCGTAGGAGCCCTCTTTATCATTTGAGGATCCCTTCTCCTTTGGGAAGTTTCTTTTTTCTTCCTTTCTTTTTTTTTAAAGATGGCTTTATTTGTTTGTTTGTTTGTTTGTTTAAGAGAGAGGGCACAGTGAGCAAGGGACAGAGAGAATCCCACAAGGGGCAGAAAGGGAGAGAGAGAGAGAAGCGGGGGCTCACCCGAAGTGAGGCTCATGCTCACCTGATGTGGGACTCTGACTCACGACCGTGAGATCATGATGTGAGCCGAAGTCCGATGCTTAACGACTGAGCCACCCAGGCACCCCTTTAGATCAGTATTTCTCAAAGCATTTTCTTGCAGAACACTAGTTCCACTGGATGTTAAATTCTTTTCTAAAAAAATTATTTTTGTTATTTAAACTTCAAAGAGGTCTGAGAAACAATGAATTAAATAAGGCTAAGCAGAGTTGTTGTTTTTTTTTTTACTATAGGATTCCTCAGAGTATTTAGCTAAAATGTTAATGTGACTTGAATATCATATGTATAATTTCCCAGACTTAGTTGACTTTGAGAATTTCTTTTTCTCAGAATATCTTGCAGGAGTAGTACTTCATCTACTATTTTGAGGAAACAATGCTTTAGGTGAATAGAGTAAATGTAGAAGAAAAAAACTTGAAAATTCTATAGATAGGGTATAGAATGCAAGCAACATATGTATAAATCAATCAGGAAATTAAAGAAATAAACTAGATGACTGTTTTCAAAAGTTTTTAAGTCTTTATTTATTTTTGAGAAAGAGAGAGAGAGAGTGAGAGCAAGTGGGGGAGGAACAGAGAAAGAGAGGGAGACACAGAATCCAAAGCAGGCTCCAGGCTCTGAGCTGTCAGCACAGAGTCCAGCCCGGGGCTCAAACTCATGAATCATGAGTTCATGACCTAAGCTGAAGTTGGACACTTAATGGAGTAAGCCACCCAGATGCCCCAATAAGTATATTTTAGGTAAGTATTCTAAACATTTTTTTAATGCTTATTTATTTTTGAAGGAGAAAGAGACAGAGCATGAGCAGAGAAGGGACAGAGAGAGAAGGAGACACAGAATCTGAAGCAGGCTCCAAGCTTTGAGCTGTCAGCACAGAGACCCATGTGGGACTTCAACTTACAAACTGTGAGATCATGACCTGAGCCGAAGTCGGACACTTAACCAATGGAGCCAGCCAGGCGCCCCTTAGGTAAATATACTAAAACATGAAGTTTGATTAGAACTGTAAGAACCTACAAGCAAATAGGAAGTAAAATAGATAAAATTTTAAGCTGTTTCTGATTCCGTTAGCAGTATAAACTTGACTGACTTGAAAAGGAATCTTTTTCTTTCTTTTCCTTTAGATCAATTACCTACCAGCTGTAGATCACATGTCATTCGCCTAGATCCAATTTTAGAATGAGAGTTTAAAAACATATTTTGGGGGGCAGTTGGCGGGCTCAGTCAGTGGAGCATGTAACTCTTGATCTCAGGATTGTGAGTTCAAGCTTCATGTTGGGTGTAGAGATTACTTCAAAAATAAAATAAAGTATTAAAAAATAAATTAATTAAATAGATAAAATGTCTTGGTATTGTTACTTCTCAAACGTGTTCAGACAGTAACATTTTATTTTTTATTTGATTTATTATTTTTTTTTTTATTTTAGAGAGAGTGAACAAGTGGTGGAGAGGAGCAGAGGGACAGAGAGAGAGAATCTTGAGCAAGCTTCACGCTCAGTGCAAAGCCTGATGTGGGGCTTGACCTGACAACCCCAGGATCATGGCCTGAGCCGAAATGAAGAATCGGTTGCTCAACCAACTGAGCCATTCAGACACCCCCAAAGTAACATTTTAGTAGCTAAAAAGCAATACTAATTTTTCTCATTGGTGGTCTTATAATCAATCAAGTATATAATTTGTGTTTTAAGAATACATACTTTTTCCTCATGGTATTCAACAGATGAGTTACTTTGAGTGAAAAATAAATACAGCCTTCACAGATTTCTAGTTTTCCTAAACAAATATTCATGCCAAAAATGTTATCACAAACAGACTGAAGTGGTTTATCTCGTCTCATCAGAAGCCCATATTTATAAAGCAAAAACATGCAAGAAGTTTTGGGGAGTGACTGGGAGTGATTCCTGCAGCCTGTGACAGCCTGTTTTAGAAAGAAGGCTCCATTTTGGCTGCACTCTTTATTAGTTTGGCTCTTCTGGTTTAGTGGGACCCTGTTTAGTGGGGCCTCCCACGTTGGTGTCTGACAGGTGCCCACTCCATACTTCTCAATAATGTGGGAGAATCTCCCCTGCACATCTAACCAGGAGAGGCATCACACAAGCTGTCTGATTTTATTCAGTTGAGTAGGTAACCATTAGCTGTCATTCTGGGAGGTTTACAATCCCAATGCTGGTCTATGGGCTGTGATGCTTATTTTAGTTGAATAGATTTAGGTGGTTGTTCCAGGTGGAAGGAACAGCTTAAGTAAAGACATGGAAATCACAGTGTTGTGAGGACCTCAGATTTGAGTAGGAGAGTAACAGGAAATGAAGCTGTGGTATTATGTGGTGCCAGATCACGGAAGGCTTTGTATACCTAGCTGAAATTTGGTTTTATTCTATCACTCAGTGGTTCCCAAAGTTGAATAAGATTCAGACCTCTTTTAAGAGAAACAAGGGGCACCTTGATGGCTCAGTTGGTTGAGCATCTGACTTCAGCTCATGATCTCATGGTCTGTGAGTTTGAGCTCCCCCCAGGCCCTGTGCTGACAGCTAGCCTGCTTCAGATTCTGTGTCTCCCTCTCTTCCTGTCCCTCCCCTGCTCACGCTGCCTCTCTCTCTCAAAGTAAATAAACATTAAAAAAAAATTTTTTTTAAAGAGAAACAAAACTCCTAAACCCCTGATGTTAACTTGCATTATTTATAATATCACTTAAATATTTATAATCATAAAATCATGTATAAAGTCCTTATACTTATAGCTCTTATAAGATAAAATTATATATTAGATATTCTACAAATTAGAATTTTTTATTTGATTTATAAAAAATAAAATGTTACTGCCTGAGAACATTTGAGAAGTAACAATTCTAAAAATTAGATATTCTATAAATTAGAATAAATTTATAAATTATGTACATACAAGACTGTAGAATCAACAGAACATTAATGTGGTAGATAATATTGTTTTATTAAAATTAGATAACTGCTGTCCATTTCCCTATCTTTTTTACAAGGAGCTAGTTTTTGAACACCTATCCGTTATTTTATTGGGTCAATATGATAGTGCATGTCAATATAACTGTACTTAAAGCTTTTTTAAAGCAATTCTTCATTTCTTTCTCACTACCACCTTTACTGCTAATTACTTGAGATGTTATTACTACGAAGGTGAGAAGTGTGTAATTCTTTCCTTCATAAAGTGGCTATGTGATATGACTTACCATAACGTGCCTCTACTGCTGTGTACTGTATGAACACTCAGCTTCACCCATTGCAGTTCTCTATTGAAAATACTGTGAAATCTTTGTCTATATAATATGCAATGTCATTTGGCTTTTATCTGGCATTGTTGACATCTTTTTTTTTTTTAGTTTATTAAAAAATTTTTTTTTCAATTCCAGTATAATTAACATATTAGTTTTAGGCTATATTAGTCTTAGGCTGTTGTGATTTGACAATTGTATGTATTATTACTCAGTGCTCATCATGATAAGCATGCCCTTAATCCCCTTGACCTATTGCACTCACCCCTCTCCCCCACTTACCACCCCTCTGGCAACCACCAGTTCTCCATATTTAAGAGTCTGTTGTTTTGAGGGGGCGTCTGGGTGGCTCAGTCAGTTAAATGTCCTACTCTTGGTCTTGGCTCAGGTCATGATCTTACAGTTCATGAGTTTGAGCCCCACATCCGACACCATGCTGACAGTGTGGCGCCTGCTTGGGATTCTCTTTCCCTCTCTCTGCCTCTCCCCTGCTTGCTCTCTCTGTCTTTCTCAAAATAAATAAGTAAACTTGAAAAAAAAGGAGTCTTGTGTTTTGGGGCCACCTGGGTGGCTTAGTTGGTTAAACGACCTACTCTTGATATCAGTACAGGTCAAGATCTCCCTATCATGTGATCGAGCCGCGCATGGGGCTCTGCACTGAGCGTGCAGCCTGCTTGGGATTCTCTCTCTCCCTCTTTCTCTGCCCATCTCCCACTTGTGAGCATGCTTTCTCTCTCTGTGTCAGAATAAAAAACTAAACATTAAAAAAAAATCTGACTTTTGGTGTCCTCTTTTTTCTTTGTTCATTTGTTTCTTAAATTCCACATAAGAGTGAAATCATATGGTATTTGTCTTTCTCTGATTGACTCATGTCATTTAGCATTATACCCTCTAGAGCCATCCATGTTGTTGTAAATGGCAAGATTTCATGCTTTTTTTATGGCTGAGCAATATTCCTTTATATATATACACCTATGTGTATATATGTATATATATGTGTATATATATGTGTGTATATGTATATATATGTATATGTGTATATGTATATATGTATATGTATGTATATTTGCATATATAATCTTCTATATAAATCTGTATGTATATATATTTATATATAATCGTCTATATTTATATTTATATTCTATATTTCTATTTTATATAAAATATAAAATCTTCTTTATACATTCATTTATGGATGGACACTTGGGTTGTTTCCATATCCTGACTATTGTAAAAAATGCTACAATAAACATAGGGGTGTATATATCTTTTTGAATTGGTGTTTCCATTTTCTTTGGGTAAATACCCCATAGTGGAATTAATGAATAATATGGTAACTTTATTTTTAATTTTTTTAATGTTTATTTTTGAGAGAGAGTGTGTGTGCAAACAGGAGAGAGGCAGAGAGAGAGAGAGGGAGACAGATTCTGAAACAGGCTCCAGGCTCTGAACTGTCAGCACAAAGCCTGACATGGGGCACAAACTCACGAACCATGAGATCATGACCTAAGCTGGAGTTGGAAGCTCAACTGAGCCATCCAGGCGCTCCTGCTTTTAATTTTTTGAGGAAACTCCATACTGTTTTCCACAGTGGCTGCACCAATTTTGGAATTTTTGATATGTGAAATCCTTTTCTCTTTTCCAAGTTGCCAAGGGGGCACCTGGATGGCTCAGTGGCTCAGGCCATGATCTCACAGTTGTGAGTTTGAGCCCTGCATCAGGCTTGCTGCTGTCAGTGTGGAGCTTGCTTCTGATCCTCTGTCCACCCCCTCTCTCTGCCCTCCCCTGGCTCTCTCTGTCTCTCTCTGTCTCTGTCTCTCTCTCTCTCTCTCTCTCTCTCTCAAAACATAAACATTTAGGGGTGCCTGGGTGGCCCAGTCAGTAGGCGTCCAACTTCGGCTCAGATCATTCCAACTTCGGCTCAGATCATGATCTCATGGTTCGTGGGTTTGAGCCCCACGTTGGGCTCTGTGCTGACAGCTCAGAGACTGGAGCCTGTTTCAGATTCTCTGTCTCCCTCTCTCTCTCTGTCCTTACCCTGCTCCCTCTCTGTCTCTCTGTCTCTCTCTCAAAAATAAATAAACATTAAAAAAAAAAAAAAAAAAAGAATTCTCCAGGTGCCTGGGTGGCTTAGTCGGTTAAGTGACCAACTTCAGGTCAGGTCATGATCTTTCAGTCTGTGAGTTCAAGCCCTTCATCCGGCTCTGTGCTGACAGCATAGCCTGGAGTCTGCTTCAGATTCTGTGTCTCCCTCTCTCTCTCTTCCCTTCCCCTGCTCATCCTCTGTCTCTCTGTCTCTCTCTCAAAAATAAATAAACATTAAAAAAAATTTAAGTTGCCAGAGACCATTAAAGAGGTTTTTTATTCTCTCACACTGTTGTTTCTGTGATGGCAAGTAAAATATTCACTTTATTAGCTAACTTGAAAAAAAAGTCTTATTTCTTGAAAATGACTTTCATTGTAAAATTGATCTGCAAAAGTGAAATTTTGTCTTCATAAGAATTCAACTGTGAATGCCACAGCAGATGTGGAGTGATCATTGCCATTTGGCATTAGGTCCTGGTAACCTGGGTAGAGGAAGCTACTGCAATAAAACACTTCTGTCAATGAGCAGTGGTACCACCATCCATCCAGTTCTGCAACCAGAAACCTAGGTGGTACCCTTGACACCTTTCTTTCTCACACCACTTTACCTACTCCATCACCAAGGTCTGCTGATTGTCTTCCCTTCTAGATACTTCTACCTCTTTCTCCAGTCTACCAGCCACAGTGCAGTTTTCAAAATGCAAATTTGATTTCTCAACCCTTAACCCACTCACCATTAAAAACCTTGTCGTGGTTGCCATTTGCTCTTCCTCTGAGACCTATAACATGGTCTACAAGGCCTTTGGAGATGTTCCCTTCCTTTTCCTTCTGCTTGGTCTTTGTTGTTCCCTCTGCTTGGAGTGCTCTCTGCTCTGCCCACCTCCACATGTTCACCTTACTAATTCCCACTGTCCTTCAGGCACAACTCATACCTTCCTTGTCTAGTACCTACTCCAGTTATAATTTAAATCTGGACTCAAGTTTATTTGGAACTCTAAGCCCCATAAGGACAGGAAACTTCTCTGTTTTTGCTCCATTATATCTCCATCAAATATTGAATGAATATTTTTAGTGGATTACACAAAATAAGTATTATTTTTAAAATATGTACAAGTGTGGGTTTATATAGATTCTCTACTCTAGCCCCTTGCCTGAGGATTGGAGAATATCACTCCCCCAAACATCTCACAACACAAAATCATTTTTTTTTTTAATTTTTTTTTTAATGTTTTTTATTTATTTTTGGGACAGAGAGAGACAGAGCATGAACGGGCGGGAGAGGGGCAGAGAGAGAGGGAGACACAGAATCCGAAACAGGCTCCAGGCTCCGAGCCATCAGCCCAGAGCCCGACGCGGGGCTCGAACTCACGGACCGCGAGATCGTGACCCGGCTGAAGTCGGACGCTTAACCGACTGCGCCACCCAGGCGCCCCACACAAAATCATTTTAAGGAGGGGATGCTTTGCAATCAGTATCATGTAAGTAAGTAGAAGTCTAATTATACTTATAAGTAAGTATAAGTTAAGTACGATTCTTTGGCCCAGGCTATCTGTGGACAGACAGGGATAAGACCTTAGGGTATTGAGGCTTGGCACCAGGTCTGCGCAATGGTCGTCTATTATCGTTTTGTTTTTTTTCTTTTAGCCTATGATCAGTATATTTGGAGTATTTCAGGGAGATTTTCAGAAGCTTTTGATTTTATATTAAAGTATCAGATTTGCAGCTTTGGGGTTCTACGGTGTTTGAGGCATGGTAGGAAGTGCTAGTATACCTCAGCAAGGTGGCTTGAGGTATGCTGAGGAGGTTTATCTTATGCAACCAGATGGCCACAGGCACTTCAGGAATTCTCATCAGCAGATATAGATATAGCGACCTGCAAGATTCTTTGGCTCAAGTGCATATAGTCCCAGTGAGAGGAGATATGATTTGTTCCTATGACACTAAAACATTTTTATTATGAAATACTTAAAGCCACCAAAACGTACAGCAAATGATATTAGAAGGACCTGTGTACCCACTCCAAACCTCATTAAAATGAACATTTATAAGTCATTAAATTTTTTAACGTATATTCATTTTTAAGAGAGCGAGAGAGACAGAGCATGAGCAGGGGAGGGGCAGAGAGAGGGGGAGACACAGAATCTGAAGCAGGCTCCAGGCTCTGAGCTGTCGGCACAGAGCCTGACGCGGGGCTCCATCCATGAACCGCAAGATCATGACCTGAGCTGACGTCGGATGCTCAACCAAAAGAGCCACCCAGGTGCCCCTATAAATCATTTTAAAAAGAAATAAAATATTACAGAAACAGATGAAGCTCCTGTGTCTCCCTCTCTGATCTTATTCTTATACCTCCAACACCAGCTATATCTCCAATTACACCTTGAAATTGGTGTTCATCATGCCCAGGTATTTTTTATATTTTTAAGTACATATATGTGTATTCATAAACAACATATCACATTTTTACATATTTGCAAAATAAATACAAATTGGGGTTATACAATTTGAGTCTTTTTGTAACTTATTTGTGCTCAACATTGTTTTTGAAACTTATACATAGTGATACATTATAGCCCATGTTCTTTAACTGCTGTATAGTAGCTCATTATACAAATACCATAATCTAGTTGTCTGTTCTCTTGTTAATGGAATTTAGATTCTTTCCACTACTACAGACAATGCACAATGAATATATCTCCTTGTGTATATATGTGGGAGGCCCTTTAGAGCATCTTTTCTCAGCTAATAGCATTAAGCCCTGATGCCCTAAAGCATTCACTGTGTGTAATGAATTAACTTCTCTCTTGGACATCTAGAATGATACTAGATATGTGCTATCCTTGGGAGAATTGAGAAAATAATCACTCAAATAATTCTTTGTAGGGCTTGATTCACTTGCAGAAGCCTCCATAGAGAAAGGCTACCCTACAGCATATAGGTAGAAGTGGAATTTCTGGGTTCAAGGATAGGCATATGAGGTGGAAACCATTAGTTTCCACTGAAATCTGTTCTTTCCTTCTTCCATTGTAACGGAATTGTAGATGGCTCATAGCTTCCCGGCTGAGGATTGCACTTCCCAGTTTCCCTCTCACTTAGGTGTGCCCAGATGATTAAATTGTCGCTAGTAGAATGTGAATGGAAATGATGTATATTGCTTCCCTACTGGTGCCTCAAGATCAGGTCACACATCTCCATATTCTTTCTTCCTTCCACCCGGGTGACTCGTAATAGCAATGAGTAGAAAAATTTTGGAGCTCTATGTTGAACCTGACAGAGCCACCATACCCTTGGTCTCTGACTGCCTGCAGGAAGTAGGACTACGCTACTGATCTGGGATACTTACCTAAGGCTTTTATTTATGAGAGAAATAAACTTCTTGACTCCGAGCCACTAAATTTTAGGTGTCTGCCAGGGATCTAACAATACTGCTCTATATATAGCCCTTTTCCAATCTACTAAATATGGCCAACTGCTCTTTAATATGGTTCTATCAATTGATACACTGCCAGCAATGTGCAAAATATCCTGTTTTTCCAGATCCTTGACAATAGTCGGTGTTGTCAGGTTTTTATGTTTTCCCATGAGAAGGGCATAAAACAGTATCTCAGTGCTATTTTAACTTGAATTTCCCTGTTTTTTTTTTTTTCCTGATTGGGTGTCTTTGCATGCTTGAATGGTTGTTCAGGTTTCCTTTACAGTGTGTTCACTGTCTGTTCATAGCATTTGCCTATTTTCCGACTGAGTGATTTGCCCTTTCTTATTGAGTTGTAGAAACTATTTGTATATTTTGTATCCAAAATTTTGTTGGTTATAACTGTGGTTTTGCTTTTCAATTTATGGCTCTTGTACAGAAATTTAAATTTAAATATAGTAAGAATGTATCAATCTTTCCTTTATTTTTTGTGTTTGCAACTTGTTTAAGAGGTTCTTCTCTACTCCCAAGGTCATGAAGTTATTTCACATTTTCTTCCCAACATTTGAAAGTTTTCCCTTTCATAGGTTGGTCTTTGATCTACCTGAAATCGATTTTTCTGTGTGGGCTGAAGTAGTAATCCCTGAGTTTTTAAAAATACAGATGACCTATTGTCCCAGCACTATTTATCCAAACTTCTTCCTTTCCCTACTGATCTGTAATGTTTTCTCAGTCACAGATCGTGTTTACACATATGCATGAGTCTGTTCCCAGCCTCTTTGTGGTGTTGCATAGGCCTATTAATCCATCCTCACGCAGGAACATCGTGTTAATTAATTATGATACCTTAGTGTCTTCACACTAGCTAGTTGTATAAAGATGAACAAGTCACTTTACCTTTTTAAAAATAATCTCTGAAATGGAAAAGATATACCTACAGTGTGGTTGTGGAGATTAAAAGAAACAAGAATTTCACGTAAAGCACCACGTACAGAGTAGGTAGGCACTCAACAGAGAGTAGTGATGTTACGATCATGTTGAAGGTACAGATGAAACACAAAGAGAAATACTGTGATCAGTCTCTTTGGGAACCTCAGTTTGATTTACAAAAAGGAGTGAGTTGGTACATCGTTTCCAAGGCTCTTGCTACCGTAGAAATTGTGATCCTGGCGTTTCATTATCTAGAAACCAGGTAGCACAAGGTTATGTGACGGGCAGTGGGATAAAACTGAAAAAGGTGGTATCAGCGCAGGATGCAGGTCGAATACTGAGCAAACAATCGTAAAATGTTAACTGCCATAAAAGACACGAGTCGGGGCTAGTTGATAGCTGATGACCTTCATGATATTTTCTGGTGCATAAATGGCCGCACACCGTCGGCTCCGTCCTGTCTGCAAACACCGAGCTGCGCCCCCCCACCCTCCCCCAAGGGCTACTGTCAACCCTCCCGGCCACCCACTGGGGCACACGGCCTCAGAGAAGATTCCAGACAGGCTCGCAGAAGCTCTGAGAAGGATGGTGCAGAGCCAGGAGCGCGGTGGAAAGGAGGAGCAGCCTGCACCTCCTCCAGGGCTTCTGCAGCGCTTCTGGGAAATATAGTCCTTTGCCGCGTGTCGAGCCTCGGGCTCCTAGAAGAGGGACTACAATTCCCTTCAGTCTTGGGGAGTCTTTGTGCAGCACGCCTGCGCAGTCTGGCGGCCAATGCCGCTATAAAGGCTTGTTTTGCTCCGGGGCTGATGCTCGGGAGCGTGGTCGAGTGGCCGGTGCGGCCGTCCTGGAGCCGGGGCACAGGTAGGTAGCAGCTAACGTCGCACCCTCTCCTTCTCTGTTGGTTGTCACGGGGGTCACCCCTGTATGTTCCCACCCGGGGTGGCGGACTGGGATCGGGGATAAGAGGAGGTTCGGGGGGAATCCGGAGACCTGAGAAGCGCAGCCTGGCCTCCTTCTAGTGTCCCGCCGCCCCCTCCTCAGGACGCAATCCCTGAGGGCTGGTTGGTGCTGAGGTCCTGGCGTCGGAAGGCAGGTAGGGTGGGCTGAGTGGTCGAGAGTGCTGGCTACATACCCGGATGCGGCCACCAGGGGGTGCTGCGCCCGCGGCCCGTGGGTGTGGGTCGCTGTGGCCTCGTCAGGCCCAAACTGGCCGTGGGAACGCCCAAGGGTCAAGGCATCCCAGGTGAAGCTGGCGAGAGAGAAGCCCCCATCCTCAAGCTTGTGGGGAGGGCGGCCCGGGGCACACCCCGCTCAAGTCTTATACCAGCGATTCTGAGCTGCCAGCGCAGCGACCTTAAAAGTCATCCCCTCGTTTTCTGCAAACGGGTAAATGGAGGTTCGTGACACAAGTACGCACAGCAAACCCTGGGCAGAGCCAGGAATGGAGGGAGTCCTGATCTCTTGACTGTCATCAGTGCCTTTCCACTTCCACCACACAGAGCTGCATGTTGCTTTGTGTTTGTTGCACAGGGGTCATCTGGCTTCTGCACAGACGTGGGGAGGCAGGAGGCAGAAGGGCACAGGAATGATTGGCAAAGTTTCAGAAGGTTTTGAAGGACAAGATGGATAGGTTATACTGGAATCTGTTGCCTCAGTGAAGGGTGCGGAAGGTTGAAGCACCACAAGTGGATTATCAGAGGGCGGTAAATAGCTTCAGGTCTTCTTGTGCAGCTTCAGGGCCTGAATGAAATTCCTCAGGTTGGATACCTAGGGAATGTTGTAATGAAGGCAATTTGGAAACACCAGTCTGGCTAGTTCCAGTTCTTGCAATCCCCCTCCCCCATGCAGTTTCCTCTGCATCGTTGTGCAGGGAGAATGTCTACACTTTTACCACTGGAAGGGGAACCTTGATTTAAAAAAAAAAAAAAAAAAAAAGGCAGTTGTCTGGCCTCAACTCTGTTGAGTTTGAATCTGGACACTTCTTTGGGGTTCTACCACTTTGGTTCTTCTGCTAATGTCATTGTATAGCTCTGGCTCAAGAAAGAAAAAAAAAATCCTTTCCTTTTTTCCGTTCTTGTCAGCTGAGTCAAGTTAGCATTGCAAAACAACTTTTTAACACCCAAAAGGAGAACAGAAAAAAATAGGGAAGTACAAATAGAGTCAAAAAGAGTCAAGCCTATAGTGATCCTTTCTTGGTTGCTTTATTCAGACTTGGGCTTGTTTTCTTTCTAAAACTCATAGGGATTCCTAGCTCTTGGGTGGCCTCTATGTGGGGTGCCCGGTCTTATAATCCTGATACACAGAAGATGGAATTCTTATATTCAAGGCCAAGAGATAGTAACTTTGTGCCTACTCAAGGCCTGCCTACTCTCAGGGCTATGCCTCTTTTCCCAGGAAGCTAAGAAACAAGAGTGTTAGAGGCAATGGAGACCTACTCCCCACCTCCTTCATACGTAGAATAACTTGAAATAAAATGATTGAAACACACTTTGGTTATCAAGAGTTCTTAGACAATTGGGATGAACTTTATGTTCTTCTTGATATGGCATTTGGAATTGTGAATTAGTTGGTTGGGCTGTGCCCCTTTCAAACCCACTTCCTTCCCCTTGCCTTTTTTCAAAATGGGACTTATCTGTTCAGCTTCCACACAATCAGCTAGGTTAGGGAGCCTTTTGTGAGGAAGGCTGGACTTCAGTGATCCCTCTAACAAGAGGGATTACTCTGATCTGCAGCTGCAACCTGACATTGGGGACACAGGCAGATGCCCAGGTCTGTTTATAGTTTAGGCTTAATGAGGTCTCAGTGACGTGATTGCTGTGCTCTTGGTTGTAAGCTGGAGTGCTTTATGGTGCAGTTTGTCCTTGGACAAGGTGACTTTTTTTTTTTTTTTTTTTTTTTTTTAAGATATGTAATTTAGCAGTATCGACTCAGGGTAGTTGAACTAGACTTCTGAAAGGCAAGAAGTGTGTTGGAAACACGTCTGTATGGAGGAGATTTAGTTCTTTTTTATTTAGTAAGTATTCTCCTTTTCTCTGATACCTTAGAAAAATGAATTGTAGTGGTCAGAATTTTGTCTGCAGAGTAGCACTTTTAAGACCCAGTGATAGCTAGGAAGTTATGGAATCCAAAAGGCAACACAGCTACACTTCTTTAATTTCTAGCGAGGCTGGTGCAAAAGGCGTTTTCTCAGCTTGTATCTGGGAAACTTTGAGCCATCTCAGAGTGGGGGAAATGTGTGTGTTTTATTTTTTCAGAATTAACCAGAGTTGATACAGTATATTGATCAAAGTTAGCCAGACAAGCAGAGGTTTAGAACAGAGTTTCGGGTAAATATTAGGTAAGATTTTGTTGGACAGGATGGGGAATTTCTTTTTGTTATTGTTTTCTAATAACGGCTTTGTTGAGATATAAATTATATACCATTAAATGCACCCCTTTAAAGTATTACAACTCAGTTTTGGGTTAGTACATTCACAGGCTTGGGCAACCATCACCACTGTCTAATTTTAGAACACTTTCAGTACCCCAAGGGGAATTTGTTTTTAAAGTTAAGGTGTAATATTGTTGGGGCAACTGGGTGGCTCAGTCAGTTAAGCATCCTACTTCCGCTTAGGTCATGATTTCACAGCTCGGGAGTTTGAGCCCTGTGTCGGGTTCTGTGCTGAGAGTTCAGAGCCTGGACCCTGCTTCAGATTCTGTGCCTCTATTTCTCTCTGCCCCTCCCCTATTCGTGCTGTCTCTGTCTCTCTCTTAAGAATAAATAAACATTAGGGGCGCCTGGGTGGCTCAGTCGGTTAAGCAGCCAACTTCGGCTCAGGTCACGATCTTGCGGTCCGTGAGTTCGAGCCCCGCGTCGGGCTCTGTGCTGACAGCTCAGAGTCTGGAGCCTGTTTCAGATTCTGTGTCTCCCTCTCTCTGACCCTCCCCTGTTCATGCTCTGTCTCTCTCTGTCTCAAAAATAAATAAAAACGTTAAAAAAAAATTTAAAAAAGAATAAACATTAAAAAAAATTTTTTTTAAGTTAAGGTGTGATAATATTGTTTTGTTTTGCATTTCAGGTATAAATTTGTTTTGTATTTGTATTTATGTAACTTCATGGAGCTTTCAAATAACAAACCAATTACCCAATTATAAAAACGCAGAGGTGGGATATATCATTGGTAGAATAAGTGCTTTGTAAATTTTCATTTAGTAACATTTAGTAGGAGAAATAATATCCATTTTAAAATTGTGGAGTTTATAATGCTTGGAACAAACTTAAAAGTTGTCTTTTTTTTTTTTTTTTTTTTTTGAAAGACTTATCTGAGTGCTCCTTACGTGGGTTTGAGCTTAGTTGAAGGTGATGATATCTCTTTACTAGTGTGTTTATTTTTTTCTAATCTTTTTTTCCCCCTTAGGGGTGGGAGGTGGTAATCCTTGGTTCTATTACACTGATATTTTTTTTCTTAAAAAAAAATGAAATGGCACTTTAAACATTTCTGAAAAATTATTTTTATAGGTATAATGGTAGTAAACTTTAATGCTTTTGCCCTTTTTTTTTCTAGTTTAAAGTACTTTTGCATATGATTAAGTACAAATTTAGGAAATCTCTTTCCTTAAGGAAATAAAGAAAATTTTTTAAAAATTCTGGTATAATTAACATATAGTGTTGTTCTTTGATGAATTTTTAATTTCAGAAATTCTCAAGTGAAACCAAAAGTCTGTGAGCCCTGGCACCTCTACTCAGAGAAGATGAAGGATATCGACATAGGAAAAGAGTATATCATCCCCAGTCCTGGTTATAGAAACGTGAGAGAGAGAACCAGCACTTCCGGGCAGCACAGAGACCGAGAGGACTCCAAATATAAGAGAAATCGACCGGTCGGTATTCCTTTTCCTGAATTCCTTTTCTTACCTGCTTGTTGTATTTAGACTACACCTTCTTTTTTCATATAATGCATAATTAAAACAAAATTTAATTTTTGTTGTTGGCTTTATTTTTTTATTTAAAAAAATTTGTTTAATGTTTATTTATTTTTGAGAGAGAGAGAGAGAGAGAGAGACAGAGCACGAGCAGGAGAGGGGCAGAGAGAGAGGGAGACACAGAATCCAAAGCAGGGTCCAGGCTCTGAGCTGTCAGCACAGAGCCTGATGCCAGGCTCAAACCCACAAACCGTGAGATCATGACCTGAGCTGAAGTTGGAAGCTCAACCCACTGAGCCACCCAGGCATCCCTGTTGTTGGCTTTAGATCACTGGTAAGAATTTATAGTTACATATAAAAAAGGAGCGGTCGGTTGGCTTCAGCCTGCCACCTATTTCTCCTTTTGAGTTCTCCTCTCTCCTGCTTGTACTGCCCTGTGGTGAATTCTGAAAAGGCTTTGCTTGAGAGAAGTCACCTTGTAGGGGTGGGGGTGGGGGTGCTGAAGAGGGAAGAGAGGGAATATGAACCATTAAACTTCATTCATGTACTTAGGGGCACTTGGGTGGCTCAGTTGGTTGAGCATCAGACTTAATCTTAGCTCCTGGTCCCAGGGTTGTGGGATCGAGCCCCTTGTTGGGCTCAGTGCTGAGTGTGGAGCCTGCTTAAGATTTTCTCTCTCCCTCTCCCTTTCTCTCCCTTTGCCCCGCTCATGTTCTCTTTCTCTCTCTCTCTCAAATAAAACAAAACAGAAACAACCCCCCCCCCCAAAACTTCATTCATGTACTTAAAATTGGTTTGTTTGTTTTTTTGCCTCTGCCTCTGTTGTCTGTGTTTAAAATGTGAATCCTTTGGAGGGACTCCTGCAGATTTCAGAGTACTGGAAAAATTCTAGATTGTGGTAGTATGATAAGTAAGTTTTCCAAGGAAATCCATGGATGTGAAGGAGTCTTTAGATAAGAATTTTGTTTTCTCCAAGGGAAATAATTAAAATACATTTTAAAAAATTTTTAATTAGTTTTTTAATTTTTATTTAAAAAAATTTTTTTTAATGTTTATTTATTTTTGAGACAGAGACAGACAGAGCATGAACGGGGGAGGGTCAGAGAGAGGGAGACACAGAATCTGAAACAGGCTCCAGGCTCTGAGCTGTCAGCACAGAGCCCGACGCGGGGCTCGAACTCATGGACCACGAGATCATGACCTGAGCCAAAGTCAGCTGCTTGACCGACTGAGCCACCCAGGTGCCCCTTAATTAGTTTTTTTAAATGTTGATTTATTTTGAGAGAAAGAGACAGAGACCAAGTGTGAGTGGGGGAGGGGCAGAAAGAGAGGGAGACAGAATCCGAAGCAGGCTCCAGGCTCTGAATTGTGAGCACAGAGCCCCATGCGGGGCTCAAACGTACAGGTGTGAGATCAAGACCTGAGCTGAAGTCGGATACCTAACCAACTGAGATGCCCAGGTGTGCCATGAGTATACATTTTAAAATGGAAGAAATATCTTTCTTCTGAAAAAAAAAAATTATACCTTTTCTTCAATTGCAAAGGAAGAATGGGGGTGACTGGGTTTAGGAAGGTAAGGTTTGTATTCATGTACAGTATTTGTTATGTGAAAACTTGAGAATCAGAAAAACTTTGCAGCTGACACTGGAGTTTCATTAGCCTGACATTACCTGTCCTTCTTTGGTATGTGAAAGCTGTTGCCTTATTAAACAACATTTTCTCAATAATAGGTGTTTTCTGTCCCCACTGTATATATATTTTTTAAGTTTATTTATTTTGAGAGAGAGAGAGGGAGGGAGGGAGGGTAGGGGCAGAAACAGGGAGAGAGAGAATCCCAAGCAGGCTCTGTGCTGCCAGCTCAGAGTCTGATATGGGACTTGAACCTACGAACTGTGAGATCATGACCTGAGCCAAAATAAAGAGTTGGATGCTTAACTGAATGAGCCACCCAGGTGCTCCATCCCCACTGTTTATTAGATAGTGCTTTCCTACTCAAGCTGAGCTTTGGAAAACAGTCAGTGTAATCACTGTCAAATCCTTAAGGTGCCAGTTTTATAACTTGTTTGTGGTTTGTGTTGTTTGTCTAAGCCTTATGTTAATTAACCACGTGGTGAGTATCTTCTGAGTGCCAGGCACTGTCAGTATGCACTTAACTCTAGAAAAAGTCACAAAGGTGACATTGGAGCAGGACTTTGAAGGATGATTAGGTAGGGATGCTTTCAGGTTACTATGTCATCTGTGGTTTGATGGTTTATGAATAAAATGGTATTGATAGTAGAACGTGACTCATGGGATTATTGAAGATTACATGAGATAATGCATGTAAAATGCTTAGACTGATGCCTGCCATTCTAAGATGGCATTCTAACATTCTAAATGTTAGATCTTAGAACCAGTTGTCTAGAGCTTAGGATGTGAAAGAGAAAATTCTGCATGCCATGGTAAGGAATCTTTTACTATGGGCACTGGGGAACTATTGGAAGTTATTGAGGAGGGTTTTTGTCCCCCCCTTTTTATTTTGAGACAACTATGCAAAGAAATTCTGTATACACTTTATCCCCCAGTGGTAACTTCTTGCAGAAAACTATAGCACCATAGGGGCACCTGGGTCACTCAGTTGGTTAAGTGTCCGACTTCGGCTCAGGTCGTGATCTCCCTGCTTGTGGGTTCGAGCCCTGCAGCTCAGCGCCTGGAGCCTGCTTCAGATTCTGTGTGTCCCTCTCTCTTTGCTCCTACCCTGCCTGTGCTCTCTTTCTCTCAAAAATAAACATAAAAAACAAAACTATAGCACCATATCTCAACATTAAAACAATCCACCCACCTTATTAAGACTTCCCCAGTTTTATGGTTTTGTGTATACTCATTTGCATGTGTATATTCTGTGCAGTTTTTTCGCATGTGTAGATTTTTGTGACCATCACCACAGTCAGAACACAAAACAGCACCATCACAAGCATCTCTCATGCTACTCTCACCTCCCTTGCAGCCATAGCCACCTCCCTTCCCCTTGCCCCCAGTCTCTGGCAACCTCTAATCTGTTCTCCACCTTGACAATTTTGTCGTTTTAAGAATGCTATAGGGGGGCACCTGGGTGGCGCAGTCGGTTAAGCGTCCGACTTCAGCCAGGTCACGATCTCGCGCTCCGTGAGTTCGAGCCCCGCGTCAGGCTCTGGGCTGATGGCTCGGAGCCTGGAGCCTGTTTCCGATTCTGTGTCTCCCTCTCTCTCTGCCCCTCCCCCGTTCATGCTCTGTCTCTCTCTGTCCCAAAAATAAATAAAAAAATGTTGAAAAAAAAAAATTTTAAAAAAGAATGCTATAGGGACACCTGGGTGGCCCAGTCGTTTGAGTGCCCGACTCTTGATTTTGGCTCAGGTCATGATCCCAGCATTGTGGGATTGAGCCCCATGTCAGGCCCTGCACCGAGCCTGAAGCCTTCTTGAGATTCTGTCCCTCTGCCCCTCTTCCCTGCTGCTTGCTCTGTCTTAAATTAAAAAAAACAAAAAAAACCAAAAAAAACTATATAAATGGAATCACGTAGCGTGTAACTTTTGAGATTGGCTTTTTTCACTGTGCATAATTTCCTTGATATCCATCTCGTTTGATATGTGGATCAGTATTTTCTTTTTGTGAGTAGTATTCCATGTTTTAGGTAGTTCTTTCCTTTTCATTGTGAGTACTATTCTATGTTATAGAGGAACCATAGATTGTTTAACCATTCATTTGTTGAAGGGCATTTTGGGTTATTTCTAGTGTGTAGTTGTTACAAATAAAGCTGCCTTGAACATTTATATATAGGATTTTGTGTGAATAAGCTCTCATTTGTCTGGATAAATGCCCAGGAATGCAGTTGCTGGGTCATATGGTAAGTGCATGTTTCGGTGTATAAGGAACTTCAATACTCTTTTCCAGACTGGCTATACACTTTTCCATTCCCACCAGCAATATATGAGTGATCCAGTTTCTCTGCATTCTTGGCAGTATTTGGTGGTGTTGTTATTTTTATCTTAGCCATTCTGATAGGTATGTCTGATATCTCATTGTGGTTTTCATTTGTGTTACCCAAGGGCTAATGATATGGAGCTGAGAAGGGATTTTTAAGACTTGATTTTTATCTTAGGAAGATTAGTTTTGAGACAATGTAGAAAAAACCTGCATAGGAGAGAGAGAAAATATAGGGAGCGGTCGGGAGGCTCCTGTGCCAATCTATGTGAAAGAGGCCAGGAGTCTGCATCCAACCAAGCATAATAGTGAGGAGAGATGAGAGAGGAGAGACAGGGGCATCTCTGGAAGGAGAAGGAAGTATTGGGGGGGTCTGGGATTGGTGGTAAGAGTTTAAAACTACTAATGGATGTATAGGAAGAGAAGAAGATTCAGGTGAGAATGAGTTTACTTTGAACATGTTGAATTTGAGTGCATCCAGATAAAATGATCAGAAGATAGAGCACAGGCAAGTAAGGTAGGAGAAGAAAAATTTGAAGTCATTAGTGCATCCATATAGATGAAGCCTTGGGAGTGAGCAAGGATGGCTTATAGCTCAGAAAAAAGGTGGAAGCTGGGAAGCTATTGTATGTGGGTAGTCTGGTGAAATTTCTGGAGACAGGGTCCCCGCCCAGTTGGTTACAGTAGAAGTGACATTAGGACGTACAGTGGCAACAGCCAGCTTTTCCTCTCCAGGTGGAGAACTGTAAATAGAATCACTATTGTGCCCTTTGTCCCCTAACTTATTAAGTCAGGAGCCAGACAGCAAGTTTCCTTCATGTGATTGAGTCTTATCTGGAAGAAACAGGAAGGCTGTTACTACTTTTGTAAAATTTCAAGAGTCCACATAAACTTTATTTTCACTCTCCTTTCATGTTTCCCAGACTTTTAAATTTGAGTACTGTTTTCATGATTTTTATCTTATCCTTGTGCCCTCTGAACTTTTTTCTTACTTGAAGTATTTCTTTTAATCTGGATTTTTTATTTTTGCTCAGCCTTGACCTAAGCAATAAATAAATAAAATCATAAGTTTATGCTGTCTGTTTTTTTATATATGTTAAAATGAATGCATAACTGTCAAGTGTTTTTAAAAGGTCACGTTCTGGGGTGCCTGGGTGGCTCAGGTCACGATCTCATGGTTCATGAATTCGAGCCCCTTGTGGGGCTCTATGCTGACAGCTCAGAGCCTGGAGCCTGCTTCAGATACTGTGTCTCCCTCTCTCTCTGCCCTTCCCTCCACTCATGCTTTGTCTCTCTCTCTCTCTCTCAAAAATAAGTAAACATTAAAAAAAAATTTTTTAAGTAAAAAAATAGCTTTGTCCAGTACATTATATTTTCAGATATTTGACTCTGAAAACTTTTCTGTATGGACTAAGAGTGTGTGAATTTGTCTATGCCCTTGTGTTTTCAGAGTCAGGAATATTACCTGTGAGTCGACTTGCTTTTTGGAAAGAGAGCGAGATGACGGAGATTAGTATTTGCAGACTCTGCATTATTTTTCTCTTGATTGGTACTCAGTGACTCAGCAGATTTTCTGGACAGTCAGTGATAGGATGAGTAAGAACACCTGCTTTTTTTTTTTTTTTTTTTCCTTTTCTTTTCCCTGTCGGCATCCAGAAAGCTTTATAAAGCTCAGTACGGGTGTGATACGGTTATCTAGCTTGGTGCCAGGTGTTGGTTTCCAATAGCAGCCCAGAGTCCTCTGCTGGAGATGACAACAGCACTCCTATTGGTGCAGAGCCCAGTGGCTTTCTTGCATGGTGAAATGAATCTACAGGGCCATGGGTCTCCTGAGGTTGGCCTGCTGCCGTGATCATGAGCTCTTTTACGCTGTCTGCAGTGAGGCTGCTGCTTCTTTCCTAGGAAGTGCTGCTTCAGGGAAATAAATATAGCCTGTTGGCTGGAGCTGAAGGAGGCTTCTGTCAAAAGGGAAGAAGAGTATTGAAACCAGCTTCCTGTATTCTAAGCAGTTTTAAATACCTAAGCCTTTATTTGGTTAAGATGTATGATCTGGATGTTACAAATGGTTAATGAAAACTTTTTTGATGAAATCTTGGTTCTGCTTTTAGGTAGCCTTCTGCTAATGGTTTCTTTAATGTCTTGCCATTCTTCCACTTTCTTTTAATCAGAAATAAACAGGTCAATGCCAGGAACAGGAAACTGGGCCTTCGGAGGTCTTTGTCAATGATCGAATTGGTCAATATCAAAATTACAGATTAATGTGAAGTTAATTTGGTGCACTGAAATTCACTAATTAGCAGAATTAAGCTTGTCTGTCCCTTCCCTTCTTATCCTCCCTTTAGGGAGTTAACCTATTTAGGTAATTAGATCTTACATATGTTTTAATTATTTAAGATTATTGTGTAAATTAGCTTTTCAAGGAATCAACTTCACTCTGTTATTAGGTATCAGATGAAAACTTGTGTTTACCAAAGCAGATATGGTGTTATATCTTGGTTTTCTTAAATGTTGTATTTTCACAGTAGAAAGCTAGCCAGACTGCCCCAATCTTCACTTCTTGCTTCTCACCACTGTCAGCAGTTGTAGGGGCTCTGCAGCACAGGGGTCACATGACAGAACCCTAACGTCATATACTAACATCTTATACTAAGCATTTAACATGGGTCTATGTATGGTACAAGGTGCTGAATGAAGTTTTTTGTTTTTGTTTTTTATGTTTATTTATTTTTGAGAGAGGGAGACAGACAGACAGACAGAAGGAGACACAGAATCTAAAGCAGGCTCCAGGCTCTGAGCTGTCAGCACAGAGCCCGAAGCGGGGCTCAAACTCATGAACAGTGAGATCATGACCTGAGCGGAAGTCAGACACTTAACTGACTGAGCAACCCAGGTGCCCCTGGAGGAAGTTTTATTTGTGAATTATACTTTGGATAAAAAAAACCCCAAAACATGTATTTATTTATTTGAAAGAGAAAGTGTGGGTGGGGGGGGGGGGTAAGGGCAGAGGGAGAGGGAGAGAAAGAATCCCAAGCAGGCCCCATGCTGTCAACACAGAGCCCTACATAGGGCTTGATCCCACAAACTGAGATCATGACCTAAGCCAAAATCAAGAGTCAGATGCTTAACCGACTAAGCCACCTAGGTGCCCAGATTTTTTTTTTTTTCTAAAGCTAAAGCCTGACAGTCTTAAAGAGCTTTTGTCAAATGCAAAATATCAAAATTCTATCTAAATCTAAATCTCAGTATGGACTGCATATGAAAATCACTTGAAGAACGTTAAAAAACATACCTATGAAGGGCCCTAAACCAGACTGATTAAACCAGTCTCTGGATTAGGGTTCCAGCATCCATGCTGTTGTAAATTTGCCCTGGTGATCGTAATGTAGCCAGCACAGAGAATCTCTGCTCTGGATCTCATGGAATGAAGTTTCTTCTATCCCCTCCACCAGTGGGGCTTTAAGTGTTTCCTGTAAGTCTTTTTCTCCCCTTCTGATTGATTTTCAGTTTAATCCTTTGAAACCTTATCATTGTAATAACAAAGTTAATCTCACTCCCCAGTGTAATAGAAACTTTGAATAAGTTCCTTGGAATTTAGCTTTATATGAAGCAGCTAAAAACTCTCAAATTCCTGCCAATTATTGGGTAATGCTAGATTATGAACTGCAGAAAAATACCTATTTGCCATGGTATTGGTGTTAAGTTATATTCATTGGTTTTATGGATGAATCCATGAAGGCTGCCTTCTAGAATTTTGCTATCCTTCTTGACTGAAGTGGCCACTATTGGACTAAATTCTTAAGGGAAGAGCTTGAGATAGTCAGGATCATGTTCCTAACCTATTGCAGTAAGGATGGGATGAGAATTAGGAGAGGAAATGTCCTTTGTAGTTTTCTTTAACTTGTTGCAGGTAGGGAGGATGGGAATGCCTAAAGTCAGCTTGTCTTGGGAGGGCATCAACTTTTTTATTTCTTCTCTGATTTAAAAACACATTTTAATTTCTTTTTGATTTAATTTTTAATATTTTGAGTCTCTTGAAACCTGTGTCTGATCATACAAGAGTTCCCCTTAAAAAGTTTATCCATCTAGATGTTTGTCATAAAGGCAGTTTCAGGGGAAGGACATCTCAGAAAAACTTTTACTTGGGCCAGAAAAGTTTATAAGAGGCTACCCATTCTGTGTCTGTGAATTAAGATCTTGTGAATTAAGGAGATCTTGTGAATTAAGGAGAAGAGAGGGAGAATATGCTGTAGCGTCTGAAGCCAGTCTATTCTGATTGTACACCAAATACTGCCTTTTTTTTTTAAGTTTATTTATTTATTTTTGAAAGAGAGAGTAGGGTAGGGGCAGAGAGGGGGACAGAGGATCTGAAGCAGGCTCTGTGCTGGCAGCAGAGGTTCGAACCCACAAACCTAGAGATCATGACCTGAGCCAAAGTCGGATGCTTAACTGACTAAGCCACCCAGGCACCCCCAATTACTGCTTTCTTTGTGGAGTGTGCCAGACAGGAGTGCTGTAGCCTTTAATCCCCTTGAAAGCTGAGAGGCGCCTCTGAACTGCCAGTTGATTCCTGCCGTCCCCACATTCAGGAACAACTTGGATGAATCCTCAGCCCCCAGGCTTAGGAAGGCTGCCCTGCTGTTGTCCTGCTGTCAGGAAGGGATTGTTCAGCCTGGGGAATGATTTCTGGCCCCTAGTATCTTGTTCCAGGGGCCTCCATGTAGGGGACAGCCCATGGTTGCCCTGTCAGCAGACATTCCGCTCTGGCAGCCTGTTAAAATGAGATGGGACAAACTAGTTATGCGGTGGCCATGCTGTGCGATAGGTGTGCTAATTATCACAGCCACTGGGATGCTGTTAGTGTGCACAGCGGAGGGGAAGTCTCTTATGCAGTTATCTCCCTTTGCTTATGGATCAAATGTTCCTTGTTTCCCTCACCAGATGGACATGAATATGACTGTGTGTTTCCCTGACCTTTATTTGAACCATAGCAGAACCTGTATTTCATTGACCCCTTTTAGCTCCCCAATAGCCCCCACTGTGCCCATCACCGTTGCCTTGGTAGCACAAAAAAATGCTCAGTATCTTGTAGTTACATAATCCTCAGGAAGATATAAATGTCAGTAGTATTTCCTTGTTTAATGTTTTCTCAACTCCTGGATCAAGCAGTATTTTTCCCTTTGGAATGAATCATCTGCTGCAGAGGCCTTTCTCTGGCCGAGTCATCTGGCCATGGAAAGCCTTTCTGTCTGCAGTGCCTGTCAAGAGAAATAAGGAGAAATGGGCGCTCTTATCTCAGGAGAAACTGTAAAAAGTTACTTCTAAAAAGGATTTAAAATACTGTAACATAAAAAACAAATAGGCGTGATAAAATACACTCCCCCCTAGATCAGCATACATCAAATACTAATGGTATAATCTGTTTAGCTGTCTAGGACAACCTTAGCACTATTGACATTTGAGGCCAGATAATTCTTTGTTGGGGGGGGAGGGGTAGTTCTCTGCATTGTAGGATGTTCGGCATCTCTGGCCTTTACCCACAGGACAAACAGTTGTGAAAACCAAATATGTCTCCAAACATTGCCACATGTCCCCTGGGCAAGCAAAACCACCCTCTCTTGAGAACTGTGGGGCTACATACACTGTGTAATACTGCGGCCACATGTCACTGAGCATTTGAAATATGTGCAGTCTGAATTGAGATGTGCTAGATATATAAGATACACAGTGGGGGTGCCTGGGTGGCTCAGTCGGTTAAGCGTTCGACTCTTGTTTGTGGCTCAAGTCATGATCTCATGGTCGTGCTGACAGAGTGGAGCTGGAGCTGGCTTAGGATTCTCTTTCTCTCCCTCTTTCTCTGCCCCTCCCCTGCTCACACTCTCTCCCTCTCAAAATGAATAAACATTAAAAAAAATACACACTAGATTTCAAAGACTTGGTACAAAAAAAAGTTAAAACATCTCATTAGTAATTTTTATTATTATATTTTCACATTACATAATTAATGTAATATTTATTATATATTACATTAAAATGTAAATAACATTACATTTATTACAATTTTATCAATGATGTATTTAAAAGATAATATTTTCTATTGGATTAAGTAAAATATATTATTAAAATTAATTTCACCTGGTTTTTTTACTCTTTTAATGTAGCTACTAGAAAAACTTAAATTATATTTGTGACTTGCATTATATTTCTATTGGACAGCACTGAACTGATCTAATTGATCAAATGTAGTTTAGCCATTAATTTTGTATTAGGTATTTAATACCCAATAAACCATTGGATTGAAATTATTTTTTTCTTTTGAAAATTTTTCTTCATACATTACTATTATAAAGACAGAGAATATGTAGAGTGTTACATATCACCAGTTTGTTCTCCTGAGTACCTGCCAGTGGCATATTAAAAATCACTTCAATGTTCAGGGGCGCCTGGGTGGCTCAGTTGGTTAAGTGTCCAACTCTTGATTTCCACTCAGGTCATGATCTCATGGTTTGTGGGATTGAGCCCTGAGTCAGGCTCTGCACTGATAACGTGGAACCTGCTTAGGATTTTCTTCCTCTCTCTGCCCCTCTCCTGCATGCGTTCTCTCTCTCTCTCAATAAGCAAATAAACATTAAAAAAAAAAAAAAGATCAAAAGGAAGACTGATTTTTAAAAAATCAGTTCAATATTCAGATGATGTATGTTTGTGTTAACACTTCCCTCCTTCTTATATGGGAGGTATTTAGAGTTGTATCTTAAAATATAATTTATTTCTCAATTGATGACATTGAATTTAGAGGCTGAAAGAAGCTTTTGAACCAGTTTAGCAGACTGTTCTGAATTTTGACCTTTTGTGAATACTAGAAAGTAACCTGCATGAAGGCAGTGATTTAGAGGTGTGGGGTCTGTCCACTCTTGCATCCCTAGCACCTAGAGCAGTACCTGGCATATAGTAGGTCCTTCAGTAAGTATTTATTGAATGAATAGATTAAAAAAATCATATATTTTTCAGTAAAAACTGGCTGTTCAAATATATCAGTTACCTTGTCATTTCTTTAGCTTTATTCCCCTTCCCCTTAATGTTAATTTCATTATGCAAACATTTTCCTTTTTATATTTAAACTCATCCATCTTGCCTTTGATAAGTTTCTGGCTTTGGGGGAAAATGGAGACTATTTTCCTCCCATAGCTCAACTAAGTAAGCAATTTAATTCTCTTTCTTCTATTTATTTCATCTTTTTAATGTAACTTTTTGGGTTAATCCCAGATGGATTAATGTGTGGTATATCTTTTAGATGTTGGAGTTGCCAATTTCCAATGTGGGAGGCATTCCCCACCCCACCCCCCACCCCACAACACCAAGAAATTCTTGGATACCAGCAGGATGTCTGAGAGTTCAACTCAATTCTGACTGTCTCCCGAGACAGCATCAGATTCTACCTGTTAAGGGCTCAGACCTATAAGACTGCCCTCCATCTCTCAACGTTAGACACTAGTCGCCTGCCCCAGGTTGTTTGTTATCTTTACTTTTGACCCGACTGGCTATAGATTGAAGGTTCCACCAACTTCCTCATTAAAGTTCTTTTAATTCACTAGAATAGCTCACAGAATTCAGAGAGACACTTACTTACATTTATCAGTTTATAAAAGACATGTTAAGAGATATGAATGAATAGCTAGACGAAGAGAAACACAGGGCAAGGTGTGGGGAAAGAGCATGGATCCCCAGGTGCACCAGTCTCCTGAAATCTCCATGTGTTCACCATCCTGGAAGCTCTCTAAACCCAGTCTTTTTGAGTTTTTACAGAGGTTTCATTACACAGTCATTATTGACTAAGTTATTGGCCATTGGCTGATTCAGCCTGCAGTCCCCTGGTAGGGGGCAAGACTGGAAGTTCCAACACTTTAATCACGTGGTTGGTCCTCCCAGCATCCAGCCCCCAGCTTTGGATGAGGTCCAAAAGTCACTTTCATTAAGACAATAAAAGACACCTTCATCACTCTTGGCACTTAGGAAATGCTAAGGGGTTTTGGAGCTATGATCCAGTAACTATGGTTGAAGACCAAATATATATGAGAAATGTATTTTGGTCATGTGAGTGACCAAATATACATTTCTTATAAATCACAGTATCACAGTGTGAAACCTGGATCTCAATGAATTAATCTTTAATCTGTTATTTGTTTTTCCCAACAATATTCACTGAATCATGTTTCTCTACCCTGTTATTTATGCTTTCATACAGCAAACGCTTATAGTTTGAATATGTTAAGTCTTTTCTCTTGGTTCATTTCCATCTTTAATCCATTCAAACTTAGAATGTCGATAACTCACTTTACAGAATGTTAATGTGGTGGGATAAGTTTATTTTTATCTTTAAACAGACATACTCTTTTATTCCTGGCCTGTTTGGCCAGGTAAGCTTTTTAGGAAGGCTGGAGAGGAGAAGTTAGGCCTACAATCAAATAGTTGGAAGGATGAGACATCTGTGTGGTTACTGGCAGGGTGGTATAAAGATAATTTTATTTTGTTTCAGTGTAAGTCTATAATGTGTCTGTGTTTAACATCTGTTCATCTTTGGTTTAAAAATAATGAGGAAGCACATTTTTTATTTGTGCAATTAAATAAAATAGTTTTTTTGCATTCTAGTATTCTAATCATGTACTTGTGACTTTGACTTTGAAACTTCCATTTGCTTATCATGAGATAAGTTGAGAGAGTCAGAGTTAGAGAGTCATAGTTTATTTTAGTCTGATACTCACCCTGGGGAAAGAGGAGAGCTGTTTATGAGGGTACATTTGAGGTCATCTTGTACAGTGATAGTTTATTTGCTTTTTTTGTTTGTTTGTTTGTTTGTTTGAAAGCGTCATAGCATAGTGATTAAGAGCCTCAACTCTGGAGCCTGGACTCAAATCCCTGCTGCCACTCAACATCTAAGTGCCTCCCTTTCCTCAGCTATAAAATAGGAGAAATAATAGTACCTACCTCATAGGGTTGTTATGAGGATTTAAATGAGTTAATACCTAAAAAGTATTTGAAACAATGCTTGGCACATAGGACTGCTGTGTTGACTTGTTATAAATTAATTTGCCCAGATATTCCTGTCATCTTCGAGTAAGTAAGCTGTTTGCCTTTACAGATAAATGCTAGTCACGAGATCTGGCTATAAACAAGGACAATGACTCTAGCTTCTTCTATTTCTTGCTAAAGTCCCGGGGTAGGTGGGATAGAGGCAGCTTTAGGTCAACAAAATAAAACTGAAATTACTAAAGCTAATAGTAGTGGGGGAAGAAGGTTCATCAAGAGGATGCAACTGCCAGTTGACCTGTGAGCTGGACCCTTACAATGGGAAGCTCCTCACTCCCTCCACCATCCTTGGAATGTGGCTTCCACTTGCCTTCCCCTCTCCCAGAAGCTTCCCGAGGAACACAGCCTTGAGATAATAATGTGTTGTTGAGACCATCTGGACTGTATACATGACTGAACCTGGTTAGGGCTTCTATATAAACTTTTAAGACGCTGGCAGGTGGGTGTGGAGATGTACTCATCTTGTCACTCAAGAAAAGTCTCATATGTAAATTCCCTTGCTTATCAAACCTGCCACCTACCAATCTGAGGTGGTTTGCCTCTTTCCTTGGTCTCTCCTTGCCCTGCATGTATGGGGGCCAGTTTACAAACCAACTGTTGGCAAGCCAGTCAGGAGACCAAATAAATGGCCTTGGGAAAGAGGCATCCTCCTTGGGGGAAATCCCTGGTTGGCTATCTACATTGATGTGGGGAGTGGTGGTCTGTATGTTAGGTGCTTGTGGACCACCATGTGAGTACTAGGACACCCTGAAAATGCCAGCAGGTCTGATACACATTTGAGAAACTACACGTAGCACACTGTGCTCACTCTGCCCAGTGAGCATTCATTGTGAGCTGGCCTCTAGTCTGGGCAGCTCTGCTGGCCACTGATGCCCAACTAACTAGAGGCTGAAGCTTGGATCAGAAAGTCGGGTAAGGGCTGAAGTTAGAGAAGGACATGTAGTTGTCCACTATTCAGTTTTGGGACTGGCAGACTAGTTGGGAGAGCAGGATAATAAGTTGGAGACCTTAGTCTCCATTTTGCCATTTTGCCACGCTAGGAGGGTGTAGGCTTCTGTGGATTGAGGTCTGAGCACTTGTGACAAAGCCTGATTAGGACTCTAAGAGGTGGCTCAGTCGGTAGAGCATCTTACTCTTGATCCCAGGGTCCTCTTGATCCCAGAGTCTTGAGTTCAAGGCCCATGTTGGGCATGGAGCCTTCTTTAAAAAAAAAAAAAAAAAAAAATGGATCTAAGAGTTGTAATTGCTGGAAAGTGAAGAGAATGAAGGGGAGAATATTATGGTGATTGGCAGTGAAATAGGCAAAATGCCCAAGGCTGTCCAACCCTTAATACAGAGGAAAGTTCTAAATAGCAATTACTCAAAAAACTCCTAAGAGAAAACTTGTACTTTCTCTGCCCCTTAACGTTGTAAATTTTATCATGTCTTTGAAATGTAAACACCCCAGGAGATAACCAAAACACTGCCCACAAAGAGTGAATTTAAAAATAGGGAAAAAGAGGGGCTCCTGGGTGGCTCAGTCTGTTGAGTGTCTGACTTCGGCTCAGGTCGTGATCTCATGGATCATGGGTTTGAGCCCAATGTCAGGCTCTCTGCTGACAGCTCAGAGGCTGGTACCTGCTTTCAGGTTCTGTGTCTCCCTCTCTCCCTGCCCCTCTCCTGCTTGCGATCTGCCTCTCTGTCTCTCTCTCTCAAAAATAAACAAACATTACAAAAAAATTTTTTTAAATAGGGAAAAAGGGGCTTTTCAAAATACCGACTGCTATAGAAACTCCCTTGCCTCAGAAAGCTTTGGCCATGGAGCGCCTGGATGGCTCAGTCGATTAAGCATCCGATCTCAGGTCAGGTCATGATCTCGCGGTTCATGAGTTTGAACTCCACACTGGGCTCTGTGCTGACAGCATGGAGCCCACTTCGGATCCTCTGTACCCTTCTCTCTCTGCCCCTCCCCAGTCTGTGCTCATGTGTACTCTCTCTCTCTCTCTCTTTCTCTCTCTCTCTCAAAAATAAATAAACATTAAAAAAAAGAAGAAGAAGAAAAAAAAAAAGCTTTGGCCGTGTGAGAAATACCTGATTCACAGCTAGAGTTTTGGAATGAAAGCTACAGGGTCTCTGTGTCTGCATGTTATGTAGGTCTATAGACATATATTACATATGTGGTGTTTTTCTATCTCCAGAGGGCATTGCCAAAATTACTATGTAAAAGAGTTCTATTTAATTGGCTTAAGGAAAAATAAGTTTAAATATCAATAATATACTTCTGTAGAACTGAAAAAATTTTATTTCATCTGCTAAAAGGACAAAGTTTTCTTGAACTATTGGTCTGTTCTAGATGAGACTGTGAAAGGTTTTTCTTTACCTTTTAAGTAATCTGCCTAGAAAACAAAGATTCTATGTTTTATAAAAATAATTTATTGCACCTTATGTTACCTTTATTTTAGAAAGCTGAGTCTTCTCTATTAAAAGAGCTAAGTTTTTTTACAACTCTGTAGCTTTCTGTATTAGCTTTTGAAGTCTTTAATTGTCACTTTGGCAAAATGGATAACTAAGTATTGTTTCATGGTGGCTGTAATCTAATCAAGTGTTTTAAGCCTTTTGATATTTTTGACAAACTTCCCCCAAATCAAATTCTTCTTTTTAATTTTTTTTTTTTTAATGTTTATTTGTTTTTGAGAGACAGAGAGAGACAGAGTACAAGCAGGAGAGGGGCAGAGAGAGCAGGAGGCACAGAGTCTGATGTGGGGTTCAAACTCATGAACCGTGAGATCATGACCTGAGCCAAAGTTGGATACTTAACTGAGTGAGCCACCCAGGTGCCCCACCCCAAATCAAATTCTAATAAACTCTTGTTCACTTTGAACTAACTTTGGGATTTTTCAGAGGGTCCCTAGAAACATCTCAAAAGATGTATTCTCTGTACTTGTGAAAGGAAGACATTGAACTAATTAGGCTTAATTTGTTTGTTACATTTCACGGGAAGCATTGTCAAATAAGAAGTGATGCTCAACTTTCTTTATGTTGTTCCAGAAATTGTACACAATTCCTAAAAATCTGGTATGTCCTGGTTCAGTCATAATTCTAATTATTATTTTAAAAAGGATGTCACAGAAATAATAAAATTTCTTCCCCCAAGTTTTCACTTTTTCTTCTTTTCTAATACATGATAAAAAAAATTTTTTTTAGATTTTTTATTACATTTATTTATTTTTGAGAGACTGAGAGACAGAGCACAAGTGGGGAGGGGCAGAAAGAGAAGGAGACAGAATCTGAAGGAGGCTCCAGGCTCTGAGCTATCAGCACAGAGCCCGACGCAGGGCTCGAACTCACAAACTCTGAGATCATGACCTGAGCTGAAGTCGGACGCTCAACCGACTGAGCCACCCAGGCACCCCCCAAAAAATTTGTTTAATGTTTATTTAGTTTTGAGAAGAGAGAGAGAGACAGACAGGGTCCGAGCAGGGAGGAACAGAGAGAAAGGGACACACAGAATCTGAAGCAGGCTCCATGCTGTCGGCACAGAGCCTGATGCGGGGTTGAGACTCACGAGCCGCGAGATCGTGACCTGAGCCGAAGTCAAATGCTTAACAGACTGAGCCACCCAGGTGCCCCTCTAATATATGATTTTAAAACGTTCACAGTTTCACTCCAAGTTCTGTTATAGCCCCATCCCACAAATTTGCAAGTGCTATAATTTCTTAGTGTTTTGTTCAGAATATTTACTAATTTCCGTTTTATATATTTAACTCATATTATTTAGAAGTGTGTTGGGGTGCCTGGGTGGCTCAGTTGGTTAAGCGTCCAACTCTTGGTTTTGGCTTAGGTCATGATCTCACAATTTGTGGGTTTAAGCCCTGCATCAGTTGCCATGCTGACAGTGTGGAGCCTGCTTGGGATTCTTTCCCTCTCTCTCTGCCTGTCTCCTGCTTGCTTTCTATCTCTCTTTCCAGCTCTCTCTCTCTCTCAAAATAAATAAATAAACATAAAAAAAAAAAAGAAGCGTGTTGCATGATTTCTAAATATTTGGAGATTCTCTTGTGTTGTTACTGAATTTGAACTGAATTCCAAAGTGGTCAATGTATATACACCATGTGATGTCAGTCTTTTGAAATTTGTTGAGGTTTGTTTTAAGGCCCAGCATGTAGTCCGTTTTGGCAAATATCCAGTGTGCACTTGAAGTGGTATTATTTTAATTTTTATCTTCTTCTGAAGCTTTGGATATCCAACTAAGGCTGGTCCTCACAACATTCTGTACCTATTCTGTACGTGTTCCCAGTTTCTACTTCCTTATAGTAGGTGTGTTTGTATTTTTAGTATATCTTTCTCCTTTCTCAACCCAATGGCTTTCTTCTTGTTGTGGTTATAGGCAGCCTAAAAATTAAAAAAAACCAAAAAACAAAAAACCTACCTTTGTTGTACTTAGTTCGTTATTAGGTTCCATAGTCCCTAACCACAAAATAAGTGTTCACCTAATACCAAAGTACTTTATAAAAGAGTTAATTCTGGGGCGCGTGGGTGGCTCAGTCGGTTAGGCATCCGACTTCGGCTCAGGTCATGATCTCATGTTCTGTGAGTTCGAGCTCCACATCGGGCTCTGTGCTTACAGCTCAGAGCCTGGAGCCTACTTTGGATTCTGTGTCTCCCTCTCTCTCTGCCTCTTCCCCATTCACGCCCTGCCTTTCTTATTCTTAAAAAATAAATAAACATTAAAAAAAAATTTTTTTTAAGTTAATTCGTTTCTTTGTATTGATTCATTTATCATGTTAATGTTGTTATGTTCTTGAAACTGGTCTACCTTGCCTTTATCAAAAGGGAAAAAATGTGTTTCCCAGTTGGGAAGGCTGTGTACTTTCCCAATACTAAGCAGTACCTTATCTTATCTGAAGATGCATAACTGTGTTGTGAACTAAAGCTGTTGTATTTGAGGAGAGAGCCACCTAGGCATCCAGGTAACCTCCATGCATGAATTCATTTCCGCCAACATTTGAGTGGCCTCTGTCTGTGTGGAAAAGAAGTGGTGCATAAAAATGGAGACTCTGCTTTGTGTAAGACGGTGTGTTAGGTGCTGCACTACTTAACTTTTCTTGATTTGGGGATCTATTCTTTCTTGCTGTTTCATAACCATTACTGGAAATATTTGTGACAGTGTGAGAAAAGGATGATGTGCTTATAATCCATATCTGAGGAAAATAACACCTCTCTTATGCAATAGGAAAGTGTCAGCTTTTAATTACTTTTAGACTAGACAAGGATACAGGTGTTCAAATTCTTGGCCCACCGTCTTCTGCCTCAGTTAGACTTTGAATTACATGCATTTCTGTTAATGTGATTAAGTGGTATTTATAAAAGCTTTGTGGTAAATATGGTTGGGTAACTTTGTATTTCAACTCATGGGACCCTCAGCTTCATGCTGCAGATCTGGGTTTTGGAGCTCTTAGCTGTGCAGCCAGGTGAGAGCCCCTATTCTGCTCTCCCTGCTGCTGATAAAGGAGAAAGGGGGGAGACACGTGTACATACTGGCTTTTCTGTGTGACAAGGGCTGTTTAATTGGGGATGATTGTGAAGTTCTTGTCATGGAAAATGGGTGACAGAATTTGCAGTTAGTAGTGAAATAACTGACTCTCAGTCCACATTGGAAAATGAAAGATAAAACATTTTGGTGATAAAAATATAAGTTTTAGGGGCACCTGGATGGCTCAGTCAGCTAAGCTTCCGACTCTTGGTTTTGGCTCAGGTCGTGATCCCCGAGATCGAGCCCTGCATCAGACTCTGCGCCGGGCATGGAGCCTGATTGGGAGTCTCTCTCTCCCTCTCTGCTCCTCTCCCCTGCTCATGCTCTCTCTCTCAAAAGTAAATACAATACACTTTAAAATATATATAAATTTTAGAATATATAGCACAAAGAGTGAATCTTAATGTAAATGGTGGATTTTAGTCAATAGTAACGTATCAGTATTGGTTCATCAATTTTAATAAATGTACCACCCTAATGGAAGGATGTTACTAGTGGAGGAAACAGATGGGGAAGAGGTGGGGAGATGAGGAGGTATGTGGGAACTCTCTGTACGTTTCGCTCAATTTTTCTGAACCTAAAAGTGCTCAAGAGTTTGGAAGTTCTGTGTAACTGGTTTAATGTTCCTCAGCAAGTTCTTATCATACAAGTTAGTTTTAACCCCGAGTCTTGGGATTTCTCAGGTAAGACGAATCTGGTTTGCAGTTTGAGCTACTATGTCAGGTCGATTTGCCCCTCTGTTTTTGTAAGGTTCATTAACTGTGCCCCTGCCTTCTCTATCTGTTAAAACAGTTGGAATGCCAAGATGCCTTGGAAACAGCAGCCCGAGCTGAGGGTCTTTCCCTGGATGCCTCCATGCATTCTCAGCTCAGAATCCTGGATGAGGAACATCCCAAGGGAAAGTACCATCACAGCTTAAGTGTTCTGAAGCCCATCCGGACCACTTCCAAGTAAGAGGCTCTGCCAGTTAATGACTTGTCTGTGAAGCACCAAAAGCATTTTTGAAAATTCGGGCTAAGATCAGACCATTTGGGAAGACCCATTTATAGTCAGGAACTGTTTGCTAAACAGCGTATTATAAATGCTGGCTAGCCTGTCTGTGTGCACTGACAATTTTGTGCTTTGGGTTTTCTCTCCTTAGACACCAGCACCCAGTGGACAATGCTGGGCTCTTCTCCTGCATGACTTTTTCTTGGCTTTCTCCTCTGGCCCGTGTGGCCCACAGGAAGGGAGAGCTCTCAATGGAGGACGTGTGGTCTTTGTCCAAACACGAGTCTTCCGATGTGAACTGCAGAAGGTAGGCGTCTCTGGTCCACCCTGGTCTCCCACATCTGGGTGCGTAGGGCCTGAGCTAGGAGGGTGGGTCCGGCAGTGTGACGCCCTCAGCTCTCTGTTCATTTAGGATCTGAGCTGTCCTCTGGAGGGAGGGTAGCCTGGGGATGACTTTCTCTTTGCTCTTCTGCTTTATCTCCTATTTCACCTTTAATCCTGTTTTAACCACGGGCTTTCTCTCTCTCTCTCAGCCCCGCTTCTCTTCCTGAGTCGACAGGGAAATTATGTTGCTGCCTTGTGACAGAATACATTTTTGTGGTAGCTGATTATCATGATTAAAATCTAGCTTACAACTTTACATTTGACTACAGGACTCTTCAGAAAGGGTTGGGGACCCTTGAGGAAGGAGCTCTTAGCCATGAGCAAATTCTGTTCAGGGCTAATTTTTCGGGGGGGAAGGAAGGACTTTTGTTCTCATTATTTTCTATGTCATGAGGGGCTCCCTATACAGGGTAAATATATAGTTACCCAGGAAGGGTATTTTTTTCCCAGAAGGTGAAGTCCGTGTACACAGTTTAAAGGAGAGGCTCGTGTGAGTGGTATCAAAGCCTGGAGGCAAAAAGCAATGGCAGGAGGGAATCTAGGGAGTGTCTGTTCACCTGGGGAGATGTGTAACGAGGACATGTGCCCTTGTTAAGACTAGAGAGACTGTGGCAAGAAGAGCTGAATGAAGTTGGGCCAGACGCCGCTTCCCTCCGAAGGGTTGTGTGGATCTTCTGCCGCACCAGGCTCATCCTCTCCATCGTGTGCCTGATGATCACACAGCTGGCTGGCTTCAGTGGACCAGTAAGTTCTAACCATCCTTTCTGACAGTCTCCAGGGGCCCGGCCATGGCCAGCTCTAACACTCTTGTTCTGTTGCAGGGGTTGTGCTCACCTTTGGGCTAGTTAGCAGCCTTAGAGTTGCCTCTAGGTCTGTTGAAAGGGAACAACCAATTCTGGAGTGAATGGTGGCTTGTCAGCAGCTGGAAGGATGAGGGGCCATGTTGCCAGAGGAGAGCTGGACCTGGCTTGCTTTCCTGGGGCGGGTGAAAATGAACGATTCCAGCCCTGTGCAGGACTGTGCTTCTTAGCCGCGTGTTTACATGAAATGACAGTCTTGGTTTGGGGAGATGGTGTCTCACGGTGCTGTGAGTGGGCGAGAGCGGCGTTGTGTGGTGTAGGTTGCTGAGCCAGTGCTGGAGTCACACCGAATGCCTGGAGGCAGGGTTGTCACGTGTTTGGCGGTTCCGTGGCAAATGAGCCCGAAGAAACTAGAGGAGCATTGAGGTTTTTAGAGTCTGACCTGCAGTCTGTTGAGTTCTGGTGTATGGTGTGAACTGTGCTGTAGATGTCGGGGTGGTAGCCATGGTTTTTTCCTAGTGTGTACTGAAGCAGGGTAGGTACGAGAGTGATGTTCACGCTGTTCTCTGGACACCTGTTTCTTACACCTGCTGTGCTTCCTTACACTTGAGACTTTGATTAAATCTATTCTCTGCATATTTGCCTTGAGGCATCGGAGCAGTAGTGCTACTTATACTGTGCATTTTCCGTGTGTGGGTAAGCTGGAGGTTCATGGTTTTGGTAAGTATATGCCTAAGATGCATGGTGATTAGGTAAAACTAATTTGCAGTTTTTCTGTCTTTTTTTTTTTTTTTGTCATTGTTGTTTGTTTGTTTTTTGTTTTTTTTTTTAATGTTTGATGCCTTTTTAAAAGTTCTGATCTCTTTTCTGAAGCAGAGAACACTACTTTCCTGGTATTAAGTTTCTATATTAATTGACCAACTAACACACTTTTGTATAAGTTTTAAGTAAGAGAGACCATGTACCTGAATATTATGTTATTGACCAAAATGGCAAACATGTTCATAGGACCAGCTTCCCCCAAGAAGAGCTTCTGTCATTGTTTCACTACAGGGCTGGTGGCTGCTCTGGATCTTCTGTGGAATTCCTTGAGCTGGATAGCACAGTATACAGGCTTTCATGATTCCATTTGGCCAGTGCAAGAAGTTCATTGGCTCCCCCCCATACAAAAAAAAAAAAAAAAAAAAAGAAAGAAAGAAAGAAAGAAAGAAAGAAAAAAGAAAAGAAAGGAAGAAAGGGAAGAAATTCCATAGATTACTGCAATTTTAAGTTTTTATTTGGGGAAAAAAAGCTACCTATGCATGTTCAGTTTGGGGCCTACAGTCACTCCCTTGAGCATCTGCATATTCCTTAATCTCTCTTTTAAGGCACTGCATACTGGATTGCTAACTCTAGTAAACTCTTCTAGATGCCAGGGAACACTGAGAGCCTTCCTTTAATAGGAAAACTGCAGCACGCTTTTCCTTCTCTCTACCCTCTTGGGGAAGAGCAACTTAAGGCCTGTGTTATTTCATGTGATTCCATCCTAGAACAATTGAGAAAGCATTGGTCCCACCCATAGTCTATCTAAATGATAAAAAGATTTAAAACTATAAGCAAAGCAAACTTCTTTTTTTTTTTTTTTTTTTTTGGAGCTCCAGTTCTTATAAATTTTTTTTTTAATTGGAAATTGAAGAATCAGGCTGGTTTTGAGATTAGTACTAGCAATGAGCATACCTTCTGTTCTGTGGATTTAAATCCTTTCGAAGAACATCCATTTTAGATTTTTGGACATTTTCTAATGTGGCACGACTTTCAAACTGGCTCAGTCTGTTCTTCTAGAAATCTATGTAAGAACCGACTCCCCACATATGGGGATATTTCTGATCTCCTCTCAGGCCTCACTGAACCTTGGTAGTCACATGCAGAATATATGAAACAATGAAGTTAAGGTGTGTGTATGTTTTTTAACTGGCTGGACGTTTGTACATCGAGATGATCCAAGGTTTCAGTGATGCCGGTGGACCAGAGCTCTATGCAGAGTGTCCAAAGGTCACAGTAGTGTTAACGGAGTAGCAGAACGTATATGGGTACGGTCCTGACCTAACATGAGTGGCCAGACTTGCTAAGGTCTTGCTAAAGTTGTGACCTCCTTGGATTCAAACAATTTAAAAAGACCAGGCCTGACCTATGATTTTTTTGTGTAAAGAATTAGCATCCACCCTGTAGATCTGCAAGAGAAGACTACCTCCTGCAGCACTACATCTCGGTGAATGCTAACTCTGCTCCAGGGCCTTTTGGGGAAAGGGCAGTGAATAGCCTCTAGAGAGGTAAGTTTCCCACCCTCCCCACCTCTCCCCAGCTGCAGCTTGCTTGGTGCTGTCAGGATCTGGATTTGGGGGGAGTCTCTCTGTAGTGGAACCAGTGACAGAAGCTGTTCTTTAGAATTTTCAGGATGGCTGTATTCTGCGGTCAGAATGAGAGAGTCAAGCTGGGCAGAATCTCTCGCCAAGAGTTCAGGTAAGGTAATGTTTATTCACTGGGAATGCTTTCCACAGCCAGACAGCTATTCTGACAATCTCGAGTTTTCCTCCCAGTTTGTTTGCATTTAAATGATAAGTTTGTAACTTTTTAAAACTAAATTTTGGTTGGATTTTTCATGAAAAACCTTTTTTTCTTTATCCCATGCAAAATGGTTTGAAATGTAATTGTTTTTTTTTGTTTTTTTTTGTTTTTTTTAAACCCTGTGTGTTGGAAATTCTTTAATCTGCTGTTTCCTCTTTCCCCCCACCCTCTGAAAGTTTTACATAATGTCAGCCTTCATTATGTCTTTGACTTTCCCCCGGCTCCTCACCTCCGGGAGGTACTAATGCTATTGCCCGGTGCTGAAAGATGGCACTGTAAAGGTATGGGAAGGAAGGAACCCCAAACTACAACCTGCTGTCCTTTCACGCCTTCCTTTGGAGACTGTTCCATCAGTGCCGAGGTGTGTGAGAAAATGCTTTACTGCATCGCCATCTTACTGAGTTGCTTCACGTGAGGAAAAATGGGGTTTTGACCCTGCCACTCAGTGACTCAGTTCCACATTTTGGATTGCATACTGGAAAAGAAGCCAATCTTCTTGCTAGTAAACCAACAACCCAGCTGTATGCAGTGGTGACCCAAACAATGGATATAAACCTAAAAATCTGAGGGAGGGGAGAGGTGGAATACAATAGTGCTTGGAATCTGAAATCTCATTTATTTGATCAGGTTATTTGCCGACACTTGACAGAAATCTGATTGGTGGGGATCTCTTAGGATCTAGTGGACATCTGGTATTAATTTCCTTTCAGGAAAAATGAGAAATGCCAGTTAACCAGAGAGCGTCTGGGTTCTGGAATTCAGTATTAGCCGCCTCAGGACAATTGTGTCTGGCCTCCATTTTTGTCTGTCATTCAGAGCTGGCTTCCATCTACAGTACCTTTTGCTATAAGGATCCGGGGTAGTTGGGTGGATGGGTTTCTCATTAATTTTTTTTTTCTTCCTTCAGGGTGGGGGATTGGTTTGGCTTTCTTTTGTCGTGGCTTGTTTTCTTTCATTTTTGGCAAGATCGATTTTAGCTGCAAGGACTTGAAAAGACTCTGAAGGATCCCACCAGTTTTTCCTTGAGGCCTAGATTTTTGTATTCTGTCCTGAACAGAAGTCATTCATCACAGCCTGCTGAACCAATAGCGCCAGTGATTTTAAGCAGAGTTACCTCTTTGGGGAGTTTTTAGTTTTTTGTTTTTTTGTTTTTTAATTCTCTTTCCTTAGCAGCAAGGTCTTATTCCTGGAGAATCTCCTCCACTGCAGCCTCCCTGCAGCTTCGGGAGCCTTAATCGATTAAGTGCTGTCAGCTTGATGTACTACTCCGGACTCTGGAAACAGATATTGGTTCTATTCTGTATTTCCACTGTGTGTAGCTAAAACAACAGTCGGAGGCCCGATGACCTGTTAGACGGCTAGCCTTGTATAACTCGACTCTGTATGTTCCCATGTATGTTACCGCAATGCTCCTCCTGTTGTACAGTGTCTGTGAGATGCTCTTTGAAGATGGTACTTTTTTTTTTTTTCATTTTCAATAAAAGTACATTACCTCCCACTTCCTGGTATTTAATCCTGTTGCTGAATGTGCCTTGTGTGAGTGTGTGCTCCGGCGTTGCAGGACCTCAGAGCTGGAGGTGGCACTCGGTGGTTCTTGGGGGCTGGCTGCCTTCCCTCACTGCAGGTGGTGTTAGACATATACTACCTGAGGTAACATGTTTTTGTTTTTGGGAGGGAGTGGGGAGTGGGGAGGGTCCGTGGGAGGGTTTCTGGATTTTGGATAGTCTGCTTTGTTTGCTGTCTTCTGTACTATTAAACTGCCGATGTTTATTTTCAGGAATGTTTTGCAAATGCACTTCTCACTCTTCCCCAGTCCAACTGTAGGTACACTGTTCCTTTTTATCAAATAAGCACGTTTGAAACGATCCAAAAAAAAAAAAAAAAAAAAGGTCTTAATTTCATTTAAAGAAATGTATCAGTGTGTGGAGATACTGGAGTAAGGTCAAATAGATACTTTTTAATGACCGTGTGTTTAGAATTAATTTCAGCTCATGGACAGGTTTATGTTACATTAGAAAGAGTAACGGTTTTGGTGGTGTCCTGAAGGAAGAAAATTTCAGATTAGACGTACCTCCTGCGAAATGCCCTGAGTAAATACCCGCAGGCCACGTAGTCCATAAGATTTGGTCCTTCAAGGTCTTTCTCTGCTTATGTACATACGTACCACTGCACAGTGGAGCTGCTTCCTCTTTCTAACTTAACATAAAACTGTGGCGTGATGTGTGGGTGCTGTGGAGATGTTGACAGTGGGGTGTGTTTCTCCCTGTAGGCCTTCGTGGTGAAACACCTCTTGGAATACACCCAGGTCACAGACTCTAACCTCCGGTACAGCTTGCTCTTAGTCCTGGGCCTCCTCCTGACGGAAGTCGTGCGCTCCTGGTCACTTGCACTGACTTGGGCATTGAATTACCGAACTGGCGTCCGCTTGCGAGGGGCCATCCTAACCATGGCATTTAAGAAGATCCTTAAGTTAAAGAACATTAAAGAGAAGTCCGTGGGGGAGGTGAGTACAGGGTGTTTGCTTCAGGGCAGAGGGAAAGCTCCCAGCTTGAGCTCTTTCTTTCCGTTGGATCTCTGCTTTGTCCTGCCTCTTCCTCCTGAGACGAGTGGCTGAGTGGCCAGCATCCTCGCGGGGTCCTCTCACTGCTCTCTATGTCTCGTAGCTCATCAACATGTGCTCCAATGACGGGCAGAGGATGTTTGAGGCAGCCGCCGTTGGCAGCTTGTTGGCTGGAGGACCCATTGTTGCCATCTTAGGCATGATTTATAATGTAATTATTCTAGGACCAACAGGCTTCCTAGGATCAGCTGTTTTTATCCTCTTTTACCCAGCAATGGTGAGTACGACTCCTTCCCGTATTTTAGCAGCTTTTCCTTAAAATGAGTTATTTCCATTAGGTTTTATGTAGTAGGCACCACTGAGGCATCACATCTCTGACCGGAAATTTCCTCAAAGCAGGTACCTGGTTTGGAAAACTCTAAGGTGTCACTTGAATAAAGACCGTGGCTCTTAATGAGATTTAAGAAAGATAATCTGGGTGCCTGGGTGGCTCAGTCAATTACGCGTCTGACTCATGGTTTTGGCTCAGGTCATGATCTCACGGTTCTTGAGTTTGAGCCCCCACATCAGGCTTTGCGCTGGCAGTGAGGAGCCTGCTTGGGATTCTCTCTCTCCTTCTCTCTCTGCCCCTCCTCTGCTTCTGCTCTCTCTGTCTTCCTCAAAATAAATAAGCAAACTTAAAAAAAATTACAAAATAAAATAAAAAAGAGAATCTGAGTGGAGGAGGAGGCCTCCAGCTGACACGGGAGTGTTGAGTCTCTTCATCTCGAGTTGATACTAACTGATATGGCTCTTCTGCTTTCCTTTGGTAGCATTCAATATCTGTAATTACCATGAGAACAAATACTTGTCTTAACTTCCTTCCAAAGATGTAAGAATTAAATAATATTTTATTCTAATTTAATAGACCACTTTTATTAAAAAGCAGTACACCTACCTGATGCTCATTTTATTTATAATAATCTTGAGCAGATTTATTTCCCAGAAAGGCTGGACGGTTCTTAAGTTTGAATAAGCCCTGACTTGGCACAACATTGCTTTTCCTTTCAGATGTTTGTATCCCGGATCACTGCATATTTCAGGAGAAAATGTGTGACCACCACTGATGAACGTGTCCAGAAGATGAATGAAGTCCTCACTTACATTAAATTTATCAAAATGTATGCCTGGGTCAAAGCATTTTCTCAAATTGTACAAAGTGAGTTTAAAATTTTATATGTGTGTTTGGTAGAAGGGCTTTAGTGTCTTAGCTTCCTGAGCACATTAGCTGCTAGGAATCCTAATGTCATAGGATCATGATATCTTATATTCTTATAATATCTTATGATCTTATATTCAAAGGGATCTTAGAGACTTGAACCCATAATCTCTTCTTACACAGGAGGAAATTAAGACCAGAAAATTGTGATTTTTCCCAAGATAACTAAGCTAGTTATGAGTAATTCATTCAGTTTCAAAGCTGCCTATCTATACTGTCATCCTGCCCATTATTTTGTGGCCTAGCCATGAAGACATTACAGAAAACAGTATCAAGTGGCTATTGAGGGCTTCGCCCTCCCCTCCCCACCACACGTGCATGTACACCACAGGTAGTAAGTGAAGTGTAAGATCCTGGGGGAGCAGGAGAAGTGCTGGGCAGGGGGTCAGGACAGCGGGGATCTGGGTCTAGCTCAGCTCCTCACTCATCGTGGTTTTTGGTTTGTTGTTTTATTTTTATCTTTTCAAACAATTGACTTATGTTAAGTCACAAGGCCTGTCCTGGCCCTATCCTGGTTATCATGATCAGTAAATTCAACGCAGACAGAGACTTGTCTAATATTTAAATGCCAAATGATGGACCTTAAAAAAGATGATCTTTAGGGGTGCCTGGGTGGGTTAGGCACCAGGGGTGCCTGGGTGGGTTAGTGGGTTAACTAATGAGTTAGTTAAGCATCTAACTTCTGCTCAGGTCATGATCTCACAATTCATGAGTTCGAGCCCCACTTCGGGCCATGTGCTGACAGCGCAGAGCCTGCTTGGGATTCTTTCTCTCCCTCTCTCTCTGCCCTTCTCCTACTTGTGAGTGCTCTCTCTCAAAATAATAAACTTTTTAAAAAAGGTGACATTTAAGAAGGATATATTTAAAGGCACTTTGGAGTTGAAAAAAGAAGATGTATTTACATTTAAACTTAATTTAAGTATAAAAAATGTGGGCTGTTAATTGACCATCACCTCATAGTGAGCTAACCTGAATACATTACAGTTACAAAAGTTAATGCAATTTTAGGTTGAATAGAAATACAGTGTTCAGAGCAAGGAAGCTATTTTAGTTTTATTGCTTGGTTTCTCGATTAAATCTTCAGGAACATTGTGTCCAGTTCACACGCTTATTTATCAGTGGTCATCAGGAGGAGGTGGCCACTCAGAGGTGTCCAGCAGTGGGTTAGACAGCTTTGTTAAGTAGTGAATTCATTGCCAATAGAATGGAATAAATGGATGCTAACTGGATATCTGCCAAGCATGTTTTAGGCAAGGTGACTGTCCACGGTCCTTTCTGGCTCTCTCACTCTGTGGTTTCATAATTTTATTTCTGAGACTCCACTCTTTCTTCAGCCCCTGACTCTGGTGTCTTTACCTGTGTGTGTTAGTTTGAAAAGAGCATTCTTGCTCATTATGGACTTAGGCAAGTTATACAGTAAATGTGAAAGCAATGAGTTAGATTTGTAAAAATATGACTTAGGAGCTAGCTCTGAGGATAGTTCGCAATGTCTTGGGCAGTGGTAATACCTTTAAGGTCAGTGCAAAGCTTCTCAGAATTGCTTATATGTTTAAAAAAAATAGGGGTGGGGGCGCCTGGGTGGCTCAGTCGGTTGGGCGTCCGACTTCGGCCCGGGTCACGATCTCGTGGTCCGTGAGTTCGAGCCCCGTGTCGGGCTCTGGGCTGATGGCTCAGAGCCTAGAGCCTGCTTCCGATTCTGTGTCTCCCTCTCTCTCTGCCCCTTCCCTGTTCATGCACTCTCTCTGTCTCAAAAATAAATGAACGTTAAAAAAAAAAAAAATAGGGGTGCCTGGGTGGCTAAGTTGGTTAAGCATCCTACTCTTGATTTCAGCTCAGGTCTTGATCTCACGTCTCATGGGATTGAGCCCTGAGTCGAGCTCCATGCTGACAGCATGGAGCCTACTTGGGATTCTTTCTTTTCCCGTGTCACTCTACCCCTCCCCTGCTCGCATGCATGCACACTTTCTCCCTCTCTCTCTCTGTCTCAAAAATAAACATTAAAAAACCCTGCATACACAAAACGCACCACCTTGTTGTCATACTTCCTATTCCGTGGTCTTCAGTACTCTAGGGTTGCTCTGTTAATAAAGGTCGCAGTTTTGCAAATATTTAAGAAAAATCATTCTGCCTACCAAAGTTGTATTTCACTCACTTTCTCTCAATCATCCTCACTGCTTTTTGTGTGAAAGCCTTTACCCAGCACTGACATACAGTAGGCACTGTGGTAAATCTGAGTTCTTTTTTAATTCTCCATTACTGTGGTAGTCTTTTCTGTAATTACCTGGGCAGGAAATAAACAACAAGCAGGTAAGGAAACAAAACTGCTGATTGCAGATGCAGTTACTCTGCTCATTCCTTTTAGATGTAAGATGTTTGCAAGAAAAATCAGACTAAGGCAGAAGATGATCACTGCACTGATATGTAGGGACTGCTTTCTGTTAGATTTGTTCCTATGACTTGATCCCACTTCAGGCTTGTATACCAGCATTAATGGTAATAATTGATAGTCACATTGACCTAGGTTTTTATATTATAGGTGTTAAAGAGTTGGGTTTTTTTTTTAATGCTTATTTATTTATTTATTTTTAAATGTTTATTTATTTTTGAAAGAGAGAGACAGAGCACAAGCAGGGGAGAGGCAGAGAGAGAGGGAGGAAGACACAGAATCCGAAGCAGGTTCCAGCCTCTGAGCTGTCAGCCCAGAGCCCAACGTGGGGCTCAGACCCACAGACTGTGAGATCATGATCTGAGCCAAAGTCAGATGCTCAACTGACTGAGCCAGCCAGCCACTCCTTAATGCTTATTTATTTTTGAGAGAGAGGGAGAGAGAGAGCGCGCTCATGTGCATGCTGGTGGGGGAGGGGCAAGGAGAGAGGTGGGCAGAGGATCCGAAGCAGGCTCTGCCCAGACAGTAGACAACCCGATGCAGGTCTCGAGCTCATGAACGAACCATGAGACCGTGACCTCAGCGAAAGTTAGACACTTAACCAACTGAGCCACCCAGGCACTCCAAAGAGTTGTTTTAAAACCTGTGTGACTGAAGACCTACCAAGTCTTTGGCGACAGAGGAGCAAATTGGCTTGCTTTTCAGCAATTGGCTTGCTTTTTATTCTTAGAAATCCGAGAGGAGGAACGTCGGATATTGGAAAAAGCTGGATACTTTCAGAGCATCACTGTTGGTGTAGCTCCCATTGTGATGGTGATTGCCAGCGTGGTGACATTCTCTGTTCACATGACCCTTGGCTTTGACCTGACGGCAGCACAGGTCGGTGAGCCCTCAGGGCTTGGGAAAATTTTAGATATACCACATATAGAGATACTCTGGTCCTCTTGTTTCTGGATTTGGAGGTGCCCCCAATGATCAGAAGGTATTTTTTCTTTTATGTGATTAAGCTGAGAAGTAAGAAGAGTAAAGACTCAGGTCTAAGCACAAATAAAGTTGTGGGTTATTTTTAAGTCAACCCAACTTCAGATTTAATTGTGAAAATACAGATCATCCTTTGGTTCAGATTTACTGAGAATTTTAATTGAAGGTCTCATAAAAGCTCTACCTTTAAAAAAAGCATATGTGACTCATACCAACTTGACAGTCAAGTTTCAGCCTCCTTTAAACCTGAAAGGAAAGCGATGATGTTTTGTTATTTTTTCCTATTTTCAGGCTTTCACAGTGGTGACCGTCTTCAATTCCATGACTTTTGCTTTGAAAGTAACACCATTCTCTGTAAAATCCCTCTCGGAAGCATCGGTTGCTGTTGACAGATTTAAGGTGAGTGGCTCCCTTCCCCTCCTCCATGTCAGGAGCCATCCCTGGCAAAGCTCACTGCTGCCTTTATTCCAATGGGCCACACAAGGCTGGCTGCACTTGGTTTTTCACCTTTTGGCAAGTTGGTAAGAAAGAGGGTAGTGGAGGAGAGTGAATTAAAGGACGAGATTAGTTACCTTGTGAACGTGAAATTTACCTCTTATTGATGACCCACCTAGTTCTGGGCTCCCAGGATTTGTGTTCCCCTTCAGAGCTGAGCCTTTCTTCCCGGCCCTTCTATGGGTATATGTCGTAACTTCCTAGGCCTTTCAGTGATTCATACCTGGAAGATCAGAAATGTTATGTGACTGTCAGCTTTTCTTCACCTCAGTCTAGCGTCTGCCTCTACCAAAATGCTGTTGTCATTTTGTTTGGTCAATACGCTAAGCCTTTTTTTGATACTTTTTTTCCCTGCCCTATAGTTGCCACTCATGATGCAGGGAATGCAGTGATATGGGAATAGTCATAAAATGAGACCACGTTGCAAAGTGCAACTAAGGAGATAGCAGGGTTTTTCTGGGGGTGGTTAGTTGATCATGCCTCAGTTGTGTTCTTTGTGCCTTCAGAATAATACAAAGAGATGAGATATGTTGAGGAGGGTAGAGGGATATTTGAAAATCATGGTTAATACTTTTTAAAAAAGGAACAGCACCTGTGTGGGCTGCAATTCCTTGACAATGCCCCTGTGTGGAGTAGCTTCTGGACTCCTGCTAAGCCTTCTTGGCTAGTGAGAACAATGCAAAAGCAATGTTTGTTGCTTGAAGGTTTGAGGCTCAGATGTTTGAGGCATTGATATCCTCACCTTAGATATTCAGGAGAAAACAAATTTGGAATGATGGAGAATATGAAGAATGGAATATAGCTTTCTGTGATTTATTTATATCCTATTTGTTTACAGTTAACAAGGCGAATTTTGTTTGGGCAAGAAAGCCAGTCCTCAAGAATGCATCCCCAGCTCTGTGCCCTCCCTCATTCCAGCCTGGCTGCTAGAAGGCTAAGAGCCAGAGCTATATAAAAGAAATGGTCTAATTATTATCAGAGCTTTATTTTGCCCAATCTACAGTATCTAGTCTTGGAAGAAAGTAAATGTTTTGACCATAAGTTTGTCCCTCTGTCCTTGTTAGTGAATGGATTTGGTAGCATCTTGGATGAAAGAATAAGAGTTTATAGTATAGGTTTGTCCTCCCCGTGTTTTTCAAGAGCTTTCTTGTCTTCATTTACTGGTGAAGACTTGGTATTAGCAGGTGGCTTTTCACATCATAGCTCCTTCCTCTATCCAGGGAACTTCAGAGTTAATAATAGAAGCAAAATCACTCACAGCTGTATTATATGCCCCATGAGACTTCAGTTCCATTCTGTCTTATTCTTCTTAGCAGTCTCCTCCAGCCCCTCCTCTCTCTCACCCTCCCCTTTCCCCTCCTTCTCCTCCTTCCAGGAGGATGATAACATGTAGAAAGGCAGTAAGAAGCCACCCTGTGACTTTTCTGATAAGATAGTCATCAGTATAGGGTTGCCAGTTTTAGCAAATGAAAAGACAAGACACCCAGTTAGTTAATAACTGCATGGGACATGCTTATACTATAAAATTACTCAATGGTTGTATAGAGTCAAAATTTAACGAGGTGTCCTATATTTTTTCTGGCGACCCTCTGTCCCCTCTTCTGCTCAATAGATACATTCTGAGTGAATGAGGGTTGTGTTTTGATACTGTCCTATGGTAAAGTTGAGGTTTATGGGTTTGGTGTTTTGGGTTTTTTTTTAAATGTTTATTTATTTATTTTGAGAGAGAGCACATGTGCAAGGGAGGGGCAGAGGGAGAAGGAGAGAATCCCAAGCAGGCTCCGCACCAGCAGCACAGACCCCAACACCAGGTTTGATCTCATGAACTGTGAGATCATGACCTGAGCTGAAATCAAGAGTCAGACGTTCAACTGACTGAGCCACCCAGGCACCCTGAGGTTTATGGTTTATGTACCTCTAAGAGTCTGTTGTTCTGGAAGGTGCCAGTTCAGATAGACATAAATTCAAGTGTTATAAGGCCCTTGTGTGCCTCAGCATGTCTCAGGAGGAGGCAGGCTGCAGGGAGCCCATGGGAAGGAAATGTGGGGAAGGAGCTGTGCAAACTAGAGGCAAAGGCTTATTTTTTTAATCGTCCTTTGAGGCCTGAAAGAGCCTTTTAATATTTCCTTAGGGGAGAGCAATGGTGGGAGATCTGTCAGCATATGGGTGTACTCTGTGAAGGTGGTCAAGATATTTGGCATGTTGTTCTTAGTTCAGTCTTTCTAGAAGGCTCTGAACAAATGAAACCAACAGCTGTTTTTGGAAATTAAACCTAAGGTTGATCAAGAGTGAAGACTATCGAGGATATTTAGAACCATGACACTTCTGGGAAGATTGGAGATTAGGAATGTATAGGAGGTGTTGGAATCAAAGGAAGGAAAAGAGGAAGCTACACGTTTAAGATCCAGGGGAAAGGGCTCACTCTAAGGGAAGGGGATTATATGTTACATTTAATAACACCGGCAAAAGGGTGCCTGGGTAGCTCGGTCAATTAAGCATCTGACTCTTGATTTCAGCTCAGTTCATATGATCTCACAGCTTTGTGAGTTTGACCCTGCGTCGAGCTCTGTGCTGACAGTGTGGAGCCTGCTTGGGATTCTCCCTCTCTCTCTGCCCCTCCCCCCACTCTTTCTCTGTCTCTTTCAAAATAAATTAATTAATTAAAAAAAATACCCACAAACTTTAAAATAGTTGGGGGTTCTCAGTAAATAAGCAGAATCCTGACCCTGAAAGTCACCTTTTTCTCTAAAGGTGCTTTCTTTCTTTGTAATGTTTAACCTTTTTTTATTAAAAAAATTATTTTTATCGTATTGGAAATCCAACTGGGATAGCATTCTGTGATCTCCAGTTTAAGAGAGCTGTCAGAAGTGGATTCAAAATCACGGGCACATATAAGGTTTATTGCAGTTAGTATTTTGAATCTAATTTCAGAAACACTCAGCTTTTCAATCATTCCTCTTTTCTTCCCCTAGCATAACTCAGAGGGTCTCTGGGAATAAGTGGGAGGAAAATCTTGTTGTTTCCCAAGGATGTTTCTGAGGGAGGAGATAGCCTTCACTTCCTCCCAAGTCTGTTCCTTTGGTTGTTTGAATCCTCTCAAGTTTCTAGGCAGGATTTTGAAGACATGAGAACTTGTTGCCAAGAAGAGGCATTCTGCCTGTGATATAGGCTTAGGTACTCCCTTCCGACCCATCAAGCTAGGCGTGGTCGTGATCTCAGCTCCCTCTTCCCGCCAGACATGAGCCATGTTGTAGGTGAGGGAAGAACATAGGCTTTGAGGTTCCACAGGAGTGTTCTGGAAGGGAAACAGAGTGATGAGGGTCTGTCTGTTCAGGAGAGAAGCATGCCCTTTGGTTTTTCTGCTTGCATTTTACTACCTGCTGTTTGGCAAGTCATGGGTGAGAACAAGGGGCTGTAGACAGGTTAGTTAATTGTGCTTTGGCCACGATAGATTGGTAGAAAGGAAAAGGTAGGTTAGGATGTGATTGGCAGTGTGGAGCGCTGGGCCATTGAGACGGCTGCTGTCCCTTCTGAGGGTGTCCCCACACCCCTGTGACCTCTCGATGGGCCTGAGGCTGGGCTACACTAATGAGCTACCTTTTGCCCTTCAGCTTCCTTCCACTGTATAGCCTGATGTGTTTTGCTACGTGAGTGTGCGCCCTAGGCTTGTCCCCCTGGTCTTGATCCAGTGTCTCATCTTTGCACCTCTCTCACAACTCCTATCAGAGTTTGTTTCTGATGGAAGAGGTTCACATGATAAAGAAAAAACCAGCCAGCCCTCACATCAAGATAGAGGTGAGAAATGCCACCTTGGCATGGGACTCCTCCCACTGCAGTGTCCAGAACTCACCCAAGCTGACCCCCAAAACGAAAAAAGACAAGAGGGCTGCCAGGGGCAAGAAAGAGAAGGTGAGACAGCTGCAGCGCACTGAGCAGCAGGCGGTACTGGCAGAGCAGAAAGGCCACCTCCTCCTGGACAGCGACGAGAGGCCCAGTCCTGAGGAGGAGGAGGGCAAGCACATCCACCTGGGGATCCTCCGCTTGCAGAGGACCCTGTACAACATCGACCTGGAGATCGAAGAGGTAAGCCCTCCGCCTCCCCCGTTCCCCACCTGCACTCCATCCATCTGCAGGTGTCTGCGGGTGTCTCTTCCGGCCAGAGTAGGCAGCTGCTTTCCTTATAGCAAAGTCCTCTGTGGCTGGGGACTCATTTTGAGCTAAAGAGCAAATCTGGCCAGCTCCAACTCTACAAAGGCATATTTAGGCATCTAACAATAGAAATTAATATCAACTGATCTCATGAGATGCTCATTTTACAAGCAAGGAAATGAAGCATTCAAGTGGATTTTCCGAGATCTTGCTCTGAATAGATTCTAGTTGTTAGAGTTGTGTGTGAGCTGTAATAATTATTTCTGGTTATTATAACTCTGGGTGAGCTTCTCATTACCACCAAGCTGTGCATAGCACAGAACCTAGCCCATAGGAAGAATTCTCAGTGCTACTATTAGTGACAAATCTATTGTAATTTTTTATCTATTTGTATACCCTTACGGAAGTATAATTAACAGCCAATGTTAAATTAGTTTCAGGCGTACAACGTATTAATTCTGTAATTGTTTATTTTTAATGTAAATGAAGGACCATTATGGTGTATGATGTCACAGCCCAGGTAGCACAGGACTAGAGTCTCTCAGAGGGGTTCCTGCACAGAGTGGCTGGAACAGACTCCACTTCAGGGCTCTGCAAATACAGTCTATGACTGGTTCCCACCAGCACCATATTGAAGGGTGCACCATTTAGAGGGTCTGAGATGTGTGTGTGTGTGTGTGTGTGTGTGTGTGTGTGTGTGTGTGTACATACATACATATATATACACATACATACATTCATCAGCCATTTTTTTGAGTGCCAGCCTTCTGCCAGACACTGTTGTGGGGCTGGGGCTATAGCAGTGGAAAACCAAACCAACAAAAGTCCCTGTGCTCTTGGAGCTTATGTTTTAGTGGGCAAAGACAGATAATAAACAAGTAAAATATATGGTATGTCAGGTGGTGATAAAGGCTGTGTGAGGAAGATTGTGAATGCTGGGGCCTGGAGTAGGTGTGGTTACGATTTTAACAGCCTGCCTGAGGGAAGGCCTCATTTAAAAACTAATATATGAGCAAAAGGCAGGAGGGAGGTGATGGACTGAGCCATATGGATATCTGGAGGAAGAAGAACATTCCAGGCAGAAGGAACAGAAGCACAAAGGCCCTGAGTCTGCAGTGTACTGAGTGGCACAGGAGAAAATAGTAGATGCTGAGGGCAGAGAGGCAGCTGGGGTGTCTGAGCCTCCTTACAGGATGTTGGCTTTACTCTGAGTGGGAGAGAATCCATTGGAGGCTTTGGAGAAGAATGATAAGATCTGACTCATGTATGAAGAGAAATATTTTAGCCTCTGGAGTCAAAAGAGTATGTAGGGAAACAAGAAAGGAGACCAGTTAACCCAGAAGTGTCTCTTGGACCAGGGGTGGTGGTGAGACTTTACCTACATAACTGGAGGTGGGGAGCAGTGGGTTTTAATGCAGTGTGTATCAAAGTCAGCCACCGACTAACGTATGCTACACAGACCCAGAGATAGACTCTGAGAACAAAAAGCTCCAAGCTCTTGAAAGATATAAACAAGAGCAAGAGATGGTCCTTAGTGAAAACACCTGAAACCACTAGTGTAGTTTATCACTGGAGGCCACTGACATCAGTTCTTTACTTCAGTTAACTCTTGACAACAGACTTCTCATTTAATAATGATTTTGATTAGTGCGGCAGCTCTGTTACATTTCCAAACAGCCCTATTAGAAGATTACTCCTCATATTCAGCTGAAATGTACTCTTCTGCTTTCTTTTGATCTTCATTCTGCCCTTTTAGAGCCCACATTCACATGACAGACCTTTAGCTATTTGGAGAGGGATACCTTAATTCTTCTGGCCCCCCTCTTCAGGGAGGGGAAGGGAAGTTAATGTTTGTCTGCACCCCGGGCGTGCACTTCCTTGTTGATATCTCTGTTTGTCGCCATTTAGTCTTGGGAACAGGGTTTTGTTTGCGTAAACCTAATTGACTTGAGCAGAGATTGAACCTGTGACTTGGTCTCCTCATGACCACTAGGCTGTAATCTTTCAAACTCCATGACAGCGTCAAAAACTTTGTCCAACATACTTTGTCCGAGACGAAGATACTTTGGTTGTACAAAGTCCTTGGTTCTACAAAGTTAACGCCTTTCCTCCAGTTGCTCAAAGCCTAGTGAGAGACAGACGGTGTTAGTGTAAGTAACCAGACGTTGATCACACACTTGGCAGGTTCTAATGGAGCTGGGGTTCACAGTGAGACCTGTCTGCCTCCAGAATCCCTGTTCTTCTACATACCACTCTTCCTTCCTTTGCTGCGAGGCTTGAGCTGATGCAGGGTTGCTAAATAAGTGACCTTTTCAAAATCACCAGTCTGCCCTTGAAAACTTTTAGCACCACCTGTCAAGAGAACTCATTATTTTGCCTGAGGATATTCAGTTCATCACAGGCTTTTTTCCCCCCATTTTTAAGTGAAATTGATGGTATCAATATTCTTCAGATTCTTGGAAATGTTTTGTAGAAAAATGGAAACAACAGTGCACATAGTTTTTATTGAAAATAATTTATAGACCCTAGAGGAAAAAAATCGTATAAAATGAAAATCAGCAAAATAATTTTTTAAGAGTCCTGCCCTTATTTCCAAAAACAACGGCAAAAATAATCAAAAAACATGGGTTGCCAAAAAAAGTAGGAAAGAGGCTGAGCCTTTCTAAAAGTGATGTGGGAGACCGTCATGTGTGCGGCATATTTAATTTTTCTAAAAGGCTTACACATCTGTTACCTCCGTGTATCCCCACAGAAACCCTAGGAAGTAGGTGGCTGACAGGGAGGAAACAGAGGTAAGTGACACGCAGAGTCATCAGGATGATAGTTCCCATATTGCTGGCCTGTCGTTAATGTCTTTTTCCTTGAAGAAATCAGCAGTCCCTAGAGATAAGTGGTCAGTGGTCCTGTAATGACCCTCCTTTCTCTGTGTGCTTTGTGCAGGGTAAACTGGTTGGAATCTGTGGCAGTGTGGGAAGTGGAAAAACCTCTCTCATTTCAGCCATTTTAGGCCAGGTAATATTTTGTTATTGTCCTTGGCATTTTCTGCTTCTTTCTCTGGAATTGGCTTAACAAGAGTCTTGGGGAAAATGAACTACTTTTCTCGAAGAGAGGAAAGGCAGAAACAAAATGAACTCTTGGTCTGCGTTATGCCCCCTGCCCTCACCCCCACATTTCCACCCCTTAACGGTGTTGCATCTGGAAGCGGGCTCAGTGCACGCCTGGCGAATGACTGGTTGATGTCTAGCTGGAGTCCTCTATTTCTCCTGCCTTCTTTTACTCGGCATGTATTTATTAAGTGGCATATAATGCCAGATGGTGTGTTGGGAGATGTCAGATATAAGAGGTGAACAAACCGCATACTGCCCACAAGCTGAAGAAGCTGGGTGGACCAGCCTTACTGGACTCCCTGTCAGAGAGATTGATATCAGGATTTGATCTAGAAGCAAAGCCTCACTCCTTTTTCAACCAACTGTGGAAAGAATTATGCCCTCAAGGAGCTGGTGGTCTAGTTGAGGAGCTATGCCTTCCAGACCCACAAGCATAGCCCAGGGCAGAGAGTGAATGGTTTACAGAGAGGCCAGCCCAGGGCTGTCAGGGGCAAAGGTCATCCAGCTAAGACAAATTATCTTTTACTGTGTTTTAAAACCAAATAATAGGGAAAAAACACAAGGTGCTTCCACCTGCTTTTAATCTTGAATTGAACCAGCTTGATTTACAAGGTTGAGATAAGGATAAACTTGAGCTTATTCTTACCCGCAGGTGGATGAGGTCCAATGAGTCATTTATCCATATTGAGGAGATTAAACTCATGTGAGATGGAGTTGGGGAAGGGTGTTTTGTAGCGTCCAGTTATGGAATATTTTTTCTTGTTGAGTGTCACTGTCACAGTTGTTAGAGCGTGGCTCTCCTCGAGAGCCGTGGTACCTAGTGTGGTCTGAGGAAGGCTGCGTTCACATCATCTGGAATGACAACCCTCTCACCCCTCTGCTGTATGAGACTCTACTGATTGGGCTCAGCCCTTGGTCTTCGTAAAAAGCCAAAACCTCTCCTAGATGTTCTGATAACTTAGGGGTCAGATTTAAGGGTCAATGATGAGAGACACAGAGGAAATGAAGGGGGGAGGGGGCAGTGGTGTTGAGTGGGTGGTGGTTAGGTTGAAAGCAGAGTGGGGCTTTGCTTTTAGACCAAATCTCTGACAGCGATCTCTTTGACAGGGAGGCTGGTAAAGCTGGTGGCCCTGGCTTCTTTGGAGTTGAACTCTGTGTTGGCAGTCTGCAGTGTGGGTGTGGAGTTTCTGCGGTAGACCCTCCGTGGGTTTCGGAACACTTGGGGTGCATAGCGGCGTGCTTACCAGTTTCTGGGCAGTTAATACCACTGTTATGGTCTGTGGTGGGTGCACCTCTCTCCATACACTGTCTGCTAACAGTGTTTGAGAGGACAAGCTTCGATGTGCAGGCTGGCTAATGAACCTTTGTTTCAAGCTATAACATCCCTAACTCAAGACAGATGTCTACTGCCAGTCCCAAAAGGAACCCCGAAAGAGGATAAAATGGATAAATCATATCAATCACTGTGAGTGAAAACACAACTCGAAACACATGGCTCATCATGCAGTGCCTTCGTGTTGAACGAGAGGGTCCATCCTCATCGTATGGATACTCTGCAATACTAGTTCATGTCTAACAAATTTTTTTCCTTTTGGTCCTCATTTTACAGAAGCAGCTGGTTTAGCCAACAGCCTGGAGTAATTAATTTTATAGATGAATTGGCCTGCCCCGGTCTTGAGGCAGGGACTAGCTCTAAATCCTTACAGCATCCTCCCCAGGGGAATTCTGAAAGGACCTTCCACTCTAGTGCTTCCCTTAGTTAAAACAGTTTGCAGTTAGGGAGACAGGATATCGAGTAGCTTATGGGTTGCTGAATGAAGTGTTTGTTCATTCAGGTCATGGGTTATGCTGGGTTCCCATCACACATAAGCAAGGAGAACTTTGATTTTATTTGCTGCTGTAGCTCTCTCTGTGGAACAAAGGTGAGGTCTGGATTTGGGTCCAAAAGCATCCAAGAAGATTGCCAAAACTTTGAACTCCATTGTGCAATGTGGGGGGTTCTGTTGGCTTAGGATGGTGTTTTTGCATCATGATGCCATTGGATGGTGTCTGTCTCCCTAGATGACACTTCTAGAGGGCAGCATTGCAGTCAGTGGAACCTTCGCTTATGTGGCCCAGCAGGCCTGGATCCTCAATGCCACTCTGAGAGACAACATCCTCTTTGGGAAGGAATTTGATGAAGAAAGGCAAGGAATGTTTGGTTTCTCTCATGCTTTCCCATCTTGGCCGTGTGAGACTCAAGGCAGCCCAAGGCAGCAGGCTCTACTCCAAACGTCCCTGATGCTTAGTCTCTTTATGTCCTTCAGATACAACTCTGTGCTCAACAGCTGCTGCCTGAGGCCTGACCTGGCCATTCTTCCCAACAGTGACCTGACTGAGGTACAGGCCTTCTGCCCCTGTTGGGGCAATGTGTTTAACAGAGAGGATTCTGGAAGATGGGTTGCGGGGCTGTGCCAGAACCATCTACTAGTAATGCATCTTAAATGCAGGAGTACCCACACAGGGAGTTTTGCTTTCATTGAAACGTTATGTTAGGAAAGCATGTGTTCCTTAGGGCGGGGTTATCAACACTACTTGTGTTAAACATATACATATTTTATTTTTTATTTTATTATTTTTTTTAATTTTTTTTTTCAACGTTTTTAAATTTATTTTTGGGACAGAGAGAGACAGAACATGAATGGGGGAGGGGCAGAGAGAGAGGGAGACACAGAATCGGAAACAGGCTCCAGGCTCCGAGCCATCAGCCCAGAGCCTGACGCGGGGCTCGAACTCACGGACCGCGAGATCGTGACCTGGCTGAAGTCGGACGCTTAACCGACTGCGCCACCCAGGCGCCCCAAACGTATACATATTTTATATGTCATTTGAATTTTTTCCCTATCTGCATATCATTTTATTTATTTATTTTTTATTTAAATCCAAGTTAGTTAACATATAGTGTAATAATGGTTTCAGGAGTAGAATTTAGTGATTCATCACTTCCATATAACACCTAGTGCTCATCCCCACAAGTGCCCTCCTTAATGCCCATCGCCCATTTAGCCCATCCCCCCACCTAATACCCCGCCAGCAACCCTCAGTTCTCTGTATTTAAGAGTCTCTATGGTTTGTCTCCCTCTCTGTTTTTATCTTAGTTTTGCTTCCCTTCTCCTATGTTCATATGTTGCATTTCTCAAATTCCACTTATGAGTGAAATCATATGATATCTTTCTCTGACTTATTTCGCTCAGCATAATACCCTCTAGTTCCATCCACATTGTTGCAAATGGCAAGATTTCATTCTTTTTGATCACCGAGTAGTATTCCATTGTATATGTATATTATATATACATCTTCTTTACCTGTTCATCAGTCAATGGACATTTGGGCTCTTTCCATATTCTGGGTAGTGCTGCTATAAACATTGGGGTGCATGTGCCCCTTCAAATCAGCATTTTTGTATCTTTTGGATAAATACCTAGTAGTGCAATTGCTGGATTGTGCAATTTTTTGAGGAACCTCCATCCTGTTTTCCAGAGTGGCTGCACCAATTTGCGTTCTCACCAGCACTGCCAAAATGGTTCCCCTTTCTCTGCTTCCTCGCTAACATCTGTTGTTGCCTGGGTTGTTAATTTTAGCCATTCTGTACGTCATACAAATTTTAAACAAAATCCCATTGTTGGTTCAGAGTTCATGTTTTCCACACTATTCATTTAAAAAACCATAAGTCAAGCATGTGCTTGTTGAGCTTCTCTGAACTTCATTCTGCCGACCAGAATCCTGTATATCCTTACTGATATACAGTCTGCAGAGAGCCCTTTTCAATTAGAAAGAAAGAGGCCTTAGCACAAAGGCCTCTTTCTTTGGCTCTCTGCCCTGGAGCAGTTTGCAGAGGTGAGTCTTTGGAACTGGCTTGTGTCCTTCCCTGTTGATATTTGTCTCCTGTGACCTACCCTGGAGGTCTCTGGGGCCTGCACTTTTTTTCATCTGACTTGAGTTAAATCCTTCAAACCAGAATGGTTTCTTTAGTTCAATGGTACTCAAATCTTAGTTCCTGGATTCATAGTGGATCAGCAGCAGCAGTGTTACTGGGAACTTGTTAGCAATGCAGATTCTTACACCTCACCCCACACCTACTGAATCATAGGCGCAGGGTCCAACCATCCGTTTTAACAAGCCCTGCAGGTGACCTGATACATGCTCAAATTTGAAACCTCTGAATTCAATGAATGGTTTTTTAAGTACAGAGCCAGTTACCATTTGACAATTGATTTATTCACATGTTCATGTGCCAGCTACATAGACAGAAACGGCTGGGCACTGGGGATATAAAGCAATAGGAGAATGATCTATACCCTCAAAAAGCTTATAGCTGAGAGGATGAGATACTTGAATAGGCACAAAATAAGTTGATGAAAGAGTCCCCTTTCAAAACTTAAAAAAATTTTTTTAATTAAAAAAAGAAAAAAGTCCCCCCCTTTTTGGGTAGTAGTAGAGAAGAGGGTGGGAGATGTTTCACAGAGGAGAGGATGTCAGAACTGAGCAGATATGGTAACAGAAAAGGCATGACAGTAGTCGTGAGGGTTCAGATACACACACAATTTAAAATGGCTTAAATCCCAGACAGTAGAAGAGAGGGTTGACAGTGGAGCCAGGTGGCAAAGGGCCTGCCTTCTGTGACATGTTTGTTTAGATTTTGTTTCTTAGGGCTCTTGAAAAAGAGATTTTTCTTTTCTTTTAATGTTTATTTATTTTAGTGAGAGAGAGAGACAGAGACAGAGAGTGAGCAGGGGAGGAGTAGAGAGAGAGGGAGACACAGAATTTGAGGCAGTCTCCAGGCTCTGAGCTGTCACCACAGAGCCCAACACGGGTCCTGAACCCACAGACTGTGAGATCATGACCTGAGCTGAAGTCTGACACTTAACTGACCGAGTCACCCAGGCGCCCCTCGAAAGGGAGTTTTAAGCGAGAGTGGGACATGGTCAGCTTTGTGTTTTGGAAAGATCTTTCTGCCCATAGATAATGGATTGGGATGGTATGTCAAGGGGGAGTGTAAAGCCAGAGGTAGTAAGGCTGAGTAGTAACCAGCTGGTTATGGGAGAGGAAGAGTTGTCTTCCTCTGGGCTGGCTTCCCTGGTTCTGGTGTGGGCCCTGGAGGATCAAGAGTTGCAGTTCATCCAGGTGGGGAATTCAGTAGAAGCAGCTGGTATGGATGGAACAGAGGAGCAGTGACTGGGGTGATCACTAAGTAAGGTACTGGACTTGAACTGGAGGTTTCACTATGCTTTCTGGACTCCTGTAGATTGGCGAGCGAGGAGCGAACCTGAGTGGTGGACAGCGCCAAAGGATCAGCCTTGCCCGGGCCTTGTATAGTGACCGGGACATCTACATCCTGGATGATCCCCTCAGTGCCTTAGATGCCCATGTGGGCAACCACATCTTCAACAGTGCTATCCAGAAGCACTTAAAGTCTAAGACAGTTCTATTTGTTACCCACCAGTTACAGGTATGGAGCATTCTTCCTCAGGCTGCCCACCTTGGCTTGGGAAATCAGAAACAGGGAGGTGGGCCTGGTCCAGGTACCTTCACGGGACTCCTTAGAGGTTCCTGGAGTCATCAGTGTTTATTTCCTCAGCAAATAGCTCCTGGCCCAATGTACCAATAAAACTCATTGTACTGGTGTACCAGATGGCCATCTGAATTAGAGATCCTTAGAGCATGTTTGCTTTTGCATGTAAATCAGTAAGTCAAAGGGCTAAGAGGAGTAGGCTAAAACTGGAGTTTGGGTATGAGATAGTTTGGAAAGCTTGTGTTAATATCTATATGCAAGTGGGAACTGTTTAAGGAAAACAAGCTCTTCTCCCTCTGTCATTCCAAGACAAGCAGCCACTTTGGAGAGCAGCTCCAGGATGTTGCCATCTGCTTTGCATATGTCGTCAAGTTTAGAGGGCTAATCCCCCATTCTGCAACAGAAAGTCTGTAATTGTATGCACTTCTGAGTGCAACAAAAGGGTGTGAAGTTTAATGCAAGGCTTATGTGGCTCCATCAACAGATTTATGCCAAAAATGGGAGATGTTTTTTGAACTATGTCACAAGCCACAATAAACTAAAGCAAGGGTTCTCTCGCTCTTGGTACCATTGACATTTGGGCCCAGAGAGCTCCTGGCCTCTATCCACTAGATAGATAACAGCAGTACCCTGCCCCCAGTTGTAGCAACCAGAAAGGTTTCCAGATATTGCCAGATGTCCCCCGAGAGGCTCCATTGCCTCCAGCTAAGAACCTCTGAACTAAGGTATAGGTATTGAATGTATTTGCACAAATCTCAGCAACACTGTGTTGTCCCTGCCTTTGTCCCCAGTACCTGGCTGATTGTGATGAAGTGATCTTCATGAAAGAGGGCTGTATTACAGAAAGAGGCACCCATGAGGAGCTGATGAATTTAAATGGTGATTATGCTACCATTTTTAATAACCTGTTGCTGGGAGAGACACCCCCAGTTGAGGTAAGATTCTCATGGTGTTTGTGTGTGCCTCCTCTTTTCTAGCAAGGGAGACATGACCATAGTGATTGATGGAGAGATCTCAGCTGAACTCAGTGTCTGTCTTATTGGAAGGGGCCCTATTTTCTGGTGACCAGACTGCTGTGCTGGTTCACATACTGTTTCTACTCTAGAAGAGCAGGATTATGTGGCTGGTGAGCCAGTGTCTTCTGCCACTGAGAACTTATTAATAAGGCAATGACAGGGAGAAGGATATATGGGCTCAGTGTTGTTCAGTCATAACTTAGCTTCATAAACACGACCAATCCTGATTGAAGCATTATGGAGCTCCTTTTTAAATAAACAAGAGAGAATAAGGAGTGAGGGAAGAGAAATTAAATATTGCATACATTTGAAAATGATCCGTGGTGCTTTGACTGCTGACTTGGCACTCACTAACTCACACCTACTGTGTCCCAATTACTGGATTAGACACATTATAGATGTCATCCCATTTAGTCATTTTAATAGAGCTCTGTGGCAAAAGGGGATTATCCCCCACTTTTACAGCTGAGGGAATGGAAGATCTGAAAAGTTAAGCAGCTCACTAACAAGGGGGTGATTTGACTCCATGGTGCTGTTTCTGCCTTGCTACCCTGCCTCCTGTGGCAGCACAGAAAGATGGCGGCTTTCCATGGCTTTACTCCGGGCTCCAAGTTAGGCAAACACCAAAGACGTTGTTTTTCCTTCTTACCAACCTGTTCTCATATTGAACTCCTTATTCTGTGGTCTACCTTGGGTCCTGGGGGTGCACTCAGGCTAGCCTAAAAGCAACTTCTTAGCTACCATTTTGATGTCTATGCATGATAAAAGCAGAGTTATTGGGGCCTTTTCTGGGAGTCCTATTTCAGTCTTTGGGTGTCATCCTCTTTGATTTCAGATACAGAACAACTAATTGTTCGTGACCAATGTATTTTAGGCCTCTGGGGATAACTCAAGCATTTCAGAGTGTCACCAGGAACTTCTATAGAGATGCCAGAATCCAGATTTGGATTTTATGATCTCTCCTTATGAGTCTTAGGGTACTTTAGACTCTTCAGAAGTTTTCCTCCTCACTGTAGACATGGAAGGGAAAATGAGAGGGAGAGAAGTTAAAATAGGAAATGTCTGAGGAATAAAAGAATATTGAGAGTCAGTGTATTGCAGCAGAGAGAACATACTTCCAATATGTCACTTAACTTTCCTGAGCTTCGGTTTCCTCATCTTTTTTTTTTCTTCAAGTTTACTTATTATTTTCAGAGAGAGAGAGAGAGAGAGCATACACACAAGCAGGGGAGGTGCAGAGAGAGAGGGATTCCCAAGCAGGCCCCACACTGCCAGCATGGAGCCCGATGTGAGGAGCCCAATGGGGGCTCGAGCTCATGAGCCATGAGATCATGACCTGAGCCAAAACCAAGAGTCAGACGCTTAACCCACTGAGCCACCCAGGTGCCCCTGATGAGTGTTTATATTAAGTCCATTTGTGCCCTATTATGGGCAGTACTTAGGGCTCGCCCTGTGAATGTTGGTTATCACCATGAGTCCGACATCCTCTCCATCCCTGAGGGACTCACATTCTCCTAGGAAAGATCAATGCTCTTATGCTCTTACAGGGGACTGTAATACCAGGTCACATCTACAGCAGCATGCCTGGGAGAACAAGTGCCTGGGAGAACAGGGGAGGGGTGAGCTCTCTTCTGGAGGAGTCTAAGTTGCCTCAGGGAGGATATAAGATTTGAATCCCTCTGAATGGGAACAACTAACTGAGTTGGGATGAGGAAAGAGGCATTCCAAGTGAAGAACCCTTGTGGACAAAGGTCCAGAAGTAGAGAATGGCAGTGTGGTGTGAGGAATGGTATGAAATCCAATGTGGCTGTAGAGTAGAAGCCATGGGAATGGGAGAGAAACATGTAGAGTTAGGCTGGGGCGAGAATATGGAGGTTTTGCAAAATCAGGCTGAGAAGTTTGATTTTATCCTGTAGTAGCAGTGGGAAATGATCAGATCTATGATTTGATTTAGTAATGTGGAGATAAGAGGTGAGAGGAATGGAAATGACCCCAGCCCTAATACTTTGGGCAAGTTGGAGTGGCTGAGAACATTGGGGAGAGCAATGTCAATGGAATGACAAGGGTAGGAACCCAGATCTCAAAGATTGAAGGAGTTGAGGAAGCACAAGAAATCAGAATAGGTGGCCCTTTTGAGAGGTTTTGATGTGTTTCTTCTCAAGATTAGCAGCAGCTTGCCAGATGAATTCTCGAGTATGTCCTATGGACCTTTGTCTGAATGGCTGCCTTGTAACTGGAGACACTTTTTTTTTTTATTAGATTAATTCAAAAAAAGAAACCAGCGGTTCACAGAAGAAATCACAAGACAAGGGTCCTAAAACAGGATCAGTAAAGAAGGAGAAAGCAGCGAAGCCAGAGGAAGGTAACAACCTTTTGTGACCTCTTAGATTTGTCATTAAAGTTTATTAGAAACTTAATACCAAGTAGTGATTCATAATGTTTGACAGCATTGTGTGTTCTAGAGTCTCTGGCCTTTTACCTCTGGAATAACAGTCTTACAGAATATTGGGAGATCATGAGGCGCACCCTCTGTTTGCTTAAACAGACCAAAGCAGTAAGAAGGACCTTTAATCCTCTGCCTCCTCTCTCTGCAGTGTGGGTCAGGTGTCAACAATCAGCTGAGTCATCTTGAGTGAGGAAAAATGGAATAATGGCTAGAGATACACCCTTCCTCCTGCGATTCACCTCTGCTCTTTAGAAGTCAGTGCCAGTCTAGGCAGAGATGTTCCAGCACCAGCAGTGCCTGTATCCTCAGTAGCTCCCTCATTAGAATGATACACTCCTGGCTTTTTCCGACAAGGCTGCAGCTGGGCTGTGGTGAAGAGTTTATAGCGCAGGTTTTTCCTGTTGCACTTTCCCCAGGGGGAGTCCTGGGGAAACAAGTCCTGGGGAGTCTTGTTTTGTTTGTTTGTTTTTTAAATCCTTTATCTTAGCAATAAAACAAACATTGAGAGTTAGGAAAGCTACTTACAATACCTTAGGTCTTTTCTTTCACCTTTGTGAATTTCAAGCTGCGTATCAGTTTACCAAAAAGAAAGGAAAGAAAGGAATGTGTCTGTTTTAAAGCTCTGGTTTTGTTGTGTCATCATGTCACCTAGTGTTCTGAATCCAGGACCTTCCCTGGGTATGCTTGTGCTTTGGCCCTGGCCCGTTTTCACTTCCTTGTTCTTAAAGCTGTGGATGTTTGGTGTTGGGAGTTAACCACCCTGATTTAGTACACTCTGGAGCTTTTCTTCCTTTTCATAAACCATGTATGAGACTTTGAATTGGGGTGTGGTTTAAGTAAGATACCTCTACACAGGAAGCAAACATAGCACAGAAGCCTGAGTTATCTGTTGGTTCCTGCCATAGGCAGTATTAAAAAAAACCCAGAATACCCTTAGGGAACATTTGTTCTCATCTGCAGAGCCCCTGACCTGGTTACTCATAACTCTTCAAGTACTCCAGGCACACGAGGCTTGCTCCAAGATAATTAAACATTGGCCATGATATAGAGGCGCTGGCTTTTTGTAGAGCTGTTTCTCTGTGTTAGTGCACCAGCATCAGTCACCTGATCCCTGGGAGCCGCTAGGAGAGACCCTTGAACTTTTCTCTCCTCCTCAGCCAATCACCATGTCTGAATGAATGTACCTCCTGAAACTCCATCCCCATTGCCACGGCCCTAGTTCTGGCCTTTATCATCTTGTACCTAGAGTATTATAGCTACTTCCTTTTAAATCTGTCCTCCATACAGACAGCTGAGAGATCTAGTTAAAAACAGGAGACCAACTAACTCACTTTCCCTCAGGAAGTCTTTTCAGGAGCCTCCCATTTCAAAGCAGTGTTTCCTAATCCTTGTCCTGATAGGGCACGCGTAGGAAATGCCATTATTTGTACAGGGACAACAGGATGAGGTTGCTTGCTGCCTGGGGCGGCTGATCTGGCCATCCGTAGCCTAGGCAGGAGTCAAATCTCCACACACCTGTAGCCCATTCTCTTGAGAAGTTTTTTTTTTTTAACGTTTATTCATTTTTGAGAGACAGAAACAGAGTGTGAGTGGGGGAGGGGCAGAGACAGAGGGAGACACAGAATCCAAAGCAGGCTCCAGGCTCTGAGCTGTCAGCACAGAGCCCGACACGGGGCTCGAACTCATAGACTGAGAGATCATGACCTGAGCTGAAGTTGGTCACTTAACCGACTAAGCCACCCAGGCACCTGGAGAAATTCTTTTTTTTTTTTTTTTTTTATGTTTATTTATTTTTGAGAGAGAGACAGATATAGAGTACAAGTGGGGGAAGGGAAGAGAGCGAGGGAGACACAGAATCTGAAACAGGCTCCAGGCTCTGAACTATCAGCACAGAGCCGGATGCAGGGATGCTTAACCGACTGAGCCACCCAGGTGCCCTGCTGGGAGAAATTCTTATCTGAGGGATGAATTTCAAATGCCTTTATCCTCTGACCACGGCCTCCCTACTTATCAACCTTATCTCCTGCTACTCTTAGCCGCACTTAATATTCTAGCCTTGCTGATTTGGCTGATTTGGTTGTGCTATTTTCCCACCTCTGGGCCAGTGCCCATCTTTTCCCCACCTGGTCAAACCTGGCATACCTTTTGAGACCATACAGAAAGTCTTCCCTGAAACAGTTTCCCCAAATAGTTTAGGTACACCTGGATGTTCCCATGTTGCCCTGCATATGTCTCTAACATGGCATTTAGCACATTTTATTATAATTATGTGCTTGTTTTATCTTCTGTCCTACCAGGCTGTGGAAGGATCCTCAGCCAGATTTTAAGGGCAGGGACATAGTCTTAATCCTCTTTACTGCTCCAGGGACTCATCTGGGGCCCGGTTGATAATAGGTGCTTAGTAAATGTTAAAGGGAATAATATTCTAATAAGGAGGAAATAATTCTGATCTAGAGCTATGTGAAACTATTGGTTTTCTTTGATTTTGCTCTTCTATAGGTGACTCAGTTTTAGAAACGTAGCCTTTTTCTGCTGAGTTTATGGTGTTTTTTTTGTTGGTTTTTTTTTTCCTACCTAGGGCAGCTGGTGCAACTGGAAGAAAAGGGGCAGGGTTCAGTGCCCTGGTCAGTATATGGCGTCTACATCCAGGCTGCTGGGGGCCCCTTGGCATTCCTAGTCATTATATCCCTTTTCATGCTGAATGTGGGCAGCACAGCTTTCAGCAATTGGTGGTTGAGTTACTGGATCAAGCAAGGAAGTGGGGTAAGGTTACTCATTAATGGGAAAATTATATGTCTAATAATGTGGCCATTTCTTTGTATTCTCTGGGTGTTCTTGGGGAAACTGCTCAGTTTTTGATTGAAAGAACCAATAAACAAGGATTACCCAGGATAAAAAAGACGAGTCCCTAATGTAACCTCACAAGATAGTTGCTCCCTAACCAGCTCATGCAGCAATAGGACACCTGAAAGCTGTCTGCCCTCATTTAGAAAAGAGAGAAGTGGGGGCCAAAGCCTGCCTGTGTTTGCCACAACCAGATCCCATGGTCATTATTCTGCACCTTCCCTTGAACTGAGAATGGCCCTGAGTAGGAGTTCTTTGCTGTCCATAGGAGTCTTGCCTCACACAGCCTTCCCTCCAAACAGAACACCACAGTGACACAAGGGAACAAGACCTCTATGAGCAGCAGCATGAAGGACAATCCTCTCATGCAGTACTATGCCAGCATCTACGCCCTCTCCATGGCAGTCATGCTGATCCTGAAAGCCATTCGAGGAGTTGTCTTTGTCAAGGTATGCTGTGGTGACTTCTGCTCATCCTCTCCCTGGTAACTCCATGGTCAGACTTTGGCATGGCTTCTCTCAGGTCAATTCTGAGCAGGGGAGCATCTCTGAAGCAAGATGGCCCTAGCTGAAATGACCTGTATCCCATTAGCCCCAGCCTTTTCTTAGTACCCACCTCTTTCCTCCATGACCATTTGCCCTTCTCCAGCTTTGGGATTGGATGTCCTGTGGAGTTGTGACCTGGATAAAAAGGAACTGAGTCTGCCTGAGTCCCTGGGTCTCTGAGCCATGATCACTTTGTCCTCTGCTCTTTAGGGCACACTGCGAGCCTCTTCCCGGCTCCATGATGAACTTTTCCGAAGGATCCTTCGAAGCCCTATGAAATTTTTTGACACCACCCCCACAGGGAGGATTCTCAACAGGTTTTCCAAAGACATGGATGAAGGTATTTCTCGCTTCTTCTTTTATGCTCTGGAGCCCAAGCTGCAGCTCCCTGTGCTCTCCAGCCTTCTAGATGCTCACCAGGTGTGCACATCTATCCAGCCTTAGATTCTGAGAGCACAGGGGCTCTCACCAGGTGTGCTGGTGTCCACACCAGGAACATGTTAGTTTTGGCATTTTCTCCAGATTGCAACTTGTACTTAGGCTAAGGACCCATCTGATTTCTTACCTGCCATCTAACTTCTCATTTGATCTCATTAAACCTGAAAATAAGTTCTGAGGATTCAGTTGGCATAAATGCTTTGGATGGGAGCATCTGAGATTCCAAAACATGTTTACTTTGAGGGCAGTGTTGGTTCCTGGACCCCTACAACCTCTGGCAGGTTTTCTGGATGTCACATGGGCTGTGCCAGCACCAGAGCTTAAATACTTCTCATAGCCCAGAATAATAGTAGTGGCATCTGATATTTATTGATGGCTTACTGTGTAACCAGCAGTGTACTGAATGTTTTAGATGGATTATCCTCATCTTCAGAGTAGCCCTAGGGGGGTGGGTATTGCTTCATCCACTGACTATATGGGAAAGCTGATGTCTAGAAAAGTTAAACAACTTGCCCAAGATTACACAGCTATTAGATAACAAAACTGGGAATTGAGCCCAGATCTTTTCACCCTAGAGCTAATGCTTTTAACTGTCATCCTGCATTGCCTCCAAGGACATGTTTCAGATGTTGATAAGCCAATGTAAAGCTACGACCAGAAATAACAAGGGATCAGAACCATCACTAATATACAGAACTGATGCATGACACGATCCCATTTCTTCTACACACACACATACACACACACACACACACACGGAGAAAAGATGGAAAGAAAAAAATCAGTGATATCAACATGTCTGGGATTTTTATGAAATACTCCAGCCAAAAACAAAAAAACAAAACAAAACAAAAAAAAAAAAAAGAAAAAGTTGGGAGAGGATGTAACTAAAAGGAGATGAATAAAATGTTGTTAACTGTTGAAGGTTCTATACTCCTTTGATTTTTGTGTACGTTTAAATTTTTTCATAATGAAAAATTTCTTAAATGTTAGCAGCAGTTTATTGGTACTGGTAAGAATAAAGATCATTTTTATTTTCCTTCTTGAATATTTATTTTCTAAATATTTTGCAACCAGCATATTTATTTTGTAAAGGGAAAAAATGTTTAAAGTGATTGGGTGGCATGGTAAACCCAAAAGAGGGACTGGGGAAAGAAAGATCACTTAGAATTTCCTGGGACAAGAAAAATTAGAGCAACCAGGTTTCTAGATTTTTCTTTTATTTAAAAGACAACACACAAATTTCAGACAGAAAATTTGTGGAATCTTTTTGTGTTTTTTTAAAATTTTTGGTCTCATTTTCCCTGTTCCTTTATGATTTCCGCAGTTGATGTCCGCCTGCCCTTCCAGGCTGAGATGTTCATCCAAAATGTCATCCTGGTGTTCTTCTGTGTTGGAATGATCGCTGGAGTTTTCCCATGGTTCCTGGTGGCGGTGGGGCCCCTCTTCATCCTCTTTTCAGTTCTGCACATTGTCTCCAGGTAAACAAGAAGTGTTTACATCTTCCAGCATGAAGCCAGAGTTGCTGGTCTACCACTCTGACATGGAACTCATTCTCTCTCCAGGGTGCTGATTCGAGAGCTGAAGCGTCTGGACAATATCACACAGTCACCTTTCCTCTCCCACATCACATCCAGCATACAGGGCCTTGCCACCATCCATGCCTACAACAAAGGGCAGGAATTTCTGCACAGGTCAGTGCTGATGGCGGCCAGAGGGCTCAAAGGGGGGGGGGGGGTGTCAACACACCGGCATTTAATAAGTCCAAGAAGCCTTTCAGGGCCAGAGTTGGGGATTGTAAAGCTCATTACAAAAAAAGTATTAGTGATCTAATGGTCTCTGATTAAAATTCATTCACTCACTTGCTGGAACTCCTTTCTAAGCAAATGAGAAGGCAAAATACAGGTTTTGGAGTCTATTGGCTTTGGACTCTAAATGGCTATATATGAAGGAGTTTTCCTTTTTTCTTTTCTTTTTTTGAAATAGTAGAAGATGAACATTGACATTAGACTGACATTTTTATTTTAGCTGCTGAAGATTGTTTATATGAGAAATTTATCTACATAGATAGTCATTTTGGAGCTTTGTATTAACAAGAGATTGGAACTAACTTAAATGTCCTTCAATACAGAACTGATTAAGCAAGCTATGGTATACCCATATAGAATACTCTGTGGCCCTTAAGAAGAATGAGACAGTACTATAGGTACTGATATGGAATAATCTCTAAAATACATTAGTGAGGAGTGCCTGGGTGGCTCAGTTGGTTAAGCATCCAACTTAGGCTCGGGTCATGATCTCATGTTTGTGAGTTCGAGCCCCGCATCGGGCTCTGGGCTGAAAGCTCAGAGTCTGGAGCCTGCTTCAGATTCTGTGTTTCCCTCTGTCTCTCTGCCCTCCCCCACTCACATTCTGTCTGTCTCTCTGTCTCAAAAATAAACATTAAAAAAAAAAATGAATAAAATACATTAGTGAAAGAGCAAGATACAGATGTGTGTGCATGGTATGCTCCCTTTTAAGTATATGTTTATATAGATGACATTTAGAATATCCTTGAAAGGGTGCACAAGGAACTACTAGCTGCCACTGGAAAGGGGAACTGAGTAGCTGGAGGATGGGCAGGAGAAAGACTGACTTTTCATGGCAAAACTTTTTATGCTAGGGCTCCTGGGTGAATTAGTTGATGAAGTGTCCCACTTTGGCTCAGGTCATGATCTCACAGTTCAAGAATTTAGGCCCTGCGTCGGGCTCTGTGCTGACAGCTCAGAGCCTGGACCCTACTTCAGATTTTCTGTCTCTGTCCCTTCTTCCCCTGCTTGTGCTCTCTCTCTCTCTCTCTTTCTCTCTCAAAAATAAATAAATATTAAAAAAAAAAAAACTTTTTTATGCCTTCTAAATCTTCTGTGCATATCTTGTCTACTCCAAAAATTAGGTAATTAATTAAAAGAAAATCTAGAATGGAAAGTCTAGGTTAAACGACTCAGAAAAATAATCCTAACTTTAAGAGAAAAACAGTAAAATACACTGTGTGTGTGTACATACATGCACACATAAATTTAAGTGTATTAGAAAAAGTACTGAGAGAAGATATGGCAGAATATTAACCCTGGTTTTAACAGAGTGGTGAGAATACTGCGTTTTCTTCTTTACTACATTTTCTAGATGTTCTCCAAATATATAAAGAAGAAAAGAGATTTGTTTTTTTTTTTTTTTTAAACAAAGCACATTTGCCTGGCAAGACTCCCTGCTCTGAAGTTGTAGTTGTATGTGACACCCAAGCCTTTGGATGGTGTCTGATCTGCTCTCTAGGACCCCAGGTTCAGTAGTGTCTCGCTCCTTCAGTGGCAAAGGTTGTCCAGGTCTTTTTTTTGCTGTGGTTTAGCTCCTGCTTCTGTGCTCTGCGGCCTTGGGAAACAAGCACCGTTTTGCCCAACATCAGTGCCCCAGCAGACATTTTCCATTTTACCATATTCACTCTGTGAGTTTATTTTTCCAGGCCCTAGGGCATTTCTGCAGTTTGCCTGTGTAACCTCTCTTTCTTTGAGGAAATGACCCCTGAGCTAAGACATTTTGCTAAAGCTTAACCAGCCTCTTTATTTGGTCTCTTTTCCCCGTGCATTCCTTGTGCCGTTAACGTAGATATTTTTCCCTAACAAATTTAGTATGTTTCTTTGAAGGAGTAAAACTGGAAAATCACAAGTTGTCCTGTGTATGGAGCCTGGAATACTCTGCAGTTGTTAGGTTTCCATAGCATTTTCCTGGTGACACACAGGAAGTACTTAAAAGTTAGCCCTCCATCCATAATCCACCAGAACTCTGACATCACCCCTCCCCAGGACTGTGTAGTGCTTTGTTGGCCTATTAGGTGTTCTGTCTCCCTCACAGGTACCAGGAGCTACTGGATAACAACCAAGGTCCTTTCTTCTTGTTCACGTGTGCAATGCGGTGGCTGGCTGTGCGGCTGGACCTGATCAGCATTGCCTTGATCACCACCACTGGGCTGATGATTGTTCTCATGCATGGGCAGATTCCCCCTGCCTACTCGGGTCTTGCCATCTCTTATGCTGTCCAGGTCAGTCTCTGGGGCGGAGCATTACCTCTCCTCACTTGAGTCCTGTGTTGCCCTAGGAGAGGCATGGTAGGGGGCTCTCCCTAAGCCTTTGACTCTTAGAGCTTCTGTCCATCTCTTTGTTAGTAACAACCTAGGCTTGGTTGGGCAGGGAGAATGGGAGAGAGATCCAAGTGCTATATAGGAACAAAGAGATTTAAGTCTGTTGCATGTGTTTAAGAAATAGGTGCTGTTTCTTCATAAATAAACATGATTTTGAAAATAGTTTCTTAATTGTAGGTTTCTATGTTCACCACCCTCCCATCTCTGGCCTTTTCCTGGTCTTCTAAAAAATACTGTGTCCTCAGTATGCTTCTTATATGCATTTTATTTTCAGGCCCCTGATTTTCCCAGTACTGTTACACGTGGAGACCTGGCCCCTAGGGGTAGTCTTAAGGTCTTTAAAAAGCTCAAAGAACAATTGGGAACTTGGGCACTAAGTATTTGAAGCTGTTAAGGTGTCATCATGGTGTTGGACAATGGTATTGTGTTTTTAAAAGAGTCTTTATATGTTAGAGAGATGTAAGCTAAAGTATTTATGGATAAAATGATAGGATGTCTGGAATTTGCTTTCAAATAATACAGATGGGTTGCGTGGTATAAATGATACAATATTGCCTTTAAGTTGACAGTTTTTTAAGTACATGGGAGTTCATTATACTTCCCTTTCTACTCCTGTATATGTTTGACATTTTTCCCTATGGGAAAGATCAAAATAAATAAGTAGCAAAAGAAAACCAAGAGGAGATACGTATCTTCACAGATTCCCAAAGATGTCTGTCCGTGTTAGGCAGACTTACTTGATTATTGGGTGGGGAAGAATATGTGTTATATGTGCTGTGTTTGAGGGTCCTCAGTCTGAGGTACACAGGGGCTCTGCATTCTCACTCGTTCCTCTCAGGAGGAGAGGACTGCCAGAGCAGTTGCAGGTGCAAGTATGAAGCCCAGAAGTTACTCAGCTGCAGATATGTGTACTGGAAATGTAAAGATGGATGGAAATCCTTTGGATACAGGAAAGTTAGTGCGTGCAATACCACAATGCCACCTACATTCACTGAGAATTGCAGTTGATTGGAGGATAATAGGCATTGTGTTACATGTTTAGAGAACGACTCAGTCCCTAAAACTAGCTGCTGCAGGTGCCCGGTTAGTTCGTATATTGAGCTCTAATCCCCTAGATGGAGCAGGTTTTCTATTGTTGGCCTGACATGTATTCATAATGAATTCTCCCTTGGCTTTTGCTTTCCATTATCAGCTAACGGGGCTGTTCCAGTTTACCGTCAGACTGGCATCCGAGACAGAAGCCCGCTTCACCTCAGTGGAGAGAATCAACCACTACATCAAGGTCAGGATGAGAAGTCCTTTTACTGTGATGTGACCCTTCATGGGGTCCTTTTGCTCTTTTACTGCCTCAGCTGGATGTGCAGGGAGGATGCTTGTTTTCTCTGCCTTATTCCACAGGGAGGACTCTTCAGCATGTGTGGAATGGAGAAGAGAATAGCTTAAGAGTTTCTAAATACTTTTGTGAATTGTGTCTGAGAACGTAGGTTCATCAGCTAACTTCTAAAATGTTCAGAATTTTGTTAGTTCGGTTAAGCTGACTACTGTAACGTTTTCTTTACCCTGTTTGAAACCACGTATTGTTTTAAATCTTAGCCTAGTTCACTTGCTCTTAACCAGGGAAGGCCATCGGTGTCCCCCACTGAGCTTTAGGCAGAGACAGATGTGGGCCTCATCTCTGGAGATTCCGATGCAGTAGGTCTGGGGTGAGACCCCAGCTTCTGAAGTTTTAGAAGCCCCCTAGTTAGTTCTAAACTGCACTCATAGTTTAGAAACCAGTTAATTTAGTGGATACTGAGATGATCTAGTTCTTCCCACCTTCCCTGCAGTGCTGCCAGGAGACAGCCTCTTGCTGGTGTCCTAGCTAGAGCTCTGAAAGCAGTTTTCTATAGAGAGAAGCAGAGTCATGAGTAGTTAGGATTCACAAATTTAACTCAGTTCTCAGGAGTTACCTATTTTGTGAACTGCTCAGAGACTTTATCATTGTTTACATGGGAAGAATATATCCCAACTTCCCAATAATTGACCTACAAGCATAGTGTTAAAAAACTACCCTTTCCATTGAGAACTAGTATATTACGTAAACTGCATTTTCCAGCACACATGTGTCACTGAATTGTTTTGACAATGACCCTCATTAATTGTAGGATACTTCTTAAGCTTACAAACTGTTATTCTCAGAATGGCAGATAACCATCTAATATATCTGCTAATAGCTGTTCCTTATGTTTATCTGTTAGCCTCGTTGCCCAGTGCTCATGTCTGTGGATAATATGTGGGTGTATATACAGGTGTGTAGTGTTTGATTTAATATTGCCGTTGGTGAGAGTCTCTTGCTGGAGAGGTCAGGGTGATGGTCAGCCATACCAGAGTGGACCCTGCACATACCAGTCACGTTTCTGAGGACTGACTCCACTGCCAGTCCCCAACCTGGATGCCTGTGCCGGCATGGAGTCCTTCCAGCTTGGAATTTGAGACTTCAGTCTCCACCTGCACCCCCCACCCCTACTGCTGCCCAGAGCACCACAGCCCGTGGCCTTCACTTCCCTATGAGGCTATAAAGCTCCATGACTAGTTGCCAGAGAATTTTCAAACATTACAAGGTGGGGCTGTTGGTAACAAAAATCACCCAAGCAGTTACATTGAACACAGCATTTTAAAGCTGAATGGATTTCCACCATTCTCTAATCCAGTCCTCACGATTTATAGATGAGAAACTAAGACCTAGAGTGAAGAAGTGATATATCCAGGTCACACAGCTATTGGTGGCAAACTGGGATTACAGCCCATGTCTCCTGGGGTGACCGATACGTCAGAATGCCAGGATCTGATCAAGTATTTAGTAAAGGGTAGTTTCCTTCCTTTGGGTTTAGGCCATTGGCTTTCAAATGGTGGAATCTTGTTTCAAGTAGAATATTTTCAAAGAATTCCGATCAAAACGGCTGTGTGTGAAGAGCCAGTGAAAGGTCTCATGCCCCACCACTAACCTCCAAGGTGGTTTTGTGGAGAAATTCCGTAAGACAGAAAACTGAAAGCTGCTGTCCTCCCCAAGATGCTGCTTAGTAGCCACTGTAAACTGCTAAGTGAAAAGCTAGTAGCCATTGTGCGCTGTCTGGTTTAGTGGTAATAAGCCCTTGCTCCGTTTCATAGGGCGGGGACAGGGTAGCAGCTGCCTCTGTGTGGCTGCTATGGTTGTCCTGATTTTACTTCTCTTTGAAGGCCTTTCAGCCCCCACAGAATCTGGTCAGTCTGATCCAGCCCCTTCTGTCTCCCCAGACTCTCTCTTTGGAAGCACCTGCCAGAATTAAGAATAAGGCTCCCTCCCCTGATTGGCCCCAGGAAGGAGAGGTGACCTTTGAGAATGCAGAGATGAGGTACCAAGAAAATCTCCCTCTGGTTCTGAAGAAAGTGTCCTTCACCATCAAACCTAAGGAGAAGATTGGCATTGTGGGGCGGACCGGATCAGGTAAGAATGCAAAGGCCTCTAGAGAAACATTTGAACCTATCTGAGTTAAACTTGGGGCCCATGATTTGCTGTTTTATTGACTATCACTCTCATCCCTTCAAACCAGTTCTGTATTAGATGAGTAATGAGGAGAGGGGTGTCTCTGAAGCCAATTTTCTAAATGTGTTCTTAACTCTGCTTTTGTAATATTTAGTGCTTTTTCTAATCATAAAAGTGTACTTTCTCAATGCAGAACACTTGGAGCATATAGCAAAGTGCAAAAGGGGGAAAAACACCCATAACTCCACTACCCAGAGATAATTACTATTAATATTTTGGTGGGTATCTTGTCAGGCTTTTTCTATCAAAAAAATATGTTTACACAAATGGGGTCATTTTACACACACCATCTCATGAGCTGCTTTTAAGTCTACCAGTTATTTCTCTATGTCAATGAATAGCCTATGACATGAATTCTATGCAGCATGATAGAAAATTCTATTTTATGGATATACCATAATTTATATTTAACCAATCCCCAGTTGTGGGGAATTGAGGTAGTTGTCAATTTTTCACTATTATGAATAGTACTGCAGTGAACATCCTTATTTCTATGAGGTCAAAATACACAAAAAAGTTAAGTTTTCTGTGACATATTGCCAGTGTTGCCTCATATTTACCAGAAGCCAACACAGCTCTAAATAAGAAACCTGTGTCCCTTTGAAGACAGAAATTATTTTCTTAACCTGATATTGATTGCAAAGAAATTGAGAATTGGCCCTCATTTTAGGCATTCTTCTTTGCCCTTAGTATCATATTACTTATGTGCCCTTTAGATTTCTAGGGTTAAGAACTGAGTAATTCATTTCTTTCCCTTTCCTTCCTGAATAACATTTCAAACATTGAGTCTTGTTTTGTTTTACTAACTGGTGTACCTGGTTTAAGCAGTCTCTCTGGTTCAGTTCTCATTAGCTTTTGGGGCTCCATGCTTCCCTGGCATCAGAACTCTTCCAGGTCTGTTTCTTTCCATTAAAGAAAAAAAAAAAAAAAGCCTTGTGTCTTTTCTGGCCAATTTACTTTAAAGAACCTGCTAAGAAGAGAAAAAAAAAAAAGCACCATTTCCTGCTTCCTTCTTGAAGGAATTATTTCACGTCAGAACAATGCAGTTTGTAGGTTTTTTTACACTGGCAGGAGGATGTTCAGCCAAGGAGGGTGACTGTCCCGAAAGCTCTGCCTATGCTTTCCTCCCTCAAATTCCCTCTGCTACATTGGCTTCCAGGGGTACTCAGCTCCCCTGAAAGCTCTAACTGATGTCCCCCACTGTGATTCCCTTTGACACAGGTAAGACAGACTGAAGTATTCACTGAGACTTCATTGAGCCATAAGTAGTGACAGAAGAAAAATAAGAAAAAATAAAATAATTATAAATGGCCTGACTTGCAAAATCTAGACTCTAATTCTAACAAGCTTCTACAAAGACTGTTAGACCGGGACTCTGCCATGGCTATAGTCAAGGACATCACTGTGAGGACCTCATGGCCTCTTTTACTAGTACATTCCATCAGTGCAAAGGTAGTCTGGATTCAGAGAACCGTAGGATCTTCCAATCCAGGTAGCATCTTTTGTTAAGGTGGAACAACTTGATCTATTTATTTGAGGAAAATTCCTCCCTTGGTTTAGATCTTAAAGCACTGCCTTGACACTAAGAGAGAGTCTCCCTGCCTTCCTTGTATGAGGGTACGGGACCAATAACCAGACACCCCCCCCCCCCCCCCCCCCCGCCAATTCTGAACAAAGGCATTTACCTATAAGAGGAGAAGGCCTCCTTAAGAATCCTGCTGCGTGGACCCAGTTTCCCAGCTTGTTTCTAGTAGATGCATGTAAGGATCACTGCTTCAGGAAGGTGGATATTTCTCAGGGTCCCCGTTAGTTATTTGACAGGGGTCTGCCCAGGGAACAAATCCAGACAGTGGAGATGTGGCTGTAGACACTGGGGAGAAGGCAAGGATATTTGTGCCCTCAGTGACTGCTAAATAGACAAAGTCATGAAGTTCTCACGAGAGGACTTTCAAAACATGGAGGCAGAAGAAGAGTAAGGGGGGGGCGGGTCAAGAACCAGGCATCTGGCTAAGGAAAAGTCGTTGAAAAGCTAAAAACCTGTGGTTCTAAATTTAAACCACGGGTCTGAGTTGCAGAAAGGCAGACCTGACTATGTCTTAAGTTTTTGGAGGGTGGGGGCACTATAGCTTTTTAAATGTTTATATCCTTTGACATAGTAATTCTGAGAATGTCTTCCAAGGAAATCATCTGAGGTGGCAGCACAGTTTGAACATGCCATAACATTATTATAGTATTAAATATGTTTCCAGGGGCGCCTGGGTGGCTCAGTCGGTTAAGCGGCCAACTTCACCTCAGGTCATGATCTCGCGCTCCGTGAGTTCGAGCCCCGCGCCGGGCTCTGTGCTGACAGCTCAGAGCCTGGAGCCTGTTTCAGATTCTGTGTCTCCCTCTCTCTGACCTTCCCCCGTTCATGCTCTGTCTCTCTCTGTCTCAAAAATAAATAAATGTTAAAAAAAAAAATTAAAAAAAATATGTTTCCAATGTTAGAGGACTGGTCAAGTAAGCCAGAGCACATCCACATGGTGGAATATATTGCAGCCAATAAAACTTTATTTTGAAAAATTTTTTAACATGGTTGAGTGCTTGTTATATAATAAGTGGGAAAAGGCGATTATATTATTGTATCTCTGGTGTGATCTCAATTCAGAGAAAAAGACTGAAAGGAAATGTATCAAAAATAACAGTAGTGAGATTATAGGAGATTAACATTATCTCCTTGAATTACTTATATGACTTTTAAAATGAAGATTCAATTAAGAAAAGCTATTCTGACCTCATCAGTTTCTCCCTCAGACCTGCTTTTCTATCACAGTTCCTTATCGCAGTAGTTATCTATAGCCACTTACTTAAGCCGAAGCCTCCTTCCCTATGTGTTTACCCCAGAACTTCTTCCGTTCCCAGCTGCTGCGGCAGTGGTAGAAAGGCCTTGTCTTGTTTCTCTCTGGGCTGTGATACGGGGACAGAAAAGAGAGAAGACACCGTGTCCTCTGGTTTGCCCCACTAGTTCCTTGCTATAAGCTCTCTGTTCTTCTCACTTTGCCTGAGATGCATTTCAGCCTGTGTGCCCACCCCAAAGGTGAAAAGCAGGCCTTTTTCCAATTTGCTCTTGTGAAATTCTGACAGTCCCTCAAACTCCTTCTCAGGCTGAAGCTGTGTGATTTAAATATATATGCTTGGTAGCTCTGGAAAGTGCATTTTTTTGCTATTTCTGGCAATCATTTTCTTTTTTTTTTTTCTTTTTTAATGTTTATTTATTTTTGAGAGAGAGAGAGAGAGAGAGACAGAGTACAAGCAGGTGAGGCACAGAAAGAGAGGGAGACAGAACCTGAAGCAGGCTTCAGACTTTGAGCTGTCAGCACAGAGCCCAATGTGGGGCTCAAACTCACCAACCATGAGATCATGACCTGAGCTGAAGTCAAACACTTAACTGACTGAGCCACCCAGGTGCCCCTCTGGCTATCATTTTCTACATTATCTTAACTAATCAGATGAAATAGTGTTCGAATAGAACTAGAAAATTAGATTATTTTGCCCTAAGAATAAACCAGTTTTGTCTTCACGGAATTTGCTAATTGAGCTACTTTTCTGCATGTCTTTTGACTCCTTAGGGAAGTCCTCTCTAGGGATGGCCCTCTTTCGTCTGGTGGAGTTATCCGGAGGCTGCATCAAGATTGATGGAGTGAGAATCAGTGACATTGGCCTTGCCGACCTGCGAAGCAAGCTCTCCATTATTCCTCAAGAGCCAGTGCTGTTCAGTGGCACTGTCAGGTAAGGACCTGAGCGCCCTTGTGCTTCGTGCTGCATTCCGAGGCCAGATGGGCATGTTAGAGCCTCCATGTGGGACTGAGATCTAGTGACCTCTAGTCTAGTGCTTTTCCCACCACCCTGTGCTTCTTAGTGCAGAAGTGAGGGGCAGCTCCCCCGCACAAGCCACCTCATTAACGAAACAGGGCCCATGGGCCCTGCAGCATGGTGGTAAAGAAGTCAGCGAGAGGGGCGCCTGGGTGGCTCAGTCGGTTAAGCGGCTGACTTTGGCTCAGGTCATGATCTTGCGGTCCGTGAGTTCGAGCCCCGCATTGGGCTCTGTGCTGACAGCTCGGAGCCTGGAGCCTGTTTCAGATTCTGTGTCTCTCTCTTTCTGACCCTCCCCTGTTCATGCTCTCTCTCTCCCTGTCTCAAAAAAAAAAAAAAAAAAAAACAAACGTTAAAAAAAACAAACGTTAAAAAAAAAAAAAAAAAAAGAAGTCAGCGAGATCTGGGCTCAGATCTCTGCCCTGTGACTAAGTTACCTGAACATACCTAACTAAGCTTGTTCCCTCATCTGTAAAATGGGGATTAAAAAACTTTTTTTGTTGTTCATTTATGTATTTTTTGAGAGAGAGTGAGAGCCCACACACGTGGTGGGGAGGGGCAGAGAGAGAGGGAGAGAAAGAATCCCCAGCAGGCTTCATGCTCAGTGCGGAGCCCAGTGTGGGCTCAGTCTCACCAACCGTAATACCATGACCTGAGCGGAAATCAAGAGTCAATGCTTAACTGACTGAGTCACCCAGGTGTCCCAAATGTGGGGATATATTAAATTAATATTATTAAATTAATTAAATGTGGGGATGATCTTCATTGTGAATGTTGGATAGGTCCATATAAATTATATAAGCACCGAGCCTGGCAAACCGTGAGCATCCGATGAATAGTAGCAGCTCATCAGCCTCACCACCATCATCCTTCATCTTCCTCCCACTCCACGTTGTCATCTCCCCTAGCTATGCTCCAAGTTGCAGTTCTCGTGATGGTTTTCTGGCCTTATTATTCCTCGTGTTTTTTCTGCCTCTGGAATGATGCCTCTCTCTGAAATCTGCCAGGATGCCTAAGATAAAATTCCTCTTCTCAACCTGTTAAAATAGTAACTAAGAAGGAAATAATATTTAAGCCCAATATCTTTCCTTATAAATTATCCCATCCTTGCCCTTAGCTTTAAGCTTTTGCCTCCTTGAAACAATGGCTTTCCATAATCCATGTCCATTTCTATTCAAGTTGCCTCTCCTTTGAACTAAAAATATCTTTAACTATATAGTTGACCTAGATTGGACGTCTTTCTTTTTTTTTTTTTTAATCACTCTGAAAGTAGTATTGCCATTTCTTTCATTTTTAGTGGTCTTCAAAATAAAAAAAAATTGGTACCAACTTAATTTCAAATAACCACAGACTTATCTTTAAAATCAGGTCCCCTCCTTGGACGCCTGGGTGGCTCAGTCAATTAAGCGTCATATTCTTGATTTGGGCTGAGGTCATGATCTCACGGTTCGTGGGATTGAGCCCTGTGTCCGGCTTGGTGCTGACAGCACAGAGCCTGCTTGGGGTTCTCTCTCTCTCTCTCTCTCTCTCTCTCTCTCACTCTCTCTTTCACTCTCTTGCTCTCGCTCTCTGACTCAAAATAAATAAATAACCATTAAAAAAAAAATGAGGTCCCCTCCCTTTCTTCGGAAATGGCACCTGAACTCACTGGTTCAAAGAGGTTTGGTAGATAAAATGAATTCTCTTCTATACACATGTAGGGTCAACACTCTCGGGTGTGTTTATTTTGGCATTTTCTCTAACCACCAATGAATTTGGGCAGCGTAGAATGGATCAGTCGTTCCCTTTAGGAACTGAGATAACAAAGTCAAACAAATGTCAGAAGAGAATTAGAATTTATTGAAGACTAGGGTCTAAAATTAAGAAATTGAGAGTTGTTGCCAAATCTGCTCTTCCCTCCCATAAATCTCTCCATTTTTAGATGCCACAAGGAATGCCTTTGAGAATATAATTGGCCTTACAATTTTTGGCTCCGGACAAAAGAACCATTTTTTTTTTTACCATCACTTGGAAAAACATTAAGAAACAAAGTGTGTTAAACTTGACTCTGTTAAGGACACTGCCACTGACATGCCTCACGTTTTATCTCTAAATTTTACAGCACTTCGTTTGGGGCTGTGAATCAGGGGCTTCTAGAGTTGATGGTTAAGTGCTAGCTTTGGCAGCACATATGCTAGAATTAATGGTTAAGAACTGACCTGCTGGCATGGCAGCTGGTATTTGTAAACCCTCATGGAAGTACAGCTTTTCTGGGAGTTGGGGCCGTTTGTTACCAACTCCAGAGACATGTTGCTGCTTGATGGACAAGCTTATGGCTGGTGTGCTACTGCCCTGAGTTTTTAGTTATTGTGCTCAGAGTGCTATTTGGGCAATCCACTGTACAAATTTAGGGAATCCTGTAAGTTTCATTTTCTGCCAGCTGTAATTTTGGCTTTTTAAGTCAATAGTAGATGCTGAGGTGAAATTAAATCACAGACCTATGATATTCTTCCTTTTATCTTCTCAGGTCTTATACATAAGACCAGGTTTTATCCCAAGGAATATTCAGTTTTTGGTGTTCTTTTGCTTTCCTGGGGCGCCTGGCTGGCTTAGTTGGTTGAGCGGCTGACTCTTGATTTCAGCTCACGTCATGATCTGAGGGTCATGGGATCGAACCCTGCATCAGGCTCTGCACTGAGCATGGAGCCTGCTTAAGATATTCTCTCTCTCTCTCTCAAATTAAAAAATAATAATAATAAAATAAATTTTAAGAAAGGGTGTCCCTTTCCTTTTTAAAATTTTTTTTATTTTGATAGTCTTAGTCCCTGTGGAACTTGGGATTTCCCAAAAGCTCCTTAGCGTAAACATCAGAAAGTAATGTTAAGTCTAGAATAATTGTATCAAGAACACTAGATGTTATCTAACATTTGCTGAAGTCATTCCAGAGAGAGGGGATATATGGGAAATCTTTACCTTCCTCTCAGTTCTGCTGTGAAGCTAAATTGGCTCTTAAAAAATTATCTTTAAAAAAAAGGGGGGGGGTCATTCTGTGCCAGATACTGTTGCTCTAAAGAACAACAGAACAGTATGTGGCAGATGTTGTCCAAAGCATTTTAATTGTATTAATTCATCAAATACTCAAAACCCCATGAGGTAGGTACTATTATTATGCCAATTTTATAGATGAAAAAAATGAAACCCAGAGAAGTTAAGTAATTTGCCCAAAGGTAGGAATCTGAACCTGGGTTGTCAGGGCTCTTATGTGCCACACTCACTGTTTTGCCTCCTGAAGTTATCACAACACCTGCTAATAATCACGACCTTGGGAGGTATCCTGTCTTTCCAAAAACCAGAGTTAGACCTGCTTCCTCAGGAGCCTTACTTTTAGTTACCTTTCTTTTCTAGCATCTTCAAAATCTCATCTGATTCCAGATTTGTACAGGCTTCGCTTATCTTGAAAAAAGAAAAATATGCACTCTCTGCTATTCTCTTGAGTCTTTTTCATTTACTCTACATTCCCCATATCTCTTTTTCCACTTCTAACCTTTTTTCTATCTAATTTTACTCTTAACAACCAGTCCATATTTCTGAATAACTATCTAGAGCTCTCCTTTAGCTTCCTGATAACAGAAGAAGGTCTGCAGGTCCCAAGTCCCCTGCTCTGAGGCCCCAGGCTGCTCAGGAGCCCCTTCACCCCCACCCCCCACCATGGCAGGACGGTGTGGCGTAGCAGTGTCTTCCCATGTATGGGGGCGGAGGGGACTCCTGTATCCTCTCACACTCTCAGAGGTACTCTCAGCCTCATTTAGCCATGGCCACCAGGCAAGCTTAGAATACTGCTAAAAATAAAATATGAAAGACCAAAGATGAAAATGCACTTCTGGCAGCATTAGGACTCCAGGAGTTCTTTTTTTTTTTTTTTTTTTTTTTTTTTATGTTTATTTATTTTTGAGAGAGAGATGGTGCTAATGGGAGAGGGGCAGAGAGAGAGGGAGACACAGATCGGAAGCAGACTCTAAGCTGTCAGCACAGAGCTTGATGCGGGACTCGAACCCATGAACTGCAAGATTATGACCTGAGCCAAAGTCAGACACTTAACCACCAGAACCACCCAGGTACCCCAGGACTCCAGGAGTTCTATTACAAATAGGTGTCTTCATTCTCAGGTGCTTTTTTTCTCCATCCATCCATCCATCCATCCAGCTACAACTTTTGATGTTGTGCATGCGCAACTTTGCTTTCGCTTCTGTTTGTGGCTTAGACTCGGGGCCATCTGGCTTCTCTAATGACAGTGTATTTTTTTCTATTCCTGACTGAGCTCCCTGTTGAGATCAGTCTGGTCTGTCTTAATGTGTATGTACACCACCTACTGGTGTATGTAAATACTCCTTATATATCTGGAGCCCATTGCTCAGCCTTCGGCGGCTCCGTCAGCTGGTGTGATGAGCCTCAGAGGGTTGAATATGGAGCCTACCCATGTGTCCACTGAGTCTTCACCCACAGACAATCCGCTGGGGCAGGCTCCTCAGTGAGCAGGTAACTGTATCCCTTGTGTGCATACTCTGTGTCTGATAAGAGGTATGTGGTGAACTTCCTAGGTGTATTTGCTTCCTAGGGATGTCACAACAAAGCGCCACAAATTGGGTGGCTCAAAACAACAGGAATTTATTGTCTCACAGTTCTAGGGGCTAGCAGTCTGAAATCAAGGTATCAGCAGGATCATGCTTCCTCTGATCCTTCCCTTGTCTCTTCTACCCACTAGTGGTTTGCCAGCGATCTTTGGTGCTCCTTGGCTTATAGATACATCGTTCCAATCTCTGCCTCCATTGTCACCTGGCCTTCTCGTGACCCTCTCTCATAAGGACACCAGTCATGTTGGATTAAGGGCCCACTCTACTTTGCCACTCCAGAATGACCTCATTTTAACTAATTATACCTGCAATGACCCTATTTCCAAATAGGGTTATGTTCTTAGATACTGAGGGATAGGACTTCATGTCTTTTTGGAGAGGACACACTTCAACCCATAACAATAGGCATCACTCAACTGTTTTTTTACCTAATGTTTTATTTATTTTGAAGAGCGAGAGAGAGCATGCATTCATGCGTGCACGCATATGCAGGGGAGGGACAGAGAGAGGGAGAGAGAATCCCAAGGAGGCTCTGCTGGCACAGTGCTCAAACTCACGAACAGTGAGATCTTGACCTCAGCTGAATCAAGAATTGGACCCTCGACCAACTGAGCCACCTAAGTCCCCTGGACTACCTTCTTCTTTAAGAGATATGCCCACAGAGATAATAGATCTTAGATGGTATGCTTATAGAAGATTAGTCTTCCCCATCCAGACTTTTCACAGATAGGACTTTATCAGAACTCTTTTGAGCCTGGTATTCAGGATCCTGGATTATTGTGTCCACTTGGAAAATGCATTGAATATATGAATCAGAAAGCCACCAAGCATTGGAATGAGACAGCTAATGTGTCCACATGTACCTTGTCTATTTAACAGCTGCCAGTGATTGAATGTCTGCCTTGTTCCAGGCACTGTAGGTATATTATCTCTAATATTTACAGTAACTTACTGAGTCATGTCACTATATCCCCATTTTATAGAGCAGGAGACTGAGGAGTAATTTGCCCAAGGTCATGCAGATGGTAAGAAGCAGAGTGGGAATTTGAGCCTAATCTGCCTGGATTCTGTGTACTCACACCCTCCCTGCATCATACTGTTCTTCGCCTCTGTGATTACAGAAAATGCTTAAATTGTGACACACTAATGCCTCTTACCAGGAAGTCAAATAAGAATGTGTGTTCCTTTATTCTTACAACAAATAGTAGACAATATACATGGGTTTCAACAGTGAATAAGATCCAGACAAGGATGCTGATCTACTGGGGGAGACAGACAAATGAACAGAGAGACAAGTGCTTTTTTATTTAAGATGGGGATAAAAAAGTGAGGGAACTGAAGTATAGAGAAGTTAGGCTAACTTGGTCAGGGTCACACAGTTGTAATAGAAGCTGTACAGGAATCAGCAAGTCTGGTCCCAGAACCCTTTCTTTTACCAGTGTCTCTCAAGCAAAAGGGTGGGGAGAGGTGCACATGTTCAAAGGGCATAAGAGAGCAGAGCCAGTTAGAGTCTCCCAGCAGCGTCCACAAGTGTCCCAAAGGGATGAGCGAGATCGGTGCCAGCCTGTGCTTCCTCCTGTCAGGTGGAGTTCTGGGATAATGTCCTGCTTGCGTTTATGTGCCTGGAATTGCTAACCCCAGGCATGGAGACGGATGTGACACAGAGCTAAAGTTTTCCCAAAGACTTTCCTATTTCCTGTATGCCAAGTATAATTTTATGGACAAAGCAAATTATACCTAATACCTTTCAGGTTACTAGAACTATAAATGTCATGTTTAGATGGAGACAAGGCACTGCAAAATTCATGTAACATCCCAATTTCTATCAATTATCTGTTCCACCCCACCACTTTACCCTCATCCTCTAGGACAAAGAGCTGATTCCCCTGTCTTTTAAGATTCCAGAAATGTCTAGGCCAATTTTTTGGTATCATCCTTGATGTTCTTAAGGCAGATACTATTGGTACCGTAAGCAAGAATAGTCCCCAACCTGCTTTTCTGTTCCAGTAAATTTCTTCCTCTTGAGTTGCTGTTCACGCTCTTCTTTCTCCTCTACTGGATCAGCTCCTCCTCCTGGTCAGCCAGCTGACCTCGAGTCCCTGTTCAGTGACAGGCTCTCACCCTGGTGCATCAGGATGTTTTTCTAAGTTTGAACATACAGAGAGATGTATTTCAACATGTATGTGTCGAAATGCTAACGGTGTTTGTTTCTGGGGGGTCAGATTAGAAGTGATTAAAATGTCAATTGGCTTTGGTTTTGTGTTTCACATATCTGTATTTCTTAATTTTTCTGTAACTAACTTGTATTATTTACATAATAAAAACAATAAAAGTTAAATAAAGTTTTATAAAGAAGACAGAGAGGCGGTGCCTGGGTGGCTCAGTTGGTTAAGCGCCGACTCTTCATTTCGGCTCAGGTCAGGATCCTGGGGCCGTGAGATTGAGTCCTGCATCTGGCTCCATGCTGACACTGTGGAGCCTGCTTGGGCTTCTCTCTCCCTCCCTCTGCCCCTCCCCAACTTGGGCTTATGTGCGTGCACGCTCTCTCTCAAAAATAAATAAACTTAAGAAGAAGAAGACAGAGAGGTCTGGCCTGTTCCCATGTATGATCCTATGACAGATAACCTTTGCAGGATGGTCACTTACATGTTGGATCATTGTGAAATTCCTACTGTGTTTCTCTCCAGATCAAATTTGGATCCCTTCAACCAGTACACTGAAGACCAGATTTGGGATGCCCTAGAAAGGACACACATGAAAGAATGTGTAAGTAAAGCACAGAGGGAGTACTTTGCTGGAAATCTGGGGGCAGGGGGGGAATGCAGTGACACGTGTGTCCAGCCTGGCCTGTTGCTCTATTTCCAGGATGTCTGTGAAATCCTATGAAGGAGCACTTTAGATAAGGCTTCCCAGGCATTTCAGAAAGGGCATAAAAGTTGATATCTCTGGACCATGGTCATATTGCCCTTTTGCTCCCTATTGATTAAAAAAGATATTAATGACAACCACTCAGATTCTGTAATGCTTTTAAGTTAATTTCTATTTTATTCATCATGACAGTATAACATGTTTTTGAAGCATCTGAATACGTATCAAGTCCACAAAAAGCATGCAGCATGCATATGGAGTCATAGACTTCTTGGGGTAACTCAGTATGTACCCTCCCAAGGCCACAGGTGATCCCCTTGACCTGGAGTAGGTCTCTCATGCCCCTGAGTTGAGTAAAGCTCTGGATCCCCTGCCCTGACTCAACTAGATCAGCTGTGCCTTTATCACTTATATATTGACCTTCCTCAAATAATTTCATTTGAAGAGTAGGCTCAATAGCTTATTTTAAAGGCAAATTTAACAGCCATGGACCTATAGCTTTGAAATTCAGAAAGAGTGATCTCTTTGCATGACCATATTTTCAGAACCAAAATTAGGGCCGCCACCGGACAGGATTTGGGGACATGAAAATACTGGAATTTCTAGGACCTTTTAATGGTATGAGGCTAACAGAATAATCTATCTGAAATATGGAATGTCCTAGAAAATGAGAGTCCTTGGGGCACCTGGGTGGCTCAGTCACTTAAGCGTCCAACTTCAGCTCAGGTCATGATCTCACGGCTTGTGAGTTCGAGCCCCATGTCGGGCTCTGTGCTGACAGCTCAGGGCCTGGAGCCTGCTTTGGATTCTGCATCTCCCTCTCTCTCTGCCCCTCCCCCACTAGCACTCTGTGTCTCTCTCTCTCTTAAAAATAAATAAACATTAGAAAAAAATGAGGGTCCTCGTACATGTGATCGTAACACCTGTACCTTCTTTCTAGATGAGCCAGATTCGTGGCTAAAAATTGTTTCATCTATTTCAGAATAATTTATTTTTGCTACTGGAGTTTTGACAAAATTTAGTATAGTTTTTGTTTATTCGTTGTTTTTTTTTTTTTTCAAAATTTACTTTTGGACTCTTCAAGTCCCGACCTTCCTTTCTCCTTAGATTGCTCAGCTACCTCTGAAACTTGAATCTGAAGTGATGGAGAACGGGGATAACTTCTCAGTGGGGGAACGGCAGCTCCTGTGCATCGCGAGAGCCTTGCTCCGTCACTGTAAGGTAGGTGGTTTGGTGAGCGGTGGGGAGGAAGAACAGCCTTTCTCTGTCATAAGAGAACCAAAGGCATTCCTGGCACGAAGCCCAGTGGAGCATTTTAGGAGCGTGCCCAGAGAGGCTTCTAAATTAACCTTGACACGATCTGGGTATACAAGTGTTTTTGAGCCTTCAGACTTCCCTGAGCCTTTAATTTCCAAAGGTGACTTTTGTTTCTGACCAGTGAGTAGCTGTAGTACTGCTGGAAACCACAGACTTGGAGATATCCAGGCCATCAAATCCAGTCGCCTTGTTTTGTAAACCAGAAGAGGAAGATCCAGAAAGATGTTTTTCCAAGTCACAGAGCAAGCAGGAGCAAGCATTTTGTTAGATCAGTATTACACGCATTTCCTTTTATTTGTAGAAATGAAGGCAAACACATGGGTTTGAAGTTGTCTCCGTTCTAAGCAAAATGGTTCTTTTGCATATGTGTGTACTTACTTAGGAAAAACAGATTACGGTTTAAATAATAAAATACATTTTAGTGAAACCTAGATTAAGCAGAATGCTTAGGAAGAAATTGGTTGGATTTCTCTTTCTCCTCTCTTCTCTGGCAGATTTTGATTCTAGATGAAGCCACAGCCGCCATGGACACGGAGACAGACTTACTAATCCAAGAGACTATCCGAGAAGCATTTGCTGACTGCACCATGCTGACGATTGCCCATCGCCTACATACAGTCCTAGGCTCCGATAGGATTATGGTGCTGGCCCAGGGACAGGTACTGAGCCCCTGAAGGACCATGGCTTGGCATGTGGCCTTGTCTGGGAGGAAAACTGGCCCCTGGCAGGACTGGGCTGATTGCCATCTCAGGGCGATTCTTAGCTTTCAGATAAACATCCTTAGCAGCTCTAACCTGGTGGCTGCATGGAGGGATACAGCCCCCCCAATCAAGAGATTGAGTAGGAGCACTCTTCCTGGGTTCTCATTATACTTTACTACCTGCTTTTTTGTTGCTTGTAAAAGTGACACTTTGACTTAGTTCAGAAAGCATGTGTTCATACTAACTCACTCATGTAGGCAGGAATTGCCCGAGACATATTGAGACCAGCCACCTTCTGTTTGCTCTCTGCAATCATGTAGTGTTGCCAAACTTCTCATCTGGCCGTTCCAAACTTTCCCACAATCTGGCCCAGCCTAGCCGCCTTCATTTCCCCCTCTCTCCTTGCAGGTGCCGGTGGCTCTAACCAGTCTTGCATACCCTAAGCTGGTTCTCTCCTCTGTTCTTCCCTCACTTGGTTCCATCTACCTCCAGCACCTTTTCCTCTTGTCCCCTCGCCCACATCCCTACATCTGTCTGCATACAGTCTGCCTGTCTCTCAAGAAAGACACGGCTTAAATGCCCTGATTGCCTCTGCCACCTTAAACTGTATGTGTACCTCTTCTGCCTCCTCTGATGGTAACTGGCTAATGCTCTTTCTCCCCTATTAGACTGTAAGCTCTCTAGAGTCATGGGTCATAGTTCATTCATCTTTGGGTCCCTGGCAGGGCTCTGTACTATGTTCTTTGCACATGATAGACGTTAAGTATGTCACTTAAGATGTTAAGCAGATTTGTGTTGGCCGGGTACCTCCTTTGTGTGCCCCTGGGATGGCAGCAAATTGATGGTAGCAGGAACAAGCCAGTTACGATATATAACTTGTCTTGTGTTATATGAGACAAGTTACCATAATACCACTTTCTACCATAATAGCCACTTTCATTGGATGTTTATTATATGTCAGGCACCGCACTAAGTGCTTTTATATACTGCCTCTCGATATATAACTAATCATCACAACCTCTGAGAAAGCTACAGATATTTTAACCCTACCTTCCAGAAGAGGAGACAGGCTCAGGGAATTTAACCTGTCTCCAGTCCGCAGGAAGGGAGAGTTGGAGGCAAGGTAGGCCAGTGACTCCAAAACCATGCTTTCCACTACTGGACTGCACTATCCCTCTATTTGTAGAGAAGTACTGAGAAAAACATCTAACACTGCAGATTTAGTCTGGGCTTCACAGCTTGGTTTGAGAGGCCATAGGGTTAATGATTTTTCTCCTATTGAAATTGTGTTAACATTAATGGTTTTTTGTTACCATCTTTGTTTGCATTATCCTAAATGTTTAGTGAGATTCTGTTACACATTGGATATACAGAGCTACTACTCTGTACATCGGTATTAAATAGAATATAATGAAATAAAAGTAGATGGGACCAAGAACACCTTCTGGGAAATTCTTTCTTAAAGACACACATGCACACCACTTTGTTTCTATGAGTGGCTCAATGTTTTGGAATGGGGATTGATTGGCTCTTAATGAGGAACTCTGTCCTTCCCATCCCTTAATTTTTGTGTTCATTAAAATTCCTTGTAATTTTAGGAAAACATGAAAAAAAAAGCATAAAAGCAAAAATAAGTCATTGACGCCCCCAGGGATAAGCATCATTAATACATTAATTTGCACCCTGCCAGCATTTTTCATGCCTGTATGCACACAGACTCCAGCAGATAGGATGTGCTTTGCTGTAGACACACAATACCAGAATGAAAGAGGCTTGGATGGCGGGAGTTCATTATCCCATGGCAGGAGGCCTGATGGTTGGTTATTCAGCAGCTCAGCAACGTCAGCTTCCAGCCACCTCCTACCTTCTCTCCCCCTCATGGTGCAGGATGTCTGCTCTAGCTCCCAATGTCATATCCTCACACAGGCAATCCTGTGGAAGGCTTTGTCCTTATGTCTGTATCTAGTGGGCAGGACAGCCTTTCCTAGAAGCACCGCAGAGACTGCTCCTTGGTCAAGGCTATGCCCCATGTCTTGGCCCTGTAGCAAGAAAAGCTGGGAAAGTGAATATGTGACATTTTCTGCCTATATGGTGGAAGGCAGGCTCTGCCAGCATATCATTCAGTTTTTTGCTACAATATGATTTTCAGTGGCTACACTGAAGTCTGTCATAAGAATGGGTAATCGACTGGATGGATCCCTTACTTCCTTTTTTATTCCACCGACCCAGTATTTTGGGCTGTTCTTTTTCCATCATCGGGTTGGGATCAGTTTGTATAACAAGATGAGATTTGCCTGCTATGCCGTTGACTTGAGCTGTAATTTATTCCCCCCCTGAGATTTATGTGAAGGAAGTCTGGATGTCTTTGTCCCTAACCTTTCCTTATACCCTAGTTAGTAAAAACAAAAAACCAAATGCAGAACCCATTTGGGCGTGGCAGGACTGATCAAAGTGTCACTGCGATTCTTCCCCAGGGGGACTTGGGGTTTGCCCCCTTCCTGGCAGTGGTCCTCTGAATGACCCCAAGTGATGTGTCTCTTTCCTTTGCAGGTGGTGGAGTTCGACACCCCATCAGTCCTTCTGTCCAACGACAGCTCCCGGTTCTATGCCATGTTTGCCGCTGTGGAGAACAAGGTCGCTGTCAAGGGCTAACTCCTTGCTGCTGCCACGTCTCTTTTCCTTGGAGCATTGCCATTCCCTGCCTAGGGCGGGCCCCTCATCACGTCCTCCTGCCGAAACCTTGCCTTTCCCAATTTTATCTTTCGCACAGCAGTTCAGGATTGGCTTATGTGTTTCAATTTTAGGGAGAGTCATATTTTGATTATCGTATTTATTCCATATTCATGTAAACAAAATTTAGTTTTTGTTCTTAATTGCACTCTAAAAGGTTCAGGGAACCGTTATTATAAATGTATCAGAGGCCTATAATGAAGCTTTATACGTGTAGCTATATCTATATATAATTCTGTACATAGCCTATATTTACAGTGAAAATGTAAGCTGTTTATTTTATATTAAAATAAGCACTGTGCTGATAACAGTGCAAATTCCTTTCTATCATTTTTGTACAGTTTGCTGTACTAGAGATCTGATTTTGCTATTAGATTGTAGGAAGGGTAGCATACTGTTCTTCAGCTGGTGGTTTCACGGTGCCGGGTTCTCTGGATGTCCAAAAGGAAGATGTGTGGCAATAGCGGGCCCTCCAGCGGCCCCCTCTGCACCTCCGCCCAGCCACTCCCAGGTGGCATAGAGGGGGCGGCTGGAGGCCATGCAGAGCGCCGTGAATTCTCAGGGCTCCTGCTTTCTGTCCTGTTGTCATTCACTGTTTCTGTCGGGAGAGCAGTGGGGTAAAGCCCCAGACCCCTTTTCACTCCCTCCGTCGGGAATGAGAATCACAGAAGAGCATTCCTCGGACAGGGGGCGTTTTTTTTTCCCTGCCTTCCTCTTTTTGCTGTTGTTTCTTAACCAGAATCAAGTCTATTCCGAGTGTCCCACTGCCTCAGGTTCCTAACGCTGGCCACTGCACAGAGCTCTCCAGCTCCTACACCCGCTGGCTCCAAACCCGGGAGCCAGCTGCTGCTTTTTTCGGTGGTACTTTTTCATTTGCCTGGTCCCACGCCTCCACGGTTCAGTGACAGGGTTCAGGAGTTTGTGGGTCTGTTCTCTCTCCCTGCAGTTGTCACACAGTCTCTGTCTCTCTCCAAAGTCTGCGACTTTAAGCAGCTCTTGCTAATCAGTGTCTCACACTGGTGTAGAAGTTTTTTGTACTGTAAAGAGACCTACCTCAGGTTGCTGATTGCTGTGTGGTTCCGTGTGTTCCCGCAAACCCCCTTTGTGCTGTGGGACCAGTAGCTCAGGTGGGCGTGGTCGCTGCTGTCATCAACTGAATGGTCAGAGTTGCATGTCGTGACCAACTAGACATTCTGTCGCCTTAGCATGTTTGCTGAACACCTTGTGGAAGCAAAAATCTGAAAAAGTGAATAAAATTATTTTGGATTTTGTAAAACTCTTGGTGTAGAAAATAGTTTTCTGGGAAGGGAGCAAGATGTCTTTGTAGTGGCTTTGGTGTACAAGAGCCTTGGATCTGAATATCCAACGAGGGAGTCACATGCCAGAAAGACCCGTAACGGAGTGGGCTGGTTGACAAGGGGGGCGGGGCCTGGCATGCCTGGAATCCTCTGTGGTGGGCTTTAGTTCCTATAGCCTGTGTTCTTGGGCATGGTCACCAGACAAAGTTCCTGTGGGACTAATAAGAGGTGCGGAAGGGCAGGGTGAATGGCTGTGGGGAGGTGGGAAATTGTGGTGAAGTAGATTTCAAATGAACAGTTAGTTGAGAATTCTCAGCAATTCAAACAATATGCAATCGCCCTTTCAGCCAGCTCATTCAGGTTAACTCATTGAGAATTAAGTACCATTCAAAAGGTACTCATTCTAAAGTTTCTCGATATATTGTGTTGAATGCAGCCAAGAAAGCTTTTAAACTATTTGTAGTGGCTCTGCTGACCACCAGCGGAAATCATATCTTAACCCTAGCCATTTGTGTAAAAATTCAGCTCCTTGGGGCTCCTGGGTGGCTCAGTCAGTTAAGCATCCAACTTCGGCTCAGGTCATGATCCCACATGACCTGTGAGATTGAGCCCTGCATCGGGCTGTGTGCTGACAGTGCAGGACCTGCTTGGGGTTCTCTCTCTCTCTCTCTCTCTCTCAAAATAAATAAACTTTAAAATTAAAAAAATTCAGCTCCTTGTCACGTAGCAAGTGCTTGGTAGGCGTATGTGGCCTGGACGGTGCAGGTATGGAACATTCCCATCATTGCAGAATGTTCCGTTGGATAGCACTAAGGTAAACAGCCACGTTTTTTGATTCCCTGAGTTTACCTTCCAAGAAGGTGACAGAGTCAGCAAGAAGAGCCCCTACAAGGTCACCCTGTTGAAGCCCCCTGCTGCATGCGACCCTTCCTCCAGTGTCCCTCCTTTTGGTGCTGTTCTCTTATTTCTCTTGGTCTTTTCTCACCTCCCTCTCCCTGCTTTGCCCCTTAAATGGAGACGTTTCCTGCCTTTTCTCTCCTGCGTGGATCTTTCACTCTTAACGGGCACAGTGACATACCTTCAGCTGCAGGCTTGGCCTGTCTTAGCGCCGAGCATTGCCACTGGCGTCCTCCAGGTGCCTCAAATAGCCTCTCGAAAGTCTAACAATGCTCCCTGTCTTAATTAGCAGTCCCAGGGCCTCCTTAGTCTTCCAGGGTAGAAGCCTTGAATTATTTCTGCTCTCCTGTCTCTTCCCAAATAAATTCTGTCATTCCAGGTCCTACATATCACCACCACCACCCCCTTCTCTCTCTCTCTGCCCTAATTAAGGCCCACCTCCCTTCTTTTTTCATATTGTAGCTACAGCTCATAACCAGTCTCCCTGCCTCATTGTCCTTCTACTGCCCAAATGCTGACCAAAAATGCAAGTTGGTCAAATGCTTTACCCATCAAAAATCTTCAAGGAACAATTGCCTATAAAGTGGCCTATATTCCTTAGCTTGGCATTGAGGGTGTCCATTATCTGGCTCTAACCCTCCTTTTCTATTCAGTATTCCTAAAAATATTTTTCACACCTTTAAGTCTTGGCTATTAGCTTGGAATCTCTCTTATTTAAAAAAGCCATGTTTTGGAGCACCTCGCTGGCTCAGTCGGTAGAGCATGAAACTCTGGATGTTGGGGTCATGAGTTCAAGCCCCACATTGGGCATAGAATGCACCTAAAGTAAATAAGCTATATTTTTTAAAACTGGTCAACTATTATCTCCCCCACAAAACCTTTCTCTTCACATCCCTCTGGGTTCCTATAACCTTTTCCTAACGCATCTATTTTAGGGTTTGTTTCTGTTTTCTTTGCATATTATAATGGATCATTTTCTTATATTTCTGCCCATGAATATAAAATTCTTTTATTTTTTAAGTTTATTTATTTTGAGAGTGAGAGTATGAGTGGGGGAGGGGCAGAGAGAGAAGGAGAGAGATCCCAAGCAGGCCTCATGCTGACATTGCAGAGCCCGATGTGGGGCTCAAACCACAAACTGAGATCATGACCTAAGCTGAAGCCAAGAGTCAGACGCTTAACTGACTGAGCCACCTATCTGAATATAAATTTAAAGGCAGCAAATCTTATTTTTGTATGCTTTATAATTCCTGGCTTAAATACTATGTTTTACATATAGTGGGTGCTTAATAACTGTCATGCTACTCAGCTGACTCTTGAATAGTGCTGTCCTGCCTTCAAAGCTGAGGTTCAAAGAGAGCAGCTCCCTGTGGGGAAGCTTCCTGGAACACTCAGCAGAATTCTAAATGCCAAGTTCATTGCAAACTGTCAGATGTCACATCACTATTTCCCCTTCTAGAAAGGCTGGAGACTAGAGTCAGCAGTTGTAGAGTGTTTACAGGAAGCAGAGCAGATACTTGCAAGAGTGAAGGAAGGCACAAATAATAATAAAATGTGCAGGGGCGCCTGGGGGGCTCAGTTGGTTAAGCGTCTGACTTTGGCTCAGGTCATGATCTCATGGCTTGTGAGTTGGAGCCCCACGTTGGGCTCTGTGCTGACAGCTCTGAGCCTGGAGCCTGCTTCAGATTCTGTCTCCATCTCTCTCTCTCTGCCCCTCCTCTCTCTCTCTCTCTCTCTCTCTCTCTCACACACACACACTCTTAAAAATAAACATTAAAAAAAAGTTTAATAATAAAATGTGCAAAACAGTGCCATGCCCTCTAGCACTGACCATTGCCCTGGTTGCCTGGATATAGTGTCTGAGACTAGAATCCCTCCTTTGGTTAGAGGTCCCTGGGTCTTCCAACCCTCCCTAGTCATAGCTACAGTCCCTTGGGGACTTTACCTAACTGTCCAGAGCCAATCAGGCCACCTGTATTTGTTTCCATTCACTCCCGTGAGACACTGGGGCACATTGCACAAGTTAAACACAAACAAGAAATAAAGGCCCCTCTTTGTTCAGGTGTATGGAGATAAGTTTGGGGACCTCTCCTGCCTCACGTCTCATTTCTTCCATCTCTAGTAGTCTCTGTATCTCGTGATACTTGGGTTCTTTCCCGTGGATGGAGATGTGGGGGACAGGATGGAACATCCTCTAAGCACTGAACATGGATTAGGCACTGGATTTGGGTAGATCTAGAGGTGGGAGAAGCCACCTGAGCCCATCTATTGAAGTGGGGGCTGAGAGCTCTATAGTGGGGGGCAGTCTGTCACGGGAAATGGCTCCTGCCTGGGGCACAGCCCCCTGGGATGAGTCTGATGTGCACTCCTTATCCACTTTCTTCAAAGGCCACAGAAAGGGCTCTCACCTGGATGGAGGTCTGTGGGCAGAGAAGGGAGGCAGAGAGGAAAGGGCATGTTGGCTCTGAAGAAGGGGTTTCTGAGAGCAGCATCAGACAGGTGAGGCCTTGCAAAGGAGTCCCCTACAGCTGCATCAGAGCCTCTAGAAGCATGACTAGCTTCTAGAAAACATCTGTTTTCTATTAGCCTTTAACAAACTTCCTTTTGAGTATGCAGGCTTGTCCCAGCTGGGAGGCAGCTGTGGAAAGAGAAAACTGAATTTGGAGACAGAAGATCTGGATTACTAACCAAATCAGTTCACCCTTCTAAGCCTTGCTTTCTTCATCTGTAAAGTGGAAGCAGTTTTCTTCACAGTAGTATAGAGGGGACTGGTTTAGAAATTTGATGTGAAAATACCTCATGCAGGGAAGATGCCCAGCCAAAAACATCTTAGTTGATTTGAGTTGTTCCTAGAGGACCAAGAGAGAGGGGTCTGAGTTTTGTCCATCCTTGGCCTAGAATCCTAAAGAGAAAACAGGGGGCCCCGTGGCTTGGGTGCCAATGATGGCTAGAATCACAGGGAGGCCGCCTATGAAGGTACAGCTTGAGGGTGGACTCCCACGGGGTCAGACATACTCTGCATGGGAGCTTCCCTTCAGGTGGGTAACTTGTGGCCCACCTCCACCATCTCAGGAGCCCACAGCACACAGTCTGACACTGAGGGCCTTGGCCAAGAAATGAAGGAGTTGGTACCCTGCTGGGGTCTCCATTCCAGATCCGCGCCCCTGGACCTGCCACCCCTGGAATCTGAAAGCTGTCAGGCCTTGTGTGCTGGGTGTGTCTCTGGCTTAGGAACTGCATCCCACCCTCAGCAGCCAGACAGTGTGACCTTGGGCAAGAGAAGAAGGAGGGGGAGTTTAAAGTTCAACACATCTGGGAACATTGAGTAGGCAAGCCTCCCACTAGGGTAATACATTTCTGCAACTTAAAGAAAAGTCTTCAAATGCCCTATCTGATTTTGAGGAGGTTTTGGACAACATTCCCGGCCAAGATACCCAAATGACAGCTGAAGCCAAATGGAATGTGGTCAGTGGAGTCAAAGACAGATGAAATATCCATCTTTCTATGTCACCCCGATCTCCAAAAGTAGGAGTTACCATCACAGCCCCTGCCCAACTACCTTCATCAGCGCTAAAGCCTCTAACAAAACCCCCATGACTACTAGCACCCCCAACTACCATCCACGTACACCAAAACCACCAAACTGTCTGAATTTCATCGAAGGCTAGGAGAGTATTCTAGGCTACATGTGTAATATTTCAGTTGAGAATGGTTGCTGGCCTCGAGTAGCTCATGCTGCAGTGGGAGAGGAAGTGGTCAAAGAGTCTGGGCATATATAAAAGGAGCCCCAATGTAGAAGCTCCTATAAATAGGTCACTGGTGTGCTACGGAGGAAGGTTGTGCACTGTGGGACTGGGTCCTGGGGGCCACCATGTCCTGTCAACGAGTCCACATCACCCAATGACACCTGAGGACTCTGACAATGCTGGAGAAACCCAAAGAAAGGGAGACCTGGTACCCGCCTTTAGGTGCTTGTCATATTGTGGAAAAGATGACGGAGGCACAAAACGTGGTCAACAAAGCTGAGGAGTCACCCAGAACAAGGCAAGGACCTTAGGTCCTTATAGGTGATGGTTGGCATGTTTAGCGAAAGTGGTGAGGGATTGGTGGGGTTGACTAGAGAAGTCTTCGGAGAGGTTAGTTTCTGAAACAATGTTATGAGGAAGAAGAACATGATTTATGGGAGAGGGGAAGGGAAGTTCTAACAAACAGGTAGCAGTTTTGTGGGAATGGCAGCAGCAACAAATATTGTACAAGCATTGTACATTATCCACACGTAAGGTCTAATCCCCCCATTCTGCCCAGTCCTAGGCAATCACTGATTTACTTTCGGTCTCCATAGATTTGCCTATGCTGGGCATTTCATATGAATGGAATCAATATGTTCTTTGTGACTGGCTTCTTTCACTTAGCATAAATTTTTCAGGTTCATCCTTGTGATAGCATGTATCAGTATTCCATTCCTTTTTATTGCCAAACAACACTCCCCTGTATGATTATACCACATTTTTATTTACCCATTCATCAGCTGATAGACATTTGGGTTGTTTCTACTTTTTGGACATTACGAATAATGCCACTATACACATATGTGTACAGGTTTCTGTGTGTGCATATTATCATTTCTTTTCCGTATATACCTAGGAGATGAATTGCTGGTTTACATGTTAAAACTCTGTAATTAATCATTTGAGGAACTGCTTCCAAAGAAGCTGCACTATTTTACATTCTCTATGGGATCACTCACCCTCCAGCTGCTAATTAGATTGATCGGAGAGTGAAGGAAAAGTGAGGATGGGGTATTTATCCCTACAGAATTGCCATGAACCAGCCGCATTCTTCTATCAAAGGCCAGAGCTCTTGCCAGTGACCCTCTCCACCAAGCTAGGGGCTCCAGGTTCTTTCAACATCCCTTTCCTTTAACTTAAAAAAAAAATAGTAGTAAATAAGTCAGTCAGTCAGTCAATAAATAAATAAATAAATAAATAAATAAATAAAATCCCTTGGGGCGCCTGTGTGGCTCAGTCAGTTAAGTGTTTGACTCTTGGTATCAGCTCAGGTCATGATCCTGTGGTTTGTGGTGCGAGCCCTGCATTGGGCTCTGCGCTGACAGTGTGAAGCCTGCTTGGGATTTTCTCTCTCTCTTTCTCTGCCCCTCCCTTACTTGAGCTCTCTCTCTCAAAAATTAATAAACTTAAAAAAATTTTAATGTAGTAAAATATACATAACATAAAATTTACCATTTGAACTATTTTTATGTGTACAGTTCAGTAGCATAAAGTGCATTCACTGTTGTGCATTCGTTACCAGCAACCATCTCCAGAACTTTCCCATCTGCCCAAACTGAAATTCTGCACCCAGTAAACAATGTCCCTTGACTCTTTAAGCCTCAGGTGGAAAAGGCCCTTCACTGTGGCTAGCCCTGAGCACTGCTATGCTCTATGGTTCCCCTCACCCCTGCCCACACACCTTGTAAACCATCTCTTTATTAAACTACCCTCAATTTACCAACCTGAGCATACCGTCTGCCTCCTGCCGGCACTGGTACAGGTATAGAGTTCTGTGAGGGCAGTTGGCTTTCTCAGTTGTACAAACGAGCACACCCAGTTAAATGGAGGCTGCATAACTTGCCTGAAGTCACTCACCTAGTAAGAGAAAAGCTAGGATCTAGACCCAGCAGTCTGGCTCCAGGACGGTTGAGACAAAAGCAAAGGCTGCAGAACCTGACGACTGATGAACATGGGGACCCCAGGCAAGGTAAGGGTCCAAGTCAACCAGAGCTTAGAGCTGGGTAGAGCGCGGTGACAGGGGATGCTGGCGAGGCCTCCGGGGGGCTGCTTAGTGCCTGGTCAGAGGAGAGAAGGAACCATGAGCTCGGGTTTCCTCATAGCAGGAATAGCATATCCTGAAGGGAGACGATGCCACTCCAGGGGCTGCCCCCATCCCTCCCTGAGCAGACCCACGCAGCCAGCTGAGACTCCCAGGTAGAGGCTGAAAGGAGGCTGACTAGGGTTGGGCTCCATGGGCCAGAGGTGAGGTTACTGTGAGAGTGAGAGTATCTCAACCTGCCTCAGGCTGAGCAGCAGGGCCTGAGTGTGACTGGTATGACCAGATGGATTTGCTCCATTGGGAAAGATTCCGGAACTTGAGTCCCTCCACACCAATCCTCCGAGACACCACCGGCTGAGAGCGCTGGCATAAATGCTGAGGTCAGGCAGGGTGGGCGAGGAAGGTGGCCAGAGGGGACTAAGAAGGAGGCTGGAATGAACTAGAAGCCCTGGGACCAGGAAGCAGAGGGGTGAGGGGAGGTGCAGGTCCAAGATGTAGCCCCTGCTCAACGGGCTGGCTTTACTCACGTTGGCCTCCTGCTCCGGAAACCTGGCACCTTCTCCTGAGGAAGGGCACTTCCTGCTGGTTCCCTCCCCTTCCCATCCTAGGAAACCTGTGGCAGCCAAGCTTTCAGCTGCACCCGGAGACACTGCTCCAGGTGGCAATTCTGTCCTGGATTGGAGGCCCCGAAGGGGTAGGCAGATGAGCCTCCCTCTCTCAATCCAGGGACACTAGAAGGAAGGAACTGAGGTCAGAAACGTGGGGGTGAATCCTGGTCCTGCCACTCACTCTGCGGCCTTGAGCTTCAGTTTCTTCACCCTTCAAATGTGGGATTTGGGAGGGGATTGCAAAAGTTGAAGGTTAGGACTGTGCAGAGCCTACCTCTGCGCAGAAAATTCTGAGCTGGTGGAAGCCCGCTGCCCATGGACGTAACACAGCAGGGAAAACTAACAGGATTCTGCTCAGGAGGGTGCCTTTATGGATGGAAGGAATTTTCTGAAAAGCCACGTGGGATGAGGGCACACCCAAGAAACAACTCTATACTAAGCCATCTTCTAGGGTAGATGGATCTCATCGGTTGGAGGGCTTCTGTTATGTTAAGTGGGGTTTGAAATCCAAGCCAGAGGTGAATGGCTGCTGAGAACGATTCCCTTCCCCATGACAGCAGTCAGCCCTCAATCAATGTTGACTAAATACTTTTTAAAATTTTTTAAATGTTTATTCATTTTTGAAAGACAGAAACAGAGCACAAGCAGGGGTGGGGCAGAGAAGCGGGGGGGGGGGGGGGGGAGACACAGAATCCGAAGCAGGCTCCAGGCTCCGAGCTGTCAGCACAGAGCCCGACGCGGGCTCGAACCCACGAACCATGAGATCATGACCTGAGCCGAAGTCGGATGCTCAACTGACTGAGCCACCCAGGTGCCCCTGACTAAATACTTTTTAAAGATTTGGTGGAGCATACTAGATGACAGACCCAGGCTTCTCATGCAGTGAGAAGAGCACTGCACTGGGAGTTGGCAAACCTGGGTTTTCCATAGCTCTTATATTCTGCTTTGTTGTTTGGCCCCTATTTTCTTCCTTCCTTCCTTCCTTCCTTCCTTTGTTTCTTCTTTCATTATTTTAATGTTTATGTATTTATTTTTGAGAGAGACAGAGACAGAGACAGAGAGTATGGGAAGGGCAGAGAGGGGGAGAGAGAGAGAGAGAGAGAGAGAGAAAATCCCAAGCAGACTCCAATGCTGCCCACGCAGAGCCTGATGTCAGGCTCGAACTCCTGAACCGTGAGATCATGACCTGAGCTGAAATCAAGAGACAGATACTTAACCGAATGAGCCACCCAGGTGCCCCAGGCCTCTATTTTCTAACTCATAAAATGGAGATAATGATACCTACCTCAACACTTACACTTATGGTGGACTCATATAATGTATGGAAAGTCCACACTGGACACTGAGCCCTGAAGAAAAGTATACTTACAATTTAACATTATCTGTAAAACGGGTAGATCACCTCCCAGGACTGTTGGGGTCCAAACAAGATGCTATGTGTTGAAGTGCTGGGTTCCTGCCTATTCTAAGTGCACAGCTGGCACCAATGTGGACTGTGGGTTTGACTTGTGTGAGGAATGGGTTGGGGGTGCTCTGAGAAGGTGCACTTGAACTGAGTGTTGAGTGCAAGAAGGCAGGAGATTCATGCCAAGAGGAAGGTCCCAGGGTTGTGTGGGACCAGCTGGGCTTTCTCTACAGCCCTGGGACCCATGTCTCCACGGGGTTGGCTAAAATGGACATTGTTGTGGGTTCCAGCCTCAGTGTCTGGGCGTGAGGGGTGGGGGCTAAGAATTCACCATTGTGACAGGTCCCAGGCAGGGCTGATACTTCAGGTCCAGGGACCACATTTTGAAAATCACTGTTTAAGAATATCACTCTTGGGGTGGCTTAAGTTTGAACCCCATGTTGGTGTAGGGATCACTTAAAAATAAAACTTTAAAAAAAAAAACAATATCACTCTTAATGGCTGCATAACATTCCACCAAATGGATGTTTTATAATTCTTAACGCTTATTGGTGAACATTTAGGCTATTTGCAGTTTACGTGCCTTTAGCTTGGTCTGCATTTTGTATTATTTCTTTGGAACTGATTTCTAGTAGAAATGCCTATCTTGTTTTTTTCATTTGATAACAAGGTTAAGATAACAAGCACCAAATCATGATAGAGAAAGAGAGTTGTATCAAAATATTTAGGTCAAGAACACCTACTGTACATGTACATAAAACTTCAGTCTGAGCTTCCTTGGAGTCAAGGCAAAAAAAAAAAAAAAGAATCTCCAATTAGTTATAACCCTTATTATGAAGATCATTATTCACAATATCCTTTTGAGGGCCAGTGGACAATGTATTGGGTGGTGCCTTAAGTAGGAGTTTTTGAAAGATGCAGAAATATTCTTCAAAATAGTAGCTGCTTTTTATCTTAATACCTTTCAAGAGATAAAAGTTTAACATCAAGTTCAATAAGTTTCTTTTTTTATGTGTATTTTTGAGAGAAAGAGAGAACAGGTGCATAGAAGGGGCGGGGGGGGGGGGCGGGGTGGAGGATCTGAAGCAGCTTTGTGCTTACAGCAGCAAGCCTGATGCAGGGCTTGAACTCACAAACCGTGAGATCATGACCTGAGCTGAAGTTGGACGCTCAACCGACTGAGCCAGCCAGGCGCCCCAGTTGAATACATTCCTACACGAAGTCAAAAAATATGTCGTTGAGCTTTGTAGCTCTCTGGCAACCCAGCTTGAGACAGTCTCTATGCAGGTTTTTGACATGGGCTGGACAATAACACAGTGGTTCCTGCTCTTTGCCAAGGTGTACTGGGTGCCAAGGGCTTTGCACCCACGATATCATCCAGTCCTCACTAAAGGATATTGAACTGTGCTCGGCAGTAACTGGCCAGCAAGTTCATAGGTTTGACAAATGTCTACTACGATGTGAGGACAGGACCATGGACCGTGTCCTCAGGTCCTCTTGCTGTTGGCAGGTAGGAGGCCCTGAGCCCTGGTGGTCTAAAAGCTGTGTCAAATTAGATCAAGTTAAAAAGGAGAGAATCAGAGTTCAGTTGTTTTATGCCACTTGGAATCAGAAATGTCCGTATTAAGAGCTCATTTCTGCCAGTTTCTTTCTGGAAATTATTCTGTAACAAGAGCTCCAAGGAGCCATTAATAGCCTGGGATCGATACTGAGCTATTGCAACTTGGTTGGGAGATGCTTTCTGAAAGAGAAATCAAAGCTTGCCAGCAGATCAGTAAATGTTACAGGTATTCCTAAACTGTTTTTAACTACTCCATCAAGCCAAATGATAGCAACACCAGCACGATCTCTAATACAGGGATGGCATTCAAGCCTGTCTTCTCAGACATTCTATTTGATTATAAGCTCCCAACTGTCATTTCCTGGGAAGAAGCTGACATGGAGTCCACAGGGGGTACCCAGCAGGCAGATGGCTCTGTAATTTGAGCTGCCCTTTCTGTGTACTGGATAGGTTATACTCTGGGGCTGTTCCATGAATTATGATCAGTCACTTTGCAAGGAATCCAGAATGTCACCCAGAACAGGAAATAACAAATTCGGGTGGAAAAGAGAGTCTTGCCAGGGCCCTCTGCATCTAAACATGATTATTAATAAATGTTATAATGCAGAAGTTCCTTCATCCCAGGTAGGGAAAACAAGGGGAAATTCCCAGGGCTGTAATTAAGAAATATATCGCTCACTCAGGCAGAACATATGCCTCCCAATGCCTCTGCTAAAAGCCATAGACCAGCCTGGTGGTTCAGATGGCTGGGGTCGGCCCCCCGCTTAAGTCTGCAGTAGTGCAACTTAAAAGAAGAAATGAGGGGCGCCTGGGTGGCTCAGTCGGTTGAGCGGCCGACTTCAGCTCAGATCATGATCTCGCGGTCTGTGGGTTCGAGCCCCGCGTCGGGCTCTGTGCTGACAGCTCAGAGCCTGGAGCCTGTTTCACATTCTGTGTCTCCTTCTCTCTGACCCTCCCCCGTTCATGCTCTGTCTCTTTCTGTCTCAAAAATAAATAAACGTTAGAAAAAAATTTAAAAGAAGAAATGAAGGGGCACCTGACTGACTCAGTTGGTAGAGCATGTGACTCTTTTTTTTTCTTTGTTAATATTTATTTATTTTTGAGAGAGAGAGACAGAGACAGAGCACCAGCGGGGGAGGGGCAGAGAGAGAGAGAGGGAGACACAGAATCTGAAACAGGCTCCAGGCTCTGAGCTGTCAGCATAGAGCTCAACACTGGGCTCAAACCCACAAACCATGAGATCACATGACCTGAGCTGAAGTCAGATGTTTAACTGACTGAGCCACCCAGGCACCCCAAGAGCATGTGACTCTTGATCTCAGAGTTGTGGGTTAGAGCCCCACATTGGGTGTATAGCTTATTTTTAAAAAGAGGAAAAAAAGAAAAGTGACTTCTGAAAGTACTGTTTACATCGGTTGAATTTCTGCATTCTTAATTTGCTTCTGTTTGGGATGGAGGCATCAAACTCTGCTAAGTTTTTTGTTTTTGTTTTTAACTCCAAGACACCCTATTGAAACCAAGAATCCTATGGCTAGTCTTCTGGCCTCCACAGGAGTGGCTAATTTAATTCTCAGGTGTTAGTTAAATGAGCTGTGAGTTTTTTTTTTCAACGTTTTTTTTTTTTTTTATTATTTATTTTTGGGACAGAGAGAGACAGAGCATGAACGGGGGAGGGGCAGAGAGAGAGGGAGACACAGAATCGGAAACAGGCTCCAGGCTCCGAGCCATCAGCCCAGAGCCTGACGCGGGGCTCGAACTCACAGACCGTGAGATCGTGACCTGGCTGAAGTCGGACACTTAACCGATTGCGCCACCCAGGCGCCCCTGAGCTGTGAGTTATGAACCCTTCCTCAGAATCCCTGGAGCTGAGTGTCCCAAGTCCTGGATGCATGACCAACCCCATCCTGGTTCCACTTTGACCTTCCTCTTAGCCCAGGGCCACATGGTAAAGAGCAGAAGTCACCCTGTAGGGACACTTGGCTCCTTTATGCTCCCACCTGATCAGGCTGATTCTCCTTCCAATCACTCCTCCTTTGAGGTTGGAGTGAGGACTAGGCTAGGGTTCAAGTTCTCCTCTCCCCACCCCCCAAAAGAGTTAAGGTTAGGGTTAGGGCTAGGGCTAAGTTGGGGTTCATGTTCTCCACTCCCTGGTCCTAAAGAGGGAAGCTTTTTGTCTCATCCCCTTTCCTCTGCCTCATCACTCAGTTTTTCTTTCTCTGCCATTCTGTTTCTTCCCTCATCTCCCCCCCACCTCATGCTATATTTGTTGCCCTATGCAGAAAACCTGGTCCTTTTCAGGTCCTTTTCAGCTGCTGGTTTTCTCCATAAGTGACAGCAGTTGTGTCTCTAGATCTGGGCTGGGAGTCTTCAGGATAAAGACAGGTGGCCCTTAGCCAGGAAAGTAAGATGCTCAGCAACTTCGCTGATGTGAGCCTGGACAAAAGAAACCCAGAAAGAGATGCTGCTGAATCTCCTGGAGGCCTCCTGCCCCTGGGTCACTCTCACCAACACAATGGGTGTTCTCACAGCTCATTTAGCCCAGTGTCAGGGCTAGATGCTGGACCAGCTGACGCTCCAGAAGCCACACCAGTGTCTCTCTGCAAAGCACCATCATCTTGCCCAACCTGGCCTCTGTGCTCCTCGATCCTGAGTGTTGGGAGACACCGCCCCCCCCCCCCCCACACACACACACACAACAGCTCAACCCAGGCCACTTATCAGACAAGGATGGAAACTTCCTGGTCAATGAGGCTTTCCTGCCATTCTCTGCAGATACTGGGCAAAACATTGGGTTATGGGTGGTAGGTACGGGGTGTGATGGAACAGCCACAGAGACAGCTGCCACCATCTAACCTTTCCCTCTGCTTCCAGGGCATCAAGTGTGCCCAAGGAACCAGCTGGCTCAGACGGAGCTCTTCCTGATGTTTGCTACCCTCTTCAGGACCTTTTGGTTCTAACTGCTGGAGGAGCCCAGGGCTCAGGCTGGACTACATTTGGGGCAGTTTGCAGCCACAGCTCCCGAGGATCTGTGCAGTGCCCCATCTGAGCTGCCCTAGCCCAGGTCCTAGGTGGGTCTGGAGACCTGTCCTCCCACAAAGTCCTTCCTCAGTCTCTCTCAGCTTCTGCAAAATTGTAGAAGAAAAGCAGGGTTTTACCCAGCTCAGCTGCTCATGGATCCCCTGATACAGGCTCTATGGAGTGACATTAGAGGATAGACTTAATAAGGATTCTATAATAGCTTCAGTAGCTCAGTCTTGGGTTAGTTATGCTTTGGCAGGAAAGGGTTTTACAAGGTTACTTAAGGTTTGGCATTGAATCACTTGACAAGATTAGCTTGGGGAGTCAAGACTAACAAGGTAGCAACTAAATAGGTTTAGAGGGAAAGACATTTGAGAAAAACTGTAAATATAACGCTGAGGGCAATACTATGGATGCTGGCCCCTAAGAAGCCAAAGACTGGGCAGTTTATTTTCTGCCCTCTCCTGCCCTCTCCTGACCAAAGGGAAGAAGTGCAGGTCACTGCAGACAGGAGATCTTGTCCGTTACCAGGCAAAACCAGCGACCAATGCCAACTGTTCTCAACAAATTCTCCAGCAAGCACTCTCTTTCCTTCTCCCTAGCCCCTGGCCAAGTTTTGAAACATCGTGTCTCCAGACAAAGGCCTGTTTATTTAAAAAAGATTGACTTATATTAAGTAAATGCAAATTAAAAAAATTTTTTTTAACGTTTATTTATTTTTGACACAGAGAGAGACAGAGCATGAACGGGGGAGGGTCAGAGAGAGAGGGAGACACAGAATCTGAAACAGGCTCCAGGCTCTGAGCAGTCGGCACAGAGCCCGACGCGGGGCTCGAACTCACGGACCGCGAGATCGTGACTTGAGCCGAAGTCGGACACTCAACCGACTGAGCCACTCAGGCGCCCCAAGTAAATGCAAATTAAAATAAAAATGAGATACCACTACACATGCTTTAGAACTGCTAAAAACAAAATCCTGACAATCCCAAGTACTGGAAAGGGTGCAGAGCAACTGGAACCCTCATACTCTGCTGGTGGGAATGAATGGTACAACCATTGTTTTGACAATCTCTTGTACAATTAAACATTATACCATAAAACCCAGCCATCTCAGTCCTAGGTATTTACCCAACAGAAATGAAAACATGTCCACACCAAGATATACTGTATGATTCTATTTCTATGATACTTTGTTTAAATATGAAATTTATTGTCAAATTGGTTTCCATACAACACCCAGTGCTCATCCCAACGGGTGCCCTCCTCAATGCCCATCACCCATTTTCCCCTCCTCCCACCCCCATCAACCCTTAGTTTATTCTCAGTTTTTAAGAGTCTCTTATTCTATGATACTTTTTAAAAGACAAAACTATAGGGACATAAATCAGATACGTGGTTGCTGGGGTCTGGGAATGGGGTTATGGGTTGACTGTAAAGGAGCATCAGGTGATGAACATCAGGGTGATGGAAATGTTCTGTATCATAACTGGTGATGGCTCTACATGGAATGTATTTGTCAAAAGTCATAGAACTATATACCTGAAAGGGTGAATTTCATTGTATATAAATCATGTCTCAATAAATCTGACTTCTAAGAAAGGCACGTCTTTTTTTTTCCTCCTTTGAGGTATTTAGAAGATGTACATATGAATTCATCAACATTTCAAGTTAGTAGGATATCAATCGTTGCTGCTACACTGAGCTGGGCGATTCCCATTAGAATTAAGGAAAGTTGATGTATTAATTAGCCTCTGGCCTTTTCGCAAGCAAGCTTACCAGTTCCTCTAGACTTTGTGAAATCTTGAAGCTTTCTCACACACAACTCATTTTCTGTGTGGAACCATACCTATGGCCTGGAGAGTCCAGACTGGGACCCACTGAGCAAGTTGGGTCCCAGAAAGTAGCAGAAAGACTGGGGGTTTCCTGCCTGGGGTCTCCCCCATCCCTTCCTCAAGGTTGGCAGCTGTTTGTGGCCCAGGCAGGCTATAGGGTGGAGGAAACACCTAATCCAGGACCCCTAATCCAATCCCTTTTTGCCTCCCTCTCCTAAGCCTCTGTCAGTTCTTGCCCTGTTAGAGCCCCTCTGGAGTCTCCTGTTTTCTGCCAGCAACCAAACTCATTGGCTTCCAAATAAGGTAAAATGAAATCCCAGACTCGACACCTATGACATAGCCAAAGTGAATTTATTTTAGTTTCTCAAACAAACCATGCCCTGAAGGACATCACAAACACTATTCTCTGCCTAGAACATTGCAGTTCTTCCCTACTTTTGGTCACCTCCATCCGTTTCCCTGGGAAGCATTCTCCCTGCCACCTGTTCTGTGGTATTTCCCCCTTCTTCTAAACTCCCATAGAGCCTTCTGTTTCTTGGCTCATAGCACTTCTTGCAGTGTGTTGTAATTGCCTGTTTATTTACTTGCTCCCTTCTCCACCAATAGAGCAGGATCTCTGGGAGGTCAGAGATAGTGTCTTCCAAAACACATCCTAGTACATTGCCTGGTATACTGAAGGTGTTTACTAAATATGTATTGGATGAATACAGTATTAGAGTGATAAGCATAAAGCAGTATGAAATCACAAATAGAGGTCATATAAATCAGAGTGGAGGACTGAGAAATATCTCAAAGGAAGCCAGAATGTCACCCCAAAATATGCCTCTTCGACATAAAAATTATTTTGAGCTGAAGGCAATTAAGAAGTAAATGCAGAAAAAGCTCCCCTTTTTCTGCCTAAAGGCAGGAAATGTCTCCTTTCCTCGAGACAGACTCTTAACAGCCCAAAAGCCAGAGACCAGGGACCGGAGTAATCTGCAAATAAACCTTGTAAAACTAACCCTTATCTTTAGGTGGGAAGGAAGCTAGGTAGCTAGCAACTACCTAGCCCTAGTTGGACTACCTATAATCTGAACTTCATTGCCAATTATTCACAAATTATTGTTTCTTTGTCTAAAAGATATAAAAATTTCCCGGTCTCTTCTTCAGATCTTTGTTCTATTGTGAAGACTCCTATGTACATGTAAAAATAAAATAAAATTTGTATGCTTTGCCACTGTTAATCTTCGTTTTGTAAGTTTATTTATTTATTTATTTTGAGAGAAAGAGAGAGAGAGAGAGAGAGAGAGAGAGAACGAACAGGGGAGGGGCAGAGAGGGAAAGAATCCCAAGTAGGCTTTGTGCTGTCAGCATAGAGCCTGATACAGGGCTTGATCTTATCAACCATGAGATTGTGACCTTAGCTGAAATCAAGAGTCAGGTGCTTCAGCAAAGGAAACAATCAACAAAACTAAAAGACAACTAATGGAATGGGAAAAGATATTTGCAAATGACATATCGGACAAAGGGCTAGTATCCAAAATCTATAAAGAGCTCACCAAACTCCACACCCAAAAAACAAATAATCCAGTGAAGAAATGGGCAGAAAACATGAATAGACACTTCTCTAAAGAAGACATCCGGATGGCCAACAGGCACATGAAAAGATGTTCAACGTCGCTCCTCCTCAGGGAAATACAAATCAAAACCACACTCAGATATCACCTCACCGCCAGTCAGAGTGGCCAAAATGAACAAATCAGGAGACTATAGATGCTGGACAGGATGTGGAGAAACGGGAACCCTCTTGCATTGTTGGTGGGAATGCAAACTGGTGCAGCCACTCTGGAAAACAGTGTGGAGGTTCCTCAAAAAATTAAAAATAGACCTACCCTATGACCCAGCAGTAGCACTGCTAGGAATTTACCCAAGGGATACAGGAGTACTGATGCATAGGGGCACTTGTACCCCAATGTTTATAGCAGCACTCTCAACAATAGTCAAATTGTGGAAAAAGCCTAAATGTCCATCAACTAATGAATGGATAAAGAAATTGTGGTTTATATACACAATGGAGTACTACTTGGCAATGAGAAAGAATGAAATATGGCCTTTGGTAGCAATGTGGATGGAACTGGAGAGTGTTATCCTAGGTGAAATAAGTCAGGCAGAGAAAGACAGATACTATGTTTTCACTCTTATATGGATCCTGAGAAACTTAACAGAAACCCATGGGGGAGGGGAAGGAAAAAAAAAAAAGAGAAGAGGTTAGAATGGGAGAGAGCCAAAGTATAAGAGGCTCTTAAAAACTGAGAAAAACTGAGGGTTGATGGGGAGTGGGGGGGGGGGGGGGTAGGTGATGGGCATTGAAGAGGGCATCTTTTGGGATGAGCACTGGGTGTTGTATGGAAACCAATTTGACAATAAATTTCATATAAAAAAAAAGTCAGGTGCTTAACCCACTGAGTCACCCAGGCACTCCTCCTGTTAATATTTATCAGTTTAATTTTCAGACCTGGCCAGGGACCTCAAGAAAATGGAGGAAAACTTTTTCCTCCCCTACAGCCTCCTAGAAAAGATGACAATTGAGGTTGGTCTGAAGGACAAGTTGGTTAGGTAGGTTGAGTAGGGAGAGAAGGGGAAGGTGTTTCAGACAGTGAGAATGGTATATGAACTCTGGAGAAGCAGGTGCCTTTAAGAAACTGCAAATCATACAGTTTGACTGCAGCTAAGGTCGGAGGGCAGGATGGAGTGGCAGGAAATAAAGCTGCCTGACAGGTAGGCAAGGTTGACTCATGAAGTTTGTATTTCACCTAGAATCCGGAGTTTCATTTCAGGTTTGGACTTTTTGTTAAAGATCAGAGGCACATCCTCTTAAGTATGTCATAACATGAAACTAAGAGATCAGAAAAAAAGAGAAGTAATATAAGAAAACTTGGGTTGCAATGACGATTCCTCCACTCCTTTCTGAGCCTCTGTAAACCAGCGGTGATAATGGCCGCCTCAACAGTTTTGCGAGGATTACACGCAGTAACTTCGGTAAAGTCCCTGGTACGTGGCATTACTCACTGAGTGCTAGTTTTTCCGTCTTTTTTTCCTCTGGACCTCATGTGCAAACCAGGCGGAGGCCGCGCCGCTCTCCGAGCGCCGCGGAACCCTTGGGTGCGTTGGGCCTCCGCTCGGCCGTGCAGGGGCGCTCTAGGCTGCTCCTCGGCGCTCTATGGTTTTTCCTTCGCCCCGGAAGTGGTTCCGCGGCAGGGGTTCGTAAGGTCGGGCCATGGGGGGGCAGAGGTTGGGAAGATGGCGTGGCGAGGCTGGGCGCAGAGAGGCTGGGGCTGTGGCCGGGCGTGGGCTCCGCCGGCGGGCGGCCGCAGCTGCGAGGAGCTCACTGCGGCCCTGGCCCCGCCGCGACTGCTCGGACGCAGGTAAAGACCGCCTCTCCTGGCTTCTTTCTCCTGGGTTCCTCAGCTCTGGCCGAGCATCCTCGGGGGTGCAAGCCGTGGGGTCTCTGGAGCTGCCTTCGCTCACCCCTCTCCTCACCCGTCCCTTCCGGTTTCCGTCCTGCTTTCTTCTCTCTCCTCCGTCCAGTCCTCGCTTCTCGCCGCGCCACTCCGCCCCGAGCCGGGGTGCACAGTGACCGGCCCTACTCTCCGTGAGCTCGCGCGGGCTGTTCCTTTTCCCATCAGGAAGGACGTGGGGGGAAGGGGAACTAGTCTCTGAGGGCTGAGGGCGTGCAACCCTCATAATCCCGCGAGGAAGTTACTGGTACCATATTTTTAAGTGAAGTGGTGACACAGGTGTTAGAATAGCAGAATTGAGGGTTTATTCTCTGTCAGTCTTTATAAACCTCTGTTCTACAAATTATTTAGCGTAAAGAGAAAGAACTAAGGGAAGACGGGGTCAGAAGAGGGCATCCCTTTGCCTTCTACGAAGTCGTAGGAAAGGCTTTTTTTTTTTTTTTTTTTTTTAAAGAATGGAGACCCTGGAATATTTTGTTTTCACATGATTTGGAAAGAAAACTACAGTACTGGTTTTCCCGAGTAGAAGCTGTATGAAGAGTGTTGTCTATCAGTGTTTGCTGCTTTTGTTAATTCACTTCTGAATTAAGAGAAGAGAAAAATCCCTCAGCTGTCCAAGATTTTGATGTGTATTTAACTTGAAATTTGTTCCTGGGTTTTTGTTTGTTTGTTTGTTTTGAGAGTGAGTAGGGAGAGGGGCAGAAGGAGAGAGAATCTCGAGTGGGCTACATGCGCAGCATGGAGCCCGACACCGGCTCGATCCCACTACTCTAGGATCATGACCTGAGCCGAAATCCAGAGCGGGAAACTCAACCAACTAAGCCACCCAGGTGCCCCTTGTTCCTGTTCTTTAATCCAGAGTTTCATCCTTCCCCGTTTGAGTTGGAGTTGGTTCCAGATGCCTGGAATCCATCTGATTGTTGGTAGCAAGGAAAGGTAGAGCGTTCAACAGAGGGGCGGCCAGTAGCAAATATTGAGGGTCCATACTGGTAGAGCCATTACCCAATTTTAAGAATCACCTGGAGTGCTTGTAGAATGTATTTTCCAGGCCTCACCCCAGTTCTATCAGCTCAGAAGGAGGGTAGGGAGTGGAAGAGCCTGTAGTTCTTACAAGGACTGCAAGTGAATCAGGATAGGGATTTGTGAAAACTTGCATACACACTGTACTTTAACTTCATGATACACCTTAAACATGGAGATTCAGGCACTAATCTTAAACTCCTGGGGAGGTGGAGAATGAGAAGGTCAGGTGGAGGTGGTAATAGATTTCAGGGGTCCAGGTTCCATAGTTTATCCCAAATCCCTATCAGAATTGCATGATTTGAGGGGAAAGAAAAATTAATATGGCTATTAGGAAACAACAGGTGTGTTAATATTAAAAATATGTGTAAGGAAAGGAAAGTGAAGGACATTTTTGAGAGTGTGCGTGTGCCTGTGTAAGTAGGGAAAAGGGCGGAGAGGGAGAATCCCAAGCAGACTCCGTGCTGTCACTGCAGGGCCAAGGCAGGTCTTGATCCCATGTACTGTGAGCCTAAGCCAAGAGTAGGACTCTCAGCCAGTTGAGCCACCCAGGTACTCCTCATCTTTTTTTTTTTTTTTTTTAAGCTTGCCATTTATTTGCAGAGTTGGAAAAGGACATTTTTATGGTTGCGTAGAAAAATGTGCATTACAAAAGAATATGAGTAAGCCTGAAATAGTATATATGCCTACTCACCTCTGGAAACAAGCACTTTAAAGTTAATAGGAAGAATGAGTTACCTTGTATGTAACTTTATTAGGTCTGCTTTGACTTCTTGTATTTCTAAGATTAGTATACAGAAGAATGAAGCTAGAGGTGAGGTTAAAAAGCAGAGTTCTGGGCTTAATCCTTGTGATTCTGTTATGATAGGCCTGAAGCATGGCTGAGAATTTGCACTACAGGTAGTGATATAGAAGTTCTGTAAACTGGCAGGTCTAAGGCGGTCCACCAGCTAAAAATGGTTTCTACATTTTTAAAGGGTTGCAAAGCAAAATAATATGTGACAGATGTTTCTTCAACTAAAATATTTAGTCTCTGTTCCTTTACAGAAAAAGGAAAAAATATCAGGCTCTTCAGAAGCTTTACCATATTCAAATTTCTGGCAGCACTTCTGAGAAATGGTTTAGTGTTGAAAGAAGCCTGCATGATTTCATTTGTATGGGAGTATCTAAGAGAATAGTTGGTTGTTCAATTATTTTCCCTGTTTAATTTACCATCTGTTAACTCAGGATAGGTTTTAAGAAAATAATTTGGTCATGCAAGTGTTTGTCAAAATCCCCTCTCCCCTAAAAACATTTATTTTTAAGTGGAATGACTTTATGTATCCTTGGACACATGCTGTCTCCATTTGAACATTAGGCCATTTCTACTCAATTTATTCATGAAAATCTTTAATAACATAGACATTAGTGCCGACTTGTACTTATACCCAAGTTGCACTGTTAAAAACAACTCACAAGACAATTCATCATTATGCCAGCTAATACATAGATAATACTTTTTTCTATTTAAAAGTTATGGGATCATGTTAAAAAATTGAACTATAACAATTATATGGCCAGTAGTGACTCAGGTATTCATGAGATCTTCCCACTTTGAGTGCATTAGACTGCTTTCACAAATTCCTGGTTATTGGCGGAAGGACCAAAACAGCAGAGCTAAATGGCGGGCATGTCTTTATGAGATGGTATATGCCTCTAATACCCCTCTCCTCCCATTCCGCTCTCCCCTCACACCATCCATTTTATCATGTTGTTTTTGTTTTCCGAATTTACTTAAGGTAAGTGATTTATTAAGTCATCTTTTCCATCTTTTGCACCGATGTGAATGGGTAGCGCTAAAGAACCTAAGCTTGTAAATATCTCTAACATTTGCAATTGGAGACATTTATCATGTTTTTCCTTCTTGTTGTTGCATTTTAAGAAATTTAACACAAAACTCCCCCTAAAGACAAATGTACTTTGTCATATAATGTGTGATGAAGTACTCCATCTAAAAGCATTTTTGTAAAAAAAAAAAAAATTTTTGTACTAACAGAAAACTGTACTCTAACCAATCTCAGTGATTAGGGGAATTTATTGGTTTTTGCAGATAAAAAAGTCCAGAAGCAGGACTGGTGAAACAAGATTTGGTGTTTCAGATTGTCACCAGGATTCCATTTTTCTTCATGGCTTGGCTCTGCTTCCTAAGTGTTAGCTTTATTCTCTCAGCATGCTGTCTCATTCTCATATCTCAAAATGGCTGTTAACAGCTCTTGGGACTATATACTTTTAGGTTCACATCCAGCAGAAAAAGTTCTCCAGTATTCAAACAAAGTCTTGAAATTGAATTTCACTGGACCAACTTGGCCTGATTTGAGATACATGCCCATCCTTGAATCCTTTGAAATTGGCAGAGAGTGGGGTGTGTAGGTTAGCTTAAGCTAGTCCGGAGCTTGGGTGCCTCTCCCAACCAAATGGCTAGAAATTCCAGGACACTGTTACGAGAGGGAGAAAAGGGCATGGATGCTGGGGGTCAGTGAGGAATGCTCACTACTGTCAGCCCTAGTTAAATTTTTGTGTTTAAATTCTTTGTTACAAATCTGAATTTTTGTTAGTCCTAGTTAAATAGGATTAACTTGTACATAACCTTTTTTAAAGTTTATTTTGAGACAGAATGTGTGAATGGCGGAAGGGCAGAGAGGGAGAGAGAGAAATTTCCCAGGCAGGCTCTGCACTGATAGCAGAGAGCCTGATGTGGGGCTCGAACCCACGGACCGTGAGATCATGACCTGAGCCAAAGTCGGATGCTTAACTGACTGAGCCATCCAGATGCCCCTGTACATAACCATTCTAATTGAAGTAGAAATATTGTTGGGGGGGGGGGGGTCAGGTTCTAGCTCCTTGCTATTGAAAGTGGTTTGTGAACCATGCTTAGGCATCTTGGACCGTGGTGGCAAAATTATTTTGTGAAAGGCCAGATAGAAAATGACCAGGCCACATATAGTCTCTGTCACATACTCTTTCTTTTCCTTTAAATAACTCCTTGGGCCACCTGAGTGGCTCATTCTTTTAAGTGTCAGACTCTTGATTTCGGCTCAGGTCATAATCTCATGGTTCATAGGGCCCCCCACCTCAGGCTCTGGACTGACAGCTGAGGGTCTTGCTTGGGATTCTCTCTCTCCCTTTCTTCCCCTACCTTCACGCTCATGTGCCCTTCCCCTCCCTCCCTCCCTCCCTCTCTCTCTCTCTCTCTCTCTCTCTCTCTCTCTCCCCCCTCCCCCCTCCCCCCCTCCCCCTTCCTCTCCCCCTTCCTCTCCCCCTTCCTCTCCCCCTCCCTCCCTCCCCCTAAATAAGTAAACTTAAAAAAAAAAATGTTTAAAAATTTAAAACTTAGCTGGAGGGCCAAATCCACCATACAGGCCAAAGTTTGTCCTTTTGCAAGCTTGTTTAGAAATGCAGAATCTGCTATTTTCCTCACCCCAGGCTTACTGATTTGGAATTTGATATTAACAAGATCCCCAGGTGATTTGTATATATACTTGAAGTTTTTCCCAAACCTGTGGTAAATCCCAACCCTGGCTGCACATGAGAATCAGCTGGGTAGCTCTTTAGTGATGCCTTCATGCCACCTCTGGAGACGAATTGGTATGAAGTGGAGCCATGGTACAGTATTTTTTAAAATATTTTCGAGAGAGAAAGAGAGTATGCACTTTTGTGGGGGGGGTGGGGGGGGAGAAGCAAAAAGGGAGACAGGATCCGAATGGGGCTCTGAGCTGACAGCCCAATGCATGGTTTGAACTCACAAACCATGGGATCGTGACCTGAGCTGAAGTCAGATGCTTAACTGACTGAGACACCCAGGCACCCCATGGTACAGTATTTTTAAGAGCTCACTAGGCAATTCTTATGTGTAGTATAGGGAAAGAAAAGCTGTTTTTCCTGTACCAATCTTACGCTCATTGGCTAGGGCCCTGTATAGACTGACAAAAGATGGATTCGCAAGAGAAAAACAAGCTTGTGAACATGTGCATTGCACATACACGTGGGGGCACTCCCTGATGAATAACACAAAGTTAGAATCTGGGTTTATATAGCATTTGAAAAACAACAAAGTTTTAGAGAAATGAGAAGACAAAGGACAAGGACTTTTGAGTTTTTAGGACAGCAAACTGTGGGGAAGCAATATATGAGGGAGCTAATGGATATAAGGCTGTTAGATTTTTCTGGTGCCTTCTCTGGGCACATAAGGGTCTAGAGTTGTCTCATGATTCTATTTTTCCTGGTGGAGGATAGTGGGTACACCTTTACAAATTTATATCCTACTTTTAGGCACATGGGGGCAGGGCAGAGTTTTTCTTATATCTGCTTCTCAGTTGCACTCAGCTCAAAACAGTCCTTATGCCACGGTGGCATGTTCTGCTCTTCAGGAGCCGGGATTGAGAATTACTGTTCTGAGACTAAGCTTTCAGTCGTCACTGCCTCTGCCACAACTGATGGTAGATTAAAAAACATGGCAGCACTAATTCACAGCTCCTCTCATCCATTTCTCTTATCTATTTCTCTATTTCCTGAAGCTGGGTTGGTCTTGTGATTTGTTCTGACCAGTAGCTTGTGGCAGAAATAATGTACAAGGTCCAGAGTCTGAGCCTTGAGAGGCCTTGCAGCTTTCACCTTTTCCCTCTTAGAACACTCCCAACTGCCATGACAGAAGCCCCCACTAGCTTGATTACCGAGAGACCATTTGGTGAGAGATGGCCAGCTGATAGCCCATACAGGCCCCAGGTGTGGGAGTGAGGCCATATTAGACTGCCCAGCTCCAGTTGAGCGCTCAAAGGATGGGTTGTGTAAGTGACCATAGGTGAGACCAGAAGGACTGCCCTCCTGAGGGCAGCTAACTTAGAAAGTCTTGAGAAATAATTACGGTTTCAGGACAGTTAAGTTTTGGGGTGGTTTGTTATGCAACAATAAACGAGAAGACTGGGGAAGCTGCTGCCAAATCAGGATCTGCTGACCTAAGTAAGAACTATGCTGCCTTCACCATTATTTTCGCTTGCAAATTGATGCCTTATGTCTTGCCTTCTTATTCAGTTTTGACTTCAGGTATTGAATAGGTATAACACTAATCAAAAGGACATCTGGAACCTAACTGAAAGGATACCTGGGAAACACAGTTTTTAGGTTTCCAGCCCCTGTGGTGTATGAATATGTGCTGGGTAATAGGAATAGATGTTCAGTGAACCAATACATTGTACTTAATTCTGTCCAACAAGGTCTGTATGTCTAACTGTAATTCCCAATAATATGTTCTTTATATATATGTGTGTGTACGTATACACACACATACATACACACACTTTTTTTTTTTTTTTTTTTTTAAGATCTTAAATCTACACTCGTTGTCAGGCTCAAACTCACAACCTGAGTTGCATGCTCCACTGACTGAGCCAGCCAGGAGCCTCTGTGTGTGTGTATTTTTTTGTTTTTTTTGGTTTTTTTTGGTTTCACCTTCAAGATACATATATTTATTTTTTTTACTTTCTATAATTTATTTTTTATAATTTACATCCAAGTTGGCACATGGTGCAACAATGATCTCAGGAGTAGATTCCTTAAGCCCCTTACTCATTTAGCCTATCCCCCTGCCCTCAATCCCTCCAGCAACTCTCCATTAGTTCTTCATGTTTAAGAGTCTCTTATGGTTTTGTCCCCCTCCCTGTTTTTGTATTATTTTTGCTTCCCTTCCCTTATGTTCATCTGTTTTGTATCTTAAAGTCCTCATATGAGTGAAGTCATATATTTGTCTTTCTCTGACTAATTTTGCTTAGCATAATGCCCTCTAGTTCCATCCACGTAGTTGCAAATAGCAAGATTTCATTCTTTTTGACTGCCAAGTAATACTCCATTATGTGTGTGTATGCATATATACACACACATCTTCTTTATCCATTTATCCATTGGTGGACATTTGGGCTCTTTCCATTCTTTGGCTACTGTTGATAGCACTGCTATAAAATTGGGGTTCATGGGTCCCTTCGAAACAGCATACCTGTATCCCTTGGATAAATATCTAGTAGTGCAATTGCCGGGTGGTAGGGTAGTGCTATTTGTAATTTTTTGAGGAACCTCCATACTTTTCCAGAATGACTGCACCAGTGTGCATTCCCACCAGCTGTGCAAAAGAGATCTTCTCTCTCCACATCCTTGTCAACCTCTGTTGTTGCCTGAGTTGTTAATGTTAGCCATTCTGACAGGTGTGAGGTGGTATCTCATTGTGATTTTGTATTTCCCTGATGAGTGATGTTGAGTATTTTTTCATGTGTTGATTGGCCATCTGGATGTCTTCTTTAGAGAAGTGTCTATTCATGTCTTTTGCCCATTTCTTCACTGGATTATTTGTTTTTTGGGAGCTGAGTTTGATAAGTTCTCTATAGATCTTGGATACTAACCCTTTATCTGATATGTTGTTTGCAAATACCTTCTCCCATTCCGTTGGTTGCCTTTTAGTTTTGCTGATCGTTTCCTTCGCTGTGCAGAAGTTTTTTATTTTGAAGAAGTCACGATAGTTCATTTTTGCTTTGGTTTCCTTTGCCTCCAGAGACGTGTTGAGTAAGAAGTTGCTGCAGCCCAGGTCAAAGAGGTTTCTACCTGCTTTCTCCTCGAGGATTTTGGTGGCTTTCTGTCTTACATTTAGGTCTTTCATCCATTTTGAGTTTGTATCTGTGTATGGTGTAAGAAAGTAGTCCAGGTTCATTTTTCTGCATGTCGCTGTCCAGTTTTCTCAGCACCATTTGCTGAAAAGACTGTCTTTATTCCATTGGCTATTCTTTCCTGCTTTGTCAAAGATTAGTTGGCCATATGTTTCTGGGTCCATTTCTGGGTTGCCTATTCTGTTCCATTGATCTGAGTGTCTGTTTTTGTGCCATGTGTGTATTCTTAATATATGTACTCTGCATCTGAATTTAACCCTGGAGCCAACTTGTGTCACGTATTCTTGGTGTCCTTGGCCTCATACTTATTTCTAAGGTGAATATTATTCTCAGCAAAAGGTCTGAGTTTGCTTCAAGTTTAGATTCCTGACCTGGTGTGTTTGTGTTCCTTTTCAAACATTGCACTTCAGAATTTGAAATAAGTCGATGAGCTGTGGAAGTAATCTTTCATTAGATCTGATTGAGTACGTTTCTTCTATTATTATACCATTAGAGATACAAAGAAGTCTCATTCTTCATCTTTCTTGGTCTAATAAAAAAAAATAATGCCAGAAAACAACACTGGGTTACAACTTGTGGTCTTTAAAGGGAACATATTCCTGTTACTTTATGTCACATTTTTGTTTTTTGGCCCAAAGTGGTGATGTTACTTTATTTATTAACCTAGCTCCGTGTTGCTTTGAATTGTTTAATAAAAATTAAATCCAGAGGCACCTGGGTTGCTCAGTTGGTTAAGTGTCTGACTTTGGCTCAGGCTATTATCTCACAGTTCGTGAGTTCCCATCCCAAGTCAGGCTCTGTGCTAACAGCTGGGAGCCTGCTTCAGATTCTTTGTCTCCCTCTCTCTTTGCCTCTCCCCCACTTGTTCTCTCTCTCTCTCTCTCTCTCTCTCTCTCTCTCTCTGTCTTTCTCTAACATAAACATTAAAAAATAATTTAAAGATTCAATTGTAGAGTGTTAACATTTGCCACCTAAAAATATTTTTAGTGTTTTTATTATTTTGAGAAAGAGAGAGCATGAGCAGGAGCGGGGCAGAGAGAGAGGGAACGCAGGATCCGGGCTCTGAGCTGTCAGCACAGAGCCTGACGTGGGGCCCAAACCATGAGATCATGACCTGGGCTGAGGTTGGAGGCTAACCAAACTGAGCCACCCAGGCGCCCCAATATTTGCCACTTTAAAGGTGTTGTCATGAATACATTTGACTGTAAGTAAATTTATTGTTTAAATGAGGGGGGTAGTTTGGGGTGCCTAGGTAGCTCAGTTGGTTAAGCATCCGACTTCAACTCAGGTCATGATCTCATGGTTCGTGAATTTGAGCCCTGCGTCAGGCCCTGTGCTGACAGCTTGAAGCCTGGAACCTACTTCACATTTTGTGTCTCCCTCTCTCTCGCTGCCCCTCCCCCACTCACACTCTGTCTCTCTCTCTCTTTCTCTCTCTCTCTTTCTCTCTCTCTCTCAAAAATAAAAACATAAAAAAATTAAAAATAAATGAGGGGAGTAGTTTAAGTAGATGGAGGTAAGTGGCTACTGTCTGCTCAGTGGGTTAAAAATGTCAGTATTTGAATCTCTTGGCATTCAAGATGACTGCCCCGGGGCGGCTGGGTGGCTCAGTCAGTTAAGCACCGGACTTCCGGCTGAGGTTATGATCTCACAGTTCACATCGGGCTCTGTGCTGACAGCTCAGAGCCTGGAGCCTGCTTTGGATTCTGTGTCTCCCTCTTTCTCTGTCCCTTCCCTATTCACGCTCTGTCTCTCCTTCTCTCAAAAATAAACAAATATTAAAAAAAAAGATGACTGCCGCAAATCTAGGCATTTACATCCCCATTCAAGGCAAACAGAAGGGGGGAGGGGTGTGACCTTGGTGATATGCCAATTTTTATCAGATAAGCAAAATCTTCCCAAGAGGTACCTAAAAAATTCTTTTTTTGTTTTTTAAGTGTATTTATTTGTTATTGGAAGAGAGAGAATCCTAAGCAGTCTCCATGCCAGCAGCACAGAGCCTGACATGGGGCTCCAACCCACAAACTGTGAGATCATGACCTGAGCTGAAACCAAGAGTCAGATGCTTAACCGACTGAGTCACTCTGGGGAACCCCTAAAAAACTCTTGTCTCTCATTTTGTCAGAATTCTGTAATATGGCCACCTTCTGCCATAAAGGATGCTGGAAAAGTGAAGATACTTATCTTTTTTAGTCTCTGCAGAAAAAGGCAAGAGAAAAAGAACTAGACATAGATTTGGGATTAGCTATTTAACAGTATTTGCTAAGAGATATTCATAATTCTGGTAACAGGGCTCTGAAGGAAGTTCAGGGCCAGTCAAGGCAACATTGCCTTTGAATAAGTTCATCACTGGGGCGCCTGGGTGGCGCAGTCGGTTAAGCGTCCGACTTCAGCCAGGTCACGATCTCGCGGTCCGTGAGTTTGAGCCCCGCGTCAGGCTCTGGGCTGATGGCTCGGAGCCTGGAGCCTGTTTCCGATTCTGTGTCTCCCTCTCTCTGCACCTCCCCTGTTCATGCTCTGTCTCTCTCTGTCCCAAAAATAAATAAAAAACGTTGAAAAAAAAATTAAAAAAAAAAAAAAATGAATAAGTTCATCACTTTTCAAAATAGATTTCCTTGAAAAGAATAGCACTTATTTAGAAGTATAAGTTATGAGTTATTAAAGATTTGGAGGTAAATTACTTTATCACTATTGCCCACCCTCACAATGTGACTTCTGAGAAGTTGATTTGTGGAGTGGACTCAGACTTTTCAAAGAGCATACTAGGCAAGTAATAGTAATAATAGTCACTATGCCATTTTTCTGAGTTTCATTTGTTTCCAGATGCCTACCAGACACCATCTAGGTATCCTACAATGCTAACAGTACTTGATGTGTGTAAGTGTTAAGTGTATGGCCCATGGATTGTGGCAAATGTATACACCTATGGAACCATCACTGAAAGATAAACATTGTTTTGCTCAACAGTGTTCCTGAGATTGATCCATAATATGTGATCAGTAGTTTTTTGTTGAGTAGTACTGCATTGTATGAATATTCCACAGTTTATCCTTTCCCCTTTTGATGGAAATTGAAGTTCCAGTTCTTTGGCTATTAGAATAGAGCTGCCATGACCACAAGCATTTTGAACACTGCCCAACATGGAATTTTTCATGTTTTATCTTCCAGTTTCCTATTTTGGTGCTTCTGATTTCCCTTGTCTTGGTGAATACTACCATCTTCCTTTCAGTTATTCTTAATAGAACTAACAATCATTCTTGACCTCCTTCTTCTAATATAATTATTGACCTTTGTTAAGGACTGGGCTTAGTGATAGAGGTACAGTGAATACAAAATTGTCCAGTTGTGGTAGAGGCAATAGTTGACCTAAGTAAAAGAGTCTATACAGGTTGCTTTGGGACTCTAGGAGTCCAAAGGAGACCCCCACTCTGGGCTTCCTGGAGGAGGAGATAAAGGTACCAAAGGGAGGTACCAGACAGAGGAGTAGCCTGTTGAGTTTGATGGAAGAATGGAAAATTATTGTGGGGTTTAGAGCAGGAGAATGACATTACATTTGTGCTTAATAAAATGTGGAGGATGAATTGGAGTGGGACAATATTAGAAGCAATGAGACCTGTTAGAAAATAGTAGAGTATTCCAAGTCAGAAGGGATGAACTAAGGAGTTGTATTGGAACTGGGGAGAGATTTTTGGCCCTCTGAAGAGGCATTTGAGGAACTGTTGAATGAGAAAAAGTGGTAGGAGAAAAAACAATACGTTAAGATAAAATGTTTGGAGTTAAGTAAGCTGTTGCTGTAATCCAGGCATGAGGTGAGGGACTAAGAATGAAAAAAATATTTTTATTTGACAGAGTTTGTTTTTCATTGGACGGAAAGAGTAAAGGAGAGAGAGAACTCCAAAATGACATCTAGATTTTTTAACCTCAGTGATTGAAAGAACTGTGGTCTTTCCAAAAGATTGAGGATGTCAGCCATTTGCAACTACGTGGATGGAACTAGAGAGTATTATGCTAAGTGAAATTAGAGGAAGACAAATATCATATGACTTCATATGAGAAATTTAAGATACAAAACAGGTGAACATAAGGGAAGGGAAGCAAAAATAATATAAAAACAGGGAGGGGGACAAAACATAAGAGACTCTTAAATATAGAGAACAAACTGAGGGTTGCTGGAGGGGCTGTGGGTACGGGGATGGTCTAAATGCGTAAGGGGCATTAGGAATCTACTGTTGAAGTCATTATTGCACTACATGTTGCACTAACTTGGATGTAAATTAAAAAATAAATTAATTAAAAAGAAAAAGATTGAGGATGTCAGAAAATGGAGCTGTTTATAGAGGTGGAGTTTTCTTTTAATACATTGGTTTTAAAGTAATTGGGAGCATATCCAAATGGAAATATTCAGTATATGGTTGGAAATACAATATAGAAGATGGAAGTTAAGACTAAAGAAATATATTTGAATCATTTACTTACAAGTCATCCAGGCCACAGAAATACATTTATTCTTCAAAGTTTTGGAAGGCCTTTCCGATTTCTGCTTTCAAGGAGCTTTGAGTCTGGAAAGATGGTATGTTTAGAGTACAATGGGAACAAACAGAAAGGGGATTCTACATTGTCTACTTAGGAGAAGTTACAGTTTTACAAAAGAAAAAAAAAGAGATTTGTATCGGTTGAATGGAGAGTGTGTAGAGGAACTATTGGAGCCTTTGAGAATATCTGTCACTAAGGGATAGGAAAAAAGAGCCATGAGGAAAGTGAATTTGAAGAATAGGGAATGCAATCTTACGGGAACTAGGCAGAGCTGGTAAGTATCATCGATAGTGTCAAATATTTTGAGGTCGAGCTATGAGGACTCAAAACAACAAAACCTGGGTGAGCCTGGGTGGCTCGGTTGAGTGTCCGACTTCGGTTCAGGTCATGATCTCACGGTTCGTGAGTTCAGACTCCATTTCGGGCTCTGTGCTGACAGCTTGGAGTCTGGAGCCTGCTTCGGATTCTGTGTCTCCCTCTCGCTCTGTTCTTCCCCCATTCATGCTCTGTCCCTCTCTCTCTCCTTCAAAAATAAATTAAAACATTTAAAAAAAATAAAAAATAAATAAAGTTGCTATATTTTTCTAGAAAGGCACGGTTCAGTGTTTTGACTTTGAATTCTACCTGGGAGTAGGCATCTTGGCTTCTTTGGAGCTACAGAGTGAGAATGAACTAAGATGTTGATGATGGCAGGCCAGGGGTGAGGCTCATAGAGGTTGATGTTTCCAAGACAGTGCTCTTGGTAATCTCTTATTTTCCCCTTAAAGGTTTAACTTTTTTATTCAGCAAAAATGTGGATTCAGAAAAGCACCCAGGAAGGTTGAACCTAGAAGATCAGACACTGGAACAACTGGTGAAACATACAAGAGGAGTGCTTTGATTCCTCCTGTAGAAGAAACAGTCTTTTATCCTTCTCCCTATCCTATAAGGACCCTTATAAAGCCCTTGTTTTTCACTGTTGGGGTAAGTGCTCATGTCACTAGGAGTCACCTAACTTGCTGCTGGTGTAGTGTTGAAGTACTGTTTGTCCTATTTGGTCTATCTTAAAGGCAAGTGGAGGGGGATTTAAAGGATCTGGGTATCTGGGGTCATGAATGATTACAGGAGAATGTGAATTTAATAATTACTATTAGAATCTGGTTCATTTATGTAAGCCCTGGAGAAGAAACTTATGGGCCTCTTATTTGGGGTAACTTTTCATGTGATACTCTAAGTTGATACTTTGAATTTTATTTGAAAATTTCTGGCTGTAAACAGGCTCCAGGGTACTGTGGAGTTAATAAAATGTGGGAACAGTTAAATATTCTTTTCACCTAATAGGTTTTACTGTGCCAGATGTTCCTGTTCCTTCTGTTGCTTTGTAAGAAGCAATGAAAATGAAATATTGTCCTTGGAACTATGTGTAGGTCTTTCTCTTTTGAATTTATTTTGTGATATATTAATTTTATGTAGTTTACAGGCTGTGCATTTGGATCAGCTGCCATTTGGCAATATGAATCACTGAAATCCAGGGTCCAGAGTTATTTTGATGGTATAAAAGCTGATTGGTTGGATAGCATAAGACCACAGAAGGAAGGAGACTTCAGAAAGGAGGTAAAGATAAACATGGCTTTCTTCTAGTTGATCATAAATTTTGAAGTCTGGTTATTTGTGAAGTGTTTTTAGTGACTGACGACCTTTAGATCAGCAAATATGTAGTTAGTGAATTTAATATTCTTCTTTAGAGTCATTTCATTGTGGTGAGTATTTACTTATGCTTTGTATGTCTGGCAGTATTGTACTTGACAGTGTTCCAGGAAGTTTGTACCTCTACCCACATGTATCAAAAATCAAGTTGCTAAAAATTAATGTTGTGGTGTCTCTCTCAGCCCTACTAAAGTTGAAGGGCTACTGTTTTGTATCACCTTGCTGGATTATTTTAGAGTCCATATTAGAATCATAGGCAGTTTTTCAAAACATTTATGCTTCAGGTATAGAAATAGTATGTGGATTTCATTTTTAAGTAATCTCTACACACCAGTGTGGGGCTCATACTTACAGCCCTGAGATCAAGAGTCATATGCTCCACTGACCACACCAGCTAGGCACGCCTATTATGTCGATTTTAAAAAGCTTGGTGACATGGTAAATACCCTCTATTTCTAACTGCTCAGGGCATGAGGATGCAAGAAAAGGGTACAAATACAGAGCTTTTAGAACTTTTCATTATTTCACATGTAAGTTGGTGACCCTCTTTCAATTTCTTAACTGTTTTTTTGTTTTACAAATATTGCCTTTCAAATAAAATATATTTATGTCATTTGACAATACTTATTGAGCACTGAGGCCTTAAGTTAATATGTGGATCCAGGTTCATTTGGTTTTCAAGCACCTTTGGTTTTTTTGTGTGTGACACATGCCTCTCTACTTGGGAGAGAAGATTGATGTCCGCTTAATTTTCTCCTAATGATAATTCAGCGTTCTTCAAAGTACAAAGAAGTATTCATTCTTCGTTTCCCCATAGACATGCAAGTAGCATGAGCCATACCTGTTTTAGAGAGGCTTGGTGTCAGAAGGACAGTGGGTGTAATATTTGCAGGTGAAAGCTACAATAGTTAACAGTGATTTATTCAGTACAATATGTTTGAGGAGGTAATCACACTGACCTGTTCCATAATCTTGGATTCCTTAGAATGCTATGGGTTTCCAGCACATGGCTGTATTATAAAGTTTTGATGGCCCAGTTGGTTCTTTAGAATGGTGAAAAGTGACACAAGCAATATACATAATCTTTTCCAAAGATGGATTTGTCTATACTAGGTAAACAAATGATAGATTATAAAATATAAAATCCATGCCCATTAAAGAAAATTAAAACGATACATAAATATAACATGGAGAGCAAAAGCCCTGGGAACCCCTGCCACACCACTATATATTGTAGGGAGTAAGGTCTGAAAGCTCATACACAATTGAATTATAAATACAAAAATGGAATCATTGTATATGCATCAATATACATACTGATCTGTAACTTTTTTTTTTTTTTTAACGTTGGATTTCTTTCTGTATTGGTATACAAAGTATGGTTCAATTTCATAGTTAGAATTTGTTTTTTAGGGGCACCTGGATGGCTCAGTTGATGAAGCATCCAATTCTTGATCTCAGCTCAGGTCAATCACGATCTCCTGGTTGGTGAGATCGAGCCCCATGTTGGGTTCAGTGCTGATAGTGCGGAACCTGTTTGGGACTCTCTCCATCTCTGCCCCTCTCTGTGCGTGGTTTTGTTTTGTTTTGTTTTGTTTTGTTTTGTTTCTCTCTCTCTCTCTCTCAAATACACTTAAAAAAGATATATTTTTTACTTTAAAACTTTAGTCATGGAAAAATTTCAAACAGATTTAATAAAGAAAAATATAATGAACCCCTGTCATCCATCTTCAGTGATTATTGACACAAGGCCAACTTTGTTTCCCTTCTCTCCCCACCACTGATTACTGTAAAGCAAATCCTAGGCTTATTTTGATGTGTGTCTTTTTTTCTAAACCTCAAATTATCATACCTTAAAAGGTAATTTTAGAAAATATTCTTGGTTAGGATTCTACAACTAGATTGGACCTTGGTGAATAATCACTTAAATTTGATACCTATCTACATCTGATAGTGTGCTAGGTGCTTTATGTTATTGATATTTCTCACAGCAGTACTGCCACTGGTCTATTTACTGTCTGCATTTCATATGTCAGATAACAAGTTTAGGAGTAATTTGTCTGATGTCCCAGAGCTAGACAGTCTCTCTGTAGAGAATGTGAGCTAGCTATAAAGCACCTGCTTTTCTGTTTTGCCACATATTTATTATGTCTGTTTATTGGTAAGTTTAAAATATTTTCCTAACGTTTATTCATTTTTGAGAGACCGTGCAAGCAGGGATGGGGAAGAGAGAGAGGGAGACACAGAATCCGAAGCAGGCTCCTGGCTCCAGACTCTGAGCTGTCAGCATAGAGCCTGACATGGGGCTGAACTCAGGAACTATGAGATCGTGACCTGAGCTGAAGTCGACTCTTAACCGACTGAGCCACCCAGGCGTCCCTGTTTATGGGTATTTTTACACATGAGGAATCTTTTTATGCACAAAGCTTTTTCTCTCTGGCTTTTCATTTTCCTAGCCTGAAAGTATTTACCATATGGTGATAGGCAATTTTCCTTCTGTTTTAGATTAACAAGTGGTGGAATAACCTAAGTGATGGCCAGCGGACTGTGACAGGTTTGTGTTAGCTTACACGTTTTAGCCATTCAAGGGAAGAGAAATCAAACCAAAAGGTACAGTATGTCACAGTCAATGGCTTTTGTACTCTGCTCACCAGTGGTTTAGAAGACAGAGTCTCTGTACCTTCAGGCTAATGTAATAGTATAACAAGTAGTGTGGCATAATGGTATACGTGCTGCTGTGGGTCAATTGCTTTCTAATTTTGACGTAGTATGACACTGATCAAATAATCTATCTTTGTTGTAGAATCCTAGCTTGTGTAATAGGTTGTATTTATTACTTCCCTATTAAAGAAATTAAAGGGGATATTGATTAAGCACCTTCTTTATGCAGAATGCTTTATACACATTCTTTCCCTACCTCACAGGGTTGTTTACCGGGTAGTTATCTCCCTTTTTACCAGTAAGGAATGGCTTTCAGAGAAGGAACTTTTCCAAAGGTCACACTGCTAGTAAGTAGTAGAGCTAAGTTGCAAAACCCAGGTCTGTCTCATTCTGAAGCTGATTTTCTCTTTACCATGCTGTTTATAAAATCCTCTTTGAATAAATATAAGCATGCCATGCATGTCACCATGATAATTTAATTTTTGTTCTTTGTAAATCTTTATGACAGACAAAGCTGGCTTTTCAAAGTAACACTTAACACAATATTTTATGGACTTAGTTACTTGAGAAATTTGGGGAAATGGATTTGAAAGTTTAACAATTGTACGGATAGGAAAAAAAATCTTCCTAGAAAAATAGCAAAATACTGCTTTTTCTCAAATACAGTTAGTCTTAATGGTACTCAATTTTTTTACCTACCTAAGTGGAGAAAAGGTGCTTATTTTCTTCCTTTGGACTCTTTCCTCTGTCTGGAAGGTTTACTTTTTCTGTCTCCTTGTTGGAACCTGAGCTGGTTTTTTAAGCTTATGCTTCAGACATTTCTTCTCATAGGAAATGTTACTGGACTGAAGTGGGTCTGCTCCTTGCTGAGCTATAGACCGACTACACAGGTGGAGTTGCCTCACAAGGTTATCCTTATTTGTACAAATAAGGAGACCATGGGGAATAATTTCCAAAGCCATGACTCTCTGACAGGGGTAAGCAGCTCCTTTCATCAGGGCTTGAGATGAATATTGAGAAGGCACTTTGTGATTTGTCTGTACAGGCTTCCCCTCACATGTTTCTTCTCCTGTTACAGCAGTTCGTTAGTATCTAAAAGATGAAAGTGACCATTAGGCAGAAGCTTCTGGGAGTTTCCTGAGTTCAGGGAGTCTTGCTGGTAACAGAAGTGCTTTCATTTTTTTGAACTCATTGCACTTTTTAATCATTTATAACACAGCCTGCCTTAGTAATTGTGCATGCAGCATCCTAAAGGACAACGGTGAGATTTTTTTTTTTTTTCACTTTTTGTAGCAACTAGCACATGTCTTGCACACACAGTAAGGGCACTTGATGAAAATCTGTTAAGTGAATGAATGTTAAATGGACTCTTGAATCAAAGGATTGAGATTTTTCAAAAGTATATTGCCATACTGTAGAATTGATTAGTCAGTGAGGTTTAATAAATATGATACCTTTCAAGATAGCTCTATACTAATACATCTCTTTCCATTGGGATTAACAGGAGAGTTTTGGTTTGTTTGCTTGTTCTCTGAAAGTAACCAAAATTACCAGTATTTCCTTGGGATAGCAAAGTTTTGATTTCCTTTGACATTTTCAGATTTTATGCCATTAAATATTTGAAGAAACTTGGGGTCAGAATTTAAAATATTTCTCATGCCAGGGGTGCCTGCCTGGTTGCTCAGTTGGTTAAGCATCTGACTCTTGGTTCTGGCTCAGGTTGTGATCTAGCGGTTCATTGAGCCCATGTTGGGCTGTGTGCTGACAGTGTGGAACCTGCCTGGAATTCTCTCTCCCCTTTTCTCTGCCCATCCCCTGCTCGCACATGTGCTCTCTCAAAATAAACATTAAAAAAAATAAAATATTTCTCATGCCAGTGCATAGCGTATTCAAAGAAATTGGTATTTGGAGATAACTGAAAATCAGAATTTCCCCTAGCTTTTTTCTTTTCTTTTAGTCTAATAATTTATTTGGCACATAGGATGTAGCAGTAGGAATAGACAGATGTTTTTAATCTAACTAGCAGCTTGTATGTAAAGTATTTTGAACCACATAAACGTGAGCAGTCATGCCAAATCCTTATTGTGAAGTTATCTAAGTGACTTTAAAAGCTGAGGAAATGCTCTTTGATCCATTCAGCGTCACCTCAGACTTCTGTTGTAGGAAATAATTATTTTGGTAGCAGTGAGTCTAGCTATACAACATTTGTTAGTAATGTTTAATAAGTTAACTATATACTAAGAGTCTCATGTTTATGTGCTATTCTCACGATTACAGTTACGTCTTGTTTCTTCAGAAGTATCCATTCATCCAGCTTACCTTGCTTAACTCTCCCAGTTGCTTCCTTTGGGCTGATCCTAAATGAGGTTGGCTTAGCTCCTGATTTTATTTGAGGACTGATTTATGGGGTGACAGATTGACTCTGTACCACTCTCTTTCTTGGATAGCACATGCTTTCTGTTGTTGTTGTTTTGTTTTCCTTTTTGAATTTTGAAAGAACTTGAAAAGTCCTTTCAAAGCTCTTTGAGACCAGTGTGTTTCTTTGCTTTGTAGTATTCACTCCTCGGTAGTGGCAACATGAAAGCTCTGGTAGGTTAAGGATGTCTGATTGTTACATTGAACATTTTACATAAGGACTCCTTGCTGTCTGAATCTAATGAGCTCCTGAATTTGGATGGCAAGATTTTGGATATAGGAAGTCCAGGCACATAGTTGAGGCATAGGAAATGTTTGGTTCCCGAGCTTGAGATAGCAAGGGGTATCTCAGATTTACCCATATCTCTTTGGTTCCTAGGTTTAGATAAGAACAAATCATAAAGGATACCTGTAATTTATTGTTAAGGTAGAGTCCAGTGATGAGGTGAAAAACCTCCCTGCCTTAGAGTTGATGATGTCCAGTTTGGAATCCCTGGTTTTGACTCAATCTCAACCTGTCCCTGGGAATCCCTTTTTCAAGTGTGCTAGAGAACTGGTCTTGCTCCTTGTTTTTCCTCCTTGTTTGGTTATTTTGGGGATTTTTTTTTAAATTTTTGGTATTAATCTTAATTACTACACAGAAATCTCTCCCCAAACTTCACATTTCTTTGAACAGTTTTTATATGTTCACTTGGTATTTGTAGGTGCATCAGATAGCATTCTTCAGGTTAGACTTGTGCCTGATGCTTTTACACTTAAGCTCTTCTCCTGTTCTGTTGCGTTGATCTGCAAGGCTTTTAAACCTGTACTTGAAGTCCCTAGGCAACCTCTAAGGAGAAGATTTCCTCTACCTTTCTAGCTTTCAGACACTTGCCTGGTTTTCCTGTTAACCCAGCAGAATGCTTACTTTACTATTTGGTAAAGCTGAGCGAGAAGAACCTACCAAATTATTGTATCTGATGAAGGAGGAGACAGGAAGGAGGAGGATGGGAAGAGAAGACTGGAGAAAACAATGCCCCGTCCATATCTATTGTCAGCTCCAAAGTTTAGGCACTGCTACCCCAGGGCCTTGACCCTTCTGCCCCAACTTCTAGAGTCTATTTTTTTTTTTTTTTTTTAACATTTGTTTATTTTTGAGAGAGAGAGAGAGAGAGAGAGAGCACGCGTGCACAAGCAGGAGAGGGGCAGAGTATAAAGGGAGACAGAGGATCCTAAGCAGGCTCTGTGCTGATGGTAGAGAGCCTGATGTGGGACTTAAACTCATGAGCCATGAGATCATGACCTGAGCCAAATTCAGACACTTAACCTACTGAGCTACCCAGGTGCCCCTAAAGTCTGTTTTTCCTTTGCTTTCTGCTTCTACCAGGATTACTTTATTTTTTAGTTTCAATTTTCTTTCCCCTTATACCTTTCAAAGATTTTGAGCTATACTTCCTAGATTAAGGTCTGCTTCCCTGTTCCTGAAGTTGTTCATAAGGCAGTGTTTACTTGGTCTTCTAGTTAATCTTAACCTTTTAATTTGTCACTGTTTTTCCTGAAACTCGTGGTTTCTCAGTCTTCAGACAAGTTATTTTTATAGGGTAAAGAAAAAACTAATGGTTGAGTGCCAGTTAGGCTTCAAGTACTAGGATAGGTACTTTACATACATACTGTTATCCTTATTATTAGTCTTCATTGAAAGAGCCCTGTTAGTGGTGTCCTTATTGTTCAGAATGGGTAACTGAGGCTCAGAGAGGTTAAATAACTTGTCTGATATCACACAGTTTTAGCTGGAGATGGGGAACACACTCCTTCTTAGTTTAAATAATAGACTTTTGATTACGTCTTTTCACTTTCAACTATAGCAGATCATCACTAAATTACCTTTCTGGTGAACCACACTGCCTACTCCCATCCCAGGTATTTGGGTGTTTATTGACAGCCCAAATTGCAGCAAATTGTCCCGAAATGGCAGGTTGGCATAGGATGGCTGGGATAAAAGGGAGCCCTTTTTTGGCTACTTAGATTAGTCTTTGCCATTGTAAAATGAATAAATGTGCATGCAAACAGATTGAAATAGTGGTAAAGAATATATCAAGTGAAAAATAAGTCTTTCTCACTGTAGACTTCCAGTGATGCAGTTTCTGTCCCCATAACAACCACTCCTTTTTAGTTAAACTTGTATGTTCTATTAAAGCATCTATTTTTTTTAAACATTTTTTTCTTTTTAACATTCATTTTTGAGAGGTAGAGCACAAGCGGGGGAGAGTCAGAGAGAGACATAGAATCTGAAGCAGGCTCCAGGCTCTGAGCTGTCAGCACAGAGCCCAACGTGGAGCTCAGATCCACAGACCGTGAGATGACCTGAGCCGAAGTCAGACGCTTAACCGACTGAGTCACCCAGGCGCCCCAAGCATCTATTTCTAAATAGGCATTTATACTTCTCTGCACCTTTTTTTTTTATTCCCTTGATATTTTAAAGGACATTGTATCAATACAAGTAGGTCTATTGCTTCTTTATATTTTATTGAGGTATAATGTGCATAGAAAAACATGCACATTTCAGATGTACAACTAATTTTCACAAACTGAGTACATCCGTGTAATTAGCACCCTATCAAGAAATGGAAATTACCAGCACCTTGGGCTCAGAATGTTCTTTTTTAATAACGTTGTAGTAACTCATGGAAATGAATATTATGTAGCAAGTCTTTTATTAATGGATATTTCAATAGGTTATAGTCTTCTATATTCACTGCAGTGAATATCCTTATATAGAGATATTTGTACTCTTTTGCAAGTTAATTTTTAGGATGAGTTACTGGAAATAGATTTGCTGGATCAAAGAGTATTTATGTTTAAAATTTTACGTATTGTCAAAGTTGTCTTGAAGATGTATACCAATGTAAACATCCTCCATTAACATACAGAGTTTAAATAAGTCCTTTATTTCTAAAAGTTGCTCACAGAGGAGGTTACATATTCTCATCTGCAGGGAGGGTGCAGAGAAATAACCCCTTTTGTGGTTAGTTTGTAAAGGTCTTTGTCTCCCTTATTGTGGATTTGCCCTATTCTTTTCATCTACCCCTATCAGTTTCTATTTGTCTCCCGGCAGGAGGATTGAAGATGGGTAGTCTTTCTGGATTTTCTCTTGACTCTAGAAAGCTGTGGGACCAGTCCTTAACTAGTTTTGTCCATACTGCCCAGGAAGAGAAATTGTAGTCACTGTGTGAAGCCAACAGGATGGTCCCTGTGCCTGTAGTCCTGGTTCCTAGGGAACCTGAGGTAGGGGCCACTTGAGTTCAGTTCTTTGGTTGTCATGGTTGTATATACGAGTCAGTGTCTGGACTGGCCAGGTTTAGCTTCCTTCAGATAGAGAAGCTGTGGAGTGGTGAGCTGGCCCACCTTATCAGCAGAGGGGATCCTGTACTTAGCTACTGAACCCCAAGTGGGATAGTGGGTCCTTTTTTAGGAAAAGAGAAAAAAAAGGTTGTACTACCTTCGTTGGGCTAAGGAGGAAAATGGACTGAGATTATTGAACCAAGCAGGATTCCCAAATTAGTATATATTTCTTTTAATCGAGATATTATTCACATATCTTATAATTTGCCACATAAAAGTATGCAGAACCACTTGAGTGGTTCTTATTGTATTCACAGTATTGTGCAACTGTCATCATCCCAGGACATTGTCATCCCAAAAAGAAACTCCATACCTATTAGCAGTCACTCCCCATTCCCCTCCTCCCCTCAGCCCTAGGCAGACACTAATTTATTTTCTTTCTCTATGGATTTGCCTGTTCTGGACATTTCATATTAATGGAATCACATATGTGGCCTTTTGTGTCTGCTTTGTTCACTTAGTGTAATGTTTTCAAGGTTCACCCATGTTGTGGCATGATGTATCAGTCCTTCATTTCTTCTTGTGGCTGAATATTCCATTATGTTGTTTATTTATCTGTTGATGGACGTTTGAGTTATTTCCATTTTTTCGTTATTATAATGCTGTGGATTTTTGTGTATACATTTTCATGTAGACATGTTGTCATTTCTTTTGCTAATATACCTTGAGTCGAATCATAGGGTCATATGGTACTCTAACTTTTAAATTGTGGTAAAAACAAAATATACCATGTTAGCCATTTTTTTTTTTTTAACATTTATTGATAGCATGAGCATGGGAGGGGCAGAGAGGGGGGAGATACAGAATCTGAAACAGGCTCTGAAAAGTCAGATGCTTTATTGACTGAGGCACCCAGGCACCCCCATGTTAGCCATTTTTAAGTGTACAATTCAATAGTGTTAGGTATGTTTACATTGTTATGAAACATTTGTAGAACTCTGTTTTGTCTTGTAAAAATGAAACTCTATGCCAATTACACAACTTTGCACCCCCCCCGCCCAGTCCCTGGTAACCATCATGCCACTCTATTTTTACAAATTTGATTATATACCTTATTTAAGTAGAATCAAACAGTATTTATCTTTTTTGACTGGCTTATTTCACTTAGCATGCCCTCAGAGTTCATCCATGTTGTAGTGTGTGATAAGATTTCCTTCCTTTTTATGGCTATTGGGTGTATATCTTTATTCCATTGTGTGTATATATCACATTTTGTTTATGCATTCACTCATTGATAGACATTTAGGTTTCTTCTACCTCTTGGCTATTGTGAATAGTGCTACTGTGGAGATGGATGTGCAAATACCTCTTTGAGACCCTGCTTTCAGTTCTTTGGGATATATACCCAGAAGTGGAATTGCTGCATTATATGGTAGTTCTATTTTTAATATTTTTGAGGAAGTTCCATACTGTTTTCCATAGTGGTTGCACTACTTTACAATCCCACCAACAGTGCATAAGAGTTCTAATTTCTCCACATCCTCACCAGCACTATTTCCTTTTCTGTTTTTTTGATAGCAGCCGTCCTAATAGGTGGGTGAGGTAACACATTGTGGTTTTGATTTGTATTTCTGTAATCGTTAATGATGTTGCACATCTCTTCGTATGCTTGTTGGCTATTTGAACATTATATTTGGATAAATGTCTATTGCAGTCCTTTGCCTATTTTTATTTATTTATATTTTAATTTTTAAGTCTATTTTGAGAGAGACAGAGTGTGAGCAGGGGAGGGGCAGAGAAAGAGGGAGAATCTCAAGCAGGCTCTGTGCTCAAAGTGTGAGATCATGACCTGAGCCAAAATCAAGAGTTGGTTGCTTAACCCACTGAACATAATTCAGTCCCTGTTATATTTTTGTTTTCATTCATCTCAAAGTATTTTCTGATTTCCCTTACGATTTCTTCTTTGGACCATTGGTTATTTAGGAGTGTGTTAATCTCTGCATCTTTGTGACTTTCCCTATGTCTTGTTGATTTGTAATTTCAGTTCATTGTGATCAGAGAATGTAATTGTATAATTTCAGTGTTTTAAAAATTTTTTGAGGTGGCTCAGTCGGTTAAACATCCAGTTCTTGATTTTGGCTCAGGTCATGATCTCATGGTTTGTGATATCAAGCCCCACTTCAGGCTCTCCGCTGTTGTCAGGCTCAGCACCGACAGATTCTTGGGAATCTCTCTCCCTCTCTCTGCACCACTTCCCCAAATAAATCAATAAAACTTTAAAAGAAAAAAAATTATTGAGACTTGTTTGTGGCTGAACATATGGTCTATCCTGGATAATGTTACATGTGCTCTTGAAAAGAATGTATTGTCTCGTGTTGAGTGTTTTATAGATGTCTGTTAGGCATAGCTGGTTTATAGCTTTGTTCAAGTCTTCTGTTTCCTTGCCAATGATCTCCTCTCTTATTGCAAATAAGGTATTGAAGTCTCCGACTATTATTGTTAAACTGTTTATTTCTCTTGAGTTCAGTTTTTACTTCATATATTTTGGGATTCTATTGTTAGGATCATCTATGTTATTTTCTTGTTAGGCTTGTGGTGTACAAGATCCCAGGAATATATTGAGGTTTTATAAGCTCCTATGGACATCTCATTCCTCAGCTTTTCCTTTTAAGATTTTTGTTTGGTCTCTTGTTTACTCCAAATATTATCCCCCACTGCAGGTAGCCATGGACTTAAAACACTTGCCTGTAATTGTTTTTGACAAGTGCCCCCTGGAAAAAGGAATTGTGTACTTGAGCTCTCAGTCAAGTCATATATAGACAGCCTTGCAAGTGGGGCTTTGCAGGGAAATATTATAACATCAAATAATAGTTCTTTGGGAATGACGCTTTGAAAGAGTTCCAGCTCCATTGTACTATCTCTAGTGCTTGCTAGGCTGTACGAGAAATGTGGATTGTTTTCATAGATTATAGCTTCAACGTATAGCTGGAAAGTGGAGGATGGGACCAGGGCAAGCTAAAGTGCCCCAGAGTTGCTGTTCTTCTTGAGATTCAGCCATTTTCCTTAAATGTTGAGTTGCTGCAAGCTTTTAGCTAGTTTCCAGAACTGTGAAAAAGTTGCTTCTGACAGCTTTTTGCCAATTTTTCATTGTTTTGTGAAGGGGAGAATTTTTCAAGGTCCTTACTTCATTATTTTCATTGATGTAATCCATTGCCTCCTTTTTGGTAAAGGTAGGTGTTGAGCCAGCAGCAGTCTTAAATCAGCGGTGTCGAGCTTGTTCAAGAGTTGACTGAGTAGGGAGGAGGCAAGTGACACTCGCTGTAAATGGAGATACAAAGACCTTAAGCAGTTTTATTTCTCAAAGGGTAAGGAGGGAACCATTATGTGAGCTTCTGCATACTAGGCATGTGTGGTATTTTGTTTAAGCCTCACTACAACTTTTGTAAGGTATATGAGGTATTTATCTTCATTTTACAAATGAAGCTGAGGTGAAGGAGATGAAATGCTTCAGACCACAAAGCTCTACTAAGTGGCATATGTAGGATTCAGACTGGAGAAGGCTGTTCCCTTTCTACCATAGTTTTCATTTATGGGTTTTCACCGTGTGACTGCTGCATTTAATTGTGCTTTCTCATTTCATCACACTCAACTGTTTAAGGTAGATTTTATTAGCCCTATCTTCCAGAAGAGAAAACTGAGGCTGAGAGGTTAGGGGCCTCTTCCCTAAGTTATAAGTAGGACAGTCAGTTCAGCTGGATTCCTTTATCCATGCCTTTAGGCAACGTGCAGTGCTGCCTCAGGCCTAGGATTACCTCACATCCTGTCCTATTCACTGGCTTCTGGGGACCAACCTGCTGTTTCCTAGATAAAGAGCCCTTTGATCTGAAATCCTAGAGTGACCAAGATCAAAAGAAATCCTATTGGCTACCTATGTCTGTGTATAATAGAGCCCTAGATTAGGAATTGTGGCTTGGCCACTGAATTTGGCTCTCTAAAAATTTATATCTCTTACTTAGAGCCTCAGTTTTTTCATCTATAATTGGCCTTCAAAATGGGATGTGCATCAAGGAAAATAACTGCATTTTGCTTTTCTCATTTAAAATTTGTTAGTGTATTTTAGAATGAATTACAGTAATTTGTGTACATAATTTGGGTATGTATGTTCAGTTGTTTACTGATGGGATTCTTAACTGTAGACCACAGGTCTATGAAGTGAGAGTTTTTTGTTTTTTGGGTTTTTTTTAAAGTTTATTTATTTTTGACAGAGACAGAGTGTGCATATGAACTGGGGAGGTGCAGAGAGAGAGAGGGAGACACAGAATCTGAAGCAGGCTCCAGGCTCCAAGCTGTCAGCGTAGAGCCTGACATGGGGCTCGAACTTGCAAACTGTGAGATCATGACCTGGGCCGAAGTCGGACACTTAACCGACTGAGCCACCCAGGTGCCCCTATGAAGTGAGAGTTTTAAGTACAGCGTGTACTGGTGCTGATATTCTGTCTTAATTTACCAAAAAGGCCTCTTTGGGGTGAGAATTTGGCAATATTAACTCTTCGGCTACTGTTCACCTTGATATGTTTCGTTATCTCTCCCCTTCTCAAGGCTTTTCCCTAGTTGTAATCTCTTCAGTCAGAGACTAGACTCTGCGGTACTATGCTGCTTGCAGTTTCCAGAACTGTCTGCTGTATGTCACTGGTTTCAGAAAGTAGCCTGTGGAACATGCAGAGTAGTTGTTGCCATTTTTCAGCCTAGCAGGCAGGATCAAGGACCCCATTTTGCTTTCTTTGCAGTGTACCACAATTGGAGCAAATTGTATAGCCCCAATTATTTTCATGATCATGGCAGCCTGGGGCCAAACTCTTCTCAGGTCCTCCTTACCCTGAGATACCAGTCACTATGTACAGCAACCTAGACCTTAGAGGAATCTTTGGGTAATAAAGATGTTAAATAAATCACTGCTCACTTTCATAGAATAAACCTGGTCTGTTCCTCTGTCTTCGGAGACTCCGCCCTTCCTCTCCCCACCTCCCTTGTTCCAGGGTTCCAGGCTCCTCATTGGGAGGTATACATAGTACTCGTACTTGCCTTCCTTATGACCCCTTTTTCCCATCCTTTCATGAATACTGTTCCTCTCACCATCTTTGGAGGAGTTCTAGTTGGTTGTTTACTGAAAATGTATAACAGCTGTCAGTCCCCACTAGTAAGACATATGATAAAATTAATGGAACCAATTCAGTTAAATACAACAAAATACCATTTCATGTGCCATGGAGAAAAAAATGTTTCTAGCTCATCTGTGACGTACCACCAGTTGTAAGATGCATCCTGATTACAGATATTAAAAAGGAGATGTCTTAGAATCTGAAAAATAATAGCTTCCTTTCCTACCTCTCAGAAGAGAGAGAAAAACTGGAGAGACTAGTAATGCCAAGGGATAGCTGAGAGCTAAAGATGTAACAGCTGGTGAGGATTATACAATGAATATCTTCTAAAATAAATCCTCTTACCAGAATGTTGCTGGAATCCGTGCTTATTGTCCTTGAAGGAGTTGAAAGGGCTAGTTGCCTGCTAGCAATTCCTTTAATTAATTCAAGTAGATGAGTGCCTACTATATGGTCACGGAGTTGTGGTACATTGCAATTAGTGTGGTTTTTAAAGTTCATAGTTTTTAAGAATAACTTAGAATTAACTATTCAGTCACATTTTAGTGAAGAAACTATCATTAAATAATAAACCTCCGTTTAGTGGTAGTTCTAGCAGCATCTGTTCTTGGAGAAAAATCAAACAGTCCTCCAGCTCCTACATGTAAACAGTTTTAAAAGCAGTTGCAAAATTCCAGATTATTCCTGAATTCTTATCTAACATGTATTTTCTCAGACAAGTGGATTTTTATTTACCCAGTTGATACGTAGGCGTTTCCATAAGTTTAAGAGGTATTTTATTCCCTATGGAAAAAGAAGCATGCTATGTAATAGAGCTTTTCTAGTCTTAGCCAGAGAACCCAATTCTGTACATTAGTTGTCTTTGGCTTGGCCATTTTCAAACAATAATTATAGATCTGATGATTGTTGGGTACAGTGTGAACCATTCTGAAGAAATAAAATAAGGGGGCACCTGGATGTCTCAGTCAGTTAAGCATCCAACTTTGGCTCAGGCCATGTTCTCACAGTTCGTGAGTTCAAGCCCCGCATCGGTCTCTGTGCTGACAGTTCAGAGCTTGGAGCCTGCCTCGGATTCTGTGTCTCCCTCTTTCTCTGCCTCTTCCCCATTCATTTTCTCTATCTTTCCAAAAATAAACATTAAAAAAAAAAAAAGTAAAATAAGGATCTGAGCGAAGGAAGTCAGCTTCTAGAGCATTTGCAATTTTCTAGGAATTTTCTGACTATACAAAGGCATAGTTTGATACTTAAAAACATTGATTTCACTTACTTTCCCTTAGCTCATCCTCTCCCCGCCCCAAGTATATAATACTCTTACATAATTGTGGTAGAAAATCTTATTCAGGTGGACTTTTGATCAGACTTTCTTTATTCCAATTTTTAACCTCCCTAAATTATAAATCTTTATTTTGTAGGTATCATAGCTGCGAATGTTTTTGTATTCTGTTTATGGAGAGTACCTTCTCTACAGCGGACAATGATCAGATATTTCACATCCAATCCAGCCTCAAGTAAGTCTACTTATGACTTTATTTTGAGATAGAGGTAATATGAAAGAAATAAGCTTTGTGTTAACTGAAATGCTATGCAGAGGATGAGTTGCTTGTCAACAGTTGTAAGTAATATCCAGAAAATAGACTATAAGCTCCCTGAGGAAAAGGACCCCATCTCTCTTAGTGTTATATCCCAAGTACCTAAAATGTGCCTTGCACATATCAGATAAGTATTATTTTTTTAATGTTTGTTATTTTGAGAGAGAGCACCAGTGGGGGAAGGGGCAGAGAGAGGGAGAAAGAGAGAGAATCCCAAGCAGTGGGATCTGACAGTGCAGAGCCTAATGTGGGGCTCAATCTCACCAACTGTGAGATCGTGACCTAAGCTGAAATCAAGAGTTGGATGCCTAACTGACTGAGCCACCCAGGCGCCCCAGTAGATATGTATTTTTTAATGACGTAAGATCCGTGATCACTACAAGTTCACTCTTTGAGGAGATTATTATATACAACTTTATATCTGTACTTGAAATAACTTACTAATTCTTTTTTCTAACTTTTGCCACGAGGACAAGTTGCTTTCATTGAACTGAGAATTTTTATTGGTTGCTTACTAAGTAGAAGAGAGAGATTTAAGATAACTTTTTACCACTTTGAAAAATGCTATCTTTAAAAATTTTTTTTAATGTTTGTTTATATTTGAGAGAGATGGGGAGTATGAGCAGGAGAGGGACAGAGAGAGTTGGAGACAGAATCTGAAGCAGGCTCCAGGCTCTGAGCTATCAGCACAGAGCCCGATGTGGGGCTTGAACTCACAAGCTGTGAAATCATGACCTGAGCTGCAGTCGGACACTTAACCAACTGAGCCACCCAGGCGCCCAAAAAAATGCTACCTTAAACCATCTTATTTAAGCTTTTGAACTGGCTCTGTTTTTGTTTCCTATGTTCGAGTTGTCATAATAATAATGAAAAAAATCAAAAGTAGATAATTTTTAGGTCATGGCTGTGTGTCCTATGATTACCAGACTGTTTTTCTTTCTCTTGTAGAGGTCCTTTGTTCTCCAATGTTGCTGTCAACGTTCAGTCATTTCTCCTTGTTTCACATGGCAGCAAATATGTATGTTTTGTGGAGCTTCTCCTCCAGCATAGTGAACATTCTGGGTCAAGAACAGTTCATGGCAGTGTACTTATCTGCAGGTAATAAGCTTTAATCTCAGGATCTTTTGGAGTACGAGCACGCTAACCTATCTGGAGAAGGAACAAAGGGAACGATCATAGCTGAATTCTACATATGAGGATTGTATGTAGGGAATTATACATACTGTCTGTAGAGAAGGACATCGCAGGCTGGTGGGGTTGTTGGCTTTCCTGCTTCTTGTTTCGCGATTTCTTCTTAGATTATTTAGGTATGTTTAGTTTTAAATTAGGATAGGATGGGTTAAGACTCAGTGGAGAATTTAAGCATGTCATTTTTATCTCATTAGGCCTTGGCTACTTTAGCTCAGGCCCACCGTTTTATAGATAAATTCTTCCCAGACTTCCTGGCTGTCTCAATCATCTGGATCTTTGTTAAATAACCTTAGGCTCATTTCCCACAGTGTGTTCAGTTTCCAGAAAGCTTTATTTTAGACCAGAGCTTTGTAATAAGATCGTCAAGAATGAGTTTTTTCTCTTTTCTGAAAGCATATATCTTAGTCTGGAGCCACTCCAGTTGTGGTCCTGGGGATATCATCGTTTCCTTATTTCAACTAGAAGTGGTAGTAAAGGATTCCAGGTTCCTAGATGCTACTAAACTGGCAATTGGTCTGTTAAATTTTACCTCTCTATTTGCAAAATGTATTGAATTAAAAACCACATGGCATGAAAATTTGTTTCTGAAGTCCCTTCGTTTACTTTTTTTTATTAAAAGTGTTTCTTAAGTTTATTTTTTTTAGTAATCTCTACACCCAACATGGGGCTCGAACTTACAACCCTGAGGTCAAGAGTTGCATGCTCTTCACACTAAGCCAGCGAGGTGTCCCTGAAATCCCTTTATTTAAAAAACAGTATATCATACTGTAGTCATATTGTAGTATGGAAAAAAAAGCACTTGAGAGCTTGAAGACAGAAGACCTAGTTTTACTGGATCTTATTTCTGCTACTTGCTGTGTGATACTGCAGAAAAGACCATAGTAACACCTCTTTGAGGATAATGATACTCTCTCATGACAAGTGGTTGTAGAAAGGATTAAATAGACACATCTACCACAAGGCATCAAAAATGGGTGCTTAGTCATTGTTAAATACCCATGTAGCTGGTTCTTCAAAACTAGAAACTGAGCAACATCTTTGGCCTGTGCCAGAAGTGTATAGTTTTTTCCCCAAGCACTAGTTGTATTGTTGTAGGTTACACATGGGTCTGTTTCAGATGATTAATTCCTGCTCTACAGGAAGTTTTTTAAAATGAGCCACATTCAGCTTAGATGACATTGGAGCCAAAGGGACTTGTAAAAGAGCATCTAATCTAAATTGCAGCAGAGTCACTTGGCAAGCTGGGTAAAATATAGATTCCCTGGTCCCGTTCCCAAGAATCCGATTTAGTGTTTGGAGTGCAGCCCAGAGGATTCCCTGACAGTTGGTGAGTTTGAAACTAATCTCTTTTATGTTATAGATAAGGAAAGTGAGAACTGAGAGGTAAAGTGAAGGACCCTGTGTCACTCAGTAAGTTGTGTAGTTGGTCACACTTACAAAATATCTGAAGTGATAGGATAAATATTCATACCTGCACCTTGTACTGATCCAGGTAGAAATCCAACATTGTTAGTCTCTGTGGGGTGGAAACCATTTTTATACTACACTAAAATTATTGAAATGTGACTTATTTCTCAGGCGTTATTTCCAATTTTGTCAGTTATGTGTGTAAAGTCGCGACAGGAAGATATGGACCATCACTTGGTGCAGTAAGTATTTGTAATGTAAATTTTCTTAATTTAGTCTTTAACTTCATTTTGAAATAATTTTAGACTTATGGAAAAGTCCAAAATTATTACAAAGAGTTCTTATATACCCTTTACGCTACTGTTAAGTACAGAACCACAGTAGAATGATCAAAGACAGGAAGTTAACATTGAAACAATACTAACTAATCTGTGTCTAATTTAGAATTTATAGAGTCTTGGGGCACCTGGGTGGCTCAGTCGGTTGAGTGTCCGACTCTTGATTTTGGCTCAGGTCATGATCTCATGGTTTGTGGGTTCGAGCCCTGTGTTGGGCTCCATGCGGGCAGTGTGGAGCCTGCCTCAGATTCTCTGTTCCCCTCTCTCTCTGCCCTTCCCCCACTTGCGCTGTCTCTGTCTCAAAATAATAAAGTATTTACAATACTTTATTATAATAATAAAAAATTTAAAAAATAGAATTTATGGAGCCTTGTAAACTTCAGGCTATAGCTTTTAACCATTGGTCATTTACATATACTGTACTTACTAGAACAGACTACAAATCAAGAGCATAGTCAGAACAGTGGGTATCCATTCCTCAAAACCAGACAGCCTAATCAAGCATTGGAAAATTCTCAATAATTACAGATTTGAATCTGGTACTATATCCTCTGTTTAGTCACTATTTGAGTGTCTTTTGTGCAGATTAGACTAGTAGGCACTGTAGTAGAAACTGGGGATATACCAGTGAGCAAGATGATCACAATTCTCTTCCTGAGCTATGTTCTGGATGTTTAAACAGAAAAAGTGTTGTGTTTTTTGTTTTTGTTTTTTGTTTTTTTAGTTTAATGGAAATTTCTAGGCACATGGAAATCTTTGTATAACATCTCTCTAAAGACTACACATTCATTTTGTACATGTTTAAACACTAATGCACTTAAATATATTCAGATAGAGAGTTTCATATTTAAAGAAACTAAGAAGGTTCAGTTTTGGAAGAGAATTCTTATGTAATCATCCCATAATGTGTGTGTTCCTCATATTTGTGCATACTTAATTGTCCTTTTTTTATACTTAAATTTCCTAATGAGACCTGTATCTTGTCCTGTCACCTACGTGATTTCTTAAGCCCCCGTTTTTTCCTTCATAGAATATTTTATATACAAGATTTGGTGCTGGTGTAATTTACATATTTCAAATCTTTTACCTCATTCACCGCCTAAGCACCTGTTATGTGAAGGCAACGAAGACCACGCTAAAAGGGCTGAGTGTTCTCTAGAGGACTTCAGGGGTTCTGAGAGTAGGGATACTTTTTTCATTAAATGAGAAGATCTTGGAGGGCATTTTGATGTGCTACAGGTGTTATTCTCATTTTGCAGATAAGAAACTAAAGTCCAAGATGAGAAGAGTGTGACAGATGGTATTTGGAATTAGGCTGGGTTTGAATCCAGCTCTGCCACTTATCCGTGATTTCTAAGACATATTACCAACCCTCTCTGTTTTTCTGTATAAAATGGGGACAATACATCTCTTTCTGATCTGCAGTGCAAGTGTGTTTAGATGGCCTAGCATAATAAGGAGCATGTACTAAAAAACGTGGTAGTGGTAGTTCCTGTTCAGTCATCAATTTTGTAGAGCCATGTCAGAATAAAATTATTATCCCCAAATATTTTCATTCATTCTTAGTTAAAATTAAAGAAAACTAAGTCACCAAGTATAATAATATTTTTAATGAGAAATCTAGAAACAAATACTGTTGACAAAGTTATGTTAGAAAATACGAAGTACTGGTCTTACTGGCTTCCTTGTAATCCTGTGTTAAAGGATGAAGGGCTAAAGAATATTTGTCAGTTGACATATTGGCATTAGGGAGCAAGAATACTGGATTTTGGTAAGGGTTTTATTTAGTTAGAGCTCTGGATGTTCTGAATCTCATTTAAAAATTGTTTCTTAGTTATTGGTAGGAAGCTTTAACCTGCTTTTAAAAAATTTATTTTCTGTGAAATGTAACCCTTAATTTTGAGATGGCAAAGATCAATGAAATGTTTGCGGTAGGAAACAGCATTTGTTAAAATGTTAGAGATGTGTTTTTTGCTTGACGTATATCACAGGCCAAATTGAAGCTTGCTTAACATACGATAACTTGCTTACTGTAACTTCATTGATTTAAGTATCACTGATTTAACCTGTTCTTAAACTGAGTTCTCTAAGTCAGGAAAGTATCTTTAGTCTCTTCTTACAGCATTGCAAGTAAAATAAAATGGTCACTAGAATGGATTCATTTGGAATTCCTTTTTTATTTATCTATCGTGTTTGGAGTATATCTCTTGTATAACTTTCTTAGTGGCTTTTCCAGTATCTGTACTTCAGTTATCACAGTCTGCTGGTGGGAGTGTCATTTTACCAGTTTGACGTGAACCTTACCTCCCTTTTCATCCCTGTGTCCTCCCCAAATTATAATATATAATTGTCTTAAATATTTCCACTGCGTGCATTTAGAATATTGGCTACTGTTATTATCATTTGTGCTTCAACCATTAAACATCATTTAGAAAATTCCAAGGGAGGAAAAGTCTGTTGTCTGTATGCATAATTTTTCTTCTTCTCCATTGTTCTTCTTTCTTGATGTTTCAAGATTCTTCCTTCTATCATTTCCTTTTTATTTAGAGAATTTTCTTTAGCCATTCTTTTAGGTAGGTATGACAAATTCTCTTTAAGTTTTTCTTGGAGAATGTCTTGATTTTCCCCTTCATTTCTGAAGGATATTTTCACTGGATAAAAAAGATTCCAGGCTGACTTTTCTTTTGGCACTTGAAAAATGTTGTGCCACTTCTTTTTGGCCTCCATAGTCTTTGAAGAGAAATCCTTTGTTGTTCAAATAGCTGGACTTCAGATCATGATCTCACTGCCCCCATCAGACTCTGTGCTGACAGCTCAGAGCATGGAGCCTGCTTGGGATTCTGTCTCTCCTGCTCATTCTACCCCCCACCTCCCTTCTCTCTCTCACAAGAATAAACAAACATTAAAAAATATATATAGCTTTTCCCCTGTACGTAAGGTGGTGTTGATCTCTCTGAAGATTTTTTACTTTGTCTTTAGTTTTCAGAAGTTTGACTCTGTTGTCATGGATCTCTTTATGTTGATCTTGTTTGGGGTTTGCTCAGCTTCTTGAAACTAGAGGTTTATGTCTTTGGGGAAATTTTCACCTGTTATTTCTTTGAATGCTTTTTCAGCCTCACCTTTCTTTTCTTTGGAACTATGATGACATGATGTTAATATAATCTCTAGGGTCTCTGAAATTCAGTTAATTTTTTAAAGTCTGTCTTTCTGTAGTCCAGATTGGGTAATTGCTACTCTGTTTCAAGTTCACTGATTATTTTCTTTGTCCTTTCCATTCTGTTTGGGTCCTATTATTGTTTTTATTTAGGTTATTGTATTTTTCAGTTCTAAATTTTACATTGTTCTTGGTATCTTCTGTTTCTTTTGGCCTTTCTGTTTCTGTGCTATTTTTTCACTCGTTTCAAGCATGCTTGTAACTACTTATTAAAGCATTTTTATGATTGCTGCTTTAAAATACGTGTCAGACAGTTTTAATATCGCTGTGTCATCTTGTTGGTTTCTGTTGTCTTATTCAGGTTGAGGTTTTTCTGGTTCTTGGTATGTTGAGTGATTTTTAAATGAGACCTGGACATTTTGGATATTATGAGACTTTGAATCTTATTTAAATCTGTTCATGAGGCTGCCCCTGCCACTGCTTTGACTAGGGGAAGGTTGACCATTACTGTCTGGTGAGGTGAAAGTCCAGGTTCTTTACTCAGCCTCTTTTGATACCTAGGGTACAAGGACTCTGGTTACTAGGAGGCAGGACTTGGAGTTCTGGAAGTTCAGTCTCCTATGTAGACCTTTCCTGGCTAGGAGGAACAGGGTGCCTTGTTACTGCTGCCCACATGACCTCCACTGACACTACCCCGTCAGCGGTATCATGATGCCTCGTTGCCATCTGCAAGGGTAGAAGTCTAGGCTCTCCACTCAGCCTTTGTTGATGGGGATTGGGCTGCAAGCTTTTCTGTTGTTTGGCTGGAGTAGAGTGGCTATTATCTAAAAGCTGACTGTCTTGCTAGGCTACCCTTTCTTGGTCCTTTGGCTAGAGAGAGCATTTTGGGGGATGGGGATAGACCTATTATGTCTGAGTTCATTGGGATTTCCAGGTCATGAGCTTCTCCAGAGCCAAGTCTGAGCTGTATGAGGCCAAAAGAAAACCCAGGGGACTCACCACTGTGTCATTCCTTGGATCCCAGGGTTCCTTAGCCACTCTCCTTTTCTTTCTCAGCCTTTCAGAGTTGTCTTATGTTTGTTTTACATGTAGTGCCAAGGTTTTTGGCTGTACTTATAGAAGCACAAAACCCCTTAGAGTAAATTCATTTAAAATTTATGGTGCAAAAAAAAATCATACATGTAAACAATATGATATGAAGATTATATAGATATAGGAAATTATTTATGAAAATTATTTACTTATGAAATAAGTAAAAAAATTGTATGCATGTTGATTGCAAGTACATAACCAGTGTACATAAATTGTTGGTGGAGAATAAAAGATCTTCATCTCTAACCAAGGAGGCAGGTGCCTAGAGTCTGTGTGAGTTGGGGTTAATAACTCCCTGAGATTGTACCTAAAACATATATGAATGTGAAATTTTTCTGAGGAGAAAGGGTCCCTGTTCACTGTATTTTTAAATGCCCCTGACTAGAAAAGGTTAAAAAAAAAAAAATAGGGGCACTTGAGTAGCTCAGTTGGTTGAGCATCTGACTCTTGATTTCGGCGGGGGTTATGATCCCAGGGTCATGGGGTTGAGTCCTGTGTCAGGCTCCATGCTGAGAGTGGATATTCTCTCTCTCTCAAAATAAAAACTAGAAAGAAAGAGAGGGGCACCTGGGTGGCTTCATCAGTTAAGTGTTCACCTTTGGCTGAGGTCATGATCTTGGATTTGTGAGTTCGAGCCCTGCGTTGGGCTCTGTGCTGCCAGTGTGGAGCCTGTCGGGGATTCTCTCTCTCCCTCTTTCTGCCTCTCCCACACTCTCTCTGTCAAAATAAATAAACTTGAAGGAAGGAAAGGAAAAGAAAGAGAATGAATGAATGAATGAATGAATGAATCTGTGCATGGAGGTAGGCCCAAACATTTGTCAAAAAAGGAAGTTGGGATTTATTCAGATACATAAATGTTTACATTTGTGTAGGTAAAGGTCACTTTGAGAAAATTCTAGGACAGTGGAACTGCCTTCTATCTTTAAAATAATGTATAAGGGGCGCCTGGGTGGCTTGGTCGGTTAAGCGTCCGACTTCGGCTCAGGTCACGATCTCGCGGTCTGTGAGTTTGAGCCCCGTGTCGGACTCTGGGCTGATGGCTCAGAGCCTGGAGCCTGCTTCTGATTCTGTGTCTCCCACTCTCTCTGACCCTCCCCCGTTCATGCTCTGTCTCTCTGTCTCAAAAATAAATAAACTTAAAAAAAAAAAAATTAAAAAATATAAAATAATGTATAAGAACAATAAGATATAGAGAAACTGGTTTTACATAGAAATGCACAGTAATGAGAATTTTCTTTCATACTAAAATATCTGTAATGAGCATTTTAGATGGAGAGCATAATCATCGATGGAGAAATAATGTAGAGGCACCTAACAGAATTTTAATGTTCTTCTTTCACATCAAGCAGTCAAACTCTGTTGGCTTCATTTGAGGGAAAGTGTAATTTTATTGGGTTTTTTCCCTCTCAGAAAATAAGGTTTCAGCTTGATTTGTCTGGAGTTTCATTGAATTGACATTTAAAAAAAAATTTTTTTTTTAAAGTTTATTTATTTTTGAGACAGAGACAGAGCATGAATGGGGGAGGGTCAGAGAAAGGGAGACACAGAATCTGAAGCAGGCTCCAGGCTCTGAGCTGTCAGCACAGAGCCCGATGTGGGCTCGAACTCACAAACCGCGAGATCATGACCTGAGCCGAAGTTGACCGCTTAACCGACTGAGCCATCCAGGCGCCCCTCATTGAATTGACATTTTTAGTTTGTTTAAAAATAAACCTGGGATACTAGAGTTGCTTGTATGCAATAAAACCTGGAAGGTGATGAGCTACTGTTCACTCCAACTTTACAATTCTTAGTGACATTGACATCTACTGTGCTTAATGTTAATATAGCACGTGCTGATAGTTTTGGGGGGTGGATATTGATGTTCTAGGCAGAACAGATCTTTCAGAATAAATATAAATATGGCCAGTATAAAATGTTGTACCATGACCCAGCAAGTTTGTGAGGAAATAAACCTGCAATCTTCTGATGTGGTTCTGATATCCTGAAAATTTGCTGTGAACCCGTTTAGGACCTGGAGTAGGGAACCAGGGAAAGGTGAACAAGTTATGGAGGCTGTGTATGTGCATATGTGTGTTTCCATACAACCAGTAATCTCCCTGTTAAGGGAAGTCAGGATTTTGGAAGAACCTTGTGTGTTACAGTTAGACTTGTACAGAAGCCAATTTGGTCCAATATGCAGTAGCAGAGAGTTGATCTTAAATATAGAAAATAGAATGCTGGGGGTGTCTGGCTGGCTCAGTTGGTGAAGCATGTGACTCTTGATCTCAGGGTTGTGAGTTTGAGCCCCACATTGGGTGTAGAGATTACTTAAAAATTAAAAAAAAAAAGATAGAATTCTGACTCCTAACCCCCACTGCATAATGGCAGGTACCACCACCACCTGCCTTTACTGTGCAGTTGAGGTTATTGTTTCCTTGTTGGTCTTAGCACTTTTTCAGCCCAAGGACTAGGGGTTTTTTTTTCATATTTAAATATTTTTATTTAGTTATTTAAATCCAGGTTAGTTAACATATAGAGCACTAGGGTGTTTTGTTTTTTTTTTTTTTTTTTTTTTTTTTTTTTTTTTTTTTTTTTTTTTTTTTTTTTTGTCTACTTACCTTCACTGAGATCTTTGGTTTTCCTTCCAAGGGATACTCATACTGTCTTTCCATCCTGCAGTTATCCCAGCCCATTCCTGGGAATGCAGCCTGAGCAGGTTTCCCTGTTTGGGTCAGTTGGCAACTGTGTATTAGGGATTTGGGATATCTGGGATCCCTGGGACTCCTAACACTTTATTAGTAATTACTAAAATGTCACATAATCCTGTGTTTTGAGTCAACCCTTTGTACAAATGGTGGTTAAGAGTGGTAGATGCTAGGGGCGCCTAGCTAGGTAGATGCTAGGTGGCTTGGTCAGTTGAGGTCTGACTGTTGGTCTCTGCTCAGGTCATGGTCTTGCAGTGATCAAGCCTCTTGTCGGGCTGTGCACTGACAGTGTGGAGCCTGCTTGGGATTCTCTCTCTCCCCCACTCTGCCTTCCCCCACCAAATAAATATTAAAAAATTTAAAAAAGAGATGCTATTTTTTCAGAAATAGCATTTTTAATACAAAAATGTAGGAACCTTTCCTTTTATTTATAGGGGTAATCAGTTACAGGATACCTTTTATAAAAATCATTCTTCTCTTAGATGTCTTTTTTAACATCCTCCTTAGAAATTATTTATTTATGTATTTATTTAAAGTTTATTTATTTTGAGAGCAAACATGAGGCAGAGAGAGAGGGAGAGAGAGAGGATCCCAAGCAGGCTATGTGCTGTCAGCACAGAGCCCAATACGGGACTTGAACTCCTGAACAGTGAGATCATGACTTGAAATCAAGAGTTGGATGCCTAACCGACTGAGATACCCAGGAGCCCCAGAAATAATTCAAATCTTACAGAAAATTTTCAGTACAAAGGACTTCTAAGTCTTTTAAAAAATAAAATCACTAGGGTTTACTGAGGTATAACCGACGTGGAAAAAACTGCACATATTTAAAGTTTACCATTTCAGGACGCCTGGGTGATGCAGTGGGTTGAGCGTCTGCCTTCAGGTTATGATCTTGCCGTTTGTGAGTTTGAGTCCCACATTGGGCTCTCTGCTGTCAGCACAGAGCCCTCTTCAGATCCTCTGTCCTTCCCCCTCGCTGCTCGCTCTCTCTCGCTCGCTCTCTCTCTCTCTCTGAAAAAAATAAACATTTAAAAGATAAAGTTTATAATTTGGAAAGCTTGGACGTGTGGATCAAGATACTGAATACAGTCATCATCCCTGAAAGTTTCCTGGTGCTCCTCTGTAGTCCCTTCTTCCTGCTTCTAACCCCCTTCCTGGGCAACAGCTTCTCTACTTTGTTATGATAATTTCATTTGTACTTATTTTCTAGAGTTTAGTATTAATGGAATCATCCAGCATATACTCCTTTTTGTTACTGTTCTGGCTTCCATTACTCTATTTGAAATTCATCCATGAAGTTGTGTATATCAGTCTGTTCTTTTGTATGAGCGAATAATGTTCCATTATTTGGATATGCCAGAATATGTATATCCATTCACCTGGTGGACATTTGGGTTTCTAGTTTTAGCTGTTACAAAAAAAAGCTGTTGTGAACGTTTGTGTATAACTGTTTGTGTGCTTTCATATGTCTTGGAATGTCCAGATCATAATGGTAAATAAGTATTTAACTTTTAAGGAATTTCCCAGCAATTTTCCAGAGTGATTATAGAATTTACTTTCCTATCAGCAGCATGCGAGATTTTCAGTTTCTCCACATCCTCACCAACACTTGGAATGGTTGGTCTTTTTAGTTTGTAAGCAGTATGTACTGATACCTGTGTAGTTTTAATTTTTATTTCCTGACTCATCTTTTCATGTGCTTACTTGCTATTCATATATCTTCTCTGAAGTGTTCAAATATTTTGCCCAGTTAAAAAAAGATTTTAATTATTTTCCTTTACATAGTCTGGATACAATCCTTTATCAGATTTTTGAGATGCAAATATTTTCTTTTAGCCTATATCTTGCCTTTTCTCAACAGTGTCATTTGAAGACTGTAAGTTTTTAATTTATATGAAGTTTGATTTATTAATTTTTTTCTTACAGATCATCCTTTTTGGTCTCATAACTGAAATCTTTGCCTAACTTAAGGTCACAAAGAGTTTCCTCTTATGGCTTCTTTAGAAGTTTTTATTGTAGCTTTCACACTAGGTCTTTGTGTCACTCTGAAAGTGCAGCAAAATGCTCTTGAACCACATTCACCAGTTTTTAACATTGTGTCACATTTCACTTACTGTTTTCTTTATTCACACTTTTTTTTTCCTGAACTGTTTGCAAGTAGGTTGCATATATGATGCCCTTTTACCCCTAAAATGCTTAAGTGTATATTTCTGAGAATACGAATATTTTACTCTTTCCAGTTATCAAATTCAAGAAATTTAATATTGATATAATACTTTAACTTATTAACATATTCCAGTTTTGTCAATTGTCCCAGTAATGTCCTTTGTAGTTATTTCTCCCCCTCTAAGATCATGTATTACATTTAGAGGTTATGTTCCTCTGGTCTCCTAAAAGCTGGAACATTTCCTTCCTTAGCCATTTTTGTTAATTGAGGTATAATTGCCATAACATTGTATTAGTTTCAGGTGTACAACGTAATGATTCGCTATTTGTATATATTGCAAAATGATCACCAGAGGTAATCTAGTTAACGTAGTTAACAGTAAGACTGTTGCTGTGTATAGTTAATAAATTTTTTTTCCTTGTGATAAGAACTTTTAGGATTTATTCTCTTAGCTTTCACATATGCAACACAGTATGAACTGTGGTCACCATGCTGTACATTACATCTCTGGCTTACCTATTTTAAAATGGGAAGTTTGTACCTTTTGACCCTTTTAACCCATTTTGGTCTCTCCACCCCCAACTCTGGCAACCACCAGTCTGTTCTTTCCACACACGGGCTGGCTTTTTTTTTTTTTTTTCTTTTTTTAAGATTCTGTACATAAGTGAGATCATACAGTATTTGTCTTTCCCTGACTCATTTCAGTTAGCATAATGCCCTCAAGGTCTATCCATGTTGTCACAAATGGCAAGATTTCCTTATATTTTTGTGGCTGAATAATATTCCTCTGTGTGTGTACATACCACATTTTCTTTATCTGCTCATCCATTGTTGGACACTTAGGTTGTTTCCATATTTTGACTATTGCAAATAACTGCAATGAACACGGGGGTTTATTTACCTTTTTCAGTTAGTGTCTTTGGAGGGATAAGTACCCAGAAGTGGAATTGATGGATCATGATAATGCTCTTTTTAATTTTCTGAGGAACCTTCATAATGTTTTCTCTAGTGACTACACCAGTTTACATTCCCATCAACAGCGCACAAGGGTTTCCTTTTCTCCACATCCCCACCAACACTTGTTATTTTCCTTTTGATAATAGTCATTCTAACAGCGGTGAGGTAGTAATCTCATTGTGGTTTTGATTTTCATTTTCCTGATGATTAGTGACGTTGAGCATCTTTTCATATGTCTGTTGGCCATCTGGATGTCTTCTTTGGAAAAAGGTGCAGATTCTTCTGCCCATTTTAAAATGGACTGTGTTTTTTTTGTTCTTGAGTTATATGAGTTCTTTATATATATATATCAGAAATTAATCCCTTATTAGATAGAATTTGCAAATATTTTCTCCCATTTGGTAAGTTGTCTTTTTATTGTGTTGATGGTTTCCTTTGCTGTGCAGAAGCTTTAGAGTTTGATGTAGTCCTACTTGTTTTTGCTTTTGTTGCCTTTGGTCAGCCTTTCTAAAATTTTTCACGGAATTAACAATTTTGGACAGTACAGGCCAGTTATTTTATAGAGTGGTCATCAGTTGGGTTTGTTTCTTCATGATGAGATTCTGAGTGTGTGTTTTTGGTTGGAATGCTACATGAGTGGTGTTATGTCCTCAGGTACCACAGTTGGAGGCAATAATGTCCATTTGTTGACTGGTTGTTATTCAGCTTCTCTACTATAAAGTTGCTGTTTTCCTTTACCTTTTAAAGTTAATGTGTAATGTGTGAGGGGATACTTTGTGATTTATGTAAGTGTTGTGATCTCTTCTTCATCGACCCCTGTCACCCCCCTGAAATAGCATCCATTGATTATTGTAGCTTGACTCAGTTTTTGCTGTGATGGTTGTTACAATGGTGAATGTAACAATGCTGTGATGGTTGGCGGTATAGTACATCTCATTTGTTTTCCCTAATGTTAACGTCTTCTATAGCCATAACTTATCAAACCTAGGAAATTAACATTGGCATAGCCCTTTTTAAAAAATTTTTATTTTAGAGAAAGAGTGAATGAGCAGGGGAAGAACGGCAGAGGGAGAGAAAGAATCTTAAGCAGGCTCCATGCCTAGTGTGGAGCCCAACATGGGGCTCTCCCACAACCCTGGGTTCATGACCTGAGCTGAAATGAAGAGTTGGATGCTCAACCGACTGAGCCACCCAGGCGCCCCGGTATAGGACTTAAACCGCAGACTGTATTTGGATTTCCTGTTTTTCCATGATGTTCTTTGTTTTGTTGTAGGATACCGCATTGCATTTAATTATCATGTCTTTTCAGTATCCTCCAGTCTGTGGTGCTTTCTCCGTCTTTGTCTTTCATGACCTTGAAACTTTTGAAGAATAGTGGGAAGATGTTTTGTAGAATAGCCCTCAGGGAAGTGTTATTACTATTTTTTTTAAGATTTTATTTTATTTATTTATTTGGGGGGCAGGGGGGATAGGTGGTGAGGGGCAGAGAGAGTGAGAGACAACCCAAGCAAGCTCCCCATTGTCATTGCAGAGCCCTACATGGGGCTTGAACCCACGAACCATGAGATCATGACCTGAGCCAAAATCAGGAGTTAGACGCTTAACTGAGCCACCCAAGTGCCCCTAAAAATTTTATTTTTAATCTGTACACCCAGTTTGGGGCTTGCATTTACAACCCTGAGATCAAGAGTTACACGCCTCACCAACTGAGCCAGCCAGGTGCCCTGGAGTTTTTTGTTTGTTTGTTTTTGTTCTTAATGTTTTTATTTTATTTTTGAGAGAGAGAGGGAGAGAGTGAGTGGGGGAGGGGCAGAGAGAGAGGGAGACATAGAATTCGAAGCAGGCTCCAGGCTCTGAGCTGTCAGCATAGAGCCCGATGCAGGGCTTGAACCCATGAACCATGGTATCATGACCTGAGCCGAAGTTGGTGCTCAACTGACTGAGCTACCCAGGTGCCCCAGTTTTATTATTTTTAATAAGTGACTAAGAACCCAGAATTTTGGCTGAAGACAAATATAGTTAAAGTACCAGCCTCCCTTTGCTTTCCCACTGGTCTCCAGCCACACACAGGCTTGGTTCAACTTGGTTTTCTGCTTGGAACACTCTTCCCATCTCTTCCCCTTCTACTTCGCCAGCGCCTGGTGATCCTTCCATGCAAAACTTGATATCATTACGAACCCTGAGCTGAGCTTCTATCGGCTCTCCCTTCCATGTGTTGCCAGAGCATGCCCTGCTTCATCATCATGGCTGATCGTGTTTTGTTGTTACTTTTTCTCTGTAAGCTCCATTAAGGAAGGAATGTGGGTTTTGTTCCTTTCTGTACCCCCAACATTTACATAGTGCCTGGTGCAAAGTAGGCCTCAAGTATTTGGGTGAATGATTATTGTGAGACTTAATATTAACTAGGGATTATGACCTAATTTTTCAAGTATTCTACCATTTAGAGGAAGTGGGAATATGTCTAACATTAAGAGTTTAAATTAGCATTATTTATCAAGATATTTCATAGCCATTATACATTTAAATTATGAAGATTATGTAGCAACCTGGAAAAACACATGATTAAAATAAAAAATACAGCCAGGAGCACCTGGGTGGCTCAGTTGGTTAAGCGTCCCGCTCTTGATTTTGGCTCAGGTCATGATCTCACGGTTTGTGAGTTCGATCCCTGCGTCAAGTTCCACGCTGATAGTGTGGAGCCTGCTTGGGATTCTCATATTCTCATTCTCTCTCTCTCATTCTCTCTCTCTCTCTCTCTCTCTCTCTTTCTCTCTCTCTCTTTCTCTCTCTCTCTTTCTCTCTCTCTCTCTTTCTCTCTCTCTCTTTCTCTCTCTTTCTCTCTCTCTCTCTCTCTTTCTCTCTCTCTCTCTCTCTCTTTCTCTCTCTCTCTTCTCTCTCTCTCTCTCTCTCTCTCTCTCTCTCTCTCTCTGCCCTTCTCTCACTGTCCCTCTCAAAATAAATAAATAAAACTTAAATTATCATTATAATTTCAGTTATAATAAATAGATGATTGATTGTAAGGTTGTGACAATGTAGACTTTTTTTCATGTTTGTTTATTTTGGAAGAGAAGGAGAGAGATAATTCCAAGCAGGCTCTGCACTGCCAGCGCAGAGCCCAACATGGGGCTCGAACCCACAAACCATGAGATCATGACATGAGCTGAAATCAAGAGTCAGACACTTAATTGACAGTCATCCAGTCACCCCTACATTTTTTTTTTTTTTTTTTTAAGTAAGTTCTAGGCCCCACGTGGGGCTTGAAATCATAACCCCAAGATCAAGAGTTGCACGCTTTACCAACTGGCCAGCCAGCCACCCTGACATTTAGGTTTTTATTGCCTCATCTGAGGCTGTTGGAGGAAGCGCTTCTCAGGCAGGTGCATGTGTGTCCCTGGAAGGATGCTGTGGGGGGTGGGTCATGCAGAGCCATGGGACAAACACGGCATGCTTTCCTGGAGCAGAACATTTGCTCAAAGGTTTTAAAGAAAACGCTTAGTTTTATTGTGAAGTAGGATGGAAATTTCATGTGAATTTATTTATTTATTTATTTATTTATTTATTTGTAAACAGAAGGCATTCTACTTGGAAGAAATTCCACACGTCTGGGTTTCTTTGGGCAAATTCATGCACACACTGGTTGAAATGGCTTTGCTTTGTGGGAATTTGAGAATTTCTTTTATAGTTATTAAATGATGCATAATCATGCTTAACATTGTCCCTGAAGTTCATTAAGCACTCACATGCTGTTTGCTACACACCTTGTTCTTTCCAGGTTAACTGTGTAATGGACTGGAGCCCTTTTGCCTGATACTTTGTACCTTAGTAACTAAAAAACTTTTAAGCTTTGTGCTAACCTAGAAATGTGTGGCTTATAAACTTTCTGGAAAAAGTATTGCTACTTCAGATTGTAGTCACTAAACGGTTGCACATTCAGAGTTTGACCTTTTCACGTGTGTTCATTTGCAGTCAGGCGCTATCATGACCGTCCTTGCTGCTGTGTGCACAAAGATCCCAGAAGGGAGGCTCGCCATTATCTTCCTTCCAATGTTCACATTCACAGCAGGGAATGTGAGTATTTTTATGAATTGAAGTGCTGGGGACAGTGGTGATATTTTTACATTCGTTGAATTCTTGCCCTTAAATTAGAAATGTCAATGCTGGAGGAATCAAAGTTGTACCAGTTCTGTTCTCTTTTGCTGACTTTCAGGCCCTAAAAGCCATTATTGCCATGGATACAGCAGGAATGATCCTGGGATGGAAATTTTTTGATCATGCAGCACATCTTGGGGGAGCTCTCTTTGGAATGTAAGTTTGAATATAACTGATCGCTACACTGCCTTCTTAGGTGCTCTCCATCCCCTCACCTTAGGAAGGCAGAGCAAGGCAGTTAACTGTGTGAAGGAAGCAGGAGTAGGTAGGGTTAGGAGGGTGAGAAAACTTCAACGTGCTTTGCTTCGGCCTTGGCACTTTCACCATGTGAGGTGGGAGGAGAGAGGATCGGTCCTGCCCCAGCCTTAGTTGTTGGTAGAGAGACTATGCCTTTACTCTGCCCTTAACCTCAGTTTAGGATTGAGGTGAGCGGTCAGGATTCCTCGTGAGTGGTCAGGATGCCTAGCCCTGCTTGGAGACCGTTTCCCAGCCCCTGGTGTGTGCTGTCCTCTTCTTTCCCTGCTCTCAGGCCTCCTCTCTCCTGCCACCACTCACACCTGCCTGTCGTCGGTGCTGGGCAGACAGAGAATGGACACTCTGCCTGTGGCAAGTGTGTAGGTGTGTGCTGTCTGAATTAGTAGAGGCTGGGGATCATAAGCCAGTGTTGACCACTTACTGGGCACCTTCTTCATGGCAGGCTCTGAGCTAGTGGTTTACATTCCACTGTTATTCCTTCCATTTTACTGATGGGACACAGGCCGGAAGTGATCTTCCCGTGGTCAAACAGCTGGGAGCAGAGCAAAGATTTAAACCCAGATCCAAAGCCCTTCCCGCCCCCGTCACACCAGATTGAGTACAGTAACATTGTGTTCACAAGATCTTCCATTTCTGCTTCAGACCACAGACTTTTGCCTAAAACACAGATAGTAGTGCTGGAGTGACTGTCGCAGAAATTGCTCAGAACTCCTGGGGCCCATCTGACCATGAGAGTAATTGTCTATCTAATACAGTGGCTCCCCTGATAGACTATCTTTTCCTGCATAAATGTTGCCTTTTGCCCTTACTTGATTTTTATTTTCTTTCATGACAATAGAAAACTGAAGTTTTTTGATTTAAAAAAAAAAAAGAGAGAAAGAAAAATCTATTCTAAGTGGAGAAGTTTTGCCCAGTAGGCGGTGGAACTAAATGCCATTATGCCATTTATAATTTTCAGTGATGATTAAAGAATAGCATATGTGAGTTCTAGCTTTAACAGCAGCACATTATAAATAGTAGAAACTGACCTGGTATTACAGTATGAGAAACATAAAGACTTACGAAAAAGAGTTCTGTTTTATGAACTCTAAATTTATCTCTCTGGATCCTCCCATGTATACTTAAAGGATCTTCTCCCCAGCAGGTTTTTATTCTTCTGAACTATAATTAGATGACCTTTTCCATTCTGAAAATAATTGGATCAAATGTATTTTAAAGTCCATGATCTGAAAGGCAAAGGAATCCTTTCTCTTTGCTGTTTCTAATTTCAACTCCTTTCATTTACTAGATCTCAGTCCTATCCAAAATTCATCTTTTCTAATATCTTTAATTAGACTTATAAAGCAAAAGATTTAGAAATCCTTAATAATGGTAAAGATTCCATTAGTTTCATCCTGCGTGTTTCCTTGACTCTGTGTCCCTCACCAGGTATTAAGGTCTTCACCTCGTACTTTTATAATAATAAGAGCCAAATCCATTGGCTATTTGCTGTGAGCCGAAACCTAAGGCCTGACTTAATACTCATAAGTCCTGTGAGGTATTCCATTTTATAGAAGGGAAACTGCTTTGAAGAAAGGAACTGTTGGAGGTCACACAGCTGGTCCTTGAAGAGTGGAGTTTCAGAGTGAACACTAGGTTGTGAGGCTGCCGCAAAACAGGGGGAAAAAACCCAAAAACTTAGAAATTAGTCATTTTAAAGTGTTTTCCTAATTTTAATTTAGCCAAATGACCTATTTGAATTTCTAAGTATGATTGGAATAGTTTACCTGTAACATTAAAGTATTTAACTCTCTGCTTGAAATAAGTGGGTTACAGAGATTTGGGAAGACATTTTATTAATGGAGCGTTCCTGACAAATGATTCATTTCTTGCAAGAGTTTTACGATTGCATTTGAATCTTAGGTAATCCTTTTTCTGTTGTTCTAAGTTCCACACAGAATTTGACTAAGTCTGAAAGAATTTTGTAACATTCCTGTTACATGTCTTTTTTTTTTTGTTTTTCAAAATTCTAATGGTGACTATTTTCATGTTCATATTTTAACTATATTTAGTGAATATTAAGATTCAAGTACTGTATGGTAAACATACTCAGAACATTAAAAAAAATCAAAACATTAAACTGCTATTCTGATACTAATCTAAGCCATTTAAATAGAGCATTTTTTTTAGTCATTTGTCTGGGGAGATGCAAAGATCAACACAGTCTGGTCTCTGCCTCAGGGAACATGAAATCTGTTTGGGTAAAACAGGGCAGAAATAAAGGCTTCAGTCATAGTAGCTTTCAATAACAGCCATTCCACATCAACCCCACCTCCTCCAGGAGGCCCCCTCAGCCTTCCCCTAGCCCAGGAGAAGAGGAGGTAGATGCCCCTGAGTTAGGCTTGCAGCCTGTGCTTCCCTCTCAGGTAGAGCTCCTGGTCTTGTAGTACCTAGGCCCATGGGCATTTAAAGTCAGGCCCTTTTCATTGGTCACTGAACTGTGTGTGCTTGAACTTACAGCAGATGCTCCCTAGACTCCCCAGCAGTGGTCTGGGTATAGCTTTCAGAGGCAGATTTAGGTTCTCGTCTTCGTTCTGTTGATTCCTAGTTGTGCGGCCTGGGCAAGTTACATTACTAAACTTGTTGGTGCCTTAGCTCATTGCTTCTGGCTGCTGTGTAGGCAGTTTTTAACAGCAGAATGGGGATTGGAGCTATATTTTAAAAGGTGGGAAGAATTTGGATTAGCAGATGACCCTTTGTGTAGCCAGATGGAAGATGATGAGAAACATTTAAACTATTAAAGCCATCATTAGTGAACTCTAATTCTGACATTTCATACACTTCATGTAGAAAAAAGAGTCCAGGCTTAGAATCTGTGTGACCTTCAGGTGAGTCCTTGATCAACCACTTAAAAGCTGTTAGCCCCTGAACCAATTGCTTTTTCTGAAAGGAGGTGAGGCTTCATTGCAGTGGTGAATCAAAGGTAGTGTGTCACACACGGTCCCATCCCACTTCTACCTTTTACATATTCCATATTAAAGATAAATCATTGATCTCCATCAAATAAATTCATCAGCTATTTTAATAAGCAAGATAGTAAATGATAGTGGCATTCAGTTTTATATGTCAACTTGATGTCGTCATTATACTTAACATTTGTTTGTCCTACTGTTTGAATGTTGAACCTGGTTTGTTTTTCTTTTCCCCAGATGGTATATTACTTATGGTCATGAACTCATTTGGAAGAACAGAGAGCCTCTAGTGAAAATTTGGCATGAAATGAGGACTAACGGCCCCAAAAAAGGAGGTGGCTCCAAGTAAAACTGGGGTTGGATGATCCTGGTGCATGTGGCCCATGCCGCCTGGAGAGCCCCAGGAATACGTTGGCCCTGGAGTGACCACATCTTTGCTCCTGCCTGGAAGACACCCAGCATCTAGCTTTCCCAGTATTTTAAACTGTCCTCAGCACATGTCTTACTAGAAAGTGAATTATGACAAAGTTGTGAAATAAAGGTTTATATCTCTAGTTTGTAAACAGAGGGTGTGTGTCCCTTTAGAAGAGTACTCATGGTGTCCTGGAATCTTTGCTGTTAGTTGTTACAGTTGACATAGTTTAAGCCGTGGACTTGGCAGGAGTGCACAGGGAAAGACATGATATTCACAAATGCAGGTGTTTGTGCTTTGGCCTTCTTGCATTTCTGCTTACTCACCTACCCCTTTCTTTGGTTGGTCTACAGGTTTAAAAAAAAAAAAAAAAATGTTAAGAGTATCTCCTGTCTGGCTTGGTCTGAAACAACAGCTGTAGTATTTTCTACATTTTCCCAAGAAAGGTAATGTTTTCTGGCAGTGAGTGGCATATACAAAAAGCTATTTTTAGGCTTTGCTTTCTAGGTTAAAATTGTAGCTAAATTAAGAGTTAGAAGGAACTATCACGGATAACCCAGACTTGAATCTGAACCTGACTGCATCTTACATTTGAAAACGTACACTCTTGAACTGAAGCATCTTACTGAAATAGACAGTGGTCATTGTAACAGCTTCACTATAGCAGAACTCTTGTTGCCCTCGTGATTGAAAATTACTTCTAAGAAATGCCTTTTGAATTTAAAAGTATTTGTTGAGAAGATTTACAGGAGAGTTTTCAGTCTTTAAGTGGCCTTGAAAGGTAATGCAAGATCTTGCACCTTGCATGGGAGAGGAGCACAGCCATCTGTATTGTGTGGTGCTGGGCATGGAGCATTGGGCTGTAGGGAAAGGAGTGAGTCGTGCCACCTCACATGGTGTTGAGAGCTGAATGGCAGTATGTGCCTGCACATAGGAATTGTCCAGGATTGGGCGATTCTTTATATTTTTCCCCCAGATTCTTCTCTAGTATGAAGTGCCGCTTTTTACCAGGCAGAAAGGATTCTATTCTAAACTAATATCACATCCAGGAGAGAGTTGTTTTTTAACCCAACCCTCACTTTGCCAGGAAGGAACCGGGGTGGCTGCGTGTGGGAACTGCTCAGGGTCACACTGCTGTGCTTTGACATTTCTGACTACATTATGCTAACAACCCTGTGACATACAGATGAGGCAAGAAGCATTTTTCAGAGTTGGGATGGGAGGCTGAGATCACATGGACATTCCATATGGAGTCCACAGTGAAATTTATGTCTTGCTGTGGGAAGGCTAGGAGCACAGGCCATGAAGACATGTCTCTTCCTGCTTTGTGTTGGTTAGGGAAGGAACACTGAGAAGGTCAAATCCCTTAAATCACTTCTCTGTCCATAACATACCTCAGTGCTGGAGGCTTTGAACAGCCCAAGTGCCATTTTCTCCGTGAATGGCATTGTGAAGGGTCAGAGCCCAGCTCTGGAAGCCCCAGCCTTACTGTCTACAGCTTTGGCGGTGGTCCCTGCTCTTTACCCACTAGGGTGTTTGCTCACTTTGGCTTCTCTGCTGACGTGTGAGCACCCGAAGGCTGTGCTCCACCTGGCTCCTGTGCCTCTCAGGCCGTGTCGCCTCTACTGGTCTGGTAAGTGTGGTGTCCCTAGGAATGCAGCTCTCCTCTCCCTGCACTTCCCCTGGCTTCAGTTTTCTTCGTGAGCATGTCTTCTGAGCTCCAGGCCCACAGACCACCTCCGTCCTCAGTACGTGCATCTTCTGTGTGCCAGGTATGGTTTCAGGTGCCGAGACCCCACTGCACAGGCTGGCACCTCAAATATCACTCCTGGCTTTAAGGGGCAGTCTCACCAACTGGAAGCCAGAGACAGAGCCATTCTAGATTTCCTTCCCTCATCTCTTATTTCTAGAATCCAATGCCCCTTCCATTTCCAGTGCCTGTGCCTTAGTTCAGTCCCTTGTCTCTAACCTGGACTGTTGAGACTGTTCTCCAGCTGGTCTCTAAAATTTCCTTGTGTGTCTCCATCTGGCCACATAGTGCTAAAACACTTCTGTCCTTCCCTTGTGTCCCCCGTGAAAAGCTTTAAGTATGGCTCCTGAGGCTTGCCCGGTCCCATCTCTCTGCCTTTTGCTGAACCTCCCGACCCTCTACTCTGCATTTCCACCCTGACCCAGGGCCCCTCATTACAGGTGGCGAGGCCAGCCTCCCCACCCTCTTTCCACTTGCCTTAATCCAGTTCTGTTGTTGCCCTACTACACTAAATCTTCTGGGGGCCCCCAGCATTATTCCAGGCGCATAGAAGTGCTCTTGGTTGGTTGATGAATGAAGAAATAGAAGAGCTGCCTTTTTTTTTTTTTTTTTTTTCTTTTTCCTGCAGGACGGAATACTGTAGTCACCAAATGTCCCCACTGGCTAACCCCGGGCCCTGGAGCACAGAGGTCACACAAAGACAGCTTACCCCACCCAGGGAGAGCAGGTGTGTAACCTCCCAGTGTCTCCAGTGTGTTTCTCTTCTCTTGGGTCATGGCCTGGTAGGGCAGCTGCCCTGTCACCTGCTGTGACTGGAAGCTTAGAGAGGCGATGGTTTGGGAGAGGAGTCCTGACTGGTCAGGGCTGTACTGCAGTTCTCTTTTCTAAGGTGCAGACTGGATACTGTCCAAGTATATGCTTGAGATGGAGCTGTGGGTAATTTCATGCTTTCAGTAGCTTAATTAGTCATTGCTCTGCAGTGCACGTTGAGGTCACAGGTCAAATGCTCAGGAAGTCTATTGTGTGGCCAGGGAGTTCGTTCTGATGACCTGTCATGCTTTAAACAGGCTGACCTTTCGCCTGAAGGATTACCCAAACTTTGCTCTGCAATAAAAAAAGAATGCCTGCAGGAGGGAAGAGAATTTTTAAAGCACAATGATCAAAGATTTGTCGGCAGCTTTATAACACTAAACCCTCTGTTGCCGTGCTTTAAAATTAGGAATTTTAAAACCCAGGGAAAGGTCAATTGAGGGCTAATGCCAGTTCTCAATGAAAATTGAATTGGTTGTTACAAATTTAGCACCGTAAAGGCAAACAGTGACTCACTGGCCGATTCAAACACGTGTTCTCTGGGAAGCATCGCCCCACGTCTGCCCTGTGATCCCCGCATCGTGGCACCTCGGTTCTGTGCGCCGCCCGCAACTCCCCGCGGAGCAGTCGAGCGCAAATGCAGGACCGCCACCCTGGCAGGTGCGGACTGCGGTCAGCAAGGCATCAAGGCATCGTTGCCACCCAGCCCTCGCTCTCTGCGAAGCCAGGTCCGATTTAGAAGACAGCGTTAAAGGGAACTTGATTAAATTATGAGACCTTCGAGTTGGACGCTGGTAAATTCCTCCAGGCAGTTTCGGTTGCCTCCGCTCTCCCTTAACCCCCTCCCCGTCTCTGCGCCCATCCGGCCGTGCTCTTCCGCGGCTGTAGCCCAGGCCAAGCGCTGTCGCCGAGCCCTCCACCCTCCCCGGACGGCCACCCCCAGGCCAGGGGGCGGCGCTGCGGCGGCGCGGGGAGGGCCGCGGGGGCAGGGACGCCGGGCGGGGGCGGTGCGGCCGGGAGCGCGGGGAGCCGAGCGGCGGGCACCGGGGCCGGCATGGCGTGGCCCTGCATCAGCCGCCTCTGCTGCCTGGCGCGGCGCTGGAACCAGCTGGACCGCTCCGACGTGGCGGTGCCGCTGACCCTGCACAACTACTCGGACCTTGAGAGCGAGGAGCCGGGCCCGGGCGGCGGCGCCGCGCGCAGGGGCCCGTCCCCTGCAGGCGCCCGGGACCCTGGCCGGGACGTGCCACTCACTCAGTACCAGCGGGACTTCGGTGTGTGGACGCCCGCGGGGCCCAGGGATGCGCCGCAGGGGCGGGGGCCCGGTGCGAGCGGCCGTAGGAGCAAGCCCCCCACGGCCCCCAGCCGGGGCGTCTACGTGCTCCCCATCGGCGACGCGGACGCGGCTGCAGCGGTGACCACGTCGTACAGGTATGGGGCTGCAGGCAGGGGAGTGCTTGGAGTCGGGACCTGGCGGTGGGAGGAAACAAGCCGAGAGCCTTGAGGACCACGTTGGGTGGGAGGGAGGAGGCGCCTGGAGCCCCCATCGCACACCACTCCGGGAGGCGGCCTCGGAGGCCATCCCCTTTGGTCCCAGAGCACGGGAGGCGTCGCCTTTGCTGCTCCCTGACCAGCCTGAGTGAATGAGCGAGCATCTCTGCTGACAGGGAGCTCACTACCTCGCTCACAGCCCGCTCTCCTCTCGGGCAGCCCTGTCAGAAATACCTGCCTTTGACTGAGTTAAAATCTGCTTTAAGTTTCACCAAGTGGGCCTAACCATAGGCAGGGGGCGTGCAGGCCAACTGCGTGAGCCCCCTCTGGCCAGTGTACTGTGGACTTTCTGGTGGTGAGGACCACACGGAGCTCCCAGTAGGTGGTCCCCGGGATCTCATTGAGTGCCCGAGAGCCAGTGACTTGGCCTTCGCTGAGGACAGATCTGTGGGTCCACCCTGCCCCCACCTTAGCTCTGCCCCTGGACAACTGAGGGCTTCCTTTTTTCTCTTATTTCAAAAGTAACATAAACTCACCATAGAAAAATTGGAAATTATAGACATTACAAGTTAATACTTCCTTAATCCTACCCAAACTGGTAGTTCTTTCTAATCCTTAACGTTTGAGTGTATATCCATTTGTAATTCTTCTATGGTTAGATCCTTACTGTACACATTTTTCCATCTAATTTGGGTGTCTGTGCATGTTACTAGATGTTCTTTTACAACGTGAATTTAATCGATGTGCAGTATCTTATCCTAGGGATATACTATCCACGCATTGATATGTCCAGTTATTAATCTGCTGTCGTATCATTGAATATTTGGGCTGTTTCTAATTTGGGACCATAAAAACCCTTTCTTTGATCCAGTACTTCATTTCCAGGAGTTTTCCATACAAGTATCCTTGAAATCCTTGAAGGTGGGGTGGGAGCTAAGGAGTATAAGGTATGTTGCAACATTGTACCCCGGAAGATAGAAACAGTCCCACTGCCCTACTGATGTAGGGGCTGGTTAATTATAGTCCAGAGGATGGGCTACTGGGAGGCCTAGAATGTACTGATAGCAGAAGATCTTGGATGGGTATGTGTAAAAAAAAACAAAAACAAAAACAAAAACCCAAAAAACAAAACAAAACAAAAAAACCCCAGAGTAGTGTGCTTCTTATTTGTGTTTTTAAAAAGGGTATTAATATACACTTATCTGCTCAAATAAGCATAGGTTATCTCTGGATGGATATGTGAAAAAACAGGAATCTTTGGGGAGAGGCAGAGTGGGGAGAAGGAAGGGATGTTGCCAGGGGTGGAAGGGCACTGAGTGACTTTTCATTCTCTGAAGAACTGTTTATTTTTAAACATGTACACATACTACCTTTTAAAAAAGTTTTTTAGAGGAAAAAATAACTTCTGTGATAAGCATCCTTATAGCTGTCTTTACTCTTATCAATTTCATTAGTATAAACAGAATTAAAGGGACAAAAAGGTATGAACTTTCTCCCTTAGTCTGTTGTTGATTTTGAGAGGGAGACAGAGCGAGTGGTGGAGAGGCAGAGAGGAAGAGAGAGAATCCCAAGCAGGCTCCATGCTGTCAGCACAGAGTCTGATGTGCGGCTTGAACCCACAAACTGAGATCATGACCTGAGCTGATGCCAAGAGCCAGGCACTTAACCGACTGAGCCATCCAGGCACCCCAGTTTTATTATTATTTTTTTTTTTTTTTAATTTTTTTTTCAACGTTTTTTATTTATTTTTGGGACAGAGAGAGACAGAGCATGAACGGGGGAGGGGCAGAGAGAGAGGGAGACACAGAATCGGAAACAGGCTCCAGGCTCCGAGCCATCAGCCCAGAGCCTGACGCGGGGCTCGAACTCACGGACCGCGAGATCGTGACCTGGCTGAAGTCGGACGCTTAGCCAACTGCGCCACCCAGGCGCCCCTATTATTTTTAAAATCAAAGGTGTTAAGGTAGAATTTCCATACAGTAATTTTCAAGACATGTAGAACATTCTATCTCCCCAGAGGTTCCTTCCTGGGCGTGCAGTTTTTCGGGAACTTCATAGGGGAATGGTAGTTGCAGGATGGGTCTTGCATTCACTGATGCATGCTCTAGCCAAGCTGCCAAAATTCACAGGGGAATGTCAGGGCAAACACGGAGTCCAGCTCAGGCCCTAGCCAGGCTGTGGATGGTTCTGACTGCTGTGTGCCAGGCCCGGCTGGAGGGTCCTGGATGGTGAGAGGTCTGGAAGGCCAGAGGGCCTGGGTGTGCACCCCTTCAAATGGCTGATGTTCCAGACCTGGAGCAGGACCCGGGGCAGAGCCCGTGGGGAGCTAGCTTCAGCTCAGGGAAAGGAAGAGCTTTCTAATAATTCGCATGGAAGGAGGGTGGTGTGAACTGCCTCAGGTGTGCTGAGGCTCCTCCTCACTGGGAATGTTCAGGCAAAGATTGGGCTTTTAGAAGCGGCCCCTCACTTGTCTTAAGCAGATGGTGGGTTTGGACGTCTTGCTGGGTCTTCCCAGCTCCAGTAACGCCAAAGGTACCAGTCGTTATATTCTGCTTAGCACGTACCAGGCACCAGGCTCAGGACCTCCTCCCATAGATTATCTCCCCAAGACCTCACTCCCCAGATGTTGCCGCCTCTGAGCCCCTTAGTTTCTTGAGGTGTCCTGCAGTGGTGGAAAGGTACTGCCCGGAGTTGGGACTCACTGGAGCTCTGGTTTCCTGGGGTATACACTTGGCGGGTCACTTGGTCTCTCTGACCCTTTCCTTGTTTGTAAAACAGAAATAGCCAGAGCTTGGCTCTCTAGGCCTCCATATCCCAACTCTGGCCAAGACCCACAACCACTGCTGAACTTGGTTTCCCCAACACCATGCCAGCTGACCTCTGGGACCCCTCACCTCCCCACTCTAGGGCTTGACATGTGCAACTCCATCCTGACTCTTCCTCGTAAGATGCATGTTATCTGAGCAAACGGTTTGAGGAAATTCAGTAGGAAAAGTAACCGATCCAGGGAATCCAAAATACCAGAATATTTGTGGCCACTCACCAGCCCCTGCTGCTCCTGTGAAAGCTATCTGCTTCACTTGCTTGGTCAGATGGGTGCAGGGGATCTTGCTCTCACAACCAGCCTGGGTCTCTCCTGAGAAGTTCCCAGAGCCTCCCCTCTGGAATTCTCTAGGTGCCATTGGCACCTTTGGCCCAGGTTCTAGCTCCACCCACTCCAGAAGACCTCTTTCTTCAGTCATCCTCCTTTATCCTTCCTCGGTGAGTCAAAGGGCCAACCATTGAAGTGCCCAGCACGAAGGTTCATCATAACCTTGTACACATGGATCAGTAGCCTTTTTCATGAGGAAACTGAGGGTCAGAGGAACGAATGGCCTTGAAGCCCTGTTGGGCTGAGAACTCAGGGCTCTCGGTGTTGCCATAGGTGGCCCCTGACCCTCAATGGGACTGCCACCCCCAGGGTCCAGCTGAGGCCCAAACGAGCTGGATGGGAACGGAGCCTGGTCAGGGGAGGCGCACGGTGTATGTGGCTGTGTTCTTATTCTTTGCCAGAGCCATTTCTGCCTGCCTTCTTTCCCAGGCAGTCACCCGGTTTCTGAGGTCCCTTCTCCATCCCACTGCAGTCTTTTCTCACTGGTCTCCAGCACCAGCCTTGCCCCAGGAGCAGCCATGGGCATCACTCTCACTCCTGGCTCTGGTCACTTTCCATGTTGGGACCCCTGCAGCCACCGTGGGGTGGCAGGCTTAGGCTGCCAGGCCCAAGGCTCAGCTCAGTTTGGGGACAGAAGGGCACGCCCAGGGGAGGACCCGTTTCCGCAGGAGAAACAGAGTGGCAGATGGCTCAGGCAGCTGGTCTTTGGAACCTTGCAGCTTCAGAAGCCAAAGTGATGTGATAGGAGCCTGGCCCCACTTGCCTCCTGGCACCCCCAAGTGCTGACTGTGGCCAGGCGCAGCTGCTCCCTCCATGAGCGGCCTGCCCAGTGGTGCCCAGCTGTGCCACTGCCACCAAGGAGAAGAGGCAGCTTTGTTGACTTCTGGGCCTGAAACCCAGCCAGGGCTGTGGGTGGGATGAGACAAGAATGGACCCAGCCCACATGTGGGTGCTGCCTCTGGCCAGCTGGACTCTCTCCTATAGAACATTGCCTTGGCCAGGTGTGCCTATGGACACAGGAGGTCTCTGCCTTCTTGAGCTTTCTAGCAGGGGAGCTGATAGAATTAAAGGAAAGAGGGCTTTTTTGTGTGCGGAGGAATTGAGGAGTTAAATCTTTATCAAAAAATGGACTCTGGGAACATGGAGCTAATCTGTGCCTGCCTTGTCGCTTCTGTCCCAGGAGCCGCCCCCCCATCCTCCCTACCACCTTCCTTCCCGTACCCAGGCAGATGTACCCATGTGCACGGTGCCATGCAAGAGCCAGACCGGCTTGTAGTTTTTTGAGTCACCCCTCCAATCTGTCCTGTCTTTGTAGGAGTTAATAAGACAAATTATTAAAACATAAACATGATGCTCTTGTTTTTCTTTCTCAGTTGGAACCAGGTATGGAAGACTTTTGCTGCCCTGGGTGCCGTCTAGGCTGGCATCCTGTGGATGTAAGGGCCACCAGTGAGCTGGGGACTGACCATCATAGGTTCTGGGTGGCTTGGAGACAAAACAGGAAGCACTGAAGGAAGGGCTGGGATGTGGTTTCTGATGCCCAGCACCTACTAGGTGCTTGCGTCTGGATCCAAAGCAGGATTTTAGCAGTGGAGGTTGGCCAGGGCATTCCAGGAAGCACGGGGCAATGGCAGTGGCCCCTGAAGAGTGAGGAGGGATGACTGACATTGTGCAAGGGGGGGTCCGTGTTCTCTGTTGCAGACAGGAATTCCAGGCTTGGACTGGAGTGAAGCCGTCGAGATCCACAAAGGCAAAACCCGCCACGGTCCTCACAACCCACAGCTCTGGCTGGGACGGCAGCCCTGGGGTCAGCTTTCAGGTCAGGCTGAAACTGGTGCTGTGGGGCAAGGGGCTGGGCTCCCGGCTGCACCGGGTGTGGGAACAGAGGCCTTTTCCCCAGGCTAGGGACTGAGATTGGATGGTGCAAAATGTCATTATAGCCACGGACAGCACTGAGCACTCAGTCATCCCCCAACAGAGAACCAAGATGGTCCTTTGTTGCCAGCCAGGTGGGCATCTCCTTACTGCTGGCTTGAGTGTCCCCTCCCCTCCTAAATCCATGTTACCCATTACCAGTGAGGACTAGCGATGAGCCTTCCAAGTCCCTAGCGTTTGTGTGAGAGGAGATGGGAGGGAGGTGATTCAGGCCTCAGCAGAATGGAAAGTCCTTGCCCCCTGCATATGTTTCCCCTTGGACCCTTTAGGTCAGCAGTCTCAACTCGTGGAGGACAGGAGGAGGGAATTTTCTTCCTGGAGCTGGGGGAAGAGGGAAAGTTGATGGAAAGGCACGCTGATATGGGGCCACATTTCATTTTTCAGGCTACTGAGGGGAGGAAGAAGTTCACCCCTAACCCGTCAGCCATCTTTCATGCTCCTGCTCCCCGGATCCTCAACGTGTGACTGCCACCAAGGTAGAGTGCCATGGTGGAGTCGGAACACACTGCTGCTGAGATGGGGAATGGGGTGAGATCTTGGGACTGGTCCCCTGCTGTTCCAGGGGAAAGGCCTGTCTTTTGCTGCGGGCACCACTCTCCCCCACTGCCACCCGGACTGCGGGCCTGGTGCAGAGCAGAGGCGCAGATGGACCTGGCCCCACACAGCTGGGCTCTGGGCCTCAACCATCCTCTTGTTCCTCAAGACGAGTATAGAAGGCTTCAGATCTTTTTTAAATTGCCTCTTTTGGCCACCCTTCCGTTTTTAAATCTGAAGAACTTAAGGATCAATTCTGCTGTGAACTGAATTGGTCCACGAGGGCTGAGGACTAGGGACAGAACAGTTGCTCGAAAGAAACCAGTAAGGTCCACCTTCTTGTTTTCCCAGGCTGCATGGTAACTTTGTAACCTATGGCCACCCACAGTACTGTCCTTGGATATTCCTACAAATGGCCCCACCATTCAGGTTGTAGAAGAAATCTTAGGTAATCACCTGCATGTGACTCATGATGATGCTGAGTAACCAGGATGACATTTCCAAAAGGTACAGAGTATCAATTATATGGTTTCAACTTCAAAGACATAATTTAGGGCCAAGATGACCTTTACATTTTAACAAAAGGTTTCTTGTGCTGAGTGCTTTAAGTACTGAATGAATGACATTTACCTTGGGGCTTCTGAGCCCCATAGTTTATTACTAATTCCAGTTTTTTCCCTTAACAGTGGACTAGAAGGGAACATGGTACACACCTGCTAAGCATTGGGAGCTTTTTGGGGTAAGAAGTGTCATTAGCCTTACTCCCTGAAAGACTTTAGAGTGTCATATCTACCAGCCCCTGGACTCCCCACCCTGCTGTCTCAGTCACAGGGAGCTGTGAGGAAGCAGCTGTTGTCTTTGGAAAGCTGCCTCCTTTCCCAGTAAGTCCCAGCCCATGTGGCCATAGCCACAGGGAGCCAGCCTGGCCCGGGTTTGCACAGCAGGTGGTCAAACCTTTGAAGGAGTTTCTGCCCCTTCTTATAGATTAGGGTGCACAAGGTAATGGCAGTTTTGGGTAAAGGAAACTCAAGGATTTCCCTTTGGATCTTTATCCCGCTCCAGCCCCAAGGGGCTCTGGCGAACATTTACTTAAGCAGCCCGCAGTGGCACTCAGGTTTCACCGCCCCTGAGAGCTGGAGGGAACCTGGTCCCTCAGAGGGGCTAGCTCTGGCTGGCACAGCCTTCCCTCAGTCCTGCAAAGGAGATGCTCTGAATCATCTTAAAGCCAGAACCCAAATCATATGCTTACACAAAGAGTTCCATTATTTCAGACTTCATTGGTTTGCATGTTAAAGGTTTCTGAGGGAAAAGAGACTGCCTGCTGCTGTGCATTCTGTGGGAAATGAACAGATTAACCGTACAATCCGATTTTACTAAAATGCGAAAATGCACTGTTACGGTTTGTTATTTCCTTAATTATAAACATGGAGCACCTTCTCATATGTCTTTATCCTCCTCTTGGTAATAAGGACTTTATCAACTACTGCTGGTTGACCCTTGGAGGCTTGCAAATCTTAGGGACTCCCCCTTGGGACTGCCCTCCACACTGGCATTGGATGCAGTACCTCACGGAGATCACCACCCTCCCCGCAGCCGAGCCCTGGTGCGGTACCTCAGCGGGGTAATGGCCTGCCTCTGGAAAGCATAGTGCGTGCCCAAGGAACCTTTCTGGAATGTACCAGGACAGCTTTTCACAAAACCCCCAATCCAATCATCGTCCTCACCATACTTCCATTAGTAGGAGATCTGGGTTCTGAAGAAGGAACTTCCTCCACCCATGCTAGGTCTCAGTAAAGCCTGCCCTCATGTTACTGGAGTGGCCTTCCAAAGCACCTGAGACCGTAGTCTCAACTGTGTGGTGTCAACCCCCAACATATGTCCTACACATCTATATAAACTAGATAAAGTAGAAAAATACATTGGAATACTAATGGTGGTTATCTTTGGGAAGGGGAATTATGGGTAACAAATTTTTTACACCTTGCTGTATTTGCTAAAGTTTCTACATAAGCATTTTTGTATTAATTCTGTAAAGAGCAATGTTTTTAAAAATAAAAAGTTCAATCTGTTAGCTAATTTCAGCCAAAAGAGTTCAGAATCAATGATTCCATAACCAATGTTAGCACTGCCGGCAGCCGCCTTGATCGGCCTTGAGGATGCACCATGAGGCCCAGCCAGAGGGAGGCCCCTCCAAAGTCCTCACCTGCATTTCAATCAAGGTCTGGCCTCTGTTCCATGGTGCTTCAAAACTCAGAAAAACCCATCACAAATGGGAATACTCTCACACCTGTACTAACACCAGGATTTTAGGCCAAACTCCAAAAAGCAGCTTTTGAGAAAACCTTGACCCTGCAGCCCACCCTGAGGAAGATGGGGGAACCTCCCCTTTGAGTGGGATCAACTCTGCCAGCCCTGTGCACACAGGCTTAAGTAAGAGGGAGTCTCCAACTGAGGTGGAGTGCCTGTGACACAAATCCCTGTCCCATGGTTCCGGTCAAAACTGTGGCTGAGGCACACACTCGGGACAGGAGCCTAAGCACTGCCCCTCTTCTCCTTCCTCCAGACACTTCACTTCCCTAGAGGCTGACAGTAAGTGAAGTCTGGTCCCAAGAAAGCTACGTACCTGGACTCCCATCACGTTCTTGCCTTTGAAGAACCAAAGCTTTCAAAGCCCTTAGTTCTTACTAAGGGTGAATGTAAAAAGTGGTCAGTTCTGAAATATTTCTGCATCTTTGGTAATTTTTTTAGACATTCTGATAGCAGATGGTCACAGCAGGACTGTGTCACAGGAGTAACTTCTTCCAGACCTCAGCATAGACCAATTCTCTTTCCGGAAAATCCAGTGTGCTGCTCTGTTAGACAATAGGAGCTGTTTTCCCTCTTGGCCTTGGCTTTGAGGAGGCTCTGAGCTCAATTAGGTAGTTTGCCCCAAAGCTGTCAGAAATAATTACTTCCACAGTCAACATGCATCTTCCAATTTTTTTTTTCAGATTTTTATGTAACTGTAATCCTTTATCTTGAAGAGCTGTAAATTCTTTTTGGAAGGAAGTGGAATAATTAAACCCACAAATACCTATACCTCTGCCCCATTCCAGCTCTCTCTGACTTAATGTAAGAACCCTACCAAGTGTAGTGTTCAAACTCCGAAGAACCCATCACAAATACTAAAAGATTTATTGCAGACTTCTGTTACACAATTATGTTACATGTTATGATACAAACACATTTGAAACATTAACACATGGGAACTATTAAATCATTTAATATTTCATTTGCAAAAAGATAATTACTTCAGGCTTCCATACATGTACTAAATGAACCTGTTGCCATTTGGACCAAATCTTCCTGTAGAGCTGTCACAGTCCACTGCTGAATAACTCTGTGCACTTGCCCACTCACCTTGCTTGCAGCAGTTCATGTATAGAGTACCTGAGCCTTTATGTACTCGATTTTTTTTTTTTTTTTTTTTTTTTACTAAGCCTGGGCCTCCCACTGCCTTACCAAATAGATTTCCTTTTGCATCTGCAATCCTCAGATGTTGAATAAAGAAGTGCAGATTTCTCAGTCACTACCCTGTCTTCCGTTCCTGACCCAAACGCCTACAGAACTCATGAAAATGTGAATTATGTTGGTTGGATAAGTTTGACTCACAGGTTTCAAACTTCCTCCAAGCAGATTCCCAGTAACAGAATAAATTCTTTCCTTTCCTTCGACAAAGACTATGTTAGGAAGATTAGGACAGAGTATCTTTAATGGAACTGGACGTCAATGGAACTGGACGTCACACGGGGCACTGCAAACCTCCCTTCTTCTGTTCACCTCTCCCACCGAGAGGGCTCCACATATGGATACAACCTATTCTCACTGCTTCTGAGCACTGACATTCCTGCCTCTTGGCTTCGGCAGTTATTTCTCTTTAAGGCACTCAGTGTTTCCTTGAAAAGCTTTTCTTCTTTGAAAAGACTGAATGGAAAAGAACAGGACACTAAATCCACTGACAAGACTTACGGTCCAAGCAGGCCTGCCCCAGAGGCTGCCCCCCCATCAGGCACTCAACATGGGCTCAGTGGCAGGTGCTCCCACATACCACTCTCCGCCCCGCACGCACACTCGCAAAGCTGGTACAAGTCTGCCAAATACCTGGAGTTTGTGGGTGTTCTCGATTACTAACATTATTTTAAAAGCTTCCCGACTACAGCAAACCTCTCCCTGACTATGCTGGGATCTGTCTATCCCTGGACAGTTCTCTGAGCCTGGCTGTAGTAATGTTCCTGTGCTCCACGAACAAAGACTTCCGCTCAGCGTGCAGGCTCCCAGACTTTCTTGTTTTCCACAAGGCATTACTGCTTCCTATAGCTGACTGGGTCCTCTGCACCACGGCCACCGAGTGCTGAGCCCAGTCTGTCTCCAGAGGTTACCAGGTAACTGCTGGAACTGCCTGTAACCTCAGAATGGGTGAAAACCTCTGGTGCCAGTCTTATTCTCTGCCTACACTCAAGCCGAAGATGCCCCTTGATGCCCAGAGGAAAGAAGGACCTGCTACACATGGCCTGGCCCAGCTCTAAGATTCTCTTTACAGAGAGTGAGCAAATGTCAGCTGACAGAGCACACATCCACTCACAGCTTCATTCTAGAATCAGGAAACAAGGTTCTGTCCTGAAGGGATTTGACCTGGGACTGAACACTCTTGGTGTTACAGAGAATTAGGTGGAGACAATGGTTTGGTAGCCATAATATTCTGAGGCACACAGAAAATAACCTCCTTCCCCAAAGAGGAGACATCACAGTTCAAAGCTTCGGCTACATCTTCAAATCCTGCTTTTCCAAGGGCATCTTCATTGATCTTCATTCAATATCCCCATGTGTTTATTTGTGAGGAAGTCCAGAAAAGGAATGTTGCAAATGGCCTGGTGGATGTTGCTCACTGTGATTTCTTTGGGAATCCTGTCGAAAAAACAAAGGATATTAGGTGCAATTTTCTCAGGCATTTAATAATTGAATTAATCCATTTATCAAGCAGACCACCCCGTACACAGGCCCTACTGGAAGGGGACAATGCTGACACCCGGTTTAGGGCCGCATGGGGTGCAGAGAGGTCAGGTGCGTCCTCTCACTCGTTCTCCTTCCCTATTCATTTCTTTCACTTCGGCCAAGACTGGCTTGCCCTCTTCACTGCCAGCCCTCTTTAGGGCTCAAATCTGACTTCCCAGTCACAGGTATGAGATGGATTTCAAGAACTTGGTTGAGTGGGGAAAAAAGACTCTGAGGATTGAGGAAAGAGGAAGGAAGTAAAGTGGACAGCACAACAGAATGTCTTTGTAATTCAATCTTAGACTAAAAGCTGAGTCAAAGGACCACAGTACTGTGGGCCCCTGTTTGTGTCTTGGGAAGATGGGAGGTGGAGTCCTGCCAGGCCAGTGTAATGTTAAATGTTCTCATCAAGAGCGCCCAGGCTACCCTGTATCTGCACAGCCAGGACCACGGCAGTGAGCAGGGGCCGCAGAAGGCCCTCAGCCCACTCTTGGATCTCATGCCGGGAAAGGAGCATTCCAGGAACTCCCGTTTCCCCTTCCTTCTTTTTAAAGACATCTTCCACGCTGCCCAATGTATTATATTCTTGTGATATCTGACCTAACGGTCCTCTGATCTAGGCCTCTTCATGTCCTCAGACACTCATACATCTGTAAATTTTACAAATTTATGACACGCTTTAAGCATATATACTGGGATAAAATACTTGCTTCCTTTGAAAGGGATGCCAGGATGTGGAACAAAGAAAAGCCTGTCTGCCATTCTTCAGGGCCTAGGAAAAGGCAAAACTCCGTGTCCTGATCAGTGATAATTAGGGAGGCAGCAAAGCAGTGGTGAGCCTGTGGGCTTTAGAGCCAGTGAGGTCTGAGGTGAATGTAGGTTCTCTATCACACATGTGCAGGGAAAGGCAGGGAACACTAACTTTCAAAGCCCAGATTCCTGACTTCTAAAAACAGGGTTACAGTTCTCCAATGGAAAATAAATCAGGTAACATATGCAATGTGTGACTCCAACATCTGACACACAACAGACAGTATTATTATCTTTAATTGCAAAGAGTTGGTATTTGTTCAACCCTGTAGTGTTGGAACAGTGTGTCTGAAGTAGTGACTGGAAAGATACAGACCTTGGGGAAACAGTGAGCTTTCACAACGAGAGAGTCTCTCAAAATGACCAAGCAGACCCCTGAGCCTGTCTACCTCTGAGAATGTCCCAAGCACGGCCACCTCCATCTCCAACTGGATTGATTTCAGTAAGTATAAAACCTTTGGATGGGCAACTCAACTGTCAGGAAAGATCTGTAAACCTAGTACCACGGACTAAAGAGATAGGAGTACCTGTTGTGAGATGCTGTCTGGTATCCAACTGCCAAAGCCTGTCTCAGGATGTCGTTCACCAGCTGCTCTGTGGCCTATGACAGAAGACGTGATTACTCTCAGAAACGGCCACCTGCCTGCTGGTAAGAAGGGACACATCTGACCCTGTCCCATACACAAAACTTGGAAAACAACTGTATCTCAGGATCAAAAGTCCTTAAGAAAAAACTCAACGTTCAAGTAACAGACCACGAATATTAGCTCACAACAATAGAGCCCATGATTCTGAGAAATTTTGAATGGGGATAACGTTCATTAATCAGACACTGTTTTTTAAGCAAAAAAACAGGTGAGGGTTATTTGTGAGTGATATCTGCTGCGAGAAGGGTCCATCAGGAAAGGAGCTGCTTCAGGCCAGGTAAGGAAGCAATTTTGTCATCCTCTTGCCCAGGGAGGGCACGGCTGTGGTTATTTCTCTGTTGCTGTGACATGTGGAGAAAACCCAAGGCTTTGCTTTGAGAGCATGCTCACCTCAGAATGCTTCAAAAGGCACTAAGAAGTATCATTAGAGTGACACCAGCGCAAAAACTCTTGGAGATGCTTTAACACTCAGAAGACCCATGATTTAGTTCATTTAAAAATCAGAAGGAGGAAAAAAAAGAGGAAATGTTAAGCCTGAATAAGATGAAAAAACTTATCTCCGATGTTCCATTTCTGCCTTTGTCCCTTATTCAAAACAGCCTGGGACCCAGACTATCCTGCCTGGCTGGCACCTCAGTGCTTCAGCCCCTGGAGGCAGCTCATGGGCCCTCTGCTGCCAGCAGGCACCCACCTTTAAAATCATGTCCTCTACCACAGACGCATACACGTTCTTGTGAAGTGCCACGGGCTGCAGGGTGATCCCAATCTGGAAAAGGAGAAGAAAGCCATTTGTTCCTCCTTCTACCCTACAAACAACCTCTCTCCAAACAAGCACACTTCTTGGATACCCAAAGGGATGTCCAGTTGAAAGAATAACTCTCAAGCAATCTGGACAAAACTCAGGGGAAGTAACACAAAATGTAACAACTGGAAGAATACGCTATCCTATTTCTCTTTGTTTCTGAGTGGTTGTTAAAAAATACTATTATAATCCTGCTTTTACCCCCAAATCTCCTTCATGAAGATCATGGTCAGAATTGCCACAAATTCTGAGTGTAGGATTAAGACACTGGAAAGCCTAGAATCAGACTTCAGGCCCTGTTTGCAAAAGGTGATGAACATATACCTGGAGACTGTGTCTTGCCCCATCTGGCATTTTCTCCTGTAAAGAAAGACTCTTCCCCTCTGGGTCCCAAGTACAGGTGACAGATGCTGAAGAGCAGCTGAGCTCCACCAGAGGAGGAGAGAGAACTGTCTCCGGTACCGCAGGGTAGTGTGTGTGCCACACCCACACCACAGGCAGGGCATGTGGGGGCTATAAGATGTTAGGGCGAGCTGACCCTCTCAAGTACCACTTGGCAATATTACCGCGTGCCTCAGGAGGGAGAGGTGCTTCTATACCGAGGCGAATGAGAGCAAAGATGAAAGTAGAAAGTGTCTACATCTAGCTGCCTCTGCTTCAGTTCCACGGCCAGCAAGCAACCTTTCCACATGTAATTAGTTTTCCTGCCCTGATGTAGCAAAGGGGACACCCAGAGAGCATAACCCAAGTCCGTCAGGCACAAGTGACTCACACATTTCAGACAGGAAAGTCTGGTTGTCGGTTTATAAAGCTGAGGGTCTGAGTATGAAGCACCTGGTTTGTGACCAAAAAACACAACAGGCCACAGCCCCTACCTTCTGTGTGATGTCACCAATAAATTCAGACCCCAGTGTGGGTGGCAGGTACAACTTCATTTCTTCCTGCTTCTCTTCCTGTTCTTTTTTGATGTTGATCTTTAATGGCTCTGGGAGGCTGAGGATATCCACCTCCTCTTCATTCTCCGGCTCTCTTTTCTGGAACTGCTGTAGGTCCTCCAGTTTCCGGCAGAGGCTGTCCGCAGAGGAGAATGACGACGGGCACTCTAAATGAGAGGTACTTAGTCTTAGGGCAGTTGTGGTGGCAAAAGAAAAGGACTTTCCATCTCTGTAAGACCAACAGTCTGAGACCCAGAGAAGAAGGGATGAGTATCAGGGGAGCTGACCTTCTCTCCAGTTCTAGAATTCTATGGATCTGTAACTGTGAGAACTAGTGATTCATGAGACAGACAAGCACAGAGACTGGCATCTCGTGTTAATGTATATGTGATGTGACTGCAATCTAAGACAAAGCAGACACTACACAATTCTGACTTACGCCACCCAAAACTAGGCCATCCCCTCAAGCCCCAAATGCTAATGAGTAACTGATTTTCATATCTTAAATCTGGAAAACTTAAAAGTGCACAGTGAAGAAAATAAAAATCACCCACATGAGCACCTCTCACTGCTCAGAGGTTAAGTACTGTTAACATTTTCATTTTTAATAAGTCAATTTACACAAAGTCTAACAAAGAGTATTAGAACTTGAAAGCCAGAAGAGGAGGACCTGGGAATCTTACAACGGGCTTAGGGGTGCCTAGCAGGGTGGTGGCAGGGCACCAGCTCCTGGCTTATTTTGCTTCACTGACTGGGTACTTACAAATTAATCGGCCATATTAACAGAAAGCATTGTATATGTAAAGTATGGTGCTTCATGTATGCCACCAATGAGGTATGGAGATAATCAGTATGGTTTCTGTCCTGCAAAGAACTTAGATATTTCTTTCTGACAAACTGTGAAGGTTTGATACTAAATGCTGCTGGATTTCAGAGGAAGGAGAGGTCGTCCTGCATGAGGGCTCTCTGGACAGCTTCAGGGAGAACACTGAACTTGTGTCTCAAAGGTCTCCCACACTGTCCCTGGATCCCAGGCTCCCTCAGAGTGGGAGGTGGCGCTTCTGCTTTTCTACACAAGTAGTGTAGGGCTGGGAGGAGAAAACAACCTTTCTTATTAAGGTAAAACTCAAAATATCTTTTATGCCCTGCTCCCACCCCATACAGCACAACTCTTGGTTTCTTTACCATAAAACAATTCATCCTGTCTGCAACATTATTAGTTGTTTCCAGCTGAGCCTCCAATGCTGGGTGCTGCACTTCCTAGCTAGGTCTCGAAATAAAGTAATGGATAAGGCAGCAACTCCATCTTCAAGGAGATTGGGTAGACTTGTCTACGAGTGGTTGCAAGGTTACAAAGGAAGGAGAAGTCAGTTCTATCTGGAGGAAAGGAGGTGGGTTAGGAAAGTCTTCAAAGAAGAAATGATCTAACTGTGTGCCTGCTGTATGTCACAGGCTGGAACATTCCTGGCTGGGGCAGGGGAGGACAGGACACACAGCTACAGGTGAGCAAATGCTCATGTTCTTTAAGGTGGCTCTTCAAGTCCTCTGGGGTTGAAGTGGTCCAAGAACCGTGGAGGCTGAAGGGATGAGAGCGTGTTCCACGGAAACACCTCTCGGGCTACTGATGGTGCCCAGTGAGCCCCACCAAAGGTGTACCTGGCTCACTGTCGATTTGGGTCAGCACATCCTCAATAGAGTCCCCGTCGCTCCTCAGTGTCTCAGGATCAGGTGGGGTATAGCCATGGCAGCGACACCAGTGAGCAATGTGCTTGGTTTTAAGGGGAGTCAGGTGGTGAAATCTTGGATTCTTCTCCAGTATTTCTTGTAAGACTTTTCGCATTGTCATTGCTCTTTGCCACTTAAAAAAATATTTTTTTGAACCATAATCAATTTCAACTTAGCAATGTGTTAAAATAAATAATCCAACTGTAAATTACCATGCTAACTTGTCAGAATTATTTTTTTTTAAATCTGATTGTGCTTTTTAAAAGTTAAAAAAAAATTTTTCTTTAAATGTTTATTTATTTTGAGAGACAGAGCGTGAGCAGGGGAGGGGCAGAGAAAGAGGGAGACACAGAATCCGAAGCAGGCTCCAGGCTGTCAGCACAGAGCCCGATGCGGGGCTCAAACCCACAAGTGAGATCATGACCTGAGCCTGGCTCAACTGACTGAGCCACCCAGGCACCCCTAAAAGTTTTTAAAGGAAGTAAAGGAGGAGCGCCTGGGAGGCTCAGCCAGTTAAGCATCTGACTTTGGCTCAGGTCATGATCTCACAGCTCGTGGGTTCGAACCCCACATCGGGCTCTGTGCTGACAGATCGGACCCTGGAGACTGCTTTGGATTCTGTGTCTCCCTCTGTCTTTCCCCCCCCCCCATCATGTTCGGTCTTTTATCTCTCTCAAAAATGAATAAACATTAAAAAAAATTTTTTTTAAAGAAGTCAAGGAATGTATATCAGATGTTTATGAAATAACAATGAAACTCCTAGGCTCTTCACCTGGTCTCAACCCACGGTCTCCTACTGCCCTTTTCCCCCAGTCTTCCCCAAACCCATCACACCAACTTCCTCAGAGCATGCCTTCACACGTGCCAATTTCTCCTGTAACCCCATCATCTGGCATAGGAGCTGCTGCATTGGAAGTAATCAACAAATACCTGGTTTCATTTTAATATACTGAAATTCATATAAGATTTTTAGAGATTTTTACCAATGCAGGATAAACAAGTAGACCTTTCAAAGGCTAGCTCCAAGTGTTTAAAAAATGAGATTTTTAATGGAGGAAAAAATTCTACCACCAAATATTTAATAAAATATGTTGCAAATTTTGTCACTGTTCCAGAAGACAAGGTTTATGGAAGCAGCCTGAATGCACATGTGTTCTGGTTATTTTCTTCCCAGACTCCGTGGCAGCCTGCATCACAAATAGGCAGACAAAGGATTACCTCAGCAGCTCTCCTTTTTCCAATGTTCCAGCCATAATACTGCTCCACAGACTTCGCAGAAAAACAGCTGGCATCTTCACCTAGAATGCACATATCCAGCAAACTCTATGAATAAAGTTGGTATGATTTAAATCAAACCTTATCTGCGAGGGATATGTCCCAAAGTTTCTTTAGACCTATTTATTGGATATACATTCCTTACTGGGCAAAATGGATATACGTTCCTCACTAACACAGAGAGAGAGCTTCTCCTTAAAAGAGAAGGCATCTTATTAATGGTGTGTACTCAAAACAACATTAGTCTCTGGGAAATCGGCTTCTTTGGCAGAGCAACCTTCATGGCAGTCGACTACCTATTCAAATCAGTGGAGATGGCACTCCACTAGGGACATGAGGTCTGAGGTCTAGCCCTGGCCTTGCCATGAACTCACTAAGTGGTGTCAGGCATCCTATAGCACCCCTCTGGCTTCAGTTCTCTGATCTGTAAAATGAGACCATTGGGACAGATAGTCTCTAACCTGCCTTCCAGTTCTAGTATTCTATATTTGTATCTAAGTTTTTAAAAAACATTTTTGGGGCACCGGGGTGGCTCAGTCGGTTAAGCATCCAACTTCAGCTCAGGTCATGATCTCACAGTCCGTGGGTTTGAGCTCCACGTTGGGCTCTGTGCTGACAGCTCAGAGCCTAGAACCTGTTTCAGATTCTGTGTCTCCCTCGCTCTCTGCCCCTCCGCTCGTGTGCAGTCTCTCTCAAAAATAAACATTAAAAAAAAATTTTTTTAAGTAAAAATAAAAAACAGATTTCTGATTTTTTTCTGCCAGGCTAGGAAAATGTCCCTGAAAATTTCCTTTGAACTACCTGAGAATGACCCCCCCTGACTTCAACCAAGAAAAAAAGAGGTAATTTCTTTGCTGTTAGAAAAAAATAAGCAGGGGGGCGCCTGAGTGGCTCAGTTGGTTAAACATCCGACTTCAGCTCAGGTCATGATCTCACGGTCCGTGAGTTCGAGCCCCGTGTCGGGGCTGCTGACAGCTCGGAGCCTGGAGCCTGCTTCCGATTCTGTGTCTTCCTCTCTCTCTCTCTCTCTGCCCCTCCCCTACTCACCCTCTGTCTCTGTCAAAAATAAAATAAAACATCAAAATAAAAAAAATTAAAAAAAAAAAAAAAGAAAAAAATAAGCAGGGCAGGCTGTACTTGGCCTGTCATTTTCATATTCCCATGAATGTAACATGATAATCTATTTCATCCCTTCCCTATAAATGTTTGCAAGGTGCCTGGGTGGCTCAGCTGGTTGAATGTCAGTTCTTCGTTTCGGCTCAGGTCATGATCTCACAGTTCATGAGTTCAAGCCCCGCATCGGGCTCTGTGCTGATGGCATATAGCTTGCTTGGGACTATCCCTCTCTCTCTGCCCTTCCCTCCCTCTCCCTCTCAAAAATAAATAAATAAACTTTAAAAAAAAAAAAAAAAAAAAAAGGAAGTTTAAATGTTCGTAGTCATCTTGCCCAAGAGCGTATGCCTGAGTATCAACAGGCTATCTGCCCCCTAAAGGCAGCTGATTCTGTCCAAAGAACTGAGAGGCAAGTTTTTCAGTCTTGTTGATGATGGGTAGTGACAGAACAGACTTCACTGTTGGGAGTCTTGACAACTGTGCATTTGTACAAAGTGAGGGATCGTGAGGGATAAAAGATTAATGGCTTTAGAGTCAGACCTAGGTTAGTATCCTCCCTCACTACCCACTGCTAGTGATCTTTGAGTAAGTTACTTAGCCTTGGTTTTCTCATCTGTAAAATGGAGATAATACCACCTATCCCACAAGAGATAGTAAACGTACTGAGCCTGCACAGAGTCTGGCACATTGCAGGCAAAGACTAATCTGCCTTAATAAGCATTAAAAACTAATGCAGTTTTATACAACAGATTTACTAAGATTTACATACAACAAATGTAAAAAATTCCTTCCATAGATCATAGTGTTAACAGTAAAAGGCCAACTGGTTGAACAAGATATTATGAATTCTAAAATCCTGCAAATGAACTATAGTTGTAACTAAAACCTCCTAAGATAACTACTACATCAGTATTAATTTACACTACAATATGATTTAAGTTGACTCAATAAACCAAGTAGTTCACAGCTTTAAAAATGCATCCATATATTCAGTATAATTATCTTACTTTTTGCAGTGATTAAGGGAATCTTCTTTACCACTGCTGTTAAGAGTTGCTGGATAGTCTCTAAATGGTCTATCCTGGGAATAAAAAAAAAAGATTAAGGTAGTAAACACACACAGTGGTTTCTAGCCACATATATATACACACATACACACATACACATACACGAATTTATGTACATATCCTCTTTCCAAGGGAATTAAAACATAACGAATTTGTACTAGGCAGGTCTTTCCTTTCATGGATAGCCTTTTAAACATAAACCAGATGAGACCCCAGGAATGGCAAATTATGCAAATGTTTAATTTTATGTTTTTAAAATTAAATAATCACATACCTTTTTCAATTCAATGCTACTAGAGCAGAAAATTTTCTATATTCAAATGCCTATTCTTAGGGTTATTACAGCTCATGCTGTCACCTATCATGTGAAAGTGGCTAAGTTTCTATTGTCCCCAGTAATTTGACATGCTTCAAAATACATGGGCAGAGGTGGGTTCCCAATTTGGAAATTAGAAAATCTCATGAAATGTTTTTAGAAAAAGCAATGACTGTGTATGGCCCATGAAAAGGCAGCTGTTTAAGTTAGGCAGGTGTATGGATACTCAGACATAAAATGTATACACACCTGAGTAATTACCCCACAGAAATTTCATACCCAAGGATTCAGCAAAGAAAGTACATGTTGTCAAGCTCCACTGGAGGGAGATCTGTACCACCTGAGGCTTCCAAGGCAACAAATCCAGTGCCTCCCGCCCTTAGATGACATCAGTGTATTAACTGAAGACTCCTGAGCTGTGCATCAAGCGGAAACACTTGTTCAACTGCACATGGACAGAAGGTCCCACCCATCAAGGGGCTGACTTCTATACACACACAACTCTGCACATACTCAGCTGTCACAGGAACGGGTTTTAAAAAGTATCATAAAAACACCAAACTCACAACTCCCTTAGAAAGGACTGAAATAATTACTTAATGACATAGTTTCCCAGTTCAGAACTTTCTTCTGTTTTCACTGGTGTCTGACCCTCCTGAGAGAAGCAGCCTGGCCCAGGCGTTTCTGGTTCAGTCTTTACTACAAGGGAAGAGCAACAAAAGAGAGCTGTAAGCCTTCAATGACGGAAGGACATGTGCAGGCAGAAACAAAAGCTCTTCCACTGAAACTCAGGGAGGAAACTGCCACAGCAGCTGCTGCAGAGACACAGCTAGGGGACTGAGATGGCACCCATCATCACAGGATCAGCAGACAAGGGAAGAACTGTTACCCTGGGTCTCAGGGGGAGCAACTCTAGGCTCATGACAAGGCGGGCAATAAAATGGCTTTTTATATATTTCTTAAAGGGCCAACCACACCACTATGTGAGATCCCCCCCATCTCTCTCTCTCGCGCGTGCGTGCCCGTGCGCACACGCACATGCACACACACTCACACACACACACACACACATTAAAATACAATGCTGGCATGTTCTAATATCCTATTGGATATCATCTCTCCAGCTAAGTTTATCAACTTTCAGCATTATCTTAGTGTTCTGAGACACAAGGCATAAGCAAAATTCAGATCTGCTGTGCTTGGAAATAACCAAGCCAATCACATTAGGCTTTAATCTTACTAAATCTACTAACAGAAGATAGCAAGGTCTCAGGTGCATGTGTCTCCCTGTATTTCTGCGTCTTTTTCGTCAAAAAACCATGACCACACACTTTCTGCTTCTGCATCAGCTTCCTTGCCTTTAATCCTTCCCTTTCAACTCACCTTGCATATCCGGACCAGAAAATTTTCCTAAGTGACCTTTTTAGTGTCATTTCCATACTTAACATCCTTCAGTACTTTCCTATGTAACAAGAGTCTACAAATGAGATCTACTAATACATCTCTATACATCTCTCTTCCTTTTTATTGATACATAGCTTGCAAAAGATGTACAAATATTAAGGGTATGGTTCAATTACCTATGTCTACACCCATGTACACCACTCCAGTCAAGATATAGAGTTATTTCTAGTCCTCAACTAGGCTCCCTATGCTTTTGGTAGTTCCTCCCTGCCAAAGATAATCACCTTTTGTCCACTTTGAATTTCACATAACTGGAATCTTACTGCACATAATCCTTTGCATCAGCATCTTTTTAGCTATTAAAAACAACAATGCAATGGACTTTCCTGTATATGTCTTTTGGTGGATGGACATATGTGTGCACTTCCTAGAAGTGTATTTGCTGGAATGGAGGGCAGATGTAGGAGATTTACTAATTAGAATCTAGTAAGATTTATTAGAAAACTAATCTAATTAGAAATCTAACCTAATCTAATAAATGTAAGATTTATTAGAATCTAACCTGCAGTTTGGCAGATCAGAAAATGTCAAACTGCTTTCCAGAGTGATTATATCAATTTCTAGTCCCACCAGCAGGGCATGTGAGTTCCAGCTGCATCACATCTTTGCCAAAACTTGAATGGCCAGTGTTTTATTTGGTGATGTAACAGCATTTCACTATGGCTTTAATTTGTATTTCCTTGATGACTAATGACATTGAACAACTTTGCATATCTTTATGAGCTATCTGGATATCCTCTTCAGTGCAGTGTCTGTTCACCGTTCTTTAAAGAAAAATTAGTGTCCGTATTTTTCATTTGATTTTTCGACGGTCTGCGTATGTATACTCTAGCTATGACTCCTTTGTTAGATGTATCAATCACCACTATCTTGAGTATGTGGCTTGACTTTCACTCTTAATTTTGTACCTCTAATGAAGTGAGGTTCCCAGTGTTATGGACCTTTCCTTTTATGGCTAGTTTTCTTACCTGTTCTGTTTACAAAGCACCTTTGCCCAAGGTCATGAAGATATTCTCTTCTAGATGCTTTATTGCTTTACCTTTCACATTTAGCTCTATATCCAACTCAAATTAATTTTTGTTTATGGTGTAAGGTTCAGTGTTTTCCCAAATGGATATATCTAATTAACCCAGCATTATGTATGGTAATGAACATCCTTTCCCTACTGAATGTCATAATCAGGTGACCATATACGTGGAAGTCTATTTTTGGGTTCTCTTTTCCATTCCATTATTCTGTTTATTCTTGAACCAATTCAACACTATCTCTGCAGCTTTAAATTTTTTTTTTTTAATGTTTTAATTTATTTTGAAGGAGAGAGAGACCGAGCGTGAGCAGGGGAGGAGCAGAGAGCGGGAGACATAGAATTTGAAGCAGGCTCCAGGCTCTGAGCTGTCAGCACACAGCCCGATGTGGGGCTCAAACTCACAAACTGTGAGATCATGACCTGAGCCGAAGTCGGACGCTTAGCCGACTGAGCCACCCAGGCGCCCCTATCTCTGTAGCTTTTTTAAAATTTTTTTTTTAATGTTTATTTTTATTTTTGAGAGAGACAGAGACAGAATGCGAGTGGGTTAGGGGCAGAGAGAGAGGGAGACACAGAATCTGAAGCAGGCTCCAGGCTGTCAGCACAGGGCCTGACGCGGGGCTCGAACTCACGAGCTGTGAGATCATGACCTGAGCTGAAGTCGGATGCTCAACCAACTGAGCCACCCAGGCACCCCTCGCTGTAGCTTTAAAGTGTATATATATCTGATGGTCCAAGTTCCCTAGTTTTTTGTTCTTCAAAACTGCCTCAGCTACTCTAGGCCTTTGCATTCCCACGTATATTTTAGATTTAGCTTGTCCATTTTTGGGGCGGGGAGAAAGGATAACACATCATGTTTTTAGTAAGTTAACATAATTATTCATATTTGTAAGAAATTAGTTGAGGCCTGAACAACTTGCAGGACTGGAGAGCCAACCCTCCCCCTTCAGTCAAAAATCCATGTGTTTAACTTTTGGCTCCCCAAAAACTTAACTATTAACAACGTACTACTGACTGGAAGCCTTACCAAAAACACAATTGATTAATACATATTTGCATGTTGTATATATTATATACTGTGTTCCCATAATGAAGCTAGAGACAAAAAAAATTAAGAAAATCATAAGGAAGAGAAAATACATTTACAGTACTGTATTGCAAAAAAAATCTGTGTAATAAGGGGGCCTGCACTGTTCAAACCGGTGTTGTTCAAGTGTCAACTGTATTTATAATTTATTATGTTTATAATGGAATATCCTCCTTCCATTTATTTAGGTCTTGTTAATTTCTCTCAGAACTGTTTAGTAGGTTGCTAGCACTTAATTTCTACATAAAAATTAAATTTTTATGTATTGACTTGTATCAAATGACCTTGCTAATTTCATTTTTGACAGTATATATTCCCCCACTCCCTAGTGATTTCAAGACTTCAAGAAACAGAAAGGGCGTGCTTGGGTGGCTCAGTTGGTTAAGCGTCTGACCTCCACTCAGGTCATGATCTCATGGTTCGTGAGTTCAAGCACCGCGTCAGGCTCTGTGCTCACAGCTCAGAGCCTGGAGCCTGGAGCCTGCTTCAGATTCTGGTCTTCCTCTCTCTCTGCCCCTCCCCCATTCACACTCTGTCTCTCTCAAAACTAAAAAACTAAAAAAAAAAAAAAGACACAGAAGGAAGTCCTCAGAAAAAGTTCTAGTTCTACAGGTGCAAGTACACTTATATTAATCTGGCCCTCAAACTACTACAGAATTATACTGTTAGCATTTTTAGGTTGACACAGCTATTCTACTAGAGAAATGAAAACATATGCTCTTAAAAACTTATACATGGGGCGCCTGGGTGGCGCAGTCGGTTAAGCGTCCGACTTCAGCCAGGTCACGATCTCGCGGTCCGTGAGTTCGAGCCCCGCGTCAGGCTCTGGGCTGATGGCTCAGAGCCTGGAGCCTATTTCCGATTCTGTGTCTCCCTCTCTCTTTCTGCCCCTCCCCCGTTCATGCTCTGTCTCTCTCTGTCCCAAAAATAAATAAAAAACGTTGAAAAAAAAAATTAAAAAAAAAAAAAACTTATACATAGTAACTTTTAACAACTCTAATGTCCACCAATAGGAGAAAGAATAAACAAATTATGATGTATTCCTACAGTGTGGAATACTATTCAGGTACAATAAATATGAATCTGAAAAATATTATGGTGAGTAAATAAAACCAGACGTGGAAGAATGCATGTGCTCCCATTCATATAAAGTTAAAAAAAAAGCAGACACACTATTCTATTCTAGTCTATTCTAAGGGAAATTAGAACAGTGGCTGCCTATAGGGGTTGGAAACTGACTGGAAGGAGCACAAGGTGATGAAAATTTCTGTATCTTGAATGGAAAATGGGTTACATGGGTTTATAATAAAACTCATCAAATGGTATGCTAATTATCTTTGCATTTCAATATACAAAATTTTATAATTAAAATAAAAACAGATGCCCTGACTCTAGTCCAAAATTAACTGAGTCAGGGGTGCCTGGGTGGCTCATTCGCTTGAGCATCTGACTCTTGGTTTCGGCTCAGGTCGTGATCTCACAGTTTCCTGAGTGTGAGCCCCATGTCGCGCTCTGGGCAGACAGCATGGAGCCTGCTTGGGATTCTCTCTCTCCCTCTCTCTCTGCCCTTCCCCCACTTGCCCTGTCTCTCTCTCTCTCTCTCTCTCTCTCTCTCTCTCAAAATAAATAAACCTAAAAAAAAATTTAACTGAATCAGAATCTGCATGAGGAAGGCCTATGAAATATAGCTACTATTGAGGAGAACTACTGGTCCAGACTAATCCAATTCTTTTATTAGCAATCTTTTGATCAGAGGTTGGCAAACTTTTCCTATAAAGGACTAACCAGTAAATATTTTAGGCTCTGTGGGTCATATGACCCCGGGTGCAACTGATTAACTCTGAGGTGGCAGAGCATCCACCAATAATATGTAAATAAATGGGAATGGTTGGGTGCCAACTACTTTTATTTAAAAAACAGGCAGGGGAGGGGCGTCTGGGTGGCTCAGTCGGCTGAGCATCCGACATCGGCTCAGGTCATGATCTCACAGTTTGTGGGTTCGAGCCCCGCATCAGGCTCTGTGCTGACAGCTCAGAGCCTGGATCCTGCTTCGGATTCTGTGTCTCCCTCTCTCTGCCCCTCCCCCGCTCATGCTCTGTCTCTCAAAAATAAATAATGTTAAAAAAAACCCTTTTTTTAAAAACAGGCAAGGACTGTAATCAGCAAATCCATGTTTTAGTTGGTCATGCTGTAAGTAACAAATTCACCTTTCTTCAAGACTACTGTGAAAGATCCAGCATGCCTGAAAAGCAGACCTACTTCAAATTCTGACTACACCGCTTTTTAACTTTCAAGATTTGGGAAGTAGATACTTACTATCTCCAAACTTCACTTTCCTCATCTGTAATATGGGCATAATAGCTATCCTGAAGGACTGTGATAATTAGTGATATATATAAAGTAGCCAGCAAGGTTCCTGGTATCCTTCAGGCTCTTAACACATGGTAGCTATCATTATTACAGATGTTACAGATTTCAAAATGTGTTGCTCTAACCCATTGCACTATCTCAATCTACTCAGTAGTCAGAAATGTCCCCCTTGCCAGCCTGCCAAAGTTTGGCCCCACCTAAAGCTCCTTTACAACGATACACCCTAGGTGAGTCCCCTAATTGGTTTACTTCCCCCAAACAAACCCTACTGCTCCCTCAGTCTGGCACGCCCCTTCCCCCTCCACAGCTTAACATGCTTCACCCTTCTTAAGTCTAGGTTATAATCCTTGCCCCGCACAAAGTCCTACACCTCCACACCCCACCAACCCTGACCAGACATCCTAGACCAAAACACTTCACATTCACATTTTCCAGCTCACTTATCCTGGAGTTATCGATCACTGCCTGCTGTCTACAACTCAGTTCAACCTGATTCTAAGTTCTTGGAGGACAGAAATGCTGCTTTAAACATCTCTGCATTTCCCTCAATGTCAGGTCTACTCTAAAATACTCTAAGTATTTTTGAAGGGACTGATTCACAGATGCTGAAACTTGAAGGGACCCAGATTATAGTAACGCCTTGCACGAAACTTCTGGGCAAAAATACCGTGAGAAACACCTACCTTTTGTAACAGCTGCTGGAGCAGAGCTGGGGACAACTGGGTTTGGGGAAGCTACAGGCAGAATGGCAGGTGATTTGTTGGCAGAAAATGACTGAACCACTAACAGGGAAAAAAAGGGAGAGGATGTAAGAAATACAGAAATCATTCTAATGATGATCTAACTCCCAGGTGATGGCCCCATTTTAGACTAAAGGCACAAGAACAATTTCAGTACATTAAAAAGGTCCTTATTAATACAGTGATGTGACAAGGTAGGGTAGGCTGTTTACTATTAGCACCAGGGTAACTGAGCTTTTATTATCTTCCACTGTGGAAATGGGGGCTTGTCATTAAGAAAATAAAAATCCAATTAGCTTGGAACTCTCCTGAACACTTAAAATGTTCCCCTGCTACTCAACTTTAGAAATGGGGAGTTATTTAGAAGCTGATGGGTCATCTGGGGTTTATGGTGTCCCAGAGTTCAAAATGCCAAGGACAACTCTGATGGCTAAAGGGAAGACCAAATGGGGAGGGGAGCCTGGGAACCACCCCCCAGACGCCCCTGCCAACAGTCCTGGTGGCAGCCGAAACCCGTGGGTGAAGGACTTACCTTTATTCACAGGCATCAGTATGGTCTGTACACCTCCAGATGTATTTACACTGAGTGGCTTGAGCTGGCTAGGGATCGTCAGGACAGCCTGCTGGGGATTGGATTGGCTGGAGTGAATCTTTAGCAATCCTAAAATAAGTTGGAAGATAAGGCCAAGCTGAAGATCAGATGCTTTCTGAAAGTCCTGCCTTCTTCAGCATTCACCTTTCCTCACAGGAGGAAGTTCTTAGGACATCCACCCCTTCAGTAAACAGAGAGCTGGAAGCAATGGATGTGACAGATTTCACAATGAAAACAATGACGTGACAGTGAGGATTTATTTTTGCTCCGCAATCATGAAGTAACAGAAATTTTTGGAAAAGCAACACTAATCAACAAGAGAAAACATGAAAAAGTATTAAAAAAATTAAAATTAAAAAAAGAGAAAAAGTAGGGCGCCTGCATGGCTCAGTTGGTTGGCCATCCAACTCTTGATTTCGGCTCACGTCATGATCTCACAGTTTGTGAGTTCAAGCCCCGCAATGGGCTCTGGTAGTATATAGCCTGCTGGGGATTCTCTCTTTCTTTCTCTCTCTCTTTCTCTCTCTCTTTCTCTCTCTCTTTCTCTCTTTCTTTCTCTCTCTCTCTCAAAATAAATAAATAAATAAAACAATAAAAAAGAGAAAAAAATCCCCGAAAGCCCAACCACAGAGAGAACAGTATTAACATTTTAAGACAGTTCTTTCCATGTTTGTTTTCTGTGACAATTTCTGTGTTTTGTATATAGCTGTGACAGGTACAAACTGAATATAAAATTCTGTCTTCTGATTTGGTTAACTGTCATTTTCTTACTTTAAAACCTTCTCTAGCTCCTGGCTGCCCAGAGAATGTTTCCAAAATTAGTTTCAAAGTATTCAGAGTCCATTTTAAGCTCATCCCAGTTTATCTGCATCCCCTTCACACCATCCTTATAGATCAAATACTCCTGTGTACTCACCATACCTTCTAATTTCCTACTTGTGTGCAGTTCTCATCTTTCAAACATCAAACATTCTCCACCTATTATTATTATTTTTAAGTAAACTCTACCCCCAATGTGGGGCTCAAACTCACAACTCCAAGATCAAGAGTCGCATGCTCTACCAACTGAGCCAGCCAGGTGCCCCTCCACCTGTCATTTTAGAAAGGGTCACCCTCTTCCACTTTCCTTTTAGGCTAAACTTCCATATTCCCATTTCCACTATTCAACTATTGGAGGCATTCAGAGGCCGGTAAAAACAATAGGCAGTTACTGTGAGACAGCACAAAAGACACAACACAAACACATGCTGTCACACACTTAAAAACAGCAATAGGAAAAAAACAGCTTAGAGGCTAAAGATACTTTAAGACATTGGAAAGCAGAGGGTATGTATGTGTAAAAGGAAAATAATAATCTTAAAACCTTTCTGAAAAAAAGCCTTATAAAAATCTTTCTTTGGAACAGATGAATGTCAAATCAGATTGTAAGTTGTTTTTTGTTTTTTTTTTTAATGTTTATTTATTTTTAAGAGCGAGAGGGAGGGAGAGCACACACACAAGGAGGGGAGGAACAGAGAGAGAGGGAGACAGGGAATCTCAAGCAGGCTCCATGCTGTCAGCATAAAGCCTGACGCAGGGCTCCATCCCACCAACTGTGAGATCATGCCCTGAGCCCAAATTGGACATTTAACTGAGCCACCCAGGTGCCCCTAGGTAGTAAGTTCATACCGAGATGTACCCTCAAAAGGAACAACAGTGATGTACAAAAACAGACACTTAGATCAGTGGAACAGAATAGACAACCCAGAAATGGACCCACAAATGTATGGCCAACTAATCTTTGACAAAGCAGGAAAAGACTATCCAATGGAATAAAGACAGTCTCTTCAGCAAGTGGTGCTGGGAAAACTGGACAGCGACATGCAGAAAAACAAACCTGGACCACTTTCTTACACCGTACACAAAAATAAACTACAAATGGATGAAAGACTAAATGTAAGACAGGAAGCCATCAAAATCCTCGAGGAGAAAGCAGGCAAAAACCTCTTTGACCTCGGCTGCAACAACTTCGTACTCAACACGTCTCTGGAAGCAAGGGAAACAAGAACAAAAATGAACTACTGGGACCTCATCAAAATAAAAAGCTTCTTCTGCACAGTGAAGGAAACAACCAGCAAAACTAAAAGGCAACTGATGGAATAGGAGAAATTATTTGCAAACGACATATCAGATAAAGGATTAGTATCAAAATCTATAAAGAACTTATCAAACTCAACACCCAAAAACCAAATAATCCAGTGAAGAAATGGGCTAAATACATGAATTGACACTTCTCCAAGAAGACATCCAGATGGCCAACATATGAAAAAATGTTCAACATCACTCATCATCAGGGAAATACAAATCAAAACCACAATGAGATACACCTCACACCTGTCAGAATGGATAACATTAACAACTCAGGCAACAATAGATGTTGGCGAGGATGTGGAGAAAAAGGATCTCTTTTGCACTGCTGGTGGGAATGCAAACTGGTACGGACACTCTGGAAAACAGTATGGAGGTTCCTCAAAAAATCAGAAATAGAACTACCTTAGGACCGAGCAATTACACTACCAGGTATTTACCAAAGGGATATAGGTATGCTGTTTCAAAGGGGCACATGCACCCCAATGTTTACAGCAGAACTATCAACAATACCCAAAGTATGGAAAGAGCCCCCAAAACCATCGATGGATGAATGGATAAAGATGTGGTATATGGAGTATTACTCAGCAGCCAAAAATGAAATCTTACTATTTGCAACTATGTGGATGGAACTAGAGGATATTATGCTAAGCAAAATTAGTCAGAGAAAGACAAATATCATATGACTTCATTCATATGAGGACTTTAAGATACAGAACAGATGAACATAAGGGAAGGAAAGCAAAAATAATATAAAAACAAGGAGGGGGAAAAAACATAAGAGACTCTTAAATATAGAGAACAGAGGGTTGCTGGAGGGGTTGAGGAAGGGGGGATGGGCTAAATGAGTAAAGGCATTAAGGAATCTACTCCTGAAATCATTGTTGCACTATATGCTAACTTGGATATAAATTAAAAAATAAACTATTTAAAAAAAACAAACTACTAAAAAAAAGGATAATGACTCGATTTTTCATATTTTTCAAATTCTTATTTTTATCAAAATATTACATGCTTATCAGTTGAAAAGTAAAAAAAGTGCTGAAAAAGCTTTTAATTAAATATAGTCATCCTTTCCTCCACCTTCCTATCCTCATGTAGTTCCCTAGCAGTATCCACTTTCAACCATTTTGGCCCTGTTTTTTAATATATATGTCGGTATTTTATTTATTTATTTATTTATTTATTTATTTATTTTTAATGTTTTTTATTTTTGCAAGAGACAGAATGTGAGTGGGTTGGGGCAGAGAGAGAGGGAGGCACAGAATCTGAAGCAGGCTCCAGGCTCCGAGCTGCCAGCACAGAGCCTGACACGGGACTCGAACTCACAAGCTGTGAGACCATGGCCTGAGCCAAAGTCGGATGCTCAACTGACTGAGCCACCCAGGTGCCCCTATATCTCAGTATTTTTAAAAGAAAATGTATACTACAGGCCTTGACTAATTTTGATGTAACATTTTGATGTTACACATTGACTTATTATTAGTGTAGATCTGGGCATTTTAAGGCGCTTATAACCTTCTCTTTCCCTGTCCACCAAGAACTATTCTCTTCTGATTCAAAGAATACCATACAATGATTCCATTTTGTTCTCTGGTGTTAACATTTCCTCCTTTTTCAGTTGCTTGGCTCTCCTTCAAAATCTTACTAAGTCTTCCCACTTCCCTCAAAAATGCCATAAGCTGCTCCTTTACATAATTCTCCCTGCAGTCAAATCTCTCTTATGGTTCCATTTTTATAAGAGGTATCTTTTCTGAAGAGCTCTGATCTGCTCCACTCTGTTTCCTAGGCCTGCTGCACAGCTGTCATACTGCAAACATTCTTCACCATTACCCTGGGACTTCCCTTTACCTTCCTTCTATATCGGACCCTGTTTCTTCTTCTAAGTCTACACCTCTTCGCTCTGATAAAAAACATGTATTTTAGTAATGTCTTGAGACAGGGCACATAGGAAATACATTTAGAACTGTGCCTGTCAGAAAATATTTCTGCCCTCACTCTCCATAACAATCTGCCTGACTACAGAATTCTCAACTGAAAATAATTTTCCCCTAGAATTCTGAAAAGCAGTATCACAACTTCCAGTACTGCTGAGAAGCCCAATGATAATGTAATTTCTGAGTTTTTCTACTTCTTCTGACAACTTGTAAGACTTTCACCTTGTCCCTGGTGTTCTGATTTTGTGAACAAACTGTGCCTCTGTGTGAAGCACCTTTCATTCATTGTGTTGGACACTGTCTTTTGAACTTGGGAGTTTGTTCTTTTCAATTCTGAGATAAACTGTTTCATTTCTTGGATCATTTTCTTCCCACTATTTCCTGTTTTCTTTCTGGAACTCCTTTTAGTCTGATGTTGCCAGGACTCCCTGACACATCACCGAATTTTCTTTCTTAGTGTCCACTTTTTGGTCTGTTCTCTGCTTCTATCTTGTGTCCCCCAGTTTAGTCTAAATGCTGCAGCCAGTGATTCTATTGAAAGGTAAGGCAGATAATGTTACTCCTTAGTTTAAAACCCTCCAATGGCTTCCCTTGGTGTAAAAGTCAAAGTTCTTAAGATCTTTTTATTTAAAAAAAATTTTTTTTAATGTTTAATTTTAGAGAGAGAGAGAGCACACTAGTAAGGGAGAGGGGTAGAGGGATGGAGAGACAGAGAGATTAAGAACCTTAAACAGGCTCCAATGCTTAGCCCGGAGCCCGACACAGGGCTCAATCCCATGACCCTGGGATCATGACCTGAGCTGAAATCAAGTGCAGACACTCAACTGACTGAGCCACCCAGACTCCCCTGAAAGTCAAAGTTCTTAAAATGACCTACACAGACCCTATGTGACTTGACCCCCATCACTCTGACTCCCTTGCTCACTCTGCTCCAGTCCTAATAATGACCTTGTTCAGAACAGTCCATAATGTACACAAAAAATTGAATTAAAAAATTAATAATTATACCTCAGTTATATAAAGAGAGTCAACACCCACACAAAAAATTAATGAGCAGCAGAAAATAGTTTGATTACTTTATGAAAACATTATATACAGCAAATTTCATCAGCAGCATCCCAGGATATAAGAACTTAAAGTAGGAAGATTTCATTTATTTCATGTAAAATACTTAATTAGTAAATGGGAGGGCATTTATTTCTCATAATAGCAACCCTCTATTTCTGTAATTTCTACTCCGGGCTTAACATGGTGCCTGCGAACATTCTATGAGCAAAGAACAGCACTCCCTGTACTAGAACTTCGTCAATGGTAACTGGCAGGTAGGTGGAAGTCATGGGAAACTCTACCAGCTTTAATCTTTTGGTCTTGAACTAGCCAAAAAACAAAAGGACACAGGGGCTTGGTTTGGAGTTGTGTGTGGAATGTAGTAATAACAGCTATAAGAACAACATCCACAATCTTTTATCCAAGGGTACTAAGGTTATGTGTGTGCATGCATGTATTAATATGTGTGTGTGTGTGTGTGTGTGTGTGTGTGTGTGTGTGTGTGTGTAACATATATCTCAGCGACAGTTTTTTCTGTCAGTGCAACCTGATAAGCTTTTATCAATCTACAACAAGGCAATACAAAAACTAAGAGTGTTTGGAAACTTCTGTAACATTGTGACATTGTTGTTGACATTTTTAAAAATAATTTTTTCAAAAAGTTTATTTGAGAGAGAGAGAGAGAGAAAGAGAGAGAGACAGCGCAAGTGGAGGGAGGGGCAGACAGAGGAGGAAAGAGAGAGAATCCCAAGCAAGCTCGGTTCTGCCAGCTCAGAGCCCAATGTGGGTCTCAAACCCACAAAACTGCAAGATCATGACCTGAGCTGAAACCAAGAGTTGGACGCTTAACTAATGTCACCCACGCACCCCTGCTGACGTTCTTACAGTATTTTACAGAAGTATCTGTCTGTATTAGATTGTAGAAAAACAAGCAGAAAAACTGATCTTTCAAGTTTGAGAAGCAATGCTGTATATATTATATCAGTCCCCTGGCATGTGGGGCCACACAGTGTCATCCAAGCACCTTAGTATTTTTGTGGCAAAACACAAATTTTCATTTTAAGTCGTACAAATAGCCTGTCAATGAAGGTCAGATTTCACACTAAAATTAGTTATGCAAACAAAGAAACAAAAAAACACCTTTGGTTTTCACAGCTTTTCAGATCTTAAAATTAAAAGGAATGTGGACTACACAACATTAAACACGCTAATAGCGGCCATTATTTATATAACAGCTACTACATGTCAGACAGCATTCTAACCATTTACATATTAACTCATTTCATTCTCTCAACTGTATGAGGTAGGTATTATTATCAACCTGATTTTCAGCCAAGGAAAATGAAGCAAGTTATTTTAACTAAGGCAACCTGGCTCCAGGATTTATGCTGCAAGTTAACCAAAGAAGTAAAAGACACACTCTTCTGGGACCATTTAGTGCTGGCACAAAAAATATACACCTTACCAGGCCTCATACACATCACTCTAACACTACCCAGTATAATAACTAATGTTAAAAATCATGACTTGGAGTCATCAAGGGTAATTTATATACTTTGTTTATGAAAGCAAAGAGTATGGATAATGTTTTGTAACATGTTCCATTCAAAACTGATGATGAAACAAAAAAAAGATAATGTTACTTTAAGGAGAGTAAATTCTCAGTTCTCCACAAAATTACATTATGAAAGCAGCTAAAATACTCCAGAGTTCCAGATGGCTAAAGTTTTATTATATCACTTAAAAGTTATTATTCAATCCATGAAACCAGCTCAGACTTAAAAATCCACATGTAGATTTTATTTTATTATTATTATTATTTTTAAGTAGGCTTCATGCCCAGTGTGGAGCCCAATGTGGGATTGAACTCACGACCCTAAGATCAAGACCTGAGCTGAGATCAAGAGTCCAATGCTTAACCGAATGAGCCACTCAGACGCCCCGTTTGTGTAGATTTTAAAGAAAAATAAATTATCTGAAAAGCAGCTATGTGGAAAATGTTGCTGGGTTAATTTTTTTTAACTTATACAAAATACTGCTTAAGACCAAAATATTCTAGCGCAAAGAAGGGAGAGAGAAAAAATATTATGATACAACTGACCTGATACGGTGGCTTTTCCAGAGATTGTGTTTGGTGTGGGCACCAGGGAGGTGGCACTGATGACAGAGGGAGCAGCAGGCTTGCAGGTTCCCACGGGGGCCTGGCTCACACACACTGGCTGCTGCCCAGAAGTTTTCATTACAGGGCCTACAGCAGATGATGAACTGGGAACTGCTCCTTCTGACTGCTCACACACAGGGCGGAAAATAATAGAAATTAAGAAGAAAGCAATGTAACTTACTCAGAACAGTAACTGGCAGATAGCATACTCAATACATGTTATCTATTAGCTATTGTATTACCTACCTATTAAATACCATGCATTTAAAAAGAGCGCCTCTCTAGTTTAGTGTTTCCTAAACTTTTAAAGATTTCACAGACCAGGCAAAGTTAAAAAATTATAAAACAAGGAGGCATCATTGTGTTATCACATTAAAAAACAAAAAACAAAAAAAAAAACCTCACCACCTACTACATCACTTTATAAAAGGATATTTCAAAACCAAATAAAGGAGGACATAATCTCAGAATATAAAAGTGGAATAAAATGAGCTTTATTAAAAACTCACTATAATGTTTGTCACATTCATTCAACCAACATCTACTTCATGGCAGGCACAGTGTTAAATCCTAAAGCCCAGAGAGAAAAGCCCTCAAGGAAAACAGGTTGACTGACGAATGGTATAGTAGGCATAGGTACAAGGCACCATTAAAACTGAGAGGAAAAGAGATGCTGGGTGGCTCAGTTGGTTAACAGTCCAACTCTTGATTTTGGCTCAAGTCATGCATGATCTCATGGTTCGTGAGAGCAAGTCCTGCATTGGGCTCTGCACTGATAGTATGGAACCTGCTTGGGATTCTCTCTCCCTCTCTCTCTGCTCCTCCCTTGCCCATGCTCTCTCTCTCTCAGAATAAATAAGTATGCTTTAAAAAAAACAGAGAGGAAAATTACTATTTCTGCCTAGGGATGGGGAGAGGAGAGTATTGGGAAAAGCTTCATGTACAAAAATGGCACTTTAGGGGGATCTTCAAGATTCAAGACAGGAAAAGGGGGAAATGAATGTTTCTTAGCAGAAGATAGTAGGTAGAAAGAGAGGCATGAAAGAACATGGTTATGTTCATGGGACTACATGCAAAGTAGAGTGATAACAGGCATGAGAGGTAGTAGTTGTACGAGATGAACCTTAAAAAGCAAGCAAAATCAGCTTCAAAAAAAGTCCCTGGGGTGCCAAGACAATTCAAAAGGGAAACAGACTTTAAATGTTGGTAGGCCAATTGACTGTCTACATCCAAAAGAATGAAGTTTGGCCCTTACCTCACACCATATAAAGATTAACTCCAAATGGATCAAAGACCTATACATGAGCTAAAACTCTTAGATGAAAATGTTGGCTTAAATTTTATGATTTTGGATTTGGCAATAGTTTCTTAGCTATGATACCAAAAGCATAAGCAATAAAAGAAATACACTGGACTTTATCAAAATTAAAAAGTTTTGTGGTTCACAGAGTATCATCAAGGAAGTGGTAAGATGGACCACAGAGTGGTAGAAAATGTTTGTAAATCTGGTAAGAGACTTCTATCTAGAATAATAATGGCAAAGAATCTGAATAGACATTTCTCCAAAGAAGATACACAAATGGACAATAAGTACATTAAAAGATGCTATCATTAGCTATCAGAGAAATGCAACTCAAAGCCACAATGATTACCATTTCACACCCACTAGAATGGATATAACAACAAAAAAAGGAAAAGAACAAGTGTCAACAAGGATGTAGAAAAACGGGAGCCCTCATACATTGCTGGTAGGAGTCTAAAATGGTGTAGCTGCCTGAGAAAACTGGAAGCTTCTCATAGTGTTAAACATAGTTTATGATATGATCCAGCATTTCCTTCCTACAATTAGCCAGAAAAACCAAAAACCTATCATTACACAAAAACTTGAACATAAATGTTCATAGTAGCATTACTGATTATAAGCAAAAGGTAGAAACCACCCAAATGTCCTTCAACTAATAAATACATAAACAAGGGGCGCCTGGGTGGCTCAGTCAGTTAAGCATCCGACTTTAGTTCAGGTCATGATCTCACAGTTCGTGAGTTCGAGCCCCACATCAGGCTCTGTGCTGACAGCTCGGAGCCTGGAGCCTGCTTCAGATTCTGTGTTTCCCTCTCTCACGGCCCCTCCCCTGCTCACACTCTTCTTTCTGTCTCTCAAAAATAAATAAACAATTAAAAAATAAATAAATGTGTAAACAAAATGTGGTATGGTCATAAAACTGGCTATCGACTATTCAGATATAAAAAAATACTGATAGGGGCGCCTGGGTGGCTCAGTCGGTTAAGCGTCCGATTTCACTCAGGTCACGATCTCGCGGTCTGTGAGTTCGAGCCCCGCGTCGGGCTCTGGGCTGATGGCTCAGAGCCTGGAGCCTGCTTCCCATTCTGTGTCTCCCCCTCTCTCTGCCCCTCCCCCGTTCATGCTCTGTCTCTCTCTCTGTCTCAAAAATAAATAAACGTTTAAAAAAAAAAAAAATACTGATACATGCTACAACCTGGATGAACCTTGAAAATACTGTTAAGAGAAAGAAGCCAGACACGAAGAGTAGTTGCCTAGTACTGGGGGTGGGAGGGGCTGCTATTGGGTATGGAGTTTCTTTTAGGAATGTTAAAAAAATGTTCTAAAATAGAAAGTGGTGATGGTTGCAAAACCTTGAGAATATAATAAAAACCACACAACTGTATGCTTTATTTTTTTTTTTTAATTTTTTTTTTTTTCAACGTTTTTTTATTTATTTTTGGGACAGAGAGAGACAGAGCATGAACGGGGGAGGGTCAGAGAGAGAGGGAGACACAGAATCGGAAACAGGCTCCAGGCTCCGAGCCATCAGCCCAGAGCCTGACGCGGGGCTCGAACTCACGGACCGCGAGATCGTGACCTGGCTGAAGTCGGACGCTCAACTGACTGCGCCACCCAGGCGCCCCAACTGTATGCTTTAAAATGGCAAATTTTATAGCATATGAATTATATTTCAATTTTTTTATTGATTTTTAATTTTTTTAATTTTTAATTTTTTTTAAAGTTTGAGAGAGAGATGAGGAGGGCAGGAGGAGAGAGAGAGGGAGAGAGAATCCCAAGCAGGCACTGTCAGCACAGACCCCAACATGGGGCTTGATCTCATGAACCCCGAGATCATGCCCTGAGCTACAATCAAGAGTTGGACACTTGGGGCGCCTGGGTGGCACAGTCGGTTAAGCGTCCGACTTCAGCCAGGTCACGATCTCGCGGTCCGTGAGTTCGAGCCCCGCATCAGGCTCTGGGCTGATGGCTCGGAGCCTGGAGCCTGTTTCCGATTCTGTGTCTCCCTCTCTCTCTGCCCCTCCCCCATTCATGCTCTGTCTCTCTCTGTCCCAAAAATAAAAATAAAAAAAACATTGAAAAAAAAAAAAAGAGTTGGACACTTAACCGACTGAGCCACCCAGGTGCCCCTCCAATTTAAAAAAAATTTTTTTAGGGGCGCCTGGGTGGCGCAGTCGGTTAAGCGTCCGACTTCAGCCAGGTCACGATCTCGCGGTCCGTGAGTTCGAGCCCCGCGTCAGGCTCTGGGCTGATGGCTCAGAGCCTGGAGCCTGTTTCCGATTCTGTGTCTCCCTCTCTCTCTGCCCCTTCCCCGTTCATGCTCTGTCTCTCTCTGTCCCAAAAATAAATAAAAAAAAAAAAAAAAAAAAAAAAAAAAAAGTTGAAAAAAAAATTTTTTTTTAAACATTTATTTATTATTGAGAGACAGAGGAGGAGCAGAGAGAGGAGGAGCAGAGAGAGGAGGAGACACAGAATCTGAAGCAGGCTGCAGGCTCTGAGCTGTCAGCACAGAGCTCGACATGGGGCTGGAACCCACAAACCATGAGATCCGGACCTGAGCCGAAGTCATATGCTTAACCAACTGAGCCACCCAGGCGCACCCCACTCCAATTTTTTTTTTTTTTTTTTTAAGTAGAATATGGCCCACTGACATACCTGCTAAATACCTTAATACTTTTATGTTTCATTATGGTTTTCTACTGTTGTGCTAATTCTCACCGGCTGTGCAGGACCGTTTGCTGAGAGGGTCACAGCTGGGGAAGTGGCGGTTGTGATAACCCCTCCTGCCACTCTCAGCATTGTGGTTCCAGGCTTTGAGAGTTGTGAAGTGGCTGGTACAGACTTCAGTGTGCTATCAGATATTTTCATTAGTGATGCCTGTCCCCCAGGGGCTGCCTGCAGAAACAAAATCGGTTGAAGTAATAATGTTGCCTTGGTTTATAGGCACAATTTATTCCTTACATACAGTGGCCCCAAGAATTAAAGCACATCCAAGAAAGTCTTGCTAATCAAAAACATAGGAGGTGTTTGTGCACCTTTCCAATGAACACTCAAGTTTATGACATTTTACATACAAATGTTCCTTTACCTCTAATGTAGAACAAGTGAATGAATGCACTTACAAGTCACTATTTGGCAACAGTGACTTCAAAGATACTAGGTCATTTGTTATCAAAATAATGGAGTCTAAAATGCTCTTAAATATATGTGTAATCTTTAAACATGAAAATCTAAACAATATGGGCCAGATTTAAATGGGTAAGTTAAGTGCTCTAGGCAAGTACCTTAGCATTTTATTATTGCTCAACAAATGTAGTACCATTAACAAATTATAGTTTTAGTGGGTTAAATTAAGGCTCAGCAAACGTTTCCTGTAAATGGCATTAAGCATTTACAGCACTGAAGGCCATATGGTCCTTGTTTCAACTCCTCAACTCTACTGTTACACGGGTGTGGCTGTGTTCCAGTAAAATATTATTCATAAAAATAGGAAGCCTTGGGCACAGTTCACTGACCCGTGGCCTAAATGACTGCTTACTGCCCAAAATTAATACACCCCACAAACAGATACCATTTATCAGTCCCTAGAACTGTGTGTCAGTAATGGCAAAAACACTTTCATGTATTTTATGTCAATGAATCTTTTCATAAACTTTATAAGGTAGATTTTAGTCCCATTTTACAGATGAAGAAGTTAAGCTCAGTAATTTTACCAGGATCATACAGTTAGTAACTGGAAGCGCCATGATTAGAATGCAGAAGTAGTAGCCATTGGAGCCTGATATATACAAAAATTTTAGCCATACAAAAATGGCTAAAATTAAAAAGGATGACAGTCTCCCATATTGGTGAGAATGAACAGCAACTGTAACTCTCTCACATTACTTATGGGAGAGTCAAATGGTACAACCACTCTGCAAACCATTTGTCAGTTTCTTATAAACTTTCTTATTTTTTAAAAAAAATTTTAATGTTTTATTTATTTTTGAGAGAGTCAGAGTGTGAGTAGGGGAGGGGCAGAGAGAGATGGAGACACAGAATCCGAAGCAGGCTCCAGGTTCCGAGCTGCCAGCACACAGCCTGACTCAGGGCTCGAACTCACAGACTGTGAGATCATGACCTGAGCTGAAGTCGGACAATTAACCGACTGAGCCACCCAGGCGCCACCTTATAACTTTCTTATTAACATATACTTACCCTAGGACCTAGCTATTTTACAGTACAAAACATCTGTACAAGAATGTTCATAATAGTATAGTTCATTTAAAAAAAAAAAAAAAGAGGGTATGTTTTACAGTGACAAATGTTTTGTAACTTGACTGGGATAGTGCTTGCATGAGTTTGTACACTGGTCAACACTCATTGAGCAGTACACATATGGTCTATGCATTATTTTATGTAAATAATACCTTATTAAAAAGCAACAGGTGCGCCTGGGTGGCTCAGTCAGTTAAGCTCGACTCTTGACTTTGGCTCAGGTCATCAATTCACAGTTTGTGAGATTGAGCCCCACGTCAGGCTCTGTGCTGATAGCATGGAATCTGCTTGGGATTCTCTTTCTGCCCCTCCCCCACTCATTCTCACCACCCCCCCAAATAAATATACTTAAAAAAAGAAAAAAAGCAACAGTAATTGTTCTGCAGTGGTAGAACAGGAAGAAAGTCACTCCACTAGCTGCAACATAAGCAGGTAGGAAGAAATAAGCTAAGATTTTAAAGAACTGCCTGAAGAATTTTAGGGCCTCATATCTGTTTAAAATACTAAGTGCATCTGACCAAAGGGAAATTAGTACTCAAAGAAATGAAACAGTACTAATATGAAAAATATATGATGGAGAAAAAATTCCTTTTTTACAGATATAACCTACCAAACCTTCCTCAAGGTAAAACAAATAACCTGAATAGTTCTGTATCTACTAAATAAATTGAAATTGTAGTTAAAAACCTTCCCAATCAGGAAAACTTGAGGTCATTATGGCTTCACTGGTGTATTCTAGTTAAAGAAAAAAATAATACCAATTCTACATAAAATTTTTTACACAAAAAGTGAACGAGAGAAAAGTTTTTGTTTTTTGTTTTTAAGAGGGAAAAGTTTCTAACTCATTCACTTATGTGATATCACAACCAGACAGGAATTACAAAGAAAACCACTGACCAATAACCCTTACAAAAACTCTAAACAAAATTTTATCAAATGAAACCCAGCAATACATTAAAAGAGGATAACATGTCACAAACAAGTGGGGCTTATTCCAGGAATGCAGGGCTGGTTTAACACTTAAAAAAATTTTTTTTAATGTTTTTTAAGTAATCTCTACCCCTCAACATGGGGCTTGAACGCATGACCACAAGACCAAGAACACACGCTCCACCAACAGAGCCACCAGGTGCCCTCTTATGATCTTCTTAGTAACATTTTTTCTCTAGCTTACTGTAAGAATACAATATATAATACATATAACATACAAAATGTGTGCTAGTCAACTATGTTATTGGTAAGGCTATTAATAGTTAAGTTTGGGGGGAGTCAAAAGTCGTATGAGGATTCTCCACTGTGAGAGAGGTTGGCACCCCTGACCCACCCCCTGTTGTGCAAGGATCAACTGTACATGGATACTGTGGATGGCATCACCTACTACACTATTCAGAATCTCCCATACGAAGTTCCTCCAGAGACATTTTAGAATGAAGTATCAAGAAAACCTCTGTTTCTTCTAAGGAAATATGTAGGTATTGTTTTGCCTCTCACAAACTGAATTTTATAACTGATCATGCTTCTGATTTGCTTTGGCAAATTTTATTAATTATATAGGACATAGCTGTTTGCATATCTAATAACTCTGGCCTTATCTTCTCATTCTACTTGTATTTTCCCAAATTTCAAGATTTTATTATTTTTCTATACTGTTTTATTATCATTTTCTTTTTTTTTTCTTAATGTTTATTTTTTGAGAGAGACAGAGAGAGACAGAGTGCGAGCAAGGGAGGGGCAGACAGAGAAAGAGAGACACAGAATCCAAAGCAGGCTCTAGGATCTGAGCTGTCAGCACAGAGCCCGACATGGGGCTCAAACCCACAAGCTGGAGATCATGACCTGAGCCAAAGTCAGATGCCTAACTGATTGAGCCACTCAGGCGCCCCTTACTATTCATTTTCTTGGGCAACCTTAATTTCTTTGTGGAAAAGGATAAGCTGTAAAAGTTTTAATAAATGCCATAACCACCTTGTATTTGGGGTATGTGTTTATTTACCTGGGTAAACAAAGTGGTTTTTTGTCCAGAGATGACTTTTAATGTTTGTTGCCCTTGTGCAGAAGATGTGCTGACTCCCAGCGTTCCTTGGACCACTGACCCAGTAGTCAGCTGTTTTCCAGATGTCTGGGGTGATGGCTGACCAACTAAAAATGTGCCCTAGAAACAAATAAAGACCTACTCAGTAATTATTAAGTTCAAATGACTAGTCCTGACCCTTTAAATCACAAGGTCCCATGTTACAAGCTACAATGCCCCCCTTGAATTCTCCAACTCAGCCAAAATAATTGTAAGGAACAGCTCTGCTCTCAGGGTCCCTCCCAAAAGCTCTCCCCACTTTTAGAACTCTGCACAGTAGCTGTGGAGCAGGCTGCTTAAAAACTCAAGTTTTACAACCGAATCTTTAAATCTGGATTTAATTTTCAAGATTCATAACTACCCATCCTTAGTAAGAACATTGAGAACAAAAATTCTTAAAGAGGAGTCAAGACTTTAGCAATGAGGGGAAAGAAAGTAGAAACTTGTTCCTAATCATGAATCCAACCTAACTCCAAATACCTTAACTTGATAGTACCTCTTTGGTTACTCCCTTCCAAGAGAAAATTTTCAACTGCACATGAACACTACTCACTAACTCATGGATTTGGAAGGCAAAAGCATAGGAAAAATCTTTCTTTGAGTCAGAAAGATCTGGGTTTAAATCCAAATTCTATCATTGGCTTAGCAGAGACATCTTGGGAAAGATACTTAAGTCTTTCTGAATGTCTAGGACCTCTTGTCTCAACATAAAACAAGCCCAAAATAATATAGATTCATAACATAGCTAAAATGTTAGTATTGACTCCTGATCCCAGAGATGTAAAGATAAATCCACTATAATTAAAGGCAGTTATTAAGGAACCAAAGGATTTAAAAGACACCAGTCACAAACGATCAGACCTGAGGCGTTTGCTTTAGGATATAAGATGTGTAAGTCAGGTGCTGGGATATCCCTCCAGGGCCTGCAGGGCTCTGAGTTCCTCCTGTTCCTCCTCCTCCACCTCCGCTGCCACTGCCACCGCTGCCTCCGCCACTACCACTGCCTGCAGCTGAGCCAGACTGGAGGTCTGAAAATACAATGAAATGACAGCAACATCAGAAAAGGTATTAAGAGGCTTAACAGAAAGATAGATGAGCCCAGAGGGATGTTTCCCTTACAGCGACATTCCTTCCCTTTTCTATTTTCTCCTTTCTTTTCTGTAATGTATCTATTCTGTGACAAGAGTGAGAAGAACATCCCAGAACTGAAGACTGATCTACTTCCAACTGAAGGACAGTTGACTAGTTCAGCTCTCGGTACAATGAAGAACTTAACTTTAACAAGAGTTTTGACTTAGTGTGGGACATCAAGAAAGAGTGTGATAGCTGACATTTCTAACCAAGTGCTGACTGGAATGTGCTCAGAGAAGTGCTTATAAACATTCTGGCATCTCATTTGATTTCAGTGAAACTGCTGGAATTTAGTGTAATTTTACAGTACCTTTTCTGTTGCCCTCTGCCGCAGAAAAAACTGATTTTCTTCACATTTATAATGACTCCAGGGCCCCATTTTTTTTTCCTTTTAAAATTCTAATTTTTTTTTTTTTTTTTTTAACATTTTTATTTATTTTTGAGACAGAGAGAGACAGAGCATGAACGGCGGGAGGGCCAGAGAGAGAGGGAGACACAGAATCAGAAGCAGGCTCCAGGCTCTGAGCTGTCAGCACAGAGCCTGATGCGGGGCTCGAACTCACGGACGGTGAGATCGTGACCCGAGCGAAGTCGGACGCTCAACCGACTGAGCCACCCAGGCGCCCCTAAAATTCTACTTTAAAGCCTTTGAATTTTTTTTACTTCCCACTTGGTGACATAATATATACAAACTAAAACCTAAATAGCTCTCTGGGTGACTTGTGGAATACTCACGTTGTCCTTTTCTTACATATCTTTTATATACTACAGCTTAAGTAGGAGGAAAAAATGCCAGGGTGAGAGAGCAGAAATCACCCATTATAGTTAGTAAACAAAATGGCGACTAGCTCACACACTACATTTTGGCAAGAGTGGCTAATTTTTAGTGAACCTATTATACCAATTATACTTGGGGAGGGGGGGTGCTTTTAAATCTTATTTAACATAATTTGTCAAACTGGCTTACATACAACACCCAGTGCTCATCCCAACAAGGACCCTCTTCAATGCCCATCACCCACTTTCCCCTCTTCCCTTGCACCATCAACCCTCAGTTTGTTCTCTGTATTTAAGAGTCTCTTATGGTTTGTCTCCCTCCTTGTTTGTTAACTATTTTTTTCCCCTTCCCTTCCTCCATGGTCTTCTGTTAAGTTTCTCAAGATCCACATATGAGCAAAAACATATGATATCTTTCTCTGACTTATTTCACTTAGCATAATACCCTCCAGTTCTATCCACAATGCTGCAAATGGCATGATTTTATTCTTTCTTGTTGCCAAGTAGTATTCCGTTGTATATATAAACCACATCTTCTTTATCCATTCATCAGTTGATGGACATTTAGGCTCTTTCCATAATTTAGCTACTGTTGAAAGTGCTGCTATAAACATTGGGGTACAAGTGCCCCTATGCATCAGCACTCCTGTATCCCGTGGGTAAATTCCCAGCAGTGCTATTGCTGGGTCACAGGGTAGTTCTCTTTTTAATCTTTTGAGGAACCTCCACACTGTTTTCCAGAGCAGCTGCACCAGTGTGCATTCCCACCAACAGTGCAAGAGGGTTCCCGTTTTTCCACATCCTCACCAGCATCTATAGTCTCCTGATTTGTTCATGTTAGTCACTCTGACTGGTGTGAGGTTATACCAATTTTACTTCTGATTGAGAGGGAAATAATTCCCTTTACCCTTTCCTTTCCAACACCAAATTGTTTTCTCTGTATGTCAAAACAAAAGTTTGTCAATCTAGATAAACCACCTAATTTCCTTGGGGTTTTAAGGCTTGTACACTAAGGCTGACTCTCTATTTCTCTTTCCATCTCCAAACCTAGCAAACTTAACATGCACATCTAAATAATGGCAGGCAGACACACTTGATTCCACTCCTATTCCTATCCCCTCCAAAATATAGGCTCTCAGCTAACTTCTCCACAGGTGTCACATTTCTAGATATCACTGAAAAGGAAGAACTCTTTTTTGTTTACAGTTCACATGGACAGGTTTCTCTCAACACACCTTCAGTAGCCATACCTCTCCAATGTACTTTGTATCTGATCCCAAACTCTGAGTAGATAAATGCAAAATAACAGTATCACCTCCTAGGACTACGATCGTTTAAGCCTACTTCTAGTTAAATTATATGCATGTTTTAAATCCATATGGGCAAATACTACCATCATACAGAGCTATGGAAATACTTCCTGAAACAGGTAAGAGCTGCCCCTGGGTGGGTGAAATGAACATACCCAGAGGCCCAAGAACCAAAGATTTAATGATGGACTAACTAGCATTGTTGGTAGCTCGTAGGATGGCTCCTTGAGGGATCAGCAGCAGTTTTCCTTTTCCTGAAGGGTTCTTGCTGTTCGTTGTAAGGTAGAGTTTGGTGCCAGGAGGCAAATTTGCCAAGTTGGCCAGATTAGTGGCTGGTAGCTGTAATGTTGCCATTACTAAAATGGTAAAGGGGAAAAGGAAAAAAAAAAAAAAAAAAAAGAGGAAAAACAGTTATGATAAATTTGAACTGAGGTCAATGCTATCTCTAAAATTAAAACAACGTAGTAAGATACTTACTGAAAAACATACACAGTAAACTACAGTTTTCTTAAATACACAAGGTGGACAGTCTTAAATATCTTGCTACCTAAAAAATAATCTATATACTAGAAGAGCTTGCTGTAAACTAGAAAGGAATATTTGTACATAAATAGGGTGACCATATGTCCCAGTTTGCCCAGAACAGTTCCAGTTTATACCTGTGTCCCAATGATTATTAATAGTAATTCTTGGGGCGCCTGGGTGGCTCAGTCAGTTAAGCCTCCGACTTTGGCTCAGGTCATGATCTCGCGGTCCGTGAGTTTGAGCCCCGCGTCGGGCTCTGTGCTGACAGCTGAGTCTGGAGCCTGTTTCAGATTCTGTGTCTCCCTCTCTCTCTGACCCTCCCCCGTTCATGCTCTGTCTCTCCCTGTCTCAAAAATAAATAAACGTTAAAAAAAAAAAATTAAGAAAAAAATAGTAACTCTTTTTACTCTCACAAGTACTATAGTTTAGACAATCAATGAAATAATCACCTTATTTATGGATGAATGTATATTTCCTCCCAATTGTTTAAAGCCCCTTCAATCAATTGCTAGTGATGAATGAATCTACTGATTTGAAACTAGACTTCTTATCTCTCTCACTTTCTAAGAACTAAGAAAATGCCACAGTTAACAACTGGCACATATACTATGAAACTATAATTCAGTCTTACCTATGTCAAAGAGCTTTCGCTTATCCCTTAGAATTTACTTCTCGATGCACAGGGCTGTAAACCTTTAAATGAGATTCTTAATTGGAGACTTACACATCAAAACTTCTGCAAATGTTCTGAATCCAAATCCCCACAAAATGAAGCATACAGAACCATGTGAGTCACCAGAGGCAAAGGACTCTCATGGCGTCCTCCAGCCTGCTGGACTAGTCCTCCTTCTCATTACTACTTCACTGTGCAAGATTTGGGGAACCAAGAACCTAGAAGCTGCCCCAAAACATCAGGGACTGATATTAAAACTGAGTGCCATTATCTCTCCACTACTGCCAGACCTAATCCCACTTTACACCATATGCATCTCAGCAAACCTCTCTGGTCTGTCACCCGTACCCGGAAGTCCAGCCCCAAACTGCTCTCCATTCCTGATCTGAGTCCACCTTCTCAGGCCCTCCTCCTCCCCCATCTCTTTCACCAAGCCCCCAGGAATTCCTGCTGTGGTCAATTACACCCTTTGTGGTCAATTACACCCTTTAGAATCTCCACCTCTTTCAACCTTAATGTCTTTTTGTGTAACTAAACACTAAAAGTCCTCTGAAGATAGGACTTCCTCCACAGCCCCTTAGCTAAAAGCTGGTTTTTTTGTTTGTTTTTTAATCTTACCTCAGTGTATGAGGGCCAGGACTAGAAGAGAAGCCTTTTTGCTCTCCAGTTTGGCTTTCAGACCATTACCACCCCTCATTCCAGAGGAAAAACCTGCTGGCTCCTGTTAGGATCATGCATGGCTCTACCACCTTACCCCTTGCTTTTCTACTCTCATTTACTGAACCCCTAGCCACTTCCCCTCACTTGCTAAAGACTGACTCCTGACTCAGTCTTGCTGTATGCCAACAACTGTCATCCTCAGTGACAGCACTGCAGATGACCTGTTTAATTCTCTGGCTTCTCAGGTACTTCATTTTCTAAACTCCCAAGATCATTTCTTCCAATCTATCTCAAGCACTCTTTTCTAAGGCCACAAATGGACTTTGTCATCACCAGCAATTCATCACCTCTGAAATCGTTATTTTGGACATCTACTACCTTCTTTTTCTTCTTTCTTATGAATCTTTTATATTTATTTTTTATATTTTTTCAAGTGTATTTATTTTGGGGGGGAAGGGGGGACAGGGAAAGAGAGAGAGGGAGAGGGACAAGGAGAGAGAGAGAAAGAGAGAAAATCCCAAGCAGGCTCCACACTGTCAGGGCAGAACCTGCCTGAACTCACGAACTGTGAGATCATGACCTGAGCCAAAATCAAGGGTTGGTAGTGTAACCATCTGAGCCACCCAGGTGCCCCTATTTTATTTTGAATATATAAAGTTGGTTCTGGAATTAGTTTTGGGTTTTTAAGATTTTATTTTTACATAATCTCTACACCGAACGTGGGGCTCAAACTCACAACTCCGAGATCGAGTCACATGCTGTACCAACTGAGCCAGCCAAGCACCCCTATTATTTAGTTTTTAAGTTTTCTTTTTTTAATTTAATTTTTTTATTCAAGTACAATTAACATATAGCATGAGCTTCAGGTATACAATATAATGATACATCAGTATCTCAAAATGCTGCTGATAAATGACCATCCCAAGATTTTAGGTCTGAATACAACCCAAAGTGGAGATAAGGTCAAACAAAAATTATGTCAGACCAGAAAGCAGTTATCAAGAAAAACCCTCTATTTCTATTACTCTTGCTAAAACACACACACACACACACACACCCCTCTCAAACTACTTACAGATCTCTACGTAAAATGTTACATGAAGAAGATTAACATATTTTTATATACTCCTTATAGCACTAACCAACAGGTTTTCTTAGAACCAAACACTGAATAAAATCACTAGCAAAGAACAGTTTAGAAAGAGCTGCTGCTGAAAGGGCCCCGCAACAGTATCAGTTACCTGAACCCTGGGATCCACTCTTCTGAGGGCCGGCGGCAGTGACCTGAGCCTTGGTTAAGGCTTGCACCGGCTGAGCAACAATGGTGCCTCCACCTCCGCTCACAATTGCTTTGGCAACTCCTTGGGTCACAACTTGCTTTGGACCAACAGCTTTGGCAACAGAAGAGCTGGCCTTGGCTACAAGGATTTGGCCGCCACTGATTGCTACAGCCTGTTTCACTGCTGAAGGTAAAGTGGACCCAACTGGCACCCCAACGACCTGTTGAAAATAGAGAAGAATCCAGCAGTGCTTCTTCTCAGTCCTTTCAAGGACTCTTCGAACAGAACAGTCACTCTGTTCTAGCAAAGAAAAAAGCAAAGTCCTAGCTATGACTTTAATTTAATCCTCTAGGAATGATACCTATGACAGATGTGAAAACATTTCTCACATTTTGGACAGTATTACAATAAAAAGCTACAGTTTTTGTCTTAACCCCAGCTACTATCTAGAACTTATTTTATGTGTTTTTAATTTAAAAAAACTTAGAAAATACAGAAATACAAAGAAAAAATTTCTACTTTTCCAGATATAACCTATTTTAAAATTTTACTTATTTTTATTTTTATTAATTTTTTTTTAACATTTATTTATTTTTGAGAGACAGAGAGAGATGGAGTATGAGCAGGGGAGGGGCAGAGAGAGCGGCTGACACAGAATCCAAAGCAGGCTCCAGGCTCTGAGCTGTTATGACAGCACAGAGCCCGATGCGGGGCTCAAATCCACAAACTGTGAGATCATAACCTGAACCAAAGTTGGACGCTTAACCAACTGGGCCACCCAGGCGCCCCATAAGTTTTATTTATTTATTTATTTAATTTTATTTTTAATTTTTTTTAATGTTTATTTATTTTTGAGACAGAGAGAGACACAGGATGAGCAGGGAAGGGGCAGAGAGAGAGGGAGACACAGAATGTGACGCAGGCTCCAGGCTCCGAGCCGTCAGCACAGAGCCTGATGCGGGGCTCAAACTCACGAACTGTGAGATCATGACCTGAGCCGAAGTCGGACGCTCAACCAACTGAGCCACCCAGGCGCCCCAATTTTATTTATTTTTAAAGTAAACTCTACCCCCAACATGGGGCTCAAAATCATCACCCAAGACCAAGAGTTGCATGTTCTATCAACTAAGCCAGTCAGATGCCCCAGAAATAACCTCTTGATATTTTTAATGTATTTGCTTCCAACTCTTTTTAATATACATTTTAAAAGATTTTTTAAATATTTATTTATTTTTGAGAGAGACAGAGCATAAGCAGAGGGAAAGGGAGACACAGACTCTGAAGCAGGCTCCAGGCTCTGAGCAGTTATGACAGCACAGAGCCCAATGCAGGGCTTAAATTCACAGACCATGACATCATGACCTGAGCCTAAGTCGAACACTTAATCAACTGAGCCACCCAGGTGCCCCTTCTTCCAACTGATTTTTAAGAAAAGTCATCTTTTTCTAAATACTTCTCATTTTTCATTTCCTTAAAGGTCAACATTTGGTTAAAAGGTCTAAGCAAGAATATTTTTTTAAAAGACCCAATACCCAAATTATGAAAGTTGAAAATATCTGGTTCTGAAAATATTATAAAGTGAACTCTTTCAAGTAAGAAAATACTACAGAACTCTTCAGACAAAGTCAACAGAGGATGTTAAATTACAAAAAACAATTCAATTAATGGTAAATTGGGGCAGGGTTTCCACTTCCCAGTTCTTTATTTCATAAAAAAGAACTTCTCACCAGGAACTAGTTGCAAAGAGTCTTTTACAAGATTAAAAGAATACCCAAAGACCTGCTCTCTAAAAGTGAAAATGAGAAAGTATAAGCACTTCTCACCCATCAGATTGGAGTCAAAAACTGTAAAGTCTGGTAACACCAAGAAGTGGCTAAAGGGTCTGGGGAAATAGGAACATCTATCTGTTCCCTGATGAAAGAAAAGTAAGTTTGTACAGCCACTCCAGAGAGGTACTGGCATATCCACTAAAATTGAAAATTCAGGGGCGCCTGGGTGGCTCAGTCGGTTAAGCGTCCGACTTCAGCTCAGGTCACGATCTCACGGTCCATGAGTTTGAGCCCCGCGTCGGGCTCTGGGCTGATGGCTCAGAGCCTGGAGCCTGCTTCCGATTCTGTGTCTCCCTCTCTCTCTGCCCCTCCCCCGTTCATGCTCTGTCTCTCTCTGTCTCAAAAATAAATAAACGTTAAAAAAAAATTTTTTTTTTAAATTTAAAAAAAAAAAAAGAAAATTCACATACTCCATGTTGTAACAATTCTACTTTTAGAAATATATCCTAGAGAAATCTTAGACACGTGTTCAAGGGAACATAATGTCCAAGATAGCATTATTTATAATTACAAAAAACTGTCAACAAACTTAATACCTATAACATGTAGCAACATACTTAATGTCTACAGGTAGAGTAATGGATAAATTGTGGTATAAGACAGACAATGGAATAGCATACACTAGAACTACATGTATCAGCATCAACAGACTGACAGTACAATTCCTGAATGGAAGGGGAGCTGAAGAAAAACAGAATATATATATATATATATATATATATATATATATATGTAAATATATTTTACGTAAATCTTCAAAATATACAACATTACATGTTATTTATGGCTATGGATTTATGCAATACAAAGTATGAACTCAAAAGCTACACATTCACATTCATGATAGTGTTGCTCTGGGGAAGAAAAAAGTGGACTTCAACTCTGTCATGTTCTCCTGGGAGAAAATATGAGATGAAATAAATATGAACGTGTTAATTTGGGGTGGAGGATACATGGGTATTGATTATATCATTGTATTTTACTGAAATTTTAGCATCTTTTTTCAACTAAAAACAACAGGATTACCTAAGATAAATGATAAACATGCAACTGATGAATGAAACTCTTAAGTTAAATAATTAATAAATCATACTTGGTTTCTTTTCCAAGAATGTGAATACAGTAAAACACACTGGCCACATGCTTGGACAATATGACTGATGTGAAGAAAACGGTCCCCTAATCAAGTGTTATAAATCACCGTGTAACAAAGAACAAAGAGTACAGGACTTTATAAGCAGTCAGACCTGGTCTCCCAGTTTTGTTCCACTAGTTTGTAGCTGGAAAAGTTATTTAATGTTTGTGAGCTTTAGCCTTAGATAACTCATTTATAAAATATGGATAAGATCATGAGGCATAAATGAGGATAAGTTTATCAAATGCCTAGCCAGTATGATGAACACAGTAAATGATAGCTGCTGCTCCCCATGGCACTGGTTATAATTAACTGAAGAACAGTAATTTATGAGGTTACATGGAGATGCAAAGGATACAGAGTGCCAAATGGATAAGCATTCAGCTAGGGCAGAGGACCTTAGTCTTAAATCCTAGACTCATTTAGTCAAACAGAAATTAAAGTATATACCAAGTGGTATCTGCTTTAAAATATCCTAGAAAGAGAAATAAGATTAGCAAAATGTTGATAATTGTTGAAACTGGGTAATGGGCATTATAGGATTCATTACCAAAGTCTCTCCACTTTCATGTAAGTTTAAGGCAGGATGGAAAGGAAGGATGGAAAGGAAGAAGAAAAGACTCAAAGACTCAATGGGGAAAAGCAAGTTAACTTAGAATAGAGAAGAAAAATCCTCCCAGCTATACTGGCATGGTTAAAACAATCCAGATCTCTCTACTCTGACTGTATAAGCCTCATTCTGAAGGCAACATGGAGTGTCCATGCTGTGGCCAGAGCTGGGCATAGTCACTTCCCCTACAGATGTGGAAGTATAAACTCTTCTTATTAATCAGCTTTTTTTTTAAGTTTATTTATTTATTTTGAGAGAGAGCGAGCAAGCACTCGAGCAAGCAGGGGAGGGGCAGAGAGAGAGAGAGAATCTCAAACATGTTCCACATTGTCAGCGCAGAGCCCAAAGCAGAGCTTGAACCCAGAAACCATGAGATCATAACCTGAGGTGAAACCAAGAGTCAGATGCTCAACCAACTGAGCCACTCAGGCACCCCAATCAAGAACTTTTCTGTGTATTTATGGAAAAAAAAGTTTCTTAACGTAGGAAAACATTTTTGGAATACGGCACAAAGTGCCAGTTGAATCCCAATATCCATTCTTGTTTTCTCTCTCATAGTAAGAGAGCTCCCGGTTTTTAGCTATGTGGACATGGCCACATAGAATATTTCCCAGCCTAGGACTGGTCTTCTGATTTCTGGCTAAAAGAATAGGAAGAGAAGTGATGAGTGCAAATTTTGGGTTATGCCTCCTTACACCTCCTTTTCTCTTCCTGCTGGCCAGAAATGCAAACATGGTGGCATGAGATAAAATGGTTATCTTATTAGCCCACAACCTGAGAACCAAATTTTGAGAATGGCAGAGCAACAAGATATGAGTGTCTAGATTCTTGATGATTGTCGAAGCGACATACTAGAACTGCCTACTGGTCTTTTATGAGTGAAAGAAAAACTTAGGCTTCTGGTTTTTGTAGTTCTCTTTTATAGTAGTCAAACTTTTTTTCCCAAGACAAGAGTCTTCACATTTCCTGAATATATCAAATTTGGTAATTCACTGCATGAACTAAATTACACATCATCTATTTTCATGTTCCTTTTTTTTTTTTTAATTTTTTAAAATGTGTATTATTTTTGAGAGAGAGAGAAAGACAGAGCATGAGCAGGGGAGGGGCAGAGAGAGAGGGGAGACATAGAATCTGAAGCAGGCTCCAGGCTCTGAGCTGGCAGCACAGAGCCCAACATGGGGCTCGAACCTATATGCCTTCAAGCTGTGAGATCATGACCCGAGCCAAAGTCGGCCGCCGAACCGACTGAGCCACCCAGGCACCCCTATTTTCATGTTCCTAAACCAACAAACAAAGCAAAAAAATCTTAAAGGAAAACATATGGATTGGACCTATTTTCTTTTCTAAAACTCCATGCATCTTAACTTGCTTTTCTCAGCTGTATCAACCTCTATTCTCACTCAATGGCTTCAAAATTTCCAGGATATGACATATTTAATCTCTCCCAAGAGCTAAATAAAATGTGGTATCCCAAGTTGGCCACAGGAGGGCAGTTTTGATTAGCAGAGCTTATCCACTAGGAGCATACCACTGGCAAGGTTAGCACCCCCCAACTCCCCCCATCTTGTTTGAAAAAAGAGAGAATGAGGAAGTCTGGAATTCTACTGGGGAAAATCCTACTCACAGCTGTCTACAGACATCATAAGGAAGACTCTTAAGTAGGTCACTATAACCTCAAATTAGTTTTTCTTTCTTTCTTTCTTTCTTTCTTTCTTTCTTTCTTTCTTTCTTTCTTTCTTTCTTTCTTTTTTTCTTTTCTTTCTTTCTTTCTTTCTTTCTTTCTTTCTTTTTCTTTTTTTTTTAACAATATAACACTTTGGCCTAGAACGTGAACTTTTCCCATTCACAACACTTCTCTCTGCATTCCTAACTTCCTTTAGTGTCACAAAGCAGACATCCTTTGTTCTATATTGTTGTAAATATTTCACTTTGATTCATGCTCTGATTCAGTGTTTTTGTTTGTGCTCTGTACAGACCTTTGCAAGTCAGAATTTACTTTAACAACCAGAAAGTAAGGATTCTATGTATGCAATTTTCTCTCCAGACACTGAAGAGTATGGCCAATTATGATTTAGTACTTAATAAGTACATGGTACTCCTGCACATTTACATAGGATTTGTCCATAGTCATTTAAGCTACTATCATTTATTAAGCGCTCGCTCTGTGCTAAGTCCTTCATGTACAATGGTTTCTAATTCTCCTATAACTCTGAAAGGCAGAGGAGAGTATTACTCCCTTTTACTAGATGAAAAAACAAAGTTTAGTAAGACAAACCTGCCCAGGTCACACAAGCAAGGAGTGGCTGAGATCTGGAAAAGGCTCTAACTCCAAAGCTCACATTCTTTTTACTATGCCACACTGGTTCTTTCTCACACGAACCCACTAAGTACTTAGCTGTCCCTTAAAACAGCACCTCTCTACTTTCATGAAAAAAGATAAGCTGTATTTCTATTGTGCCAAAGTTGAATGGAAGGTAAAACAGTATCATTTTGCTCACGCTTCTGCTTTCTTTTTTTTTTTTTTTTTTTTTTTTTTTTTTTTTTAAATTTTTATTTTTGGGACAGAGAGAGACAGAGCATGAACGGGGGAGGGGCAGAGAGAGAGGGAGACACAGAATCGGAAACAGGCTCCAGGCTCCGAGCCATCAGCCCAGAGCCTGACGCGGGGCTCGAACTCACGGACCGCGAGATCGTGACCTCGCTGAAGTCGGACGCTTAACCGACTGCGCCACCCAGGCGCCCCCACGCTTCTGCTTTCTGGGCAGGCACTTCAGCAATAACCAGGGACAGTCTGTACTTGCAGACAGCTCCTTATCTGGAGTCCAAAGCATACACTAAATTTCCTAGGTAAACAGGAAATGTCTTTTCTCATGGTCTTCTGCTTTTGCGCATTTCTTTCACACTCCTCTATGCCTTTTTCAGGTGCCCTTACACTCTATTTAGGGCATTCTAGCACAAACCCATCCATTTTTTCTTAGTTCTGCATTGCCATTAAGTAGGTGGCAATGTGACAAGAAAGCCAATACAGTTGTTCAGCAACACAGAGGAGTGGATTTGCAAACTGGAAAGTGTAAAAAAGTGAAACTAATTTGTTCAGAGCTTCTGAGCATAAACAGCAATACTATTGACTCAAAAACCTAAATCAGACATTCCATGTAACTTTGGTGAAGCAAATTAGATTCTGAAGAACATGTAAAATGTGTCTGAGTAACAAGCCCAGATAATAGTAACAGAAAGGACTTTGCCAAAAGGCTTACCCCTAAGGCCAAAAAAATGGAGCACTGGGAAGCAGTTGGGGGTGCCTGTCTTCGTGATTCTGGCTAGAGAAGCCCCAAAGTCAAATATGATGCTATAGCTTGGTGGTTCCTAATTTTGCCTAATCACATGAATCAGCAGGATAGCTTAATAAAAATCCAGATTCCTAGGGCCCCTAAGAATATTCTGATTCAGAAAGTTTGATGGGGGCCTCAGTATCTATATCTATACATTTTAAACTTAATTTATTTACTTATTTTGAGAGAGCGAGAATGCCTGTCCATGTGGGAAAGAGGCAGAGAAGGAGGGAGAGAGAATCCCAGGCAGGTTCCGCACCATCAGTGCAGAGCCCAATGCAGGACTTGAACTCCCAAACCACAAGATCATGACCTGAGCTGAAGCTGGACACTTAACCAACTGAGCGTCAGTATCTATATATTTTAATCATCAGATGAGTCATGACCAGATAAATTTGGGAAAGTGGTTAATGGATTCTTATAAATTTTAGAACCATACAGATTTTAGAACATGAATTTTTGTCTCAATTCATGTGTAGCTATCTAAACTAACCAAAATATCTAAAACCATTTTTCTATTTTAAAGTACTCTTCTCAAAGCAATTCATCTATCCCTAGATAGGCTGGCTTTCAAGTTGAAAAGCACTTCATGTAATATTATGGATAGCTTTACAATGTATCTGCCCCCAAAATGAGCTAATTTAACTATGTTCTAAAAGCGTGTTTAGGTTCCAGACAATGGCTCACAAATTTTAATTAGCTCTGCAATGGAAGATTATGGAATCAGCAGACCTAGGTTCAAATCCTGTGTCACTTGTTAGCTATATACTCTTAAGGAAGTTGGTTGACCCCTCAGAGCCACAGCTTCCTTGTTTGTAAAATGGGGTTCAGAGTATCCACCTTACAAGGCTGTTTGAGAATTACAGACAGCGTGTGAGAAGAGGACACACACAGGCACTCATAAGCACAACCAATGCAGGAAAACATGAATCTACATGCAATTTTATAGTTCTCTCGATATATTAATTCCTCACATCTCCAAATTATAAAACAAATAAATTCTCTCGAGGGTCAAGAATCAGGAAAAAAAAAAAGTCAAGAGTCAGTAAAGAGATCACACAGCCTGAACATCAGAGGTGTAAACTGTAGCACTTGCCTACCAGAAATAAAGAAAACAGTAGACCTTGGTCCCGTGGCCTTTACACTTGAATCAAGTGGGAAGTTGTGTACATGAAGTCTATCACCTTTATTGTCAGATGACAGTGTCCCTTTGCCTCCTCAACTGTTCTGGGGCCCTCTACATGACACACCGCTGCTCTTGTCAAAGATTACTGCAAGAGCAGATGGGTTTAACATTGACTGACTTGCTTTTCCAACATGGCTTCCATCTACAGGTTTTCCTGGAATCAGCAATCCTATCACCTGAATCTTGTCAGCACCTGCCTATTATTTAGGGAAATAATGTTCAATTACATAATGACTTCCCCATCCCTACCCAATTCAAACCTTGGAGGGCTGAATCTTTGGTGACTGGGATGTCCCTTCTCCAGCAGTTAGGACCTGTTTTTGAGGGGACACAGCTATCATGTGACCCCCTTTCACAGTCACATACTGAGGGAGTGGTGACTGGCTGGCAGCTCCTGTTGCAGGCACATGAGAGGCTTCACCAGGTTCCTGTTTGATGATTACCTGGCAACAAACATGATAATGACACTGAATAAACATTCCATGAAAAAAGCCACTAATATCTGAATCTGTTCAGCTTGTAGGAATGAATGAATGAATGAAGCTCTGTAAAAATTGACCCCACCAGAAGAGTAAAACAAAAACAAAAACAAAACAAACAAAAAAACCCCGCTTAAATATAGCCCATAAGAGCTATCAAAAGGACCACAAGTAGGATCTGGATTTGATCCTGTATTTCTGCAAACCCAACCGAGTCCATTTGTTCTGGATTTTGGTGGCAAATGGCAGAAGAAACAAACACACACAACGTTTGTGCTCTCTGGAGTTACCATCTTGCTGGACTCCAAAGGCTGCCCTGTGGACACTACTGAATAAACGAAAACATGTTGCAGAAGTAAGATCTTAAGAATTAAGGCATAGGGGCGCCTGGGTGGCGCAGTCGGTTAAGCGTCCGACTTCAGCCAGGTCACGATCTCGCGGTCTGTGAGTTCGAGCCCCGCGTCGGGCTCTGGGCTGATGGCTCAGAGCCTGGAGCCTGTTTCCGATTCTGTGTCTCCCTCTCTCTCTGCCCCTCCCCCGTTCATGCTCTGTCTCTCTCTGTCCCAAAAATAAATAAAAAAACGTTGAAAAGAATTAAGGCATACTAAAAAGTAACGTGTAGTAAGGTAGTGTCCGTCAACTCCAATATGCCACAAAAATTATTATGTAACAAAACCATATCAACTCATGGGATAATGCCCTAACAAATACTCACTTTTGTGAAAGCTCCAAGTCCTCCAGTTATAGGCTTGGGACTCTGAACCTTAGGGTGACTCCCAATTGGACAAAGAGGTGGCATAGATGCAAACAAAGAATCCTCCTGCTGTGTATGTAAAAATATACACTGTTCAATTATGATACAATAAGTGATTTCAGATATCCCAGTCACTTATATTTAATATAAATCTGTGACATCCTCTAGCAACATAACCAATACACAAAAGAAAACTAAAAGCTCAAAACTCTTTGGAGTCTTCCAAGCCCCCACACTTGCATTTTAATATTGTCTTAGAAACCAAATGCAAGGAAAGGCTATAACCTGGCAAGAACCTACTCATCTGTGCCCCTCACAGGCTGAAAAGACTCTTATCATACATTTGACTCTTATCTAACATTTGTAGACTCTTATCTACAATGTAGATACAATGTGGACTCTTATCTAACAATGTAGAGTCTTATCTAACATTTGACTGACTCACTGGTGTACATGTCTAGTCCCCTGCCAGGTCATAAGCCACTGAAAAAGACTGACACTGTACTTTATTTCTTTTCTATCCCTAGAGTCTAGGCACTAAATAAATAAATGTAACAGGTGGTTAGAGTGTTTTAGTATTTATACCCTTTCAATAGTACTTACACAACTTGACTTATCTTTACTCCAAATAAATACCCAACACAGGCAGAAATTTTTCAATAAGTATTTAAAAGACAACAAAAAGAACCTGAAGAGTTATTAAATGCAAAAACAATGAAGGTCAACATTCAAAATTACTGTCACTTGTCTCTAATTCTCAAATACAAATTGTAAACTTCAGAGGCAATTTGCCATAAATTAGGGACAAGTAACAAAGTTAAGAACACTGCTTAGCTGTGTAACGAAAAGATCAACAAACATTAAAAAACAGACTGACAGAGCATTACAGCCTTCAAGGCAATTATTACAATTTGGGCATTCATGTAACACGTGCTCACAGACAGCATTGAACTCAGAAAAATGTCACCTTGGACCAGAAAACTATTCAACAGCATCACCATTAACTGCTTACATATAAGAAATGTTGTGTTAGCACTAGTCACATAGGAGATGATCTCTGAATTCTTAGTTCTTTCTCACACGAGTTTATACCTCAAAGTCTCTAGGCAGCCATGACCATGATGAGTAAGCTGAATAACTAACCAAACAGTAGGGACTATCTTTGCTAAACAATGAGCAGATACCTAGCACTCTTAGATGAACAAGTCAGAGCATACCTGAAGTTCTAATTTTAAAGGCCTTCTTACTCTGAAGAAGGCGGGGGAGAGGACAAAGAACAAAATTGTGGAAAGATAAGAATCATTTTCAAGTAACGACATGGCTGACACCTAGAAAAAAAATGTATTTACTCCTTATTGGTACAAATATAGGAAGAAAAGACGTATACTGCCAGATGAATAAGGAAAAATTTTATAAGGAAAAATGTGTAACAAAACTGACCCCTCCCCTCAAAATAGCTGCCTCCTCATCATAGTAAGTTTTCAAATAGATACCAACTGTCCAACTGATGGAAGTATTGAGAAAACACTTTCTACACTAGGAAAAGGTCAAGAGTAAGGTAGGGGAGTCTGGAGTAGATGGTCTTCAAGATTCTTACTAGCTTGAAGATTCTACTTAAATTCTTGCTGAGCTTGAACTTACTGTGTTTAGAAACTGGCAAAGTGTAATAATGCATTAAGAGTATTACCTTGACAGTAGATGTTACAAAACTGCTTCCATGAATTTTAGGAATAGGGGAACCTGTTCCTTGGGAGGCCTGAGAAGCAGTAGAGAGCTTGTTTGTAGGACTTCCTGATAAGCAAGGCATATTTAAAAATAAAGCACAAAGTAAAATTTACAAAATGTAACTTTAAAGTATTTTCCACCAACCTTCCCTTTTCCCCCAATATTTTTCACTTTCAAAGGTTGAAAACTCACAACCATGAAATTATTATAGAAAAAACACTTAGAGATTCCTCCTATGAAGTTGACCACCTCGTTAACCTAAAAATAGACAAGAAGCTAGTAAGGACATGTAGAAGAACAAATAAGTAAACATTATATACTCTGCTATTTAAATAGAGACACCAGAACACAATGATATTGGTTATTTAACAATGTGCCAAATGTATGCATTCAAGTGAATGCTGGCTCCATAAAAGTAGTTTCACAGGAGGCTAGACCTGTTCCAAAGTGCTGCCAACATTAAACATTTTATATTCTGTCTGTACAACTGCCTTTAGGGACTGGTAACAGTAAGTCTCATTATCTACAGCCAACAATAAATCAAGACCAAAATGGTATTTGATCACCTGCTCCATTTACCAAACTTGCCTACAAAGACTTTTGGCTGATTCCTAAAACTAAACACCCTCAAAGATTCCTATTTGGCATCTCTAAATACATTCAAAAGGCTATTAAGTAATTTCTGAAAGCCTTTTTTTTTTTTTTTTAAGTTTATTTATTTTGAGACAGAGAACACGCAGGCACAGGGAGCAGGAGGGAGAGAATCTTAAGCAGGCTCCATGCTCAGTGTGGAGCCCAGCATGGGGCTCAAACTCACGAACTGTGAGATCATGCATGACCTGAGCTGAAATCAAGAGTCCGACACTTAACCAACTAAGCCACCCAGGCACCCCTGAAAGCAGCATTTTTAAAGGAGCTCCACAGTTACAATCATGGTTAAAGGACCTAACTTTTCCAAAAAAAGTACCTGGAAAGATCCAACACACATTCATGTGTTAAATCAATTATGTTTAAAAAAAAAAAAAAAAAGTCTCATTGTAGTCACTTCTCTTTTCACTATTTCTCTTAAAGCTACAGAAACTTAGAAGCATGTGTTTACATAGTTTAATTGAAGGGACTACATAAAATAATGTTAATGAAAATACTGCGAAAAAACCTGAAAAACACTCTGTAGTTATAGATTATGGTGACAAACACAATGAATCCAATTCTTATTCTTCCTATCAGAAGTCCCTTTTTAGAACTGCAGAGTTCAATTTCCTTCCCACACACAAAATTTACCTTATTCACAGAAAAGTAGAGATCACTTTTTTACTTGACTGGTGAAACACATACATGGTCCACAAAGGTATTCTTTTTCTAAAGTTTAATTTGGAAAATAACTACATTGCTTGCAGGCCCAAAAAAGAATTATCTTCCAAATAAAAATAAAACATCTTTTTTTTTTTAAAGAAAATTAATTATGGCCCACTTTTACTCTTTAGAAATTAAAAAGAAAAATTCCTAAAAAATACAACTTTTACAAAAAGTACATCTTCCCTCAAAGAAACCGCACTGGAGTTACTATTCCAGATCCCCTCCTCTTTTTATAAAGATTTCATTACTCCATTACATGACTACTAAGTCCACACCAAGATTTCATCTTTACGAAAGATCAAACCTTTGGGATAACACAAAGACTGATCAAACGCACACCTGTAGTGGGAGTGGTGGCTCCAATAACCTGCCCTGGCTTGTCCAGGATAACATAGGGATTATTAATGACAGAGCTGGCAGTGCCTTGCTTCACATGGACTGGAGTGGAAGTTGGGGTTCGAGGCAGCGGTGATGGACTTGGAGTTGATATGGGGGAACCTTTATTAATAAAAAAGAGAAAAGAGAAACCAAATAAACAAAAGAGATCTACTCAACCCATCTAAGGTGATGAAGATAATGCAAGAGGGGCAGGGCTACCAGGGAAAAGAGAATGGGACTGTGTATTTCAGACAATGAGCAACAGCAGCAGTGTAGCTGAGGCAGGGATTAGTGTATTTCCCTCTCCACATCTTTGCATCAGCAGGGAGCTTTTGAAAAACAGATTCTGAGATGCTAGCCAAGACCCACTAAATATAAATCTGTACTTTAACAAGATTCTCCCCCATACACCCATCCCAAGGCACATTAAAGTTCAAAAAGCAGAGCTTTATATAACAGCGTGAAACCGCTGAATCCCTAAATAAAACTCTTTTTTTAAAAAAATTTTTTTTTCAACGTTTTATTTTATTTTTTGGGACAGAGAGAGACAGAGCATGAACGGGGGAGGGACAGAGAGAGAGGGAGACACAGAATCGGAAACAGGCTCCAGGCTCTGAGCCATCAGCCCAGAGCCTGACGCGGGGCTCGAACTCACAGACCGTGAGATCGTGACCTGGCTGAAGTCGGACGCTTAACCGACTGCGCCACCCAGGCGCCCCAATAAAACTCTTAACAACTTGGGCAGATTGTTATAATTATGGTTACACTCAAAGACACTAAAATTAGAGGAAATAAGTGAACAGCCAGACTTACAAACCAGGCAGGAGTCTTGATTTACAATTAATTTCCAATAGGAAAATAGGAAATTCACCCACCCAAAACAAGTCTGCCAATCCTATGTCAGAGCTACAATCTGGAGATACCTGTTCCCACAGAACACTCTCAAAGGTTACCCACGTATCATTAAATATCCTCAATGGTTTTTGTATCGATCAAATGTGTCATCCATGAATTTCTCTAAACTTCAAACCAATTTCTATGTCAGCCTAGTTCACCTCTGAAGCAGCAAGTTCCAAAATGCTTCTAACTTGTAGGTAAAATTATACGTCCTTCACCTTTCATGAATTTCAAAAACTTAGATATTTCTGCTTAGTTGTCTGTTTTTAGCACCAAAGACTCCTTTTCTCTCCCTTCATATACAGAAGGCTCCCACTGCCTAGATATTTCTGCAGACTCTCTTTCATGTCTTTTCTGAAGTGGTATAGTCAAAACCATAAAGTATATTCCTACCAGAAGCCTACCTAACATGAGACTGTCACGAGACAATGGACAATTCAACTTTAGTGAAAGTGAAGGCTCAGAACTACCCACTGATAACAGGAATGAGTAATGTTCTGTGTGGTTAGAGAGTATAAAAGACATTTCAATCCCAAACCAATTCCCACCTTTAAAGCTTTAACTCCACACCAAAAGGCCTCTAATTTTTCTTTTTTATTACTAGTCACTCTGGTTTCTATATATAATCCATAACCTTAATCTCTACCTTAGCTGAAACCATACATCCTAGTAAACATTTTACCTGCACCAATTCCTGGAGATGAAACTTGACTGCTTTGAATTTCATTTCTTTCCTTGTAACTATTTCCATATGAGATGACTTCTGTTTTTGCTTTGTCACAACTTTGCTAATTAACAGCTCACTTGTTAAATAAAAAAAAACCCTACTTAAAAGAACTTAAAAAAAGAAAGCCATAATACATTCTGTCATTCCAACAATTTTTTATACACATCAACTTGACACACATCACCTATATACCTGAAACAATCTTGCAGCTCATGGTGATGGGTTGGAAGGACTTTCCAGGTGACTCAGGATTAGGAATCTGACTTTGTGGCACAATTTTGCAGCTTGATGCTATTGGCTGAAAAGCTGAATTGCCATGAGAACAAAAGGTAACTTTCTGGGATGTTGTCATTTTGGTGGGCGTCCGTTCCAATGAAGACGGCAAAGAATAAAATGTAGTGTGTCTCTCAGCTTCAGTGTTGGCTGGGAATCCTATTTGAAAGGAAACAGGTCAATGACAAGTCAGAAATTGCTTAGAAATCATAAAACCTTACTATCGTGGGAAAAGAATGAAACAATAAAGATCCCTTATTTCAACAATCATCTTTAAACCACTCACTAGTAAAAAACACAATTGGCATATGTACGAACCCTTTATACATTTTTGGATGAAATGTAAATTATGTTTAGAATCATTTTATTAAAATGCTTTCAAAAAATTAGAAAATGTTAACTATAAAGCATGTATAATATAAAAAGTACACAAGTGTATTATGTTCTGCCATTTTTTATATGAACTGAAAAACTATAAATTACAAAAAAAGAAAAACTCAAAAGAAAGCATTTGTTGGGGCGCCTGGGTGGCTCAGTCAGTTAAGCGTCCGACTTCGGCTCAGGTCATGATCTCGCGGTACGTGAGTTCGAGCCCCGCGTCGGGCTCTGTGCTGACAGCTCAGAGCCTGGAGCCTGTTTCAGATTCTGTGTCTCCCTCTCTCTGACCCTCCCCTGTTCATGCTCTGTCTCTCCCTGTCTCAAAAATAAATTAAAAAACGTTAAAAAAAAAAAATTAAAAAAAAAAAAAGAAAGCATTTGCTTAATATAATAATGCCCTATTTTGCTAAATGCCCATGAAGAAGATGCAACTGAAATTTAAAGAATAGTTAAAATTTATAAAAGGACTAAATTATTAACATCACATTAAAATATAGGCTGAGAGAGTAAATTGATGCCATTTAGAACCAGTTTTATATAAGAGAAGTGATTTAATGATATATATACTTATTAAATGAAAAAATACCGTAGTCAAAATACATTTGCTGATGATGAATCTTATATTATATTTTTAATTCCAGTACAGTTAACACACAGTGTTCTATTAATTTCAGGTGTACAATATGGTGACTCATCAACTCTAAACATTACTCAGTGCTCATCACAAGTGTACCCTTAATCCTCACCACCTATTTCACCCATTCCCCTATCCATCTCCCCTCTGGTAACCATCAGTTTGTTCTCTATAATTAAGAGTCTATTGTTTTTGTTGGTCTCCTTTTTTTTGTTCATTTGTTCCTAAAACTCCATGAAATCACATGGCATTTGTCTTTCTCGGACTTCCACTTATTTATTTATTTTTTTTTATTACTAGTCACTCTGGTTTCTATATATAATCCATAAACTTAATCTCTACCTTAGCTGAAACCATACATCCTAGTAAACATTTTACCTGCACCAATTCCTGGAGATGAAACTTGACTGCTTTGAATTTCATTTCTTTCCTTATAACTATTTCCATATGAGATGACTTCTGTTTTTGCTTTGTGACAACTTTGCTAATTAATAGCTCACTTGTTAAATAAAAAAAACCCTACTTAAAAGAACTTAAATACTCTTTAGAGCCATCCATGTTGCAAATGGCAAGTTTGAGTCTTTTTATGGCTGAGTAATATTCCATTGTACATATATAGCACATCTTTATCCATTCATCACTAAACACCTGGGCTGCTTCCTAATTTGGCTGTTGTAAATAATGCTGCAATAATACTGTGTGTATCTTTTCAAATTCATGCTTTTGTATTCTTTGGGTAAATACCATAGTGGAATTGCTGCATCATACATATGGTAATTCTATTTTTAATTTTTTAAGGAACGTTCATACTGTTCTTTCCACAGTGGCTGCACAAGTCTGCATTCCCCCCAACAGTGCACAAGGGTTCTCTTTTCTCCACATCCTTGCCAACACTTGCTGTTTCTTGCATTGTTGATTTTAGCCATTCTGACCAGTGTGAGGTGATATCTCCTTGTGGTTGTGATTTGCACTTCCCTGATGATGGGTGATGTTGAGCATCTTTTCATGTGTTTGTTGGCCAACTGTATGTCTTCTTTGGAGAAATGTCTGTTCATGTCTTCTGCCCATTTTTTTACCTGAATTATTTCTTTTTTTGGTGTTGAGTTGTATCAGTTCTTCATACATTTTGGATACTAACCCTTTATCTGATAGGTCATTTTCAGATATCTTCTTCCATTCACTAGGTTGTCTTTTGGTTTTGTTGACGGTTTCCTTTGTTGTGCAGAAGCTCTTATATTGATGTAGTCCCAACAGTTTATTTTGTTTTTGTTTCTCTTGCCTCAGGAGACATATCTAGAAAAATGTTGCTACTGCAGGTGTCAGAGAAATTACTGCCTGGGCTCTCTTCTACAATTTTTATGGTTTCAGGTCTCACATTTTAGGCCCTTAGTCCATTTTGAGTTTTTGTGTATAGTGAAAGAAAGTGGTCCTGTTTCATTCTTTTATATGCTGCTGTCCAGTTTTCCCAACACCATTTGTTGAAGACACTGTCTTTTTCCCAATGCATAGTCTTGCTTCCTTTGTCAAAAACTAATTGACAATAAATATAAGCATGGGTTTATTTCTGGGTTTTCTATTCTGTTCCATTCATCTATCTGTCTGCTGTTGTCCCAGTACCATAGTGTTTTGATTATTACACCTTTGTAACAGATCTTGAAATCTGAGATTGTGACACCACCTGTTTTATTCTTTTTCTTTTTTTTTAACGTTTATTTATTTTTGGGACAGAAAGAGACAGAGTATGAACGGGGGAGGGGCAGAGAGAGAGGGAGACACAGAATCAGAAGCAGGCTCCAGGCTCTGAGCCATCAGCCCAGAGCCCGATGCGGGGCTCGAACTCATGGACCACGAGATCGTGACCTGAGCCGAAGTCAGAGGCCTAACCGACTGAGCTACCCAGGCACCCCTGTTTTATTCTTTTTCAAGACTGCTTTGGCTCTTTGGGGGGTCTTTTGTAGTTCCATACAAATTTTGGGTTTGTTCTAGTTCTATGAAAAATGCTGTTGGTATTTTCATCGGGATTGCATTAAATTGCTTTGGGCAGTCTTGACACATTAACATATTTATTCTTCCATCCATGAGTATCAAGTATCTTTCCATTTGTGTCATCTTCAATTTCTTTCATCAATGTTTTACAGTTTTCAGAATATAGATCTTTCACTTCCTTAAGTTTATTCCTAGGTATTTTATTCTTTTAGTATGATTGTAAATGGGACTGTTTCCTTGATTTCTCTTTCTGCTTATTATTATTGTTAGTGTATAGAAATGTTAACAGATTTCTGAATATTGATTTTGTACCCTGTGACCTTACTGAATTCATTTATCAGTAGTTTTTTGGTGGAGTCTTTGGGTTTTTTATATATAGTATCATGTCATCTGCAAACAGTGATACTTCTTCCTTACCAATTTGGATGCCTTTGATTTGTTTTTCTTGTCTGATTGCTGTGGCAAGGACTTCCAGTACCATGTTGAATAAAAGTGGTGAGAGTGAACATCCTTTTCTCGTTTCTGACCTTAGGGGAATTGAGTAGGATGTTAGCTGTGGGTTTTTTCATATATGGCCTTTATTATGTTGAGGTATGTTTCCTCTAGACCTACTCTGTTGAAGGTTTCCATCAAGAATGATGTATTTTGTCAAATGCTTTTTCTGCAACTATTGAAATATGGTTTTTATCCTTTCTGTTGTTGATGTGATGTATCATACTGATTGGTTTTCAAATACTGAACCACACTTGCATCCCAGGAATGAATCCCATTTGATCACGGTGAATGATTTTTTTAATGAATTGCTGGATGTGATTTGCTAATATCTTGTTGAGGATTTTTGTGTCTACATTCATCAGAGATACTGACTTGCAGTTCTCCTTTTTTTGTAGTGCCTATCTGGTTTCAGTGTGAGGGTAATGTTAGCCTCAGAGAATGAATTTGGAAGCTTTCTTTCCTCCTCTATTTTTTAGAATAGTTTGAGAAGTATAGGTATTAACTCTTCTTTAAATGTTTGGTAGAATTCACCTGTGAAGTCGTCTAGCCCTGGACTTTTGTTCGTTGGGCATTTTTTGATTACTGATTCAATTTTGCTGCTGGTAATTGGTCTGTTCAAATTTTCAATTTCTTCCTGATTCAGTTTTGGGAGGTTATATGTTTCTAGGAATTTATCCATTTCTTCTAGGGTGTCCAATTTGTTGTCATAAATAGTTTTCATAATATTCTCTTATAATCCTTTGTATTTCTGTGGTGTCAGTTGTTACATTGTACTTTAAATAATAGATACTTAACATTCAGTTTCTTGTTCACACAACTAGACACACAACCAAAAACTCTTCCTGTAACATATCAGAAGAAACCATTATAATCATCAAAAAATGAACATTTAATGTCTTTTAGTAAGTTTTATATTGTATAAAACATGTAGAACTTCATGAAAAAATTTTTTCTGAGAATAAGGATTTGGCTATTTTCACAACTGGACTGTATAGGTAGAGGCAGCATGCCTATTTATGGAAAACTTATTTTCCATACACTCCTCAGTCTCTACAGGAAGCAGTTCAATATCATATTATGCAAATGAGAGAAAGGAATGCCCCAGAGAGTGATTCCTCTGTACAAGGAAAAATTCATTTCCATATAAGGAAAAATATATTACCTTTCTCCACACAAGTATCAGGTACTGGCTCATGTGACTGCTTTATCGGTGAGGAAGCTTTCACTGGGGCTGGAATGGTCAAAGGCAAAGATGGTGGGGCATCAGAGATGTCTGACTCGGAAGACTGAGGATAAATGGAGTCTTCTCCAAGAGAATGTCGGTGGAGCTCAACATCCACTACCTACACAATCAGGCAACAATTGGACTCATGAATCCATCATCAGTGTCACAGAAAGCCCCAAGCTTGTCTAAGAACGTGGTACTCTAAGAGATGTAACAAATGATTTTTAATCATACTTCAAAGGCAATTTCAATCTAAGAACTAAAGGACTTACCCCAGAATGTAATCTAGTTTGGTTTAATAGATAAATAACCCAGTGAAACCAATCATATAATTTGGGACTATTTGCTGTTTCTATGCCTTAGAACACTCTTCCCCCACAAATCCCTGTATGACTGCCTCTTTCTCATCAAGTCTCAATCAAATGTCACCTTCTCAGAGAGGCTTTCCCTAACCAACCTAGCTAAAGCAACTCCCTTGTCCCCAGCTACTCTCTTCTTTATATCACTTATTTCCTTTTGTTTACTATGTATCTTCTTCCCATCCTCAACACTATCAAGAATACAACTCTTTAAGAACAGCAGCTATCTCTCTATATCCCCATTACCAAAACCAGTGTCTCCTATATAGTACATGCTCAATAAGTATCTTTATATCTTCTTCCCATTCTCAACACTATCAAGAATATAACTCTTTAAGAACAGCAGCTATCTCTCTGTATCCCCATTACCAGGACCAATGTCTCCTATAGAGTACATGCTCAATAAGTATCTTTTGATACAACAGAGCACATTTCCCTAAACAGAATAAGGTTTAATTGGCTAATTCTAACTATAATGGCTACTGCTGATATAGCATGAACACTACCAACAACAAAACAAGTGGAAGGAAGGGCATGGGGAAGAAGAACCAAGTTGGAGGTCTCATTTCCAGACTTTAAAACTTATTATTACAAAACTATAGTAATCAAAACCATGTGGTACTAGGATCGAGAAGACATATAGACCAGTGGAATAAAATGCCACCTCATATATATGGCCAAATTATTTTTGACAAGAATGCCAAGACCACTGGGAAAAGGACAGTCTTTTCAACAAATGGTTCTGGGAAAACTGGATATCCACATGCATTAGAATGAAAGAAGACCTTTACCTCACACCATATACAAAAATTAACTCAAAATGGATCCAAGACCCAAACAGAAGACCCAAAACAGTAAAACACTTAGAAGAAAATATAAGGGCAAAGCTTCATGACACTGGATTTGGCAATGACTTCTTGGATATGATATAAAAAGCACAGGCAACAAAAGAAAAAAGAGAATCACTGGACTGCATCAAAATTAAAAACTTCTGTGCATCAAAGGACGCGATCAACAGAGTGAATAGGTAATAATACACAGAATGATCTGGTGAGAGATTAATATCAAGAATACAGAGAGAACTCCTAAAACTCAAAAACGAAAAACCAAACACCTGATTCAAAAACAGGCAAAGGATCTGACTAGACATTTCTCCAGAGAACATATACAAGCAGCCAATAAACACATGAAAAGATACTCAACATCAATAATCATTAGGAAAATGCAAATCAAAACCACAACGAAATACCACCTCACATTCATTAGTTTGGCCACTATCAAAATAATAGAAAATAAGTGCTGGAAAACAGGTGGAGAAACTGGAACCATTGTGCACTGTTTGTGGGAATGTAAAATGGTACAGCTGCTATAGAAAGACTGTGGCTGTCCCTCAATAATTAAAAATAGAGCTACCATGGGGCACCTGGCTGGCCTAGTCAGTGGAGTGTACAGCTACTTATCTTGGGACTGTAGGTTCAAGCCCCATGCTAGGTATAGAGATTTCTTTAAAAAATAAAATCTTCCAAAAAAAAAAAAAAAAAAAATAGAGCTACCATATGATCTAGCAATTCCACTGTCTTGGGTATGTACCCAAAAGAACTGAAAGCATAGACTCAAACAGATATCTATACACACATGTTCTTAGCAGGATTATTCAAATAACCAAAAGATGTAAGCAACTCAAGTGTTCATTAACAGATCACTGGATAAACAAAACGTATATACATACAATGGAATATTATTCAGCCTTTTTTAGGAAGAAAATTGTGATGCACGCCACAACACAGATGAACCTTGAGAACATTTCGCTAAGTAAAATGTGCCAATCAAAAAAAAAAAAAAAAAAGAAGACTGCATAATTCCACTTATATGATGTCTAGAGTAGTCAAAACTTCACAGAGACCCAAAGTAGAAGGGTGTTTGCCAGGGGCTGAAAGGAAAGGGGAATGGTTACTGTAAATGGGGATAGTTTCAGTTTTCCAAGAGGAAAAGAGTTCTGGAGATGCATGATAGCAATATATGCACAAAAATGTGAGTATATTTAATACCTCTTAATTGTACAATTAAACATTGTTAAAATGATACTTTATGTGCATTTTAATCATTTTTTTAATTTAAAAAGGGAGAAGAAAAACTCTTTACAAAATTCAGCACTCGTTTTTTTCCAGTTAAAAATGAAGATCAATTTTCATTCTACTTATTCCCAAATAATACTGCAGGAAAAACCTACCGTCTCTGCTCCAAGAGTCTGCAGGCCAGTGTAAGTTCTATCCAGCTATTGAAAGACAAAAGAAGAGTGTAAAGTTTCACTAAGCTTACTTATAAATCTTAGGATACAATCTCATCTAAAACCCCTTTCACCACAAGTCTTCGTAACATAGGATCTATTTTTTCATAATATATCTATTCATCACTTCAATAAAAACCCTCTGAATTGGAGGGATGAGTAAAATTAATAAAAACAACCTCAATCATATAGTTATTATACCTTTAATATAAACTATAAACTTCTAAAAACACTCTAAGCACTATCTAAAAATGGAGGAAGTTTTACACAAAATGGTGTTTACTATAACCATGAACTGGAGACATAAAAGTCCAGCTATAGAGGAATGCTTAAGTAAATCCTGAACCATCAACTGTGAAGTATTATAGCCATTTAGATGGTGTTTACAAAGATGATGTAAAAAATGTAACATAAACAAACTTTACACCTACATACAAAAAGGCTCAGTTCTTATTCCTGTATTTTATTTATACTATCACTTTAAAAAAATAATCTGTACACACACACACACAATTACTTAGCCATAAAAAAGAATGAAATCTTGCCATTTGCATCAGTATGGATGGACCTAGAGGCTATTACGCTAAGTGAAATAAGTCAGGCAGAGAAAGACAAATACTATAGGATTTCACTGATGTGTAGAATCTAAAAACCAAAACAAATGAACAAACAAAAACCAGAAACAGACCTACAAATACAGAGAACAAACTGGTGTTTGCCAGAGAGGACAGGGGTAAGGTGTTGGGCAAAATAAGTGAAGGAGATTAAGAGGTACAATCTTCCAGTTATGTAAGTCACAGGGATGAAAAGTACAGCATGGGGAATACAGTTGATAATACTGTAGTAACTTTGTACAGTGACTACACTTACTGAGTTTTGTATAGAATTGTCAAATCACTATGCTGTATACCTATAACTAATATAACACTGTATGTCAACTGTATTTCAATAAAGATAAAAATCAGAAAAAGTTTTTGCTTAGCATAAACAATTTGTTCCTCAACAGCATTTTTGCTTTTTGCAATAAAGCACTCAAACCTCCATCCTCACCAAAAAAAAAAAAAAAAAAAAAAAAGAGGATTTGTGGAGCTTATCAATATAAATATTACACAGTAAGATCAATGGGGGAAAACTATTAAGTTTGGTAAAAAGGAAAGATGATTTACTAATCAGTAAATAGAAAACTCTAAGACTTGCAAAAAGTACATTTCAAGTTCTGGCTGAGGTCCTTAGCAGCCAACACAGACATGACAACTCAGTCATGAGAATTAGTTTCATAACAAAAAAGGCAATGCAGGGTGAATTCATACTTGTTCCATGGAGGAGATCTAGAATTTTAATACTTAAACCTTAGCCAACAGTATGACTGTTAAAAGGAGGTGGGCGGGGCGCCTGGGTGACTCAGTTGGTGGGGCGCCCAACTTTGTTCGGCTCAGGTCATGATCTCATAGTTCATGGGTTCGAGCCCTGCATCTGGCTCTGTGCTGATAGCTCAGAGCCTGGAGCCTGCTTTGGATTCTGTGTCTTCCTCTCTCTGGACCTCACCTATTTGTGCTCTCTCGCTCTCAAAAAATAAACATTAAAAAAAATTTCTTTTTAATGATGTGGGCAATTTTAGGCTATGTCCATTTTCTTTTTTTTTTTTTTAGTTTTTGTTCCTTTTTTGTTCCTATTTTGTTTAGTTTATGTTCATATTCGCCACAGCATGGAAATAATAGTCTCGCTGTAATCTGTAGTGGCCTAGGTTTCATTCTTGGGACCATACTTTATGAGAGACATTGATAACCTAGAACTGTTATCCAAATGGCAAGAGAAACTAGAAAGCACTGTGTACAAGGAATGTTATAAGAATAGGTTCTGCCTGGGGGCGCCTGGGTGGCTCAGTTGGTTAAGCGTCCAACTTCAACTCAGGTCATGATCTCGTGGTTCATGGGTTTGAGCCCTGCGTTGCACTCTGTGCTGACAACTTAGAGCCTGGAGTCTGCTTTGGATTCTGTGTCTCCCTCTCTCTCTGCCCCTCCCCTGCTCATGCGCTGTCTCTCTCTCTCAAAAATAAATAAATGTTGGGGCGCCTGGGTGGCTCAGTCGGTTAAGCGGCCAACTTTGGCTCAGGTCATGATCTCACGGTCTGTGAGTTCGAGTCCCACGTCAGGCTCTGTGCTGACAGCTCAGAGCCTAGAGCCTGTTTCAGATTCTGTGTCTCCCTCTCTCTGACCCTCCCCCGTTCATGCTCTGTCTCTGTCTCAAAAATAAATAAGCGTTAAAAAAAAAATTTATAAACAAACAAATAAATAAATAAATAAATGTTAAGGGAAAAAAAAAAAAAAGAAGAATAGGTTCTGCCTGGAAAGGATTTAAGAAGAGCCATGAAGGCCGTCATTAAACATTTTTAGGATTCTTATAAAACAACACAAAGTCCTGTCCTGTGCTATTCTAGAAATCAAACTAGGACAAATAAGATCAAGGGTTTGTTTTGTTTTTTTTTTTTACAAAAAAAAAAAGACAGTTTTAGTTAAATTTATGGAAGAATCTTCCAAAAGTTTATTTACAAAATGGATAAAAGGGTTGTTTTGGGAATTACTGTGCTCCATGGTGATGGTTCATCAGGGATTCAGGATGTGGGAATTTCATAGATTCTGGGAACTTCAAATTTTACATACCTCTAATACTTGAGTACTTAGTACTTAATGTAATTATTACAGTATCAAATATAGATTGTTAAGCATTCCAGCCGCATTTCAAAATACAGAGAGATCACTATGGGTTTAGTCAGGAAAAGTTACCTAGGAATCTGAACTTGAAGAATGGAAAGAATTCAAACAGGCATTATTAAAAACAAACAAAACAAACAAACAAACACACACAAGAGAAGAAGGCCCAGGGCATTTCTGGGATGTGAATAACTGACCTGGCTGGAGTAGGATGTCCATGAAGGGCATTAGTGTGAGATAATGTAGGAAAAAAGTGTGTTGAGTCAAAATGTGAAGAGCCCTGAAGAGTCAGGGAATTCAATGAAGGTTTCTCAGAGAGGAACAGCATAATGGTTTTCCTATTTCAGGAAGACTAATCTGATGGTGCTCAGAATGGATTTAGGGTAAAGGAGACAGATTAGAATTAAAGAACTTAATCAGGAGACATTAGAATAACAGCCTAGGCAAGAGCAGGAAAGGAGAAGGGTAGAATCTAAGAAAGATGATGAAGAAAGAATAATAGTCTGCAACTGAACAAATATTTAGAACAAAGAGGGGAGAATCCAAGATGGCTCTGAGATTTAACACAGCAATAAAAGGGAAAATACTCCAGTACAAAGATCACATGGTCACAACACAGTGTTTAAGGCCTGAAGGCCTTTCAATACATAATAATAAAATTAAGCTTTCCAGAAAAGCCGATAAAAAAACTTAAATACTGTCCTTTTAAAAACACTGTGTCTTGGGGCGTCTGGGTGGCTCAGTCGGTTGAGCATCCGACTTTGGCCCAGGTCATAATCTCATGGTTCACAAGTTCGAGCCCTGCATTGAGCTCCGTGCTGACAGCTCAGAGCCTGAAGCCTGCTTCAGATTCTGTGTCTCCCCCCCTTCTCTCTCTGCCCCTCTTCTGCTCATGCGCTCTCTCTCTGTCAAAAATAAATAAACATTAATAAAAAAAATTTTTTTAAATAAATGAAAACATCAAAATAAAATAAAAATAAAATAAAATAAATAAAATAAAATAAAATAAAATAAAATAAAATAAAATAAAATAAAATAACACAAAACAAAAACTGTGTCTCAAACTTCCATCAGGACCTCTAAGTGATATGGACAATATAATAGTATAAGAACTATGTAAATAATTCCTTATATTTTAGAAATTAGGGCTGGGCCCAGTGCAATGTAAGATTAGTATGTGCAGTGCTTAAAATAAGATAAAAGGAAAGCAACTATTTTAGACCTTCCTCTAATCTTGCCCCTCTGAACAAAGTGGCTGTATGTGCTTGATTCCATTCCAGTTCTTCTGCTAGGTTATAATGCAATTTAATCTTATAGTAATCTCTCAGATATAACTTAAACACAAAGTTTAACAGTGCTGTCACCAATGGAGAGCAAATTTTAGCCTTAAGGTTGAAAAAGTTGTATTTGTAAGGCACCTGGGTGGCTCAGCCAGTTAAGTGTCCAACTTTGGCTCTGGTCATGATCTCATCTCACAGTTTGTGAGTTTAAGCCCCACATCAGGCTCTGTGCTGACAGCTTGAAGCCTGGAGCTGCTTCAGATTCTGTGTCTCCCTCTCTCTCTGCCCCTCCCCAGCTCACACTCTGTCTCTCTTGCTCTCAAAAATAAACAAGCATTAAAAAAAAAAGAAAGAAAGAAAAAGTTGTATTCGTAGAACAAAGGGAATTCTGCAGATGTACCGACATTCATTTAGTTCAATTTTGGGAGCCAGTAATGGGAATAATGTGGTAAACCACAAAATAAGGGTGCTTTGGGAGAAGTTTAATATTAGAATTTTATCTTATGTAGAGAAAATCTACATGAGACTACATAGAGGAACTAGGAAAATATTTTAAAAAATGGTCTTCCAATCATAAAAGTTAAACATGCTTATTATATAAAATTAGAAAAAGACAAAAACAAAAAATAGAAAATAAGGGCAGGAGAAATTGCCCACAATGTCATACTACAATTACTCCAACATTTTGGTATATTTCTTTTGTGTTTTTTCCACCTATTTAAAATCACAGTTGACTTCATACTATACATACATATTATACCCTGTGCTTTTCACTTGCCAGAGTTGGTAGTTTTTCCCCAGGTATAGAAAACACGTCATAATATATAACTTAAAATGGCTGCATAATAAACCATGTGGATATATTAATAAGGGATTTCTTAAAATACGAAAGAATTACAACTTTGTACAGTACTTTCAACTTTCCAAAATATGTTCACTCCTGTCTTAATGCTTCCAAGATAAACATATTCTATTCTATATCCTTATGAGATAAACAGGCTAATTATTTGCCTCATTTTACAAAAAAGTAAATAGGTTTTTTAAAATGTTTATTTATTGTGTAAGAGAGAGAGAGAAAGAGAGAATCCCAAGCAGGCTCCATGCTCAGTGCAGAGCCTAACATGGGGCTTGATCTAACAAACCAGGAGATCATGACCTGAGCCAAAATCAAAAGTTGGATGCTTAATCAGTCAAGCCATCTAGGCACCCCGTAGATTTTTTAAAGATTTCAGTCACTTAGTCTCAAGTAACACAGTAACAGTGAGCTTTGATCAGAGACTCAAGTCTTCTGATTCTCTGACCAGTTCATCTTTTTAAAGAACATACATTCTGCTGTAGTGCAACTGCTCCCCCAACCTTCAGGGAACAAAGGAGTCTTGTAGCAGTATGCATCACACAATCAAAAATATTAACCCTGCTTCCACTGTCCTTAGCTACTTCTCTCAGGAGGCCTAACCCATTGCTTTAAGTAACCAGACACAAAGAGGAACTTCAGAGGTGCCTGGGTGGCTCAGTTGATTGAGCATCCGACTCTTGATTTCAGCTCAGGTCATGATCCCAGGGTTATGGGACTGCTTAAGATATTCTCTCCCCCCCCACCTCTGTCCCCCCCTCCCCCCAGCTCATACTCTCTAATTTAAAAAAAAAAAAAAAAAAAAGGAGGTAATTCACTTCTGGGGAACAATGTTTTGTTACAATACCTTCAGATTATGTATGATATCTATCCGTTTGTTCTGGCTGTCTTTAAAGTGAACTTGAACTCTGACAGGAAACTCGCCCCAGCCTCTTCTGGTGAGGTGAAAAGGAGGCTCTCTAGGGAAAAGCAGGTATTAACACATTAAGCCACAGTCAGTCTCTCATTCTAGACAGGAAAATTTTCTCGTATTGGTAAGTCAGAAATTCAGAGCTTCTTACTATCGTTTACATATCCTCATTTGAAGCTAAATCAATATGAATTTTGCTAAGATGCTAAAAGAAAAACTGAACTCAAACCTACATTAAACTTTCAATTACTGAATAGAGATATTTATAGTATATAATCCAGTATCATTATTTTCACAGTGGTTCAAGGTGATTTGTTGGATATCATACATTAGAAGCCAGAATCTTTGCCTGCTACTTGACAGACACAGGCTGTGAGGTATATGTTCCTTAACCCAGACACTCATATTTATTCCTCCACTCTGGCAAAAACAATAGATCACAAATGCTCATCTGAAAGTGACAATTTATTTGAAACTATCCACTAACCTGATTTAAAAGATCTTATGTTCACAATATGATCTTCCCCAGTGATTATGATTTTAGTGGATAGAGAGAAATGTGTGTGAATGTTAACTGGATTAGAGAATTTTTAGTCAAAACAGAATTTGTGAAAGAAACAAAAAGGAAAGTTGGTGAAAAAACAACTAGCAAATTATTAATTGATGCTGGGTATATAAGGGTTCAAGATACTCTACTTTTAAATATGTTTGGAATTTTTCACATAAAAATACTTTAAATTTAACTGAGAGAACTTCATGTACTCAAAAATAATATGGTTTAACAGGGGAGAGAGAATGCTTTAAAGTGAAAATGTTCATTATGAATCACTACCTTGGAATTACTATAATGAGAGAAGATGCCAAGATGACAGGGAGGAAGAAACATTCAGCTGGATGTGCTTTTCAAAAACTAAGAAGAGACATGAATTCAGTAAGGGCTGAGTCCAAGAACACAACCTGAAAGGAGTCTAACAACGGATGTGAATTACCAAGCACAAGGCTACCAGGAAAGCTCAAGTCAGGAAAAATCCACGAGTACGAGAGTAGGATGGAAGGGAGAAAAAGCAATAGCTATGTTATAAAACAGAGAGAAAGAAAACTAGAGTGTCCTGGGTGGGAGAAACCAGTTGAACACCAGGTGAGTTATAGTAAGTAAAGTAGCTATGATGTTGGTATAGGTCCAGACAGAAATGAAAAAGTTTACGGTCAGGGCGTCTGGGTGGTTCAGTCGGTTAAGCATCCAACTTCAGCTCAGGTCATTATCTCGTGGTTCGTGTGTTTGAGCCCTACGTCGGGCTCTGTGCTGACAGCTTGGAGCCTGCTTCAGATTCTGTCTCTGTCTCTCTGCCCCTCCCCTACTCACTGTCTCTCTGTCTCTCTCTCAAATATAAAAAATAAAACATTAAAAAAAAATTTTTTTTTTTTTAAGTTTAGGGTCAAATGAGAAGATTGACTTGATACAGTAATTTGAAAAGGGATGAAGTAGGGCCAAGGCATGGTGAATGTAAGAATAATAATTCAAGTTTTATTGATGACATGTTTGGTCATTTAAATTCCATTAAAGCTAAGTAGATAGCCTAAATTCATTTTTCAATACATCAATTATATTGTTTGTATGCTGAATTTCTCTTACAACAGATATTGCAAATTAGCGGTGTTCCTCAATTTATGTACATTGGCTAAACTCTCATGAATGAACAGGAAGGACTGCTGTCAGAGAAGACAGACAAACAGCATAGAGGGCTAGGAAAAAGGAACAATGCTTTTAACAGGAAATTTCTCCCTAACCATATTTTTGGAAGCAAAAAAAGGAACCTAAGACTTACCAACAGACATCACCTATAGAAATGTTAAACTTCAAAAGATACACATATCTCACACACAAAAAGACTGCTTCCCTCAAACAGACTTTTTTATTTCTGGATTCCTCACAGAAGGTGAAATGTATCAATGACCAAGAAGGAAAACTCACAGAATACTGGGTTAAAAAAAAAAAAAAAATGGCTTTACTAGATATATACAGCATGGAGTACAACTCCTTGTCCAAGTAATTAATTCAGATGGTCAACCAGTCTTCCAAGGTCACTTCTAGTGACCTAAAACTCATTACTTAATGAGATTCTCTACCACATTTCTGAACAGTTCCATTATAAAAATATTTCACCTTTCTCCTACATGTTAGATCTACTATATGCCTTTTGCAATCACAAATTCTTCCTCCACATGACCTTCAAAAAACCTAAAACATCCCCTAAGTTTCTCTTTTTAAGATGAACACATTCTAGGGGCGCCTGGGTGGCGCAGTCGGTTAAGCGTCTGACTTCAGCCAGGTCACGATCTCGCGGTCCGTGAGTTCGAGCCCCGCGTCAGGCTCTGGGCTGATGGCTCGGAGCCTGGAGCCTGTTTCCGATTCTGTGTCTCCCTCTCTCTCTGCCCCTCCCCCGTTCATGCTCTGTCTCTCTCTGTCCCAAAAATAAAGTAAAAAAAAAAAAAAAAGAAAAAAAAAAGATGAACACATTCTATTCCCTGCAACAGCAGCAGACACTTAAATATTTACTATGACCCAATCACTGTTTTAAGCCCTTCATATCTATTAACTTATCTAATCTTCACAATCACACTACGAAATGTCCCTTCTGAGACACAGTGAGGTTGAATAACTAACTTCCCCAAGGTCACACAGCAAATATGCAGTAGAGCTGAGATTCAAACTCAGGCAACAAACTCCAGGGCCCACACTTTAACCGCTAGTTGTCCACATCCCTGTGGTGTGAGATCTCCTTACTGTTCAGACGACTCTCCTCCCAGAGGCATAACACCATGGCTAGATATTGTCAGAATGCAGGGTAGAGCAAGTCTGCTTTACCTCTAATAAAACAGCCTAAGACTGAATTACCATGTGAAATGACCTGGTTTCACTTTTTTGGTTTTTACTTTTCAATGTGGCAATTAGAAAATTTTAAATTACTTATGTGCGTCATAATATTAGACAGTGTAGCTCTAGAGAGCTCCTATATTCAAGCTAAATGAAACAGATACAACAAACTTTAGTCACTCATGTACTAGGACCAGAATACTCTACTAAACTTCTCAAAGGAAGGAACCATATGTTCTTCATCTTTGCAATCCCTGCATCAAGTCCTGGACCTAGAATGCATTTAGTGACTATCTTGTACCTAAAAGCAAAGTTTACTATCAGAGCCTTTAGGAAGCTGGCTAAGGATGGTCGTGGTAACTGAACCAAATGTCAAAAAGATGCTTCTTAGCAGAATCTACAAGTAATGTACTGTGATGAGCAAATTCAGAGTACATGAGAAACACACATTTGCTTATGAGCTACAGGGAAGATTAACCCCAAGAGTCTCCCCTACTCATCAAATTACTTTAGACACCTGATGTGAAAAACATCTTAAGATCCATGTAAAGAACATGGAGAGGTACAATTAAATCCAGGATACATGCTGGGGTGCCTGGGTGGCTCAGTCGGTTAAATGTCCGACTCCTGATTTTGGGTCAGGTTGTGATCTCACAATCCATGGGATTGAGCCCTGCATCGGGCTCTGTGCTGACAACGTGGAGTCTGTTTGGGATTCTTCCTCTCCCTGCCCCTCCCCCACTCATGTTCTTGCTCTCTCTCAAAATAAACTTTTTAAAAATAATAAAATCTTTAAAAAAATGTAAGGAAAAGATGGATCATTGATACTGGGACAACTATCATCCATATGAAGAAAATAAAAATCCCATTTCCAAGTATTTTCCCTTCTGACCATCTATCAATTCCTATCTTTCCAGCTCCATTCCTAATCCAACTATTTTTTGAACCCACTGGGAATTCCACTTCTTACCCATACCAATTTTCACTACCTCTCACTGCTCTTTATATAATTTCCTTCTCTCCTTACTCAGCCTATATTCTACAGTATACCAGTATCATAATAACCTCATTTAAAAAGTGAGGAAATCAGGGGCGCCTGGGTGGCGCAGTCGGTTAAGCGTCCGACTTCAGCCAGGTCACGATCTCGCGGTCCGTGAGTTCGAGCCCCGCGTCAGGCTCTGGGCTGATGGCTCGGAGCCTGGAGCCTGTTTCCGATTCTGTGTCTCCCTCTCTCTCTGCCCCTCCCCCGTTCATGCTCTGTCTCTCTCTGTCCCAAAAATAAATAAAAAATGTTGAAAAAAAAAAAAAAATTTAAAAAGTGAGGAAATCAATGAACTTAGAAATTAGGGTTCTGGGTGAGCTGTCTACTTCCACGTCAAAGTCCTTGAGAATGACATCAACAGGAAACATCAGGACATTGGCTAAAACTGTCTTTGAAAGAGGGGAGTAACTGGGAAATTAGTAGATGTCTGCAACAAGGAGGACGATACAATGCTCCAAAGGAGCTGAGGGCTTTTAGGCAGAAAAGGGGAAAAGATGATCTAGAAGCCACAAATATGTGCAAGAAAGACACACACCCCACCCCTGGACCTAGTGGTACATGGTATAAGAGAGAAAAAACAACTGTTGTTTGAAAGTTGTTCTCAGAAGCAGTGTTCTTAGGAGAGAGCCATGTTCTATTTATTTAGTTTAATTTTTTTTTTGAGAGACAGAGAGCAAGATGGGGGAGGGGCAGGTAGAGAGAGACAGAATCCGAAGCAGGCTCCAGGCTCCGAGCTGTCAGCACAGAGCCTGATGCAGGGCTTGAACTCCTGAACTGTGAGGTCATGACCTGAGCCGAAGTTGGATGCCCAATGGATTGAGCCACCCAGGCGCCCCAGCCATGTTCTGTTTAAGAGTCAGGAGTGGAGAGAAGTTCTGAAGAGAGATAAGGATATAAATTTCACTGATAATAAACCAAAACCACTTCTACAATACATTCACACAATGAATGTATATGTGATATGCAACATCACATAAAAATGTAAAGAATACCTAAATGAAACAAATTTCAGAATAGTATACATATAAAATCAATCCATCTTCGTGAAATAATAATACCAACAATAACAAACTGTACTAGGTTAATATATGTAGGAAAAATATCACTGGGGTTACTTCTGAGAGGCTGAAATCATGGGAACTTTGAAAATTAAACATTTCTGTAATGTTAGAATCCTATGTTTAATTCTATTATATTATGATATAAAAAACAGGAAACTTTTACATTTCATCTGTATCTACATAAATAAGTTCAGCTATTTCCAGAAGGGAGGAGAATCCACTAATGTAATTCTGACAGGAGGAAATAGTGCCTTTACAGAGAGACAATAATCTGCATGAAGGAACCACAATTAAAACTACATTGTGACTAAAAGCCAAAACTAAGTAAATTATTAATAATAATTAAAGGGAATTTTCTCAAGTAAAAACACTTTTCTTCCACATCAGTAAATCTGTAATTCCTAAATTAAATAACTTAATTGTGCTTACCTAACTTCCACAAGGTCATTTGGTTTATAGCTGGGATGAAGAAAGAACCAAACTTTCTTGACAAAATGATTAATGCTGGGTTCTCTACGAGACCCTCGGACATATACCATCCACTTGTGGGTTGACTGGTCATTTTCTTCTCTCTTATCAGGAGGTATGTACCTGGAGGAGAAAAAAGAAAGAAGCCTGAATTCTTTTTTCCTTCAAAAACCTAGCAAAACATTTAACTCCTACTTAAAACAAGATTAAAAATCAATTATAAGAAAACAACTGGGAATTCATAAATATACGGAGATTAAAGAACATGCTACTGAACAATCAATGAGTCAAAGAAGAAATCCAAGAGAAATCAAAAAATATCTTAACTGAAAATGGAAATACAACATATCAAAACCTAAGGGATACAGCAGGTTTTAAGGAGATTTATAGCAATAAATGCCTACATTAAGAAAGATCTCAAAAGAATGAACAAAGCTCAAAGTTAATAGAAAGAAGGAAATAATAAAGATGAGAGGGGAAACAGAAGAAATGGAGACAAAAAGAGCTATTTTTTTTTTAAAGGTAAACAAAATAGACAAACCTTTGGCTAGACTTACCAAGAAAAAAGAGAAAGGACTCAAATAAAATTATAAATAAAGAGGAGATGTTACAACTAACAGCACACAACTCGTGGATGGCTCAGTCAGTTAAGTGTCTGACTCTTGGTTTTGCTAAGGTCACGATCTCACAGTTCGCGAGTTTGAGTCCCATGTCAGGCTCTGTGCTGGCAGTGTGGAACCTGCTTGGGATTCTCTCTCTGGCTCTCCCCTGCTTGTGAGCTCTCTCAAAAAAATAAACTTAAAAAAAAAAAACACAAACAACTAATACCACACAAATACAAAGGATCATAAAACTATGAACAACTATATGGGCACCTGGCTGGCTCAGTTGGTAGAGCATACAACTCTTGATCTTGGGGTTGTGAGTTTGAGCCCCACATTGCACGTAGAAATTATTTAAAAATAAAATCTTAAGGGGCACGCCTGGGTGGCTCGGTAGGTTGGTCCAACTTTGGCTCAGGTCATGAGATCACGGCTTGTCAGTTCAAGCCCCACATTGGGCTCTGTGCTGACAGCTCAGAGCCTGGAGCCTGCTTCAAATTCTGTGTCTCATTCTCTCTCTGCCCCTCCCCCACTTGTACTTTGTCTCTCTCTCTCTCTCTCTCTCAAAAATAAACATTAAAAAAAATTTTTTAATAAAATCTTAAAAATAAACAAAATGTTTTTTTAAAAAAAACTATGAACAATTAAATACCAACAAACTGGACAACCTAGAAGAAATGGATAAATTCCTAGAAACATACATGCTACCAAGACTGAAGCATAAAGAAATAGAAAATCTGAATAAAACAATTACTAGTAAGGAGACTGAAATCAGTAATCAGAAACCTCCCAACAAAGAAAATTCCAGGATCAGATGACTTAAAGGGTGACTTCTACCAAATATTTGAAGAATTGACACCAATCCTTCTCAAACTTTTCCAAAAAAATACAAGAAGAGGGGACACTTACAAATTCATCTTACAAAGTTAGCATTACCCTGATACCAAACACAGACAACACTACAAGAAATTACAGGCCAATATCCCTGATAAACATAGATGAAAACATCCTGAACAAAATATTAGCAAACAGAATTCAACAGTACATTAAAAGATCATACACCACGATCAAGTGGTATTTATTCCAGGGATGCAACATCTGCAGATCAATCAGTGTGATAAACTACATTAACAAAATGAAAGATAAAAATCCTATGATCATCTCAACAGATACAGAGGAAGCACTTGACAAAATTCAACAGCTATTCTTGAAAAAACTCTCAACAAACTGGGTATAGAGGGGACATACCTCCAATAAAGGCCACATATGACAAGCCCACAGCTAACATCACAATGGTGAAAAATTAAAAGCTCTTACTCTAACTAAAATCAAGGACAAGACAAAGATACCTACTCTCACAACTTTTATTCAACATAGTACTGGAAGTTCTAGCCAGAGCAATTAGGCAAGAAAAAGAAATAAAAAGTATTCAGAATGCAAAAGAAGAAGTAAAACTGTCTCTATCTGAATGGGATATTAAATACAGAAAACCCTAAAGACTCCACCTAAAAACTGCTAAAAGTAATAAATTCAGTAAGTTTGTAGGATATAAAGTCGACATAGAAAGTCAATTGTGTCTCTATACACTAACAACAAACTATAAGAGAATTAAGAAAATAATCCCATTTATAATTGCATCAAAAACAATAAAATACTTAGCAATAAATTTAACTAAGATGAAAGGCCTGTACACTGAAAACTACAAGACACTGATGAAAACAACTGAAGACAAATAAATAAAAAGATACTCTATGCACATGGACTGGAAGAATATTGTTAAAATGTTCATACTACCCAAAGCAATCTTACAGATTCAATGAAATCTCTATCAAAATCCCAACAGTATTCTTCACAGAAATAGAAAAAACAATCCTAAAATCTGTATGGAATCATAAAAGACCCCCAAATAGTCTCTTTTCTGATTAAAAAAAAAAGAAGAAGGCATCATACTTCCCGGTTTCAAACTATATTAAAAAGTTATAGTAATAAAACACTATGGTTTGGCATAAAAACAGACACATAGATAAATGGACTAGAAGAGAGCACAGAAATAAGCGCATGCATATATGGTCAATTAATTTATGACAAAGGCGCTAAGATATACAATAGGGAAAGGACAGTCTCTTTAATAAATGGTGTTGGGAAAACGGGACAACTACATACAAAAGAATGAAACTAGACCCCTATCCTATACCACATATAAAAATCAACTCAAAACAGATGTATGACTTAAATTTAGGACCTGAAACCATTTAAAAAAAAAAAAAAAAAAAAAAAAAAGACCCGAAACCATAAAACTCCTAGAAGAAAACTTTTAAGGGTAAGAAGAAAGGTTACAGGGGCAAGCTCCATGACAGGTCTGGGAAATGATTTTTTGGATCTGACACTGAAAGCACAGGCAACAAAAGCAAATAAACAAGTTTCTGCACAGGTAAGGACACCACCAGCAAAATGAAAAGGCAAATGAGGAATGAGAAAAAATATTTGCAAATCATTTATCTGACAAAAGGTTAATACTGAAAATATATAAAGAACTCACACACAATTGAATAGAAAAAAAAGTCACAAAAATCTATTTAAAAATGGGCAGAGGAACTAAATACACGTTTTTCCAAACAAAACATACAAATGGTCAACAGGTACATAAACAGGTGGTCAACATCACTAATCATGAGAAAAATGCACATTAAAATGAGTTATCACCTTATACCTGTTAGAATGGCTATCATCAAAAATATGAGATAGCAAGTGTTAGCAAGAACATGGAGAAAAGGGAATCTTTGTGCATTATTGGTGGGAACATAAATTGGTACAGCTACTATGGAAAACAATATGAAGGTTCCTCAAAAAAATTTTAAAAACTGCCACATTGCTGTGTATATATGCAAAGACAATGAAAATGGGTTATCAAAGTGCTATTTGCATTCCCATGTTCACAGCAGCATTATTTACAATAGCCAAGATATGGAAACATACATGTCCGTTAACATATGATTGAATAAAGATGTGAATGGACAAAGATGTATACACATATACATACAGTTAATCCTTGCACAACATGGCTTTGAACTGTGCAGGTCCACTTACATGTCATTTTTTACAATACCGTAAGTGTATTTTCTCTTATGACTTTTTATTTTTTCTTTTAAAGTAAGCTCTGCATCCAACATGAGGATTAAACTCATGACCCTGAGATCAAGAATCTCATGTTCTACTGACTGAGCCAGCCAGGCACCCCTTACGATTTTCTTAATATTTTCTTTTCTCTATTTTATTTCTCTATTACTCGTAACATGCAAGATATGTGCTAATCAATCGTTTATGTCACCGATAAGGCTTCCAGGCAACGGCAGTCTACTAGTAGTTACTTTTGAGGAGTGAAAAGTTTTATGTGCATTTTCATCTGTGTGGGAGGTTGATGCCCCTAACCCTCACATTGCTCAAGAATGTTAAAGGGTCAACTGAGAGTGTGTGTGTGTGTGTGTGTGTGTGTGTGTGTAAGGGAATATTATTCGGCCATGAGAAAGAAGGGAATTCTGACATCTGTGAGAACATGGATGGATCTGGAGGGCATTATGCTAAGTGAAATAAGCCAAACAAATACTAACATGGAGAAAGACAAATACTACACAGTATCACTTATACATGAAATCTAAAAAAGTCAAGCTCATGAAAACAGAACAGAAATATGATTACCAGAGGCTAGTGGTAGAGGAAATACATAAAGTTTGGTAAAAGGGTACAAACTTTCAGCTTTGAGATGAATAAGATCTGAAGATCTAATGTATAACATAGTAACTACGGTAGATAACATTATAGAATTTGCTGAGCGAAAAGAACTTAAATGTTCTCACACTCCCCAAAAAAAAAAGATAAGTATGTGAGGTGATGGGGCGCCTGGCTGGCTCAGTCAGTGGAGCATGTGACTCTTTGAGGTTGTGAGTTCAAGCCCCACATTGGGTGTAGAGATTAAAAATAAAATCTTAAGGGGCGCCTGGGTGGCGCAGTCGGTTGAGCGTCCGACTTCAGCCAGGTCACGATCTCGCGGTCCGTGAGTTCGAGCCCCGCGTCAGGCTCTGGGCTGATGGCTCGGAGCCTGGAGCCTGTTTCCGATTCTGTGTCTCCCTCTCTCTCTGCCCCTCCCCCGTTCATGCTCTGTCTCTCTCTGTCCCAAAAATAAATAAAAAACGTTGAAAAAAAAATTTTTTTTTAAATAATAAAAAAATAAAATAAAATCTTAAAAAAAAAAAAAAAATGGGGCACCTGGGTGGCTCAGTCGGTTAAGCAGCCAACTCTTGATTTCAGTTCATGATCTCATAGTTGTGAGTTTGAGACCTACGTTGGGCTCTGTGTTTGGATCCTCTGTCTCCCTCTCTCTGCTCAGCCCCCACTCACACTTGCTCTCCCTCTCTCAAAAATAAATAAATGCTAAAAAAATTTAAAAAGTAAACATGAGGTGATACTGGATATGTTAATCAACTTGATGGCAGGAATCCCTTCAAAATGTATACTTATATCAAATTATAATGTACACTTTAAATATAATTTTGTCAATTATAGGTCAATAAGGCTGAGACCATTTTTTTTATTGAAGTATAGCTGACATGTTACATTAGTCTCAGTATACTACACAGTGAGTGATTCAACACCTCTATACATTAGGCTATGCTCACTACATCTGTCATCATACAACACTATTACAATACCACTGACTACATTCCCTACACTGTACCTTTCATCCCCATGACTATTCATTCCATAACTGGAAGCATATACCTCCCACTCCCCTAAAAAATATTTTAACTTAAAAAATTTTTAATTCTAGAAAGATTTAATAGCTCTATCCCCTAACCAATCAAAGTGAATCTTTTGCTGTTAATCTTTTAAAAGTATTTATTTATTTATTCTGGTTTCTAAGGAGCATGCCCTTAAAGTTCGTTTTATTTTCTGATTATCATCATCCAATTAAAAAAAAATCAATTTTGCCTTTCCAAGTGGAGGTAGAAATGAGGTAGAAATAAACTGGCATATTTTATTCCCGGGCTAGGGTCTCTCTAGCTTTTGGGCTGATTTCATTTAGGTTTCAGAGTGCTACAACTCTGAACTCTTCATTGCTGCCACAAAGTTTGCAACTGGTCTCTTGCCTTTTAAAAGACAAAACAGGGGTGCCTATGTGGCTTAGTCGGTTAAGCACCCAACTCTTGGTTTCGGCTCAGGTCATGATCTCCCATTGGTGGGTTTGAGTCCCATGTTGGACTCTGTGCTGAGAGTGCAGAACCTGCTTGGGATTCTCTCTTCTCTCTGCCTCTCTCCTTCTTTCACACTTTTCTTTCTCTCAAAATAAAGTTTTAAGAAATAAATTAAGAAAAGCCAAAATACACCATCCCCTTAAGTCCTGACCATGGTAAAACTAGTATCTTTAGCCCTCCCTTTATTTCATGAGGCCTTATTACATTGTCAGAAAATATTGTCATGGCCTTTTTTTTTTTTGAGAGAGAGAGAGAGCGAGCGAGAGAGAGCAAGCACGCACACACAAGCATGAGCAGGGAAGAGGGACAGAGGGAGAGAAAGAATCCCAAGGATCCCCCATGCTCAGTGTGGAGCTCGATGTAGGGCTAAATCCAACAACCCTGGGACTATGACCTGAGCTGAAATCAAGAGTTGGACGCTCAACCAACTGAGCTACCCAGGCACCCCAGTCACAGCCTTCTATACATTTATCTGTGCCCGTGGTTATCCTTAATAATGCAGCGGGCTAAGTTATATTGATTTCTAATGTTAATCCAAACTTGCATTTCTTGATCATGAAGTATTATCATTTCTGTATTTACTGAATTCAGTTTATGATTTTGTTCAGTATTTATGCACTTCTATTCACAACTGTGAATGTCCTATAATTTTCTTTTTCTCGTGAACTGTTTGGCTTTATTTAAAAAGTTAGGCTATCCTCGGGGCGCCTGGGTGGCGCAGTCGGTTAAGCGTCCGACTTCAGCCAGGTCACGATCTCGCGGTCTGTGAGTTCGAGCCCCGCGTCGGGCTCTGGGCTGATGGCTCGGAGCCTGGAGCCTGTTTCCGATTCTGTGTCTCCCTCTCTCTGCCCCTCCCCCGTTCATGTTCTGTCTGTCTCTCTCCCAAAAATAAATAAAAAACGTTGGGAAAAAAAAAAAATTAAAAAAAAAAAAAAAAGTTAGGCTATCCTCATAAGATAGCCTGATTAAGTGTTGTCTCTTTATCCTCAGAAGATTTTGGGGGGCTTTCTGGTTACTTTTTTTTTTTTTTTTAAGCAATCTCTATACCCAACGTGGGGCTGGAACTCACAACCCCAAGTTCAAAAATTGCATGCTCTACCAACTAAGCCAGCCAGGTGCCCTCTCCAGAAGACTTTGTATACAACTGAAATTATGTGTTCACTCAGCCTGTAAAGCAATCTAAGCCTAGTAGTTTGGTTTGGTTTTGTGATCGGAATGTTTTAAAAATCAGTAATTAAAGTTACTTAGTAGTTGTAAGACTATTCAAAGTTTTTCCTTTCTTGAGTCATAAACAGTATTTTTCTAGGAACTCTCCATTTCACCTAAATTTTTAAATGTACCGGCATAAAGATGTTGGCATTATTTCTTACCTCACAGTACATCATTTGTAGCTATGTCTTTTTTCCTTAATTTCACCAAGTTTGTGTATACAGGGTTTTGTTTTTATTTTTATTTTTTTCTAATTTCTTTGCATCATTCTAATTGAGATGGTTAGTTCATTAATTTTAAGCTTTTCCTCTACTGCAGACATCTAAGACTATACATTTCTCTTTAAATATTCCTTCAGTGTTATCCTACAAGTTCTTATTTGAGTATTTAGTTGTGAATATTTTAATGTGATTTTTTCATTGACTTATGAATTGTTTGGAAGTGGTTTAAATTTCTAGACATAAAATTTTCTAGTTATCCTACTATCATTGATTTTTTTCTTTTTCAACATTTATTTTTGAGAGAAAGAGAGACAGAACACAATGAGGGGGGGTAGAAAGAGACAGAGACAAGTATCCAGACTCTGAGCTGTCAGCACAGAGCCTGATGTGGGGCTCAAACCCATGAACCACAAGATCATGACCTGAGCCGAAGGCTCAATTGAGCCACCCAGGCGCCCTACTGTCACTGATTTCTAACTTTACTGTAACAGTGATCAAAAACAGTAGTCTGGGGGCACCTGGTTGGCTCAGTCAGTGGAGCCTGACTCTTGATCTCAGGGTTGGGCTCAAGCCCCATGCCGGGTGTAGAGATTGGTTAAAAATAAATCTTAAAAAAAAACAAAAAACAAAAACAGTCTGTATGATACAAGTCCTTCAATATTTGTTAGAGCTTGCTTTATGGCTTATTATGTGGTCATTTTCATAAATGTTCCTTATGCTTAAAGATGTTTCAACTATTACATGTAATAGTCTATGTGTGTATATCAGATCAAGCTTTGTTAACTGATGTTCAAATCTTTTCTATTCATATAGATATTTTGCTTGATCTACCAATTACTGAGAAGGTGCATAAAATCTCGCAGTATACTAGTGCATTTAGAAACTTCTGTGATTCAGTTTTGGTTTAGATACTTTAAGACTATTGTCTAGTACACTGTTATTTAATATCACCCTGTTGAATAGAACTTTTTAACATTATAGAATAACTCTTTACCTTTATGAATACTTTTAGTCTTAAATTCTATTCTCCCTGATATTAATATGCTACACTAGTTTTCTTTTGGTTAGTATCTGCCAGCTAAATCTCACTTATTTGCTTACTTTCAATTTTTCTGTATTTAGGTGTGTAACTGATAAACAACAGAGAACTGAATTTTAGATGATTTTATATCAATACAGTATCTATTAACTAGATAACAATCCCTAGGCATTTTTTATAATTGATATGTTTAGATTTGTTGTTACTAGAGTATTTTACACTATTTGTCTTGTTTTTTTCTCTTCATCAAATCCCTCCTCCTGTCCCTGCTTGCCTTCTTATGGAATCAGGGTTTTTTTTTCCCCCTTTTTTCATTCAATTTCCCCACCTTCCTCTTACTACTTTTAAAGTTTAAATCTCTAGGGGAGCCTGGGTGGCTCAGTCAGTTAAGCGTCCAACCTTTAAATTTTTTTTTTTTTCTAATTTTTCAGAGAGACAGAGACAGAGTGTGAGGGAGGGAGGGGCAGAGAGAAAGGGAGACAGAATCCAGAACAGGCTCCAGGCTCTGAGCAAGCTGTCAGCACAGACCCCAATGCAGGGCTCGAACTCACAAACCACGAGATCATGACTTGAGCCAAAGTCAGTCACTCAATCAACTGAGTCACCCAGGCGCCCTTAAGCATCCAACTCTTGATGTCAGCTGAGGCCTTGATCTCAGGGTCATGAGTTCAAGCTACATGTTGGGCTCACATGCTGGGCATGAAGTCTACTTTAAAAAAAAAAAATTATATATATATATATATATATATGGCTCAGTCCGTTAAGCATCAGACTTCAGCTCAGGTCATGATCTTGCAGTTCATGAGTTCAAGCCCCACACTGGGCTCTCTGCTGCTGATACAGAGCCTGCTTTGAATCCTCTGTCTCCCTCTCTCTCTGTCCCTCCCCTGCTCTATCTCTCACAAAAATAAACCTTAAAAAATAAATAAAATAAAAACATATGTCTATTCTTTTAGTTATTATCTCAGATTAACAAGCATTCTTAACAAGTCTAAAATAAATCAATAATTTTTCCCTCTTCCACAACAAACAAGGACTTTACAACTCTCATGTCAACCATTCCCTCTCTACCATAATTAACCATAGTTAACCAGTATTTTAGTTCTAGCTGGTCTTCAAAAGACCCAAAAACATACAAATTAAATGTACTTGTCTGAAATGTCAATGACTGTTTCTCCCAGTCTTCTTGTGGAATGGTGGGTCTATCTAGATTTCCAGTTTTGGACTTTTCTGAGCTGACTGGTCTTGTACTATTGTTAAGCCCCAACTCTTAACACTTCACATGGTGTATCAGTTCCCTTACCTAAATGCATACCCACTCTAATATCATCTATAAAACAGAAATCCAATTGCCTTAATCATATTTTATGCTTCCATTTATTTATTTAATTTATTTATTGAGAGTGAGTTCGGGAGAGGGGCAGGAGGTAGGGGGAGGGAAGATAGAAAAAGAGAACCCTAAGCAGGCTCCACGCTCAGTGCGGAGCCCAATGCAGGGCTCAACCCACCACCCTGGGATGATGACCTGAGTCAAAATCAAGAGTTGGACATTCAACCAAGGTGCCCCTTTATGCTTCCATTTAAATACTATCACACAGACCATTAGAAATCTTTGTTTTTATTATCCTGAGACTCTTTAATGTACTTGTTTGTTATTTGTGATCCATTAACTGGGGCTTGGAAGACTTCTCCCCCAATCTGATTTTCCCCCCCAAAATAATTATTGTCTGCCTGAATCCTTTATTTTCAATAACTGAATCTAATTACAATTTTCATAAATATATCAACTTATTCAACAATCAAATATTTACTGAAAATCAACTGCTATAAGGTACAAAACAAACAAGACATACTTTCTACCCTAAAGAGATTCCAGTCTGATTTGGGAAAATTATATAAAAACAGAAAATGATTATATGATAAAGATGACAAGAGAGCATAGGGAAAATATATTTCATGAGGGAGGAGAAGGGCAAATAAAGACTTTGTGAGGAAATAACATTCTTACACTATTTGAAGATTTATGTCTATCCATTCCTAGATATTTGGCAAAAATGATGGTGTTCCCACAAGACACCTTGAGATACTTATATAATCATATATATAAGTATATATAACATATAATCATATATATAACCATAATCATAGTTAAAGAGCTAGCCCCTCAGCTTGGAGAAATTCTGTCTTCAAGACATGCTCTGCAATTTTTTGTTAAAAATTTAAAAGACTTCAATTTGGGCAACAAATATTTTTAGCAATTAGCTAAGGCCCCTGAAAATAGAACTAGTTCATAGATCAGAAAAAGTCAAAACTTCTTCCAATTTATCCATACTAACAAACTTGATAAAATACACCATTTGTATATGGGGTGCCTGGTTGGTTCAGGTGATGAAGCACACGACTCTTAATCTTGGGGTTGTGAGTTTGAGCCCCACGTTGGGTGTAGAGATTACTTAGAAATAAAATCTTAAAAAAAAATAACACTCCATTTGTATAAAAGCTCATGTCTTGGGGCGCCTGGGTGGCTCAGTCGGTTGAGCATCCGACTTCAGCTCAGGTCACGATCTCACGGTTCGTGAGTTCAAGCCCCGCGTCAGGCTCTGGGCTGATGGCTCAGAGCCTGGAGCCTGCTTCCGATTCTGTGTCTCCCTCTCTCTGACCCTCCCCCATTCATGCTCTGTCTCTCTCTGTCTCAAAAATAAATAAACATTAAAAAATAAAAATTAAAATTAAAAAAAAAAAAAAAAAAAAAGCTCATGTCTTAGAAATTTTTACCAAGCACAATTTTACTCTATGTCAAAGATTAACAGACACCCTGAAGCAAGAGTTTCAAGTCTTTAGACTCAGTTTACTTTTAAAACAACAAAGAGTTTGGGGGAAAAAAAATCCTTAAGGCCTCTTCCTACAGTAATACTATAATAATAAAAGTATGCAAGAGTATTAACATAAATGGACAGCTGAAAATGGGAGAATTCAATTGGATACTTACTTGGACACATTGCCCACTACTATTGTTTTCTTTACAAAAAGACGTGAAGTCTCATCTCCTGTAAGATCAGCATTCCGCTGCTCTGTTTTATGAGAGCCAGTAATACTAGCAATGTCCTGAAAGAAATCACAATCAATGTTTACTTTCAATGTGGACAATTTCCAACAGGCAGAAACCACAAAATCACAGAAGGTATGAATAGAGTAACTCAGATTTTTTTTTTAATTACCACATTCTCTGGCTTTGTGGTACCTCTCAGAGCATTAAAGAGTAGTTTTACTTGATCTTTCGCATAGTTTAGGCTTGTTCACACCTCTGCTTCGTATATGCAAATAGGATATGGAAGGATACACAAGAAACTATTACAATGGTTACTCCTGGGAAATGGGAACGGGGAAAGGTCAATGGAATTTACTTTCTTTTCAACCTTTTGTATAATCAAAATTTTTTCAATGAGAAATAACACATGATTAATTTAAACTTTGTAGAGATAGACTGCCAGGGTTTAAATCCTGACTCTTCCCATTTACCAGATGTGAAATTTTGTGTAATTACTTCTCTATCAAAATTTCCTCATTAATAAAATAAAGATAACAGGGATGCCTGGCTGGCTCAGTCAGTAGAGAATAAGATTCTTAATCTTGGGGTTGTAAGTTTGATCTCCACATTGGGTATAGAGATTACTTAAAAATAAAAATCAGGGGCGCCTGGGTGGCTCAGTCAGCTAAGCGCCTGACTTCGGCTCAGGTTGTGATCTCAAGGTTCGAGCCCCACATCGAGCTCACTGCTGTCACAGAGCCTGGAGCCTGCTTCAGATTCTGTGTCTCCCTCTCACTCTACCCCTCCCCTACTCGCGCTCTATCTCTGTCTCTCAAAAACGAATAAACATTAAAAAAAGAAAATCTAAAAAAAATAATAAAAAATAAAGATAGCAGTACCTGTGTCACATGATTGTTTTGTACAGTTCTCAGAGAAGTGCCTGGTACATATGTAGTAAACACTAAATATTTGTTACATAAACATGAGCATGTATATTACATACAAGATGGTAAGTTTCTAAATCCTATGACCAATATTACCTAAATTATTTTTAATTGAAACAAAAAACAGCATCTGACTTCGGCTGAGGTCTTGATCTCATAGTTTGTGAGTTCGAGCCCCACATGGGGCTCACTACTGTCAGCACAGAGCCTGCTTCAGATCCTCTGTCTCCCTCTTTCTCTGCCCCTCCCCCACTCTCCCTCTCTCACAAAAATAAATAAAACATTAAAAAATACACACACACACACACATAAAAACAAACAAACAAAAACAAACAAAAAGGGGTGCTTAGCTGGTTCAGTCAGTAGAGTATATGACTTTTGATCTTGGGGTTGTAAGTTCAAGCCCCATATTGGGTGTAGAGATTAAAAAAAATCTTAGGAAAAAAAAACCACACACACACACACAAAAAAAAAAAATGCAGTATTTGCTCAGAAATAATAGTGGTTAGAAACAAGTAAATCCAAACATTAAGAGTTTTCATTTTTGGGTGGTGGCATCATGAATGACTTTTCTATTGTTTTTTTACTTTCCTGTAAATTTTTCAACAATGAACACATACAGATTCACAATCAGAAAATTTTAATTTGATTTTTATCAAAAATAAATCAAATCCGGGGCATCCGGGTGGCTCAGTCAGTTAAGTGTCCAACTTCAGCTCAGGTCATGATCGCACAGTTTGTGAGTTCCAGCCCTGCATTGATCGGGCTCTGTGCTGACAGCTCAGAGCCTGGAGCCTGCTTCGGATTCTGTGTCCCTATCTCTCTCTGCCCCTCCCCCATTCATGCTCTGGCTCTCAAAAAATAAATAAACGTTAAAAAAAAATTGAAAAAATAAATAAATAAAATCCTTGATGTCTGAGTATGTGAAAAGCAACCTGGAGATTTCCTCTACCACAGAACCCCTGGCTAAGAAAATCATCCAGTAAGGGCTCTATAGGCCAAATATTATATATACCGAGAAATTCAGAGCAGTTTGATACAGGAACTCAAATAAGAAACTGGCAGGATCAAAGAAGAATAAATGGTTTTCAATTCTATTTATTATTTGTCAAGTTTCCCCCAGTTTTTAAAGCGTTAAAGTTCCACAAAGGAAAATGCTGAAAAGAAAATAAAACATGACAGAATGGAAAGACTTTGGACAAGGTCACAGAATTGCCAATTCCTCAAGGTTTCTCTCATATCTATGTGGATGGCATCTAGGAGTTGTGCAGTACACAGTTCTGATTCAGTTTAATTCTCAGCTTAATTAAGTTTAATTCTCAATTCTGATACTTGTGGGCAAACAGAACTTTAACCTCTTCAAGACGGCTTCCCCATCTCCAAAAGGGATATAATTGACTTATTTCCTAGGGTTCTTATGAAGAGAAAATGAAATAATACATACTTAGAAAATACTAGATCCCTTCTCCTCTGACTCCCTCCCACCCATCCAACTATACCCTTCCAGTATTTCGACTTGGTCTCTGTTCCATGTTGTTTGAGAGTCTTTCCTCTATATCCATATTGCTGTTATTGTCTTTGTCAGATAAGAAGTCATTGTGTTGAGATAAAGAATCACTTTCTGAATGATTGGCTGATGGTGTTTCTGATCTCTGATTGGCAGGAGAGGATGACCTAGATGGTGATTCCAAAAATTTCTTGATAGCAGGATGATTAAAAACCATTGTATCACATGTTTTTGATCCCTGCAAAAATGAAAGCAAGCAAATTAAACTTTTAATCTTTCTAAACCTTATCTATTTAGGGATCATGCTTGAAATTCTTCAAAGTCTCCCCACACCCATAAAACGAAGTCCAAGCTCCTTATCATGGTCTGGGTCAACAAAACAAAAACTAGAAAGTGATAAATAATTGTGTGAAGGTCCTAACACTGAAAGTTAAAAATGCAAGTTCTCTGAAAATGAGAAATTAAGGTGAATAGGTAGTAACATATAAAAAGTAAGATCTGACTTTTAAAAAATTAGTCTCACAATGCTTTAACACAAACTCATCAACTGCTCTAAATAAAACATTCCTGTAAGAGACATAAAGATTTTTTAAAATGTGTATGTAAAATGGCTCCCACACAGGAGTATAATGTAGCATAGAATGCTGTAAAATTATTAACACTTACATATATTTGCTATCAGACCAGTACTGAAGCCTGGAATATTTTTGTGTATCTTGTTACTTGGATACAAAATACAGTGTACTCTGTTATAATGTGATTCACTCTACAGTTCCTAGGCAGCACAGCTTTTAAAAACCGTGCTATTAACATCATTTAGTGAGAGAAAAGGAGTCAAGAGACTAGGATTTCAAAGCAACAAAACTGCTGAATCTCAATAATAAAGAGTATTTTTTAGAGCTGTGATATATTTTGTTACAGCAAACTAAAAATAATTAAATGGCAGATTGTAATAGACAAAAATACACCTAAATACCCTTGAATAAATCCTAATCAGAACAGAAAAAAAAAAAAAAAAAAAAAAATCAGTGTACTTCTAGACCACCAAGTAACAGTTCAGAAGTGCTAATGGTTTGGGGCGCCTGGGTGGCGCAGTCGGTTAAGCGTCCGACTTCAGCCAGGTCACGATCTCGCGGTCCGTGAGTTCGAGCCCCGCGTCAGGCTCTGGGCTGATGGCTCGGAGCCTGGAGCCTGTTTCCGATTCTGTGTCTCCCTCTCTCTCTGCCCCTCCCCCATTCATGCTCTCTCTCTGTCCCAAAAATAAATAAAAAACGTTGAAAAAAAAAATTAAAAAAAAAAAAAGAAGTGCTAATGGTTTAAAAAAAAAAAAAAAGGGCAACAAAATATTAAATGGACAACCACCTCTTCAGACAGAATAACTACAAGCCATGCAGCTGCTAGCTTATAAGAAAGGACTTTAAAATCTGCATTGAAGAGCATCTCCCAAAAATTCATATGCACCCTGAACCTTGAAGGTGACTCTATTTGGAAATAGACTCTTTGCAGATATGATCAAGTTAAGATGAAATCATACTGCTTTAGGGCCTACCTAGTTAAGAGGGAAATGTGGACAGAGAGAAACTAAGAAGACACACAAGAGGGAAAATATCCATGTGAAGATATACAGAAACTACAGTGATGTAGCCACTAGTCAAGGAATGCCAAGGTTTGCCAGCAACTGTCAGAAGGTAGGCGAAGGCAAAGAAGGATTCTTCCCTACAGCCTTCAGAGACAACATGGTCCAGCCAACACCCTGACTTAGGACTGCTAGTCTCCACAATCATCAGATAATAAATTCCTCTTATTTTAAGCCACCAAGCTTCTGGTAATTTGTTATGACAGCTCTAAAAAAATAGCTCAGGGCCCCTGGGTAGCTCAGTCAGTTACGGGTCTAACTTCGACTCAGGTCGTAAATCTTATGGTTCGTGGGTTCGAGCCCCACGTCAGGCTCTGTACAGACAGCTTGGAGCCTGGAGTCTGCTGTGGATTCTAGGTCTCCCTCTCTCTCTGTCTTATCCCAGCTCGAGCATGTGCTCTCTCTCTCAAAAATAAACATTTAGAAAAAAAAATTAAAAAATAGTTTACACTCTAATATGCATTATGGAAATTCCTAAAGTAGAAGAAACAACTACCTAAGATTAAACTCAAATAATGCTCCAGATTTCTCCAAGACAATGTCAGGAGTACCACCAATGCCAGGTACCCTAAGCTCCACAGGATGACATGAAAGCCAAAACACAGCACCTCTTATCTGTAAAAACCATGGGGAACAATGCAAAGAAAGCAGTATGCCGTCACACCTTCCCCAGCCCTGCCACCATTCTCACTGAGCCAGTACTGTCCAAGAGAATGATCTGAGAAAACTTATGAAAAAGAAATTTTAAAATGAAAAACGAACAAAAGTTATGCTGAAATTATCAAACTGTCAGACAAGAACTTCTGTTTCAGTTGAACCCTATCCCCATTCCTTTATAACTGGACCAATCTAGTGGTAATCACATTAACTAAGTGGTTAAACTTATTATCTTTAACAATAGGACAACCTGATTACTATGTGACCTGATGTGATATAATCATGAGGTATACAGAATCACTTAGGAAGTATTATTGCCAAAAACCTCTAACTTTAATCAAATCTTTAGACCCAACTACCAGTTTGCAAAAAAATAGAGGGAATGAAGGAATAACCCAAGGGGAAAAAATAATAAACCCAAAATGTGGGATATCTTATAAACATAAATGAACTATTCTCTTCAAATAAGTCAGTATCATGGGGAAAAGGTGAAAGAAGTATTTTAGATGAAATGAGTCTAGAGAAACAAAACGTCCAAATGTAGCCCATGAACCTTAGATCCCGTGTCAAAAACAAGCTTTAAAAGGTATTTTGGGGACGGGGCTCTGGGTGACTCAGTTAAGTGTTCAACTTTGGCTCAGGTCATGATCTCACAGTTCATGAGTTCGAAATCCGCGTCAGGCTCTGTGCTGACAGCTCAGAGCCTGGAGCCTGCTTCAGATTCTGTCTCCCTCTCTCTCTGCCCCTCCCCCATTCGTGTGTGTGCGTGCATGCTTCTCTCTCTCAAAAATAAACAAGCATTAAAAAACATTTTTTTTAATCTTTAAAAGATATTTTGGGGACAACTGGGAAAATATGAATATGGATTGGTTATCAAATAATATCAGGAAGTCACAAAAGAATGTCCTTTAGGAAATAAATGATTTAAGTACTTAGGGGTGAAGTGTCATGATGCCTGGAACTTATTTTCAAATGTTCTAGAGAAAAATAAGATAAATAAAGCAAAATGTTAAAATACGGAATCTAAACAAGCATAAACAGGTGTTTATTTCACCTCTTCAGTGTACTTGAAATTTTTCATAAAGACTGGGGAAAAAAATCAGGGTTTCCTGAATAAGGTATATATACTGAAACTACAAATTGCTGTTCATTAGGAAAATCAATCTACCTATAATTTGCTCCAAAGCCGACCATAATCAAATGAAGAATAAGGCAAGAACAGGGTCTCATTCAACTTTGTATCTGCAAATCCTAGCAACAGTGCTGAATATTAGTTGGAAAAGGATTAAATAAAAAGGAAAAAATGTTACTTGGGATTATTGACAGGCTATGTATTTTCCCAGGAAGGGAGGCGAGGCTTCTTGAATTCTGAAGGCCAATACAAGATACGTTTCAAAGGCAGGAATTTCACATTAACACTGATTTCCCCTTCATACAACAAATATGGATGGCCAGAAATGATTGTATATGAGGAAAACGTACCTCAGAAACTTTTAGAAGGCCTGCAGAAGCATAGTAGTTGGCAACAATGCAGGCACGAAGTTTATCCATCATCCTTCTTGCCTCAATCAATCGCTACAAACAAATGTTAACTCATTAAAAAAATGGAAATGACAGAAGAGATACACTATAAAAATTTTCATAAAATAAGAAATACAAATGACCAAAAGTTCAATTTCTCTAATAAGCAAAGGAGAGCAAAAACATGACTATTTCTACCTATCAAACTGGCAAAGGATTGAAAAGAATGACAAAAGCCAATGTTTGCAAGAGAATATAGACATGTTAATATGAACATTTGTGTGTATATATGCATATTCACTGAGAAACGTCCATAAAGAAACTGGGCACAAAAGCAAAGAGGAATTATGTTTTGGGATGGAATTTCAGGTAATTTTTTTTCATTATGTTTTCCTGCAGTTTCATTTATAGAAAAAAAATGCCTTTTTTCCAGAATGAGAAAACTCTTTAAAAGAACGGCAAAGGGAAAAAAAACATAATTTTATCTCAACAGATCTTTTTAAATTCATCATGTATAGATTTTTTTGCAATAGCTTTGTTGTTTTTTTAAATTTATCACCATTTTTTAAATATATCACCATTATCACCATTATACCTGATCGATGACTTCAATTTCATGTTCCTTATTCTTCATTTCAAGTGCAAATTGTTCCTTAATAATAGTCTCAATCTTCTGCACAGCAGCATCTCGAGCTGCAAAAAGAACATAAAATAATCCAAGGTCTAATTAATCAGTGACTGTCTTGATTTAAGTCAGCATGCAATAGAACAAACCCAGAAACAATGACTCCTAAGTGGAGAAACCTAGTGGCTGTCACCTTAATCAATGATGAAAAGTTAACATCACTAATACAGGGGCAAACTGACCTCATGTGTTTTCTGACATAATGCAATGTCATCACTCTATGCCGTTCTGGTGAAAAATGCTAAATCTAATCACAGGGAACATCAAACAAACCTAACTGAAGGATATTCCACATAGTAACTGGCTTATATGATTCAAATATTAGAGTCAAGAAAGACAGAAAGGTTGAGGAGATTAGAGATATGACAACAAAATGCACTGTGTGATCCTGGACTGGATCCTGGAGAGGGGAAAACAGTTATAAAATACAATACTGGGACAACTAGTCCCTGTTATTCAAGTGTTGAATACGGACTATAGGTTACACAATGTAATGGATGAATGTTAAAATTTCCTGCTTCTGATAATAGTACTATGATCACATAAGAGAATCTCCCTAGGAAATAACACTGTGTTTACAGGTGTCCAACTTATTTTCCAACGATTTAAAAAGAATGATGTGCATATATACCTGAATGCATGCATTTGTGCGACTGTGTGTGTGTTTGTGTGTGTGTGTGTGTGTGTGTGTGTGTGTTTGGGGTGGGGGAAAGACTGATAAATCAAATAAGGCAAAAATATAAACAACTGGCAAATTAATCTGGATAAAAGACATGCAAGTATTCCTTGCAATTATTCTGTTTGGAATTGTATCAAAATAAAATTACTGGGGAAAAAAAATGAAATCTATTAAAATTCCAGGAGAAACATTTATTGACCTGTGAAAAACCACAGTCCAAGGACAAAGAAAATACAGTTAGCTAGAGGGGAGGCAGTCTGTGATATAAGAGCAGTTCATAAAAAGGCATGTAGCTTCCTTCTGTAGAGAAGGATATGGCAAGCAATTCAGCAGTTTCTGATCACAACTACATAAAGGAATAAGCAAATAAAGAATTCAAAAGTAAAAATGCTTCTACTCCTGAAGCTAGTATTACACTATGTGTTAACAGGTATTTAGGGGCACCTGGGTGGCTCAGTTAAGCGGCCGACTTCGGCTCAGGTCATGATCTCGCGGTCCGTGAGTTCGAACCCCACGTCGGGCTCTGTGCTGACAGCTCGGAGCCTGGAGCCTGTTTCAGATTCTGTGTCCCCCTCTCTCTGACCCTCCCCCGTTCACGCTCTGTCTCTCTCTGTCTCAAAAATAAATAAACGTTAAAAAAAAATTTAAAGTTAAATAAAAACTTAAAGAAAGAGAAAAAAGGAAAGAAAAAAAGAAAAGAAAATGCCTCTAAATGTGATAGAATTCAGATGATGACTACTCAAAATAATATGCAACTCAGAGTCTAAAATATCAGATACAAGAGAAAAAAAAAGAGCCAAATGACTGCTTGAAAAACCTGGAATTTGGGGGCAGCTGGCTGGTCAGTCAACAGAATATACAACTCTTGACCTTGGGGCTGTAATTATGTTCAAGCCCCACTTTGGGTGGAGAGATTACTTCAAAATAAAATCTTTAAAAAGAAAAAAAAACCTGGAATTTTGCAAAAGGATTCTGTGTTTATAACATGAAAAAATGATGTTCACCCATGCTTTGAAGTATATGAAAAACTGCAGAGAAAATTTGGCTACTCTGATGGCCATATCACTTTCTCATTGTAAAACATGACATTATATGGCAACTTCAATGTTGCCATTAAACTTCAATGTATACTAGTAATGGAGTAAGAGCATTCTTGTGGATATGTCTGCATGGAAGCAAATGACTGATATTTCTCATCATGAAAAAGAAAAGTATTTTCTAGTATTACTATATATATGTCCTCGTCTGTAGAAACCAGCAGATACTCTTAGGGAAGGCTGAAAAGTCAGAAACTGTGATCACTGAAGGCTATTTTATCATAAGCTCCTCAGAAAGAAACACTTCTAAATTATCCCTTTCATAGAATAAAAAAAAACACAAACAAACAAAACAATACAAGCAAAGGGAAGCATCCTACCAAATCTACTTTGAGAAAAATTCTGAAAAATAAAAACATGGCTTGGGATTAGGCAGAGTATGGACATCAAAAAGAATAGCAAACTGTCTTTCAGTAAGAAAAAACCATCCCTGTTAGGCTGAGTATCTGGGAACTTACACCAGATTTAAAATGAAATTATGATGTTTACTAAAACAATCAGTTTTTCCTACTCTTAGTTTTCTTTAAAAAAAAAAAAAGTTATGCCATGTGATGCATTTGCATAATGGATATAAGTTTCACATTTGTTGGGCTTATTATGGAAAGAAAATGACTTTTCCTTATAAAATTACAACTGAATGAGGGGAAAGGTTGCAGTGAATGAAATGGTTTCATTATTTGGAATTCAATTTGATAATTTTTGGTCCACAAAGACTTTCTGTGGTACATATGACTTGACTGCACTGAGAAAGACAGGAATTTTCTTTCACTACTTCAATTCTAGCAGCACTAATCTTTGTGGAGCTACAACACTTTATGACTTGGCTGCCTTCTTTACCCAACTGTAAATGTTAACTTACATGGACTTACTATTTAAATAAACGGTAATGAATTCCAGCAATAATTTAAGAACTCAAATTCAGGGGCACCTGGGTGGCTCAACTGGTTAAGCATCCGACTTTGGCTCAGGTGATGATCTTGTGGTTTGTGAGTTCGGGCCCGCATAGGGCTCTGCTGTCAGCATAGAGCCTACTTTGGATCCTCTGTCTCCCTCTTTCTCTGCCCCTCCCCCACTCACACTCTCACTCTCAAAAATAAACATTTAAAAAAATTAAAATAAAATAAAATAACTCAAATTTAGCAACTTTTTCTGAGAGAGCTTAAAACATTCTGGGTAGCTACACACAGTTGATGATTTGCTCTTCAACCAATTATATGATCTTGGGCAAGTAGTTTAATGCCCCTTAACTACTAGCAACTAAGTGCAGGAGTTAAACTAGATCACTATTTCTCAAATGTATATCATTCGTATACCACCTTTAAGTTACCTACACCACATCGGAGAACCCTATGAAACACCTAATTGACATAATTAAATAATATTTTTACATTATTTTAGCCTCATCCTAAGCAAAAGTAGTCACAAAATTACAAGTTTGATGAGACCATCACCTTTCCAATAGACATTAAAATAATATGCAACAATTACAATAAAAAACTTAACCCAATGTGCCACCTATAATCATCTACCACACTGCAGTATACATATTATAGGACTTTATGGTTATAACTAACACACAACGATAGCTAAAACTTACAGCCAGTCTCATTACTGACACTTCACTACCTGATTGTCTTCCTGGCCTCTTATGTCACAAATGGCGTATTGCTATTAACAGAGCACTTAACTAATCCCTCTTCAAATTATATACAGCAGTGGAAATGCATTTTGTTTTAGTTTCTGTAAATCTTATAGGGAGGCAGATTCAACAAAGAAATAAATAATTTCCTAAGGGAGGTGAATTTCTACCTGAATTCTCAATTGCTTTATGTCGCTTATTTGGAAGGGCCACAGATACATCCTCATAATCAGGGTCGGTTTCTTTGATTGTCCGCTTGATTCCAGACATCATGACATTCGTTCTTCACTGTGAAGTAATAATAAATAAACAAGTAACACTGTTTGATGCCAGTACTTATAATATATGTCTACACATATATAAAGGGAATATTACATAATGCTGATAACTCATAAGTCTCAGTGTAAACATGCACATATCCCTGTTAAAGCCAAAAGCATTAACTACCTTCAAAGGTTAACTTTAAGGAAAAAAGTCATCATCATCTGTTAGAAAGCATAGGTTTGCCTTTCAAGAGAAAATCCTTTAACAAGGCAGCACACTACTCAGGCTTTTCAAAAGGGGCCAGTCTTTCAATGAAGGGCACTCATAACGAAAGGAAAGAAACCAGACTCTGATAACAACATGGTTAAAGCCCAAATAGCATCTTGGAATTCACAATGCAGCCACCATATTACAAAATATGAGAGGCATCTGGGTGGCTCAGTCAGTTAACCATCCGACCTCGGCTCAGGTCATGATCTCACAGTTTGTGGGTTTGAGCCCCTCGCCGGGCTCTATGCTGACAGCTCAAAGCCTGGAGTCTGCTTCACATTCTCTGTCTCCGTCTCTCTCTGCCCCTCCCCCGCTCACACTCTGTGTGTCTCTCTCAAAAAAATAATAAAATAAAAAATTTCTTAAACTTAAAAAAATGAGCAATATATATAGTTAAGCTCTCAATAAATAATTTATCATACAAATCCTCTTTCTGCTACTTAAACGTGCCTGCTACATAACAGGTACTCAATAATATTGATCATTTATCATTATTCATAAAAAACACAGACTTATATTAAGACAGCAAGTTTGCAATCTGGTAAACAAGTCCTATGTACACAGGTCTTTGAGTAAAACAATCCCATAAATCTTCCAGGTCTGCACTGTCCCAATACATTAGCAACTACCCATATGTTGCTATTTGGTGTTAAGTAAACCGTTAAAAATTAAAAAAATAAAGTTAGGGGTGCTTCAGTGGCTCAGTCAGTTAAGTGTCCAACTCTTGATCTCAGCTCAGGTCATGATCTCATAGTTTGTGGGTTCAAGCCCCACATAGGGCTCTGTGTTGAGGGTGCAGAGCCTGCTTGGGATTCTGTTTCTCCTTCTCTCTGCCCCTTCCCCTCTTGTTCTCTCTCACTCTCTCTTTCCCCACCCTCCCCTCACCTCCCCACCCCCGCTCAGTCCCTCCCTCCCTCTCAAGATAATAAACATAAAAAAATAAAGTTAATTCAAAATTCAGTCCCTTTCTTCACATTTCAATTTTTCAATTTCAGAAGTAGCCACATTTCAAGTGCTCAATAGCCGTCAGTAGTTTGGTAGCTACAATATTGGACAGTGCAAATACAGAACATTTATATCACTGCAAAAAGTTCTACTGGACCCTGTTCCTCTTCTAAACTGTGTTTCATTGAGCATTTATTAATATTTCATGAGTTGATTTAGGAAATGCTGTCCACATCAGCACTGTCCAAAAGATATATAATGTGAGCCATGTGTGGAATTTAAAATTCTCTAGCAGTCACTTTAAAAAAAGGAAAAAGAGGGGCACCTGGGTGGCTCAGTTGGTTAAGCGTCAACGAAGTCTCTTGGTTTCGGCTCAGGTCATGATCTCATGGTTTGTGAGTTCAAGCCCCACATTGGGCTCTGTGCTGCAGGCGAGGAGTCTGCTTGGGATTCTCTCTCCTTCTCTCTCTGCCCCTCCCCTGCTCACTCACTCTCTCAAAATAAATAAACTTAAAAAAAAATTTTTTTTTTAATGAAAAAGAGGGGAGCCTAGCTGGCTCAGTCAGTAAAGCATGCAACTCTTGATTCCGGGGTCGTGAGTTTGAGCCCCACATTGGGCTCAAAGAGATTACTTTAAAAAAAAAAAAGGGGGGAAAGAAATGGGTGAAATTAATTCTAATAATATTTTTGCTTAACCAATGTACCCAAGTTTTACATTCTTATCTTTGTGCTAAGTCTTTAAAATCCAGTGTGTATTTTACACTTCTAGCACATCTCAATTTGGACTAGCCACACTTCAAAGGCTTAGTACCACCTGTGCCTAGTGACTCCCTTACTGGGCAGCAAGGGCCTACTGATACAGTATACAGATAAAAAAAAAAAAACAAAAACAGGTCTAGGGTGGTTACATGAGTTGCCTCATAGAGCACAATCCATGACACAGAAAAGAAAGAGCTCCCTGATTTCCAGACCTGTGTTCTACTGCTAATGGTTATTTACCTAACCAAAAGAAAAATACACAATATGTATTTATTGAGGCAATAAAAAGAGTGTGTTTTTTGTTTTTTGTTTATTTTACACAGAGAGTGTGAGCAGGGGAAAGGGGCAAAGGGAGAGAGAATTCCAAGCAGGCTCCACACTCGGCACAGAGCCTGACGTGGGACTCGATCCCACAGTGCTGGGATCACAATCTGAGCCAAAATCAAGAGTTGGATGCTCAACTGACTGAGCCATCCAGGTGCCTTGAGGTAATAAAAAGTTTCAAAATAAAATTAATAAAAATAAAATACTAACCCAAAAATTTTGACTCAGTTAAAACAGAAATAACAATTTAAAAGTTTCTTGGCTTAGGGGTGCCTGGGTGGCTCAGTCAGTGGAGCATTTAACTCTTAACCTCAGGGTTGTGGGTTTGAGCTCCACATTGGGTATAAAGATTACTTAAAAATATTTTCCTAAAACAAAACAAAACAAAAAAAAAAAACAGTTTCTTAGCTTAGTCCAGTTCTTTCATCCATCCCAGAGACAGGCTTACTTGAATCAGATGGGAGAGAGACCCATTATGTAATGATATATATATTTAAAACCTAGATCTAAGATCATTTTTCCTGTAATTGCTACCTTGTATAATATCACTAAGCTTAAAAATGTTCAAAAATCTTTAGCATTTATAAATATCCTGAATCAAGCCATTTAATGTTTGTTCACTATCATTACATAACTGCTTTAATTTAGCATATAAATGAATCTTTACTTTTATAGAGGCCCTGAATCCAACTATTATTTTCTGTTTTTAAGGTTTTTAGGGGCACATGGTGGTTCAGTTGGTTTAAGCCTCTGACTTCAGTTCAGGTCATGATCTCACAGTTCGTGAGCCCCACAACAGGCTTTCTGCTGACAGCTCAGGGCCTGGAGCCTGCTTTGGATTCTGTGTCTCCCTCTATCTCTGCCCCTCCCCTGCTTGCACTCTGTCGCTATCTCAAAACACAAATAAACATTAACAAAATTAAAAAAAAAAAAAAGTTTATAAAAAGTGACACGTAATGGGGCACCTGGCTGGCTCAGATGGCAAAGCATGCAACTCTTGATTTTGGGGTTGTGAGTTCAAGCCCCACTTTGGGTGTAGAACTTACTAAGAAAAAATAAAACAAAATAATAATAATAAAACATTTCTTTGAAAAGTAAGAAGAAGGTCGCATTTGGTCTGCAACTAGTTTCAGACAACCTGAAAAAAATCTTGGGTCACTACATGAAGAATGCATTCTAGGGGCACCTGGGTGGCTCAGTCAGTTGAGTAGCCAACTTCGGCTCAGGTCACGATCCCGAGATTCTTGAGTTCGGGCCTCATGTCAGGCTCTGTGCTGATAGCTCAGAGCCTGGAGCCTGCTTCAGATTCTGTGTCTCCCTCCCTCCCTTGCTCATGTTCTCTCTCTCTCTAAAACGAATAAAAACATTAAAAAAAATTTTTTAGGTGCGCCTGGGTGGGGCTCAGTCGGTTAAGCGTCTGACTTCAGCTCAGGTCATGATCTCGCAGTTCGTAAGTTCAAGCCCCATGTCTGGCTCTGTGCTGACAGCTAGGAGCCTGGAGCCTACTTCAGATTCTGTGTCTTCCCCACCCTCTCTGCCCTTCCTCTGCCTGTGCACACACACACACACTCTCTCTCTCTCTCTCTCTTAAAAATAAATAAACATTAAAAAAATTTTAATAAAAAAAGAATACATTATAAAAAAAAGAATACATTCCTAAAAATCAATAAACCTCATTCCTTCTTCTTTAATGCAGATGGGAAAAAACACACCTCCTATTCTCCAATAAACCTAGAAGCAGAGACAGACACATCCCAGCAGATCTCCAAATCTGTTTCTGCACCACACCATTTCTTTGGTGACCACCTGTCTCCTACAGCTTGCCAGAGCCTTATGGGATCATTCTGTAAAGATGAGTGAGTCCAGCATCATCTTCACTCATCCATTCTATGGACTTCATAATCTGAATATTCTCCTCCTACTTCCCAAGAGTAATAGCAGCTCCTCCCCAGAAAGGCTGGGGATCCTTGAAGAAAACAATATTTTATTTCACCTTCACTTAAGCGATAAAGCAAAACTCTTTCACTTTTGCTCTAAAACTGGGAAACAGAAGGGAAAAAAGAGAAGAATTTGTAGAGAGGTTGGGGTGGGTAAGGAAGAAACCACCAATGAGTTAACCTGTGCTGCCAAGGTTATTCATATTTCATGCAGCCCATGTAAGAAAGCTTTTCCTGTCATATTTGGGTATAAATTTGGGCCTCCAATAAACATGTTTAGGAAGATTTAGGTCCACACTGGGCACTTTTTAATAATTCAGGTCTGCTTCTGTCTAGCAAGAACAATACTAAAGTATACACATGCCACATTCAAGTATACACTAGCTAAGCTAGGCACAAGTGCTGAGGCATGCTCTCACCATGATGTAATAATACCTGAATGGAATGTGTAACAAATGACCCATGGTCATATTAAGTTTTGGATTCTTGTCTGACTTTGAGATTTATGAAAAGAAAATTATGAACAGTTGCTAGATACTATCAGATTCAACTTTGAAACAAAATGTCCTACTAATTTTCTCCGGTTTTGAATCAGATGAAACTGAAAAGAATAAGGAGATGGTAAATGTGAACTGGTAAAAAAAAATCTGTTACTGTTTATAATTTGACTTTGAGAAAAGATTTTCTCCATACCATGGGACCAACGCCAAACACAGAAACATAAAGAAACATACATAATGCTGATTCCTCTAATTTAGAATTTTTATCTCACTGAAGCAGACTCATTATAAAAAGTGAACGTCTTTCCAGTGGGGAGGACCTCTCCATAAGAACATACTCCTCGCAAAGGACCTCCTCTACTCAGCACTCCTGGAAAAGAGGAAGCACAAGAAGCACCTGGTTCAGAGCCCCAACTCCTATGTCATGGATGTGAAGTGCCAAGCATGCTACAAAATCACCATCCTCTTAGCCATGCACAAACGGTAGGTTTTGTGTGTTGGCTGCTCCACCGTCCTTTGCAAGCCTACAGGAGGACGAGCAAGGCTATAGGAAGTTGCTCCTTCAGATGGAAGCAGCACTAAAAGCAGCCTGAACCAACATGAGTGGAACACTATCCCAATGATCACGTTTTGTTTTGTTCTTAAGTAGGCTCTACACCCAGTGCAAAGCCCAATGCAGAGCTTGAACTCCCAACCGTGAGATCATGACCTGAGCTGAGATCAAGAGTCAGAAATCTAGGGGTGCCTGGGTGGCTCAGTCACTTAAGCATCCACCTGTTGATTTCAGCTCAGGTCATGATCTTGAGGTTTGTGAGTTTGAGTCCCACGTCGGGCTCTGCACTGACAGTGCAGCTCCTGCTTGGGATTCTCTCTCTGCCCTTCCCATGTGTGTTTCTCTCTCTCTCTCTCTCTCTCTCTCTCTCTCTCTCTCTCTCTCTCCCCTCTCTCTCTCTCTCAAAATAAATAAACCTTAAAAAAAGGTTCACAAAGGGGCGCCTGGGTGGCGCAGTCGGTTAAGCGTCCGACTTCAGCCAGGTCACGATCTCGCGGTCCGTGAGTTCGAGCCCCGCGTCAGGCTCTGGGCTGATGGCTCAGAGCCTGGAGCCTGTTTCCGATTCTGTGTCTCCCTCTCTCTCTGCCCCTCCCCTGTTCATGCTCTGTCTCTCTCTGTCCCCAAAATAAATAAAAAACGTTGAAAAAAAAATAAAAAAAAAAAGGTTCACAAAAAAAAAAAAAAAAAAGAGTCAGACACTTAACCGACTGAGCCACCCAGGTACCTCAGCAATAAACACATTTTGGATTAAAAAGGAAAAGGTAAACATTGTTGGGGCACCTGGCTGGCTCAGTTGGTAGAACATGTGACTCATGATCCTGGGGTTGAGTTCAAGCCCCTCATTGAGGGTAAAGCTTACATTTAAAAAAAAAAAAAAAAAAGTGGGGATCTAGGTGGCTCAATCGGTTAAGCATCCAACTCTTGATTTCAGCTCAAGTCATGATCTCAGGGTTCATGAGATCAAGCCCCACGTCAGGGTCTACACTGACAGCACAGAGACTGCTTGAGATTCTCTCTCTCTCCCTCTCTTTACCCCTCCCCCACTTCTACACACACACTCTTTCAAAATAAACTTAAATATATATATACATATATATACACACACACACAAAGTAAATGTTGTCAATTTAAACTTAAAAAAAAAATACACATTTTCCCCTACATACAATGTAAGAAAGCAAAACTACCCTATCATACCTGTTCAAATAACAAGTCTGAGTTCTTGAAAAAAGTTAAAGACCAAAAGCAAAACTAAACCTGGTAATGTTCTATCTTTAAATATGAAAGAAAAAATAATTTTAAAATGAAACTGTGTAATTAAAAATACAATTATGTAATACAGTCACTAGAAATTCTTAGTAAAAGATCTTAGTTCTTATGTCAGAGTATACCCAGTCCTACAATCCTGTCTTGCAAATAATTTTACAAGATGTGGCCAATTCTGGGGAAAGGAGTAAAATCTTATAAATAAGGTCCTTGAAAAATATGCAATGTACTTTGTGAGGTATCTTCTCAATATAAACTTCTATGATCCTCATGCATTTGAATCTCATCAGAACCCTGAATTTTGTGCTCACTCAAGGCAACTTTTCGCATCTGATTTAAAAGGGGAGCCAGGGAGGAGCAGTACAATCATTTTCTACCTGATTCCATACAGACAGATGTTCCTAAGATGTTAATAATGACTTTATCATTCTTTGGCCCTATCCTTTCTAAATTCTTCATTTCAAACAAAATGTTTTCCCCTTTGTAAACAAGACAACCAACATTTCTTTATTAAATATCTGGAAGAGAGAATCTACAAATCCATTCTTCTCTATTAGCCAAAGAAACATTTGAAAATGTCTGTAAAAAACAAAACAGGGAAAAAAAATTGGAGGGGCACCTGGCTGGCTCAATCAATACAGCATGCAACTTTTTTTTTTAATGTTTGTTTATTTTTGACAGAGAGAGACAGAGACAGAGAATAAGCGGGGGAAGGGCAGAGAGAGAGGGAGACACAGAATCTGAAGCAGGCTCCAGGCTCTAAGCTGTCAGCACAGAGCCTGACACGGGGCTCAAACTCACAGACCGCGAGATCATGACCTGAGCCAAAGTCGGACGCTCAACTGACTGAGCCACCCAGGTGGCCCAATACAGCATGCAACTCTTAATCTTGGGGCTGTGATTTCAAGCCTCATGTTGGGCATATAGATTGCTTAAAAAAAAAAAAAAAAAAAGGAGAATGGATAAGCAAATTGTGTATACCCAATGAACTCCTGATCTAAGCAAGAACAGAAATGAATCTCAAAATCATCTTGGCAAGTAAAAGAAGCCAGACACAAGAGTACATATGTGAATGATTCCACTTATACGAAGTTCTAGAACAAACTAATCTATGGTGAAAGAAAAGAGAGTAGCTGTTCAGGTGCTGGTGGTGGGGACTGACTGGGTGGAGTAATAAAGGAAGTTCCTGGAATAGTCTGAAATGATAGCTGATTTCATATGAGAATCCTGTCTGAATTGTGAAGCCCGAAAAGTTTTTTTTCCAAAAGAAGCAAAAGGAAATAAAGCTGGTCTACAATTCCAGGTTGAAAAAGGAAGGAAATGGACCAGATCAAGATTATGTCAAACTCTTGGACACAGTCACTGAGAATACATAAACTGAGCCAAATCTTGCACACTTCACTAAGTAGGGATTTTTCACTGGAGTTTTCAAATGGACAACGACAACACATTCTATGGGGATAAGTCTCGTGCTTTTCCATGTGAAGCTGAGATTCTTAAAAGGAAACAAGCAACTTAAAAAGGGGACATTTTTTAGAAACTGGTTTTTTCTTTAAATCAACACTCTCTAGTCTAAAAAACTATTTATAAAAATCTACCTACTGATAAAAATTTTCTGGAACCAGATATAATAATGATGGCTGCACAACTTTGTGAATCTACTAAAAGAAAAAACACAGAGTTTTACACTTTAAAGAGTGAATTTTACAGTATGTGAATTAGATCTCAAAAGTCATTATAAAAAATAACAATGATGGCATACCTCACTGGCTCAGTCAGTGGAGCATACAATTCTTGATATTGGAATTGTAGGTTCAAGCCCCACAATGGGTGTAGAAATTACTTAAAAAATATATATATATTGGGGCACCTGGGTGGCTCAGTCGGTTAAGCGTCCGGCTTCGGCTCAGGTCATGATCTCATGGTTTATGGGTTCCAGCCCGGTGTGGGGCTCTGTGCTGACAGCTTGGAGCCTGGAGCCTGCTTCAGATTCTGTGTCTCATTCTCTCTCTGCCCTGCCCCCACTTGTGCTCTAGTCTCTGTCTCTCAAAAAATAAATAAATGTAAAAAAAAAAATTAAAAAATAAAATCTTAAAAAATGACAAACCCAATATATATTAACCTTAAACAAAAATCTATTTACAGATTATCCTTCCCCAAGTACATGAGTGCATGCTACATGTGCATTTACAAAGGGGCAGAGCCATCAGTTGGGTAATCAACATTAGGAAGACTAATGCTCACATCATGCATTAGGAAGCTCCCCTGCTCACACACACACTCTCCCTGTCTCTCAAAATAAACAAACATTTAGGGGCGCCTGGGTGGCGCAGTCGGTTAAGCGTCCGACTTCAGCCAGGTCACGATCTCGCGGTCCGTGAGTTCGAGCCCCGCGTCAGGCTCTGGGCTGATGGCTCGGAGCCTGGAGCCTGTTTCCGATTCTGTGTCTCCCTCTCTCTCTGCCCCTCCCCCGTTCATGCTCTGTCTCTCTCTGTCCCAAAAATAAATAAAAACGTTGAAAAAAAAAAATTTAAAAAAAAAAAAAAAATAAACAAACATTTAAAAAAGAAAATTTGTGGGATGATACATGTTTACTATCTTGATTGTGGTGATGGTTTTACAGGTGTATAAATAAGTTGAAACTTCCCAAATTACACATTTTGTGCAGTCTGTAGATGCCAATTGTACTTCAATGACACTTTAAAAACCTACAACTTTCGAATATAGTCTGCCAGAAACACATATAAAGTATAAACAATGAGATCCCTCATTCACTGTGGGTGGAAATGTAAAATGGTGCAGCTGCTGTGGAAAAGTTTGGCAGCTCCTGAAGAAGTTAAACAGAACTGGAGTGTCTGGCAGGCTCACCTGGAAGGACATGCAACTCTTGATTTCAGGTCATGAGTTTGAGCCCCACATCAGGTGTAGAGATAACTCAAAACAAAAACAATAAAACCTACACTTTAAAAAAAAAAAAAAAAAGTGGGGTGCCTTGGTGGCTCAGTCAGTCAGATGTCCACTCTTGATTTCAGCTCAGGTCATCTCATGGTTCATGAGTTCCAGACCCACATGGGGCTCCATGCCCTGCTTGGGATTCTCCCTGCTCCTCCTGTACTCTCTCTCTAAAAATAAATAAACTTAAAAAAAAATTTTTTTTAAGTTAAACAGATTTACTATATGACCTAGCAACTCCATTCTTAGGTATATATCCAAGAGAACTGGAAACACATGTTCACACAAAAAGTTACACCTAAATGTTCATAATAGCATTATTCACAATAGTGAAAAAGTATAAACAACCCAATATCCATGGATTGATGCCTGGACAAACATAATGGGGTATATTCAAACAGGAGAGTATTACTAAGCAAAATAACGAGGTACTGACACATGCTATATCACAGACAGACTGAATGTATCATGTTAAGTGAAAGAAGCCAGATACTAAAGGCAATGTGTTATATGATTCTATTTATATGAAATGTACAGAAACAGGCAAATCCATAGACTCAGTGTGGTTGCCAGGGGATGAGGGGAGAGGGAACAAGGACTGGCTGCTAATAGGTACAGGGTTTCTTTCTGGGGTGATGGAAATACTTTGGAATTAGATGGTAGTAATGGTTGCACAACCTTGTAAATATACTAAAAACCATTAAATTATACACTTTAAAATGGTGAATTTTACATTAAGTGAATATGTCAATTTTAAAAAATATACGTACCCTGAAACTAATTTTTTATAAACAAAATAGAGAACAATCACCAATGTATTCATTAACTCAATGACTAAAAACATACAAATCAAGAGGAACTCCCCTTGGCATTCTCCTCACCCTCAGCCTTTACTACCAACACATAACACATCTCCCCCATCCTCATGCACCCCCACAGTTCATTCTTCAGATAAACAGAATAAACAATCCTTGGCTGGAGAACTAGTTCTACCTCTCTCTGTCTGCAGTCATCAAAGTTCGCATGGCTGAACATCTCACAATTACCTTTCAATGGATTCATATTTCACCTCTACCTTCTCTCTTGCTTACTGAAATGCTATTCAACTTTCAAGAAATCCAATTAAATTCCAACTCATCCATGAAATGCACTCCAGCCTTCAGAAACTTTTTTTTCCTAACTCCCACAAAACAGATGTTACAGACACAATTTGCTTCATAAGCCTTGTTTTCTGAGGGAAAAATGTACTGACCTTCACCCACCACTTGGTAGCAGTGTGGAAAACAGGATAAAAGGGAGCCAGGATTAAAGGTAGGGAGATGGGGGTGAATTTAAGGATTGGCAGTGAAAATTCAAATAAAAATCTCTGGTTAAATAAGAAGAGAATCCTCTTTCTGAGAAATCTATCCTAAGAAACTGCTCTCAATTTACTCTCATATGTGAGCTGCACTTACAGATCTATAGTTTAAGTGTTAGTTCTCTTCCTGTATATTTTATAATAAAAAATTGGTAGTAGTCGATGGCAAATTATAGTGCATCCAATGAATGAATACGAAGGGTTTTTAATATGGAGGGATATGATCTTATATGTAAAAACCCTAAATATTCCACCAAAAAAAACTGTAATAAATTAATTCAGCAAACATCAGGATACTAAGTCAACACACAAAAATCAGCTGCATTTCTATGCTCACTAAAAAATCTGCAAAGTAAATTACAGAAACAATTCCATTTATAACAGCATCAAAATGAATAAAATACAGTTGACCCTTGAACAATGCAGGCATTGGGGGCACCAACCCCCCATACAGTCAAATCCATGTATAACTTTTGACTCCCCCAAAACTTAACTACTAACAGCCAACTGTTGACCAGAAGCCTTACCAATAACATTAACAATTAACAAATATTTTGTATATTATAAGTATTATATGCTGTATTCTCACAATAAAATAAACTAGAGAAAAAACTAAGAAAATCATGAAGAGAAAACACATTTACAGTATTATACTGTATCCAAAGAAGTCCACATATAAGTGGATCTGCACAATTCAAACCCATGTTGTTCAAGAGCCAACTGTACTTAGGAATTAACCAAGGAAGTCAAAGAGTAATACAATGAAAACTACAAAACATTGCTGAAAGAAATTAAATACAACATAACTGAATGGAAACATATCTCATGTTTACGGATTGAAAAATACTGTTTAAAACTCAGTACTACCCAAAGCCATCTACAGATTCAATGCAATCCCTATCACAATCCCCATGACATTTTCCGCAGAAATAGAAAAACCCATCTTGAAATTCATATGGAATTTCAAGGGACCCTGACCAAAACAATCTTGAACAAAACTGAAGAAGTCACTCCTGATTTCAAAACTTACTAGAAGCTACAGTAATCAAAACAGTTTGGTACTGCCGTAAACAGAAATAAACAGACCAATGGAGAAGAGAGCCCAGAAACAAAGCCTTGCATATATGGTCAAATGATTTTTGACAAGCGTACCAAGACCATTCTATGGAAAAAGAATAGTCTTTTCCACAAATGGTGCTGGGAAAACTGAATATCTACACGTGAAAGAATGAAGTCAGACCCTTAACAACACATACAAAAATTAACTCAGAATGGATCAAAGGTTTAAATATAAGACTTAAAACAACAGAACTATTAAAAGCTTCACAACATTGGATCGGCAAAGATTTCTTAGATAGGACACCAAAAGCACAGGTTTAAAAAAAAAAAAAAAAAAAAATAGACAAACTGGGCTTCATGAAAATTTAAAAATTTTGTGCATCAAAAGACACTATCAACAGAGTAAAAAGACAATTCACAAAAAGCTAAAATATTTGCAAATCATACATTCAATAAGGGATCAATATCCAGAATATATAGAGAGAACTCCTAAAACTCAAAGCAACAAAAACTTGACTTAAAATAGACAAAAGATTTGAATAAACATTTCTCCAAAGGTATACAAATGCCCAATAAGCACATGAAAAGATGCTCAACATCACTAATATTAGGGAAAAAAGTACAAATCAAAACCTCAGTGAGATTATTACCTCACACCCATTAGGATGGCTATCAAAAACAAACAAACAACAACAACAAAAAAAAAAACCCAGAAAACAAATGTCAGCAAGAATGTGAAGAAACTGGAACCCTTGTACAATGTTGGTGGGAATATATGAATATACGTGCAAGCCACTATGGAAAACAGTGTGGCAGTTCAACAAAAAACTAACAATAGCATTACTGTATGATCCAACAATTCCACCCCTGGGTATATACAAACCAAAAGAACTAAAAGCAGGACCTTGAAGAGGTATCTGTATACCCATGTTCTTAGCAGCATTATTTATAAGAGCCAAAAGATGGAAGCAACGCAAGTGTTCATCGACAGATGAATGGGGAAATAAAATGGGATATATACATACACTGGAATATTATTCAGCCTTAAAAAAGGAAAGTTCTTTACTAAAAGAAAAACACTGATTCAAAGGGAAACACATGCCCCTATGTTTATAGAAGAATTATTTATAATAGCCAAGATATGGAAGCAGCCCATGTCCACTGATGAATGAAGAAAATGTGATATATATAAACACAATGGAATATTATTCAGCCATAAAAAAGAATAAAATCTTTCCATTTGCAAGGACATGGATGGACCTGGACGTTATTATGCTAAGTGAAATAAGCCAAAGAAAGGCAAATACCTATGATTTCACTCATTTGAAACTGTTAAGAAACAAATGAGCAAAGGGGAAGAGAGGAAGAGAGAGACAAACCAAGAAACAGACCCTTAACTATACAGAACAAACTGATGGTTACCAGAGGGGAGGAGGTGAGGGGATGAGTGAAGTAGGTGATAGGGATTAAGGAGTCACTAGTCCTGATGAGCACGGTGATGTATGGAATTGTTGAATCACTATATCCTACACCTGAAACTAATATAACACTGTATGTCAACTGGAATAAAAATTAGTTAAAATAGGGGAACCTGAATGGCCTCAGTCAGTTAAGTGGTCAGCTCTTGATCTCAGGGGTCCTGAGTTCAGCCCCATATTGGGCTCCAATGCTGGGCATGGAGGCTACTTAAAAAAATAAAAATGATTTAATTAATTAAAATATGTAATTTTTTTTTAAAGGAAGGAAATTCTGACACCTGCTACAACATGGATGAATCTTGAGGGCATTACGCTAAGTGAAATAAACCCATCAGAAAAAGACAAATACTGTATGATTCTACTTACATGAGGTACTTATGGCGGCTGCTATAGGGACTAGAAAAAAGGAGGAATGGGGAGTTATTGTTTAATGGGTATAGATTTTCAGTTTTACAAGATGAAAAGAGTGATGGAGATGGATGGTGGTGATAGTTGCACACTGTTACAAATGGATTTAATAACACTGAACTGCACACTTAAAAATGGTTAAGGTAGTAAATTTTAGGCTATGTGTATTTTAAAAAAAAGCATATATAGAAGTTAACCATGTATTAACTTGGGATCAGACATGTCTCTCCTGATGGAGCATATATAATAAACTCATTTATTCCCAGAAAGGAAAAATACTTAAGGGGGGAAATTCTGCAAGCTCTACGTAAAACTACATGTTTTCAGTATCTAAAAGAACTCTTGACAATCAATTCCCAAAAGTGATAAACACAAAAAGATACACACAGGACAGAAACAGAAATTCACCAATGACCAATATATGTGAAAAAATTTTCAAACACACTAGTAATCAAGGAATGAAATACTAAACAAGACACCATTTTTCACCTATCAAATTTAGTTGTGGAGCAGATGGAAATAAGGCATGTTGAAGAAGGCCCAGGTTTTTGTAATTCACACTCATTATCTTCACTTACTCAAGCCGCAATCAATTATTCCAATCTAGTTTCCACCTCCTACTTCTAGAACACTGGATAATAATACCAATGACGGGGGGCGCCTGGGGGGCGCAGTCGGTTAAGCGTCCGACTTCAGCCAGGTCACGATCTCGCGGTCCGTGAGTTCGAGCCCCGCGTCAGGCTCTGGGCTGATGGCTTGGAGCCTGTTTCCAATTCTGTGTCTCCCTCTCTCTCTGACCCTCCCCCGTTCATGCTCTGTCTCTCTCTGTCCCAAAAATAAATAAAAAACGTTGAAAAAAAAATAATACCAATGACAAAGGGGGGGTGTGGGTGGCTCAGTCGGTTGAACATATCTGACTTCAGCTCAGGTCATGATCTTGCGGTTTGTCAGTTCCAGCCCCACACCGGGCTCACTGCTGTCAGTGCAGAGCCAGCTTGGGATCCTGTCTCCCTCTCTTTGACCGTCCCCCGCTTGCATATGCATACTCTCTCTCTCAAAAACAAATAAACGTTTAAAAAATAATAATAATACCAATGACCAGGGGTGCCTGGCTGGTTCAGTCAGTGAAGCCTGAGACTCTTGATCTCTGGGTTGTGAGTCAAGCCCCATGCTGAGTGTGGAGATTACTTAAAAATTAAAAACTAAAAAAAAAAATAGTAATACCAGTGACCAAACCAACAACCTCCAAAACCAATTAAACATCTCAGAAGCAAGGATGGACCAATTCTCTTGTCTTCTGTGAACTTATTTTTCTTGGTTTCCATCACACCAGTCTTTTGCTCCCCTACCTACCTCCCCCACCACCACCACCTACCTCACTGGCTATTTCTTCTGCCCTGTGTTCAATATTCTTCCTCTACTACATCTTGAAGTATTGGGGGGGACCAAGTGCCAATTTTCACTTCTCTATCTATACTTTTTACCTTGGTGATCTCATACAGTCTATACCTTTCGATATCATCTATGTACTGAGTACTCCAAATTTTTATCTAACAGCTCTTGGCTCTCTCTTCCATGAGATCCAAACCTGTTCACCCAATTGCTTCTTCAACTACCAACTTCACAACTGATAAGCATCTCACATTTAATACACCCAAAACAGATCTCATGATTCTTCCCACCTCAAACTTCTGTTCCATTCTTCTCCCTCTCAGTAAATGCCACCATTTACTCATAGTTGCTCAAAACAAATACCAAAAAGCAAAGGATTCTCAGGGAATGCAGCTGGCTCAGTGAGTAGTTAGTAGAGCATGCGACTCGATCTCTCAGGGTCATGAGTTCAAGCCCCACGTAGGGCACAGAGTTTACTTAATTAAAAAATAGATATATATTTTTTAAAAAGCAAAGAATTCTCCCATTCCCTCATCAATCCACTTCCAAGTCTTGTTCATTCTACCTCCAAAATATTTTTAAATCTTTCTACTCTTCATCCCTGCCATGGACCTAGTCCAAGGTACTGCAAACAGCATCCTAACTGATCTCCAGCTCCCCACTCTTGCCCTCTTCCTCCACATAGCAGTCAGATTATGCTACCTGCCTTCTTAAAACCTTCAAAGGATTCCTATGAAAACTAAATTCCTAATCAGGGCATTATCTGCTCCTATCTTTGAAAGAATATACACAACCAAAAATATACAATAACATCTCTAGGCAGCAGAACTATGAATACTCTTCCTCATTTCGCTTGTATTTTTAAACTTTTCTATGATGAATACTTGCTTATTAAGAGGAAACGATATTGTTGAATACTGTGTATTACATCGCATTTTTACACCTTAAGGAAAAAAGAAAATGGAAAATTGTAGGTAAACTCTAACTGTAACTGTTATAAGCTTAGATGAAAATACTAGCAAACATAAACACTGTAAGAATGATGTGTCAGGGCTATGGGATTATCGGTGATATTTTCCTCCTCTACTTTCTATTTTATAACATAATTACACTCACAACAGAAAAAAAGATTATGAGATAAACCTCATTCGTTGTCTTCTGCAATCTGGCCACAACCCACCGAACCAGTCTTTCTTCCAACTACTCACTTTCCCAAGCTTTCCACTCTAACCTCGCACTGTCTCACACATCTGGTGCTTTAACTCGGGCATATCCCTGGAAGATCCTCCAACCTTTTTAAATCCCACTCATCCTTCACAGGGGAGGGGGGCGGTAAGGATGGCGACAGGTTGGAGGTAGATTTCACCGTTCTTGTTGGTAAATCCACAACTTGCTGGTACCGGAGCCAAATCTCATTTCCGATCCCATCACAGGCCACCAAGCTTAACATCCTGAAAGCTCCGGCCACTGGGGCCCAAGGGACCCCCATCCCGCAGAGAGCACTGTGCCCCTTAGAAAACGACCCCCCACACAGCCAAATTCCAGGTTGCCGCTTCGAAGACTCCTCCGACAGACACACTCACCGCGGAACCAGCCCGCCCCTCCGGTCCTCTTCTATCCGCAGTCACTCGCTCCCCGCTCCGCCCGGGACCGCGCGGCCACCCGGGTGGGGGAGGGGAGCGCACGTGCCCGCGCCGCCCCCGCCCAGACAATGCCCGGGAGAGCGGAGCGCGCGCCCGGCCGGCCGGAACCCGCTCCCGCCAACACTCACCCTTGCCGGGTCTCCCGCCGAAGCGCAGGGCCCGCTGGGCGCCGCGAGAGGACACGAGGAAGGTGCGAAAGCGGGCGAAGCTCCGCGGAGCCGCCCCGCCACGAGGCCCCAGCGACCCCAGAGCCCGCGGAAGCACAAGCCTCGGCGGAGCCCGCCCGTCCCTCCCTTTCGGCCCCGCACGTCAGCAGCAGGGGCGGGGCGGGGCGCGCGCGGCGGCGGCGCGCGCGCGCGCGCGGCCCCGGGGGCGGAACTTGCAGAGATGTGGGCGGGGCCAGGACTCCAGCTGGTGCTGGGGCCGAGGCTGGCCGGGCTGGAGCTGTAGTTGGCGGTGGCCCAGACTCTGATCCCGGCCGGTGCTGCCGCACTGCCTGGGGAGTATGGATGTTGGTTCTGGCAAAGGCACCATCATCATTTATCATTTTCCTCCCTAGAAGATGGCAAGTTCCAGCCTCAAGTTTGACAGAATATTCCTTCTGCCGGCATATGTGAAGCTTCTACAGTAGTAACAGTAGCTATGATTTGTGTATGTGTATCATCTTGTACCAAGCTTTGTGCTAGGTTCTAGGGATACAAATAACAATAGTTATTACTAACCTATGATACAGATGCAGAAATTGGGGCTCCAAAAGGTTGGGATTTAACTAGTTTACACAACTAGTGAGTGACAATCCATCAAGTCCAGTTTACCTGCTAAATATCTTTTGAGCCCACCTTTTTCTTTCGCCCTGTACCGCCCTACCCCAGACCCCATCATCTCCTGCCCAAGACTGCTGTAGCCGCCCAACCGGTGTCCAGGGATCTGTTTCTGTTCCCCTTCAATCTGTTCAAGTCACTGTGTAAAGATTTACCACTGGAGCTGAGTGATAAGTTTAGAGAGAGTTTCCTATATAATTTTTTATACTTTACATATGTTATCAATTTTTAATGCTTAATAAAAATGTTTTAAAGAGTTCACTCCTTTATCTCCAATAGCAAGCCCAGTGAATTGCATGTGGCATGCACTCAAAAAGTATTTGTTGAATGAATGAGTTAATAGGACCAGGAACTGACTCCAAAACTCTGTATGATAAGGAAATTGAGGGTTTTATAACATGTCACCCCTGGCCCCCTGACCTTAAAGTCTATCAGGGGTAAAGACAGATTGACAATATTTGTTCAGCAAATTTTTTATTGCGTTTCTGTTCTGGCACCGTCTGCCAAGCACTATGTTAGGCACCGAGCATCAGAAAGGAACAAAACCGATCCTGCCCTTGTGAAATTTACAGACAATCTGATCTGAAAGGCCAGGAAAGGCTTCTCTTATCCTGAAGCTAAGACCCAAAGAGAGAATAGGAATTGGGGAGGTAAAAAATAAATTTCATAGAGAAAGAAGTAGGGTAAGAGGTCAGCATGAATGGGTCAATATTCCTCTGATTTTGAGGTCTAACCCTGAGAAAGGGGCATAGTAGTGTCCAGCTGACTAGGGATTGGGTGGGGCTAGAAACCCACTTCCCCTAGCCCAGCTTAGAAGGCTGAACAATTCTGGCAAATGTCTCACACTGAGCAGGGCTCAGGAGTAGGGGTATTGGGGAGAGAGAGAATGATGCTGCTAGTTGTCCACACCTTGCAGATGGTGTGCCAGAAACCCAGACTTCTCTTGATGCTCCCTGACAGGCAAAATAGCATGGTTGAGAGCCATGATGGGACAATGTGCCAGGGACTAGGTGATCCTAAGCCAGGGGCAGTGGTGGATTGAATGGCAGGGAATGGCTGGAGAATGTGACTAAGACCCCAAGGATGAGCAGAGCTGAAGCCTCTGGCAAGAGCAAAAGGGTTCCCAAGTCAGCTGATGAAAGGAGCAGGGATTGGAGGGGCTGGGGTGAGAAAGTGAGACATATGAATTTCAAGGTGCTGAAGCAATAGATCACGAGCTTGCCAGTCAACAACCTCAGGGCTGTGGTGATCAGGAGTGACTAGGGAGCAGAAGCCAGTGAGGACCCTGGCTACAGCTCTTAACTCTGCACACAGATCTGAGACCCCTCTGGCCACTGCTTCTAACCTTCCCTTTGATCTTGCAGGCCATCTTGGGAAGTCAAGGTGTGGAAGGGAAAGTTCTGGCAGGACTGCAATTTTAAGCTGACAGAATATTTACCTCAAATGAGATCTTTTAAGACCAGATAACTTTAACTGGCAAGTTTAAGTTCAGCCCAGTCCCCAAGAGCAATGACAGCCTCTGAAAAAAAAGTTTGCCTCATTTAATAAGAAATAACATAGCTACAAATTTCTACACATATGCACTCAGTGTGCACATTTTCATAACAGAGATAAGCTCTATAAAGGAAATGGGCATAGTGAAGACAGCACAGCACAGAGGGAGCACATTTAATATGGAGGTAGAAAAGGCCTCCCTGAAAAGACATTAAGTGAAACCCTGAAGGCAGTAGAAGCTGTTTGGGCATGATAATAATGCCTAAGACAAGGTAAGAAGAAAGCCCAGGGTAACTTAAGCAAGAGTAAAATGGCTGGAGATGAGGCTGGGAGCAAGATCACACAGGACATGGTGTTATGATTTTGATCTTTGCCATAAGAACAACAGGAAGTCATTAAAGAGTTTTAAACAGGGGTGTAATGTATTTTATTTGCCCTTTTAAAAAGATTGCTTACCTTGGCGAATGGGTGGGGATGACTGGAAGGGTGTGTGAACAAAGAAGCAGCGAGACAGTTACAAAGCAATTTGAGTCCCCCAGACGAAAAATGAGGATGGCTTACACTGAACAGCAGAGATGGAGGGAAGTAGATAGATTCAAGAATTGTGGACAAAATACCAAGAGACTTGGTAATGAATTGGGGAGAGACTGAACTCTGCTAAGTCAAATGCACGAAGAAAAACCGACCCAATCCTTTAGGCAGACACAGTCCTGTACGCTGGAGGTTGGATTTCAGGCCCCTCCTTAGCCAGGCCTCTTCAGCCCGCATTCACCTGCACAAGTGGAGGTAGGCCTGGGAGGAGAAGATCAGAAGGGAGAAAAATAGAGGGTGGCTCCCAGGTTTCTGGCATTGGCAAACAGTGGATTTGCTGAGATGGCTGAGTGCCATTTACTGAGAAGAGGGACGTGGAGGAAGAACAGATTTTGTGTGTTGGGGATTGGGTGAATCAATAATTCCCTTTGGGACATTTTAAGTATTCCCCTGACAAGATGAAACAGGCATCCCTACATAGGACCCTGGGGCTCAGAGGAGAACTGGTGGGTGGTGCTGTCAAAATACCATTTAACAGGTAGTTGGTGAGAGTTGGTGAGATTGCAATGAAAGTACAGCAAAGGAAACAATCGACAAAACTAAATGCAGCCTATGAAATGGGAGATATTCGCAAATAACATATTGGATAGAGGGTTAGTATCCAAAATCTATAAAGAACTTCTCAAACTCAGCACCCAAAAAACAATTAACCCAGTTAAGAAACGGGTGGAAGACATGAATAGACATTTTTCCAAAGAAGACATCTAGAAAGGGGCACTCAGGTGGCTCAGTTGGTTAAGCATCCAACTTTGACTCAGGTCATGAGCTTACAGTTTGTGAGTTTGAGCCCCACATCGGGCTCTCTGCTGTCAGTATAGAGCCCACTTCGGATCCTCTGTCCCCCTCTCTCCCTGCCTCTCCCTACTTGCTCTCTCTCTCAAAAATAAAAGAAGACATCCAGATGGCTAACAGACACATGAAAAGATGCTCAACATCACTCATCATCAGGGAAATACAAATCAAAAGCACAATGAGATACCACCTCACACCTGTCAGAATGGCTAAAATTAACAACACAAGAAACAACAGGTGTTGGCAAATATTCGGAGAAAGGGGCACCCTCTTAAATTGTTGGTGGGAATGCAAACTGCTGCAATCATTCTAGAGAACAATATGGAGGTCCCTCAAAAAACTGAAAATAGAGCTACCCTAGGATCCAGCAATTGACTATTAGGTATTTACCCAAAGGATACAAAAATACAGATTTGGAGGGTTACCTGTACCTCAATGTTTATATCAGCATTATCAACAATAGCCAAACTATGGAGACAGCCCAAATGTCCATCGACTGATGAATGGATAAAGAAGCCGTTGTGTGTTTGTATTATATGTAGTATGTATATATAATATATAATGGAATATTACTCAGCCATTAAAATAATAAAATCTTGCCTTTTGCAATGACATGGATGGAGCTAGAATGTATTATGCTAAGCAAAATAAGTCAATCAGAGAAAGACAAATGCCATATGATTTCACTCATATGTGGAATTTAAGAAACAAAGCAGACAAATATATGGGAAAGTGGCGGCGGGTTGGGGGGTGAGGCTCTTAACAATAGAGAACAAACTGAGGGTTGATGGAGGAAGGTGGGAGGAGATGAACCACATGGGTGATGGGTATTAAGGACGGCACTTGTTGGGATAAGCGCTGGGTGTTGTGTGTAAGTAAGGAATCACTGAATTCTACTCCTGAAACCAATATTGTGCTGTATGTTAACTAAATAAAATTTTAAGAAAAGTATAGTTTAGAGGGGTTGCGTAGTCATAGCCTACAATGTCACACTTTGCTTTAAACAAGCCAACACTCTGAACATTGAGAAATTTCACATAATAACCTGGATTTCTCTTTTTGTGAAAAACCAGAAGCTGTATAACCTGGACCCACCTTGGTATAATCAGATATTAGCTAACACTATGTATGTATCAAGCAGTGTTCCAAGCACATCACAAATTTAATCTAAATAACAACTTTCTTCTTCTTCCTCTCTATTAAGGAAAAGAAAACTAAAGCCCAGAAGGGTTGAGTAACTTGTCAGACAGCTAGGAAGTGGAGGAGCTGGGTTGCACACCCAGGCCGTCTGGCACCAGGGTCTGAGAACTTAGCTGCCACGCCATGGATGCAGCTGGAAAGCGGCAGTCCCATTTAGAGAAACCCTATGGCCTTCAGGGGATGGTCCCATCACTCCCCATTGTCTTCCTGCCCACCCCCATTCCATACTGAGTGTCAGTTGCCCTTTATTGTTTTACTTGCGCTGCTGTTTTCTGATGTTAGAGAATTATTTCTCTATACCGAGTAGAAAGTTAAAAATATTAAAATTGAGATGTCTAACTTCTATGGGTAAGAATTTAAAAATCATTTGTGAAATTTCTGTATGTTATCTGATCAGATAAAACTGGTAAAAACAGGTTAATATTCAGATTAAATATGTATGAGAAACTCTTTCCTATGTTTCCATGCTTCTGATACAATCATACTTCAGAGGTGATTTCTTATTCTCAAGTATATAAGATTAAAATGATAGAGCCACGGCAACTAAAATGTTAAATAAGTTTTAAAATTCAAACAGTTTTATTTAAATAAGACTGAGATCAGGGAGATCTTGACAATACACTTAAACTTATTTTCAAGTCTTCAGAAAAAAATATAGTCAGTTTGGGGTCTTATAGCCTCTCAAGCGGGAAAAGCAAAGGTGGGAAAGGAGAGAGAGAAAGGGAGGTTGGTGGTTTAGGTTGCTCACTGGTCTCTTACTCAGTAAAAGTGTGGGAGGAAAATGGCAGATATGGATGTTTAATGTAAAATATGAATTAAAAAAAAAAAAACGATTACTGAAGTTTGTCAAGTAGGTTCCAAGAGCATTGACACTGACCCAGGATAGTTGGAGGGGCCTTACTCTGGGAGAAGTGCCAAACAGCTGTGTGCAAGGCTCCAGTGGCAAGGAGCTCTATGGGCAGACTGAAAGCAGCAATCAGGGAAACAAGGAAAGTCTGAAAGGATGGTGAACTCAAAATTCTGCCTGAGGCAGAAGCTGGCTCAGGTGGAAAATTGTTGCTAATTTCTGACCCGGAGATTCAGGTATCCTGGCCTACTCCCTGGGAAATCCATCCACCCTTCCTAAAATTAACATGAGTGGAGCCCCAGAGCCCTTAAGGTAATGACGTTCCCTTATAGGTTGCAGATACTAATTAGACTTCTTAAATGAGAACCTCACTTCTTTACAGCCCCAAGCAAACTGTTGTTAGTGCCTGGGAATTACATTCAGGCAGTTAAAAATAAGTGATTATTGGGCACCTCGCTGGCTCTGTTGGTGGAGTGGGTGACTCTTAATCTCACGGTCGTTGAGTTCAAGCCCCACGTTGGTGTAGAGATTAGTTAAGAATAAAAAATCCTGGGGCGCCTGGGTGACTTAGTCTGTTAAGCATCCGACTTTGGCTCAGGTCATGATCTCACAGTCAGTGAGTTCAAACCCTGTGATGGGGCTCTGTGCTGACAGCTCAGAGCCTGGAGCTGACCTGGGAATCTGTGTCTCCCCCTCTCTCTGCCCCTTCCCTGCTTGCGCTCTGTCTCTCCCTCTCTCAAAAATAAATAAACATTTTAAAAAATATATTTTTTAAAAAATTTGTATTTATTTAAGGAAACTCTACACCCAATGTGGGGTTCGAACTCATGACCCCAAGATCAAGGGTCACATGCTCTTCTGACTGAGCTAGCCAAGCGCCCCAAGAATAAAAAATCATTAATAAATAAAAATAAATAAATAAAGGACTATCCCCAAACAAGAAACCAAATGTCTGGTTGGCCTATTTGAATTTTGGCAAAACTACGTCCCATCCTTTTAGATCTTATTGGACCATATCATAACCCAAAAGAAATCAGGTAGTGTGCTTTTTTTTTTTTTCAAGATTTTATTTTTGCATAATCTCTACACCCAGCATGGGGCTCAAACTCACAACCCTGAGATCAAGAGTTGCGTGTTCCACCAATTAAGCCACCAGGAACCCTTAGTGCTTCTACTCTGTGTGGATTATGCAGTTACCATGGAATACAAACTTTGGGAATGGGGAAGATGATGCAAGACATGTTTTCATTCATGCAAAGGAAAAAATTTTTTTCTTTTTGCCCTGAAAGGAAACTTTCTATGACTGGAACTGGTGGTTGGGTCCTCTGTGTTTGTTTCACATAAAAATAAAGCCTCTAAATGTGGCTTTACTTGGAACTCTAAATGTGAAGAAATTGGAACTCTCATACATTGCTGATGGGAATGTAAAAGGGTGTGTAGCCACTTTGGCAAACAGCTTGGCAGTTCCTCAAAATGTTAAACACAGAGTTACCATATGACCCAGCAGTTACTCTCCTAGGCAAATATTGAAAAGAAGTGAAAGCATACGTCTACATAAAATTTGTACATGAATGTTCATTGTAAATTTTATTGTATCTCAATAAAGTTTTTTTTTTTATTATTATTTTTTAAAAAGAAGTCTCTGAGGGGTGCCTGGGTGGCTCAGTCAGTTGGGCGTCTTACTTCAGCTCAGGTCATGATCTCATGGCTGGTGGGTTCAAGCCCTGCATCAGGCCCTGTGCTGACAGCTCAGAGCCTGGAGCCTGCTTCAGATTCTGTATCTCCCTCTCTCTCTCTCTCTCTCTCTCTCTCTCTGCCCCTTCCCCACTCACACTCTGTCTCTCTGTCTCTTAAAAATAAATAAATATTAAAAAACCTTTTTTTAAGTAGTCTCCGAGCATAGGTTAAAAATTTCTGAAAATTACTTGTAAAGGTAAAGGCAAAAAAAATACAAAATTTCCAACCAACCAATATGAGTCGGTTTAGGTGGAATATAGATCATGTAAAAAGGGGAATGTACAAAATAGTTCTTATTTTTTAACTTTTTTTTTTTATTCTTGAGAGAGAGAGAGAGAGTGAGCGCATGAGCAGGGGAGAGTCAGAGGGAGAGGGAGAGAATCCCAAGCAGGTTCTGTACTGTCCATGCAGAGTCTGATGTGGGGCTCAAACTCACAAACCATGAGATCATGACCTGAACTGAAACCAAGAGTGGGACACTTAACCACCTGAACCACCCAGGTACTCTGCCAAAATAATTCTACTTGAACGTCAGGGCAAGTTTTTAAAGCCTAAAGACTTCTGATTTTATTTTGGTTACATTTCCTTGTCTTTAATTAGCTTTTAGGTGTCCAGGTAATACAATACTGAGATATTTTCATTATTGTTTAATGTTTTTGAAATGAACTTCTATACTACAGCTCTCTGTTATGAAAGATAAATAATGACACTGGTGCTGAGCTTATTTTCTGACAGAATTTTTAATAACCTTTAATTTCCTTGATGATATTGATGTGTATTATCCTCTGCTAGTTTTTATCAGGATGTTTCCTGGCTTTCTATTTTATGATCCATCTGTTCTAGAAATGCCCCCAAATGCCCTTAGTCAAGAGGTATAATCCTGACTGTAAATAGCCCTCATCCCCAAGTATAATAAGAGGCCTCTGGCGGCCTTGCCTGAGCCAAAACAAAGAATATTGCATATATCAGTTTTCAAAAATCAATTGCTGCTGAGAGTGCTATCCTGTTGACCCTAATGTTAGAAGTCTTAATCTGCCTTCACAGTGGCAGATTTGGGGATGTTGCCCCTGTAATCAGTTCTCAGTTCCTCCAATGCAAGTGAGTCGGAGATATCAGTTGAGCAATTTCAGAAGAGCAATCTTCTACAAATTGACCTTGGCAGTGATACAAACCACATGGGTAATAACTTTTATTCTCCAAACATCTCCAATCTCTTATGTTGTATGACCATTATGTTTCTCCTCCTATGCTTATAAAATGCCTTATTCATATGTTCAGAGTAAATGCATCCAGATTTGGTGTTCTCCAACTAAGCAACATATAATGTCGGAACAGTCATAAATGTGCCTAGAGAAGAATTGTTCACATTATAAAAGGAACAAAAGGAGGAGAAACTGTCAGGGAATTTTCCCTGCTGTTTTGTATTGTATTCATTGTAGAAAAGACCAAGTGGAGAATCTGAGCAGAGTTTGTGTATAGAATGAATTCATGGCCCAAAATTCAGGCAGTCTGGTTTTTTTTCTTTTTTTAAAGTTTATTTATTTATTTTGAGGAGGGGGGAGGGCGGGAGGAGCTGAGAGAGAGAGAGAGAGAGAGAGAGAGAGAGAGAGAGAGAACGCCAAGCAGGCTCTGAGCTGCCCAGTGTGGGGCTCTTACTCATGAATGGTGAGATCATGACCTGAGTGGAAATTAAGAGTTCGACTCTTAACCGATAGAGCCACCCGGTGCCCCCACGCAGTCTGCGTCAAAGTAAAAAAAAACAAAGCAACAAAACAAAACACGATAGTATTGGGTATAATAGTTGGGAAAACTTTTCTTTGACCCTTAACTGTATACTGCTTGTACAATGTTTACATTTACATTTTGCACAAAAGATTTATTTATGCAACAACAAAGGCATAAGAAGCTGTGCCTATCCTCTTCCCCTTTTGTCACCCTGTCTTCTCCTTCAGTAGATGACATACAAAACAACTTAGCAGACTTCACATTCATTCCCTACCCACAATCCCTTGTCTTCTATAGAAGCTGGAAGGTTGAACACTCAATTTTTTACCATCCCCTGCAGCCAGGAATGACCATGTGGCTCAGTAGCCAACAAGATGAATCCATAGTTCAGTGAATGAAAAGAGACTCCCAAGGAAGGAGGAGAGTTGTAGCTAGTTTTGCCTTTGCCCTTCTGTCCCTCTAAATTTTGGATGTGATTCCTGAAGGTCCAGCAGCCATCCTTCAAATATAAGATTATAAGCCAAAACCTTAAAAATGGTAGCACAGAAAGAAAGCAGGAGTCTGCGTCTTTAATGATAGTATTGAGTCTCTGTACCAGGTCTAGACCTCCAACTTGCTTTGTGAGAAAAATATCATTTGCTTAAACAACTTGTTGCCAGGTTTTCTATTATTTCTAGCCAAGGACATTCCTGTATGACACATGAGATTTCTTCAATGTGTTTCTTTCCTTATTCTCATCAACTTCTTTGATAATTCTTTCTCAATTTCTATCCCAACCTCCTCTTTCTCTGCCAATGCCTAAATACTGAGGTTTCTAGATCTTCTGTCATTGGTCTGTTCTCATTTCTTGAATAAGTTTCCCCAAAGGTACAGGTTGAACTACCCATTACGTACCAATGAGTTTCAAATCTTGACCATGAATTTAGGCCTCTGTTCTGAACCTGGGCCATTATTTTCTTAAATATTTATTTTCAAGTACCTTTAAGACATTTCCCCTTGAGTGGCCCTGAAGCAAATTCAGTCTATCCACAGTTTAGTTCATTTTTTCACCAACCACTCAGTTATCTAAGATAGAAACTTTGGAATCTTCTACTCTGCATTTACCCTCTCAGATCTCATCCAGTTGGTCTCCAGGTGTTACTGAGTCTACCTTCTTAATTCTTAGGCCAGGTCTCTCTTCTTTCCTCCCTCAGCCATCATCCTGGGCCAGGTCCCACTTTCTCTCACCTGGATTCCCACACCTCCTCACTGGTTGTGTTGCCATCTTGCTCTCCTCATCAAATGCATCTCAGCTGCCAAGCCAATTTTCTACAACACAAATCTGACCACCTCACTCTGCCATTTAAGGGGCCTCCCAGTGCCTCACCCCCATTACCTTGGGCTAGCGGTTCTCAAATTTTAGCAATCAGCATTAACTGCAGGACTTGTTCAAACACAGATTGGTGGGCCCTTCTCCTGTGTATCTTATTCCATAGGTCTGGGGTGGGTCCTAAAATGTGCATTTCTTTTTTTTTTTTTTCTCTCTTTTTAACTAGGCTCCACACCCAATGTGGGGCTTAAACTGAGATCAAGAGTCACATGCTCTACCCACTGAGCCAGCCAGCCACCCCCTAAAACTTGCATTTCTAACAAATTGGGGGATGATGCTGATCAAGGACCATAATTTGAGAACCACTGGCCTAGGTTAAAATTAAAACTCATTAGCATCAGGTTTAAGATCATTTACAATCTACTTTCCCAGTTTCTGGCTGCTGCTCACCACATTCCTGAAATTCTTTCCAAAGTCACCTTCCACTTCTATGGAAAGCTAAGGTCTTAACTCATTCCCTCTCCTGCCTGGAATGCAATCTGTCCTTCTCATTCCTGACAAATTCCCTTACCAATTCTTCAAGGAAAGTCCAGCTCTGACCATCTATTTTCTTTTTCTTTTCTTTAAAAAAAATTTTTTTTTATGTTTATTCATTTTTGAGAGCGGGGGAAGGGGCAGAGAGAGAGAGGGAGACACAGAACTGAAGCAGCTCGAGGCTCTGAGCTGTCAGCATGGAGCCTGACGCAGGGCTTGAACCCACAGACTGTGAGATCATGACCTGAGCTGAAGTTGGCTGCTTAACCAACTGAGCCACCCATGTGCCCCAAGGCCTTCTATTTTCTTGAAGAAGTAATTAATTTGCTGCTTCCTCCTCTATACTCCTTGGCACTTTATACATAGGGTACTTTATAGTCTTGCTACTTAAATTGGTCCTCAACAAACACTAGGAGCATCACTGGGAGCTTGTTAGAAATGCAGACTCTCAGGCTTCACCCCAGACCTACTGAATCAGAATTTGCAATTTAACAGGATCCTCAGGTGATTCCCTTGCATAAAGAAGTGTGAGAAGCCCTGCTGGGCAGGGCCTCATGCTAGGCATTGCGATAGATGGTTTGATGACAGTATTTCCTTTAATTCCTTCAGCAGTGCCATGGCTCATTATTATTGCACACAATTTGTAGAGGAAGTGGAGGTTGGTAGTAGGCAGAGCTGGGATTCAAACCTAGGACCATCTGGCTTAAAAAACCCTGTGCTTGCTGTGCTATACCAATTGTCTCTCTGTTACAGGTCTTCACACATAGCACTGTAATTATCCATCCATAGGTCTGTCTCCTTATCCATGTAAGGAAATGCTGAGCAGGGCAAAGTCTCTGGACTTCAAGGATAAAAACAAGGAAGAACTGGGGCGCCTTGGTGGCTCAGTCCATTGAGCTTCTGACTTTGGCTCAGGTGACAATCTCACGGTTCATGGGTTTGAGCTGACAGCTCAAAGCCTGGAGCCTGCTTCGGATTCTGTGTTTCCCTCTCTCTCTCTGCCCCTCCCCCACTCTCTCTCTCTGTCTCTTTCAAAAATAAATAAACATTAAAAAAAAAAAGGAAGAAACTTACTGTCAACTCTAGTTCTGACAGCAATTTTGGGTAGGATGGGCTTCTCGAAAGAAAGAGTTTATATAAATTTTAAAAATATGACAGCTTTGTTGAGATGTAATTCATATACCACATAATTAACCCATTTAAAGTGCACAATTTGGTCCTTTTTAATATATTCACAGAAGTGTGCAGCCATCACCACCATCAGTTTTAAAATGTATCATACACCCGCTCAATGAGCTGCATGCCCATCAGCAGTCACTCTCTATTCCCACCCCCCCCACCCCCCTCCCACCCCCGCCCTGCCCTGGCACCTCAACTCCAGGCCACCACCAATTTACCTCCGTCTCTGTATCCACTCTGGATGTTTCACAGGAATGGAATCGCACAATAGGTAGCCTCTGTGACTGGCTTCTTTCACTTAGCATAATGTTTTTATTTTTATATATTTTTTAAGATTTTATTTTTTAAGTAATCTCTACACCCAATGTGGGGCTTGAACTCACAATCCTGACATCAAGAGTCGCATGCTCTATTGACTGAGCCAGCCAGCCAGGTGCCCTAGATAAGAGTAATTATTTATTTAAAGGTCATTTTTTTTTTTTTAATTTTTAGCTTTAATTTCTTTTATTTTTTGAGAGACAGAGAGAGACAGAGCACGAATGGGGGAGGGGCAGAGAGAGAGGGAGACCTGGAATCCAAAGTGGGCTCCAGGCTCTGAGCTGTCAGCACAGAGCCCGATGCGGGGGGCTGGAAATCATAGACTGTGAGATCGTGACCTGAGCTAAAGTCAGACGTTTAACCAACTGAGCCACCCATGAGCCCCTTTAGGGTAATGTTTTAAAAATCAGCCATGCTGTAGCACGAATAAGTGCTTCCCTTCTCTTTATTCCTGAGTAAAATCTCATTGTATGGATATACCACTTTTTATTTCTCCACTCTTGAGTTTATAGACGCTTGAGTTGCTTCCGCCTTTTGGCTCTTATTAATAACGTTGTTATGAACATTGGATGTATCAGTTCTTGTGCGGACATATGTTTTCATTTCTCTGGTTCTATGCTTAGGAGTGGAATTGCGAGGTTATATGGTAACTCTGGGTTTAAAGTTTTGAGGAACTGCCACACTGTTTTCTAAAGGAGGTGCATCATTTTAAATACTCAGCAGCAGCCAGATGAGGATACCATTTTTTCCACATCCTTGCCAACATTTGTCATTATTTGACTTTTTAAAAAAATTCAACTTATTTAAACTAAAAAGAATCTGTCTTTTTGATTATAGTCATTCTAGTAAATATGAAGTACTATATCATGGTGGTTTTGATTTTCATTTCCCTAATAATGAATAATATAATATTGAGCATATTTTCATGTGCTTGTTGACCATTTGTTTATCTTCCTTGGAGAAGTATCTATTCAAATCTTTTGCCCATTTTTGAAATAACTTACTTTATTTTATTTTTAATTAATTAATTAATTAATTTTGAGATTGAGAGAGAGAGAGAGCGTGAGTGCACACACGACAGGGGGAGGGGAAGAGAGGATCCCAAGCAGTCTCTGTGCTATCAGCATGAAGCCAGACACAGGGCTTGAACCCACGAACTGTGAGACTCGTTGGGCTTGAACTTCCCCACACTTTGTTTAAAATAAAGTCAGTCAGTTTTACAAGCAGAGTGTTGGGCTAGGGTGTTAGTCTCTGGTCTGCTTGATATGCCTTTTTTGTCATTGAAACTAACATACCATTGGGGGCTGGCTGGTTGAAGGGTGCCTTGACCTCTCGGTGACACTTACCTGGAAATTAGCCTAGTCAACAGGGATGTGGGGGATGAGGAATGCTGGTGACCTGCCCTTCCCAAGAAGATATCCTTGATTGGCAGCTGGGGTGAGCCCCACCTCTTGACCATACCCACTGGAAGTATAGCTTTTGTCTCATTGATTTGGGGGGGGGGTGAGTTTGAGAATGAGTGGCTTAAGTGCTACAGAGTCCATCTGTTCTTACTAAATTTTAGTAGATTTTCTTGAATAAATGTTTCATCACTTGCTATATACCCTTAGGACAATTTCCAGAGACTTTAAATGTTGTTGTTTTTCTTAATCATTTTCACCAATTATAGTTGTTTTGCTGGGGTGTGGGTCCACAAAACTCTAAAATTCTGGGAGTAATTTATAACATTTTGATGAAAATGGGATCATTGCAGCTGTGGGGATAGGGATATTTGGGGGGGGGGGTAGGGATAGCAGTAGCAGAGTAAGTCAGGAATAGAAGATTGAGTGGCAATCAATTAGGACTTCCAGTTAGCATAACAAGTGAGAGACAGTAGCTGTGAACTAAACCTGGGGCCACTAAAGAATTTTGGAGGCTTTATGGCTTCTCTATTCCTTTGCTTTTCAACTTACCCTTTATGCTTCGCATAGTGATTGTCAGTCATACATAAACATTCATTACCTACTCTGTGCCAGGCACTTTGCCAAGTCCTAGGAAGAGTAAGGTTAATAAAGACAGACTTGGTCCTTGCCCTCAAGGAGAGAAGAATAAATCCCCTTGGAAAATCAGGAAAGACTTTATAGAAGAGGTAGCATTTGAGCTGGAACTCAGATGCAAGGAAAGGGTTGCTGTAAACCTAAATTTAGACAGAAGCCCAAAACCTAATTATAAGGTCAGGGAAAGTCACTGTTATGTAGGATGTTAGGAAACCATTAGGAACATGATTTAACATATATTGATGAGATTTTTCAGCTCTAGGCAAATTCAAAATAGGTCCTTTGTCACTGGCACTCAACCTTCTTTTCTCTCTTCTCAATTTTCAATGACCTGGGGCTTTCCAACACTACCCACTAAGGCATCTTACCCCAGCTGATCCTTTCCATTGGACTGGATTCTTGGCTAGATCCTTGGAACTCATCAAATAAGAAATGGTTCCTAATTTTAAAGAGTCCATAACCTGGGAAAGGGAGGTAAAGTGTCAAATAGAAAAGTACCATGACAGAGATATATGAAGGTGGTAATGGGGATACACAAGAGCTCATCTAACTCAGACTGAGGTGGGAGGAGGACGGTTATGGGAGTTCTCCTGAGGAAATTAAATCTAAAGTCTTTCAGAGAATGAGAGAGATAGCTGGAGGACAGGCATTCCAGGAGAAGAAAGCCAGTTCACAGAGATGGGTAAGCCCATGAAGCATTCCTCTCCGCTACCCCCTGTCCCCCAAGACTTGGGGAATTCCATATTGTATTTATTTTGGCAAGTAGCAATGCCTTCCTCTCCCTAAAGAATTCAGATGTTTCTCCCTGGCCCTTAGCAGCCAGCTAGGTGTACGAACTAGTATCAATCAATTGATTGTTTCCACCAAGGATTTCAATCAAGGAGTAAGTGAGGTAAACATAAATCCGTTAGCAGTTGTGTTGGATGGGCAGGGATGTTCTATCCAGATTATTTCTGCTTAAAGATCATTGTTGTGTGTCCTGCTTCATGACTCTTTGGAACTGCCTCAGTTTCTGCCTATTTTCCAAGTCTGATACTTGGTTCTCTCATTGATTGATTCTGTGAGCCTCTACTGCCTTCTGATAAATTCCTTATTCAGATAGAGTTGGTTTTAGTGATATGCCACCTTTGATCTTAGGCAAATCATTTGGGAGTCTCTTCCACACAAGAGACGATGAAGGCCTGAACTAAGACATTGGTATGGAGGATAGAAAGGTTGATGGATGGATAGATAGATTGAGATATCAAAGAGGTAGAGTTCCTGGCATAAGATAGGTACTCAATTGATATTTGAATGCATGATTGAATAGCAGAAAAAATTACTCCTAGGTTTCTGGCTTTGAAATGCAGTCAATTTTGTTGCTATCTGTTGCAAAAGAGAGAATACAAGATAAATGAGTACTTTTGGAGAAAGAGATTCTAGAGTTTCACTGCTAGTAGTCCCATATTAAGGATTCGGGTAGAAATTTCTTTTTTTTTTTTTTTAAGTGTTTGTTTATTTTTGAGAGAGAGAGAATGGGAGAGGGGCAGAGAGAGAGAGGGAGAGAGAATCCTAAGCACTGCACTGTTAGTGCAGAGCCTGATGTGGGCTCTATGTCACCAACTATAAGATCATGACCTGAGCCGAAATCAAGAGTCAGATGTTTAATCCACCGAACCACCCAGGTGCCTCTCAAGTTGAAATTTCTTTAAAAAAAAAAAATTTTTTTTTAACGTTTATTTATTTTTGAGACAGAGAGAGACAAAGCATGAACGGGGGAGGGTCAGGGAGAGGGAGACACAGAATCTGAAACAGGCTCCAGGCTCTGAGCTGTCAGCACAGAGCCTGACACGGGGCTCAAACTCACGGACGGTGAGATCATGACCTGAGCCGAAGTCGGCCGCTTAACCGACTGAGCCACCCAGGCACCCCTCAAGTTGAAATTTCTAAAAGACATTTGGATACAAGTAGGGGCACCTGGTTGGGGCAGTTGGTAGGGCACACAACTCTTGATCTTGTGGGGGTAAGTTCAAACCCCATGTTAGGTGAAGAGCTTATCTAAAGTATATATATTAAATTTTTAAAAAAGGCATTTGGATACAAGTATATTGACTGAATATTTAGATTTAGAAGTCATTAAATACAGTCATTACTAGAGCCATAGAATTTACATTTATAAAATTATCCAGGCTAATTATCTGCAAGGTAAGAAGAAATCCTGCTGATTGGGGATTTAGGGCAGAGGTGGAGGAAGAGAACATGAAGAAAAAGTAAAAGGGAAAGTATGACTACAGCCAAGATAGAAAAAATGTAATTAAGAACATCAAATTTATAGGAGTTAAATAAAATAGAGACTTGTGGATTTAGCAACAAAATGTAATTAGAACTCTTAGCAAGTGTGATTTCTGTAGTGATATGAGCCAGACTGCAGTAAGAAATGAGGCAAAGGAGAGATTTAAATTTTTCATTTTTATATTTTTTAGTAATCTCTATGCCCAACGTGGGGCTTGAACTCACACCCCAAGATCAAAAGTTGCATTCTCCACCAACTGAACCATCCAGGCTCCCTGAAAGGAGAGATTTTTTAAAAAGAAGATGTAGTTAGAATGGAATTGAGAGCTGCAGAAAGGATTTTAAATGTTTATTTATTTTTGAGACAGAGAGAGAGAGAGTGTAAGCAGGGGAGAGGCAGAAAGAGAGGGAGACAGAGAATCCAAAGCAGACTGCACGCTGTTAGCACAGAACCTGATGTGGGGTGTGAACTCAGGAGTAGAGAATTCATAACCTGAGCCAAAACCAAGAGTCAGAAACTTGACCAAATGAACCACCCAGGAGCCCTGCAGAAAGGATTTTAAAAACGAGGGAGGCTACAGTATTTTTAAATGCTATGGGAAAGTACTCAGTGAAAGAAGTTGAAAATCAGAGAGGGAGGTAGAGGGAAGTCCCTAAAATGCTGGACAAGGGGGATTCAGGGTTTAGATGAAGGACAGATACCTAAATCATGAAGGAGAGAGGATGGGAAATAAGTCTGGGAGGGCAAGATGTGGAGAGAGATTCTACTTCATGTCTTTCAGTCTTTGAAGGAAAGAGCAAGATCAGTTGCTGAGAACACAAGTGAAGACAGTACAGTACTCCAGGAGAGTGGGGAATGAGCTGTTGTAAAGGAACAAAGAGAGCATAGGAGCACTGGTTTGCCAAGAGTATCCTGCTCAGTTGAGGTTGGCAATCACATTTCAGAGGTATTAGTTTGTAGCGAATTGATTTTCTCTATCAGTACTCAGCAGCTTGGGAGTAGGAGCAGAGAAGGCCAATAACTGGGTTGATTTAAAGTGGGATGGGAGATCAAAAGGGTGAGCAGATTTTGAATGCTGGTGAGAGTGGTTGGAACAACATTACAACTGTGGAATAGGCTGGGCAGGGAGAGTGGGCAACCCAGGGGCTGCATGAAGAAATGTTGGAAGATGGCGATCTGGAAAAGGTCACAGGGAAAGTCACGGAATGAGAGAGGAAGGAAGGGAAGGCGTGGCAAAAGACAGAAAAGCTTTAGAGGTTAAGGTTTCATAGGAAGAATAATTCTGGTGATGGAACAATCTAAGGCAAGGCTTTGTGAGTTACTGGACTGAGTGGGGGTGAAGATCTATTGACTAGAGGTCGAAATATTGTGAGGTGAGAGCAAAGGGACAGGTTCTAAATGCTGAAATGACCCAGGATAATGGCAGAAATCAAAACGAAAGGGCAAGACTGTAAGTCAGATGCCAAATTTGCTGTAAATAACATGTTGAATGGTAGGTATGTGGAAGCTACAAGTTAAGTGGAAAATGCAACAGATTAGGGGGTTAGGGAGCACCGGGTTGGCTCAGTTGGTAGAGCATGAGACCCTTGATCTCAGGGTTGTGAGTTCAAGCCCCATGTTGAGTGTGGAGACTACTTTCAAAATAAAACAAAACAAAAACTAGGACATTAGTGTAATGCTATTTCCCTGTCTCAACAAGCAGCCCTTCCCTGATTGCTATGCATTTTCTCACTTGACAGAAAGCTTCTGGAGGACAGGGACTATCTTATTTGATGTATTAGTCCCTCAGCACCTTTCCCAGTGCTTGGCACAATTGGAAAGAAGAGACCATAAAATCTCTTTACCCTGGAAAATGATGATTCTTTATTCCCATTTACACAGTTCTCAGTAAGTGGAATGTCTGTAACTACCTCTATCATGCTATACAGAATTGATCTGTTCACATGTCTGCCAACCCTGTCAGTCTCTAAACCTTAAGAACAGGGACTGTTGGGGAGCCTCAGTGGCTCAGTTGGTTAAGCATCTGACTTTGGCTCAGATCATGATCTCATGGTTCATGAGTTCGAACCCTTCATTGGCCTCCATACTGACCGTGTGGAGCCTGCTTGGGATTCTCTCTCTCTTTCAATCCCTCTCTGCCCCTCCCCCCACTAGCTCTCTCTCTCTCTCTTTCTCTGTCTCTCAAAAATAAATAAACTTAAAAAAAAAAAAAAAAAGAACAGGCACTGCCACATTCATTAATGCAATCCCAGCAAGGAACATTCTGCCTAATCTACATCAAGGATTCCAATGTTTGTCAAATAAATAAATGAATAAATGAATGAGTAAAATCTCAAAGCTATTAATTACTAGCATCCCTGATTAAGCACCATTGCCAAGTACTGTGCTGAATGTTTTACATTCTAATTTATTCCTCAAACCAAGCCTAAGTGGGAAGGGGGGAAACCAAAGTTCAGAAAAGTTAAATACCTTACCCAAAGACATACATGTAGTAATGTTAAAGCTGGCATTTAAACACGGTTGGTTTTAAAATTTATTTTCACGTTATGTTGCCACTAAGCCTAGTCTAAGTGTACCAACTAGCACTTTTCAGAAAACCAGGCTTAGTGAATGGCTCCATGGTACTAACTTTATCATTAGAGCAATGATTCCCAAGGCACTTTTTTTTTTTTAATGTTTATTTATTTTTGAGACAGAGAGAGACAGAGCATGAATGGGGGAGGGGCAGAGAGAGAGGGAGACACAGAATCGGAAGCAGGCTCCAGGCTCTGAGCTGTCAGCACAGAGCCCAACGCGGGGCTCGAACTCACAGACCGCGAGATTGTGACCTGAGCTGAAGTCAGACGCTTAACCGACTGAGCCACCCAGGCACCCCATTAAGGCACTTTTTTCTATATATGCTAGTCCTGTGTCCTTTGAGAAGATAAGATCAAATAGGCAAAGATTTTAACAAAAACATGCAAGGGAAGAAATGTCCTGTGAGAGAAAACATGGAGAGTCATTAGGTCCTAAAAGCAAGTGAGGGAAAGGGGGAAAGAAGGTTGGATAGAAACATCCTGCATTACCATGCAGTGTAATGAAGGCTGGACAAATTAGAATGGGAGTCGTGGAGGCAAAATCCACCGTGAGGAGAGATCTTTTAGGAACACATGTGCCTTAGTAGCCCTGCCACAAGACATTGGCTGGGCACAGCTGGTGGGAGGTGTGGCCTCAGCACAAATGCAAGATGGATTTCAAAGCCAGCAGCTGTGGCATCATTCGGTCGGTTATGCTCCCTGTGGTTGGAGGTAGGTCAGACCCATTTCCATTGGCTGCCATGCCATGCTCGCAAGCTTCTTGGAAGGTGGCTTTCTGTTTTGTTTTACCTCCTCTGCACATGTGTGGACACTGAATTCATATAAAGCCCTACCATCTTTGGCGTCATCCACCAAATCCGAGTAGAAAGGGGTATGTGTGCATACTAATAAATAGGATCTTTTTAAATCCTCTTTTCTTCTTCTTCCATTTTACTCACTAAAACATAAGTCCCTTCTGTGCTGAGCATAAGTGATTTGTGAGTCTTAATTTATAAAGGTGACTGGGTGACAATACAGAGAGGTTAATACTATTGAAATAAAAGTTGAATGTTAGTCACAGTTCCTCTAGAAACAAGAAGCACAGTATGTCACTCAGGGCCACAGGGGAAGAAGCACCAGTGTCAGGAGGCAGAAAGAAATAAGGGGAGAGCATAGTCTAAAGCCTTTCCTGGCTTTTCTGTGAGAAAGTCAAGTCAAGGCAGGGCAGGGTATACAGTTTAGGATTGGCTAGTTTGAATAATTACAGCAAGCTTTGGGACAGAGGAGCTGTTCTCAGTGTCTGGTACCTGGCCCTAGGGTGACTCAGGGCAGGGGAAATATTGGCTTGGTGTGTGAGTTAAAGGAGGTAGTTGGGGGCATGGATGATATATGAAAGGTAGGCTCACCGACAAGTTGGTTACTGTTTCCAGGAATTAGCTAGTTCTAGGAAGAACAGTCTCTCCCTAGCCAGCAACGTCCCCCAGAGATGTCAAAAAATTATAAAATAAAACAAAATAAAAAATAAATTAAAAAGATCCCAACAAAATTAAGAGGAAAACCATGCCTTTTGATATTCTAAATCTCCATTAATAGTGAATAGCAGAGAAGGCAGGTTTAAATCATTTTTCCCCATTCCATTGTGAGTGCAGGTGATTTTTTAAGTAATCTCTACATTCAAAGTGGGGCTTAAATTCATGACCCTGATATTAAGAGTCATACGCTCTACGAACTGAGCCAGCCAGGTGCTCTAAGAGTGCAGGTGAATTTTTTAAAGAGAAAATTGAAAGTACAAGGGGCTTCTGTTCTTTACCCATTGTCCGTGATTTTCCAATTATAAGCTAACAAATACTTTTAATTTTCTCACCCCCTTCTCTGCTTTTCATATTGCATTTTTGTCCTGAAATAGCTGCATGGAAAAGGAACCAACATTTATGTTCTTTTCTTCTGTGCCAGAACTGTTCACCCTTGGACACACATCCCAGTAGCTCATCTCCTCACAATAAGCCCGTGAGGTGAGTAGCATGACCTTTCCTAAACATGGGAAAGTATGGTTCAGAGATTAAATAGCTTTATGGTATAGAGCACTGGTTGGAATTAGGTCTGATGAAGCCCATGCACTTTCCAGGTGTGGATACAAAGGAATTGGGTCAAAGAAAACAGCTTTAACATTTATTATTTAAGTAGCACTCTAACTTGCCATTTTCTTTTGATGGCACAATTTAAAATCTAAGCATAAAAAGCTAAGCCTTGCATATACTTCTGTAACATATATCTTTTCAAAATTTTACCTTGTTAATGTAAAATCAGACATTGCATCTCCAGTAAATAATATGCCCTCTCCCTGACACCTGAAAGAAAATTTCTTAAGTCCTTTACTCTTCATATTACTACAGGGGTACTTCTGAGAGCCTACTCAAAAAACACTATAGAGTGTACATGTTATAAATAACTTTTCTGGTAATTAAAAATTTTTTTGGATAGGTGACTTCCATGTAGTTCAGACTAAAACATCGATTATATGCCTATTTATACATTACGTATGATTAGGAGTATGCGGTGGCATTTCCTTTTTACTTGTTCGTTAGCCACCATTTCCTTTCCTCATATACACCAATGTTTTTAGTTTACCTTTCTAGTTACCTTATGGACATACCAGTAAACACTCACATATATTAATATGAAATTTCCTCCATTCCTTCTTTTTTTGCACAAGCATTTGGATGTACTTAAAATAAAACAATGGGGCACCTGGATGGCTTTGGTCGGTTAAATGTCCATCTCTTGATTTTGGCTCAGGTCACGATCTCACAGTTCGTTAGATCAAGCACCGAGATGAGCTCTGCCCTGATAGGGTGGAGCCTGCTTGGGATTTTCTCTCTTCCTCTCTCTCTCTGCCCCTTCCCCACTTGTGTTCTCACGTGAGCATGTGCACAGGCTGTCTCTCTCAAAATAAATATTGATGGGCATTGAGGAGGACACCTGTTGGGGTGAGCACTGGGTGTTGTATGGAAACCAATTTGACAATAAATTTCATATTAAAATAAATAAATAAAAGAACGTAAAAATAAATAAATATTTAAAAATAAAACAAAACAACAATTTTTTGGTAAACAAAATTTAATACAACTGTATAGTCAAATAATAATGGTTAAAAGACATTTTATTAGATACAACTTTTAAAAAATTAAAGAAACTATGCACAAAGTATATTTAAACAAGACATACACGAATTAATGTGCTACAACTGAATTGAGAACAAAGAAGTACAAAGCATTTTTGTTTTCACTGTGGAGATTCTGGAGCCTCTCACTAAAAGTGAATGACATTTGGCTGCCATAGGTCTGTACAAGTTGGAAAGCATATTATGCTTTTTTTCAACTCTATAATTGTGTTGTCTTAGCTCCAGAAATTCTCAAAGATTTAAATAAAGAAACTATGGGGAGGGATGATGGGGAAAGGAAGAATAAGAACTTTTCCAAGAAAGATAAAAGAAAAAGCCTGTAGGAGGAAAAAAAAAGTACATAAGAATGGAACAAAAATAAGTGTGTTTACATTTTTGACATTAGATGTAGATATCATAAATGACATTTTACAAAGTTTTAATCAGTGTTAGATGTTTGTCTGAATATCTTAGAAAGCACCTTGGTAACAAAAACAAACAATACTCCCAAATATAATAAAACTCCAAACACTCAACATTTCTTAACATTCTCATTCTGCCAAGCAACCACATGGTGCTCATTAAAAAATTTAAGAAGAAGGGAAGTTTATTTACTCTGTAGGAAACAGATATGAAACTCACTGAAGGTAAGCTTTGTTTAGAATGAAAAAAAAAAAAAAAAAAAAAAAAAAAACCAACCAAAACTGAAATATCACTAGAGAACTTAAGGCACATAAACAAATTCAGATGCAGTTATTTTGAAAACATTAAAACAAATTCTTTTCTTTGGAACAATATATAAAATAAGTTATGACTACTGCTGTTTTTAAAAAAATTATTTATGATGATCTTTAGCACTAAGTAAATTTAATATCTAAGGCCATCACACAAATGTAAAACATTCATAAAAACATTAAAAAATGTCTGAAGTATGTTGAAAATGTCTCTGGAATCATCAATTCACACTCTGGCTCAATGGTTTCTGGTGTCTAGCATTAGATGTGACAATAAGTATAGCTCCCTATACTTTTAAAAGGCCTAACCTTTTAAAAGGCCACCAAATTGCCCTCCTTCTGGTTACTTGATACGGTGAATTTATTTATTTAACTACAAAGAATGATGGGGTGAGGTGATGTAAACCTGCCTTTCAAAATAATGCACAAGAAATTCTAATAAGGCCAAAATCATGTTGAGGTTAACTGGTGTCTTGAGTTTAGTAAAATAAAGGCTTCCACAGGAAGCCTTTAAGAGACACTATCTTAACACTTGGCACCACATAAATAGTTATCTCTTCTCTTTGAAAATACAGTCTGGAGATGTCTTTTCCACATACAAATCTCAAGACACAAAAGGCACACACAACTATTTAACCCCTCTCTTTTCATGTATGGGTTCTCACAGCAATTCTTTAAAAAAAAAAAAAAATCTATTTGCCATATCCAGACAACAGGGAAAAGAAACACACACACCTGGTTTGCATATTGACAAAAGTAGTATAATTGAACCTTTGTCTTTCCTGAGTTTCAAAAGGGTGTATGACAGTAGAGATACATAAACAATTCATATTCACTAAGAGAAAATGTATCAGTCCACAAAACATTTTCATCTTTCTAAATATAAAAGAATGAATGTTCAACCACCGCCTGTGTGAAGCCCCTTAACCAAATTAAATTTACTCTAGAATCATGAACTGAAGGTTATTTAGTTATGGCATTTTAAACACACCAAATAGGCAAAAATGACAAGTTAATACCCTCCCTGAGTATTTACATCATTTTTTTCCTTAACACCTGGTTTAAATGGAGTAAATATCTATATTTCAGTCATCTAGGGGGAAAAAAAGGTTACTGAAAATTCAATAAGCTACTATTTCATACCTGTGCAGTAGTCAGTGGGAAGATTAAAGTAGAAAAAGAAGGTCTTCTGTTGTAAAAATTAGACCACTTTATAGCTCACTCATACATAGGAAAACACATGTTCATGAACAAAAAACAACTATACTTTCCTGTTGATCCACAAACATACACTTGAATTCCTTTTCCCACTGAGGTATCACAGCTGGGTTTAGCAAACTCGTCTCTACCTCCAATTTGTTTTCTGATCTTGTGAAACTTTATGTATTATACAGATTCTGACTGTATGCGATTTATTACACTAACACTCATCATGTACTTTCAAACTCTTTTAAGTAATATCTACACCCAATGTGGGGCTTGAACTCACAACCCCAAGATCAAGAGTTGCATGCTCTACTGACTGAGCCAGCCAGGTGCTCCTCATCATGTACTTTCAAATGTAAAAAAGAATGATAGAAATGCCCAAATAAAAAAAAATCTTCTGGAATTGAATTTAATAAGGTCAACCAATTTTTACTTTATGTGCTTCCTTCTGATCATCACAAACCGATCAATTTCTTGGTGTTTGTATATATGTGTGTACATAACCGTACTATCTATCTATATACACATGTATATACATACATACTAACCCAAAGCTTATGTGAACATCTCCTATCAAAAGAAAGCCTGTCAACTATGTGATGACACTATGAATATAATCTGTCACAATTTGGTTTATGAATCCCTTTTGATATTTTGATATACTAATTATACCCTAAAATTCTTTTTTATCAATGCGAACACCATTATTTATCAATAATCACTAAAGAAAGATAAATAGTTAAAGGATATTGAAATATCAGTTGGGTAATTTCAAAAATTGTTAATTTCATAGGATCCAAGCTAAGTTCTTGGTGGCCTACTTAGTTCTAAATCATGTAGAAAAATTAAATGATATTGGTATGAAGTCTATGTTTAAACAAAATTGTTTTCTAGAATTTCATTTCAAATTTAGTACAATAAACACATGGATATTAAAAATAAATGTAAGATGAAATACAAGTAAATAGTTAACACTTTTACAATAGACAAAAGTACTATGGATACAAGTTATCTTGAGAAGATTTTTTTGTGTGTGTGAAGTGTCTGTATTATGGGCACAACCTAACAAATACACATGAAAATAACAAGTATCATTTGTATAATCCTTAGCATTTACAAAACACTTTTCTCATACATTATCTCATCTACTGCAAAGAATTTCTGAACTAAATAATTTCCATTATCTACAAAAGGTATATTGCAGAAGTAGATGTTTATTCTAAAATTCAAACAAGTGTCCCAATTATATGTACAATTGTCTTTCAACTAAAATGATAGAAAATTGTTTTCTGAATTGCTCTGATAATTACCTCAAAAAGGTACATATCATTTCAAATTATAATTTGAAAAATTAAAATTTCCTAGAAATTTGTAAGATCTTTAGAGCTTTTCTCAGAATTCAGATTCCAGCTAAGCATTGAAGTTGGTGCCGTATGATTTATTAGAAATCTCTGTATCATTCTAAGATGAGAAAACAAAAGTGGTTTATCAATGTTAGGTTTTCGATTACTAACTTGGTTTTCATAGAAATCTGGTGACACTATAGTCACATATTTGCATCATCTCTCCTGTGACAGGAGTATATAATTATGATGTGAGACGACAATAGTGCCTGGGAAGTTGAAATCCAGCAGGCTACCTGAAACATCCCTGGAACGTCCCTCAAATGTTGTAAATTATATCTGTTTACCCAGGAATAACACTAATCACTTTGCTACAGTTCCTGCCATTCCATTTGCCTTAGAAAAAAATTTTACATTCCTTTCTGAAAACTAGTAAGCTTATAAACTGGAGTTGAAAAATCTAGACAAAGGCAACTTGTTTGTTGTATAGAAGCTTGAGAATGTTGACCAGTATTTTCCACAATGGGTACCAAATGAAAGATTTATCTTAAACTGCAAATAATGCTGCTAGTTTTTTGGATAGCTAATTTTAAAAGAAAAATGGACCCACTGATAGGTGGTCCCTGCTTTATCCTTCAAAGGCAACTTAACAGTGGAGACTCCAAGATTTTTACCTGTTCACAGGAAAGGAGGATAACCAGGGAAGAGGACCTCACCCAAAGCACCATACTAATGAAGTCAAACCCTACTGGGCTAGGGAGAAAATTTGTCCCCATTTTCTACAAAATAATCTTGCAATGTGGATTTCAACTCTTTTGCCGGGTTCAAGAAAAGGTGCTTCCTTAGAGGATTTGGAGATGATACATAAATACTTTGAGAGCCACAGTGGTCATTTTCCCCTTCAATGGTCTTATATAATTTTTTTCTTAGGAATAAACCTATAATTTTAATCCCCATTTTAGGGGCATTTGCATTTCTATCTCCTACCCAATGTTCTTCCAAAAATATGTTTAATACAAGACAACAATTCTAAGAAGTAAGTCATGATAATTCAGTACTTTATGATACTCAAATTGTTACTACATTTTTATCAATTACTGAAAAAACTTTCAATAAAATTAATCAGGTTGGATATATCTTTAGTGAAAAAGATTTTTGAAACTGATTTCCCCTCTTAGAATGCATTCTAAGCATTCTAAGCATTATGTGATCCAACCTAAACGAAGCCTAAGTCATGCAGTTTTCTATACATAATATGACAAAGAATATATAGGCTTGCAGATAAACATACATAAATGAAGAAACCATTCACAAATTTCTAAAAGTTATTCAGGCAGACATTATTTCTGACTCCACATAAGTTTCTTACAAATACTTACAAAGGTACACTCTCAAAACCCAAGCAATAACCACTATTACTTTCAAAAACAACAAAATTTTTTTCCCAATTACAGGTAAGGCTTTATTACAGTTTGCAAGGTTATTTTGGGGGGAAAGGCACCACAATTATTATCTTTACTTTTTTTGCGTACATGGCACAAAGGAGATATGTCAAGTTCCCACTCTGGAGTTTTTCAAACCTCTCATCTTGGATTGGTGTGGCTTCTTGGGTGAGGTATCCCGGCTTTAGAGCTTAAAGCATTTTTCATTGTATCTATGAATAGTCACACAGCCATGATAGGACACTGGCCTGGGCATTGCAGCTACCCCTGTGATGATACTTGTTGCAGGATCATAACAGAGAATAGTGTCTGTGGCTTCTCCATTTTCCCGTCTTCCACCCAGGATATATATTTTACCATTACACACAGACATACCACAGTTTTCCTGTTCAACCAAATACAAAAAAAAAAAATTAATTCTTGAAGGTAAGGGATTTAGTAGCAAACTGAAAAATAAGACCTGCTTTAACAGACCAAAAAGAAAGGACACATCAAATAAGCTCCCTTTTGCCCAACTCCTGCTCTATGTATGAGTGCCAGATAATTTTGCATGAATGAAATGTTAAGATATGTTATTGGTTGGGGCCAAGATGTGGGAGGTGGAGTGGGGGCTAAGTGGACAGAGAGAAGGGTTTTAATTTAACAGTAGCTGAACAAAAATAGTTTTGAAGAAGATGGCTTGCTTCTCCTATTACAGGAAGCTCTCTTATTGTAGAAAGTGGCTATTACATGACCAAGGAGTAGGAACATTAATCCTCATATAGGATTACCCCCAAGTTGAATGAATGAATGAGAGAAAGAGTTATAAACAAATTAACAAAGCACTGTTATTAGGACTTTGGCTGGCACATAGAAATTTCCGAAATAATATTTTAACCTTGCACATAATGGGATTCTTAGCTAAATTTTACTCTTTTCTGTCAATAACATAATTACTCTAAAAAACAAATATCATTGACCTAAAAAAAATTCCACAATTTTTCAAAGGATGTTCTTGACAAGAGTTAAAAAGCAAAATATGTTTAAAATAGCAACTTGTAGCTTTTAGGAATCATGCAGAGTCAAGAGGCACGGAAATAGTAAGGAACAGAAAGAGAAAAAGGTTGCATTAGGTCCCTTAGGTCTGCAAAACAAAGAGCTCATTTTTTTTTTTTTTAGCTTTTTTGCTACTTAATATTCTAAGCATTTAAAAAACTAGTCTGACTCAAATAACTGTCTAACATGAAATTACAGCTGATTTTTCCTTTTTCACTGATTAGCGTCAAAAGGGTAGGCAAACAGATGGTTCAAAAATTACCTATTAATAATGTTTACAAATATACACTTAGAAGTACTGGTAGTAAGAATGGACTGAGGAGAAAAAATAATCCCAGAAATATCATTATTTTTTGCTTCAAGAGATTTGATATAGAACACTTGATTTGGACTTCAATGATTTGTCTTTGTCATAATAGATTTAATACACTTCTTATCTAAATGTTTCTTCTTTGAAATTTCCGAAGTCAGATTATTCATTAATTAGAAAAAATGTGCCATGTTTGTCCCGTTGTTTTTTCATAGTTTTATCTCAATCATGTAGTTAAAAACATATTCATTGTATGTCCTGCATTATACTAGATGTTGGCAATTATCTTCCTAAGTTGTTATCATTTTATATGATATAGCTAAGTTCTGAATGAACAGTTCTTGGTGAAAATGCATTATACTTTAAAATATTCACTTAATAAGCCAATAAATATTAGCTTTGATTAAAACATTTACAAATTAGGGCATCTACTTGGCTCAGTTGGTAGAGCATGTGACTCTTGATCTCAGGATCATGAATTCAAGTCCCACATTGGGGGTAGAGTTTACTTAAAAAAAAAAAAAATTTAGGGGCACGTGAGTGGCTCAGTCGGTTAAGTGTCTGACTTTGGCTCAGGTCACGATCTCGTGGTTGTAGGTTCGAGCCCCATGTCAGGCTCTGTGCTGACAGCTCGCAGCCTGGAGCCTGTTTTGGATTCTGTGTCTCCCTCTCACTCTCTGCCCACCCCCCTCCCCCCCCAAATAAATAAACATAAAAAAAGTTTTTAAAAAATTTTAGAAATAAGTGTAAACACTTGTCACACAGGTGAATATGACCATAATATGGGTTCTTATATGGTAAGGCACACTCTTACTTCCACAGAACTGGAGATTGTCCTTTCCAGTAGAGGCCACTGAGCTAGAGAAATGTGATTCATTTTACTTAAATGTGATACAAGAATGATAGAAGATTATATTACCTCTGTACCATGAAGCTTAAGATACTATTATGTCCCTTTCATCAGTTGAGGCAATGTTATTTTGAATACATTACTAATTAGAGACTATACCTCAATGTCAACAACTTAAGAAAAATGGTGTTATACTCAATCCCTATTCATTATATTTATAGTCTATATCTGTTAGGGATATTACATTTAAGACTCTTAAAATTAGGTCCTTTGTTACTTCACTGTCTCATTTTTTACTTATTCAGTAAATATTTACTGAGCACCAATTAATACAAGATACATTGGGAAAGAGAAAAAACAGTATTCTTAAGAAGATGGAATTCCGGTACAGAAATAAACATTGATACTCATAACAGAATATATGACTGCCATAATAGAGGTATAAGTGCAGTGACAGATCAGATCAGATTAATTCTGAACAGGGAAACTTCAGTTTGTTGTAACATGAAGTGGTCCCTGAAAGAAGAGTAGTGTTACAAGTAGAGAAGGTGGAGGGGCGCCTGGGTGGCTCAGCTGGTTGAGCGTCCGACTTCAGCTCGGGTCATGATCTCACAGTCTGTGAGTTCGAGCCCCGCGTCGGGCTCTGTGCTGACAGCTCAGAGCCTGGGGCCTGTTTCAGATTCCGTGTCTCCCTGTCTCTCTGACCCTCCCCCGTTCATGCTCTGTCTCTCTCTGCCTCAAAAATAAATAAACGTTAAAAAATTAAAACAAAACAAAACAAAACAAAACAAGTAGAGAAGGTAGAAAAGGCATTAGAGCCTAAGAGGATAGCATGAACCAAGGCAAGAACATGTATGGTCTATATTGCAAATGCAAGTTAACAGATACTTAATGTAATTGTGATAAAGTTGCAGAAAGTGAAGCTAAAAAGGCAAGCAGGGCTCAGACAACAGAAGGTCTAGAATGAAGTGGGAAAACTTTTGGATTTTATTCAGTATGTTTCCAATCAGAGGAGGAATATAATAGGATTCGTTGGGAAATAATGGGTGGCAAAATGGGTTAAAGAAGACATTAAACGCTAATTAGAATATTACTGTTTTTGTTGAGGGAAGAACTAATAAGAACTTGAACAAAAGCAGGAACCACAGGAATGGAAAAGAATAGGAAAAACTCTGGGGACACAGAACCGATATGTTGGATTGATTCAATTTAGGAGAAAGTGGAGGAAAATCTAAGAGATAAGTCTCGGTGTGAAACAGTAGAAAAATATATATTAGTCTCTGCCTCCAGTTCCTGTCACAGAGCTCCTAAATCCCTTGGAATTTCCTGAGTGATAGGAATGTCTTTTGTTTTAATGAGGTGACTATTGGCTGGTTCCTGGATGGGGACTGGTCACCAAAAAGATCATGCCATAATTAGAATCTTGAAACTTTCATCCCCATTCCCTGTTCTCTGGAGAGGGGACAGGGGCTAGAAATTAAATTAATAATTATATAATGAAGCCTCCACAAAAATTCCCAAAGTATAAGATTCGAACAGTTTCTGGATTGGGGAAGGGTGCACCTCAACCCCAGAACAGAAGCTCCTGTGTGCTTTGGACCCTTCTGGACCTTACCCTATGTGCTTCTTCATCTGGCTGTTCATCTGTATCATTTATAATATCCTTTAATATACAAAAAACCAAATAAACACAAGTGTTTCCCTGAGTTCTGCAAGCTGTTCTTACAAATTACCGAACCCAAGGAGGGGTTATGGGAATGTTAATTTATAGTCAGTGTGTCAAAAGTACTGGGGACAAGCTGGAGCTAGTGGTTGGCGTCTGAGGCAGTGGCAGTCTTGGGGACTGAGCTCTTAACTTGCAGAATCTGACTCTAACTCCAGGTAGATAGTGTTAGAACTGAATTGAATTGTAAGACACTCAGCTGGAGATGGAGAATTGGTTGGTGTGGCACATATCTGGTGCCACATGTGCTGTGAGTGTGAGTAAGGAAGAAACAATTCTTTTATTCACTAGGTTGCCTGGAAACAGAAAAAGTAGGGTTGGGGAAGATGATGAATTCTGGTTTAAGTTTGAAGTCATAGGACATCACAAAAAATATCAAATAGGCAGTTGGAAATTTGAGTCTGGAGCACAAGAGAGAGGTTTTAATGATGATAAAGACTTGAAGTGTATCAGTACTGGGCAATAAATGTGATCACTCAGGAACAGAGTAGAAACTGGGAAGAGGGAGGGGGAAAGAGGCTCAAGGAAAACTTATATTTAAGGGTTGGATAGAAAAAGTAAGAGTATATGAATGAAACTGAGATTATTAGTAATGACCTCTGGCAGTATAACACTTTAGAGTGGTATAGGTAGAGCTAGACTTCCAGCATCAGAACCATCAAGCATTTTGGTGGTAGAAAGAGGGAGGTTGGAGCCATGAATCAAAGGCCGAGAGAAGGCTTTTGGGGAGGCAGAGGGTAGAGGTGGAGTAGGAGTACAGATAGGAGGAAGGAGACCTGAGCACAGCCATTTCTTTTATGATAAAAGCCACAGAAGGAAAGAAACCAGTTTGGGAACATTTGTTTTCTTCAAAATACCTAAGAGATAGGGATAAGGACTAGAGTAGATTCTGAAAAAGGTCAAGGGAAAAAAGTCACCAGCTCAAGTACAACAGCTGCTTCACCATGGGATGGTAAAAATTAAGCTATTTCAATAAAACAATTCTCTGGAAGGAGTTCAAAACGTCATACTATATGCTTAATGTGGAGTTTTAAAAGTTATGAAATAATTCAAGCACACATGAAATATATTAACAGTGAAATTACAGTATATTTATAATGGCCATGTACTTGGTCCCTCGTTGGTTGATTTTTCTTTTGGACTGTTTTACATTATTACCTGTCGGCTGAATGTATTCTGTACATGCATCCAGTAATCTTCAACTGGATCATAACAGTATATTGCCTTGGTCAGCCCACCAGCAACATATATCAGGTTGTTTAAGGATACGGCTGTTATACACCGCTTGGCAATTGGGATAGCTGCACGAAGTAGCCAAGAATTGGTTTCTGGATCATAAGATTGAACCTAGTAGTGTATAGAAATATTTAATTAAAACTTCTAAACAACAATGCAAATTTACTTAATAAAAAAGTCTACCGATACATAGAAACATGATTAAAAATCAAATCCTATTAATTAATTTACATTAATTAATTCACGTTAGTTCACAGAATTAAGAAAGGTTAGCTTGATAGGGAAATGTCTGAATTACAAAATTCTCAGATGCAAATTTATTACTATCAAGCAGAACAGAGTAACACACACAGAGATTATTTCCAGGATGACTGGCTAGGCTATCATGGTAAGTTTCTTTACTTATTTCCGTTAAAATTAACAGTTGGGGTGTCTGGGTGGCTCAGTTGCTTAAGCATCCAACTCTTGGTTTTGGCTCACAGTCTGTGAGATCTAGCCCCACGTTGGGGTCTGCACTGACACTGTGGAGCCTGCTTGGGATTCTCTCTCTCTCTCTCTCTCTCTCTCTCTCTCTCTCTGCTCCTAACTGGCTCTTTTTCTCTCTCAAAATAAATAAATAAACATTAAAAAAAAAAGAAAATTAACAGTATAGGTTAAAAAAATTTGTGTCCTATAGGATAACTATGCCTCCATTTAAATACAATTTCTTTATACTTTTAGGAAGTCATTTCTTTTTTTTTTTTTAATTTTTTTTTTTTAACGTTTTTATTCATTTTTGAGACAGAGAGAGACAGAGCATGAATGGGGGAGGGTCAGAGAGAGGGAGACACAGAATCTGAAACAGGCTCCGGGCTCTGAGCTGTCAGCACAGGGGCCCGATGCGGGGCTCGAACTCACGGACCGCGAGATCGTGACCTGAGCCGAAGTCGGCACTCAACCGACTGAGCCACCCAGGCGCCCCGGAAGTCATTTCTTCAAAAGAACACAAGTAAATTTCAATTCAGTGTACTTTGAATTACCACAAATTCTGTATTACTGAATTCTACATATGTAACATTTGACCACATTATATTACAATTCAATTAAAAAAAAGAATTGATTGACAAAATTCAGTAAACAATTGCTAAAGGGATTAGGTATTAGATATTTGTTTCCAGAATAAAAACAGTATTTTCTGAGGTGTGAGGATGGCACATGTTCTTTTATCCCAGGAATCCAATGAACTGCAGCAACTTTGAGCTGTCCTCCATTTACGTTACAGAGGTTTCCTTTCTTCCTTTTTGTTCTAAAAAATACTTTTAAAGTACGCAGAAGATGACCCAGTTGGAAGCAGCATAGCTACTGTATCTTACCTACTCTGCTAATTCACTTCCCAACTGTGTTTTGTGTGAATAATTTTTTGATTCTGTAGACTACTGCAGTTAAGAGGTTTAAAACAATTTATTTAGTCTAAGGTCCAAACTCTGAAATTAGTCTTATTTCAAAAAAATTAGATAAAGCTTTTTACGGAAAATTGTTAGATATATTAGGATTTCACTTCAGTAACTTGAAACTCAATGTTTTCCTCCAAAAGGATAAAGTACCAATTTTTAAAAGGTTCCTCACAATAAGGGACCTAGCTCTCTATTTGACAAGCCTTATGTAGTTTTCTTCTTATATACATCATTGGTAATTTCTATAAGACAACATGGCTTACCTTATCAGAACAAGTATTATCATCAGGTCCTCCACCAATCACAAACAATTTGCCTACACAACTAGTCACGGCAGGAGAACTCACTGCTTCCTTAAGGGGAGCAACTTCAGTCCATCGATTTGAAAAGGAATCATAACATTCCACGCTGCTAAGTCTGTTTTGCCCATCATAGCCTCCAACAACATATACCTAATATGCAAAATACATGGAAAAACCTTAATTGTCAAAAAAATGCATTTTTAAGTAGTTGACTAAGAAATTAAGGGATCTGTCTTTAAAAAGCCCTTGATAGGGGCGCCTGGGTGGCGCAGTCGGTTAAGCGTCCGACTTCAGCCAGGTCACGATCTCGCGGTCCGTGAGTTCGAGCCCCGCGTCAGGCTCTGGGCTGATGGCTCGGAGCCTGGAGCCTGTTTCCGATTCTGTGTCTCCCTCTCTCTCTGCCCCTCCCCCGTTCATACTCTGTCTCTCTCTGTCCCAAAAATAAATAAAAAAAAATAAAAAAAAAAAAAAAAAAAAAAAAAGCCCTTGATAACTGTAATTGCAATATATTTAGCTCAGTTTCTGAAACTTTATTGGCACCCTCTTACCACCACCAATGATACTTTTCAGATGTTTTTTCATAATAGCCCCCTCCAATGAAGTTTTAATACCACAGATATATTGTATATCCATTTATGTACTGTATATATATCTGTGCTTTATATGAAAGAGTACAATTCTTTTCACCCCTAAGAACTGATCTTCACCCCCTTAAGGGTGATACTGCTCATGTTGAGAATTACATGATTGCTTAAATACTCACACTCATGGATAATGAAAATATTTGATTCTTATGAAATAATAAACCTATAAAACTAAAATATTAGGCAAGGATTACTAGACTGTGAGATTACTGAAGGCAGGGTCTATCTTGTTCTTCATTTTAGTACCTACTGTGCCTAGCAAAGTACCTGAGACATAATGAACTCTATACTATACATTTCAATAGGTTTCACAAATATGAGGAAGGTAGGCAGAGTGATATCTTTGCGACAGGTGAACTAATCAACAAGCTATTTATTAAATGATCTATATGCAGAATAACCCATTAAGAATCATGAGATACACAAGAAACTTTTAACCTAAAGATGTTCTCCAGTTTAACATCCACAATTCCTTTAATGAACAGTCATTATCAACTCTTCCCTCCATATCTAAATAACTAGTAAGTCCCACTAAGTCTTCTTTCACAGCATCTCACATCTGTCTTTTCCTTTTGTTACCAATTGCCACTATCCTAAGTCAGGGTCCATATCATTTTATACTTCTCAATTAATCTCCTGGTCTACACTCTTGTGCTCCCTCAACCACAGATTAATCTTCCCAAAATACCTCATCAATTCCTTTTAGTAGTTCAACAATAGATGCCTAAGGGTCAAGGCCAAACTTTATACACTGACATTCCAGTCTGCCCACAATTTATCTTTCTGTGCTCCTCCAAATTTCCAGAGCAGCCAATGCTATTTCGTATTTCAATCTTGCACTTCTCACATTATGTTAAAATGGTCTCTTGGTGGGTTTGTTCTCTCAACAACATGATGTCCAGAGAAGTTAAGTAATTTACTCAAGGTCACCCAGCTGGAAAGGGTATGGCAACTGTGGCAAAATGTAGCAATTAAGGGTGTGGCTTTGAAGTCAAGAGAGGCAGGGTTCATATCTAGCACTGCCATGGAATGTAAACCTTGGGCAGTTTACCTACCCTCTGAGACTCAGTTTTAATTTCCTCAATTTAAAAATGTAGACAGTAATAATACCTATCACATATATAATTTTGAGCATTAAACTTTAATATCATTCCCCTACATGCATAAATTAATAATATATGTTGTGAGCATCAAGATGAAAGGCCTCTAGATTAAGGAAATCTGAGTTTTGTTTTGCCCCTGCTTTATCACTTTCTTTGTAACCTTGGGCAAGTGACTCGATCACTCTGAATTAGGTTTCTTTATCAATTGAAAAAGTGACATTAAATATTCTCTAAGATTCCTTCCTATTTAGATTCTATATTCCAAATCATCCTTACTATCCTACCTTAATAGTGACAATTTATAAATTTAAATAATTTTTGGGGTGCCTGGGTGGCTCAGTCGGTTGAGCGGCCGACTTCAGCTCAGGTCATGATCTCACGGTCTGTGAGTTCGAGCCCCGCGTCGGGCTCTGTGCTGACCGCTCAGAGCCTGGAGCCTGTTTCTGATTCTGTGTCTCCCTCTCTCTCTGACCCTCCCCCATTCATGCTCTGTCTCTCTCTGTCTCAAAAATAAGTAAACGTTAAAAAAATTTAAAAAAAAAAAGAAAAAAAATTTAAATAATTTTATAGGTTTGAATTCAGTTTATACTGTAAGTTTTTAGGACAACAGTTTCTATGAGTTGAATATATGCTATGTAAGAAAGACTCCTTTCATTTCTTGACTTACTGCTTCTAAGATTTAGGTAACTTCAAGTCAAGTATACTAACATTGGTCAAATAAATTATTGCTTTCCAATCCATACATGATATTTGAGACATCAATCATTTTCATTTGCCTTTGTGCTTCCAGGCTAAATAAGTACAATTTTTTTTAGTTAGATCTCTTCTCTTTCTACCCCCTTGAATATTTTGGCTGCCCCTTTTCAGTAATATTTTATCATTCTTGACGCATGACCACCAAAACCAATACAGTAAGTACTGGAGTGCCTGGATGGCTCTGATGATCTGAGCATGAGTTCGAGTCCCGCATCAGGCTGCTGCTATCAGCACAGAGCCTGCTTCAGATCCTCTGTCTCCCTCTCTCTCTGCCCCTCTCCCATGTTCTCTCTCTCAAAAATAAATAAACATTAAAAAAATAATATAGTAGGTACTAACAAACTAGTGATTTTGGAAAATATTTAAATAGAATTAATATTTTATTTCCATTACATCTATTTCAAGATCCTCAATGTTTCATTGACTGTCAATAGCAGCAGCACAACAGATCAATATCCTTAGGAATAAACAGTAGCTTTCAAAATGTGCTTTGAGAAACTCTAGTATTCTACAGTATATAAATTTCAAGAATCCTCCATGGGGAAATAGGGGGAGGGCACGAGGGCTGATGAGAGGCTGAATGGGAAGGGTTCTTGCACCATCTCAGTTTCAATTAGAGCAGTTCTGTTTTCTCATTGGTGGCTCTAAAATGTCTCTACAGGAGGACCTAAGAGGCAGCAATCTTTTTAGAAGGGGACATCAGGGAACCAGTCAAAACATGAGTAACGGGGCACCTGGGTAGCTTGGTCGGTTAAGCATCTGACTCTTGGTTTTAGCTCAGGTCATAGTCTCATAGTTATGGGATCGAGCCCTGTGTTGGGTGCTGCACTGGGTGCTTGGGATTCTCTCTCTCTCTCCCTCTGCCCCTCTCCTCGGCCCATGCTCTCTCTTTCTAAAAAAAAAAAAAAAACAAAACAAAAAATAAAAAGAACCCCACAAAACCCAAAAAACCCGTGTAAGCAAGTATGCTGCTTTTGCTCAGATTGCTCGTTAATTTGAGGTAGCTTTGGAGGAGCTGACAGAGATGGAGGTAGTGAAAAGCTAAAGAGCCCTTGGTATACTGCTGTATTTTTATCTGTTCTGTGTAATGGTTTTTATGTTAGATTTAACTTTAAAAAGAGGGTGTAGGCTCAGTCGGTTCAGTGTCCTAACTTTGGCTCCGGTCACGATCTCACAGTTTGTGAATTCAAGCCCCACATTGGGCTCGCTGCTGTCAGTGTGGAGCCCACTTTGGATCCTTTGTCCCCCTCTCTGTACTTCCCCGACTTGCACTCTCAAAAATAAATAAAAGCTTCTGTGCTGACAGCTCAGAGCCAGGAGCCTGTTTCAGATTCTGTGTCTCCATCTCTCTCTGACCCTCCCCTGTTCATGCTTTGTCTCTGTCTCAAAAATAAATAAACGTTAAAAAAATTAAAAAATAAAAAATAAAAATAAATAAATAAATAAATAAATAACGTTAAAAAAAAAAGAGGATGTAGCTGGTTTAAAAAAGTTTGGAAACCACTAGTCTATAAGTGTTTCTCAAGTTCCTAAGGACAAAGAAGATAAATTATATACTTTCACTTTTTTTAATGCTTATTTATTTTTGAGAGAGACAGAGAGAGGGAGAGACAGAGTGTGAACGGGGGAAGGGCAGAGAGTGAGGGAGACACAGACTCCGAAGCAGGTTCCAGGCTGTCAGCACAGAGCCCAACACAGGGCTTGAATTCTCAAACTGCTTTAAGATCATGACCTAAGCTGAAGTCAGATGCTTAACCGACTGAGCCACCCAGGCGCCCCCAAATTATATATTTTTAAATATGTATTAGCTACAGTCAATAATCAGTTTTCTTTAAAATATGTTGCTGAATTTATCTTAACACTTACTTTAAACTTTTGTCCCTAACTTGTGTAAAGAAAAAAGATAAAATAACATCACTCTAGATAAATGTATCTCCTCCTGACTGCCAGTCAGCAAAGGAAAATGATTGCTTGGATTAGACATTGGCCTGTTTTTGTACTTGATGTAACTCCTTTATTTTCCAATGCTTCTTAGGCATTCAGACTCCAATGGAGCATAAAAAGAGAAATGTGCTTCACTGCCACAAATTCCAAATTGGGAAAACAAAATATCCATTCAAAAGTACAGTGTCAAATTGTTTGTATCTGCAGTTTATCTACTGAGGTTAGAAATGGAAGGAAATACAACTTGAATCCAAAATACCCAGAGAGTGAGTAAAATGAAAGATTCAGCTGTGGTATTTATTTTGGAAATGTACCAGCAATAGTAATAAAAAGTGGTTTCTTACTTTACCAAGGAGGACAGCCATTTTGTGACGCCATCTGCCTTTATTTAGAGAAGCAACTCTGATCCATATATTTAACTGTGAGTTATAAATCCACACATCACGACCATTGATTCTTCCACCTTTAAATGCAAAACAATGTACACACAATAATATATATATCACTAAGGGACTATGCTCAAGGCATAGATAATTAAAACATAGGATTTATTCAGTCTAAGAATTTGTGAATTCAGTTCAATAAATGAAAGACCCTCTTAAAGTTTAATGGAAATAGTTCCACAGAGCAGATTTAAACTTGGCTGATTATCTTGAAAAATAATAATTATAGGCCCCAAATAATAAAATGTAGAATATGAATTTTACAAATGTATGAGACTATTAATTTGAATCAGACATCAGAAGCACCCCAACATAATTATTTAAAAAAAGTTTTTTTAAATCATCCATTTTTTCAAAAGTATACTATCGTACAAAATAAAGTATGTATTGTTACATTGTTCAACAGGTAGTAATATAGTAATCTGCAAAGCTGGTAAAAGTATTAACCATGAACAGACTTAGGACCATTGATACAGTAGTTATACTTTGTATACGTCTGTCATTTTACTGTCTCTGATTTTAGATGTAACATCACATAAACGAAGTTAAGAATTTTGGGGCACCAGAGTGGCTCAGTTGGTTGAGCTTTGACTTCAGCACGTGATCACGAGATCAGGTCACGATCTCACAGTTTGTGAGTTTGAGCCCAGTATCTGGCCCTGCTATGACAGCTCAGAGCCTGGAGCCTGCTTTGGATTCTGTGCATCCCTCTCTTTCTGCCCCTCCCCCGCTTGCACTCTGTCTCTCAAAAACAGACGTTAAAAAGAAATTAAAAAAAAAAAAAAAAGAAGTTAAGAATTTTAAGGAAAATCATGTTTCATAAACTTTGGGAGAATTTCAGAAAAGCTGGGTGGATTGGAGATGCTTAATTATATGGGTATTTTTCACTTTGCATGCTTTACTGTGTTCCTTAAAACAAAGTTAACAGGTAAAAGTTAAGAAAAATTATACTATATTCTATATGCATTTGATAACATTTAAAATATGATGATTACAAGCATTTTTCTAGTGGATCTCTTATAAATCACTCTAGATCATCTTGAGCTCGTTTTTAAGCGCAAAAAGTCACTCTTGGTTTTATTTGTTGTATAAACTGATCTGCCTAAAGTGGGCATAATCACTTTCACTGTTTGTTTGTTTGTTTGTTTTTTTGAGACAGTACTATTCTTTAAAACAGCCAAGCTATGTTCAAATTAAAAGTTGCTACAGTAATAATTCTTTACCTGAAACAAGAATGTCATTCCTTAGAGCACAGACCGCATACTCTGATTTGGTAAATTCTGGAAGCTTAGCCAAAGACTTCCATTCTCCTGTCACAGGATCATAACACTCAGTGTATGGAAGATTAAATCCTCCAACCCGTTCACAGCCTCCAACGACAACAATCACCTCAGAATAGCCAGTTGACCTAAAATAATTATTATAGGAATGTTTAAATAATAAAATACATGCAAGATCATTGGAAACTCTAAAGACATACCATTATCACTAAGAAAGCAGAACACGATTATAAAGTAAACAGTTTATTCTCTGAGCATGTGCCAAATAATACAGGCTGCCAATGACTTACTTTGAGAACACTTATAAGGGATTTAGTGACATCATTTTCCATGGAAAATTTCTATGGGTACTTTTTTCTATGAGTTTTGCCTCAAAAATTGTAAAGCAGTCTAAAGATCCTACCTAACTCAACTGGAATCCTGGTATTAATAAGGATGATTTTCAAATGTAGTTTTGCAGCAATTCAGATGTGTATAATCACACCAAGGTAAGATAATGTAGATAAATGGTGCTTTTTCATCAGACTGCTAGTTCTAAAAAAACGAATTCATAGTATAAGTACCCTTTAAAGGAGTATGTGTACTTATTCAGAAGTTATTTTTTATAATAATCTTTTAAAGTTAAGTAATTAAAGTAATCCAAAGCAAAACACTGAGCAGTCACTAAAAGAGTTTATAACAAAGAATGTTAATGGAAAAAAGCAAGACAAAAATTATACAGAAGGTCTTATCAATACTATGTAAAAAATGTATCTGGAAAGAATATACCAAAGTGCTAACGATAGTTATCTCTGGATAGTGTGGCTTCCTTCTATCAACACAAATTTTCAAGATGATAATGAGCACGGAGAATTTTTAGAGTGGAAAAAAAAATATTTAGAGCACTAAGAGAATCCTAAGGTTTATGTTAGTCACAGGATTCTTTTGTTTTGTAGTTTAAATTTAAGTTAGATACAGGAAAAACTAAAAACTTATCTAAGTTTTTTGTTGTTGTTGTTGTTGTTCATAAGGATCAATAGTTTGGAATTTGAAAGTTATTTGGCTTTTATATTTTTTCACAAATATAACTGAAATGAAAAATGCACCTACGTTTTATGGTTATTATAATTTTAAGTCTCATGAAGCAAAATGCTAACAATCCCTCTTCTATTAACTTAAATATGGAGGGAAGATAGACCACATCAGAACACTGATTTGTAGTTTTAGTCATTACACTAAAGTTACACAATTACACTAGAAAAAAACAAAATTAAGCAATACTGGTATGTTCCTCTAACAGAAATACTCTATTCTAGCTACACTTACTCATAGCTTTTCCAGCTAATAATCATTCTCCTGTTCCATGTCAGCCATATTTTTCCATTATAAAATCAGAAAAATATATTGTAGAAAAGAATCTTGTTCATAGATGGAATAAAAATTACTTTTAGGAACCCAGCAAATCATATAACCCTAATCTAGTACATAGTAAAATATTATTGGAAAGATGGAAATATTATCAATACTATTTTCCAAATAATTCCAAAATGAGACTATTAAAGTATTCCAAAATGAGTAATTCCAACACAAAACTATTAAAAGTAAAGAGAATAACACCAGATACGTAGTATAACTATTAACTTCTTTCTTTCCATAAAAGTATCATTTCCCAAAATTATACTTAAAATACCTCTAAAACAAATCCATGTGATATTCCTCAAAGCCTTATTTATTTTTTTAATTTTTATTTATTTTTTTTAAATTTTTTTTTTTTTTTAACATTTATTTATTTTTGAGACAGAGAGAGACAGAACATGAACAGGGGAGGGTCAGAGAGAGAGGGAGACACAGAATCTGAAACAGGCTCCAGGCTCTGAGCAGTCAGCACAGAGCCCGACGCAGGGCTCGAACTCACATACCGCAAGATCGTGACCTGAGCCAAAGTCGGACGCTTAACCGACTGAGCCACCCAGGCGCCCCAAAGCCTTATTTATTGATTGATCAAAACAAAAGTTGCTAAATACTGTCATTGGGGTCCAACCACTCCCAATTATTTTAATGTAAAATCAATACAACTATTATTATATTATGGAATTGTGCTTTACACTTTTCCTATAACATTTTATTTGTTTTATAGTTTCTCTTTGCGTAACGATGCTTGCCTTTTTCAAGACTTCTTCGCCTAATAAACATATATTGTATGTTTTTGTACCTTGGGACAAGAGAAAATAGCACAAAAAGCTAATGGCCAAAAGAATTAGTCCCACTAAATAAAGGATCATTTCGGGTGTACTGGAATGTGTTTTTATTTGAAAGGATCAATAAACTAGTAATTTTGCCTGTATGGAAGGTCTTATTTGCAACCAAATGGCTTTTAACTTAGAGACAGGTCTAGTGTTCTCATTATAGAGACTGTTAACCCAATAAAAGTTATTTTTATTTCTTGAGCTTGGAAAACTTTTATCTATGGTGGGGAGATGATAGCCTTAATGGAAATAAGTTACTCCAGCTGATGATGGCAACTAGAACAAAAAGGCATTCAAGATGATACTATAGGATGAATCTATATTCCGAGATTCAAAAATATCTGAAAACTGCTCCACCAAACAAAATAATTAACTAAAATAGAGATATGAGACTACATGGTTCTTTAGTCCATAAGGTATGACACTTACTAAACTCAATGTATTAATATATCTAAAAAAAACCCTACATATCAAAAGAGGGGTTTGGTCAGTTATAGAAGCAACAAGTAAATGAATGAAAAAGTATAATAATCACAGAGGCAAACATTTCCTGTGCTCATTCAAGTTACTTCTAAGGGAAAAAGAATCTTAGGTTCGCTAACTTGAACATTACTGGTTCTTTGGTAAGAATATTTTTGTGGTTGTGGAGACTTGCTCAAGCTATACTAGCTGAGAGGATTCTGATTCTAAAGATCTACTAACTCCCTTTGTTTGGATTCCATGCTTGCCCAAACAGCCTTTGAAAACCTTCCCACTTAGTGACCTGTCCATAGTAAGAGAATACTCTAAACAGACTGACTTAAAGATCTATATGTGCTGATATAGAATAATCTCCAAGATACTTATAAGTGATAAAAACAAGGTGCAGAGTGGAGTGTATAAAATAAAGTAGGCAGGTATGTGCGCATATATTCACATGCCCACTTCTATATGCAAAGTATATTTCTAAAGAGTTCAAAAAACTGGCAACAGGGGCGCCTGGGTGGCGCAGTCGGTTAAGCGTCCGACTTCAGCCAGGTCATGATCTCGCGGTCCGTGAGTTCGAGCCCCGCGTCAGGCTCTGGGCTGATGGCTCGGAGCCTGTTTCCGATTCTGTGTCTCCCTCTCTCTCTGCCCCTCCCCCATTCATGCTCTGTCTCTCTCTGTCCCAAAAATAAATAAAAAACGTTGAAAAAAAAATTTTTTTAAAAATTAAAAAAAAAAAACCAAAACTGGCAACAGGTATCCTTTGGGGAGAATTGATATATCAAGGGTCAGGTAGAGGGAGACTTACATGTATACTTTTATGTAAAAATGTTTGAGTTAAAAATAAAGAAACTAACATGGAGAAAAATGGTAAACTATGCATACTATAGTATAACAGATTATTATTCTTAAGACGGAGTGGAAAAAATTGAAAACACTGAATTTTAAAATACTCTTTTTTTTTTTTTCTGTGAGAGAGAGAGAGAGAGAGAGCGCACAAGTGGGGGAGAGAGGCAGAGAGTGAGAAAGAGAGATAAACTCCATGCTCAGCATGGAGCCTGATGCAGGGCCCGATCCCACTACCCTGGGATCATGACCTGAGCCAAAATCAAGAGTTGGATGCCCAACCGACTGAGCCACCCAGATGTTCCGAAAATACTATTTCTTAAAAACAAACAAACAAACAAATTAAAAGATTTATGTATTTATTTTGAGAGAGACAGAGATAGTGAGAGTGGGGGAGGGGCAGAGAGAGAGGAAGAGAGAGAGAATCCCAAACAGACTCCACCCTCAGCACAGAGCTGGATGTGGGGCCAATCTCATGACTGTGAGACCATGACCTATGCCAAAATCAAGAGTTGGCTGCTTAACCGACTGAGCTACCCAGGCACCACCACCCCCTGCCCAAAATCTTAATCATATCTTTGTCTACTCATTGGTTTCCAACAGGAACTTGAACCTTGTCTTCCTTATGCACATAATTTTCATTATATAGTTAACTGATTATTAGGCAAGATAGACAATTATTAGAAAAATACTTAAAACTGATTCCAAACTCAAAATGATAAGCTTATTAAATCTTAGCTATCTCTATTCTTCAATGGAATGTGACAAAGAGCATCAAATTTTTCCATAGACATGAACAAACTATGCTTAAAATAAACCACATTAAGCATTTCTGTCTCTCAAACAATATTTCCTATTCTGTAAAAGTATAGCACAAATTTGTAATGCATTTTTATTATTCATAAAACAAGTAAAAACTTTTACTGTGTATTTTTGTGTCAAATACGAGCGTATACACTTTTCATATGGTATTTCCAATCCTCGCAATATTACAAAGTGGCATTAGGCTTATTTTAGACAAGAGGAAACTGATAGAGAAGTGAAAATGCTTTGCCTAAAGTCATGGAATTAACTGTTCGTACAGAGCCAGATCTTAGACTAAGCCTGATTCTGAAGCCAGTATTCTGAACACATAATGATGCTTGCACTTGTTTATTAAAAAACAGTATTATGTATTATTAGTACAGAGATTTAAAGTTACATAATATATATTAATAAAAAGACAACTATTCCTAAGCTTTATTCCTATGATTGGTCTCTATTGTTTTTTCTACCAGGGCTTTACAACTGGTAGTACAGATTATCAGAATTTACATGCTCTTAGATTGGCCCATACTTTCTTTCTAAGTAACCCTATCATACTGTTTTCAATATAATGTATGTTGGGGTTTTCTCTCTCATTTGAGAGACATGTGGGTATATATAGTTGGAATATCCAGTATGGATTGAGCTCCACAGAATACTTGGCACAGGATAAGCATTGAAGAAATACTGGCTGATGTGAGGACTATAACCTAACTGTACAGTGGTAGGAACAGACTGTCATCACCCTAATCCAGAGTTAACTTTTGCATCACTAAAGGTGGGACGACCAGATATACTATGTCTCTTAATGTAATGCCATACAATATATACACATTACCTAGGATGAATTCTAGCCAAAAATATTTAACTTGTCTCCATCAAGCTGGAGCTTGTAGAGCTAACTTCCAGTTTCCAGTAAACATAGCTAAATTTAACTAAGTAACACCATAAGGAAGCAGCCTAATACAGAAGGTGCAATATTCTCCTGGGCAACTTGCCCATCAACAAGTTAAAATTATGAAAAAGAAACTGTTCTAGAATAAAAGACTTGGTGGAAATAACTACATGCAATGAGTGGTCTTTGACTGGATCAAGGTTCATTATGGAACAGTTTAGGGATTGGGGAAATATGGATATGGACTGGGTATTAGTTAATATGAAAGAATTATTATTGGGGCCCCTGGGTGGCTCAGTCAGTTAAGCATCTGACTTTGGCTCAGGTCATGATCTCACGGTTCATGGGTTGAAGCTCCATGTCAGATCTGTGCTGACAGCTCAGAGCCTGGAGATTCTGCTCCACATTCTGTGTCTCCCTTTCTCTCTGCCCCTCCCCTATCGTGCTGTTGCGCACGCTCTCTCTCTCTCTCAAAATATAAATAAACATTAAAAAAATTAACAAAATATTTCAGCTCATGACCTGAGCTGAAGTTAGACGCTCACTGACTGAGCCACCATGGTACGCCTATGTTATTGTTTTAAAGATGCATCCTGAAGTAAAAATAAACAAACAAATAATTTTTTAAAAATTGGCTGAATGAATGCATGAATAAAAGAGAGAAGTCTGGGCTGGAGATATAGGTTTGAGTGTCAATAGCATATATGGTAAGTAAAATGAAGAGAATAGATGAGATAATCTGGGAAGATGTAATATAAGGCAAGACAGACAGGTGTGAACCAAGGGGATGATCAACATTTCAAAGATAAGACATAGAACCATCAAATTGGAAAAGAGCAGCTGGAGAAGAAGACCATAAGGAAAATAGTGTTTCAGAAGCTTGTGGAGGAGAGAGCATCAAGAAAAAGTAAAACAATTGATAATGTCAAATCCTAGTGAGAGATCAAGGTGAATAAAGACTGTAAAGAAGCTAACAAATAACAAATAGAAGGTCAGTAATGACCTGATTGAGAGGAGTTTCAGTGTAGAGGGACTGGAGCAGAAGTCAGAGGAGTGAACTGTACTTGAAGTGGAGACATCACTCCTCTTTCAAAGAAGTTTGGAGTTTCTCAGAAAGATGAGAACCTGTACAAACAATACACATTGTTCAGATAATGAAATTCCTAGTGATTGGTACTAATATGCAGTAACAGATAAGTGAAAGAATATAAAGAACAGGAGGTGATGGTAGAGTTGTAAAATAAAGCATTTCTCTTTATATTCCTCATGTAACGCCTACATAAAATAAATATCTTCTATTACATTTACAATATTCTGTAAATTCAATGTAACTACAGTTTGGTTTTTCCTACTTTTCCCTTAAATAAAGATTTATTACAAACTTATACAGATTATTTCACTGTATGAAATGGATTGATTATTACAGACTTATATTATTATATTATAATATAATATATTATATTATTTCACTGTATGAAATGGATTGATTCCCTTAAAAATTGGATGTAAAATACATTTTTACAAATCAAATAATTAAGTGAATTGGAAAATTATCTATTTGTATTCTAAGCTTAATTATCCTTAGGCTGCAATCTGATTTCATTTATGTCATATTTTTATAATGTTAATAATAAAATAACTTGGTTTGATTTTACAACATATATTCCTTGGTCCCTAATTCTAATCTTATGCGTATATAGGAGATATGCAGGAAAGGTATTATTAACCCTATGTGACCCAAAACCATTCCCTCTGCTATAAGGGCATTCTGTTTAGAAAAATACACAATTTTGGGGTACATGGGTGGCTCAGTTGGTTGAGCATCTAACTCTTGATTTCAGTTCAGGTCATGATACCAGGCTCGTGGGATCAAGCCCCATGTAGGGCTCCATGCTGAGTGTGGAAACTCCTTGAGATTCTCTCTCTCTCCCTCTGCTCCTCTCCTCCGTGCACTCTCTCTTTCTCTCTAAAAGAAAACACACGATTTTCCCCTTGGAGGGATACTGTGTATCCGGAAAAGTTCTAGAACAGTCCCAAAGCTGTTCAGTGTTTTTTTTTGTTTTTTTTTTTAATGTTTATTTATTTATTTTGGGAGAGAGAGTGAGCACAAGCAGGAGAGGGCAGAGAGAGAGGGAGAGAAAGAATCCCAAGCAGGTTCTGCACTATTAGCTCAGAGCCTGACGTGAGGATTGATCCCATGAACCGTAAGATCATGACCTGAGCCAAAATCAAGAGTTGGTGCTTAAGTGGCTGAGCCACCCAGGCATCCCCAGTGTTCTTAATTAATACATTGAAGAACCTTGGTCTTTTACATTTTTAAGCTCAGCCCAAGTTTCATAACAGTCCTTAAATAAAATAACAGCTTAAAAAAATCAGTATATTATATAATAAAATTGTATGTTCTTGTCCTTTGTTAAAAAAACTGAGTAAAATATTTTATATTTCTTTCTTATAAAGCAATTACTTTTCATGAAACTCAGTTGACTTTGAAGAAAAAAGTGCACTCTAACTCTAATACAAAGAAATATTACATTTTTTTTTGTAGTTTTAATTACCCAATACTGTATCCAAAAAAGTTCAGACTGGGAGTTTTCTTAAAGTGGGTCAGACCTATACTATACTACATAAATAATAATAGCTAATAATTTTTAAGTACTTCTGCACACCACTTCTGATGATGAGTACCTTAAGAGTTATTGCACTTAATAGTTAACTAAGTACTATTTAAATCATCATTCTCATTTTACATATGAGGAAAGAGATTAAATCTTACTATATCCAAACTAGTGTAGATTTTAAAGACATGCTATCTCCTAATCTGCTGAATTTTAATCACATATAAAACAATAATAATCAAAATCAAGTCTAAAAATTTGATTTAAGAGCTATGCTCTAGTAAACTTATAGGAAAAGTGGAGACGCTATGTGAAAATAAAAATAAACACCAGTTTCACAACAATGTGAATATATTTAACACTACTGAGTAGTACACTTAAAAATTGTTAAGAAGGTAAACTTATGTTATATGCTTTTTTTTACCACAATTAAAAAAAATTAGCTTTGTTAGAAAGATATTAGAAACATTTTTTACTGTAGTATTTCTCACAATAGCTGTTTCTTGCTTATTCACAGTTTGGCACATTTAGTATTATTCCTTCAATTATTAAAGCATGGATATTATTTTTCTATAGTTTATGAATTAAAATCTATATGTGCTTTATAAATACACATTGTAAGATGATACAAATATAATACTGAATTGAATTCCCACCTCCAAACATAAATTTCTAAATTCTCTCTGATGATACAACTTTTATATTCAGAAAAAAATTTAAAAATTGAGATTGACATTAAATATAGTAACCATGGCAATAAGAAGAGATCTGAAACATGGGTTTTACATCTAAGAATCCACTCAATATATAGCAGCTTATTTACTTCACAATTATATTTCAAGTTGTCTGTTTGGAAAAAAGGGAGTCTGTAAATTGGCCGGTTGTTTTTTATATGTAGAGGCAATCCAAGACAGTCTACCAAAGTCTTTAGTCTACTTTATATCCAAAGGCCCTCTGGAAAGAAAAGTGAAATGATCTGGGATCCTATAAATGTTAAGAGAAATAAGTAGAAATATATTGAGATGTGCAGAGTTGTAAAGACCCTTTGCCATACCCTTTCATAGCTCAGAACAATAACAAAAAAATGTTACTGTTGAATCTAGCCTTCACTGGCAGAGACATTTTATTTTATTTTTGGGGGGAGGGGGGCATTTTAATGATTTACATAATCCATAACAAATCTTAAATCATATAAAGCTACATGTAGACAATACATAAAATGACTAACTGAGATTTCACTCAGGAGGTTTAAAAATATTAAACAAATAAAAACTTGTGTTGATTATGTTGTAGTTCATTTACAAACAGTTTTCTCACCTGCGTGGCCTAGTCCTTGGGGACATCATTTCATTCCCAAGTATGTGGTACCGTCTTGCTTCATGCAACAACTGATAACACTCAGGAGAATTCTGGATCAATTGGTCCACCTCAACTGTTTGGACAAAGTAGTTGGGATGCAACAGAGGGAGTCTCACATGTGTCAGGAGCTCATGTAACAGTGGTCTTCTCAGATCAACAGCACGATAGACCCAACGCATGACGGCTTCAAAAACCATCTCCTCTTTACCAATAACAAGTTCATCACTACAAATATAATCAATAAGTTCATCTTTATCAAGCTCAAGAAATTCTTCATGCTGGGACACATCCTCAAAAGTCTGTAATGCAAAATTCTTGCATTTTGTGAAGAGTGTTTTGAGGGAATGCGTATCAGCAAAGCGCTGGATTCCTAAGCAGTTACAAGGATCAAGTTGCTCCTCTAAGAACTTGGCACATGCATCACGGAGAACACTAATCTGAAAGAGGCTTGATGTTTCAAAGAGATATTGTACATTCTCTGTAGTGATCTTTACTTTTCCAGTATAAACATACTGCAAAAAACATTCCATGGCTTCAGCTAAAATACCATTAATCTCAACCAACATTTCTCTGCTTTCTCTGTGGTCGTTACAAAACATAGCTCTGAAATAGCTACTGCAGGCTGAGAGAACAGCTCTATGGCAAGGAAATTCTTTGCCTTCCACACAAATGATAACATCTGTGAATAAGCGGCTGTCTCGGAATTCATTGAATATCTGGAGTATGTTTTCAGCATGGGATGATCCTGAAGAGAAGTCAAAAAACTCACGGCCTGTCAGAGATTTAGGGTCCATTTCAAAAACTTTACGTTTAGTAGCTGGGGAATCACGCACCCCAAGATCCTCTCTGTTTAGTCTTCGTCCCAATATTAGTACCATTGTTACATCAGTTGACTATATAATTGTTGAGAAATGACTGTTAGGTATCTTCTTTATATGGCTACAAGTAAAAAAAATGAAAACATTTCAATATATAAACAGCACTCCACATAGTTTCATTTCGATGTAAACACTACGACAAAATCACATGATATATCTTATACAGGACATAGAGTATGATCTCATTTCAATTAAAATTGCTAAATAAAAATTTGCATTGTGGGTACAATTTGCAATAGTATTCCTTAAACCCATCCCCTCTAAAAGTATTATGCAGTTTGTGAATTACTAATAACCTCTGTCTCCCCTATTACACAGATGGGTTCCATCTACTTACTGTAGAGTTAAGAAGGAATGCTGCAAGACAAAGAATTGGACTACGTTCAGAATCCTAATATAAATGTTTTATTATCTTAATATATAGTAATGCTAGAGGGGAATTCAGCTGTATCTGCCAATGGCCTTTAAAAAGACATATACTGGGGCATCTGGCTGGTAAGGTGGTAGAGCATGTAACTCTGGGTCTCAGGGTTGTAAGTTCAAGTACCACATTGGGTGTAGAGATTACTTAAAAGAAAAAAAAAAAGGAAACTGACCATCAAGTCCCTTTCTAGCAATCTGTTCTAAAGAAATAATCAGGAATATGTTGGGGCGCCTGGGTGGCTCAGTCGGTTAAGCGTCCGACTTCGGCTCAGGTCACGATCTCACAGTCTGTGAGTTCGAGCCCCGCGTCGGGCTCTGGGCTGATGGCTCAGAGCCTGGAGCCTGCTTCTGATTCTGTGTCTCCCTCTCTCTCTGCCCCTCCCCCATTCATGCTCTGTCTCTCTCTGTCTCAAAAATAAATAAAAAACGTTAAAAAAAAAAAAAAAAAAGGAATATGTGGAAAGATTTATTTACAGGGATGTTCAATGATGTATTAATAGAAAATACTTAAAACAATCTAAATGCCCTACAATAGGAGATTAGTTAAACCACAGTACATCTTAAGGATGGAAGACAGTCTACGCAGCCATTTAAAATTATGTAGACTAGGGATGCCTGGGTGGCTCTGTCAGCTGAGTGTCTGATTCTTGGTTTGGGCTCTGCTCATGATCTCACAGTTTTGTGGGTTTGAGCCCTGTGCGGGGCTCTGCACTGACAATACAGAGCCTGCTTGGGATTCTCTCTCTCTGCTCCTCCCCCACTTGCATGTGTTCTCTCTCTCTCTCAAAATAAATAAGTAAACCTAAAAAACTTTAAAAAATAAAATTATGTAGACTATTTAACAATACGGGCAAGTATTTATTAGGTAGTATGTGGAAAGCAGATCATAAAATATATGCTAAAAAACAGAAAAAAATTATGTATCAGTGGTCTCAGGGAAAGAAAAAAGGAGACACATATGCCAAAAATGGTAAGCAATTTATTTATCTTCTGTTTTTTTCTATTTCCCCCAATTTCAACTATAAATATGTAGTATTTTGTTTTCAGATTTTTATATTTATTTTTTATTTTTTTAATGTTTTTATTTATTTTTCAGACAAAGAGAGACAGAGCATGAGCAGGGGAGGGGCAGAGAGAGAGGGAGACACAGAATCTGAAGCAGGCTCCAGGCTCTGAGCTGTCAGCACAGAGCCTGACGCAGGGCTCGAACTCACGGACTGTGAGATCATGACCTGAGCTGAAGTCGGATGCTTAACCAACTGAGCCACCCAGGAACCCCTGTTTTCAGATTTTTAAAGCACATGTATCTATGCCCTTCTCTCTTTTGCTAGTAAGAAACATCCCTAAACTTCTCTCAGAAATGACTATGAATAGGTACACTAATGGATTGAGGCAGGGGGCTGTAGCTATCAATTCTTTTAAATTTTGATTTTGAAGGTGGTTCTTCTACTGCTACTTTTTTTCACATCTCCATAAGTTAATATGTGATCCAAAATGTATTTGTAATTGGCCTAAGAGCACTCAGAATAACTCTCAACTATTCCCATGCCCTCATAATCTCATACAGAATTCTTTCTTCTTCTTCTTCTTTTTTTTTTTTTTTTTTTGAGAGAGAGCAGGCTCAAGTGGAGGAGAGGGGCAGAGGGAGGAAGCCGGGGGGGGGGGGGAGAGAGAGAGAGAGAGAGAGAGCGAGGGAGAGAGAGAGAGCGAGGGAGAGAGAGAGAGAATCCTAGGCAGGCTACTCACTCAGCATGGAGCCTGACATAGGACTCAATACCTCGACCCTGGGATCATGATCTGAGCCTAAATCAAGATGCAGACGCTCAACTGAATGAGCCACCCAGGCACCCCATCATACAGAATTCCTTCTAATGGTCCCAGCTTATTTCTGAAATATTTCAACAGTCAGACATCCAGACCTAACTATGGCATCATAAAGAAGGCTTAAGAACATCAGAGATAACCCCCAAAATGAAATGCCATCCTACATTCACAAGCCACAAATAAAGTCAAGACTTGAGATTTAACAATCTTAATTTAGGACTGTATTTTATATACCCCATCACGTATTAAATTGTACCCCATTTTTAAAATCATGTGACATAACCAAGAAAATATGAAATATCAAAATCAAGAAGCAACTCACCTATTCCATTCTTTTTCATATTCTTATTCTATTTGCTTTCTTTTCTCCATCACTCTAATGACCCACATATCCTAGTTACAATATTCACTAGATGCTTCCAACTTTCATCAACTCGCTCACTGAGTTTATTTAATTCTGTCAGTTCCATGTCTATTATCATCAACAAATACTGTGTGCCCACCTTTGTCAGGATACTGTGCTACACCTATGGTTTTCAAAGATCTAAAGGTATTACTAGATATTGCTGTTGAAGTTTTTATTTTAAATATAGTTGAGACAACACATATTCACACAAAGATAAATAATAAGGGAGCATAGGCAATATGATGCCACACTGGTACAGACAGCACAGTTCCCACTTACAATGGGAATGTTTTTTACCTCTTCATATAAATTAGCATTTAATCTTCCTGAAGTCCAGATGATAGAGTTTTCCCTGGGCAGATGTATGCCAGGCTATTCTGATTGTTAGGAAAAAGTACCTGGTTGTAACAACATTTGAAGGACACCTAAATGTTTGCATGTACAGAATCTTTTCTTTTTTTTTTTTTTTAATTTTTTTTTTTAACGTTTATTTTTGAGACAGAGATAGACAGAGCATGAACAGGGGAGGGGCAGAGAGAGAGGGAGACACAGAATCTGAAAGGGGCCCCAGGCTCTGAGCTGTCAGCACAGAGCCCGATGTGGGGCTCGAACTCACGGACCGTGAGATCATGACCTGAGCCGAAGTCGGACGCTTAACGAACTGAGCCACCCAGGCGCCCCAAGTACAGAATCTTTTCAAAACACTCCTCTCTTCATCTCCCAATTTTGCAGGGAAAGTCAGAAAAAATTCAACAATTTTATCAGTCAAATGGAATAAAGATGTGAGTAACTATTTTCATTTGGGATCAGCAGGTGGGGATTCAGAGGCAGTAAGCTGATAGGGAAATCCATCCTGTGTTCATGTGGATTGTGTGGATTTTAAAAGTCATAAAACAACTGAAGAAGGACCATTTTGGTCCCCTCTAAGAATTCTGGCAAAAACTGAGGAAGTTCTTGGAACTCTATCAGGTTAGGCTGTAGGAACAAGTAAGAGCCAAACCTGTGTAATAATGGTCTACTAACTGGTTTGACAATACCACAGGAGTTATATTTCTTTGTATGCATTAAAAAACAAAACAGAACAACAACACTAATCTTTTTTTTAAACTGCTTGCCATGTGCCTGGCACTTTCTAAATTCTTCATACAGATTTAATGTAATCCTCCTAACAACCCTATGAGGTTGTTATTACAATTAACAAAAAGTTGTTTTATAGCTTTAGGACTTTACATACAGGATTGAGACAGATTTTTCTAAATAGGCAAGAGCTATTTACAAAGTAAGTGAAAGACTGATAGGGATAAACTTTACCCTCACTTCTAAGTTAAAAAACAAACAAACAAAATTTTAAGTATTCAAATATACATGCAATTTATTTTCTGTGTAACAAAGTTTGTAATGTAATGAAACAGTTATAGCCATAGAAACTGATGTAGAAGGCCTACTTTAAAAAAAAAAAATTTTTTTTAACGTTTATTTATTTTTGAGACAGAGAGAGACAGAGCATGAACAGGGAAGGAGCAGAGAGAGAGGGAGACACAGAATCTGAAACAGGCGCCCGACGCAGGGCTCGAACTCACGGACCGTAAGATCATGACCTGAGCTGAAGTCGGACGCTTAACCGACCAAGCCACCCAGGTACCCCTAGAAGGCCTACTTAAATAAACAAGTAAAAATAAACCTGAGAGAATGTTTATGACTAACTGGTTTTTGGAGCAATGTCAAATACCAGATATTTAGTCAGTAAAATTAGCTTTTCTTAAATTTGAGAGAATAATATTAGTTTACCCACATGTTATAGTCCAAGAAAGCTAGCTTTTGAACTGAAATCTCATTATGCTTTGGAGGTTTCAGGTAACAGATTTGCCTAAGAATAAAATCTTCATTTTGTTAATTCTAATACCTAAATGAATAAAATTACATAGGCTTAAAGTATTTTATTATCAGTTTTAAAATGTATTATCAAGAACCAAAAAAACAGGGAGAGGTTTCTTCTATCTCTTTTGAGACTTTCATGACTAGAGAGTTCACGTTTGCCTCCCTGCAGGTCACACAACTTCTTGGGTTATGGCTGCCCACGCATGTGTGTGCCATCCACGAACCCATGTACATATACATGGGTTAAAGTTGAAAAATTCACTTATAATACATATAGTCACTTCCAAATGGACAGTAGCACATATCTCGAATATGCTTTTAATCTGAAGTTATCTCAGTATTGGTTCAATACACAGAAACCTATCTCCCATAGATGAGAGATCACTACTGTGCCTGAATGCCAACTTTTTGTTGTTGAAATTGAAAAAAGTTCAAAGCATGTAATATCACAAGTGCTAACCATTCAATTATGATAAACATAAATACGATATGGAATATAACTTATTTTAATCTTAATGCTTTACCAAGTTAAAGCTTCCTAAATCAAAAATTTGTCTATAAATTTGCTTACTTAGTTTAAATTCTTATTGCATTTCAGATTCAAAAAATTCACAAACTATTGTTTTTGACTGTTGATATAAGGACTGGCATCAGTGACAACAAAAATCTTGGACTTCATGCCTTTTCTGTTCTACATTTTTGTTCTCTCAATCTTTAAATGAATACAAAAACAATGCAACAGAATGCAAACAAAATGCAAAACAAAATAACACACTGTAAGAACTAAGAATTTCCTTCTGGCTAAAAGGGACAAGTAAGAAAAATGAAAAGATACTCTGTTTTCTGTATCTAGTAATCATATTGTATCTGGTATTTGTTAACTGGTATCTGTATCTGATAAATTTAGGGATAGTAGATTGAGTGAGTTAAGTATTAATATAAGGCTGATGTTACAGGAGTTAAGAAGGGTTTGTTTTCTTATGCTATTTTCTGCCTCTTATTCTTATAGCTGGTTCCTTGACTGTTGACTGACAAGAGGTCTTCCACTGCTTTCACCCAAGGTAAAACTGAAAGTCCCGTATTAGAACAGCTATAAAATCACCTGCTATTACAAAGCATTCAGCAGCAAAAAGATACTTGTTTACTGCTTTGTATTTAAGAGAGACTATCTCATAGATCTGAGCTGTTTGCTTCCAAGAAGTTTTGGCCCGGCTTTTTGCACATCTTCACTTTCTCTAGACTTTCTGAGAAAGTCTCCCATTAACCAGTCTGCACAACACAAAATATAAATTCTTCCTATTGATGACAGGGTAAATAATTTACACAGGGGTCTTAGAAATATGAGATGCATTTCAAAGTGAATCTTTCGGACTTCCAGGTATGCTTCAATAGCTTTTGTTTTCCCATTTTACACAAAGTGTTTTATTTTAACTAGTAATGGTTAAAAATGTAAAGTTACGTTTAATCACATCTCAAAGTAGAGTATCTACTATAGGTTCAAGATTTATAGGGGCGCCTGGGTGGCGCAGTCAGTTAAGCGTCCGACTTCAGCCAGGTCACTATCTCGCGGTCCGTGAGTTCGAGCTCCGCGTCAGGCTCTGGGCCGATGGCTGGGAGCCTGGAGCCTGTTTCCGATTCTGTGTCTCCCTCTCTCTCTGCCCCTCCCCCGTTCATGCTCTGTCTCTCTCTGTCCCAAAAATAAATAAAAAACGTTGAAAAAAAAATTTTTTTTTAAAATAAAAAAGATTTATAATAAGTGATATAATAAATGAATTCATACACAATCAAGCAAACAAAACATAAATTACAGACTGAATTCTAAAAACTGAGCAAATATCAAAGCATCATCATTCCTTTCAGGAAAGAGCAAGCAACTAAATAAGCATTGCAGGGGACCTGGGCGGCTCAGTCAGTTGAGCGTCTGACTTCTGCTCAGGTCATGATCTCACGGTTAGTGAGTTCGAGCCCCACGTGGGGCTCACTGCTGTTGGGGCGGAGCCTGCTTTGGATCTTCTGCCCCACCCCCACCCCCCTGTCCCTCCCCAGCTCACATGCTTTCTTTCTCAAAAATAAACATTAGAAAAAAAAATAAGCATCTCTAGATAAAATAAGAGGGGAAGATGTTTGTTCCAAAGGAATATAATGACAGGAAGTTTTATCTAGATAAAGGTAGTGAATACAAGGGTGATCAGACTACCAAGTCAGCAACTGACTGCCAGAGTCACATGATTTGTCTAGAAAAGCTAGATCCCTTTCTTTCTCTCCCTCATTTCTTCAGGATCTTTATTCCTGATGCTACACTTGAGAGACTTTTCTTAACATAAAGATTCTTCTGGTTAAAGGTACTCTAGCATTGGGGCACTTGGGTGGCTTAGTCGGTTAAGAGCCCAACTCTTGGTTTCAGCTCAGGTCCTGATCTCAGGGTTCATAAGTTCAAGTCCCATGTTGGGTTTCATGCTGGTGATGCAGAGCCTGCTTAGGATTCTCTCTCACTTCTTCTCTCCCTGCTCCTCCCCTGCTCACTCTCTCACACTCTCTCAAAATAAATAAATAAACTTAAAAAGAAAAATAACTAAAGGTACTTTAGGGTTTTATTTCCAACTGTAGAACTCATGCATGTTGTAGACCTAGCTCCTGATTGCTAGGTAGATTTAAAATTATGTTTTTGGCCTATGTCACAGAAACATGAGGGGAGATAACTTATTTTAGTATTTGTAAGACTAGAGAAAAATTAGAAGAGGGGCTAAGGATATCAAGGAGGAGCTGAAACAAGTAGATAAATACTTTATTTGTTAACAGAAATGACTGTGACACTGTCTTCCTTTGATCTTGAGACTAGATATAATTTGTTCCCCATTACTCTGATTGGCCTAAGTAGTCCCTGGTTAAAGAAAGAAAAATGGTTTAGATTATCTAATAGCAATGTTTAGGAGTTTATAAATACTATAAATATAATACCTTTTGAGCATTTGCTTGATCAAAGCCCTGGTAAAAATACTTGTGTTATTTTAATTTCCACACCTAAAATAAACAGAGAACAGCAATTTATAAATAAGATACTAATCACATCATGCATAGTTGGCATTATTTACAAATATATTGAGGGGTGCCTGGGTGGCTCAGTTGGTTGAACATCCGACTTGGGGTCAGGTCATGATCTCACCGCTTGTGGGTTCGAGCCCTGCGTTGGGCTCTGTGCTGACAGCTCAGAGCCTGGAGCCTGTTTCGGATTCTGTGTCTCGCTCTCTCTCTGCCCCTCCCTCGCTCATGCTCTGTCTCTCTCTCTCTCTCTCTCAAGAATAAATAAAACATTAAAAAAAATTTAAAAAAATATATTGAAACAGTTTTAGATTTCAGTTTCTGACTTTCGCACAGTTTAAAAGTTTTGCATAGAAAGTCATTACTGAATAACAATTCCCTAAAACAAATTAATAATTTTGTGCTATTTTACATCTGCATTAGTTTCCTTATTTATCAGCTTCCTTACTTGACAATATTATCTTGGAGTAAAGTTTCTTGAAAGATGAGTAAACAAATATTTGTGTCAACAGCAAGCTAACTGGTGGCACTGAGATGACAAAAATATATATCCTGTGATAATTCTGCAATGGATATTTGAAGACTGTCTGGTAATTGATGTTTCATCTGAGTTTGGGGCCAGTAAATAATAGAGTTGGTCTATCAGTATTAGAAAAATTGACAGTTTAGGGGTACCTGAATGGCTTAGTCAGTTGACTATCTGACTTCAGCTCAGGTCATGATTTCAAGGTTCATGAGTTTGAGCCCCGTGTCAGGCTCTGTGCTGACAGCTCGGAGCCTGGAGCCTGCTTCGGATTCTGTGTCTCCCTCGCTCTCTGCCCCTCCCCCGCTTGTGCTCTGTCTCCCTGTCTCTAAGATAAATTAACATTAAAAAAATTTTTTTAAAAACCCAAAAATTGACATTATGGCATCAATTTGAGAAAATCAGAAAATTTCTGGTAATTCAGGAAAAAAAATCTTTTAATACAGAAATACATATTTTTTCTGCTTTGTTAAACCTTATAAACTTAGTACCTGTGGAAACCAACTAATTCAGCACAATTCTTTTTTTTTTTTTTTTTTTTTTGGTGGAAGTGAGGGAGGAGAGGAATTTTCTCTTAAGAGAAAATACTAGAACCTTGAACTGTGCATGGAATAGCAATATTATTTAAACACAAGTGGTTCTGGTGTCTTGCCCAGGTATCTACAAACAGAACTTGTAAAGTCTTAACAACTTTAGGCAAATAACAAAAGTTGATCATGAAAATGAAGAAATGGACTGTTGATTTATATATATATATATATATATACACACACACACACACACACACACACACACCTGATTATGTTGTGATTGTGAAGTGAATGTTATTTTGAAGTTTCCTTACTCCCAGAAGTTAGTCTAACTTGTATGTACCCTTGGTAAAAAATATTTCAACTTGGTCAAATTAGGGGATCATTAATCCTAGCTAAATTAAGTGTTTCTTCCCAATGGACAATAAGATCCTGAGCCAATGTTGGGATTTGGGTCAAATGGAGAAAGGTTTCTGAGCGCTTACTCTCTGTCTGGCACTTGAGTTGCAAATACTGAATTGAGATCCAGTTTAAGACTCTGCAGGGTTGTGGTCCCTGGCTGGCTCAGTCAGTACAGCATGTGACTCTGGATCTCGGGGTTGTGAATTTGAACTCCACATTGGGTGTAGAGATTACTTTAATTAATTAATTAATTAATTAAAACAACAACAAAAAAGAACTCTAAGACTAACATTAAAATAGATTCAAATTTTCAGTGTTTCACCAGCAGAAAACACAGGTACAAATTGGAATAGATTTTTCTCATGACTGATCTGGTCTACAATTATTACCTTAAGGAGTAGAATCACAAGGCAATTCACTAGGGCATTTTGAGCAGAGTTTTAAAGTAATACTTACCACCCTAATAAGTAAGGGCAAGGGACAGAGGAGGCCAATGTAAAGTCGAGAGGAGCTACAATATCACAGTTGATCTACAGTGTAGCTATGCTGCAACCAAGCTTAATTTTCCTTTAGAATTCAGGAATCCTATAGTGTGGATTAATGAGGAGCTTTAAAGACTAATAAATACCAAATAGTAAAGGAAACCAATATTTTCACTAATGTGGTCTCTACAACTAGCAGTACTGACTTGCCACATACTATGCTCTACACTACTCCATTTTCTCAAATTTAACTTTGAGTGAAGAAAAACACAGCAGAGACAACCAGAAGACTAAAAAGAAGAGGTTTATCTTTAAAGATATATAAAGTTACAAAGTAAATCCAAAGAAGGAAAGCTTAGCACAAAAACAAACACTCAGATCAATGGAACAGAATAGAGAACCCAAAAATGGACCCACAAACGTATGGCCAACTAATCCTTGGCAAAGCAGGAAAGAATATCCAATGGAATAAAGACAGTCTCTTCAGCAAGTGGTGCTGGGAAAACTGGACAGCCACATGCAGAAGAATGAACCTGGACCACTTTCTTACACCATTCACAAAAATAAACTCAAAATGGATGGAAGACCTAAATGTAACACAGGAAGCCATCAAAATCCTCGAGGAGAAAGCAGGCAAAAACCTCTTTAAAATTTTTTTTTCAACGTTTTTTGTTTATTTTTGGGACAGAGAGAGACAGAGCATGAACAGGGGAGGGGCAGAGAGAGAGGGAGACACAGAATCGGAAACAGACTCCAGGCTCCGAGCCATCAGCCCAGAGCCTGACGCGGGGCTCGAACTCACGGACCGCGAGATCGTGACCTGGCCGAAGTCGGACGCTTAACCGACTGCGCCACCCAGGCGCCCCGCAAAAACCTCTTTGACCTTGGCCATGGCAACTTCTTACTCAATACAGCTCTGGAGGCAAGGGAAACAAAAGCAAAAATAAAAAGCTTCTGCACAGTGAAGGAAATAATCAGCAAAACTAAAAGGCAACCGATGTAATGGGAGAAGATATTTGCAAACGACATATCAGATATAGGATTAGTATCCAAAATCTATAAAGAACTTATCAAATTCAACACCCAAAAAACAAATAATCCAGTGAAGAAATGGGCAAGACATGAATAGACACTTCTCCAAAGAAGACATCCAGATAGCCAACTGACACCTGAAAAAAATGCTCAACATCACTCATCATCAGGGAAATACAAATCAAAGCCACAATGAGCTACCACCTCACACCTGTCAGAATGGCTAACATTAACAACTCAGGCAACCACAGATGTTGGCGAGGATGTGGAGAAAGAGGATCTCTTTTGCACTGCTGGTGGGAATGCAAACTGGTGCAGCCACTCTGGAAAACAGTATGAAAGTTCCTAAAAAATTAAAAATAGAACTATCCTAGGACCCTGCAATTGCACTACTAAGTATTTATCCAAGGGATACAGGTGTGCTGTTTTGAAGGGGCACATGCACCCCAATGTTTATAGCAGAACTATCAACAATAACCAAAGTATGGAAAGAGCCCAAATGTCCATCAGTGGATGGATGGATAAAGATGTGGTATATACATACAATGGAGTATTACTCGGCAATCAAAAAGAATGAAATCTTGCCATATGCAACTACGTGGATGGAACTAGAGGGTATTATGCTAAGCAAGATTAGTCAGAGAAAGACAAATATCATATGACTTCACTTATATGAGGACTTTAAGATACAAAAGAGATGAACATAAGGGAAGCAAAACAAAAATAATACAAAAACAGGGAGGGGCACAAAACATAAAAGACTCTTAAATATAGAGAACAAACAGGGTTGTTGGAGGGGGATAGGCTAAATGGATAAGGGGCATTAAGGAATCTACTCCTGAAATTATTGTTGCACTATATACTAACTTGGATGTAAATTTAAAAATAAAAAATTGTTAAAAAAAAAAAAAAAGGAAAGCCAGAAAAGTGCAACATAGTAAATCCATTATTTAAAAATGACTAGAGGGACACCTAGGTGGCTCAGTCAGCTAAGTGTCAGACTCTTGATTTTTGCTCAGGTCATGATCTCCCTGTTTGTGGCTTTGGGTCTGCCTGGGACTCTCTCTATCTCTCTCTCTCTGCCCACCCCCCACTCCTGTGTGCTCTCCCTCTCTTTCTCTCCAAATAAATAAACTTAAAAAAAAACAACCGTATACTTTTTATAAATTTCAAATATTTTCACCCTATTTTCTTAAAAGCTTATTTATTTGAACCATTCTATTTAATGACTTGTTAAAAACTATAAATTTACACTCTTGAAATCTTGGAGCAGTGAGTGGTTCCTAAACCAAGTTTTACAAATCCAGTATTTAAAGCCCAGTCTTAAAAATACTATTTTTTCTTTCTTTTTTTTTTCCTCTGAAAGGAGGATAAAGGGTTTATTTTACATAACTGAATGAAAAATAATTCAAGAAATAGTAAATAAACAATATATTATTTTCAACATTTCTAATTTCTTTTTTATTCTTTTAAAGTTTATTTATTTATTTATTTATTTATTTATTTATTTATTTATTTGTTAAAGTGTATTTATTTGAGAGAGACAGGAAGAGAGAAAGAACCCCAAGCAGGCTGTACATCCAGTACAGAGCCCCACACAGGCCTCAAACTCCAAAACTGTGAGATCACGTCCTGAGCCAAAATCAAGCGTCAGACGCTTAATTGACTGAGCCACACATGCGCCCCTTAAAGTTTATTTATTTATTTTGAGAGAGAGAGAGTGCATGCAAGTGGGAGAGGGGCAGAGAGAGAGGGAGAGAGAAAGAGAATCTTTTTTTTTTTTTAATTTTTTTTTTCAACGTTTTTTATTTATTTTTGGGACAGAGAGAGACAGAGCATGAATGGGGGAGGGGCAGAGAGAGAGGGAGACACAGAATCGGAAACAGGCTCCAGGCTCCGAGCCATCAGCCCAGAGCCTGACGTGGGGCTTGAACTCACGGACCCCGAGATCGTGACCTGGCTGAAGTCGGACGCTTAACCGACTGCGCCACCCAGGCGCCCCAAGAGAAAGAGAATCTTAAGCAGGCTCCGTGCCATCAGTTCAGAGCCCGATGCAGGGCTTGAACACAGAAATCATGAGATCATGACATGAGCCAAAATCAAGAGCTGAAGCCTAACCAACTGAGCCATCCAGGTACCCCTAGCGTTTCTAATTTCTTAATGGAACCACCAAGAACATATTTACCCACCATAAGACACCAGAAACCAACTAACACTTAAATTTCTTTCTCTAGGTTTATAGCAATTAGGGATTATCCCTTGTTTACTAGAATTCAAATGGTCAATATGTTCTGACTTTGATTAATGAGAGAAAAAAAGTAAGAGGTATCTAATGATGAAAACTTTAGCAGTGCTTAATGTGTCAGACTTGACAATATAGTTCTATAATTAAAAAAGAATACCCTCTTCTCTCAAATCACAGAACAAAAAAATCAGATTTCTCCATTCAGTGTTTTTCTCCCTTGCCTTAAAACTTTTGGTTACTAATATTTCCCAACCCACAAAGGAAAAAAAAATGCTAATTATCAAACGTCACACCTAGGGTGCCTGGGTGGCTCAGGCCTTTAAGTGTCCAACTTTGACTCAGGTCATGATCTCACAGTTCATGAGTTCCAGTTTATATATATATACGTATATGTATACTTATATATGTATATATACACACATATACGTATATATATACGTATATATATATATATATATATATACGTGTGTGTATATATACGTAAAATCACACCTGCTATCAAGCTGCCTTATTGAGCCTACTCATGCTTCTCACTAGACTTAACATGTAAACTTAATGTCATTTGGTTTTATCCTAACATGTTTCTTTTAGGTATTTAATGCATGATTTTATTTTAAAATCAAATTAAATCTGCAAGGACCCTACCTGCTGCTCTGCCACTCAAACAGGTTTGAGATCCAGTATTTCAAGCAACTTCTCTATGTATAAAAGCACTTGTAAGTTAGTGACTTTTATTTACCTTAGTGGTGACACAAATTATTTACAGAGTAAGTTTTGGAAACTATTGAGTACAAAGCCTAATCACTTTTAAACATCAAGTTGGTAGACTTTAGGATGTGCCAAATGCTGAAAAATTATAAGCCCTTGGGTGATGAATTTACAGTGACAAACCCATCAATTAAAGTTAGTTCAGCTATTGTGTTTTTTGTTTGTTTTTAACTTTATTTACTTTGAGAGAGAGCATGAGAGTAGGGGAGGGGTAGAGGGAGAGAGGGAGAGAGGGAGGGAGAGAGAGAGAGAGAGAGAGAGAGAATCCCAAGCAGGTCTCCTGCTGTCAGCACAGAGCTCTATGGGGGGTAGGGGGGGGTCTAACTCATGAACCGTGAGATCATGACCTGAGCTAAAAGCAAGAGTCAGACACTTAACTGACTGAGCCACCCATGAACCCCAGGTATTGTTTTTAACAGGATAAAGAATAAGGGTTTTAAAATGTCAATAGTTGTCAGGTGGCCACATTTTGTTTTAATCACAATACAATCAGAATCATACAAAACGTATTTTTCATATATTTATATGGATACACTTATGAGGCTATTTTATTTACATTTTTCAGTATACAGTCCATACCTAAATATTTATTGAAAAAGGATGTCCCAAATTTCTAGGTAAAAATATATACAAAAATAACTGCAGTCACTTAATAGTATTTATTTGTCATAGGCTTGACCTTTGGGTTTTAATGAAATGGCAGAAAAACAAGGAAGTTAAAGGAAAGTTTTCTGAAAAAGGATTAAGGTTTTAGCAACTTGAACAGAAGTCAAGAAAGTTTAAATTAAAGCTTATAGCCCTAACTCAGAATATTTCTTTTTTCGGTTCAGATATAAGTTACAGGCTTTGTCTAGATATGCAAGCTTTTGAATGCTGATTTAAAGATTGCATTTTGTACTTAGATACATTAAATGCCCTCAATGCACAAGTGATGAGGAGTGTGGGATTTCAGAAGCTGCCCTTCTGGTGTAGTCATCTCCACTTGAATTTTAAAAATATATTAAGAATGCGTAACAAATGAGAACTGTTCATATTCAATTTCTGCTTCAGCCAGGGAACTCAATTTACCTCTTATAGAAATGCATTATTCTTGGGTGAATTCCTATAAACTTACAAGAAAAGAAAACATGATAAAACTCAAGTACCCTATTCATGAAATTAAGCAAACCACATCTATAATACACTGTGGCTAACGTGATTGTTCTTGGAGATTTTATTATTGTCATCTTAATTTACACTTTTTAATGTTGGGGGGGGGGGCAGAGAAAGAGGGAGAGAGAGAGAGAGAGTCCAAAGCAGGCTCCGTGGTGTCCCTCCCAAGGAGGGCTAGATCGCTCCAACCATGAGATCATGACCTGAGCCAAACTCAAAAGTCAGAGGCTTAATCCACTGAGCCACCCGGGCGCCCCTAAATTTACAATTTTAAAACAACATATTTGTAATTCATTCAAAATTTTTAATTACAATGGAGATAAATATAGGAGTGTGCCACAGTCCTCTAAACAAGGAAAACAATCTAAGCCGGGGTATACAAGGCGCTTAACTTTTAGAACGATATCCCTAAGCTATCATTTATTTATTTATTTTAAGTAGATACCGGGTAGATTTTAAATCTATTTTACATTCCTAATAGAAATCAAGCTCGGCTGGTGGACCTAAAAAGCCTAAAAAGTAATTTTTAAAAAACTGCTTGAAAGCAAGTGATTAATCACTAAAATCAACTGTGAACAGTCACTGCCTCAGGGGTGAGTGAGGCATCCTAAAATATGGCGTTATGGTCCTTATTTAGCTACTCATACGTTGTTTACAGAATCAGCAAGCACAAATTCACATAAGGATTTCCTTCCCACCATCTCGGTAATAAGGCGACACTAGTTAAATAGGGCTAATTTTCCGGTCCTCCAAGGGCGCCCGCGCTGCCGTCCTCTGCAGTCCCAGAACTGCCTAAGGCTCTGGCAGAAGCTGCGGCGGTCACCGAGGGACAGTCGTGACGGCCGCGAGGGCTGGGTCTCTCGCTCCAGTCCTTCCGCGCGGGAACGCGCGCCGCTAGCTCCAAAAGGGCCGCAGGAGCGCCGAAGCCGAGAGCGCGCGCTCCCGCGCGTCCTCCAGATCACCTTCAAGGGGGCGGGGAAGAGCTGCTTGGGCACAACGACAGGACAACCGCCAATAAACACTCGGAACTCGCCCAGTCGTCCCGCCTGCAGGCAGCCGCCGGCGCCCAATCCCAGCTGTGATAACAGTCAAGAGCCCCAAGTGTCCAGAACTTGGGGGGCGGGGACATTAGGAACCAAATTAAGAAACCGAGTCCTGGACTGGTAGGAAGGTGGGGAGGTTAGGCGGGGACTCCGCGGGCTGAACGCCGGCGCCCCCGCCCGCCCCGACTCCCCGGGGACAGTCGCTCCAGGGCTGGGTTCCCGGCGCTGGCTCAGCCGCCATCCGTGGTAAACAAAGGCTCGCGGGGGGTGGGGGTGGGGGCGGGGGTAACGGTCAGGTGACAGTGCCGAGCACATTTCGTAACCGCTTTAATGGGGCTTCTCTGGCCCGTTGCCCTGGGACCCACCTTGACCCCGTCAGTCCTCCCCAACAGGACCAACGGTGGCCCCCACCAAACGAAAAGACTTGACTTGAGACCTTCTCATTCTCAGTGCTTCTTTCGATTGAAAAAGAGCAGCGCCTCGTTCAAAGCCCATCAGCAACATGCGGGGCCCATCTGCCCAGCCCTGTCCGCCAGCTGCTCCTGCCCTCGAGGCGAAGGGGTGACCCGCACCTGCTACCCCCCGCCCGGGCGGCCATGCTCCTCCCAACCCGCCCCCGGCGGGGCGCGCCAGCAGCGCCGCGGTTCCGGGAGGGTAGCGCCAGGAGGCGGAGGTGCCCTCCCTTCAGGGCTGCCGTTACAGTGCCGGGATTGAAGACCAATCCCCGCCCCCCCCCCAGGGTGCCCTGGAGACGCTGCACCCCAGACAGAGGCCCTGCAGTACCAGCTTCAATCTCCCCTCAGGCCCCACGTCTGGCTCCGAGACGCCGGCCAACGCTGGCTTCCTTCTGCAGACACCCCAGTGGTCGCGACCTCGGCCGCCCCTCCGCCCCCGGCTCTGGCCGGTTCGTCGCCTTTCGGCTACTCCGGAGCTGTCAACCCTGGTACCTCTCGGCGAAGGCTGGAAACGGCCAGCGGCGGCCCCTGCGTTCCCTCAGCTGCCCGCGGCGCAGCGCTCTCCCCAGCGCCGGCGTCCCCCTCCAGCCACCAGTGTCTGCTGTAGCTCACAACAAAGGAAACATGTGACCGTCCGGGCCAAAACACTGAGCGTCACCGACCCCTGGCCAATCCGAGTGGGTGCCCCCCGCCCTGGGGCACCCTGGGATATGTAGTTCCCACTCCTGGGGCGCCTTCCGGGCCACTAGGGTTTCCCGCTATGGGGGGGGGGGGGGGTGTCGGTGCCAAATGTGAGGAGACCCAATTAGCAATCTAAGGGTGCTAATTCGGAAATACTTTGTTTTAGGTAGAAACAGGTTAAGGAAATCCATCCGTGTTAGGAGCCTAGTGAGAAACCCCGAGTCATTTGTTTATTGCCACGTCCCCAGGCAAAAGCGCGTTGCCGACAATTCTCAGAACCTTAGAGCGTGGGCCTAGGCATAGAGATCTTTTTTTTGACCCCTGTATACACAACCTGGAAATTTGAGGACCGGAGGGGTGAAAGGGACTAGCTCTGGTTGCTAGACAGGTCAGGGAAACTGCCTTTCTCTGCAAATCTGTTCATTTCACTCATATCAGTCATATCAAATGCTAGGTTACCTTTTATTTTTTTAATGTTTATTATATTTTTGAGAGAGAGAGACAGAACATGAGCGGGGGAGGGCAGACAGAGACGAAGACACAGAATCCCAAGTAGGCTCCAGGCTCTGAGCTGTCTAGCAGAACCCCAGGCAGCTCGAACTCGCCTTAAGATCATGACCTGAGTCCAAGTCCGAGGTTTAACTGACTGAGCCACCTAGGCACCCCTACCTTTTATTTTAAACCTAGTGCAAGTGAACAACGTCACAAATCCTTATTTTCTCAGGCAGATAGATACCTCAAAGGACAGCATTTTCTCCTTTTGTTTCTGCAAATATTTTTTCAACCACCTGATTTTTCAAACATTTAACTAGGTTTTGGCTTCTAATATTGGGATAACGTCTCTCCCTTCTATACTTTATGAATACAGTCATACCTTTTTGTTAAATAATGGAATGTGTTCCAATGACCGGAGGTGGAAATAAATAAAGAAGGCATGTTTCCAGTCCTTCTAAATATACTTTTTAGGCCTCTTTTCCATCTCTTATTAAAAACAAAAATACTCAGGGAGCACCTGCTTGGCTCAACCAGAAAAGCCCAAGACTCTTGATCTCAGAGTCGTGAGTTTGAATACCACCTTGGGTGTAGAGATTACTTAAATTAAAAAAAAACTTAAAAAGAAAATGCCTGCAATTTATTATGTTTATATATTAAATATTTAATAAATATTGAATTATATTATTTACTAAGCTTCAGACTCAGTGCTATGCACTTCACATATATTCTCTAATCCTCATAATAACCCTGCAAAATAGGTGTTACTATTCCAATTTACAGATGAAGAAACTACAGATAGGATAAAGAGTTGTCCCCTGGTCACTCAGTTATTAAGTGATGAAGCTGAGGTTTACACATAGATACTTAAAAAGAGTTTTTATTTATATTAATATAGGTACATAATTATCTTTCTAAAAAGCTTATTTACAAAGTTACATATTACAAGGCTAGTGGTAAAACAGCAGTCCCATCTCCCATCCTTTCTACTCCTCATTCTTTAGAAGCAAACCACAATTATTTGAGCTATTCCGGTTATTTGTATCTATATTTTCACATAACATGGCTATGTCTTAATAAGGAAGCTGTCATGCCTGTTCCCGCCATCCTTCTAATATTATAATTTCTGGTTAAATTGTTATTTAATGTTTATGTTATTAAGACTGTGTATTATTCAGTGCTGACTCAAATAATATACAATTTCCTGTCTCATATGGCTTTTTGTTTTTCCTGGAGTAGGAACCCATGGCTCTCCCTGCCTTTATAAAGTCCCAATTCCCTGGCAATGCATACAAGATCCTTCTTGATGCACCCTGGGGTCTACGTATGCAGCCTGAACACCAGCTTCGATGAACTACCCACAGCTGCCCAAAGGACTTGCTCTGTCTCCAGGCCATTTGCATCCACAGCTTGCTCCCTATGCCTCTTATGCCACCTCCATTCCCTCACTGGGCTAACTCCTGCCTTTCCTTCCAGGAGTCCTGGGGAACTCTTCTTTCCTCCCCAATACCCTCTGGACTAGTTGTCTCTGCTCTATCTTTCCACAGCAGCCCTTCCTTACCTCCTTCTTAGCAGTTAACACATTACTTATCCATGTTTATTTACATGTCTTTCTCAACTTAGACCCCTGAGGTCAGGGATCAAGACTTTTCTTTTTTTTTTAGATTTTATTTTTAAATAATTTCTATACCCAATGTGGGGCTCGAACTCACAACCCTGAGATCAAGAGTCACATGCTCCCCCAACTGAGCCAGTCAAGTGTCCCAGGGATCATGTCTTAATTCATTTTGTATCATAGATTCCCTAGTAGATGTTCAATATGTTAACTGATGGAATGAGCTCTACTTCTTGAGGTTATAGGGATCAGAGTGAAAAAATTGCACGGGCACCTGGGTGGCTCGGTTGAGTGTCTGACTCTTGATTTTGGTTCAGGTCATGATCCTAGGGTCGTGGGATGGAGCCCCACATAGGGGCTCTGCACTGAGCATAGAGCCTGCTTCAGATTCTCTCTCCCTCTACCCCCTTCCCCCATTCACTCACTCTCTCTCTCTCTCCAAAAAAAAAAAAAAATGATTTGTTAAAAAAAAAAAATTGCCACCAGACACCCTGGACTCATCTATATACGGAGGTCCTCAGACTCTGTTGCAGCAGTTGTGCAGGGTAATCTAATCAATCAGAGTTCTGAGAGTGGAAGAGATTGAGGGGACCCATAGAATAGGCAGCCCTGTAGACAGGAAGAGGCCTACTGGTGGGTGTGGGAGCTCCTCAGGCAACCAGAATACAGGTAGTTTCAGCATTGGTGGAGGGCCCTGGGAATTACACCTCCCCCACAAATCAATGAGCATGGCCTGGTGGCAGTCTTTTCCTCAGCTAGGGCTGGAATAGGAGCAGAGCAGAGATGTCAAATCCAGGGGGAATCTACTGAAGTTGAGTAAGATTAAGCTGAAACATGATTTATCTTATACAACGTTTACAATTCAGGTTGGCTTAGTCATTTGAAGGAGGCAGCTACGTGGAGTAGGGGAATCAGAGGGTCTTCAGACCTATTTTCTCTTTCAGGGATATAGCATACTGTGCCATATTCTTTTCTTGCAAATACCCCATTTCCCTCTGTTCTGCTCTCCAGCACATCCACGACAACCTTTAAGGTATGGCCTATCATCCATAGTTCTTCCAGCATTCTTTTTTTCTCTCCAGCCTGCTCCATTTCTTCATGCAGACAACTGTCAGGACATAGTAAATCACCATTCTCTAAACAATATGAAACACTTTCAGACCTTTCTGGCTCCCCTCTTGGCCTCTCACACTTAAAGTCCCTGTGCACTATTGTAGTAGAAATGTTGGTCATTGGTTAAGGCTCATCTCTGGTGCTACCTCCTCTGATTGTTTCCTCTCTCCTTGACCTGCTGTGAAGCCGTGAATACCTCTCATGTCCTTTAGAAGTGACAGTCACACTGTGTTTATATCTAGTCTCTGAATGTAGCTGTGTCCTTTGATCTCCCTTGTAACAAATCCCAGTTGCAAAGCACTGATGGAGATTTTACTGAAGGTTTCATAAAGAGAAAATCATAAGGCATTTCACACCACAAAACTCCATAACAATTCCCTTCAAACATCTCTGCTCCCTCATCTTACCTTCTCTATTGGTATTAGCTACTCCTCTTTTCCCCACCAGGCACCCTCTCTTTGGACCTCTCTCCAACCACAAACTTGGGCTTCCTCCCTTTCCATGTTCTCTGCCAACCTTCCTCCTAGATACACCCCCCCCCCCATCTCCTTTTCTGCAATTCGTATTTTCACACTCATCATCTTTCAAAGAGGAGAGTTCCATTCTTTGGAAGACAGAGAATATTGAGGCTCCTGGCTAGCTCAGTTGGAGGAGTGTGAGACTCTTAATCTCAGAGTTGTGAGTTCAAGCCCCACGATGGATATAGAGATTACTTAAATAAATAAAACTTAAAAAAGGGGGGGGTGCCTGGGTGGTTCAGCTGGTTGAGTGTTGGACTTTGGTTCCTGTCATGATCTCACGGTTTGTGAATTTGAGCTTCACATTCGTCTCGCTGCTGTCAGCGTAGTGCCCGCTTCGGATCCTCTGTCCCCGCCTCTCTCTGCCCTCCCCTGCGCATGCTCTCTTTCTCTCAACAAGAAACAAACATTAAAAAAAAAAAAAAAAAAAACAAAAAAAAAACAAAAAAAAAAACTTAAAAAAAAAAAGACAGAGAATAGCATAAATAACAAATGATCTCTGCCCACCCCACTCCCGCCCCATTTTCCTCCATACACTAACGTCTTAGCAAGTCTGTTACACAATACTACCTCGGAGCGTTGAGTGAAGGGGAGAGTAAACACAGCACACTATTTGCTCTTGGCACCTGAGTCTCTCCAGTCTTGAGGCCCACGCCTTCCCTCCCTTTTTCTCTGGTGAGGTTAGATGTGACTCATCTCTGAAGTCCTTTGAATGCAGAGATCCGACTCTCCCTGGCTATATAGTTACCAGGAAAGGTTTGAATTGTCCTCTTGAGGTTCTTACTCCAATCCCAACCCAGACAGTCTAGTCCCACTAGACCAGTCAAAACTTAAGGTCAAACATAGAAGCATTAGGATTCCACAAGGAAAGATACAGCTGGAAATTTTTCCATTTTGAGATCTGGGAAAAGAGGTAAGTCTGCTACCTGGTAGGTGAGCTCCCTCTCCCCTTCCCTGAGTTTTCCCCTCATGAGCACAGTCTGCCATAAGGTGTCTTTCCTCAGAGCTGAAGCAAACCCATTTTCTGCTGGTGGGTGGGGTGGCATTCCTTGCTTTGTTCTTGAAACTGTCCCAGGTTGACGTCAATGAGATGCCAAGGGTTGGTGATCCTGTTATCAAACTTGCTACACTGGTGCAGATAAGGGTGACTGGTCACCGTGAGTCCTGGGCTCTGACTTCAGGGGGCTGAGGCATACTTGCACCCTCCCTGCTCTGTGATGCCAGTCCCTACTCTGGTCTTCATTCTTCTGCCCTGAGGACATCTGATTTCACCTCCCTTTCTGCTTCCTTAATTCCTCAGTAGTGAGAATTCAGATGTTTCCTTTGGTCCCAGAAGAAACCTGACATTTTGGAAAAGTTTTGTCATAATTACTCCTGCCCTGATTGCCGTAGGTGGACCTGATTCTCCAACGGACACCCCCTAGCACCTTTTCACATGACTTGCTGTGAAACCCTCTCAGGTATGAACATAATGAAAAGTGTTTTCTCTTGTTCCTGGTGTCTGGTCCCATGCTTAGGCCAGTTTAAAAAATGACTCTTCCCACTCTAAGCTCTGCTCAGCAATCTGTCCCACAGATGACTGTGAGTCCATATAGAATTCCTGCTGCTGGCCACGTGGACTTTGATGCCATCTCCAGTTTCTTGCTACCCTGTGTGACATTTAAGAGGCATATATAATTCCAACTTGATCTTTCTCTGCGGTCCCTAGCACTGCTCTCCTTCCAAATGACTGCAGTTTCTAAGAGTGTCTTGTCCCTTTGTGGTTCCCTTTTGCCTGATTGGAAGCCTTCCCAGGAATTCTTCGGCAGGTATGAAAGGGCTGGACCTGCCCAAGAATATCTGCAGCAGACCATTCCTGTTCTTGAAAGACCCCATCCAGTTTCTTAAGAAACTGCATCTGTTGAGGCTGACACACTAATCTCCAGCCTGAGAATTCTCACTTTAGTAAGCTCACTTGATGCTTGCTCATCAGATCCTCTGTCTGCAACATTCATTTTGAACAGTGCAACCTTGCCAAAGCTTTAATGCAGATCTCAGAGCAATTCCCACACAGTGATAGATAGGCCAGGGATCACCCTAATTTGTGCTATGCCATTTTTCACTCCTTACATAGGCTCAGCACTCTGCTGGTCATGTCCTCTGTCTCCCTACAAAGACTGAAAATCTAAGTGTTTCCAGTGGGGTTTTAGAGTTGGAGAGTCTAGGTTCAAAATTTATCTCGGTTTCTTAGTAGCTATATATCCTTGAGTAAATTACTTACTCTTTCCCAGTTTTCTCATCTGTAAAAATGAGGATAAAAATACCCACCTCATAGAATTATTATAAAGATGAACTGAGAAAAACAAAAACTATATATAGGGCCTGGAATATAGCAAGTGCTCAATAACAACCAAAGCTGTTACCCACCAATTCTAGCTAAGTCCTATATGCTTTGTCCTCTGATTTAAGAATAGGAGGGGTGGGGGTGCCTGGGTGACTCAATCCATTGACTCTCTTGATTTTGGCTCAGGTCATGATCCCAGGCTCCTGGGATCAAGCCCCGCATTTGAGATTCTCTCTCCTCTGCCCTCTGCCCCTCCCCTGTGCAAGTGTGCATCCTCTCTCTCCCTCTTTCTCTCTCCCTAAAAATAAAAAATTAAAAAAATAAATAAGGAGGGGTAAAGACTGAAAGAAAGGAAATGTAAAAGATCTTATAACCTCTGTTATCTATATTTGAAAAACAAGCCAAAGCAGCCTTTCTGAACATTCACCAGGGTCCTGTCCTCTAACTTCTTTTGTCTTTTCCGGTGGGTATTCGGAAGATTAAAAAATAGAAAGAGACTGACTACCAGATGTAGGAAAGCAGTTTGCCTCTGCTTTAAAATATCCACACTCAAAGGCCATGTATTTCCTCTGAGTTGCAGATCAAGGGGCTAGCAGTCAAGGGTTGAGGGAGATCTATGTTTTTTTCAGTAAATTTTTGACACTAAGGAAAAAAAAAACTATGTACATATATACACTTTGCAAATGAAACAAAAATGTTTTAAAAAACACTTGCCTGACAAATGTGATCAAATAAGCTCCTGTGCTCACTACTGCAATCTCCTTTCCTTCCAGCCCCAGATCTCTTTGTAACTGGCCTAGAAACAGCAGGCCTCCTAGGTCACCAGTGCACAGGGACAGATACTCTTGACCCTGCTTGTGACAGCATCGCAAACACATGCCTGACATACCTTGGATAGCCAGTCTGGTTCTATTACTGGTACATGAAAGTTTTGCTCCTGCAGCAAATCTCTAAATTTAGATGCTTTTCAGGATGAACTCTGAATGATCTTTGTCCTGAAGACTAGTAAGGAATTGGAGGGCACCTTGCTTTTTATTTATTAATTCAAGTGCCAGAGTAAATGTTTCATAATATAAAACTTGTGAAGATCGCCATATTAATGGAAAATAAAATAAAACACAGGAAGTATCTAAGATTTCTCCTTTACAGTTCTCATAAAAATTTTACCCTGGCTTCCTTTTTTTTTTCCTTCGCTTGAGTATGCAAAGCATTACCATATTATAGCAATACACTGTAGTAATACTTTGCACACTCAAGTGAAATAAAAATAAGTCCAGGGCGAAAATTTTTATCCTGGTAGCTTTATGAAGGTGTTTAGAAATAATACATTTTAGGAATTTAGTTCTCATATAATGTCAAGGTGCTTAAATGTTGCCATTTTCATTAAAGAAAAAACAATTTCACTAATGAGAGAACTTCAGAGAATGATGAATTTACTTTAATAAAGGCTAGCCACATCAGAGTATCTTTTTCTTTTTCTTTTTTTGTACAGTCTAGGTATTTTTTAAAATTATTTTTAAATTTCTACTAGAATATATATGATAATTAAAAATCATATAGGGGTGCCTCAGTGGTTCTGTTGGTTAAGCGTCCTACTTCAGCTCATGACCTCAGGGTTTGTGAGTTTGAGCCCTGCATTGGGCTCTGTACTGCGAACTCAGAGCCTGGAGCATACTTCAGATTCTGTGCTTCCCTCTCTCTAACTCACCTGGCTCATGCTCTGTCTATAAATAAATAAATAAATAAATAAATAAATAAATAAATAAATAAAATACAAAACAAATTGTATATATTTCAGGTATACAACTTCAAGATTTGAAATCATTGTGAAATGATTACCACAATCAAGCTAATTAACATATCTAGCACCTCAGATAGTTACCTTTTTTTTTTTTTTTAAGATTTTATTTTTAAGTAATCTCTATTCTCAGTGTTGGACTCGAACTCACAATCCTGAGATCAAGAGTTGCATGTTCCATGACTAAGCCAGCCAGGCTCCCACTGTTTTCTTCCTTCTTTATAAGAACATTTCAGAGCTCCCCTCTTAGGAAATTTCAAGAATACAATAAAGTATTGTTAACTATAGTCACATTGTTGTACATTAGGGTCTCAAACTTAATTCATCTTGCAAAACAGAAACTTTGTACTTTGCTAAACATCTTCACATTTTCCCAGCCCCCAGCCCCTGGCAATACCATTTTGTTCTCTGCTTCTATAGCTTCAACTTTTTTTAGATTCCATATATAAGTGAGATTATGCAATATTTGTCTTTGTGTCTGGCTCATTCATTTAGCTCATCCAGATTCACCCATGTTGTTCCAAATGGCAGGATTTCCTTCTTTTTTGAGACTGAGTAATAATCCATTATATATATAGTATAGTGTTCACACACACATACATACATGCATCAGGACATTTTTATGGATATTCAAGAAGGTAACTTCAGATTCAGATGGACTGGGTTCAGATCCTGACTCTGCTACCTAACAGGGTGATGGTGGATGGTTTATTTAACTGCTTTGATGCTTTGTCTGAAAATGCATTCTAATAATACCTTTTTATTATGAGAATTAAAAGACAGCTTATAAAAAGCACATAGGCCTCAATAAAGGATGTTATTCAGTCAGGACATAGTGGTAAGCATTATTCGTCAAGATATTATGATAAATCCTATTATGACAGGAGCTAACTTTGTGTTGATGTATCCCGGCAAAGAAAGATTCTTCTTGTTTAACAAGGAACAACATGGGGTAGTAGAAAACAAATACACAGAAAAAAGAGGGATCATGGGGGGCCCTGCCATACCTTACCCAGTCACCCTGGACAAATCACCTAATCTCCTTGGGCCCCGGTTTCCCCCCGGCTTTTAGAAAAGCCACAGTGCCTTGCACTAATGAGAGCATTTGGCTAAACTGTTTCCAAAGGCTTGTCTAGTTTTTGAAGTACGGGAAGTCTGTGTTTTTCTTTGTTAAAAGGACTTCATTGGAAAAGGTCGTTTAGTTAAAGAAGCACCTAAATCAGAACATACCTGCAGGTACAAAAAATTCTTTGGAAAGGAATTGGTTGGACCAGAGGCTACACATGACCAGAAATCAGGTTCCAGGTCTGGGAGTAGGAAAGCCTGCTTGACAGGCCAATGAGATTGGGGAGGCTAAACTGAACGTGGCTCCTCCACTGAACCTTTAAAACGACTCTTCCATTCATGAAGTAGTGCTCCCCACAAAGCCTCTCCAAGCTGCATCCCTGGCTGAGCACCAACTCCTTATGCAGTCCCCACTCCTAAGGGAGAGACTGAGCTAACCTTCCCTTTCTCTTAGTCACCCAGCTCCTGTGCCGAACCCCAGTTTGCCCCGCTCACAGCCTTTCTTGTGGGACTTGTTGCCTCCCCAAATTCAGCCCCCAGCTCTTATTATTTTTAGCTCCCAACTCAGGGACTTTTTAGAGTAAACAATCACATGCACTAGGGAATTTACGACATCACTGGCTTGTGCTCTCCCTCTTACCTTCTCGTTAAAGATCCCTTGCTGTAAAAAGAAGAAATGAATATTTTTTTAAAGTTCTCTTTTTCCCGATTTAAAAGTATTATATGCTGAGTAGACAACTTCAGAAAGGACAAAGAAGAAATTGCAATACATTTCCAATTTTTTACTTTATGTTTATATTAATACATCTATAGCTAGTTATAGATAGTTTTAAATATTTGAGTCAATACTATACATACAAAATAAACTCTTATATATCAACATTTAATATTCAGTTTTCTATTTCCTTCTCTCTAATCTGTTTTCATCTTCAACCTCTTGGCAGTCCCAATGACACTGACCTGTAGCCTGGAATTAGCTTCCATCAACATGTTATAACTAAATAATTGAGATCAGTTGGAGTTTTATATGTTAAAAAAAGATGTCTTTCCCCAAATTGAAGGTGATAAAGGCTCATCAACTCTGCAAACATGAATCCCATTTTTATTTTTGATGTTTTTTGAGTCTCCTACCATACAACTACTTTAGTGTTACCTAATATTTTCAGTTTTATTTTTTATTCATCCCTCTCCTTTTCTAGTAAGACGGAAGTTTGAAATAAGATTAAAATCTTTCATTAAAATATAATTCATAATGTTACTATGCTATCAATACCACTATTTCACATGTATTTCTCACAGGCTCAGCATTTGTTTACATACTTACTATTTTATACATTTTTTTCACTTAAGACTGTACTGGGAACATTTTCTATGCTTTATTAAGTACACTCAATTAACTTCATATTGATAATGAAAACAGTAATGGCAACATTTTCTAAGCACTACTCTAGGTGTTTGTTAAGTGCTTTACTTAAAGTATCTTGTTCAATCTCCATAACAACAGTACAAGATAGCAACTATTATTAGCTAACCCCATTTTACAAGGGAAAACTGAGAAACAGGAACATTAACTACTTTGCACAAAGGATGAAGTTTAGAAAATCTGACTCTAGGGTCTGTGCTCCTTCTGAGCCATTATATAGTTCTTTGTCCTTCATAATGTGCATTGGTAGCTGTGCCTTACTTTGTTCAATTATTCCATTGTTTTTGGATACTTATATTACATCTAGTTTTTTTCTCCCCCAATTTTGATAATTCTGCAATGGACATCTTTCTGCATATAGACTTTTACTTCTACTGCAGGATTTCCTTATGGTGAATTCTCAGAAATGTAAAGGGAAAATCATTTCGTCCAAAAATTTTATTCAAGGGGTGCCTGGGTGGCTCAGTCAGTTAAGCATTCAACTTTGGCTCAGGTCATGATCCCACGGTTTGTGAGTTTGAGCCCAGCATCAGGCTCTGTGATAAGAGCTCAGAGCCTGGAGCCTGCTTCAGATTCTGTGTCTCCCTCCTTCTCTCTCTCTCTCTCTCTTTCTCTCTGTCCCCTCCCCCACTTGCACACACATATACTCTCTCCCTCTCAAAAATAAATAAATGAACATTAAAAAAATTTATTCAAGAGGCACCTGGGTGGCTCAGTCCGTTGGACACCGACTCTTGATTTCAGCTCAGGTCATGATATATTAATACATCTATAGCTATTTATACATATTTTTTGCATATTTGAGTTAATACTATACATACAACCTTAAGCACATCCTACTTAAGATTCTCTCTCTCCCTCTCTGCCCCTTCCTGGTGAGTGTTCTTTCTCTCTCTCAGGAAAAAAAAAAAAAAAAAGACTTGTTCTCTCTCCCTCTGCCCCTACCACACCCCCCCCCCAAAATGTTTTTTTTTTATTCAAAAGGACCTTATTGGAGGAGCTGTTGGGAGAAGACAAGGAGAATTTATTCAGTTCTTTTGCCACAGGCTCTGAGCTGAGCTGCCCAACTTCATAGTGTGGGGTAGGGGACATGGCACTGAGGAATCTTGTCCCTTTCAGGCTGTGTTTGGTGTCTCTCCTGTTACAGGACTTCCTATTGTCAAAACATTTATCACAGGCATTTTAACTTGTTTCATCATGTTACCCCCACTTAAAGAAAAGCACTGTTTGTTTTCCTTCTTTGTACCCAGGACTGAAGATAATGTCCTGTACATAGTAAGTGCTTTACAGACACTTGTCAAGTGAACAAATGAAAAATAGAGAAAGAACTCTCTTAACTGTGAACTCTCAGTTTCAATGAAATTAAACTATGATAGTAAAGATCAATACCTCGTTAGGGTATGTATTAAGTACTGAGGTGTCTATTAAGTGTTTTTATTTTGGTGCTTTTGGGGCTTTGCCTGCTAGAAGGTGCTGTGTCTCCTGGGGTTAGCAAATTCCTACAGATAGCAAACAACTCCCTTAGGAGAGTATCTTTCATATGTAAACCAACCAATCTAAGACTTTATCCCAACCAGTGCTTCTCACTGGGCTCTCACCTTTGGGTCATTGTTCCCCTGCCTTCATTGCCCCAGGGCTACGTACCTGGCTACTAGAGACAGCCCCAAAGTCCTAGAGTCTGCTGAAATTACTCAAACCACCCAATTCTAAATCTGCTTCCCTGCCTCACCTATTCCTTTCTGTTCTTGGCCATGTTTTTCTCTTGCTTCCTCTCCCTCCTGATGGATTCTAGTGCTTCTGCGTGTGGCCCCATGTGGCACGGTGTAACTTCTTTGCTGGGAACTATGAGTAACTATTTTTTCAATGACAGTCAACTGCTTATATGTTGGTCTTGCTATACTTGAATAATGAAATCTACATCTTCAAGCAGAGTAGTAAAGTTGACAATGACTGAGATAATGGCTGAAACATTGTGACAATGTAGGGGAACAGTAGGGCTGCAAGATGTAACTGACAGTAATAGTGGCATTGACTACAGGTTACCATGGGTAACAGCCAAGGAGAGGGCATGATAATTATGATAATTAGTAGTGATAATAATTTTATAATCTTACAGAGCACTTCAATAATCTCAAAAAATAATAATCTCACTGCTTTACACTTTCATACATAATATCTAATTTGCTTTTTACAACACGTACCTCCAGGTAATATTATTATCCTGTCTGATTACAGAATAAGTTAGGTCTTCTGGTAAGTTCATAGAACCAGAAATAAAACTGAATATCACCAGAACCTATCTCCTCTTTGTAAAATTGAGGAAACTGAGGCCCACGGAGGGTATGATGGTTAATTTTAAGTGTCAGTTTGTTTAGGCTATGGATTGCCCAGATATCTGGTCAAACGTCATTTCTGGGTGTGTCTGTGAGGGTGTTACTGGATGAGATTAACATTTGAATCTGTACACTGAGTAAAGCAGAATATCCTCTCTAATGTGGGTGGCCTCATCCAATTGGTTGCAGGCCTAAATAGAACCAAAAAGATGAAGAAAAAGAAAATTCTCTTTCTGCCTGATTGTCTTTGAGATGGGACCTTGGTCTTTTCCTGCCATTGGGTCAGACTCAAACTGAAACTATACCATTGGCTCTTCTGGGTCTCCAGCTTGCCAGTTACAAGTATTGGGGCTTCTCAGCTTCCATAATTGTGTGAGTTGATTGCTTATTATCTATTTATCTCTCTCTCTCTCTCTCTCTCTCTAATCTACCTACCTACCTACTTTTTCCTATTGGTTCTGTTTCTTTGGGAAACTCAGACTATAACAGAGGGGAGGAAAGTCTGGCTTTGTTTGATTCCATCCCTCTGAATTGTCACCCTAGATGTCCTTTGCTGACTAAGCCTAACTTAAGTTAGGAGCCATCTCAGAGTCTGGCAGGAAACAGGACAAAGCCCTAGCATACAGTGGCTTGGGACCAACTTCTAAGGCTCCCTTCCTGCTGAGGTCTGGCTGACACTCCCTGGTTAGCACCCAAAGTCCATCCTTTTTGCCTTGGGCCAGAGCTGAGCCAAGAGCCCAGGTTGGGTCCTTTCACCTCTGCTCACAACATTTCACAACAGCACACATCACTCCTCTTGAGACGGTATCTGAGGAGGACAAGGCTCTCCTGTAAGGTAACTATCTTCAAGTTACTGGGATGCCAGGCTGGCTTGTCCTTGGGGACCCAGGCAGGGGATCAAGGTCGCTTGAGGTTTTAAGACAGGGGCTTAGATACAAGCCATTCCCATTCTTGTAGTAGGTTCAGAATGGAAGCAGCCACCAGACTAGGATATAGAAGGCTGAATTATTAGTTCAGGTACCTCAGATTGCCCAGAAAGGAAATTTGCCCTATAGTGTAAGGTTAGGCTGGATTTGCAGCCTAGAAGAGGTAGAGTTTAAAGCACTGCAGAATAGGGAGCTGGGCAGTGCTGCTGGAGACATTTCCCTCTGCTTATTTCATAACCACCCACATTTTATTAAAAGAACCATTGGGGGGCGCTTGGGTGGCTCAGTCGGTTGAGCATCCAATTTCGGCATGATCTCACAGTTCGTCAATATAAGCCCCAGGGTGGGCTGGCTGCTGTCAGCCCAGAGCCTGCTTCAGATCTTCTGTTCCCTTCTGTCCCTGCCCCTCCCCCGCTCATGCTCCCTCAAAAATAAACATTAAAAAAAAAAAAGAAAGAAAGAAAGAAAGAAAGAAAAGAAAAAAAAGAACCATTGGGAGCTGAGGCATTTAATGTCCACTGATGGATCTGACCCCATTTAGAATCAGAGAACTTTTTTTTTTTTTTAACCAGAGAACTTTTATATGAGACAAATTTAATGGTAGCAGCAAAGCTTGGTGGGAAAAGAGAAGCAGCAGCAAGTTCAGACAAAGAGAAATGGCAAAAATAGAGAGCACTCAAATTGTCTGAGCTAGTTTCTGTGCTATTAACTATAGCCAGGAGCTACTCTGACTCCTGCTGATGTCACCACCAGAAATAAAATCTGACTTCTCCTCTGGATTGCAACCTTCACTAACAAATGTTGTGTCTATAAAATGTGCTGAAGACATGACCAAGAGCTGCTGTGAGGGTGCTGGCTCCGTTGGTGGCCAGCAGGGGCAGGGAGCAAGGAATTTAGTGCCAGGGAGAGAGGCACGGTGGAAGCCAAGGGCTGGGTCAACAGGCTCAGACAGGATCTGGGCAAGCGTTGGGCCTAAAGAGGTATCAGATCAGTAAACATTCAGAGGGAAGCCAGGTTCTCTGGTTTACAAAGAGATTCTGGACCAGAGGAATGGAGAAGGCAGAAATGGAGGCTGGGGGACAGATAGCATCAGGTAATTTTCAAATTTCCCTGAGAGGAGGTCACAGCCCTATAGCTTTGGATCAGGTTTTTAAAAAATGAAATTGAATAATTTTAATTTTTTTTTTTTTTTTGAGAGAGAGAGAGAGAGAGAGAGGGAGGGAGAGAGAGAAGGTGCATGCACGCTGGAGCAAGGGAGGGGTAGAGGGAGGAGAGAGAGAGAGAATCTTAAGCAGGCTTCACTCCCAGCTTGGAGACTGATGGGGGCTCAACGCTACCACCCTAGGATCATGACCTGAGCCTAAATCAAGATTTGGGCACTCAACTGACTAAGACACCCAGGTGCTCCCTGCCTTTTTAAAAGTAATCTCTATATCCAACATGGGGATGAATGCATGACCTCAAGATCAAGAGTCACAGCACTCCTCAGCCTCCTTGCTCTTGCCTGTTGTCATCTCCTCTCTGTGGAGTGGAGAGTCTGAGAGAAAGAAACATAGGAAGAGACTGGAATTTCCTTCCTCTACCCTATCTGGTGCTGTTTGGTCAAGAGCCCAGCCCATGTTCTGATCTTGTCCTAATCTTTTAAACTTGAATTCTTTTCCCTGGAAGCAGTAGCCTATAGAAAAATCTTTGCATTCTGGAGTCAGAAAGAACTGGATTCAAATTCCAGTTCTGCTACTTACTAGCTAAGTGATATTGGACAAAAGTTGTTTGATGTGTCTGAACTTCAGTTTCCGTATCTGTGAAATGGGCAAGATAATAGGGGTGTAGTGAGGATTAGATAAAAGAGAAAATGGTGGCGTGTGGGTGGCTTGGTTAGTTAGGCGACTGACTCTTGGTTTCTGCTCAGGTCATGATCTCATGGTGTGTGATTTCAAGCCCAGCATCGGGCTCTCTGCTGTCAGCACAGAGCCAGCACAGGATCCTCTGTCTTCTTCCTCTCTGCCCCTCCCCCACTCATGACCTCTTTCTCTCAAAAATAAACAAACATTAAAAAAAAAAAACAAAAAAACAAACAATGTGAAGCATAGGGCCTGGTGTACACAATGTATTTAACAAGTAATAGTCCTTCCCTATTCTTTTTTTCTATCATGAAGGGGTTAGATTGGGTCTGGAGTTGGCATCTCAAATGAGGCACTGGAATCATCATTCTAATAACTGGAGTATGACTTGTATGACAAGAAGGTTACACATTTTCTCTACGCCTTTGACATTTTGTTCCGCAGCCTAGAACAGTGATTCTCAAACTTTACCAGGAACCAGAATCACCTGGAGGATCTGTTAAACAAATATTGGTGGGCCTGATTACCTAGAATTTCTGATTCTATAGGTCTGGTGAAGAGTCTAGGACCTTGCATTTCTAACAAGTTCTCAGTTGCTGCTGCTGCTGCTGCTGCTGCTGCTGCTGGTCTGGAAACACATTTTGAGAAGTGCTGGCCTAAAACATTTTATTACTCTCCTATCCTTCTGGTTAACTCCTACTCATCTTTTAAGTCTCAGATTTGATTTTTATTACTTCTAGAAAGTACTTTTTTAACTATTTATTTTTTTAAGTAATCTCTATACCTAATGTGGGGCTCAAACTCATGACCCCAAGATCAAGACTCACATGCTCTACCAACTAAGCTAGCTAGGTGCCCCTAGAAAGTCTTTCTTAAACCTGAAGTCCAAATTAGGCATTTATCCTCTGTACTTTCAAGGCTCCCTGGGCTTGCTTGCTCATAGGACTTATCACAACGTTCTGTAATTGTCTTATTACTTGTCTATATCTGTAATTACTTTAGAAAAGTGACTGTGTCTGTCCTGTTCATGGTTGTATCTTCAGGTCCTTGCTCAATACCTGGTACATAATAGATACTCAATAAATGCTTGTCGCATGGATGAGTGAGCTAGACCCTGGGTAATTGGAACCAGAGCCTAGTGACTCATGAGGGTGAGGCAGGTAAAGGGAATAAGTTCTAGTGGCCAATGGCCAGGCAAGTCTAGGAATTTAGTGCCAGGGAGAGAGGCAGATCATTGCAGGAATTATAGGTACAAGTTCTGAACCTGAGGAGCTTGGTTTACCCTCTGGGATATGGAGAACAGGGCAGAACCCCGTATCATAGAAGTTGAGCAGGGACCAAAGCTCTATTTCTGATTAAGATGATTGATTTATATATAGATGGACCTCAAGGGTATTATGTGAAATGAAATAATTCAGATGGAGAAAGACAAATACTGTATGATCTCTCTTAAATGTAGAATCTGAAAAACCAAAACCAACAAAATAAAAACCCAAGTTCCTACATACAAAAAACAGATTAGTGGTTGCTGGAGGTGGGTGGGGTGGGAAAAATGGGTGAAGGAAGTCAAAAGATAAAAAGAAAAAAAGGTATATATAATATGTGGCCATGAATTTGGACATTGTTATCTGGGACTTGGGACTTCCTATTGGTTTGGGCAAGAGATATTTGTAGCGTATTTTTGTGTTTAACATCATTTAAACTATCCAAAAATTTGTAGTATTTGGCAATTTCATTTTCTGTTGTATAGACAGAGTGACACAACATATGCCTCATTAAACTATGGAATTCCCCTCTCCCCCTAAAAAAGATGCTTGATCCAAAAAGCAGGATTTAAAACATTAGTGGTCCCATTATTGTTTGATAACTCAAACATATGGTCTATCTTGGTGACTGTTTCATGTACACTTGAAAAGAACGTATCTTCTGTTGCTGAGTGGTGTTTTCTACAAATGTCAATTAGGCCTAATCAATATAGTTGCTCAAATCTTTGATATCCTCACTGATTTTATATTTACTTGTTCTGTCAATATTTGAGTGGGAAATATTTATACCTCCAAATATAATTATAGATTTATCTTTCTTCTTTCAGTTCAATTAGTTAGTTTTGCTTCATGTATTTGGAAGCTATGTTAGCTGTAGACACATCAAGTATTTTTATGTGTTTTTGAAAAAAATTTTTACTTTATCATTATGAAATGTTCTTTATCTCATTCTAAGGTTCTGAGGTATAATCTATCGATTTTAATATAGCCACTCTAGGTTTCTTTTTAAAGAACAGCTTTATTGAGATACAGTTCACATATTACATAATTTACCAATTTTAAAATGTACAGTTACTATTTTTCATTATTTTTAGATTGTGCAATCATCAATAAAATCTGATTTTAGGACATTTCATTGTCCAACTCTGTTTTGGCTAGTGTTTCATGGTATGTTTTTAATATTTTGACTTTCTTTTTGTTTGTTTATTTATTTTGAGAGACAGAGTGTGCAAACAGGGGAGGGGCAGAAAGAAGGAGAGAGAGAGAATCTCAAGCAGGCTCCACACTGTTAGCTCAGAGCCTGACGTGGGACTCCATCCCATGAACTGTGAGATCATGACCTGAGCCGAAATCGAGAGTCAGATGCTTAACTGAGCCACCCAGGTGCCCCTCTTTATTTTTTATTTTTATTTTTTCAAATTCATTTATCTTGAGAGAGAGAGAGAGAGAGAGAGAGAGAATGCAAGCACAAGTGGGGGAAGAGCAGAGGGAGAGGGAGGGAGAGAGAGAATCCCAAGCAGGTTCCAAGCTCTGTACTAAGCTCAACTCGGAGCTTGATCTCAAGATCTTGAGGTCATGACCTAAGTCGAAAATAAAGAGTTGGACACTGAACTGACTGAGCCACTCAGGCACTCCAATACTTTGACTTTCTTAAAAACAGCTTTATCAGCTTTATTGAGATACATCCTTTTACTTACAATCATTCTGTATTCTTACATTTAAAATAAGTTTCTTGTAGGTAGCATACAGTTGAGGGTTGAGTCTTGCTTTTTTATCAATGTGATAATCTCTATCCTTTAAGTACAGTGGTAGATAATTTACACTTAATGTAATATTTGATATAGCTGTGCTCTAATTTTTTTTAAAGTTTATTTATTTTTAGTAATTTCTACAAAGTGGGGTTCAAACTCATGGCCCTGAGATCAAGAATTGCATGCTTTCCAGGCTGAGCCAGTCAGGTGCCTCAGACATAGCTGTGTTTTAATCTACCAATATACCATTGATTTCCTATTTGTCCCATTTGCTTTACTCATTTCCCCCATCTTTTCTTGTTTCCTTTTGGATTAATTGAGTATTTTATTTCCACAATAAGCTTATTATCTACATCTCTTTTCTTTGGCTTATTTTTAGTGGTGTAAGATTTACAATACACATTTTTAATTTAGAACAGTCTATTTTCAAATAATATTACACTGCTTCATGTGTAATGTAAGAAACTTATAACAGTATACTTCCATTTCCCTTTTTTTGTCATTTGTGCTATTATAATACATTTTACTTCTACATGTATTATAAACTCTACAATATCTTGGGGAGTATTTTTGCTTTAAATAGTTAATTATCTTTTATAAGAATTAAAATATGAGTCTTTTATATTTACCCACATATTTACCATTTTTGGCATTCCTTATTCTTTATGCCAATTTAAGTTTCCATCTGGTATAATTTTCCTTTTGTTTGAAGAACTTTTTTTTTTTTTAACATGTATTCTATGACAGGTCCACTGGTGGAAAATTCTTTCAGCTTTTGTTTCTCTAAAAAAGTTTTATTTAACCTAATTTTGAAGGGATATTTTCAGGGTACAGAATACAGAATATAGAATTTCTTGGATACAGAATTCCAGGTTGACTTTTTTTTTTTTGCTTGCCTTTTTATTTTTAAATTTATTTAAATTTATTTTTATTTTTTTAAGTTTATTTATTTATTTTGAGAGATTGCATGCATATCCATGGGGAAGGGGCAAAGGCAGATTGAGAGAGATAGATATAGAGATAGAGAGAGAGAGAAAGAGAAAGAGAGAGAGAGAGAGAGAGAGAGAGAGAGAGAGAATCCCAAGCAGGCTCTGCATTGGGAGCACATATCAATCCCAAGAGCCTTGAAATCATGACCTGAACTGAAATCAAGAAAGGGACCCATAACTAACTAAGCCACCTAGGGGCCCCTTGCTTTTTTTTTTTTTTTTTTAATTGACACACAGCATTACATTAATTTCAGGTATACGTAGTAATTCAACAACTATATGCTATGCTTACAAGTATAGCTACCATATATCACCATAAAATGCTATTACAATAGTATTGACTATATTCCCTATGCTGCACCTTTCATCCCTATGGCTTATTCATTCTGTAACTAGAAGCCTGTGCTTCTCCCTTTCACCTATTTTGTCCATTCCCCTACCCCTGCTAACCCTGCAACTATCAGCTTGTTCACTGTATTTATGGGTCTGTTTCTGCTTTTGTTTGTTCATTTGATTTGTTTTTTAGATTCCACATACAAATAAAATCATATGGTATTTGTCTTTCTCTGACTCATTTCGCTTAGCAATAATACTTTCTAGGTTCACCCACATAGTTGCAAATGACAAGATCTCATTCTCTTTTTTAATGGCTCAGTAATATTCCATTGTATATATTTACCACCACTTCTTTATCCATTCATTATTCAGTGAATACTTGGGTTACGTCCATTTTTTGGCTATTGTAAGTAATGCTGCAATAAACATAGAGGTACATATATCTTTTCAAATTAGTGTTTTTGCTTTCTTTGGGTAGCTACCCAGTAATGGAATTACTGGATTGTATGAGATTTCTTTCTTCCTTTCTTTCTTCCTTCCTTTCTTTCTTTCAGTTTATTTATTTATTTTGACAGAGAGAGAGAGAGAGAGAGAGACACAGAGACAGAGACAGAGAAAGCACTCATGAGTGGGGCAGAGAGAGGGAGAAAAAGAATCATAAGCAGGCTCAGTGCTGTCAGTGTAGAGCCCCATGCTGGGCTTAATCCCACCAACTGTGATATCACAACCTGAATGAAATCAAGAGTGGGATGCTCAACTGATTGAGCCACCCAGGCACCCCAAATTACTGGATTGTATGATATTTCTATTTTTCATTTTTTTTGAGAGAGCGAGAGAGAGGGAAAGAGGGAGAGAGAGAATCCCAAGCAGGCTCTGTGTTGAGCACAGACCCCAACTTGGCCTGGATCTCATGAACTGTGAGACTGTGAGATCATGACCTGAGCTGAAATCAAGAGTTGGACGCTTACCTGACTGAGCCACCCAGGTGCCCCAGGTTCTCTGAAACTATTTTTAGTTCCCTGAACTCTGAACCAATAGATTCTTTGTTGTCTTCTATGCTTTTTTCAAGCCCAGCGACTAATCGTATGACTATTATTCTAAATTCTTGTTCAGTTATATTGTTTATATCTGTTTTGAACAATTCTTTAGCTGTCATTTCTTCCTGGAATTTCTTTTGAGGAAAATTCTTCCATTTCATCATTTTGGCTAGTTTTCTGTCCCTTATGTGCTTCAAAAGCTTGTTATGTGTCCTGCTCTGCCTATTTTAAAACTGGAGTTGAGGAGCAGCTGACTCAGTAAGTTGTCTTTTTATTTTTTTGGTTTCCTTTGCTGCGCAAAAGCTCTGTATTTTGGTGTAGTCACAATAGTTTATTTTTGCTTTTGTTTCCCTTGCTTGAGGAGACCTATCTAGAAAAATACTGCTAAGGCCAATATCAAAGGGATTATTGCCTATTTTCTTTTTTTTTTAAATTTTTTAATGTTTATTTATTTTGGAGATAGAGACAGTGTGTACATAGAGGAGGGGCAGAGAGCGAGGGGGACAGAATCTGAAGCAGGCTCCAGGCTCTGAGTGAGCTGTCAGCACAGAGCCTGATGCGGGGCTCAAACCCACCAGCTGTGAGATCATGACCTGGGTCGGAGTTGAATGTTTAACCAACTGAGCCACTCAGGTGCCCCTGATTACTGCCCATTTTCTTCTACAAGTTTTATGGTTTCAGGTCTCACACTTAGGTCTTTAATCCATTTTGAGTTAATTTTGTGTAGGGTGTTAGAAAGTGGTCCAGTTTCATTCTTTTGCATGTAGCTGTCCTGTTTTCTCAGCACCATTTATCGACGAGACAGTCTTTTCCTTATTATATATTCTTGCCTTTTTTTTTTCATAGATTAATTGACCGTATAAACATGGGTTTATTTCTGGACTCTCTATTTCTGTTCCATTGATCTATGTGTCTATTTTTGTGCCAGTACCATACTGTTTTGAGTACCATAGTTTTGTAGTATATCTTGAAATCTGGGAATGTGATACTTTCAGCTTTGTTCTTCATTTTCAAGATTTCCTTGGCTACTCATGGTCTTTTGTGATTGAAATTGAAGTTTTAGCATTATTTTTTCTAGTTCTATGAAAAATGCTGTTGGTATTAATAGGTTGACTTTTTAAAAAAAAATTTCAGCACATTATAGATGTCTTAGTTTCTGATAAGAAGTCAGTGGTCACTCTATTTTTTCCCCCTCTGGATAAAATGTGTGCTTCTTTGTCTACTTTTTATTTTTTATTTTTATATTTTTAAAAGTAAGTTCTACTCCCAATGTGGGGCTTGAACTCATGGCCCTGAGATGAAGAGTCTCACACTTCATGATTGAACCGGCCAAGTACCTCTCTCTACTTTTTTTCTTTCTCTCTACTTTTAATATTTTCTTATCACCTTTTTTCAGCAATTTATGATATGCCTTGCTTTCATATATTTTTAAATGTGTGTGTATATAGAGGGGGGTTACTGTGTGTGTGTGTGTGTGTGTGCGCGTGTATTTGTCCTGCATGGGGGTCTGTTGGGATTCTTGGCTCTGTGAATTTAGAGTTTTCATTAAATTTGGAAAATTTCAGCAACTTTTCCATTTAATATTTTTTTCTGTCACTCTCTCACTTTTTCCTCTTGTACTCCTATTATATATATATATATATATATATATATATATATATATATATATTAGACTACTTGCTATTATAGGTCACAGAGACTCTGTTGTGGTTTTTTTGGGGCCTTTTTCTCTCTCTCTGTGCTTTAGTTTAGATAGCTTTCACTATTATGTCACCAAGGTCACTGATCTTTTCTTCTGCACTGCCTCATCTTTTGTTAATCCCTTTCAGTAAATTTTATTTCAGATATTGTATTTTTCATCTCTAGAATTTCGATTTTGTTCTTATATCTTCCATTTCTCTCTGTATTATACTCATTTTTATTTTAAATACTTGAACATAGCTATACTTGTTTTAGTGTACATATTTGACAAATCCAACCCCTCTGTTATTTCTAAATTGTTTTTAACTGACTGATTTTTCTCCTTGTCATGGTTCAATTTTTTTAAAGGTTTCTTTGCATATCTTGTAATACCTGATTGGATGTTGGACATTTTGACATTTGCTGAGCATGGGATTTTACTTTCTTCCTTTAAAGAATGTTGGTTACCAGCCTTTGTTCTGGTAAGCAGTTGAATTATTGGAAGATCAGTTTGATGCTTTTGAAGCTTATTTTAAAGTTTTGTTATTATAGGTCTAGAGTAGCCTTTATTCTAGGACTAGTGTAGTTCTGCTTGTGAGATGTGACCCTTTTGGATTCTTTACTGAATGTCTCAGGTGCTCAGTGAGGCTTCTACACCCTGACTGATCAAAACTCAAATGTATCCTGGATCTGGGTAAGCTCTGGGAATTTTTCAGGTGGTAACCACTGATTTTAATTTCCCGGGATTCTTGAGAGGATTAAATTAAGTTATGCACATATGAAGACTATTGCAGGGGGTTGTGATTAGGAATGGGTACATGAGGGATTTCTGGAGTGCTAGCAATATATTTTTTGATGTGGGTGATGGTTACATGTTCACTTTATAACTATTTGTTAAACTAAACATATTCTTGCTGTATATTATACATCACAATAAAAATTTAAAGGAATAATGTAATAAAGTGCTGACATCTACTTAGAGCTTAATAAATGTTAGTCAGCCTGATTAAATGAGATAAGATATAGAAAACGCCAGCACAGAATTCAATGTACAGGGGATTCAGGATCCTTTCCTGTAAATAAACTTCTCATGCAGGTAAAACTTATATGAAGACAAGTACACAAAACATAAACACACAACTCAATGAGTTTTTCCCTATGTGAATACACCCAAGTAACCAACAAGTATGTCAAGAAACAGAACTGAATTGTTAATGTGCAAGGATATGGAATGGAATTTTTCTAGTGTCTCAGAAGTTTGGCCAAATTCCCAAAGCTGTGATAAGTACCTCCCCCTTTCTAAAGAATGTCATTATACATACCTTCAGAGCTTCTTAAAAGAAGACAGAGCTGGTGCTTTGACTATCAGCTTGCCCTCCATCTCCAGCCTCATAGGAAATCGGGATTTCAAAGGTGGCTTATTTCAGAGTCTGCCTATGAGGGTGTGATGTGATTAAGTGATGGGCTGACAAGTCATCACAGCCCCTGTGCTTCTTGACAGCCAGAGCTGGAGACTAAGAGAGGTTGGGGGGAGCCTGACATACAGAACCCGGAGTTCAGAGTTTGAGGGGGAGGGTGGTAGTGGGGTTAGGGGTGTTCCTAATGAAATAAACATTGGTGCTTGCTTGCTGCTGGGAGTATTGTGAAAGTAAGAGGCAGGCTAGAGCAGACGGTGATGGAGGGGCAAGGAGAGAGGGCAACAGTTTGGTGGCACACGGATGTGTAAGGTCCTCGGCCAAACGGAGTGAGCGGTAAGCAGTGGGCTTTGAGCTGCCCTGACGGGGTCCTGTCCTAGAGGGCTATCTGCCAGGACTCTAGGAGTATGACAAAGTGGGGAGGGAGGTTTGCCTCCGGGGGTCAGGAGCCAAGGGGTGAATCACAATAAATTAGAGAGGACCTCATCCACATCAGGGAACCATGCACTGCCAAGGTACCACAGGGCCCCGAAGAACCCACAAACGCTTCCTCGCTAGAAGACCTAGTATTTGAAGTTCTCATCAAGTACTCATGGACGTGACTACGCTCTCCCTGGCTGGGCCTAAGCCACACCACAGGAGGGACGGCCATTCAGGCGAACGGGGCGCTCTTCTCGCTCTGCCCGCAACCCCTCGCCTCTGCTCCCCGCGCATGGGCAGCCCACGGAAGGGGGGGGTGGGGTTGGGGGTAGGAGGAGCGTGTGGGGAACCCGGCGCCCTCCGCCTCCCCCCCACCTCCCCGGGGGCCGTTGTGCTCGTTCGCAGCCCTCTCCCTGGCCTCCAGACCCTATGTCGACCTCCTGGTGGTGTGTGGTGGCGAGGGTCGTGCAGCCACGCGCGCAACCTTGGCGGGGCCGCGTGTTTCTCTCGGCCCTCTGTGGTGACCCCGAGCGCTTCAGGTCTCCGCTCAGGTGCCCGCCCAGCGAACGCGTGGTTTCCTTTTCCCAGCTACCCCTCCCCTAGGCGGCCGCGGCGATGCGGTGTCCGAGCAGCCGGGAGCAGTAAGTAAGGTAGGCACGCCCGTCCCGTCCGGCGGGCGGTGCTCGTCATCTCACTGCGCGCTGGGAGCTGAGGTGGCGGGCGCACCACGTGTCACCTTTGTCGGGTTGCACGCGGCTGCGTGAGCGATGGTGGTGGGCAGAGCCAGCCAAAGATGGCGCTTTGGCCATCTTTGGGAGCTACGGTGTGTGGCCTATATGTGTGTATGGTTCGCTTCCCTTTCTACCGGAGAAGCGAACTTCCGGGCAACACAGGGTGCTCGGTAAAACTTCGAGGAGACGAGGGAGGCAAAGGGAAGGGCCTGTGGCACCACGGGGCATCACGATGCCCTAGGCTTGCTCATACCGCACCCCACCTCCATGCCCTGGCATCTCTGAATACCTTCCTGCCAGTGGGGGACAATCGGTGGCAGTGACCTGCGGAGTGGAGAGGAGGAGGGGGGGAAGGAAGGGAAGGAGGGAGGGAAGGGGGACCTAACACTTGAACATCGGCTGATGTTAGTCAAGAGATCACAAACTGTTCCCTTCTAAGTTAAAAGATCTTTCCCTTTCTCCCCCTCTCTCCCCCCCCCCCCAAAACCCCAAATAACTTAAAAAAAAAAAAAAAAAAGACCCTTCCCTTTCTACAAGCCAATCCTGCAGGAGCCAGGAGAGTTGGATGAGGTAGCAAGAAAGAGAAATTGCAGACCACACATGCCTTCTTACCCAATGTGGATTCTTCAGCCACAAGTCAGACCTGAGGAGTGGGGAGAAGTATTGAGTTCAATGTGAGGGGTTTTTTTTGTTGTTGTTGTTTACTATGGACCGGATTTTTTTTAAGGTCCTCAAATGAAGTTGTTCATATAATCCTTCCACAGACCCTGGAAAACTTCCAGATTCCTGGGATGTTGGTTGTCCAGGGGCTTAAAAAGGAGATCCGGTAAGGCATGTTAAAAGACATTGTTAGGAGACAAAGCCATTTCCTGTTTGTACCTCTTGAGTGCAGTCCAGTGTGTGTGTGTGTGTGTGTGTGTGTGTGTACCCTTTGCTTCATCTAGGCTGTGGCAGAGTGTGAATTTCTCCTCCTCTGTAAGATGCACTTTTCCAGAGATTAGAAGTCACTAAGTCATGTTTCTCTCCTATGGACAGCCCTAGGTAAATGCAGGTAGATTTTGTTCTGTCTTCTTGGATTTATCAATCATTAAAGTATTCTGTATGTGAAGTTTTTCCTGTTGACACTGTTTAAAAATATATAGTTCTTTTCCCAACAGTTGCATTTTAAATTCATGCCTTCTCTATAGGGAAGGCATCCTGGGCCCCTTCATAATTGGTGATGCAATTAAATTCATTAGTAACAGATGTACAGGCTAGTGACCACATGATGGCATCATTGGTATTTCTGTATTTATCTCAGGATTTGTAAAATAAAACCCATGGAAACTACATATTCATTATATTTCAGTAGAAAATAATTAAGTTTAGGGTGCCTGGGTAGCTCAGTCGGTTAAGCATTCTACTCTTGATTTCAGCTCAGGTCATGATCTCTTGGTTTGTGAGACTGAGGCCAGATTTTGGTTCTGTGCTGACAGCCTCACAGTGTAGAGACTACTTGGGATTCTCTCTCTCCCTTTCTCTCTGCCCCTCCCCCTGCTCTCTCTCTCTCAAAGTAAATAAATAATTTTTTTTATTTAAAAGAATAAAAATTAAGTTTATTATATATCATTCTTCTGATCACTCCTGGTATGGCTGCTCCCTTGGATTCAGTCCCCCCTGTCTGGAAAGGGGGGGGGGGGCTAGCAGTCAACAGTGGTCTTTTGGAGTTGCCAGATCCACCCCCTTCGGTATCTTTCTGTTCGGTTTAGCACTCAGGAATGAGCCTTCAGGATGACCTATTTCATTAGTTTTGAATTTTCTTTCCCAACTCTGGAGGGATGCACTTGGTTCTCTCCATGGCAGAGAGATTGGCCTCTTTGCAGGGGTCTTATGGGGGAATGGATGGAAGAGATGAGAGAAGGCAGACTGGCAGGAATTGATAGAACAAGAGAAAGAGTTTGTGAAAAGAGTGTCCAGGAGACAGAAAGAAGATACAGGGAAAGGGTTTGGAAGGAGGACCAAGACAGGTGCATGAAACTTTTGACTGGAAGTGGTCTTACATCAATTAAAACACCAGTATTTGGGTACTTAAAAAGTACAGTGTTGAACATTTATGTAATCACAATTGCAAATCTTTCCAGAAAAATCTCTATAGGTGGCCAGTAATAGGGAATATAATTTTTTTTATTTAAAAAAAAATTTTTTTTTTCAACGTGTTTTATTTATTTTTGAGACAGAGAGAGACAGAGCATGAACGGGGGAGGGGCAGAGAGAGAGGGAGACACAGAATCGGAAACAGGCTCCAGGCTCCGAGCCATCAGCCCAGAGCCTGACGCGGGGCTCGAACTCACAGACCGCGAGATCGTGACCTGGCTGAAGTCGGACGCTTAACCGACTGCGCCACCCAGGCGCCCTAAGGGAATATAATTTTGATTACTGCATCTTTTGGTCTCAAAGGTTTATGTCTTCTGATTTTTTTTTTTTTACGAACTTTGGGGTTTGTCATATTTCGATCCTGCAATTCCACGATAAAGTGGAAGGAATTTCTGAAAGGTTTTGACGTCAGACAGACCTGAATTGTCTGTCTGCTATTATTAACTGCAAACTTGAGCCCATTACATAACTTCTCTGAGCCTTAATTTCTCCATCCATAGCTATCTACCTAAGGTAGAAACTATTAAGCAATTAAATGCAAATCAAAATGGAATGCTTAAAAACACTGAGCACACTACCTGGCACATGGCAAATAAGTGCTTGATAGGTGGTTAAAATTGTAAATAGTGTTGTGTATAGTATTAGTTTGATTAATTATTTCTGTAGCTGTAGTTTTTGGCATTTCTAAGGTTTTCAAGTCTTGTTTGTCTGAACTATTCAAAACCATACTACTATAAAAGCTTTTGCCCAGAATGCAAATTTCCTTAGTGCTATATTCCTAGAAGTGAAATGATTAGGTCAAAGGTGTAAACAGCTTTGTAGCCTGCCAATTGGTGCTTAGAGACATTGGACCAATATAAAATGCAAATACAATATCTGGGTGTATTTGTTTCCAAAGTCTAGTTGATAATGATACATTTAAAATATTTAAATTTGTGATGGGTGCTGAAAACTTCTCTCTTATAAAAGATTCAAATCTTCATATTAAAAAAAAATTATTTATTTTTGAAAGAGAGAGCAAGCAGGGGAGGGGCAGAAAGAGAGGGAGACAGAGAATCCCAAGTAGGCTCTCCTCTGTCAACACATAGCCTGATGTGGGGCTCGAACTCACAAACTGTGAGATCATGACCTGAACCGAAATCAAGAGTCGGACACTTAGATGATGAGCCACCCAGATGCCCCTCATTTTTCTTCAGTAGTCATAAATCTATCTATCATACGTTAAAATAAAAATTTAAAAACATTTGATTCTCTAACACAACTGCTTTATTATTATTATTTTTTAAAATTTTAACTTTTTTCTGGATTTTTATTTTTTTCTTATTTTTAAATTATTAATTTTTTTTTTTTTAATTTTAGCTAGTTAACATACAGTGCAGTATTGGTTTCAGGAGTAGACTTCAGTGATTCATCACTTACATACAACACCTGGTGCTCATCAGAACAAGTGCCCTCCTTAAATTTTTTTTTAATGTTTATTTCTTTTTGAGAGCAAGAGAGACAGAGTATGAGTGGGGGAGTGGCAGAGAGAGAGGGAGACACAGCATCTGAAACAGGCTTCAGGCTCTGAACTGTCAGCACAGAGCCTGATGAGGGGCTCGAACTCACAGTCTTCAAGATCATGACCTGAGCTGAAGTCGGATGCTTAACCGACTGAGCCACCAGGTGCTCTGCAAGTGCCCTCCTTAATACCCATCACCCATTTAGCCCATCTCCCACTCACCTCCCTCCATCAATCCTGTTTGTTCTCTATAGTTACGAGTCTCTTGTGGTTTGTTTCCCTCTCTTCTCTCTACCCCCTTCCCATATGTTCATTTGTTTCTTAATTTCCACATATGAGTGAAATCATATGGTATGTCTTTCTCTGATTGACTTACTTTGCTTAGCATAATACATTCTAGTTCCATCCACATCATTGTAAATGGCAAAATTTCATTCTTTTTGATGAATGAGTAATATTCCATTGAATATGTACCACATCTTCTTTATCCATTCATCAGTTGAGGGACATTGGAGTTCTCTCCATAGTTTGGCTCTTGTTGAGAATGCTGCTATAAACTTTGAGTTGCATGTACCCCTTTGAGTCTGTATTTTTGTATCCTTTGGGTAAATGCCTAATAGTGCAATTGCTGGATCATAGAGTAGTTCTATTTTTAGTTAAAAAAAATTTTTAATGTTTTATTTATTCTTGAGAGAGAGAGAGAGAGAGAGACAGAGACGGAGCATGAGTGAGGGAGGGGCAGAGACAGAGTGGGACATAGAATCTAAAGCAGGCTCCAGGCTCTGAGCTGTCAGCACAGAGCCCGACACCAGCCTCGAACTCACAAGCTGTGAGATCATGACCTGAGCTGAAGTCAGATGCTTAACCGACTGAGCCGCCCAAGTGCCCCTTTTAGTTTTTTGAGGAACCTCCATACTGTTCTCCAGAGTGGCTGCATCAGTTTGCGTTCCCACCAATACATCTGCAGCTTTAAACAGTTAACACTGGGTATTAAAGACTTATTAATCCATTTGCCAAGATTTATTAAATAATGTTTCATTGTGTTATTATTTTGTACAGTTGGTGCTTATGGTCTAGTATTTTGAGTCTGTTTCTAGGATCTTGATTCACTTTCATTTGTCATTTTTTCCCTGATTATACTCCCATATCACAGCTGATTATGATTGTCTATTTAAATGATAATATTCTTGCTAGCTTTATTTTATTAAAATTCATCAAGGACTTTTAGTTTTTTGGAATATGATATTTTAATTGTTATCTCCTGCAATCTGTATTTAACTTTGTGTGAATGTTCATCCTATTTTTGTTTATGTGTATGTTCTAATTTTTTCCATAGTGAACATGGAGAAACAGTATACATTTAAAAATAAGAAAAATATGATATAAAAGATCTTTAGTGGTAATGAAATGCAAGAGGGCAGTAGCATGATTGTAACTTCATGACTAAGTGTTGATTTAAATAGGCAGAGAAACGTGGGTCATTGTCTCATTGGTTTCTGTACACAGATTCTCCAAGCTCTCCTGTTTGTTGAGGGATGGAACATTTTATTCTTAACTACAACTCTCAAAGAATCACATTAAGACTTGCATGACCAGGAATAGTCTTGGCACAATATAGGTAGTTTGTTTGAATTTGCTAAACACCTAATAATGCCATCTTGGTATTTGTTCTTTTCTTTTATTGTGTTGACTAATAACAAATACCATGAATTAAATACAAGGGCGATTCTTGTCTGATTTCTGTTTTTTTTTTTTAATATTTATTTTTGAGAGAGAGAGAGAGAGATGCAGAGAGGGAGGGAGAGTGAGAGAGAGAATCCCAAGCAGGCTTTGCCCTGACAGCATGGAGTCCAATGCAGGGCTAGAACCTATGAACTGTGAGATCATTCCCTGAGCTGAAATAAGAGTCCATGTGCAACTGACTGAGTCACCCAGGTACCCCTGATTTCTGTTTTTGATTGAAATGAGATGACTTTGCTTCCAGACATGATAGTAAAATAGGGACTAGATTTACCCTCCAGATTTAAACAGCTAGAACTCTGGACAAAATATATAACAGTTTGGGAACGTGGACAGCAGATAGAACAGATCTGTGATCCCTGAGAGAAGGAAAACAAATGAGATGAATTTTACAACTGACTCAGCATACTTCCTGGATGGACTCAGTGTAGGGAAAAGAAACTCTCAGGCTATAAATATAAATTGGAGTTCAGAGAGGTTAACGCAGCTAGAGTTTTGGGGCTTTGTAAAGGAGAGGAGGATACTGTACAAAGAGAGAGCTCTGAATATTTATAGAGAGACCCCTTTAAGTCTTTGGTTGAGTGGTCTACACATTTGTAAGAGGAAACTACTGAGGCCATGGAAAGGATCACCAGAAAGCAGTAAATCAAACAATTCCTGGAGCTCACATGGAGCTGGGAATAGTTGGTGTTTCAGCAGCCAGAGTAGAAAGATCTCATAGTTTCCTTCATGGCACCAGGTAGACATCTCAGAAAGGTATTTCCTTAGCAGTAAGGCTAAATTAGCCCTAGACTAAGCTAAAGGCTGCTCTGGCTTCAAAGGAAGCTTTGAAAAGAACAAACTGATGCTAAGTAATGTGACTACACCAGAACACAATCCAGAACCAATTGAGGAAATTCAACAAAATCTAGCACTCAGGTGTAAAATTCATAATGTCAGGCATCCAACAACAACAACAACAACAACAAAAACCAGGTGGGAAAATATGACTTAAGAGAAAAGTCAACCAATAAAAACAGTCTCAGAAATGACAGACATGATGGAATGAGAAAATGTTAAAACAGCTTTTATAAATATACTCCATATTTTTGAGAAGGTAGAGGGAAAACCTGAGACAGAAATTTAAGATACAAAATTGAAGTTCCAAATGGAAATTCTAGAGATGAAAATATATAAATGAAAAATATAGTAGATAAGGTTAGTTACTATACAAATAAAATCCGTGAATCTGAAATCATAGTAATTCAAATTCAAAGTGAGGCACAGAGAGAAAAAATACTGAAAATATATGAACAGATTGATTATGGTTTGTGGGATAGTATAAACAGTCTAGCATACATGTAATTGGAAGCCCAGAAAGAGAAGTGGGGAGGGGTTAAAGGAGGAAACAGGAAAAAATAATTGCAGAAACAATGGCTAAAATTTTTCCAAATTTGATGGAAACTATAAATAAACCTGTGTACAAAGAACCCCAAACAGAACAAATGTCAAGAAAACCACACCATGGCATATTATAATAAAATTTCTGAAAACCAGTGTAAGGAGAAAAAAAAAAGCAGTCTTAAAAACTGGTAAAAAGGACAAATTACATAAAGAGGAACAAAGATAAGATTGAGAGTAAAGTTTTTATCAGAAACTATGCAAACTAATATATGTGTAACTACTTACAAATTTCCTGTTGATCATTCCATTTAATAGATTATAGTAGTTCTTCCTAAGTTAAAAAAAAAAGATTTTCTTTCTCTTTTGTGATTTTACTTACAAAACTCAGCTGACTTTGAAATTTGCTAATTCAAATATTGATGATTTCTATAGTTTTTTATTTCTATAGTTTTAAATTCTACTTTTTCATTTGCCTTAAACATTATTTTTCTTTACTTATTTTGATTTTCTCCACTTCAGTTTTTAAGAATATTTATAAACTCAGTTTAATAAATTCTTGTTTTCTATTTCTTTTTAAGATTATTTATTTATTTTTTAATTTTTATTATTAAAAAAGTTTTTTGTGTGTGTTAATTTATTTTTGAGAGAGAGAGAGAGAGAGACAGAGTGTGGGTAGGGGAGGGGCAGAGAGAGACGGTGAGACACAGAATCTGAAGCAGGCTTCAGGCTCTGAGCTGTCAGCACAGAGCCTGATGTGGGGCTTGAACTCACAGACTGTGAGATCATGACCTGAGCCAAAGTTGGACGCTCACCCGACTGAGCCACCCAGATGCCCCCAAGATTTTATTTTTAAGTAATCTCTACATACCCAATGTGGGGCTCCATCCCACAACCCTAAAATTAAGAGTCACACACTCCACTGACTAAGCCAGCCAGGTGCCCCAATTACCAATTTTTTTTTTAAATGAGAACATTTAAGATCTTAGCAAATTTCAAATATAGAATACATAACTATTAACTATGATCATAATGTTGTGCAGTACCTTCCCAGAACTTATTCATCTTACAATTGTATCCTTTGACCCGTATCTCTCCATTTCCCCCAGCTTGAGCCCCTGGCCACCACTATTCTACTCTGTTACTGTGAGTGTGGCCTTTTTAGAATCTATAGAAAGTGAGATCATGTAGTATTTGTCTTTCATTTTCTGACCTATTTCACTTCATATAATGCACTTAAGGCCAATCTATGTTGTTGCAGTTAGCAGCATTTCCTTCCTTTATATGGTTGAATAATATGCCATTGTATTTGTATGTGTTTGTGTGTGTATGTATGTGTGTAGTGTGTATCTCCATTTTCTTTATCCATTCATTGATCAATGGACATTTAAGATGCTTCCATGTCTTGGCTATTGTGAATAAAACTGCAATGAACATAAGGGTGCGAATATCTCTTCAAGATGGCGATTTTATTTCCTTTGAATATATACCCAGAGGTGGAATTACTGGATCATATGGTAGTACTATTTTTAATTTTTTAAGGAACCTCCATACTGTCTTCCATAGTGATGGTACAGATTTATATTCCCAGCAACAGTGCACAATGGTGCTAACACTTGTTACCTTTTGTCTTCTTGAGAATGGACATTTAACAGGTGTGAGGTGATACCTCACTGGTTTTGATTTGCATTTCCCTGATGATTACTAATGATGAACATCTTTTCATGTACCTGTTGGCCATCTGAATGTCTTCTTTGGAAAAATGTCTTTTTGGGTCCTCTGCCCATTTTAAAATCAGATTATTTGTGGGTTTTTTTTTTTGTGATTGAGTTGTATGAGTTCCTTATAGATTTTGGACTTTAACACCTTATCAGATATATGATTTACAAATATTTTCTCCTGTTCTATAGATTGCCTTTTCATTTTGTTGATTGTTTCTTTTACTATGCAGAAACTTTTAAATTTTATGTAGTCCTATTTGTTTATTTTTGTTTTCATTGTTTGTGCTTTTGGTGTCATATTCAAAAAGTTGTTGCCAAGGCCAATGTCAAAGAGATTTTCCCCTATGTTTTCTTTAGGAGTTTTATGGTACCAGATCACACATTTAAGTCTGGAATACATTTCAAGTTAATTTTTGTGAGTGACGTAAGATAGGAGTCCAGTTTATTTTTTTGCATGTGAATATTCAGTTTTCCCAGCACTCCTTATTGAAGAGACCATTCTTTCCCTATTGAGTATCCTTGGCTCTGTTGTCAAATATGAGTTGACTGCATATGTATAGGTTTAGTTTTGGACTCCTGATTTTTTAAAAGATAATCTCTGCACCCAAGGTGGAGCTTGAATTAATGACTTGGAGATCAAGAGTCACATGCTCTACTGACTGAGCCAGCCAGGTGCCCCTGGGCTCCTGATTTTGTTGTATTGTTGTATTGTTTTATGCCAGTAAAATGCTTTTTTGATTACTATTGCTTTGTTATATAGTATGAAATCAGGAAATGTGATGCTTCCAGCTTTATTCCTTTTTTCTTAGGCTTGTTTTGGCTATTCACAGTCTTTTGTGGTTCCATATGAATTTTAGGATTGTTTGTTCTACTTCTGTGATAAATGCAGCTGGAATTTTGATAGCGATTGCATTGAATCTGTAGATGGCTTTGGGTAGTGTGGACATTTTAATAATATTAATTCTCCCAATCTGTGAACATAGAATATCCATTTATTTATATCTTTTTCAATTTCTTTCTTTGATGTCTTATAGCTTTCAGGTCTTTGTACTTTGTGCTGAGCTGTCAGCACAGAGCCTGATGTGGGGCTCAGACTCACAGACTGCAAGATCATGACCTGAGCTGAAGTCAGACGCTTAACTGACTGAGCTACCCAAGTGCCCCTGCAGTTATTTTTTTAAAATACTTTGTCCTTTAACCTTTATACTAGAGTTAAATGGTTAATACATAACCATATTACCGTATTATTCGGAACTTGACTATATACTTACCTTTACCGGTATGTTGTACATTTTCATATATTTCAATGTTATTAATAGTGTCCTTTCATTTCAACCTGAAGAACTCCTTTCAGCATTTCTTGTAAGGCAGTTCTAGTGGTGATGAACTCTCTCAGCTTTTGCTTGTCTGGGGACATCTTTTTCTCTCCTTTGTAAGGACAACTTTGATGGGTAAAGTATTACTGGTTGGCAGTTTTTTCTTTCAGCATGTTGAGTATGTCATCCCACTTTCTCCTTGCCTTTACAATTTCTTCTGAGAAATCCAGTGGTGGCCTTGTAGGAGTCCCCTTGCATGTGAGGAATTTTCTTTCTTGCTGCTTTTAAAATTTTCTCTTTCTTTTTCTTTTTTTTTTTTTTTATGTTTATTTTTGGGAGAGAGAGAAAGAGAGACAGAGTGTGAGTGGGGTAGGGTAGAGAGAGAGGGAGACACAGAATCTGAAGCAGGCTCCAGGCACTGAGCTGTCTGCACAGAGTCCACTGTGGGGCTCGAACCCACAAACTGTGAGGTCATGACCTGAGCTGAAATCAGACACTTAACTAACTGAGCCACCCAGGTGCCCCAAAATTTTCTTTGTTTTTCAAATTAGACTGTTTTGTTATAATATGTCTTGAATAAAATCTTTCTGAGTTGAAATATTTTGGGGACGTATGATCTTCATGAACTTGTATGTCTAAATCTCTCCCTAGGTTTGGTAAGTTCTCAGTCATTATTTATTTGAATAAACTTTCTGCCCCGCTGTCTCTCTTTTCTTCTCCTGGGACTCCAGCAATGCACCAAATGTTTTCTTTAACGCTGTTCCATAGTTCACCTGGACTTTCTTCCTGTTTTTCATTCTTTTTTTTCTTTGTTCTTCTCTGTATAATTTCAAATGACCTGTCTTCTACTTCACAGATTCTTTTTTTTGATCCAGTATGCTGGTGATGCTCCTTATTGTGTTTTCATTTCATTCATTGTATTCTTTTTAAACATATATTTTTAATGTTTATTTGTTTTTGAGAGAGAAAGAGAGAGAGACAGAGAGAGACAGAGTGTGAGCGGGGGAGGGGCAGAGAGAGAGGGAGACACAGAATCTGAAGCAGGCTCCAGGCTCTGAGCTGTCAGCACGGAGCCCGACGTGGGTCTTAAACTCATGGACTGCAAGATCATGACCTGAGCTGAAGTCGGACATTTAACTGGCTGAGCCACCCAGGTGCCTCATCATTCATTGTATTCTCTACCTCTAGAGTTTCTGTTTGTTCTTTTTCTGTGATTTCTGTCTCTGTTAAATTTCTAATTTTGTTCATGTATTGTTTTCCTGATTTTGTTGAATTATCTTTCTGTGTTTTCTTATAGTTCACTGAGCTTCCTTAAAACAAATATTTTGAATTCTTTATTGGGCAAATCCCAGTTCTCCATTTCTTTGGGGTCATTTACTGGAAAATTATTGTACTTCCTTGGCTAGTATCATGTTTCCTTGATTTAAAAATTTTTTTATGTTTATTTTTTTATTTTTGAGAGAGAGAGAGAGACACAGAGTGTGAGCGGGGGAGAAGCAGAGAGGGAGAGAGAGAGAGAGAGCGAGAGAGAGAGACGGAATCCGAAGCAAGCTCCAGGCTCTGAGCTGTCAGCACAGACCCTGACGTGGGGCTTGAACCCATGAACTGGGAGATCATGACCTGAGCTGAAGCCGGACGCTCAACCGACTGAGCCACCCAGGCGCCCCTTATGTTGCCTTGATTTAAAAAATTTTTAAAAAATTTTTTATTTTTGAAAGAGAGACAGAGAGAGCAAGTAGGGGAGTTGCAGAGAGCCAGGGAGAGAGAATCGCAAGGAGGCTCTGCACTTTCAACATGGAGCCAACATGGGGCTTGAACTCACAAACTGTGACAGCATGACCTGAGTTGAAACCAAGAGTTGGATGCTTAGTGGACTGAGCCACCCAGGTGCCCCTGTTTCCTTGATTTTTTAAAGTTTCCTGAAGTTTTGCATTGCTGCCTTCACATTTGAAGAAGCAGTCACCTTCAGTCTTTACTGACTGGTTTTGGGAGAGAAGTACCTTTTGTCAGCCCTGTTAAGGATTTCTGAGGCTTTCTCAGATCTTTTCTATGGATATCCCTTATACACATTTCTTGTTCCCTCTTGGGCCTGGGTGGGATTCTTAAGATTGTGTGCGAAGCCAGGCTAGGTGCTGACAGCCTTCCGTTTGCTTTCCCTGGGGTGGTGCTGAATGCTTAAGTTTGTTTGCTTTCACCTAATCCTGCAGAGCTGGCCAGCTTTCTGTGTGTGCTCACTAGCTCTCTGCAAAGGCTCACTCACTGCCCTTCAGGGCACACACAGAGAGCTGGCCAGGGGGTGTGGAGCTTTGCAGGTCCCTGTGGGGCCAGTTGGGGGGCCTCAGGTGAGGCATGCCCAAGAGCTCACAGGTGGGTTTTTTGATGGAGTACATGACACAATTAATAAAATCTCTGTCCCTTTGATCCTCTTCAAGAGCATCTTGTCAGCTGGCCTACCAGCTACTCTGATCCCCAGTCATTAGTACTCTTCAGTATTTTGGATGGGTGAGAAAGAAGTGGGACCCTTTAGCAGCATCATGCACAGCTGGGGACTCTGGGCACTTACACACTCACTTTCCCCTGTGGGAGAAATCATGAGCTGAATAGGTCACTCATGACACTGAAATGTGCTGCCTTGAGGGAGGAGTGGTAAAGAGAAACTGTTTCCTCTTACCCTCATCAGTGTGTCCAACATAGATATTTTCTTGCTTCAACCGTCTGCTGGAACTTCTCCATTTGATTCCTGGACTTCCAGAAAGTCACTCTTGTCCATGAGTGATTGTCAGAACTCCACTTCTTTAGAGGGGAGTTGTTAGAAAACTCTTATCTTACCATTTTGATTACTTCACTCTGTGTGTTGTGGTTAGAAACATTGGGAAGCATTAGTCAACCTATATAGGTGCTTAACATATCAGAGAAAGAAAGAGCAGACCCAAGAACTCAGCAAGCATAAATTGTGGAAATTTAGTGTTATTGTTGTTGCCAGTTGCCTTCCATAATTTAATAGGCCTTGAGGGCCTCATGGTTATTTTAAAGAAAACTTACTTCAGAGTTCCAGAAACTCCCTCAAACTTGCATAAGCTAAATAGAGACACAAGACTACAAGTGTTTCATAGAACAAAAGGTTTAGAGAGAGCCCCAAGAGGTACCAGATTGGATTCTGGAAAGCCACCAGAAACCATGCTGTCTCTTCCTCTGTTCCTCTCTTTGTGAGGCCCCATAGCCTTTTAGTTCTGTTCTCTTTGAGAGCATGCTTTGTTCTTTTCTTTCCTTTGCTTTTCTGTCTGCTCAGCCTCCCATCCATCCTCTTTAGTATCCATACAGCCTGATTAGAATGGCTATATTCAATTCCAAATTTCCATAAAAGAATCTGATCAGCCCAGCTTGGCCAGGTCTCTGTCCTTGGACCACTTAAATGTGTCTGGGAGAATGAAATCAACAAGAACTTACCTATGGAAATTATGCCAAGAGGAAAGAGCAGTTCTCAGAGGAGAATTCCCAAAGAAATCTCTTATAATCATATATCATTGATGTTCATTACAAGAATTTATTATCAAGAGAAAGATATTACAAAATAATTAATAACTGACTTTTTTTTATTTTAGAGAGAGAGAATGAGTGTGTGAGCAGGAGAGAGGGGCAGAAGAAGAGAGAGAGAATCTTATGCCCCCTCCATGCTGAATGTGGAACCTGACATGGGGCTCTATCCCGTGACCCTGGGATTATGACCTAAGCTGAAATCAAAGATGCTCAAGTGACTAAGCCACCTAGGTGCTCCAATAATTGCCTTATTCTAAAAAGGGATATGAGGCAGCTAAATCTTAAAGTATGCAAAGATGCAGACTTTAATATAATAAGCCTGGAAAATACATAAATTTAGTATTACTATGTTTTACTCCGAAATCATTAAAAATTTCAAGTGTGGCTTAGTTTAAGTTATTGTTGTAAGTGGAAAGTTTTACTCCCAGTGATTACAGATAAGTGTGGAGATTTTAAAAAGTGAGTATTTGGCTGGTTTGTTTCTTTTTACTTAAACACAGTCTGTATTTTAGCCAAAATTATATTAGTAAGAAAATGTGATAAAAGGGTGCTGGGATGGTTTAGTTGGTTAAGTGTCCAACTCTTGATTTTGGCTCAGGTCATGATCTCACGGTTGTGGGATCCAGCCCTGTGTTGGGCTCCCTGCTGGGCATGGAACCTGCTTAAGATTCTCTCTCTCTCTCTCTCTCTCTCTCTCTCTCTCTCTCTCTTTCTCTCTCTTCTCTCTCTGCTCCTCCCCAAGTCAAGTGAGCTGTCTCTCTCTCTCTCTCTCAAAAAAAAAAAAAAAAAAGATAAAAATAAGAACTAGTAAATCATTTTGAATTTAACAGAGAGAGCTGGTTTTAGATATTTAAAATATCTTGGTCAATTATAATGTTCTGGTTAATGAATTGTTGAAATTTCATAAGGAAATGAAACCCAGTTGTCTGGCTTTACCAGGTGTTTCTATATTACTGTAGACTGTGGCTAATCGTACCCCATAGCATGAGTATTAAATGGTTTAGGCTACATATCTTGTTTTACTGCTGAGTAGGGGAAGTGAAATGCGGAACAGATCATTACTCTGGATAGGAAACAATAGAAAGGCAAATCAACGTTGTTCTTGACTTGGTCCTTTGCATTGTTTTTATACTTTTACTGGAAATGTTTTATAGAAATGCCCTTTTGGACCACCATTTAGTTGATCAGTAAATAGATGTCTGATATAGTGCAAGCCCTGCCTGGAACTGAATGTTTCTTTTCCCCTGGGGAAAGGCCTTAGAGCCTGAGTTCATTTGCATATGACTTCAGGTGGCTGGGAAAGGGAGAGAGTGCTGCCTTGGGGACCAGGCTTCCCATATTTGAAAGGGACTATATTCTCCAACAGGCAACGGTGCATGCCCTTTTGTGCCATTATAATTAGAAGGTAGGAACGTTAAGGAAGGAGGGGGTTAAGTAACAACAAGCTTTATTATAAGCTCAACAAGTTGAGCTGCTTGCAATCGCTGGGTGAGGTGGGGCTTACGGGTAGGCTCAGCTTGGGGCATAAACAAATAACTGCAAACTAGGTTCTTGGGTAGCTTAGCCTCTTGGGTCTCTATGTGAGGGGAAGTAAAAATTTGGAGGATTGGCCCTTCCTGGGGAAGAACCTCAAGAGGATAAAAAGGTGGGCTCCTGCCAATTTCACTTGAGCTCAGAGTTCACCCTAAAGAGCCCAGCCCTGCAGGGATCAGCCATTGCCTTTTCTCCAGACAAAGAAAGAGCTCAGAGATGGCTAGAGGGATTCTGCTAATAGGGAGAGCAAGAGGGAGGGAGCACGCAAGCAGTTATAGTCAGAGTGTAGAAACAATAGTGTGAGAATTGGTGGCTCTTCCTTGCTGGGCATCAGCAAGATCAGTGAGGGAGACTCCCAGAGTGGCTGCCCATTTTAAGTGAGGCGGCAAGAAGATGCCTGTACCTACAGCTCTGCCCACTCCCCTTTCTACTGGATCATTCCCATCTACTTACAAACTGGGTTCAATGTCTCCCATCTTTAAAAAAGCCTTCACTGACTTCTTCATCCCCCATCAACTGTCAGACCATCTCTCTGCCTTTCTTCCCAGAGAAACATCTCAAAAGAGTCACTTACACTCTGCCTTTAGCTTTTTACCTTCCTTAAGCCTATTTTTTAATCTTTAGGATGCTTTTAACATTAAATAACAAAACTCAGAATGAGTTTAAATAACAAGAACCCCACAGTGGAGCAAACTTCAGGCATGAATTCTGGCTCTTCTTTGTGGCAGTTCTTTTGACTTTGCTCTTCTTTTTGGCATTGGCTTTATCCTCAGGCTGGTATCCAGATGGTTTCTGCAGATCTAGGTGTCACATGCAGAAAATGACAATAGCCAATGGAAGAAGAGGAGCTGTCTTTTCCTTATGTCTCTTTTTAAGGAAAAAGGAGGCCTCTACAGAAATTCTCCAAAAAACTTCCCCTCACATTTTGTTACAACAGAATGATATCACATGCCCATTCCTAAACATATCATTGCTAGAGGAAAGTAGATTATAGTGTTCGACTTGGACCAGTCAGAATTTACATTGGAGCTGGCCACGGGATTCTGTTTGAGAGAAGGGGAGAACACATTCTGGGGAAGTATCTAACATGTCAGTTTAGCTCTTGTCCCCAACACTACACTGAAATGGAATAGCACAAGGCAACCAGATTTCAGTGAGCATTTCTTTATCTTCATCTTCTTCCACTTTTAGCAACATTTGACTACTTGAGTACACTTTAACCTCTGCTACATCATGTTATCTTGGTTTTTATTTTCCCTCTAGTTGTTTTTTTCTTGGTTTTCTGGGTGCACCAGATTGTAAAACAGGATTCATCTTTGTCTTCAGCTTTAGCTTCCCCTCACAATCAGATGATTTCAATGTTTCTTTTTAAAAAAGTATTATTATTATTTTTTTTAGTGTTTATTTTTAAGAGAGAGGGGTGAGCACAAGTGGAGGAGGGGCAGAGAGAGAGACACACACAGAATGCGAAGCAGGCTCCAGGCTCTGAGCTGTCAGCACAGAGCCTGACGTGGGGCTCCAACTCAGGAACCCTGAGACCATGACCTGAGCTGAAGTCAGACACTTAATCGCTTAATTGACTGAGCCACCCAGGAGCCCCAGATGTTTCCGATATTTCAAAGTGAGGAATGAGACTATTAGCCAGGACTTGTAAAGGAGGTGGCTAAGTATGGGCTTTATGTCCATTAGTTGATTACAAATCCAAACTTATAAAAGAGATTGAAGAGACCAAAGTGCATAGGAAATTGGAGAGAAAACTACTTTAGAGAGATCTGCAATATAACTTTCTCTCACAGTAGGGAGGCAGTGGGGATGCTTGGTCCTCTCTGCCAGTTTAGTGAAAGGGGCTTTATTGGGGAGCACTTGGAGAGTGGGGGCACAGAGGACTGGAGTTTAACTGTGGCTGGCTAGCTCCTCTGATAGCAGAGTAAAAGGGTGATGCTGTGTTGGGGATGGCTGCCCTCCCAGGGTTTTGGGCAAATGATGCTCAAAGCTTCTCATAGACCTTATATAGTACATATAGAGAGCAGGCATGGGGTTTTCTTAGATCCTGCCCCAGAGAGCTGCTTGTGGAAAAACACACAAACAAACAAGCAAACCCTGGAAATATACCATTAGATTCTGGGGTGGTGAGGGGAGAGTTTTAAGTGACCAGCCCTAGGAGATGCATTTACTTACAAGGGAGCTGCCATTGCAAGATTTCCTGAGCTGATGGAGCTCCAAAAAAGCCATAGAATAGTCCCAGGAGATAAAGAATAAGCTCTAAATACCTGCCAAGCCCAAGTAGCTTTGTTTAGTTCGTAAGTCAATTAAGATCTTTCCTTTTCTCCCTCCCCACTCTGCTTCAACCCTAGAGAAAGCAGAAGCAGAGAAATGGGACTGAAGGTTTTAGATGAGAGAAATAAAGAGCCAACTATACCCTTCTCCCACTGGAGGCAGCCAGGGTGGAGCACACCCAAGCTAGGGGGTGGTGGGGAAACTTCAACTCTTCATTGATTTGGAAGTTGTTATTACTTTGGACCACTTGTAATACTTACTGAAATGAAACTCTGTGTGTGTGTGTGTGTGTGTGTGTGTGTGTGTGTGTGTGTCTGACCAGACGTAATTTGATGGCTTTTTATGAAGAATGTCAACAAAAGTCACAGAATTGCCTTTGATTTTATTCAAGGAGCAGGGCACAACAAGTCCCACCGAGGGGACCACCGAGGGGGTGGTTTTAACAGGTAGTGGAGGAAAAGAATAAAATGGTTTTCTAATTATACCAAGTGCATCCCTCTTGCTCAATGTATCATTAAGATAGACTTTTTTCTCTTTTATCCAACCTCTAAATGAGGTTGTGCCCAAGACCTGTCTTGGGTCTTCACCCTGTCTTTGTCTACATTTTCTTAATATGTTATCCCTTTCCATTTTATGGCTTTGACCCACTTTATGCTGATGACTTCCAAATGTGTACCAAATGTGTATCTTCAGCCCAAACATTTTTTATGAGCCCCAGAATCACGAATCCAACTTGTTGCTTGTCTAATAGGCATTTAACATGCCCCAGATTTCCCTGTCCCATCTCCACCATTTGTTTTTCTCCAGTTCTTTCCTATAATTTTAAAGAGCATCACCTTTCAACCAATTGCTTAACCCCCAAATCTAAAAGTCATTTTGGATCTCCCCTTTTTCCTTATCCCCTACTTCTAGCCCGTAACCAAGTCTTATCAGTTCTACCCAAAGAAAAATCCCTAGTCCATCCTCCTCTTTCCATCTCTACCATCATCCCCTCCTCCAAGTTACCATCAGCTTTTCCTGGACTACTCCAAGTCCTCCTACCTGGTCTCTCTTCTTCCATCCTGTTCCTGTTTGGTCTGTTTTCTACTTTACCAGAGTGAATTTTGAACATTTAAGTCCAATCATGTCACTGCTCTCCTTTCCTATTTCATAAAAATAAAATCAAACTCCTAATCCTGGCCTATAGAAACCTTTATGATCTAGCCTTTGTCTTCCTTTTTAAGTTCATGTTGACCACCTCTTTGTTCACTGTGCTGCAGCCACTTTTCCTTGAATGGCCCAGTCTTCTGCTTACCTCAGGTACTTTGCACTTCTTGTTCCTTCTGCCTTGAATGCTTTTTTACTGACTCTGATAAGGCTGGATCTCTCTCAGACTTCATGTCTCTGCTCAAATATCATCTCTTTGGGAAGGCTTTTCCTGAGCATCCCATCTAAAGTAGCTCCTTCTGAGACCTCTGTTACTCTCTATCTGATCACTTTATTTCTTGGGGCACCTGGACGGCTCATTCGGTTGGGCATCCGACTTTGGCTCAGGTCATGATCTCATCGCTCATGAGTTCGAGCCCCATGTTGGGCTTTGTGCTGACAGTTCGGAGGCTGGAGCCTGCTTCAGATTCTGTGTCTCCCTGTCTCTCTGTCCCTCTCCCACTTGCACTCTGTCTCTGTCTCTCTCGAAAGTAAATAAACATTAAGAAAATTTAATCAGCTTATTTCTTGTATCTAATGCACCTAACACAAATTTAAATGATCTTATCTATTTCCTTATTTTATTTTCTAGTTCCTTTACCCACCTGTAAATTTCATGAAGATAGAGACCTTTCCATCTTGTTCACACCAATACTCTTGGCACCTAGAATAATGCCTGAAAGATAGAAGGTGCTCAATAAATACTCAGTGAATAGATGAATGAAAGAGGCAACACCCAACAATGAGTAGGTGTTCTCTGAAGGAACCAGATGGACCTGCGTTAGAAGAGCCTAGAATGAAAGCACAGTGGCCCTAAAGCTTGTTCAGAGGGGAAGATGTTATTTGAAGCTGAGGTGTTTCAAGGTGAGGGCAAGGTGAGGCCACTGTCCCCACTCTGCCGTGTTACCTGGAACAAGGGGTATAGTATCCTCATGGTCCAGAGAAGATAGATGTTAGAAGTAATTAGTTTTCTCTTTTCTGCAGCCAGAAGATGATAGAGAAGGCAACTTGAAGCTTGGGCAGACTCTCCCCAAGAAAATCCTATTAAAATGGCAAAAAGGGCAACCTTTTAACCATTCCACCCTGTAATGGTCATGCTGAGTCACAAATCCTTCAGTACAGAGGGTCCAAGTAAAGACCTCCCTCCTTGGGGATGGAGTGCTTGCCTCTTCTGGAGCCCTCAAGACCTCCTAAAGCTGAAAACTTATTTAGTGTGCACCAAACCAGTAGAGGATCCAAGGTGCTCGGATAAGATGCTGGGAGTCATAGAAGTGATGAGAAATTCTGGGATACCATCCTATTTATGTTTAGAACTTCCATCTCCTCCTCCACAGCCAAATTCAAATTGCAAATAGCAATAGATGACAATGACTGTGTGACATTTCTGTGTGACGGAAAACACATGAGCATTGTGGTCAGACATCTGGGTTTGAATTCTATCTCTGTCACTCACTGGCTTAATGATCTTGGTCAAGTCACTTAATCTCTTTGAATCTAAATTTCTCTATTTAAGGAATAATTACCTTTGTTAAGTTGTTCAGGTTTAAGGGTCTGATACATGGAAAAGGCCTGACAAATACTGGTGTGATCATTATGGTGGGAGATTTTCTGCTTATAGCTCAGTGTGCTAAAACACTTCATAGGCATGATAAAATGCAAAAGCCTGTCTTACCTTTCTCTTACCATCTCTATAATAAACCTTAGAGGATCTGAGTCTTTTAGTGAAGCTGAATGTTGTAAAGCAACAGTTGATTTCTTTTGGGTCAAGGTTGACATCCAGCATATCATTAGTGTATTTTAAGACATGGAGACTCCTGTGATCCATGCTAGAAACAAAAGGCAATCTAATTCCAAGGGATAGGAAGTTGCCAGGAAGTAGCAGGGTTGAAAGGTGGCAGGCTGAATCATGACTTAAAAGATTAAGTCTAAACAAAGGAATGACAGTCTAGCCTGGTTCAACTTCTCAGTAGACAAATGGAAACTATTTTCCAAAGGCCGTGAGACTACATTAATTACTCCACATGTCATTCAGGTTCCTCAAAGCCTCTGTTTTCTAGCCATTTGCCAATGACATCTTCCATATCCCCTCAAGCACTGGCATTGGATAATTGTTTGCCATGAGGGATGAGACAATTGTATATAAATGTGGGTGGTGGTAGCAGTCATGTTTTCTGTCATAAGGATGAAGAAGCTAAAAGAGCCAGTCTGAGAAAAATAATAAATCAGATGTTAAGAAAAGGAATGTTTACTGGTTTATTATCTGCCCTGGAGAGCCTGGGAGCATTCCTGGGCATGGGTTCAAAGTGATCTCTGTGTATCTGTAACAATTTCATTTTTCACACTTGTGTCAATTTGACTTAGGTTTTGTTACTTGTAACAGCAAGAGTACTATTTTTTCCCCTCCACTTAAATAGCACTGTTTTATTCGTCCCAAGCGGGTACCATTTTTATAACCATTGTTACAAGTATTTATAAACACTTCTTGAAATGCATTACAAAAGAGCTATCACATCCATTCTCTAAGACTCTTCTCAAAGAATCTTGCACAGAACATGCAAGAGTCCTGGGCAGTGCAAGTAAATGACAATGCTTGGTATATAGTAGCAGCTCTCTGACAAAAATGATTGCCATTATTATAACTGTTGCTATTGGTACCAGTCCATGAAGATCATACCCTTAGCCTCACTGGGGGCATTCCTGAAGTTCAAATGTCAGTGTGGTTCTCAGAGATAGTTTGGGGAGGATAATAAATCCTGGCCCTATTAAATTAAATCCTTGCAGCTGGTTCTACCTGTGGAATAAACCTGTTCCTACTTTTCTCTCTCCATCCATCCATCCATCCATCCATCCATCCATTGTGTCATAAGCTAGGGAAATAATTTCCTCTTAGTCAAATCATCCAAGAAACAGGAATTCTTCAACCTTCCTGAAGGAGACCCCAGCAGAAGCTACTTGGGAGTGAGAGAATGGATCTGGTCGTGGGGTTCTATGTAGGAAGACCTTGTTGGACCCCTGAAGTTAGAGTTTTCTTGTCTTTGGACAGTGTTTAGATGAGCCATTCCTGTCTGTTAGCCTCTAACAGCAGCTACAGGCTTAGGCTGATCCGTGTCCTGCCTGACCTCACATCAGCTTTCTGGCCTCCTCTGCATTTTCCCTGACTTTAATTACCCTGTAACAGCTGCTGCCTCCTTTCCTGGTGTTGCCCCAAACTGGGCCTGGCTTCCATCTGACTTCAGGAGAGCAGGCATCTAAAGAGTTGGAAGAAAATTTCTCCATGTCTCTGCAGAGGGGCGTTTGTCCTGATAGCATGACCTCTTTGAGTTGCAGAGTCTCTTTTTTGTAATCTTTGTTATTAGCAGTGGCATTTTCTACTATTTGAGTTCACTGTTGCCAGAGATAGGTGGAAGTGCAGTGCATATCACATAAGGAATGTGTCCTTGGATGTGGATCACTTTCATTCGGCAGGGAACCAAAATGCCACTCAATTCTGTCTCTCCTGAGAGTCACGGTCATGAAAGCATACAATGCATGGAGAGCTAAGCAGCTGCATTGATATGCCAGAAAATGCCCTGCAAAGGCATTAGCGCAGGAAATAGTCCTGGGACAGTGACATCACATCAGCCAGTGCTCAGCCTCCAGGACTGAGGCCTCTTCTTGGACCTATGTCAGCAGCCTTGGGGTGTGGTACTGCTAGTTTTAAGGGGGTGGGACAGGGAACCAAGGAGGAGCAAATGCTCCTGGGCTTGAGACTGTGGATTCCTGGTGGCCTGATGCCATTCTTAGGACTGGAAATAGTCCTACTACAGGAGAGGGGCCAGGGCACAAGGGTCATAGGCAGGTCAGATGGGGGAGAGCTGTTAGCTTGAAGCAGGCTGTTGGCCTGAGCCCAGTGGCTAGGGTGGAGAATCAAAATCATCTCCCAAACAAGTACATAATCAGAACGGAATAAGGCGTGAAAAGCGGGTCAAGGAGACTGGCTCAAGATGAAGGCTGTGTACAGCAAGTTTGTGAGGGAGTCCTCCTTCCCTGTGGGGCCTGTGTGATTCTGGGGGTGGGTATAAGGGCTTGAAGTAGCTGTTCAGGTGTACAGATGGAATGCAGAGCCTGGAACCTGGTGGAAGGGGAATCTTGCAAGTTCCTAGGGCTGTAGAACTGTGGGATTGATGGGATTCCTGATACAGTTGGCTGTCCTGACTATAAAGCTTTGTCTTATATGGATCTGTGGAATTTTGTTCATTTCCTTTGTCCATAATATGGACTGTTCTCATAGGAAAGGCACTTATGAAATTTGCAAGCCTATAAATAGCCTCCACTCTTAGGTGCTCTCTTTCAGACGCAGGATGAAGGCTTTGGTGTCTCCCATATGCTGAATTATGGGATGCAGTCTTGCTAGTTTATAGGCAACCTCTGTCCCCCTATAAACATTGGTGTGGCTTCTGCAATCTGCTAATTTACAGCTTAGGTGCAAGTGTTTGGTTAAATGTCTTCCATCTTTTCTCTGTAGCTGCTCCCACCATGTCTTTCTGAAGTATTTTTTGTCATGCTGTCTAACCATTTTGTCCTCTACTAGCAGAAAAGGAAGCCTCTGAAAGTCTTAAATGTTTTTAAAAATTTATGCTTAAAAGAAAAAAGAGAGGCAAGTTAGAGAGAGCTGTGATAAACTTGAGAAAGATCATATTACACACATTTTGAGGAATAATTAACTATTGGCTAAATCTGAAAAACACTAATGTAATAAAAACAAAGGGTCTAGTAGTAAAGAGGTCTCATTTGAGTCTCCAGTTAACAGAATGATCTCTGAAGTAACTTAGTCTTTTGGGGCCTCATGATCAAGTGAGAGAGCGATCAGAGCAGTGCTTCTCAAATGGTGGTGTTACTACCTACCAGGTGGGTTACTTGGGATCTTACTGAAATGTAGATGCTGATTCAGTAGGTCTGGGTGATGAGACTCTGCTCTTCAGATTAGAATAGTTAAGGTTTAGGAGAACTTTACGCAGTTCTCAATCTTGGTTCTATCTCAGGATCTTCTTGGGAGTTTATTTATTTATTTATTTATAGACAGAGAATGTGAGCAGGGGAGGGGCAGAGAGAGAGGGAGAGAGAAAGAATCCCAAGCAGGCTCTGCACTGTCAATGGGGAGCTCAAACTCACAAACTAAACTGTGAGATCATCACCTGAGCTAAAATCAAGAGTTGGATGTTTCACCAACTGAGCCATGCAGGCCCCCTCTTCTTGGGGGTTTAAAAATAGACTCATAGAAACTACAGGTGCCCAGGCCCTACTTCCAATGATATAATTGGTCTGGGATGGGCCAAAGCACCAGTCTTTTTTAAAAAAAAGCTCTTGAGGTAATTCTAATATACTGTCAGGCTTTTCTATTACTATGATGAACTCTAGGAGCCTATGAAAAAAATGTATATACACGAACATACACATATATGCATATACACATGTGTATGTATGGATGTATGTATGTGTATGACTGTACACACAAAGAGTGTTCCTTTTCATTTTTTCAGAGAATGTAGAAAATTACAATCTGCCCCCTTTCTGCTTTTGATGTGTGAGTAGGGATGGCAGGGAAGGATCAGAGGAAAAGGCAAAATGACTGTCAGCCAAAGAAGCTACAAAAGTAAACAAGATCGGCCCTTTGCCTTGAGAAACCCATCTAACATCTAGGAGTGCATGTGCCACTGTGTGGCACCATTCCTGAGACAAAGTTTGTCAACCAAAGGGACCTGTCAGATCTTGGGCCATGGTCTGACCAAGATTTTATACTAAAACTCTGTCTTTAAGCCTAAGTAGCTAACACAATAAACCAGTAGGGCTAAACCACCTGCCAGTTGGTAATTTGGGAACTTTATTCTAAGCTTGGAAAATTTGAATGCATTGACCGTAAACCAAACACCTGCAATAAAAAGGGGGAAAAAAGGTTTCCACTGTTTATTCAAGCTGAAGAAGGAGGTTCGAGTACCTGATTTCCATTGCATCATTCATTATAAAAGCAAAGGCCAAGAGAAATGGCTCTTTGAAGTCACAACTGTCTTCAAGAATGGTGAATGTTGTTAAAAAACAACTATAAGTCAAGGCCTCTGTTCAAAGATTAAATGGCCCCTTTATTCAGTTGAGCCCCTTGAAGGGTTTACTTTAAGTTGGGCCTGGGGTGACTCGGAAAGGAGGAGCTGAGTGGCTCACTTCAAACTGTGTGGAGAATCTGGCCCTAGGGTGTGGTGGTGACAGGAAAGCAGGGAGAGGAGAAGAGAGAGAGGCGTGAGCAAGGCCAGGATGTCCCTGGCTAGGTGTGAGAAGTGAGATATGTCTGGTGCTGAGTGTCCGAGAGACCTTTGAGAACAGGTTGTCTACATGAGTGTCAGCTGGTGTAGGGCAGCCCTGTAACCTCTCCCCACAGCAGCCTTGTGTTCACGTCTCAGGGTTCCAAGTGCAAGTGCTGGTCCCAAGTGAATCATACCAGGGCCAGGGTAAAAGAGCAGAATGCATGGCCAGGGAGGCTGGGAATTAGAGCTGAAGGAGCTGTGAGAGCACAGTTCTTCCTGCCCTATTCCGTTTGCAGAAACCTCAGGAGAGCCTGGACTTTTCCACAGGCCCGGGATTGGGGCTTAAACCTGTCCTCTCTAGATCTCAAAGGGGCACAGCTACCCCAGCTGATATTAAGACCACATTTCAAGTAAGGTTTATTGAATGATGTGATGGAAGAAATGATTAAGATTTTGCATTTTCCTTATGCCCGTGCTTTGAACAATTACCCGTTTACGGGCAATTGGAAGTGGCTGAACCCAAAGGATACAAAGAGTGTGTTATTTAATTAAATCAATTAATTGATTAATTAATTTTTAAAAGTTTATTTTTGAGAGAGAGAGCACACAAGTGGGGGGAGGGGCAGAGAGAGAATTCCAAGCAGGCTCCATGTTGTCAGTGCATAGCCCATCGCACTGAACCATGAGATCATGACCTGAGCCAAAACCAAGAGTCAGACGCTTAACCAACTGAACCACCCAGATGCCTCCAGAGAGTGGGTTATTTTAATATAATATATGGCTAGAATGAGGGGACTTCTTTTTTTTTTTTTAATTTTTAAGTTTATTGTTTATTTATTTTGAGAGAGAGACAAAGTGAGCAGGGGCAGGTCAGAGATGAGGGGATTTCTTGACTTGCTACTCGAGAAAAGTGACTTACTGCGAATTTAAGTTCCGAAAGACTCAAAAACTACTAGACTGTACTTCTTTAGTGATTTGACTTTGGCAAGTTGTGGGAACACTGACCTTGATATTTGTCCAGAGAGGTGCAAGGCTTTAGTCCCAAACCACACAACTGGAGACTGTGCTCATTTTCCATTTCTGAATTGCTCAGAGCTCAGTGAAGTCACAGGTTTTGAAGAGTTAGAGTTATTTGGCAGAAATAAGTTGCAATCTTGGCAAAAGTTTAATGACTTTGAATCATGTTTAACGTTTCCGTGGCTGCTGCGTTTTAGGAAAGGATTTCCATACAGTTAAGTAATTTCACAGAAATACTGTTTTCCTTAGTTATGATGATAATTTAAAACACATATAATATAAAAGCACTAATGCATTTTGCTCCCAGTGCATGGGCTGGGGAGTTGTTAGCAGAGCTTCAGCATGGGACTATGCTGAGGGGGCATGCTGGGATTGAAATCCTGGCTGAGTTCCTCTTACCCAGCTCTAGACCCCTGAGCAGGGCTACTACTGGGGAAGAAGGGATGCCTTTTTTAATGTGCCTGCCAAGGGTGCTTCATAAGCAGGCAGTTGAAAGACCTTACTTAGCAAATGATACTGCATGACATCCTTGTCTCCCGTAGGCCATTCTGAGATGGGTTATCCCTTTGCAGGTGCCCACATTGAAGATAGGCAAAAGGAAACTTGGATGTACCTCAGAACGGATCCCTTTGGACCGATCAGTTCTTAGTTGCCTTGGGAAAATTAAAATAGTTTAGCAGACTTGCTATTTTTTTTTTAATTTAAAAAATTTATTTAAAATATTTATTTATTTTTGAGAGAGAGAAAGAGAGAGAGAGCATGAATAGGGGAGTGGCAGAGAGAGAGGGAGACACAGAATCTCAAGCAGGATCCAGGCTCTGAGCTGTCAGCACAGAGCCCAACATGGGGCTCAAACTCACAATCCATGAGATCATGACTTCAGCCAGAGTCAGTTGCTTAACCGACTGAGCCACCCAGGCGTCCCTGCAGACTTGTTATTCATTCTAGACAGCAAGTCTCCAGATGTTCCTGAATTAGCTTGGGCTTGCCTTATTAATGTATTGAATTTTTAAGAGCTTACAGATAAAACTGTATTATGCCCATGAGGCATTCTCAGAGTCTTTAGAGTTTCGGAGGTGAGGGGTAGACACCAGACCATAAGCTCCATGAGGGCATGGGCCTGGTTCTTTCATTTTCAGTGCTGCATATCTTGCTTTTAACACAGTGCTTACCATAGAGTATGCACTCAATAAATATATTTGGGGTGCCTGGGTGACTCAGTTGGTTAAGCATCTGTTTTCGGCTCAGGTCATGATCTCACGGTTCGTGGGTTTGAGCCCTGCGTCGGGCTCTGTGCTGACAGCTCAGAGCCTGGAGTCTGCTCCAGATTCTGTGTCTCCCCCTTTCTCTGCCTCTCCCCTGCTTGTGCTGTCTCTGTCTCTCTAAAAAATAAACATTAAAAAAATTAAAAAAATTTTTTTTGATGTTTATTTATTCTTGAGACAGAGACAGAGCATGAACATATTTTTAAAAATATAAGTTTGAATTAAGTATGAATGGTGCTCTGTGGAGGTAGACCAGGACAAATTTCATACAATGGCTGACCAGAGACAAAACCATATTTATTTGGGGACCCATCTAAAACAATGCCTTCTTTAAAATAACTTTTCAGGGAGCTGTGTTTTGTGTTAGTAAGAAGAGCTAAGAGTCAATGAGATTTTATAGAATTACATGTTTATTTGTATTTAACCCTTAACATTCAAGTGACTTTATTGATGATAGAGCTGCCTGAGAAACGTGTGTAGGCCATTCACTATTTTATTTATCAGATTTTACTGAATATCGGCTGTGCCTGACATGCAGGAGATACAAATATCCAAGACATAGTTTCTGCCCTCATGTTGCATATCAATATGTGTAATACAGGAATGGTTACTGTAATAGATGTTTCTAATAAAGGGTGTCAGGTGCCATGGCAGAAATGCTCCAGGTTCTCTGTGAACAAATTTGGGACACAATCTAAACCAGCCTGAGTAGGATGAAGGAAGGATTCTTAGAGGAAATGGTGTTTTTGAATTCCTCCCAATATATATGGTTCCTTTGGATTGGGTGGGCTGTGGCTTTCCTGTTTTCTCAGTCTTCAAAGGTGTAGTCCCACTAGAGGTTCTGTCCTGGGTTTGGCCACCTCTCTTTCCATGGAAAGCAGCTTACACCTGAAACTTAGACCTGAAAAACTTCACCACTTACCCCGTGCTGCGGATGCTACTTGATTTTGTGAAGGAGACCAGAATTGTACTTACATATCTTCTGACACTGGCCAAAATGTGTTGAAAAGAACCTGAGTAACCTTGTACTTAGGGATTTCTGAATGAAAAATAACCACTTATTTAAATGTTTTAGCTATAATGTTTACTGATTCTAAACTGGCCACATTCTTAGATGAAAAAATCTAATTCGATGTTGTAAAGTTTAAGATTCTCTTTTCAAGAATAAAAATGCAAATAACTTGTGTTCCATTCCTTAGTGTTTAGTTTTGTGAAGAACAGTAAGACAGGATGACACTACAAAAACTGGACCCTCTATCCTTTTTTTTTTTTAATTTTTTTTTTAACGTTTATTTATTTTTGAGACAGAGAGAGACAGAGCATGAACGGGGGAGGGTCAGAGAGAGGGAGACACAGAATCTGAAACAGGCTCCAGGCTCTGAGCTGTCAGCACAGAGCCCGACGCAGGGCTCGAACTCACGAACTCACGGACCGCGAGATCATGACCTGAGCTGAAGTCTGCCGCTTAACCAACTGAGCCACCCAGGCGCCCCATGGACCCTCTATTCTTGTTGGTGGTAGCAAAATAAAGAGCAAAATTTGATTTGGGTTTGTCTCAATTTAAACAGAGTTTGTAGTATGTATGTAATTATCTATTGGTTGCACCCACGTCCTGTTCTCACTTAGGGTGCATTTTGAAAGGGGAGAAAATTAAAACTTATTGGTTATTAAAACAAGAGGCTAATAATATTCTAGATAGTAGGTGGTACTCAAGGCACTTATTGGTTGATTCATAGCTCAGCTGCTCGGTCAACGGTTGAAATGGAAAAAGATGTGATGGTTTGCAGTTATCTACAGATCATCTCCATCTGGATGACCCCTTTATACTTTAAACTCAACCCTAAACCTATATCTAAGCTCATCAGCTACTGCGTCAGCCCTGCTCTGCCTTCGTGCCCCCTGTCTTGGTAAAGGGTATCACCATCCATCTAGTTGCCCAAAGTAGAAACCTGGGCATTTTCCTTTATTTCTCTCTTTTCTTGTTTCTCTTGCCCCTCACTCCTTACTTCTCATTACCTACCAAATCCTGTTGGCTTTACCTTTCAGTTTTTATTGATTGGTTGATTGATTGATTGTTGTCCAGGGTTTATTAAAGATGTTACAGCACAGCAGAAAGATTTAAATGGTTCCGTGTGGTATTTTGAAGTCAATTCATCCCAGCTGTAGGCTGGGTGACCTGAAGTTTGGATAGACTGCCGAAGTCTAAGTTTCATTTCCTTTAGTGTCAGGATCTACTTCAATGATCTCCTGATCCAGGACTGAGACCTCAGGAACATAATTACTTCTCCTTTCTCTCCCTTCCTGCTGCAGCTTGATGGAGATACCTGTCACTGGGCCTCTCTGAATCCATTTCATCAGTTGTGTGACACAAGCCTGCTATCTTGTTGCTGAGCTTCTTGCTGGGAATAATGACGATCTCCTCTCACACGCACTTGTTGGTGTGGAAGTCATGGCCCAGGCACGTGTAGTACTTCTCCATGATGAACTGGGCACCTTCTTCATGGTTTTGGTGCAAATGCAGCCCATGTTGATGGTTTTGGTAAAAGACGGCTCTACCTTTTAAATGCTACTTGAATCCATTCATTTTTCTCCACCCTTAGGAATACATCCCTCAGACCTCCATCATCTCTCACTTGGCTTGCTGGCAGGTAGCAGCTTTCTCATTTCCTTACCTTCCTTTTTACCTCACTCAAAGCCATTTTCCACATAACATCCGAGCTGATCTTCATAAAGTGCACATCTAATTGTCCCTCACTTGCTAAAAGCCTACAGAGGTCCTATACTGCCTCTAGTTAATGTCCAGGGTCCTGTGGCTCACAAAGCCCTGGAGGAACAGGTGCTGGGGGTCTTTTCAGCTTTGTCTGTTGCCCACCCCAATTTCCATGCCATAGTCAGCTTCCTTCCATTCTTTGAATATTCCTTCCTCCCTCTTGCCCTAGGCTTCTCATGTTTTCCTTATATTTTAAGTGCTCACCAATCTCCTATTTGTGCTTCAGATTTCATCTTAAATGTGGCTTTTTCCATGAAAGCTTTTCCTGACTTTCTCAAGTCTACATCAGGTTTCCCTGTTAGGGGGCTCCTATACTTAGGGGGCTATATGTCCTTGGTCATAGCCCTGGTTGTGTCATCACTGCTTGACTGATTTCTCAAGTAGTTGATGAGACACTTGAAGATGAGGCTCTCTGTGTCTCAGTGTTGTATCTCCAGTAATTACCACATGGTTGGTGCTCAATAAATATTTGTCTGTAGTTCATGGGAGTCTAAAAGGGATGATTGCCCTCAGAAAGATTTGATAGCAAATATAATAAAATAATTTTTTAAGGAATTTTATTCTCAACTCCATCTCTATTCTTTATAGTTCTGACCTCCAAATACTGTAAAGTTTTGACGAGTGCATGTAACAGGATAGCCTGCTATGGTAGAAAAAGCCCCAGATGTAGCCAACTTTTTTAAGGCTCTTACAACATGCCAGGCTGTGTCTGTGTTATGCACACTACACATATTATCTCATTTAATCCTCATAAGAGCTCTATTGGATAGATATTGTTATCTTCATTTGGCAGATAAAGGAATTGAGGCACAGAGAATCAGACCTCTGTTCAAGTCAATGCTCTGTCACCTATTAGCTGTGTGACCTTGGTCAAACAACTTCTCCTTCTGAATGTTCATCTTCTCAGCCATAAAATGGAGAAAACACTCGGTGACAACTTGGCTTCCAGATTTTTGGTTTTCTTGCACACCGTGTATATTACACCTTGGCCTCCCATAGGAAGGCCACTGATACAGTGCTGGATGTCATTGAACGAATGAATGTGAGCTGCAGCATGGTGATGCTCTAGTCCACCAGCCATCAGGACAGCATTAGCAGCATAGCTAGTATGTTTGCTCAGTTAAATATTTTGTTGCAACTTTTCCTTACTATACTATAAAAATATATGGAAAATGAAAATAAAAGTTCTGATGCTAGTGATTAATAAGAATAACTAACAGTTATTCAGCACTGTGCCAGTTATTAAGCTATTGGCTCTTAGCCTCAAACCCACTCTTCTATATTCTGCTTTGTGATGCAGGGACTGGGACTCTGCAAGCCACATTTTTCCTTTGCCAGCCGCTTCCTTTTAGGCTCTGTCAGTAAGGGACATTAGAGGGAGATTGCATGGCTAGATGAGGAGGAAGGGACTTACTCTTTCCTCTTTGCCTCTGGTTTTTTTTTTTTTTTTCCTGGTTGGCTTCCTGTTCCTGACATCTGCATCCGGCAATGCTGCTTCTTCCGCTCTGGCAGAGGCAGTTCATTCCAGAAGCAGTTTGCTATGGTTCAACTGTGTCCCCTAAAATTCATATGCTGTAGTTCTAACCCTCAGTATTCCAAGACGTGACCTTATTTGGAGATAGGATCTTTAAAGAAGCAATCAAGTTAACATGAAGTCATTAGGGTGAGCCCTAATCCACTATGACTGATGTCCTTATAAGAAGAGGAAATTTGGACACTGAGATATGCATAGAGGGAAGACAGTGTGAAGAGACATAGGGGGAGGATGGCTGTCTATAAGCCACAGGTAGAAGGCTGGAACAGATCTTTTCTTCACAGCTCTCAGAAGGAATGCACCCTTCTGATACCTTGATTTTGGACTTTTAGCTTCCAGACCTGTGATACAACAGATTTTTGTTAGGTCATCCAGTCTGTGGTACTTTGTTATGGCAGCCCTAACAAATAACATACAGTTCGATCTAGTTTGAGGTTTTACCATCTCACAAAGGCAAACTCATTGTATCTCTGCAGAGACACCAGCTCAGATAGCTGGCACCTCTTTGGGGAAGCCTGGGTCCCAAACCACTGGGATTCTTCTCCAAGCTTCTGAGTTGTAATAATGACAACCTCTTCCCTTTGTTCCCCAAGCCCTGTGAACTGCTTCCTGCTGTTGCTACCTCTGTGATAGCTGCGTGTTCTTTTTGCCTTTTCAATTACTTAGTTAACAATTATATATTACCTAGTTAAACATTCTCTATTTTAAGTTCTCTCTGTTAAAATAATTGGAGCCTCGGGAAGGTTTGCTGCTGGCAGAGCCTTGGGGGCACTACCCTGGCCTGGCAGAGCTATGGAGGTGGGGCCCCAGTGGGTCTGGAAGGCCAGGCATCAAGCCTAAGAGGGTTTTTCTCCAGACTGAAGATCTAATGGCATTTACCTTGCTGGGTTTCGTACTTACTTGAAACCTATCCTTCCTTCCTTCTTTCCTGTTCCTCCCTTTGGAATGGGAATGTCTGTCCTATGCCTGACCCATTGTTGTATTTGGGAAGCACATATAACTTGTCTGGTTTCACAGGGTCACAGCTGGAGAGGAATTTTGCCTTGGGATGAATCACAATTCTAATCTCACTTATAATTGATTTAGATATTTATTTATTTTTTTAATGTTTATTTATTTTTGAGACAGAGAGAGACAGAGCATGAACGGGGGAGGGTCAGAGAGAGAGGGAGACACAGAATCGGAAGCAGGCTCCAGGCTCTGAGCCATCAGCCCAGAGCCAGACGCGGGGCTTGAACCCACAGATGCAAGATCGCGACCTGAGCTGAAGTCGGACGCCCAACCGACTGAGCCACCCAGGCGCCCCTGCTTTAGATATTTAAATGAGTGTTTGGACTTTAGACTTTAGAGTTGATGCTGGGATGAGTTGAGGCTTTGGGGGTTGTTGGGATGGAATGAATGTATTTGGTATCCAATAAGGACATGTTTGGGAGGGGGGCCAGAGGCAGAATGCTATGGACTGAATTGTGTCCCCACAAATTCATATGTTGAAAGGCCTAATCCCCAGCATGGTTCTCACAGATAGAGTGTCAGAGAGATCTTTCCTGGCACAGCCTTCTCCAGGCTGTATTAGGTAACTTTCCTCTGTTGCTAGAGACGAAAATCAAAGAACTCACAAATTTAGCACAATCGAAACAAAGATGGCAACTCTTAAGCAAACCGAAAGTGATGAATTTTGTTTTCATTTGAATGTTCATTGGACTTAAGCCTACTTGCTGAGAGAGTTTAATTGTTAAGGAAAATAACTAAATTGCAGAACAAAATAAAATGTTGAAAATATATAAAGATTAGGTCCAAAAGGCCTCATAAAATTTAGGGTATCTTATTTTCTCACGGTAGCCTGTATGTTTCATATTCTGTTGAGTTTTCGTCTTCACACGCTGGCCTCATTAGGCTGGGACCATCTTGAGGGCAAGACTGGGGGCTATTTAGTCACCTCTGTATCTCTTAGTATCCACTTAGTATCCAGCACTGTGGCTGGGCCATGCTTGACATTTAATGCAAATTAATTAAACTTAAACTTCAATTCTGGAAAAGGGCCTGTTTCAACTCCCCATAGCCAGTGTCTTCTCCGACCTGTTGATGACCCAGATCAGAATCCATAGATAAAGGGACAGCCTGGTGAAAGGGGTATACTTTGTCCAATTTAGACATAGAAATGACTTTCCGTTAAGGTGGGTTATTTTGAGAGGGTTAGACATGATTTACATGTCAGTCAGTCAGTGGCCAAAATGGTTCTCACGTCTGGAGGGAATTTATGTCTCTGCTCTTCTTTACTGAGGTTTTGAAACTTTCGTTACTTAATAATAGTTATCTATTTAGCACTACTGCATGTCAGGTGCAGTGCTGAGGGCTTTACACACTGATCTCTCCTTTAATAACCGCAACAATGCTATGAGATGGTGAAGCCATCTTACAGGTGAAGAATCTGAGGATCTGCAAAGTTAAGCAAATTGTCCAATGCCACACTGGGAAATGCAGTAATGGGGATTAAAATGCACACTAGAGTTTGGACCTTTTCCAGTGGTGTTCTTTGCTGCTCAAGCAGAGCCCCTCGCCCCTTAGAATGGGATGATGGATTTCCTGACTCTCTCTCCACACCAGGATCCTTTCTCTAGGCATAAAAACTCAAAATCCCAATTATCCCTCTGAGAAAGTGATGGCTAAATTTTCCAACCCCCAGGTTGAACTGGTTAATACATCTTCCCCTTCTCACATGCCATGCTGGAGGAGGCAGTTTGCAAAATGGCAATGTGAGGTTTGGAGTGAGCAAGGACCTTTACTTTGTATGCACCCCGCACCAACATCTGTTGTCATCTCTGTACTTGGAAGGGCTGATATGATGACTAATTATGTTATAGATAGACTGCTGGTTATACAGGGCACATTTAATATTTTCTCTTTTCATTTATATACATCCACAGTGCTGAGCAGCAGCATTGTTAACCCAATACGGGGATCGTGTAAAAGTCTTTCCTAAATGGCTTTGGAATGTGTTAAAATATTTCTACATATTTTTATTTAAAATTTTCTTTAAGGTTGATTTATTTTTGAGAGACAGAGAGTCAGAGCATGAATAGGGGAGAGGCAGAGAGAGAGGGGACCCAGAGCCCGAAGCAGGCTCCAGGCTCCAAGCTGTCAGTACAGAGCCCAACATGGGGCCTGAACTCACAACCCATGAGATCATGACCGGAGCCGAAGTTGGACACTTAACCAACCTAGCCACCCAGGCGCCCCAAAGTTTTAAAGAATCATAAAAGATAAGAGCTACTGGATCATATTTACTGTGTCAGGTTTCCAGTATGTTAAGGCTAGAAGAACTTAAGTTAATTCAGAAATCTCTGGATAATGTGGATGATATACCCATAGATATACATGAGTTTCCCTTGAAATGGAGATGCAGAAAAAGTAGATTTTATTAATTCAATGTTTTTATTTTTCACCTGTCGTCTAAATGTGTATTGAAATTCTGTAGCTTGAAACTTCAAACAGACTTGATCACATTTCTTTACCCTGGGTGAAGTGTCTTAAGGGTGAGAAGGCCACCTGGCTGTTTCAGAATGACATTGATTGGAAGTCCCCGTTCCCCAACTCCTCTGCCCCAAGCTACGCCTTGTCTTATCATCAGTTTATCAGGTTCACACTTTAATTCTAATGGTATACCCAGAGGTGACCATCTCTGCTGGACTTATTTACTCAAGTTGAAGGTTGTTGTAAGACCGAGTCCTTGGGGGAAGCGATGGCATGGGTGTGATGGTGGCATTCCATGCCCTTCCCCAGCAGTATTACTGCTGCCATGCTGCAGCATCCTATGCTTGGAGGGTGAGAAAAAGGGTGTCCTCACAGGCTGATCCTTCAGAGTGATTTTGAGCCTGTTCTTGTCTGCCTCTCAAGCATCATTCTTCTAAGTTGGAGATTTTGTGCTCCCCATACACCCTCCAAACATTTTAAATTTAAAGTATAGAAGAATAGCATGATGAACTCCCATATACTCTTTGCTTTATCTCTCTCTTTCTATAAAATATTTTCTTTTGCTGAACCATTTGAAAGTAAGTGGCAGGTATGATGCTTCACTCTAAAAACCACATGTATCAGCTGAGTACAAGGACACTGTTCTGCATAGCTATAATGCTATTATCACATGCAAGAAACTTAACCTTGATATAAAATCACTGAGTATAGTTCATGTTTAAATTTTCCTTAGTCCTTAAAACATCCTTTGTAGCTATGTTTTTTGGGCAATGCAATCAAACCTTTAATACCACTTTTGTGCTAAGATGAATTCATACATAATTGGAAATGTCTTAGATTATCTCAAATATCCCAAGACTCAACTTTGATTAATTTTCTATTTCAAACCTAAGTCAATTTTCAATAGTGTTTGATCTAACAATATATTGAAACATGTGACATTTGATGTTAGTACTTTTGGAACTGTGGAATAATGCATGTGCAATATTCTCAATGTGTTAAAACTAGAAAGAAAACTTTTTTTTAGCTGTTTTTGTTGTTCTTGTTGCTTTTTTTTTTTTTTTTACCATGTTAACCATTTTTAAGTGTAGAGTTTAGTAGTGTTAAGTATATTCATACTCTTGTGCACCAATGTCCATAACTTTTCTCATCTTGCAAAACTGAAACTCTTACCCATTGCAGAGTAATGGCCCCTGTGGGAGCAACACTTCTACTTTCTGTCTCTATGACTTTGACTACTCTAGGTACCTCACATAAGTGGAATCATGCAGCATTTATCTTTTTGTGACTGGCTTATTTCATTTAGCATAGTTTCCTCAAAGTTCATCCATGTTACAGCACACGGTAGGGATTTTCTTCATTTTTCAGGCAGCATAATGTTCGATCCTATGTAAATACCACATCTTGTTTTTCCATTCATCTGTCAGTGAACTTGGGTTGCTTCCGCTTTTTGACTATTGTGAATAATGCTGCTGGGAATATGAATGTTGTTTTTCTATTTGAATCCAGGATCCAAACAAGAATTATGCATCCAATATTGTGTTAACAAATTCAATTTCTGCTAGAGATTAGCTGGTGTTGACTTATTGCTAGTCACCAGGGACTCAGACTCTATCCAAATGCACATGGATAGCATAGTATCTTATACATGATTGAGCTTGATTTAGAAACCTGATGCTAAATACAGTAACTCATAGTGGGTGTTGGTGAATGTGAGTGCACCTCACTTCTGGTATTAGCCTTTCACCCCTGGCTTTTCTCCATCCGTACATCCTCCCTCCCTCATTCCACCTCAAGGAAAATGGTGAGTGAGGAGTGAGGAGGTAGAAACTGTGTGTGTGCGATCCAGAGTCTTCCTCTCCTCTTCCTTTGGTTTCTGGCTACTCTAACGTGTTTTGTAATTCTGGGGATAAGGTGGTGAGAGTGGGGGGCTGGCTCTGTTTCAGTGTTGCCACAACTGGGTAGATAATCTGTTGATTATACAGTTTGTCTCCCCAGCTTAGCTAGTACACAGGTATTTGGCCCACATCTCCTAACTCTTTATTTTACTTGTCAGTTGGTTCATCTCCAGTATGAGGGGCAAAATATTTCTTTTTATTGGACTTCTTAAACCAATATTAAGGTATTGTACAGTAATATTCATACAGTAATATTCATACCTGAATACCAAACTCGACCATCTATCTGCATAGTGGACCTCCTTCTGTTGTATAAATCTGATTAGGACAACAAGTTACAGTTTGGAAGATGCCTAGATCTCTGTAGACCCATGTAAAAGAAATACGGTTTTGCCAAAGAGTTATTAATGTTAAATTAATTTGACTTTCCTCACTCTAGAGCCATTCCTGTTGAGGTTACTAACGCCAGTTATGAGAAGTAAAGAACTCCTCTTTGCTACAAGCACAGGGAAAATTTTACTCTTTTTAAAAACTCTGTTTAGAAAAAAATTATTTTTCATTGCTAAAAACATGAGAAATGCAGAAAAGTACAAAGAATAAAACAAAAGATACAAAAGCTTATCATCCAGAAAGAACCACTTTTCATGTTTTAGTACATCAGTTTTATCTCCAATCCACGCTTCTCCTTTGAGCTCCAGACTCTGTATCAAACATCTCACTTGATAGCACATCTTGAATGTCCTAGAGTCCACATTCAGCATGACCAAGAATAAACTCATATTCCTCTCACCCAAACCTGTTCCCCTTAGCACATGTTTCCCATATCAGAGTGTTGGTGTCTTCCAGCTGTTCACACTAGAAACCTCAGCCATTCTGAAAGTTCTTTTTCCTTTACATTCCACATCCAATCCTACGTGAAATTCTATTGATTTTAATTTTTCTGTATGCCTCAGATTCTTTACTTGTTTATATTCTCAGCACTACTCCCCCATCCATGCTGCCATCATAGGCCACGTGGATTATGATCGATTCCACACTGGTTCTTTTCTCTTCTAGCTGCCTCATGCTGGCCCCTCGTAATTTGTTCTCCATACAGAGACAAATATTTTCAAAGTGAAAATTTGATGGTATCTTCCATACCCACCCTCACTTGTTTCCCCAGTCCCTCAGCAGTAAAGACTTCTGACCCTGGCATATAATGCCCCGCATGATCTGGCCCTATTACCTCTCTAGCCCCATCCCACACCATTCTCTGCCCAGCTTTTTTTACTTCAGCCACATGGCCTTTTTTAAGTTCCTTATACTTGCTGTAGTCCTTCATACCACTGGGCTTTGCCCACACTGTAGTCCCTGCTGAGACAGATCTTTATGTAGGTACTGCACAGTCGTCCATCACAGCTCAGCCACCAGAGAAGCCTTCACTGACCTCCCTAACCAGGTCAAATTGTCCCTGATAAAGGTTCTCCACCAAGCACATCTCCATCACAGCATTTAGAATGTGCAATGTGTGTGTGTGTGTGTGTGTGTGTGTGTGTGTGTGTGTTTGTTATTTAAGCTTTTATTTACATTCCAGTTAGTTGGGGCACCTGGGTGGCTCAGTTGGTTGAACATCTAACTCTGGATTTCAGCTTAGGTCATGATCTCATGGTTCATGGGATCAAGCCCCGTGTGGGGCTCTATGCTGAAAGTGTGGAGCTTGCTTGGGATTCTCTCTTTCCCTCTCTCTGCCCCTTCTCTGCTCACACTGTCTCTTTCTCTCAAAATAAACTAAAAAAATAAATAAATTCCAGTTAGTTAATGTACAGTGTAATATTAGTCTCAGAAGTGCAATATAGTGATTCCACACTCCATACGTGTGTGTTTGTTTCTTAATGTAGGTCCTCCCTCACTAGACTGGGAGCTCCTTGAGGGTGGGAAATGTGACAATATTTGCTCACTATGGTATCCTGAACACCTAGAACATACTCATTAAACATTTGAAGAATAAGCAAATGCCTTTCCTTCTGGTCTTCTATATACACTCATATTTGCAAAAATGGAAACATAGTCTATCTACTGTTTTTACCCCTGCTTAGCAATAAGTGAACATTTGAGGACTATTCTTTGACAAAACCCACTCCTTGGAATTTTTGCTGTTTCCAGTTTATTCTGTGATTCTTCATTTGGAAAGTCTACTTTAGAGTTGGATATGGATAAAGGATCTGAAATAGTACTGGCCACAGCTATGACATCTGATCCTCTTTCAAGGCCCATCTCTGCACCTGGAGACATCTCTGGTCTGTGGAGAAAGATAGGACAGTCGTTAATGTGTGGGATCAGAGAGACGAGCTTTACAGCACTGCTCTGCTTCTGTTCCACTGAGGTCCTTTTGGATGTAAGGAACAGTTTCAATAAAGTTACTTCAAGAAAAGTGCGATCTAGGCAGAAATCTCTCTAAAACCCAAGAGCAGAGCCCTAACTAGGGCTGGAGGGTGGTTTCAGGATCAGAGTGGCCTCAAGGCTTCAGCAACAGGAGCCTATGATTTTCTACCTAGTTTCAGGGTGACCTGTCTCAGCTTCTCTCTTCATGTTGGCTTCAGTCTTCTCTTCGTACCTTCCAGGTCTTTCTGCTCTCTCTGCTTACTTACCTTCTGCATCTCTTCTGCTTTTCAGAAGTTGTCTTGAAAATGGCTTTAGTTTGGTTCTGACTCTATCATCTGGTATTTCTTTATGCTTCCTTTTACCTCCTATTTATTCTCTCAAATGGCAAACTCTCTGTTTCATATTTCAAATTAGAGAGAGTGTCTCTAATTGTCCTGTTGGATTTTTTTGAGCCAGCTCTTTGTGTCCCTAAACTAATCTCTATCTACACTCTCTATGTATACCTTTGGATGGGTACACCCACTCTAGTCCAAATAGCAAAGGCGAGTAGCAGAGTCACATAGTACCCTAAATGGCTTCCTGGGCAACATCGTTCTGGGCTAGGAATTTTCCATTAAATTATGGCCTGGGCAAATCAGATGCTATAACTTGACTTCCCTAATACAGCCGGTGTAACTTGGGACAAAGTGCCCAACTTCAGTTTGGAGTCTTGGTTTCCTCAGGTTTAAAAAGGAGAAAACAGGGGCGCCTGGGTGGCGCAGTCGGTTAAGCGTCCGACTTCAGCCAGGTCGCGATCTCGCGGTCCGTGAGTTCGAGCCCCGCGTCGGGCTCTGGGCCGATGGCTCGGAGCCTGGAGCCTGTTTCCGATCCTGTGTCTCCCTCTCTCTCTGCCCCTCCCCCGTTCATGCTCTGTCTCTCTCTGTCCCCAAAATAAATAAAAAACGTTGAAAAAAAATAAATAAATAAAAAGGAGAAAACAATCTATTTTATCAAGGCATGAGGATAAAAGGAAATAGGATGACACAAAGCATACAGAGCACTTAGTCCAGTAACATCTTAACAAATGATGCTTTCTATAGTAATAGTGTCATCTATAGTGTATTAATATACAGTTGACCCTTGAACAACACAGGTTTGAACTGCATGGGTGCACTTACATGCAGATTTTTTATAGTACAGTGCTGTAAATGTATTTTCTCTCTATGATTTTCTTTATAACCTTTCCTTTTCTCTAGCTTGCCTTATTGTAAGAATACAGTGTATAAGAAACCCATGGGGGAGGGGAAGGAAAAAAAAAAAAAAGAGGTTAGAGTGGGAGAGAGCCAAAGCATAAGAGACTGTTAAAAACTGAGAACAAACTGAGGGTTGATGGGGGGTGGGAGGGAGGGCAGGGTGGGTGATGGGTATTGAGGAGGGCACCTTTTGGGATGAGCACTGGGTGTTGTATGGAAACCAATTTGACAGTAAATTTCATATATTAAAAAAAAAAAGAATACAGTGTATAATACATACGTATTATAATACATATAATGTGAAAAATGTGTTAATCAACTATGTTATTTTTTTAACTTTATTTATTTATTTTGAGAGAGGGAGAGGGAAACAGAGAGAGAGAGAGAATGAGAGCATGAGCAGGGGAGGGGCAGAGAGAGGGAGAGAATTCCAAGCAGCTCTGCATTGGGAGCGCAGAGTCCGATGCTGGGCTCAGACCCACAAACCACGAGATCATGACCTGACCCACAACCAAGAGTCAGACGTTTAACCAACTGAGCCACCCATGCACTCCTCAATGATTTATATTATTGGTAAGGTTTTTGGTCAACAGTAGGCTACTTAGTTAAGTTTTCGGTGGTAGTCAAAGTTATATGTAGATTTTCAACTGCACAGAGTTTGGTGTTCCTGATCCCCATGTTGTTTAAGGGTCAACTGTATTTGTAATTAACATATATTAATATATTACATATATTAATATAATTGAAATAATATATTTTAAAATTGCCTCTGATTAGACTGGGTTACTTCTGGGAAGAATTTCCCGATGGATAAATCCTTCTATGAATTGTTGTGACTCTGGGTAGAACAATATTTCTGATGCACAGGGTGGAGTGATGGGAATGTTTATTTCCCTGGGGAGATGGTGGTCTATGGGCCTCTCTACACTAACTATATGGAAATTAGCCAAGATAACATGGGGACAATAGATAGCCTGTAGGTACTAACAAAGGTCATTGTACTGAAAGAGTTTTTGGTCTGAAGCCAGGAGCCAGATTTAGACTGAAATACACATACTTTCTTTTATATAGAAAGGTTTAAAAAATGTTTTTTTACATTTATTTATTTAAAAAAAATTGTTTTTAACGTTTATTTATTTTTGAGACAGAGAGAGATACAGCACGAACAGGGGAGGGTCAGAGAGAGAGGGAGACACAGAATCTGAAACAGGCTCCAGGCTCTGAGCTGTCAGCACAGAGCCCGACGCGGGGCTTGAACTCACGGACCGCGAGATCATGACCTGAGCCGAAGTCGGACCCGTAACCGACAGCCACCCAGGCGCCTCTTACGTTTATTTATTTTTGATAGACAGAGAGAGACAGAGCACAAGTGGGGGAGGGGCAGAGAGAGAGGGAGACACAGAATCCAAAGCAGGCTCCAGGCTCCGAGCTGTCAGCATAGAGCCCGACGTGGGGCTCGCACTTAGAAACCGTGAGATCGTGATCTGAGCCGAAGTCAGATGCTTAACCAACTGAGCCACCCAGGCGCCCCTATATAGAAAGTTTTGAATAATAATAACTAATGCTTACATAGGGCTTCATATATGTCAGACATTGTTTTAAAGGAATCACATATATTCATTCATTTCCCCTTTTCCACAACACCTGGAGGTGGACACTATTGCTACCACCAATGTACAGATAAAGATACTGAGACATTGACCTGTTCTTAAAATCCTTTCAATAAACTGACCTTACTTTAACCTTATGCCTATCTCTAGTTCTTTGTCCTCTGGGTACGACGTTTGGTATTGCTATTCCTTCAGGGCTGGAGTCTTGCCTCACTCCTCCAGCTTATTTCCAGGGCTAATATTCTTCCATAAACTTCAAACCTGAGGGCTGCTGCCAGAGCCCTTAATACCCCCCACTGCCTTTTTTAAAACAGTCCAGAGTTTTATTTATTTATTTATTTATTTATTTATACACCTTATTACGCCATGAATTCATAAATTCATAAGGAATGAGTCCTAGAAGTTCAGGTTCCTTTGTGTTGATTTTCACAAAGTATGCTTCTCTGGTTGGAGCAGGCTGGCATTTTGGCTTGTTAGGGTTCCGGGAAGGTTGTACTAAGATATGCTACAGAGGCATATTGATTATTCTGAATTGAAGTTACTTAAGAAACAGCCAGTGTGAGAGGAACACTCTAACCTTCTTTTGTCTCCAGAAAGCAGGAAATAAATCTATCATGTGGAAGGTAACTTCCCTGTACCCAGAGGTATAGAGACATCCGTACAGTCAGAGATTGGAAATTGAGGGCCAAGAAGGCTATGTAAGCAAACTCTGTTTAGATTCTCCACTAATTAATAACCAAACCTAAGTTTGTCTTATCAATTCATCAGAAATTTATTTCTTTGTCTAAAAAGTATAAAAGCTACCTGCCTTGGTTACTTCTTATATCTGTGGGATCTCCATACATATGAATTAAATCTGTTTTTCCCCCCTGTTTATCTGTCTTGTGCCAATTTAATTATTACACAAGCCAAAAGAACCAAGCAGGCTAGGGATAAAATTTTCCTCCTCCCCGACAAGTTGAACTCAAGTACTTTTCTTTTCGGTTTTCTTCTTTTTCTGATCATACCCCTTCACACATTTCAGGAAGCTATCTTGGCTCTTAGAATGCTTAATTTGCTCAATGTATACATTAATTCTCTTGGCAAGAATCTTGCCCTTAACTTGTTTGTTTATATCAATGCCAGAAGTATGCTGGGTAATATTGTAGACTCCTGCAGTTTTGCCATGGGAACATTTGTGGGGCATTCCTTTTTGAGCAGTGCTATTCCCTTAATGTCTACGACATTGCCCTTCTTCTATATTCAGATGTATGTGGCCAAAGGAACAAGTCCATGTTTTCTAAAAAGCTTGGAGAACACATAGTGGGTGCCTCTTTCCTTTTGTGTTAGTCATTTTGGTGAATTATTGGAATATGGTGGTTTAGGGAAAGAAAGAAAGAAAGGAAGAAAGAAAGAAAGAAAGAAAGAAAGAAAGAAAGAAAGAACGAACCTCTTAATATCTTGAGCAAATTTGGCCAAGAGGCAAACTGGGACAAAAAACCATAATGGGGCAATGAGTGAGAGGTACATAAGTGGTTCAAAAATAAGTGTCTTTTGGGAAATTCTCTTTTTGAGAAAACTGGAATTGCCATGAGGGCAGGTGTAGAAGCTAGAAGGTACCAAGTTGGGCTGTAGATGTTTCCATAATGAGTGCTTGGAGGTGAGGCCCACATTGGAGTCTGTGGAGGAAGGGTGGTATGGTGGTTAGTGTGTGGGTCAGACAGAAGAACATCCTGATATTGCTCTGTTTCTGTCTAAGCAAGCCCATTTGGTTGTAAGGAGCAGAGAGGCTCAATCAAGCTACCTTGAGAAAGGGGGATTTAGGGATATAGAAATTCAGAATTTCTCTGAAATTTGATAATTAGAGTCTTAACTGGAGCTGGAGAGTGGTCCAGATTCAAGGTCACATCAGGACCTTGAATAGTCTAAAGGGGAAGGTGGTATATGTTTAATAACTGGATTTTAAACAAACAAACAAACAAACAAAAAGCCTCTGGTTTATAACACTTGCCAATTTCTATGATGCAAATACTCCTATTGTGGCCAATTTCAACCAACATAGTATCACTTAACCTGAAGTTGGGAATAAATAGACACAACTGTCTCTAGTTAGTTAAAGTCTATTCCAGCACACCAAATGTTAACTTTAGTTTTTTTCCTGAACTTTCCAAGTTTTCAAGAAGGTGATTTATTATTGTTTTATAATCAGAAAAAAGTAACAAAAAATATTAAAAAATAAATATAAATATATGGGATGTAGGCTGGCATATTAAGGACAAACTTCTCCAATTTTGCCATTTGTTGAGGGTCAGTCTTCACTTTTGCTGTTGGCCCCTGGGACCCCCTTAGGGCTTGCAGCAGGTTTGGTTGGACTCACAGCTGCCTTCAAGAAGTCACTTCCAAATTTTGACTCCCTATTTTGTGGACATTGTTGCAGAAAGAGGTTACTTAGAACCACCTGGTGGGGGTCTCAGGAACCCCTGGCCTTCCTTAAGTTCAGGTCTGCAAAGGACACTCCAGAGTGATGCTCAGGGACCTGGCAAGGTGGCTCTGAATAGAATTTGGGAAAACTATAACCAATATATGGCAAGTCTTTCATTGTGTTGACTAAAACATACAAATTTAGACTATGGAAAGTGTTTGCTGTATGTGGCATTTGTAACAGAAAATGAAGCCTTGACACAGATCTTTTGAAAATAATCACCTCCAGATTTAAATTATGAAACAGTTGGCTCTGGGCTTGGCCCTGTACTCAGATTTTGGTTTCTGGGCTCCCACTTAGATCAGCCTTATGTTCCTTCTCATGCAACCTTCCAACTTCCTGTTTCTGACTCCTGCAGCCCCCCAGCTCATTATTCTCTCATGAAAGCATTTATCTTTTGTTACTATTATGCTGGGACCAGGTTGTCAAGAGGAGTTGGCTTGAGGGGCCCAGGGCTAGGCCTCTGATGGGCAAGGGCTAGGGGCCTTGGGCAGCCTTGAATCAGGCAGGGAGGAGAGAGACCAAGCCATAGCGTCTGCAGGATGGGAGTGGCAGAGACTGGGGTGCACCACCCATAGGCTGGGGATACACAAGTGAACCTGACCTGAAGTAGAGGCTGTAGGTTCTCTGTCCTCTGGAACCAGAAGGAGATCACAGAACAGAAGGTAAGGTTACTCTTATTTGAGGCGTAGGTGGACGTTCCAGTCACCTCCCACTTATAAGCACAAACATACAAAGTCTTGATTGTGCTCCTTGAGCCTGAGGTGGATAAAGCACTGGCTCAGGAGCTGCAAGTCCTGAATTCTTGCCCCATTTCAGCTAATTACTAGCTGACGTTGCATGAGTCACATAATCATCTGGGTTTATTTCATGATCTGTTGTTTGAAGCAGTTGTAGACCAGCCGGGGATGACGCTAAGGATTTGAGAATTCTTCACATTGGACCCCAAGTGGCCTGCCTGTAACTCTTCTGTTGGGTCTTTCTTGATTCACTGGAGTCATCCTCTACTTTCTTCCACCTGATGGCCTTCCAAATCCTGTATCAGAGCCCTTCTTTTTCCCTTTGTTAAATACCTACAGAGCCTCTGACAGATTCACATATAACAATGGTTCTCAAGGAATAGACCTGGGACCAGGACCAGCAGCAGCAGCACCACTTGTGGCTTGTTAGAAATGCAAATTCTCAGACACCACCCTTGATCCACCTAATTAGAAAGTCTGGGGTTGGGGCCCAGGTAATGCTGATGCATGCTCCAGTTTCACATTGCTGCCAGAGGGCATGGCTCACTGGCTTGCTCTCTTACTATTGTACCCCATTCTCCAACCCCAACCCCCTCACACACCTTGTCTTCTAGTTCTACCTAATGGTTTGTAGTTCTCCAAATACTCCTTGTTCTTTTATACCTCTGAGTGTGTTCATTCTTCCTTTCCCCTCCCTTTTTTCTCTCCTCACAAATTCTTCTTGTCCTCCTGGGTCAGCTCACACATTACCTCAGCCATGCAGGAACTCCTCTTAAGAGAGCCACTGGCTACCAAGGCAGAGCTCTTGTTCCAGTTTTTGATTATTCTTTCATCCAACCATGAAATCTGTCTATCCGCCCCATATTACTTGACTGAATCATATGTAACTGGGCTTGTGCTAGACTCTGGGATGTAGAATGACTTGACTTGTGTGCTCACAGCTTACTGGGGGAGACAGACCGTGAGCCAGACTAATGACAATACAGTGCTTTAGTGCATCTGCAGAAGCATGAACACACACACAAGGCTTGCAATAAATGTAGGTATGTTTAGGAAGACAAGAGAGACATTTATCTTGAAGGATAAATAGGCATTTTGCAGGCAGCAAGGAAAGTATGAAGTCCAGGTCTCCCTCGGTAGCATTTAGACCCTGAAGCAAATATTTCTTTGTTCACTCTGCTGTTCATCCTGGAGAAATCAAGTGAAAATGAACTCATGTTAAATGTGTATGTGTGTATATATTCCAGTTTTTTCTTCTGACAGGAAATATGAGGTCTCTGAATCAGAGAAAAGATCATTTATTACTCACAGATCATCTTCTTACCAATTCCCTGCATCCCTATCTCTTTAGATAATGTGCAGTGGGGTTGCACCACAGGAGATGAGCACTGAAACTGTAAGACTCAGCTTATATGGGTAGCACATGTGGCATGTGAGGCCATTTCCTCCTCCTCCTCCTCCTGAGAGAGAAACCTTTATTCTGGAATGTAAACAAATCCTCTCTGGGGAGGGGGCGAGCAGTCTCTACTTTTCCTTTTCTACGTTGGAATATATATAAGTGAGTGGCTTCAGATACTACACTTGATCTTAGCCAAAAGGCCCGAGAAGTGATAAGCAAATGGCTTCAGGAGGAAATAAGTCCCTAAAGCTCCGAGGGGCAATACACCATCTCTAACTTCTGAGGCATGTTTTTTATTGAATCTTCCTTCAGCCCGGTATACCAGTGCTCTTTGCTCAGAAAAGGAAAAAAGGGGTCTTCCCCTTCTCTGGGATACAGCAGCAGAAGCAGTGGGTTGTTGGCAGTGGTGATGTTCAAAGAAGTGTGGCCCTGAAAATATGGCAGGCAGAGGCCCAGGGCACTGCAGGAGTAGCTTGTGGTGCTTCGGTGCCATTGCAGTTGTAACTATTTCCTAAAAAGTTAAACACGGTCTCAATTGACTTTGTGAAGTCCTTCTGTCAGTGATGAGTTAGGTGCTTGAGCATTGATTGAGGTGCAGCAGCAGACAGCAGGAGATAGAACTGATTGGACATTGGTGGGGTTGGTGGAGAGAGACTCTCAGGTCAGGGGACTGGAAGGTGGGGTCCTCTAACTTTGATCAATAAAAGTCACAGTTACACTGGAGTGTTTCTGGGAAAGCCTCTGTTGGAGATTATGATTCTACCGGGTCATTGGGGAACAGTGGAAGGTGAAAACGTTGGGCTTTAAAATCAGCCAGACCTGAGTTCAAATCTCAGTTCTGGCATTCAGTAGCTATGTGTCTTAATTTGTCTTCACCACAAAGTAGATATTAGACAAGGACTGGCTACAGGTAGTTTATTTGAGAAGCACAGTGATAGGGTGGGGAAGTGAGAGGATGAATGGGTTACTACTATGAGCAACTAGAGCTCAGAGCTCTGAGAGTCTTATGATAGACAGGGTAGAATGCACTTCAGTAGTGTCCCATGAAGAGACAAGGAAGCTAGCGTTTTTATCTACCAACTTCTGGCCTTCAGTTGCAGGTCAGTCTGGGGGCACCTCTGGTGAGCCCACATGCTCTTATAGCTGGAAAACTCTCTCAGGCACAGTGATGCTATTGGTGTGCTTCTGGGAACTTTCTGTGGGTGACCTCCAGGATGTACTGAGGGGCTATGGACAAGATACTAATTATGTGATCTTACCTGTCTCCATGTCTCCAAAATGGAGATCATAAAACTTAACTACACTGGATTGGTGGGAAGATTAAGCTCATCAGAGTTCATAAAATGCCTCTCATAGTTCTTGAAGCATAGTCGATACGCTATAAATGAGAGCTTTAGTAGCATTAAGTTAACATGACAGAACAGTGGCTTTTCCTTTGTAGCTGACTTAACACTTGTTTCTATCACGATAAGTTGTGTTAGAGAAGAAAGTTGACTGGGGTCAGAAGGGGCAATCTGTGGTTTTAGGAATAGAGATTTCCATTGAGTGAAGCTACCCATTTCTATGGAGACAGAATCTATTCCTTATAAGCATTATAAAGCCAACTAACTAGCCTAATAAGATATAATTAGATTGTTTTCCCAGTATTAAAGCTTTTGCCAGTGGCTTGTACATTTTGTGGCTATAAAGAATATCTATAAAGAATATTTGTCGGTTAATGCTAAATCTCAGAGCATATCCAGGTTGACATGGATGCCAAACTGGTTGTTTTTTACGTTTGCACTAAATCTAATTGTAGGTATTACCACACCTACAGTACAAGTCTGTGAATACATCCCTACTAGGAAAATGTGGGGTTGGGAAAAGGTAACAGTTATCTGCTTATGTCAAGGGAATGGGGTGGGTGGACTTGGAAGGTATGTGAAAAATAATAAGGGAGCTTGGTGAACAGGATCCATCATGAATGGAGAATTGAATTTTATTCTTATTTCATTTTATTTGAGGGGGAGTTGGAGTGGAGCTGAATATGGCCAGGGTTGTTCATACTTTGAGAGGTTCTGGGGGACAACATTTCTTGAGAGAGATTGGGTCATGTGTTGTCCTCAGCTCTACCAGAGGTGGTGGTTGGAGTCATGGGGATGAAAGTGCTGAGTTCCTCCCAGTTGAGGCCTGCAGGAAGAGTCAAGGTGTGTTCGTCCCTGTGATGGGCACAGGAGGTCAACTATGTACCAGCCCTTCCCTCTCCTCTCTGCTAACAGACCCTGATTTTGTTTGGCTATCAGGTATCTACTCCTTGATCTTGGGGAAAGTGGACTGGAGCCAGCAGATGAATCATGTTTGGTGCAAGCCAATCATGTTATTCCATTTGTATTTCCTAGAGTTAGATCTCAGGTAGTCTAGTGACCCAGGAGAAGCTTAATGGGGATTTTAGGAAATATTTTCTTTGTGGTAAAAAGAAAGAGATGAAGGAGAAGAGGACTTCCCTTCTTCCTGCTTTTGGACTGGTTAGTATTGTGGCAGCTATTATGTGATCATAAGGGGGCATCTCCGTCACACTGAGAATGTGACAGAGTGGGAAAATGGAAAAATTCTGTGTCATTGATGACATCACTGAGCTTCTGGATTAACCTGAGACTGCATACATTTGCCTTCTTATAGTATGAGACTTATATTGTTTAAACCACTTAAAAATTTTTTTCTAATGCTTATTTATTTTTGAGAGAGAGAGACAGAGAGCAGGGGAGGTACAGAGAGAGAGGGAGACGAGGGTCCGAAGTGGGCTCTGCGCTGACAGCAGAGGGCCTGATGTGGGGCTCAAACTCACGAACTGTGAGATCATGACCTGAGCTGAAGTTGACCCTTAACCAACTGAGCCACCCAGGCACCCCTGTTTAAACCACTTTTGATGGACTATTCTGTTGTTGAAGCCAAAGCATCTTGATTGACAGAGCTCTGGATAAAGCACAAGTCTGGTGGGAGGGGAGATATGAAAGACCTTGACCTTCGGAATAAGTATCTATGGAAGAGAGGAAGAGCTGAGGCAGAACTGGGACCCGTGGAGGAGGCTCAGTCACACTGACCAGGGCAGAGAATGGATTGGGACTCCCTGTTGATCAAGGGGACAGCCAGTGTTCCCCACTGCTAGAAAGTACAGTCAGACCAACACACTAGTGTTGTCTGTACATGAAAGCAGGAGCCAGACAACAGAGGCCACTTTGGTTAGGTATTGTGGACTGGTGCAACCATGGCAAGCAAGCCCTACCATTCCTTCTGTGGGAGATGCGGGGGTCAGGACCAACATGATATTACAGCTCTGGGTAGCCTGATGGTGGTGGAGGAAACAGGGGCTTTGAAGCCAAACAGATCTGGGTCCTGCCACTCACTTGGGCAGAGCTTCAGTTTCCTTCTCTGTAAAATGAGGACAATCATATCTGCCCCACTGGATTCTTATGAAGGTTAGAATACATTAGAGTGAATTAACTTCTCTAGTCTATAATATAGTGGGAGTTTATTAAAAGATGATTATTATCACTTAATAGAGACCTGCAGAAGTAATGAAGATGCTTCATGGTGTACCACTAGATGCATGGCCAATAGATGCTGAGTGAGATTAGGCCAATTTGAGACTTGCTAGGGTAATCTGGTGTTGACCTACTCTGATTAGTCTTCTAAGAGAGAAGACCCTGGGGATGGAGTTTCTGGAGATCATTTGTTCTCTGTCCACAGAGACATATCTGAAACAATAGACTTTCTTGGTAGGGGGGAACATTAATATTTGCAATGACATTGTTTTCCCCTGAACAGGGAGGAAGACAAAGACAGAACATGTGCAATGCTGATATAAACAAGAATGCCAGCGATAAGTGGGTTTTCCAAAGTTCCCAAGGGACTGTGTGGGGGCTTATCATGGGGTCTCACACTCCTGAGAAGAGGGAGGGGGAAGAATGTAGAATGTTCCCTGCACATCCTATCATTGACAACTTGCATTATAAAAGCACCAGAGGTATGAATGTAATAACCAGAATCAGAAGCTTCCTGCTCACGGATATGAGGGGGAGATGGACCAAAATAGCTCACAGCACTAATAGTAGACTCTGGGAAGCCACCCCTTCTCCTCTGGAGCCCCTTTATACACACCTCTTCTAAGTAATTTCCAACCTTTTGTTGACTCACAAAAAGAAGAAGAATAGAAGTTACTGGCGTTTGTAGTAACAGGATGAGAAAGTACGAGACTTCCTGTTGTGTGTGTGTGACAGCTGGTGATAAGTGGAGGGCTCTGCACAGGAAATCCGCTCAACTTCTGCAATGTGACCTGCCTGAAACTTGGGCGCTCCTTCAGTCTGGATGTTGATGGCAGGACAGGGGGGCGCCTGGACCATGGGCGACGTGGTAGAGAAGAGTTTGGAAGGGCCGCTGGCACCTTCTACGGATGAGGCCTCCCAGAAAAGAGGAGACCTGGTAGAAATCTTAAATGGGGATAAGGTAAAATTCGATGACACGGGACTCTCCTTAATTCTGCAGAATGGCCTGGATACCCTCCGCGTGGAAAATGCTCTGACAGATGTCATCTTGTGTGTGGACATTCAGGAATTCTCCTGCCACCGCGTGGTCCTTGCCGCGGCCAGCAACTATTTCAGGTCAGCATGCCTAGGATTGCAGTCAGATTGGGTGCAGGTTGTAAGGAAAATCGGTATTGATGTGATAGCCCAATCTAACTAGTTGACTGTTGTTGCATGTACGTTTTGTGTATCTATTTAGGTTCATGTGTCTATTCCAGATACAAGAAAGGAAGCTATTAAGCCTTAGATTTTAGATTTGTTTAAGGCATATTAAAAGAGAGATTGGTGTCATTTGAAAGCAATGTTTATGTTTATGGTGAATCTTCTGTATATGTGTCATTGTTTCAGAGGATGGAAAATTACTGAAGTCATGGGGATTTTTTTCCCCCTTGGTCTGACTAGTGTGTTGGAAACATGATGTTGTCTTTCTTCACCAATGTTGTGGACCCTCTTTTGGAGTTATCAAATGACTTGCTGAAAATTAGGGGCATCTGGTTATGCAGAGGGTGGATTGGAAAAGAACGTAGTAACAAAGGTGCTTTAGCAGGGAGAGGCTCCCAAATGTAACACACTCTGAGACCTGGGTTCCATCCCTCTCTTCCCTTCCTGACAGTGAGACTTGAGGCAAGTCACTTCATGCTCTGAGTTTCTGTTTTGTTATCTGTACATTGGGGATAATGATGATTACCTCTCTGGATTGTTGTGATAATTAAATATGAGAGGGAAAGGGTCTTACACAGTGCCTAGGGTATAGTGGATGCTCAGTATGTGTTTGTTGAAAATCTTCACTTCATTCTGTTTGGTTCAGCTTAGAACCATTTATTGTTTACCATGAGCAAATGCCTGGGATAGGAGTGTGGGAAAATCAGGAACCAGTGAGGAGGGCTGGATCCAGAGATCTCCAGATCAATGTAGACCTGGTGGGAAACAGTCCCAAAGAGAAATGGTGATGAAGAAGGTATCTGGGGAACTTGAAAAAGAAGTAGATTTAGAATTTCTTTCTTTTTTTAAAGCTAATTTATTTATTTATTAATATTCATTTATTGTTGGGAGAGAGAGACAGAGTGCGAGTGGGGGAGAGACAGAAAGAGAAAGGGACACAGAATCCAAAGGCTCCAGGCTCCAAGCTGTCAGCACAGAACCCGACATGGGGCTTGAACCCACGAACTGAGAGATCATGACCTGAGTCAAAGTTGGTTGCTCAACCGACTGAGCCACCCAGGTGCCTCTAGAATTCCTTTTAATGAGATTCTTCTTAACTCTTGGTTCTGAGGAAATTAAAAACTATTTATCAATGTAAACATCATGAAAAGTATTTTATCTTTTTACTTTTTCTGAGATGCTTAGAGGGAAATTTTTACTTGGAATTCAGAGAGCAGTGCCAATGGATTGTTGTGGGATTGATTAGGTCCCCTATGTAAACAAGGCAAGGGGACACCTGGGTTTGTGGGAAGTAGCGCCAGCCATGTGCCAGACAGACATAGTATCTGATTTTATTTTTGCAGCACTGCGGTGAGGTGGCTGATGTCCCCTTTTACAGATGAGGAAATGGAAATCCAACATTACAAATGTAATCATTGCTGGAGTAGGGATTGGGCACATTCTAGAAATCCTTGTTTTTACTGCACTACAAATTGCCACTAAATTTGGGGCTCCATTCCAGAGGAAGTATATAACAGGTAACATGTAGGTACAGCCATAAAGTTGGGATGATACAGATAAACATTTCTCACCCCACCGGTATTGGTTGTATCTTTCACATTGATCAACAACCACTTTCAGAAGTGAATGCAAGTCAACTTAGCTCAATGTACTTAGTACCCATTTTTAGATTTATTGATTCTCTTTTGAATCACTGGAAAATGGCAGTCATACAAATGTATGCCTGATTAGCAATTTAGTTAGTGGCTCAGCCTGCCTATGGAACAGGACCGCTGGCTGTGTGCTCTCAAGCACATCATGATTCCTCTGGTCCTTGGGTTTCTCATCCTAAATGGAAGGTGTTTAGGCCCAGGTCCTTCCCACCCTGCTGATGTAGGATACTTAGGGAAAGTGTGTACCAGCCCTCAAAGGTGGTGGTGGCCATGAGATGCTGGAGGCACCCACACAGTGTGCATGTGTGCCTATGGTTGAAGACTCTCTTCCAAAACTGCCTGGTCACGTAGGGAAATTCCTTCTTTTCTTCAGAGCAGCAACTTTTGATTCTTATCTTGGTATTTCCAGGATGACTTTCCTCCTATAATGAACACAGTCTTGGAGACAGAATTCTTTTTTCCGGTATTGCTATTAACTGCTATTAATAATTTCTGTTGTTGAGCACTTAGTGAGAGTAAAGCTCTGTGCCACCTGTGTCCCCTACACCATCCCATGGCAGCCCTGCGAGGTAGGGAATTTTATCCCCACTTACAGATGAGGAATGAAAGCCTGGAGTGTCTCGGTGAATAAAGTGACCAAGTGGGATTTTGACTTAGGACTGACATGAAGTCTGACATTGCCTCACCACCCGTTTTGCTTAGTTTCTAAGGTTTTGAAAGGGCTAGGGAGCCAAGTTCCTCTTATGCTCATACTTAGGAAGGGCAGGGAGCCTACTCTGTCTGAGAGGCTTCTGACACAGCCCTCTTTGCTTTGGAGGGCCTGGAAGCTGGCAATTAAATTTTGTATACTTTTTCTTTATTCATTGAGAACATAAATATTTTCCATGGAGTGACTAAACCACAGTTTATTTAACCAGTCCCCTGTTGACAGACATTTGGATCGTTTCTAATCTTTTTTTTTTTATTTTTTTTAACGTTTATTTTATTTTTGAGACAGAGAGAGACAGAGTGTGAGCGGGGGAGGGGCAGAGAGAGAGGGAGACACAGAATCGGAAGCAGGCTCCAGGCTCTGAGCCGTCAGCCCAGAGCCTGACGCGGGGCTCGAACTCACAGACAGTGAGATCGTGACCTGAGCTGAAGTCGGACGCTTAACCAACTGAGCCACCCAGGCGCCCCTCGTTTCTAATCTTTTGCCATACAACAATGTTGTAATGAATAACCTTATACATATGTCATTTTTATATGTGTGCAGGAATACCTGGGGGTGCATTTCTAGAAGAGGGTTTGCTGAGTTAAGCAGAAATGCATCTGCAGTTTAAGTGGATGTATATGCCAGATCTGCCTTTATAGGGGTTCAGTCATTTTGAACTCCTGACAGGCTTGCCGAAAGAGGATGGCTTCCAACTTTGGGATTTTTCCCAGTATGACAGATGAGAAACAGTATCTCAGTTTTGTTTTAATTTGCATTTCTCTCATTTTGAATAAGCTCAAACGTCTTTTTGTATGTTTAAGGATTGTCTGTAGTTCTTTTCTGTGAACTGTCTCTTCACGGCCTTTCAAATTTTCACATATATATATATATATATATATATATATATATATATATTAAATGTTTATTTATTTTGAGGGAGAGTCAGCAAGAGACAGGGAGTGCATGTGTGAGCAGGTGACAGGTAGAGACAGGCAGAGAGAGAGAATCCCAAGCAGGCTCCATGCTCAGCACAGAGTCTGATGTGGGGCTTGAACTCATGAACCGTGAGATCATGTCCTGAGCTGAAATCAAGAAGTCTGTTGCTTAACCGAATGAACCACCCACATATGCCAAATTTTCAGATATATATTTTTTAAAATTAAAATTTATTTTTATCAAAGTACTGCATGCAGATAGTTAACGAAGAGTCAAATAGTATTTAAAGACTTATAATGAAAAAACAAAAATTCCTCTTTCACCTCTTCTACCCTTCAGTATTGTTCACCAAAAGTCACCATTTTTTATGTTTAGCTGTTTCTTCTGGTATTATATTTATATTTCTTCAAAATATGCTTATGCTACTCTTTCTTGATTTCTCAACGTTAGACATCATTTATTGATTTCCTAGTATGTCTGATAAGGACTTAGCACTTACTCCTAGCTCCCTTACCATACACTGACCTTTACTACACTCTCTCAGTATAATGTTTTCACATTTTTCCTGGATAAGTTTGTATTAAGAATTTGCATGATGTTCATGAAAACATTTTTCTTGTTGAACCAAGTTGTGTGAAATGATTACATTTTGTTTCATGTAAAGCTTTTTGTCTTTCCTAAAGTTAATAATTCATTGTTTTTTCCATTTGCTTAGTCGTGGGACTATCTTTTGCTCACATCTTCTCACCATGATCTTTCATGTGGTCTAGTGCATCAAAGAATCTACCAGTTCCATTTTCCCCCAGAATCTTCCTCACTGACATCATTTTACACATGTTCTCTGGACCTGCTGCCCAGCTATTGTCTACCTGCATATATAACCATGGTGGCTATAAACAGGGACTATATTAGTAACTCAGACAATGTAGTTCCCTTTGGGGGCCTATTTAGAAGTCTTGAGTGGAATGAGGAAGTTGGGAAAATACATAGAGTTGAGGCTGAGAAAAGCGCAAGGGAGAATAAAGCTGAAAAAGTAGCTCGTGACATACATTAAATGTCAACAGCCAAATGTCAAGGTGTCTGAATATTATCCTAGCAGGAAAATCAAGGAAAGCATAATTTAATATTCATAGTAATTGTTTTTTAAAATGTTATAAAACTAGCAGTGTGTTTTAAAAGACCACTAAGGGGCGCCTGGGTGGCTCAGTCAGTTGAGCGTCCGACTTCGGCTCAGGTCATGATCTCTCAGTGTTTGAGTTCGAGCCCTGTGTCGGGCTCTGTGCTGGCAGCTCAGAGCCTGGAGCCTGCTTCCGATTCTGTGTCTCCCTCTCTCTCTGACCCTCCCCCGTTCATGTTCTGTCTCTCTCTGTCTCAAAAATAAATAAAAACATTTACAAAAAATTAAAAAAAAAAATAAAAGACCACTAAGAAAGCTGCCATTTGTGTTATGCCTTTGGACATGTCCCCAAATCAAAGTCTTTGGAACCGGTTGTGCATCCTACATGCTGAACCCACCTCCCATAGGATCTCCATCTAAACCAGTGGCTCTCGCCATTTTGGGGGGGCAGGGAACAAATCATTGCAGATATGGCACACTCCATAGGTGAGGCTGACCCCTGAGGGCAATCGTGTTGCGATTTCAGGGGTGGCTGAGGGAAGGAGTGGTGATGTAGGGAGGGATCATCAGGCTCCTCATAGTCCTACCAGATGACTGGCCTTCCCATATGAATAAAAGAGCTTCCAGGCTGAGGCTGAGTCGATAGCAAGCTCCTTTGTTGCTGCTGCTGCCCCAAATCTGGCTGGACCTTGGCTCCTGCTTGTACCTCAGTACCCTGGTCTTTGGGTCTGGTTCCCTGAGTCCATGATGAGGGGATTTTGACCACTGGCTACAAAAATCAAGCACAGGTCAGGAATGGGAATGGCATTCTGGGCCCAATCTATTAATATTATTATTATATATTAACTAATTACTGTATGGCAGCAAGTAGGGTGAGAGGCTACCCTTTTTTTCTTTTAATATTTTTTTATTTTTAAGAGAGAGACAGAGCATGAGCGGGGGAGGGTCAGAGAGAGAGGAAGACACAGAATCCAAAGCAGGCTCCAGGCTCCGAGCCGTCAGCACAGAGCCCGACACGGGGCTTGAACTCACGAACTGTGAGCTCGTGACCTGAGCCGAAGTCAGACGCTCAACCGACTGAGCCACCCAGGCGCCCTGAGAGGCTACTCTTAAACCATGTGTAGAGGTTATAATCCTTTGCTTTTTCTGCATAATGGTGTAAGGGGTCTACAAGGGAGCCGGCAAGCACAGGTGAGAGAGTAAGTGCTAAGGAAAACAAGAATGAGTTAAGGCCATCTGGGTCTGGATTAGAAATCTTGCTAATGGTGAAAGCATTGAGTATTGCTGTTGCCACAGTGGGTATGCCTGATCAAGTGAACTGGTGACTGTACTTCGAGCATTGGGTCCTGCATTTTATGCTTTTAGTCTTGTTCATTTAGTAGAATCAATGTGGTGGTTAATATTTAAATACTATAGATCAGGACACCTGGATGGCTCAGTCAGTTGAGCATTCGACTTTGGCTCAGGTCATGATCTCTTGGTTTGTGGGGTCAAGCCCTGCGTCGCGCTCTGTGCTGTCAGCTCAGAGCCAGGAGCCTGCTTTGGATTCTGTGTCTCCCCCTCTCTCTGCCACTCCCCTGCTCGCACTCTGACTCCCTCTGTCTCTCAAAAATAAGTAAGCATTAAAAAAAATTTAAGTACTATAGGTCTATAATTTCTTATCAGCAATTCTAAAATCCCCCAAGTGCTGATAAATGAGAAGGTTTTTAGAACTTATTTGGCAGACAAATTTGTGACTTGAGCTGCACATGTCTGATGGAGACATCTGTCCTGAACTGAGAAGAGGCTACTTGGAGTCTGTTTATTCCATTATGCATATATTCATTGCTGGAGTACTAGTGCTCTGGATATAGGAATGCTGGCGGTGCTATATAATATTCAAGATATGGTAATATTCAAACAATTCTGCATGTCAGAGCACATCTGACTGCAAGATTTTGGGGACAGGGGATTATGGGACTTTTCTGATAAAGTTTGTTTTCGTTTAGGTGTTATTATTCTACTTTGTTTCATATGAATATTTTACATACTTGTAAAATTAGTTTAGATACACTTTTGCATCTTGCTTTGCATCTTGTTTCATTATAATCTTTCCCCTATAGTTTTCATAACTCTTGTTTATTTATTTAGCTACCATTTTTAATAGATGCATAATATGAAAATCATTCATTGTGAATATAGGTTACTTCTAATATTTTTGTTTTTATAAATGCTGTGGTGATAAACATATTTGGAATAAGTATTTCTGCAGTTTGGGATCTGGAAAGGACAATATTTTTTGAGTATTTACTGCATGCCAGGAACTTTGCTGGATTTCCACAATATCAACAATTAGGTAACAACTAGTGGATAGCATTGTCTCCATTTCACCCTCCAGGGAACTCACTTTGATAGCAAGAATGGTTTCCCCATTGGGATCCAAACTGAGAGCAGACCTTTCTATCAGGCAGAAATGTGGCTGTTGGGACATTAACTGTGCAAGACTATTAACTTTCCCTCTCTACCATACACTAGTATAGTCTATGTAAACTGTAGGTGAGGAGAAAGTGTAAAAGTTATTGCCTCCATGTGCACATACACACACACACAGGCAGAACACTATGGGAACATTCAAGCCAATTTGCATCTGGGGGCTGAGCTGACAGATCCCCATAGCATTGAAGACTCAGCATGCCTTAGGGCACCAGTCTGGGTCAAAGGATTAAATAAGAAACAAGGAAGTAGGTCAGGATGTGAGGTGAAGAGACAGTATGCTTTGAAAGCATAGGGCCTCAAGGACCTGTAGGACATCATTGGGGCAGGAACCAGTAACTGCTTGGTATAATGGAAAGAACACCATCTTAGAACCTTGTCACTGGCATTTGAGTCTATACCCTGCCACTTACTGGCTGTGTAAATCTTGGAGAAATTGCTTGGCCTCTCTGAGGTTCAGTGCTGTTATGCAACACAGTGAAGCTACTGATTTGTGTCTATCCATCCCAGTAAAGTTTGTGAAATACATGTAATAAAATAGATCATTTATGAATTTTTTTGCCTAAACATTTTATGCATGATAACAAGTCAGATTTCTTCATTCTAAGGAAGAGCAATCAACTGGCTTTTTTGAAGATTTATGTAGGTAACTCACAGAATCCCTCAGAAGGCCAAACTCCGAAAACAGACAGGAGCCAGGGAGGCCAGGTCGTGGCCAGGACCACAGCTTAAAGCCACCCAGAACCCATCTGGGGAGAATTCCCCCGCTGTTGCAGGATCCTGGAGGCCAAGGCTAGCACAGCTCTGGCCACTGGCACTGTCTCCCTTGCAATTCCTGGAAACTGGAGGCTGCTGCTTCCACCAGAATTGGTTCTCCTCTGTCTCTGCTTCTTTGCATTTCCAGCTCCCAGTTCCTAGCCTGGGGTGAGTTTATCTAATTGGTCAAAGCTGAGTTACGCATGTTAATGCAATAGCTGTGACAGAAGTTGGGAAAGTGTGCCTTGGGCCTTTGTAGCTTCTGGATCAGGAAGTGCTTCTGCCACACACCACATCTCATTTAGAGGGAGAATTTGCCATACCTCGGGAGGGTTTCAGATGCTGGGCAACCAAAAACTGACAAGGATCCATTATATGCAGCTACTATGTGCCTGTCCTGCATTAGGTGCAGAGTAAGGGTTAAGGTATCATGAAAAATATACAGATATTAGAGAATTCCATGATTCCTGTCTCATAGGCATCAGAGATAATGATCCTGAGATCTTACAGGCAAGAGGACAATTATTTTGCACTTTTACTTCTCTTCTCCCTTCAGACTTTGAGTGGCTCTGGTATACATGTGAGACTGTGTGGCATGTAAGCATCATCCATCATGAATGGTCTAGAAACTGGCTGGGAATGTGAGCTATGGGAGGGTCCTTGACACCATTGCAATGGCTGACATTCAGCAGACACCTACTACATATTTGATATCCATAAAAACTTGACATTCCTCCTGAAGGTTCAGTCACTGATAGGCAGCATCCTGGTCAGAGCAGGAAGTCCTCACAGAGTTGGGAGGCTATTGCATAACTTTAAAAAAGGGAAGGATGATAAAGCGTGGTCATTATAGGAAAGATTTGAAGGATCAGTTAAAAATCCAGAATGCTTCAGAATGTTGTGGATTCAGCAGGTTACTCACATGACCATCTGGACACAAATGTGCTATGCCTACATAGAGACTCCTGCAGACCATTTTTTTTTTTTTTTTTTTTTAGGATTGGAAGGTACTCGGCAGGAATTGCTGCCTCAAGGCAGAAGTGCATGTAGGTCCTTTGAATTTTTAATAAAATATCATCTCTGTCATCTCCACCCCTGGTATCTAGAGCATGTGGGTCTTCTTTCACTCAAGACTAGAAAGTCCATTCTTCTCCTGTTTTGAATAATGCTGCATGGAGCTCTCAACTAAAACACAACACAAACACTCATCATTGACATCTTAAGTTCTGAACTTTACCCCTATGCCAAGTACACAGATATGTAACTGTCCATTCATGAAAATGCCTTTGCAGAGTAGATTCTAATATAGCAAACACTAAACAGTCCATGAGAAGAGCTGCCCATATGAAGAACATGTATGTTTTTGGTAAAACTGCCTTGGAGCTCACCATCCGTCACATTGCTCAATGTTCCTATATTAGTCAGTGTTCTTTTGATGGCAAGGAATAGAATCTGAGGTCAAATCAGCTTTGGCAAAAGAGGAAGGTATTTGGCCACATAGCCAATTCATAGGAAGGGCCAGGATGCAGCAGAGCCCAGGGAGAAGAGGAACCAGGGCCTTGAATGCAGTCAGGGTGCTTTCTTTCGACTCTCACTTGGCTTCTTTCTAAGGTGGGATTTCTCAGATGTACTTCTGCCACATGGTTGGGGGTCTGCTCCTTGGCAGCTCTAAGACTCGCTCCTTTTCAGTTGGTTCCAGAGAGAAACTGAGGGGCTGGCTTCAGTTTGAAAAGCCCCCAGGAAAGACTCTGTTCCATTCTCTTACCCAATCCTAGACCAATCGTTGTGTCCGGGAGGTGGGGCACAGTGATCAGCCCAGTTTAGTTTAGGAGTTCAAGGTTGGCCAAAAGCAGGGGTGGAGGGCAGGGCAAAGGAGGGGAGATTGGTAAAAAGGTAAGAGCTATTTGAACCACATGATTTGAGTGGGACTTGGGAGAGCATTTCCCAGAAAGGGAAGGCACTAGACAAAAGGAAAAATGAATGTACACTAAAGAGGGCTAATAAATGCTGGTTTACTTTCTTTTCTTAGCTAACTTATTGTACTTCTGCCTTTGCTTTGGCTGTCAGGAAGCTTATGCATTAGCTTTCCTTAGCCTAGGTTTCAGTGACATAGTCTCCTACTTTAATTACTTAGATCTTATTTTATTACTTTTTGTTGTTACTGTTTTGCATTTGATAATATCTCTGAGACTATAAGCCACCTTAAGTTATTTTGGAGAGGCTTTTTTTTTTTTTCTTTTTAAAGTAAGCTCTAGGCCCAGTGTGGGGTTTGAACCTATGACCCTGAGATCAAGAGTTGCATGCTCTACCAACAGCCAGCCAGGAGCCCCCGGAGAGGCCATTTTTGTATAAGTCTCCTTTGCTATGAAAAAAAATATCATTCAGGCAACCTACGTATCCTCTGCAAGCTGTAACGGTAGTCATTCTGTTATTATGTTTAACTTTTGTGAAAAGCTTTAAGGCCACAGTAATTATAGGAGTGCTGATATTGTTATGACTTTAAAACACAATCAAACCAAAAGTTGCATTGTAGCTGTTTCTGAGGAGATATTCAAGGATCTATAAAAATTACCTGCTGGCAGGTATGCATATAATAATTCAGGTTCAGGGTCAAGTAAGAGCTTACTGATATTCAGGAGATCATGTGTCATGTAGAGTAAGCTCAGGTTTGTCTGGGGTAGATATCAAGGGAATTTTGGTGTTTGGGGAATTAAGGGAGGGGCAGATGCCCAGTGAATAATTCTTGGAATGTGGTGTTAGTGGACATAGCACTCAAGGTCAATTGAATGAATGACCCCACTCTCTACCATGCACTGAGTTTACAAAGATTAATGAGTTCTTGTTCCCTATTGACAACAAAATCACAGTCAGTTAGAGGAGAAAGATAGGCAAATCAGTGCTTCAGTATAGGGTAATAATATCAATGTTTCAGTATAGGTAATATGATGGAGTTCTGCTTACAGAAGGGGCATTAAGTCAGACCGGAGAAAAAAGGCAATCAGAGAGGGCTTCCTGGAAGAGTATAGGCCAATCTATGGTAGTTCCTTCTTCACCGTTGGCTTTAAAACTCCTCTCTACTCTCAGCTGGAGGATCTCTTATTTTTTTCCCCTCTCCCTCTGGATTTGTGTCATAAAAGCCCAAGGAACAGGCCTGGCAGTCCAGATTCCTCTGTGGCAGCTGGTGAAGGGAGAAGTCTGGAACACGTATGTAATCACTTTTGCCCTGTCATAATAGGGATAACTTTTATGCCTCAACATTTGAATACCTTGGGTGAGGATTAGGACCAGTGCCAGTTCACATGTTTCTAAGTGATCAGAACCAGGGAATGCTCAGAAAAATCTCTAAGCCTAGGCTGATCTTTGACTTTTGGTTAATGACATGGAGGTCATAAGGAGGCCAGGATGGGGTCCTGTGGGTTGGGATGGAAAATGTTTGGAAAGGGGTGGTGATAAGGAGCCTTTAGGGAAACAGCCTGGTCAGGATGTGGCAGTGGACAGTGAGCACAAATGCTGACCCTGCTTGTGGCCCAGTGGGAAGTGAGAATCAGAGCAGACCTCATTGAAGAGGGAAGTGGTGTTTTGTTAGGGGAAGCCAGGTTTCGTCTCTGGCAAGGAGATGGAAGATGTGCTAAAGCAAATTAAGGTGGAGAACAACCACCATGTTTTGTACTGTAACATCTCAAGTGGGAGGGCTTAGGGTAAATATCATGGGCCCGGGTTACCAATTTGGAGAATCACTGGATAATACAGTTCTCTATACACACACTTCATTTCAGGTCACTGGGTCTTGGAGCTCGTTGTTATTTATTCGCATGACAGTTAGAAGAGAAATGTAGATGTGGACAGTATGATGTAAAATAGGCAAATCCTCTTGGCCTTCAGGACCAGGTATAGGACTGCACTGCATGTGTAGTTTCCTTCTGTCCACTTACCTATCCATCCATCCATCCATCCATCCATCCATCCATCCATCCATCCTACAAATATTAAATCTATACTGTGGGCCAGCAAGTAAGAATTGAGAGAGAAATAAAATCTAGCCCTTGGCTTACAGAGTCTTATAAATCTAATAGAGGAGAAGACTCATTAAAAATAGGCTATATAGGGGCACCTGGCTGGCTTAAACTCCAGGAGTTTTAAGTCGTAGAACATACGACTCTTGATCTTGGGGTCATGAGTCAATCCCCACGTTGGGCCTAGATTTCACCTAAAAAAATAAGCTATATAGAGTGTACATAGAGAAGCCTGTCTGGCCCAAGGGTGTTGATGTAAACAGAGGCACACACCAGAAACTGCTAGTTGTTGGGCATAGCTGCTTCAGGGGATTCGGAAGGGGGTATTTAGACCAGACTCTGAGGGGTCTTGTATGGCAATATTGAGCGTACATCAACATTTCATTTTCTGGGCACTTTTAATACAATGTTCTTTAGCATTTGGGCCCATTTGTTATTCATTATTCATTATTCATTTGTCTAATTGTGTCAGTCAGGACCGTGCACTGCAAATGGTAGCTACTCAGTTCAAACTGGGTTCAAGCATATCAACAAAAGAAGTTATTTGCTCACATTATTTAAAAGTTTAAGAGTATTGACTTTCGGTCTTGTTTGATCCTTGTGTTCAAATAATATCATCAGGACTGTTTCTCTCTTTGTCTCTTGTCTCTGCTTTCCTCTGTGTTGGTTACTCTCTCAGGGAGGATCTTCACAGATGGAGGCAAGAAAATATCCAGCTGCTCCAAACTTTTATTTCTCCCAGCTCAGCAGTTACAGCAGGAAGAGAACTTCTCTTTCCCAGGGGTTCCAGGGAAAGTTCTAGGATTCGCTTTGATTGGACTGGCTTCTTCCTATGCCCATCAGTGAACTGATCACTGTGGCATGGGAGACTAATGTGCCATGGACTGTGCTCACCCATGGTCTAGGATGTGGGACCAGCTCTATTCAAACCTTGCAGACTGAAATTGGAGGAGGGATAGTTTCCTATAGGAAAATCTGGGTACACCTACTAAAAAAATTAGGAATAATAAGAAAAATAAGGGAAAATAAGAACTGCTTATTATATCTTTGTAGTTGAATCATTGCTGAATCCTGGTCATAAGCATTTGCTATGACTGATACTCTATCCTGCTTGATGTAGCAGGACGGAACAAGCCCTTTCTGTCATAAATTTGGATGGGCTGAGTTACATGACATGCTGAGGCCTCAGCAATGGTCCAGTGGAGCTGGGAGGGACACTGGTGCTATAGAAACATGGCTGGAGTTCTGGTCCCCAAAGATGCCTGTGCAGTGTCCTTGAGGAGTGGTGAAATTGGGCAGAGAGCTTGGTAGGAGGCAGTTCTTTCAGAGCTTAATAATGTTTAGAGTCAGGTGGGGGGCAGCTCTGGGGTTCTAGCTCCTCTGTCAGTTTGGAGCAAAGACTTAGTCAGCAGCTGGGGGTTCGGGGAGCTGACTCCAGGCTCCAGATAGAGATAGCAGCATGTGGTTAGTCATGTCTCTTGGAGATGGCCATGAACCTTCAAATCCTTCTCTGAAGACTCCCCTCCAGGTGTGTGAGATTTACATGTGAACTGCGGGTAAGAACAGAGAATTGCACACTGTTTATTATTAATAGGGTTTTGGCACCACATCCTGTTTCGGAACTCCTAGCTCTAATGAACTGTGTTACTTGAATATAAGCTGCAGGGACCCCGTCTATACAGCTAATCTGGAGAAAGACTTACAAGGCCAGGATGAGGCCAGCTTCCATCTGAGCCTGCGTGCCCCACCCCCTACCCGTAGTTTGGGAGGCAGCTTTAGGCCTCATGGAATTCTAAGAGGGCTGAATCTCAGAAGATGAAAGGGAGAATCTACAGAGAGGGAAGATTTTCAAGGGCATGTCTGCCCCAGCACCATAGCCAGTTATTTCTTTGACGTAGAACTGTGTGCAATCTCCTCCTTCTCAGGGTGAGCCATAGGGGCTTGTGTTGGGAAGTGAGGTGACCTCTTCATAGGGCATTGGTACTTGAACATTGGTTTGCCAAAGAATTATGGGTAGGGGTTAGGAGAGCCTAGTAAAATTCATATTTCCAGCCCCATTGCCAGGGATTTTGATTCAGTAGGTCTAGGGTGAGTGGGGTTCAGGATTCTGCATTCTTAACAGCCATCACAGGAATTCCAAATGCAAGTGGTCCAGGGAACATACTTTGAGACCCACTGGCTTTGAGGGTGGACTGTCTGCAGACCAGAAATGTGGGCAGGACTCCAGCGTTGGGACAGCGTCTATATCGTAAGGCTTAGGGAGCACCTTGAGGTCAGAAATGGGGCTGAGCCAAATGTTTATGTCCTTCCCTTGGTTAGGAAATGGCAGGTGAAAGGTTTTGGTGTCCTCAGCCTAGAGGAGCTGGGGACCATCAGGAGTGTTGTCATCCCATGCTAGGTCACCCTTGCATGTGCTCACTCCCTGCTTTTTTGCAGTGGAGACCCCTTTGACTGTCCACATTGGGTTTATATCCAAATAATCTTTTCTTAATAATACTATTCATTGAGCAGCACATGATTACTAATTAAATTTTTTTAACCAATTGTATAGACATTAACATTTATATATATATATATATATATTTTTTTTTTTTTTTTGAGAGATAAAATGTGTGTGCAGGGGAGGGGCAAAGGGAGAGGAAGAGAGAGAATCTTAAGCAGGCTCCATGCCCAGCTCAGAACCTGACACAGGGCTTGATCTCATGACTGTGAAATCATGGCCTGAGCTAAAATCAAGAGCCAGATGCTTAGTTGACTGGGCCACCCAGGTGCCTCAACATTTATATTCTTAAATAGAATTTACTCAGTTAGTTAACCAATATTAGAGCTATTCAACACAGAGTATGTCACTAATGCAGAGGAGTTAGTTCCTGGTATAAATGAGGTGGTGAGGGGATTAGAGGAAGAACAGAACAGGGGCAGCATGGGTGGACCTAGCCTAGGAATGAAATAGTGGGGATGGTGGGTGTTGGTCTGTAATTGGGTTTAGAGGTACAGGAGGGAGGAGGTGGGTGTGGAGGCTCAGGGAAGGGGTAAGCCATAGTAATGTTGGGCTAGGTGAAAGATTATGAATTGATAACATTTAGGAATGGCAGAGGTCTAGGTGGAATGTTCCGGTGTGGCTGTGTCCTTTCCAAGCTCCAGGCCCTGGACTTGGGGGTGTGATGGGAGTTCTCTGTGGAGGTGGAGGGCTTATGAGGCAGGCCTCCTCAGCCTCAGTCTCCCAAGTGTGTCTGGTAATTTTGGAGGTGCTGATTCTTGTCAAAGCCAAACACACAGGGGTTAGGAAGGACATGTCATTTGTTCATTCATTCATTTTCTCCCCAAATATTTACTGAGTCCCTACTAGGCTCCAGGCACCATTCTAGCCCCAGGGATACAGTGGTGATTACAACGCATGCCCTCACTCAGCTCCCGTAGTGGGAACACAATTGTTAAACTAGTTAATTTCAGGTTGTGACAGGTTGTAAAGAAAAATAAAGGAGGTGAAGATGTTAGGGGGTGACTATATTGGGGGCAGCATCAGAGAGGGGCTCTCTGAGGAGACTTCTGAGCAGAGACCTGAATGAAGTGAGGATTAAGGCCGGCAGAACTCAGAAAAGAGTGTGGTCCAGGCTGTGTTTGGGGCCATGCCCTGACTTCATTCCAGAAGACTCTTAGGCCCATGGAAGTTTTCATGGCTATTGTGGGAGACGAGCTCACTTGCCCAGCCTCTATTTTGGGATTGGCACTGACTCACTGCTGAGTATTGGACAACTGGCTCCCAGCTTGAGACTATTTCTACTGTAAAATGAGGATCTTAATAGCTACCTCTGTTTTACTAGAATCTCATGAGAATTGGTCAGTGTCTGTCTAGAAAGTATTTTTTATTACAAAAAATTGTATTTATCTTGAGTATAAGCTAAGGAGTAAATGGTTAGCAACTAACTCAGTTTTGTTTTTAGAGAGCAAAACTTAGTCCAGTTCACTTAGTGCTCTCACTCAGTTGACCCCCCAATGGCCCCCAATATGACCTTGAACTTCTGCTGATTTTCTTGGTTTCAGCTCACTGTTCAGCTCTAGAATAAGAGTCCAAAACTAGATTCTGATCTCCATTCTATTGCTGACAACCTGTATGGCCTTGGGCAATTCACTTAACTTCTACTTCTATAGTCTTATCACCTATAAAACGGGTATAATAATCAAGGAAGATAAGGCTGTTTGTCCTACAAAGTGCTATAAACATAAACATAAGAGATAACTGTTATTAAAGTGGATATCTAAGGGTGACCCACCTTATATAGGTTATATACTGTTTATGGGGTCCCAACTTTGCCTCAGTGTTTCAATGGACTGCTCAAGAGAGCAGGAGGAGGCCTGGGAGTTTGGTCTTTAAGAAATATGTAGTTCTCTCGTAGTTTCACCTTGTCTGTATTCAGTATGATTGTGTCCCAGGAGAGTGTATTTAAGTGACAGAAAATCAGTGACAAAGTCTCAGAAGAGAGCAGAGAAATGCTGGGATTTGGGGAGCCAAAGCAGGCAAAAAAGAGCCTTAGAGAGAGGACTCTGTCTTTAGAGCACTTCCTTTCTCCTACTGTGTGACAGGCACCATGCTAATGTCTCTGGACCAGTCTGTGTGTAGCCCTAGCCTGACTCTATTCTGGAGGGGTTGTGGACAGCAGTGCAGTGACTCTGACACCCACTTACCTGATGATATGCACCAGGCTGAATGCTGGCAAGTCAAGGTTGCAAGACAGAGTGTGATGGGTCTGCCTACTCCAAGTATCTACCGTCAGCCTGACAAGATTCCTCTGGTCTGGTCCCAAATGCCTTCCCTTAGTAAGTGCTGGGTATTGTGCTAACACCTTGTTTATATTATCTCACTCATTCTTCTCAACAACTCACTGGGGTGAGTTTTTGCTCACTAGTACAAAGTCATGTAGTGAGTTTGTATTAGAGCCTAGACTAGACCACAGCCCCCTTTGCCTTCCAACAGCCAACACTGCAGGCTCTTCCTACTCCTAGGAAGAGCCCCTTTGTGCACACCCATTCACATACACAGAAAGCCAGAAGTGCCTGAGAATTTTCCTGCTCCTGGGGTGGCCCCTAGCTAAGACTGTCAGGAGGTGCTGGAGTATCAGACCAGTTCCTTCGCCACTTGCTGAGACGGCTCTGGAGTATATATTCTCCAGCAGTCCCCTGCAGGGTTAGGCTGAAGTTACTTTCTATCCAACTTTTGTCTTGCTTGGCCTCCTCCCTTCCCCTGTCCTGCTCCTCCTATATCCCAAACACGTCACTAGCTTACAAGGGTCAGCTTCTGGGCAATCAAGATACCCACTCAGGTATGGGCTGAGCTGGAGCAGGATGTTATTCAGTGACTGATTACAAGAAAGAATTCGGAAGCTGTGTCTAGCTGTGACAGCCTGATCAAGAGTCCAGATGATCCCAGAGATCCCAATAATTGTGTCATACACAGAGACTTCAAAAGAGCCCCTCAAAGTGGAAGGCATTGAATTAGGGAATTTATATTCCTATCTTATTTAATATTAAAACATCTATTAGACTTTTCCAGTTTTCATTGGCATGTTTGAGATCATACAGATTCAACAAAGTTCACCTTTTACTAATCTTAAAATCACATTGTACGTGAGGTAGCATTTCTCAATTGCACTTCGGTGGGACTCTGTTGATATGTTGCCTCAGTTATGTGAAGCTTTGTTTGACCTCATCATCACTGCCCACTGTCTCCTGCTAAACGGCCTGTTTTCTGTGTATTGATCTACATGACATTTATGTGGGTGACATTTTTTTAAAAAATTTTTAAATGTTTATTTTTGAGACAGAGAGAGACAGAGCATGAGCAGGGGAGGGGCAGAGAGAGAGGGAGGCACAGAAGCTGAAGCAGGCTCCAGGCTCCGAGCTGTCAGCACAGAGCCCGATGCGGGGCTCGAACTCACGGACCGTGAGATCATGACCTGAGCCAAAGTCGGACGCTTAACTGACTGAGCCACCCAGGTGCCCCTTATGTGGGTGACATTTACTTCACCCCCTGAGATGATTGCAGATCTGGGTGATACTCTGGAGCAGTGCTATCTAATAGAGTAGCCACTAGCCACATGCAGCTATTCAGCATTTGAGTTATGACTGGTCTGAATTGAGATGTGCTTTCAAGTATAAAATGCCTATGAGGGATTTTGTAGTCTCTGTGGGAATAAGGATGTAAGTTATCTCATTAATAACTCATTAAAAATATTTATTACATGTTGAAACAACATTTGAGGTGTATTGGGCTAAATAAAAGATATTAAAATTAATTTTATCTCCTTTTACTTTTTAAAAACATGGTTAGTAGAAAATTTGAAATTACACATTTGGCTTACATTATATTTCTATGGGCAGTGCTGCTCTAGGGACTCAAAGAAAGGGAGGTTTAGCAAGTGAAGTTGTCCAAATCCTGGACAGGCTGTTCTGGGAAGAAATTGTGTGGATGTTGTGATGGTAGGGTTTTTTATGTGATCAGGAGGCAGCAAGGTGAGTCCTGTGTGACACCACTTTAAAAGGCATGTGGTTCTGCAGATGACCATTCATCTCTGGCTAGGAGGATTTATGACTGACAAAAAAGGCTTTTAAATCGGTCATCTGCCCACATGACATCACTGCCTTTCTGCTTCCAAGTACTTTGCAGAATTCACATTTGCTGTTTCTTTCTTGCTGTCATATTCTTGAGGGAAAAGAGGCCAGTTGAAGGAAGAGAAGAGGAGGAGGGAGGGTGGGAGGATTACTGTTGATTAGAACAGGGATGGGGGTGGGGGGTAGGGGGGGTAGGGCACTAGGAGACCTTAGGGAGAAGATCTCATTGGCTAACACAAAAGGTTCAAAAAGTCAGCTAGTCAAGTGATTTCTCTCTTTTTCTCAGTCTCTTTCTTTCTGGAGACTTGATTTTTGAGGTTTATGATTGTTCCTGGGAAACCAGAAGCAGGTACCTTTGTTTTGCAGATTAGGAAATGGGGAAAATAAACTGATGGGGGATTCCCAGACAGAAATAGGTGTGGAAAAGGGAGGAGGAGCAGGATTTAGGGATCAAATTCCCTCTGTGTTGGTATGGAAGTCCCACTTTGGGGAAGTGGATTCTATCATCAGGGCCCTACACTGGGACTTTCCCATTTCAGTGACTTACTTGGCTGGGAGATAATGATTCTCTAAGGCTCCTGTTCATGTGTCTAAAGCTCAGGAGGTTCAGTCACTTAGCAGCATGGTGACTGCCTCAAGTAGTACAGTTTCTGGGACAAGGCTTTGGCACTGTCACAAGCCTCCCGGCTCTGTTTGGGTGCAATTAATGCTTTACTCCAAATGCATCCATCACCAGCAAACTAAAGTGAGAACACACCTGTTAAAAATGTTCTTTTTGGGGCACCTGGGTGGCTCAGTCAATTAAGTGTCTGGCTCTTGGTTTTGGTTCAGGTCATGATCTCACGGTTCATGGGATCATGCCCCGAGTTGGGCTCTGCGATGATGGCGTGCAGAGCCTGCTTGGGATTCTCTCTCTCTCTCTCTCTGCCTTTCCCCTGCTTGTTCTCTCTCTCTCTCTCTCTCAAATAAATAAACTTTAAAAAAAAAGTTCTTTTTGAGTCCTGCCTCTGTTCATAAACCTTCAGTGGCTCACCATTGCCCACTGAATAAAAAACCTAACTCCTTAGCCTGCCTCTAGTACCTTCCACAGTCAGGACCCAGGTTATCTGTTTGGGCTGATCTCTCCCCACCCTCTCTCATCACCCCTGGGCTCCAGCCAAACCATGTGCTTGCTAGATCCTCTGCCTGTCCCACACTCTTGCATCTACTTACCATGTTTACTACCTGGATGTCCTATCCACAGTTGTCACATAGCAACCTTTTCCTTCTCCATGAGAAGCTACCCCTTGCCTCCACAGCACTTTACAAGTCTTTTTGACCCTTGTAGACTATTATTTGTGCAGATGTGTCCCTGCTAGATTCTGAACAACTAGGGACTAGGGGAGAGACAGCCTGTATTAGTCAGCCTGGACTTCCATAAAAAAATTGCCATGGACTGGGTGTCTTCAACAATAGAAAATTATTTTCTCACAATTATAGAGTCTGAAAGTCCAAGATAAGAGTGTCAGTACGGTCGGTTTCTGGTGAAGACTGGCTTATAGACAGACACTGTATGCTTACACGGCAGAGAGAGAGAGAGAGTTTTGATGTCTCTTCCTCTTCTTTTAAGGACACAAATCCTATTGGATTATGACTTCACCTAACCTTAATTACCTCCTAAAAGCGCTATCTATGTTGGTGGGTTAGGACTGCAATATATGAATTTTAGGGGGACTCAGTTAAGTCCAGAGACTGCCTGATATTTAAATCCCTTCCAGCTTTAGCCCAGTATTCTATGCAGAGAGGGTGCTCAGTAAATGTATGGCATATTGAAAGAAATTTAATTCCATTGCCTCCAAGTAATTGTTTTTATAAGCTGTGCTGTTCAAGCCTGTGAGACTGCTGGGGTCCCACAGCTCCTGGGAGGGCAAGAGGGAGTTAACAGGTTTTTGTGGGAATCAGACTGAAGGAATTGTGTCAGCTATAGCTATTAAGGATCAGCCTCATGAATATACTGTCTCTGGTGGGAATGTTGCAAGGCTGCTGTCCATTCATAAGGGAAGTTCCATATAGTTTTTGTGCTGAGAACAATAGTAATTCTCTGAGCATTTGGATTTGTTATATATAGAATTGTGTGATTGTGCACTCAGATATCACCTCACGCCAGTCAGAGTGGCCAAAATGAACAAATCAGGAGACTATAGATGCTGGCGAGGATGTGGAGAAACGGGAACCCTCTTGCACTGTTGGTGGGAATGCAAACTGGTGCAGCCACTCTGGAAAACAGTGTGGAGGTTCCTCAAAAAATTAAAAATAGACCTACCCTATGACCCAGCAATAGCACTGCTAAGAATTTACCCAAGGGATACGGGAGTACTGATGCATAGGGGCACTTGTACCCCAATGTTTCTAGCAGCACTCTCAACAATAGCCAAATTATGGAAAGAGTCTAAATGTCCATCAACTGATGAACGGATAAAGAAATTGTGGTTTATATACACAATGGAGTACTACGTGGCAATGAGAAAGAATGAAATATGGCCCTTTGTAGCAACGTGGATGGAACTGGAGAGTGTGATGCTAAGTGAAATAAGCCATACAGAGAAAGACAGATACCATATGTGTTCACTCTTATGTGGATCCTAAGAAACTTAACAGAAACCTATGGGGGAGAGGAAGGAAAAAAAAAAGAGGTTAGAGTGGGAGAGAGCCAAAGCATAAGAGACTCTTAAAAACTGAGAACAAACTGAGGGTTGATGGGGGGTGAGAGGGAGGGGAGAGTGGGTGATGGGTATTGAGGAGGGCACCTTTTGGGATGAGCACTGGGTGTTGTATGGAAACCAATTTGACAATAAACTTCATATATTGAAAAAAAAAATTGTGTCATTGTGTAACTGACCAGATGGTCTCTCTTTTGCATTGGTCAAATGGGAGACCCACCTGTAGTGACAGTTCAGTGGCACTCCTAGCCTTATTCATAGACTATCTTCATGTCTCCACTCACATATTTAATCATCTTTACCCTGCTTATCATTTATGCAATCATTATATTTTAGATATCTTTTAAGTTTTCAAAACTCCAGAAACACAGTAGGACTTCAGTGCATTTTAAAAATAAATAAAATTACTCATACTTTTCTTGAGAGGAATTGATAATTCAAATATCAATGTCCAGGTAGCATGATAAATTCACATATGAGCCTGGGAGGGGGTAGAAAAATCTTTGTATTTCTACTTATTAGTTATTGAGAATCCTTACAGCAAACTTTTAAATGACTGCTAAAATTCCCATTATAGACGAGAAAGCTGAAGCTCCTGGAGATTAAGTAACATGTCCAAGTTCTGAGTTGGTGGATCTGGTTTTCAAATCTTGGTCCATCTCATGTCAAGATCAACATCTTTTCCATCTGTTCCCCTGCTTCCGGGATAGACACTAAATATCCAATAGTCTAGTCCTGGGGAGGGAATAAGCATAGCCAGAGGTGAGACAGAGTAATGGCCTTGGGGAGTTCTTTCCTATGATAAGGCAATTCGAGGCTCCCAGCTCCAACTGGGAAGCCATAGACAGGGGTTGAGCCTCTGGAGTGAGAGGTACTAGCAAGATCTCTTGTGTTACTGGAGGGCATTCGGGCCCCAGCTGGCCAGGCCTGGGTGTGGAGGCCAGCTTCCAGGCCAGAGGAAGGCTTAAATGAGAACTGAGAACTGAATGAGAAACCCTGTTTTGGGGTACTAGTAGTTGAGAAGGCCTGGGCAGGGGAAGGGTGCTACAGTGCTCCCAGAAGACTCTCCAGCACTTTGAGCCATTAAAGTAGTTCTTTGGGCCAATAAAGTAGTTCTAGATCCCACCAGCTTTGCCAGTAGGGCTCCTACTCTTTCTTCAGATATGGGATTGCCTTAGGGACCACAGCTGGGTACAGCAGAGCAGGACACCTCAGTGCAGTAAGTATTAATTGAATGTCTGGTGTGTTCTGGGTGTTAGAGGAACACAGAACAATCATCCCAGGTCCTGACCTTAGGGACCTCGCTGTTCTGTGGGGGCAGATAGGTGTGAAGGGGGTCTGTTAAGGTCATGGTAGCACTCACATTCACACATCTCTCTTCCAGGGCCATGTTCTGCAATGATTTAAAGGAAAAGTATGAGAAGAGGATCATTATCAAAGGGGTCGATGCTGAGACCATGCACACTCTTCTGGACTATACATACACCAGCAAGGCGCTGATCACCAAGCAGAATGTGCAACGGGTCCTGGAAGCTGCTAACCTTTTCCAGGTGTGTGAAGAAATAGTTTCAGTGCTTTCCTCTGGAGCAGGGGAAAGCAGTGATTCCTCAGAGATCTGTCTGGACTGGCTCTCAGGCCTATACCTGGGACATACATATAACCATACTCATACCCACACTTAGTTGGGCCTCTACTTACTTGAAAGTCAGAAGATGCTCCTTTGGAAGTTTCCTCAGAGGGGGTGAGATGTGGCATTGACTCCTTAATGCCATAGAGCCAGGGCAGCTTGGTGCCTGGAATCTATATGTATTTCCTGACTGCAGTAACTACAATTTGCAGAAGCCTAATTGGAGCCAGGGGTTCCAGTCACCACTTCATATGCATAACTTCGAATCCTTACTGGGAAGGAAGGGAAAGCAGTTTCTTCTCCCTATTTTACAGGTAGGAAGAGCAAGGCACAGAGAAGGGGGTTATTTGCACCCTGGACCTTCTGCATCCAGGTGCTACATGCTTGCCACTAGACCCTACAGTCTCTCTGGGAGCAAGTGTCTAGACTTGGGGGGAATGCCCGACCTTGACTCGTTAGCACTTTGCGGTGGGTATGAAAGAAGAGCACTTTTCATGAGGGGTATTGCAGAAGATAAAAGACAACCCTTGGGATTAATTAAGTTTATTCATTTATTTTGAGAAAGAGAGAGAGAGAACACACACACACACACACACACACACACACACACACACACGTGGGAGAGGGGCAGAGAGAGAGGGAGAGAGAGAGAATCCCAAGCAGGCTTTGCACTGACAGTGCCGATGCAGGGCTCGAACTCACTAACCTCGAGATCATGACCTGAGCCAAAATCAAGAATCTGATGCTTAACCAACCAAGCCACCCAGGTGTCTCTAGGATTAAGTTTTATTGTTTCCTTTTGACTACGTTTGTTTCAATCTGACTACAAGTATATTTAGCTTCATTGACTAATTAGATCCATAGATTCTGTCAGTTGCATCCACAGTTATCATTGGGGCCCCATCCCAAGTTACTATCTTTACCTAGGTCTAAAAGTACACCTTAAACTTGGTTTTGCCGAGTGAAGACAGAGATTGTCTCACTGAGGATGTTGAGATTTATTGACAAACGGAGTCTAGGGACAAACCAGGTCATTCCCAGGGACTGAGACAAACATCAGATCTTGTGCATGGTTTGGGACTTGGGGAGGTGGTATCCTTCTGGATCCTCAGTAGGTCAGTGGTTGAGGGGAAACAGGTGGGGAATGAGGGGCCCAGAGTCAAGACCAGGGGCTATGGGATTTTTTTTGTTGAGACTGGAGCCTAGGCAGGATCTGTGGAGTCCAGCAAGGAAGGGAGAGTAGAAAGAGGGAGGAGAGTCAACTATAAAACAGCACTGATGAGTTACGAATAATTGCCAATTTTATTGTCTCAGCTTCCTCGGGGTATTGTAAAGATACAGAGCAAGTTACTTCCATCAGGACTGGTCATGCCTTCTGGTGATGTGTCCAAGTCAGTTACCACCCCCACATACAGCCCTCCCCCCTTTCTCTGTCCTTACCTGCTTACACCTTTAGCCTTACTAACCGGCAGGGAAATACTCCTCATTATGTGGAGTGAGGGACTCAGTAGCTATATCGTATTCCTTCCCTCCTCCCCAACTGCTCCAACAATCTGACCTCAGTGAAATCCTTCCCAGGTCAGATAGGGCCTCTATCTAGTTCAGCTTTTACCTGGGGGCTAAAACAGAGCTTCACGTATTCTACAGTGGGTGTGTGGGTGTGGGTATATGTGCAAATCTTTATTTAGCCTCCTTGTTCTCAGTAAGATGTCCTCATGTGTCTTTCTCAGTTTCTGGTGTCCCTGAGTCCAGAACCTCTCTGGTGTGGTTTCTCCAGAGATAAATCTTTTCCAGCAGGAACAAAAAATCTATCTTTTGTTAGGTTATAAGAGGTGGAGAGGAGTCCCAGGAGGCTTAAATTCTTCTTAAACCCACCCTTGTTATCAGCCCCATCTGCCCCGGCCTTGCTATTTCCCTGGGACTGTAATATTTCTGCTTTCTGGGGTTCTGAGGGACAAACTCCTTTGTAGGCACTTGGTCTGACCTCTCTTCTCTCAAAAAAAATCACTCTCCAGTCTTCACATTCTGTGGTTTGGGGTTACTGATATCTCCTGGTTTCAGTGAGGATGGAGTTTGTGTTTCTGTTTCTTGTTCTCCTTTTCAGTTTTGGGTGATTTTTATAAAAACTCTTTAGATAGTAAAGACTGTTATCTTTTGTAATAATGTTGCAAATATTTTCCATTGGTTATTTGACTCATGATTTTTAGTAATGACTTTTTTATATATAAAATTTTAAAATTAGTGTTTAGTCAGATCTATTGATCATCTCCTTGATGTTTTTTGCCTTCGTTGTATGTTTTTAGAAAGACCTTCCCCATTGCTTAATTATATACTTACTCACTTCTAATTTCTATTAGTTTTGTTATGTTCACAGCTTTGATATTTAAATCTTTAATGTATCTGGAAATTATTCTGGCACAAAGTTTCTCCGTTGTCTTCATTGTCGTTGTCCTCCTCTGCCTCCTTTCCCTCCCTCTCCTCCTTCTTCTCATTTTCTCTCAAGTTGTGAGCTTCAACAGAGATTTTGGTTTTAATGAGAGGTGGAAGGAAGAGGAAGACAGAGACAGGATAGAGATAGAGCATGTTCTGTTTATTATTGATTCCCCTATCCTGGTAATCCCTCACCTCAAAATTTTCCAAATCTCATTCACTTTCTAGGCAAAAAATAGTAAGTTCTCTCTGAGGCTATTTTACTAATTTTCCTAATGAGTGTTGATTCTTATGAAAACAAGAGAAGAGTGCTCTGGGTGTCTGGTTAGAAAGTCTGTTGCTTCTGGATAACTTGCTTTGAAGACTCAGATGTAGAAAACTGAGGATATCTTCATTCCTGAAAACACCACAAAGGACAGAGATTTGTAGGTTGTTGAAATCACTTTGTGGTCTTAAAAAAAGTATTCTTTTGAATGGATAAAACATACCCTTGTTCCAAATTCAGAAAAACAGAAGGGGAGACAGTGAAACATTTTGCTATCTTCACTTTTAGTAGTATCTTGCTGTCCTTTGTATTCTTTTTTTAAATTTTATTTATTTATTTGTTTTGAGAGAGAGAGCATGCGTGCATGCTCTTGGGTGGGGGGGGGGGGCGGGGGGGGAGGGGCAGAGAAAGAAGGAGAAAGGGAATCCCAAGCAGGTTCTGTGCTGTTAGTGCAGAGCATGACACAGGACTCGATCTCAGAAACCATGAGATATGACCTGAGCCAAAATCAACAGTCAGATGCTCAACCAACTGAGCCATCCAGGTGCCCCTGTCCTTCATATTCTATGCACACCCCAGTGTATATGTGCATATATCATTCCCACTCTTTGCCTCCAGTTTTTAACACAAATATTGGTGCGCTATACACTTTTTTTTTTTTTTTTTTTTGCATCTTGCTTTGTTTGGCTTCACAATATATTTTGGAGATTGTTATAGATCAATATATACAGAGCCCTTTTGATGGCTGCATAATGTTGTTGGGATCTCCTCAGAAATGAAACATGTTGGGTTATCTGTAATAGTCTCTTATAAGGCAGAATGGTGGATTAGAAAGAACATGGGTATTGGACTCAGACAGAACCTGGGTTTAAATCCCAGTTTAGTCATTTATTTGCTGTGTGCATGTGGACAAGTTACTTAGATTGTCTGAGTCTCACCTTTCTTATTTGTGAAATTAGGATGATTATAATACCTACCTTTCAGGGAGAGTTACTGTGAGAATTAAGTGAGATGCTATTTGTAAAATACCTAACACATAATACATGCTGGGTAGAATTTTCTTCCCATCATTTGTGCGTTAATTTTAACTTTACTTTGGATAATTTGTGCCTTGAATGAAATGACTGACATTGAGCTGTGAGGACATTTTCCTATGCTATCCCCCAAGTTTTGCTTTTTCCTGGATTAGGATTTTAAGAGACCATGATTTAAAGTTTTGTTTCATCATGTAACACTTGGCTAGTAGAATGAATTGGACTGGTGCTATATTTAATTGACTTAGAATTGTAGATGGAGAAAAGTGTGCCAGAGTTGGCATTTTATCTTGTTATTTTAGAACGTGCACAGAAGCTGATACCACATTTCTTGGACGGAAATCAACGGGAACCAGATGATCTTGGTGTTTTCTACCCCATCTGGTAGTAAAGGATTTTAGCTGTTACACCGTCACTGTGCTTCAGCTGCCCCCTCCCTTTCTACTTCTCTTTTCAAGTCTCTTCCTGTTTTCCGTTGATTCCTTCTATGCCAGAATTTCCTAGTCCAGAAAGAGTTCATTTGATTGACCAAGCCAGTCACTGCTAATGCTGTTTGAAAAGAGCTTTTCATGCAAAGCAACTTCATGAGTTGCTGGCCTCCTGAAGACTGATAACCCTGGGGTCAGCTACCATTACCACTGTCATTGGTCCAGTCAGCTGTGGCACAGGGTGGGACAGTTTCTTTTAGGAGGAAAGTTAGGGTGTGGCAGGTACTAAATGGACTGCCACGAGAGGAACTTTGCAGTCACTTAGCTGTGATTAATTAGCCAATTATGGGGAGAAATATATTTTCTCCAAGTAGTTTCTAGAAAGGTAAGAGTAAGAGAAGCACCTATGAGGAAAGGCCCAAGCGACCCTTCACAATGTGAGGCAGGGTTGGGGCTGCAGGGAACTTGCCTTATCTGGAACTTCAGGCTTCTGAGTTCTAGATAAGCAAGGCAGTGAAAAACTGTAGAAACTGTAGGTGTGGGACAATGGCTATAAGAACTTGGTAAGATTTTTCAGTTGTGGAGAACTGCCATGTTAGTTTGGAGAACTTCGTCATATTTGTTACTTTCATTTTTATTATTAAAAACTCATGAAAGAATAAGGGTTTTTGAGCTTATCTTCAGGGTAGCAAAAGATGTGAGGTCAGGGAGACCATGCTTACCCTTCATTTAGTCTTGGGACAGAAGATGGCTAAGATAACAGAGCAGCTGGTTAGAAGGAGCTTGGAAGAGAAAGGGAAATCAGGCTGAGACCTGAGGGGTGATGTGAGGAAAGAAAGAGGGATGCCAGAATGGTGGCCTGGTCATCTGGCCTGGGGCCAAGAAGACCCAGGTGGGGCCTCCACAACACCTCTGGGGCTGAGATCTGTATGGATGAGGTAGCCATGTAGTCAGTGGCTGACCCGGATGGCTGGGACTAGCTTCTTGGCTTACTCAATATCTGGATCATAATACATAAATATTTGTTGAATTGGTGAAGGCATGTGTCACTCTTGTCTATTGCTAGCTGAATATGAGGACTGCCTCAGAAACTGCTCAACGCCCGATCAAAAATTGCCTGACCTCCTTTAAGAGGACACTAAGAAGCCCACTCCTGGCTTTTAGAAATGTTGTGGGGTGGTAGAGGAGGAAGTATTCCACAGGTTCATACTAATAATTGCTTCATTTTTAAGCACCCACTAAGTGCCAGGCACCTAACAAAAGTAGGTCTCACTCATTACATTACATCATTACAGATGAACTTGTGTTGTCATTGATAGGGACCCACAGATTGTGTCTACTCACCATCGGAATAGCCAGTGGATCCAGGCGAGAAAACCAGCCCAACTATTTCTTTGCTACTGTCTAGAGAAAATCAATCTGTTGACTGATGCATCCTCTCCCACACATTCCTTTTGTCAACCAATGTTGCTGTGTGGCCATTGTAGGTGATAAGAAATTGGGGTTACTCTCCTGGGTCCGCAGGACAGTAATAGTTGTGCTTCCCAGAGCATTCACAATGTGGCAACTGTTTTGCCTACATGGTTTCATTTAAAATGAGGTATGTATTTTTACCCCCAATTTTTAGTGATGTAAAAGATCAAGGTTTCATGGCTAATGAGAGAGGAGCCTGGATTTCACCCCTATCTGCTTATGCTAGCCTGTGTGTTCCCCACTACATACTGTGTGCGTCCCTCAGAGCAAGGCCTGGAGCAAGTCAGGATCCTGAAGGCAGCTGGGGCTGTTGGCATCCTCAGGGAGGGCTGCCCAGTGGAAAATTCTGGAAACCAGTGGGGCCCTGTAATTGTGTCAGCAGGTGAGACTGGCACAGCTGCCACCCCTCATGCCTGACTCCCTCTGGGGAAACCAGATGTCCCCATCTCAACAGTGAGCCTGCTGCTGTCCACACAGTGTCTCTTTAAACACATTTCTGTGTTTAATCTCAATGTTTACTCTTTTTTACTTTTAGGTATAACTTACATTTAGTAAAATGCACACATCTTAAATGTACAGTTTTTGATTTTTTACACGTGTTTGCAGTCACGTAACCACCACCCAGATCAAGCTCCAGAACATCCTTGGCATCCCAGAATGCTCTCTTATGCCCTCCACAGGTAGTACCTCCCCAGGGAGAGCTATCACTCTGGCATCTGTCACCATACATTAGTTTTGCCTCTCTGAATTGCATATTGTTCTTGAGTTCTAATTAGTATAGAGGATCTAAATCTGAGGCTACAAATGTAGGTATGCAAAGATAAAAGCATGATTTAACCTATTATTTTTCTAACATTGAACTTAATCTGTTTCCTGAGCTTCCCATTCTATCAGTGATAGAAATTGTAGTCAACCTAATGATATCTCATTTCAGGGAAGCTTCATCAATTTAGCATCTGGTTTGCTTAAATGGTTCCAAGGGGGTGTTTACAGATTACCAGGACATTATAGAAAGAGGCATCTGGCCCAGGCTTACCATGGTTATTTGCATCATTGGTCTATGCTGGCACCTGCTGGAACATCTGTGTTCCCATTGGTCTCTCTCTGATCATTGACTCCTTCACCCATGGCATCAGCTGGAAGTCCTCAGGCCCACCTGGTTCAGGCCCTCAGTCTTTGTGGGTCACTGTGCATTCTCTTTGTCCCATTTGCAAGGCCTCCTCAGGTCTGCCAGTCCTCTCAGTGATTTCTTTGTCCCTCTCAGGAACACACAAGAAACTTCCATTTGCTTGCCTGTGCCAATCTGGAACTATAGGGAATTTGGAGCAACTGCCATAGGTCCCCTTTGTCTAGAAACAACACATTCCAGCTTCTCTTCTGCTTCTGCTACACTGGACTGCCGCTTTTCTGATTTCCTTTAGGAAGTCGAGGCACACTTCCTTTTGCTCTCAGCTCCACAATCTCTAAGGAGCTTTTTGCTTTTCCTTTACTCTAGAGTTTGGCCTGGGTTGGGAGGCAGGGCATCATCTCAAGGACCCACACCTGCTTCTCACTTTATCGCTAGACTCTCCTCTTTTTTCTTGGCTCCGGAATCATTGTTGGAAAAGCTGGCTGCTACATTATCATCCATTCTCCTATGTCTGTTGCTTTGACATAAACTGTATGCCTAGACTCTTTGGTATTCTGGCTTTTCCAGTTCAAAGGGCCCAGTTATTACTACTAACTGGTATTTCAAAACTAATTTTCTACTGTAGGTTCTGAACGTGTATTTAGAAACTCAAAAATCAAAATTGTCTTCTTTTGTCTATCCTATCATTCTTTCCCTGGGTATTCAGCCCTAGTTGCTGCCCATGGGTGGTGAAATATAGGAAGTGGGATATGGGGTTTTTGTTGTATTGAAAATCCATGTTACTACCAGATTTTGACTTTTACTTCTACCTAATTTCTACAAATTACTAACTATTTACTACATTCAAGGTACTTTGTAAGAAACTATCGGGGAAATAAAGACAAAAATTATAAATATTGATCACATTTGTTTAGCAATTTATTGTATTCTTTCCCCTGCACAATCCAGTCTGATGTTGACAATATTTCTGTGAGTGGGCTGGCCAAGTAATTCCTTCACAATGAGACTGCAAAGTGGGCTTTATTATTCTCAACACTTTCCAGACAAGGAATCTATGGCTCAGAGAGAGCTCAGCTCATCAAAGAGTTGAAACCATAATCAGAGGCCTAAACCCAAAACTTCTGACCCCTATACCTGCCTCCCGCCACTACCCCCAAAGCCTCAAAAGCAAGGACTCCCACTGAGCTTTCAAACCACAGGGCAATCCAGCCAGACCCCAGGGCAGAGTATAGGGTAGAAAAACGTTCTGGCTCTGAAGGAGGTGGCATTGACTTGGACTTCATAGAATAGGTAGGATTTCAACATGAGGCAGCTGGGTTGGGGGAAAAGTATTTAGGCAGAAGCAAAGACTTAAGTTTCCACTTCCCTACCTGATAACTTACCTGTTGCAGCTGTCTGCTCATGGACCTGCTTCTCAGGACTTGGCTTTGCTTAGATGCCCTACTGCTTCTGTGCCCTAAATTTGCACACACACACACACACACACACACACACACACACACACACACACTATGTCCTGAGCATCAAACATATCCCAGACATAGTCATTCCATTTAATCCTCATAGTGGTGTCCCTTCTTGGCCTTCATCGTGTCCCTGGGCTGAGTCACTAAGCTCCAGCACTTGCCCCTTGACTCTTAGTATGGCCTATGTGGCTCCCTCATTGTGTGCTGCTGGCCCGTTGGGGGCCCCACTAGCTCCTCTGAAAATTCAGGGGCTGTCTGTTGCCTGAATCTTGACCAAGCTTCCCACACCCTTTCCTTTCTCCCTGATCCCACTTCTGAGGTCAGTGTACCTCTATAGTTGCCTCAGTCCCCCAAAACCTGCCCCACCTTAGTGAGCGGACCTTTTGCAGGTCTTAGCTCCCTTTCCTGCTCACCCCATATAGTTTCCAGGAACCAGCAGACCCCTCAGCCAAGTCTAGAGCAAGGACTCAAAGTTTGGAGCAGAGGACATCCTGGGAGTAGGGGGGCGGCGTATGCCCTTTGGTCTGAAGTAGATTATCATCTGAGAGAGGGGAAAAGGGGCAGGGATGGAAGATTAGGATCAGTGGTAATTTACAGATTTTAAGTATGAAGATCCTTCTTTCATATCAATACACACCCCATAGAAAAGTTTTATTTTTTATGACTATTATCTGAGAAGAAAAATGGTGACAAAAAAAATTTACTATGAATTCATAAACAGGGGTGCCTGGGTGGCTTAGTTGGTTAAGCATCTGACTTTGGCTCAGGTCATGATCTCACAGTTCAAGAGTTCAAGCCCTGTGTTGGGCTCTGCACTGACAGCTCAGAGCCTGGAGCCTGCTTTGGATTCTGTGTCTCTCTCTCTCTCTGCCCCTCCCCTGCTCATGCTCTCTCTCTCTCAAAAATAAATAAACATTAAAAAAATTTTTTAAAAATAAATAAACTTAAAAAATGAATTGACACTTTCAAATAAATTTGAAGTTTTTAAATCTCATCAACAAATTATATGCTCTTCACATACACTGATTTGTTGGGGCTTGAAGGTAAGAATACCAATGTCTTTATACACCCTTTGCAATAACTATAAGGTTACTTAGGGACTGTGGTCAATGGAATTATTGATTTGGGTCAAAATATGGCTTCAGTTTTTCTGGGGTGGATTTGAAGGCACCTCTAGGGAGATGTGGAATTACATTGGTTAAGTCTGTTAAGATCCCAGATTCTGGAGACCCTGGAGGGAAGCAGAGGAAGGACAGTGGAGATGGGGAGCAGGGCGTACATTCTCATTGAGAGAGACACTTCTCATGGGAACTGCAGCCATGTCTCAAGTGGTTTCTTTGATTGTATTTTTAGTCCTTGTTCGAGGTCAGGTGCCTGACTGTAACCTTTTGCTCACATGTCCCCTCAAACAGGAAGTTGGCTGTCTGTTGCCATTATCTGTCATCGCTCAGCTTTAATAAACAAGTTCATGTGTCATTTGGACAGGCTGAGAATGAAAATTTACACTAGCGTCTTAAATAATCTTGAATATGAAGAAATAAAAAACACATATATTTTAAAGAAAACAATTTCTTGTTCCCATGACTCCCCTGCCCATCAGCAGTTTCTCAGCCATTGGTTAGTATGCTGCTCTATACCCCTCATACTCAAAAGTATTTATTGAAGCATATTCTGGGGGGAATGTAGGCAATTTGGAGATCACCACTACCCTTGTTCTCATAAGGCCTCTTCAGACTCTCCTTGAATTTTGTTAGCTCAACAATGTGACAGTTACAGAGACAGTGTGATGCCCAATGAGAAGAGTGAGCTAGCCATAACCTTGAGCATCATCTGTACCACTTACTGGCTGTGTGGCCTTAGGCAACACACTCAACTCTTTGAATTCTCTATTTCTTCCTTTGTGCAAATGGTCTGTGCTAATACCTACCTTATTATTACTTGTTAAATAAAGTATATTTGTTAAAAAATAAAATTTATTCATTAAAAAAATGGGTGGGAAAGTGTCTAGCATAGGTCTTGGTACATACTAGGTATCTGAAAACTATTTTCCTCCCCTCTCTTCTTTTTGGCAGAGTTTGTGCTAGGAGCTATTAGAAATAAAAACACAAATATGACCCAGAACCTGCCCTTGGGATGCCTGACTGTAGTACAAAGGAGAAATGTAATTGGTGCTCCACAGAGGGTCAAGTGAGTCGCTCAGTGGAGCACAGAGGAGGCAGGGATTGATTCTGTGTTGGGCAACTGAAAAAGCCATGAAGCAGGAAGTGGCTTTTGAGAAAGAACTTCATGAATTGGCAGGATTTCTCCATTTCTTCTCCCTTCCCTTATCTTTCATTTTCCTTTCTTCTTAAGCACATATTGACCCAGAATTAAAAATGTCCAGAGGCACAGAAGGCTTAAAACACAGTCAAGACTCTCTGGTCTTGTCGTCCTGGCTCTCCTTCTTGTGTTGGCTTTGTCCTCAGGTGCATGGATACTAGAGAGCAACTCACAGCATCTCCTGTAAACTCAATTTTCAGAAAACTGCCACAGGTGCAAACAGATGCTTGCACACTGTTGTAGGGGTTCACAGACTCTGGACCCCCTCCATCAGTCCCAAACTTAACACTCCAAATGAAGAAAATAACCTGTGTGTAGATGAGGCGATGGCCATGGTACTCCTTACCTTTTTTTTTTTTTAAGTTTTATTTATTTATTTTGGGGGGGTGGGCAGAGAGAGAGAGAATCCCAAGCAGGAAAGGGAGAGAGAGAGAATCCTTCGTCGGGCTCTGCACTGTCAGTTGAACTCACGAACCGTGAGATCATGACCTCAGCCGAAATCAAGAGTCACTTAACCTACTGAACCACCCAGGCACCCCTCTTCCCTTTTTTTTTGAAGTTAGTTTAAAAGGGGTCTTCTCAGTTGAAATTGGGGTGAGCTATCCTGATTCCTTTCTTAAACAGTGGAGCTCTGGAGTCAAACTTGCCTGGGCAGGGAGAGAGCAGGATTTTAACAGAGCGATGAGAGAGGAAGCAGGTTCAGGCTGATGAAACAGCCTGAGCACAGAAAGGCTCTGTGACAGACAAGCTTAGGAATGTTTGGGGAAGGTGAATAGACAGGTCTGACTGTGGAGAGGTTCTATCAGGGAAAGTCCTGGTGACAGTGTACAGCTTGAGGGGTAAGAATAGGGCTGCCTTCACTTTCAGGCAGTGGAATCACCGAACTGTGTTATATAGCATTTATCACAGTTGTAATTTGACACCTGTGTGATTGTTTGATTACTGTTTGCTTTCTCCACTCGTCTGTCAGGTCCAATGAGCACAGGCACTGTGTCTCTTTCTGCTCACCTCTGTTGTCCGATACTGATTGATGGCCTACTACATAACAGATGTTCAGTACACATTCTGGAAATTAACGGGTGGATGAATGGGGGAATGAATGGTGTCTGGGTGGGGAGGGACACTCTGGATCAATGTTTCTAACAAATGTGAGCTCCAATACTTGGTTTGATTCTCCTTCACGGCTTCCTTCTTTGCTTATCAGTAGTCATGAAGCAGGGGTAGGAATTGGCACCTTGTGGGTCAAGCTTTCCTCCAGGCAGATCAGATTACTGGAGCTCTTGTTGGTGAATTGTGCAAATCATGGTTGGCATCTGCCAAGCCCTTGTCCTGTACACACACTGCTCGACCTGAGGAAGCTTGAAGTTGTCTTAAAACATGCATTTTTGGAATTAGATAAGACTGCTTCAAATTTTAGCTCTACCTCCTTTTTTTTTTTTAATTTTTTTTTTTTTAACGTTTATTTATTTTTGAGACAGAGAGAGACAGAGCATGAACGGGGGAGGGTCAGAGAGAGAGGGAGACACAGAATCGGAAACAGGCTCCAGGCTCTGAGCGGTCAGCACAGAGCCTGACGCGGGGCTCGAACTCACGGACCGCGAGATCATGACCTGAGCCGAAGTCGGACGCTCAACCGACTGAGCCACCCAGGTGCCCCTAGCTCTACCTCTTATTAGCTATAACTGTTTGAGGAAATCACCTCACTTCTCTGGATCTCCTTTCCTCATCTATAAACCAGGAAAGATAATAAACATCTACTTTATAGTATTGTGAGGATTAAATTAGCTCAGTAATATAAAGGGGCTGGCACATCATAGGTGTTCTTTGTTTTATTTTTTACATTTTATTTTCTTTTCTCATTGTGTCCTTGAAAATTGCAAGGAGTATTTCTTTTCTTTTCTTTTTTCTGATTTTAAAAGCAACTTCATGCTCAGTGTAGAACATTTGTTCTAAACAGCAAAGTCTAAAAGAAAAATTAGCAACTGCATTTGAGATAAACACAATTCGCATTTTGATGTGTTACCTTCAAGTGTTTTCGCCATTCATGAGAGACTTGATTGTAAAACAGATAATTCTGTCACATGGTGGACAATGCAAGGGAGGACATAAAGGTAAACAGTGAGAAGTAAGCCTTCCTCTGTACCCAGACCCCAGCCACCAGTTCCCCTCCTCAGAGACAACCACTGTTACCAGGTTCTTAGGTGGCCTCCTAGAGACAGTTTACATATTTAGAAAATCTATTTTATTTTCATACCATCTTCTTCTTATGCAAACACTGGAATAGTGTATGTGCTATTTACACTAGAGGCTGTCACAAAAGTGAGTTCCCTTTTAGCGCTCATAGATATCTCTGTGGGCAGGGCCACATACGGCTCTGGTGACAGGTTCTGAGGGCTCAACAAGGCTTGGTCTCAGATGTATATTTTTACTCTTTGAACTGAAAATCTGCAGACAACTCAACAGGTGTTAGAGTTCTCAGTCTCAACCGTTTCTACAGTTGCTCATGCGAGGAGTAGATCTGCAGGCCATGGCTGGAGCCAGCTGACAGGGCAGTCTGAGGTAGAATTAAAGCTACTCCAACATTTTATTGACCCTCAGTCAATTTTCTTAAAGTTTATTTATTGATTCTGAGAGAGAGAAAGTGGGGAGGGGGGGGAGGAGGGGCGAAGAGAGGGAGAGAGAGAATCCCAAGCAGGCTTCATGCTGTCAGTGCAGAGCCTGATGCAGGGCTCGATCTCACAAATCTGTGAGATCATGACCTGAGCCAAAATCAAGAGTTGGACACTTACCCAGCTGAGCCACCCAGGCGCCCCTGACCCTCGGTCAATGTTTTCTAAACTGACAATTGGGACGAGAGTTCTGACATGGAAAGGTAATATGTTGTAATTGGGATTGATCCAAAAATCAGGGATGTGTGCCCCCTAGAATGCACTGGACTGAAGACCAAAGCCCAATCATTCTAAGACCAGTCCTGCCCCTGCCCCCACCCTTCAGGCCCCACAACTCTGCTACCCTCAGCTCCTGTCACTGGAGCCTCTTCTCTGCAGGCTACATCCGTCCCAGTGCAGGTCTGTCCCGTTCATACTGTCACTGGGCCTTGCCTTCACATTGGCCCTCCTTGCCAGGTGCTCTCCACTCAGCCTCCCTCTTTCCCTCCTGTTAATTCATCAACACAAGAACACTGAGAACTTGACTCTCCATGGAGTCCAGTGGATATGGAGTGGGGATAGGAAGTTGGATGTGTTCAAAGCTAAGCTCCAGAGAACAGTGAGTAAGAATGGACTGATGCATTTGAATATCGTACACTTGAAACTAATGTAACACTGTATGTTAATTATATTGGAATTAAAATGAAAAATGAAAAAAAGAATGAACTGATGCATTTGAGACACCTCATCTGGAAAATGAATATTAAGTAATATAATGGATATGGCAGTGCTTTGTAAAGTGTTAAGTGCTATATAAACATAAGGGACTCATATATTTTTTAAGTTTTTTAAATTTATCTTGAGACAGAGAGATAGAGAGTGAGCAGGGGAGGGGCAGAGAGAGAGAGAGAGAGAGAGAGAATCCTGAGTAGGCTCCACGCTGTCAGCACAGAGCCTGATGTGGGGCTCGAACTCACAAACAGTGAGGTCATTTCCTGAGTTGAAACCAAGAAGGGACTCATATTTTTATGAGGATGATGATCATTTAAAACTAAGACACGTAAACCAACGATTTTACAAATGAACTTTTAAATTACAGAAGTGCTACTTCCTTTTAGAGGATTTATAAAGTATGTAAAAAAAAAAAAAGGAAGAGAAATTCTCAGAGTCTTATTAGAGAGTGTAGTATCTTGTATTATTTATACAGTATATTCCCTTTCTATCCTTACAGGACTATTTCTGTGGGAGGATTATTTTTTCCTTGACAACAGATTTTGCCACGTGACTTACTCTGGTTGGTTAGGTGTGAGTGGAAATGGCATGTGCAACTTCTGAGCTAAAATTTTAAGAGCCTTTCGGTAGCTCTGCTGTCTTTTTTCTCCTTCTGTCATAACACTGGCATATATCTCAGTCAAGGGCTTTTCAGTCATCTTGGAATGAAGACCCCTGTAGGACATATAATGTGAGTGAGAGATAATCATTTATTCTTGTCAGCATCTGAGATTTGGGGGTTGTTTGTTACTGTAGCAAAAATTATCCTAAGATACCTGATATCCTGAGATATCATACCTGTTAATATTTTGGTGTACACACTTCAGCCTTTATTTTTATGCCTGTGTCCCATATTTTCAATAAAAAGTGGATTATAACATACCTGTGGTTTTGTGAAGTGTTTTTCTCATTTCAGCTGCAAATGTTTTAGTATATATTTCTAAAAGACAAGGATTCTTCTTTAAATATAATCACAATACCATTACCACACTTAAAATGAATAATAATCTGAATTAAGGATCCAAATAAGGTCCATACTTTGCACTAGCTTGATGTGTCTCTTACATCTCTGTGCGTTTTCAGGTTCCTCCTCTCCGTCTCTCTCTCTCAGCCTTGTGATGTATTTGTTGAAGAAATTGAACGGGCTGTTCCGTAAAGTTTCTCACAGTCTGGATTTTGCTGATGGTATATTCCCATGGCATCATTTAACATGTTCCTCTTTCTGCTGTATTTCCTGTAAATTGCTGATTAAATCTAGAAGCTTGATCAGGTTCAGTGAACAGATTTTTAAACTCAGTACATTATGAACATTTTCTATGTCATTTAATTTTCTTGTACATACTTTATTAATGACTACGGGGTTGTTGAAAACAAGAACGTACTATCATTTCTTTAGCTATAGTCCCCTATTGTCAGTCATTGGGATTGTTCTAATTTTTTGTTGCTACACACAACTCCCTGATAAACCTCCTTGGGGACTAATGGTTTTCTGGCCTGATTTGCCTCCCTTCTGTTCTCTTAGTTCCTGCGGATGGTGGATGCCTGTGCTAGCTTCCTAACAGAAGCCTTGAATCCAGAAAACTGTGTTGGAATACTGAGGCTGGCAGATACACACTCCTTGGACAGCCTGAAAAAGCAGGTGCAAAATTACATCATCCAAAACTTTGTGCAGATTCTGAACTCTGAGGAGTTCCTAGAACTTCCCGTGGACACTCTGTACCACATCTTGAAGAGTGATGAGCTGTATGTAACAGAGGAGGCTCAGGTGTTTGAGACTGTGATGAGTTGGGTCCGGCACAAACAGTCAGAACGACTCTGCTTGCTCCCCTACCTCCTTGAGAATGTGCGCTTGCCACTGCTGGACCCGTGGTACTTTGTGGAGACGGTGGAGGCAGATCCTCTCATCAGACAGTGCCCGGAGGTCTTCCCGCTGCTTCAGGAAGCCAGGATGTACCACCTTTCAGGCAATGAGGTGAGCTGACGATGAGCAACACTGGCTAACCAGTGAGGTAAAGGAGTCTGCGGGCCTCACAGAAACAGAGGTGAGGCTGGCTTACAGAACCTTGCTTCACGGTGAAGACAATTGCCACACCATCTACGGTTTGAGTCAGGCAGTTCCAGATGCCCTGGATTTCTGATCTGTGAAATGGGGATGATACCGCATCATAAACAGCTACTGAGAGGATTGAGTGAGATAGGAAATTGCTCAGCACCGTGCCCAGCACATCCTTCCTCTTCCCAGGGCTTAAGGGTAGAGGTTGGTGGGGGTGACGTACACAGGACAGAATGTGCCCTGTTCAGTCACCATTCCACAGGAGCACAGCTTTCCTAGTTTGCCCGCTCTGGGAACTGCGAGTCTCTTGGATATCCTGTGAATGTTACCTTGGTTCAGACTGTCGTTGTTTCCTTTCCGAATTTCCAAAAATTCCTCAAAACTCACCTTCCTGCCCTCAGTCTGGCCTCCCTCCAATTCATTCACCAGCTGGATAATCTAAAACTCAAGCCTCATCATTGTGTTCTTGGGCTTACCCTCTTCGTGGCTCCCCGTGACTCCCAGGATCAAGCCCACACACTTCCTGCCTGAGCTCCTGTTGCAGGGAGTATGGCCGGAGTCGCAAAAGAGGAGTCCGAAAACAAAATGCAGTTAAGTGAAGGTCCTCATACTCGAGTCGGAATGAGGCCCCGACTCCAGAATGAAGTTTCTTTTTATTAGGATAATTGCTAAAGACTACGTGCATAAAGTCGGCTAAGTAAGTGTGTTAATCAGGCTAATGGTTTAGCTTTTCAAGGTTGAATTTTGAGTTTATTGGTTTCTATACCACTAGGAAGGGTCAGGTGTGAAGGACAATCTGGCCCTGGACAAATGGCTCTAGGTGTTCCTTAGGAGCCGCAGTCGCATTCAGCTGTGTAAACGTGTCCTAAGCCCTTGCACCTTCTCCAGCCCTTCCCTTTTGAAGTCTCCTCCTTTGAGCCTTCCCTCCTGCATCTCCCACATCTCCCAGAGCCTGGCCCTACACTCTTCACCTCCTGCCCACTTCTCTAGCTCCATCTCCAACCTCTCCCTTCTGCTACACCCTAATGCTCTGCTTGCAATTCCCCAAAGTGGACGTGCCTTTTCACCCTCTATTGCAGGCGAATGAGGTGCTGTTCAAATGCCTTTTCCTCTCTCCATCTAATTAACTTCTACTCTGGCTTCAAAAAGTTAAAGCATCACCTTCTTCAGAGACCTCTTTCTTCTCATAGTCCCTGGTGCATTGCTCTATCGTAGCACCAACCACCGCGTGGTAACCATTGTGTTCCTCATCTGTAAATGTCTCTATACTGGGAGCTTGTTATGGTAGGAAATATATCTTATGGGACTTTTCATCTCCAGACCTTAGGAGAAGCCCTGGTGTAGAGTAAGTGATTGGTAAATGTTTGTTGAATGACGAAATGAGTACCAAGGTGATGAATACATGTATCATTTGGATGTTCCTGGTTCTGCTTAACAAATTTCAGAAGAAATGTTTTATTCAAATCTTTATAAAGACAAAAATAGGCTTAGTGGAGAGGAACAAAACTATCCGGAAATAATACTATAGGGATAGTGTATTTAAAGCTTATACACATGAACACACACACACGCACACACACACACACACACACACATGTGTGTGTGTGTGTGTGTGTGTGTGTGTATATATATATATATATATATATATATATATATATACACCACTGTCCAGTAGATCTGGGATAGGCTACCAAAACTTCATTAGGCCATTGATAGAAATCCTAGCCACAGGTGGTTTAGAAATTGTCTTTCTGAGGCCCCTGGGAGCCTTCTTTTCCTGTGCGTCCTCTTCTCATTCTTTGTTGCCCTCAGATCTGCTGTCATTGGTTCACTCTGCAAATATATCCTTAAATGTTTGGCAGAATTTACCAGTGATACTATCAGAACCAGGAGTTTTCTTTGTGAGGTTTTTAGCTATAAACTGTATTTCTTTAGTAGATATAGGGTTATCTATTTCTTCCAGAATGAGCTTTGGTAGTTTGTGTCTTTCAAAGAAGTTGTGGAATTTATTGCCATAAAGTTGCTCACGGTATTCCTTTATTATCCTTCTAATAACTATAGAATCCATAGTGCTGTCACATCTCTCATTCTAGATATTGGTAATTTGTGTCTCCTCTTTTTTTTTTTCCCCTGATCAGTCTGGTTAGAGGCTTATCAATTTTATCAAAGAAACAGCTTCTGGTTTCATTTGTTTTTATAGTTTATTTCGCTTATTTGTACTCCGATCTTGATTATTTTCCTTCTCTGCTTGCTTTGGGTTTAATTTTCTTTGATTAAAAATTTTTTTTTGTAATGTTTATTTATTTTTGAGACAGAGTGTGAGTGGGGGAGGGGCAGAGACACACACACACACACACACACACACACACACACACACAGATCTGAAGCAGGCTCCAGGCTCTGAGCTGTCAGCACAGAGCCCGAAATGGGGCTTGAACCCATGAACCATGACATCATGGCTTGAGCTGAAGTCTGGCACTTAACCGACTGAGCCACCCAGGCACCCCTAATTTTCTTTGATTTTTTTTTTTTTTTAATTTTTTTTTTCAACGTTTTTTATTTATTTTTGGGACAGAGAGAGACACAGCATGAACGGGGGAGGGGCAGAGAGAGAGGGAGACACAGAATCGGAAACAGGCTCCGGGCTCTGAGCCATCAGCCCAGAGCCCGACGCGGGGCTCGAACTCACGGACCGCGAGATCGTGACCTGGCTGAAGTCGGACGCTTAACCGACTGCGCCACCCAGGCGCCCCTGATTTTTTTTTTTTAAAGTGGGAGCTGAAGTCATTGATTTGAGAACTTTCTTTTTTTTTCTGGTATTGCCAGCAGTGCTATAAGTTTCCCCCTAAGTACTACTTTAACAGCATCCCATATATTTTAATAAGCTTTATATGTATGTATGTGTGTATGTATGTATGTATGTATGTTTGTATGTATGTATATATTTAGTTATTGTAAATAAGTCCTAAACACCAGCTATTTGCCAGATATGGCCCTGGGCACTACAAAAACAGTTTCTGCCTTATGAAATTGATGGTCTGTCAGAGAAGCCAAGACAGTAAGCAGATGAACAGTGATGAGTACACAGATGTAGGAGTCTAGGCAACCATATGGGCCCTGCCCTATGCTGGATATGTGGGTCACTGGCAGATGGCTCAGCACCGGGCATTAAAGCTCTCATAAAATTGCAGACTGTGTCAGTCTCTGCAGCTGCTCTCAGTTCAGGGTCTTGATCAACTACACTTCCAGTATTCTAGCTATTTTTATTTCTGCTTCCTGTTTCCTAAGTCCCTGAAATGCAGGTGATAAAGGTTTTCCTCTTCTATAAAATATCTGTACTATGCCTTCTGCAAAATTGCTGCTATGAAATATGTGCTCTGACTTCGGTGTTTGCAGCATGGGGGAGAGTGGGAGACAGAAGTCTTCTATCTGGAAGAGTTTCCAGTGGCAGGAACTTGGGCTTGCATTTAGGTAGATCTGAGTTTTAATCTTGACTGTACAATTTACTGACAGTGTGACCTTGGGTAAGCTACTTAGCTGCTTTAAAGCTCTGTCCTGCCCTGTAACATGGAGATAATGATGTCTACCAACTGATAACAATTGTTTTGAGAATTAAGTAAGGTAATGAACGTGATGTGGTTAGCAGTGTCTGGCTCATGGTGTGAGACCCCACAAATGAAGACTGTTCTCGTTCTTTTGCAGTTCCTTTATGGTGCTCTGTCTCCCACAACCAAGCATTTTCCTTCTCTGAAGCTAACATTTCTCTTTTCACTGTGTCCTAGGGTTGCTGATTTATTGTCCTAAATCCTTCCCAGGGCACTTTCTCATTCCCATGTTACAGTCTTGGTAGCTGAACCAACCAAACACAGTGATCTTCGAATCAGAGTCTCATTGCCAGTTGATTCCCTGAAACTCCCCGTCTGTTTGCTGCCTGAATGATCTTGGGTTTACTCCTCAGAATAGTAGTGAAAGCCTGGAGGCTAGTCTCTGAACACACTTCTCCCCTTAACCTTCCTTTTCCAAACTTGAACCCTTCTTGCCCTATCATTAATCTCTCCCTTTTAACCTTGTTCCTCCCCTAAGCTCGTAGAGGTGGTGGCAGTGGGATATTTTAGAACCCTAAAAGCAGATGTCAATCCACATTTGATTTAGGGGTGGTAGCCAGTACCTTCATTGAGAGAAGTCTTTTGGGGCAGAGAAAGTTTCTCCTGTATTTAATTACAGGAGAAATTTAGGTGGTCTCCTAAATTTCCTGCGACCACCTTGATCTGTACCAAAGACTGCTCTGACATGTGTGGTGTCATTCATTCCTGAGGACAGAGGGGGCAAAGGCCCAGTCTTGAGGACAGCTTTGTTGAAGCAATATGATCACTTCTGTTGGTCCTCTAGTACAGGCCCTGTTAATGAGTAGTCAGTAAGGTGAAACTGCCTGTTCTATTGAAAAAAATTTTTTAATGTTTATTTTTTGAGGGAGGGAGGGAGGGAGAGAGAGAGAGAGAGAGAGAGAAAACAGAGGGGAGGGGCAAAGAGAGAGAGGGAGACAGAGTCTGAAGCAGGCTCCAGGCTCTGAGCTGTCAGCACAGAGCCTGACGCAGGGCTCAAACTCACGGACCTTGAGATCATGACCTGAGCCAAAGTCAGACGCTTAAGGGACGAAGACACCCGGGTTGCCCCTGCCTGTTCTGTTTTTAACAATCTGAAAATAAACTGGTTAGGCCTGACTGTTGCATGCGATTCTTTGGCAAACACTTCTGTGTGTCTGCAACAAAGTTGCACGTCTCTGACTTCAGACAGGCACGTCTCATGCCTTTGGAGTTAATATTTTGCCAAATGTAGCTGTGTTTACAGTTTGATAATAGTGCCACCACTGAGGAGTCCTGCGGTGCCAAGTGATAAGGCAGGTCTTAATACCCAGCAATTCCATCAACTAGATGCCTGTATTAGTTTTCTATTGCGGTGCAACAAATTATCCAAAACTTTACAGTTTAAGACAACAAACATTTATTATCTCACAGCTGGCAGGAATCTAGGCTTAGTGGTTTAGTTGGGTGGTTCTGGCTCATAGTCTCTTACGAAGTTGTAGTCAAGCCATTAGCTGGGGCTGCGGTCATCTCAATGCTCAAGCGGGGTTGGAGGATCAACTTCCAAGCTCATGCATAGGATTGTTGAGAGGTGTCTGTTCCTTGCTGGCTATTGGCTAGAAGCCTCAGTTTCTGCCAGATGGGCTTCTCCATAGCAGCTGGCTTTCCTCAGAGCAAATGGCCCCAGAAAAACTGAGAGAGCAATCAAGATGAAAGCTATAGTGCTTTTGATAACCTAGTTTCAGCAGAGATATACCATCACCTTTGCTGTATTCTGTTGGCCCAGGGACCAACCCTGGAATAATATGGGGAGAACAACATAAAATGTAAATATCCTGAGGTGGGGATTGCTGGGTACCACTGAGGAAGCTGTTTATAACAGTGATCTAGACTGGAAAAAAATATCTGTATCAGGTCCTGAGTTACCTAGCTCTCCTATTCATTCATTCATTCATTCATTCACTCATTCAACAAAGGTTTATAGAAACTCACAACCTCCAAGCACTGTTCTTGATGCTGAGAATCCATTGAAGAATAAGGGCTGTTCCTGCCCTCAGGGATCTTCTAGTAAATTACAAAGAAGTATGCAAAGTGCTGTGATGGGGAAATTCAGGACTGTGGGAACATGTGTGGAAAGTGAGGAGGCACCTGGATGGCTCAGTCAGTTAAGTGTCTGATTCTTGGTTTCAGCTCAGGTCATGATCTCATGGTTTCATGAGTTCGAGCCCTGCATCGGGCTCCGTGCCAACAGTGTAGAGCCTTCTTGGGATTGTCTCCTCCCTCTCTCTCTGCCCCTCCCCCACTTGTGCGCGCGTGTGCGCACACGCTCATGTGCGCTCTCTCTCTCTCTCTCTGGTGCACCTGGGTGGCTCAGTCGGTTAAGCATTTGACTTCGGCTCAGGCCATGATCTCCAGGTTTGTGAGTTCAAGCCCCGCATTGGGTTTTGTGCTGACAGCTCAGAGCCTGGAGCCTGCTTCGGATTCTGTGTCTCCCTCTCTCTGTGTTCCTCCCCTGCTCCCATTCTCTCTCTGTCTCTCAAAAATAAATAAAGATTAAAAAAAAAAAAAGAAAGTCAAGAATAGGCTCTTGGAGGAAAGGACAATGGGACATTACAAATAGTGCCAATGATTTAAAAGGTAAGTGGATGGGGAAGTGGTGTGGGAAATCAAGGACAGATATTAGGTGGGGATCCAGATAGCAGGCAGAAATGCAGGGGTTTTAGTCAATTGGAGCAGAGTCTTACATAGCCCAGGACTCAGGAATGGGGTACCAGTCTGGGAATCAGGAGTAAGATCACAGTCGAGTCCCCTACTGGCCAGCAGGCTATTGAGACAGGAAAGCAGTCACTATGAAGAAGATAGGGGGCTTTGGAGGGAGGCTGAGGCATGGCTCTCAGAGCTGGAATAAAGGTCACGTGGGGACCAGTTCTGGGAGGAACCCATTGCTGTCCTCTAAGCATTGCCCTACAATCCCTAATCCTTTTGAGAGGTTGTGCTGTGAACCAGGGTAGATAGTTGGAAAGAAAATCATACAGTGGCAAAAACTGTCTTTGGTGCCTGTCAGCTCCTGTCCTGCCAGCTTGGTATTCTCATAGTGCCTCCAAGTTCCCAGGACCACCCCTCCCACCTTTATCTCAGTTGTCTTTTCCACTGTCAATGCCCTCAGGTTCTGCCCATTGCCCCACACATCCTTACTTTCTGCTGGCCCCCAGAAGAGAGTCCTGCCACAGACTTTATGGCCATGAATTGAGGATGCAAAATTTACTGTATCTGACTCTTTGGTACAAAAAACCGAAGTCTGTGATGGACAAGTAGAGGTTGGATTTGGCTGGCCTGATTATTTGTGACCATTGATTGGATTCACCACTTAGGGTGCAGTTTTTGCTACTGTAACTTGTTTGTTGCATCTGTGGTCATGACTGAAGCTTCATAGTCTGTGTTAGGTCAGCTTGACCTTGCAGGAAAAAGCCGCTTTGGTCATCTGGGAAATGGGTGCTGCCTCTCTGTCTCCCATCAACCCACCTGCAGAACCTTCCCCACTGAGCCCAAGGGACAGATGGAACCAGGAGGAGGGAAGCTGTCCCCTTTCCCTAAGAATGCCGATATGACATCTCCAGCTGCTCCTACCACCATGACTACCTGTTAAGGGCTGTGCATGTGCCAGGTGCTCTGCTCATCCCTCTACGTCATGACTTCATGAGTGCTCACAATGACCTGATGGTACAGAAGTGATGACAGATATTTGCAGAGATTGTGTTGCTTCTCCAAGGTCACATGGCCATACATGATGAAACCAGGGCCAAACTCTGGTGTGTTTGATGTAAAACCTCTGTTCTTTAAGCTGGGTTCAAATATCTGTGGTGTGGGTGTATTTGCTTGTTCAAGGCTCTGAAGGGTCATATCTTTGGTGTTGGAACCCAGTCCTCCAACCTCCCCGGCCGAACTGTGCTCCCTTTTGGTTTTTCCTTCCTAAGTCTCTAAGTGCTCTTAGGTGCCTACTATCAGGACTTCTCTTTCAGAAGAGGTCGGGTGGTGAGCAAAGTCTGGGATATCATCAAGAAATTGAAACCAGGAGAGAGTGGAAGGTGGCCAAAAATGAAATTTCAGGATTCAAGCCCTGGTGAGGCAAGAAGTGCATTTGATGGTAAATGGACCTGGATTTCTTAAGACAGCAGCAAGAGCAACAATGTAGCCTTTGTTGAGTACCTGTTATACACCAGGCCCCTTTCAGGCCAAGCACACCATGTATATGATACCATTTAATCCTCACAACAAACCTATGAGGTAGTTACCACTAAAATTCCAATTACACAGATGATGAAACTGAGGCTCAAGGAGGTGAGGTCACCTGGTCATATGGTGGCAGAGTTGGGAATTGGGCTCTTCTCTGTCTGGCTCCATAGCCTAGTCTCTGAACCTCTGTGTCATCCTGCCTTTATGTACTCCCGTTGGTTTTCCAGATCATTTCCGAGCGCACCAAGCCCAGGATGCATGAGTTTCAGTCTGAGGTATTCATGATCATTGGTGGCTGCACAAAGGATGAACGGTTTGTGGCAGAGGTAACCTGCCTGGACCCCCTGAGGCGCAGCCGCCTGGAGGTGGCCAAGCTCCCCATGACGGAGCATGAGCTGGAGAGTGAGAACAAGAAGTGGGTGGAGTTTGCATGCGTGACATTGAAAAATGAGGTCTACATCTCAGGTAAGCAGGAGCCACATGATGCCAAAGCAAGCCCCAGTGGCACGATGTACTTTCCTGAGTGAGAGCCAGGCCACCATCTTACAAGAATTACTGTGAATGGCAATGGTCTAACTCTGACTGGATCAGCATACAGAAACCCAGGGGGTCTTGTCTGGGAAAGCACATTATTACTTAATGGACACTAACCTGTGAGCAGTATTGTACTAGGATCTGGGGTAGCAGGCAGACAGGTCCAGTCCTTCATGGAAAAGGAAGAAGTAAACTGATACTAGAGTTTATTTGGTGTTTGCTCTAGGTGTAGGGTTCTGAGCTGGTCACTGGGAATACAGTAATGAATAAAAATGTCTGCTCTTCTCCCCAGACCTGAACCTCAGCTCAAGTTTACTGTCATACTTTTGGATGCTCCAGTAGAACATAGTACTTTTTCATTTCACCCTTCTTTCTTTCTTTTTTTTAGAGACCGAGAGAGAGAACGTGCAAAAGTAGGGGGGAGAGAGGCAGAGGGAGAGAGACAGGGAGACAGAGAGAGAGAGAGAATCCCAAGCAGGCTCCACACTCGGCACGGGGCCCGTTGTGGGCTTGATACAACAACCCTGGGATCATGATGCCAAGCTGAAATCAAGAGTCAGATGCTCAACTGACTGAGCTACCCAGGCACCCCTCATTTCTCTCTTCTAAGTTATTTGCTTAATTATTTACAATTACACTATGCCTCATTCCCATTAGTCCTTCAATTCTACAAGAGTCAATACTATATTGTCAGTACCTAGTACTGTGCCTAGCTACATAGTAAATAATAAATATTTATTAAGTGACAAAATCTGTACCATTTTAACAGCACAGTAGGTGAATTTTCACTTTGGTGGCATTTAATCATTTGCCTGTCACACCAACTCTGTAAGGTAGGTGATTTTAATCTCCAAGTTACAAATGGAGAAAATGGAGGCTCTGAAAGATTATGGAACATATCTAAAGACAGGTCATACCTTGGTAAATGTCAGACAGGGTTCCAACCCAGGTTCTGTGAGTCCCATCCTCTCCCAATGACATCAAAAGTCACCCAGCTCTTCTGGGAGCCCCAAGGAAGGAGACAAGCATACCTTGTCCTCTCTTGGAGGCTTTTTCTAATCTGAACTTGTTTGGAGAAGAGCTTCTTTGCAGAACTGGCTTCCTCCAAAGTCAAGGGCAGGTCAGTTCTTCCCTGGGTATGTTAATACCATAGATTAGATTATAGCTTTCATTTATCTTGTAGAAGTATTTTTTTGATTGTTGTAGAAGATTCAAATAATACAGGGTGTAAAGTAAAATATGGCAGTTTCTCTGTGCTATTACAATCCTATACATTTTAACTTTTTTACAAAAATAGTTTTATATTGGCTTAGAGTAAGTAATGCCAGCTGCTGTAACAAACACTAAATCTCAGCGAATTATGGCAGTAGTATGTGGGCACTGGGGGGTGTGGACCTCCTTCACTCAGTCATTCAGGGACCGAGGTTCTTTGCATCTTATGATGCTGTTGTTTTCCACACGTGGTCTTCAAGTTTGATGCATTAGAGGAAGAAGGAGACACTGAACAAGTTGAGAAGGCATACCTGCTCATAACAACCTCAGCCTGGACATGAGGCATCAGTCTTCTCGCATGCTATTAGCAAGAAGTAGCCACATACCCCCACCCCTGTAGTCCCAGCCCCCATGCGGTGGGCTAGGATATGTAGTTGAGCTGTGTGTAGGAGGAAAAGACAGATTTGGGAACCATAGTCAGTCTTTGTCACATACACTACACATGTTGTTCTACAACTTGTCCTTCGCCTCACTTAAACTTTTTGTTGTCTATTTAAAAGTGACACTGGGGACGCCTGAATCGCTCAGTCGGTTGAGCATCTGACTCTTGATTTGGGCTCAAGTCATGATCCCAGGCTCATGAGATTCAGCCCCTTGACAGGCTCCTTGCTGAGCATGGAGCCTGCTTATGATTCTCTCTCCCTCTTGCTCTTCTCCCCAGCTCTCACATGCATGCTCTTTCTCTCTCTAAAATAATAATAATAATAATAAAAAATGACACGAGCAATACATGAAGCCATGCTTGTTATACACAGTTAAATCACAGAGATTTGTGCTTCAATTAACAGTCTCTTTTGGACATCATCACGTGTTGACATAAGGGATCTGTCGTGTGGATTAAGTGATGTAATATGTATTACATAAAGCACAGCACAATCCCAAGCACATAGGAGAGCTCAGCAGTGCTATTCATCATTATTGCTAGTGTTCTTTCCACCAGCTTCAGGGCAGTCTACTGATCGAATGAAATACAGTTTTTTCAGCTTTTATTTTCCCACTGGAAAAAAATGCTGCAATAGGTATTTTAATACACATGTATTTATGAACTTGTGCTGCTCTTTGGAGAGATTCCTGGAAGTGGTCATAAGATGTGTCCATTTAGAATTTTTGTAGATGTTACTAAACTGGTACCAGTTTGCAGTTCAACCAACGTTGAATGACATGGCCCATTTTCTTCATCCTTGCTGACATTTTTTATTATCAGTTACATTTTTTTTCATAGCCCAAAATGTTTATATTTACGTTCTTGGATCATTAATGATGTTAGCATATTTTCATATATTTATTAGCTAACACTTTATTTTTGAAAATTATCTATTTCTACCCTTTGTTTTTTATTGGTTGTTTGTCTTTTTAGTAATTTTTTGCAGTTCTTATTCTATGTCCTTTGCTATTTGTATTGCAAATAGTTTCTCTCAGACTATGGTTATCTTTGAACTTCAATTTATATTTTATATAGTAACTTTCTTTCCTATGTGATTCTGCGTTTTGTGTCATGCTTAGAAAGCCCCTCTTCACCCCAAGATCATCAGCGTCTCCCATATATTCTCCAGTTACTTTTATACCATTTACTTTTGAATTTTATTTTATCTTATTTTATTTTATTTATTTTTTTTTAATTTTTTTTAACGTTTATTTTTGAGACAGAGAGAGACAGAGCATGAACAGGGGAGGGGCAGAGAGAGAGGGAGACACAGAATCTGAAACAGGCTCCAGGCTCTAAGCTGTCAGCACAGAGCCTGATGTGGGGCTCAAACTCACGGACCGTAAGATCGTGACCTGAGCCGAAGTCGGACACTTAACCGACCAAGCCACCCAGGCGCCCCTGAATTTTATTTTAACTATAATGTGAAAGAAGGCTCTAACTTAATTTTTCCCTAAGTAGTCAATTGTTCTAATACCATTTATTTAATGATCCTTATATCTTTCAATCTGTTCTGTACTCTTGTTTTTCGTTGGTCAGTTTGTCTCATTTGATGCTAGTACCACACTGCTTTTATTATTGTAGCTTTTTAGTATATTTTAATATTTGCTGGAAAAATCCTCCTTGTTCATTCTTTTTTCAAAAGTTTCTCAGACATTTTTCCAAATTTACTCTTCAAATGAAATTTAGAATGATCTCTTCAAGTTCCCTGAAAAGTCCTGAAGGCACTGAATGTATTGATGAACTTGGGGAGGGCTGACATCTTTACAGCCCTTGTCTGTCCTCTCGTCTATGCACATGTCATGCCTCCAACCTAATCAGGTCTTCTTTACATCTTGAGGTAAAACTCATAGAGTTTTTGTTTCCTTCTTTTTTTTTTTTAAATTTTTTTTTTTTTCCCAACGTTTTTTATTTATTTTTGGGACAGAGAGAGACAGAGCATGAACGGGGGAGGGGCAGAGAGAGAGGGAGACACAGAATCGGAAACAGGCTCCAGGCTCCGAGCCATCGGCCCAGAGCCTGATGCGGGGCTCGAACTCACGGACCGCGAGATTGTGACCTGGCTGAAGTCGGATGCTTAACCGACTGCGCCACCCAGGCGCCCCTTGTTTCCTTCTTAATACAGTGTGCATACATTACTTTGAAAGTATATAGTTATTTTATAACTTTAGACGCTGTCGCATTGGGATCAATATCACGCACAGTGTTTTGAATAGAGACCTCTAAAATGCACACAACCCAAGGAAAAAATGGTTGAACGATGTGAACAGAAACTTCATGGAAGAAGAAGCTCAGGAAAAACCAAACCATGGTGTTATTTTTCTCCATCAGCTTGCAAAACAAAATAAGCCAAAAAACGCTCTTAATATATGCTGTGAGTGGGGTATAGGGAAAGGTCAACCAGGACAGCTCTGGAAGGCTCTTTGGCAACACCTATAAAAATTCAAGGTGTGCATGCCTTTCCCTTAGAAATCTCACTTCTGGGCTCTACCTTAGAGAAACATTTACCCAGGACACAGAGCATCATCAGTGATACACATTGCGCCACTAGTGCACATTTATAAGTCTGAAAAGTACATCTTTTTTTTTTTTTTAGATTTTATTTATTTATTTTTGAGAGAGAGAGAGAGAGCAGGGGAGGGGCAGAGAGAGAGGGAGAGAGAGAATCTCAAGCAGGCTCCATGCTCGCAGTGCAGATCCCAACGTGGGTCTCGAACCCACAAACCATGAAATTATGACTTGAGCTGAAATCCAGAGTTGGATGGTTAACCAACTGAGCCACCCAGGTGCCCCTGAAAAGTACATGCTTTGCTTTAAGTAGTTGATGATACTCTATGCTGATGGGGAATAGAAACACAAAGCTGTTAAAATATTTTTTTTTTATTTTTTTTTTCAACGTTTTTTATTTATTTTTGGGACAGAGAGAGACAGAGCATGAGCGGGGGAGGGGCAGAGAGAGAGGGAGACACAGAATCGGAAACAGGCTCCAGGCTCCGAGCCATCAGCCCAGAGCCTGACGCGGGGCTCGAACTCACGGACCGCGAGATCGTGACCTGGCTGAAGTCGGACACTTAACCGACTGCGCCACCCAGGCGCCCCTGTTAAAATATTTTTATTAAAATCCCCCCAAAGATCTTGGTCTCTCTCCCTAACTTAATTATGTATTTTCAGAGAGTTATCTCGAAAAAAATATTTACCATCTCACTCTCAAATTATCTATTGTGAGCATCTAATTCTTTTATAATAAAATCTTTTAACAATAGGACAAACCCTACTTATGTTTTTTATATAGATCAGAGATTTGAACCAAGACAATTTTGTAAGATTTCTTGGTGATTTTCCCAGGTTTGTATTTGTCTAAATAAACAAGCAAACAGAACTTAAGGTACTTCCTAATTTGCCTGCCGGTCAAGGTCCTCCTATCCCCACTGCAGTGGTCCAACCTTACCTGTCCTGCTTTACTTCCTACCCCTTGGCTGCACAGACACTGAGTCCAGGTGCCTGCTGGCCCCCATCCACCCAGACCACTTGGGCGCCACTTCCCTGGAGACTTCTCTGGACCCAATTCACTCAGCCACCTCTTCTCTGAACTCTCACAGCACAGACGTGACACCTAGCACAGTCTGGTACACGATTCACCCCAGCCTCACCTGGCTTTCTCTGTTCCCCTATGTTGGCTCGATTTCCCCATCCAGACCACACACACCTTCACGATTTCTTTTGTTTGGGAGCGGAGCTGACCTGGGGATATAGCATTTAAGGACTGTGGGAAATTATGGGGGAAGCTGTGTTTCTGATATATCTGGTGGCTTCTTAAATGCTCTGTATCTCTTCTAGGTGGCAAAGAGACACAGCATGATGTTTGGAAATATAATTCTTCAATCAACAAATGGATTCAAATTGAGTATTTGAACATAGGCCGCTGGAGGCATAAAATGGTGGTATTAGGTGGCAAGGTCTATGTGATTGGAGGTTTTGATGGCTTACAGAGGATCAACAATGTGGAGACCTATGATCCCTTCCATAACTGCTGGTCAGAGGTATAACAGATTATTTCTATGAGTAATTCTGTATTATTACTTCAAAGCTTTAAAAAAGAAGTATGTGCCAATGTAGGTATATGGCTTTCTGATCTCTCTGCTCCCACTGAGGATATTTTTGGTGGCTCTAAGCTTCCCTCTTAATAGGAGCCATTGCTTCAGCATTGCTGATCAGGTCAGAGAAACAACTTCCTTCCAGACGGGGAAGCTCTGCGTGGGCACCTGTCTATCCTGGCAAGAAGCCCAGATGTAGAGGGGAGGCTTGGTTCTAACCTCAGTCTGCATGTCTGAGCTCAGAGTCTGTCTCCTCAGATGCCATCTGCCCTTGTTTTCTCCCCAGTGGGCATACAGAGATCCCTTTCCTACACTGTTTACTGATTCAGAGTCATTTGGTAGTGTTTAGAAGATAGCCCTTGTAATTTATGCTAGGTGAATAAACTCGGAGATCTGCTGTACAACATTGTGCTTACAGATAACAGCACTGCATTTTATGCTTAAAAAGTTAAGAGATATCCTTTTGTAGTTCATAAATGTGATGATTGGGTCTTCAAACCATTGTGTGACATGTGCCGCCCTCAAACCTTGTTACAGCCTTGGCACATTACCTGTCTGATGTGGAAAAAAAATTTGTTAAGAGAGTAGATCTCATGTTAAATGTCATAATAATAATAATAATAATAATAATAATAATGAGTAAAACAGTTTCACTTCCTGCATTTCCAGGTTATTCTTAATTACAAATTTTCTTTCTCCTTATGAGACTGTATGTCAGAGTATGTTCCACTTTGGGGAGTGTAAAACATGGCCATCAGAGGCACAAGCAAAGGTAGCTATGTCATCATGGCATCTAACCAAGCAAGACCTGTCAACCTGAAAACTGCTATATAGCCCTTCATATTTTATAGGAGTGTGCCCTACATCTTCTCAACTTGTCAAGTGCCATGACATAGCTGCTCCATGACCCAAGAGGGCCATGTCAAAAGGCAAGAAGCTCTTGGAAGTCCCCTTGAGTGCCCTGCGGTTCACAGGGTAGAAGCACAGGTCTGGCTAAATACCAAAATCTTCATGCTGCCCCAGAGTGGGAGTCTGCTTACCTATGACCCCCTGAAACCCTTATACCAGCTTTTCTTCCTAGATAAAAGCAATAAGGACAATGGCACATAGTAGGCACTCAGTAAATATTTTTTGAATGAAAGAACACATGAATGAATAGAAATATGCATGTTTGAGAAAGTATTTTCCTCCAAATAGTGGCTGGTTTCATCTGTATAAACACTTATTCCTATGTACACCTTCCCTCCCCTGATAGCTGGACTCTGGGAGAAACAGGCTGGAAACATCCAACACTGAACCCGTTCTAGCCTGTCCAGAGCCTGCAGGGAGGGTGGGAAACGAGTGCTTTGACCTCATGTCTCAAGGGGAGTCAAGCCCACAGGCCTTGTGACTTCAGGCAAAGGATGCCCAGGCTTATGTTCTTGAGCTCCTGGCCTGTGTCCTGTGAACCACTGCAGCAGTCTGGGGGCAGCCTGTAGCTGTGTGACTGACAGCTTCTCCTGATGCCCTGTGCCTCCACAGGCAGCACCCCTTCTTGTCCACGTCAGTTCCTTCGCAGCTACCAGCCATAAGAAGAAACTCTATGTGATTGGGGGCGGGCCCAATGGGAAACTGGCCACAGACAAGACTCAGTGTTATGACCCTTCAACCAATAAATGGAATTTAAAATCGTCCATGCCGGTGGAGTCTAAATGCATCAATGCTGTCAGTTTCCGGGACCGCATCTATGTTGTTGGTAAGTAAATGAATGGCATCTTATTTATCTGAGGTCCCCCACCCATGCAGCCATGGGGGTAGATCAGATAAGGCCCTCCCGGGAACTCACATGGATTCCTGGGTGATGTGGGTGAGGTTGAAAAGGAAGAGAAGGGATTGGTTCAGGCCTTGGTGGGAATTACCTTGTAGTACTGGACACAGAGACAGCCCACGTTTAGGGTACATACAAAATAGACCGACAGTGGGGCCCAGTGGAGGAGCCAGAAGTTGCCACAGGAACGAAGTGTGCTGCAAACATTAGCAAATGTATGAAAATTGAAGTGTGCACAGTATAGTAAGTGACCGATGAATGGTAGCTATCATTATTTCTTATTTTGTGTTCATGGGAATTTTACTCTTTCCACTTGCTCTGGGGCTCTGAAAAGTTGCATTTAGCCACAAGGAAAGCCTGGCTAGCCATACCACAGTTGGCATTGAATTGTTAAGGACGATGGATCTCAATACCAACTACTCATTAGAATCACCTAGGGAGCTTTTTACAAAAATATGCATAGCTAGGCCCTATTCCAGAGCAATTATATCAGAATGAGAGGGAGCACGTTGGTCTACAGTACAAGGTGTTTTTTTTTTATTTAATTTTTATTTAATGTTTTACTTATTTTTGAGAGAGAGAGAGAGAGAGAGAGAGACAGAGTATGAGCAGGGGAGGGGCAGAGAGAGAGAGAGAGAGAGAGAGAGAGAGAGAGAGAGAGACAGACAGACATAGAATCTGAAGCAGGCTCCAGGCTCTGAGCTGTCAGCACAGAGCCCAACGCCGGGCTTGAACTTGTGAACCTCGCAATGGTGACCTGAGCTGAAGTTGGACATTTAACTGACTGAGCCACCCAGGCGCCCCAACAGTGCAAGGTGTTTCTAATGTGCAGGTGACTTTCATGTGCAGCCATGACTGAGAATTACTGATTAAGGAGATGCCAAAAATATATAACTTCAGCAAACAAGAACTAATCAGAGCAGGCTTCCTGGAGGCAGAATACAGGAACAGATTAAGGAAAAACCCCTTCTCTCTCTTGCTTCAGGTTTCCTGTGTGTTTGTGGTCAGCCTCATGACTTCAAAGCTCATCTTAAGATGGGTAACTTGGGCTGGCGTCCCAGGTCATGCTCAGTCTACAAAGAGACGCCACCACCTCTAGTCACTGCCATGTATCGATAGCTTCTGTGTACCAGGCTTTCTGCAGGTGCTTTATGAGCATGGTCCTTCTGACGTCTTACAACCACCGCAGCCTCAGTGCTTATGGTTACAATAAAAAAGTGGCAGAGCTGGGGTTGTGAGCCGAGTGCCCCAACTGTACCAGGCGGTATTTCTTCTAGGGAGCAGTCTTAGGATACATTTTGGCACCACGTGAAGCCAGTCGTCCTTGAGACCCTGATTAGCGCCTGGCAGCAGAGTTTAAGGGGCTCTGTGATGTGTTTCCAGCACAGACATACTGTCCCTAGAATCCATTAGAGCTTTCTGGAGAGCCGTGAAGCTCCTATTTCCATTGGCGAGATGGTAGATTTGACCTAGCAGAAGTGGGCTTTTTGTGGTTAAAGGGGAAGAAAACCAGAAAAACAGTGAGATGCCCACCGTGTTTCCCTTCCTCCTCAGGAGGGGCTATGAGAGCGCTGTACGCCTACAGCCCTCTGGAAGACAGCTGGTGCCTGGTGACCCAGCTCAGCCACGAGAGGGCCAGCTGCGGCATCGCGCCCTGCAACAACCGGCTCTACATCACGGGAGGGCGGGACGAGAAGAACGAGGTCATCGCCACGGTGCTGTGCTGGGACCCCGAGGCCCAGAAACTGACGGAGGAGTGTGTCTTGCCCCGCGGGGTGTCGCACCACGGCAGTGTCACCATCAGGAAATCTTACACCCACATCCGGAGGATCGTGCCCGGAGCCGTGTCGGTGTGACTGCGGGAGGGCGGAGCCACGGGGGCGCGGGGCGAGGTGCCAGGAGACCTCCCTCCTCACCTGTTGCCCGGGTTCGTCCCACTTCAGACAGCAGGCTGGGCTGGAGCTACAGGCCACACACCTGGGTTCCCCGCGGCTCCACATGGGAGCTCCTTTTGGAAGTCACAGCTTTGGGACACCAGCCAGGAATGTTTGTGCGACCTACCTCAGGAGGGAAGAAGAGTAATATGTAACATTCAGGACAGACCTGTCCCCTGCCAGGTTCTGTGCCAAGCACTTTTGTGTATCAATTTGTTTAACCACCATAATGACCTGGTCACCGGACATTATCACTTCTGTTTTACAGGTGAGGAAACTTGAGTTTCAGAGAGGGGAAGTACTTTGTCCCTGGTCACCCAGATTATAAGTAGCTAAGCCAAGAGGCTAACTCCAGGTCTTTTCAATTTCAAGGTCAGTGACGGTTCTGTCATGCTGCCTATTTCTGCATAGGAAAACAACAAACTAAACTGGCTCATTTTTTGTTTCTGACAAGTTTGCTGAAGGATTCACTCAGCAAGGTGGGGAAATAAAGTTTTTTCTTTCTTTCTTTTTTTTCTTATATTTAAACCACATGGAATCCTTGGTGTTAGAGCCTTGGGCTCCTTGTCAAGAGGGTTTCAAGTGTTGTTCCATCTGACAGGACCGGAAGATGGGTCTGGGAAGACCTATATGCTTTGAAAGAGATAAAAAATAACTTCTCACCCATCAAAACCTCTTTTTTCTTTCTTTCTTTCTTTCTTTCTTTCTTTCTTTCTTTCTTTCTTTCTTTTTTTTTTTATGATCACACAGGTGCATTTTGGACTAGAACTCTTGTTGCCAGACACAATTGTACCTTCAGCAGAGTCCAGTGCCCTGGCCTCTCAACGTCCAACACTTGTATTGCAGTGTTAAAAGCGGTTTTCCAGAGATTCAGAATCCTGTTTTTGTTGTTGTTTTTAATGTAAACATCCCTACACTGCTGGCCACTGCAAGAATGACTGACTCTTCTTGACAGTATACTTTCTGCTTTTTAGACTGTGACTCGAGTCCGTGTCCCTGAGACCCCACCCTCCTGGAACCTTAGTTTTCGGGATCCTTTCAAGCCCTTCTGTTTGGTTTTTGGTTCAGTTTGGGACAATTTTGACTCAAGGAATGGAGTCTGTCCTTCACTCTGATAGAGCTTTCAAATGAGCTCACTGGAAATTCATTCTAATCCCCAAGTTGGGGAAACAGATTAAGAGATCCTGTTTCATATGCTGTACTTAAAGAGCAATAACAATGATAGCAACATAGTAACTGCATTACCCAATGCGTTTTATTTTCATCATATGATTTCAAATCTCTTTAATAGAGTTTTATTTCATGTCAGATGCAGCACATTGTGCCTGTACTTCTGGAACAGTTTGGGAAGTAGCGGTTTTAGAGTTTATAGTGAGTTGAATTTTCATAGAAAAGTTATGGTTAGAAGAAGCTTAAAGTTCCAAGCTGATAAAAAAGGACTTGGAACATTACAAATGAGTTTTCTGTGTATGCTTAGATCATTGAGGATAAATATAAACACATGTTGGTGTGTGAAAAGCTCTGTGCCTTAGAATCAGGTGTGACAGTTCAGCTCCCTGCTACAAAAAGTAGGAAGGGAAAATACAAACATATCTGGGGACATTTAGAACACATTACAGTAAGTGATGTACTTACTCATGAGCACTAATAACCTTAACAAAGCTTTCAACTGAAACAAGTTAATCTAGTTCCATTTAGCAGACATTCAAGGAGTTCTTTCTGTTTGTCAAGACTTTGGGACACAAACAGGTAAGATAACCACCCCTGAAACATTCAATAAACAGGTAAACAGGCCACTAGTCAACATTATATAATGTTTTTCTTTTCATCAAGTTAGAGAAAAATGATACATCTGCAAAGTTATGAGGTTACACCCACTTCTTTATTGCCCTTCCAGTGCTCTTCATGGGAAGCTGTGCTCTTAGGTCAATGATGCGGCCATTGCTTGCATATTTGACTTCCTTTGAGATAGTCTTCAGAAACCATTTATGAGTTATAGGAGCAATCATTTTCTGAAGATGATTTCAGGAAGAACTTCCAAAAAGTCTATCCAATGACAACATCAGTGGCATTTGCAGAGAGCTCCCCTCAGAAAGAGAGTGCTCCTTGTCATCGAGAACTTTTGATAAGAGCAGTTGACAAATTTTGTGCCCATCAGTGGATCAGCCTTACTCTGGGAAAGTGAGGATTCAAGACCTCTGTGTTATAAATCTGCTTCTAACTGCAGGACCCAAGTTTCAGGACTAGTTCAGAAAATGTAAATGAAGTCAAGGAAAGGATTCTATGTCGTTTTTCATTAAATATTTATTTTTGAGGCAGAAAGAGACAGAGCGTGAGTGGGGGAGAGGCAGGTAGAGAGGGAGACACAGACTCCAAAGGAGGCTCCAAGCTCTGAGCTGTCAGCACAGAGCCAGAGGCAGGGCTCAAACCCACAAACCGGGACATCGTGACCTGAGCCGAAGTCAGATGCTTAACAGACTGAGCCACCCAGGTGCTCCAGCTTCTATGTCATTTTAATGTCACTAGATATGCAGGTCAATTGTAAAATCTCAGATGCCTGGCCCTCAAGAGAGATTCTCAATAATGGCATAGGTTGGCAGACAGATACACCTGTTAAGACGACACAGAGTCCTGCACTTAACGCTGCCAGTCAGTAGCTTTTAGGGAAATAAGAGTTCAAGTAATTCAGGGAAACTTTATAAGCGTATCAGGATTTAAGCTTCTTGGCACTAGCCAAGGATGGAAGCTCTTAAAATCGAATTTCCATTTACAGATAAACAATCAATCAAAAAATGTAGTTTGTGTGATTGTCGTACCCATACCACCATCGGGTGATGAGGCAAATTGGCACCAGATGAGTAAGAGGCAAAGGGCCCTAGGACTGAGGAAGGGTATGTGGAACATCCTGGCATAGCACACTGGATCTTGAAGCAGGTCATGTGAATGGACAGAGCATCCCTGTCTGGGAGGAAAAGGATGAAGTAGGAGGAGGAAGAAAAGGTCAGGTTTAAGGATACAGGTCTAGAAAATGATATCATGGTCCCTAGAGTTTGTGAGCATGACTGCATTCTAGAGAAGGGTAAGGGAAGAATAAGGAACAGAGGTTTCAGGGAGTGGCTTCCAGGAGAAGAAAGGCACAAATGAGAGCAGGACTGGCAGCCAGACCCACTTGTTGGGGGTGGGGGTGCCTCTGAGCTTCTTGGCAGGGTCTTCTATTTTACTGCACTTAAAGAGAATGAGGCCCAGAGGCTCTGATGGGATGGAAACTGTAGGAGAGGTTAAGGGACTCTAGTTCCCACAGCTGATCTGAAATGGGCAGGGAGCTGATCTCACCTGAACATCAACAGATACATGTTCTCTTCTTAGCCTTCCCCACATCTTGCAATCAATGACTTCAGGAAACACACACACACTCACACACTCACATTTTGCCCTTGAACTCATACCATTTCTCAGGGAAATACAAATATCATTTGCTTATAGCTGTGAAAGTATAGCTTTGCTATTTATAAAAGCACTTGAGGTACTGTTGTTATTTATATATCCTACTTGATTTTGAAAAAGAAAAGTACTCATTAGAATTTTCAGAGTGGGCAAATACCACTGGAATTTCCTATATAAGGTCCTAACTTGGGGTTGAAAGATCATTTTTTCCTTTAATATTTGATTTGAGTGTTGTATTGGATCTCATAATCTGAAGAGTCAATCTTCATGGAAATCCACAAATATCTCAAGTATGGCTATTGCAAAACCAGTTTTGGCAGGCTGAATATTCATATTTATAGGTAAAAATAGTCAACACTTAGTTGGCTAAGTCCTTCAAGCATTTTGGTTATATGAATCTGTATTTTTTTAAATGATCAAACTAAGGATATTGTTTATACGTAAGTATACAAATAAAGTTTGTATTTATTCAATAATGTGTGTGGAATGGATAAGATTATGTTATATGCAATCACTAGGTGAAATTTTTTTTTTTTTGCTTGTTTTGGCTGATATGAGTTAGTGATATCTGAATACAAATTAATTTATGAGGTGGAAATTTAAAACATTTCAGTTGGTTCAAGAGGGTTTCAATAAAATCATAGGATAGAATTGATCAGAGGTGGTCTATGGAATGGCAAAAATTAGATAGCTTTTACCTCCTTAAAGTCTCGTTGCCTCTGAGCATGCTTTTTACCAACGCACTTGCAAACTATGACTCTCATTTTGCCTGCCTTATCCCTTCTTACAAAAGCCACCTTCTAGGCTTCTGATTTCTGACTCTTAACCCTGTCTTCACCAGTGTCACTGTGTTGTTTCTGAAGCCTTAACCAACCTGTGTGTCTCAAATCAGGGCACAGGGAACTTGGCATAAGAGACAGTGAGCTGTACTTTTCGGCCACTGGAGAATTTGTCATCAATTTAGTTTGTTTTGCATTACAATACAAAGATCCTATGCCACTGAAATGGAGAATCTGAAGTTTTAAAGAAATGTGGGGTCACATGAATAGCTTTACACCATTCCTCCTGGGCCTCCCAAGAAATAGAGGTTCTGGCTCATCTGCTCCAGGGACTCTGGGTGGAAAACCTTGGGAAGCATAGCCCCATTTCACCGGTGGGAAGTGTTCTAGAGTTAATCCTGGGCAATAGATCTGACAACCAGTGCACCAGCTGTGGGTCAAAATGGAGTTTTGACCTTACATTCACTGCTGATCCCTCCAGTTCCCCTGCTGCGTCTAAGTAAGTGGCAATCTGATGCCTGGGCATCCTGGCCAGGGCCTGGCATCTGCCCAACTCTCCTTGGCTCTTTTCCTACTTTTGGTGTTCCCTGCTGGTGTGTGGCATCCTCTGGACCAGCCTCCTTTTCACTGGAGATGTGGCCTTCATATAGGATCTCTATTCTCCCCTGCCTTCTATGGGCTCATGTCTCATTGTCTGTCCCCTTGGTGCTGGGAACTGATTTGGGTTAGGTCCCACCCACTCCCAAGCTGCCCAGTATCAGCCTGCCTGATTACCAGTCACTCTGGTTTTCACTTCCATGTTTGTTTTGAACACCTAGGGATTTTCCTTTTCTTCTTGCATGCTTAGATGGCTCCTTTGTTTTGGTTCCTGCATGGCAGGCTACCTGGACACCCATGCCTGCCCCATCCAGTCATCCATCTGGGTCCCCAACGTGCTGTCTCCCTTGGGGTCTCCAAGCATAGAACCCTCATTACCCTTCTTGTGTTGTCCTCTAGCTATCCCAGCACCAAAGCATCTCTAAGGGTCTCCTGATTTCTGAAGTTTGGACAAAGAGCAAAAGAAGATATGAGACTTCCTGGCTACATATTCTTTAAGAAGGTTTGTGGGTAAGGAAACTTTCCTTTTCCCTTAGTAAAACTAACCCGGATCCTCCAAGTTTGGCAGTGGAGGGAGAAACTCTCCGCGGAGACAGAGAGTTGGATCTCATAGTCCCAACTGTTGTCCCTATAAGGAAAGAGTCCTATACATGGCTCTGAATTTCCCAAAGGACATTGCAGACCAGGCTGGAACAGCTGAATAAGACTTTACTGATGACTGAGAGATGATATAGGGAAATAAGCACAACTAGGAGCAACGCTCTGGATAATGAGGATAAGATTCAGCTGTCCTTGAAAAGCAGTGTTATCCATAGGAGGTGTGTGTGTGTGTGTGTGTTTGTTCACGTGTGGGTGTACATGCTGTCAACAATAAAGCTGGACATAGTTAAAATGGAAAAAACAGATTTTATCCAGTAACTACTGACAGTAGAGAAAAGAGCTGAGCCCCATTCTGATTTGTGCACAGCTGACTAGGTGCTTTAAAGGGAAAATTGAGAAGGGGAGGGGATGGGGAGCTGGTGGGCACTGAAGTAAAGGCCGGGATGTGAAAAATTACAAAACACTGGTCAGTAAATGTGATTATTCCAGCTGTCTGCTGGCTGGCAGTGTTGAACTTAGGGTTGTATCCTCCCACAGAGACTGGCAGCCAGGGGCCCTGTACTTCCAGATTGTTACATTCAAAGGATGACTTTCAGGTCCTTGAGAAAGACATCCTGGGCCATAAGAGATACATACATATATCTCTCAAAGGAACAGAGGAAGGGTTTACAATCCTAAGCCCTTTTTAGTAAATGCCCTAAGAAAGGGAGGTTAGGGGCCTATCATCAGGTATTGGTTAGAACAGATGGCAAATTCTTTTGACAGTCTTGACCTTTTCCAGACAGATACACAAAAGGAGGGCATGTGTTCTTAGGCAGCCATGCTAGAGTTCTTAGGCAGCCATGCTAGGGTTGATCAAGTCTGTTAATGCAAGAGTTTGAATGGAGTGTTCACGCAAAGAATTTTTGCCATTTTCAGTGACCCAGGTATATTTGCTTCATGAAAGAGATACAATTAAAGGAATAGGTGTGCTCACCACTTGTACTGCTGGTGGGGATATTTTAAGAGTGAACTGCCCATTTTCTGCAACTTAACACAAGCCCACTGTGAGACCAGGAGTGCCAAAACCCCTCCTTCTAGAATATTCTAAAGACGACTAAAGAGAAAAATAATACTAAAACTTCTTTCAATGTACATAGGCCAGAGTGGTGTTCTAAAACATTTTGGACTATGTCCCACAGTTTCAAAATGGAAACATTTTCAATATTTTCTGTTCTGTTTTTTAAGTTTTATTTATTTATTTTGAGATAGAGAGACAGAAAGAGAGAGAGAGGAACTCAAGCAGGCTCCACACTGTTAGTGCAGAGCCTGATGTGGGGCTCAGTCCCATGAACTGTGAGATCAAGGGTCAGATGCTCAACCTACTGAGCCACCGAGGTGCCCATCTATTCCATTTTTTTAAAGTTTTATTTATTTATTTTGAGAGAGAGAGCAGGGGAAGGGCAGACAGAGAGGGAGAGAGAGAATCCCAAACAGACTCTGTGCTGTCAGTGCAAAGCCCAATATGGGGCTTGAATTCACAAACTGTGAGATCATGACCTGAGCTGAAATCAAGAGTCAGATGCTTAACTGACTGAGCCACCCAGGCGCTCCTATTCTATTTTCTCTTAAAATGCTGTTCACAACTTATTAAGGTAATTTCATCACCTGCCCATGGGTCACAAGTCACAACAAGCCACATCTGAAAAATACAAGGTGTCTGGGCACAAACCGAGACAAAGACAGGGCAGGGACGAGGGAAGAGGAGGTTGACAAACCCTTGGTTTAACACTTACAACAGATACCAGAGGGAAAAATCTTGAGTGCATGAAGAAACCCATGAGACTGACCTTTGTAGGTAATAGTCTATTCTTTTACAACAAAAGTATAGTAATGGTAGCATCTATTGTGTAATTTCCCAGAAACATGGCACACAGCCAGAAATAGTAGACGAGACTGGGATAGTGACAAAACCAGTCTAGGAAGGAATGATGGGGTTTTTCATGATCAAAGTACATCCTGGTAGAATGTTGCATTCCCAGAAAACTTCAACCTAGAAACCTGGAGGAAAACAATACATTAGGCTTTGTTCTGGCTGAATCATAAATAGACATTGGTTGGAGGAAGTAATGGGGTTGGTCTTTGTGAAACAATGCCGCAAATGTTTATTGAGCACCTACTATATGCCAGGCACAATTCTAGGCACTAGGGCTCTACATCCACAAATAAAACAAAGCTGCTGCTCTCAAAAGCTACCATTCTAGTGAATAAAGGTCACAACAAAACAAGTATATAAATACGCCAAGTAGTGATAAATGCTGGAAAAGCAGGGTAAAGGGTACACATGCTACTTTAAACAGGGTTAGCAGATGTACTTTCTGATAGAGACAGTTATGTAGAAATTTGGGTGAAGAGAAACTGCGATGCCTGTGAATATCTGGAGGAAGCATGTTCTAAATAGAAGGAACAGCAAAAAAACAAAACAAAACAAAACAAAACAAAAAAACAAATAGAAGGAACAGCCAGTGCAAAGGCCCCGAGGCAGGAGGCTCAGTGTCTTCGAGAAACAGTAAAAAGGTCTGTGTGGTTGGAGTGAATTCTGAGCGATGATAAGGAGTCTCAAGGCCACTGTAAGCACTTTGTATATGATCAGGTAAGATGATTGGTCACAAGACAAGTTTAGAAATACTGAAGATTCACCAATGTTACATACTCAAGCTTGTGGTTTACACATTCAACTGTGCTTCATTTACGGTGGCAGTTAGTAGCTAGGATCTGCTGAACGCACGGTTTTTGTGAATCCAGCAAACATTATGCTCTTTCTCCAAATCCTTGGTCTTTCTGATCCTGCCCTGTGCACTCACATCAAGGTGGGCTGGGCTGGCTCTCGCAAATGCCTAGTTACCGGAGCCTGGGGGGTGGGGCTTGGGGAAAGCCACTCAAATAACTAAGATCTTTACCATTCCCTGCATAAATAAAAATGGCAGCACTCATGCATGGACATCCTGGTAAGAAGAAGACCACTGGTGATGATATTGGTGGGGCGGGTCAAGGGGGATGGAAATAAGAACTTTTAAAGTCAGTGGCCCCCAGAAAGCCTAGATGATATTTGAAAACCTCTTATCAGTAGCCCAAACTAATGTGGACTATGATTCAGCACGTTTAAAAACAAATAAAAATCCTTAGTGGTTAAAAGTGCAAACCAACAATCTACTTAAAAATCTCTGTAAAATGTGTGGCAATTCACATTTTAGAAGTTAGATGCTAAAAGCATTCTTTCCAGATGACTTTAGAGATTGTGTCTTCCCAGACAGTGGCTGGAATCTTCAGTAGGAAACAAAGCTGGAGATGAGGTGCATTAGACTGTTCCAATGTTGTCACCAGCCTCCCTGACTCCCAAGGGGGGATATCATAGAGGCTGGGTTTTGCTGGCCTTTGTAACTACAGCATCTTACATAGAACCTGTCGCCTGGCAGAAATAACGTACGGGGTCGGGTCCTGAGGAGTTGCCACCACAGCCATTACCACCACCATAATTGATCACCTCCCAGACACTGTACGCACATTAGAAGTTTTTATTAAAACCACTGATATCTTTTGTTTGGACTGTGCAATATTTCTAAAAATTGGCAACACTGGGGAGCACCTGGGCAGCTCAGTTGGTTAAGCATCCAACTTCGGCTCAGGTCATGATCTCGTGGTTCATGAATTCAAGCCTGGCATCAAGCCCTCTGCTGTCAGCATGGAACCCACTTTGAATCCCCTGTCCCCCTCTCTCTTTGCCCCTTCTTCGCCTGCTTTCTCTCTCTCTCAAAAATAAACATTTTTTAAAAATTGGCAATACTGGGGCCATATTTCTACTTAACAAGTGTCTGGAACAGAACAGGGGATATTCTCTTTAGAAAGGGACTGTGTTTTCTAGTTTACCAGACTCCACTGACCCGCTTGGCCCCAGAGGCATTTGAATTTGTAGCTTCTGACATATACTATCTTGTTTAACCCTTACACCGACTCTGTGAAGTAAATTGGTGCTTTATGGATGTGAAAACAGGCTCAGAGATGTTGAGTAACTTCTCAGGGTCAGGGCTTGACACAGGTCTGTGAGTTTCTGAAGCTGGTGATGCTTCTGCTATGCCCACTGCTGCTTGTGAGGAGGGGCCATATTGAATGCAGTGATGACATGGGACCCATGTAACTCCATGATTGTTTGACTTGAGGATTTAGATCATGTATGTCACAATTCCAGAGTCACCCTGAAAAATATAGAAATCCTTATGGCTAACACACTATGTGGTCTGTGCAAAGCCAGAGACCTCTAACAAAATAACAAGGGATTGGAGATGACTTTTAAGTTGACTTCCAGCCCTGATGGACCTCCCTGCGGAGGAAGGACTGCACTTTTAAAAGGTGTCCACTTGGGGGCGAAATATGATAACGAATTCCTTAGTTACACCGTGGTGATGGGGCACAGCCAAAGACTCCCAGGGCTTATTGTCTTAAAAGGAAAGGTGTGATGGGAACTGCCAAGCCCCAAGTCTCTGTCCTCTCCTTCTAGTTCTCTGCCAGGCGTCTTGCCTCAGAATGAGCTCCTAGAGCGACCATGGCCTGTTCTCTCCTGAAGTCAATGAATCTAACACAATATTGATTGTAAGATGCCTCTTTATTTTAGACTACTCTAACAAAGGAAATATGTTACAATGCTTCAATGATAGAATTTCAGACTGATTGCTCACACCAGCTTTTCTTTGCTTTGAAATTTCTTTTCTGTGTCTTCAGAGAATTGGCTGTTTACCCTGCCCTTCACTTGTATTCCTTAACCTAAAATTGGCAATCTTTGGCACATATTCTCAGTACTAAAGCATAACAGCATCATTTCCTTAGGTGTTTTACAGCAGTTGCTTGTTGCTCTGCAAGAAAAATGTGGGACTGGGGTCAATCTCCCTCTAATGAATATTGATTTCCCTAATATAAAACTTATGTCCCGATGCTCTATTTCCTTGCTTTTCTGTACACGGTAACTTTGTTTCCGTGCCAAATCATAGCATTATTATCTTGAAGTCATTTCTTAGAAAAGCCTAGTTGAGATATAATTGGCATATAACAAACTGTACATCTTTAAAGTGTACTATTTGGGGGCACCTGGCTGGCTCAGTCGGTGGATTGTGCAACTCGTGAACTCACGGTTGTGGGTTCGAGCTCTACATTGAATGTAGAGATGATTTTTAAAAAATCTTTTAAAAAGTGTACTATTTGATGTTTTGACATGTGTATACTTTCATGAAACCATCATTACAAACAAGGTAATAAAACCATCCACCTTCAAAAGTTCTCCTGCCCCTTGGGACTCCCTCCCTCTCACCCAGCCCCATCTCTCCATCAACGCTGTACAGGCAGCCAGTGATCTGCTTTCTGTCAGTGAAGATCAGTTTGCATTTTCTAGAACTTTATATAAATTGAGTCATACCATTTGTATAAAAAAAACCCCAGCTTTGTTGAGATATTACATGGGACAAACTTCACCAGATGTAAGTGTACAATCCAGTGGGTTTTAGTTCATCTACAGAGCTGTGCAAACATCACCAAAATCTGACTGTAGAATATTTTCATCACCCTAAAAGAAACTTCATGCCTCTTTGCAGTCAGTCCCTGTTCTACCCCAGCCCTAAGCAACCACTATTCTACTTTTGGCTCCATATGTTTATCTTCTCTTGACATTCCATACTTATAGAATGATATAATATGTTCTGGCTGGCTTCATTCTACTGAAATGCAACAGCGATTTCAGTAGATTCCTTAATGCCCCTTACCCATTTAGCCCATCCCCCCTCCCACAACTCCTCCAACAACCCTCTGTTTATTCTCCATATTTAAGAGTCTCTTATGTTTTTGTCCCCTTCCATGTTTTTATATTATTTTTGTTTCCCTTCCCTTATGTTCATCTGTTCTGTGTCTTAAAGTCCTCATATGAGTGAAGTCATGATATTTGCCTTTCTCTGACTGACTAATTTCACTTAGCATAAAACCCTCTCGTTCCATCCATGTAGTTGCAAATGGCAAGATTTAATTCTTTTTGATTGCCGAGTCATACCCCATTTTATATATATACCACATCTTCTTTATCCATTCATCCATTGGTGGACATTTGGGCTCTTTCCATACTTTGGCTATTGTTGATAGTGCTGCTATAAACATTGGGGTGCATGTGTCCCTTCAAAACAACATACCTGTATCCCTTGGATAAATACCTAGTAGTGCAATTGCTGGGTCATAGGGCAGTTCTAGTTTTAATTTTTTGAGGAACCTCCACAGTGTTTTCCAGAGTGGCTGCACCAGCTTGCATTCCCACCAGCAATGCAAAAGAGATCCTTTCTCTCTGCATCCTCACTAACATCTGTTGTTGCCTGAGTTGTAAATGTTAGCCATTCTGACAGGTGTGAGGTGGTATCTCATGGTGGTTTTGATTTGTATTTCCCTGATGATGAGCAATGTTGAGCATTTTTTCATGTGTCGGTTGGCCATCTGGATGTCTTCTTTGGAAAGTGTCTATTCATGTCTGGTGCCATTTTTTCACTGGATTACTTGTTTTTTGGGGTGTTGAGTTGGATGTGTTCTTTATAAGATTTTGGATACTAACCCTTTATCTGATATGTCGTTTACAAATATCTTTTCCTATTCTGTCTGTTGCCTTTTAGTTTTGCTGATTGTTTTCCTTCACTGTGCAGAAGCTTTTTATTTTGATGAGGTCCCAGCAGTTCATTTTTGCTTTTGTTTCCCTTGCCTCCGGAGACGTGTTGAGTAAGAAGTTGCTGCGGCCAAGATCAAAGAGGTTTTTGCCTGCTTTCTCCTCGAGGATTTTGATGGCTTCCTGTCTTACATTGAGGTCTTTCATCCATTTTGAGTTTATTTTTGTGTATGGTGTAAGGAAGTGGTCCAGGTTCATTCTTCTGCATGTCGTTGTCCAGTTTTCTAGCACCACTTGCTGAAGAGAAATGGATATTCTTTCCTGCTTTGTCAAAGATTAGTTGGCCATACGTTTGTGGGTCCATTTCTGGGTTCTCTATTCTGTTCCATTGATGTGAATGTCTGTTTTTGTGCCAGTACCATACTGTCTTGATGATTACAGCTTTGTAGTATAGCTTGAAGTCTGGGATTGTGATGCCTCCTGCTTTGGGTTTTTTTTTTTTTTTTTCAAGATTGCTTTGGCTATTTGGGGTCTTTTCTGGTTCCATACAAATTTTAGGATTATTTGTTCTAGCTCTGTGAAGAATGCTGGTGTTATTTTGATAGGGATTGCATTGAATATGTAGATTGCTTTGGGTAGTGTTGACATTTTAACAATATTTGTTCTTCCTATCCAGGAACATGGAATCTTTTTCCATTTTTTTGTGTCTTCTTCAATTTCTTTCATAAGCTTTCTGTAGTTTTCAGTGTACAGATTTTTCACCTCTTTGGTTAGATTTATTCCTAGGTATTTTATGGTTTTTGGTACAATTGTAAATGGGATCAATTCCTTGATTTCTCTTTCTGTTGCTTCATTCTTGGTGTATAGGAATGCAACCGATTTCTGTGCATTGATTTTATATGCTGTCAGTTTGCAGAATTCATGAATCAGTTCTAGCACTTTTTTGGTGGAATCTTTTGGGTTTTCCATATAGAATATCATGTCGTCTGCGAAGAGTGAAAGTTTGACCTCCTCCTGGATGATTTGGATGCCTTTCATTTCTTTGTGTTGTCTGATTGCAGAGGCTAAGACTTCCAATACTATGTTGAATAACAGTGCCAAGAGTGGACATCCCTGTCTTGTTCCTGACTTTAGGGGGAAAGCTCTCAGTTTTTCCCCATTGAGGATGATATTAGCATTGGGTCTTTCATATATGGCTTTTATGATCTCGAGGTATGATCCTTCTATCCCTACTTTCTTGAGGGTTTTTATCAAGAAAGGATGCTGTATTTTGTCAAATGCTTTCTCTGCATCTATTGAGAGGATGATATGGTTCTTGTCCTTTCTTTTATTGATGTGATGAATCATGTTAAATTGTTTTGTGGATATTGAACCAGTCCTGCATCCCAGGTATAAATCCCACTTCGTTGTGGAGAATAATTTTTTTTATTGTATTGTTGGAGCCGGTTGGCTAATATCTTGTTGAGGATTTTTGCATTCATGTTCACCAGGGAAATTGGTCTATAGTTCTCCTTTTTAGTGGGGTCTCTGGTTTTGGAATCAAGGTAATGCTGGCGTCATAGAAAGAGTTTGGAAGTTTTCCTTCCATTTCTATTTTTTGGAACAGTTTCAAGAGAATAGGTGTTAACTCTTCCTTAAATGTTTGGTAGAATTCCCCTGAAAAGCCATCTGGCCCTGGACTCTTGTTTTTTGGGAGATTTTTGATTACTAATTCGATTTCCTTACTGGTTATGGGCCTGTTCAACTTTTCTATTTCTTTCTGTTTCAGTTTTGGTAGCATATATGTTTCTAGGAATTTGTCCATTTCTTCAAGATTGCCCATTTTATTGGCATATAATTGCTCACAATATTCTCCTATTATTGTTTTTATTTCTGCTGTGTTGGTTGTGATCTCTCCTCTTTCATTCTTGATTTTATTATATGGATCCATTTTCTTTTTGATCAAACTGGCTAGTGGCTTATCAATTTCGTTAATTCTTTCAAAGAACCAGCTTCTGGTTTCATTGATCTGTTCTACTGTTTTTTGGTTTAGATAGCATTAATTTCTGCTCTAATATTTATTATTTCCTGTCTTCTGCTGGTTTTGGGTTTTATTTGCTGTTCTTTTTCCAGCTCCTTAAGGCATAAGGTTGTGTATCTGAGATCTTTCTTCCTTCTTTAGGAAGGCCTGGATTGCTATATACTTTCCTCTTATGACCGCCTTTGCTGCATTCCAGAGGTTTTGGGTTGTGGTGTTATCATTTTCTTTGACTTCCATATACTTTTTAATTTCCTCTTTAACTTCTTGGTTAGCCCATTCATTCTTTAGTAGGATGTTCTTCAGTCTCTAAGTATTTGTTACCTTTCCAAATTTTTTCTTGTGGTTGATTTCGAGTTTTATAGTGTTGTGGTCTGAAAGAATGAACGCTATGATCTCGATCTTTTTGTACTTACTTAGGGCTGATTTGTGTCCCAGTATATAGTCTATTCTGGAGAACATTCCATGTGCACTGGAGAAGAATGTATATTCTGCTGCTTCAGAATGAAATGTTCTGAATATATCTGTTAAGTCCATCTGGTCCAGTGTGTCATTCAAAGCCATTGTTTCCTTGTTGAGTTTTTGTTTAGATGATCTGTCCATTGTTGTGAGTGGGGTGTTGAAGTCCCCTACTCTTATGGTATTAATATCAATGAGTTTCTTTATGTTTGTGATTAATTGATTTATATATTTGGGTGCTTTCATATTTGGCACATAAATGTTTACAATTATTAGGTCTTCTTGGTGGATAGACCCCTTGATTATGATATAATGCCCTTCTGCGTCTCTTGTTACAGAAAGTACTTTATTTTAAAGTCTAGATTGTCTGACAAGAGTATGGCTACTCTGGCTTTCTTTTGTTGACCATTAGCATGATAGATGGTTTTCCATCCTCTTACTTTTAATCTGAAGGTGTCTTTAGGTCTAAAGTGGGTCTCTTGTAAACAGTGTATAGATGGATCTTGTTTTCTTATCCATTCTGTTACCCTATGTCTTTTGATTGGAGCATTTAGTCCATTGACGTTTAGAGGAGTAATGAAAGTGATGAATTTATTGCCATTATGTTGCTTGTAGATTTGGAGTTTCTGGTGGTGTTCTCTGGTCCTTTCTAGTCTTTGTTACTTTTGGTCTTTATTTATGTTGTTTTTTTTCACCTTTTCTCCCTTCAGAGAGTCCCCCTTAAAATTTCTTGCAGGGCTGGTTTAGTGGTCACAAACTCCTTTAATTTTTGCTTGGGAAACTTTTTATCTCTCCTATTTTGAATGACAGCCTTGCTGGATAAAGAATTCTTGGCTGCATATTTTTCTGATTCAGCACACTGAATATATCCCACCTCTCCTTTCTGGCCTGCCAAGTTTCTGTGGATAGGTCCACTGCAAACCTGATCTGTCTTCCCTTGTAGGTTAAGGACTTTTTTCCCTTCCTGCTTTCATGATTCTTTCCTTGCCTGAGTATTTTGTGAATTTCACTATGATATGCCTTGTTGATGGTCGGTTTTTGTTGAATCTAATGGGAGTCCTCTGTGCTTCTTGAATTTTGATGTCTGTGTCTTTCCCCAGGTTAGGAAAGTTTTCCGCTATGATTTGCTCACATAACCCTTCTACCCCTACCCCTATTTCTCTCTCTTCCTCTTCTGGGACCCCTGTGATTCTGATGTTATTCCTTTTTAATGAGACACTAATTTCTCTAATTCTTAAATTGTGCTCTTTTGCCTTAATCTCCCTCTTTTTTTCTGCTTCATTATCCCCCATAAGTTTATCCTCTATATCGCCGATTCTCCATTCTTTCTCATCCATCCTTGCTGCCGTGGCCTCCATTCGAGATTGCAGCTCAGTTATAGCATTTTTTATTTCATCCTGACTAGATTTTACTTCTTTTATCTCCACAGAAAGGGATTCTACTCTATTTTTGACTCCAGCTAGTATTCTTATTATCATGATTATAAATTCTGGTTCAGACATCTTGCTTGTATCTGTGTTGATTAAGTCCTTGGTTGTCATTTCTTCCTGCTCTTTCTTTTGGGGTGAATTCCTTTGTTTCATCATTTTGAAGGGAGAAAAGGAATTAATGAGGAAAAAAATTAAAATTAAAAATATATTAAAATTTAAAAATTAAAAACAAATACACACAAACACATTCGAATAAATGATGCTAAATCCTAGGTGTGTTTTGGTCTGGGTGTTGAAAGGGGCCTGATAGATTAGAGAAAAAAGGGGAAAGAAAAAAAAGGAAATCGTTTGAAAATTTGAAAAAAATGAATACACTGAAGTAGACTAAAATGAAGTGATGGAAATAAAATAGAATTTGAAAAAATTTGCAGGAAAGTAAAAAATATAGTAGAAAAAATTAAATAAAATATTTTTAATAAAAACTGAAAATAAAAATGAATTTTTTCTCTTTCTGTATTCAATAAAAAGAAAATAAATGAAAAAGAGAAAAAAGGAAAAAGAAAAAAAAGAAAGTTTAATAGATGGACCAGCGAACAGACTGAAATACGACTGAAATTACTTCGTTTTCCCCTAGAAATCAAACTATGAAGTGCTTTATAGTCCATAAACTAATCAGGTTGAGAGATTTGTGTTCCTGAAGAGCGAGGTTGGCCAAGTTGGGCAGGGCTTAGTGTAACTGCTCCGTTCTCCACTAGATGGCTCTGCTTAGCTTACTGGGGTGGATTCTTGTGCTTGTAGGTGCGTTTGCTCATGCGTGGGAGCGGTGAAAATGGTGTCGCTCAGCTACCGGTCTCTAGTATGGAAACTCTTCTCCTGGATCAGCAGTCGCGCACCTGTTCTTTGTCTCCAGGTTCTGTCCACTCCCCGCTTTTACACATTCCGTGACCAAGCCCCAGGGAGCTCCTCCCTCCTGAGTTTTGTCTCAGATGCGGCTGTTTTTCCCAACCCTTTACTTCTGAGGGACTGCGGCTTTGACCGGTTCTGCCCCTCTGCAGGAGAGTCTCACCGAGCAATGGCCAGGTGCCGGCCGCACCCAGGAACATTTGTGGGTTTGTGCTGCTGCCGATGCCCACAGACTGTGGCTGGGTGCCAGCTCCCCCCAGAAAAAATTCACGAGATAGTGTAGCAGCAGCGTTTCAGGGATTATGGAAAATCACAACACGCATCTGGCACCAGGCTTCACCCTTAATGACCTTGTTCCAGCACCAGTGAATGTGGTTTTCTCTTGGGTCAACTGGGGCCTTGCCTTTGGGGGACCCACACGGCCTCTACCAGGTGTCCTCCCAGCAGGGGAACCATCTCTCCCCGTGTGGCCTGAAGAACCCCAGACCCCACTCTGCTCCTGGGGATTCGCCCTTCCCACCAGAGCACCGCCAGGTATGGAGCTGCGGAGTTGCAGACTTTGCGCTTCCCTTGCTTACAGTCTTAGTGGAATTTAAACCCTCTCCTTTCTCCTTTCTCCCTTTTTAGTTCAGTCCCTGAGGCTGCTTCCACTTTCTCTCCAGCTGCTTTTGGGGGGGCGGTGCTTTTCCCATATTCTCCCCCCGCCGCCGCCCCATCTCCGTCCCCTCTCCACATGCAAAAGTGGCTCCCTGCCCTCTGCGGCTTTTCTTTCCCCCAGTTCACCTCTCTGCACCGCGTACCTGCTGAATTCTGTGGTTCAGGTTGTGCAGATTGTTGTGTTAATCCTCAGATCAGTTTTCTAGGTGTGCAGGATAGGTTAGTGTTGGTCTGGCAGTATTTCATGGACGTGAGACACACAAAAAACTTCTATGCTGTTCTGTCTTCTTGGCTCCTCCTTCATTCCTTTTTTTTAAGTTTATTTATTTTGAGAGTGAGAGCATGAGCTGGGGAGGGGCAGAGAGAGAGAGAGAGAGAGAGAATGTGGCAGGCTCTGTGCTGTCAGAGTGACGTGAGGCTTGATCTCACCAACTGTGAGAGCGTGACCTGAGTCAAAATCAAGAGTTGGATGAGGCGTCCTGTCTGTAGCCATGCTGAACTGATCTGTCCAGGAAGTGGATCCTCCAGCCCTCAAGTCTTCAGATGACCACAGCCCCAGACATTGGCTTTACTGGACTCTCAGGAAAGACCCACCTAGAACCACTTAGCTGAGCCACTCGGAGAAACCATAAGATAATAAATGTTTGCCGTTTTTTAAGCTATGAAGGTTTAGGGAACTTACAGCAAGAGATTACAATATATGGAGTGAAATGTGGAGGGCAGCGGAGAAACTGGCTCAGAGAAACTGGCTTCCACTGCCTTCCCCCGGATGTGACTCAGGGACATCTGCAGTAACGCCCAGAGACTCCTCTTTAGGGTGGTCATTCAACACGATCCCCTTATGCCCAGAGCAGGCAGTGAGGACAAGGAATGGCAGTCTTGCTAAAAGGCTGTAAGGGAGGAATGGAGAAGACTTGCCTTTGACCACCTACCATGGGAACAGAAGGGTTGAGTCTCCAGGGGCTGTGGCCTCAGTGTCCCAGACAAAGCCAGGCCAGCAGGGCTGGGGTGGGGTGAAGGGTAGTGGCCAGGGACCCCAGAGCCACCCACTGGGAGGCCAGGGGTGAGGGCAGGCTCTGAGGCCTCTGGCAGCCATGGAGCACTCAGGGCCTGAGGCTGACAGGGCTGGGGGACAATGTAGGAACTGGGAGACCTGACAGCCAGTTCCAGCCACTCCACAGTAAGTGGCACCTGGGGTAAAGTGATGACCAGGCACTGGTGGCTGCTTTCCTCTCCCTCCTGGGGGCCCTGCCGCAGGGGGACAGGGTCTTCAGCCTGGCACAGGGCTGGCACAGAGGACCTCTCACACACTTGGCCACACATTGCATTATTTCAGGGTCGTCTGGGCCATTTCCTGCCTCCAGGAAGGATCTGTCTGAGCCTGGAAAGAGAATCGACCCTCCCAGCGCTGACAATATCCAGATACCCCCTCCCTGCTGGGGACTGTCAGCACACAGGGTACCCCAGGTGAGGGTGGAGGACACCCTCAGTTTAGTCCAGAGTTTTCCATACTCCTTAGAGATGCCAACATCGCGTCCACACAGACTACGTTTCTAAAAGGAAAACTGTTTGTGGAACAATATTACCCTTACAGGTATGATGTCCTCATCTGATCTATTCTATGCTCTTATTCTATTCTACTTTATTCTATTGTATTCTATTCTATCCCATTCTATTCTGGGACACAGAGGAGGAGAGGGGCTGTGGAGGTGGTGGGGTCACCCGCAATCCCCTCACAACAAGACCCTTCGAGGGAGAGTTTCTTCTGACACAGCCCGCAGCTGCTCTGGGTGAGCCCTCACTCGTCTCCCCCTTGGGCCCTGGGACCCTTGGCAGCAGTGACTATACCCTATTCACCCAGCATCCCCCGCGGCTCCTGGAAGGAGCTCAGAATTCTCAGGACCCGCAAGCCTTGGAGAACGTCCTTCAGTCAAAGCTGGAAATGTGGGGGCCGAAAGTGCAGCTCACAGGATGAGTTTTGCCAAATCTTTTTCATTTGCATATTTAATCCCTTCCTCCTGGATCCACTGGCCATGGGCTCCTAGGGGTCTTAGGTACTATAGCGGTGACAGCACTATGGAGACCCCAGAATTTTGGGCTCAGGGTCTGGCAGGTCATATGCGTGAATAAAGGAAAGACCCTCTGCCCAGTGGCAGGAGCAGGGGCTTTGGAGTCAGTGAGACCGAGTGCAGTTCTGACTTTGCCACTCACTCACTAGCTGTGTGATCTCGGGAAAGCCACTTAACTTCTCTGAGCATCAGTTTATCTCTAAGATGGGGGGTGATACTACCTATTTGCAGGGTTGGGGCGAGGATTAGCAAAAATCCATATAACATAGAGCACCTGGGAATTCAAAAATAGCACATGCTATGATTATTATTAGTGATAATTACAACCACACTAACTAGAGGGTCCCAGGACCACTCTGGATACTTCAGGTGTGCTGTCATTACTGAGTTTTGGGGGAAATGAGGCTGCTATTGTTTTCATCCTAGACAAAAAGGAAATACTCATAAACACCCAGGGGAGGAAGCTGGTTATGTTTGTCATGAACAGCCTTAGTAATAAAAGGAGAGGAAAAACACACTCAGACATACACACACATACACACGCACACACACGCACACGCACATGCACACACAAACCAAGAACATGGGCCCTTGCCAAGTATTTATCCTGGTTGCAAAGGATAGTGGCATTCTTGGAAAATGAACGGAGTGACTCGATCCTGGCCAGTGTCTGTCCAGCAGTCTGTAGGGAAGACATAACCCTGGTCTCTGGTGGAACTCACAGTCCTCATGCCAGAATAAACACCAAGTGTGCTGATAGAGAAGGACCAGATGAATGAGAATGGTGGGGCATGAAAATTCATGCTGGTAAGACCTGGGGAGCATTCTCTGTTTCTGAGGCAGACCTGTTTCATCACTGTGCAACAGGAAATTCAGTGTTTGGGCTTAATGTTTTAAGTACTAACACTGTCAATTTGCTTTAACTAATTGAATAAAATCTCTTAACTAGTGAATATGATAGGAAATTTAAATTATCTTGATCATTTTCAGGGGCACCTGGGTGGCTCAGTCAGTTAAGCGTCCGACTTCAGCTCAGGTCCTGATCTCTTGGTTCGTGAGTTTGAGTCCTGTGTCGGGGTCTGTGCTGACAGCTCAGAGCTTGGAGACTGTTTAAGATTCTGTGTCTCCCCCTCTCTCTATTCCCCTCCCCCACTCGCGCTCTGTGTCTCTCCCCGAAATAAATGAACATAAAAAAAAATTAGAAAACACATTTTCAGTGAATTAATTGAAACATCATGACTAGGTTACTTTCCTCTAAGTTTGTGTGTTCCGTAATTGTCCACTAGATGGCGGGATGAGACCACACTAGATATCACTAGCTCAGAGGCTGCTCTCTCACACAGTTTTAAAGTGAGGAAAACTATATTTTGGTTCCTTCTAATTTTTTTTTCCTTTCAGAAAATAAAGGTAAAAAATTTATGCACAACTTTTTAAGGACCTCTCTAACACTTAAAGGGAGGTATGCCATTTCCCTGTCTGAAGCCTCAGGTATTTTCCTCTTATCTTTGAGCAACAGTTGATGGCACCAGTTAGTAATGAGTGAAAGCTTACCCTGAGCCGCGTGCTGTGCTAGGAGCTTCATCTCATTTATTCTGCACAGGGAGACTAGAAGGTGTCACTTCCATTTTGTTTAAAAAACTCTATCATTTTGTTGCATGGACGTTGTGTAGGTAAGAGCTCTGATATGAGAATTTCAAGTGTGACTTCATCAGCCAAATGAAGAATCTGTCTAGTGAACATGACCTCCAGAAACAGACCACACTCTTGGGTGCCATTCCTGGCAGTGACAGCAATGTGACTTCTTGCACAAAGAAGGAAGAAACATCTGGATAAATGCATCAGCACAAAGCCAGTCCAGAAACAAAAAGCAGAAGCTATAGGACAGAGGAGCCTGTAATTATAATCACTAGAAACAAAAAGGTTCCTTCCTTTCCAATCTGATCAAGTATCCAAATGAGTAGGCCCTAGGGCCCTTTCTTCAGCATCTACCAGGTGCCAGGCATGGTGCTAGGTGCTTTATTTATGATTTAATCCTCATTTATTCCTTCTTTTAATTTTTAATTAAAAAATTTTTTTAAATGTTTATTTATATTTGGGAGAGAGAAAGAGTGCCAGTGCGTGAGCAGGAGAGGGGCAGAGAGAGAAGGAGATGCAGAATCTGAAGGAAGCTCCAGGCTCTGAGCTGTCAGCACAGAGCCCAACTTGGAACTTGAACCCACCGACCACGAGATCATGACCTGAGCTAAAGTTGGATGCTTAACCAACTGAGCCACCCAGGCGCCCTGACTCCTTTTTTTTTTTAATTTTTTTAAATTATCTATTTATTTTTGAGAGAGAGAGAGAGTGTTTGTGTGTGCACACACACAAGCAGCGGAGGGGACAGAGAGAGAGAGACAGAGAATCCCAAGTAGCCTCCATGCTGTCAGAGCAGAGCCCAATGCAAGTCTGTAACTCACAAATGGAGAGATCATGACCTGAGTTGAAATCAAGAGTTAGATACTTACGGACACCTGGGTGGCTTGGTTGGTTAAGCAGCCAACTTTGCCTCAAGTCATGATCTCACGGTTCGTGGGTTCAAGCCCTGTGTCAGGCTTCTGTGTTGACATGACAGCTCAGAGCCTGGAGCCTGCTTTGGATTCTGTGTCTCCCTCTGTCTCTGCCCCTCCCCCACTCACACTCTGTCTCTATCTCAAGAATAGGTAAATGTTAAAAAAACTTTTTAAATAAAATCTTGACTGAGGCCAGTGTTATGTCACTGTTTTTCACATCTCTCATATTCTAACCATCCTCAAATATTCGGTTCCAATCCCAGCCTTCAGTCAAGCTACCTCTTTAACAAATTCAGCCAGAATCAGTACCACAGACTTGATCTTGTTTTCTGCTCTAAAATAATACAATTCATTCACCAAATATTATTGATTTCCTGCTATGAGCCACGCATAATTATAGGTGCTTAAGATAGAACCATGAACCAGACACACTCCCAGCCTTTAGTAAATTCTTATCCTAACAGATGAGATGAGAAAAAAACTATGATAATGTAGAGTGAGAAGGTGATAGTGATATTTACACAAGATTTTACAGGAGCTGTAGAGACATCTAATTTAGCTAGTTGTTGGGAGTGGGGGCAGACGCTGGCTATGTTAAGTGTGCACAGTTTGAGCAGAATTTTGAGAAAAGCAAGGGAAGGGATCAGGAGGGAGCAAGTATGTCCTGGGCTCAGGGGAACAGCCTGGAGCAGGGAACAGAGGTGGGAGATGCCTACTCTCCCAGGAGTTCTGAGGCAGGGCTGGGCCAACGATGATAGGTTTATAGAATGATAGAATCAGCTAGAACCTTAAAGGCCATCCAACTCTTCCCCATCTTTTACAGAGGAAAGAACAAAGGCCCAGAACTGTGAAGTGATTTGTTACAGGCCTAAGGCTTTGGAAAGTTAGAATGGAAATTGAGATGTCCTGACTCTCACTGACTTCACTGTTCTTTTCCCTGATCGTGATGTTTTGGGCCTGTATTGGTGCATATCTGAAATTCTATTTGCTGGCTATTAAATGAAACACAAAATGAAGCTGGTGTTATAAAATACTGAGATTCCCTAGTGTTTCAATTCTGGAACTAACCTACTGGAGAACCTCGAGCTGGTCACTTCTTTTCTCAGGGTCTCAGTTTCATTATGTGTCGAAGAACTGGGATAGATTGTTTTTATGACCCCTTCGCAGTCTAAAATTATTCTATAAATGTATGTCTATTTCTAGAATATTTTACCATGTGGTCTTTGGTCTAATCACACCTCGCTTTTCGTTTCTGCTAGAAATGAAACAACGCTTGTAAGACTGTCAATTCATTCACATCCTCAAGGGGCTAAATAGCCAGTGTGTAAATGGAAAGTGCACCAGGACAGCAAGGAGAAGGGGAATCATTGTGGGCTGGAGACGTCCTGGAGACGGTGAAATCTGAACTGTCCTCTCTAAGTGGTGAGGGCTTGGCCAGGAAGACAGAGGGCTGTTCCAGGAAGAAGGAAACATGAGCAGAGTCTAGGAGTTCTGGCCACATGGGGGCCTTGCCTGAACCACGCTGCTGGGGCAGGGGCTGGATGGGGAGCAAGGGAGGTGGTTGGGGGGGGGGCCCAGATGGAGGAGATGGTTGTCCTGCTGGGCTACAGTGTAGACTTGATGCAGGAGCCCAGGGGAAGGTGCAGGAGATTCATTTGGCCTGCAGGGCAGACAACTCTCCGGGAACCCTTGTCATTAGCACAGAATGGGCCCTGAGGGCTCTGACTTAGGAGATGTTCTTAGTTTGACATCTTCTGTTTTGATTAGGTGTTCTGTAATTACACAATAAATTCTAGAACTGTAAATGATAGCAACATGGACAATGCAGACCCATACAGTGATCATGTTGAAACCAATGATTTTTTAAGCATTAATTTAAAAAACTGATTAATATAAACACTTCCCTGTTTTTAGGAGGCTCACTGTTGAAAGTCTTGCTCACTTGCTCCTGTCATTGGTTCCTTCCCTTCTCTTTTTGTGTCTCATTTTCTGCCTTTGTGATCATTGGACTTGGTCTTATATTTCTTTTTTTCTTTTCTTTTTTTTAAATTTAAATTTTAGTTGGGGCACCTGTGTGGCTCAGTTGGTTAAGTGTCCAGCTTTGGCTCAGGTTGTGATCTCATGGTTCATGAGTTTGAGCCCCGCATCGGGCTCTCTGCTGACAGCTCAGAGCCTGGAGTCTCATTCGGATTCTGTTTCTCCCTCTCTCTGCGTTCCTCCCCTGTTTGTGCTCTGTCTCTCTCTCTTTCTCAAAAATAAATAAACATTAAAAAATTTTTTTTAATTTAAATTTTAGTTAACAAACAGTGCAATATTGGTTTCAGGAGTAGACTTCAGTGATTCATCCCTAACATACAACACCCAATGCTCATCCCAACAAGTGCCGTCCTTAATGACCATCACCCATTTAGCCCATCCCCCCACCCGCAACCCTCTGTCAACCCTCACATTGTTCTCTATTGTTGAGAGTCTTTTGTGGTTTGTTTCCCTCTCTCCTCTTTTTTACCCACTTCCCATCAGTTCATCTGTTTTGTTTCTTAAATTCCACATATGAGTGAAATCATATATTTGTCTTTCTCTGACTGACTTATTTCGCTTAGCATAATACACTCTAGCTCCATCCACGTCATTGCAAATGTCAAAATTTCATTCTTTTTGATGACTCATTAATATTCCATTGAATATGTACCACACCTTCTTTATCCATTCATCAGCCAATGGACATATGGGCTCCCTCCATAGTTTAGCTACTGTTGAGAATACTGCTATAAACATTGGGGTACATGTACCCCTTCAAATCTGTATTTTTGTATCCTTTGGGTAAATACCTAGTAGTGCAATTGCTGGATTGTAAGATACTTCTATTTTTAGTTTTTTGAGGAAACTCTATACTGTTCTCTAGAGTGGGTGCATTCCCGCCAACAGTGCACCAACAGTTGGCATTCCTACCAACAGTGCAAGAGGGTTCCTCTTTTTCTGCATCCTCACCAACACCTGTTGTTTCTTGTATTGTTAATTTTAGCATTCTGACAGGTGTGAAGCAATGACTTATTGTGGTTTTGATTTGTATTTCCCTGATGATGAGTAATGTTGAGCATCTTTTCATGTGTCTGTTAGCCATCTGGATGTCTTTTGAAAAGTGTCTATTCATGTCCTCTGCCATTTCATAACTAGGTTACTTGTTTTGGGGGTGTTGAGTTTGATAAGTTCTTTATAGATTTTTGATACTAACCCTTTATCTGGTATGTCATTTGCAAATATCTTCTCTCATTCTGTCGGTTGCCTTTTAGTTTTGTTGATTGTTTCCTTTGTTGTGCAGAAGCTTTCTATCTTGATGAATCCCAATAGTTCATTTTTGCTTTTTTCCCCCATTGTCTCCAGCAATTTGTCTAGCAAGAAGTTGCTGTGCGTGAGGTCAAAGAGGTTGCTGCCTGTTTTCTCCTCTAGGATTTTGATGGTTTCCCATGTTACATTTAGGTCTTTCATCCATTTGGAATTTACTCTTGTGTATGGTGTAAGAAAGTGGTCCAGTTTCATTCTTCTACATGTCACCGTCCAGTTTTCCCAACACTATTTGTTGAAGAGACTGTGTGTTTTCCATTGGGTATTCTTTCCTGCTTTGTCAAAGATTAGTTGACCATATAGCTGTTGGTCATTTTCTGGGTTCTCTATTCTGTTCCATTGATCTATGTGTCTGTTTTTGTGCCAGTACCATACTGTCTTGATGACTACAGCTTTCTAATATAGCTTGGTATCCGGAATCATGATGCCTTCAGTTTTGTTTTTCTTTTTCAGGATTGCTTTGGCTATTTAGGGTCTTTTGTGGTTCCATACAAATTTTAGGAGTGTTTGTTTTAGCTCTGTGAAAAATGCTGGTCGTATTTGGATAGGGATTGTGTTAAATGTGTAGATTGCTTCGGATAGTTTTAGAATGTTTAGAATAAACATTTTATTTAACAATGTTTGTTCTTCCAATCCATAATCATAGAATGCTTTTCCATTTCTTTGTGTCCTCTTCAATTTCTTTCATAAGTGTTCTATAGTTTTCAGACAGATGTTTTATTTCTTTGGTTTGGTTTATTCCTAGATATCTAATTGTTTTTGGTACAGTTGCAAATGGGATCAATTCTTTGATTTCTTTTTCTGTTGTTTTGTTTTGGTGTATAGAAATGCAACAGATTTCTACATGTTGATTGTATATCCTGCGACTTTGCTGAATTCATGTATTAGTTCCAGCAATTTTTTGGTGGAGTCTTTCAAGTTTTCTACAGAATATCAGTCTTATATTTCTAACTTTTTTTTTTTTTACATAATAAATTACTTCAAATGCTTTTTGGAAGTGGGTAGGATATAAATAAATAATTACAATTTCTCTAGATCTATTTTCTTCAATATCTTATTATACTAATAATTATAAAATAGCTCTTCATAGAGGTAGCCCTTTTGGACAGAGGACCTGAAGTCCTTCATAAACCCATGTTATTAAACCAAATTCAAATTAGTTTACATTTGTATAGCATTTTAAGGATTAAAAAAGGTGGAGTTTTTCTTGGTGTCCATTATTTTAATTGAGCCACAATCCTGACAGTAGCTCTTTCATCCCCAGTACCTAGCACAGTGCTTTGACATAGATTCTCCATAAATGCTTATTGAAAAACATGAATGATTGAATTAAGTCAAAATAATTCTGTGAGCAAGAATATGTTCTAGTCATTATTCCTGTTTTACTGAAGAGGAAGCAGTGGTGTGGAGTCAGGACCATCTCGAGAGAGCCAATAGCATATATTTCTTCCCAGTTCAACTACCACTTAATGACTTCACCTCAGCAGCTTGAAAGTGGCCTTGGCAGGAATATTTATACCAATGAAATCAACAAATATTGTAAGTCAGCACCCTTCCCCCCCCTTCTCCCCCCCCCCCCCCCACCGCCCCTCCATCCCTTGAGAGCAAGTTTTTACGCATTGGCCAGTGATGAGGTAACAACAGGCAAGTTGAGGGCAAAGCACAAATGAGCATCCAGCAACCTCTCCCCCCAGGTGGCATATGTGTGACATTCCTCAGGCACTCCTGGCTGGCTGCTCAGGAACAAAGGAAAAGGAAAAACAAGTGGTTAACTGATAGAGATCACAGACACGCAGGGCAGGAGTCTCCATCAGTTTGCAACTGTCTCAATGATTTATAAGAAAAAAGCAATCTTATCAATAGAAAAACCTCCAGAAACCTATAGACTTAATTTCCTCGGACCCTAGCATCACCCTCCCCTCTATAGGATAGAAAATCTTACGTAATCAATCACTCCTCACAGTTATAATGCAGCTCTTTCTGCCCACAGGTCCTGTCCTCGTGCTGTAATAAAACCACCTTTTTGCACTGAAAACATCTCAAGAATTCTTTCTTGGCCATTGGCCAAGACAGCACACCACAGAAATCTCAGTTCTTACTAATTCAGTGACTCAACTGAGGTTAGACTGTGGGCTAAGCAGTCAACTCCAATATCATACACCTGATGCTAATATAACATTTTATGCTAACTATACTGGAATTAAAATAAAAAAAAATGAGGTCAGCTCCACATTCTAAGAAGAGAGACCATTAGGGAAACTGATGAGTCAAGGACAAGGGAGTAGCTAGCCAATGTCTGACTTTACAGCAGAGTTCTGTGACAGGGTCTGCACAGCAAGGTCACAGACAAGCAGGTTAGAGACAGGAGCCTGCAACAAGCACTCACCTGTGTGTGCCTAGGATTTAAGGAACCTGGCCTGACAGAGTCACAGTGCAGCACACCTACAATCCAAATGCAGCAAGATGTTGAGTGAGAGGTTCCTGGCATACCATGGAATACTACAGATGGGAACTATTGGAAAAACCATCGTTGCTTCAACATACAGGGGAGAATTGTGCTGGCAGTCATTCCCAGCAAGAGTATCCAAGTAACTAAATAAATAATCTTCGATAAAGAAAAACATGCTGAAATCATCAATGTGCTCTCAGCTCGATTACATAGAAGTAAAAGTAGATCCAGTACAAAAATTCTCATGGGTGAAAAACATGACTGTTTAATATTCCAGAAATGTTTAGAAGAACCTGCTGCCTTCTCTACACCCATTTTCATCTTTATGGACCAGAAGGTAGTCTATTATTCTACTAATTAATCCTCTGACTCCCAAGAAAATGTGTAGGGGCTGAGGGCATGCCGCTCCAAAATGTGCCACTTTGGCATAAAAATTCCTTTGAATTAAAAGTCGTAAATACTCAGCAGATGCAGGAAAAGCTCTCTGCCTCCCCCATAACTGCCTAAATTTACTCTGGAAGGCAGAGCCTGCAACAGGAAGGAAGAGAGGTAGTAACAAGAGACTCCCTTTACTTAAAGAACCTATCTGCATAATAGAGCAACCTGTTCTTCTAAACATCTCCTTGCACCTTCTTGCTAAAGAGCTTTCTCTCCTTTGTGTCCTCAGACCCTCCCCCTTCTCCTAAGCTTTTCTAAGCTTCCTGTTGCCTCCTTGTTTTTGGAATCTCATGTCTGTGTGGATTCCTCCTGTGACCCGATTAAATTGGATTTTCTCCTGTTAATCTATCTCGTGTCAAGGTGATTCTAAGTCCAGCAAGAAGGACCATAGGGTAGAAGGTCTTCCTCCTCAACAAATGTATTCAATATGATGAGGTGTACTTCTACGGGATACTGTTCACTGTTTCTAACACTGCTCTGCTCTAAATTTGCAGCATCAGTGAGGTGTTGTCATTATGATTTGGACCATTTGACCAATCAGGACTAAAAAAATTATATTGCTTCAGGTTACTTGCATGTTACTTGTACTTTACTGACTTTTAAGAAGTGTTAGTATAATAAGAATATCTCAGTGTGCAAAAAATACTTAACCAACAGTTTATTTTTAAAAAATATACACTAGAAGTTTGTGTGATTAATTAAAATAAAGTTATTATGTGGTTCAAAATAAATATATACAGTATCTCGGTTAAGAAATGGGCAGAAGACATGAATAGGTACTTTTCTAAAGAAGACATCCAGATGGCTAACAGACACACGAAAAGACGTTCAACATCACTCATCATCAGGGAAATACAAATCAATATCACAATGAGATACCACCTCATACCTGTCAGAATGATTAAAATTAACAATGCAAGAAATAGCAGGTGTTGATGAGGATGCAGAGAAAGGCAAATCCTTTTGCACTGTTTTGCTAGGAATGCAACCTGGTACAGCCACTCTAGATAACAGTATGGAGGTTCCTCAAAAAACTAAAAATAGAACCACCCTATGATCCAGCAATTGCATTATTAGGTATTTACCCAAAAGATACAAAAATACAGATTCAAAGGGGTACATGTCCACCAATGTTTATACCAGCATCAACAATAGCCAAACTATGGAGACAGCCCAAAAGATCATCAACTGATGAATGAATAAAGAAGATGGTGGCATGTACACACACACACACAGACACACACAGACACACACACACACACACACACACACACACACTGAAATGGAATATTACTCAGCCATCAAAAAGAATGAAATCTTGTTATTTGCAATGACATGGATGGAGCTAGAATGTATTAAGCTAAGTGATATAAGTCAATCAAAGAAACACAAATACCATATGATTTCATTCACATGTGGAATTTAAAAAACAAAACAGATGAGTATATTGGAAAGTGGGTGGAAAGAGATGAAAGGGAAATAAACCATAAAAGACTCTTAATGATAGAGAACAAACAGGAGGTGGGTTGGAATGGGTTAGATGGGTGATGGGTAATAAGGAGGGCACTTTTTGTGGGGAGCACTGGGTGTTGTATGTAAGTGATGAATCATTGAAGTCTGCTCTTGAAGCTGAAAAATAAAAACAAAAAACAAAACCAACCAACGAACAAAAATATCCACTATAAATTCCAGACAGACTTATAACTGCCATTTGGAATTGTTTTGAATGGGATTTGAACCACATATCCTCCACAGTGAGTACTTAGTAATTATTAACTACTAAGAAAATGGACACAGATAATGATATTCTAGTTGTCTCTTAAATATCAGCACAATCAAACTTAATTAAGTACAAAATTTCTAACACAAATAACTGCATCTGGGCCAGGCATGTAGCCCCCATATTGTAGCCAATAACTATTTTCTGAACATTTCCATGCTCTGTATTTTTCTTCTTTTCCTCTGTACCACCCCATCACAGGACCCAAGTCATTTTGCTCACTTTAGATAGCTCTGGCAAGGCTGGTGAGTTGTCTTTTAAAATATAAGTGAGGGACACCTGGGTGGCTCAGTTGGTTGAGTGTCTGATTTTGGCTCAGGTCATGATCCCAGAGTTGTGGGATTGAGTCATGAGTTAGCTCCATGCTGAGCATGTAGCCTGCTTGAGATTCTCTCTCTCTCTCTCTCTCTCTCTCTCTCTCTCTCTCTCTCTCTCCCTCCCTTTGCCCCCTTCCCCACTCATGCATGCTCTCTCTCTCTCTAAAGTAAAGTAAAATAAAGTAAAATAAAATAAAATAAAAGTGATAACCAGACAGCATTCAAGATCGTCCCTCCACAAATGTCACTCATTCACTCAATTTGGGTATGCCCTCCTGAGTAGGAGGAGGAGGTGGAGTGAGAGGCAGCCCCTTGGAACTTGCACAGAACCCCATAGGGCCCTGGGAGTGTGGAGCAGGTGTCAGATCTGCAGGTGGGGAGGGGAGAGGGAATGCTGAGCGGTCCACTGTCAGGGAGTGGTACTGAGTCACTCTCACAGGGGCTGTCTGAGCATTGGCAGCATGGAGGGAAAACCTGTGCCAACCTCACTCCCACCCCCTATCCTCTCCCCGAATCCTTCCCCCAGTGAGGCTCACCCTATCAGCTCTCCTGGGCCAAGGAAGGGCCCAGAGAGCAGGGCCTGCCTCCAAGACTGTCCCCATCCCTGTGAGGCCCCTAATGAGAGGTAGATGAGCACGTGAGAGATGCCCTTGTGCATTGATGTGGACGGAGATGATCATTAGGGTCAGGGGGTGGGGAAGACTTCCCCAGTGCAGAGGAGGAGAGAAAGGAACAAGATGGGTTCTGAGAATGGCCTGGGGATGAGAACTGCTGTGTGCCATCAGTTCCTTTCATCTTCCAGTTCTGGGTGTACCTACAATGGTTTCATCCACCTGCCGAGGTCCTGGAACTGAGGGAGAATGCTGAATGGTGCCAAACACAGGGGCAGAGGCAAGAGCTTTAGGAAAGGCGCTAGAGTGCCTCCAGTGTCTGTGTTGGGCCTCGATGGCATCTCGGGAGCAGTATACCAGGGCCATTGTGTTGCTTCATCTTCTTGGAATGAAAGTTTGAACATTTGAAGAGTGTGGGATGCTTTAAGCAAAAACTCAACTTGATTAGCAGTTAATACGTATTCGCTCTGTGCCAGGCATTGTGGGAGGTTCTGCAAGGGAACTGGAGATGAGCAGGACATGGTCTCTGTCCTCAAGAGGTCTGAGGACTAAGAGTAGGGAAAACAGATCCACACAAATTTGTTTACTGAGGAACAGATCACAGAAGAAGCCAGGGGAAAGTACTTAGAATGTAGAAATTGAGGTAGCATAAATAATTTAGAGGTAATTTTATCTTTCTTTTGCCATCCTTGAACAAGAGTCAAGAATTGTTCTACCTTGGTGCTGCAAGATTAAAAATAAAAGATACAAAGCAGTAAAATTGAGGTTTACTGTGGCTTCCTAGGGGATCCTCATCAGTTTATGTTCATAACTTTTGAACCTGCCACTTTCATGTTTAATACTGATGATTTGAAGTGTTTTGAATATCAGATTGATAAAAAAATTTTTTTAAATTTACATCCAAGTTATTTAGCATGTAGTGCCACAGTGATTTCAGGAGTATATTACTTAATGCCCCTTACCCATTTAGCCCATGCTCCATCCCACAACCTCTCCAGTAACCCTCTGTTTGTTCTCCATATTTAAGAGTCTCTTATGTTTTGCTCCCTCCTTTTATATTATTTTTGCTTCCCTGCTCTTATGTTCATCTGTTTTGTATCTTAAAATCCTCATATGAGTGAAGTCATATGATATTTCTCTTTCTCTGACTAATTTTGTTTGGCATAATACCCTCTAGTTCCAACCACATAGTTGCAAATGACGACATTTAATTCTTTTTGATTGCCGAGTAATACTCCATTATATATATATACCACATCTTCTTTATCTATTCATACATCGATGGACATTTGGGCTCTTTCCATACTTTGGCTATTGTTGATAGTGTTGCTATAAACATTGGGGTGCATGTGCCCCTTCGAAACAGCACACCTGTATCCCTTGGATAAATACTTAGTAGTGCAATTGCAGGGTCATAGGATAGTTCTAGTTTTAATTTTTTGAGGAACCTTCATACTGTTTTCCAGAGTGGCTGCACCAGTTTGCATTCCCATCAGCTGTGCAAAGGAGATCCTCCTGATCCACATCCTTGCAAACATTTGTTGTTGCCTGAATTGTTAATGTTAGCCATTCTGACAGGTGTGAGATGATGTCTCATGGTGGTTTTGATTTGTGTTTCCCTGATGATGAGTGATGTGGAGCATTTTTTTCGGGTGTCGGTTGGCTGTCTGGATGTCTTCTTTGGAGAAGTGTCTATTCATGTCTTTAGCTCATTTTCTAATTGGATTATTTGTTTTTTGGGTGTTGAGTTTGATAAGTTCTTTATAGATTTTGGATACTAACCCTTTATCTGATATGTCATTTGCAAATATCTTCTCCCATTCTGTTGGTTGCCTTTTAGTTTTGCTGATTGCCTTCTTCACTGTGCAAAAGATTTTTATTTTGATGAGGTCCCAGTAGTTCATTTTTGCTTTTGTTTCCCTTGCTTCCGGAGACGTGTTGAGTAAGAAGTTGCTGAGGCCAAGATCAAAGAAGTTTTTGCCTGCTTTCTTCTCAAGATTTTGATGGCTTCCTGTCTTACATTGAGGTCTTTCATCCCCATTTTGAGTTTATTTTTGTGTATGGTGTAAGAAAGTGGTCCAGGTTCATTCTTCTGCATGTCGCTGTCCAGTTTTCCCAGCACCACTTGCTAAAAAGACTGTCTTTTTTCCATTGGATATTCTTTCCTGCTTTGTCAAAGATTAGTTGGCCATACGTTTGTAGGTCCATTTTTGGGTTCTCTATTCCGTTTCATTGATCTGAGTGTCTGTTTTTGTGCCAGTACCATACTGTCTTGATGATTACAGCTTTGTAGTATAGCTTGAAGTCCGGGATTGTGATGCCTCCTGCTTTGTTTTTTTTTTTTTTTTTTCAAGACTGCTTTGGCTATTCCAAGTCTTTTCTGGTTCCATATACAAATTTTAGGATTGTTTGTTCTAGCTCTGTGAAGAATGCTGGTGTTATTTTGATAGGGATTGCATTGAATATGTAGATTGCTTTGGACAGTATTGACATTTTAACAATATTTGTTCTTCCTATCCAGGAACATGGAATCTTTTTCCATTTTTTTTTGTGTCTTCTTCAATTTCTTTCATAAGCTTTCTGTAGTTTTCAGTGTACAGATTTTTCACCTCTTTGGTTAGATTTATTCCTAGGTATCTTATGGTTCACAAATAAATATTTATACTTACTATATGTCAATCTACATTTTCACTTTTTAAGAAAATTCTGATAGAACCCACTAAATGGATTCCATGAACCATCAAATGGAGGCCTGCAATTTGAAGAAACCAAAACCACCAGTAGAGGGCACCAAAGTTCTCTCCGACGGTAAAGGCATCCTCTTCCTTTCGGATCATTGCCAAAACAAAAACCAACCCCAAGGTTCCTCAAAGGAGGTGATGTCATCCAAAGAGAAGACTAGAGGACTATAAGTAGGAGATACTATATGATTATTAGAAAAAAAACTAAGTCATTTAAATTTTTCAAAAAATGTTTTTTTTTTTAATGCTAAGTCATTCAATCATTCCATTCTGACTCTACATTCCTCTTTGTTAGGGAAATAAAGCATTATAATGAGGGGTGCCTGGGTGGCTCAGTCTGGCTCTTGGTTTCACCTTAGGTCATGATCTCAAGGTTGCTGGGTTCAAGCCCCGCATTGGGCTCTACTCTGGCAGTGCAGAGCCTACTTGGGATTCTTTCTCTATCTCTCCACCCTTCCCCCACTCATGCTGTCTCTGTCTCTCTCTAAATATATAAATAAACTTAAAAAATAAAATTAAAATTTTTAAAAAATTAATATTTAATTTTTTTTTTTGAGAAACAGAAAGAGCATAAGCAGGGGAGAGGCAGAGAGAGATGAAGACACAAAATCCCAAGCAGTCTCTAGGCTCTGAGGTGCCAGCACAAAACCTGACATGGGGCTCCAACCCACAGACTGTGAGATCATGACCTGAGCTGAAGTCTAGTGCTTAACCAACTGAGCCACCCAGATGCCTCCCAAAAAGGTTTTTTTAAGCACTATAATAAAACCTGCACTCCTAATGTCTCTAAATCCCCTCTATGGAAATACACTCATATTTTAGGTCTCTTATTTCAGCGTGAATAGTTTCATATGAATTAGGAAATAAGACTGGTATTTTCATCAAAACTCAACCTAGTTTTTTGTGTTTTTTTTTGCATCTGGCATCCATGAAATACAGCCAGATCAACACTAAACCATTCTGCACACCTAGAAAACTGTTTTGAGAATTAACACAACAATCTTCACCACCTGAACCACAGAATTCAGCAGGTATGCAGCACAAAGAGGTGAACTGGGAGACAGAGAAGCCACGGAGGACAGAGAGCTATTTTTGTTTGCAGAGAGAGGACAGAGATGGGGCGGGGGTGGGGGGGTGGGGGGGAGGGGGAAGGGTTAGAATATGGGTAAAGCACCCCCCCCAAAAGCAGCTGGAGAGTAAGTGGGAAAGTGGAAACAGCCATGGGGACTGAACAAAAAAGGGAGAAAGGAGAAAGGAGAGGGTTTAAATTCAATTAAGACTCTATAAACAGGGGAGCACAGAGTCTGAAATTTTGCAGCTCAATACCTGGCAGTGCTCTGGTGGGAAGGGCAAATCCCCAGGAGCAGAGTGAGGTCCAGCAGTCTTCAGGCCACACGGAGAGAGGCAGTGCCCCTGCTGGGAGTACATTTGGTACAGGCTGGTCAATATCCACAGAACAATCAGTGTGATTCATCACATCAATAAAACAAAGGACAAGAACCATATGATCCTCTCAATAGATACAGAGAAACATTTGACAAAATACAGCATCCTTTCTTGATAAAAACCCTCAAGAAAGTAGGGATAGAAGGATCATACCTCGAGATCATAAAAGCCATATATGAAAGACCCAACGCAAGTATCATTCTCAATGGGGAAAAACTGAGAGCTTTCCCCCTAAGGTCAGGAACAAGACAGGGATGTCCACTCTTGCCACTGTTATTCAACATAGTATTGGAAGTCTTAGCCTCTGCAATCAGACAACACAAAGAAATAAAAGGCATGCAAATAGGCCAGGAGGAGGTCAAACTTTCACTCTTCGCAGACATGATACTCTATATGGAAAACCCATAGGGTTTTGGGTTTTAAGGTGAAACCAAGAGCCATACTGAGCCACCCAGGCACCCCTCATTATAATGCTTTATTTCCCTAACAAAGAGGAATGTAGAGTCAGAATGGAATGATTGAATGACTTAGCATTAAAAAAAAAAAACATTTTTTGAAAAATTTAAATGACTTAGTTTTTTTTCTAATAATCATATAGTATCTCCTACTTATAGTCCTCTAGTCTTCTCTTTGGATGACATCACCTCCTTTGAGGAACCTTGGGGTTGGTTTTTGTTTTGGCAATGATCCGAAAGGAAGAGGATGCCTTTACCGTCGGAGAGAACTTTGGTGCCCTCTACTGGTGGTTTTGGTTTCTTCAAATTGCAGGCCTCCATTTGATGGTTCATGGAATCCATTTAGTGGGTTCTATCAGAATTTTCTTAAAAAGTGAAAATGTAGATTGCCATATAGTAAGTATAAATATTTATTTGTGAAACTTTGGTTCCAGTATGTATATGTGAATGCAGAATCCAGGTGATTTCTAGTTAGCAACATTTAGCACCTATATCCAGCAGGATATAGAATTAGCATGAGGGGAGTGAGGCAGGGTTGAATAAGTGCAGGGTTAGATCCTATCTCTATTTAAAATTTTGAAATTTGGTTTATCATGGGTTTTGTGCATTAATTTTGATTTTAAAAAAGCATTGCTTTACAATAGTATTTATTTTGATTACTGAGCTTTTTGGTGCCCACTTAAGTTTTATGCCCTAAATGAGTGTCTCGCTTGTGTCTCTCTGACAGTCAGTGTGCTTTATGGAGGGACTGGAGAAGGTGGGCCAGCCTATGGAGCCGTGAATAGGAGGCACACGTGGGGATGAGAAGGGACAGTGCGTGTGATGTCTTCTTCTGAGGTAGGAGGTGAAGCCATCAGCAAAGAGTGAAGGACACAGGCCTCGGAAGAGGGGGAAGATTGAGCATGGCTGATGAGGGGACAGGAGAGGGAGAAGGTCCAGGAGAAGTGGAGGCTGGTCACACAGCATGAAGCCCTCTGCCCACAGCTAGATACTGCCATTGTGGCAACGCCGTCCACATCTCCGGCAGCCACAGGTGTTGGGGAAGTAGGGAAGACAGGAGGCACCCGAGGTCTGGGGTTGTTGGGGTGGAAGGACAGGAACAGAGAGAGGAGGGCAAAGGTGCCAGGTGATTCTGCATCTGAGACAGGGAGGCGGGCGAGAAGGAAGGTCAGGAGATTGCTGGGTGGGGTGGAGTGTTAGGGAGCAGGCAAGGGGTGGGCAGAGGATTCCAGGTGAATATTAAGAGGCTGCGGTCAAAGAATGAGTGGACTACAGAGTGAGCGGACTGGAATTCGAAATTTCAGAGGAAATGCAGTTGTAGGTGAAGCCCCTTAAACGACTCTCCCGCTGAGAAGTTGCCTTGAGTGTGTGAGCGGTCACGTGAACAAAATGGTATATACTTGATGACATAAGGGCTCCTGAGACTTCTGAGTATTGCGTGTCTACTAGGTAAGATTTAGAAATATAGTTCCTCTAAAATTAGATGTTGATAATATATTACAACAATGGCCAGAAACAGTGGTCAAGAAACATACAGATAGACGCAAAAAGGGATTCATTTTGAATTTGAACCCCCTGACTTTCTCTGGCTCACATTCCTCAGCCTCTGGGTCTCGGATTCCCTGTTGCTCCTCCTGGAAGATGACTCCTCTGCTCCACCCACCCCCATCTCTACCCTCCTGGCTCCCAGCATGGCACCCACTCTTTGCCCCATGGCTTTCTTCCCACTCAGAGCGCCGCCACGGGCCTTGTCTGTCCTGCCTTCTGGTGATTGCCCTCTACTCATTTGTTAACCCATCTCAATTTGCAATGAACCAGCCCTTTAAAATAGTTCCTTTTTAGAAGAAATAACTATCTGAAGTTTTACAGAATTTGTACAGTATTCTCTTTCATTCATCAAAAGGTATTATCTAGTCCTTGAATTCAAACCTGTGCACATAAATTGAGAGGCCACATAAATACATGCATGCACGCATACATACATGCATCCAGTAAAATAAGATGCTTCCTTTCTCTGTGCCTCCTCCCTCTCTCCTTCCCCTGAGTTTGCTCTCCCCCAGGCCTCTCTGCTCCTCTCTCACCATGGGGGCCCACAGCTCTCCCACAGCCATCTTCCTTGCACTCAGAGTGCTCCCCCGATCTGCAGTCCCGGCTATCTCAGGTCCCCGTTGAACTGCTATACCTGCTGCCTCTCCAGCACCTCATGCTCAACACCAGCCCAAGCCCACATATGCTCCCTCCTCACCCCTAAGTCAGGAAGCCAGTTTCCCCTCAGTTGTCAGTAATGCTGGAAACTAGAATTCACCCCACCCCCACTCCTTCCATCCTAGGCCACTCCTCAGGTACTGCTGGGTGTGTTTTTCTCCAAAGGGTCTCCTGACCCCTGACTTCCCTCCCCACCTCCATCACCCCAGACGAGGCTCTCCTCACCTTATCCTGCTTCAGTACGAGGCCCTGATGGAGCCGGGGTCCAATCTCCACTGTCCCTGCTTCTGCCCTACATACCACTGCTGCATTAACCCCTTTCACATAAAGCCTAATACATATGGTGAGGTTTTTTGGGGTGATAGTGGGGCTCACAAGGTGATGGCCAAGAAAGAATCGTTGAAGATGTTTTGGTGCAAAAAGGTGATTTTATTAAAGCACAGGGACAGGATCCGTGGGCAGAAAGAGCTGCTCTGGGACCACGAGGAGAGACTGGTTACATACTAGGAGATGGGGGAGGTAAAGTCCAGGGTAAGTTTCCAATGAGACTTCCATATGCTAAAGAAGACTCACAGGATACTGGAGGCCTTGATAGTGTCAAGCTAAGGTTTTCCCTCTAGCAAAGCATTAGCATTAAGACAGTAGGGAGTTCTGGAGAAAGGTTTTACTCTACCTGCCTCAAGTATTTGCCAATGGGCTGCAGGTTAAAAGGAAATTTAGTTCTATTTGCCATTTCCTTCTGCCTTTGTTTCGCATATCACTATGGAGGGGTGATACTGGGGCTCCAGGAAACAGAGTCTATAGGTTTCTGGAGATTAGGCTATTGACAAGATTGCCTTTTTCTTGTGATTTACTAAAATACTTGTAAATAGTTGGATCAGGTCCTGCAGGACTATGATCTCTATCAGTTAGCCATTTGTTTTTCCCCTTTCCTTTGTTCTTGCACAGCCAGGAGTGCCTGAAGAATATCACACATATCCCCCCTGGGGGTGGGGGCTGAGTAGTGGTGCGGCCTGTCCCCTTGCCTTATACTCCCTCATCAGGAGTTATCATTAGAAGCAAAAACAGAAACTCCTGTGACTTCTTGCTGCCCTTAGCACAAACTGACTCCTCTGCCTCATTTGCAAAGTTCTCCATCTCCCTGCTTTCAAATAACATGCCTGTGTCTCAAATATTAACCATACTGTAATTCTTTCTTTGGGTGAAGCAAACTTTCCACAAATAATGACTCCATCCAAACCCTTGCACTAAGACTTGACCTACCATGACTTCTGGAAGCCCAAGTTTGCATCCCTGTGATGACCCAGCCTCCTTTTGAGTTCCTATCTGAAAAAACTCAAGGAATGCATCGTTTGTCCTAACCAAGACCTGAAGATAGAGCCCTGATACACCTCTTTCTTGAAGCATTTACTAAAATAAGCTTACAGTTGTGTATTTTTCCTCTGTTCCTTTGAAATGTATACATATCTCCTACAACCTGGGAGTGTCTTTCTCAAGGACCCAAAAGCCATTCCTCTGAAATGTAATCATCAGAAAGGACTGGACCTCTTCTGTCTGCCAGTCTCTGTGGGAGGACAGGATCCTAACTTCATGATTGCCAGCCAGCAGATAAACTGGGCTAACCATGATTACACTGACACCCACTTCTTGAAAGTTCTCATTTCCCTGCCTCTATTGGGCCCCTGCCCACACCCCCTCCCTACTCTCTCAGTCTCCCTTTGAAAATGCCAGTCCGCTCTGCACAAATTGCGGGTGGGCTCAGCTCTTTCCCCAACTGATAGGAGCTACTCGATAAAATGTTTCCACCACTTTAAGGTCTCAATTTATCTTTGACACCTGAAGCAACGATTGTGCCTCCTCCTGTGACCACCTAAATCCTGTTGATCCTCAGCCTCTTCTGAAATCCTGTGACTGATCCCACCACCACTGATCTCTGCTCTCAGGGACCCTCCATTTGGACTGCCATTGGGATCACCCAGTTCCAGCTGACGGGCCATCTGAACCTGACTGAGGTGCCAGTTTTCTGTCATTTAGGATTGAATCCAACTGGTTGTTTTCAATACTTCAAGGTAGAAGACACTCCTACTTTATTATTCTCCTTTGTGCCTAGTATAAACGTTACGGAACCAGGCTGGAATGCTGGTGGAAAAACCAAGCGGCACTCAGAGATCTTGGTGTATCAGAGATTTATTTAACACCAGCGGACTCAGAGGAGACTGTTTCTCCAAAGATCTGAGCGCCGAATGCAAGTGGGGAGGGTAATTTACAGTTGTCAGCTTCCATAAGTGTGGGGGTTTTCGTGAGCTCAGCAAACAAAGGAAGAACCCGGAGGAGTGGTCTCTAAGCTAGAGACCAGAGCTTGTTTTAGTCCCGTTGGCCATCTTTGGCGCAGTATTTTATTCATTTCTCTGACATAAGTACTTACATAGAAAGTACTCAAATACTAACAGGATGAATCGAAATACTGGAAATTGTTGTAGTTTAGTGTAAATTAAAATGCAGACCTCGATCACCTTAATTACAACTTCAATGGGTATGGTTGGTTTTACATATATTTTAGGATCAGAAAGTAGACTCAACAAGGAAATGAGTTACCAGAAGGGGTGAGGCAATAAAGGAGAGGTGACTGTAGTAAACCGGCTTAGTCCAGAAAATATTAAAGGGAACTCGTTTGTGAAGAAATATGTTTTGAATAGTTGTGAAGCATAGCTCCCAGACTTGGGGTGGGGTCTACCACCTGCTTCTCAATATTCCTTTATTCTCCTATTCTCTTTTTCATCCTTCTGACCACTCCCCACCTATTAAAAAAGAGGATATAGGGGCACCTGGGTGGCTCAGTCAGTTGCAGTTAACCGTCTGACTCTTGATTTTGGCTCAGGTCATGATTTCACGGTTTGTGGGTTCGAGACACACATCAGGCTCTGCGCTGGCAGCATGGAGCCTGCTCGGGATTCTCTCTCACTCTCTTTCAGCCCCTCCCCTGCTCTCTCTCAAAATAAATAAATAAACTTTTTTTTTTAAAAAGAAGATATAAATCTGTCTCCAGTCCAAACACAAACCCAAGTTATATTCCAAATATTTGCCTATTTCCCTCTAAGCAGTTCTTTGTCCTGTTCTCTCTCATGGTCTTTCTTGTTTCCTATTTCCTGAAGCCATCTGTAATTTTTATATCCCCTCGGTAACAATACATGGACATTCACCCCCAGTTTGCAGATGAAGTCACCAAATCAGAGTGCAGTGAGGGTTGCCCGGGATAACACAATGAACCTGGCCCCACGTGGGGGTAGCCCTGGAGTTTGCAGCCTGTGGCCTGGTGCCTGAGCTGGAACACGGGCACACAAAGGAAGCTGCAGGCACAGCGTTCTGCTGTGGATGGTTACTGAGCTCACATGCATTATCGGGATCTTTTGTTTCCTGTAAGGCCCAGCATTTTCTTTCTCCAGGTCAGGCAGGCCTGTGGGTTTCTCTGCAGTCTCCTCCCCTGCACTTGGAATACAGAAGCTAGAAGATATGCTTTATCTAGACAAGCTTTAAGATTGTGCAAACCAGGAGCACTGGCGGGGGCTCAGTCGATTAAGCGTCGGACTTAGGCTCTGGTCATGGCCTCACAGCTCATGAGTGTGAGCCCCACGTTTGGCCTGGAGCCTGGAGCCTCCTTCAGATTCTGTGACTGTGCAGACCAAAAGAGCTGACATTGATAATTTGTGTGAGTTTTTTAATCAGCAAGGTCAGGGTTGGGGCAACATATAGTTGTAATTACAACATTTAGTTGTAATTAATGAATTTAGACCCTGAAAGTGCTTTTGCTTTTGGTTGGGCAAGCTTGCCTAGTGACTATGTTCAATTCGGGGAAGTTCACGTGTTCTTTTCTTATAAAAGAGAAGCTGTCACCAGCTAGACCCTAAGACCTGACCTTTACTGCCCACTGCTTGTGCCCCCCAAACTTTCTCCCATAGTTATCCTTAAGCTCTTCCTTCTAACTAATCTCTGAACATGGGCAAATGGAAGTCAAAATTGCCCCTCCAGCAATAGTGACTCCTGTGACAAAACCTGCAGCCTGCAGAAGCCACTTAGACCAGTTTGAGCTTTAACCACTGATTTGCACCTGTGCAGATGGACCATGGAGTGACCTGTAGAATGACCAGCAACTACCTCTATTTCATTATAATACTGAAATCTCTGCCCAAGGAGGCGCACAAGCCTCATTTACATAACACACAATGAACATACAATGAATATGCACATAGGCATGTTTCCTTAAGGTGCATGTGTGACCTTATGCCTGCCCCTATACACGGTGACAAGACTTCCCTATCTACATATTCACCCTAACATTGAATAAAAGGAACCCATCCACCCTTGCTTGTGCAGTTAGACCTCCTTATTAGCTACAGATAAAGTTTTCTTTGTGTCACAACTTAACCTGATGCAGTTTGACTCAACAAGGAGCAAACTCACATTGGCTTGGTTACAAAGCTGGGTACTGCAACAGAGTAGTTCATCTTTCCTAATCTTGCCCTCATCAGATCAGTACTACCAGTGGGGTTTGGTTATAGTTTATGTAAATGGTGCTTCTGAGGATGGGGCATTTGGATTTGAAGACTTCCTAACTACCCTGAACTGAGGAGGGTGACTGTAACTGAACTCTTTTGAGTTTGCTCCTTGGTGAATTACAGGTAGACACTACACTGGTGGGCGAGGGGGGGGGGGGGTGGCGGGAGAGGAGGGTTGTTACACCAAGTAAACTTTATTTGCAGCAATTAAAGAGATCAGGGGAATAACTTCCAAAGCCATAACTCCCTGAGCAGGGGTGAGCAGTTTCCTTTTATTTAGGGTTTAGAATGAATATTCAGAAAGGGGAGCTTTCTCATTGTCTGTAAAGGTTGCGCAAGCTTAGAAAACACGAAAGGTATGGTGTGTTAATGAAGCTTGGGCTTCCGCTAGGGCAGAGACTTTAACATTATAGTGAGGCAGAGGTAACTGTCAGAGGGGAAGTGGCTAAGGGCAAGCTCCAAGAGCTAGTATAAATTAGCTGGGGTCTTGGGCTCCTTATCTTGGGAGGGGGCTTTAGGGCCTTGCTTACTTTTGAAATAGCACTGGAAGTTTTAACCACTGATTATTGTCGCTGATACAGTTAGACTATTTTCTTGCCTGGTAGAGACTGTTAGTTTTTGCACTTTCTTTGTTCCCTCAAAGTCCTTAACTGCTGAGGTTTTTGCGTTGTGTGTGTGTGTGTGTGTGTGTGTGTGTGTAATTCTGACAGCTCCTAGGAAGTTCTGTAGGAAGTGTGCTTGGACAAGTAGGGTATAGATGGGGGGCAGAGGACTTGGGGTGGGGGTTGGGGTGGGGGTGAGGGCATGGGGATAGATGGGGGCCTGAAATGACTTCTTCTGTATCAGAAAAGCTGTGTCTTGACTTTCTTTTACTGGAGACCCCTAACTCCTTCTGCTTACAAAAGTGGCTGTTCCTATTTACGTAGCACTGTTGAGTTAGCATGGAAAGTCCTGTGTTCTAGGAAACCACTGCCCCAGCACATGAAAAATCCCAGCTTTAGACAATGTATGCTGAAGGTTGGGGAAAATGTATAAATCCATATGGCCAGCCCCCAAGTGTCCCAAAAGCAACACTGCTTTTAGTGTCAAATGGATACAGCATAGATTATCTGTCTTCCAGAGTTGGTGTTGCTGATGTTGGCCGTCATGATTTGCAGTTCACAATAATCGATTATTCATTCATGTATGACTCTAAGTGATGCAACTGAAGTCTGCAATCTCAGTGTGTCCTAAGTGTTCATTATTTTAAAGAAAGATGGAAGGACACATACAATTGGATTAAGAAATTTAATAACCATCAGTGTTCTATAGTTTTCAGAGTATAGGTCTTTCACCTCTTTGGTTAGGTTTATTCCTAGGTGTCTTGTTACTTTTGGCGCAATTGTAAATGGGATTGTTTTCTTAATTTCTCTTTCTGGTGAAAGAAATTGAAGAAGACACAAACAAATGAAAAGACATTCCATACTCATGGGTTGGAAGAACAAATCTTGTTAAAATATCTATACTACTCAAAGCAATCTACACATTTAATGCAATCCCTATCAAGATACCACCAGCATTTCTTGTAGAGCTAGAACAAACAATCCTAAAATTTGTATGGAACCACAAAAGACCCCAAATAGCCAAAGCAACTTTGAAAAAGCAAAGCAAAGCTGGAAGCATCACAATTGCAGACTTCAAGTCATATTACAAAGCTGTAGTCATCAAGACAGTATGGTACTGGCACAAAAATAGACATACATCAATGGAACAGAATAGAAAACCCAGAAATAAACCTAAAACTATATGGTCAATTAATCTTTGACAAAGCAGAAAAGATTATCCAATGGGAAAGGGCAGTCTCTTCAACAAACGGTGTTGGGAAAACTGGACAAAACATGCAAAAGAAAGAAACTGGACCACTTTCTTACACCATACACAAAAATAAACTCAAAATGGATGAAAGGTTAAATATAAGACAGAAAACCATCAAAATCCTAGAGGAGAAAACAGTCAACAACTTCTTTGACCTCAGCCGCAGCAACTTCTTACTAGACACGTCTCTGGAGGCCAGGGAAACAAAAGCAAACGTGAACTATTGGGACCTCATAAGGATAAATAGCTTCTTCACAGTGAAGGAAATAATCAACAAAACTAAAAGGCAACCTATGGAATGGGAGAAGATATTTGCATATGACATATCTGATACAGGGTTAGTATCCAAAATATATAAAGAACTTATCAAATTCAACACCCAAAAACCAAATAATCCAGTTAGAAAATGGGCTAAAGACATGATTAGACATTTTTTCCAAAGAAGACATACACATGGCCAGCAGACACATGAAAAGATGCTCAACATCACTTATCAGGGAAATGCAAGTCAAAACTACAATGAGATATCACCTCTCACCTGTCAGAGTGGCTCACCCAAGTTCATTCTTCTTCATTATCACTATCCAGTTTTCCCAATACCATTTGCTGAAGACACTGTCTTTTTTCCATTGGATATTCTTTCTTGCTTTGTCAAAGATTCGTTGGCCATACATTTGTGGGTCCATTTCTGGGTTCTCTATTCTGTTCCAATGATCTATGTGTCTGTTTTTGTGCCAGTACCATACTCTCTTAATGATAACAGCAGAAACAGACTCTTAATTATAGAATACAAACTGATGGTTACTGGAGGGGAGATGGGTGGAGGGATGGGTTAAATAGGTGATGGGGATTAAGGAGTGCACTTGTGATGAGCACTGGGTAATGCATGGAATTGTGAAATCACTGTATTGTACACCTGAAACTAATATAACACTGTATGTTAACTAAGTGGAATTAAAATAAAAACTAAAAATAAGAAACTTAATAATCAAAAGAGTACATTCTGCCCAAAGATAGAAAAGAATTTGGGATTGGACATTGCTATAGCTTGAATGTTTGTGCTCCCTCAACCCCCCAGCCCCAGCCAAATTCCAAATTCATGTGTTGATGAAATCTTAATGCCCAGTAGGATGGGACTGGTATGTTGGGCCTTTGGGAGGTGATCAGGTCATGAAGGTGAGTATTCATGAATGAGGTTAGTGTCCTTATAGAAGAGGCTCGAGAGAGTTTTTTTTGCCTCTTCCACCATGTGAGGATATGAGAAGTCTTCAACTAGGAATAGGGCCTTCACCCAACCATTCTGGCACCCTGGTTTGAGACTCCCAAGTTCCAGAACTGTGAGCAATAAATGTTTGTTGTTTATAAGCTACCCAGTCTGTGGTATTTTGTTGTAGTTGCTGAACTAAGACAAGTATGGTGAGGAAGGGGATGTGAAGTCATATATGGAGGCTAAATCTCACAACTTGGATTAGATAGCCAAGTCCCTCTAAATCAATCCAAAATTTTACCATCTGCCAAAAACTATATTTTGAAAATAGTGGCTGCTATATTAGCTTGGATTGAATACATGAACACATGCATTATCACACCTTTGATTGCTTTATGAAACTACATAAAATTACATTTCCTGATTCAGAGGTGCCAACTAAAATGTTTTGTGGGTGAGCAAAAGGGGAAATTTGATAACAGATATCTTGGCCCCTTACAATGTGGAACCAATTTTGTCAGGTCTTACTACAGATGCTTTTTACACTAAATCAAAGAGTATGTCAACTCACAGCAACAACAAAAATGTTCCCCCTACTTCCTAGTTATTCTGATTTGAACAATGGAGTTTCAAATGGTCTTCTTGACTTATGTGGATATTTTAACAATGCTGCATAAATAAAAAGAACGTTGATATCTTGTCCAAATACAAACTAGATTTTGCTTATTTATGAACATATTTGGCAGATATTGTACATATAATTTCGGCAAATTCCATTCTGTCTATAAACTTCTTGGTAGAGAAAATGAAAAGATGCTACCTCCCAAATATCCTGCACACCATGTATACAAACACCATTAAAAGGGGTGTCATTGGCTTATTGTGATATTTAATGCAAGTTTTGATCATTTTTCAGTTTTCTCAAAATGTGCTACTAATGAAATTTTTGCCTTATAGAAATAGAAGGAGATAGCTTCTTCAGACATGTACCCACAAGACGGCTATCACTGTTGCTGGTCATATATTAATAGAAACAAAAGACTTGATTGACAAACAGCTGGTCTACAAAAACAAGTCTGTAGATACAAAGTGAATACTATTGAAGAGCTAAGACTTAATTCCTACAAGTCTGAAAACCTTTTCTTCTGGTTTCTGGCCCAGCATGTAAGAAACTGGAAGCTGCCACTCCATCCTAACAAGAAGTAAAAGGCTGACCAAATTGAAAAATCAGCAACTCTTCTTATCCATGGGAGAAGTGAAGTCACAGGGCAAATAGCTGCCCTCAAATTGGAGAGACCCCCATGTGAATACAGGGAATCACAACTTACCTGACCAGAAGCCCGCAAGCATAGTTCGCCATGGGAACCAGTTCCAGGGTAGGGAAACTTCAACTGTAATCGATGAATTCGTGGGAACTCAGTGTGGACGACTCTGAGAGTTAAAAACTTCAAGGGGTATAGTTTCATCAATTGTAATACTCTAGTTGGGAATGGTGATAATGGGGGAGGTAAAGGGTATATGGTAAATCTCCACCTTCCCCTCAATTTTACTTTGAATCTAGAAATGCTCTTAAAAAAAGTCTTAATTAAAAAATTTTACTTTTAAACCGAAGAAGGACCTAATCATTGATGGCTCCATACTTTTGTATATTTTACTTCCAGGATTTTTTTTTTTTTAATTTTTAATGTTTATTTATCTTTGAGGGAGACACAGCGTGAGTGGGGGAGGGGCAGAGAGAGAGGGAGACACAGAATCTGAAGCAGGCTCCAGGCTCCAAGCTAAAGGCAGAGAGTCTGACGCAGGGCTTGAAATGGTGAGATCATGACCTGAGCTGAAGTTGGCCACTTAATCGATTGAGCCACCCAGGTGCCCCTACTTCTAGGATCTTGACCAGGTTCTCACAGTGAACACTGAGGGAAAATCTCCTTATGTTTCCAGCAGAAGAGGAGAAAAGTCACCTTTTTGAAATAAGCCAGAGCATTCTGTTCTTTTTAACAAGGCTTCTCTCAGGAAAATATATCTACTCAGAGACTAACTGACCTGGGGGAAGGAAAGTACCCAACTCCAGCTCACTCTAGCCATACTATCACATCAAAGGGTAGGAGTTGTGGGTGGAGGGAAGAACTGAGAAGCATATGTGAAGTTCACAGCTGAGGGACACAGTCTCACTAAAACACTAAGACCTATTCATAGGATTGTAGAACACTTAAAAAAAAATCTCACCACTTCTTTTCAAAATCATAATGAAATTCCTAGCTAATCCAATAAGAAAAGAAAAAATGAAATGTATACAGATTGGGAAGGAAGATATAAACCGTTTTTTATTCACAAATGACTTAATAATATATGTAGAAAATCTGAAAGAATCAACAAAAAAAGCCTTGAAACCAATAAGCAATTATAGCAGCGTTGCAGGAATGGAAGATTAATACACAAAAATCAATTTCTTTCATATATTCCGGTAGTGAATATATTCACTAATTATTACTAATTCACTAATTATTCACATAATTTATTCAATTTATACCTAAAATGAAATACTTAGGTATAAATTTAAGAGATTATGTACAAGATCTATATGAGGAAAACTTCAGAACTCTGATCAAAGAAATCAAAGAAAAATATAAACAGAGAGATATTCCATGTTCATGGATAGGAAGACTCCATATTGTAAAAGATGTTAATTCTTCCCAACTTGACCTATAAATATAATGCAATCCCAATAAAAACCCCAGCATATTATTTTTGTTGATATTTAAAAAACTGTTTTGAAAGTTTATATAGAGAGGCAAAAGACCCAGAATGGCCAACACAATATTGAAGGAGGAGACGGAGTTGGAGGACTGATACCACCTGACTTTAATACATACAATACATCTACAGTAATCAAGATAGTGTTGTATTGGTAAAAGAATAGATGAATAGATCAATGGAACAGAATAGAGAGCTGTGATATTGTGATTTATAATAGGAAATATATATTTGTCTTCCACTGTTCCTGGCACATAGCTCCTAAAACCCTTGTAATTTCCCATATAATAACTATAGGAACATCTTTCATTACGATATTTAGTTTTATTCCCAGTACCCGAAATAACTCCAAAGGATAAAGGTGAAGAAAGTGTCTTTTGTTTTTCTTAATAAGTCCCTTTCAACCACACCAGCGTTTATATTAATGAGATGACTTTTAGAAAGCCCCTAAAGAGGGAGGCTGGTTGCCAGAGGAACCAACCCTGTGGTTACAGGGTTAGAACTTTAAGCCCCACCCTCTGACCAGAGGTTGAATGGGTCACCAATGACCACGGATTTAATCAATCATGCCTATATAACAAAGCCTCCATAAAAATCCCAAAGGACAGCGTTCAAAGAGCTTCTGGGTTGGTAAACAAGTGGATGTGATAGGAGAATGTTCCTTCCCTCATACCTTGCTCTATGCATCTCTTCCATCTGGCTATTTCTGAGCTCTATCCTTTTTTTTTTTTTTTAATTTTTTAAATGTTTATTTATTTTTGAGAAAGAGACAGAAGACAGAGTATGAGTGGGGAGAGAGCAGAGAGAGAGGGAAACAATCTGAAGCAGACTCCAGGCTCTGAGCTGTCAGCACAGAGCCCTATGTGGGGCTTGAATTCATGAACCATGAGATCATGACCTGAGCTGAAGTCAGATGCCTAACTGAGCTACCCAGGTACCCCAGCTCTATCCTTTTAAATTGGTAAATTTTCTTGAGTTCTGTGAGCCACTCTAGTGTATTAATCAAACCCAAGAAGGGGGTCATGGGGACTTCCAGTTTATAGCCAGTTGGTCAGAAGCATAAATAACAAGGACTTATATTTGGCATCTGAAATGTTTGTTTAAGGGGTTATTCTCATGGCATCGAACACTTAACCTTTGGCATCTAAACTTATCTCTAGGTTAGATGGTGTCAGAATTGACTTAAATTTTAGGACACCCAGTTGGTTTTGCAGAACTGTTTGTGTGGGAAAAGCCCCAACATTTGATGACCAGCAGTGTCAGAAGTGTTGTGAAGAGTAGAGTTTTGAGAGCAGAGGAGAAAAATAGTTTCTCTTACAAGAGCCTAGAAGTAGACCCACATAAGTATAGTCAACTGTACTGATCTGATCTTTAGCAAAGGAGCAAAGACAATACAAGGGAGAAAAGATAGTGTCTTCAACAAATGTGCTGGAATAACTGGACATCACGTGGAAATAAATGAATCTACATACAGACCTTAAATCCTTCAGTAGAATGAACTCAAAATGAATCACAGACCTAAATGTAAAATACAAAAGTATAAAACTCCTAGAAGATAACATAGAAGAAAATCTAGATGACCCCTAGGTTTGGTGATGATGTTTTAGATGCAACACCAAAAGCAGGGAAGCCTTGTACTTTAGACTTTATCCTGAGGAAAAGGAAATCCACTGAATAACTTACATGTTTTATGAGATCATCCTGGGGGTTGAGTGATAAGTGGATTGGATAAAGCAAGACCAAGGGCGGGGAAACAAGTTTGGCGACTGTTGCCAAAGTCTAGATAAGAGGAGGAAGTTCAAGGTAATGGGAAAAGTAGCCCTGGGGCAAAATGAAAAGTTGGGTTTTGAACATGTGGAAGTGCCAGAGTCATCAGATTGAAAACATCAGGGAGCAGTTGGTCTGATGCTTGGAAGGATATATAGGAAGCCAAAAAGGGTGTGGAGAGGAATCAGAGGGCCTTGTACAGAGGAGGAAGAGTGGAAGTGAGGTCCTGGAATGGAAGAAATGTGGAAGAAGGAGCAGTGCCTTATTCTAATGAGTTCAAGAAAGTAATCAAAGGTGTCCTTGGATGGAGGTAACAGACCAGCATGATCCTGAATACAATCCACATTAGACAGGGAAATGAAGGCCTTCTAGTCAGTTTGGTGGTTATACCTTTTCCAAATACAAGTTATGTTTGTTTTGATCTCACCTTTATGCAGTTCTTTCCACCTGCCTTCTAGTCTTGGCAGGGAATGAACATCAGAGTAAATGTCATCCCTTCCATCTCATTATTTAGGATTTCCTTTTGCACATTTACTTACTGAAGGCAGTGATGACTTTTAATTGCTTTGATAACTTCCAAGGATTTTAGCCTTTGCCTTATTTGTCACAGCAGCAGTTTTGTGAAAGCAGCAAACTTGCATCAATACTAGGACTGAGGAAGGATGGGGGCTGTTTCCACCTAGAAATTCACCACCATATTCTTTTCTGTGTGATACCAGTCAAAACAACTGGTGGAATATTCACTGCCTATCAGTGGTTCTTTTGATAAATTATGAGCTGTGTTCAATGTAAAGATTGCTCAAGAAGTAATCTGTAAGAAAAGACCAGGATCATACTTGGTTTCAATCCTTCCCTAATAGGGCCTGTGACTCCATGTTATTGTTATGGAAAAAGAGCTTTACTGATTAATTAGCTTATTAACATAGAAAGCCTTGCTGTTAAATAGCTACTTTGCAAATACCAGGAAATGTTTGCCACATGAGAAGGAGAAACCTTGCATTCTAATACTTCTTTTTTGTCAAAGAAGCAGAGGGTGCTTAGCTGATGTTGCTGTTGAACATCTGCCGTTGACCAAGTGACTAGTCTTTGTGCTATGGCCAAACAGCAGCTAGCTTGGAACTATTAAAACTTTTAATGAAAAGCAAGGATACAGTGAGTGTATCCTTTGTTTATAATTCTGTAACTAGAATAAAATATTTATTGTAGTGTGCTGTTTTATCTTATCTTGGAAAATAGGCAATTATGGCAAAAAGCATAATTCTTTAAGGAATAAGGACCAAACAACTTTAAAGAAAAAATATGTTATTATAATTTATTGAATATTCGATATACAATATGGCAAATTTTCTGGGATTTAACCCTAGGATATGATTGTTGCTGGTGCTTATTAGTAAAAGGCTCCAGTTCATGCTTATGACTAGTAAAATGTTTTACTGTTGGAGAAGTGGATAAAGTACACCAAAGATGGCTGATTGGACTAAAACAAACTCTGGTCTCTAGCTTAGAGACCCCTCCTCCGGGTTCTTCTTTCTTTGTTTGCTGAGGGCCTGAAAACCAACCCCCCCCCCCCCCCCCCAAATATGGAGGCTGGTAACTATAAATTACCCTTCCTGCTCACATTCGGGGCTCAGATCTTTGGAGAAACGGTCTCCTCTGAGCCCATCAGTGTTAAATAAATCCACCAAGGTCTCCAAGTGCCGCTTGGTTTTCCTGCCAGCATTCCAGCCTGATGCCGTAACATTACAAAGTAAAAACACAATACCATACAAAATGAAATCACTTTATTTAAAAAAAAAACATTTTTGAGTTTGTTTTATTCAGTCTAATGACTAACGCAATAAAAGCAGATAAACTAGTTTAATATAATTGGATGCTTTTTTTAAAAGGAGATTTTATTTCTAAGTAGTCTCTACATCCAACCTGGGGCTTAAATTTATAATCTCAAAATCAAGAGTCACATGCTCCACTGACTGAGCCAGCCAGGCGCCCCATAATTGGCTGCTTTTTTTCTTTTCTTTTCTTTTTTTAAAGTTTATTTATTTTTGAGAGAGAGACACAGTGTGAACATGGGCAGGGGAGAGGCAGAGAAAGAGGGAGAGACACAGAACTCGAAGTGGGCTCCAGGCTCTGTGCTGATGGCACACGTAACTTGTAACACAAATGGCCATCAGCACAGAGCCCAATGTGGGGCCTGAACTCACAAACTGTGAGATCATGACCTGAGCCGAAGTTGGACGCCCAACCAAGTGGCCCACCTAGGCACCTCAATTGGCTGCTTTTATACAGCACATATTGTCCAGTCCACAATATAGTATTAAATGATGGAGCACACTCAATATAACCATTTTTTTTTTTTAACGTTTATTTATTTTTGAGACAGAGAGAGACAGAGCATGAACGGGGGAGGGGCAGAGAGAGAGGGAGACACAGAATCAGAAGCAGGCTCCAGGCTCTGAGCCATCAGCCCAGAGCCCGACGCGGGGCTCGAACTCACGGACCGCGAGATCGTGACCCGAGCTGAAGCCAGACGCTCAACCGACTGAGCCACCCAGGCGCCCCTCAATATAACCATTTTTACAGAACTAGGAAATAAATTTCTAAGAATAATTGTTACAACCCCATCTGTCATATCCAACTCCAATATTCTAATTCTGAAGCAGATAAAACCAATGACCATCCTCATATGGGCTCACGAGTAAGAGTAGTGTTACCATCAAAATCTGTATTTTTGATCCGTTATGAGCATTGAGACGAGCTTCAAATATTCCCAAAGAAAGAAGCACAGTGGACGTTATCATCACCTATTCCACAACAGCGAGTGCTCCATTCAAAACTGTCTCATCCCAGGAATTAAATAAGGTCAGTCACATTCATTGGCATTTCCTCCACTGTGCTATTGTAGAAAGTCTGAATGTCACAAAGAATCCACTTGTCTTCTTCAATGTTTATGGCCACAGCTTTCCTCCCAAATCAGCCTCCACTGCCAATTCTGAACAAACAAAAATTATTAATCAGAATATTGCTTATCAAGTACAATATGAGCTACTAACAATATGAGCTACTTGTTAACCATCAGTGGCTGTTTATTTCCCAAGATTATATATAGAGTGATTCTAACTAGATGCCAATTACAATATCTAGAGAGAAAAAGGATTTCTTTTGCAGTTAGTGGAAAGGATTCCTTTGGCTGCAAAATCAGATTCTATCAGGCATCTTAAGCATTATTATTTATAAAGCAGATGACAGTATTGTGTTTGTGGTAGTGGAATTAAAGCCCATACCCAAGAGGGCTAGCCAAGAGCAGTTGTTGGCCTGGGACAGATGTAAACACCACAGACTAAACAAAAAGAACAATTACGTAATTCGTCTTGACACACTTTTGGAACTATGAAGTGCAACTGTAAACTCTGGAATGTTAGCTATTGTTTAGGACTAGGCAGTCTAATACAATAGCCAGTAGCTACATGTGGATATTGAAATTAAAATTAAATAGAAAATATAGTTAACTGGTTGCATGAACCACACCTCAGTAGCTACATGGTGGCCTGTCACTTCTGTGTTGGGCAGCACAGATATAGAATATTTTCATTGCTGCAAAAGTTCTGTTGGACAGACTTGGTCTAGGACTTAAAAACTTTTTATAGTGTGTGTGTGTGTGGAAGGAACTTCCAAAGATCTGTCATGATAACCCATACTTATCACCGCTTTCTGCTCAGTTCACCTAAGACACCGTAACACAGATGGCTGAGATATATGTACCACCATGGCTCTTACCAAAACAGATAATACAGCCAATCAAAAATGCCGTGGCTGGAGCAATTTAAAATATCAAATAACCGGAACAAGAAAAAAACAAATATGGAAATACTGACTTGCTCTTTGTCCAAACTACATGTTGTTTCACTCATGAAACCATGTCCTAAATTAGGCCAGTGCCATCTCTGAGCACCGTCTCATCATCTATTCTTGTTGACTACTACATTTTGTCTTTCTTTTTTATTTTAATGATTGATTTTTTAAAACAAAAGTTTATTCTTAAATGTACAAAGGATCTAAAACACTCCATTCTAGCTATCGGCAGCAACAGGATTATGACAGGGAATCCAGATGTTTAAACAGGAATGGAATTAAGGATTACCATTGCCTCAGGCACAAGGAACAGTTTACTTTTTGCCAGATTTCTTAGTTCTGCCTGTGACCAGGGGGCCCTTCCCTGCGGCCTGGTCTTGGCCTTTTAGCTCCTGGAGTTTCTTCTGCTCCTCTTTTGGCTCCTGCTTGAACGCCTTATGTTGGCCATCTCCTCGGCCTACTTCTTGGGCTGCTTCGGGTGCTTCTTCCTGCCCCCTTTGCGGCTGGACATGGTGCCTCTATATCTTTTTAAAGTTATTTTTACATTAGTAGCAAGACATAATTTATTTAGTAATAAAACCACTATACCTAAGCCAGTGTCAATGTAAATTGATACCAGAAAATGCTAACAAAATCCCAGTTATAGAGGAATCCCCAAGAAAGCACAAGATATGAATAACACGACTAAAAAAAAGGACTCACGTGTAAGCTAAGGCAGCCGGATTTAACAGTATTGTTGATTTTTCCTTTGAATATCAATTGTACAAAATCCAAAGTCTGGGCTACATTTCACATTTGTTTTTCTACTATGTTCTGATCAACCATGAATCTCTCCAAGTAGAATTTAAATACATCTTACCATGTTACTAGATGATAAGATTGTTGTCCTCATTCATATACCTGATTTTAAAGGTTGTCTGGCTAACAGAATCACACTTGAACAGCAACACATAAATTTATTTCACCAGAATAAAGGCAAATACTCAATGAAGATGACAAATATTCAGTTGGGAATACAGTTTCCACAAGTGGTGGGCGGTGCATAGTTTATAACCATAGATACCATTGTACATAAAAATCATGAGCCTGAGATCACGGTAGTATACATTCAAGTTCTGATTCAAACAGCAGCTGCTGCACACTCTTCCAGGCCACCAAACAGTAATGAACCACATAGAAATCATACAGCTCACTGTGGAGTGTGGGCTTTATTTCCCCACATAGCTTGAGCTGACAAAGACTGCTAAAAATCTTCCCCTCAAAACCAACTTTTGGCAGATGACTATAATTAAATGAGGAACTGAAATACCAGTAAGTTGGCAGTAATCAAAACGTGGTTTGTCCCATACCTGAATTCCTTCCCGATAATGCCTTTCTTTCTTTCTTTCTTTCTTTCTTTCTTTCTTTCTTTCTTTCTTTCTTTCTTTCTTCTTTCTTTCTTTCTTTCTTTTCTTTCACTGTCACCACCTGCAAAATATTAATAAGGCTGAATTCTCAACAGTCATTCCTCAAGTCAGTGTTTAACTTGATAGACATGTCTGAGACCACGCATCCCTGGCTGCTAAGCGCCAGGGCAGACAGGGCTAGAAAGGTAACAGTTTTATTTTGAGCAGGGGTAAAGACAAGGCAGCACTTTACAGCTACATTGTAACTACATCCTGCATCAGTTTATTCAGGAAGTAATTAGATATTAACTGTGTCTTAACTGGCAATACTAGGGAAGAACTACTCTCACCACATCAGAAACTGAACTTCCTGGCATGCATTTTCTCAGAAGCCAGTCTACCCTCTGCCTTGTGTTCTGAAAAAGTACAGCCTGTGTACTGGTAGGTCTCTTGTATGCCACAAGGAGCATGTAATTCCAACCCCCCCCCCCCCCCCCGCCCCTGGTATTGCAGAGAGGAAAATGTTAATAGAGTCAGAAGAAAAAGCCATTTGATTTCTTACTCTCATCCCTGCCATTGCAAGGGGCAAGTTAGAAATTCATTCTATTAATTCTACTTAAATACAGATATTATTGTACCAAATTTTAGAACAAAGTATCCTGGACTTAAGAAAGAGGTTCAGTTCAGTTTTTTTATTATCTGGTATAATTGTTTCTCTTCTTGTGTTTACTCTGCTGCTTTATTTATAAATACTAAGACACGGTTACTACTTTCTGTAATTTTAGTACAGAGCTTAAGTAAGAAGGTAAAAAAAAGAAAATTCTGGCCATAATTTTTATGTATATCAACTAGAAAAACATTACCCTCTTTCAAAAATATTATAAAATACTGGTCCTTTCAAGGGTCAATTCTTCCTTCTTTATTAGAATTTGAAATGGATTTCTCATGAACTTTTTGATAACTTCCAACATATCGATTGACATTAAGGCAGAAAACAACCCAACCTTAAAAGAAAAGAGAGAGATAACTAATTATGTTGACACATCAATTAAGCAGATATAACAGTTTTCATAATAATACATAGAGAAATGTTTGAGACCAAGCGTCCCTGTCTTACTATAGAATTGAGCTAGACAGAGATTGTAGGAAACAATTGCTTTCAGCAGGGGGAAAGGACAATATAGCACTTCACAGCTATACTGTAACAATTAACCCAACCTGCTAGCTATAGACAAATCACGTGCCCACCTTAATGCTTATATTTAATTTCTGGTAAATCTCATGGATTTGACCTTTAATCCCTTGACTCCACATTTTTATCTGCTTCATCCAAAACAAGCATCTTGACCCATTTTGGAAAGTTAAAAAAATAAATCTTACTTAAATGTGGGTTGTGCATGGGGACTTCCTTCCAAAGACTACATTACGGAAGGGGAGTGTAACTTTATTGGAGAAACCAATGAGGAGTAACTTTATTGGAGAAACCTAACAAACACAACCTCAGCCAGGGGACCAAGGTCAACTCAACAGTAATAATCCTTAATTTAATGAGATGAAAATGGCACTTTACTTCTGTGGTCTTCCTCCCCCAAAACCCATAACCCCAGTCTAATCTTGAGAAAGACATCAAATTCCAATATAAGGGCATCCTACTAAATAGCTGACTGATATCTGACTCCTAAAAACTGTTAAGGTCATCAAAAACAGGGAAAATTTTAGAAACTGTCACAGCCAAGAGGAGCTTCAGGAGACATGACAATTAAATATAAATTAAATGGGTGGGATACTGGAACCAAAAACAAAAAGGACATTAGGTAAAAACTAAAGAAATCAGAGTAAATTCTGGACTTCAGTTCACAATAATGTATCAAGGTTGGTTCATTAATTTTAACAAATACCACACTAATGTAAGATATGGGAAACTCCTTACAAAGTATATAAGAACTTTCTGAACTATCTTCTCAATTTTTCTGTAAACCTAAAATGGATCTAAAATATAAAGTTTATTAAAGGAAAGTCCTAGTATCATGTCTAGGAATTCATGCATTTGGCTTAAACAATGAGGCGAATTATTTTCCCTCCTGTACCTCAATATCACCAGTTTAAATATGCCCTAAGTAAAATATGGTGATACTTACAAAGATAGCTTCTATTTAACATATCAGATGCTCTCCCTGAAACACTGGTATGTGCTGCTTCAACTGTATGCTGTGCCTTTCACTTGGAACACCATTTCCACAATGCAGGCATGGCAAATTGTCTCCTTACAGTATTCAAGTGCCAGAATTACCATTTGGATCTAAAAGTTAAAGCTTAAATTATTATGTTGTAGAAATACAGGCTCCACCAAACCATTTCTGAAGCACATGGCTAAATGCTGAACTGCTCATATTTAGTTTAAGATTCTGGTCTGCAAACAGCTTTTATGCAGCACAACACAGAATCACTTCTAAGCTTACAATGCAGAATACTCAAACTGCTTCATGATAAAATCCCTTTCAGCATCTCATTTTTATTTTTATTTTTTAAAAATGTTTTATTTATTTTTTGAGAGAGAGTGGAAGTGGGGAGGGGCGGGCAGAAAGAGAGGGGGGCAGAGGATCCAAAGTGGGCTCTGAGCTGTCAAGCTGACAGCAGCCAGCCCAATGTGGGGCTTGAACTCATGAACTGTGAGATCATGCCCTGAGCGGAAGTCTGATGCTCAACCGGCTGAGCCACCCAGGCGCCCCACAGCATCTCATTTTTGATTAGATTTCTGTGCCTTTACAAACTTGAGATCCTCAGCTTCCTAGAGATACCAGATAATTAAAGAATCCAAACAAACATTTCGTACATTATTCTTCTATGTGCAGGATATGTAAGTAGTGAAACAAGTTCTGTGTTTATAGCTCCAAGACAAATTGTTCTGTTATGTAGTCACTGATTATCAGTTACTTTAAAAATAAATCTTTCCAATGGGAAGTTATGCCATATAGCCTTGATCTTAATAAAGCCTACAGCTTGGTTAAGAAAAGCTTTATTTCATAGCTAGTAACAGTGAATTTTTTTTAAACGTGTATTTATTTTGAGAGAAAGGTGGGGGGGAGGGACATAAAGAGAGAGAGAGAGAGAGAGAGAGAGAGAGAGAGAGAGAGAGGATCCCAAGCAGGCTCTATGCTGTCAGCTCGCAGCTGGATGTGGGCTGGAGCTCATGAACCATGAGATCAAGACCTGAGCCAGAATCAAGAGTCCGACACTTAACCAAATGAGCCACCCAGGTGCCTGCAGTGAGCTTTGAAAAACAGATAGCATGCAACAGATTTATCACAAACTACAAAGATTCCCATCTAATTACAGATCATTGCAGTTTTCATGTTGCAAAATTGCATTTAGACTTAACAACAATAACACAAAGGGCATGGATTCTGTCTACCCTGAAACAAAGGAAGCTTTAGTTTCTCAGGCTGGGGAGATATAGCCCTGCAAACCATCTCTGCAAACCTAGTTCCTGTTTAATTTGAAAGAAAAACTCTGGGGTGCCTGGGTGGCTCAGTAGGTCGAGTGTCTGACTTTGGCTCAGGTCATGGTCTTGCAGTTTGCGAGTTCAAGCCCCACACCAGGCCCTGTGCTGACAGCTCAGAGCCTGGAGCCTGCTTCGGATTCTGCGTTTCCCTCTCTCTGCCCCTTCCCAGTGCATGCTCTCTCTTTATCTCTCAAAGATGAATGAACTTTTAAAAAATTTTTGAGACAAAAACTATATGCTTGCATGTGGACAATAATAGAAAAAAAAAAAGGTTCTGAATGGACCACTTTACACCAAATCTTAAGCTATTCTTCACTTTTGTAAAACCTGAAGTATCTGAAAATTTATGTTCCCCTGGGGGACAGCCATTAACCAATGACTGATGGTGCAGATGTAAATAAACCAGTGCTGGCCTCTTTGGTAAGGACAACCCTGAGGACTGAATACACTGATCTCACAGCTCTTCTGTGGGATGGAGCCACCTCCAGGGCAACACCTGCTTGAGAGTAAAGCTTGCCTGGCCTCGAATGCACTGAGATGAACACAACATCACTTCTGTGCTTTGTCTTCCCCAAATGGATAGCCTGAATCTATTTGGGGAGAAGTGTCAGAAAACAAACAAACAATGCGGGAACATTCTATTAAAAAACTGTCCTCCATTCTCAATGATTGACACCATCCTCTACTCACATATTTTTAGTCCGCAGAGATCTCTATTAAGCATGCGGATACCAAAATCACTTCATCATCTAACCTATTAAAATCACGAAAGACGAAGACTGAGGAACTGTTCCAGAATGAAGGAGACCAAAGAGACATAACTACTAAATCCAATATGTGATCCTATATTATATTTTGGACCAGTAAACAAGCCATTTTTTTTTTTTGTAAGATGTTCATTGGTTGGACAACTGGTGAAATTTGAATTAGGTCTACAGATTAAATAATATTGAATCAATGTTATTTTTTTATTTTGATAATTGTGTTATGATGTAAGAGAATGCCCTTATTTCTAGATAACACACACTGAAATATTAAGGGGTAAACAAGCATAATGTCAGTGACTTACTGCCAAATGCTTCAGAAAAACATTATGTGAGTATATGTGCAATTGTGTATATATACAGAGAATAAAACAAATGTGTTATAAATAGTAACATTTGAGAAATACAGGTAAAGAATACTGGAATTCTTTGTCCACTTTTGTAACTTTTCTAGAAGTCTAAAATAATTTCAAATTAAAAGTGTAAAATTCAAAATAAGAGTGTCAAGCCTATTAACATAATTTACAGAAGAGAAACCACAGAAGTCTTAAACTGGCAGCTCATTTGTTTTCTTTGTTCTGCACAGTGTTTTAAACCCAAATTAGATGCTTTCTGAGGAAATTTCATATGCAAATCCAAATTTCCACCTTTGCATGAAAAGTCCGTAGATTGTAATCTTATTCCTTATCCTTTGGTGGCAACTAATGAGTCTGTAGGTAAACAAACATTCAGCCATAGGATGGTAAAGCCAAGAGGAAATAACTCATCAATAAATCATGGGAACTCGAGGGCATCTGAATCTCCAGAGTGTGATTTAGAAGGAGAAACCACAAGCCAGCCAGCTAGGGTCCCCCGTGGTACAGCTGTATCTCCAGTCCCAGTGTCCAAGGAAGTGGCTGCAGATATGGAGGGCACAGCCAAGAGGACCATGAGGAGGAGCCAGCAAAATAAATTGGAAGGGATCAGCATAGGATGCAGGAAGACCTAGTGTGTGGGTGAAAGAGACCCATTTCTACAACGTTAGTGGAATAGTTAAATTTAGCCTTTATGAATGCAAAACTCTACTTGGTAATAAAACATAACTGCAGAAAATGGTGTCAAAGAAAGAAAAGCAGGTTTAAGTGATGCTTCAATAAAAATCCTTGACAATCAGAGGAAACAGAAAAGCATTCTGCACCTTGTGTCATGTCTGAACTTTGAAAGCACTGATCCCAGCTTTCTCCTTGAGGATAAGACCCAGAGCTTCCTGGCAGAAAGCTTCTCCAGCTGAAGCCCACAGAGGGGAAATTGATCACTCTGTTGCTAAATGATGTGTGTGTGATTTCTGGCTTCAAACTCTGGATGGCCTCACAGGTGGAGTAAGAAGCCAGTGTGATGTACAGGCCACAATCTAGGAAGAAGCACATCACAGTCCCTAATGAACAGGAGAATATCATTTTTCGGGAAAAAATGCTTTAGAGCCTGTGCTCTATTACATTACCATGGGACTACAGGACTCCAAAGTGAACTATGATATGACAAGGATGACACAGGCAGTGGGGCAGAAACATTAATGTTTGCTGGCAGGAAGCTCAGAACACAGGAATTCTATTTCCTCATTAACATTGACATCATTTGCTGAGAATGGCTTGTGAGGGATGTCAGAGGTTTAAAAAGAATGAAGAGAATCTGATACAGCAGTTGCAGAAAATGAAAGAATGAGGTGGCTAGAGAAACACTATGGGCCTGCTGTGCAGTGCAAAACGACTAGGCAACGTTGATTCCCATGAATTTCTTTTACTACCAAGTCTTCTCAGTGCACAGGTTTCTCCAGCTCTTCTAGGAAGCTTGATGCAGGCACAAAGAAGACAAATAGTTGGATCCATCCACAATTGCAGTTTTCTCAGGTGAATAAATAGCTGGTAATAATTGACAGCATTTATAAACCTTGGGGGTGGAGACTCAGGTTTTTGTTATGATTTTACAAATAATCAAGGATCAGATATGATAAGTGACTTGTTTACAATCACTTGGGTAATAAATAGTAGTTGCTAAGATTAGAACTTCAATCTTTGTTCTACATTTCTCTTTAGGTGGTGGAAAGGTTTTGTAGCTTTTTGAAGGAAAACTAGGAAAAATTCCCAAAGGAATATTAGAGAATAGTCTGCAATTAAACTATTTTAATACTGTAAACACTAAGGAAATAAAACAATATACAAAGAAATAAAAAACTCTTGTAAGTCTTGACCTTTGGCTTTTAAAACATACTAAATCTACCTTACCATAAATAACCACTGAATGTAAACTCATTTTCTAGCTTTACCCATTACCCTGTAGTTATTTTCTCTCCCATAGTGGTTGGTAATGTTTCTTCTGTTTAAAACACAATGAAAATAAAAATAGTATAAAATTATGCATGGGGAACAATGAATAAAACTGATACATAAATATTTTTATTAGCCCAGCTTATAGATATTTGATTTGGTAAAATTGGTGTATTACAATCTAAAATACTTGCTTTGTCTATTATTGAACAGTACATTTCTTTTCACTGAAACTCAGATATCCATAACATTCTTAATTGTTTGGCCTTTTAAAAATTGAAATAAAAATTTAAAAGTTAAAAATATAGAATGATTTGTTATGCCAAAGATTCACTCTAACGGTCAAATGTAATAGCTAATAGCTAAAATTACTTTTGATGTCCCAGGCACTTGACAATCCTATGAAGTGGGTACAATTATTATCATCTTTATTTTAAAGAAGAGGAAACTGAGGCCCAGAGAGATTATATAACTTGCCTACTGCCATCAAAGTGACAGAACTATGCTTTAAACCCAGGTGTGTTTCATTCCAGAATTCGAGCTCTTAGCCTCTACATGCCAAATGCACTTAATCCCTACTTTTATGGCGATGTATGGAATTTTTGCAATACATATGAGTATAACTTTGTCCACTGACATCAAAGCCAAATGATATGCCATTGTGTAGTCATTATAAAGTATACTTTAATCATCACAGAGCAAATCAATATTCCTTGACAGCTTAATACAGTTACTTCTTCCCTAAAATATAAATGCTGTAGAGAACTTGAATATAAACTTATTCTCCAGCCCTCTGAAGGATAAGTTTGCTTTTGTTAACTGGATTAATTCCAACAATAAGATCGAACTCCCCAGGAGTGTTCTTCTGATGAAGGGCAGCAGAACTAAAATGGGTTTTTAAGGTGTTCTGGCCTCATTACCCACTAGTTGCATAACCTTGGGCAAGTCTTCTTCAGGCTTCTTCAGAACTTGGATTACAACAACACTCCTCACACGGGGACTGCTGTGAGAGCACGCTGTAAATGGTTAGGAGGTGTACAAGTATTAGTCTAGTCTAGGTTTGCCAGATAAAAAAACAACATGCTCAGTTCAAAATTTCACTTTATATTGGGGATATATTTACAGGCAAAAATTATTTGTTGATTGAAATTTAAATTTATCCAGTGTCTCGTGTTTTTATTGCCAAATCTGGCAACTCCATGGCGAGGGGAGCATGGAGAACGGCAAGCCTAGCTCCACGGTCCTCCACCCCCCAAATGGAGAAACTGAGGCAGTCAGTGGGCTGAAGGGTGAACGCAGGGAGGGGGAGGAGAGGAAAGGGCTAGGTGTAAGAGGATGCCCTTTAGGGGGCGGGGGGTGGGGGGTGGGACTGAAAGCAGATTCCCGGGTCCCTCCAGTCCTCCTCCCCCTCCTCACCTCCCACTGCTCAGGCAGGCCAAACATCCCCAGCCCCTGCGCGGGAAAGCAACCTTTACCTCGGCGGCAGCTGCGGGCTCGGGGGGCGCTCCCCTCCGGTTCCTCTCAGTCGCCATCAGCAGCACCAGCACCACAGAGGCCGTGGCCACGTCCCCAAAGCCCGGCTGCTTGTTGATGTGCGACTGCGTTTCATATGTCACGCAAATCATCCCTCCATTCTTTCTGGAAGTCTCTTGTCCTCCTCTGGCCACCGTCCAGGTCAGAGTCAAGAAATGGACCAATCCAAGCAAGCAATTCAGGAGGGGGCGTCACCGCTAAAGCCAATCACAGAACAGAGCTTCACTCCGTGGTGGCGATTGGCCAATCGGTTTCCTTTGCCCTGTAGGTGGTCTGCCTAGTGGGGAGGTGTCGGCCCTGTTGTCAGCCTTCGTCGGACCCTCGGTGTCGGCTAGGTGGGTCCTCCTGTGGTCCGGGGGGGTTCTTTCTCTCTCGTAGGCTCTAGGACAAGGAACACCCCACGACCTTTAAGCTTTAGAGCCTCTGAGAGGAAGAAGGGAAGGGAGCTGGTTTAGAATGTAAAGGGATATGGGCTAAGAATACACAATTTTATGTTTTCAAGAATGTGAAAAACATATACTTACAAAAGCCCTCTTAATCGCCTCAAAACTGAAATCACAGACTTTTTAAATAGACTTTATTTTTTTCTATAATGGTATTTGAAAATATTGTGAAATAAGTGACACATCACATTGTGTAAGTTTAAGCTGTACAGTGTGTTGATTTGACACATCTATATATTGCAATATGATTACCACCGCAGCATTAGCTAACACCTCTATCAAGTCACATAATTATTTTTTTGTGCATAGTGAGAACATTTAAGATCTAGTCTCAGCAACTTTGAAGTATAAAGCACAGTGTTGTTAACAATAGTTCACTATGCTGTGCATTAGATCTCCAGAACTTACTCATCTTCTGGTTGCAAGTCTGTAGAGTTTTTAACAGAAGTTATAGGTTCATAGCAAAATTGGCCAGAAGATACTGAGATTTCCTGTGTAACACATTGCCCCCCACATGCATAGCCCCCCCCACCTATTATCACCATCACCCACCAGAGTGGTACATTGTTACAACTGATGAATATACACTGACATATCATAATCACTGAAAGTCCATAGTTTACAATTTAGTTCATTTTTGATGTTGTACTTTTACGAGTTCAGATGAATTTTTAACCATATATATCCAAGAGTAGTTTTACTGCCTTAAAAATCCTCTGTGCTCTGCATATTCATTCCTCTCTCCCCAATAACCCCTGGCAATCACTGATCTTTTTAATTGTCTTTATAGTTTTGCCTTTTCCAGAATGTCATATAGTTGGAAATGTACAGTAAGAAGTTTACAGCTTTCACGAGGTAATCACTTCTTTCAGATTATGTCTTTCACTTAGCAATATGCATTTAAGTTTCCTCCATTTCTTTTCATGGCTTGGTAGCTCATGTCTTTCTAGTGCTGAATGATATTCCATCGTCTTGATGTGCCACAGTTTACTTATCCATTCACCTACTGAAGGGCATCTTGGTTGCTTCCAATTTGGCAATTGTGAATATAATTGCTATAAATACCCATGTGCAGGTTGTTGTGTGGAAGGATTAAAGAAGCAATTCATAATTTAGAAAATAGAAATGGGAGTACTAATAAATATAAGATCTGAAAAAAAATGAATAGACACTTGGCTAGCCTGAGAAAGTACAATCAAAATAAAAGCAAGGTGAAATAACTTACACAAAAAATTCATAGAATTGTATGGGATCATGTTACTCACCTCTGTGTAATAAATTTGAAAATCTGGATAATACAGATGAAATTACAAGAAATATAATTTATCAAAATATCCCAGAAAAGATAGAAGCTAAGTAAACTGGTTACCATAGAATAAATAGATGTTGTCAGAGAACTGTATTTTCCCACACCTCCATCCACAAAAGCATCAGGACTACATTATTTCACAGGAGAATTCTACTGAGAAACTTTAAAGAACAGATAAGTTGGTTGCTATTGATTCTATCCTGAGCACAGAAATAGAGACAACTTCCATATTCTATTTATGAAATGAGTATAACACTGATAACAAAATCTAATAAACCACACATATATCTGATGCATACACATACACAGCGACCATAGACATTCTTATCCAGTAATCAAGACAGCATGGTGTTGGTGAAATAATAGACTAATAGATCAATTGAACAGAATAAAGTGCCCTGTTATTGTCCCACCCAACTTTAGTCAACTGATCTTTGACAAAAAAGCAATGGAAATTCAATAGAAGAGAGACAGTCTTTTCAACAAGTGGTGATGGAAAAACTGGGCATCCATCTGCAAAATAATGAATCTAGACACTAACCTTACATTTTTAACAAAAATTATCTAAAAGTGGATATAGACCTAAATGTAAAACACAAAACTATGGAGCTTTTAGAAGAAAACATGAGAGAAAATCTAGGGGCACCTGAATGGCTCAGTCAATTAAGTGTCCAACTTTGGCTCAGGTCATGATCTCACAGTTTGTGAGTTTGAGACCCTTGTGGGGCTCTGTGCTGACAGCTCAGAGCCTGGAGCCTGCTTTGGATTCTGTGTCTCCTCTCTCTTGCTGCCCCTCCCCTGCTTGTGCTCTCTCTTTCTCAAAAATAAGCTATCAAAGCAAAACTAAATAAAACAAAAATTAAAAATTAAAAAAATAAAAAAGATTTTTTAAAAAAGAGAAAATCGAGGTGACCTTGGGTTTGGTAATGATACTTATTTATTTGTTTGTTTATTTATTATTTTTTACTTTAGAGAGAGAGAGAGAGAGAGAGAGAATGGGGGAGGACAGAGGGAGAGAGAGAGAGAGGGACAGAGAAAGAGACAGAGAGAGAATCCCAAGCAAGTTCTATGCTCAGGATAGAGCTTGATCCCACAACACGGGGCTCGATTCCACAACCCTGGGATCATGACTTAAGCCAAAATCAAGAGCTGGATGCCTAACTGACTGTGCCGCTGAGGCACCCCTAGTAATGACTTTTAGATACAACAGCAAAAGCATGATCCATGAAAGAAAAAAATTGATAAATTGTTCTTCATTAAAATTAAAAACTTCGGCTCTGCAAAAGACATTGTCAAGAGAATGAAAAGACAAGCCACAGACTGGGAGAAAATATCTGCAAAACACATATCTGATCAAGGACTTGTATTCAAAGTATACAAAGAACTTTTTTTTTTTTTAATTTTTTTTTTCAACGTTTTTTAATTTATTTTTGGGACAGAGAGAGACAGAGCATGAACGGGGGAGGGGCAGAGAGAGAGGGAGACACAGAATCGGAAACAGGCTCCAGGCTCCGAGCCATCAGCCCAGAGCCCGATGCCGGGCTTGAACTCACGGACCGCGAGATCGTGACCTGGCTGAAGTCGGACGCTTAACCGACTGCGCCACCCAGGCGCCCCAGAACTTTTTTTTTTAGTGTTTATTTATTTTTGAGACAGAGATATAGTGTGAGTGGGGGAGGGGTAGAGAGAGAGGGGGGATACAGAATCTGAAGCAGGCTCCAGGCTCTGAGCTGTTAGCACAGAGCACGACGTGGGGCTCAAACTCACAAACCTCGAGATCATGATCTGAGCTGAAGTCGAATGCGTAACCAACTGAGCCACTCAGGCTCCCCACAAAGAACTCTTAAAAACTTAACAATAAGAAAACAAACAACCTAGTTAAAAAGTGGGCAGACACCTCACCAAAGAAGATATACAGATAAGTGTACAAAAAATTGCTCACCATCATATGTCATTAGATAGTTGCAAATTTAAACTACTACGATGTATCACAAATACCTATTAGAATGGCCAAAATCCAAAACGCTGAAAATACCAAATTCTGGTGAGGATGTGGACCAACAAGAACTCTCATTCATTGTTGATGGGTATGTAAATGGTTTTACGAGACAGTTTGTAGTTTTGGGACACCTGAGTGGCTCAGTTGGTTTGGCATCTGACTCTTGATCTTGGCTCAGGTCTTTTTTTTTTTTTTTTAGATTATTTTTAATGTTTATTTATTTTTGATAGAGAGAGAGTATGCTCGAGTTGGGGGTAGCAGGGAGAGAGGGACACAGGAACCTACCGTGCTGACAGCAGAGAGCCCTATGCAGGGCTCGAACTCATGAACCATGAGATCATGCATGACCTGAGCTGAAGTCAGATGCTTAATCAGCTGAGCCACCCCAGTGCCCCTAGCTCAGGTCTTGATCTTGGGTCATGAGTTCAAGCCCTGTTTTGGTTCCACGTTGGGCTCTGCATTGATTGGGTTCCACGTGAAGCTTCCTTAAAAAAAAAAACCACACACACACAGTTTTAGTTTCTTACGAAAGTAAACATAGTCTTACCACACAATCCAACAATTGCATTCATAGGTATTTATCCAAATGATTTAAGAATTTAAGCCCACATAAAAACCTGTGCACACTGTTTACAGCAGCTTTATTTATAATTGTCTGCAACTGAATACAACCCAGATGTTCTTCAGTAGGTAAATGAATAAACAGATACCTCTATACAACAGAATATAAGAAATACTATTCAGTGTTAAAACAAAATGAGTTAACAAGCCATAAAAAGACATAGAGGAAACTTAAAGGCATATTGCTAAGTGAGGGTGGTCAGTCTGAGAAGGCTACATACTGTGTGATTCCAACTATATGACGTTCTGGAAGCAACAAAAGTATGGTGACAGTAAAAATATTAGTGGTTGCCCCAAATCTGAAGGGAAGGGAGGATGAATCAGTGGAGCATAGAAGATTTTTTAAGGCAATGAAACTATTCTGTATGATTATTGCAATGGTGAATACATACATGACATTATGCATTAGTCAAAACCCAAAGAACAGTACAACAGAAAGAGTGAACCATAATGTAAAATATAGGCTTTAGTTAATAATAATGTATCTATATTGCTTCATCAATTGTAACACATGTGCCAAACTAATAAAAGATGCTAATAATATGAGAAACTGCTATGAGTGAGTGGGTTTATGGGAATTTTCAGTACTTTCTGTTCAATTTTTCTGCAAGCCTAAAACTGCTCTAATAGTCTATTAATGAAAATAATTCATCAAATACACTTTGAAAATTCGAAGGGGTTGTGCCTATGGGTGGTGTAATTATGATCAATTCTCCATCTCTCCTTTTTCCTACCTCTTTTTTCAGTTTTCTGTACTTTGCTAAAATGTTCTGCAAAGAAAATACATTATTTTGACAATAGATTAAATTTGAGAAAGGACATATATGGGGGAGAAGAGTGGAAGTACAGAGATAGAGGCAGGGGTGCTGTTCCCCTCCCCCTATATGCACTTGCATACTCACACGCTCCCCTGTGCCAGGGGCACCTGGTTTCAGGAGACACAGATGACAGTGGAATGACTGTCAGGATGGTGTGAGCCCAGGTGACTTTCCACTTTTCTTGGGTTCACGTCTCCGGTCAGCTGTGCAGTAGATGGCACATGGTGTGACCCCTTAGGCAAGAATCCCAGTGTGGTCTTATGTATTAGAACAGCTGGGCTCCTAGCGCAAAGAGGTTTATCCTAGCAGGCGGCACTGGGGGAAAGAGGCAACGCTGCAATGTTGAGGCAGGTGCAAGTCCTTTGTGAAATGAGAAGCTTTGACTGATGGATGTTCTCTAATTCTGGGCTTGCTCCGGGAACTGGGGTTTACAGAGATGAATAAGGTATTTTCCTTGCCAAGTAGCCCAGGGTCCAATGGGGAAAGTACACTGAAGATCGAGTGGGATGTGGAGGAAGAAGCCTTTAGAGGGGTATTACCTGGAGACACTTGTGATGACTCCTATCACCTCCCACAGTGCACTTCTCTCTGTCATCCTCCAACTCCTGTCACCTCCCCACTCTCCTTCCTTCCTCTCTACCAACTCTCTTCCTCTTCTCCCTTTGTTTTCCTCGGCTCTGCCTTAGCACACAATTTTTCAAACAGCTGGCAGCAGTGGGTCATAACAGCAACTGAGTAGGTCCAAACAATCATTCTAAAAAACTTTTTATTATGAAAAATATTTAAACATGAATAAAAGTAAAAAGAATAAATAGTAGTAAAACAACCCATATGCCACCTCGATTTAACAATTATGAACATTTCCCAGTATTTATCTCATTTATTCTCTTTGCTAAGATAGTTAAAATTACAAACAGTGATGTTTCATCCCTAAAACCTTCTGTACACATCTCTAAAAGAATAAGGGGGTGCCTAGTTGTTTAAGTGTCTGACTTTTGATTTCAGCTCAGGTCATGATCTCAGGGGCATGAGAGCAAGCCCAACATTGGGCTCCACGCCGAGCATGGAGCCTGCTTAAGATTCTCTCTTTTGGGGTGCCTGGGTGGCTTAGTCGGTTAGGCGTCTGACTTAGACGCCAGCTCATGACGTCACAGTTTGTGAGTGTGAGCCCAGGCTGTCTGCTGTCAGCACAGAGCCTGCTTCAGATCCTTTGTCTCCCTCTTTCTCTCTGCACCTCCCTGGCTCGTGCTCTCAATCTCTCTCAAAAATAAACATTAAAAAAAAAAAATTCTCTCTTTCCCTCTCTCTCTGCCCCTCCCCCACTCCTGTGCACGCTCTCTCTCTCTAAAAAAAGATAATAAAGAAAAGAAAATAAAAGAATAGGGACATTTTCTTACATAACTATAATACCCTGCTTTCCAAATGCAACTTTCCCCAATTTGGGCCATTGTTCTTAAAAAATGAAGTTGAATAGAAAGTATTTCAGGGCTTCACATGTAGTAAGGGAAAATAAATTGTTCATACAACATTTGTTTTAATTATGTGTATATATGTCTACTGTGACATGATGTAAAATTTATGTCACACTGTGGCTTGCAGTCTAAGAAGTTTGAAGAGCCCTGCTCTAGGCCAGGGTGCTCGAAGTCTAGTCCTAGGACCGGCAGCATCAGTTTTCCTGGGGACTTGTTAGAAATTTCTCAGGTCCCATTCCACACTACTGAGTCAGATCTCTGGACACGGGGACCAGGAATCTGTATTAAAAAAACAAGAAAACAAAACCCAAACCTGTATTTTAGGTGATTCTGCTAGCTTGAAAACGACAAGTCTAGACTCAAATGGGTGACCCTGTGAGGCCCAGGCATCCCTCACCCTCATCTGCGTCACCCAAAGTGGGTCATTTTTCTTTCCTCTTCATTGTGAGGTGGTGCTGAGAGTTCACCAACAGAGGTGGAATCTACCTTGGCAGTGCTTGGAGGATGGTTTCTCTTTCCAGGCTTAGGCAAATCTTTACCTGAAGGTAGAGAATGGTCTAGGTTCATAAGATTAGTAACACAGTTTTGTCTTTGTACTAGCAACACCCATAAAATGAGACTAAAGCCCTTAGAAGGTTGCTTTGAGGCTTGAATGATGTTTGTGAAATGCCTACCATTGCACCAGGCACAGAGTGGTCATTTAGTATATGGTGGTGGCAGTTGCTGTACTGGGCACTACCTATCACAACCCTGGGCATATAATAGATGTTCAACAGATGTGACTGGTTGCTAATTCTTTCACTGGAGGAGGCAGGTTATCCTGGCTTGTTCCTTGATTTTGCCAGATATGGGAGCAATGCAATTTGTCAGAATCAGGAAACAGATCATAAATAGGAAGGAGAATAGGAAGCTCGGAAAGGAGGATGGTGGACAGGAAGAAGAGAACACAGCAAGAATGTCCATATTCACAAGAGCAATGGAGACAGTGACTGTTTGTTTTCTTGGGGGAAAGGGGAGGCATTGAACACTATGCAGTCCTATCAATGGTAACTTCTTAGTTACAATTACAGGATTTCAGAACTGGAAAAGGGAACTTGGAGTTCACAGACCCACCTCCTCATAGCCCACATGAAGCAGTTGGGGCCCTGGGAAAGCATGTGTTACACATGAGGGGCAGAATTGGTTTCTGAGGACAGGCCCTGCCTGCTACATCTTGCCATAAACTCAGACAACTCATCTCCATGGAAACCTTTGAAGACTGAAGGTACAGATGTGGGAAAGGACAGCAGCACTCTGAGTGTGATTTCTTTTGTATCCCTTTCGTTTTCTCCCTCATTCCTAGTCATCAGCTTCTCCTGCCTCCTCTTCCTTAGCCCCTTCCCTATCTCCCTCCTTTCCATGATTCTCACACATAAGGACCAGGCCTAACCCAGGAAGCTGAGGTCATTGGATCTGCAAAGTCCAGAAAGCCGCACATCATCTGTCTCCTTAGCAATGTGCTTGTTTTTAGTGATCAAAACTCAACAGCTGGCTCTGACCAGACACCAGGCTCTTGAACCACTATCAAGAAACGCTGCATTTTGGTTCCTCGAAAATACTTGTGACTCTTGAATAGGCAGAAACCACCATGGAAATGCAATACAAAGCTGCCGTACTTCTTTGTGCCTTTAACCCTTTTCTGAATCTCTTGCAAGAAGTTGCTATGAAAATGGTTGCCCTACTTGTGCAGGCAGAGTGTAAAGAGACCATACCTCAAAGGAAAGAGTAACCTTTTACATGAATTGCAGGCCCTAGGTGGACTAACATCTCTTAGACACAGCCCACAGTTGTTACAGAAAGCATTTACAAATGTCCTCAAACCCCTGGGATGAGTGGCTACTACTAGAAATTGGATCCAGAGTGTTTGGGGTCTGACGTTTTACATGTCAAAGAGAAGAGCTGAGCTTCCTGACATCGGCTCACAACCTGGGATGGTCCTGGCATTCTTTTGACCAGATAATCAGGCTCCCTCATTGTAGAATGGATTGAAGAACAACCTGACCAGATTCGCATTTGCTCAGGCTTTTGCCGTGGAGTTCTGCTGAGCTGGGTTAGTCTTTTGCTACCTGTCTGGTAGTATCTGAGGCCACCTGAGGAAACTGCGTGACAGCGATGGCAGCGGGATAGCGGCTCGAAGACGCTCCGGGAGCCGACAGGGAGGAGGGCCCCGCGTGGGACTGGTGCCAGAGCCTTTTTAGGATGGAGCATTGGCGCGCCTCTCTGTGGCAGACGGAGCGGTGGCGCCCTGGAGTAGTTGCACAAAGGAAAAGGCCCACACGGCGGAGATGTGTGTCGCACATGCGTGCCCAGCCCTGTACGCGCACAGCCCGCGCTCCCGGCTCCAAGTGCGAGTGCGCCCAGTGCACGCTGATAACTGCGTGTGACAACCCCTGGGGCGGGGGCGCGAGCAGCAGCCCCTGGCGGGATGACTGCACCTCTCCCCGTCAGCCCTCTTCTCGCCTCGGCCGCTCCGCAGACACCTGGCGGGCAAGGAGAGGGGCCGAGGCCGGCGTTCAGAACCCCGGCACAGGCAGGAGCGCGGAAATTGCTGTCTCCTCTCCCCCACAGCGGCGAGGACAGACCCTGAGTCGCCCCCACTTCGGCGACCGCAGCGCGGGCTCCCGGCAGAGCAAGGGGCGCAGCTTCTCCAGCTGGCAACAGATGGTGCTCGGGCGCGTGCGCGCTGCGGCGGGCGGGGAGAGGTGGGCGCGGAGACCCGAGCTCCGGGCGCGCAGCGGGGCGGGAGGCGGGCCGCGCACGGGAGCCGGGGCCTCAGGCAGCCTGTCGCCTACGCTCCTCCGCTGCTCCGCTCCTCCGTCCTCCGCGTGTGCCCGCCAAGCATCCTTCTTCCCGACCCTCCCGAAAGGCGGCGCCGAAGACCCGACCCATCCGGACCGCAAATCCCGAAACCTACGCGCTTCCTCGGCGGGGGAAGCCTGACGCGCGGTTACGGCGAGCTTTGGGGCGACTTGCTTTTCTCACCTCCAAAACTGCCATTTCCCTCTCTCTCAAAGCCAGACGTTACGTTTGCAAAGCTACTGGACTTTAATCTTTAAAACAATACCCCGCAGGGCGTGGCTAGCGGGGCTGGCCGAGCGGCCCAGGAAAGTTGGCCTGGGCTGGGAGTGACTCGTTTTGTGCCTGAAGAGAGAGAGGAAGAGTGTGAGGGCATCGCATCCTCGGGAGGAGATGCTTTTGAAACACCATCCGTTAGCAGCCATACAAACACTTTCCTGTTGCTTTGTTTTGTTTATACACTGAGTAGCTTTTCGGTGAAATGCTATTTTGGCTACAGGAAGAAATGGCCCCCCAGGAGCTCAGCCGGCGACTGGCCACAGTGATCACTCATGTCGGTAAATGGAGCTTTTTTTTTTTTTTTTTACCCCCCCCCTTGCGTTTTATTAATGGAGGTGGGGGCGTAGTCTCGGGAGCCGGTGTCCTCCCCGCGCTAGCCCGCAGCCCCCGGGCAGCGCCCTCCGTGGGAAGGCCGTGGGGCGCGGGCCCGGCCTCTCGGCCTCGCTGCTGCTGCTGCTGCTGCTGGCGGTGGTGGTTGTGGAGGCGGCTAGTGCGGGGGGCATCCCTGAGGTCCCCCACGCCCGGCATGGCCGGGGCAGGCCGGTGGCAGGTGCCTTCACCAGGCAGGTGCCTAGTCCCCCTCGGGGGCTGCTGGGCTCTGAGGATCAGTTACCTGCGCAGACCCGGTCGGGGTGGGGAGTTGTGTAGAGGTTTTACGAGATGAAGAGAAAGGAGAGGGAACTTGAGGAACGAATGCCGGTGCTTTCCAGCAGAAAGTACTGCGAAGCGCCCGAGCTCGTTCCCAAGCTCGCGTAGTGCAACGCAGGTTAAGGTAGAGGGTCGCTACACAGCCGGGCTCCCGGCCCGTTGGTAGTACCGCTTGGAGGTGTCAGCACACTCCTAGTGAACCCCAATGAGAAGCCTTGCAAGCTTCAAGGGACTGAGCAATGTTAACCCTCTTCTGTTGAGTTAAAAAAGGGCAGCTGAACATGAATGCCTTGCTCCTGAAATAAGGGTTGTGGTGGAAGGACAGGCCCTGTTTAGTAAAGAGGACACTGAGGCAGTTGGTGCGTTGATTCCATCTTAGCCTTTTCTTCCCCCACTCCTTCCCTGGGCCTCCCCAAATAAAAACACATTCAGGTAGATATCCTTTGGATGTTGATGACTAGAATTATCGGGGTCATTCGCAGTGTTGGTCACTAACTTTGAGATCCTTCCATAATGCAAATTAGTTTTTACTGATAAAGTGAGGAAGTTTTTACCTCAGTGTTCCACTCCTTTGCTAAAAAGCCTTCTTAGCATTTGTATGTTACATATTGCTTCAATTAATGAACTATCATTGCTCTTCGAGCACCCTAGTCCAGTGTATTTAGTGCAATAATGATATACGTCTTGAATGATTCACATATAGGGATATACTTTGTGAAGATGATTTATCTGGAAAGACCCAGTTTTGATGATTCATTTAAAAATATGTTTCTGGTACCAAGGTGGCTGCTGAACTGGTTTTTCTTTAAGATGAAAGGTCAGTAGAATTCTACTGGGGAAGGTTGAATGTGAAATATTGCTGAAGGCAGGCTGAAACAAACAATTTGGAGTTTGAAATATATTGAATGCTGAAATGATTGTGCTTGAAATGGCACATGTGTGTGAAATTGTGCTGTAAGGAAAGAGCAGTGGACCGGGGGGTATGGCCATTTGGATTTGAATCCCTCCTGGACAAGTCTTTGAACCTCACACTAAAAAATGGGAATTTTAATAATCCTTTCCCACCCAGCTCAAAGGCTATTTGTAAACTGATGTGGGTAAAATCACCATCTAAACTGTGAATGTGTTATTGGCCATATCCCCATATGCCACTAAAGATCTTGGTCAGATCACTGGGCCTCTCTCAGGGTAAAACTTCCCATTTGTTAAACAAGGAGGTTGACCTGGATGATTATCAAGGTCCCTCCTGTTTCTCTGGGTAATGGGATCTTCTCGAAGATCTGGTAGGCAATATTCCTTGGTTAACACAGGCCCCTGGGGTCCAGGCTATGGTATTTTCTTGCCCACCTTGCTCCCTCCCTTTTTCTATACTTAGCTCTATGAAGGATACAGACATGAATTTTTTTTTTTTTTATAGTTTCTGCTCAGAGAACTTCTGGCATTTGTGTGTCTTACAGCAGTCTGCATCTTCCTGTGTAACCTCACAAACCTGTGAAATAGATGGAGTATACATTATCATCCCCATGTTACAAATGAAGGAGACTTAGAAAGTTCATCTTTTAAGGTTTCAGAGGTAAAGAATGGCAGGACCAGAAGGCAGCCGTTCAGATCGTCTATTTGTGGATCTCAACTGAGGGGGCAACCAGCCCTTACTATCATGGAGACTTACACTGGGTAGCCAGTGAAGCATCTGCTAGGGAGGATTGGCTCTGTGTTTGATTGTTCTTTTCAGGCATTTTCTTGTCGAGCAGCCTCTGAGCCCTATGGAGTTGGGGAAAGGCTGAGAAGTGCTTGGAGCAAGACTGTAGGTTAGAACATTCCCCCAGTTCTACCCTAACCACTCATCTGGGTAATAACACTGTACTTCCATATTCACTCTGCCACTCTCAGTCCCCCCGCCAGCCAGTTCCTCCTCCAGCTGGGATTTCTGCTGTTTCCACGGTCCCTTAGATTTGCCAGTTCAGGTCTAGGGTTTGTTGATTCAATTTCTGAAATATCTCATTGGTCTCTCTCCAAACGCCACTGTGACCTTCTTGAGACCTGCTTCGGGACTTCATTTCTCATAACCATTGTGCAAGCCTCCTGCCTCTCCCATGTTTGCCTCTAACTTATACCAGGAATAAACACCCACACCTATACACAGCATTTGTATCTTCTAAAACCTTTAACAGTACCTTTGCATAGTCATTCTCTGTAGCTTAGAATACAAGTTCTTTGTACTTTATTTGGCACCCTTCTAGTTTTATCCCCCAATAATTGATAGTTCTACCTGTATTGTTGGTCAACTTGGGCTATTCATTTCTTCAGCTTTGTTCCACCACAATGTCTGACTCTGTTTCCACCTCTAAACTTTTGCTTCTGCTTTCCCTCCATCTGGAATGACCTCTTAATATATTTCTCCCCACAAAAATTAGTACACACCCTTCATGCTCAACTCAATGCTTCCTTTTCCAGGTGCCTTTGTCCTGCCAGTGGGAAATAAAGACTCCTGCCTCTGAATTTCACAGTAGGTTTTATTCTACTCACATGACACCTCTCATTCTCTCCCTTGTACTATGGTTAGTTTTTGTGAGCTTGTCTTATCTCTGCTCCTAGACTCTACATTATCAATCTATCTATCCTAGGCAGTTACCTAACACAGGGCCTCCTTCTAAGGAAATGCAGAATAAAGTTCGTTGAATAAATGAATGATTTGTTGTGCCTTGGAGTGGACTTTGAGTATTGAGTAATACCAGTAAATTTATATATATATATAATATAAATATATAAATATAAATATATATAAAAATATATAAATATATATATAAATATAAATATATATATATTTTTAAGGCATTAAAAAAAGTTTCTTTATTTGTTTTTGAGAGAGACAGAAACAGCATGAGTGGGGTAGGGGCAGAGAGAGAGAGAGGGAGAATTCCAAGCAGTCTTTGCACTGTCAGCCCAGAGCCTGATGTGGGCCTGGAACCCATGAAACTGTGAGATTATGACCTGAGCTGAAAACAAGAGCCTTAATTGACTGAGCCACCCAGGCACTCTGGAAATTTTTATATTTTGAAGCACAATTCTGAAGTGTTTGTGGATAACTCTTTTGCCTCCTAAATCCCATTTTTCAGGTAAACATTTAGCTCTTCAAAAGCTCTTCATATGATGTCTTTCACTGTGGAGACTTCCTTCTTTGGATTTTGTTAGTTTGTCAGGTACCCTCAAAAATATGCAGTTCACATGTGAGAAGTGTCTAGGTGTGTTTTACCCATGCAGTACACAAGTAGAACTATCCTTTACCCTTTATTCTGGACTATAGAATCACATTGTTCCTTTATGGAATTTCAGAATCCAGAAAGAATAAAACACCAGATCACTTCACTGGCAAATTCTATCAAACATTTAAAGAAGAATTAATACCAATTACTCACAACTCTTCTAAAAAATAGAAGAGCAGGAACATTTGTTAACTCATTTTAAAGGCAAGTGTTACCCAATGTCAAAACCAGACAAAGACGTTACACGAAAAGAAAACTACAGGCTAATATCTCTTATGAATGCTGATACAAGAAGCCTCAACAAAATATGAGCACTAAATCCAGCAACATATAAAAAGGATTGCACACCATGATCAAATGGGATTTATCTCAGGAATGCAAGGGTGTTTTAGCCTCTGACAATCAATTGATGTAATACACTGTATCAATAGAATAAAGAATAAAAGCCACATAATCATCTCAGTAGAGGCAGAAAAGGTATTTGATGGAATTTCATACTTTTTGTGATTAAAAAAATACCCAACAAACTAGGAATTGAGAGGAGTTTCCTCAACTTGGTAAAGGGTATCTTAAAAATCCACAGCTAACATCAGGGTTAGCTGAATGCTTTCCCCTTAAGATCAGGAACAAGACATGGATGTCTACCCTCACCGTTTCTATTCAGCATTATGCTGGATTCAGCATTACGCTAGCCAGCATTAACTGACTGGCTCAGTTAAGTGCTTGATTCAACTCAGGTCAGGCTCACAGTTTGTGAGTTAGAGCCCCGTGTCAGACTCTGTGCTGACAGCTCAAAGCTTGGAGCCTGCTTTGGATTCTGTGTCTCCCTCTCTCTCTGCCCCTCCCCCACTTGTACTCTGTCTCTCTCTCAGAAATAAGTAAACATTAAAATTCATAAAACAAAACAAACAAAAAACATGCTGGAGAGTCTAGTCAGAACAGTTAGGCAAATGAAGTAAAAGGCATCCAGATAGGAAAGGAAGAAGTAAAAGTATCTGTACTTGCAGATGACATTGTGTAAATAGAAAATCCTAAGGAATACATTAAAAAAGCTGTTAGAATTAATAAAGGAGTTGAAGGTTTCAGAATACCACATCAATATACAAAAACAAACTTTCTAGGGGCACCTGGGTGGCTCAGTTGGTTAAGCATCTGACTTCGGTTCAGGTCATGATCTTGCGGTTCGTGGGTTTGGGTCCCATGTAGGGCTCTGTGCTGATGCTCAGAGTCTGCAGCCTGCTTCAGATTCTGTCTCCCTCTCTTTCTGCCCTTCCCCTGCTTGCACGCTCTCTCTCTCCCTCAAAAATAAATAAACTTTAAAAAAAATTTGAAAAAATCCAAAAAACAAACTTTCTAAACATCGGCAATGAATAATCTGGAAATGAAATTACGAAAACAATCCAATTTACAATACCATAAAAAAGTACAAAATACTCAGGAATAAACTTAATAAGAGGTGAAAACATGTCATCTAAGAACTATAAATCGTTGTTGAAAGAAATTAAAAGAGCCAAATAACTGTGAAGACATGCCATGTTCACAGATCAGACTTATTATTGTTAAGATGGCAAGATTCCCCAGGTTGTTCAACAAAGACTCCAGAGTGAAAAATTATATACTGATTTCTTCAGTGAAAATTACTTCTCCTTAGAAGGCCTATTTAAACTGGATTTATTCTTGTGATACAACATGTATAATAGACCATGACCTTTTGTTGTTGCTGTTGTGGGATAGTGTTTTGCTGTTTCATTTGTCTGTTTTTTAGGTAATAAACTACTCCAAAACTTAGTGCATTGAAACAGCAACCCTTTAATTATATCTCATAATTCTCTCAAGCTGTTGTAATCAGATGGCAACTGGGGCTGTGGGGATGGTTTGATGTTCCCTCATGTGGTCTCTCTCCATGGTGGCATCTTATCTTCCAGGTCCTCTCCATGTGGTCTTTTCTCCAGGTCTTACTTCAAAGCTCAGGTCTCTGATAGGGGTGAAGCAAGAAGCTGCCAGGACTTCTTGATGACTGGGCTTGATGTCCTGTTAAGTCATTTTTTCCAAGTTCTTTTGGTCAAAGCAGTCCCAGGCCCAGCCCAGATTCAAGGGGAGGGGGCACAACTCCTTCTCTCAATGGGAGGATTAGCATGCCCACCCGTGAGGCATGGAAATATTGGTTTCTGTATCCATTTTCTACGTGGCTATAACAAATTACCACAAAATTACTGGCTTAAAATGCCACAGATTCATTTTCTTAACAGTTTTGTAGCTCAGACATTGACACATGAGTTCTAGTTTTAACTTTTTGAGGAACCTCCATAGTGTTTTCCAGAGTGGTTGCACCAGTTTACATTCCCAACAGCAGTGCAAAAGAGATCATCTTTCTCTGCACCCTGCTAACATCTGTCGTTGCCTGAGTTGTTAATTTTAGCCATTCTGACTGGTGTGAGATGAGGTATCTCATTGTGGTTTTAATTTGTATTTCCCTGATAATGAGTGATGTTGAGCATTTTTTCACGTGTCTGTTAGCTATCTGGATGTCTTCTTTAGAGAAGTGTCTATGCAGGCCTTTTGCCCATTTCTTCACTGGATTATTTGTTTTTTGGGTAAGTTTGATACTTTTTTTAGATTTTGGATACTAACCCTTTATCTGATATGTCATTTGCAAATATCTTCTCCCATTCCGTTGGTTGCCTTTTAGTTTTGCTGATTGTTTCCTTCACTGTGCAGAAGCTTTTTATTTTGATGAGGTCCCAATAGTTCATGTTTGCTTTTGTTTCCCTTGCCTCTGGAGACGTGTTGAGTAAGAAGTTGCCATGGCTGAGGTCAAAGAGGTTTTTGCCTGTTTTCTCCTCTAGGATTTTGATGGCTTCCTGTCTTATGTTTAGGTCTTTCATCCATTTTGAGTTTATTTTTATGTATTGTGTAAGAAAGTGGTCCAGGTTCATTTTTCTGCATGTTGCTCTCCAGTTTTCCCAGCATCATTTGCTGAAGAGACTGTCTTTATTCCATTGGATACTCTTTTCTGCTTTGTCAAAGACCCATACGTTTTTGGGTCATTTCTGGGTTCTCTGTTCAGTTCCATTGATCTAAGTGTTTTTGTGCCAGTACCATACTGTCTTGATGATTACAGCTTTGTAATACAGCTTGAAGTCCAGGACTGTGGTGCCTCCGGCTTTGGTTTTCTTTTTCAGGATTGCTTTTGGCTGGTCTTTCTTGTGTTGCCATCTCTATGGTTCTCTCTTTTGCTTCCCTCTTCTACTTTTAAGGACTCTTGTGATTTCATTGGGCTCTCCTTATTTTAAGGTCAGTTGATTAGCAGCCTTAATTCCATCTGCAACCTTAATTTCCAGACCTACACAGTGTCTGGGCATTAGGATGCAGATATCTTGGGGTAGGGTTAGGGTTTAAGGAGTTTTTCTGCTGTCACAGTTGCCTCCTTGGAGACCAGCTACCTCACTACTTCACCGAGCATTGGTAATGTATGCTGTGACTTATGCCTTTGAGTTGTCCATTTGGGGATGGTGAAGGAGAAGGAGTAGAATTTCAGTTTAATGGTAATTGAATTTACTCAGATATAATGTGGTGCTCTAAAGAGACTGAATGGATATCATTGTCTTTATGGTGTGAAATGCCAGCTTTGGGTGAAGGGTACCAAGCAAGTATTAACCAAAATGTTGTCACGATGATAACAACTATCCATATTATAGAAAATGGTCATTTGTTAAATTAGGATTTCTTAGTGTCTAAATAATATTGATTATGGAGGTGATCATCTTCTATAATGTGGGAAATATCAGTGACAAAGCCTGCCTTTCCAGATGTGAACTAAGGCCATGCACAGGCTTTGCCAGAAAACAGCTGTGTAGCCTTTAGCACATCACTTTACTTCTGAGTCATGGCTCCCACATATGTAAAATGCAGATAATAATACTTCACAGGATTGGTAGAAGATGAATGTGTAAATGCTGCCTTGTCAGTCCCTAGTAACTGTTGGAGGGAGAAACTTGAGAAGCAGTGATAGTGAGAATGACTTAAAAAAATTATTTTAAACGTTTATTTATTTATGAGACAGAGAGAGATAGAGCATGAACGGGGGAGGGTCAGAGAGAGAAGGAGACACAGAATCTGAAACAGGCTTCAGGCTCTGAGCTGTCAGCACAGAGCCCGATGCGGGGCTTGAACTCACAGACCATGAGATCATGACCTGAGCTGAAGTTGGACACTTAACCAACTGAGCCACCTAGGAGCCTCGAGAATGACTTTAGATAAAAGGACAGCATCATCTCCTACTTTGTCCTTTGCTCTAGTACATCATAGACACCACCAATATTCTTCTCTTCCTCTTGCACCCCTCTGCTCCTTGTGGAAGTCTGTTCTAGTAGGGTTGAAGGCTAATCCTGAAATGCTGCTTTGGAGAAGAGTTTATGTTCTCCCCACCTGGGGTCACACCTTTGCTTTCTCCTCTGCAGTGCCAAATGCAAAACTCAGAAACAGAGCCCAGCTGCCTGAGTGTTGCTGTCTCTTGGCACATGGGACACCCTCAAGTCTTTCCACTGGTGGTGGCAAGTTATAAAAGCAGAGGAGAGGGAAATATTGCTGCCAACGAGTGTTCTTCCTCCTGGTTTCAGAGAGGACCTCCCACCAGTGGTTTCTGTTTCCAGTGTGTCCGTAGGATGTGACTGAGCTTATTACCCCGGGGTCTCATCGACTTCCAACAGATGCATTACTAAAGCTTTAGTCCTCTAGTTCATTGCTGGCCTTCACACCAGGATTCTTCATTGTCTGCCTTTGAAAAAAACCTGTGGAGTTAACCTATCTGAAGATGCAGATTTCAAGCAAGAAACCAGAAAGACCAACATAGATCAGTGGAACAGAATAGAAAACCCAGAAATGTACCCACAGCTATATGGTCAACTAATCTTTGACAAAACAGGAAAGAATATCCAGTGGAAAAAAAGACAGTCTCTTCAACAAATGGAGCTGGAAAAACTGGATGGCAACATGCAGAAGAATGAACTGGACCACTTTCTTACACCATACACAAAAATAAACTCAAAATGGATGAAAGACCTAACTGTGAGACAAGAAACCATCAAAATCCTAGAGGAGAAAGCAGGCAGCAGCTGCTTTGACCTTGTCTGGAGCAACTTCTTACTAGACATGTTGCTGAAGGCAAGGGAAACAAAAGCAAACATGAACTGTTGGGACTTCATCATGATAAAAAGCTTCTGCACAGTGAAGGAAACAATCAGCAAAACTAAAAGGCAGCCTATGGAATGGGAGAAGATATTTGCAAATGGCATATCAGATAAAGGTTTAGTATCCAAAATCTATAAAGAATGTATCAAACTCAACGCCCAAAAAACAATCCAGTTAAGAAATGGGCAGAAGACATGAATAGACACTTTTCCAAAGAAGACATCCAGATGGCTAACAGACACATGAAAAGATACTCACCATCACTCATCATCAGGGAAATACAAATCAAAACTATGATGAGATACCACCTCACACCTGTCAAAATGGCTAAAATTATGGTGCCTGGGTGACTCAGTTGGTTAAGTGTCCAATTTCAGCTCAGGTCATGATCTCATGGTTTGTGGGTTCAAGCCCCACATCAGGCTCTGCACTGACAGTGTGGAGCTTGCTTGGGATTCTCTCTCTTTCCCTCTTTCTCTGCCCCTCCCCCACTCATGCTCTCTCTCAAAAATACATAAGTAAACTTAAAAAAAAAAAGGCTAAAATTAACAGCACAAGAAACAACAGGTATTGGTGAGAATGCAAAGAGAGGGGAACCCTTTTGCACTGTTTGTGGGAATGCAAACTGGTGCACCCAGTCTAGAGAACAGTATGGAGGTTCCTCAAAAAATTAAAAATAGAGCTACCCTACAATCTAGCAATTACACTACTAGGTATTTATCCAAAGGATACAAAAAAGCAGATTCAAAAGGGTACATGCACTCCAATGTTTATAGCAGCATTATAAACAATAGCTAAACTATAGAGAGAGCTCAAATGTCTATCAACTGATGAATGGAAAAGAAGGTGTGGTATATATATATATATATATATATATATATATATATATATGTATACATACACACACACACACATATATACACATACACACATACACATGTATATATGTATATATATAATGGAATTTTTTTTAATGTTTATTTATTTTTGAGAGAGAGAGAGAGAGACAAAACACAAGTGGGAGGGAGGGGCAGAGAGAGAGACACACACAGAATCTGAAGCAGGCTCCTGAGCTGTCAGCACAGAGCCTGATGTGGGGCTCAAACTCATGAACCATGAGATCATGACCTGAGCCAAAATCAAGAGTCAGACACTTACCCAACTGAGCCACCCAGGCACCCCTATGTACAATGGAATATTACTCAGCCATCAAAAAGAATGAAATCTTGCCACTTGCAATGATGTGGATAGAGCTAGAATGTATTATGCTAAGTGAAATAAGTTAATCAGAGAAAGACAAATATCATGTTTTCACTCAGGTGGAATTTAAGGAAAAAAAAACAGATGAATGTATGGGAAGGTGGGGAAAAGACAAGAGAAGGCAACAAACCACAAGAGACTCTTAACAGAGAACAAACTGAGGGTTGATGGAGGGAGGTGGGTGGGAGATGGGCTAGATGGGTGATGGGTGTTAAGGAGGGCACTTGTTGTGATAAGCACTGGGTGTTGTGTGTAACTGAGGAATCACTGAATTCTACTCCTGAAACCAATACTGCACTGTATGTTAATTAACTCAAAGTTAAAAAAAAAAAAAGAAAAGAAAAAAGAAACTAGAAAGTCTAAGAAGAAGCATAAGTGTTTAAACTTTTACCATTTAGGAATATTGGTAGGTAACATTTATTGAATGCTAGGCCTTTCCATATGCCTTTGTATCTTTACAACTCTGAAAAGTAGGTGTTATTACTCTCATTTTGAAAGATGACAAAACTAAGAATAAAAAAATCAAGTTCAGTAGCATGCTTAAAGCTATAGTGCTACCAAGTGGTAGATATCAGGATTTGAACTGAGATCTGATTTCAAAGCCAATGTTCTATTATATCAAGGCAAAAATTTTTACTACTGCTTGAAAATAATTTTAAAAAGCCTGGATATTTATGTTAATTTGGTACTGGGGAAGGATTTCTGCCTTACCACCCCATTGTCTGCTCTCTGAAGGCAGGGAGATGTGTGATTCATCTTTCTATCCTTAGGTTTAGCTCAGTACCCAGCACTGTTCATGAAAAAGCTCTTTCTTTTGTTTGCTCTATTTGAATGGGTTGGAAAGCACCCTGTTTTGCACACGCACCCTGCCAGCCTCCCTTGGTTCCACTTTCTTCTGTGTAGGACCCATTTGTAGTTCCTTTCACTAGCAACACTCTGCCTGCCTATCTTAATCTCTGGGGTTTAACCTGAAATCTGGCCTCCCCAGGAACCCTTTTAGAATGGGCCAACCAGGCCCAGCCTCCCTCCCTTTTCTGAACACCTATAATAGTTGGTGTTCATCTCATATATGTTTTTGAGCATTTGATTTCAGTCTAGCTTGATTTTTCTCTCTCTTTTCCAAATACTGATACATTGGTTGTTAGTTGAATGTGTTCTAATGTCTTTTCTAATAACATGACTGTGTCTTACCTAAGGGTAGAAATCCCAACTAATATTGCTTTATGGCCTTGTAGGCTAAATTGAACACATTATAGGAGATCAAGAATCACATGTTTAATTGAATGGAAAGACTTTCTTTATTCCCTGAATTTCCTCATCGCTAACATAGGGTGATAATTATGCCAGTCCCTCTGCTTATTTTACAAGTTGGAATGATACTATATAGTGGAAAGTGGTTAAAAAGAAATCCTTTGAAGACTATAGCAAAAGAGACTCTGTGAGTATAGAATAACTTCGATTGTTTGCTTTATGGACTAGCAAGAGAAGCATGAAAATGAGTATTTTATTGTCCCTCCAATCTAGTCAAGAGGAATATTCTACCAGTAGTCCTCTCATACTTAGTAGAGAATGCAGCATGAGCAGTGCATGCTTGCTCTGTAGGGCACAGGTTTGAAAAAAGGATGGCTTAAATGCCTGCAGGATGAAGCAGTGGGGCCAGCATGGCAGAGGAAGTGAGGCAGGGGTGGCAGAGGACATGAGAAGGCCTCTGGACTCCGGGGCCTTTACTGGGGCAGCAGCCGGAATTGTGAAAGGCTGCCTTGAGTGAGTGTGGAATAATCTATATTCCTGCTGAGAATCAGCTACTGCCTTAATTCTTTCTTTGGGATTTAGCCTGGGGTGTCCTGAGCATGCCTCTCACACAGTGCACTTTGGAGATGGTGAAACCATTTCGTGGTTGGGGGCCAGTGTTCAATATTTTATCATTACTGTAGAGATGGGATAAATTCACATGAAGCATCAGATCTGGGGTGTGTTTGCAAGTGCTTTAAAATAATTTGAACCAGATTTTTTGGCAGATCTTCTTTGAGAGAGTTTTCTATGCCTCCCCCAGGAGTAGGGGTTTTTATTTGTTTTCTTTTAATCTTATCCAAGCTGCAGTGTCCAAGCACAAGCTTCACTTGTGCCCTGGAGTCCAGTTAAAGGGTTAGCTGCTTTCCCTCAGCATCTGAAGGCTTTTGTCCATAGGGAGGAATGTGCTTTTCCTGGGCACCTCCCCTCCTCCTGGTCTGCCCCCCCGGCTCTCTCCAGTCTCCTACCCTATACCCAGTCTAGGGAGAAGAGCCTCCAGGTAGTTGGGAGCTCCCCTTGCATTCTGGCTTATGGTGGCCATACTTAAACCTTTCACAATTTGTTTAAAACTTTAAGGTGATTTCTTTCTTTTTTTAAAATTTTCAATGTTTATTTATTTTTGAGAGATAGAGAGAGTGAGCGTGAGAGAGCGAGCGAGCAGGGGAGGGGCAGAGAGACAGGAAGACACAAAAGCTAAAGCAGGCTCTAGTCTCTGAGCTGTCAGCACAGAGCTCCACACAGGGCTGGAACCCACCAACCATGAGATCATGACCTGAGCTGAAGTCAGGTTCTTAACCGACAGAGCCACCCAGGCACCCCTTAGGTGATTTCTTTTTATTTATATAGGTTCTGGACAGGTTATAGTTTTGTAGTTTATCTTTTTCTTGTTGTTAGGGTGAGAGTGAGCCTCTTTCCCATCATTGTGGGTTCCAGGGGAAAGCAGAATGTCTCCTTGTTTTTTTTTTTTTTTTTTACCTTGTGTGTATTTCACAGGGAAAATATGCTTCATTTACACAGCCTCTTTCCATTACAGTGTTGTTATAGGCAAGCTACTAGGAACTTTGCAAGCCACATTAGTAAAATGGGTCTCAAAATGTTTTCTTTGTGTTTTGCCAGGTGTTGGGGATCTTGAATGTTAAAAAACTGTAGTTCATGTTTAAGAGTGCTCAACTAGATGAAAATGCTTCCTCCCACCTGTTATCCAGAAACCAGCTAAGCATAGGGATCTCTCATGTCAGAGAGTCATGGATGTTAGGCACAGTCATTGGATGCCTGCCCCCCTAACAGGGCCTCCCTTGGCCTGCTATGGCCAAGGGCCTACCTTTGTGCTACAAGGCACGTCTGTGTTTCCTATTTTTAAAAAATGCTAAATAGCCTGAAATTTCTGCCGAATTATACTTAATTAATATAGCTAGTGGAAAAAAATCTCTGCTGGGATAGCTGAAATCATTGAGGATCAAAATGGAAATGGTCCTGCTTATCTTGGAACTTTTCCTGAAGGGTAAGGCTGTTGTCACATCTGCTTCCCTTTAGATGTTAGTGAGTATGGCTCAGCCAGGGAGGCTTTGAGCCTAGTCTGGCACCATGGAGTAGCTCTTCCCAAATGGATGTAGGTTCTTTTTCTGCTTGTTTCAAGAGGGAGGAATTGATTGATTTTAATGAGTCTAAAAAGGAAGGCTATCTCATTATCATAGACTTACTGAATTCAAGTACTTATTTCTTACTAGCAGGCAATGATGATTATAATAAACTTTAGAGATTTTGGAATTTAACATATTGCTGTTAACAAATGACAAAATAGTTTGTTTTGTAGCACCCTGCTAGTAGTGGCAAGGTCAGGCTTTGAACCCAGGCAGATTTGGCTCCAGAATTTGAGTTCCTGACCACTAGTTCTCAAGTGCTCCACACTTTTTAGGCTGTGGAGTATGGGAACCTCAGAGCAGGAAGCTTCACTGGGCCTCCTCAGCAAGATGTACAATCAAGAACTGAGGTGGCTGTTCTTTCCCAGATGTCATCTAGTCTCTGGTCTCTGCTTCTCTCTGGTGTCTGCAACGTTCTTCTGCTCATCACTGCAGACTGGCCCCCTATTTTTTTATCGGTGAGTATGAACCCAACATGGCCACCCAAACCATATCCCCTTCCTGATCTAGGGACAATCACTAACTGACTCTCAGTCTCTGGGTCTCTCTGTACAAATTCTTTCTCTAGAGGGCCCGATTGGACCAGCTCAGAGGAAAATTAGGCATTTCTGATCATGTCAACTGTGGGTTTAGAATTTGGTTTGGTCTTGGGATGGGGAGGAAGTCCGCAGAGAAGAGGTCTTTAAACTGTGCAGTCACCTATCAGAACAAGTGTAGTAACTTGGAAGGTGCAGGCTTTATGCTTTCAACCTTTAGAATCAGTAAGAGTGTGAATTATTTGGGCAGTTTTAAGAGCTGGCCCTGGTCAAAATAGAAACCATTCCCTGTGTGTGTGGTGTGCTGCTTCTTTCTTTGGGGTATACTCCAAGGCTCATTGACTATGTGGTCACTACGGTGCTTACACACCACAGCTATGTCAGGATACCAACTGGTCAATGAACAGATTTTTGGAGAGTGCTCATCATGAGCAAAGCTTTGTGCTAGATCTACAGACCATGAGCTGTTAGGGGGCTGAAGTTGTGAGCTTCAGCAATTCAAGAAAGCTGTATATTAGATGTATGATTTGAGCTGGGTTTGAAGAAAGGAGAGGATTTAGGTACGTGGAGAGGGGAAACCTTTCTCATTGGACAGAATAAGGGGAATGACCACTTTTGGCAACTGTGTTGGTCTTCCTGTGTTGGTTGTCCTGTTTATTCCATTCTCTGCTCAGACCTCCCTGGTTAGTGGACCTCTCCCAGACAACTAAGAAGCTTTAAGTGTTACCTTGAAAGAAGGAATGACCTCAAGCTAGAAGGCAGATCTATGTCTGGTGTCTCACTTTTTTTCCTTCTTCATTTAGATCCTTCTCTAGGAATTGTAGAGGCTAGAGGATATGGAAATAATATTAAGAGTGATGTTATCATAGCTACCATTTATTTTCTGTCTGTTCAATGTCACATATTGTACTTTATACAGTGTTGATTTAATTAAATTTAGTTACAAGTACAGTCCTTTTTTATGGAGGAGAAACTTGAGGCTTAAATAGATTAGGAAACTTGCCCAAGGTCATACTGAGTGGAATTAAAAGTCAAGTTTGGCTGGCTTCAAGGCCTGTGAGTTCTCATACTCGATTTAATTTCTCATTACAGAAGGGAATATAAACAAGTAAATGATAAATGTGTTATTAGTTTTAAAAATCTTTTGAAAAACCTAATGGAAGCTTAAAGCATTAGTCACCGGAGTGTAAGTATTTTACCAGCCACTTGAAGTGTTCATTTATTAATAGTCACTTTCTTGCAAAGAAAAACTGTCATTTAAAATGTGAGGATTTAGGGACACCTGGTTGGCTCAGTCGGTTGAGCATCTGACTCTTGATCTCAGCTCAGGTCATGATCCCAGGGTTGTGGGATTGAGCCCCACATCCAGCTTTGTGCTGACTGTGGAGCCTGCATAAGATCTCTCTCTCTCTCTCTCTGCCCCTGTCCCCTGTTTGTGCACTCTCTCTTCCTCTAAAATTAAAATAATAATAATAATAATAATAATAATAATAATAATAAATATGAGGATTTATTTTACAGTCTTTAAGCAAGCAAAAGTAATAAGCAAAAATAAATAAAGCACTGAGACAGGAATAGGTCTTTGTAAAGAAAGACATTTTTAGGAGTGCTGCCTACTAGCTCTTCCTAAACTAACCACCAGAGCTTTAGGGGAAAAAAAGCCTAATAAAGTTATAACCCTCAGTCACAATGGCATTTTTATTTTGTATAAAAAAGTCCCTGTGTTTAGAGGACTTTCCTATGAGGGAGATTCAAGCAGAAAGCAAACACAGGTGCACAAACTACAGGTGCCCCAAATGCTTGAGCATGTTGGTCTTACCTGGTCTAGAAGAGTTACTTCTGGATTTCTTTGTCCAGTTATCTAAGCCCAGATGACGGTCAGCTCAGGTTTTGGTTTGTGTGTCTTGTTTGTTTGTTTTTATCTGTTATCAGATCAACTTAAGTTCATTTTAGCCCCTTTCTCTTTCTCTACCCAAGGAGGCTAGAATTAATTCAGTCACTGAGGGGAAGTTTCTGCCAGTTTCTCTTTATTTAAGCCCCAGTTTGAGACTAACCACATTTACTGAGGCCTCCACTGCCGGGCACTAGGCCAGGTGCTGGGGACGGTGTGTGAAGGAGCAGCCATGACCCCTGTGAGGGTCAGAAGCCTGTCGCTTCCACTGCTGCAGCCCTGTTGCTGCTCCCCAGGTGTACTGGGGTCTGGGACGAATGAAAGATGTCCTCCTGGAGTTTATAGTTTAACAAGGGAGGCAGATATTCAGCTGTAAGCTCCAGTTTCTCTCTCTTCTCATTGGGCTTCTCTTGTGGCTTTCCAGCCTCTCTGCTTCTTTTTCTTCCACATTTGCTGCTTTGCTTTTGCATTTGGTTGATTTAGTTGTGGAACTCAATTCCCCCTCAATATTTCAAAAGTCATGTACACAGAAGATCAGAAGAATTTTCTGAAGATGGGAGAGGAGATGTTCATGGTCTAGACAGACACTTTGACATGGAGCTGTAGGCATCACTGTTTTTAAAATGTCCTCTTGCCACCCCAGCTCCTAGAGGTTTCACAGGTCCTTTGAGTCACCATTTCACTGGCTCCTTCCCTCCTCCATAGCTTCCTTCTCTTTTCTCTTTTTTGCTTCCTCAGTGGTGCGAAAGCTCTGGTGCAGAGCTAGAAAGATGACTAGACTAGACTAGACTAAACTAGACTAGAAAGATGGTCCTCCTGAGCTCCCTTACCCAAGCCCTCTACTTTTCATTCCATTTTGCTTCCACTGCAGTATCTATCCCTTCAGTAACCCAAAGAAGCTTTGCTTACAAAGGAAGAAAAACCCCTCAGGCCGTAAAGTAGTGCAGAGAAGAGAAGGAAAATTCCACTATTAAAATGTGATTTGCCCTTCAGGTGTGACATGAGCATTTTCTCCCTGAGCACCTGGGGAAAACCAAACCAGAATTTAAAGAGAAAGATAATGTTCATCATTTCCTATGGCTTTGTGGTATAGTCTAAAAAAGAAGCAGAATAAATGAGTGAAAATGAACATTATGTGGTTTTCGAAAGGGCTTTAAAACTGTTTATAAAAATAATACATAGTCTGTGTTTAAGGTTTAGAAGAGTCAATATTAAGATGTCAGTCCTCTCCAAATTGATCTATAAATTAAACACAACTCCAGTCCTAAGTCTATCAAGTTTGTTTTTGTAGAAATCAATCACAGATTCTAAAATTTACAATCAGCAAAAGGTGCTGTAGTAGGCAACGAGAATTATAATAGTCAAAATCTTTTGAAAAAGAACAAAGAGGAGGACTCACACTACCTAATTTCAAGATTTACTATCAAGCAAAGTAAGCAAGATGATGTGGTGTTGGTAAAAGGATAGAAAAAAGAATCAATGGAACAGAATAAACAACCCAGAAATAGTTCCACACAAATATGGTCAATTGATTTTAGACAAAAGCATGAAGGCAATTCAGTGGAATAAAGTGTAAAGGCAATTTCAACAAGAGGTGCTGGAACAGTTGCACATCCGTGTACAAAAAAATGAACCTTGACCTATACCTCACCCCATATACACAAATTAACTCAAAGTGGACCATGTATCTAAATGTAAAACCTAATGAGAAATCTGTTAGAAAACATAGGAGAAAGTCTTTGTGTTCTTGGTTGGACAGAGAGTTCTTAGGTTGACATCAAAAGTACAACTCATAAAAGAAAAATTTGATGAATTGGACTTCATCAAAATTAAAAGTATTTGCTCTGAGAAAAACACTGTTAAGAGAATGAAAACAAAACATTCAGGGAAAAAATTCTGTGAATCATATATCTGACAAAAGACTTCTATCCAGAATACGTAAAGAACTCTCAAACTCAACATTAAATGAAAACCAAACAACCCAACTTAAAAATGGATTAAAAAGTTGAATGGATACTTTCCCAAAGATGAAACACAGATGAAAATAAGCACATGAAAATATGCTCAACATCATGGAAGTTGCAAACTTATTACAGTAGTTAAAAAAATGGCAATACCAAGTCCCAGTGAGGATGAGAAGGGTCTGTATCTCCCACACAGTATGTTGGTGGGAATGGAAAATGGTAGGGCCACTTAGAAAACAGTTGGCAGTTTCTCAAAAAATTAAACATATACTTACTGTACAGTCCAGTAGTCCTACCCCAAGAGAAATGAAAACACGGTCATACAAGAATCTGTGTGTAAATGCTTATAGCAGCCTAATTCTAATCACTAAAAACTGGAAACAACCCAAATGTCTCTCCCCTGAGGAATGGATAAACAACTTGTGGCACATCTGTACAATGGAATCTTCAACAATGAAAAGAAATGAATTATTGATACACACAACAGCATGAATAAATCTGAAATACATATGCTAAAGAAAGACACCAGACTAAAAAGGTACAAACTAAATTATTTCATTTATATGGCATTTGGAAAAGGTAAATTAGGATGGGGTGGTCGCCCGGGGTTAAGGGTGGGGAGGAGGTGCCATGACTACAGGGGATGAGGCAACTATTCCCTATCCTGATTGTGGTGAAGGTTAAATGACTCCATGCATTTGTCAAAACTTAGAACTGTATGCTAACAAGAGTGGATTATACTGTATACCAGTTTAAGAATAAATTTTAAAAAGCATTACCAAACAGAAAAATACAGAAAACAGATACATGCTTGTTGCATAATATTTGGAAAAGACAGAAAAGTACAAAGAAGAAGGTCAACAATTCCATCTCCTAGTTACAGTCACAGTTACTCTTTGAGCATATGTTCTAGGTTTTTTCCTTTGGCATTTTCACATTCCTTTGGCAATTTGTATCATTTTACATGATATGATCTATCTCTCTTGATATATCTCATACATATTATTTATGTAATTATATAAATTCTATTCTGCTTTTTAAAGCTATACTACAAATTAAACTAAATTATATTACAAACAATTCCATATATTATAAAACATTTCCATAAATAACATTTTAATAATTTTATAATTTTTGACTACATGGTTATAACATAATTTATTTTTAAATATCGCCCTAGTGTTGGTCAGATAGGTTGTTTCCAGTTTGTCAGTGTTATTTTTTCAAAAATGCAAGAAGAATCTTTTTTTTTTTAAGTTTATGTATTTATTTTGAGATAGAGTGCAGTAGCAGGGGAGGAGAAGATAGAGAGGGAGAGAGAAAGAAACCCAAGCAGGCTCCACACTGTCAGCACGGGCCCACGTGGGTCTCCAACTCAGGAACCGGGAGATCATGACATGAGCCAAATTCAAGTGTCCAGTGCTTAACCGACTAAACCACCCAGGAGCCCCAAGGAACATCTTTGTTCAGAAATCTTTGCACACATTTCACACATTCCAGATTTTTTTTAAAGCATAGAGTTCTAGCAAATTTTATTATTGGATCAATAATAGTATGAGTATGAGTATTGAGTTTTAAAATACATTTTGGTCAAATTACCTTCTGGGAAATTTATACTATTTTAGTGATGCATCAACAGAGTGTGGGGTTCTTGATTTTACTAGATCTCTTTATCAGCATTTGGAATCATCTGCTTCCTCATATGTCAAATGGGGTAATGAGAGAACTTCTCGTATAGGATTTTGAAGTAATGCATGTTAAGTGCATGGCACAATAGCTGCAATGTAATTGTTAGCCCTTTTTGGTGATATTATTATTATTATTATTATCATTATTATTTTAAATATATTTTCAATGTTTATTTGGAGAGAGAGAGAGAGAGAGTGGGAGAGTGGGGGAGGGGATGAGACAGGGAGACAATCCAAAGCAGGCTCCAGGCTCTGAGCTATCAGCACAGAGCCCGATGCGGGACTTGAACCCACAAACTGTGACATCATGACCTGAGCCAAAGTCAGATACTTAACCGACTGGGTCACCCAGGCACCCCTAGAAGAGCTAAAAAAGCACTTTTTTTTCCCTACCTATAATAGTAGTTTCTTGCTGGGGGGTTGGGAGAGGAGATGGGGAAAATATTCATCTACCATTGCTATTACTATTGAAATAATCAGCTTTTTTCTAAGAGTTACCTAGTACCCAGTTATTTCAGAATCTGTTGTTCAAAATAAAGAAAATGTAGCCCTTTATTGGATATTTGATCTTGGTGAAATGATAAAGGTCAGTGCATGGATTATAGGATTTGTAAGATCTGTACAGCTTGTTCATATAAGAGATTCAAATGTAATAAAGAAAATTTCCAAGATTTTACAGTCTACCCTCTCCCTAGAGTTCTGTAAACTGCAAAAAATATAATTAAGGTCATTGCTGCGTGTGTGCAATTGCATTTACACTGCCATTGTGGATTTATGTGGTTAACAAAGATAGCTCTTATGTTCGTGGGTGTTGTGATGCTAGCCAAGCATTCATGGCTATTCATAACTGAATGAATGGGTAAAAAAGTTAATGTAGTAGGAGAAAGAGCCTCCATATGGTGACTCAGGCACTTTCTATATTGTTGGTGGGAATATAAACTGGCACAACCATTTTGGAGGGAAATTTGGCTATATACAACAAACTGTTGCTTAAAAATTGCCTTGTTTGCTGCCCTGTAATTAGGACTTTCAGACTTGGTGTTTAATTGGAGTTAATATATTCACAATACCTAATGGTGGAGAAAAAAAAAAAAAGAGCTTTCATAAGTTTTAGCATCTCAAATTATATTACATTTCTTCCTCTTAATTTTTAGGTATTTTTCTTAAAGTACTTCACATGCAGTTAACACTAATAAAGAATTGGCACAGAGGATTACTAAACAGAGCAGCCTCTAATCTTAAGGGACTTTCTGCTATAACCAATTCAGGGAAACGTTTGGCAGTTTCTTACAAATTAAATATACACCTCTCCTTTGACTGAGCAATACCACTTATAGGTATTTAGCCAAGAGAAATGCAAATGTGTGTCTACACAAAGACCTTTACATGAATGTTCCAAGCAGCCCAAATTGGGATAAAACCTGAATGTCTATAAGCAGGAAAATGGACAAACTGTGACCATCCATAAGACGGGATACAGCTCAGCAATAAAAATAAATGAACTTCTGATACACACAACATGGGTGAATCTGAAAAGCATTATCCTGAGAGAACCTAGACACAAGAGTACACACTATATGGTTACATTATATGAAGTTTTTTAAAAGGCAGGACTAGTCTCTATTGAAAAATCACTTTGATGGTTGCCTAGCAGTTAGGAACAAGGGTTGGCTGGGAAGGGACATGAAGGTACTTTCTATAGATGGAAATGTTCTATATCTTGAAAGGAGTGTGGGTTACATGGATGTATCCATTTGTCAAAACTCATTCAAATGTACACTTCAGATTTGAGTATTTCAATAATACTCAATTTTACCTTCTCCCTAAAAAATAAATATTTATTATTTACTTATTTGGTTTAAATTTTACTTTTTAAATGTTTATTTATTTTGAGAGAGAGAGAGAGCGAGAGAGAGAGAGAGAGAGAGAGAGAGAGAGAGAGAGAGAGAGAGAGAATATGAGTGGGGGAGGGGCAGAGAGAGAGAGGGAGAGAGAGAATCCCAAGCAGGCTCCATGCTCAGTATAGAGCCCTCCTCAGGGCCCGGTCCCACAATCGTGAGATCGTGACCTGAGTGAAAATCAAGAGTTGGATGCTCAAACTACTAAGCCACCGAGGTGCTCCTATTTATTTTTTATGAAAAGTGTTTCCAGTTTCTCCTTGGCTAATTGCAAGTGTTACTCAAATTTTATCTTGAGATATACAAATAAAAATTAGAAGTTTATATATAAATTTACTTATCACTTTTTGGATATTTCATATTGTGCCCTTTCCTTAAATCTTGGAGCATAACATTACTAAACAAAAACATTAAGCATGAAGAACCAAGATAAATACATTATGAAAAATCAGGCTCTTTCTGAGTGTACCACACTTGGCATAGCACAGTTCTGAAAGGTGAGCTTGCTTTTCTCCAAGTGGTAGTAAGGGTGGGAGGTCTTTTTTTTTTTAATTTTTTTTTTCAACATTTTTAATTTATTTTTGGGACAGAGAGAGACAGAGCATGAACGGGGGAGGGGCAGAGAGAGAGGGAGACACAGAATCGGAAACAGGCTCCAGGCTCCGAGCCATCAGCCCAGAGCCTGACGCGGGGCTCGAACTCACGGACCGCGAGATCGTGACCTGGCTGAAGTCGGACGCTTAACCGACCCAGGCGCCCCGGGTGGGAGGTCTTAGTCAGATCATGACAGACAAAAAGCATCCTTCATTTTAGAATCATGATATTGTACTTGCACCTGATCTTTAGAAGTGGTTCAGGACACACTCTACATTCCTTCAGGACTTGAACACTGATCATTTCCTGTACCAACCCATGTTGCCTGTCTAGATAGTGACGTCTACTGGCTGTAGTTTTAAGTCTCTGTATTTTATTCCTCTGAAGTTTAGACAGGTTGGAAAAGAGGGAGGGAGGATTGTGGCCTGGAATAATACACCAGTGGCCTGATGTATGTCTCATATTGTGATTCCTTTAAAAAAGAAAAAAAAGGGGGCGCCTGGGTGGCACAGTCGGTTAAGCGTCCGACTTCAACCAGGTCACGATCTCGCGGTCCGTGGGTTCGAGCCCCGCGTCGGGCTCTGGGCTGATGGCTCGGAGCCTGGAGCCTGTTTCGGATTCTGTGTCTCCCTCTCTCTCTGCCCCTCCCCCGTTCATGCTCTGTCTCTCTCTGTCCCAAAAATAAATAAAAAACGTTGAAAAAAAAATTAAAAAAAAAAAAAAAAAGAAAAAAAGAAAAAAAAGATTCTGATTCTCATTGACTCTAGGATTTCCCTCTCTACCCCACCTCCTCATCCTCCAGTTTCCCTTTGTCTCCAAATGAGTAAATCCAGTAACTATTGGGCCTGTAATCCTGTGAGCACTCACCAATCCAAAGGATAAACTCTTAGCAATGAAATGACCTTGAATGAACTTCAGTGAGATTAGCTCAGAGAAGGGATTAAACACATTTATGTGAGTACAGTGCTGAGAGGAACCAAGAGAAAGCAAAGTGGCACGGTGTCCTGGGATCCAATGGCCTCCTGGTGCAGGAAGTGTGGGCAGCAAGACCCCAGATACTTGCCTTACACCTCTGTGCGGATCACAGAGGCAGAGATGAGGGCTTACCACCATTTCCTGGGAAGTTGCATCAGGCTAGAATATATGGCAAAACAAGGTACTGTGAGAGCAATGATGCCTTTCTTTTATTTTTGTTTTGGTATTCATCCTCATTCTCGGTGGAATAATGGTTTAACTAACAAATTTTACATTGAAAACATTTACTTGCAATACTATCTCAAGTTTGCTAAAAGGACTTTTTAAAATGCATTAATCAGCCATTAACAATATTGTAGATGGCTATTTATCAAAAAATTCATGTTGAAGAGAGATGACCAAATAGTCTGAAAAAAATCAGGTTGTAATATGCAATGTGTAAGTATGAATCTATTTTAAAAGCATGTATGTCTAGGTATACATATATGAGATACTTATTTAATTTGGGGTGAAGGAGTGATAAGGAGTTTTATTTTTCTTGCTTTGGTTTAGTTGTATTTTTTATTTTATTTCAGATTATATTTATATTTATTTTATATATTTATATATAAATATATATAATATTTTATTTCAGATTATATATACATGTATGTGTGTGTGTGTGTGTGTGTGTATATATATATATATATATGAAGCAATGGAAACAATTACCGAGCTTCATCTTCTGGATAAGAATGCCAAGTTAGTTTCTCTTCATAAAAAGCAATTACAATTTGAGGACACTTCATATTTGCCTCTTTTGCCAGCACCGAGTGGGCGTCATCTAAATCTTTCCGTTTCATGAGGAACATTAATTCTGCACTGCTGTATGTGGCACCAATTATTCGTTCAGGATCAAGACCTCTGGTAAAGGCTCTGCGTTTCTCAGCACCATCTCTTTTCTCCTTTGACTTGCTATCATCAGATTCACTGTCAGATAAAGATTTTCTTTTTGTGCCATCTTTTTCTTTACCAGCTTTTCGAGAATTAAGAAATGCTTCAGGGGCGCCAGGTGGCTCAGTCGGTTGAGTGTCAGACTTTGGCTCAGGTCATGATCTCTGGGTTCGTGGGTTTGAGCCCTGCATCAGGCTCTGCGCTGATAGCTGGGAGCCTGGAGCCTGCTTCGCATTGTGTGTGTGTGTCTCTCTCTGCCCCTCCCCCACTCATTCTCTGTCTCTCTCAAAAATAAACAACAACAGAAAAGAAATGCTTCAAGTAACTCTGGACAATCTAAATTTTCTTCAGGTTCCCAAGTATTGTCAGTATCTGTAAATCCCTTCCACTGCAGGAAATGCCCCGCCTTCCCATTCATTACAGGTCTGTACTTTTTCCACCAGATTCTTCAGGCTCTGCCTCTTCTACTTTTTTACTCTTTCCCTTCTGTTTCATTCCCTTTTTTTGCATTGTGGTTTTACTGGAGGTCTTTTTTTTTTTTTTTTTTTTTCAGACTTGAAGGGCTATTATTCACCGCCTCCGAGCTGCTCCGGGTCCCGGGTCTGCTGCGTCCCCAGCCCTGACTCCTCAAGCCCCAGCCACATCCGAGGGGGAGGAGGGCCGGGCAGCCGCTGGCGGGGGAGGGGTGGCACCGCCCGCTCCAGGCGGCTGCGAGGAACCGTATTTTTTACTTTGAAAGATAACAAACATATGTTGCTTTTGTAAAATGAAAATATGAATCCAGGTAATGAAACTCATGGTACTGAAGAAAAGTGTCTGAAAAAAAAATATTAAATCCGAAATGCTAAGATTTCACTGAAAACATATGAACTAATAACAGACTGGTGGTTTAAGAGTAGAAAAAAGAAAAAAAAACACTTCCCTTCAGTGGGCTGGGTGAGAAGGAACAGCGTTTCTAAGTATAAGTATGCCTTACATGTATTTGGAAGCCAGTAAGACATTCTCTAAGAGCTGAAGCAACTACTTGTTTCTAAGACTGCTTCTTTTATGGATGGGCTTTTTTTTTTTTTTTTTATAGTTACACCCCCCCCTTTTTTTTTTTTGGCCGTGAAAATGTTTATAATACATTCATTCCCCTTGGATCACAGGCTAGGAAAAGTGATTAAACAACTGTCTTTGTCTCCCTCATTACTCTTTACTTATATTTGGAACCTATTTCTTCAAGAGAGGGGAATTACTGAATAGAGATCATCATTGTTGCAGGATACTTTCTGAATTCATGCTTATACTATATACCATACACTTATATAGGATATAATACATATACTGTGTTATGAAAGGCAAGGGGTACTATGTATTTGCTACTTAAGAACGAACAACTTGTTAATCAGATTTTGCTTTCCATTCTTAAAACACATAGGTACTTGCCTGTGCATGCACACAAGTCCCACAGGGCTTGAATTCAAGTGTAAATTATTGCCCTGAGTTTTTATTAAGGTTGAGTCATAAGGGCTTTACGGTTTTGTTAGCAGTGAGGAGAAGAAGTGACTTGAAAGAAGATTATGAAGAATTTCTGGATTCTAAACTCACAGCATTACATACACATTGTTGCTTTTCTTTTTGTATCCCCACTGTAAAAGGTTGTGAAATACTTGCCTATATGCTTTAGCTGTCAATTATTTTATTCTGTCTGTGATTCAAGATAGCAATGAAAATTTGAGTATCTTAATGTAAGTTTTGGGAGTGTCTAACTGGCCTTTCTGACCATTACTGCAGTCTTACATCAATTCATTGGCTGTATTTATTCCATGAATTATCTGTTTTTAGTTTGTGCTTGTTTCATGTGGCTGCTATAACAAGTAAGCACAGATTTAATGCCTAAAACAGCAGAAATTTATTATCTCATAGTTCTAGAGACCAGAAGTCCAAAATTAAGGTGTAGCTTTCTAGGGGCTATAGGGAAAATTTATTTTCTTGTCTCTTTCAGGCTCTGGTGGCTCCAGGCCTGTCTTGGCTTGTGACTGCTGGATTCCAATCTCATTTTTCATCTTTACCTGGTCTTCTCCTCTGTTTCCCTCTCTCTTTTGTTTTTTTTTAATTTTTTTTTCAACGTTTTTTATTTATTTTTGGGACAGAGAGAGACAGAGCATGAACGGGGGAGGGGCAGAGAGAGAGGGAGACACAGAATCGGAAACAGGCTCCAGGCTCCGAGCCATCAGCCCAGAGCCTGACGCGGGGCTCGAACTCACGGACCGCGAGATCGTGACCTGGCTGAAGTCGGACGCTTAACCGACTGCGCCACCCAGGCGCCCCTGTTTCCCTCTCTTATAAGAATGTATATGATTGCATTCTGGGCCCACCCGGATAATTCAAAATGGGCTCTTCCTCAAGAGCCTTAAGTTAATCACATCTGCAAAGACCCCTTTTCCACATAAGGTAACGTTCACAGGTACTGGGATTAGGACATGGCCATATCTCTTGGGAGGGGGGCACCAGCCAGCCCACTGTTGCTCTTTATGTTCTAGGAAGATAAGCCTTTTATTACCACATGTGCTGTGAATTTTCCAATTTGTTGCCATTTTTTTGAGTTTGTTCAAGGTGTGTTTGCCCTGCCAAAGTAGTTTTTAAATTAACTTTATCAGTCTTTTCTTATTGGTATTTCTGTCATACTTTGGTAAGCTGTTCTAATTCCATTATTGTAAAAATACCCTCCTATATTTTCTTCTAGTATTTTTATGGTTTAATTATTTAATTTGGGTGGGCTTCATATTGGAGTTTATAGTTTCATTATTTAATGTGACTGGAATTTATTCTTTTGGCAAGAAGTGAAATATGGATACACTTAAACATTTTGACAATAAGAAAATAACCTTACATAGCACTTACCATATACCAGGAATTTTTTAAAGCTCTCTAGCTATATTAACTACGTTCTTACAACAGTTATATCAGGTGGATGTATTATAATTTTCCCCATTTTCAGACCAAGAAATTAAGGCACAGGGAAGTCCAGCAACTTGCTTAAGATTAATCGACTGTAGGGGCGCCTGGGTGGCTCAGTTGGTTAAGCGGCTGACTTCGGCTCAGGTCATGATCTCGCGGTCTGTGAGTTCAAGCCCCGCGTCGGGCTCTGTGCTGACAGCTCAGAGCCTGGAGCCTGTTTCAGATTCTGTGTCTCCCTCTCTCTGACCCTCCCCCGTTCATGCTCTGTCTCTCTATGTCTCAAAAATAAATAAACGTTAAAAAAAAATTAAAAAAAGATTAATCGACTGTAAATGGCAGAGCCAAGATTTGAACTTAGGCATTGTGGTACCAGAGGTGATGCTCTTAGTCACTAAACTTGATGTCTTTTGGTGGCTAGTAGATTGACCTGACACTACATGTTCAATAATCTCTCCCTGTCCTCATGTGAAATGCCACTTTTATCATATTCTACATATTTATTTATATTTTGACCTAATTCTAATCTCTGTTTTGCTCCTGAGTCCTTCTGAACTCAAAACAAATTCTGTCAGACTTATTTCATAGTGAAAGAGGAAGGTCAACAAGGGGAGTTCATGAGCAGAAATTCAAAGCAAACCACCAATGCATGGCAATAACATGGGTGTTTGTGAGAAACCTATTGTGGCATCCTTGGGATCATATAGCTCAGAGGACTGAATGATAAATTTAATTAGCATCTATTGAATCTCTTATACACAAACTGTTTTCACATGTGATTTTAATTAGTTAAGTTAGAAAATGTATGTGAAACATGTAGCAAAGTGCCCAGTAGTTAAGTGTTCAATAAATGGTAGTATTAATCCTCACAACAGCCCTCCAATTTTTATTCATTCCCATTTTACAGAGGGAGACCCTGAAGATGGAGGGACTGGGTAGTGTCAGAGCTGGGATGCAAGTCCAGTTCTTTTAATTCTGCTTCCACACCTGAATGAATGAATGAATGAATGAATGAATGAATCGAGAGAGGAAGGAAGGAAATTTTGCCAGAGGTTCCAGAAGTTTTTCTTAAACAAAAATTAAATTGTTTATCCATCATATTGCTAAAATTTCTCAAATTCTACCATTTTTATTTCTTTGTATTAAGATTTTTTTTTTGTCTAGGAGCTTTAGAAGGAAAGTGGAGAAACGTTTGGAAGAATGCTATGTTAAATGATTATTACTCATATCAGGTCTTCTCACCTCCTATTGTACCATATTGTATTGTTTTGCCCAAGACACTGCTTCCAGACAGTAAACTTCCCTGAATCCAGGGATAGGAGCGGGTCAAGAACAAGAGGGTATAGGCATGAAGGAGCCCATCCTGGGCAATGGGGCAGGGCTTGAGGTGTGCTGGAAGGAGAACTAAGCAGGTTTTCAAACCAGGGTTGGCTTCTTTCCCAGGGTACAGACCTCACAGTCAGCACAGAAGGGAAAATTTACACCATCTGGGCCTCAGTTTCAAGAACACTTTCAACACATAGCGATGATTATTTTTATTGAATGATAAGAGAAGCAGACAGCGAACAACCCAAATAAATCCTTTTTTTTTTTCTCCTGACCTGCATTTTCAAAAGCATCAGGAAAGGACCAAGCAAGCATAGTCTAAGGCCTTGGAATCAGTGTTGTGCTTGCTTCTCTGTTGAATCAGCAGCATCAGGAGAGCTTGTTAGAAATGCTTGGCTCTAGGCCTACTAAATCAGAATCTGCGTTTTAAAGCCCATGTGATTTATATATTGATTATAATTTGAGAAGCACGGCTGAGGGTGGGGTATTGATTAAAATGCAGGTGGGGGTACTTGAAACCCAGTGGTGAAACAGAAGAGCCTTATGGGAAAAGGAGGGATTAAGTATTTTCACAGATTTTCTGAATTTCCTCCAGGGCCTTGATTGCTTTTTATTCAGAATACCCCAGGCAGCAGAGCCTGGTTCACCTCTCCTCTAGTTATGAAGGGCTACGGGGAAATGACATCTCCAGCTCTTGTTGCTAAGGAAACTCGTCACATAGAAACTTCCATCTCTGCAGTGCTTGTCTCCTACAAGGGTACGATGTGAAATGTCAGCAGAAATTAAGGAGCTTTAAAAAAATGTATCAATTTTGTGAGGGAAAGAAAAAGGAGTAAAGGGATTTGGATAAATATTAAAAAACAGAAATGCTATGCTTAGTAATATCTTATCAGTTTTCAAAGTAGTTTTAAACAGGCATTGCCGACAGAGACTGGGACAAGAGTACAAAAGGAGGCCCACATGCCACAGTTAAATAAAACATGTTTTATTTTCCCACCTACCTTATAAACATACTCTCATAAGAACAAAATTAAAATGTGTAGAAAGCTGTGGTTTTTATATGAGTAAAATTCAGAAAATAGCAAAGATGAAAAAAATTGAATTATTGTGTTTCTGAGTGTTGTGTTGATGGCCCTATGAAATTTGGATGGGTAATGAAGATATCTGTAATCTGTAAATCACTAATTAATCCATAAAATATATATTTTTTCTTGCCTTTATGTTAGGAAAAGCACTGTTGTTATAACTGAGATTTTCACATAATTTGAGCTCTGTTGACAGCAGTGATCTAAAATGTGATCTAAGTAGGGGGCGCCTGGGTGGGTCAGTCAGCTGAGCGTCCGACTTTGGCTCAGGTCATGATCTCACACTTGAGTTTGAGCCCCACTTTGGGCTCTGCGCTGGTAGCTCAGAGCCTGGAGCCTGCTTCAGATTCTGTGTCTCCCTCTCTTTCTGCCCCCCCCCCCCCCACTCTCTCTCAAAATAAGTTAAAAAATTAAAAAAAAAAAAGTGATCTAGGGGCGTCTGGGTGGCTTAGTTAAGCATCTGACCTCAGCTCAGGTCATGATCTCACAGTTTGTAGGTTTGAGCCCCATGTAGGGCTCTGTGCGCTGATAGCTCAGAGCCTGGAGCCTGCTTCAGATTCTGTGTATCCCTCTCTCTCTGCCCCTCCCCAACTAGCACTCTGTCTCTGTCTCTCAAAAAATAAAATTAAAAAAACGGTAAAAACAAACAAATAAATAAATAATAAAAAAGAACTCTTTAAAAAAGTGATCTAAGTAAAATGTTGTAATTGGATTCAAGGAATTCACATTTTGAATATATGTATTTGCATCATGAAATAGAAAGAAGAAAGAGGGTTGGGGGCCCCTGGGTGGCTCAGTCAGTTAAGCACCCAACTTCGGCTCAGGTCATGATCTCACAGTTCATGAGTTCCAACCCTGCGTGGGGGCTCCGTGCTGACAGCTCAGAGCCTGGAGCCTGCTTCAGATTCTGTGTCTCCCTCTCTCTCTGCTCCTCCCCCACTTATGCTCTGTCTCTCAAAAATAAATAAAAACGTCAAAAAAAATTAAAAAAGAAGGGAGAAAGAAGGTTGATGATTGGTAGGACTGGGCAGATATTTCATTATATACGAATCTACAACATTCACACCATGTGAGAGGGAGGATTTGACATGTTCATTAATTTGTCTTTTCTCTTACCTAAGCACTTCCGCTGCTCCAGTCCTCCCAGCGCTCGGAAGCAGTGTCTGTCCCTGATACGAGCAGTGGTACAACCCACAAACCGTCATAGCATTGGATGCAGACGTCCTTTCTTTTAAGGATATAGATCAAGAGATGTGGAGAAGGATTTCCCTGGGTCTCCAGTAGTGTTAAAAGTGTAGGTGTGTGGGGCTGCCCTGCCAGCCCTGAGCACTGGATCACGAGTGACAGAGCCACCCATGTGGTCTTTAACACATGTATTTATGAGAGGGAGGGCTGTGGAATGTGGAGCTCCCAACAGTGTGGGGTCTGGGGCAGGGGTCACAAGGAAGCTTTTGGGGTGATGGAAATGTTCCATATCTTGATCTGTTTGATGGTTACGTGAGTGTATATATTTATCAGAATACATGAAACTGTACACTGAGGATCTGTGCGTTGTGCTGCATGTAAATTGTACTTCAATAAAGTCCTATTAGCATAAAAAATAAAGGCTACCAGAACATATTTTTCTGTATGTAAGCTAAGTGGGTAAGAACAATATGATTCCGTTACTCTAACACAACTATTTCAAGTATTCTTTTCTCATATGCTCACACACATGTGCACAAATACACCACATACTTTCTTCTTCTTTTTTTAACTTGTCTGCAGTCTCACCTCACATATAGTTTTTATGTCCTTGATATTATATTTTAAATCTTTTTCTGTGGAGATGGTCTTCATAATTATATAATGAATGCTTTCATCTCTTTACTCTTATAAATAGTATTTCCAGTCTACCTTTTTTATGTATAACATTTTCATTTTACTATTTTCTTGGCCTAAATTTCCAGATATTAGATGAATGAATAAAAGATTTTGAAGATTTTAATGACTGTGTATTGAAACTCTGTATTGCAATGGTTAAGATGTTGGGCTTTGGAGTTCAGAATGAGATGGGTTCAAATTCTGGCTCTGCTTGACCTTGGATGAGCTTGGATGACCTTGATTGACCTTGGATGAGCAAATCTAGTTCAATATCACCCTTAGCATTGTTTTGAGGATTAAATGAGATGCTGCATATAAAGGGTTTGGTATGTAACTACACAATAATCACTGGATAAAATATTGTGAAACCACTTTCTAAAAGGGATCTACCAGCTTCACACTCCAAGGTCATGTACATGTATTAGTTTTCCAACAAAACCCCAGGACTGGGTGTTAGAGTCTCAGTTATTTTATGGATGAATGAGGTATTCCATTATTGTTTTAATTGCATTATTTGACTGGTAGGAAATTGGACATTTTTCAGTGTTCTTGCTATTAAAATTCTAGATTTCTCCTTTAAAAAAATCTTCCATCTGCTTTTCACATGCCTTTTATTCATTGCTAATTTATGGACAAGACTTCAATACTAAGTCTTATGATTTGTGCTAACCATTGCTCTCATACAGGGCCCAGTAAAAGAAGGAAAATGGGTTTGTGTTATTTCTGACCTGGCCAATAAGAGAAGTGAAATGCGTGACCCCATGGGATGGCCCTTCCTACCAGCCTGGCAACTGATTTCTTAGAGCTGTTGGTCTACAAGTGTTTTCCTGGCAGTCAAGTCTGGTCTAGTTGTGGGGGTGAGAGGGCGGGGTGGGTGGGAGGAGGTTCATTTTAGTGAAAAGGTGCATTCCTTTACTGTCATTATCCGACCGATTAAATGAGTTAATCTGTGAGGTGCATTGTCAGGGCCAGCTCACAGCTGGTGTTCATTAGTGTTACTAGCAGAGAAGTGTGTGCTGCACAGAGACTGAGACTGGGGATCCTGGACCCATTCCTAGTCCACCTAAGTGGCAGACTCTTCCATTTTTTTCTGTTCACCAGATTCTCTTGGCAAAGTAGAAATGTGGCAAGGTCCGTCAAAATTGGGGCTGCCTTCCCTCTTCGGTCCAGACCACACTTTGTTCCCCTAACTTACTTATTTAGCAATCTGGTTCTTTTTCTCTTCAGACCATACTTTTAAATCCCAGTGTGACTGAACTTTCAGAACAGCCGGAGTGGGAGTCTGAGGGTTTTACTCCCTTTATTCCTGATCAGTTGCAAACTCAGACTGCATAAAGCCGTTATCAGCAGTTCCCTGCCCTCTGCCGTGAGGATGGGTGCAATCAGTAGGAACGGTCCTGCCCCAGAGCCTGCATTGCTCTCTCAGACTGGGCAGTGGACGACACAGGGGTGTTGCTTACTGCCTTCCTAAGCTGAGTTTCCATGGGATGTACTAGGCTGTTATTCCACCACCTAGGAGGCTGTTTGTGCAACTTTGATGCCTTCTGCATCTCTGGAACTGTGGGTCCTGGGTAGCATACAATCTCACGCCTGTATACTTATCAGGGATAGAAAAGGGACAAGTTTTTCCCTGATCTATTTGTAACTTTGTGCAGGATAGAAATTGTGTTGATGTTGAATGATCACCTCCCCTTGCCTTATGAGGGTTGAAAGAGATAAGCTTCTGCCTAATCCAGGTACATCAAAAATAGCAAGCAGCAAACAGGAAGCCTCCACGCAGGACCAAGGGGCCAGGCAAAGTGCATCAGGGACCACCACTTCGGTGGGTTATCACTACTCAGGCTCAACTATTTCTAGAGAAGGAAAAGCCATTTCACAACAGAGGACACTGAGACTCAGAGTGTTCTTGCTCTGGCAGCCTAGCTAGAAGTTGGCAGAAACGGCCCTTCCCATGTGGGGGAAGGGCTGTCTGGGTTCTTTCCCACTGCAGAGGAAGGTGTTCCTTTAGACTAAAGAGCTTCCCAACCCCATCTATGGAGCAGTGGAGAGCAAGGCCCTCCAGCAGCAGGCCTGGTTTTTTATGTCTCTTTGGGGCTGAACCAACCTTGCCCCTATTCCAACAGGCCCATAGATGTCAGGCATCACTAAAAGCTGGGTGTGTCTGAGGTCATCTCCATGCTCTGGGTCAGCCCTGAGTCTGAGAAACTCACATGATCTGTTGCAGCCAGCCAGATGGGGTCATGAACCTACTTTGCTGGGAAATCTTCAAGGATAACCCTATCTCTCCCTGGCTGGGGGCCAAGCTCTTTCAGCAAAGGCAAACCAGCTCATTTCTATGCTTGAAAAACAAATTCTAAATTTTAGTCCTGTTCATTTGGTAACCTCAGGTGGGAATGGTCTCTGTTGAAAGGCTATGCAGACCTCTACAGATTCCCACGAGAGACATTAGTTATCCTGTCAGCAGTGGTCAAAGACAGTGCTCTGGAAGACCAAGGGTCTGGGAATCCCATCACAGAAGGCTGAGATTTGCCCTCTTAGAGTCAGGTGATCCCAGGCTGACCCCACCTCCATGCTTAAATTAGATGACCACAGGCAGGGTCAGAATCTCTCTGGGTCTCCATTTCTTCACTTAAAAAATGAGATGGGTTGGGGGATGGTTGGCTTAACTCACTTCTGTTGTCCATTTTCAGCTCTTACCTCCTTAAAATGTCAAAAGCACACCTCAAATATTGAGGTACAATAACGATATATTTTATAATCTTGGTTTTTCTTTGGGGTCATTATCTCTTAAATATGCTCCCTCAGGCATGAAAAAATAATAACCCAGCTCTATTTTTGAATATGCCACTTTCCCAGACCACTGGGAGATTATATTCTGAAAAACTCTTCCATTATGTAACTCCTATTTCTGCTTAAATTTTCTATGTTGGTGTCCATTTGTAACTTACATTTTGTTATGAACAATTTGAAACATATGCACAAGAATTATACAATGAACTCTCATGGACCCATCAACCAACTTCAACAATTATCCACATTTGTCAGTCTGGTTTCATCTCCCCCTCCTCTTGCCCCATACATTTTTGGTAGGGGGTAGTGCCTGAGCATTTTTAATCAGATCTTAGGCTTATGTTATTGTTAGATACTTTAGTTCATGTATAAAACAGAGAAGGCCCTCCCTTTTTGCCAAGTAGAACTACAGTACCATTATTGCATCCACCAAAATTAACAGTGAAACAGGAAATTAGTGAATTTTTAGTGAAATCAGGGTGGAAAGACGAAGGAGGGATAAAGGAGCTCTGGCCTGGGTTTACCTGCTTTCCTCCAGAGAGAGTGAAAGAATTCATTGAAAAGGGTCTTGGCATTTAAGTTGGCACTTGCCCCCAGCCTAACAAGACTTTCAGAAAGCATATATGGGAAAGGCCTTTCCAGATCAAGGGATATAACTAGCATTTGCTGAGCATCTACTATGTACATCCCATAAGTGTCATCTCCTTGAACCTTCACACAAAAGCTGAGAAGTGGAAACCAAGGCTCTGGGAGGAGCTTCCCTAATATAACCTTCTGATTGGTCAACATTGAAATATCAAAACGTTACCCCAACTCCAGGCTGAATCAATGGGAGATTCCTATTTAGCATCAATGTACAAGACTGTTTGACTCATCCCTTAATCTAACTTGATGTTTAAATGCTGTAGAAACAATAACCAGTTCATTTTTTGAGATTCCCTGGGAAACAGTTAAATGAGGATAATAATATCTTAGGCAGTGAGAGTTGAAAATGCCTTTCTCTTTTCAGCCCAGGTGAAGGATTTCCATTCAGTCTTCTCCCTTCTCTAATCTCTTTTTCCCGAATGGATAGAATACAAATCATAGGGCCTATAGATCACTCTTAGGGTTAGAGGACATTTGTAGGTTTGTGCTTGAACGATTTGAATTTTTGCCTTGAAAATATGTACCTCTTTATTCAGTACGGAGCATCTTTAATCAGCAAAATGGGGAAGTGCTTCCTTAAACGTGCTTGGCAGTGGGAAGAGTCCCCTTGAAGTATTCTGGAAGGGGAAAAAATAAAAAGGCATGGAGGTAACTAAGGAGGGAGGCAAAAAGGAAGGAATTAGGGAGGGAAGGAAACAAAAGCAAAGAACCTTCATAAATCTCAGATTGATTTTATGACCCAGCTTGAGATGAACTCTGATGGTTTATGTTGTTTGTATTTAAAATGTCCTCAGACCTAAAGGAGTAGGCAGATACCTGAGTACCTGCCTTGATAATGAGACCATCCTAGCAGGTATATTGTGAAGCTACCTAAGCTTAAACTTCAGGGCCCCTTCCTTGCACTGGTCCCTCCTAAAACCTTGGGAGAGGCTCTAGAAGTGTGCTTCTGTGCTCATGGGTATAAGCTGCAAACCACACAAAACCCAGATCCATTTCTGCATCTCAGGAATCAAGTGTGCAAGAGAATAGTGTGCGTATAACCATATTTTGATAAGTCCCAGATTTCCTGAGTAGTGAAGCTTCCATTTCTTCCTTTTAAAATTCTCTTTGTAATTTACAAGGATTTAACCTAATTTGTATTTCATTTGTGCAGATGAAATCATGCAACAGGAAATCAGGCCTTTGGTGGCAGTGGATATAATTGAACAACTTCACAGACAGTTTGCCATTCTCTCAGGTAAGGGGCAAATTAATTTGTATTTTAGATTTTGTTGTGGGGGCAGGGGTCTTGTCGGGAGGGCCCAGTACACGCAAATCTTAATGAACCTTAATGAACAGTACACCCAAGTCTTAAGCCTCTCTCAGACCTAGAATGAACTGAGAAATGTCCATCTGGAGGAGGGTAGATCTCAGAGATATCATTCCTGTTGCTGTTGGGTGTCATTTAATCTTTCCTAAGGGAGTACATTTCTTTGAGGTTGTAAAGAACAGAGCCAAAAAGATTTTGAGGAAGGAAAAAGAAATGGCTATTGTTATCAGCTGCCATCATGACATTTTCCCAATATTCTTCTTGGATATTTTTCCAAGATCCAACCTTTAGAGAGTTTGGTTTTGAGGGTTCATGAGCACTGGTGAGGTTATTTGTTCTTTGAGAGATTTGTCTTTTATTCTTAGCTCTTATGGACCTAATTTTAGTGCATTGATTTCCATTGAACATTTGGGAGTAAAGAGAGGCTAATGTTCAGAAGAGGCTAGAAATTTTCTGAGCCTAGGCACAACCCTGAGAAGCTGTCATTACCAGAACACTCTTCTTTCTTACTCACTTAGCTAATTGTGACGTGACTTTCATTACTGAAACTGGAGGTACATACCAAACCCTGAATTATATTTAGACCTGTCTTGGAAGCATGGCATGAAATTAGTTGTCCTTAGCACATGTCACAGAGGAATAGATGGCAAGTCACTTTCCTCATCTTTACATCTGTTCTGAAAAAAAGCAACAAAGCCACCTTAGTTCCATTTCGGAGAGTATGTAGTTGGTATGAATTTAACTCTACAACATGGGATGTAAAAAAAAAAGTCGCATTTCTTTCCTTTCTCTAAATCATATTTAATCTGCTCCAAAATCTTTATCCTACCGAGTTTGAGGGAAATGCAGTCTCCGTTATTGGGATACCTCTCCCATCCATGAGTCACATCCTGGGTGGGGACATCTTACACAATCCAGACATTCTGGGGAATTCTCTGGTCTTTCCTCCACATTGATCACTGCTCATATAGTTACTGAAAGCTCCATAAGCAGAGTCCTCATTTTTTTTATTTCTACCTGTATCACTTAGAACAGAGACTGTGATATAATAAGTGCTCAGTTCAGAATTATCCGAGTCCTCCTGGTGTGTCCTGTGAGTCCTGCTCCTCCATCGCTGCCGTAGGCAGCCCAGTGTTGGCCCTGGCGGGAGTGCCTAACCAGCCTCCTGAAGGTGCAGCCTCCTACCTTCTCACAGTGAGCCTAGGACTCTGAAAAACAAAAGGCAGGGTGGGGACTGCCCTCTGGGTTTTTGGCAACTGCTGCTGTGGTCTTATGGCACAGAAGGCTGCAACGCTAATGGGCATCCAGGTCTGGAATGGATGAAGGCGTGAGGTGAAGTGGATTTCTGTAGCCTTATGCCAAAACCCTAATGCCCCAGCTGACCAATTAATGTGTGCATTTAGTGCTCCAAAGTTACCTCCTTTGAGTGTTACTGAAGTGCTTCTCTCTATTCTTATTTCTTAGGACGACATAGGAAAACATAAATGGGTACCAGACAGCCCTAGATACGGATTTAGGTTCTGCTTTGACCAGCTGCATCTCTTTGGCAACTTAATTCCTAAGCCCTACTTTCCTCACTTGTATAATGAATGGGTGGGATCATCATAACTTGGAGGATTAAAGACGTAGTGTATGAAAAATGCTTATTAGCATTGCAACTGCCAACTGTATGAGTATTTTTCCTCATAGAAATGTTTATTTCTATGGGAAATAGAAATTTCCCATAGAAATGTTTATTTTAGTTTTATTTGTCTTTCAAGTCAAGAGCCAGCAGAGGCCCAGCCCTGGTCACTATCCAATTCCTGCTGGTGGCCCCTGTTCACAGACCTCACCGTCCAAAGGCTTCAAACCAGGCCACAAATCTGGGTCATCCATGGTGCAGTGAGTCCCTGCTCTCCCACCAGCCATGGGAGCACACTCACAGAGCACGGCAAAGGCTGGTTTGCCAAAACAAAGAATAGTTTTCAGTATGATATAGTTTGTATAAGGAACCAAAGCTATGCTCACAGTTGAAGTGGTGTATGATGCCACAACGAAGTCAGTAATAGAGATAATTGTCACTCTTTTTAAAAAATATTTTTTAAAATGTTTATTTATTTTTGAGAGAGAGACAGAGCATGAGCGGAGAAGGGGCAGAGAGAGGAGACACAGAATCTGAAGCAGGTTCCAGGCTCTAAGCTGCCAGCACAGAGCCCGACATGGGGCTCAAACTCATGAACCGCGAGATCATGACCTGAATCGAAGTCGGATGCTTAACCGACTGAGCCACCCAGGCACCCCTAATTGTCACTCTTTAATGTAGAACATTGAACTATAAACACGCACATTGGACCAAGAGGACACCTCTGCTTTAGGAAAGTCACTTTGTGGCAACGACAATCTTTCATTTTCTAGCTTCTTTTGTCATGTTGTTGCCTCAAGTTTCCCCATCCTATGAGAGAGAAGCATGGATTAGCTGTGGTAGGATTTGCAGTATTGCAAGTCTGGAAGGATATCAGTAGCCAAGAATATCAAGTTCTCTGAGTCAGCACTTTCTTGGAATTACTAGGCCTGCTTTTCATCGTTACCTGCCAGTGGCAGCCAATGTCAGCAATGAGGCCCTTGTGGGTACCTGTGTAGCTGTAAAACAGAAATCTCTGCACTCAGGTCTTTTCTCAGCCCTGTGGCGACCGAGCTGTGGCCTCTGTTCAGGGTCACAGCAGTTCTCCTGATTCAGGCAAGCAGGGTGAGGATGTCCCAGCTGCAGACTTTGTGCAGATTCCACTGAGCTCTGGAAAGAGCTGGGGCCGCATCAAGCAGGAATGCTGGGAAGGACAGGATGGAGCTTTTTCTTCAGTGAGGCCCCAGTTGCCTGGCCTGCCGTGCTCTGTGAGTGTGCTCCCATGGCTGGTGGGAGAGCAGGGACTCACTGCACCATGGATGACCCAGATTTGTGGCCAGATGGTTTGAAGCCTTTGGACGGTGAGGTCTGTGAACAGGGGCCACCAGCAGGAATTGGATAGTGACCAGGGCTGGGCCTCTGCTGGCTCTTGACTTGAAAGACAACTGGCATGTTCCCAGTGAACTTGCGATATTTCTAAATTTAGGGCTTAGCTAGGAAACAAGAGAATATAAGCAGGTTAATGTGGTGGAAACACTCTAGGCTTTGGACTCAGATAATTCTGTGTTCATATTCCAACACAATTAGATTGTTGCTGTGAACCTCAGTCTTCTCATTGGTAAAGTGGGTTCTTTTAAGGAAAGTGTGTCATGTGGTATCTGGCTATAAGAGAACCTAGCCTATAGGACTTGTTTGTTTGTTTTCTAAGCCACATAACAGAGGCCCAAAAGTAGAAATTCCTGGCATTGGGCCAGTGGCTCAATGACATTAAGGGTGCATCTTTGTGGTTCTCTTGATGTTTCTCTCGTTTTTAGTCTTAATATCAAAATGGCTGCTGTAGCTCCACACATCAAGTCTGTGTCCAAAGCAGGAAGAAGGAAAAGGAGCAATGCTGGCTTCTTCTGTCCCTTTTGCCAGGAGAACAAAAACTTTCCCAGAAGCTCTTGGTAGACTTCTGATTATGTCTCATCCTGGAATTGTGTCATGTAGCCATTTCTACCAGCAAGGAAGTCAGAAAAGGCAAACATTAGCTTTTAAATGGCTACAGTGGAAGGTGGTTGGGGAGAGGGGGTTGGTTATAAATTGGTCATTCATCAATCTCTACTGTAATACTTGGGATTAAAAGGAATCTAATTAAAAGAAATTACCGTTTTCTTTTTATTTTAATGGTTATGTCCCCCCTTGGAATCATTGTCTGAAGTTTCCTCTCTCACATACCATGTTTTAGAAATAATCAATAATGAAGGCATAAAATACTCTTAGGCTTATGGAGTCCACCAGTGGAGCCTAGGGTTGGTAGAGGTGGAGTTCCCAGGGGCAAGTGGGAAATTCTCACTGAAACAATGGAGAATGTCACATTAAGAAACTGATCAGAGTCAAACTTATATCTAAATCAGAGACAGAGTTAGTAACTTGGCATCAAGGAAGTGAGAACCAGTGCAAGAAGGTGCAGGGGGCAGTATTTTTTAATAGAAATATAATGTGACTCACATATGTGTATTTAAAATTTCTAGTAGCCATATGAAAAAAGCAAAAAGGAAATTAATTCTAATAGTATTTTTATTTAACCCAATATATCTAAAATATTATTCCAACATGTCATCAATATTCAAAATTATTGTTGAGATGCTTTACATTTTTTTGTACTAAGTCTTGGAAATCTAGTTTGTATTTCAACGCTTACAGTTCATCTCAATTTGGGCTGGTCATATTTCAAGTGCTCAACGACAACATATGTCTAGTGGCTATTGTATTGAGCAGTGTAGAGTACAGAAATGCTTCTCAATCATGTTGGTCCAAATCCTTCTTTTTATAACAAATGATTTGTATTGCCCCCACTATCCTGAGTTGAAATTTGTGGATACCATGACCTGTGTTAGTTAGGGTGGACTGAACAGCTATACTAAATAGACTCCAAGGTGCATAGTAGTTCAAACAAACACAATAGAAATTTAGTTATTTCTCTTGGAGCAGTTCAACATGTATGTTCATGGTCAGCAGATGATTTCTCTCCATCTTCATCATGAAGATGCCTTTCACTTTGTGGCTTATATTACTATTATCCATTTTATGGTTGTCTTATGATTTGTATCCAGAAAGCAGACAGGGAAAAGAGAGCATACTGCTTCTTAAAAGCCTCGGCTCAACAACAGCACGCACCATACGCCATTGACTTGAACCTGGATCGCTTACATAGATACATTTAATAGCATGGGAAGCTAGCAGTATAGTTTAGTTGTGTGCTCACAGAGAGTGAATAGCTACCCCCTGTTTATGTATATACAGAAAAAAAAAAAGAAAAAAAGAAAATGTAAAGGAGAGCAATAAAGGAGAAATAAAAGGAAAATAAACATAGTAAAATAATATGTATTTCAAGATGTATTTCTAGCTATACTAGAAAAAAATAATAAAGTAGTCAGGTGCTTGGTTACCATGAATGTGATAGCTGTAAATGCTGGGGTGTGGTATAGGTGATCAGACACCCCGAGTAGCCTTACTGTAACGGTTTTCTGAAAGGGTAAATAATGGTTGATACAGTTCTGAACAAAGTTGATACATTCTGAACAAAGTAAGTATTAACTTCCTTGAATGTGTAGGGTAGTTGCATTCTTGAAAAATTTAGTATATATTAAAACCATATAAAAATAACTTCTTATTTGTGACAACATGGGTGGACCTTGAGGGCATTATGCTAAGTGAAATAAGTCAGATAAGGAAAGGCAAATACTTTATGATGTTACTTATAGGTGGAATCTTAAAAAAATGAACTCACAGAAACAGAAAAAAATTGGTGGCTGCCAGAGGTGCAGTGGGGGTGAGGAAAATGGAGGAAAGTGGTCAAAAGTACACACTTTCAGTTATAAGATAACTAAGTTCTGGGGACGTAATGTACAGCATGGTGACTATATAGTTAACAATACTGTATAGTGTATTTGGAAAATGCCAAGAGAATAGATCTGAAGAAAAAAAAATTGTAAGGTGATTTGTGAGGTGATGGGTATTAGCTAAACTTATTGTGGTCACCATTTTATAATGTATACATATGTCAAATCATTATATGTATACCTTAAACTAATACATTGTTATATTGTGTCAATTATGTCTCAATAAAATGGAAAAATATTAAAAAACCCTCTATTATTATGTATAAAACTGGGTTTATAGGATCTGATCACTATAAATATCACTATAAATGGATTTTTCACTTACATAGAGTTTCTATTAAGATATTCAGAAATCACACAGCATGTGGGACAATATTATGTAGGACAGATGATTTGGTATCCCAGGCCCTGAGTTTTCTAAAGTGCCTCCCAGGAAGTGGTATTGCCATTTTCCCAGCTGAAATCTTTTTTTTTTTTTTTTTTTTTTTTTTTTTTTTTTTTTTGGCAGGGAGAGAAAAGGAAAATGGATATTGGAAGGCAAATAGCATTAACTGCCTCACTCTCTCTTTCATTGTTGGTCTTCACCATCTTCTATAGGATTTGCTAGCATTCCAAATTCTCCTCTATAGTAGGACAGAAGTCTCCATGCCAGCCAACACTCAGGCCCTCATAGGAACAATTTTATGTCTCTCAAGTACTCACTACTGTTTTCTGCAGTAAACCTATTCCTCTTCCATTTAGAGAACAGGTAAAAATTATACCAGGAGTACTGAAATTTATTTTATTTAAGTCACCATTTTACTTCCAAGTAATTTGGTGTTCTTTATTTTCCTTGAATAGGGCTTCTTTGGTACGCTTTCATCCTTTTGCATTTCCACATTTTCTCACAAGGTGGCACCAAATGCCTTGATGTGGGTGGTCAATGGGTGTCTGGAGGCTTAGCTTTGTTTCCTTGGTGCTTCTGTCTGTCACGTTTACTGTTCAACCGCAGGTGGTGTCCCCAGTCAACCTTGGGCCTCTCTGGTGTTCAGTATTGGTATAAACCAAGATACAAGAACACTCCACCTATCTTTCTCCATTTAGGTGTGAAGAGCTTTATTTTATAATCAACAGTAAAAGACAATCATTCAATAGTATAATCATGCCTTAATGAATATTTTTAGGGTGTTTTGATTCCTTGAAATGTTTTAGCCATTTTCTTGGCAAATATTGGCTATGCAATTAGTACAGTGTTATAATGCATTTAAATTTAGCCTTACTGGAGATGTAAATTCTCTTAATTTGCATTCATCTAAGACTTCCTATGGCTGTATGACTGCAAAGAGGAAAAATATGAGGTGAAAGCTGATAGTATCCTGATTTAAGTTGTTTTCAGTCAGCATAATGAGGCATCTTAATCTCCAAGTCAAAGTTTGACAAACATTTAATATGCAGTTAACTTTTTTAAAAAATTTAAAATAAACGTGTAGAATTATTAAGGAGCTACTTCCTGGAGAAGAGTGTCTAGTCATCAGACAAGTCTCACACAGTTTCATTCCATTGCGATTGGTCTCTGAGAGCCCAACCCTACGTGAACAATACCTAGAAGAGACTGTTATAGAAAACTACAAGACTGATTTAATCTTTTCATGATGAAAATTTTTTCATGATGTGCTTGACAGCACATTTTTTGCCTTGGAAGAAATTTACATGGAAAGTCAGAGTATAATCAGAAGATACTTATCAGGTATGGACTCAGAGCAGCAGAGTGGATTGGATAACCTTAATGGTACTGTCATCTGGTAGACTGGCCTAGATTCTCATGATGGTAGGCCAGGTCCCTCCTTCCTTAGGATAGCATCATTGACAAGACATGACCTGCATTTGCTTCTCTGAGTTGCCCTTTTATGTAATTTCTTCATTGATCCCACACCCTTATTAATCACACAATTGTCATTAAACCACACCCCGCCCTACCTCTTTCATTACATATGTGAAATACATGCAGTCATTTGTAGTTGGCTTCTCTTGGGAGCCGTTATTTTTCTTAAAGTGGTTTCCCTCCATAGACATAACCTGGAAGTGCTCTCAGCAATTCAGCTCCTATCCTGTCAGGGAGGGCATAGACTCCCCAATTTACTCAGTTCTTGGTGCTTAGTTTTTCAGTCTCAGATATATATCTCAGTCTATCTTAGTATTTTCACAGCCTTTCTTGGCCAAAAGCAATACCTAACAGTTAAAATGACTTAGTAAGTCTGTATGTCCTAACAGTTTGATAGCTGTTTGAAAAAATAATACATGTAAATTGAAAGAAAAAGTAATGTTTACATTTCATTCTTAGGTAACTACAATAATCTTGAATCTCGGAATGAGACTGGACATCACCACCTTTGTTTCCTGTTCTATATTAATTTTCATACGGCGCTTGCTTTTTATCTCAGCAGTCACCAAAACCCCAACTTCACAAGGATGCAGTGACTTTCAAAAGAATGTAGTGCAATTTAATGTTGAAATTGTGAACTACCTCAAGCTAGTAGCATGCATGTCGTCTGATATATGCCAACTATTGCTGTTTCCCTCAAACATTTAAAATATTAACGATGTTCTTACAAGTTCACCGTGGTTCCCTGGGTACCTGGGACACAATTTGAGAACCACAGGGCTAGAACTCAGTCATGTAGCTGCATCTAGCTGCAAGGAGATGAGGAAATATAATCCATTTAATTCAATCTAGTGGCCTCTGCTCCAATGGATTAAATATATAAAAACTTTTTAAAAATGTTTATCCAGTTTTGAGAGAGAGGTGGAGCATGAGTGGGGGAGGGGCAGAGAGAGAGGGAGACACAGAATCCAAAGCAGGCTCCAGGCTCTGAGCTGTCAGCACAGAACCCAATGAGGGGCTTGAACTTACAAACAGCGAGATCATGACCTGAGCTGAAGTCGGAAGCTTAACCGACTAAGCCACCCAGGTGCCCCTGGATTAAATATTTAAATATTAATTTTACATTTTTATTCTTACAGTGATGTTTTATACCCCTGTTGGTAAGTTATTGAAGGGCAGGTGGTTATTGCCTCCTTGTAATAATAATAAATATAATATTGCCTCCTTGTAATAATAATAACCATATAATGGTCCCTATTTATTAAGCACTTATATGTAATAAGCACTCTACTAATGTGTTTTTCATATATGTTCTCACTTAATCCTCACAATACCTTTAGAGGTAGGTAAAAATATTATTCCTATTATATATGTATATATATTTATGGAAAATCCTATTTAGATGAACTATCTTTGCATGAAGTCACATAGAAATTAAGTGGCAGAGCAGGATTTGAACCAGGCTGACTTTAGAACAAAACTCACTTGACCACCATGCTTTAACTTTGATATTTATTGACTACAAAAATTAAGAACAATATTATATATTTGTATTGACATTACTTACTGTTCCACTTGTACTGAAGTGATTAAATTAGTACTATCTTTTATACACTAACTGTCTTCAGAGGATTTAAAAATTGAATTCTCGCAATATCACTTGAGCAAGCCTGAAGAGGAGACTTGTTCAAAATAGTTCCATGTCAGCCTTCCCACTTTCTAGTCTGAAATAATACAGATGGAAAAGGGGAAGGCCAGTATGTATCTCCCCACCTGACATTAATCAAAGTCACTTACCTGTAGAGATGTGACATGAAAACATTTTGTTAACATCTTGACCACCCATTTTTGTTGCAGGAGGCCGAGGGAAAGACGGTGCCCCCATCATCACTTTTCCAGAGTTTGTGGGGTTCAAACACATCCCAGAGGAAGACTTCCTGAATGTCATGACTTACCTGACTAGCATCCCCAGGTGAGCTGAACACAGCGTTTTGCTGGCTTCCCAGTCACTTAGTTTATTCTGAATTTCCCATGTGACAGGGCTGGGTTGAGATGGAATTTTTGCTGAGTGCAGCCCACGCTGGTATGTAGCGTGGCCAGTTTCTCTGATGTATTCCTCACAGACAAGTGATAGGGGAAGAGGCTAGAAAACAATGTCAGTTTTGACTATGATTCACACATAGGAGGTACTTAATAAACACTGTTGAGTGAATGAAACATTGGTTGAACATGTTAATGCTGCATCTGCCCCTTCAGGTTTATTGCACTAGAATAAGGTGATTCTAGCTTCCTAGGGCCTGTCATCTGGGACACATGACCATTGCTCAAGGAGGTCAAGCCATGTTAGGAGTTATTTAGTTTATCTTCCCTAAATAAGGAATTCTCCACATTCAGATAGAGAATCTAAGGCACAGAGCAAGAAAACAAAGGCTGAGAATAAAAACTGTGCTTGTAGCTGAGAATATGACAGAGATGTTTTTGGGCATCTGCTGTTTCTCTAGCCCGAGCCTTACACCTTTATCGAATTGAGTCAGTCAATACCCAGGCTTCCAAGGGGTGGAGTGTGGGACAGAGTTCATAATGATGAACCATTTTACAGACAAAGATAGAGCTGGGAATGAGGCCCAAACCCAACTCTTTGATAGTGCTGTGTCCAGTCTCCAGCCAGGAAAAGCCCTTCCCTCCATGGGTTTATAGGGCTTATGATGTCATCTCTTACTTAAATTGCTGTGAGGTTAGGAATTTACACAACGGCCATGTGTGTGCTGTTTAGCTTGTCTTCCATCTGCCTCATGTGATTTCGGGGTCAACACCAGCTTTGTCATTGAAAGGCCACCTGCAATTTCATCCCACCTGTGGAGATTAGAAAGTTGAGTTGTTTGCTTTAACCAAAGCCACTCTAAAAGATTTATTTTTGTTTTTGTTTATTACTATTCATATTTCCTCAGAGAGAGCTATGGATTTTATTTTTTAATGCACTTCTTCAAAGTTTATTGCTTAAATTATATGTAACTAATTCCTTTCCTTTCTTCCTTTGATCCCTGAAAATGGTATGTGTTATGCAGATGCGTAAGGATTTGGGGTTTTGTTGCTTTGAAGGAAGGATGCTGTGTGTGTCTCTGGGCTGTGCTCATGTGGTTCTCTCTGTTGAGACCTTTCCCATCCTTCTTGGCCTATCTAACTTCTACACATTCATCAGCCTTCAGTCTGACCTCATTTCTTCAAGGAATCCTTCCCCAACTTCAGTTTCGCTCTCACAGACTCTTAATTTCCATAGACACCTGAGCTTAGCTCTTATATAACACTGTAGTATATGGAAATTGTTTCTGCCTTTCCCATTAGACTGTGAATAGCTCAAGAGTAGGGGCCAATGCTTTTGTTTTGTTTTCTTGTTTTTTTGTTTTTTTTTTTTTTTATCCCTAGCTCTAGCACAGTGTGCCCTGCACATAGTAGGCTGTCAGAAGTATTGTCGGTAGAATTTCCAGTTCTGATAGAATTCATTTCAATAAAAAAAAAAGAGTATTTGCTATAGGGTGAGAAGGAGGCTGCTGACAGAGAGAGAGGAACTCAGTCCTCACTCCTGCCTTAACCTCCTTGGGTTGTAGGGAGTTGAACCTGGTCTCCCTCTTTGGCTCAGTTGCATTCCAAAATAATGACACCCATCAGTTCAGCAACTTCTCCTTCCATGGGGAGCTGCAAAGGAAAGGGTTGAACAGGGAGGTGGGCAACAGGTGGAAGTGCCTCCACCTATTCTTATTATATTTGGTTAAAACTCACTGTTGAATTTTACTGAATCCCTGATGCAGTCATATGCTAACCAAAATGGGTTGTTTTTGTCTTGTACTTATAGCCTTTTCTGAGTCACACTGAGAAGCATATGTTGAGTGCTATCTGGACCAGTGTAGAGCAAAGCATAGAGGGGTAGAACCCCTATCTCCTAGAGGTAGAAGATAAGACAAAACAAGGGGCTACTGTTTTTTTGGCTTGATGTCTTTTTTTCTGTTCTATATTCCTTATATAATTTCTGGCAAATAGGAAGTTTTTTAGTTTCCTAGAATGCTGTTTGTTTCTTGAGAAAGAATAGCTGTCTGACCAATTATTCCCCTTTTCTCTTCTTGGCATTTGCTCATATCCACCCCTCTTGCTTTCAACATAAAGAGCCCCACCCGTCTTTCTTTCCACATAAAACAGAGACAATGGGTAAGAAGGCCCAAAAGGGGAATTTGACATGAACCTTGCTTTCCAGGTTCCATTTCAGGTTCCAGAGAATGAAACCAGCCTTGTTTTTTATGATTCCTATTTTCGCAATATGCATCTTCCTAAGTCTTACAGTGGTAACCAGGCAACAGAGCCCTTCCCAGGTTGCAAAATGTTTTATAGGCAGTTGATGGAGGGCTCATGACACAGAACAAGAATTGATGTACTAGAAGAGGAGGATGGCAGGATATGCAGGGTGGGGAAAGGATATCTCTGTGCCTGAAATTAATAAGGACCTCTCATTGTGGCTGGGTTGGGTGAGTGAAGAAAGCTTCCCACGGCAGCTAATTCTTCACTAGATCTTTGCTGAGTGCCAACAGTGTGGTTGGTGTTATTAGGTGCTATAAAGGACCAACAAGGCCATAAGACAATGTCTTGAACCTCAGGAAGCTCATCACATGACTCTGTTGTCATGATAGCTTGTGAAATATGCAAACAAAGTATTATAGAAGATCAGAAGAGAGAAAAGTCACTTCAGACAGGAAAAACAAGGAAAGCTTTAGGAATGAAGGTGAAAAGATAGGTAGGATTTCCACAGGTAGATATGCAAGGCAACATTCCAGAAAGAGAGAATAAGGTGGTATTTAAGAGCTCTGTACACAGTCCAAATCTGGAACGCAATCCACATTCCACTGCTCACTAGCTGTGTGATCTGGGGCAAAATATTTGACTTCTATCCAACCCCCCCCCGGTTTTCGAAGTCTTAAAAAGAGTATGTTTGGGGAACTTTGGCCATCCAAGTTGATCAGAACAGAGTAAGGCTCCTTTTCAGTAGTGAGAAACGAGAGCTGGAAAGACATCTGGAAACAGACTAGGCAAGGCCTTTCCCACCAAGTTGAGTAGTTTAGACATAATGGGCAGGAAGAGGTGGCTGGAGGTTTTGCGGTGGGGAATGACAACCAGATTAATATGGTGGTGGTGTGCAGAGTGGATCAGATGGAGCCAAGAAAAGGAGGCAGGAGACTGATTAAGGGCTTCTAGACTCGGATGGGCGCAAAGTGAAAGGGTGTGAGCTAGCGTGTTGACAGGAGGACTGGGTAGAAAGGGATGGACAGAAAGGACAGGCGTTGGGGCCAATTGGGATGGGGGAGGGGGAGAGTGAGAAACTAATGGCTTTAGGAACTGTACTACCAGACAGATCTTACTGCTTGTCTGGGCATGTGGGATTGAGCCCCCATTTTGGTTTTCATTGTCTCATCTTGTTGTATTTCATTAGTTTGCCTGCCTCTTCCTTACCAAAAGTATGCTAGGATGTGGTTCCCATCTTAGTTGCACATTAGCATCACTTGGGGAGTTTTAAAATATCCTGACGTCCAGACCAGACTAAAATCAGAATTTTTCAAGGTGTGACTTGAGCTCCAGTAGTGCTGGAAGCAACTCAGGTGACCCCAGTGTGCAGCCAAGGGTGAAACTCACTGTGCTAGGTGCTGTTGGGAGACACTGTGGTAAAAGGGAAGGAACATTTGAGGGGTGAGGAAGAAAATGCGGACTCAGGCTTAGCTTTTGGATAAGATGCAGTACTGGGGCATGTGGGGAAGTTAAAAGACAGAACGAGAGCAGCACCCAGTCTTCTACTTTTGCCTTCATAGTTCTGTATTTCTTCTCTCTAAATGTAATAAAAGCCAAAAATTCTATTTCCTGAGCTTCCCTGACTCTGGGGTATCTTTGTGAATTATATGTAATACATAACCATTGAATTATAAATCTTCCCACATGGATCTCATGGTATTAAAATATATATAAAATATAAAAAGTATCATTGCCACATCACCATTATGTTTCCAATAACAACTGAGGGCTCACTTTAGCCTATCAGGTACCATCTGCTATGTATTTATACTACTAAGGGTTTTCAGAATCTGTCTTATAACAGTAGCAGGATAAACCTAGGAGTCAGTTTCTCAGAGGTATTACTTATGTAAGATATTGTCACTTAAAACATGTTTCCTGTGGCTACAGATTGTAGCCAAGCAGTTTGAAAAGGCATTAGTAAAAACATTCTGAACAACTGAGAAGGTCAGCTATTTTTAGATCACAGTTGTTTTTCTCAAAATCAATATTTGTATAACTCAGCATGGATTTTTATTACTGAATTACTCTATTTAGTTTCTTTGTTTTAGTCCAATTCTGAGTTCATTATTTGAAAGGGATTGGGGGGGGCGCCTGGGTGGTTCAGTCCATTAAGCCTCTGACTTTGGTTCAGGTCATGATCTCGCAGTTTGTGAGTTTAAGATCTGCGTCGGGCTCTGTGCTGACAGCTCCGAGCCTGGAGACTGCTTTGAATTCTTTGTCTCCCTCTCTCTACCCCTTGCCCACTCAGACTCTCTCTCAAAAATAAACATTAAAAAAAAAAGAATAAAAAAAAAAGAAAGAGATTGGAGAAAGTACTTTTATTAGATAGTACAACAGTCACGTTTCAGAACAGTGGTGAATTTTATGATTATTTACTATTTCTTAAATTTATTAAAAATGTTTATTTATTTTTGAGAAAGAGGAGACACAGAATCCAAAGTAGGCTCCAGGCTCTGAGCTGTCACCACAGAGCCCAAAGCGGGGCTCAAACTCATGAACTGTGAGATCATGACCTGAGCCAAAGTCGGATGCTTAACCAACTGAGCCACCCAGGCACCCCTGATTATTTACTATTTCTAAAGGACCTTTTCTATAATGTATTTGTTGAGAGACCTGTTTAAGTTTGAAGAATTCTCCTATGTCCATTTTCCTCCCATAAAGTCTGATTAATAGTCTTTGAGATGAGTCAGATCCTCATTTATGATATGCTGTCTGATAGAATGCTGTCTGGCATTTCTACTTTAGGAAAGGAGGGGAGAAGGACATTGCAACTATTTGCCTTGTGAATTATAATGAGAGTTTCTCTTTTGTATTAAAAGACTGAATGGGACGGCTGGATGGCTTAATCAGTTAAGCATCTGACTCTTGATTTTAGCTTGGGTCATGACTCCAGCATTGTGGGATTCAGCCCTCTGTGAGGCTCCACGCTGAGCTGGGCATGGAGCCTGCTTGAGATTTGCTCTGTCTTTCTCCCTCTGCCCCTTTCCCCTCTAAACAAAGAAACAAACAAACAAACAAACAAACAATAAATGAAAACACTGAATGAATATAACAATTTGTCAGCTTTAGAAACTAGCCCCGCCAATGAAGTTAGTTCATTCTGGGCCTCTTACTTATGGAGGCAATAGAAAAGCACCTGTTTTTAAATGGCTTTGAATAGCATTAATTGGAAAAGATCTGCTTTGATTGAGTGCAAGGGTGAGGTATGTTATTTCTTGGGCTGGCTGTGGCATTGCTCCTCAGAGTCAGGGAGATGGAATCATTTCTTTGACTTCTAAGGACAGAGGTCCAGGATGGGGAGTCTTGTTGGCCTGTTGCATTGCCCAGGGTGGGTGGATTTGCTTCAGAGCTCTCAGAAAGGATGCCTTGAGAGACCAGACCTTAGACAGCCAGCCAGGGCTCGAAATTTGAGAGTACCCCATGGATTTGTTATGAATAAGTGGTAACACTGGCAAGTAAGTCTTATAGGCTAACATAATTTGAATGAATTATTTTAGAGGGCAGAAAAAACATTTAATATGTTAGATTCTTGTCCTTCTCTGTGTAAGACTAGGAGTCTGACAGTATTTCTCACCAGTAGGATGAGCTAGTGTGTGCATAATGGCTTTTCTTTGTTCATTTGCTTTAGAATATCTTAACTATCCTGCATTGTGTCACCTGTCCTTTTCAGATAGGAGCCTACTTTCCCTTTTCCGATATGTTCAATTTAGATTTCTTTAGACATTCAAAGCACAGCCTCTTGCTTGAATTTATGGGTGCTAATGGTTGTAAATATCTGGAATTTGGCCTTATTCAGTGGTGTTATCAGTTATAAAGAAGATAATTGCCACAGTCTAACAAATAGGCTCATCTCCTATTTATTATGTGATGTGGGTTGTTTTGGTGATGGGGTGGTCTGAAGAATTGAGATGAAATTGGGCAAGATGTTGGGTGTGGTATTAACTTTAAAATGTGAATGCTGCTTTTTTTTTAAGTTTATTTATTTATTTTGAGAGAAAGAGATGGGGGGTAGAGAGAGAGAATTCCAAGCAAGTTCTACACTGTCAGCACGGAGCCCAACTTGGGGCTCAAACTCACGAACCGTGAGATCATGACCTGAGCTGAAACTAAGAGTTGGACACTGAACTGACTGAGCCACCCAGGCACCCCTGAATGTTGCTTTTTAAAAATCAAGCTTTTGATGGAGAGCAAGCAGCTCATCATGCCCTCTACAAGTCATTATGTGGTCAGTAATGTTTCCTAAAACTCTGTGAGCCACAGAGGTGTTGACTTTTGCTGTTTATTTTTTATACTATTTATTGATTTACCAATTATTACATGGTTACTATTTATTACTTACTAGTTTAAGGGGTCCTGAGAATGATGGGGTAGGAGGATTCAGTTACTCCATAATACCTTATTAAAAATACCTTATTAAAATATTATTAAAAGACTCTAGACATTATTAGCACAAGTACCTTTCTGATAATCTATACAACTTCACTGGGATGGTAAACATTGAATTGCATTTAGTAATGATGTGCACTCAGTATTATCAGTCAGAATATTCTAGGTTGAAGGCCATCAAACTTTTTCTGTAAAGGACCAGAGAGTAAATATTGTAGGCTTTGCAGGCCATATGATCTCTGCCTCAACGACTGAGCTCAGCTGTTGTTGCTGAAAAGCAAATATAGATAATATATAAACCAATGAGTGTGGCTGTGTTGCAATAAAACTTTATTTACAAAATGGGTGTGGAGTGGATTTGACACATGGACTGCAGTTTGTTGGCTCCTGGTCTAGATTAGTTGTTCCCAGACATTAGCATACAGCAGAATTTGGGGGACTTGCTAAAACACAGATTGCTGGTCCCACTCCAAGTTTCTGATTCAGTAGGTTTGGACGAGGCCACATAATTTGGATTTCTAACAAGTTTTCAGGAGATGCTACCGCTGCTGGTCTCAGGATCACAGTTTGAGAACTATACATAGCTAGTGAAAAGTAAAGCTTAGGACTTAGATTTCTTGGCTCCTGGCTTGGTGCTATTTACACCAACCATAACGCGAAACTTTTAGATAATATTATGGTGGTGATGTCCATGGTGCTAATTTACATATTTGTTTTTATTTTTTGATTATCACCTTTAGACAATATCTTGTGGTTCTTTGCTATGAAAAATGAATTTTGCATACTTATGATGCTTCTCTGTCCTTGCTCCCTTTCACCCCCCAATTTTTGTTAGTTACATTATTATTTTTAGATCATATAATGGTTACCATGATAAATTTAAATAACACAGCTAATTCTATCTGGTGATGCAGCAACCTTAGATAATATCTATTGTTTTTTTACCATATATTTCCATCTTTTTTCTGTCTCTCATCTTTCAAGTTCTTCTACCTATATACCACTTTCTTTCAGTTGGTAAGACTTATAATGTATTTTACATTTTTACTATATGTGGGTTTTTCTTTGACTCTAGTTGATTCTATACACAGAAATCAGTAAAATGCATTTATGCATGTAATATGTTCATACCTCTAGAGTAAGAAACGTAATTCTATGTCATTAAACCTGTGTCACTCAAAGGAGTGCTACACATGTTAAGGTAAATAGGTTCTCTTTTCTAAAAATCCATGCCACAGTTTAATTCATTTCAGACTCAGGCAATGTCTTTTTTTTTTTTTTTTTTTTTTTTTTTTTTTTTTTACCTTTTCCCTTGGCATTTCTTTTTCTTTTTTTTTTTTAAGTTTATTTATTTATTTTGAGAGAGCGTGTGCACGTGCATGTGTGTGTGACTTACTTTGAGAGAGCGTGTGCACGTGCATGTGTGCACAGAGAAAGGGACAGAGAGAGGAGGAGGGACAGAGAGAGAGGGAGAGAGTATCCTAAGTAGACTCTGGATTGCTAGTGAAGAGCCTGACATGGGGCTTGAGCCCAGGAACCGAGATCATGACCTGAGTGGAAACCAAGAGTTGGAAGCTTAACCCACTGAGGCACTCAGACACCCCTCCCTTGGCATTTCTAATTGTCTTTTTTTCTTGTTTATACAGTAGCATATATCTATATTGCATTATTAATATCTTCCAGATTCTTTGTTATAGAATTTATGTAATACATATATTTTTTTCTTGAAGACTTTTTTTGAGGCCCGCTGACCTACCCTTATAAATGCTGTTATCTGAACCTGTTGCCAGATGTCAACCTGGGATTGCTTTTTATCATATCTCTGGAAAGATTGTTCCTTCTTTTTTATTTAAAAAAAATTTTTGGGGGGGGATTGCTTGGGTGGCTCAGTTGTTTAACTGTCTGACTTCGGCTCAGGTCATGATCTCAGCCCCTTCTTGGGCTCTGTGCAGACAGCTCAGAGCCTGGAACCTGCTTCAGATTTTGTCTCCCTCTCTCTCTGCTTCTCCCCCACTCACACTCTGTCTGTCTCTCTCTCTCAAAAATAAATAAACATTAAAAAAATTAAAAAAATTTTTAATTGAAGTATATGTGACACACAATGTTATATTAGTTTCAGGTGTACAGCATAGTGATTTCATTTTCATTGGAAAACTTTCAAGCTGTTTCTTTTTCAGAAAGGGTGTATGGTAAGTGAAATGCACAAGATTTAATTTTTTTAATTTAATTTTTAAATTTAAATTTAATTTATTTTTTCAATTTACATCCAAGTTAGTTAGCATATAGTGCAACAATGATTTCAGGAGTAGATTCCTTAATGCCCCTTACCCATTTAGCCCATCCCCCCTCCCACAACCCCTCCAGTAATCCTTTGTATGTTCTCCATATTTAAGAGTCTCTTATGTTTTTGTCCCCCTCCCTGGTTTTATATTATTTTTGCTTCCCTTCCTTTATGTTCATCTGTTTTGTCTCTTAAAGTCATCATAGGACGGAAGTCATATGATATTTGTCTTTCTCTAATTTCCCTTAGCATAATACCCTCTAGTTCCATCCACATAGTTGCAAATGGCAAGATTTCATTCTTTTTGATTGCCGAGTAATACTCCATTGTGTATATATACCACATCTTTATCCATCCATCCACTGATGGACATTTGGGCTCTTTCCATACTTTGGCTATTGTTGATAGTGCTGCTATAAACATTGGGGGCATGTGCCCCTTCAAAACAGCATACCTGTATCCCTTGGATAAATACCTAGTAGTGTAGTTTCTGGGTCATAGGGTATTTCTAGTTTTAATTTTTTGAGGAATCTCCATACTGTTTTCCAGAGTGGCTACACCAGTTTGCATTCCCACCAGCAGTGCAAAAGAGATCCTCTTTCTCCACATCCTCGCCAACATCTGTTGTGGCCTGAGTTATTAATGTTAGCCATCTGACAGGTGTGAGGTAGTGTCTCATTGTGGTTTTGATTTGTATTTCCATGATGATGAGTGATGTTGAGAATTTTTTCATGTGTCGGCCATCTGGACACTCCAAAGAAGTCAGAAACTTCTTTGGAGAAGTGTCTATTCATGTCTTTTGCCCAATTCTTCACTGGATTATTTGTTTTTTTGGGTATTGAGTTTGATAAGATGTTTATAGATTTTGGATAATAACCCTTTATCTGATACGTTGTTTGCAAATATCTTCTCCCATTCCATTGGTTGCCTTTTAGTTTTGCTGATTGTTCCTTTCACTGTGCAGAAGCTTTTTACTTTGATGAGGTCCCAATAGTTCATGTTTGCTTTTGTTTCCCTTGCCTCTGGAGACATGTTGAATAAGAAGTTGCTGCCAAGGTCAAGGTCAAAGAGGTTTTTGTCTGCTTTCTCTTTGAGGATTTTGATGGCTTCCTGCTACATTTAGGTCTTCATCCATTTTGAGTTTATTTTTGTGTATGGTGTACGAAAGTGGTCCAGGTTTATTTTTCTGCATGTCGCTGTCCAGTTTTCCTACCACCACTTGCTGAAGAGACTGTCTTTATTCCATTGGATATTCTTTCCTGCTTTGTCAAAGATTAGTTGGTCATCCGTTTGTGGGTCCATTTCTGGGTTCTCTGTTCTCTTCCATTGATCTGAGTGTCTATTCTTGTGCCAGTAGAAATGTATAAGATTTTAAATGTCAAAAAAATGGCTGCACTTTGTCCTCACACTTGATTGGGAGTTTGTCTGAATATGGAATTTTTTTAATGTAAAATAGCATTGATGCATTGATTTCTAGCAGCCAGTGTTTAGTAATAAGAATGCTGTTCTGTCTCACATCTGAGTCTCATTCCTTCATAGGTAAGCTGTTTCTTTTGTAACGTAGGAAGCTTTTGGGTTTTTTTTTTTTCTTTAGGTTTTGCAGGTTTGAAATTTCATACTTTTTCTTTCATTCTAATGGACCTTAGAACTGGAGGTTCAAGTCTGTCTTAGGCTTAGAATTTTTTCTCTATTTTTCTGTTTTTTTTTTTTTTTAAATTATATTTTCCCCTCCAAGTCTGTTTTCTAGCTTCTGGAACTCAAATTAGAGGGATATTGTATCTTCTGAATTTCTTTTCTGTGTCTTTAACTTTTCTTTCATATTTTTCATCTTTTATCACTTGACATTTTTTTAATATAATCTCTATACCCAACATAGGGCTGGAACTCATAACCCCAATATCAGGAGTCACATGCTCCACTGACTGAGTCAGCCAAGGGCCCCACATTTTATATGTATACATAGTCTATTAATGTCTTTGCTCTTTTTTCCATTGAGGTGTTTTCTTTCTTTCTTTCTTTCTTTCTTTCTTTCTTTCTTTCTTTCTTTCTTTCTTTCTTTCTTTCTTTCTTTTTTACCTTTATCTTCCTCTTCATTTTTAAGAATTCTTTATGGATTAAGGATATTAGCCCTTTATCTGTGATGTATGCTGCATTTATTTTCTCTCACTTTTTATTGTCCTTTCACTTTGCTTAGGATGTTTTTGGCCATGCAAAATTTTTATATCATCAGATGCATCAATGTTTCTTCTATTGCATCTGGATTTTGAATCATTGTCAGAAAACTTTCCTATACCTAGGTTATAGGGGAATTCACCCATGCTTTCTTGTAATAAATATTTCCTTTTTTACAGTCAGTTTTGATGCACTTGGTGTTTATTTTTGTGTGTGATATGAGATATAGATATGTTTATCTTTTTCCAAATGGATGTTCAGTTATTCCAGCACCAATAATTTTAAGAGTTCATCTTTGCCTCAGTGATTTGAGAGTTAATTGGTCTGTCTATTCATAAGTGAGTTACACACTATTTTAATTATAGAGAATTTAAGTATGGTTAGCATCTGGTAGGATTAATTCCCTTTCCCCTCCAGGCCCCTTAAGCTTTACTTACTTTTTTCATTTTTTCCTAACTGTTCTTGTTTTCTTTGTATGCATCTTGCTCCATTGAAAAATTAAAAAAAAAAAAAAAGCTTGCTGGTCTTTTCATTAGGACTTTGTTAAATTTATAAAGTAACTTAGGGAAAAGTGATATATTTATGGTGTTAAAATAATCTCATCAAGAACATGAAAAGTCTTTCCATTTGTTAGAATCTACTTTTGTCTCTTTAGGAGTGTTTAAAAACTTCCTGACATGGGTTTGTACATTTATTGTTAAGTTTACTCCTAAGTATTTCATCATTTGTTGCCATTATAAATGAGATCTCTCTACCATTATGTCTGTTAACTGGTGATTTTATTTTTGTACTGTTTTTATTAGGTGTAGGTATTAATGTCATTCTTGCTTCATGAGTAGTTTTTTGAAGTTTGCTTTCAGTTTTTATGCTCTGAAACAATTTTTGTGGCATTGGGACTTTATGGTCAATGATGATTTGAATTCCCTTCTGAAATTCCTCTGTGGATCTGGGCCTTGATAACTTTCTCTATTTCCTCTATGGAAATTGGTCTGTTTAAACTTTGTATTTCTAATGAGATCAACTTTGGTAAGTTATATTTTCCTAGGAAATATCTATGCCTTGGTTTCTGAGTTTATTTGCATAGAGGTATATGCAAAGTTTCTTGAAGATTTTAAGTTTCCGGTGTTTCAGTGGTTATTTTTCTTTTGCTGTTTCTTAGTTTGTATAACTATTCTTCGTCCTTTCCTTGCCCTTAAGTTAGCTAATAGCTTATTTATTTTGTTAATTAAAAAATGGGATTCTGATTTATTAGTTAGATCTATTGCTTTCTTTTTCTCTACCTTTTTCATTCTGTCTTTATCTTTAATACCTTCTTCCTTGTGCTTTTTTTTTTTGGCTTTTCTTTATTTTTTCTCATTGTTGAGTTGAAAATTAAATTTATTTTCTTTCTTTCATTTTATTGATATAAATGTTTAAGGTTATGAATTTTCTCTGATCACTGCTTTAAATATATTCCATATATTCTGATATGTAGTATTTTTATTATCACTATATTTTAGAAATTCTGTAACTGTATTTTATATTCCCTCCTACTAAAGAGTTGTTTAATAGAAGGTTTTTTAAATTTTTAGGTTTTTTTTTTTTTGTGGTCCATATCATGATCAATTTTTGTGATGTTTCATGTGTGCTTGCGAGGAAGACGAATCCTCTATTACCAGGATATTAAGTTCAACACGTATCCCTTAGATCTTACTTACTGATTATATTTGTTAGGTCTTCTATAACCTTTTTGACATGGTGTCTATTTTGTCTTGTGTTCAAACTGGTATATTGAATCCTCCTGTGTAAAATGTATTTCTGTCTCGTTAGATCTCCTATAGTTTCTGCCTTTAAAAAGCTGGTTATTTTTGTGAATGGTGTAAGAAAGTGGTCTAGTTTCATTCTTCTGCATGTTGCTGTCCAGGTCTCCCAACACCATTCACAAAAATAAACTCAAAATGGATAAAGGACCTGAATGTGAGACAGGAAACCATCAAAACCCTAGAGGAAAAAGCAGGAGAAAAACCTCTCTGACCTCAGCCGCAGCAATTTCTTACTTGACACATCCCCAAAGGCAAGCAAAAGGCATTTGCCCCAAAGACATCCCCAATTAAAAGCAAAAATGAACTATTGGGACCTCATCAAGATAAAAAGCTTCTGCACTGCAAGGGAAACAATCAACAAAACTAAAAGGCAACCAACGGAATGGGAAAAGATATTTGCAAATGACATACCAGACAAAGGGCTAGTATCCAAAATCTATAAAGAGCTCACCAAACTCCACACCTGAAAAACAAATAATCCAGTGAAGAAATTGGCAGAAAACATGAATGGACACTTCTCTAAAGAAGACATCCAGATGGCCACAGGCACATGAAAAGATGTTCAACATCGCTCCTCATCAGGGAAATACAAATCAAAACCACACTCAGATACCACCTCACGCCAGTCAGAGTGGCTAAAATGAACACATCAGGAGACTATAGATGCTGGAGAGGATGTGGAGAAACGGGAACCCTCTTGCACTGTTGGTGGGAATGCAAACTGGTGCAGCCACTCTGGAAAACAGTGTGGAGGTTCCTCAAAAAATTAAAAATAGACCTACCCTATGACCCAGCAATAGCACTGGTAGGAATTTACCCAAGGGATACAGGAGTGCTGATGCATAGGGGCACCTGTACCCCAATGTTTATAGCAGCACTCTCAACAATAGCCAAATTATGGAAAGAGCCTAAATGTCCATCAACTGATGAATGGATAAAGAAATTGTGGTTTATATACACAATGAAATACTACTTGGCAATGAGAAAGAATGAAATATGGCCTTTTGTAGCAATGTGGATGGAACTGGAGAGTGTTATGCTAAGTGAAATAAGTCAGGCAGAGAAAGACAGATACTATATGTTTTCACTCTTATATGGATCCTGAGAAACTTAACAGAAGACCATGGGGGAGGGGAAGGAAAAAAAACGGTTAGAGAGGGAGGGAGCCAAAACATAAGAGACTCTTAAAAACTGAGAACAAACTGAGGGTTGATGGGGGGGTGGGGGTGGGTGGGTGATGAGTATTGAGGAGGGCACCTGTTGGGATGAGCACTGGGTGTTGTATGGAAACCAATTTGACAATAAATTTCATATTAAAAAAAATAAAATAAATTGGATTATTTGGGGTTTTGGGTATTTAGTTGTATAAGTTCTTTATATATTTTGGATTCTAACTCTTTATTAGAAATGCCATTTACAAATATCTCGAACCATTCATTTAGCTGTATTTTAGTTCCATTGATTGTTTCTTTCACTGTGCAGAAGCTTTTCATTTTGATGTGGCCTCCAATAGTTTAATATTGTTTTTTTTCCTCTTGCCTCAGGAGACCTATCTAGAAAAATGTTGCTATATCTAATGTCAGAAAAGTTACTGCCTGGGCTCTCTTCTAGGATTTTTATGGTTTCAGGTCTCCCATTTAGGTCCTTAATCCATTTTGAGTTTATTTTTGTGTATGGTGCAAGAAAATGGTCCAGTTTCTTTCTTTTGCATGATGCTGTCCAGTTTTCCCAGCACCATTTGTTGAAGAGACTGCCCTTTTCCCACTGGATATTCTTTTCTGCTTTGTCAAAGATTAATTGACCATATAGTTGTGGGTTTATGTCTGGGTTTTCTCTTCTGTTCCATTGATTTATGTGTCTATTTTTGTGCCAGTACCATACTTTTGATTATGATAGCTTTTTGGTATATCTTGAAATTGGGGATTGTGATACCACAGATGTTGTTCTTTTCAAGACTGCTTTGGCTGTCTAGAGTCTTTTGTGGTTCCATATGAATTTTAGTATTATCCTAGTTCTGTGAAAAATGCTGTTGGTATTTTGATAGGGATTGCATTAAATGTGTAGATTGCTTTGTGTAGTATAGACAATTTAAAAATATTCGTTCTTTCAATCCATGAGCATGGAATATCTTTCTATTTGTTCGTGTCACTTTTAGTTTCTTTCATCAGTGTTTTACAGTTTTCAGGGTATAGGTCTTTTACCTCCTTGGTTACGTTTATTTCTAGTACTTTATTATTTTTGGTGTAATTATAAATGGGATTGTTTTCTTAATTTCTCTTTATGCTACTTCATTATTAGTATATAGAACTACAATAGATTTTTTTTATATTGATTTTGTAATCCTATGGCCATATTGAATTCATTTATCAGTTCTAGTGGTTTTTTGGTGGCGATTTTAGAGTTTTCTCTATATAGTATCATGTCATCCGCAAATAGTGGAAGTTTTACTTTTTCCTTACCAATTTGGATGCCTTTTATTTCATTTTCTTGTCTGATTGCTGTGGCTAGGACTTCTAGTACTATATTGAATAAAAGTGGTGAGAGTGGACATCTCTGTCTTGTTCCTGATGGAAGAGGAAAGGCTGCCAGTTTTTCCCCATTGAGTATGATGTTAACTGTGGGCTTTTCATATATGGCCTTTATTATGTTGAGATATGTTCCCTCTAAACCTACTTTGTTGAGAGTTTTTATCATGAATGTGTGTTGTACTTTGTCAAATGCTTTTTCTGCATCTATTGGAATGATCGTATGGTTCTAACATTTTCTCCTATTGATGTGATGTATTTGTTTCATTTATTTCTGTTCTAGTCTTTATTATTTTCTTTCTTCTACTGGTTTTGGGCTTTGTTTGTTCTTTTTCTAGCTTCTTTAGGTGAAAGGTTATGTTGTTTATCTGAGATTTTTCTCTTGTTTGAGGTAGGCCTGGATTGCTATAAACTTTCTTTTTAGAATCATTTTTGTTGTATCCCAAAGATTTTGGACCATTGTATTTTTATTTTCAATTGTCTTCATGTGTTTTTCAATTTCTTCTTTGATTTCTTGGTTGACACATTCATTATTTAGTAGATATTATTTGACCTCCCTGTATTTGAATTCTTTTCAGATCCTTTCTTGTGGTTGATTTTTACTTTCATAGCATGTGGTCAGAAAACATGAATGGTATTGACTTCAATTTTTTGAATTTGTTGAAATTTATTTGTGGCCTAATATGTGATCTATTTTATTTTATTTTATTTATTTTATTTTTTATTTTTTTATTATTATTTTTTAATATATGAAATTTATTGTCAAATTGGTTTCCATACAACACCCAGTGCTCATCCCAAAAGATGCCCTCCTCAACACCCACCCCTCCCTCCCACCCCCCATCAACCCTCAGTTTGTTCTCAGTTTTTAAGAGTCTCTTATGCTTTGTCTCTCTATGTGATCTGTTTTAGAGAATGTTCCATGTGCAATTGACAAGAATGTGTTTTCAGCTGTTTTAGTATGGAAGATCCTCAATTTATCTGTTAGGTTCATCTGGTCCAATGCATCATTCAAAGCCACTGTTCCCTTGTTGATTTTTTGTATGGACGATATATCCATTGATGTAAGTGGGGTGATTAAATGACTCCTACTATTATTGTATTCATATTAATTACTTTCTTCATGTTTGTTATTAGCTGCTTTATGTATTTAGGTGTTCCCAAGTGGAGTGTGTAAATTTACAATAGTTGTTTCTTCTTGTTGGATTGCTTACTTTATAATTATATAGTGTCCTTCTTTGTCTCTTGTGACAATCTTTGTTTTAAAGTCTATTTTGTCTGATGTAAGTATTTGTACCCCAACTTTCTTTTCACTTCTATTTGCATGATAAATGCCTTTCCATTTCTTCACTTTTAATCTACATGTGTCTTTAGGTCTGAAATGAGTTTCTTGTAGGCAGCATATAGATGAGTCTTGCTTTTTTATCCATTCAGTCACACTGTGTCTTTTGATTGGAGTATTTAGTCCATTTACATTCAAAATAATTATTGATAGGTATGTACTTATTGCCATTTTTTTTTACTTGTTTATGGTTGTTTTTGTAGTCCTTCTCTGTTCCTTTTTCTTCTCTTGCTGTTTTTCCTCACACTTTCCTGGTTTTCTTTAGTGATATACCTGGATTCCTTTCTTTTTATTTTTCACTTATCTATTGCTGGTTTTTGATTTGTGGTTACCATTAGGTTTGTTTATAACATCTTCTGCATTTAAAAGTCTATATTAAGTTGATAGTCACTTAAATTTGAACCCATTCTTTACTCCTCCCCTTCCCTCCCCATGTTTTAGGTATGTTTTAGGTAAAAGTTGTCATACTTTATATCCTTTTATTTTGTGAATTCCTTGACTGATTTATTTTATAAATTTTATAGATTTTATAGATATATTTAATTTTACTGCTTTTGTGCTTCCTACTTTTCTTACTCCTACATGTGATCTTCCCTTTCCATTCAAAGCATCCCCTTTAACCTTTTTTATAGGGCTGGCTTAGTGGTGATGAATTCCTTTAATTTTTGTTTGTCTGGGAAACTCTTTATCTTTCCTCCTATTTTGAATGATAACCTTGCCAGATAAAATATTTTTGGCTGCAGGTGTTTTTCTTTCAGCACTTTGAATACAGTCTGCTATTCCCTTCTGGCCTGCAAAGTTTCTGCTGAAAAATCAGCTGGTAGCCTTGTTTTCTTTTCTTTCCTTGTTTTCTATTTCCTTTTCTCTTGCTGCTCTTAAAATTCTCTCTTTACCACTATGTTTTTCCATTTTAATTACTGTGTGTCTTGGTATGGATCTCCTTGAATTGATTTTGTTGGGGGCTCTCTGTGCCTCTTAGATCTGGGTTTCTGTTTCCTTGTCCAGATTTGGGAAGGTTTCAGATATTATTCTTCAAATACATTTTCTGTCTCCTTTTCTCTCTCCTCTTCTCAGGTCCCTACAGTGTGAATGTTATTACAGTTGATAATGGCACTGAGTTCCTTAGGTCTGTTTTCATTTTTAATTTTTTTCTCTTTCCTGTCCAGCTTGATTGCTTTTCATTATTCTGTTCTCCAGGTGGCTGATCCATTCTTCTGCTTCCTCTACTCTACTATTTATTCCATCTTGTGTATTTTTAATTTCAATTGTTGAGTTTTTCATCTCTGATTAGTTCTTTTTTATGTTTTCTGTCTCTTTGTTAAGGTCTCACTGAGATCTTCCACTCTTTTCTCAAGTCCAGTGAGTAGATTTATGGCCTCCATTTAAATTCTCTATCACACATATTATGTATCTCTGTTTCATTTAGCTCTCTTGCTGTGATTTTCTTCTATTCTTTCATTTAGGACATATTCCTCTGTCTCCTTATTTTGTCAAACTCTGCTTCTATGTGTTAGGAAAGTCAGCTATGTCTCCTGCTCTTGAAAGTAGTGGCCTTATGAAGAAGAATTCCTGTAGTGCTCTGCAGTGTAATGTCCCCTATTCATCAGAACCTGGTGCTTCAAGGATATCTTCTATGTGTGTTGTGTGCACCCTACTGTTAAGAATGAGTCACTTTTATCTTTAGTCCAGTTGCCCACAAAGGCTGTCTTGGCCTATTGTGGGCAGGGTTTGTTCCCTGTGTTGTTAGTGGGCCAGTCTGGGACCATCTTGGGCTTGAGTTGAGTCAGACCAGGTGTTTGCACAGAGATGTGGTGGCATGGAACTGCAGGGTACTTTCTCTATGTTGTTTACTGAGAAGCTTTCATTAGTGGGCAGGGCTTATAGTAAGATCAGATGTCTGCCCCCAGCCCACTGCTAAACCAGCAATCTGACTTGTGTGTATGGTTATCTTCCCCTCTCTTCAGGGCAGGAATCACTTTGGAGTAGTGCTGGTCTCTGTTGGGACTGCTTGCAAACTTCCAGGCTTGTGGCACCACTTTATATGGGCTCTGGCCAAGGGTGTATTGGAGGGCACAGGTCCACAGGAGAACACCGAGTTGGAGTGTGTGATATTAGCAAGGTTTGCATAGGTCTGCTGTGGGAGGGGACCTCGAGCGCTTTTGAAATCACCTGTCACATGAGTGGAGGGGGGTAGTCCTCTGGAGAGTGTGTGGGCATGGTGCCAGCAAAGTCCATAGGTCTGCTTTGGAGGCTGGGTTGGAGGGGGTGTGTCTACAGAAGTGTGTGGAGGCAGGGGTGCATTGTTAGTGAGCTAGGTAGACAGTGTTGATGCTGCACTCTTTATGGCAAGCATCTCTGTATCTATGTTGGCAGGGAGGGAAAGGATGCTCACCAGCTCTTTTGTTCTTTAGAGAGGTCTCTCAATGACCCCTACTCCTCCAGCACATACTCTGAGATTAGTAAATAGATCTCCTTCCTGTATACTCCAGGCATTTTTCTATGCTGCATCTCAGTGGGGCTATTTGTTGTGATGTCTGTTTAAGAATGTGGACTCAGTTTCTTATTGCTCTCTCTGTTCTCCCAGAGTTGAGCCTTCTGATTTTTAAAGTTCCAACTCTTAAGCCCCATTGATTATAAGAACTAGTGAAATTATGTCCCTATGCTTTTCAAAGCCAAGTATTATGGGGATTCATCTTTTCTATGTGGGCTTCCCGTGCCTTGGGTGCCTGGTGTGAGGGTCTGATCCTCTTCCCTCTCTGTACCTTAGGTGAACCTCCCTCCTGTGGACAGTCCTGAGGGGTCTGTTCAGCTCCCAACAGTGTCTCCACCTTTCTTACCCTCTTCAGTGTGGCTTCTTCTCTACATTTGGCTGTGGAGTTTGTTTTGCCAGACTTTGGGTTGTTTTCTGGGTTATTTACACTGATGTGGGTGTTGTCTAGTTGTATCTGTGGGACACAGTGAGCTTAGGGTCTTCCTACTCTACCATCTTTCCCAGAAGTCTCTAGTACATTTTAATTATTTTTTAATTTTATTTTTTATATTTTTAAATAAATATTTATTCATTTTTCTTTGAGAGATTGTAAGCAGGGGAGGGGCAGAGAGAGAGGATGACAGAAGATCTGAAGTGGGCTCTATGTGACAGCAGTGAGCCCAATGTGGGGTTTGAATTTATGAACAGTGAGGTCATGACCTGAGCCAAAGTCAGACACTTAACCAACTGAGCCACCCAGGCACCCCAATTTTAAATAAAGACCTTAGTTTTTTCCTACAGAGAAAATGGGAAGCTACTTTCTACTCTTGAGGAGACATCAAAGAATACATAAAAGATGACAAAAGTTGAGGTTCTAGGTTTGAGGAGAAAGGGAAGATATAATGAAGAATTTGATATATTCAAAAGATCAAAATAAATTGTCCACTATGTGTTCCATCCTTAACTTGAGATTACCTCATAATCTCTTCCAAACTCTAAAAATTATCCACTGAATTTGTACATCCATGGACCCAAGGACTTGAAGTTATTACAGTAAAACCTTGGTTTGCAAGCATAATTTGTTCCAGAAACATGCTTGTAATCCAAAGCACTTGTATATCAAAGCAAATTTCCCCACAAGAAATGATGGAAACTCAGATGATTCATTCTACAACCCAAAAATATTCGTATAAAAATGATTACAATAGTGTAACACAAAATAATAAAGAAAATACAAAATATAAAGAAAATAAACAAATTAACCTGCATTTACTTTTGAAAACCTTCATGGCTGGTGTGAGGGAGACAAGAGAGATGAGGGTTATTGTGTAGGATGACTTTCACTATCACTAATGGATGTTGACTATAGGACAGTATTAATAAACTCTTGTCATATATAGTATTCAATGTGACTGGCAATGAGGCAACAGAGGAAATGGTCTATATCTTCAGACAGCCTAACCTAGAATGAAGCAAAGCATTCCTAAGCTTATTCTTGTATGGGAAAGCAAAGGACTGTCCATTGGTGCTTTGAAATGACAAAAATACACTAGTGCCAGTTGTGGGCAGCTTTCAGTGTTCTGAAAAATCACTGATTTCTGTCAAACACCATGGCCTGAGACAGAGCATTCAAGCATGGAAGATGATCACCCACAATCCCACAGCGAGAGAGAAGGAGAGAGAGAGAGAGAGAGAGAGAGAGAGAGAGAGAGAGAAGAACCATTGGCTCAGTTGTGATCATGTGACATTTGGCATCACATACTACTTGAATTGCAAGACATCGCTCATTTATCAATTTAAAACTTATTAGAAATGTTTGTTCATCTTGCAGAACACTTGCAGAACAAGTTACTTGCAATGCAAGGTTTTACTGTATACAGAATTAGAGTCATAGAATGTTAGAGTTGGAAGAAATACTTGAGATGAACTTGTGCCAGCCTGCCATTTTACAGATATAGATGCCAAGAGAATGTTGTAAGGCTGAATGCATTATGAATCCTTTACTTCTGAATTAGAATAATACTTTTCAAAAAATAGGTTAATTATTCTAACTCCATTCAGGAACAACTTTGAGGACTTCCATTCAAAAGAGAATTTCTAAAACTACTTAAAATCACAGGGTAACTGCCAACAAGCATAAATGGTCCTAAAAAGAAGTTTCATTTTCTCCAGTAAGAAGTCCCATGGGCAGTATGCCAATGGGAAGTTATATGCTTGGAATTAGGCATTTGAGTTAGGGTTACCAAGTTATCTTGGTTTTTCTGAGACTGTCTGTGTTTTAGCACTGAAATCCTGGTTCCCAGGAAGCTATTCAGGACACTGGGATAGTTGGTTACCCTATATTTGACTCAGTTTTTATGGCAATGTGGTAAAATTTCAGTTAACCAAAAAATTTTTTATACCTAGCTTACTGAAAAAGGCAAATCATAGGAAAATATATTAACACCAGAGCTTAATTAGGGAAATAAATACCACATTCACCACAAAACTGCTTCAGTATTTTGGGATCAGACCACATTTATCCTAATCTCTTAAACTTATATATTTATATTTAGTCATGTTTAAAATGTCAGGTTTCACTCATTAAAAATTCAGTTCAGTTATATTTGTTACAGATGAGTTACTAATATTGGAAAATGAAAAAATATAGTGTTAAAATATTTCCATACCAAGAGAGGATGAATTTTGTGGCATGAGCATTGGTTTCAGAGTCTGAAGACTTTGAATCTTGACTGTGTACATGGTGTGTGACTTTGGGCAAGTAATTACTATTTTTTTAAACATCTCTGAGGATTAATTTCCTCGTCTTTAACATGGAGCTATTATTACCAACCTGGTTGTGAGGATATATTGTAGCATTTATGCAGGTGTCTAACATATCATAGGACCTTAGTGTTAAATAGAACAATGGGGATCAAAACAGCTAAGTGTTACTTAAAGAAATACACTGTCCAGAAACTCCATTTCCAGTGCATTTGGTTTAAGTTGAGGTTTTGGTGCTTTTGTTGAATCAGATAGGGTGGAAAAACAAAACCAAACAATCCCACAGTAGTTAATATAATTGAATGTTGTTTAGCATATTTATCATATGGGAGGACTATACTCAAAATCATTGTCATGATTTATTATTTCTTCTTTCTGAACTGAGGTCTGTACACAGTTGTGTCTGGAGACACAGCACATTATGTACGCAGGTATTTTCCCAGGAGATCCCACCCTGTTTAATCAGATGCTCTGGCCCTGGCACTTGATCTGCATGGAGCTAAGAAGAACCTTGTTGTGGGGGCATTTGCTGTCAGTTTGGATGGGGAGGCCACACAGGTATCAGCTGCTTATTTCATAGATCAAAGGACAGTCTGTGTTTATGTGCTGTATGTATTTGCTGAGCCTTTCCCAACTCCACCTGGCTTATGAGCCCTAGATGTTCCCATAGAACATTATTACTCAGTGACTATTTGGTTTAAAGAAAAGAAAAACACTAGCCACAGCAAAATACACAAAATAAAACTGCTATAAGAATGTAAGCAGATATCTATGAGAAAAAATTGAAGGGGAGAAGTGGGATGGGGTTAAGAACATGAATATTGGTATCAGAGAGCTCTGAGTTTGAAATACAGTTTTGCTAGTGTGATATCAGGCAAGTTATTTTATTTCTATCAGCCTTTGTTTCATCTTCTGTAAAACGGAGATAGCAATATTTACTGCATAAGATTAAGTGAAATAAAAAATAAGTGTGCTTGACAAATAATAGGAGCTCAATATACAGTGGCTATCATTATCTAAATTATTATTTTTTGTTTTTTTTAAGTTTATCTATTTTGAGAGAGAGAGAGAGAGAGAGAGAGAGAGAGAGAGAGAGAGAGAATCCCAAGCAGACTCCACGCCATCAATGCAGAGCCTGATGCAGGGCTCGAACTAACGAACTGTGAGATCATGACCTGAGCTGGAAGCAAGTCAGATGCTTAACCGACTGAGCCACTCAGGTGCCCCTATTTTTGTTATCAATCTCAGTTTTTTTTGTTTTTGTTTTTTCTGGGTTTTTTTGTTTTGTTTTGTTTTGTTTTGTTTTTGCTGTACTCTAGAACAGTTTTGGTCATGTTTGTGTCCCCTTTGATCAGTGCTGGACACATGTTGGACACGTGATAAGTATGGATTTTGTTCTTAGATTTTTTTTTTTTTAAATTTTTTTTTTCAACGTTTTTTTATTTTATTTTTGGGACAGAGAGAGACAGAGCATGAACGGGGGAGGGACAGAGAGAGAGGGAGACACAGAATTGGAAACAGGCTCCAGGCTCCGAGCCATCAGCCCAGAGCCCGACGCGGGGCTCGAACTCACGGACCGCGAGATCGTGACCTGGCTGAAGTCGGACGCTTAACCGACTGCGCCACCCAGGCGCCCCTGTTCTTAGATTTTATAATATTTTTGCTTTCTCACAACTTGAATCCCTTGTTTCTTTTTTTTTTAAACTGAGTTATAATTTACATGTAGTAAAATATATAATTCTCAACTGTATAGGTGAATGAATATTCGCATGGTTACACACCATGTAACAACCACCAAAATCAGGGTTGTACACCATGTAACAACCAGCAAAAACCTTTAACCTGTCAATGTTCCTTTCTGCTTCTTTCCCATAAGTATCTGTAGCCTTACCTGCTCACTTCATTACCCCCTCCCTCAAGAAAACCACTATTTTTGCTGCTCCATCTATTCAATTTTCTTTTGTCTTTTTTTTTCTTTTACTTGAATACAGAAAGAGAAAAAAATTATTTTCATTTTCAATTTTTATTGAAAATATTTTTCTTTATTTTTTCTACTAATTTTTTTTACTTTTTTGTAAATTTTTCAAATTCTATTTTACTTCAGTCATTTCAATTTATTCTATTTTATTGTATTCATTTTATCAAATTTTCAGACGTTTTCCTTTTTTCCCCCTTTTCGCTCTGATCAATCAAGCTCCTTTCAACAACTAGATCAAAACACACCTAGGATCTAGTATCATTTATTTGATTTTGTGTGTGTGTGTGTTGTTTTTAATATTTTAATTTTAGTTGTTTTTTACCTTATTAATTCCTTTTCTTCCTTCAAAATGATGAAATGAAGGAATTCACCCCAAAAGAAAGAGCAGGAAGAAACGATAGCCAGGGACTTAATCAACACAGATACAAGCAAGATGTCTGAACCAGAATTAGAGTCACAAGAATAATAATACTAGCTGGGGCCGAAAATAGATTAGAATCCCTCTCTCTGGTGATAAAGGAAGTAAATGTTAGTCAGGATGAAATAAAAAATGCTATAACTGAGCTGCAATCTTGAATGGTTGCCCTGGTGGCAGGATGGATGGGGCAGAGCAGCGAATCAGTGATATAGAGGACAAACTGATGGAGAATAATGAAGCAGAAAAAAAGAGGGAGACCAAAGCAAAAGAGCACGATTTAAGAATAAGATAAATCAGTGACTCATTAAAAAGGAACAACATCAGAAACATAGGGGTCCCAGAAGGTGAAGACAGAGAAAAAGGGGTAGAAGGGTTATGTGAGCAAATCATAGTGGAAAACTTTCCTAACCTGGGTAAAGACACAGACATCAAAATCCAGGAAGCACAGAGGACTCCCATAAGATTCAATAAAAATTGACCATCAGCAAGGCATATCACAGTCAAATTCACAAAATACTTAGGCAAGGAAAGAGTCATGAAAGCAGCAAGGGAAAAAAGTCCTTAACCTACAAGGGAAGACAGATCAGGTTTGCAGCAGACCTATCCACAGAAACTTGGCAGGCCAGAAAGGAGTGACAGGATATATTCAATGTGCTGAATCAGAAAAATATGCAGCCAAGAATTCTTTATCCAGCAAGGCTGTCATTCAAAATAGAAGGAGAGATTAAAAAAAAGTTAAAGATAAACAAAAGTTAAAGGAGTTCATGACTACTAAACCAGCCCCGCAAGTAATTTTAAGGGGGACTCTCTGAGGGGAGAAAAGACAGAAAAAAAAAGACCAAAGCAATAAAGACTAGAAAGGACCAGAGAACACCACCAGAAACTCCAACTCTACAAGAAACATAATGGCAATAAACTAATCTTTCAGTATTCACTCTGAACGTCAATGGACTAAATGCTCCAATCAAAAGACATAGGGTAACAGAATGGATAAGAAAACAAGATCCATCTATATGCTGTTTACACTTTACACCCACTTTACACATTCAGATTGAAAGTAAGGGAATGGAGGGGCGCCTGGGTGGCTCAGTCGGTGACTCAGACAAAGTCTGGTCCGACTTCAGCTCAGATCATGATCTCATGGTTCGTGGGTTCGAGCCCCGCATTGGGCTCTGTGTTGACAGCTCAGAGCCTAGAGCCTGTTTCAGATTCTGTGTCTCCCTCTCTTTGCCTCTCCCCCACTCAGGCTCTGTCTCCCTCTGTCTCAAAAATAAATAGACATTAAAAAAAATTGAAAGTAAGGGGATGGAGAACCATCTTTCAAGCTAATGGTGGACAAAAGAAAGCCAAGTTGCAATAGTTATATCAGTCAATCTAGACTTTAAAATAAAGACTGTATCAAGAGATGAAGCAGGGCATTATATCATAATTAAGGGGTCTATCCACCAAGAAGACCTAACAATTGTAAACATTTATGCGCCAAATGTGGCAGCACCCAAATATATAAATCAATTAATCACAAACATAAAGAAACTCATTGATAATAATACCATAATAGTAGGGGACTTCAACACCCCACTCACAACAATGGACAGATCATCTAATCAAAAAATCAACAAGGAAACAATGGCTTTGAGTGACACACTGGACCAGATGGACTTAACAGATATATTCAGAATATTTCATCCTAAAGCAGTGGAATATAAAGAACACATGGGACGCTCTCCAGAATAGACCACATAGTGGGACACAAATCAGCCCTCAACAAGTACAAAAAGATCAAGATCATACCGTGCATATTTTCAGACCACAACGCTATGGAATTCAAAATCAACCACAAGAAAAAATTTGGAAAGATAACAAATACTTGGAGACTAAAGAACATCCTACTAAAGAATGAATGGGCTAACCAAGAAGTTAAAGAGGAAATTAAAAAGTACATGGAAGCCAATGACAATGATAACACCACAACCCAAATCCTCTGGGATTCAGCAAAGGCGGTCATAAGAAGGAAGTATATAGGAATCCAGGCTTTCCTTTAGGAGGAAGAAAGGTCTCAGATACGCAACCTAAACTTATACCTTAAGGACCTGAAAAAGAACAGCAAATAAAACCCAAAACCAACAGAAGACAGGAAATAATAAAGATTAGAGCAGAAATCGATGCTATCTAAACCACACACACACACACACACACACACACACACAAAGTAGAACAGATCAATGAAACCAGAAGCTGGTTCTTTGAAAGAATTAACAAAATTGATAAACCACTAGCCAGTTTGATCAAAAAGAAAAAAGACCCAAATAAATAAAATCAAGAATGAAAGAGGAGAGATTACAACCAACACAGCAGAAATGAAAACTATAAAAAGAGAATGTTATGAGAAATTATACACTAATAAAATGGGCAATCTGGAAGAAATGAACAAATTCCTAGAAACATATAAACTACCAAAACTGAAACAGAAAGAAATAGAAAGGTTGAACAGATCCATAACCAGTAAAGAAATCGAATTAGTAATCAAAAATCTCCCAAAAATCAAGGGTCCAGGGCCTGATGGCTTTCCAGGAGAATTCTACCAAACATTTAAGGAAGAGTTAACACCTATTCTCTTGAAGCTGTTCCAAAAAATAGAAATGGAAGGAAAACTTCCAAACTCATTCTATGAAGCCAGCATTACCTTTATCCCAAAACCAGACAAAGACCCCACTAAAAAGAACTATGGACCAATTTCCCTGGTGAACATGGATGCAAAAATACTCAACAAGATATTAGCCAACCAGATCCAACAATACATTAAAAAAATTATTCTCCACAACCAAGTGGGATTTATACCTGGGATTCAGGGCTGGTTCAATATCCACAAAACAATCGATGTGCTTCATCACATCAATAAAAGAAAGGACAAGAACCACATGATCCTCTCAATAGATGCAGAGAAAGCATTTGACAAAATACGGCATCCTTTCTTGATAAAAAACCCTCAAGAAAGTAGGAATAGAAGGAGCATACCTCGAGATCATAAAAGCCATATATGAAAGACCCAACACTAGTATTATCCTCAATGGGGAAAAACTGAGAGCTTTCCCCCTAACATCAGCAACAAGACAGGAATGTCCACTCTTGCCACTGTTATTCAACATAGTATTGGAAGTCTTAGCCTAAGCCATCAGACAACACAAATATATGAAAGGCATCCAAATCGCCCAGGAGGAGGTCCAACTTTCACTCTTCTCAGATGACATAATACTCTATATGGAAAACTCAAAAGATTCCACCAAAAAAAACTACTAGAACTTATCCATGAGTTCAGCGAAGTGGCAGGATATAAAATCAATGCACAGAAAACGGTTGCATTCCTATACACCAACAATGAAGCAACAGAAAGAGAAACCAAGGAATTGATGCCATTTACAATTGCACCAAAAACTATAAAGTACCTAGGAATAAATCTAACTAAAGAGGTGAAAAATCTATACACTGAAAACTATAGAAAGCTTATGAATGAAATTGAAGAAGACACAAAGAAATGGGAAAAGATTCCATGTTCCTGGATAGGAAGAACAAAAATTGTTAAAATGTCAATACTTGCCCAAAGCAATCTACGTATTCAGTGCAATCCCTATCAAAATAACACCAGAATTCTTCACAGAGCTAGAACAAACAATCCTAAAATTTGGAGCCAGAAAAGACTCTGAATAGCCAAAGTAATGTTGAAAAAGAAAACCAAAGCAGGAGGCATCACAATCCCGGACTTCAAGCTATATTACAAAGCTGTAATCATCAAGACAGTATGGTACTGGCACAAAAACAGACACCTGGATCAATGGAACAGAATAGAGAACCCAGAAATGGACCCACAAATGTATGGCCAACTAATCTTTGACAAAGCAGGAAAGCTATCCAATGGAATAAAGAGAGTCTCTTTAGCAAGTGGTGCTGGGAAAACTGGACAGCGACATGTAGAAGAATGAACGTGGACCACTTTCTTACACCATACACAAAAATAAGCTAAAAATGGATGAAGGACCTAAATGCAAGGCGAAAAGCCATCAAAATCCTCAAGGACAAAGCAGGCAAAAACCTCTTTGACCTTGGCTGCAGCAACTTCTTATTCAACACGTCTCCAGAGGCAACAGAAACAAAAGCAAAAATGAACTATTGGGACCTCATGAAGATAAAAACTTCTGCACAGCTAGGGAAACAAGCAGCAAAATTAAAGGCAACCAGTGGAATGGGAGACGATGTTTGCAAACGACAGATCAGATAAAGGGTTATTATCCAAAATCTATAAATATCTTATCAAACTCAGCACCCAAAAAACAAATAATCCAGTGAAGAAATGGGCTAAAGACATGAACAGACACTTCTCTGAAGAAGACATACAGATGGCCAACAGACACACGAAATGATGCTGAAAGTCACTCATTATCAGGGAAATACAAATCAAAACCACAGTGAGATACCACATCACACCTGTCAGAACGGCTAACATTAATAACTCAGGCAACAACAATGTTGGCAAGGATGCAGGGAAAGAGGATCTCTTTTACATTGCTGGTGGGAATGTAAGCTGGTGCAGCCACTCTGGAAAACAGTATGGAGGTTCCTCAAAAAAATTAAAAACTAGAAATACCCTACGACCCTAGTAGCAATTGCCCTACTAGGCGTTTATCCAAGGGATACAGGTATGCTGTTTCAAAGGTACGCATGCACCCCAATGTTTATAGCAGCACTATTGACAATAGCCAAAGTATGGAAAGAGCCCAAATGTCCATCAATGGATGAAAGGATAAAGAAGATGTCGTATGTATATACAATGCAGTATTACTCAGCAATAAAAAAGAATGAAATCTTGCCATTTGCAACTACGTGGATGGAACTAGAGGGTATTATGCTAAGGGAAATTAGTCAGTCAGAGAAAGACAAATATCATGACTTCACTTATATGAGGACTTTAAGACACAGAACAGATGAACATAAGGGAAGGGAAGCAAAAATAATATAAAAACAGGGAGGGGGACAAAACATAAGAGACTCTTAAACATGGAGAACAAACAGAAGGTTACTGGAGGGGTGTGAGAGGGGGGATGGGCTAAATGGGTAAGGGGCATTAAGGAACCGACTCCTGAAATCATTGTTGTTCTATATGCTAACTAACTTGGATGTAAATTAAAAAAATAAATAAAAATTAAAAAAAAAAAAAGAAAACACCACAGAAATTGTCAGTCCTGTTGCTGGTCTTGTGAGGCATTTCTCCTTGTCTAGGTAACCACATGCTCCCAGGTTGAAACAATTATAACATAAATCTTCAGTATTTATACTGTACATGGAGTCACATGTATAGGGAACAGCTTTTCCTTCTTATACTGCAGTACATTTTATACTATAATGAAAGAAGAACAAATGACTCTAAATCTAAAATTGTAGCTGAATAACAAATAATCCTAAAATATGTGAGGAACCACAAAAGACCCTGAATAGCCAAAATAATGTTGAAAAAGAAAGCCAGAGTGGGAGGCATCACAATCCTGGACTTTAGCCTCTGCTACACAGCTGTAATCATCAAGACAGTATGGTGTTGGCACAAAAACAGACACACAGACCAATGGAATAGAATAGAGAACTGAGAATTGGACCCACAAATGTATGGCCAACTAACCTTTGACAAAGCAGGAAAGAGTATCCAATAGAAAAAGATAGTCTCTTTAGCAAATGGTACTGGGAGAACTGGACAGCAACATGCAGAAGAATGAAACTGGACCACTTTCTTACCCCATACACAAAAATAAACTAAAAATGGATTAAAGACCTCAATGTGAGACAGGAAACCATCAAAAACCTAGAGGAGAAAATAGACAGCAACCTCTTTGACCTTAGCTATAGCAACTTCTTACTCAACACGTCTCTGAAGGCAAGGGAAATAAAAGCAGAAATGAACTATTGAGACTTCATCAAGATAAAAAGCTTCTGAATTGCAAAAGAAACAATCAACAAAACTAAAAGGCAACCAACAGAATGGGAGAAGATATTTGTGAATGACATATCAGATAATGGGTTAGTATTCAAAATCTATAGAGAACTTACCAAACTCAATACCCGAAAAACAAATAACCCAGTGAAAAAATGGGCAGAAGATATGAATAGATACTTTTCCAAAGAAGACATCCAGATGGACAACAGACACATGAAAAGATGCTCAACATCACTCATCATCAGGGAAATACAAATCAAAACCACACTGAGATACCACCTCACATCTGTTCAGAGTGGCTAAAATTAACAACTCAGGAAACAACAGATGCTGGTGAGGGTGTGGAGAAACAGGAACCCTCTTGCAAAGTTGTGCAGCTGCTTTGGGAAACAGTGTGGAAGTTCCTCAAAAAATTAAAAATAGAACTACCCTATGACCCAGCAATAGCACTACTAGGAATTTATCCAAAGGATACAGGAGTGCTGATTCATAGGGGCATATGTACTCCAATGTTTATAGCAGTGATTTCAACAATAGCCAAATTATGGAAAGAGCCCAAATGTTCATCAACAGATGAATGGATAAAGAAGATGTGGTTTATATATACAATGGAATATTACTTGGCAATGAAAAAGAATGAAATCATGCCATATGCAACGGTGTGGGTGGAAATGGAGGGTATTATGCTAAGTGAAATTGGTCAGTCAGAGAAAGACAGATATCATATGTTTTCAGTCATATGTGCAACTTGAGAAACTTATGGGGGAAGTTATGGGGGAAGGGAAGGGGAAAAATAGTTTCAAACAGAGAGGGAGGCAAACCATAAGAGACTCTTAAATACAGAGAACAAACTGAGGGTTGATGGGGAGGGGGGTGGGAGAGAGGGGAAAATGGGTGATGGCCATTGAGGAGGACACTTGTTGGTATAAGCACTGGGTGTTGTATGTAAGTGATGAATCATGGGAATCTATGCCTGAAACCAAGAGCACACTGCATACAATGTATGTTAGCTAACTTGAAAATACATTATATTTAAAAAAATAAAATAATAAAAAAAGAAAACCACTATTTTCACTTTTATCACCACTGATTAGAAAAATTGCAAACTATTTGGAAGTTGAGCAACCCTCTCTAAAATATCTGTGGACCAAAGAATAAATCAGAAAGGAAATTAGAAAACATTATCACTAAATAATAACAAAACAGTATATCAAAATGTAAGTGATATAAAGCTTTAGTTATAAACATTTTTATTAGAAGAGAGGAAGGTTTTAAATCAATGGTCTGATCTTCCACCTTGAGAAATTAAAAAAAAAATAATTACAATTAAACCCAAAGAAAAGAGAAGGAAGGATATTGTGAAAGAAACCCCTCCCCCACCAAAAAGCTAAATGAAATAGAAAGCAGAAAAATAACAGAGTTCCATTTTAATTCCACAGTGATCAGAAATACGCCCTGTACAATTGCAGTCATTTAAAGATTTGTTGAAATTTGCTTTATGGCCTAGGATAGTGAAGTATTTTGATAAATGTCCTGTGTGTATTGGAGAAGAATGAGTGTTCTGCAGTTGTTGAATGTTGAGCTCTTCAAGGTCAAGTCTGTGTCCTTACTGGCTTTTAGTTACTAAGACAGAAGTCTCTAACTTTATGGAACTTATCTATTTTTCTTTTAGCTTTATTAATTTCAAATTAATGTGTTTTGAAGCAATGTTACTGTATATGTACACTTTTAGGATTGTTATGTCTTCCTGATGAACTGACACATGTTCAGTGTGAATCACATGTCTCTGCCAATACTCCTTGTGTTGAACTGGCTTTCTTATAATTAGTAATTGCATGGTATATCTTTTCTCATACTTTTTCTTTCTATGACTGTTCCCATGTTTAAAGCATAATCATTCTCTACTAATCAAGTATTTTTATTCTAACACTCTATGCCTTTTCAGTGGAGTAATATAGACCATTTCCACCTAATGTGATTATTGAGATTCGTTGGATTTAAATCTACCACCTTGCTATTTGTGCCATTTGTGGCTTGTTCTTTATTTCTCCTTTACCGCTATGTTCGTCTGCTCTGGCTACCATAACAGTTTACCATAGACTGGATGACTGAAATAACAAAATTTGTTTTCTCACAAATCTGGAGGCTAGAAGTCCAAAATCAAGGTTCTTAGGAGGGCACTAATCCTATCAACCTTTATGACCTTATTTAACCTTTATTACCTTCTTGCAGGCCCCATCTCTAACTATAGTCATATTGTGAGTTACAACTTCATAAGAATTTTGGAAGGACACATTTAGTCTACAGCACCTGCTCTCTTTTGAATTATTCAGATATTTTCAGTATTCCATTTAGTCTCCAATAGATTAAAATCCAATCCAATAGATTGAATTTTAAGCAATGGTTTCTCTAGTGTTACAGTATGTAACTTTTTACATATGTAATGTATTTAATAATACTTAAATATTGTTTTCACTTTTAATAGGCAATAGTCTTTTAGTGAAAATAAAAAACACAGTTGATATTTGTCCACATATGTAATGTTTAGAATGCTCTTCCTTCCTTTTGCAGATTTAGGTTACTGTGTGGGATTGTTTCCTTTCAGGGACGTTTATTTACCTATCATCAGAATAAGCAACCACCACTTCAAATGAAAGCCTCTTCTAGTATCTGCTCACTATGGAAGTTTTCTTTGTCTTCAGAGTTCGCTACATCTTTTTTTTTTTTTTTTTTTTTTTTTTTTTAAATTTATTTTTGGGACAGAGAGAGACAGAGCATGAACGGGGGAGGGGCAGAGAGAGAGGGAGACACAGAATCGGAAACAGGCTCCAGGCCAGAGCCTGACGCGGGGCTCGAACTCACGGACCGCGAGATCGTGACCTGGCTGAAGTCGGACGCTTAACCGACTGCGCCACCCAGGCGCCCCAGAGTTCGCTACATCTTTAAGGACAAATAGAAGTTTTTAATTTAGCCAGTTTGTTGTTGTTGCATCAACTGCTTTATAGACACCTATTGTCACCCTGCATCCCGTTAAATGTCAGTAAACCTCAGTGTTACAATCAATGTTTTGGGCAATAAAGAAAAGTAACTAAACTGAAGAGGACTCAGCATTCATGGTATAGCTCCTAACCTCTGCCCAGCCAGCTTCCATGAAGGTTTTTTTTTTTTTAAGTTTTTATTCAAATTCCAGAAAAGTTCACATACAGTGTAATATTGGTTTCAGGTGTACAATAGAGTGATTCAACATGTCCATACATCACCCTGTGCTCATCACAACAAGTGCCCTTCTTAATCCCCATCACCTATTTCCTGTATCTCCGGCCCCCTCTGGTAACCATCAGTGTGTTCTCTACAGTTAAGAATCTGTTTCTTGGTTTGCCTCTCTCTTTTTTTCTCCCCCTTTGCTCATTTGCCTTGTTTCTTAAATTCCACATATGAGTGAAGTCATGGTATTTGTCTTTCTCTGACTGATTTATTTCACTTAGCATTATACTCTCTAGTAAATTTTTTTAATAAGAATACACGTCTTACTAATCAGAAGCTGAAACTCCTTTTTAGGCTGTTTATTTTTCTTCCACTTTCATGCTTCCAACTTTATTCAGCCTTGAGAACATCCTTTAACGTTTCTTTTTTTTTTTTAACGTTTATTTATTTTTGAGACAGGGAGAGACAGAGCATGAACGGGGGAGGGTCAGAAAGAGGGAGACACAGAATCTGAAGCAGGCTCCAGGTTCTGAGCTGTCAGCACAGAGCCCAACGCGGGGCTCGAACTCACGGACCGCGAGATCATGACCTGAGCCGAAGTTGGCTGCTTAACCCACTGAGCCACCCAGGCGCCCCTCCTTTAACGTTTCTTGAAGTGAATGTCTACTGGCAATAAATTCTCTCAGCTTTGGTTATTTGGAAATGTCCTTATTCCACCTTCATTTTTAAAAACGGATTTACCTAGGAATAAATCTAACCAAAGATGTAAAAGATCTGTATGCTGAAAACTATAGAAAGCTTATGAAGGTAATTGAAGAAGATATAAAGAAATGGAAAGACATTCCCTGCTCATGGATTGGAAGAATAAATATTGTCAAAATGTCAATACTACCCAAAGCTATCTACACATTCAATGCAATCCCAATCAAAATTGCACCAGCATTCTTCTCAAAACTAGAACAAGCAATCCTAAAATTCATATGGAACCACAAAAGGCCCCGAATAGCCAAAGTAATTTTGAAGAAGAAGACCAAAGCAGGAGGCATCACAATCCCAGACTTTAGCCTCTACTACAAAGCTGTCATCATCAAGACAGCATGGTATTGGCACAAAAACAGACACATAGACCAATGGAATAGAATAGAAACCCCAGAACTAGACCCACAAACGTATGGCCAACTAATCTTTGACAAAGCAGGAAAGAACATCCAATGGAAAAAGGACAGTCTCTTTAACAAATGGTGCTGGGAGAATTGGACAGCAACATGCAGAAGGTTGAAACTAGACCACTTTCTCACACCATTCACAAAAATAAACTCAAAATGGATAAAGGACCTGAATGTGAGACAGGAAACCATTAAAACCTTAGAGGAGAAAGCAGGAAAAGACCTCTCTGACCTCAGCCGTAGCAATCTCTTACTCGACACATCCCCAAAGGCAAGGGAATTAAAAGGAAAAATGAATTACTGAGACCTTATGAAGATAAAAAGCTTCTTCACAGCAAAGGAAACAACCAACAAAACTAAAAGGCAACCAACGGAATGGGAAAAGATATTTCCAAATGACATACCAGACAAAGGGCTAGTATCCAAAATCTATAAAGAGCTCATCAAACTCCACACCCGAAAAACAAATAACCCAGTGAAGAAATGGGCAGAAAACATGAATAGACACTTCTCTAAAGAAGACATCCGGATGGCCAACAGGCACATGAAAAGATGTTCAACGTCGCTCCTTATCAGGAAAATACAAATCAAAACCACACTCAGATATCACCTCACGCCAGTCAGAGTGGCCAAAATGAACAAATCAGGAGACTATAGATGCTGGCGAGGATGTGGAGAAACAGGAACCCTCTTGCACTGTTGGTGGGAATGCAAATTGGTGCAGCCACTCTGGAAAACAGTGTGGAGGTTCCTCAGAAAATTAAAAATAGACCTACCCTATGACCCAGCAATAGCACTGGTAGGAATTTACCCAAGGGATACAGGAGTGCTGATGCATAGGGGCACTTGTACCCCAATGTTTATAGCAGCACTCTCAACAATAGCCAAATTATGGAAAGAGCCTAAATGTCCATCAACTGATGAATGGATAAAGAAATTGTGGTTTATATACACAATGGAGTACTACATGGCAATGAGAAAGAACGAAATATGGCCCTTTGTAGCAACGTGGATGGAACTGGAGAGTGTGATGCTAAGTGAAATAAGCCATACAGAGAAAGACAGATACCATATGGTTTCACTCTTATGTGGATCCTGAGAATCTTAACAGAAACCCATGGGGGAGGGGAAGGAAAAAAAAAAGAGGTTAGAGTGGGAGAGAGCCAAAGCATAAGAGACTCTTAAAAACTGAGAACAAACTGAGGGTTGATGGGGGTGGGAGGGAGCGGAGGGTGGGTGATGGGTATTGAGGAGGGCACCTTTTGGGATGAGCACTGGGTGTTGTATGGAAACAAATTTGACAATAAATTTCATATATTGAAAAAAATGGATAAGGAAGATGTGGTGTAATACACACACACACACACACACACACACACACACACACTGGAATACTACTTGGCAACGAAAAAGAATGAACTCTTGCCATTTGCAACAATGTGGATGGAACTGGAGGGTATTATGCTAAATGAAATAAGTCAGTCAGAGAAAGACAGGTATCATATGTTCTCATTCACATATGGAATTTGAAAAACTTAACAGAAGACCACGGGGAAAGGGAAGGAAAAAAAATAGTTAGAAACAGAGGGAAACAAACCATAAGAGATTCTTAAATTCAGAGAACAAACTGAGGGGTGATGGGGAGGGCAGAGGGGGGAGAGGATAATGGGTGCTGGGCATTGAGGAGGGCACTTGTTGGGATGAGCACTGGGTATGGTATGTAAGTGATGAATCATGGGAATCTACTCCCAAAGCCAAGAGAACACTGTATACTCTGTTAGCTAACTTGACAATAAATTATATATATGAAAAAAAACCCAAAAAAATAAAAAATAAAAAAATAAGATGAATTTTCAGTTGGTGTAGGATGCTAAATGGGTTGTTTTTTTTCAGGTTACTCCTCTAAAGATAACATTCCTTTTGATTGTAGCTTCTGTAATTTTTGTTGAAAAGTCAGTGATAATTTTTAACATTAATCTTCTGGAGTTAACATTTTTTTTTCACCAAATGCTGGGTTTCTTCTTATCTTTAATTTTGAGCCACTCGGCTCTGATATGCCTGGATGAAGTTTTCTTTGTATTTATTTTGCTTGGTATTAGAAGAGCTGCTTGAATCTGTGAGTTGATGCCTTTGATCAGATATGGAAAACTCTTCACTGTTATTTTTTTAAAATATTGTTTCTGTTCATGTTCTACTTCTCTTTTACATTCTATTACATTATATTCTTTCCTCTTTTCCCCCTCTCTGTGCTTCGGTTTGAGTACTTTCAGTGATGTTTTCAGTTTCACCTATCTTGTCTTGTGCTGTGTTCAAGCTGCTGTTAAACAAATCCAATGAGTTCTTAATTTCAAATATTGGTGTTTTGTAATTTTTTAAATGTTTATTTATTTTTGAGAGAGAGAAAGGTGGGGGAGGGGCAGAGAGAGAGGGGGAGACACAGAATCTGAAGCAGGCTCCAGGCTCTGAGCTGTCAGCACAGAGCCTGATGTGGGGCTTGAACCCACGATCCACAAGATCATGACCTGAGCTGAAGTCGGACTCTTAACTGACTGAGCCACCCAGGTGCCCCTGGTGTTTTGTAATTTTAGGAAGTTCATTTGATTATTATAGTTTCTGATTCTCAGCTGAAATAATGCATCTTTTAATCCATTTTGTCTAAGTGTATGGGTCATAATTATTTTTCTTAACATATTGATCATAATTATTTTAAAGTTGTTGTCTGCTAAAACCAGGAATATCTTTGAGTCTATAGTTCTTGACCATTTTATCTCTTAATTATTGTTTTCTTCTTGTTTTTTTGGACTTCTATTGATTTTTTAATTTACCCTGGATATTGTAGATGATATGTTGTAGAAGTGTATCTATTTACAGAGAGCATTGAGTTTCAGTCTGTCAGAAAGTTAAATTACTGGTAGATCACCTTGATCTTTTTGAGGCCTGGTTTTAGGTTTTCTTGGGGGCCAGTCCATTTCTGCTTTGTCCTTACTCCTAGAGTGTAGCCTTAATCACAATTCCTATGATGTTTCCTTTATCCTAGAGTATGGCCTTTCTTTTCTAGGGTTTCAACTGAAGGCCCAGAGTGCTCATCAAATTCTGTCTATTCTTGTTGGGCCCAATGCCAATTATCTTTCTCCAGAACTATTTAAACTTTATAACTTTTCATCAGTTCTCACATGTGTAGTTGTTGTTCTCTGTCAGCCTCCTGGAATCTTGCCTGAAACAGTGGGGCCTCGGAGTTGGCCAAGCATTAAAGGAGAACTTCCATGAAGATTTCTGGGGTTCCCTCTCTGAGACTTTCCTTCTTCGCAGCCACCCTCCTCAAGTTCTGGCTACTTTTGCTTCCATAATCGCCAGTCTCTGCCTCTTTTACACAGTGAGAACACCCCTCCTCGTACTGTGTCCTGGGAAATGTTCCCAGTGGGAGAACCTGGGTCATAGTGGAACTGTGATAAAACACAAGAAAACTTGTGTTTTCTTACAGTATTTGCTTAGATCTTCTGCCTTATTCACATACAGGCACTCTTTTAGGGTAAAGCTCATTGTTTACCCAATATTAAGAAGTTATTAAAGGTTTACTAGAGACCACCTACTTTTCATGTACTTGATCTCTTTTCATCACCATGACAAACACATAAGAAATAATCATAATATTAGTATAAATACAATGTATATATGCTAAGTACCAGGCATTATTTTGAGCCTTTTATATATTTTTTTTATATATACTCATTTAATCCTCACATTGGCCATACAAATAGGTACTATTTTTGTTCTTACTTTACAAATGGGACATTTTAGAAACTATAGAGGCTAAGTAACTCTTCTCTCCATCCCCATACACAATATATAAATGCTGGAATTCAAGCTTCAAACCTAGGCAGTGTGGCTTCAGAATTTATGCTTTTTTTTTTTTTTTTTTTAATTTTTTTTTCAACGTTTTTTTATTTATTTTTGGGACAGAGAGAGACAGAGCATGAACGGGGAAGGGGCAGAGAGAGAGGGAGACACACAGAATTGGAAACAGGCTCCAGGCTCCGAGCCATCAGCCCAGAGCCTGACGCGGGGCTGGAACTCACAGACCGCGAGATCGTGACCTGGCTGAAGTCGGACGCTTAACCGACTGCGCCACCCAGGCGCCCCAAGAATTTATGCTTTTAATGACTTCATTATTGATGGTGTTATTTCCATTTTACAGAGAGGGAAACTGAGTTTTAGAGAGGTTAGAGGATTTCTCCAATGTCACAGTGCTGATAAGTGGCAGCACTAGGATTTGAGCTACTAGAATCCAATCCTTTGCTCTTTCCTGTATATCATAGTTCCTTCCAAAGGAGAGAGAAGAAACATGTTTTCATTTTTGGGACTTCAGCTTAAAAGAATTTTGTGGGGACTTAGGAGGGGCCAAACAGCATCCTTTGGTTCTTAGTGAAGATATAATTTGTCAGTGGATATAATTTGCTGACTGTGTATAACCGGGCATTGGAAGGGGGTGGTTTTTCCCATAGACATGCATTATTTCTGAACACCTCTAGGACTGAATCCTATGGAAGCATATTGATAGCTCCATGAATGTCAGTTTTGGGAGTTGGAAAGACAGCAGAGCTCAACCTTGAAGTCCTCAGCATACACTGGGACGTGTGATGCCTAACTGACGTGCATGTTCCTTCTGGTATGAGCACATATGCTCCTTGGGTATTTCAGACACTCGCCAACCATAAACAGAGCCCTTGAGAGGGTCTGAGATGCCAAGTGTTTCTGTTTTGTTAAGGCTGCCAGGCTGAGTTAAGGAGAGGAAGTTGGTTCCTCTGTTAGGGAAGGACAATGCGTATGTTTACACATGAGCCAGGAGTGCCAGAGGCTGTAGAATGTACTACTGAGGGAGCCACCCAGAACCCATGTGTCTCACCAGGTCTCTGATACTGACCACCCTTTTTTTTTGCAGTGTGGAGGCTGCCAGCATTGGATTCGTCATTGTTATTGACCGACGAAGGGACAAGTGGAGCTCCATAAAAGCATCATTGACACGAATAGCTGTAAATATTCATTTTTGTGATGTTATTATAAAAGTAATTTAAATTGTTCAAGTATTTCGTGTCAAAGTCACAGGCAAAAGGCAATTATTTTATGCAAAATTTTGGGAAGGTCTCTGTAGCAGAGGCTGTGTGTCACATCCATGTCCCCTCTGCCACCTACCTGCAGGTCACTGCAGACAATTCCTGAGCATGTCGAAAGCTTCCTGAATCTACCTTATTGATCTCTCTGGTCACTGAAGAGGGGCAGGTAAGGAGTGCTGGAAAGTTAATGCCCCAGGAGTGACCAACTATTGACTTATGGGAATTGACAGATAAATACCCCAGCTTCTGCACCCCCCTCAGTGGGACAATTCTGAGATATGTACCACATAGTATCTCAGAGGATCCAGACCTTCTTGCTCACAGCAGTGCCCCCCTTGATACATTGGCTCTCTAGTGATCACGTTCTCATCTTCCCCCACTCCTTCACTATGTTTTCTGGGATCACCTCCTCAATAAACTCTATGCCCAGATCCTTGTCTTAGGATTTGCTTTGTGGGGTGAGGGGTCACCCAGTGTAAGCCAGTCTTCATTTCAGTATTCAAATTAGTTTTTCACATATTGAAAGACATGGGAAAAACCAGACAAAATATGATGTGTGCTTGCTTTTGGTATGAAATTGTACAACCCTGGATGAATTTCCTTTTCCATCTAATCAGTCTGATTTTGCTCTCTTTGTGTTGCCTTTCAGCAAGTAGATGTATCCTTTCTCTCCTTAGGGACCTGAGACCAGGGAATTCAACCACATGAGCAGGCAGACACCTCAAAGCAGCCATACCAGCATTTTCACGAAAGCACGGGGTGCCTAAGGCAGTTGGGACTGGATGAAGAGGATAAGATAATAGGGTGGTAATGTGTGTGTAGAGGCTGGGATGAGAGAGGGACATTTGTAACCTCCCTTAGGCCTACTTACAAAGGCAGTCACACATGCAAACATGCACATATTACAGAGTCTCAGATCCAGAGCCTTAGCCAGAAACACAAATAGTGTCTCAGCCCATTTGTCTTATTATGACATAACAAAATAAAAGCTTCTTCTGTTTATGAGCTTGCATTTCAAAGATGGGGGAAAGGAAGACTTCCTTCACTTTGTGCACGGATTGTTTTGTTCCTTTGGTTTAGTTTGGCTACAGGATTTATTTTGTGGTCCATACTCTGAGGATTTAGACACCTGACAGTGCCCATGACTATTTTAGAGGACTGACCTCAAGAGAATTCTAGTTTCCCAGGATCCATTGACAATCTTGAATAATCTAATATTTGAGCCTAATTTGTTCAAGAATTACGTTACCACTTTATGCCTAAAAGACACTGTAGTTCAGGGATCCCCAAACCTGGCTTCTAATCAGAATTGTCAGGTGCTTGTTGAAAATAGATACGTGGGGCGCCTGGGTGGCGCAGTCGGTTAAGCGTCCGACTTCAGCCAGGTCACGATCTCGCGGTCCGTGAGTTCGAGCCCCGCGTCGGGCTCTGGGCTGATGGCTCAGAGCCTGGAGCCTGTTTCCGCTTCTGTGTCTCCCTCTCTCTCTGCCCCTCCCCGTTCATGCTCTGTCTCTCTCTCTGTCCCAAAAAAAAAAATAAATAAAAAACGTTGGAAAAAAAAAAGAAAATAGATACGTGAACTTCATCCCAGTTCTAGTGAATCAGAATATTTCAGGGTAAAGACCAGATTATTTTTTTTAACAAACACCTTGGGAGGTTGCTTTGGGGAACCACTAGAAGAAAAGGAAGCCACGGGCAATTGGAGACTTGGAATCTCATTTGTGCCATTAAATTGTTATATGAATCTGAGTTATCTTATTTCTTAGGACCTTGCCTCAAGATGAAGGCAATGCTTCCTGAAAACAAATTGGCAATAATATGCATCAGGAACCATCTAAAATACTAAGTCTTTGAGTCAATAATTCTTTTGGGAAATTATCCTAAGAAAATGTTTCAAATGTGAATAAAGATGTTCATTTCAGTATTATTTATAATGATAAAAGTATGGAAAGGCCTAAATCATTAGCAATAAGGGATTGGTTAAATAAATTGCACACCCATGAAAAATAATATTTCCAAAGAATTTTTAATAACAGAAATAAAAGCTCATGGTATAATATTAAGTAAAAAAGCAAGTTACAAAATATGTCTAGTGTGAGTTCAACCATGAGAAAGATATTTCAGCAGAGAAAATAGCCTGTAAGTAATTAGATTGAAATATTAAAAATGGCTATGAGATCATGGGTGGTTTTGGTGGTTTTCTTTTTTTAATGTATACTTTCATCATTTTCTGAATTTTTTCTGTAAGGAGTGTGAAATACTTTTATAGTCAGAAATTTTTTGGTTTTTTGATTTGGTATGATTTTTAAGGAGGGGTTTGTATTACTCGAATATTATCTCTTTCAGCTCTGAAATTCTATACTGTATATTCTAATTCTTTGGCACCTCTGGTGTCTACTTCAACTTTCCTTTCTGTGATCTTGGGCAAAAGGAGACCAATGGATGTGACAGTTGCCCTGACACTTTCCATGATTCTTCCAGGTAGCATTTCCAGGAAATTTGCAGCTTATATTCATCCTTCGTCCATCTCGCTTTATCCAGAGGACATTCACTGACATTGGCATTAAGTATTATCGAGATGAATTTAAAATGAAAGTGCCGGTAAGCATTACTTTTCATCTTGTGTGCTTTTGGTCAGGGCCTGTGGAGAAGATGGCATTTGGGCTGAGTTTCTAAGGAAGGTAGGACTCCACAGGCAGAGAGAGGAGGGCATTCTGGGCAGAGGGAACAGCGTGTGTAAGGACATGGAGGCAGAAAGCACACACTTTATGTGAGGTCCCTGGGGAAGCCCCATTTTTGTTGCAATATATATAGGATAAGTGTTTGGAAGGAAAAAAATGGAAAACATGGAATAGGTTTTCAGTGTAAGGATAAAAGGTCTGGATTTCATTCAGTAGGCAGTGGGGATCAGTGAAGGTTTTTCAGTTGGGGAGTGACTTGGGTAATGTGGTATTGGAGTTATATAATCTGAAGATGGTGCTCAAGACTGTAGGAAGTCGAAAGAGGAAGGGACATTGTAAGGGTATGGGTAAAAGAAAATAAGGGTCTAATACATGGAGTGACACAAATGTAGTTAACTATAGAATAAGAATAAAACCAACATGTGATACGCATCAAAGGAAAACAAATTAAAATGGCAAGGCTAAAAATTTTACCTGTAATTTTGGCTGAGATATAGGGGAAACAGCCACTTTCATACTTTGCTGATTGGAATAAAGTTGGTAATGATCGATATGAAGGACTAATTGGCTGCATTTATCAAAAATTAAAGTGTACACACTCTTTGACCTTCCTATGAAAGTTATTCTATAGATATTCTCACACATGTGCATAAATCTGCATATACAATGATATTCATTGCCAAATTGTTTGTAATGATAAATGCTTGGAAACACCATAATGACCAACAACAGGGGAGTGGTTAAATAAATAATGGTCTACACAATCAATTAAATGCTTTGTAGCCATCAAAAGTGAAAAGTCATGATATAACCATAGTGAAAACAGGTGGTAACTAACATATACCTAACCTATGACCCAACCAAGAAAAATGAAAACACATGTCCACAAAGAGAGATGTAAAAGAATGTCCATCAGCTGGTGAATGGATAAAGAAATTGTGGCATATTCACATAACGGAATGACATTAAGCAATAAAAAGAATGAAGTATTGATATATATAACAGCATGGCTACATCTCCAAAATATTCTCTTGAAAGAAAGAAATTAGACACTAAAGGGTGTATGTTCTGTGATTCTTTTTATACAAAGTTTAACAAGAGGCAAACCTAAGCTATAGTGTTAGAAAATCACAATGGTGGCTGCTGTTAGGGGTGAAGGGTAGTGAAAATTGATTGGAAGGAGACATAAGGGAACTTTCTAGGGAAATGTTTATCTTGATTGGATGGTATTACATGTGTGTATACACTTGTCAGAGCTAATTGACTTATGCCCTTAAAAATCTGTGTATTTTATTGATGTAAATTGTATCTCAATCAAAAAAGGAAAAACAAAAAAGGGGAAAATAGGTAAGATGAATATACAGTGACAGAGAAGTTTCTAATACATAGTTTTGGTTTTATATTTTGTTTAGTTGGAATAATTTCAATCTCAGAAAAATTTCAAAAGTAAGATTGGGGTGTCTGGGTGTCTCAGTCAGTTAAGCATCCAACTCTTGGTTGAGACTCAGGTTATGATCTCATGGTTCGTGGGTTCAAGCCCTGCCTTGAGCTCTGCACTGACAGCACGGAGCCTGCTTGGGATTCTCTCCCTCTCTCTCTGCCCCTCTCCTGCTTGTGTGCTCTCTCTCTCTCAATCTCTCTCTGGAAAATAAATAAAATCAACATTTGAAAAAAATAAGATTAGTACAAAGGACATATTATGCCCTTTACCCAGATTCATTCACTTATTTCAACATTTAATCCCCATTTGCTTTATTATTTATTTACTACTTGCTTCTGTCTCTATATTATTATATATGTCTATAGATATATACATCTCTCTTTAATATAGAAATATGTATATTTATCTCTATTTGTAATATATAGAGATAAATTTACATATAAAGGTATATAAATGTATGTATTATACATGTATGTGATATGTATATTTGAATTTTTATATACAGGATCTAGTTTAGAATCAGTATATATAGTTGTCATGTCTCTTCAGTTTCCTTTTATCTGAAACATTTCCACAATCTTTCTTTGTCTTTTGTGACATTAGCATTCTTAGAGAATATAATCCCTTAAAAAATAAACTTACCTCATTTGAGGCTCATGTGATGATCTCTGAGGATTTGATCCAGGTTATGCATTCCTACCTCAAATACTACTTAAGTGATGTTATGTCCTTCTCATGGCATCACATGTGGAGACACACAGTGTTCATCTACCCCCTCATCAGTAACATTATTTTGACCCCTTAGTCAAGGTGTTGTCCAATTTCTCAAATGTATTATGTTTCCATTGCAACTAATACAGAATCTTTGGAGAAACACTCAAAGACCATACAAATATCCTGCTCCTCAAAAGATTCTTCTCTATATTTAATATCTAATATCTACTTAATATTTAATATCTATTGATAATTCTTGCCTAGAACAATATTTATTAAATTGATTGCAAAATAATGATTTCCCAACTACACTCCCTGAACATGTACTAATCAGAAGTTGGTCTTATACTATAAGCTAGAACTTTCCCTTCTCCCTTATTTATTATCATTAGACATAACATGTGTGTCTTTCTCTATGTACATATATGAATATATGTATTTATTCAAAGAATTAGAGAGTTCACACTGATACCTTAAGTTTTAGGTCATCATCAGTGATCCCATGTGGGGGAACTTCACATTATTTGCATGTAAAAAATAATTTAATGTTTAAAATTAAAATGTTTGCCAAAACTCAGAAAGCATCCATCATGAATGCAAGATACTTTCAGTAAAAAGTAAGTTACAATAGTAGGTGGCAAAATAAAGAAATAAATACATTTTAAGTCATCTAAGACATGTTTTTTCAGTGGGGATAAGAGCAAGGAGAAAACAGTATGGCTAGTATACTTTCATTTGAATAAAATAGGAGGGGCATGTATGTAATTGTATTTGCATAGGTCAGCTTGAGAAGGTTGTGTAAGATATCAAGAAACTAGTTGAAGTGGTTGCCTTCCAGATGTAGAACTGGAGGTCTGGAGGTAGGGGTGAGAGGAAGACTATTTTCTATCTAGGTAGATTCTTATTCTGTTTGAATTTATTATCTCATACATATATTATCAGTTCAAAACAAATTAAAAAACCACTTTAATTGAAATTGCTCTGAGAAAATATTTTATCCATCCCAGTGAAAACTGACCATCTCAGGTAAGGGATTTTTTAATTTCTTTTTCTAACTCCCATTTTCCCTCTTTTGGTTTCATTTTGTATTACTAATCAAATTTCCTAAAATACTTTCTCCCTATACTTTGGGTGTTAACCAGACATAAAATGTATTTCCTGTTCTATTTTAAATACTTATTTTGAAATATTTGAGTATTTAAGAGAACTGTGAGCCATGAGTTTCTTATTCTGTTTTCCTGAACCGAGTAACAATTAACATTGTGGAATAGGTGACTTACAAGAAATGAATGAACTTTTCATAATCCCCATAAGCTTCTTCCCCTTCAGAGATAAAGACTAGTCAATTGTTTCTTGTCACTCAAAAAGGTTTGGAGTTAGGAGCATTTGATCAAATGCCATATGTGTTTCTCTGGTTGTACATAAAATATAGCTATCAAAGAGATAATATGTAAACATATACGTATGTGATTTATGCCCTCCTGTTCATTTGGTGCATCTATACTAAGGAGAGAAGGACCATCTACCTTATCTTGATACTATGTCTTAGCTACTTCTGTATGTGATAATGTATGTTGAGTTTTCACCCATCATTCTTTCCATTTTAAACTTAAAATCAACTTTTATTATTTTATTTTATTTATTTTATTTTTTAATTATTTATAATTTTATTTTTTTCAAGTTACACCCAAATTAGTTAGCATATAGTGCAACAATGATTTCAGGAGTAGATTCCTTAGTGCTCCTTACCCATTTAGCTCTTCCCCCCTCCCATCCCTGCTCCAGTAACCCTCTGTTTGTTCTCCATGAGTCTCTTATGTTTTGTTCCCCTTCCTGTTTTTATGTTATTTTTGTTTCCCTTCCCTTATGTTCATCTGTTTTGTCTCTTAAAGTCCTCATATGAGTGAAGTCATATGATATTTGTCTTTCTCTAACTAATTTCCCTTAGCATAATACCCTTTAGTTCCATCCACGTAGTTGCAAATGACAAGATTTAATTCTTTTTGATTGTCGAGTAATACTTCATTGTGTATATATACCACATCTTCTTTATCCATTCATCCGTTGATGGACATTTGGGCTCTTTCCATACTTTGGCTGTTGTCGATAGTGCTGCTATAAACATTGGGGTACATGTGTACCTTCAGAACAGCACACCTGTATCCCTTGGATAAATACCTAGTAGTGCAATTGCTGGGTTGTAGTTTTAAAGATCTCTCAGTCACTCAAACTATAGGCACATTTAGTAGGGCATTTAAAATTTTTTTAAATTTATTTTTTTTTAAATATACATTTTTTAACGTTTATTTATTTTTGAGACAGGGAGAGACAGCATGAACGGGGGAGGGTCAGAGAGAGAGAGACACACAGAATCTGAAACAGGCTCCAGGCTCTGAGCTGTCAGCACAGAGCCTGATGCAGGGCTGGAACTCACGGACCGCGAGATCATGACCTGAGCCGAAGTCGGCCGCTTAACCGACTGAGCCACCCAGGCGCCCTAAAATTTTTTAAAATTTATTTTGAGAGAGAGAGAGAGAGAGAGATCGATCGAGCACATGCGAGTGGGGGAGGGGCAGAGAGAAGGGGAAACACAGAATCTGAAGTAGGCTCCAGGCTCTGAGCTGTCAGCACAGAGCCCAACATGGGGCTCAAACTCAGGAACTGTGAGATCATGACCTGAGCTGAAGTCAGACGCTTTACCCACCCAAGTGGGTAAAGTTGGTACACCCACAGGAGGAAATGAGAAGGAAATGAGATGGGGGTCACTGCATGCCATGGAGAGTCACAGGGGAAGCACCAGGTTTTGGTCAGAAGGCAGAAGCAGGAAGAAGCTAGGCCAGAGACTTTATTGGGGTTTCCACAGGAAAAACAAGGCAGGGTAGGGTAAATAACTTAGGATTGGCTAGTTTGAATACTTCCAGTGGGTTTGGGGGCTAGGGGCAGTCTCTAGTCTTTTGGTACTCGGTTCTGGGATAATTTAGGACAGGTGAAATATTGGCTTGGTGTGTGAAGGTTAGATAAGGAGGTAGTTGGGGATACCCACTTTGGATCAGTTGGCTTGCATACAAAACACTTCCTCCCTCTGAGTCCTTTTTTATTTCTAAGAATGGGCTAGCCCTGGGAGAGACTTTCTCTCTCCATTCCAAAAATGCCAGAGCATTGAGAATGCAGAAAATAAGAAAATATAGTTAATGTAATTGGCCCTGTGATGAAATGATGCCAAATAGACAAACGCAGTAGCTAAGAGAACAGAGAACAACTATTTTACATGCTCAGTGTTTTTAAAAATTTTTATTTTATTTTTGAAAATTCTAGTATAATTAACATACAGTACTGTATTAGTTTCAGGTGTACAGTATAATAACTGAGCAATTCTATACATTTCTTAGTGCTCATTATGATAAGTGTACTCTTAATTCTCCTTTTCTATTTTACCCACCCCCTACCCACCTCCCCTCTGGAAATCGCCAGTTTGTTCTCTGTATTTAAGAGTCTGTTTTTTGTCTGTCTTTTTTTTTCTTTGTTTTGTTTCTTAAATTCCACATACAAGTAAAATCATATGGTATTTTCTTTCTCTGACTTATTTCACTTAGCATTACACCCTTTAAGTCCATCCATGCTGTTGCAAATGGCAAGATTTCATTGTTTTTATGGCTGAGTACTATTCTATTGTGTGTGTGTGTATATATGTATATATATACCACTTCTTCTTATCCGTTCATTTATCATTGGACACTTGGGTGGCTTTCATAATTTGGCTATTATAAATAATGCTGCAATAAACATAGGGGTGTGTGTATCTTTTCAAATCAGTGTTTTCGTATACTTTGGGTAAATACTCAGCAGTCGAATTACTAGGTCACATGGTAGCTCTATTTTTAATTTATTGAGGAACCTCCATACTGTTTTCCACAGTGGCTGCACCAGTTTGCATTCCCACCAACAGAGCACAAAGGTTCCTTTTTCTCCACATCCTCACTAATACTTGTTGTTTCTTACGTTTTTGATTTTAGCCATTGTGACAGGTGTGAGGTGATATCTCATTGTGGTTTTGATTTACATTTCTCTGATTAGTGATGTTGAACATCTTTTCATGTGTCTGTTTGCCATCTGTATGTCTTCTTTGAAGGAATGTCTGTTCATGTCTTTTGCGTATTTTTTAATTCGATTATTTGGATTTTTTTGGTGTTATGTAAATTCTTTATATGTTTTGGGTATTAATTCCTTATTGGATATGTCATTTGCAAATATCTTCTCCCATTCAGTATTTTAGTTTTGTTGATAGTTTCCTTTGTTGTGCAAAAGTTTTTTTGAGACAGTCCCGATAGTTTAATTTTGCTTTTGTTTCCCTTGCCTCAGGAGACATATCTAGAAAAACGTTTCTGTGGTTGATGTGAAAGAAATTATTGCCTATGTTTTCTGTTAGGAATTTTATGGGTTCAGGTCTCACATTTAGGTCTTTGATCCATTTTTGAGTTTATTTTTGTGTATCGTGTAAGGCAGTGGACCAGTTTCATTTTTTTGCATGTAGCTGTCCAGTTTTCCCATACTATTTGTTGAAGAGACTTTTTCTCCCATTCTTTATTCTTGCCTCCTTTGTGATAGATTAATTGACTATATAATTGTGGTTTTATTTTTGAACTCTACTTTGTTCTGTTGACCTATGCATCTGTTTTTGTGCCAATACCATAGTGTTTGATTACTACAGCTTTGTAGTAAATCTGTGATTGTGATACCTCTAGCTTTGTTCTTTATCAAGATTGCTTTGACTCTCTGGGGTCGTTTGTGGTTCCATCCAAATTTTAGGATTATTTGTTATAGTTCTGTGAAAAATGTTACTGGTATTTTGATATGGACCTGTTAATAATATTGGTTCTTCAATCCATGAACATGGAATATCTTTCCATTTGTGTCATCTTTAATTTCTTTCATCAGTGGTTTATAGTTTTCAGAGTACAGGTCTTTTACCTCCTTGGTTAAGTCTATTCCCAGGTATTTTATTATTTTTGGTACAATTATAAATGGGATTGTTTTACCAATTTTTCTTTCTGCTACTTCATTATTAGTGTGTAGAAATGCAACGGATTTTTGTATATTGATTTTGCATCCTGTGACCATATTGAATTCATTTATTATTTCTAGTGGTTTTTTGGTGGTAACTTCAGGGTTTTCTCTATATAGTATCATGTCATCTGTAAATAGTGAAAGTTTTACTTTTTCCTTACCAATTTGGATGCCATTTATTTCCTTTTCTTGTCTGATTGCTGTGGCTAGGACTTCTAGTACTATGCTGAGTAAAAGTGGTGAGACTGGACATCTTTCTCTTGTTCCTAATGTTAGAGAAAAGCTGTCAGTTTTTCCCCACTAAGTATGATGTTAGCTGTGGATGTTTCATAAATGACCTTTATTATGTTGAGGTATGTTCCCTCTAAACCCACTTTGTTAAGAGTTTTTATCATGAATGTGTGTTGTATGTTGTCAGATGCTTTTTCAGCATCTATTGAAGTGATCATAGGGTTTTTATCTTTTCTCTTGTTAATGTGATGTATCACGTTGCTTGCTTTGGGAATATTGAACCACTCTTGCATCCCCAGAATAAATCCCACTTGATTGTAGGTGAATAACCTTTTAAAATGTAATGTTGGATTCAGTTTACTAATATTTTGTTGAGGGTTTTTGAATCTGTGTTCATCAGGAGTATTGGTTTGTAGTTCTCCTTTTTTTTTTTTTTTTTGGTAATGTCTTTGTCTGGTTTTGGTATCAGGGTAATGGTGGTCTCATAGAATGAATTTGTAGCCTTTCTTTCTTCTTTTGTCTTTTGGAATAGTTTGAGAAGAATCAGTATTACCTCTTCTTTACACGTTTGGTAGAATTCACCTGTGAAGCCATCTGGTCCTGGGCTTTTCTTTGTTGGTATTAAAAAAATTTTTTTTAATGTTTATTTATTTTTGAGAGGGGGGAGGGGCAGAGAGAGAGACGAAGACACAGAATCAGAAGCAGGCTGTAGGCTCTGAGCTGTCAGCACAGAACCTGATGCAGGGCTCGAATTCATGAGCTGTGAGATCATGACCTGAGCTGAAGTTGGATGTTTAACCAACTGAGCCACCCAGGTACCCTGGGATTTTTTTTTAATTGCTATTCAATTCATTGTTAGTAATTGGTCTATTCGAAATTTCTATTTCTTCCTGATTCAATTTTGGAAGGTTATATGTTTCTAGGAATTTTTCTGTTTTTTTTTTCTAGGTTGTTCAATTTTTTGGCATATATTTTTTTAAATAAATTCTCTTATAATATTTTGTTATTTCTGTGGTGTTAGTTGCTATTTATCCTCCTTCATTTCTTTTCTTTTAATGTTTATTTATTTATTTTGAGAGAGAGAGTGTGCATGAGCAGGGGAGGGGCAGAGAGAGAATCCTAAGCTGGCCCCATGCCATCAGTGCAGAGCCTGATGCAGGGCTTGAACACAGGAACTGCAAGATCATGAACTGAGCTGAAACCAGGAGTCAGACACTTAACTGACTGAGCCACCCAGGTGCCCCGCTCCTCCTTCATTTCTAATTTTATTTATTTATTTGAGTCTTCTTTATCTCTTTCTTTGATTAGACTGGGTAAAAGGGTTTTTTTTTAATGTTTATTTCTCTTCATGCAATATGGGACTTAAAGTCATGATCCTATTATCAAGAGTCACATGTTCTTCCAACTGAGCCAGCCAGGTGCCCCAAGTCTGGCTAAAAGTTTAACAATTTTGATTATTTTTTTTCAAAGAACCACTCCTCATTTCATTTATTGTTCTGTTCTGTTGTTGTTGTTTTTTGTCTCCATTTCATTTATTTCTGCTCTCATCATTATTTCCTTTCTTCTACTGACTTTGTCCTTTTTCCAACTCCTTTAGTGTAAGGTTTATTTGAGACTTTTCTTGTTTCTTGAGGTATTACTATAATCTTCTCTCTTGGAACAGCTTTTCTGCATCCCAAAGATTTGGACTGTTATAGTTTCATTTCTGTTTGTCCCCATGTATTTTTTGATTTCCTCTTTGGCTTCTTGGTTGGCCTATCCATTGTTCAGTAGCAGTTTATTTAGCCTGCATGTATTTGTGTTCTTTCCAAATTTTTTCTTGTGATTGATTTCTAGTTTCATACCATTATGGTCAGAAAAGATACATGATACGATTTCAGTCTTTTTGAATTTATTGAGATTTATTTTGTGGCTAACATGTGATCTATTCTGGAGAATGTTCCTTATGCATTTGAAAAGAATGTATTCTGCTGTTTTGGGATGGAATATTTTGAATGTATCTGGTCCAATGTGTCATTTGAACCCACTGTTTCCTTGTTGCTTTTTGTCTGAATGATCTATCCATTGATCTAGGTGGGGTGTTGAAATCCCCTGTTATTATTGTATTACTATCGATTTCTTCCTTTATGTCTGTTAATAGTTGCTGTATGTGCTTAGGTGCTTTCATGTTGGGTGCCTAAATATTTACAATGTTATATCATCTTATTGGATTGTACCCTTTATCATTATGTCCTTCTTTGTCTCTTGTTACAGTCTGTTTTAAAGTTTATTTTGCCTGATATAATTATTGGTACCCCAGCTTTCTTTTCACTTCCATTTGCATGGGAATTGTTTTTCCATCCCTTCATTTTCAATCTGCCTATGATTTTAATTCTGAAATGAGTCTCCTATAGGCAGCATTTAGATAAGTTTTGCTTTTTTATCCATTCAACCTATGTCTTTTGATTGGAGCATTTAGTCCATTTATATTCAAAGTAATAGTTAATAGATACATACTTATTGCCATTTTGCTGTGTGGTTTACAGTTGTTTTTGTAGTTCTTCTCTATTCCTTTCTTCTTTAATTGCTCTCTTCCCTTGTGGTTTGATGGCTTTCTTTATTGATATGCTTGGATTCCATCCTCTTTATTTTTTGTGTGTCTATTACAGGTGTGTGTGTGTGTGTGTGTGTGTGTGTGTGTGTGTGTGCGTGATTGTGGTTACCATTAGGTTCATAGATAACATCTTATGCATAGAGCAGTCTATATGAAGTTGTTGGCCACTTAAGTTTGAACCCATTCTAAAAGCACTACATTTTTACTCCCCCACCTTCCACATTCTATGTAAAAATTGTTATAATTTACATCCTTCTATTTTGTGAATGCCTTGACTGATTTCTGTAGATATTATTGATTTTACTGCTTTTTTGTTTTAACCTCCATACTGGTTTTATAAGTGATTCATCTACTACTTTTATTATGTTTGCATTTACTTGTGAAATATTTTCCCTTCATAATTTTCTTACTCCTAATTATGGCCTTTTCCTTCCACTCAAAGAATTTCCTTTAATGTTTCTTATAAGACTGGGTTAGTGGTGATGAATTCCTTTAACTTTTGTTTTTCTGGGAAACTCTTATCTTTCCTTATGTTCTGAATGGTACTCTTGCTGGATAGAGTATTCTTAGTTGTAGATTTTTTTCCTTCATTACTTTGAATATATCATGCCACTGCCTTCTGGCCTGCTTTTCTGCTGAAAAACAAGCTGATAGTCTTATGGAGTTTCCCCTTGTATATAAGTGTTTTCTTTACTCTTTCTGCCTTTAAAATTCTTTCTTTGTCACTACTTTTTGCCATTTTAATTAATATATGTCTTGGTGTAGACCTCTTTGGGTTGATTTTTGTTGGGGGGCTCTCCGTGCCTCTTAGATCTGGGTTTTTGTTTCCTTCCTCAGATTTAGGGAGTTTTCAGCTATTATTTCTTCAAATAAATTTTCTGTGTCCTTCTCTCTCTTTTCTCCTTCTGGGATCCATATAATGCTAATATTATTTTGCTTAATGATGTCACTAAGTTTCCCTAAGCTATTCTCAGCTTTTATTATTCTTTTTCCTTTTTGCTATTGAGCTTGGTTGCTTTCTATTACTCTGTGTTCCAGATCGTTCATCTGTTCTTTTGCCTTCTCTGATTTGCTATTGATAACCTCTAGTATATTAAAATTTTTTTAATGTTTATTTATTTTTGAGAGAGAGAGAGAGAGAGAGAGAGAGAGAATGAGCAGGGTAAGGGCAGAGAGATGGAGACACAGAATCTGAAGCAGGCTCCAGACTCTGAGCTGTCAGCACAGAGCCCGATGCAGAGCTCAAATTCATGAGCTGTGAGATCATGACCTGAGCTGAAGTCAGATGCTTAACTGACTGAGCCACCCAGGCACCCCTCCTCTAGTGTGTTTTTAATTTTAGTTATTTAGTTCTTCATCTCTGATTGGTTCTTTCTTTTTTTATTTTTATTTTTTAAGTTTATTTATTTATTTTGAGACAGAGACAGAGAGAGTGAGTGGGGAGGGGCAGAGAGAGAGGGAGAGAGAGACAATCTTGACATGGGGCTTGAACCCACAAACCTGAGATCATGACCTGAGCTGAAACCAAGAGTCGGATGCTTAACCGACTGAGCCACCCAGGATCTTCTCTGGTTGGTTCTCACTGATATTTTCTATCTCTTTGTTAAGTATATCAGTGAGATCCTCCACTCTTTTCTCAAGTACAGTTAGTATTTTTATGACCATTACTTTGAATTTCTTATTAGGCATATTATTTATCTCTGTTTCATTTAACTCTTTTGAGGTGGTTTTGTCCCGTTCTTTCATTTGGGACATAATCCTATCTCTTTATTTTATCTAACTCCCTGGATGTGTTTCTATGTGTTAGGAAAGTCAGCAAAGTTTCTTGCTTCTGAAGTAGTAGCCTTATGAAGAGGTCCTGTGAGAGCCCCTGAGAGGGTGGTTGGTGGGTGGGACTGTCAAACCAGATATCTGCCCCCAGTCCCATCTGCTGGGACTGTAGTCACACTAATATGTGTAGTTATCTTCCCCTCTCCCCAGGGCAGGAGTCACTTTGGTGTGGCATTGGTCCCTGCTAGGGGCTGCTTGCAGGATGTGTCATGGCAGGAGCCATTTTGGAGGGATGCCTGTGAAGTGAGGTAGGTTGGATTAGGTGGATCTGCAGGAGAATGCAGGAGTGGCATGTGTGGTATTAGCAAGCTATGGAGGAGTGTTTGAGCTGGTTCCCATAGGTGTCTGGCTATCTTGGCTGGGGTAGGGTTGGGGAGATGGCGCCCACCAGGTCTTTTGTTCTAGGAAAAGTCACCTATAGATCCTTCCCCCTCCAGTGCAGAGAAATTACTAAATAAATCTCCTTCCCATATACCCCAGTTGCTTTTCTGTACTGTATCTCAGCTGGGTTGTTCGTTTGATGGCTCTTTAAAGGGTAGGGACTCCATTTCCTTTTGCCCTCTGTCTCTCCCAGAGCCAAGCCTGCTAATTTTTAAAGTACCTGGAATTAACCCTTACTGATTGTAGAAAGTCACAAAGTTAAGCCCCATTGTTTTTCAAAGCCAAATATTATAGGACTTTTCTTCCCAGTTCAGGTCCCCTATGCTTGGGGTGCCTGGTATGGGGTCTGGTCCTCTCTCTTCTCCATGCTTATGGTGTTGCTGCTGATTGTGGTTGACTCCCCTGGGAAATTTGGTTCCCAGTTGCATCTCTGCCCCTCCTACCTCCTTCTATGTGGCCTCCTCTCTATTAACTGTGGAAAGTCCATTCTGACAGTCTTGGGGTTTTCTATGCTAGGTACACTGATGTGGCTGTTATCTAGGTGTGTCTGTGGGACAAGGTGAGCTTAGAATCTTCCTACTCCACCATTTTGTCAGAAGTTCTCTTGCTCATTTTTTAAAAAAAAAATTTCTTTCCAGGATTTTATTTAAATTCAAGTTAATTAACATATAGTGTAGTATTTGTTTCAAAAGTAGAATTTAGTGATTCATCACTTACATATAACACCGAGTGCTCATCACAAGTGCCCTCCTTACTGCCAATCACTTATTTAGTCCATTCTCTCAACCCACCTCCCCTCCAGCAACCATCAGTTTGTTCTCTATAGTTAGGAGTCTCTTATGGTTTTCCTCTTTCTCTGTTTTTTTATTTTAATTTTAATTTAATTTAATTTAATTTAATTTAATTTAATTTAATTTTGTTTTGTTTTGTTTTGTTTTATTTACATCCAAGTTAGTTAGCATGTAGTGCAATAATGATTTCAAGAGTAGAATCCAGGGGCGCCTGGGTGGTTCAGTTGGTTGAGGGCCGGACTTTAGTTCAGGTCATGGTCTCATGGTTCATGAATTTGAGCCCTGCGTTGGGCTCCTTGCTGACAGCTCAGAGCGTGGAGCCTGCTTTGGATTCTGTATCTCCCTCTCTCTCTGCCCTTCCCCAGCTCACACTCTGTCTCTCTCTCAAAAATAAAAAAAATTTTAAAAAAGAGTAGAATCTAGTGCTTCATCCCCTGTGTATAACATCCAGTGCTCATTCCATCAAGTGTCTTCCTTAATCCCCCTTACCCATTTAGCCCATCCCCCCACCCACAACCCCTCCAACAACTCTCAGTTTGTTCTCTACATTTAAGAGTCTCCTCTGTTTTGTCTCCCTTCCTGCTTTTATATTATTTTTGCTTTCCTTCCCTTATGTTCATCTGTTTTGTATCTTAAATTTCACATCTGAGTGAAGTGGTTAACTCCCCTGGGATGTTTGGTTCCCAGTTGCATCTCTGCCCCTCCTACCTCCTGTGTGGCCTCCTCTCTATTAACTGTGGAAAGTCTATTCTGACAGTCTTTGGGTTTTCTGTGTCAGGTACACTGATGTTATTACCTAGGTGTGTCTGTAGGATGAGGTGAGCTCAGAATCTTCCTACTCCACCATTTTGTCAGAAGTCCTCTTGCCCATTTTTTAAAAACTTTTCTTTCTAGGATTTGTGAAGTAATGTGATATTTGTCTTTCTCTGACTGACTAATTTCACTTAGCATAATACCCTCTAGTTCCACCCAAGTTGTTGCAAGTGGCAAGATTTCATTCTTTATGATTGCAAGTAATACTCCATTGTGTGTGGGTGTATATATATATATATATATACACCCACACACATACATATACCACATCTTCCTTATCCATTGATCTGTTCATGGACATTTGGGCTCTTTCCATACTTTGGCTATTGTCAGTAGCAGTGCTATAAACATTGGGGTGCATGTGTCCCTTCAAAATAGCACACCTGTATCCCTTGGGTAAATACCTAGTAGTGCAATTGCTGGGTCGTAGGGTAGTACTAGTTTTAATTTTTTAAGGAACCTCCATACTGTTTTCCAAAGTGGTTGCATCAGTTTGCATTCCCACCAGCAGTGCAAGAGAGATCTTCTCTCTCTGCATCCTTGCTAACATCTGTTGTTGCCTGAGTTGTTAATGTTAGCCATTTTGACAAGTGTTAAGTGGTATCTCATTGGGGTTTTGATTTGTATTTCCCTGATAATGAGTGACGTTGAGCATCATTTCATGTGTCCGTTGGCCATCTGGATGTCTTCTTTGGAAAAGTGTCTATTCATGTCTTTTGCCCAATTCTTCACTGGATTATTTGCTTTTTGGGTGTTGAGTTTGATAATATCTTCATAGATTTTGGATACTAACCCTTTATCTGATATGTCATCTGCAAATATCTTCTTCCATTCCGTTGGTTGCCTTTTAGTTTTGCTGATTGTTCCCTTCACTGTGCAGAAGCTTTTTATTTTGATGAGGTTCCAGTAGTTCATGTTTGCTTTTGTTTCCCTTGCCTCTGGAGACGTGTTGAGTAAGAAGTTGCGATGGCTGAGGTCAAAGAGGTTTTTTGCCTGCTTTCTACTCGAGGATTTTGATGGTTTCCTGTCTTACATTGAGGTCTTTCATCCATTTTGAGTTTATTTTTGTGTCTGGTGTAAGAAAGTGGTCCAGGTTCATTTTTCTGCATGTTGCTGTCCAGTTTTCCCAGCACCACTTGCTGAAGAGACGGTCTTTATTCCATTGGCTATTCTTTCCTCCTTTGTCAAAGACTAGTTGGCCATACGTTTGTGGGTCCATTTCTGGGTTCTCTATTCTGTTCCATTGATCCGAGTGTATGTTTTTGTGCCAGTACCATACTGTCTTGATGATTACAGCTTTGTAATACATCTTGAAGTCCAGGATTGTGATACTTCCAGCTTTGTTTTTCTTTTTCAGGATTGCTTTGACTATTCAGGGTCTTTTGTGGTTCCGTACAAATTTCAGGACTGTTTGTTCTAGCTCTGTGAAGAATGCTGGTATTATTTTGATAGGGATTGCATTGAATATGTAGATTGCTTTGGGTAGTATCGATTTTAAACAATTTTAACATTTTAACAATATTTGTTCTTCCAATACATGAGCATGGAGTATTTTCCCATTTTTTTGTTTCTTCTTTGATTTCTTTCATAAGCTTTCTACAGTTTTCAGTGTATAGATTTTTCACCTCTTTGGTTAGGTTTATTCCTAGGTATTTTATGGTTTTTGGTACAATTGTAAATGGGATCAGTTTCTTGATTTCTCTTTCTATTGCTTCGTTATTGGTGTATAGAAATGCAACTGATTTCTGTGCATTGATTTTATATCCTGCAACTTTGCTGAATTCATGGATCAGTTCTAGCAGTTTTTTGGTGTAATCTTTTGGGTTTTCCATATAGAGTATCATGTCATCTGCAGAGAGTGAAAGTTTGACCTCCTCCTTGTCGATTTGGATGCATTTTATTCCTTAGTGTTGTCTGACTGCTGAGGCTAGGACTTAACAATAGTATGGTGAATAGTAATTCTCTTGCCCATTTTTATTTTTTTTTTATTTTTATTTATTTATTTATTTTTTTTAATTTATTTTTTAATATATGAAATTTACTGTCAAATTGGTTTCCATACAACACCCAGTGCTCATCCCAAAAGGTGCCCTCCTCAATACCCATCACCCACCCTGCCCTCCCTCCCACCCCCCATCAACCCTCAGTTTGTTCTCAGTTTTTAACAGTCTCTTATGCTTTGGCTCTCTCCCACTCTAACCTCTTTTTTTTTTTTTTCCCCTTCCCCTCCCCCATGGGTTTCTGTTACGTTTCTCAGGATCCACATAAGAGTGAAACCATATGGTATCTGTCTTTCTCTGTATGGCTTATTTCACTTAGCATCACACTCTCCAGTTCCATCCACGTTGCTACAAAAGGCCATATTTCATTTTTTCTCATTGCCACGTAGTATTCCATTGTGTATATAAACCACAATTTCTTTATCCATTCATCAGTTGATGGACATTTAGGCTCTTTCCATAATTTGGCTATTGTTGAGAGTGCTGCTATAAACATTGGGGTACAAGTGCCCCTATGCATCAGTACTCCTGTATCCCTTGGATAAATTCCTAGCAGTGCTATTGCTGGGTCATAGGGTAGGTCTATTTTTAATTTTCTGAGGAACCTCCACACTGCTTTCCAGAGCGGCTGCACCAATTTGCATTCCCACCAACAGTGCAAGAGGGTTCCCGTCTCTCCACATCCTCTCCAGCATCTATAGTCTCCTGATTTCTTCATTTTGGCCACTCTGACTGGCGTGAGGTGGTATCTGAGTGTGGTTTTGATTTGTATTTCCCTGATGAGGAGCGACGTTGAACATCTTTTCATGTGCCTGTTGGCCATCCGGATGTCTTCTTTAGAGAAGTGTCTATTCATGTTTTCTGCCCATTTCTTCACTGGGTTATTTGTTTTTCGGGTGTGGAGTTTGATGAGCTCTTTATAGATTTTGGATACTAGCCCTTTGTCCGATGTGTCATTTGCAAATATCTTTTCCCATTCCGTTGGTTGCCTTTTAGTTTTGTTGGTTGTTTCCTTTGCTGTGCAGAAGCTTTTTATCTTCATAAGGTCCCAGTAATTCACTTTTGCTTTTAATTCCCTTGCCTTTGGGGATGTGCCGAGTAAGAGATTGCTACGGCTGAGGTCAGAGAGGTCTTTTCCTGCTTTCTCCTCTAAGGTTTTGATGGTTTCCTGTCTCACATTCAGGTCCTTTATCCATTTTGAGTTTATTTTTGTGAATGGTGTGAGAAAGTGGTCTAGTTTCAACCTTCTGCATGTTGCTGTCCAGTTCTCCCAGCACCATTTGTTAAAGAGACTGTCTTTTTTCCATTGGATGTTCTTTCCTGCTTTGTCAAAAATGAGTTGGCCATACGTTTGTGGGTCTAGTTCTGGGGTTTCTATTCGATTCCATTGGTCTATGTGTCTGTTTTTATGCCAATACCATGCTGTCTTGATGATGACAGCTTTGTAGTAGAGGCTAAAGTCTGGGATTGTGATGCCTCCTGCTTTGGTCTTCTTCTTCAAAATTACTTTGGCTATTCGGGGCCTTTTGTGGTTCCATATGAATTTTAGGATTGCTTGTTCTAGTTTCAAGAAGAATGCTGGTGCAATTTTGATTGGGATTGCATTGAATGTGTAGATAGCTTTGGGTAGTATTGACATTTTGACAATATTTATTCTTCCAATCCATGAGCATGGAATGTCTTTCCATTTCTTTATATCTTCTTCAATTACCTGCATAAGCTTTCTATAGTTTTCAGCATACAGATCTTTTACATCTTTGGTTAGATTTATTCCTAGGTATTTTATGCTTCTTTGTGCAATTGTGAATGGGATCAGTTTCTTTATTTGTCTTTCTGTTGCTTCATTGTTAGTGTATAAGAATGCAACTGATTTCTGTACATTGATTTTGTATCCTGCAACTTTGCTGAATTCATGTATCAGTTCTAGCAGACTTTTGGTGGAGTCTATCGGATTTTCCATGTATAATATCATGTCATCTGCAAAAAGCGAAAGCTTGACTTCATCTTTGCCAATTTTGATGCCTTTGATTTCCTTTTGTTGTCTGATTGCTGATGCTAGAACTTCCAGCACTATATTAAACAACAGCGGTGAGAGTGGGCATCCCTGTCGTGTTCCTGATCTCAGGGGAAAAGCTCTCAGTTTTTCCCCATTGAGGATGATGTTAGCTGTGGGCTTTTCATAAATGGCTTTTATGATCTTTAAGTATGTTCCTTCTATCCCGACTTTCTCCAGGGTTTTTATTAAGAAAGGGTGCTGGATTTTGTCAAAGGCCTTTTCTGCATCGATTGACAGGATCATATGGTTCTTCTCTTTTTTTTTGTTAATGTGATGTATCACGTTGATCGATTTGCGAATGTTGAACCAGCCCTGCATCCCAGGAATGAATCCCACTTGATCATGGTGAATAATTCTTTTTATATGCCGTTGAATTCGATTTGCTAGTATCTTATTGAGAATTTTTGCATCCATATTCATCAGGGATATTGGCCTGTAGTTCTCTTTTTTTACTGGGTCTCTGTCTGGTTTAGGAATCAAAGTAATACTGGCTTCATAGAATGAGTCTGGAAGTTTTCCTTCCCTTTCTATTTCTTGGAATAGCTTGAGAAGGATAGGTATTATCTCTGCTTTAAACGTCTGGTAGAACTCCCCTGGGAAGCCATCTGGTCCTGGACTCTTATTTGTTGGGAGATTTTTGATAACCGATTCAATTTCTTCGCTGGTTATGGGTCTGTTCAAGCTTTCTATTTCCTCCTGATTGAGTTTTGGAAGAGTGTGGGTGTTTAGGAATTTGTCCATTTCTTCCAGGTTGTCCAATTTGTTGGCATATAATTTTTCATAGTATTCCCTGATAATTGTTTGTATCTCTGAGGGATTGGTTGTAATAATTCCATTTTCATTCATGATTTTATCTATTTGGGTCATCTCCCTTTTCTTTTTGAGAAGCCTGGCTAGAGGTTTGTCAATTTTGTTTATTTTTTCAAAAAACCAACTCTTGGTTTCGTTGATCTGCTCTACAGTTTTTTTAGATTCTATATTGTTTATTTCTGCTCTGATCTTTATTATTTCTCTTCTTCTGCTGGGTTTAGGCTGCCTTTGCTGTTCTGCTTCTATTTCCTTTAGGTGTGCTGTTAGATTTTGTATTTGGGATTTTTCTTGTTTCTTGAGATAGGCCTGGATTGCAATGTATTTTCCTCTCAGGACTGCCTTCGCTGCGTCCCAAAGAGTTTGGATTGTTGTATTTTCATTTTCGTTTGTTTCCATATATTTTTTAATTTCTTCTCTAATTGCCTGGTTGACCCACTCATTCGTTAGTAGGGTGTTCTTTAACCTCCATGCTTTTGGAGGTTTTCCAGACTTTTTCCTGTGGTTGATTTCAAGCTTCATAGCATTGTGGTCTGAAAGTATGCATGGTATAATTTCAATTCTTGTAAACTTATGAAGGGCTGTTTTGTGACCCAGTATATGATCTATCTTGGAGAATGTTCCATGTGCACTCGAGAAGAAAGTATATTCTGTTGCTTTGGGGTGCAGAGTTCTAAATATATCTGTCAAGTCCATCTGATCCAATGTATCATTCAGGGCCCTTGTTTCTTTATTGACTGTGTGTCTAGATGATCTATCCATTTCTGTAAGTGGGGTGTTAAAGTCCCCTGCAATGACCACATTCTTATCAATAAGGTTGCTTATGTTTATGAGTAACTGTTTTATATATCTGGGGGCTCCGGTATTTGGCGCATAGACATTTATAATTGTTAGCTCTTCCTGATGGATAGACCCTGTAATTATTATATAATGCCCTTCTTCATCTCTTGTTACAGCCTTTAATTTAAAGTCTAGTTTGTCTGATATAAGTATGGCTACTCCAGCTTTCTTTTGGCTTCCAGTAGCATGATAAATAGTTCTCCATCCCTTCACTCTCAATCTAAAGGTGTCCTCAGATCTCAAATGAGTCTCTTGTAGACAGCAAATAGATGGGTCTCGTTTTTTTATCCATTCTGATACCCTATGTCTTTTGGTTGGCGCATTTAATCCATTTACATTCAGTGTTATTAGAGAAAGATACGGGTTTAGAGTCATTGTGATGTCTGTATGTTTTATGCTTGTAGTGATGTCTCTGGTACTTTGTCTCACAGGATCCCCCTTAGGATCTCTTGTAGGGCTGGTTTCGTGGTGACAAATTCCTTCAGTTTTTGTTTGTTTGGGAAGACCTTTATCTCTCCTTCTATTCTAAATGACAGACTTGCTGGATAAAGGATTCTCGGCTGCATATTTTTTCTGTTTAGCACACTGAAGATATCATGCCAAGCCTTTCTGGCCTGCCAAGTTTCAAAGGAGAGATCAGTCACGAGTCTTATAGGTCTCCCTTTATATGTGAGGGCACGTTTATCCCTTGCTGCTTTCAGAATTTTCTCTTTATCCTTGTATTTTGCCAGTTTCACTATGATATGTTGTGCAGAAGATCGATTCAAGTTACGTCTGAAGGGAGTTCTCTGTGCCTCTTGGATTTCAATGCCTTTTTCCTTCCCCAGTTCAGGGAAGTTCTCAGCTATAATTTCTTCAAGTACCCCTTCAGCACCTTTCCCTCTCTCTTCCTCCTCTGGGATACCAATTATGCGTATATTATTTCTTTTTAGTGTATCACTTAGTTCTCTAATTTTCCCCTCATACTCCTGGATTTTTTTATCTCTCTTTCTTTCAGCTTCCTCTTTCTCCATAACTTTATCTTCTAGTTCACCTATTCTCTCCTCTGCCTCTTCAATCCGAGCCGTCGTGGTTTCCATTTTGTTTTGCATTTCGTTTAAAGCGTTTTTCAGCTCCTCGTGACTGTTCCTTAGTCCCTTGATCTCTGTAGCAAGAGATTCTCTGCTGTCCTGTATACTGTTTTCAAGCCCAGCGATTAATTTTATGACTATTATTCTAAATTCACTTTCTGTTATATTATTTAAATCCTTTTTGATCAGTTCATTAGCTGTTGTTATTTCCTGGAGATTCTTCTGAGGGGAATTCTTCCGTTTGGTCATTTTGGATAGTCCCTGGAGCGGTGAGGACCTGTAGGGCACTTCCCCCGTGCTGTGGTGTATAACTGGAGTTGGTGGGCGGGGCCGCAGTCCGACCTGATGTCTGCCCCCAGCCCACCGCTGGGGCCACAGTCAGACTGGTGAGTGCCTTCTCTTCCCCTCTCCTAGGGGCGGGATTCACTGTGGGGTGGCGTGGCCCGTCTGGGCTACTTGCACACTGCCAGGCTTGTGGTGCTGGGGATCTGGCGTATTAGCTGGGGTGGGTAGGCAAGGTGCACGGGGGCGGGAGGGGCAGGCTTAGCTCGCTTCTCCTTAGGTGATCCACTTCAGGAGGGGCCCTGTGGCAGCGGGAGGGAGTCAGATCCGCTGCCAGAGGTTTGGCTCCGCAGAAGCACAGAGTTGGGTGTTTGCGCGGAGCGAGCAAGTTCCCTGGCAGGAACTGGTTCTCTTTGGGATTTTGGCTGGGGGATGGGCGGGGGAGATGGCGCTGGTGAGCGCCTTTGTTCCCCCCAAGCTGAGCTCTGCCGTCTGTCCGGGGGCTCAGCAGCTCTCCCTCCCTTTGTCCTCCAGCCTTCCCGCTTTCTGAGCAGAGGTGTTAACTTATGACCTCCCAGATGCTAAGTCGCGCTTGCTGTCAGAACACAGTCCGTCCGGCCCCTCCGCTTTTGCCAGCCCGACTCGGGGGCTCTGCTTGGCCGGCGAGCCGCCCCTCCGCCCCGGCTCCCTCCCGCCAGTCCGTGGAGCGCGCACCGCCTCGCCGCCCTTCCTACCCTCTTCCGTGGGCCTCTCGTCTGCGCTTGGCTCCGGAGACTCCGTTCTGCTAATCCTCTGGCGGTTTTCTGGGTTCTTTAGGCAGGTGTAGGTGGAATCTAAGTGATTAGCAGGACGCGCGGTGAGCCCAGCGTCCTCCTACGCCGCCATCTTCCGGAACACCTCTTGCCCATTTTTAATTGTATTTTTTTATTGTTGAGTTTCAAGAGTTCTTTATATTTTGTAGATATGAATGCATTGTCAGATACGTGATTTGCAAATATTTTCTCCTAGTTTGTGGGTTGTCTTTTTCATTCTCCTGACAGTGTCTTTTGCAGAGCAAATGCTTTTAATTTGGACGAAGTCCAGTTTATCAATTTTTCTTTTATATGTTATGTTTTTGGTGTTGTATCTCAGGACTCTTTACCTAACCCAAAAATTTTCTCCTGATTTTTCTCTTATGTTTTCTTCTCCAAGTTTTATGTTTTACATTTAGATCTCTGATGCTTTTTGAGTTAATTTTTTGTATGAGATGCGAACTAAGGTTCCTTTTTTTTTTTTTTTTTTTTTTTTGTATATGGACATCTAGTTGTCTTAGCACTATTTGTTGAAAATGGAATTATTTCTCCATGGAATTGACTTTGCACCTCTGTCAAAAGTCAGGTTAGTGTTTCCCAAAGTTCAGAGATGATTGGGGCTGGGGTGTGACTTTAAAGGATAGCACAAGGGAGACTTTTGTAATGATAAAATGGTTATGTATCTTGATTGTGCTGGTGGTTATGCAAATCTACAGATGTGAGACAATGATATAGAGCTAAACATACACATTACACCAATATCAATATGGTTTTGTACTATAATTATGAAGATGCAGCCATAGAGGGGAGAGACTGAGTGAAAGGTACATGAGACCTCTCTGTACTGTCTTTGCAAATTCCTGTGAACCCATAATTATTTAATTATCTCATAATTACTATAACTACTATAATTACTTCAAAATAAAGAGTTAAAAAATCACTTGACCATATTTGTGTGAGTCTAGTTCAGAATTCTCTAGTCTATCCCACTGATCTATTTGGCTGCCCTTTGCCATTAACACATTCTTTATTACTGCAGTTTGTAAGTCTTGAAACTTTATTCATTTTCAAAATGGTTTTATCACTTATCAAAATGGTATTTTGCACTTCTGTATAGATTTTAGAATTAGCTTGTTAATTTCTACAGCAAGTCTGCTATAATTTTGATTGGGATTGCTTTCAATTTGCAGATCAATATTTAGCAGTACTGAATCCTCTAATATCTTTCTTTCATTTCTAATTTTCACTTTTAGCTGTCAGTTTAAAATTTCTCTTGGTCCTCTGTAGCTAAAGGTGACATGGCAGAGTCCTAGCAAGCATGGAACACATGCCTCCCTCTCCTGTTCAGTTATGTGGAACAGAAAATGTGTAGCCTAGCAGGATCTGTTAAAACTCCAGGCTATGTGGCAAAGTTATTCCTGCCTAATGCAACGTTCCATATTGATATTAAAAAAAAAAAATCCAAGTATTACCATAGCAGTTGTCTCAAGAAGCAAAATATATTGGCAATTTCTTGTTTTGTGTCCTATAATTTCTAATTTTAGAAAGATATTTTTGCAACTCCTAAAAGTGGTTTACAAGTTTTAGGAGGGAAAGGCATAGATGGATTTAGGTCCCCACCCCCCCAACTTTTTCTCATTTTATAAATGTAATTTTTAAAATTCCCAAGCTCCTGGGGTGCTTGGCTGGCTCTGTTGGTGGAGCATGCAACTCTTGATATTGGGGTTGTGGGTTTGGGCCACATATTGGGCGTAGAGCTTACTTTAAAAAAACATAAAAATAAATAAAAAAGTAAATAGATAAAATTCCCAAACTCCTTTTCAGAAGAAAAGGAGAAAAGCAGGGTAACTGATATGTAGTAACCAAATCCTACTAAACATGAGTGCCTTGAGGCAGGACCTGTTGTGCTGTGTTCTCCTTCAGAGCCTGGCAGTTATTAGAAGTTCAATACATATTTGTTGAATGAGTAAATCACTTTTATTTTCACCTATAGGCTTTGGGCCCTAGCACATTTTTTTTTAGTTCTGAAGTGGATTTAGCATTTGACTAATACTATATAATAATAGAAGAAACACTATATCCTTTTTTAAAAGATTTTATTTTTAAGTAATCTCTACACCCAACATGGGGCTCAAACTCACAATCCAGAGATCAAGAGTCACATGCTCCATCAACGGAGCCAGCCAGGTGCCCCTGGAAGCCTATATTCTAATGTCCTCTGACCAAGTTTTCAACATATTAAACAAGGAGTGAAGAAATAGGTCATTAAGTTAAAAGCTTAAAGGGGACGTATTTTAGAAATAGGAGTGAGGAGTCCTTGTTTCTCTTTAGGAGTGAGCAGGGGGTCCCTGAAACAGAGAGCCAGGATGATGTTCTGGTCAGAGCCACTGTAGTGGAGTAAAAAAGGACAACTTGGAATGAGTCAGCTTCCTCTAGGTGTGTGGGCATTTGTTCATCAGCATGGGTTTGTTCATCAGCCACATTGTTAATTTATAAAAACCCACTCCCTATTACATCCAAATCTCCACCATACTGGATACACTGGGGGCACATTAACATTCTTCACGGGAGGCATCAGTGTAGTAAATCTTTTTAATGCATACTTCTCAATAGGTCCTGTATTCTAATTTTATTTTGATATTCACCAGCCTACCCCTTATTGGGCTTCTCATTGCAGAATTTTAGGTCTCAATACGGCACTTGATTTTGTGGCTGAAGAGTAGGCTTTAGCTTGGGAACTTTTGACAAAACTTCACCTAGAGTAAGACCCGACTTCTAAGTAGCTTAAAACTGAGTCCCCTGAACCAAGTCACCATTTTGTCACAGATTGTACAACCCTTTGGTATTCCTCACCTAAAGGGGATTAAATATAAAGGGGCTATAAGTCAGAGTGGCCAAAATGAAGAAATCAGGAGACTATAGATGCTGGAGAGGATGTGGAGAGACGGGAACCCTCTTGCACTGTTGGTGGGAATGCAAATTGGTGCAGCCGCTCTGGAAAGCAGTGTGGAGGTTCCTCAGAAAATTAAAAATAGACCTACCCTATGACCCAGCAATAGCACTGCTAGGAATTTATCCAAGGGATACAGGAGTACTGATGCATAGGGGCACTTGTACCCCAATGTTTACAGCAGCACTCTCAACAATCGCCAAATTATGGAAAGAGCCTAAATGTCCATCAACTGATGAATGGATAAAGAAATTGTGGTTTATATACACAATGGAATACTACGTGGCAATGAGAAAGAATGAAATATGGCCTTTTGTAGCAACGTGGATGGAACTGGAGAGTGTGATGCTAAGTGAAATAAGCCATACAGAGAAAGACAGATACCATATGGTTTCACTCTTATGTGGATCCTGAGAAACGTAACAGAAACCCATGGGGGAGGGGAAGGGAAAAAAAAAAAAAAAAGAGGTTAGAGTGGGAGAGAGCCAAAGCATAAGAGACTGTTAAAAACTGAGAACAAACTGAGGGTTGATGGGGGGTGGGAGGGAGGGCAGGGTGGGTGATGGGTATTGAGGAGGGCACCTTTTGGGATGAGCACTGGGTGTTGTATGGAAACCAATTTGACAGTAAATTTCATATATTAATAAATAAATAAATAAATAAATAAATAAATAAATAAATAAATATAAAGGGGCTATAAAATGTTTCTCTGCTGCTACTAGGAATTTATACAAAGGATGCAGGAGTGCTAATTCATGGGGGCACATGTAACCCAATGTTTATAGCCCCCCTATCAACAATAGCCAAAGTATGGAAAAAGCCCAAATGTCCATCAACTGACGAATGGATAAAGAAGACATGGTTTATAAATACAATGGAGTATTACTCAGCAATCAAAAAGAATGAAATCTTGCCATTTGCAACAATGTGGATGGAACTAGAGAGTATTATGCTAAGTGAAATAAGGCGGTCAGAGAAAGACAGATACCATATGTTTTCACTCAAATGTGGAATTTGAGAAACTTAAAAGAAGACCAGGAGGGAAGGGAAGGGAAAAAAATAGTTACAGAGAGGAGGCAAACAATAAGAGACTCTTAACTATATGAACAAACTGAGGGTTGATGGGGGGGGGGCGGTGGGGAAGGGAAAATGGGTGATGGGCATTGAGAAAGGCACTCATTGAGATGAGCCCTGGGTGTTGTATGTAAGTGGTGAATCACGGGAATCTACTCCCAAAGCCAGGAGCACACTGTATATACTGTATGTTAGCTAACTTGAGAGTAAATTATATTTAAAAAAATGTTTCTCTGCTATTTGTATTAACACTTTGTGTATTAAATTCCTGCTCAGGCAAAGTTCAAGTACTGTTTAAATAACAACAGAATCTAGATGAGCTACTGTTTAATTATCTGTGAGGAATATATTAATTTTTCCCCTATAGATCATTATGTTAAACTCTGTCTCTGACCTTCATGGCTACATTGACAAAAGCCAACTGACAGAAGACTTAGGGGGAACTTTGGAATATCGCCATAGTCAGTGGATAAATCATCGAACCGTAAGTACCAACTTATGTGCCCTTTTTATTGTTTTTCCTTATTTTCCAGTAGGCAAGGCAGTTAAAGTTGGGCAGTCATTGCCCATGACTATCTAAGATACAGAAGGTTGGTTTTTCTAAGCCACAGGTAGGGGAGAAATGGGGTGGAAGGGAAAAGGCTGGGCTTGTCCTGCTGACTACCTTCACCTCACTTCATCATCTGGCATGGGGGATTGGGGAAACTTGATTTAGAATGCACCTGGGGAGAATGCAAAATATGAGCACCATGCTAAAGCGGAGAAGTTAATTTGCTTGGTCAGGGATGGGTCTCAGACATTAGTGTTCCACACAACTCCCCAGATGATTCTAATGTATAGACAGATCAAAATCCACCAAGTCAGAAGGAGCTGTATTTGACTATTGTCACAATTATTTACTGTCTGACTTTGGGTCAGTTATTAAACCTCTTTCAGCTTGTTTTCTCCTCTGTTAAAATGGAACTAACAGTGGTTTTCAGCTGGGGGCGATCTGAGACCTTTTTTTGTAGTCATAACTTGGGAGGAAGTGTATTACTGGCATCTAGTGGGTAGGAGCCAGGTACGCCGTGAAACCTCTTACAATGCATGAGACAGCCTCCAACAAAGAATTGTCCAGCCCAAATGCCAATAGTGCCAATGATGAGAAACCTCAGACTGCCTGAAAGTTTAACATGAGACCAAGTGATGTAATGTGTGTGAAAGCACCTGATGTAGTATTTTACTTGTCACTCTACTCACTCATAGCAAGGGTTATCATGCTAAACTAGAAGGGTCAGTCATGTCAAGAACAAAGTGGGATTGAAACTCAAATAATAAGTGTTTCTGTATAAATTCCCCTTTCCCCACTCTTCTAGCCCCTAGCCTCTTGAAAAGACTGGGTTTTCTGAGCCAAGTCAGAAGCTTCCTTCACCACCCCAGTGACAACTGGCAGTGTCAGCCCACCTCTCTGTGTATCTGGTCACTTTGGAAACATGTTGCCCAATATTTAACCAATGAATACCTGAACTACATTTAATTTGGAAGGAGAATTCACTCTCCTTTAGAGTGTAAAGCTTTGTGATTTTTTTAAAGGAAATTTTAAGAACTAAGCAAAAATAGATTTCTAGCAACACATTATATATGCAATATTTATTGCATTTCTAGCAACGCATTTATTTCAAAGCTACAGATTCTGATCCTTCCCTCACTTCTTTGTATGCCATGTAATTCTAAGGAAGACATGACCCTTCCCAAAACCTAAAAAACCTGGGCAAGAACCCTTTAAATTTCTCATGAGTTTTACCACAGTAACTGTGGCTCCTAGAGAATCTCAGGAATTAAAAAAAGGAATGGTGACATTCTTCACAAACATATTATTCTAAATAGGTCTAAATATAAAAGATACGGAGGGAAGCTTATGTAGAATATCACACACAAATAAGTGTGATCAGGGTCATCCTATGTTGCAATTTCATTAAACCATATGAAAAGTGGAACTGGAGTGCTTCTAGGCTTCATTTCTTCACTTTCTAGGACTTTATTACATTACTTTAGTAATCAAAAGAAGTTAGTGTCCCACCCAGCCTTACTGCCTAGCTAGCTCTCCCTTTTCCTCTGATTTCTCTACCAATTCTTTGTTTTCTTATGTTCTTCATGTTTTTTCCAAGTTGCCTCAGATCTTTTCTGATATAACAAAAGTTTGCAGCAAATAAAGAAAAAACACAAATGCCCCTTGATGTCAAAGACTAGAATACTTCTCTACGAACTTAGAGAGGTAAAGAAGACTGAACCATGAACATAGATTATTTAAAGACATAGCATGAGCAGACATGTGCACACACTTTCCCACCCCAAGCCCAGTTTGTATCCATGGTTAGTGTGTGTGCATGTGTTAAATATATTATGGTGAACTTTAAAAAATACAGATCTTTTTTGGGGGAAGAGTGTACTTTCCCCCAAAAGTACTCATTGAGTACTCATTAGAACTGAAAAGAACCTTAAAGATCACTTATTTCAATTACCTTATTTTATAGGTAAGGAAACTGACCTTCAAAGTAAAGAAGTGACTTATCCAAGGTTATACAGTTGAGTAGTGGTAGAGCCAAGACGAAGGCTAAGCTCTTTTTCATCACCCCATCAGTGTCAGGTCCTTTGTACCATTTCCAAGGTGATCGTTTGCTAATCAGATACCTGGAATCAAGTTAATTTGTTAACAGACTCTCCATAGGAAACGCCTGGATTTCCTCTATTTCCTTTATTTTCCTCTATTTCATCTGCAGGCCTGGCACCTGACTCTCAGGGTTGTTACTGTTATTATTATTACATTTGCAAGGTACTGTACTGTGCCCAAGTCCTTTCACATTTGCTGTTCCTTTGATCCTCAAAAAACCCCTGCAAAAACAGAGCAACCATTATTCCCATTTTTCGGATGAGGACACTAAGACTCAGAGTAATACCTGGCTTATTTAAGATCACACAGTTAGATGGGGCGCCTGGGTGGCTCAGTCGGTTAAGCGTCCGACTTCGGCTCAGGTCACGGATCTCGCGGTCCGTGAGTTCGAGCCCCGCGTCGGGCTCTGTGCTGACCGCTCAGAGCCTGGAGCCTGTTTCGGATTCTGTGTCTCCCTCTCTCTCTGACCCTCCCCCATTCATGCTCTGTCTCTCTCTGTCTCAAAAATAAATAAACGTTAAAAAAAAAAATAGAAAAGATCACACAGTTAAAGATCAGAATTCAAGTCTGAAACTCCGAAAGCCAAAATTTTTTTGTTTGTTTAATTTTAAATCTAGTTTTGTAAAATCTAGTTTTTATTGCTAAGAGGTGGTGTAGCATATAGTGCTTAAGATGGCTGGCTCTGGGTTCAATTCCAGTTCTGCCACTAATTTTTTATATGACTTTGGGGAAGTTACTTAACCTGAATTCACCTTAGTTTCCTTGTCTATAGATTGTGGTGATAATAGTAACCTATTTGAGATGCATTACAAGAGGTAGTGCATATAAAGCAAAATATTTAATATATTTTCTTATAAGTCCTCTGATAAATTGGATTTTTATATGTTATTCATTATAGGCTATTGGTGAATGACGTTGAGAGAGTATCTTACGCAGATATTAGGTTATGTAAAAGTAATAATACTTTGATGTGCTTGAAAGATTTTCATAAAAGTTAGTGGTTGTCTGAATTTCCAGGCCAAAAGAACTATGATGTTCAAGATTGCAACTGTTTAAATACTTGTGCTAATAGGGGAAATTCCACCAACAACAATAGGGGAGACTCATTACAGATAAGGAAACTGACCTTCAAAGTAAAGAAGTGACTTATTCAAGGTTATACAGTTGATGGTGGGTGCCTGGTTGGCTCTGTCGGTAGAACATGCGACTTTAGATCTCAGGGTCATGAGTTCGACCCCCACACTGGGTGTAGAGCTTACCTAAAAAAATGGTTAAAGGACAAAGACTTCAGTTTCAGACAGTAGGCGGGGGTGTGCTATGCTCCGGAAGCCTTATAGCTCCAGCCTCAGCTCTGGCCTCTGGTGCAGAAAAGGGCCACCTCATGTCTGGCACATTCTTTATGATGAGCATCTGGGTTTTCAGAAATGTTCTCTGATGATATAAGATCAGAGGTAATTTTTTCCCAAGTGAAAATTAGGTTAGACCTCTTTGCTACTATCAGTTATCCATCTAGCAGCTGTTTATGGGCCAACTATTATGTGACAGGCATAGTACCATTTGCTGGGGTAACAGAGATGAATTGCGCTTGCCCTTCAAGGGCAAAGTTGTCTCAGGAGCAGAGGGAAGTGGGCATAGTAGAACCCATCTGGCTGAGTAGAATGATTTGTGGGATTCTTAAAAGCCACTTACTTTCAACTAAATCTGCTGATGATCAGCATCACTTTTTCTAGGTTAGGCCACATGTTTACTGCTAAACTGTACTGAGTAAAATGCAGATATCTCACCTGGGATATGAGGTGTAAAGTTACTCATCAGTTAGTAGGTATTCATTTAATGGCAGAGTAGTGTCCTTAGTGGAAGATCAATTTTTATAAAGAAGTGACAGGCAGAGGTCCCCGACACCTTATCACATGTGATAAAAGTAACTCTCTGAAAGGTCACTAGCGACTTACCTAATCACTACATCCATCTTCTCCCTTGGGGTCAAACTTGCTTCCCAAACTTAGTGACCTTAGTTGAATCCTGCCTTCTTTCCTTCCTTACTGCACAAGCAATACTATCTTGGGCAATTCACTTGACCTGTTGGAGCTTCAGTTCCCTCTTCTATAAAATGGAGATAAAATACCTTCCATTCTGGATTGTTGAGATGATAGACAAATGTATAGCACCAAGTACAAGGCATGGCCCGTTGCAGGTACTCAGGAAATGGCAGCTAGTTGTACTGTCCTTCTATTCAGAGAGCATATTGGTGAATGTTAAGCTGTCCTCATTGTTATGTCTGACCTTCCAGGCCATTGAAAACTTTGCCGTGACATTGAAGACCACTGCCCAGATGCTCCAGATGTTTGGGGCCTGCCTAGCCACAACAGAGCTGCCCAGGGGCGTGCTGTCCACTGAAGACCTCCTCATGTCCCACACAGGGCAGCGGGACAAGCTGCAGGTGAGTGGCCAGTGGCCTTGGAGAGAGCCAGGAGCAGAATTAAAAGTGAAGTCCTCTTCTTCCCCCTTTTCTGGTGACTTGGCAGCAGTTGATCATCGTAAAGCTTCCAGATAGGCAGTATGTAAAGAGGAAAACCTCTTGAGACTGGTCCATGAATGTAAAAGGATTGTAATTAAGACCTGTGAGAAGCAGCCCTGTAAAGGGAAACTCATTCCACCATGTGAGACAGGTGTGTGAACCTCCTTTCAAGTGCAGCACCCCTGTGATCTGTTTGGGACAGAGCAAGATATGATGGATATGACTGCAGTGAATGAAGGAGGGGTGGCAATTGTCTTTTGAGGCATAAGCTTTCCTGAGCCTATTGTGAGGTTTTGAGGCAAACTAATAACTAATAACTTTGGGGCAAACTATTGCTTCACTTTCTCAGGGATGTATCTTTTTATTTGGGGAGTAATTTGAGAAAGAAGACATGGAAGGTGCTCTGAACTGGGTTTAAGGAGAAGCACCTATTAACTATTCATAAAATCATGTCAGAGCCTGCTAAGAATGGAGGCTGGTAGATTCTTTCAGGTCATGCAGTAAAGGGAGGTGTCTTCCTGGGGCTTATAGGAAGGGTTTCAGCTCTTTTCTACTTCCAGAAGCATAAATGGACCAAACCCATCATTTCACCAGAAGACCAGAACACCATTGGGCAGCAAACTGGGGATCAGAAGGTCAATGCATCTTAGCATTACATGTATTCTTGCTGCATGGAGCTTGAGAAGAGCTGACCTCTTTTATTTGTGACCCAAAATTTACAAAAACGCTTTGCTAGGTGGTTGATTTGCTCATTTAGCCAGCATTATTGACCACCTACCACTACATGTAGGCAAAACAAACCAAAAAAGGAACACATAGTTGAGTTAGGGGAGTCTCAGAGTCTAGCGGTTAAGGCAAATTAATTCTTCTGTGTGTCAGGGAGCACTATTAAATTCTCTTTGGAAGGAGCTGGATATCCAAAAAAGAGTTCAAAATATACTTTCCACATTACTCTGAATAATTAAAAGATCTGGTTTGAAACTGTGAAAACCTGAAAACATCCTAGAACTTTTCCCTGGAAATGTCTCTGATGAGCTTGACAAGCACGCACAACCTAGCACACCCTTCCTGTTCCCGTGTGTGCTTTTTACACCTGGATGGAAACTTAGGGCACATCTCCAGAGCACGTGCAGGAAGGTGTCCCAGGCTCTTCTTCATATTGGATCCTTCTCCGAGGAGAGCTTCTACTTCCTGAGTAAGGGTGACTTTGACAGGCTATGAGCTGTCTCTCAGTTTACAAACAGTATGCTGGCACTCACCCTGCTGCCCCTAGGACCTTGTCTGTGCAAAGAGGAAATTCACTGAAATTCTATGGACTTCTATGGATGTTCCCAGAAGCGTGTCCCTGAACTCCTTCTGTAGCCTGAGTGCTGACAGTAAAAAAAATTAAATACCCCGAATGATTAAGGAGGTTTTCTCTTCATGGGAATGAAAACTCCTTAAGCCCTTTGGACCGTGTGACAGCTGGATATCCATGTGAAAAAGAAGGAAATTGGATGCTTACCTCACCTTGTCCACAAAAATTAACTCAAAATTGGTCAGGGAACTAAATATAAGTTCCAAAATTATAAAACTCTTAGGAGAAAATATAGATGTAATTTTTTATGACCTTACATTAGGCGATGGTTTCTTAGATACCACACCAAAAGCACAAACACCTAAAGAAAATAAATAAAGTAGACATCACCAAAATTAAAAACTTTTGTGCTTCAAAGGACACTATCAAAAAGGTGAAAAGACAACCCGCAGAATGGGAAAAAATATCTACAAATCATGTATCTGATGAGAGTCTAATATCCAGAATATATAAACAACTCTTGGAGTACCTGGGTGGCTCAGTTGGTTGAGCATCTGACTGGCTCAGGTTGTGATCTCACAGTTCTTGAGTTCCAGCTCCTCATGGGGTTTGCTGCTGTCAGCAGGGAGCCTGCTTTGGATCCTCTGTCCTCTTCTCTCTCTGCCCCTCCCCCACTTGCTCTTTCTCTCTCTCTCTCAAAAATAAAACATTTTTTAAAAAATTAAAAAAATAAACAACTCTTACAACTCAACCTTTATAAAAAGACAAATAACCCAATTAAAAAATGGGCAAAGTAGGGGTGCCTGGGTGGCTCAGTTGGTTAAGGGTCCGACTTCAACTCAGGTGGCTCAGGTCATGATTTTATGGTTGGTGAGTTCGAGCCCTGTGTCAGGCTCTGTGCTGACAGCTCAGAACCTGGAGCCTGCTTTGGATTCTGTGTCTTCCTCTCTCTCTGCCCTTCCCCTGTGTGAGCTCTGTCTCTCTCTCTCAAAAATAAATAAGCTTTAAAAAAATGGGCAAAGGATTAGAACAGGCATTAGACAGATAAATGGTTATTAAGTACATGAAGACATGTGCAACGTCATATATTGTTAGGGAAATGCAAATCAAAACTGCAGTGATATACCCACTAGAGTGGCACTAATTAAAAAGGTGGGCCATAATAAGTGTTGATGAGGATGTGAGGGAATTGGAACCCTCATACATTGCTTGTGGGAATGGAAACTGTCTGGTAGGTCCTCAAAAAGTTAAACATAAAGTTACCCAGAAATTCTACTTCTGGTAGAAATATGACCCAGAAATTCTACTTCTACGTATGTACATAAGAGATTTGAAAACATGTTTTATATAAAAAGTTACACATAAATGTTCATAGCAGCATAACACCCCAAAAGTGGAAGCAACCCACGTGTCAATAAGCTGATGAGGGGATAAAAAAAATGTGGTATATCCATACAATGGAATGTTACTCAGCCATAGAAAGGAAGTACCGATACATGCTTTAATATGTATGAACTTTGAAATAATTACGCAGAGTGAAAGAAGCAGACACAAAAAGCAACATATTGTACAATTCTACCTATATGAAATGTCCAGAATAGGTAAATATGGAGAGAAAGGTAGATTAGTGGTTTCCAGGGTCTGTAAAGAGGGAGAAATGGAGAGTGATTGATAATAGGTATAGGGTTTCTTTTTTGAGGGTGACAAAAGTGTTCTGGGGAGAAAACATAGACTTGTATGCATTGAAAGGGTGAGTTTTAGGGGTGCCTGGATGGCTCAGTGGTTGGGCATCTGACTCTTGACTTTGGCTCGGGTCATGATCTCACAGTTCAGAAGATCAAGCCTGGCTTCAGGCTCTGCGCTGATGGTGCAGAGCCTGCTTGGGATTCTCTTTTTCTGCCCCTCCCCTGCTTGCGTGCGCGCGCACGCTCTCTCTCTCAAAATAAATAAATAAAACTTAAAAGAAAGTGAGTTTTATGGTACTATATGAATAATATCTCGATTTTTTAAAAAAGAAAAAGATCTGGGGCGCCTGGCTGGCTCAGTTGATTAAGCGTCCAACTTCGGCTCAGGTCTTGATCTCACTGTTTGTGGGTTCAAGCCCTGTGTCGTGCTCTGTGCTGACAGCTTGGAGCCTGGAGCCTGCTTCGGATTCTGTGTTTCATTCTCTTTGCCACTCCCCCACTTGTGCTTTGTCTCTCAAAAATAAATAAATGTAAAAAAGAAATTAAAAAAAAAAGAAACAAAGAGGGGCGCCTGGGTGGCACAGTCGGTTAAGCGTCCGACTTCAGCCAGGTCACGATCTCGCGGTCCGTGAGTTCGAGCCCTGCATCAGGCTCTGGGCTGATGGCTCGGAGCCTGGAGCTTGTTTCCGATTCTGTGTCTCCCTCTCTCTCTGCCCCTCACCCGTTCATGCTCTGTCTCTCTCTGTCCCAAAAAATAAATTAAAAACATTGAAAAAAAAAATTAAAAAAAAAAAAAAAGAAACAAAGAAAGAAAAATATCTTTAGGCCTAAAATAATAATAAAATAACCATGAACCCTATACAGGTATGTGCTTTTCATACTGTTTATGATAGCCCTACAGACATTCTTTCTTAGCAAAACAGCTCTTCCTGTTGTCTAATTCCATGTTGGTTTTGGAAGCAGTTCACAGAGGCAGGCAGTCTTCCTTCTGAGTCCCAAAGGAGGTGATTCTCACCTCTTTGAAGGTCTTATTTTGGGGCGAAACCCCAGGACCTTGGCCTTATACTCTCAGATACTTAAGTCAACTGACACACTTTACCATGTGTCCAGGTAAATAGGGTAAGACTCTCATATTTTGTTGTTGTTGTTAAAATAAGAAATCCAACAGGGCCATAGTCCTTTTTCTCATCATGCAGGAGGAAAGTGCCAGTGGTGCTTTGATTATGTGATAGAGCACTCTTCTACAAATATGGATACTGTTTAGCATTTAGTATTTGTTCCGTTCAGAATTTATCCAATTGTGTATTCAGAGATGACAATTCTATCACCATTTCCAGGGTTACAAATAATCAAGAAGATAATCAGAGTAATAAGTGATTTTTTGTAGGCCCTAAAAATAATTTACAGTCTTAGGAGTTTTTAAAGACCTCTTTGTTCAAATTCTACTTGCAGAGAATATGTTAAAAATGCATACCCACAGAGGTCTTGATTTTGCAAAGGAAGATGAAATTGCTATTCTTATGAATGTTTTCAGTGTTAATGCCTTAACAAATCAGGGTTTTGAACTAGTTTTATACCACAAGAAGATGTCTCTCAGTATCTGCTGAGGAAAGGGGATATATCATCTCTTTTACGGACTTCTTTTTTCTCAATTATGAAGACTTGCATTTTAAAGGCCACATTCTGGAATTCATTATTCAGCATTATAAAAAAAACCCAGCATGGTAGAGCTAACGTGTAGTGGCAGAAATGGGGTAAGTAATAAAAGCTAAGTAAGGAGTCTAAAGTATTAGTCATTCATATAATCTCTGGGCTCTGATTCATCCTTTAACTTCCTTCCCCACCTCCACCCCCAGCCCATGACATAGCCAAACACAGCACCTGGCATGAATAGTAGTGCTTTTAAATGTATTTTGACAGACTGACTGACTGACTGACTGAATGTCTACATTTAGGCTTACCCTTGTCATAGGAAAGAATTCTCCCCAGAAAATTTAAATTCCTTTGAGCCTGAAGCAATCTGCTTGCCCTATTAAGTGGGTCTTTTGAACCAACTGCTTGTTTCCAAAATAGTGGAATTGTAATGATAATTACACACTGGGACAGCCATACCAGTTGTTAAATATTTATGTTCCACAAGTGCCCAACTTTACCTCTCTGGCCCATTTCCTAGGACCCATGAGACCTCCTCATGTTTCTGGCATCAAAAGGGGTTAACACGTGGACAGCAGTTGGCCTCAGGACTGCTTCAGTGTTATATCTGACATCTGTGCTGATTGGTCAATGACTGCTCTAAACAGTTATTAAATATTTTGAATTGTTACTACTATGGACAAGGGAAAACTCCATTTTTGTCCTGGGCAACTTACCTTTTCACTTTCCAAGTATCATAGTTCCTCAATCTTTCCCTGTGTATTTATGGCAGATTTTTGTAACCCTGCTAAAGCTAACCCTGCTAGGCCATATATGGCCTAGTCCCAAAGCAGTAACCAGTCATAATTTTTCCATATATATATATATATATATATATATATATATATATATAGTTTTTGATAGTGTGAAGGGGATACACAGTGAATGACATCGCTTGCTCAGACCCACGTTCTCTCTCTCACATGCTTCCTCACACTCTGCACTTCTTTGGGTATATCTGTGTCCCAAGTTTCCCCTTCCAAAAAGTCTCCTTCTGCCCCAGCAATATGCCTCTACTTCTCCGGCCCCTCCACCCTTCCTCCCAACTCTACACACACACACACACACACACACACACACACACACACACACACACAATTTAATGGTAATGCCAGAATCCTGCTGGAATTCTGGAATCTCAAGGACATTTAAGAAACTGAGAAAAGCCAAGACTCTTTTTAGAAGGTAGGAAGAGTGAAAGGTAAGAGCACTTGCTAATGAGTGCTTCCCACCCCCCCTTCCCCTATCATATCCTATTTGTCCTTATTCATTTGCAACCTAATTTCTTTTAGACTATTATTAATTCATCCAACCTACAAATATTTAATGAGCATTGGTGAAATAAGAAGAAATGAGGGCTGATACCTGAGAGTGGAAAAGAAGGGATGTGTCTAGTTCCCATGCAGGAGTACCAGCCGAGAGAGTGACTTGGGGCATTACCTGGAGTGGACAGAGCCACAGGGGGTGTCCAAAGAACTTGGGCCAGATCAGAAAAGTCAAATGTATCATCAGCCAAATCCAGGGACAAGTTTGAGGCTTCGACAGCAGAAGTCTGCAAGGGGATGAATAATACAGTGATATTGGAGACCAGGAGCAAAGGCATGAGGGTGAGCAAGCCAGTACTTGTGTGTGAATAGGGTGGAGAAGTATAAAACTCCTCCCACAGGGAACGAGCTCCATACTATGTGAAGGCTGGAGGTGGCTAGGCCTGGAGGAGAGATTCAGGGTTCATGTGCATACAGGATATGTTTTTGTAACTATGGGCCTATTTTACTGCTCAGGGCACAGTAACCAGCATCCTGTGTGAATCATGCCCCAAGCACCCAACTCCTAGAAGCAAAGTTCTCTGCCCGGCTCTGTCCCTTTGGCTTATTTTGTGGTTAGCACTCAGGGCATTGACAGAAATGACTTGTGCTGTGTGATTAGAGGATTAGAGCTGTTGTATTTGGCAGGAGATAACCTGACATCTTCTCCAATTACAAAGCCCAAAGTCCCATGTAAAAGGAGCAGAATAGAGTTGCCTTGGAAGTATGACTCTTTCCATATCAACCTGAAGTTGCTGCCTATCTACACCAAACTTCAGTAGCTGAGCAAGGCCACACTTTGGGGACAGGTAGAAGAAGAAGCAGGAGTCTATTGACAATACCAGATGAAGTCTTTTTCCTGCTTTTCTATCAATTATTACATTATTATTTCGTGGCAGTGTCTAGCTTATTCAGTATCTGTCATTTTCTTGTTTCTGGTCTCTGCCTTGGATTAGAACCAGATTTTGTTAATTTGTTAATAAATTTAAAATTATTAATCAATTAATATAAATAATTAAATAATATTAATTAAAATTATTGGTTTATTACTTTTACTTTAAACATACAACAGCAGCCTGAGATACCCACAAAATTTAAGAGTTGTTGCTTTGGAGAGGAAAAGTGGATGAGTAGAGGACAAAAGACTTATTTTTTCCAGTATATACCCTTTCATATATTTTGGATTTTGTAACATGTATATGTATTACCTGTTAAAAATAAGTTAATAACCATATGATCCAATAATACCAGTACTGTGTATTTACCCAAAGATAACAAAAATGCTAATTCAAAAAGATACATGCACCCCTATGTTTATTCCAGCATAGTTTACAAAGTCAAATTAAGGAAACAGCCCCAGTGTCCATGGATAGATGAATGGATAAAGAAGATGTGATACACACACACACACACACACACACACACACACACACACACACACAATAGAATACTACTCAGCCATAACAAGGAATGAAATCTTGCCATTTTGCAATAACATGGATAGATCTAGAGGGTATGATGCCAAGAGAAATAAATCAGTCAGAGAAAGACAAATGCCATATGCTTTCATTTATGTGTGGAATTTAAGAAACAAAACAAAAAAAAGAGACAAACCAAAAAGCTGACTGTTTTTTTTTTTGGTATATGAATTTTATTGTCAAATTGGTTTCCATACAACACCCAGTGCTCATCCCAAAAGGTGCCCTCCTCAATAACCCATCACCCCCCCTCCCCTCCCTCCAACTCCCCCTCAACCCTCAGTTTGTTCTCAGTTTTTAAGAGTCTCTTATGCTTTGGCTCTCTTCCACTCTAACCTCTTTTTTTTTTCCCTTCCCCTCCCCCATGGGTTTCTGTTAAGTTTCTCAGGATCCACATAAGAGTGAACACATATGGTATCTGTCTTTCTCTGTATGGCTTATTTCACTTAGCATCACACTCTCCAGTTCCATCCACGTTGCTACAAAGGACCATATTTCATTCTTTCTCATTGCCATGTAGTACTCCATTGTGTACATAAACCACAATTTCTTTATCCATTCATCAGTTGATGGACATTTAGGCTCTTTCCATAATTTGGCTATTGTTGAGAGTGCTGCAAAAAGCTGACTCTTAACTGTAGAGAACAAACAGATGATTACCAGAGGGGAGGTAGGTAGGGGGATGGGAGAAATAGGTAAAGAGGATTAAGAGTACCCTTACCATGATGAGCACTGAGTAATGTATAGAACTCTTGAATCACTATATTGTACACTTGAAACTAATATAACACTTTATGTTAACTACTCTGGAATTAAAATTGAAAAAACGAAAATAAATAAGTTAATTAATTTTTAAAAGCTGCAGCTCAACTTCTTTAGCATTTAATTTCCTAAATGAAAGATATACCTGATCTGCCATTCTCTTCACCTCAAATCTACCAAGAATTTGCTTTTGTTAGTTTCTTCTAAGACAAACTATATTTTCCTTTCTCTAGGATGAGCTGAAATTACTTGGAAAGCAAGGGGCCACATTGCTGTCATGCATTCAAGAACCAGCAACCAAAAGTCCCACCAGAAAACTCAATCCCAATCAGCTAGAGAATGTAGCAACCATGGAAAGGTGAGTGAGAGAGGAGAGGATATGTAGAACTCAATGATCAGAAATAACCAAAAACATGGGGCGCCTGGGTGGCGCAGTCGGTTAAGCGTCCGACTTCAGCCAGGTCACGATCTCGCGGTCTGTGAGTTCGAGCCCCGCGTCAGGCTCTGGGCTGATGGCTCGGAGCCTGGAGCCTGTTTCCAATTCTGTGTGTCTCCCTCTCTCTCTGCCCCTTCCCCGTTCATGCTCTGTCTCTCTCTGTCCCAAAAATAAATAAAAACCGTTGAAAAAAAAAAAAAAGAAATAACCAAAAACAGATTGGTACAGTTACTACTGGATCTTGCTGGAGTCAGGAAAGAATAATATTTGAGACAACAAAAGCAAAAAGATGGTATCCATCTACAGAGATCTTTTTGTAAGAATGCTGTCCGCTCGCCCTCCTCCCACCGCGCTTTGTGCTATAACTTTCATCCCAGGATTTCAAGGGAGATGGTAGTGTTTATTTATTTCTAAATAGCAGTTCGTTGGGTGCTGTACTTTACACACCTATCGTCTCACCAGTAGAAAACGAAAGGCACATAGGTAAGGTTACCTAGGGACACATTTGAAAGCACAGCAGCTGCATCTGAAGTGAAGTTTCTGCTTCGTTCTGAGGGTATCCCTGATGGAAAAATGGAAAATGTGGGAGCCAGATGAATCATGAAAAAGTCATAGGTGACAGACATATGTATAATAAGGAGATTCCCACAATTAATATCACTGACTGGAAACATAGGGGCTATCTACATAAGCCTACATGGACTCATGTGGAAATGAACACTAACCACAATATCACTTTCTCATTCTTTCTTGACAGGTTATTACTTCAACTGGATGAGACAGAAAAAGCCTTTAATCAGTTTTGGTCTGAGCATCACTTGAAGCTTAATCAATGCCTACAACTACAACACTTTGAGCACAATTTTCGTGAGGTGTTATTTTCTTGTGTAATAGAACTTCCTTTCATGGTTCAGTGACTTTTGGTTCTCTCTTCCCCCTTGGACTATGGATATTGAGTGTCCCCACTAACCCAGCCCGCTCCTTATATTCTTGCTTCCTCATTGATCATTCTCTTCTTCCTTTTTCAGGGGGGTAGCAATGTTCTAGAATCCCATTTTCCTGTTGACATACATGACATTTTGTGTATGGTTTATCTTCCTTTTTAAAAATGTTTATTTATTTATTTATTTATTTATTTATTTATTTAGAGAACACAAGCAAGCAGGGGGAGGGGCTGAGAGAAGGGAGGAGGGGCAGAGAGAGGAAGAGAGAATCCCAAAAAGGCTCTGCACTGTCAGCATGGAGCCCAATGAGGAGCTCAAATCCACAAATCATGAGATTATGACTTGAGCCGAAACCAAGAGTCAGACATTTAACTAACTGAGTCACCCAGGCACCCCGAGGTTTATCTTTCTTTTTGATTGATAATCTGTAATGGTGGTTTTACTATTTCATCTATATGTATCTCAACACCAAACTCCCTTTTCCACCCCTGTCCCAAGCTTAATCTAAAAGTTAATGAACTTAAAAAAAAATGTATATGTAGATACATAAAAGTCCTGAATCCTGTTTGGATTTTCAAGTTTTCTTAGAGTATACAAACCTATACCTCCAGAGAGGTTCTCATGGCTTATTTCTGGATGTTCTAATGTGTCTTATAGGTTAAGCGTGCCCTGGACAATTTGTTGGCAGAGCAAGCAGAGTTTACAGACATCGGAGACAGTGTGATACGTGTGGAGCAACTTCTTAAGGAACACAAAAAACTGGAAGGAAAAGGCCAGGTTTGTTTTTTGCTGTTTTTATGGACTGGGAAGGAAATTGCTGGGGACAGTGAAAGATCATGTCCACTCATGATTGTTGGAAGGTTGCTGAAGGACACAGGAATGCCCAAATCCTACCTTTCCAGTCACCACACTGCCAGGTAGGGGGAGGGTTCCAGTAGACTTGCCTGCTGGTACAGAAGCAACGGGAGGAAAGGTCATAGTGGGCACATTATCTACTGGCAGGATGTAGGGGTGGGAGTTGGTGGTAAGAAGGGGAAACTTGAAAAGGGGAGACCAGAAAAAAAACCCAACTAGTTTTATAACAAGCAGAATGGTGAGAAGGAGGAAATTGCTCCACATCAGTTCTGCTGCTACACAGAGCTGGCAAAGCTTTCTCCTTTCAAATGCCCCAAAAGTTGTCAATATCAAACTTGTAAAAGAATACGTGTTTCACAATTCTCATACCAGCATTAGACAGTTTCCCAGATCTGCACACAAGTCAGCAGGTAGGAATGATTCTATTTCAAGTCCTTACAAATTTGGGTTATTACAAATTAAGAAAGCCGAGTCCTCTCTTTCCAGAGAAGTTCTTTTCTGCTATTCTTAAATTAGATTCTCTATATTTTTGTCTCTTGGGGACTATGTCCTTGATGATTAGCACTTCCTTTCTGAGCTAATCTATATGCATGTTTTCCAGATGGTAATTTTGTAATATTAGAGATTTGCTTCAAAAAGTGTGGTCCTCTGGCCAGTGCATAGATGTTACCTGAGTGAGAACTTGTTAGAAATATGGAATATCAGGCATGCCCCCCCACCTCAGAATCAGAATCTGCATTTTAATAAGATTCCTAAGTGATTGACATGCACATTATAGTTAGAGACATACCCCTCTTGCCAAAGGAGAAGTAACAAATACAAACCAGGTTCACTCTGACCCTAAGAGCTATCAGTTGTGGATTCTGAGCTGGGGGTGCTTCTGCACATGTGTGAATACATGGACCCACCTGTATACCCAGACTCTCACTCAGGAATCTCATCCTTCCCTGTGAGTACTCCTTCTGTTATCAGTGATCATTTGAAGCTAAACATTTTAGTGCTGTAGGCATGAGTGATCAGAAACATTTCTCAAGCAGTGGAAACATTGAATTTTGTGTATGTAATGACTATGTATCTCAGATTCCCCAAGGCAGTCCCAATTTTATGTAATTTCAGTTCTTTTCAAGAGAACTCATTATTTTACTATGTATTTTCACTTATATACATTCATATATTAGGGGAAAAAAAGCCTCACCAAGCTCAGTCCTTATATTTTGGGTTTGAAAAATATGGTCATAGCATATATATGAATGAAAGTAGCTATTGACCTGAAGGAGTTAATTCATTACCAGGTATTCCTTATCCTAGGTTCCATGGATATGGTGACAAACCAGGCAGTTAAGACCCTGCTGTCACTGAATTTACATTCTGCTGGAGAGAGAGAGAGAGAGAGAGAGACAAGTAAAAAGTAATCAAATAAATACTAATGTCAGATAATGACAAATGGTATGAAGAAAATAACAGGATATAAGTGACTGGGGGTGCTACTTTAGCCCAGGTAGTCAGGAAAGGTCTCTCTGAGAAAGTGTCCTTTGAACTGAGCTCTGGATAGCCTTGCAAAGATTTGGGGAATAGCATACAAGGCAGAGAAGTCTCAAGTATGAAGCTTTTGAGGCAAGAATGAGGCTGATGAGTTCAAGGAATGTGTCTGGAACTTAGTGAGCCATAAAGGAACAAGGTGAGAGTGATGATGATGAGGATTGGGTTTTATTTCAGTGGAATCCATTGGAGGATAGTCTGGGTTGGGCTTTAAATCACTGCTGGGTTGGCTGGATCTGCATGACTGCAATGACTTTCTCTCTTCTGCCTACCTCCTTGGAGTTGCAATCTTTGGTACATACTTTAGAGGCCGCTGATTAGAGCTAGGGGAGAAACCTATGGTCATGGGACACAGGAATGCTCTGTGAACCCATGATTCATCTTTCATGGGCAAAGTACCTGAACCAGGTAGACTAACCCACTGCAGATGACCTGCAGAGCCCAGGCACATTCATTTTACCCATCCTGTGCCTTACTTATCCAGATTTTAACTTATTTTCCAAGGGATACAGTAGACCTATTTCTCTGCCTTTAGATGAACCAAAAAAGCTATCCTATCATAACCAGGACCTTTTTAACTGTCTTCCCTCAGACTTCTAAGAGGCAGTGTTTCTTCAGATGATAAAGGCTTGGGTAGCCTTTCCATTTGTCCTGCAAAGTGTTAAAGGAACAAGGTGATGTCTGGCTAGTCTACCAAAACCTGCTTGGGTTTATCCTTCACTCAGTACTCAGGGGTCACCTTCCCTCCTGGCATAGCCACTCACTAATATCTGGGTTGTTGCCAACTTCCTTATTCTGTACAGTGATATCATCCTCATGGGTAACCTCTGAGCCAACTCACTGACCAGACTCCTGCCACGTGCTTACTGAACCCATTCTTTTACCTTTGTCTGGTTTGACAGTTTGGCAATCTTTTGAGTACTCGTTTATAATTCTGAGAAACAGTGGTGGTTTCAGCCCCTAGTCTTACTTCTTTAAAAGTAGAATTTACTCTAGGGTTTTGGCTGTAAGGCATGTTGGGGCACTTGGTGATGGGTCATCAGGGAGCAGACAAGGACAGGACAGGGGAACCAACCTGATTTCAGCCTTGACCTCTCCCCACACATCCAGGGGCCAGCAGTTACAGTACGTGTTCAAGAAGGCTTGGAACCCAGATCAGTAACCTTCTAGGGATATAAATCTAGCTGGAGGGGCATGGCTTTTTTTTTTAATGGAAATTTTCAAATACACACAAAAGTAGATCAACTAGTACAATGAACTCCCATGTGTACGCTCAGTTTGAACAGCCATTAACTTTCTGCCTTTCTTGTTTCATCTGGCCCACTTCTCCATATGTATATTCCATTCCTAGGCCATTATCTGTGGGTTCATTCTGGGTTCCTTGACACAGAGCATCACCCTTTCTTATCATTTTCTTTCACAGTAGACACTTTCATCAGTCATAGCAGTAGAATATGGGGAAAAATAAGCTGTTATTACAATAAGGGCTTCTGAATTATATGCTGCAACTTGACCATCTAGCATTCTGGAATTCTTGGCATCTCAAAGATGACAGGCTGGCTTGTGTTCAGAACACCAGATTTCAGCCATTTCTTTCTCATTATTTATTTTACTTTGGTGGGTTTTCACCAGATTTTCTTCAGCAGAAGGTGTATAGACTAAAAAGCTGCAATTTGTTTGTTGGGGGTGGGTTACAGCAAAGTTCTTTGAAGGCACCTGAAGGATTTAACAGTCATGGCTATGCAGCCATCATTTATAGCACATGCAAGGAGGCCAAGAGGGCTAGGAGGCGACAAGACACAGGCGTTGGAGCCAGACAGGAGTGGATTAAAATCTTTGCTCTAACAACCACCAGTTGTGTGCCCTTAGTCAAGTTTCTTAGTCTTTCCGAACACATCCCCTCATCTTATAAACTGTTAATAATCATTCCTGTTACCTGTGAAGATGAAATGAGGTAGAGATTTCATAAGGATTGAGTGCCTGGAGCATAGTAGATGATCAGAACCTGGAAGCTATTATTATTACCCATTCATTTCAGTACAGTGATCTTCTAGCCATCCAGTGTTGTCTCCTGAGCTATATGTATGGATCTTTTCCCAAGACCCATCTGGACCGCCTATTCACACCTCTCTTCCAACATCTCGGTGTTTTAAGAACAGTTCTGAAGGGTGAGATGCTGCATGCCAAGCAAAGGGCAGGCTGTGATCACTACAAAGCACTTGAGAAATTTCCTGTGGCGAAGTTTCCTAGGCCCAGAAAACTTGTGCTATTCTTTTTTTTTTTTTTTTAATTTTTAAAATGTTTATTTATTTTTGAGAGAGAGAGAGAGAGAGAGAGGGAGAGAGGCAGAGTGTGAGCAGGGAAGGGGCAGAGAGAGACAGACACAGAATCTGAAGCAGACTCCAGGCTCTGAGCCATCAGAACAGAGCCCAATGTGGGGCTGGAACTCACAAGTGAGGAGATCATGACCTGAGCCGAAGTCTGAGTCTTAACCGACTTAGCTACCCAGGCACCCCAAATTTGTGCTATTCGTGATAAATTTGGCAGCTGGACTTTAAAAAAAAAGGCAACAGACTTCCTTGCGAAGTTTTCATGTTTCTATATTTGACTAGAATCAGACAGGTTGATAAACCCAATGAAAATCAGAATTTGATCAGCCAAATGAGGTCTCTAAGCCTAGGCAGAACAAATGCAGCCATTTTTCTGTGTGTGTGTTGGTCAGAACTAGATTCTGGAGCCAGACTGCCTGAGTTTGAAACCTGGCTCTTCTCTTTCCTACCTGGGTCACTTTGAACCATTTGTGCCTCTACTCCCCTTTTGTTAAACAGGGCCTATGTCAAAGGGTCTGTGGTAAGGAGTAAAAGAAACAGTCAACTTAAGCATTCAGAATAGTGCCTGGCCTATAGTAAGGTCTCCATGAATATTAGCTATTTTCATTAACATCACAGAGGTAGTGGGGCAAACTGTGCTACGGAATGTTTCCTATGTTCAACCTGCAGTGGCTGAGCAGTTCTAGTAAGAGTGTCTCATTCATTCTTCATTCATTTTGCAAATATTTGTTGATCTTCTACTACTATATACCAAGTGCTGTTCTAAGTTATGAGGACACTAAGTGAGCAAAACAGTTAAAAATCACTCACTGCCTGAGGAGTTAGCACTCTGACCTTTTCTATGCAGTGGTGACCATCTGGCCTTTGCTGGGCAGACCAAATGCACTGGGTATTTAAACCTGAGTTCTTGTAAAACAAATAACCCAGTGAAGAAATGGGCAGAAAACATGAATAGACACTTCTCTAAAGAAGACATCCGGATGGCCAACAGGCACATGAAAAGATGTTCAACGTCGCTCCTTATCAGGAAAATACAAATCAAAACCACACTCAGATATCACCTCACGCCAGTCAGAGTGGCCAAAATGAACAAATCAGGAGACTATAGATGCTGGAGAGGATGTGGAGAAACGGGAACCCTCTTGCACTGTTGGTGGGAATGCAAACTGGTGCAGCCGCTCTGGAAAGCAGTATGGAGGTTCCTCAGAAAATTAAAAATAGACCTACCCTATGACCCAGCAATAGCACTGCTAGGAATTTATCCAAGGGATACAGGAGTACTGATGCATAGGGGCACTTGTAACCCAATGTTTATAGCAGCACTCTCAACAATAGCCAAATTATGGAAAGAGCCTAAATGTCCATCAACTGATGAATGAATAAAGAAATTGTGGTTTATATACACAATGGAATACTATGTGGCAATGAGAAAGAATGAAATATGGCCTTTTGTAGCAACGTGGATGGAACTGGAGAGTGTGATGCTAAGTGAAATAAGCCATACAGAGAAAGACAGATACCATATGTGTTCACTCTTATGTGGATCCTGAGAAACGTAACAGAAACCCATGGGGGAGGGGAAGGAAAAAAAAAAAAGAGGTTAGAGTGGGAGAGAGCCAAAGCATAAGAGACTGTTAAAAACTGAGAACAAACTGAGGGTTGATGGGGGGTGGGAGGGAGGGGAGGGTGGGTGATGGGTTATTGAGGAGGGCACCTTTTGGGATGAGCACTGGGTGTTGTATGGAAACAAATTTGACAATAAATTTCATATATTAAAAAAATAAATAAATAAATAAATAAAAAATAAAATAAAATAAAATAAAATAGTGGTCCCAAAGAATTCTGATCTGGCACTCGTGTTGCAGTAGAAAGCATTGGACAGAAAGTACTAGCACAGTAAATGTTCACGAAGGAGAGCCCATGATGATAATTTACACTATGAAAGAAATGAACTTTGCTCAGTGCTTTGCTTTTTTACAAAATGCTTTCACATCAGATATATATTTTGGCACACAATCATGTGATTTTGATAGTTATAATAGATCTATTCTTTCACAACAATAAGTTGGAACTCATAAAAGTTGAGAGGATTCCCCAAAGTTGCACAGTAAATAAACCATGGATGCGTCTTGAATCTAGATTATGTTTTTTTTTGTTTTCCACTAAGTAAGCTCAAATAAATGCTTTCATAAACATCAAAAAAAAAAAATAAACCTGAGTTCTTTTAAATAGCTACTGCTTGATTTGTGTCACTTTATTCCCATATCATTACTCAGTTTTGTTTTGTACAACAATCATTTATTCCTAAGTACCTAATATGTTCCCCATGGCACGTTTTAGGCTAAATAAGAGCTGGTTCATGCTCACAAGGGTCTGCGGCATTAGCCCAGGCAATAGATCAGTGATCACAATATAGTGAAGTATGTGCTCTGATCAAGAAAGGCACAGAGTGTTATGGGAGGACAGAGGAGAGGCATCAAAATTAAATGGTGGAGTTAGAGAAAGCTTCATGGAGAAGGTGAACTCTGATGGGTGATGTACGGTTAGCTCCAGAGGAGTGTAGGTGTATCAGGAGGTGAGTTGGGGGGGGGTGCGGGGTAGTGGTGAGGGAAGGATGGGGCTTTCTAGGCAGAGGGAGCAAGCAGAGAAGGCATGGAGGCCCAAAGCTGCCTGAATATTTGGAGAACTATGAACAGGTCATTAGTTGGGTTACAGTTGGGGGTGAGGAGATGGAGGAGGGAGAGGCACAGGCATGACCAGGTAATGAAAGGCCCTCTGCATTGCTCAGAAGTTTGAACTTTTCTCATGAAGACTGTGGGGATCCAGGGAAGGTTTTGAGGTGTGGCAGTGATGTAGACATGATGAGACGCTATAATGGAGTTGCTGTTTCATCAGAATTATGGAGCATGATTTGAAGGAGAGCCTGAAGGAAAGCAAAGAGACTAGCTGTCCTGGTCAGAAAGCAGGAAGGCAAGAACAGACAGTTCTTGCCCTGGAGAAGGGCTCAGAATTCGACGAAGTTGTTAAGAAGGATATGGGCTCTGCAGAGTTTGGTGAATGACTGGCCCAGGAAAGGGGCAGTGTTTTTGAGATTGTTGAAACCATAAACCACTGTAAGTTGAGAGAGGGGCAGGGTCATCACCTGGAGTCATCATAACTCCTTGTGTTACTATAAAAAGTTAAACTAGGGCAAATGCATCTTACTGGAATGCTTAACGTAGTCACGAGGGTGCACATGGCCTCTCAGCTCCTGGAGACCTTTGGAAGCATGGAAGTCATCTGTGTTGACTCACGGGTCAATGTTTTTTCACACAATTCCAGCCAAGTATATCACTATATCTTCTAGTTCACTGGCTAATAACATTTTATTGATCAAATATTTATGAGGTGCTTCTAAGTGTTTTCATGGAACTTACGTATTGGTAGTGGTGGGTGGAGTATGAGAGAATCATATGTTAAAGTAAACAAAGAAGATACTTTCAGGTAGAGGTCAAGCGCTGTTAAAAAAAAAATGAAAACGAAGTGAGAGAGAGGGCCTGGGTGGGTGTGTTGCCGGGAGTGACTTAGATACAGTAATCAGGGAAGGTCCTGTGAGGAGGTGAGCCAACCTGGGAGAAGCATCCAAGGGAAGGACCCTGAGACAGGGGCTAGTTTGGTTGCCAGCCTTGTTTAAACCATCCCTCCTACTTGGATTACTACAGGAGACACCAGCTGGCCTCGCTGGTTTGCCTCTTCTCTGCTGTTCTCAACACTACAGCAGGAGCCATCCTTTTAAAAATATGAATGAGATCCTCTCTTCAGAACCCTCCAGTGCTTCCCACATCATAATGAGTAAAAGCTGAAGTGCTCACAGTGGCATCAGGGCCCTCCCCAATCCAGTCTCCCTCTTTCTTCTGATTATGTCTCCTACTCCTTTCCTGTTTGCTTTCTCTGTTCCAGGTGGCCTCCTCCTGCTGCCTGAATATGTCAAACATGTCCCTACCAAGTACAGCATGGGTTGTTCCTCACCTCAGGCCTTGACTTTTCTGTGTCAGGGGTTCCCAGGGCCACACTCAGACTTGAAGATTTGCTAGGAGGACTCATAGGACTCAGCACATAATTGTACTCATGGTCATGATTTATTACGGTGAAAAGATGCCAAGCAAAATCAACATGGGAAAAGTGCATGGGGCAAAGTCTGTTGGGAATCAGATACAAGCTTCCAAGATTCCTTTTCCAGTGGAGTCCCATCAGATGATCCCCCCAGCAAAGGATTGTGACACTATTGTGAAATGTTGTCTATCAGGGAAGCTCATTCGGGGCTCAGTGCCCAGTTTTTATTGGGGGCTGGTCACATAGGTATCTTCTGCCTGGCATATACCAGAATTCTCTACTCCCAGAAAGAAAGCAGGGGTTTAGTGTAAAGCATATTGTTTGTACCAATGGCACAGTGAGCCATTTTTATCAGGGGATGGCAGGAACCCTCCTGACATTCCTAGATGGCACCCAAGGCCTAACCTTACAAACAGGCCTTGCAAGGGCAGTGGTCTCTGTCTTGCTATGCTAACGCTTTGGCACCACTTGGATAGCACCTTCTCAGTGAGTCCTTCTCTCACCATCCTACTTAAAATAACTCCTTACCAGCACTCCCTGCCCTTCTCTCCCGATTTGATCTTTCTCTATAGCGCTCATCACCAATTAAGATATTATATAATCTACATACCTAATTGTTTATTGCCTGTGTGTTCTATTAACATGTAAGCTTCATGAGGGCAGGGATTTTAGCTGCTTTACCACCAAACCCCTAACATGACAGTGTTTGGCATTTGGAAGGTCCTCAGTAATATGTGATGAATGAATTAAAAACAGAAAAACATGGCACATGTGGTTAGAACAGAGCAAGCCATGCAGGGAGAGGTAGGAGGCGTGGTTTCTGGTCAGATGAATTCAGAGCAGAGTGGGATCCTGTAAGTCACATGAAGGAGTTTAGATAAACATATTTCTTAAAGTTTCATGATCCCTCAGAGTTGTCCAAACCAGATCTTTACCAGTTTTCCAAATTCAGCTAACTCTACTCTCTCCTCATGTCACATGTCTGATCCTTTTACTTTTCCATTTAGTTTACAGGAGAATTCAGAGTCTCCAGTTCTGGTCAGTATAACACTTCATGCTCTTCTGCCAAGAACTTATCACAGTTGTAATAATTGAATTACGGGTATAATTTATTTAATAATCCGAGTTCTCCATTAGACTGAAAATCATGGCTTGTTACCACTAGAGTCTCAGTGCCTCACCCAGAACTCAACAAACATTTGAATGAATGGCTTGCTCTTCTTCAAGGTGCAGGTGACCCTGGACTAGGCTAGACTTTCTGGAGACTTCAAACTGCCACAGAGCTTTCCCAGGTTCCCCAGCTCCGACTCTCAGCTTAAGACCTGAATCAACATCTCCCTAAGTTGTTCCTGGTTTGGAGCACACGGTAGGCAAATATCAGCCTCACCATGACCTGGCTTCTGATGCTTGGTTTTGGACGTTCACTTCACAGGAGCCCTTGGAAAAGGCCCAGCTGCTTGCAGTAATTGGGGACCAGCTCATCCAAAGCCACCACTATGCAGCAGACTCCATCAGACCCAGGTGTGTAGAGCTCAGGCACCTCTGCGATGACTTCATCAATGAAAACAAGAAAAAATATGACATTTTAGAAAAGTCCTTGGAGTTGCATAGACAACTGGACAAGGTGAGCACAGCAAAGCCATGACCTGATGTTTGCTAAATTTTCTGCAAAACAGTCTTAATCATACTCATCCTCCCTGCCCCACAATATTGCTGAGAGGATAATGTACTTCTTATGAAATAGTGCTCAAGAGGCATTAAAATCTGTGAAGATTCTAGGTCATAGAGGCATTGGAGGTAAAAGTGCCCGCACCATCCCACCATATCCCATTAGAATGAACTAACATTCATTTTCCTCTGTGTAGACCTGGACTTAGAGCATGTTTTGGCCCATGGGACATTTCTTGATTCCCCTTCAGACAGAGAGCCAAGCACTATATTTGCAAATTGCTTCTCATATATAGGCATCATATTATTAATCCTTTTGGAGAAACTGAAGTACTAATGACCATTATACACTCCTACCTACCATTTATTGAGTACCTACTATGTTCCTGCCAGAAGTATAATTATGTCATCTATTTAATCCTCAAGACAACCTGTGAGGAAAGTATTAATGGCATTATTTTACAGAGGCAGAAACTGATATCCATCATGGGGAAGTCAATGGTTCACAACATTTAATACATGAGAATCAGTTTGCTATAATTGCAGATTCTCTAATGTACCATTCTGAAGACTCAGATGCAGTAAGTCTAGGATGATGCCCAGGAATCAGTATTTCCGCCAAGTCCCCAGGTGATTCTGGTGCAGGTGGTACAGGGACAACACTGAGAAACTCTGGGATAAGTGACTGCTTACGACATACCTGGGGTAAAAATAGGGGATTGCAGATTTGAAGTCAGGACTGCCAAATTCCAAACCCAAGGCTCCTTAGATTAGACAGCAACACTGTGTGCAGAGGGCTCACAGGGAATGGGTGGAGCTCTGGTGCCCTTCAGTGGTGATCTCTGAGGCAGGTGCCCCGTCAGCAGGGGCAGTGACTTCTGGAGCCTTCCCTGTCAGCTGTTTGCAGGCAGCACGTGGCTCACGGCCATGAGTCAGCATGCTCCATTCCCATAACTGTTTCTCTCTGATGGCCAGGGGCACTCGCCCAGGCTGTTTATATCATCCCAATGCCAGAGGGATTTTAGTATCAATGAAATACAGCTGTTCCAGAAGCAAGTGGCTCCTAAGGGCCCGGTGCACAGTCTGTCCTGTGTGCTAAACTCTGCAGGATCAGCTGCTGTTTTTCTCACTCCATATCTGCTCTAGAGATAATAGCCTAATGCTGGTGTGTGTGTGTGTGTGTGTGTGTGTGTGTGTGTGTGTGTGTGTGTGTGTGTGTCTGGGAGAGCAAGCATCTGCTGTGACTCTGCAGAAGACCCCAGCTTAATGTTTTCTGCAGATCTAGGTATGTTTTAAGAGAAAGTTTTCACATTATATATTAAAGCATGATTTATATTATTTTGAAAATCCAAAAATGTAGGAAGGAGAAGGAAAAGGAAAAAAGTTTCTTATGGGCATCTACACATGCCATCCCCCTCCTTATCCCTACACATTGGTAATCATTAATTTTTAAATATCTTTATTTTGTTTTGTTATTCTAAAAGTAGTACACATTCAGCATAAGGAATTTAGGGAAAAAACATACAAACTTAAGTTGCCTATAATTTTCCCACTTAGAGATAACTACTCTGGAGTGCTCCCTTTTGTTCTTTTTCCCCCTGTATAGTTATTTTACGTAGCTCTTCAGGTCACATGGTAAATGGAAATGCAGATGTGCTTGCACTGGCAGCCTCTTTATACATAAATATTCTGGCAGCACAAGGGTCCCTGTCTTTCTGTTTAAGTCTTTAAAAAATTAAATTGTTAGAATTCATCACCTATCTGACTTCATCCCAGCATTCTGGAAAAAGTTTTGAGTATTGCTGTTGTGAGTTACAAAGCTTTGCATTCTTCGATGCTTCCCTAGGAAAGACAAATACCAGTAAATGCAAATGTGGACAGAGAAAAGTAGTGTTAATTGTTAAAAGGGATGTTCCCTTCCCTAGGAAGACTTGTAGAGTCCAGGTCTAATGTCTCATTTGTCACCCTATGGTCTTGTAACCAGTTAGGATGCACAATGAATGGCCTAGAATGTAAACCTGAAAAGTCATTGGTTACATTTCTCCACAGTTAAACCAAACTTAGGAATACCTAACTCTCTCCTTTTGGAGATGTAGCAATTACTGTCTGTGGAAGAGAGAAGAATGTTTATACGATTCTTTTTTACTGACTGGATGACTTTCCTGAGATGTGGACAGATGTAAAATTAGTTTGGGCTTGTCCACCTTATAGTTGCAACGACAGTGGTTAGACCTCTGAAGTTTATGTTGTCCCATGACAATTTCCTGTTGTCTTAGGATCCTTCTAGACCACAGATGAGCTCAGACCTCCTGAGGGTTGTGGTCAGGCTGACTGCATAGGGCACTGTGTTTCTTTTGAAAAGGTCAGCCAATGGTGTGAAGCAGGAATCTACCTTTTGGCTTCCCAAGCTGTAGACAAGTGCCAGTCACGAGAGGGAGTTGACGTTGCCTTGAACGACATTGAGGCATTCCTGGGCACCGCGAAGGAGTACCACTTGCCCAGCCACATGGAGTTTTACAGCCAGTTCGAGTTGATACTCACCCTTGACCTAAAGGTAATGTTTCTGGGTTATTTTAATCTTGTGGTTGGAAAGAAGCACTGGGGGCCTTTTGACTATTGCTTAAGAAAGTCCGGGTAGGATGTACTGAGCAGGTTCACCAATTCCTGTGTTCTGAGGTGGCCTCTTAGACTCTTGGTCTGCGCTTCCTGGCAAATACCCTTCACGGTCTCACCCAAATATCACTCTCAGTCATTCGTTTCTCTACAAATACTCATCAGCATCTCTGATATACCACATACTGTGCTGAGGGCACAGCAATAATAGACATGGTTTCATCTCTGATGGAACCTAATAAGAGAGGCTGACATTAATAAATGTCAAACACAAAACATAAGAATGTGTTACAAGTTAAGATAAGTGTTCTGGAGGAGGGATTTGGGATCCTGCTGAGCATGTGATAGAAAAACTTGACCTGGACTGAGAATACTTGAGCCAAGGCCTGGAGAATGTGTAGAGATGATGGGGGAGCCTTTCCAGATTAGAAGTAACAGCATGTGCAGAGGACACAGGCCTAGAGGGAGTCTGTTACAAGTACAGAACTCAAAGGTCAGGGTGGCTGGAGTACAGAGAGCAAAGGAAGGGTGTTTGGGGTGAGATAAGAGAGGGGCAGATGAGGTGGGCTTTGTGGGCCATCTTAAGGAGTTTGGTCTTTATTCTAAGAACAGTGGGAAGTCACTGAAGGTTTTAAGCAGGGGAATAACTTGATTGGATTTGCATTTTGAGAGGAGCACTCCTCTGTGAAGTCAGCAGAATTCTGTATGGCACACCTTCCTCTGCGATTCCCACCACCTTGTATGTATCTCTTCAGTAACACCTTCTTTACTTCTTTGAGTCACGGGCCTCTTTTGAGTCATGGAATCTGATTCATATACTTTCAGGACCAGCATACTCAAAGTGATTAAAGAGAGTTTGATATAGGCACTTTTTACAAAGATATGGCAGGATTTAGGGAACCCAATAAGGATGGTGAAGGTCCCTGGGTCTACCAAGAAAATGGAACCAGACCACCCATAAGCCTAAAGAGCAAAGGGGAACCCAAGAAGCACTGTAGCTGTGACTGTGACAGGCAGCTAGTAAGGGTTGTGGCCTTGGGCAGAGGAATGCAACTATTAATGGAAAAATATATATCCCTACTCTCCTCTCTCCCTCTCTTGGATGCCCAGGTAGTGCTTCCCCTTGGCCAAACCAACTAAAAGCCCATAGGCAAGTGAGCCTATCCAACAGAGTCCATACAGGTCAGCTTCCTGGGACACAAAGCAGGGAAAAGAAGACATAATAGAGTGACAAATAGGGAATATCCAGCATATGTAACTTTTATAATTAATTTTATGGGATGCCCTAAAGCCCATCCATGAATTCAGGCTAAGAGCCTTTGCTGTAAAATGTTGTATACCACACTACATTCTACTTATTTATTTTAAAAATTAATTAATTAATTTAATTTTAGAGGAAAATTAATTTTCCTCTAAATTTTAGTGGGAGGGAGAGAGACAGCCATCAGGGGAGAGGGGCAAAGGGAGAGAGACAATCTTAAACAGGCTCCATGCTCAGTGTGGAGCCTGATGCTGGGCTCAATCTCATGACACTCGGATCATGAGCTGAGCCGAAATCAAGAGTCAGATCCTCAACTGACTGAGCCACTCAGGCATCTCTATTTATTTATTTTATTTTTCTTTAAGTTTATTTATTTATTTTGAGAAAGAGTGAGAGTGGAGGAGGGGCAGAGAGAGAGGGAGAGAGAGAATCCCAAGTAAGCTCCCCACTTTCAGTGCAGAGCTCCATGTAGGGCTTGAACTCATGAACTGTGAGATTATGACGTGAGCCAAAATCAAGTCGGACATTTAATGGACTGAGCCACTCAGGCTTCCCATCTACTTATTTATTTTAAACGTCTGTCTTGCTTATTACACTGGGAGCTCCTGAAGGGCAGGGGCCTCATCCACCCCTGCATTCTTGTGCCTAACCTTTGCCTGGTGTCCATTTTATATTTATTGAACAAGTGGAAAGGCAGGTGACAGAGTGGGCAGATTACAGTGGGGGCAGCTCAGTATGGTGTTGTATGTTAATGATGTTCTTTCCCTTAAACCTCTTGGTGGTAAGCTGTGATCTTGGTAAGGGGTGGGGGATGCGTAGGCAGATACCCTCCCCCAACACAAAGATCCTTCTACTTCCTTGCAGAAGGAGCAAAGACAAGGCCCATCTGGTGTAGGTTCTACATTGCAGACCCAGTATTGGTAGCTCCAGGTCAGATTCCTAAGGCAGATCTGTCTCACCCAGCTCCAACTCCATTAGTTGCTCAAATAGGTGTATCAGGTCCACCAGGGAGATTTGTAGCCACAGCTGCTGTGCTGCCCAACTTCAGTGAACTTTCTGATCATACCACCTACCAGGAAATGAATAAAACTTAATAAACCACCTCTGAGAAATATGCAGAAGCATGAAGGAAGGAGAGGATTATAAGAGAAATATTTTTCTTTTTTTTTTTTTTTTTTTCAACGTTTTTTATTTATTTTTGGGACAGAGAGAGACAGAGCATGAACGGGGGAGGGGCAGAGAGAGAGGGAGACACAGAATCGGAAACAGGCTCCAGGCTCCGAGCCATCAGCCCAGAGCCTGACGCGGGGCTCGAACTCACGGACCGCGAGATCGTGACCTGGCTGAAGTCGGACGCTTAACCGACTGCGCCACCCAGGCGCCCCAAGAGAAATATTTTTCAAAAAATCCTGTAGGTCATATGGATTAAAACATCTCCAAAGTCCATCTTTACTTCTTTTGGTTTGGAATAAAATTTTAGGTTGTAAAATTTAAATATCCTGTTGTGTCAAAGAAAGTTTTGTCCACTGAGAAGTAATGACTTTATTGTCAAAACTGGTACTCTATACATATAAAAATATTCCTAGATATATGTATATGTAGATATGGTACAGACACATGTATCTTTTTACTTTGACAGTTGAGATAGCCTAGAAGCAAAGAGACCCCCCCCCCCCCCCCCGCCCACGCCAGTGAGCACACCTAGCACCGAGATCTTGGTTTCTAATACCATTCTTCAGTAAAGGAGACCTAGGCTTCTTAGAGACATGGCTGATTCTAGGGCTGGGGCAGGAAATACGTAAGGTGATCTTACAGCATCTTGTAGTGCCGGAATGAACTAGTAAAAATAAAACAACAAACCATAGTGATGGGATATAGGCAACAACTGAAAAGAACTGATGACCAATGCTAGAACAGTTAGAACAACAAAATTAATAAAGTACTATTGGATTATAGCCCCAAAGAAATTATATATCCATGAATCCATCCTGATATGAATAAATGATGGAATAAATAAATAAATGGGGCAGATGAGACTAATCTCCTATGAAGAATTCCAAATTATTTATGTAGATACTTTGCTCTCGAGGAGGTAGAATATAGTTTTCCAGCCCTTAAATGTGGGCTGTACATAGTGACTTCCTTTCAAAGAGTATAGAACAGAGAAGGAGAAACAAAAGTGAAGTGACTTTACACACAGGACTTCAGCCAGGTGACCAAGGTCAATATCAACAGTGTTGTCAAGTAGATATGATGTACCCTCGATATGATGGCTGAACATGGTACTTTACTTCCATGGTCTTACCCCCAAAGCCTGTAACTCCAGTCTAATCATGAGAAAAACATCAGATAAATCCCAGTTGAGAAACATGCTACAAAATATCTGACTAATACTCCTCAAAATAGTCAAAGTCATCAAAAATCAGGAAAAGGTGAGAAATTGACACAGCCAGTAGGAGCCTAAAAAGTCATGACAACTACATGTAAGTTGGTATCCTGGATAGGACCCTGGAGGGAACAGTACATTAGGTAAAACTAAGGAAATCTAACTATAAAGTATGGACTTTTATTTAATAATAATTATAATAATTTTAATTATTATTATTGTAATTATAATTTTAATACTGAAAATAACATATCAACAATGTTTTATTAATTGTAAGAAATGTACCATACTAATGCAAACTGTTAATAATAGGGGAAACTGGGTGATCTATATGGGAGTTCTCTGTACTATTTTGTAATTTTTTTGTAATTCTAAAACTACTAGAAAAAATAAAATTTATTTCTAAAACACTAGTACTCCATGTCTAAACAGTTGAATCTGTTACATTTAAGACATGGTAATCATCATGGTAAGTGGTAAATCAGGGTAAATCATGGTAAACTGCTGTTCTTGTAGCAGCCACCTTGTCTGTCTGAGGCTCTTCAAGTGCCTTTTTGCACTATCCTCTTAGTGCTGCTGTTTTGATTTTCTCCTTCCTTTGCTTTCACTGCCCAGTTTAGGTAATTAAACAATCGCAGTAACAAGTAGCAAAATTCAATTCTTTAAATATTCACTGTGTGGGGCAGGGGGCACCTGGGTGGCTCAGTCGTTTAAGCATCAGACTCTTGATTTTGGCTCAGATCATGATCTCACAGTTCCTTGAAATGGAACCCAGAGTCAGGCTCTGCACTGACAGCTCTCTCTCTCTCTCTCTCTCTCTCTCTCTCTCTCTCTCTCATTCTCACACACACAAAATAAACAAATTAACATTTTTTAAAAAAGAACAGAAATTAAAAAAAAATAAATATTCACTGGGAATCCAGTTTGTGCTTTATTCTGGGAATACGATAATGAAAGTCACAATGCCCGTAATGAAGGTGCTGGCAGTTTAGTGGAAGACAAACGTGTTTCCGGTAAGTGTGTGTTGGTCCAAGAGCATGTGGAATGGAAGGGATAGTGGGGCACGTAGAGGAGGCAAAGGTCAGCTCAGCCTGAAGAAGAAGAAGACATCATAGGAGAAGATGCCTAAATTTGGACCACATAGGAGTTTTTAAGGGAGAAAAAGCAGAGGGAGGAAGAAGAGTTGCAAAGGCAGAGAGGCTGGAAACAAGAGCATTTGGTAACTGCCGCCCCTGGAGGTGGGAGTGAGGGGTGGGAACTAGTGGAGGTTAGACTGGAGGGAAATCAGGGTCAATTAATGAAGGGCCCAGTGAGGAGTCATGGACCCCTCCATGAGGAGTCTGGACTTTGTCCTGAAGCAGTGGGATGCCCCAGCAGGGCTTTTAAACAGGGAAGTTGTATGGTCAGACTTACATCCTGGAAAGATAATTCTGATTGTGGTATGGAAAATGGATTTGCAAGTAAAAAGAGTTAAGAGGAACGGAGGAGATGCAGTTGTTAATCTTGCACTGGCTCCCCTTCACCTGAGTTTAGGAATTTAGGGTCTCGTCTGACCACCTGACCATTTCCAGGGTTTACCCTGGGATCTTCAGGAAGAGATGCAAAAGGGCAAGGGTGATTCAGGTCCTGTCTAGTCCAAGTGGTGAGCCACTGGGCTCCAGCATGTGGCACTGACCTCACATCAGAGCTGTATACCATACAAGAACAACTTGACATTCTTTCAGTCAGATTTCTTGATCTTTGTGCAGCAGTTAATGCCTATGTCTCAGTTTCCGTTTCCTCAAGCTTATCATTGGGCTGTCTCATCACCGTCCCTCCAAAATGCAAACTGGCATTGCTATCACCCTGACATAAAGGGATTTGGTTTCTTTTGGGATCTGGACTCATAGCTGTGTTGTCAGAACCTCTAGTCCACTGTACAGCAAGCTTCCTGAGGCCAGTCACATGTTCTCTGAAGAGACCTTTTAAACACAAGCCCCACCTTAATTTAGATTGGGGGTCAGCAAACTACTGCCTGTGGGCCAAAGCTGCTTGCCACTTACTTTTAGAAATAAAGTTTCATCAGAGCACAGCCACACTCATTCATTTATGTAGTATATATTATCTATGACAGCTTTTATGGTACAATAGCAGAGGTCAGTAGTTGTAACAGAGACCAGTGTGCAAAGCCTGAAATATTTACTGTTTGGTCCTTTACAGAAAAATTTTGCTGATCCCTAGTCTAGACCAGCACTGTTGAATAGAAATGTAACTCAAGCTCTCTACATGACTTAAGATTTTCTAGTAGCCACATTTAAAAAAGCAAAAAGAAACTAGTGAAATCAACTTTAATAATGTCTTGTTTAACATATGTCCAAAATATTGTTTCAATATGTAGTCAATATCAAAGTTAATAATGAGATATTTTACATTCTTTTTTTTATACTATGTCTTCAAAATCCAGTGTGTATTTTACACTGATAGCACAGCTCAACTCAGACCAGCCACATTTTAGACCCTACAAGGAGTAAGACCGGCACTAGACCTTGGAGTAGACGTCAGCCTTGACAGGACTCTGAGGCCACAGTTGTTCCATAGCTGATGTGCCAGTCCTCCCTCAGGGCTCTTGGCTCTTTCCCTCAGAAGATGGCCCAGCATAAAAAAGACAAATGTAAGGGTGCCTGGGTGGTTCAGTCGGTGAAGCGTCCGATTTTGGCTCAGGTCATGATCTGACCTGAGCCATCAGATCATGAGTTCAAGACCTCATAAGTTCAAGCCCTGCATCAAGCTCTGTGCTGACAGCTCAGAGCCTGGAGCCTGCTTCAGATTCTGTGTCTCCCTCTCTCTCTCTCTGAGCCTCTTCCTCTCACCCTATCTCTCTCAAAATAAATAAGCATTTAAAAAACAAACAAAAAAGACAAATGTACTTTTCCAGTTTCAAAACGTGGCAGCCTCCTCCCTGAGTGTGCTGAGTCTGTACTTTCAGAATTAGGCACTCTGGAAGGCTTGTGGTGGAGTTCTTCTAATTCTGGGTCCTTTCTTTGGTGGTTTAAATCATACAGGAGATGGATGCCATGACAAAGACTACCCACTTCCCTTGACCCACCAGAGCTGGAGGGATGTCATACTGGAAGCAAGGCCAGAAGAAACGTATTTTGCAGAATTTAGGCCTTGGTGAAACTCGGAGACCTCCAAGTCTTGTTTTTAGTTCTTTTGAACCTCTGTCTTAGAGCATATAGTCAGTTATGGGAATGTCTGTGAGTTTCATCTTTCCCCTGATTTTTTTTTTCAGTTTATTTCTTTACTACTTATAGAGAAGGGGTCATACAGAATAAAGTTTAAATGTTTATCCTTGGGTGGTTCCCTTGATCCTGCCTCAGGATGTAGCCAACTCTTTCCTCCAGAACACTTCAACTCTTTTCTCCATCAGGGCTTTTATTCAGGATACACCTCTTATTTTGAAACCCTCCTGTTTAGAAAAGTGGCCTGATGCCCTTCATTCATAGTCTATGGCATCCTCTTCCACTATTTTCATTCTTTTTTCTTAAAATGTTTTATTTATTTTTGAGAAAGTGCAAGTGGGGGAGGGGCAGAGAGAGAGGGGAACAGAGAATCCCAAGCAGGATCTGTGTGGACAGTAGTAAGCCTGATGTGGGGCTCAAACTCAGGAATCATGAGACCATGACGGGAAGCAAAGTTGGAAGCTTAACAGACTAAGCCACCCAGGTGCCCCTATCCTCTTCTACTATTAATGGACATGGCTTAGTGAACATTTATCTACTCAATATATATTTACTGAGCACTACTCTGTGCTGGGCAGTGTTCTGGGCATGGAGATATGGTGGTGAAAAGGATATGATCATTGCCCATAAGGTGAGAGATTCAGACTCTTAGAAGCATAATTCCGGTGCAAGGCAAGTTGTGCAATGATTTGCATATGGATGGAAGGGTCACCTGAAGGAGGTGGGGTTGGAGGAGGAGGGGAAGACAAGAGAAAGGGAATGCTTCATGTCGTCAGATTCAGTGCAGAGTGACCTGGTCATGATTTGCTTTTGTTTCTGCAGGCCAAAGCCCAGGAAGTCCTGCAGAAGCTGGGTGATGTGCAGGAAATATTTCACAAGAGGCAAATGAGTCTGATGAAACTGGCAGCCAGACAGACTCGCCCGGTGCAACCCGTGGCCCCTCATCCTGAGTCCTCCCCAAAATGGGTGTCACCAAAAACCAGCCAGCCCTCCACCTTGGGTAGGTTATTTGGAGAGGAAGCTTCGTGCCTTTATGTTTCATCAGTGCTCATGAGGGTTGAGATTGTGATTGCTTAAGATGCATAATGGTTGTTGTTTTGACAAATATTATTTAAAATAAACTACAGCTGTGGAAGAGTACAGGCATTGAAGACTTTATAGAGTTAGGTAAAAAAACTGAGTGCCTGGGGCGCCTGGGTGGCGCAGTCGGTTAAGCGTCCGACTTCAGCCAGGTCACGATCTCGCGGTCCGTGAGTTCGAGCCCCGCGTCAGGCTCTGGGCTGATGGCTCAGAGCCTGGAGCCTGTTTCCGATTCTGTGTCTCCTTCTCTCTCTGCCCCTCCCCCGTTCATGCTCTGTCTCTCTCTGTCCCAAAAATAAATAAAAAACGTTGAAAAAAAAAAAATTAAAAAAACTGAGTGCCTGGATACAAGGAGACCTCACAGTCTAGAAGAGGAATAATATACATGTGCAAACAACATCAGCATAAAATAGTCTCCATTAAGGACCTTTAAAATGCTTACAAGATTCTATTAGCAATGGAGTGGTAAAGTTTGGAAAGATAAAAACAATAGATAAGTCCTTACACCCATCCTGCATGGTCTTCATTACTATAGCTTACTAGTAAGCCTTGAGATCAGGTAGGGTACATCTTCTAACTTTGTTCTTTTTCAAGACTATTTTGGCTGTTTTAGATTCTTTTTATTTCCATATAAATTTTATTTTATTTTTTTTAATGTTTATTTTATTTATTTTGAGAGAGAGAGAGAAAGAGAGAGAGAGCAAGCAGGTGGTGGGGGCAAAGAGAGAGGGAGAGAGAGGATCCCAAGCAGTCTCTGCACTGTCAGCACAGAGCCTGATGCAGGGCTCAAACTCCAAAACATGAAATCATGACCTGAGCTGAAATCAAGAGTCTGCCCCTTAGGGGCACCTGGGTGGCTCAGTTGGTCAAGTGTCTGACTTTGGCTCAGGTCATGATCTTACCATTCATGGTTTCGAGCCCAGCATCAGGCTTTGTTCTGACAGCTCAGAGCCTGGAGCCTGCTTCAGATTCTGTGTCTCCCTCTGTCTCTGCCCCTCCCCTGCTCATGCTCTGCCTCTCAAAAATAATGTTTAAAAAAATTTTTTTTAAAGTCTGCCAGTTAACGGACTAAGCCACCCGGATGCCTCCCATTTAAGTTTTAGAAGCACATTTCAATTTCTGCTGAGATTATGCTTGAGGTTGCACTCATTTTAGAGATCAATTTGGAGAGAACTGTTGTCTTACCAATATTGAGTCTTCCAATTCATAAATGTTGTTAACTTTCCATTTATGTAGGTCTTCTTTAATTTCTCTTGGCATTATAGTATTTTTTTGTTTTTGTTTTTGTTTTTGGTGTGCTTTCTTAAAAGTTTTTATTTAAATTCCAATTAGTTAACATAAAGCATGATATTAGTTTCAGGTGTACAATATAGTGATTCAACACTTCCATGTAACACTCAGTGCTCATCACAAGTGCACACCTTAATCCCCATCACGTATTTAACCCCCACGTCTCCACCTTCTCTCCTCTGATGACCATCAATTTGTTCTCTATGGTTAAGAGTCTGTTTCTTGGTTTGCCTCCCTCTGTCTTTTTTTCTTCTCCCTTTGCTCATTTATTTTGTTTCTTAAATTGCACATCTGAGTGAGATCATATGGTATTTGGCAGTATAGTAGTTTTGAGTATAGAGGTCTTAGCCATTTCATGTTTTTTTTTAAGTGTATAGTAAATGGAACTTACCATATATAACTATCAATAAGAATATATTTCTGCATAAAATACAATCAGGTCATCTGTGAATTGGGACATTCTGCCTCTTCTGTTTCAAACTTCATGCTTTTTTCCTTTGCCTTATTATAATGGCTAAGACCTCCAGTACAATGTTAAATAGAAGGGGTGAGAGCAGACAACCTTGTCTTTTCCCAGTATTAGGGGAAATAATTCATTTTTTACCTTAAAGTGTGATGGTAACAGTAAGTTTTTCACAGATGCCTTTTACCAAATAGAGGAAGTTCCCTTCTCTCCCTCATTTGATAAGAATTTTCATCATGAATGATTGTTGACTTTTTCAGATGGTCTTTTTGGTGCATATATTGAAGTAATCATATAGTTTTTCTCCTTTATTTGTTAATGTGGTGGATTGCAATGATTTGTTTTCAAATATTAAAACAATTGTACATTCCTAGGATAAACTGCTCTTGGATATGATATGTATATCATTCTTTACTTCATGTATTTTGAAACTGTTATTAAGCACTTACATGTTCATAATTGTTATGTCTTCCAGATATACTGGCCCTTTTATAATTAGGAAATATCTCTCCTTCCTTCCTTTAGTAATACTCCTTGTCCTGAAGTCTATTTTGTCTGATACTAATATAGCATTCCAGTTTTCTTGTGCTTAGTGTTTGCATGATATATTTTTTTCCTTTCTTCTGTTTCCTTGTTTTTAAAATTTTTTTTTTTCAACGGTTTTTATTTATTTTTGGGACAGAGAGAGACAGAGCATGAACGGGGGAGGGGCAGAGAGAGAGGGAGACACAGAATCGGAAACAGGCTCCAGGCTCCGAGCCATCAGCCCAGAGCCTGACGCGGGGCTCGAACTCACGGACCGTGAGATCGTGACCTGGCTGAAGTCGGACGCTTAACCGACTGCGCCACCCAGGCGCCCCTGTTTCCTTGTTTTTAAAGTATATCTCTTATAGGCAGCATATAATTGGGTCTTGGCTTAAAATTTTTTTTAGTTTATTTATTTTTGAGAGAGAGAGAGAGAGAGAGCGAGCATGAGCAGGAGAGGGGCAGAGAAAGAGGGAGATACAGAATCCGAAGCAGGCTCCAGGCTCTGAGCTGTCAGCACAGAGCCAGATGTAGGGCTGGAACTCCTGGACTGCAAGATCATCACCTGAGCCTAAGTCAGATGCTTAACTAACTGAGCCACCCAGACACCTGGGTCTTGACTTTTTAGTACATTCTGTTAACCTCTGCCTTCTAATTGGAGTATTTAGTCCATTTACATACAATATAATTATTGATATAGTTGGATTTAGAACTATAATTTTATTTGTTGTTTATTGTCTCATTTTTTTTATTCCTCTGTTCCTCCTTTCCTACTTTCTTTTGCGTTAGCAAATATTTTTAGTGTTCTGTTTTAATTCCTTTATTGGCTTTTTAGCATACCTCTTTGCATTGTTTTTCCCAGATATTTTCCTTAGAGATTATTATGTTCATTTATCACAGTCTACTTAGAGCTAATATTATAGCATCTTATGTAAAATATAGGAAATTTGCAACATTATAGCTCCATATGCTTCCTTCCATGCTCTGTGGTATATTATTCTGTATAGTCTGTTATATTTTATATATATAGTCTTTTACATCTACTCTCTTATTCAGGCATTTCCAGTGTTCTTTTTATTCCTTACTGTAGATCTGAATCATCATTTTGTGTCATTTCTCTCCAAGCTGAAGAACCTATAGCATTTCTTGTTGTGCAGATCTTCTGGCAACAAATCCTTTTTGTTTCTATTTATCTGAAAATTATGGGGTCTTCTGATAATTCTCCATTTAGTATGATTTACAGTCCTCTGTCTCCTGTCACATATTCCACTTTTTAGAAGCAAGTCTTGACAACAGTTTGGTGCATTTATTCTTGAATTTTCTGTGTGCACACACATACACACACACTCATAGACATAAATGCATATGCACACTCAATATACTTTTGCACACATCCTGCTGACACAAACAGACACTCACACACATGGAGTCATCTCTTTGGATAGCTAGAAACAGGACTTGGCTCTCCTTACTTCTCATCTAGGGCTCTTTCCCAAAACTAAATTATGCTCACTTCTATGATTTTTTTCCTCTGTCATTGTTTTAAGGGATATATGTTTGTTATAAGCAAATAAAGTGAGAATGACAGCTTGTTTCTCTTTCTTTTTCAAACATAAGATTTCATAAAAGACAGTGACCCTTCTAGGGTAAACAGACTTTGTCATGTCTGAATGGATATCACTGACCTGGCAGCTTGCTCATTCTGCAGAACAATTCTGCACTTTTGTTTTGGATAGTAACCACTGAGTATGGATTCAAGCAAATCACTAATAGGATTTTCAGACACACTTTTCTGATTCCTTAGTAACTGCGTCTGTTACAAGATAAATCATTACATTTCACAGTGTAAGGAATGCGAGGGAGCTGGAATCTTGACTGTGACTCTTGTTAGCCGGGTGCCTTGGTTACAATATTTAACTTCTCTGAAGTTTATAAGGAACATGAAAAAATTCTTTTGTGGCTGTAATAATAGCTAAAATTTACTGTTTACCATGATCTAAACACTTGGCATATATTAACTCATTAAGCCTCATAACAACCCTATACTGTAGGCTTTCTCATTATTTCACATTTTATAGACGAAGATGGTGAGGCACAGAGATTACTCTGATAATATGTGTCTTGGACAAGGAATAGCAAGACTCGAATGCCGGCAGTGTGGCTCCTTGCCCCTGCCTTTAACTTCAGCACTTACATTGTTAAGGGCAGGTACTCCTCAGCCGTGGGTGTTGCCGAATACAATGTATTATGCGCTTCTAACATCCAGTTATTATGCCTGCAATCACTCAGCTTACAGGGATCCTGCAGAGAGTGAGGAGCCCAAAGGAGTGTTCATTGTTATGAATTTCCTTCAGGGGTTATATAACCAGGAGCAGCAGTGTACTTCACTACAGATTTCAATAATATCTGTGAAAAATCCATAGAAAGCCCAAGCGGATTCCAGTTGACTGACAGAACCTGGGGTTGGGAGGAACCTCTGGAGGCCACAGTTTACCACAGATAAGTTCACCACAGATAAGAATCAGGGCGATATATTGGGGGCATTAGATGGATGGTATTTTGGCCATAGGACCTAGAAGTGCTCAAATTCTGTCCTGGGTTAATCACATGTATCCTGTGAGTTTTCCAGGGGAACTCTCTACACAAGGATGTTGACAGTGACAAGAAGTCGAAGTACCACTTATTTATTAGCCTTGTAGCCATCATCCCCAGTGCAGCCTTCTGGCAAAGCTGGGTGAGAAAGCCTCAAGGTCTAACCAGGGCTTCTCCTCCACAAGTCCCATTCTTACTGCCAAATGGCCTTGGAGCCTGAAGAAAGGATGTCTCCCAGGTGTCCAAGAGCTCTGTGGAAAGGAGGGGAGGGTGACGGAGTGACAGAGAGAAGAGAACAAGAGCAAGATAGCCCAGTTATGTCCTGACTGAGCTAAGCAATTTTTCCCATGGTTGTCTCATCCACTAACAAATGCAGTTCCATCAGTTCTGGAATCCAACTGGTGGATTAGCAACAATTTCTGGCTGGGCAGGCATAGACATCCACTTATATAATCATAGTATGATTATGTGAGTGTGGGTGTGGGGTGTGTGTGTGTGGGTATGTATGTGGAGAGTGAGAGAGAGGGAGAAAACATTTTAAAGAAGACTATAAGGAAATATACCAAGTGGTTGTATTTAAGTGGTAAGATTTCAGTATTTTTCAAAAATTGTCGATGATAAGCACAAATTAACTACCTCTATAATGAAAAAATATATATCCAATGAATGTGGTATTTGGAATTGAATCTGGTCTTTTAATCCAAAACAACATCAACTGCAATATTATACAGTACAAAGATAAATGCTAAAGCAGCAGTGCATAGAAAGATCCATCAAGGGTTTTGTAAAATGTGTTTATTTTATTTATTTTGAGAGAGAGAGAGAGAGAGAGAGAGAGAGAGAGAGAGAGAGAGAGAGAGAGAGAGAATGAGCAAGCAGGGGAGGGACAGGGAGAGAGTGAGAGAGAGGATTTAAAGAGGGCTCTGTGCTGACAGCAGAGAGCCCAATGCAGGGCTTGAACTCACAAACTGTGAGATCATGACCTGAACTGAGTCAGATGCCTAGCCAAATGAGTCAAGAATCTATAAAGTTTTCATGTCCAGGAAGACTTCATGAAAAAAGTGACCTTTTTATGGAGACTTAAAAATGGGAATGATGGAAACTCTATCATTTTTACCACATTGTATGTACTGATTTATTGTGGTTTGATGTTTCATGTGATGTTGTGTGTGACTTTTGTCTCTTTGAATCAAATGTTAAATGCCTGGGGTCAAGAACTATTTCTTTTCTGCTCTCTCCTTCACCTTCAATTTCATCTCCCACCTCACAAATCACCACGGCAGCTCAGTTAAGCTTTGTTAATCAGTTGGCCCCACATAGTCCAGGTGCTTGTCCAAGCCAGGCTATATACTGAGTTATTTATAAGCTGAGTTGACAAATTAATGGCAGGTTTTCTTTGTTTTTCTAGCTCCTCTTCAGAGAACATCTGAGGAACCTTGTACAGGGACAGTAGAAAAAGATGATAAAACTAAACTTGAAGTCAAGGTAAGATCATCTTTCTCTTTATGGATAAAAATTTCTGATATGAAAGAATATTGCTGCTGTAATTACCAATAAATCAGATTCCCCTAACCCAACCCCAAAAGATGTGTCCATAAAGGCATGTAGCACAGATTAGTGCACTCAAGAGCTGAGGTTTTGTGGGATTTCTTTCTTCTTAATTGTGAGTAGAAAAACTGGCCATGAATGGAATTGTTGGGAGATACTATGTTATTGAGGGAAAAGTCATTTTGTTCTTTCCTATATTCTGACTTAGTATTCAAAATTGGTAGAAGTGTGTGGTTTATGTACAAAAAAAGACAAAATTTCATAGAGCTACACATACACACGTGCATGTCTAACTGGCGAACTCTAAATAGGCTCTGTAGATTGTGCAAGCATCATGTTCTTGCTTTTAATACTATGCTCTAGTTATGGAAGATATCAATATTGGAGGAATTTGGGGGAAGGGTACACGAGACTTCCCTGTATTTCTTTGCAACCTTATGTGAATCCGTAATTATTTCAAAGTAAAAGTTAAGGGGGAAAAAAAGCATGAGCTTTGCAATCAAGCAGACTTACATCTATGTAACATGACCTCTCTAAACCTTGGTTTCTCCTCTGTAAAAATGGGGATAACAACAGCTATTGTCTGAAACTAATTTTTAGCAGCAAACAAATATTTGAAAATTGCCAAGCACTGTATAATTGTAAAGTAACTTTATATTTAAATACCCAAATACAATGAATTGTGAATATATGTTGCTGCAAACGCAGCCCGAGAAGGGGTTCCTTTTCTTCTGGCTCACTAAAAATGAGTATCTAGCTGATGGAATGGTTCTGAAAGCAGAGGCCAGTAGACCATGGGCTCACACAGTTTGGGTCCATCATCTGTGCCTAATGTGTCTGAATATAGGACCCCACTGACCATTATGAAGTCAGGCAGAAAGCAGGTCTCAGACTTTTCTTCCTAGAAGCAAAAACAATGTAGGAAGTAGAGTTCCCAGCTGACTTTTCTTAGAAAGAGAAAGCTGCATTCTTCTGTTTAGTCATCCTTTTGTATTTGGGGCAGATTAGGACATTGCTACAGCTGTTTCAGAATCCCGTGTGGTTGGAGGAATTGCATTACCATATCTTCCAGAGTTAGGAAACCCTTTGCAGTTTCACACAGTCATGATCAGCCATTTGAAAGAGTAAATAGCAAATTAAAAAAAAATTTTTTTTAAGTTTTATTCAGTGTTGAAAGATAGAGCATGAGCAGGGGAGGGGCAGAAAGGGGTGGGGGGGGGGGGGACACAGAATCTGAAGCAGGCACCAGGCTCTGAACTGTCAGCACAGAGCCCGACACGGGGCTCGAACCCATGAATGGTGAGATCATGACCTGAGTCAAAGTCGGCCACTTAACCGATTGAGCCACCCAGGCACCCCAGCAATTTTTTTTTTTTAAAATGGGCAACTGTAATGAGACTTCGCCAGACTGGACATCCATGAAGTCTGTGGAATTACTTAGTGACATAAAAAGGGTTTAACTGTGATCAACTTTAAAAGTGAGCATCATTCTACCCTTTTCTGTACCTGGGCTTCAGAGACTTTTATCTCTGAATGTGGCAAGTGTACCAAAGCCCAGATCCAGCCCCTGAACTCATATGCTGTTGCCATTAACACACAATGTGATTTGAACTTACCTCATAACTCTGTGATTTTCTCTGCCCATATTGAGACAACATATTTATGGCCTACACACTTTATAAAGAGGCCATAGGAGTTGTGTGTACATGGAGGTTCTCGTATAAAAGAATCCAAATTAGGGTGAATTATTTCAACAATTGTGAACAATAAAAATGAGTGCTATTGTTTAATTTGTTGGGGAAGAAAAGGAAATAAAGTCAGTAAGCATAAAGCACCTTTTCTCAGGGAAGACCTGAAGATATTTAAGAAACCATAAGCTACATTTATTATTTACTCCAATTTCATATGTTAGTAAAAATAGACAATGCAGGAACTATAGGGAAGGGGAAGAATCAGAAGCCTATAGGGTTGGAAAATGTTAAGTAGAATCCAAGAATCTCTGACCACCAGACTTTTTGTTTCTTCTTTTTTGGTTGTGCTATTTATTTAATCCAGACTCCAAGCACATCCTTCCAGGAGGCTGCCCCCCTTGTGTTTAGGCAGATCACCAACAGCATAGGTACTAGGAAGCCAGCACAATTCCATTTTACAATTATCCTGGGATTTTGTTGTTGTTTTTCCTTACTGTTGCCTTGTTTGTGTATTTAATGAAGGGCTTTTCCTGAAACAATATGCATGTTAACAGTCAAGGCAGTGGAGGAAGCAGGGTAGAAACAGGCTGCCAGACTTCCTCAGTTTGGGTAAACAGAAGCTGGTCAGACTTCTGCTTCTAAACACCAAGAGTATGAGCAGAATCTATACTCATATAGATTGTGAACAACATGAGTAGGAAGGAAGAGGATTTATGAACTAAATCCCGAAATGCTAGACTTAAAATTCAATTCAAGACCAATAAATGCAATTGGCATTTGACAAGGTAGGTAATAAAACCAGGGAAATCATCATTTCAAAATATGTAAGAAAACTAGTAGGAAAAGAAGATAGGTTAGGGAAAAAAGTTTAGGGGTGCCTGGGTGGCTCAGTTGGTTAAGCGTCTGAATTTGGCTCAGGTCATGATCTCAACAGTTTGTGAGTTTGAGCCCCGCATCGGGCTCTCTGCTCTCAGCACAGAGCCTGCTTCAGATCCTCTGCCCCCCTCTCTCTTTGCCCTTTCCATGCTGGTTCTCTTTCTCTCAAAATAAATAAGTAAACTTAAAAAAAAAAAAGGTTTAGATTCATGTCTGTGTGATCCATGGTTTATTAGAAGGGGGACACAGAGGTTGACTTACGTCAAGAACAATCATTTCTTCATGTGTTTTGTGACCACTGTCCAGGAGAAATGACCAAGATGGATAGCATCTGACTCTAGTGACAATTCTGACATCCTTTTGACCTTAGGCCTAGACCTCAAAGATAGAATGAAACCACAGTGCAAATTGTAACATTGTGATAAATGCCCTTCTTTGCCCTCAAGGGTAAATGCTCACAGACAAAAAAAAAAAAAAGCTATAAACCAAAACTGCTTATGATGCCACTAGAGTCACTGATACTCACTACAACAAAATCATGCAACAAAATCATGATATGAATTTATCATCATCAGAAAACTCATTTCCAAAAAAGGCATTTCATCTTCTCTGGTGGGGTGATCCTTACTTTACCTCTTAAAAGGAACTAAGTTAAACTTGACAAGCTGGCTGAGGCTCTCAGGGCCATCTGGCAGCTGTGCGGCCATGTGCTAGACTTGTTAATGTGGTCTAGGAAAGCCTGTCAGTGGAGGAGATTCGCTGTGGTTGCTGGCAGTGGTGATGAGGCTAGTTCAGGTTTTTTACGTCACCAGCTGGAAGCTGAAAGCATGACTCACTGGAGCTACTTTTATATCACAGCCTCTTTGGAGCTAGAAAGAAGTCAAAGGCTGATGAAAATTCCGTTTTCATGAATGTAAATGCTCAGGATAAAGGCAGAGAGCTACTGGCTGTGAGCACTAACAAACAATGCTCCTAGACACCTGTTAAGGGGGCTTAAAGTAGCAGAGGCCTTTTTTTTTTAACTTTTAAAAAGTTTATTTATATATTTTGAGGGAGAGAGAGCATGGGCAGGGGAGGGGCAGAGAGAACGGGAGAGAGTGAGAGAGAGAATCCCAAGCAGGCTCTGTACTATCCATCTCATGAGTTGTGAGATCATGACCTGGGCTGAAATCAAGAGTCAGGCACTTAACCAACTGAGCCACACAGGTGCCCCTAGTAGCAGAGGTGCTTTTAGGCTTGCAAGCAAACAGCCTCCTTCATAAAATTAAAGAAAAAAAAAAGCCAAGGCTGTAAGTTACAGAATGGAGAGATGAGGGAAGGGTTGCTAACACATTGTACTGGGTGCTGTATGTACCCGGTTTCATTATAAATTCTCAGTATCTTGAGGAAGATGATGAGGAAGGTGATGTTTCCCTTGTTTTATCCATGATGCTGTGGAGACTCTGAGAGGTTGAGTTTCCATAACGGTCACACAACCAGTAAATGGTGGAACTGGGTTTTGAAACATGCAGTTTATTTAATCTAACAGTCACTAACATCTAACTTCAGTCTATTTATTTATAACCTGTTAGCTACTTAGTTTACCTAACTACCAGTTTACTTAATCTCTCATATTCTAAATTTCCTCTTCTGCAAAATGGGGATAAAATAATCTCACAGATGGTTGATTAAAGGAGAAATATATGACTTCAATAATAATAATAATAATAATAACAATAATAATAATAATAAGGGGTGCTTGGGTGGCTCAGTCGGTTGGGTGTCCACCTTTGGCTCAGGTCATCGTCTCATGGTTCATGGGTTTGAGCCCTATGTTCGGGGTTCGTGAGTTTGGGCTGTCAGCTCAGCCTGGAGCCTGCTTCAGATTCTGTGTCTCCCTCTCTGTCTGTTCCTCCCCCACTTGTTCTCTCTCTCTCTCAAAAATAAATAAATAAACATTTAAAAAATAGTGATAATAATGTCAACAAAATAAAAATAGAAAATTTTTAAAAATGAGAAATATATGGAAAGTAGTTATTAGCATTATGCCTGACATATAGCAGGGTCTCGGTAATTTTAGTTTCCCACTTAATGCCATGTTTATAAATAGCATATTCTGTGTAAAAGTTGAAAAGAAGCTGAAGGAAGGTCAGATTCAGGTGTTAAATGGGATAGCTTCTCCTAATCTTGAATGTATACCGTTTTGCTCAATGATAGCAGATCAGGCCCCAATTCTGTTCCTTGCTTTCTCACGCCCACAGTTGTCATTTACCTTTCTGATTCTCAACAGGAAAACTGTATGAACTTATAAGCTCATTTCAGTATTCATCCTCTATGATGTTCAAAGTCTAGTCATTCAGAGAATCCACCAAATCCTTGAGGCAGCCCCCAACCAAGCTTTCTGAAGAATTTCTAGAACCAAGGTTGTCAAAGTTTCCTATGTATTGCAGCCCTGAGAAGCTTATTAATAATGCAGATTCTCAAGCTCTACCCTCAGAGATTCTGATTCAGTAGGGCTAGAAAGAAAACAAAATGAAAAGTTTATTTATTTGTTTTGAGAGAGAGAGCGAGAGAGAATATGAGTGGGGGAGGGCCAGAAGAGAGGGAGAGAGAGAGTCCCAAGCAGGCTCTGTGCTGTCGGCACAAAGCCCAATGTGGGGCTCCATCCCACAAACCATGATATCATGATCTGAGATGAAATCAAGAGTTGGAAACTTAACCTACTGAGTGCCCCCAGGAATCTGAAGTTTTAACTTTTAAATTAAAAAAAAAATTTTAATTTGGTAACTAGAATGCAGGTGGTATAAAGATTGCATTTTTGGGTCACACTGGCTTAGAAGCTATATTTATAGGTCATGAAGACTTGGGTTAAAGGAGAACTCATTAAGGTGGATATGGATCTCTTAGGCTAATATCGAGTCCAATACTTAGTGAAGTGAAGGCATGATTATATTAATCTATGAGAATGTATTTTCACTGAGAGAGCTATATGACAAAGAAGATAATAACAGTGAAGGCCACTGTTGACTTTGCTCTTTGACAAATAAAAAACTGAGATGACTAAAATATTTGATTGGTCCAATCTGGGCATCCTATTCAACTTCATTTAATAGATCTCAAAGCAATTGCTATAGGTCGTATGGAAATAATTCTAACATTGGGGCCTAAACTTAAGGAACTTACAAGTTTCATGAAGGAAATAACGTATTTCTAGTAATTTATAATGTAGAGTAAAATGGCATACCTCCAGGACAAGGAATATAACATGTTAGATGGCAGAAGACATAACAGTTCATAATAAGGAGATTGGGGATATTTTTACAGAGGAGATGGCATTTGAATTTAACTTTGAAAAATAAATACAACTTTGAAAGGTGGATAAGATGGAGAAGGGAAGCAAAAATGGGGAAGGATATAAAGTCTCAGAAGTCTGAAGGGGCATAGGCTCTTCTGGGAGTGGTTTGAGAAAGATAGACAGGTAGACGAAAACAGGTGGTTGCTGAAGGCTTTGGTTAGGAGTTGTTGCCAGGAAGGGCACCTATGTATTAGATGACTCTGGTATGACAATGAAGAGTACACTGGAAGGCAGGCAGGCAGACCAGCTGCCAGCAGCTGTTACAGTCTAGATGAGACTCTAATGTTGAGAGCCTACTAATGACAGAGAAAGGGAGATGGGCAGAGCTTATATCTGTCAATCTAGATATTCTTCCCAGTGCCTAGAATACACTAGACTGTCAGAGAAAGTGTGATGGATGAAGGAGTAGATCAAAGCAGAGAAGAAAGAGAAGAGATTATTTAATAGACAGGGAAAAGAAAGAAGATATTGAAAATACTTTGGGGTTTCCATCTTGGATTCCTTATTGGATGAATTTGTTGACTAATATAGAGCACACAGAAGGAACAGTAGGAAGTGAGGACTTATGAAGGCTGAGTCCAACATCTGTAGGGTTTTATAGATCTGCAACAGCAACCCACGCCTTTTCTTTCTATTAGCTGTAGCCCATCCCCCTTCCCACCAATAAGGGTCAACCAACTGGCCTTAAAGTTATGTGGAAATTATTTGTGAACTAGGTTAGGGACCAAAGATTGGTCTAATAAAGCACTTTACAAACTTGTGGTTTTATTCGTGAGTTAAGATTTACAGACATATACAAATTAAGTTACCCTGACATTTATGCATTGAGGTTAAAATCACATGAAATCAAACAGCTTGAGGGGTGCCTGGGTGGCTCAGTCAGTTAAGCGCCCCACTCTTGATTTTGCCCAACTCTTGATTTCCACTCAGTTCATGATCTCACAGCTCATGAGATCAAGTCCCACGCTGGGCTCTGTGCTAACAGTGAAGAGCCTGCTTGGGATTCTTTCTCTTCATCTATGTCTGCCTCTCACCCATTCTCATGCACACGTATTCTCTCTCCCTCAAAATAAATAAACCTTAAAAAAAAAATAAAAAGAAACAGCTTGAAAAAATTCAGGATATATGGGCAACTTCTTTTCAAGGTCCTTGACACACTTATTTCCTTCACATTTTCTCGGTTTGGGAATGGAAGAAAGGTATCTTGCAACATGTTTCTCAATTTCTGGATATTTTAAACAGAACTACAGACTTGTAAATCATTGTTAAAACAATGTTACAGTTTTTTAAGAAGACACTCTTCCCATAAACAAAATATTATACACATTGTTTAGCTTTAGTCCATCCTTTAAAAACCAATTTAACCATTGAGAACATTGAACTAATTACTAACAAAACTACCTGGGAAATTCAAGATCTTAGATAAAAGAGATCCTGGAAAATTTTTGAAATAGGAGAAGTTTGCTTTTGGGACCCATTCCCCTATCTTTCTCTAATCACTTCCCATTTCCACAAAGCCTCAGGACTACTCATGCATGTCTCCTCAAGCCTGCCCTTCTCCAAAGGGCATTAGTCTATAAAATGTGCTAAAACCTTCCTCTCCTCTCCTCTCCCTCTTGGAAGCCTCCTCCCAATGTAGCTGATCTGGACTAGAGGCAGGAGAATATCTGAATGAGGTAGTTCATAGCAATGCATGGATGATGAGTGACTGACAGTTCCTTGACTCTTCTGGAAATACTTACCATTAAAAAAAAAAAAAAGACTGCCCTGACTGCCCTATTATCCAAAGGCAGTGAGTGGCTTCTTCAGGCAATGAAGAGTAGGAAGATGTGCTGGAAAAGGTCAGTGAGATAGAGCAAACAGGGCAGACAAGCCAGCTAGAAATCTGTTCCCAGGATAGATCTCTAAGTGGTTCCTGTTTTTCAAAAGTTCTTCCTATTCTCTATGTCAGAACCTACTGAATCTGGGGGAAAAAAAAAGACGGGTTCACCTTTTCCCCAGCAGTTCCAGCAATGGAGAGGAAAAGGCATAGCTATCCCTTCCGAAGGCTAACATTTTTCTCTCTGGGACTTTGTCTGTAAGACCACCCTGGACTGAGGCTGGAAGTTGAATGGCCTTTGGAGAGTTTTCCTTTTCCTTTTTTCCCCACTGTCCTCCCCTACAGCCCACCATTGTATCATTTTTCAATAATTCTTTTTTTTTAAATTTTTTTTAATGTTTATTTATTTTTGAGACAGAGAGAGACAGAGCATGAATGGGGGAGTGTCAGAGAGAGAGGGAGACACAGAATCTGAAGCAGGCTCCAGGCTCTGAGCTGTCAGCACAGAGCCTGACGCGGGGTTCGAACCCACCAACTGTGAGATCATGACCTGAGCCAAAGTGGGATGCTTAACTGACTGAGCCACCCAGGCGCCCTCTTTTTTTTTAATTTTTAAATGTTTATTTAATTTTGAGAGAGAGAGACAGAGCAGGAGTGGGGGAAGAGCAGAGAGAGAGGGAGATACAGAATTGGAAGCAGGCTCCAGGCTCTGAACTGTCAGCACAGAGCCCGATGCAGGGCTTGAACTCACGGACCATGAGATCATGACCTGAGCCAAAGTCGGACGCTTAACTGACTGAGCCACCCAGGCGCCCCCATTTTTCAATAATTCTTACTTGTCCTACCTCTTCATTGATTTTCTCTGGTTTTCATAATTAATTTGTAATGCTGTAAAATGTTTAAATACTTCTTGTAATGATCACTGTTTATGTTTAAACCAAGAGGGTGGTTCAGCCCCTTATCTGCCTTATTTTTTTCTCACACTGAAGTCAAGAAGCTTCTCTCTCTCTCTCTCTCTCTCTCTCTCTCTCTCTCTCTCTCTCTCTCTCTCTCTCTTTCATGTTGGGAGCCCAAGCAGGTCCAAACTCTTGACCCTGAGATCAAGACCAGAGCTGAGATCAAGAGTCAGATGCTTAACTGACTGAGCCACCAGAGTAGCTTCTCTTTTTAAGAAATGTGATAATATAAAAAACAATACTTTCACCTTGAGTTACCAGATAGCATCGCTTTTAAAAAGTTGGAACTGAAATTGCTTTCCAAAAATCTCTAAAATCATACAGTGAAATCATTTAACTTCAGGGAAAAACTAATCTGATTCAGTTCAGATTAGTTGCTATCTCTCCTTTGGGGAAGAAAAAATATATTTTAATAATCAATTGAAAATCAACTATTGATACTTTTTTAAAAATGTAGGGACTTTTAAAAAGTTGATTGATACTTTTAAAAAGATATATTCTCCAGAGAAATTTAAATAAAGTTTTTAAATAAAATTCTTTCAAGCTAGGCATTTAGCCTATTTTCCCAGTTTTGAAACACATCTTTTTTCAAAATATGGAGGAAACAAATCAATTAGATTACATGTTTGTTCAGAGGACACAGGAAGTCATCATTCAAGGTGCTCCTAAGAGCACCTGTATATGGGTTGGTGTCACTTTGAAAAGAGGAGAGACTGGAGTAGAAATGGGGGTACAGGGAGTGATGTTGTGTCCAGGGCAGTTGGCAACCTGCCTGCCTTCAGTGCCACACTTTTTCTTCAGAATAAAACGAACATAAATGGAGAGGGGCTTTTCCACCTGATTGGCTCTCTAATAGGGTCGTTAACGGGTCAATTCCCTTTTAAATCTCCAACTGGCTGAGAAAGTTACCCTCTTTGAGATACCCTAGGGGCAACTCCAAGTCAGGGTTGACTGAAGGGAAACAGGATAGGATTCCACAGGAACTTGTTACTTTGCTTTAAAAAAGCATCATTTTATAATCCAATGAGGTTCCTAAGGAATTTCTAACAAAAAATATAGCAGCAATGGGTGGGTTGGTCTGTGGTCAATTTTCTTGGTCCATTATTTAAAATAAAAGGAACAAAAGGACCAATATCTGGGGAAAAAAGCAAGCATTTATTTAAATATGTGGTCTTCCTTCTAGAGCTTTCAGGAAGCTTATGTTAATTTTTCTTCTCCAAAGTACTCTGGCTACAATTTAGCTTTCATCTCAAAATAGGAAGCAATAGCACCTATGTTGGTATTTGATATTATAAACAGAGGGATGTTTCATAGCCAATTTACACATCTCCCTCATTTTATACAGAAGAATATAGATGTCCAGGCAGCTTACGTGACTTGGCCAACACCTCCAACCTAGTGAGAAATATGGGGTCTGTATTACATGTGAGCAGGTAGGAACTGCCCAGGAATTACTGCAGGTCAGGTGTGCCTGGTGGTTTACATACATTACTTACTTATTTTAATCCCCACAAAGTACATCTTAAAGAGCCAACCATAAATGCCATTTATCAAGTCTTCTTTGTGCTAAGTACTTTAATTCCTTATCTCAAATCACCACAATGACCCTCTGATATAGATACAGTGAGCCCTCTTTTACAGAGAGAGAATTAAGGTGCAGAGAAGTCTTGCCCAAGGCCACTTTTAAATAAAAAGTAAATCAGGGATTCCCACCCAGTCTACCTCTCACATGAAGAATTTGTGTTCTTTTCACTCTGTGAGAGGTTTTTGAATTACAGGTCACAGTGGTGATAGTTGAACTCAATTTGGTGGGCTCACAAACATTTAAAAATAAATAAGAACAGAATACAGCAAGGATAGCCTAATATAAAAATAGAGTGTATCACATTGGTTATATGTATGTCTGGTGTGTGTGTGTGTGTGTGTGTGTGTGTGTGTGTGTGTGTGTGTGTGTTTCAACCATTACCAAGCAATTAACTAAATTCTGACACTATCTACCTAGACATAGCATCACATCCCACAAGTTAAGGGCTCAGTCCTATAACATTGCTCCCCCAGCCCCTTCAAAGGCCATTTGAAAAGTCCAGATTGCCATTGGTGCTTCTGACTGACCAGCTATAGATCAGTTTCCCATGACCCCCTCCTTGGGTTCAATTAATTTGCTAGAGTGACTCACAGAACTCAGAGAAACATTTTACTTAGTAGATTACCAGTTTATCTTAAAAGGATACAATTCAGGAATGGCCACATGGAAGAGGTGCATAGGGCAAGGTATAAGGAAGGGACATAGAGCTCTTATGCTCTCTGAGCAAGCCACTACCCACCCCCTATCTCCAAATGTCCACAGACCCAGAGGCTCTCTTTTTGGGCTTTTGTGGAGGCTTCATTACATAGGCATGATAGATTAAACCATTGGCCATCAGTAATTGAACTCAATCTCCAGCCCCCCTCCCCTTCCTGGAAGTGGTGGTGGTCAGGGGAACTGAAAGTTCCAACCCTCTGATTACGTAGTTGGTTCTCCTGGCAACCAGTCCCCATCCTTTGGTGCTTTCCAAAAGTCACCTTATTAACATAAACTCTAGTCTGGTTGAAAGGGGTTTGCTATGCATAACAAAAGACACCTTCATGGCTCCTGTCACTTAGGAAATTACAAGTTTTAGATTTATACCCAAAACAGGACAAGATCAAACACATATTTCTTATTATAAATCACAATATATGTGATTTATGTATGTATATTTTGATGTTTTTCTTGAGGGGCATGGTCAGACTTTGAAAGCTACTGCATCAGAACACAACTAATCTGTCTAAACCTTAGCAAAACTTTGGTATACAGTATAGTTAACTACCTCCCTGCAGGTTATTAAAGCAGTACCCAGATCTGCTGTGGATCCTTCCCATCACATTCTCAGTGGCAACAGTGTTATATTTCATCAAAGTTGATTGACAGAGGACTCTTTCTCTACCCTGACACCAGCTGTCTGAGTCTATAAATCAGTAGGACATCATCATTCATTGTAAAAGATGATAGTCCATACCTACACACCTTGGGTCATTGTTATTTTCTGTCGTTAGGTTGTCATGAAATAAAAGACCCTACAGTCTACCACACTTACAATAGACCGAAAGAGTTGGATAGAGCACAGTTCATTTTATAAACAGTAGCAAATATACAGTAAGAGGAAGTTCTGTTAGTAATGGTGGTTACTCTTTATGCAGGTCCTATATTACATGTTGAGGATCCAAAGACAAATAAGGCTAGAGCTCAAAGTCCAGCAGGTGCTTCAGGCACAGTAACGTCACAGGGGAGGAACAAGAAGCGGATGCAATGTAACATTAACCACCACAGTAATTAGTTCAACATTATATAGAAAATGTGAAGAAAGAGCTTTGGTAGTGTGGCAAAAATAACTAGATTGGTTTGAATCCAGGGACCGCTATTTACTTCTGTATATTGACTGAAATGAGAAATCTATACTAGTATCTGATCAAATATGTGTAATAGAGGGAACTAAAAATTTAGATTCTTAGTGAAATGATATCTTACTTTAAAGAAGATTCTATTATATATATATATTTTTTTCAACGTTTTTTTTTTTTATTTATTTTTGGGACAGAGAGAGACAGAGCATGAACGGGGGAGGGGCAGAGAGAGAGGGAGACACAGAATCAGAAACAGGCTCCAGGCTCCGAGCCATCAGCCCAGAGCCCGACGCGGGGCTCGAACTCACAGACGCGAGATCGTGACCTGGCTGAAGTCGGCCGCTTAACCGACTGCGCCACCCAGGCGCCCCTATTATATATTTTTTAATTGTTTAATGTTTATTTATTTTTGAGAGAGAAACACACAGAGTGTGAATGGGGGAAGGGACACAGAGAGAGGGAAACACAGAATCCGAAGCAGGCTCCAGGCTCTAAGCTGTCAGCACAGCTGTCAAAGTGGAGTCAGCTTGGGATTCTCTCTCTCTCTTTCTCTCTCTCTCTCTCTCTCTCCCTCTCTCTCTCTCTCTCTCTCTCTCTCTCTCTCTGCCCCTCCCCTGTTCTCTCTCTCTCTCTCTCTCTCTCTCTCTCTCTGCCCCTCCCCTGTTCTCTCTCTCTCTCTCTCTCTCTCAAACAAATAAATTAACTTAAAAAAAACAAAATATGAACTTAGAATTTAAGATTGCCCTTGTATTTTAGAGCTGAATGCAAAACTTGTATCCCAAATAGTCCATTATTTTTTAGCTTGCTTTCTGGAAAGATTTCTCCCAGATTTGGGAGGACATCTATGAAAAAGATCAAAGATCCATGCTTTTCTTTCATTCGTTCAGCATTTTTGAATTGCTGTTTCTGTGGATGGCATTGTGCATAATAATTTAAAAAAAAAAAAACCCACCTTGACTGCTTTCTGTTAATCCAGAGAGAGACCTCTCTTCTTGCATGGTGAACAACTAGCTGAGAGCCTATCACTCTCACCTGTTTATTAGACTTCTCATCTGTTCCTCAGTCTGGGGAAAACTGTTCATTTTCCAGCTCTAATTTACATAGAATCTTTATGTTTACTCATTAAATTTCTTGAACAATACTTTGGCAAGAGGGCCCTTTCAAAATCTTTCCCTTTTATGACAGTGTAAAATAATTCATTTAAACAGAACTTGGCAAGCAGGAAGAATTCAAATGCTGGCTAATTATCTACTTGTTTGTTATTAGTCAATACCTTTACGCTACACTGGTTGCTATCAGTATTATACAGATTTGCTTCCTTGTTAAAATGGCATTTTCTTGAAAGCAAAATGAGCAGTTTTGCCTCTTTTTGACAACTAAAGGCCTAATATTATTCTGAAAAAGAGCCACAGCCCTCTGTGGTGGATAGTGCCATGGGGTCCATGTTGTAGAGGAGGAAATCCAGCTAGAGAGGTTCAGTGAGCTTGCCCAGGGTCTCAGAGCTGACAGGTAGTGGAACACAGTTTCTGATCAGCAGCTGGCTTGGAGCCAGGTGACCAGTCTGCACACCTGAGGAACCACCTGCTTTATGACGCAGTGTGATAGACTGGACCTGCGATTACCAGCCTGTGAAAAGTGGACTCTGGGCTTACCTCATCTCTGTCTTTAAGCTCACTTTCTGGTCTTGGGTAGGTTGCAACTTCTCCAGATCTTGACTTCTTACCCCGAAAGGAAAAAAAAAAATGGAGATATTGAGGCAAATGATCTCTTTACTGTTCCCTTTAGCTCAAACTCTGAATCTTTATTGCAAGTCAACTGGGGGAGGGGAAGGAGTACAATATTAATGACCATACATTATTAAGGAAAAAGGATACTTGCTTTTGGGAAAGATATTTTTGGGGCACCTGGGTGGTTCAGCCAGTTAAGCATCTGACTTCAGCTCAGGTCATTATCTCACGGTCTGTGAGTTTGAGCCCCGCATCGGGATCTGTGCCAACAGCTCAGAGCCTGGAGCCTGCTTCAGATCATGTGTCTCCCTCTCTCTCTCTGCCCCTCCCCCACTGGCACCTGTCTCTCTCAAAAATAAAACAAAAACATAAAAAAATTTAATATATATTAAAAAAAAGAAAGATATTTTTGATGTTTCTAAAGAAAGCGTGAAAGGCAAACTATAACAGATCCACAGAGGGGTTGAGAAAAACCCAAGAAAGAAAAAGATGAGAGACTGGACATGGTGCCCATCTAGAAAACTCAAAACAAAAACAAACATAACAAATAAATTGGGGGAAAGAAAAACATAGAGCTCCCAAATAAGACAGACTATTTTACCAAAGTTTCTTTCACTTCAGAATGAAGAAATACTGGAAAGCAGTCACGATGGGGCAAACCCTGAGCCAGAGCAGCTTGACGGCCCTGCACATCTTTCCCCCTCCAGGTAAGATTCCAGATCCCTGGTAGGAGTCGTTTGAACCCCTAGAGGTGGTGGGGAAGGAGGGGAGGGTATCCTCTGTTTTAAATCTTGTCACTCATTTTTCCCAGATAAAATCACATATAGTTTTCTGTAACCTTCACGTGTATACTGAGAATAAACCCATGGATCTCATAAAAGCAACAAGCAAGAGCTGAAAATGATATAAACCAAGTTCCAAGGATACTCAGTATTTTAAAAGATGAATTATCAAGAAAATAGTAAATGTAAACTAATGTTGATATTGATTGACTTATTGGTTTCAAAGCATTTAAAGGCAATAGGTTCCCTGAACACACAATTTATACAAATTTAATGCTATGTTTGGACTACAGGAAAGTGTTCACATGTATGTGAATACTCAGCAGTTCAGAAAGCCTAAATTAGGGTGGTAAAGACCAAAAACATCAGGAGAAACTCATTTAAAAATATCTTTTTTTATACTCAAAATCCCATCATTAGCTCTATTCTCCCAATCATCACATTGTTTATCTCCACACCATTTGACTTACTGACTTATGAACCACTTTTATCCCTAGGGACTGTCATAATGCTTAGCTCTTAGCAAGCCTCCAAAATATGCCTGTAGAATAAATGAACCAATGTCTTTAGGAACTTGCTGCTTGATTAAAGCCCATATTAGTTTAATTAGACTACTTTATACTCTTTCACTTTAAGGTGTACTCAAGGAAACGTGGGCTTGTACTAATTGAAATGTTATCTCTGAGTTATGGTAAATGGCCCATGTCAGCATATCTGAAAGTATCTTTAGTTGGGTGGTCTCTGAAAAGCGCCAAGTATTGACAATGTGTTCTGTTGTCCTGAAGAGACAGTACCTCTCTTGGGACATTTCTATCACTACAACTCATGCCTACTTTTATGATTCTAATTTCCTTTTTCAAAAATTGTAATTTTACTCTTATAAGAATCTTAAATGGGTCCCTTAAAGTTAATTGATGAATTCTTGTATTACTTTATAGTAGACCATTAAATCATACATCTAATGGGAAATATAAAGGAAAAAAGTGACAGCATTTAATGAAACAAAAATATCTTTATGATTCTTGCAAAAGAACTTTGAGAAAATGAAAAATTAGCTAGCGGGTTAAGCAGGGTGATAGGAGAGTCTAACATTACACTAATGTTTTTGCTCTACTACCAGCTTTTTATAAATCTTTAAGATCACTACTCTTTGCTGCAAGAACTTAATCTCTGCATATTTCCTTATTCATTTCTGTTTTGTAGATTTGAGTTTTTATGCATAACTCATACAAATTTGTTGGGGTTAGATGATAGGTACAATGTGCCTGACACAGTAAGCACCCAGATTTTGTTGAATGAATTATAAGCTTTTCCAGAGTATAGGTAAAATGTTATACCAGACAGTGTCCACCACTAAGGGCTCTGAATAATTAGTCTCTTTTCATATTTGGAATGACTTGCCAGAAAAATATTTCTTTATTATAGTTGAAAAATATATAAGAATTTCAAGTACAATGTGATAGCACTACCTTCAGAACTTCTATTTTAGCCAGGAAAAAGCACACGAAACAATTAGTAGGTAGCACAATTATATATGTGATAAAGTATATATTTTGGGAGGAGGGCAGGGAGAGATGCTTAATTGAAGAGCACAGTTAGGGTTGGATTTTCAAGATTTCAACAGGAACAGGAGAAATGGTGTTCCTGGCAAGGGAAACCAACTTACACAAGGTATGGTCATTAGTGAGATTTATGATTGACGGTAGTGGCAGTGGGGAAAATAAAGCTTCAGAGAATAAAGAAGGAAAGGAAAATTGCATAAGGCCTGGAAAACCAGGTAGAAGAGATTAGATTTGATGCTTGAGACAGTAAGGAGCCTTTGAGGTCTGGAGCAAAAAATATCTACAACCAAAAAATTCAGATGCTTCCAAGTTTTAAAAACATATATAGATTGAATCACACCATATCTTAGGCTAAGAATTGAGCAGGAATCAGGTGAAAAGGAGATGAGAACACACTATGTACAAATACACTGAAGCAGCATTCAGACAGAAGCAGGCCTAAGAACATTCCTGGCATTAAAAGACTCGAGCTAAATTTGAGTCTACTTTCTGACACCTCATGATATCACATAAAAGGAAAATATGACCCTTTCAAATGACGTCTTACGGCACCATGGCTATAGTTTCTTATTTCATCCTTTCCTGAACAATCCATTAGAAGAGAAGAATTCCCCCAACTTAAACACTCCAGCATAATTCATTTAACAGACAAAAGAAGCATTTAGGTGTCCATAGCAGAGGACATGATAATCCTCTGTCCTGAGCACAGCAGCAGGTTTGAACAGCAACAGCATTAATGTTGTGTACTGCAGGCCTGTCTGACATTAAACAGAACAAGTTGATTATACAGACAAATGGTGTTCACACGGGAGTTTTAAAAGTTTGTGAAAATACACAAACTTTTGGAAAAAGTTTATTGGAAATCACAGATTTATGTTTAAAAACTCACTAATTATTTTTGCCATACAAGAGCAAAATTCAAATAATATAAATATTTAACATACTGGTATAAAATTAATAACATGGAAAAAAGATGCAAACCACCCAAGAGGTAAAAAGTTTTTAGCAATAACACTGTATACAACCATCATCTACTCAAGTGACCATCCAGGCTGATAGTTTATTTTCCCTTTGTTGACGATTTTTGAGACAGCCTTGCATTAGAGCACCAGAAAGTTTTTTCCTTCTTTTTTAAAAGGCTGGAATCCTTTTATTTACAAATATTCTTTTCAGTACTTTAAGTCTAATGAAGGAAGCATCTAGCAATTTCCTTCTGATTAAAAAAGGAAGTGCCTTCATATTTCCTTTAAATTTAAATCTGTTCCATTCTATTCTAAGCAAAAGATGAACACAGTTGAGGAGAGCTCTTTTGCAAATAAATAATTGTTTCACAAAAGTATCCTGTAAACAAGATCATTTCAATGGCCAGAGAGACACTTAGTTTTCAACCAATGGAAAATTTAAACGCTGACAAGTATAGATACACAGGGTATGTATGGCCCAGAGTCAAATGGTTATTAAAGAATCAACTAATAAAAATTAATTATAAAACACCTTTGTCAAAATGTGCTTTTGTTATCTACAGGTTTTAAAATTGGTCAGAAAATTTAAACCGTAATGATCTAAAAACACTGACCCTGCTCTGAAAATTACCTACAAACCTAGAATGGTCAACACTGTAGTTTTGACAGGAGTAAAAATTTTAAATTATCTGAGCAATCAATGTAAACAAGCCTCAATTTTCAAAATAGAAAAAAAAATAACAAAAGGATTTCTGTAAACATTAAAAAGCTGTCTGCAAAACATTACAGTATATGTCATCATCCAGTTGTGTTTACCAAAAATTCTTTTAGCTTTGTCTTCTTTTGCATGTTTCAAACACCATCGAATGAAATGAGACATCTTAGTTTTCCTTAACAAGCACCTCTGCAGAGAGGGGTTTCATAATCAGTTCAACTGCTTTTGCTGGAGTCACCATTTGGGCCTTTGTACGATCCCTGTGACAACAGACACCGTCTAGTTCTTTCTGTAGGGGGGGAGGCAGTCACATCCTGGCCACATTTTTATCCTGCTCTGTAAAATAAATGCAACTTACTCTTTTAGATCTCAGCCACCTGTCTTTGAATATGAAGACCTTGCAGCTTCCCAAATATCTTAAACCTCATTCTGGTGACCTCTCTATCACTTTCATTGTGCTTTCACATTTGAAAAATTTCCAAGTTGACGATACCTCTGCTAGTTATTTTGATGAAATAATTGATTTTTTTAAGATAGGATAGCTTTGATCTGATGTTGAATACTCTCAATTTTAAAATCTGAACTTGGAACAAAGTCCTGTGGTTCATGAGACCTTCTTGGGGAAGGTTAGGCTAATCTTAGTCACCCTTACAATAATTTCCACACTAAGAATTTTATTTTATAAATTATAGAAAAGGGGAAAACAGGCTTTTAATGTTCTTTCTTTTTGAAGTCTTCTCCATTATTATATTCCTCTGTGCAAACTACTTTCAAATAACTACCTTAAAAACAGACTGATATTGAATATTTTAAAACCAGCTCAAAAATTCGTTAAATTAAAATTGGCTTATTTGAATTAGTAATGATTTCTCTCTAGAGAAGGACCCTGTGGGTAACAAGCTGCCCATGATTTGTGTCATTTCTAATAATCTAAAAATCCACATGAAGTACCAGTCAGGGCAGAGCAAATAACTTCTCAAATTTCACATTAAACTTAGAAAGAAAGATATAAATATGTTTTAAATGACTCTACCGCTATCTAGGTAAATTAGCTACACCGATGTGACAATAAGTGACTTGGCTGTTTTATAAAGAAATCGTGTACATTTTTCTAAATCTCCTCGAAGAACAGGAACTTTCTTTTACCAGGTTCAAGTACTTTCTCCTATGGCAATCTTCTCCTGCCTCTGTCTCCCCCTAGTCAAGTGCTCTGTAATAAAAACTAACTTGTAAACCTGGTCCAACAATATATTCATTTCTCCGAAATGTGCTATACATTCACTTGGTATTTTCCGAAAGCAGTTATTCTAAAACCAAGGCACCTTAATAACTTTTCTACGCCTCAAATACACACGTGGCATTAAGTGAGAACTTGACTTTCCCTTTAGTTTTGTCTTCATAAACCTTTTCTGTATATAAATTCCTTGAAATGAATTTAGGCAATGAAGTAGATAAGTTCTACTGAATAGCTTCTAGAATCAAAGAAACATTCTGATAGACTGTTTTCAAAATATTTCTTTGTTGTTTTTTTTCATATTCATTTCACCTAAGGTATTGACAAATATCTAAAGGTTTTTCATCCAGGTTTGGCTCAGTGACAGTGAAAACACACAACATTCAAGTACTGTTAGACGAAGGCAGCCCTGCAAGGATATGTGTCCACATAGGTCAATTTGCAAAGGAGAACTATCTTAATTATCCTGCAATATATTTGACCAAAAAAACCTTTTGAAATCATTTTTACTTTAGGATCTGTAGCATGCTTCCAAAGGTCCTGAAGGTCTTGTACGTGTCCATGAGATGTCATCATTTTATCGTAGATGCAGGGATGATAAGGAGTTTTACCTTCCCCAGAGAAAAACACATGGTGTTGTGGTACAATCCCCATTTTATTGGCACAGATGCCCATGAACACATCGTCTATGTAAAGACTGGACTTAAGTGTCTGTGATGCCTCATGGACTTTGGCGGCTACATCACTGGAGATCACATAGGCAGCTCCAGCAGTATAGTCAGGGTAAGCCGGCCACTGGTACATTTCATAGGGGACATAGTACTTGCTGCGTTTGTCTCTAACAGGAGGAGCACCGCGGTGAACCCGACCAATCCAAAAGTCCTGAACACCAATTCTTTCTAAACTTTGAAGGTATTCAATAAGATTCGGCATATGAATAAATATGTCATCATCAGCAGTCATAAGGAATTTGGCATGTGGACAGAAGCTATTTGCCCAACTGAACTGCAGAAGTAACTTAAGAGTAAGGTTATAGAAAGAATCAGCAAAGTCTTGCTGAATTATATCACTGTACATTTGATCTTCCCAAACCAGTTTTCTTTGCAGTTCTTCTCTTGTCAGTGGGTTAGAAGGTGTTCCTAAAGCAAACAAAGTTTTGATGTTGGCATTAAGTTGAGACTGAACATACTTCTCATTGCCCCATGTTTTTCTAATTGCAGAACGTCGATCATAGTTTTCAGGAGCAGTCTTTACAAACAGTAAAAGGAGGATGTCTTGTGCTCGACACTTCTCCTTGTGGTTAATCAAGTACTGGTAGTGAGCAGCCCCGTCTGTGCTGTGTTTAAGAGACAGGCTGTCATTCACAAAGTCATAGCTATTTATGAGGTATCTGTAAGAGTAGGACTTCATATGGCTCACAATGTGATTATCAATTGGTCCCCAAAAAAACATGAGGCTTAGTATAAAACAAGTGGCAAATAACTGAACAAACTGCCATTTTTTTACTCTTCTGCCACTAACAAACATTCTGACGTCCACGCAGGTCTGTTTTTATTTAGGATTGGTTTTCAATGGGCGCTTGCTTCTTCGAAACCAGAGAACTTTGTATCTTGTAGAACAGATGTCCATCTTAATACATGTTAGTCATTAAAAAAGTAGGAGCTTCTTGTTTCACAAAATACTTTCTTTCAATGCCATTTTTTCTGAGATTGCGAAAGAATGGAACACACTGTAGAATGAGGACACTGGTGTGTCAACATTTTTCCACACTGACATCCTTCATTAAGTTAGGTGATTGGCCTCACATGGCCATTCCATGTACTTCTTTTTATGGAAGTGAAGCGGGACCTATCAGAGTCAGGAAGAGAAAAGATGACAAGTGAATGGGCTACAGCATTACCAGAAAGAAAGAAACTACTTTTCATTCCTTAAAAACAAAATGTCACCTGCCTGATGTGGACAAAAGGTGAGGAGGCAGCTAGGCTTTAGCAGAGGCATACAGATATTTATTTTGGCTGGGAGGAGTACAAGGAAAGGGAAAGAACCACTCTCTCTACTGTCCTCCCATTCAGAATACGGAGACCCTCTTCTTGACCTTAAAAAATAAAAAGGCCTCCCAAATGGCTATCATCCTCCTATATACTTAAAGTTCAAAATCCCAAATGGGTGTGTCCATTGATTTGCATATTGATTTGCAGTACTGTCAGGAGGAAAGTAGCTGCAGGCACACCTTGTTTTATTGTGCTTCATTTTATTACACTTTGCAAATACTGCATTTTTTACAAGTTGAAGTTTTGTAGCAACCCTGTGTCAAGCAAGCGTTGTCATTTTCCCAACAGCATTTGCTCCCGTCATGTCTCTGTGTCCTATTTTGGTCATTCTTGTAATATTTCAAACTTTTTCATTACTATATTTGTAATGGTGATCTGTGATCAGTTGATTGTGACTCAGTGAAAGCTGAGATGATGGGTAGCATTTTTTAGCAAAAAAGTATTTTTTAATTAAGGTAGGTACATTTTTTAGGCATAATGTTATTGCATACCTAATAAATTACAGTATAGTGTAAACATAATTTTTATATGCACTGGGAAACCAAAAAATTAATTTGACTTGCTTTATCATGGTATTTGTCTTACTGTGGTAGTCTAGAACCAAACCTGCAATCTCCAAGGCGTGCCTGTATATAGTTCAAGGCAAAATAGATGGATGATGAAAAGAAAGTTCATAATAGTTAAAATTCATTAAAGCCTGCCCCAGACAAGACAGGACTAAGAGTAAGACTTTTTTAAATTTAATTATTATTTTATTTTTATTTTGAGAGAAAGAGAGAGCAGGGGGAGGGGTAAAGAGACAGAGAGAGAATCTCAAGCAGGCTTTGTGCTGTCAGCACACAGCCCAACGTGGGGCTTGATCTCAAGATTGTGAGATCATGACCTGAGCTGAAATCAGGAGTTGGATGCTTAACTAGCTGAGCCACCCAGGCGCCCCAAGACTAAGGTTGTTTTTTTTTTTAAATCAAGGTTCATAATCAAGGAGTCGAGATATGTGTTCAAAAGCATAGTCCAAACTCTCACTAACCAAATGACATTGTGAGCCCCAAATCTATATCGTCATCTTTTTTCTGTTCTTTTTCATTTAGAAATGCCTCAAAGTTAGCATGTTCAAACCAGGAATGCCCTGTCTTTGTAGTCAGGCAATTTGAACACCAGGTCTGGCTCTTTTATTTTCCTGTATCATGTATCTAACCCAGAAGTCTGAAAAACTGAAATAACACCATTTAGCTCAGAGTCTTTATGCAAGTTAAATGGGAATATCCATAGATATATACATAGAGGGAGGTAGGCAGATAATTACCTGGCACACAGGGGTACTCACATGCCATTTCTAGCCCATTTTTCTGTCTTCTCCACTAAAATCTGCTGTTCCCATTTTCTCTTTCTCTGTCTGACTGCACTTCATGCATCTATGCCAGATATCTGAAAGTCGTCCTTTTCCTCCATTCCATATCCAGTTCTTTAATCCTGTGAATTGCTTTTTCTGAATCTCTCTTCACCCCTTCATGTCATCATCATTTCTCACCCAGACTAGTGCAGCAGCCAAAATGATTCCTGACCCACGCAGCCTCTACCCTACAGAGTGACCTTTCTAAAACTCACATCTAACTTAACTCTTTTCCACTCTACTCTAGAGCATCCGGTCCACCATGACCAGCCAAACCAAAAGGTGACGGTACTGATACTGATATATCCTTTAGAGTAGTTAACCCCCTTCAGAAGCTCTCTACTAGTTGTCAGTACCAAAGTGCTGGCTGAAAGCTCAGCCATGCTTGCTATTTCATCCATGGCAGCCTTTTTACCAGCAGTCCTGTGGCCCGGCAAGCCCTGCTCCCTTGCTAACAAGGTTCATAAGAAGTATACTAGTGCTCACTAATCTCTGCAGGCAACATTCTCTGGGAAACCTGAATTGAGGCCACACCCTCCTCCCACCAAAGATTTTTCTTATCTGTATTACCACAGCAATTCTTGCACCCATCTTCCTAGACTGACTTTTTATTTAACTGCTTCCTCCATTTACACTGTGAATTCCAGGATGTAAGGCACGATGTCCTAGATACGCTAGCTTCAGGTCAGTGTCCGACACCTAGGAGGCATTCTCTGAATGTCAGTGCTAAGAACTGTGGTAGGGTGGAGCCACTTTCACTCAAACAGCTGGTCACTTGGGAAGAACTAAGGTCAGGAGGCCCAGTCAGTCACATGTCCTCCCTTTTCTGACACAACTAGGAGATGGTACCGCCCTTCCTCAAGGACTCTATCCTCCATGCTTATCCAGAAGTAAGACATATCCTTTGACTGAAGAAGTAGGCTCTCCCCTCAGGGGTGACATACCAGTCTCCTGAGCTTTCAACAGACTGACAGGGAAAAGACCACGCAAGCCCTGCTCAGTCCAGGCTGGCTGGGTAGCTGAGACCACATCACAAGCCCCAGGGAAAAGGCCCTGCTGTTGTGCCCAAAGGTCTCAATCTCAAGTCCCCTGCCCTTTAGCCCTGAAGTGAAACCAACTGCAGCACCGACAGCACCCTGCCCTGTTGGCCTAACCTTGGCAACTTTAGGCCTTTTGCATCCAGCTGTATTACCTATCTCCCAATGTTACTTCATTGAGGGGTGATAACAGCAAAGGCCAGGCATGCAAAAGTCCAAGGAAATGGGAGACCAGAGCCAACCCTCCCTGAGACTTTGTCCAGAGATAATCGTCTTATTCCCTAGGGCACAGGTTTTAAAACTTGGGTGCCACTCAAGAAGTCACAACTGGGGTGCCTGGGTGGCTCAGTCTGTTAAGCCTCTAACTTCGGCTCAGGTCATGATCTCTCTGTTTGTGGGTTCGAGCCCCGTGTTGGACTCTGTGCTGACAGCTCAGAGCCTGGACCCTGCTTTGGATTCTGTGCCTCCCCCTCTCTCTGCCCCTCCCCTATGTGTTCTCTCTCTCTCTCAAAAATAAATAAATGTTAAGAAGTCACAACCAAGGGGTGCCTGGGTGGCTCAGTTGTTGGAGTGTCTGACTTTGGCTCAGGTCATGATCTCGCAGTCTATGAGTTCAAGCCTCGCATTGAGCTCTGTGCTGACAGCTCGGAGCTGGGAGCCTGCTTCAGATTCTGTGTCTCCATCTCTCTCTGTGCTCCTCCCCTACTCATGTTCTGTCTGTCCGTCTCTCTCTCTCTCTCTCAAAAATAAATAAACATTAAAAAAAATAAAAAGAAAAAGAAGTCCAACCAATATTTAAGAAAGAAAAAGAAAAAGAAAAAGAAAGAACAAATTAGGAATGGCATAGTGTACTGAAAGTAGTGAGCATAAGTATCATTTTGTGAAACTTTAAGTTTTATGTATATGTTCCTTCAGGTTGTAACGTAAAATGCATTTTTTGGTGTGTGCTTTACCATCAAAAGAGCAAGAAATACTACTCTAAGGGATAGATCAATATCACTATCAATATCAGTAATTTCCCTTCTTTGTTTGGCTGGTCATGGTGGACCAAATGCTCTAGAGTAGAGTGGAAGAGACCGTGGAAAACATCAGTTTCTGAGGGTGGCATCTGCCTAAACTTTGCAAAATCACTTTCATTGGTGGGACAGGGTACTTCCTCTTGGTTTCAACAGTGCTCACTTAGATAAGGGACCATCTATAAAGGCAGATATCCCCTTCTGCCTCCTCCATGATACATATTAAAGGAACTGGAGGCTTAATGCAAAGCAACAGAGAAATCTTAAGGGCAGATTTTAAGACCACATACGTGTTTAAGAATTCTAAGTAAATTATCAATTGAAACTAATCTGCAGTTTCTATTCCAATAGACCCGGGAAAGGAAACAAAGAGGAGAGTAACCTTTGGAACCCCAGGCAAAACTAGCTTTCCATTTCTGAGCCCCTGTACTTGTAATATTTCAATGCCAGCTCGCTTTGTACCTATTCCCAGTTGTTTACAAGTCTGAGCTTCTTGCTAGACAATCAGCCCACAGGCCTAACTCCTCCAGCACCCACATGCACACTTGACTCACAGAGGCCCTAGTATCTCTCCAATGAATGGGGCCTATTACTCATCTGGCTAGTGTATTCTGTTGCTAACATGCATTTTAGCAGCCAGCCCATAGCATGCATTTTATCCCCCTGCTCCCCACCCCCGCCACATAGGTATTTGCTTTATTTTCCTATATTTCTTCAACTGTTCCCAATTGACCTCAAGGAGTCAAAACAGTTTGTAAAAAATGACAAAGAACCTGTCACAGAGCCAACAATCTACAGTACTTACTTAGGTTCAGAACAGCCTATGAAATGCTAAAATAAAATTTCTCCAACCTCAGCAGCTTGAATTGTTTAGCCATCATTTATATCAGTCAAAACCAAACTCCATGGTAGTACTGATCTGATGAGGGGAAGATTAGGAGAGGTGAACTACTCTTTTACGGTACCCACTTCTCTTTTATAACAAAAGAGCACTCAAACTCCTCCAAATTGAACACAGTTAGTAGGCAGTCTCGCCCAACCAAAAGCAAAATGCACCTCCATGGTCTAAATCCATTAATTACAACCAAACAGTGTTGCCCCAGCTCTGGCTTTGCTGATGGATACCACACACATGCAATCGATGCTCACTCTTCTGGTTCACACGGTCTTTTTAAAGATTGTCTAAAGCACATCTTCTAGCTTCTGTATTCCAAGTGCAGGGGAGGAGACTGCAGAGAAACCCACAGGCCTGCCTGACCTGGAGAAAGAAAATGCTGGGCCTTACAGGAAACAAAAGATCCCAATAATGCATGTGAGCTCAGTAACCATCCACAGCAGAACGCTGTGCCTGCAGCTTCCTTTGTGTGCCCGTGTTCCAGCTCAGGCACCAGGCCACAGGCTACAAACTCCAGGGCTACCCCCACGTGGGGCCAGGTTCATTGTGTAACCTCGGGCAACTCTCACTGCACTCTGATTTGGTGACTTCATCTGCAAACTGGGGGTGAATGTCCATGTATTGTTACCGAGGGGATATAAAAATTACAGATGGCTTCAGAGTCTGCTGTAAATAGGAAACAAGAAAGACCATGAGAGAGAACAGGACAAAGAACTGCTTAGAGGGAAATATAGACAATCCCTGACTTATAATTTTTTTTTTATTTTATTCTGGTGTGAAAGCCATATGCATTCAGTAGAAATTGTACTTCAAATGTTGAATTCTGATCTTTTCCCAGGCTAGTGATATGCCATAGGATACTCTTTCATGATGTGGGCAGCAGCAGTAAGCTGCAGCTCCCAGTCAGGTGGGCAATCATGAGGGCCAATAACCAATACACTTAGACAACCATTCTGTTTCTCACTTTCAATGCAGTATTCGATTAAGTGAGCTCTTCAACATTTCAGCATATAATACACTTTGTGTTAGATGATTTTGCCCAACTGATATAAATGTTCTGAGCACATTTAAGGTAGGCTAGGCTAAGATATGATGTTTCCTAGTTAGGTGTATTAAATGCATTTTTGACTTCCAGTATTTTCAATGTACAGTAGGCTTATTGGGATGTAACTCTTTCCTAAGTTGAGTAAGATTTGTATGCAAATCTTTGGAATATAACTTGGGGTTGCTTCTATTTGGATTGAAAAGAAGGAACAGATACCCTTAGTATTCTCTTTCCTGATAGAAGTAGTCAGAAGAGTAAAGAATAGAAGTGGAATAGGAACATCAGAAAAGAAGGTTGCTGACCCTACCCCAAATGCTTTTCAGTCTGGGAGCTGTGCCCCACAGTTACTCAAGAATATTTCTTCACAAGACAGCTCTTTAAACTTTTCTGGAAAAAAAGCTACAAACTACAAATTACCCTAAATGACCCCTGATTTTTTTTTTTTTCTACTTTGGTCTTGCTGTTAACCCATTTCTTTGTTGAGTCTACTTTAGTGATCCTAAAATATTATGTAAAACCTGATATAAATTTTGAAGTTTTCATCAAGATAGCGGGGTCTGTACTTTAAGTTCAAGTCAAACAACCTCAGTGTTCAAAGTTTCAAGAAATCCTACAAGTATGTGGGCATTTGCTATGGAATAGTTATGCCAAGCATGGTGGGAATCATGTATTAGTATTTTATGGCCTCCTATCAGAAAGCATCTACAATCTATTTGAGACAAGACTCAGTGCCCACATGAAAACCCAGTTCCCATGGACAACAATGAGCAGATCACAGCAAAGTGCAGACAGTGTGTCAGCGCTAATTTAGACAATACCAACTACAGGCAAAAAGGTGTGCCCCTAATAGTAGAGATCAGTGACAGCTGGATAGGAGGGCCTGAAGATGAACAGGATTTAGGTGGTTACAGGAAGAGAAGCAATCTGTTTCAGGCAAGAAAGGAAAAAAATAACAATATGGCAAATACTTGAGACATAGGCATGTATTTGAAAGCAGAGAGATTGGGGCCAGCTTATGGAGAACTTTGAAAATGAGACAGAGGAGTCAGTGTGTGCCGGGGGCAGCAAGAAGTCACAGGAGTTTCTGTTTTTGTTGCTAATGGTAACTCCCTTGGCCGTATGTATTAGGCTTTATGTGAAAGAGTTAATGCAGCAGTGGTATGCAGGGCAGAAGCAGGGACAGTGGAGATTGGACCCCGGCTCCATCAGGGCCTCGTACTGAAGCAGGATAAGGTGAGGAGAGCCTCGTCTGGGGTGATGGAGGTGGGGAGGGAAGTCAGGGGTCAGGAGACCCTTTGGAGAAAAACACACCCAGCAGTACCTGAGGAGTGGCCTAGGATGGGAGGAGTGGGGGTGGGGTGAATTCTAGTTTCCAGCATTACTGACAACTGAGGGGAAACTGGCTTCCTGACTTAGAGGTGAGGAGGGAGCATATGTGGGCTTGGGCTGGTGTTGAGCATGAGGTGCTGGAGAGGCAGCAGGTATAGCAGTCCAATGGGGACCTGAGATAGCCGGGACTGCAGATCGGGGGAGCACTCTGAGTGCAAGGAAGATGGCTGTGGGAGAGCTGTGGGCCCCCATGGTGAGAGAGGAGCAGAGAGGCCTGGGGGAGAGCAAACTCAGGGGAAGGAGAGAGGGAGGAGGCACAGAGAAAGGAAGCATCTCATTTTACTGGATGCATGCATGGGTTTTCCTGGATGCATGTATGTATGCGTGCATGCATGTATTTATGTGGCCTCTCAATTTATGTGCACGGGTTTGAATTCAAGGACTAGATAATACCTTTTGACAAATGAAAGAGAATACTGTACAAATTCTGTAAAACTTCAGATAGTTATTTCTTCTAAAAAGGAATTATTTTAAAAGGCTGGTTCATTGCAAATTGAGATGAGTGACAAATGAGTAGAGGGCGATCACCAGAAGGCAGGACAGACAAGGCCCGTGGTGGCGCTCTGAGCGGGAAGAGAGCCATGGGGCAAAGAGTGGGTGCCATGCTGGGAGCCAGGAGGGTAGAGATGGGGGTGGGTGTAGCAGAGGAGTCATCTTCCAGGAGGAGCAACAGGGAATCCGAGACCCAGAGGCTGAGGAATGTGAGCCAGAGAAAGTCAGGGGGTTCAAATTCAAAATGAATCCCTTTTTGCGTCTATCTGTATGTTTCTTGACCACTGTTTCTGGCCATTGTTGTAATATATTATCAACATCTAATTTTAGAGGAACTATATTTCTAAATCTTACCTAGTAGACACACAATACTCAGAAGTCTCAAGAGCCCTTATGTCATCAAGTATATACCATTTTGTTCACGTGACCGCTCACACACTCAAGGCAACTTCTCAGCGGGAGAGTCGTTTAAGGGGCTTCACCTACAACTGCATTTCCTCTGAAATTTCGAATTCCAGTCCGCTCACTCTGTAGTCCACTCATTCTTTGACCGCAGCCTCTTAATATTCACCTGGAATCCTCTGCCCACCCCTTGCCTGCTCCCTAACACTCCACCCCACCCAGCAATCTCCTGACCTTCCTTCTCGCCCGCCTCCCTGTCTCAGATGCAGAATCACCTGGCACCTTTGCCCTCCTCTCTCTGTTCCTGTCCTTCCACCCCAACAACCCCAGACCTCGGGTGCCTCCTGTCTTCCCTACTTCCCCAACACCTGTGGCTGCCGGAGATGTGGACGGCGTTGCCACAATGGCAGTATCTAGCTGTGGGCAGAGGGCTTCATGCTGTGTGACCAGCCTCCACTTCTCCTGGACCTTCTCCCTCTCCTGTCCCCTCATCAGCCATGCTCAATCTTCCCCCTCTTCCGAGGCCTGTGTCCTTCACTCTTTGCAGATGGCTTCACCTCCTACCTCAAAAAAAGGAGAAGACATCACACGCATTGTCCCTTCTCATCCCCACGTGTGCCTCCTATTCACGGCTCCACAGGCTGGCCCACCTTCTCCAGTCCCTCCATAAAGCACACTGACTGCCAGGGAGACACAAGCAAGGCACTCATTTAGGGCACAAAACATAAAAGTCATAAAAGCATAACTATAAACTAATGCTTCTTCAGTAAGTCAGTTTAAAAAATACCTCAGTACTTTAAACCTTTTATCTTTAAAGTTGTATTACTTACAGTCCCATGTGAGACAGTTTTGGGGGCCTGTCCATGCATAACTCACAGGAAAGACATATGACATTTTCTATCTGTCTTTATGTGGCATTTTGTTCTACATTCCAAGTATTTCTTTCCTGGCTTGTTTTGATCATCTAGTCCCTATTAAACAGAGCTAGTACAAATCCTCAAGAGCCAAACTGCCATATAAAAAAAAATCAGGCTTAACCCTGAATTTACTAGAAAGGCTATAATTTGATCTTCATTCATTTTTCTTAGTTAAATTAGTTCTAGTCATTGGTGATGAATATCACAACTGGGTACTGTTTAGTACTAATTGCCTATTCTATTTGCTCAAAAAAGAAGGAAACAACCCAAAATTTGAATTTATAACTCAGATTTTAAGTATGAAAAATTAAATATTCCCCCACTTGGTATTTTGTTCTTTGACTCATATTTGAATGTTGCCAATACAAAGCTGGTAAAAAAGGAAGAATTCCACCCAATAGCTGCCTTTAGGTGTTTTTGTGACTGTGACTTTGGCTCTATTAGGCTCAAACCATGGGCAAAGACTAGAAGCCATTTGGAATCATTATCCCTTCGCAAACAATACATTTATAGAGTTCTTGATTCAGTGTTAGCCAAAGACTTTAAATCCCAACTTAGCAAGGATGGATGTGGGATAGAGGGAAAAAGTGAGTTATACAACCTACAGTGTGAATCCAGTAAGAAGCTCCCCACCTATATAAACTAAATTATATGTTCCTTTATAAATTAAACATGGGTGTAGATTTCTGTTTCCTGATTATGGGAAAAATAAAGACAAGGAAATATCAAATGAACAAACAAGTAAAGACAGTCCCTAAATAAAAACAGGTCCTAAGGAAACTGGTGATGACGGACTACAGAGTATTACTATATTTTAGAGGAGTTATATGAAAAGTCAGTAAAAATTTCCAATAACAGAATTCGAAACAAGCAAAAAAGCAGAAATACAAAGTAGGTCTCAGAGAGGTCAAACATTTTCTCTTCTAAGCTTGGCCTTCTGTATTCATTCCTGAGGCATAGTCATTTGTGTTGACAGGGCTGCTTGCTCTTTTAAATACAATTCTTGTCAGTTTTGTTTTTGGCTAGTTAAGAACAAACTTCTCCTTTTGCCCACTCTGCTAACTTGGGAGAGTTTACTGTGCTCCTGGCTTTGTACTAACTGCTTTACATCTATAGAAATGCACAGCAGCCTATGAGGAATAAAGGATCTCCATGTGTTGCAGAAGCAACTAAGGCACCCAGACATAGGGTTAACCATGTAAACTCTGAAATTCCAGACCCCGTGGAAGCTTAGAAGCAGCTGATGGGTTCCAGGTCCCGTCCCTGAGCTCTGCACCTGCCTTCCTCCCTGGCCCTGGCCAGCTGCTTTTCTTGGAGCTCCTTCTGTATGGGAGGGCAGGGAAGCAAGTGGGGCAGGGCCAGGAGAATCTATCCAAGAAGGCAAAGAATCTGCTTCACTTAAGTTTGGAGTCATTCACATTTTACTACCACCTGCATTTTGTCAGAGCCTGTTCTCACTCTCTTTATAACCTACCCCTTACTTAACCTCCCACCTCAATTTTCCCTCCTTCCTTTTCTTGGTCCCAGTAGCAAGTAGAAAGTAGTAGTAGTAGTAGAAAGTAGATAAAAGTGACCTTGTGAGTTTGTGCCCTTTGGGTACCTAAAGTCATTCCTCCACAAAGAAGATTGGGGGATTTAAGGTGGAGATTCAAAGTGGCAGAAGGGGGTTAAAAATAGGTAAGAAGGACAGAAGGAGAGGAGAGTAAAAAGTCTAGGACTCAGAAAGGATGTTTCAAGCAAGTGTTTGATAAATAAGTATTGGATGAAATGAAAGGTACAGCTGAGGTAAAATATGAAAAATAGTGATTTATAAATAGGGTGACAATATAACCCAGTATAAACCTGTTATGTAAGCTAGACATACAAGCTTCTTGTCCAATGGCAGTTCACATGTCCCACTCTAAACATTATATTTGGAAAGAGCATTTGATCAAGGGTTTACAGAGTACAAAAAATAACAGTGTAAAATGTAGGAGGTATATATAATATTTCTGTCTCAGTCTATCAACATTTTTTATGATAAGTTAACTATCATTTATTAAACACCTACCTATTCCAGCCATTATGCTGAGCAGCCCTGAAAGTAGGTAATGCCTACATTTAATTAACTCAGTGAATATTAGTTTACAACATACTGTGTAGTGTAGGCCACAGGCAGGATGCAGAGAAAGCTTCAGAGATATGTCCAGTGTCGATGGCCTAATGGAGTAAGCACATGTTCCGGTGCAGTCTGGAATCTGGACCTGCGTGAAGCACAAGGGGCGGGGGAGGGGGGACCAAGAGTTTTAGAACATGAACAAAAGTAGACTTATATTCTGTTGTTTCCATTTACTGGTCACATGAGCTTGACTTCTCTCTAAACCATGTACCACACAGTCTTTTCCAAGGATCATTTGAGACCATTTGTTTGACAAAGTAAGGTCCAAATCAGGTGTTCAGTATGCGCTGATTTCCCTTCTCTAGAAGTTGTTCATGCATCTGTACCATGATGGTTTAGTTAGTAGATGACTCGTATTCTTCAGGGGTTATTTTCTTTTCAAAGTCTGATAAAAATTTTTAAAAATTACTGACCTGGTTGCTAAGGGCCACTTAACACATCCCAAATACTATTGAGACTGAGAACAGAAGTATCATTACTAATTGGCTGAACATGCCTTTCCATTATCTTTGACAGGAAAGAACAATATGGTTCCCACAAGCACTTAAAACATTTCCACGAAGATGACACAGCCAAAAGATTATAAGACCCTGTAAACTATGGAGAAGCAAACCTGAGCTGAGTCAACTTTTTAACTTACTTTGCCTAGAGCACTATCAAAAAGTTGTAGAAAAAGTTGTAGGAAAAGGAATAAAGAGATAAAATGTGAAATCTTACATGGATCTTAACTTGTGTAATAGTATTTTGAACTTGGACTTTTGGTAGCTTAGTGTCTGCAGACATAGTAAAACATTCCTTTGTGTAGAAAACTGGCTTCTAGGGTTAAAGCTGTCACTATAGAATATAAATCTTAAAAATAAGTTACAGATGAAAGCCAGCCTTTCAATTTCCAGCATTAAAATGTAAAAAAAAAAAAAAAAAAAATCACTTTGGTTATTCAGAAGTTTACATTTCACCTGATCAAGTTTCTTATCTTTCAGTATGAAGATTCTTATACCTCCTACCTATATGCATACTGTAAGGAAAATATTCTGGATTTGCACTGTTCTGGCTAAATCTTTGCTGGCAAGGATTCTATGTCAAATGGAAAAGCTCTTGTAATAATTTGCTGTGCCTAAATTTCTGGAACCTAGACACAATATATGCAGCTTTTCACAAGATTATTCTAACAATGGAATAAAATAATGGCTATGGAAATATTCCAAAAAAGGTATTTGCTACAAAATGCAAAGCTTAGATCAATTCAATTAAGTATAAACAAAATTCCAAAAAGATAGGATACATTTTGTTACTTTGAGAAGAGACCATTTCCTTCTGAATTTCTCCCAGTTTCTTCCTACCGCATCCTATGTTCTATTATGTAGATTATAGAGCAGTAGGTCCTCAGAAAGAACTCTACATTTACAATTTGAAAGTCACCAAGTGCAATGATTCTCGCCAAAGTGACCCATTTTAAAAGATGACCCATTTCAAAACCCAGGAGTTCGTATTCAAGCTGTTCTATATTTAAGAATTAGAAAGTTATTTCACTTTCCTACAATCTCCTTATTTGAATCAGTCTTTTATAAAAGGGGAATTTGATCTCCATTTGAATGAAGTATAATATGACACTTTTGCTTGCTACAGCCTGCACTTGGTTTTGAAAATTATTCCCTACCTTTTGAGGTTTTGGGGTTTTTTGTTTGTTTGTTTTGTTTGTGGGCAAGGCATTTATGTGTAATATCATTTATGCCTCCTAATCATCCATTTCTCATTCCTTAGAAACAGCTTCTCTGAGCGTTAGCTTGAACCTTCCCTGTCATAATACTCATTCCCATCAGAAGGTGAGGACGGATGTGAGTTAAAGGGAGTCAGCCTCAGCCTTAGCCTCCCAGTGCTCAATAAATACTCCTGGAGGGTGCCCGTGGGAGCTGGGGGAGGGAGAGAGAGAAGGAGCAAGAGAGAGAAGGGTCATTTTAAGTATATAATGTAAGTATTTCAGGTATTGAATTTATCTTGCTTTAAAATAATAAAGAGTTGACCAAATAAAGCAGTCCCCCTCCCCCATAACAGGATATAAAATCCACCATAAGTTTCTTTGGAGAAAGTTGAAACCTCAGCTGCCAATCACCGGTCTCCCTTTCGAAATTTCAGGAAGGGATCTGTTCAGTGCTACCCCTGCACACCTCTACCTTTGAGCATCCTTTTCTGGGTCAGTTTCAGTTTCTCACATCCCTCTCCCTTCCCCCATAGGGACCAGGCAAAGTTCCCAAAATAAAGGCACAGAGGAACAAATCCAATTCTAATAGATGTACTTTCATTAGAGAATTACCCCAGATATGAGCTACAAGCCACCACCAGCCACTGTGCGGTTACAACATCGGTGTCTCTTTAACATGACCCATAACCTATGATAACTAACACTGGATAAGAAAAAATATGGGCTGTGTAGTTAGAATCGGATGAAAAGTTGCTACTTTGACCTTTATCGAATCTGAGTAAGCAACCGGCTGTCACTTCGGGTTACAAAATAAAATTCGGCAGTCAAAAAAGAGTGGCAAAGACCTACCGGTAGCAAGAGAGGTCTTCTTTCCCAGTTTCCCCTGCCTGCCCACTTCCTTGTCTTCCTTGTCTTCCTACCCAGTAACTCGCTGAAAGTTTCCCCACTCTGGCGGTTTCCTAATTCCCAATCAGATGCAGGCTTTCTACCCGAATTCACCCCTGCAGCCTAGGGGTGGTAGCACGGTTGGGGAACCCCAGCCGGAATCCGGGGACCGCAGGGCGCGGCGTTCGCCTGCCGGCTCCCGCGCCCCGACCCGCCTGGGTATTCCCCATGCGCGTCGACCGTCTCGCCGGAGCTCCCTGGGGAGGAGGAACGCGCCGGGCCCCGGGAAAATTAACCCCAACTGGAGCTCCGGGGCCCCCAACCTACCTGCCGCACCCGGGCGGCCCTTGGCCGGGAGTGTCGGCTGCCGGGCGCCCGCGCCCACCAGCCAGAGCGAACAAAGGCGCTCCGGAGAGGGAACGCGCCCTCCCCTTCCCCACCGCGCCGGCGGGCGGCGGGCAACCCTGCCCCGTGGCGGTTAGGGCCTCCGGAGGCTGGGCCGCGCGCGGTCCGGGCCAGAGCAGCGGGCCGAGGCCCGGGTGTCTGCTCCAGCCGTGCGCCCCAGCCCCAGAGCGCATTCCAACCTGAAGTCCTGGGGCCACCCGTGGGAACCGGCGGTGCCTTCTCCTCCTCGCGGCTCTCTTCCCCTCTCGGCCCTTCAGAGACTTCTCGTGGTCCAGAGAGAGCAAAAGGAGAGTCCGAGTCTCCTTTCCCGTAGCCCGAGACCTGCTCCGGTGAGGAAGCACGGCGCGGTGGGGCCGCAGTGCCGGGCAGGGGCGGGGCGGAGCGGAGGCTGGGCGGTCCGGAACCCTCTCTGCGGACCGCGGGAGTCCGTCTCCCGTCCCCGGCACAAAGAACCAACTATCCGGGGAGCTGAGATTTATCCCCGCCAAGCGTGCTAGAACTTCCCCCATTCAGTGATCCGGAAGGGAAGACAACATTTCCACCCACAAGGGCCCTCGGCCCCCGTTAGGATGCGGTGGGCTGCAGAGCACTTTTTTAAATCGCACATATTAATTCCATATGAAACAACTGGTCTCAATACACTTTTCACTAGGAAGTAGAATTCGGTAAACTCATGACCCATTCGTGCAGCACACGCAACAGTTATACAACTACGGTGGGTAAGTTTTGACTGAGTTCTCTGTTCATCTTTTTTTCCTTGCTCGAACAAGAGTTCTAAGGGAGGCTAGTCTTTTAAAAGATCTCGTCATGCCACTTATGCCTTGAACCTCTGGGGCCTAAGTCACAAAGGAAGAAAACTCCAATTTACATCAAACTAAAGCTTCACTACAGCAGTTCACCCCGCCCCCCCCGCCCCCCCCCCCCCCCAGTGATTTTACTTACCTTCAAGCCCAACTGAAATTCACAGAGAGCTTAGAACAAAACTCACCAAGTCCAAGCACAGCTCCTTAAACCCCCACGTCAGAGGTCGGATCTCTTGCTGGCATCGGAGCCAAAGTCGGTGGTCTCAAGAACAAAACTTGCCCGTTTTAAACATCGGGCGAGGACTAGGCAGGCAGCGCGCTGGACTCCGCTACCTTCCCCGGAGGGCGCGGGCTGGAGCCGGCAGACCGGGGAGGACCCAATCAGGGGCTCCCGGCGGAGGGCGGGGGCGCGGCAGCCTGGAGCCTCCCCCGAGGCGCTGCCCGAGCGCGTCTCCAGCACCTTTTGGTGTCACTGCCAAAGCCAAGCCTGGCCTGCGCCTCTCCCACCAAAACAGCATGTTGGTGAAGGTGATGGGTGCCGCCCAAATCTGTTCTTGTTGGTGCGCGACAACTCCAGGAAGTGCCCACCCCATTACCTCCTCAGTTAATAGAGATCATTTACTCAGATGATAGACTGTGAATCACAATCCTCAGGAATGGCCCATTTGAATAGTTTCCCCTTTCAAAATACTCCATGCACGTAACTGGACAAAATCAGGAGAATACAAATTTCTAATAAGGAAAGAGTATTAAAGTATGGGTTTGGTTTCCTGCCCCCCAAATGATCTGGCGTTCTCTTAATAGAACACACATTATCATTTAACAGGTAATATTTTGAAGGATTTTGTAATTGTACATATTTCAGAACATGACAGAAGACAAAAGATTTACCCAAATACTTCTGTAAAATGAAACCTTTGGGTTTTTTTATTGTAAAAGGAGTAAGACAGGTAATGGGTTAAAAGTAAATTACTGAATCAGAGTTTGAAACTGTACACACAACATTGTATTTATTTCAGACTAGATTTTTAGGAAGTTTTATAATTGCTTTCTTTAAGCCCTCCACCATATTTTCAACCACACACCTCTTTTCATATATTACCCATAGAGAACATGGCCCAGCATTGCCAAGAGATCACAGTGTCATATGCATGTCAGACCCCATACAGAAATATTAATATAGTGGATTTGTAAGGGAGTCACTGACAGTGATCCATATATAAGCTGATTTGCTGTTATTATAGTGCAGATCACCTCCCTTCTTGATCTATGGGAAATAAAACCCTGACTGTGTTCCACATACAATCTCTTGCCACCCCCAGCTGGCATATGTGTGTGTTCTATTTATGCACAAATATCCAATTACCGTTAAATACCTTTCAGGTCATTTGGAACCAGGCCCTTATACATATGTGTCAACACGTGTGCCCCATGTGTTGAAATACAAACTGACTCAAACATTGAAAAACACATATAAAAATCATATATATCATCCTATTTAGAGATGGACACCCCAGACAGATAAATGATTTCAAAAGTGAGTAGAAGGTTGTTAAGTGGATGTGTGGCTTGAGGTGAGGATGTGGGCGAGAGATGGGGCCCAGCAGAGTGACACCTGCCCTGACCCCCCTCCACACCCCATACAGGGAAGAGGGCAGCAGCCTGGGAGGTTCCTTTGCCCATCTGGGAGGATTTCCTGCAGGAGGCTGGTTCCCTATCCCACCCCACAGGGAGAGGAAGAGGATGATGGACTTGATGATATAAAACAAAGTATTCATGCTTCTTTTATGAATGCATAAACAAAAATTCTGTGTGAAAATTCTGAAATTAGTTGGAAATAAAATGAAAAGATAGTGGTGATGCTGATTTGACCAGCACGAAGAAGGACAGTGTCACCACCATGTCCTCAGTGTCCACAATAACTGTTTGTGAACAAAGATCATTATGATTAGATTTATAAATGACTTCCAATCTTTCTCTCAGAAATGTGCTTTACAGAGCACTAGAGAACTATGGAAAATACTGGAAAAAGTACTGTAACATCAAGAAGGTAAACTTGGAAGAATTGCAATTTGCATGTTAGATTTTTTTGTTTATTTATTTATTTTGAGAGAGAGAGAGAGAGAGAGAGAGAGAGAGAGAGAGAGAGAGAGAGAGAATGCACGGCAAAGAGGGAGAGAGAGAATCCCACGCAGGTTCCATGCTGTCAGCACAGACTCCAGACTTGATCTCACAGAACTGAGCTGAAATCAAGAGTCCAACGCTTAACTGCCTGAGCCGCTCAGGCGCCCCTGCATGTTAGATTTAGAAGGGGCAAGATAGGGCAGAGATAATGCAGAGGGGAAGCAGATGTCAGAGAGAGGACCAGCAGATAGGGTGGCAGGGCATTATCATTGGTCACGTGTAGGGAAGACTGAGACCTGCGTTCAAGAGAACCTGGGGTGTGGTACAAGCCAAAGAGACTGGAAGAAGAGATGGGTTTCAACTGAAATCACAAAAGCAGAACCATATTTGATAACTGACTGGCTTAATGCCTAACACGGCTGAAGCATATGGACATATGCCAGGTTTGACTCATTCAGCTTAAATTTGTACCTTCTGGACTCTGTTAGACAGGAAATTTTCTCACAAACGCTATACAGATACTGTCCTGTGAATTCAGACACCCCACAGTCTGCGTGTTCAGAAACCAGCCAGGTTGTGCAAGGCCTGGGCTGCTAGAGAGATGGGGTGGTGTCCTGAATTCACTCCCTGCCCACCTCGGGATCTGGGCAAGTGACTCAACTTCTCAGCACCCCACAGTATTCCTGCTTGGATGGGTCCAGTGAGGACCTAATACAAAAGCAATCACGTGTGAGTGCTGAGCATTGGTCCTACCACCTGTACAGGCTGCCTGGACAGCTGTCATCCTCATACCCACCCCAGGCTGCAGAAAGCCCCTCTCCCACAAAGAACCAGCAGAGGCTCTTCATGCTGCCTCCCATAATCGCTCTAAAAGGAAATGCTTGTTTCTTTGACATCTTCAGAAACACATTTTCTGTTAATACAACATCACCCATTAAAATAATGCAGCATCTCTTTGCTGCCTTTCCCTCCCTTACTGCCTGCCAAACCCCTCCCACCCCACACATATCCTTCGGGTTTCTTTTCTCTCAACACTTGCTCCTTAGTGATCCCATCCGTTGCCTTTAATGCCTGATTTATATTTGTAGTCCAGATTCTGGGCTCCGAACTTGAATGTCTCCACTCAAATGTGTTACATAAGTCTTAAGCTGAGCATGTGTGAAATGGAATATCCAAATGAATACTAATGAACTGGTGAATGGATAGGACTTGAATGCCCCAAAGGCCAGAATCCTCTTCCCTCCCATCAGTGGACCCAGCCTAATGAGTGACATGTTAATAACAGTCCATGGCATTTTGTCTCTGTAGAAATTGTGGATCTGTTTTCCCTACTCTTAGTCCTCAGACCTCTTGAGGACAGAGACCATATCCTGCTCATCTCCAGTTCCCTTGCAGAACCTCCCACAATGCCTGGCACAGTGCGAATACGTATTAACTGCCAATCAAGTTGAGTTTTTGCTTAAAGCATCCCACATTCATCAAATTTTCAAACTTTCATTCCAAGAAGATGAAGCAACACAATGGCCCTGGTATACTGCTCCCGAGATGCCATCGAGGCCCAACACAGACACTGGAGGCACTCTAGCGCCTTTCCTAAAGCTCTTGCCTCTGCCCCTGTGTTTGGCACCATTCAGCATTCTCCCTCAGTTCCAGGACCTTGGCGGGCGGATGAAACCATTGTAGGTACACCCAGAACTGGAAGATGAAGGGAACTGATGGCACACAGCAGTTCTCATCCCCAGGCCATTCTCAGAATCCATCTTGTTCCTTTCTCTCCTCCTCTGCACTGGGGAAGTCTCCCCCACCCCCTGACCCTAGTGATCATCTCCTTCCACATCAATGTGCAAGGGCATCTCTCATGTGCTCATCTACCTCTCATTAGGGGCCTCACAGGGATGGGGACAGTCTTGGAGGCAGGCCCTGCTCTCTGGGCCCTTCCTTGGCCCAGGAGAGCTGATAGGGTGAGCCTCACTGGGGGAAGGATTCGGGGAGAGGATAGGGGGTGGGAGTGAGGTTGGCACAGGTTTTCCCTCCATGCTGCCAATGCTCAGACAGCCCCTGTGAGAGTGACTCAGTACCACTCCCTGACAGTGGACCGCTCAGCATTCCCTCTCCCCTCCCCACCTGCAGATCTGACACCTGCTCCACACTCCCAGGGCCCTATGGGGTTCTGTGCAAGTTCCAAGGGGCTGCCTCTCACTCCACCTCCTCCTCCTACTCAGGAGGGCATATCCAAATTGAGTGAATGAGTGACATTTGTGGAGGGACGATCTTGAATGCTGTCTGGTTATCACTTATATTTTAAAAGACAACTCACCAGCCTTGCCAGAGCTATCTATCTAAGGTGAGCAAAATGACTTGGGTCCTGTGATGGGGTGGTACAGGGGAAAAGAGGAAAAATACAGAGCATGGGAAATGTTCAGAAAATAGTTATTGGCTACAATATGGGGGCTACATGCCTGGCCCAGATGCAGTCATTTGTGTTAGAAATTTTGTACTTAATTAAGTTTGGTTGTGCTGATATTTAAGGGACAATTAAAATATAATTCTCTATTTCTCTTTTCTTAATAGTTAATAATTACTAAGTGCTCATTACCTGCTTTATGGAACATGTGGGGATCAAATCCCACTCAAACCAATTCTAAAAGACAGTTACAGGCCTTCCTGAGAATTTTATTGAGTATTACTTAAAATAAGTGGCCCATTAATTAAGAGTTAGAAATGGTTTTCTTATACTGAGATCTTTCTTATAACAGCACTTCCAAAAGGCCAGTTCTAAAGTCCTTGATAAATCATTAAAAACATAAAACATACATTTCATGAGTTAGTCTTGGTTAGTCTGATGGTATAAGGTCATAAAGCCCAATATCAACACATATTTGACCCTGCAGATATAAGGCTAAGGAATACTGGAAAGAGAGAGCAATATCTCTGAGAGATATGTTTCTATCATATCAAATAAATAAATAAATACATATATACATACATACATAGGGGCGCCTGGGTGGCTCAGTCAGTTAAGCATCCAATTTCGGCTCAGGTCATGATCTCATGGTTTGTGGGTTAACACCTGCACTGGGCTGCACACTGTACCTGCTTGAGATTCTCTTTCTCTCTCTCTCTTTCTGTCCCTCTCCCACTCAGGTTCTCTCTCTCTCTCTCTCTCTCTCTCTCTCTCTCTCTCTCTTTCTCAAAAATAAATAAATAAACTTTAAAAAATAAGTAAACAAACAAATAAACCCTCTTTAGAGGAAAGGGATTGAAAGAATAATGGGATATCTGCTAGGGAGAAACAGATAAGGATAGTTCTGCAAAAGAGGTACATAAGGTGGAGAAAGCAGTGTGTCTTTTCTCATTTTTTTTTAACTTTTTGATTTATTTTATACACATGTATTTTACCTTTGGGAATCTCTTTTTTGCAATAGACTTTGCATGAGGTAGAAGCTCATTAGCGGTCTCAGTTTTTGTCTTTACTGAAAATTATTGAGTTACGTGGATATTCCTATTGAAATTAGTACCAGCACTACCCTTTCCCATGAAATAATCATGGTTTCCTACCAACAGCATTCCAGGAATCTCCTTCGTGTACCAGAAATCTCCCACAAGATGTCTTGTTATGTTTGGATAGCAGGTGTGCCTATGCACCATGGCTCTGAGATTTCTTGAATCTCACACATTAACAGATGATGGTCTGAGCCAACCCTTTTTCTCTAACCTGCTTACCTGTGTCCTCACTGCATGGGCCCTGTCATTTATGGAGCTATGCTGCAGAGTCAGAATATTGGGTACTATTTTAGTGGACTGACATTCACCCTTGGCATATCAGTTCCCCGTTACTGGTTTTAGAGCTAGAGGGCCTGAACTTGACCTCAGTGGCAGCACCTAGCCGGCAATTTGACCTCAATCAAGTCACTTAATGCTCTGAGTCTCAATTTCCTCTTCTGTGAAATGAGAATAACAATTAATACCTACTCTTGCTCACAGAATTGGTGTCTGTTCCTCAAATCTACCATTCATCCATTCAATAAACATTTATTGAGAACTTACCTACTTATAAGGCAAGGGGACAAAGATAAATAATACAGGACAAATACCCTGGAGGAGCTCTTTGTCAGGTGTTGAATGGATCAAGGAAGGTAAGGCACACATTAAGGAAAACAAGTCTACTTCACACCCATTAGGCCACTTAAAAAATAGAAAATAACAAGTGTTGACAAGGATATGGAGAAATTGGAGCTCTGGTGCATTGCTGGTGGGAATGTCAAATGGTATAGTTGCTATGGGAAACAGTGTGATGTTTCTTCAAAAAGTTAAAAATAGAATTGTCATATGGCCCGGCATTTTCACTTGTGGGTGTGTACCTAAAAGAACTGAAAGCAGAGACTCAAACAGAAAGTTGCCCACCAATGTTCATAGCAGCATTATTCACAAGAGCCAAAGGTGAAAAACACCAAAGTATCCATCAACAGATGGAAGGATAAACAAAATGTAGTATATACAAACAATGAAAGATATTCAGCCATAAACAGGAATGAAATTCTGACAAATGCTACAACATGGATGAACTTTAAAACACTATGCTAAGTGAAATAAGCCAGGCACAGAAGGACAAACGTTGTATGTTGTATGATTCCATTTTTAAACAAGGTACCCAGGATAAGAAAACCCTTGGAGACAGAAAATGGAATAGAGGTTACTGTGGACTGGGGAAGGGAGGGAGAAATGGAGAGTTAGTGTTTAATAGATACGGGAATTTTGGGGTGCCTGTGTGGCTCAGTCTGTGGAGCGTCTGACTTCAGCTCAGGTCATGATCTCATGGTTCATGAGTTCAGGCCCCACGTCAGCCTCTGTGCTGATAGCTCAGAGCCTGGAGCCTGCTTGGGATTCTGTGTCTCCCTCTCTCTCTCTGCCCCTCCCCTGCTTGTGCTCTGTCTCTGTCTCTGTCTCTCTCAAAAATAAATAAACATTAAAAAAAAAAAAAGATACACAGTTTCAGTTTGGGATGATTGAAACTGTTCTAGTGATGGCTGTGAATGTGATATACATTTTGAATGTACTTAATACTACTGAATTGTACACTTAAAACGTGTTTAAATGGTAAATTTTAAACACAATTAGAAAAATTATAATCCCTAAAATTCTATACAAATGCAGGATTGTTATCTTGAATTAGCATTAATGAGGTTGTGTTTATAATCAGTCTCTCTTTTAAGAAGTGCAGTATGTGTGAAATTCCTTTGTCATTATTTATTATGTGATATCGAAGAACAAGCATCCACCCAGATGAACTTTAATAATAATTTATTTATGCCCCATCCTCTTCCAAAAAGAATTTGAGGTAGTATACTCTAAATGCATCAGAGTAATGAGGCCAAATCCAATGGACATAAGAAAAAATATACAAACAGATACAAAGAAGAGAGAACAAATGGCACTCAGCAGCAGAGCAAGAGTCTCTCAACTTTTAGCCTTCCAGAAGCCAGGGAAGTGTTTGCATTCATCAGACCTTTTTTTTAATGCTTAAAAATCATTGGTTTCAACATGGTCATTATATGGGTCTATAGCGTCCATGTTACTACCATTTACAGTTCTGAGAATGTATTGTATAATACGGACCACCTAATCGAAACAGAAGAAAGATGTCGAACTAAGAACATCTTCTCCTAAGTCAGAGCCCTCAGGGCCCATTCTGTGCTAATGAAAAGGGTTCCCGGAGAGTTGTCTGCCCTGCAGGCCAAATGAATCTCCTGCACCTTCCCCTGGGCTCCTGCATCAAGTCTACACTGTAGCCCATCAGGACAACCATCTCCTCCATCCAGCCCCGCCCCCCCCCCCCCCAACCACCTCCCTTGCTCCCCATCCAGCCCCTGCCCCAGCAGCGTGGTTTACGCAAGGCCCCCATGTGGCCAGAACTCCTAGACTCTGCTCATGTTTCCTTCTTCCTGGAACAGCCCTCTGTCTTCCTGGCCAAGCCCTCACCTCTTACAGAGGACAGTTCAGATTTCACCGTCTCCAGGACGTCTCCAGCCCATGTTGATTTGCCTTCCTCGTGCTGTCCTGGTGCACTTTCCATTTACACACTAGCTATTTAGCCCCTTGAGGATGTGAGTGAATGGAAAGTTTTACAAGTTTTGTTTCATTTCTTGCAGCAATGAAAAGTGAGGTGTGATTAGGCCAAAGACCACATCATACATTTTATTAGAAATGATAATATACTTAGAAAATGATCTTTGAGAGCTAGCAGGGATTCTCAAGATTATCTAATTTGGCCTTTTGACACATAAAGAAATGGGCGATACCCTGGGAAAGAAAGTGACTTGCTCAAGGTCACCATCTATATTTGAGATAGAAATAGACTTAAAAATTTAACATCCTGAAACCCAGTATTTTTACAACAGTATGCTAGTTTCATTTTAAACTTGTGTTTTATTTAGTATTTAGTAATCAAACAGGACTTTGGATATACCCCCAAACAGGTGAAGAGAGGTAGCGTAACATCTTGCGAAGAACATTGGCTTCGCCAAAGTGGTGGGTCTTCAGCAAGTCACTTTGTGGCTCTGGGCCTCTTGTTTTTTCATCTACAAAATAAGGATGAATTCGATGGTCTTTAAGCTTATATTTGTTTCTAGCATTTTGTGAACCTACTAGACTGTTGACCAGCCCCACCAGAGAATTTACAAGTACTGACTGAGCATACATCTCTCACCTCTGCTTTCTCCTCTATGCTGTTCCCCTCAGCCTGGGACACACTTCTTCCAAACGTTTTCCCTTGCTTGCTTTCTTTTTTCTTTTTTCTTTTTTAGTTTTTGCGTGCTTTCTTTTTTAAACTCAGCTTAAACATCACTCAACTCAAAATTGGTAGTAGTGTCTCCTGCTACCCTTGGCTTAATTTTGTCCTCTCCTCTGCACTTAACTCCTCTGACTATCCAATACCTTACCACACTGTACTGGAGTCATTGACTTTCTTGTCTCTGCCTCTACACTATGAACTAAGGCCTGGGACCATGGTACATTTCTTGAGCCCAAGTGCCTATAATGGTGCCTGGCTAATGATAGTAGGGAACGTAATAAAGGATTGGTAAATGGATCTAACAGTTTTTGCTTGGGAAGTGAGGACAAGACTGTGGCACCAATTTTATATGAAGCTGTTAGAAAGCATTTTCAAGGAAAAGGGAGGATTGGAACTGAGTTTTCAAGAATCATTAGAATTTGACATGGCGCCTCAGGGTGGCTCAGGCAGTTGAGTGTCTGACTCTTGATTTCAGCTCGGGTCATGATCCCAGGGATGTGGGATCAAGCCCTGTGTTGGGCTGTCTGCTGAGCATGGAGCCTGCTTAAGATTCCCTCTCTCTCTCTCTCTCTCTCTCTCTCTCTCTCTCTCTCTCTCTCTTTCCCTCCCTCTCCCTCTCCCACCCACTTTGCATGTGTACGCTGTTTCTAAAATAAAAAAAATAAATAAAAGACTTTAAAAAAAGAATGACTGGAATTTGAAAGGGAATGTAAAGTAATAACACTGGCCTAACTAATGGTGGGGGGAGGAGGTGGCTAAAAGGAGTGGGTCAGATCAGTGTTACTTATTTGAATAGCAAAACACTTGCATTAGATTGTCTGGGACGTTTGTGCAAATTACAGATTCCCCCTATAGCTCCCACCCATTACTCCCCATTCTGGATTTGTAGGTCTGGATTTACCTTTAGAACAAGCTCCCTAAGTAGATTCTTATCACATGAATGGAGTCTTGAAATCCTGGAAGGAACACTGGCAATTGTGGGCGATTGGAAGGGATTTTAAGTTTTTGAAGAGCGGGAATGGTGGCATGAAGAAAATGGAGCTTTATGAAAAGCACAGACTAGTGGTCTGCAAAATAGACTGAAGAGGGGGAGACCTCAGAGGCAAGGGGAACTTCCAGAAGTGCACCAAAGTATTCGAAGTGAGAGGAAGGGAGAGCTTGCTTTCTACTGGCCACACCAGAAATGGAGAATAAGCAGTGACTCCAAGAAACATATTGAAAGATGAAATGATGAGGCTTGGCAACAGATTGAGTATATAAGCAATAATGGTAGGGAGCAGTTTGAAATGACAACTGTGTTTCAGGGACCCTACGAAATGTCAGTTCCACTGATATACATGCTGCTTCTGTCTAATGAGTTCTGTTTCAGCTTGAGGTGATTGAGGTGTCTGGGAGACATCCAGGGGAGAAGCGTGTAAACTATTGGCAACATGGGCTTGAGCATAACCACAGGTCTGGGAGGAAGATAATGACATGGGGTCAGTAGCATGAGAGAAGAGGAAGGAAGCCCTAGGAACCTGAGTTTAGACCTTTGGGAGCAGCAACATTAGACAGGAGGAGGAAGATGAAACAAGCAGGGAATAGAGAAGAAACAGAGAGGTAGGTAGTGAATGAAGAGTAAATAAGAAAGAGAAACCAAAGGAAGAAAAAGGTTTAAGAAGGTGAGTATCCATTATGTCAGATGCTGTAGAGTTTGAAAAAGATAGGAACAGTCCTTTCGGAGTTGCCCAGGTGGCTCAGTCGGTTGAGTGTCTGACTCTTGATTTCAGCTCAGGTTGTGATCCCAAGGTCATGAGATCGAGCCCTGAATCAGGCTCCACACTGAGCATAGAGCTGCTTGGCATTCTCACTCTCTCTCTCTCTCTCTCTCTCTCTCTCTCCTTCTCTTCCTCTGTTCCTCCTCCCCAGCTCTCATGCTCTCTCTCTCTCAAATTAAAAAAATGAAGAAAAAAAAAGAACAGTCCTTTCAACTTGGCAAAAAGGGTTTTAAATGAAAACTAACTTTTAAAATGTGAAAATCTATAGCTCTTTCTGACATGTGCATTGTTAGCTATCATACCAGGAGTAAATAAAAACTCTTGATGGCAAATTGTGTTGACAGTTAATGAGCAAAAATATATTTCTGACAGGTTGGTTTCCAAAAGGATGCTATTCTATTGGAGATATGGGAAGTGGGGAGGTGGGAAATGAAAGGCAATGGTTAAAAAAGGGAAACAGAGGCACCTGGGTGGCTCAGTCGGTTAAGCACCTGAGTTTGGCTCAGGTCATGATCTCATTGTTTGTGAGTTTGAGTCCTGTGTCAGGCTCTGTGCTATCAGTGCAGAGCCTGCTTGGGATTCTCTCTCTCCCTCTCTCTCTCTGCCCCTCCCTTGCATGTGTTCTCTATCTCAAAATAAATAAAAATAAAACTTAAAAAATAGTTTAAAAAGGGGGGGGAAACAAGATTAGGATGCATGGACAAAGAAGAAACTTATCAGGAAATCCTAATAACATTTATGTACTTTAATGATCTAGCTTACAAAATAGGGTTGCATTGAGCTTTTAAAAAAATTTTTAGTGTTTATTTATTTTTGAGAGAGAGAGAGAGAAGAGAGAGAGAGTGAGTCGGGGAGGGGCAGAGAGAGAGGGAGACACAGAATCCAAAGAAGGCTCCAGGCTCTGAGCTGTTCAGCACAGAGCCTGATGTGGGGCTCGAACCCACGAAGCATGAGATCATGACCTGAGCCAAAGTCGGATGCTTAACCAGCTGAGCCACCCATATGCCCCTGCATTCAGTTTTTTAAAAAGGTTCCATTCTTGCCCCTTGGTTATAGTGTCATCTGAAAAAAACATGAGGTGTCATACAGAATGGAAACAGATATCCAAAGCTCTGTTTTTATGCTAGCTTGAAATATGGCTTCAGAGGGGAAACAGTCCCTTAAAACACATTATCCCTCCTTTTCTTCCTTAATGACATAGGGGTCAGGGATGGAGGGAGATCCACTTTTAAATGTGAAACAAAGTGCCAGAATATACACTAGTATAGATTACATTACTGCAAGCTGATCTGGCATGGTTAACTCCATTTGGTGCCCTAATTACAGTGCTCCATCTCTGGATAGATATCCATCAGGACATAAATTGCTCTAGGTGTTCAAAGGTTTTTTATTACTTGAGTACCTTTAATGTTTTGTTCTTCATCTACATTATATATACTTGATGACTTGAGATGTTAAATCCTTGAGAGTCTTTTCTACAAAGTTATGTGCTTTGGAATAACGAAGCAGGCAATCATCAACAAGAATCATAAATTTTCTCCCATTTTAGAAAGTTATTAAAAAAAAACAAAGGAGAGAAAAAAAGAATGACTTAACAGTGGTGTTGAAGGCTATTTAAAACAAGATCTGAACTGAAGTCTGGGCTTATGGGTTCAGGGGACTCCCTATCACTCTAGTTTTATCCATTGCGCTCCAACAAGTAAAATGAAGCTACTGGATGAGATCTCTAGACTGTTTCCAAACTATAAACTGGGACATGACCTGATAAGCGATTTTTTTTCTTCTGAGTTGTGAATATTTTCTTGTGTCAGGTTCCCCAAAACTCCTAAGAGTCTCTGAGTTCTTATGGAACTGTTGGGTGATTAAAATTGATTTCTGCCCTCCACCTAGTGTTATCTGCCTTCTGACTTCATTTAATTGTCAATACGTCCTTAAACAGACCTGCCAAGTTGTTTAAGCACGGTGCTTCATAAGGGCTTAAGAGACTGGCTGTACTCTGGTTTCTGTGGACGGTTGCTGTGGTCCTACTTAATGCCATGGCTCATAGAATAGATTGGTATTGAGACCTGTATTTCCTTCTGACATAGCGACTGCTGTCATTTTAGGATGACTGTAAAAAGCAAAAGAACCTCTTAGTGACTTTGTTACCTAAGTGTGATCTTAAAGTCTGTATACTTCTTGAAATTGTGTCCTCTGTCAGTGACTATCCTTTTTCAGTCTTGTCTTATAATAAGCATTTATAAATAGATACAAAAATTGTCATTTTAAGAAGAGATCATTGTTGAGCTATAAAACATGTAAATTATAGGTTTTATTTATATCTCTCTACTGGAGTTTATATGTCATAACCTCCAGTAACATTCATTTTAAAATGTCATGTAAACTATTTTTTAATTATAAAACTGGTAAAAAAAAATTTTTAATTAAAGTTTGTAGGGGGGTGTAGAGTAAAAGGTAAAAAAATTTCCTTCCCTGTTTTCTAGCCTTCAGTACAACTCTCCAAAAGCAATCACTATTAACAATGTCTTAAGATTCTTTGCATGAATTTTCTTCTTTTTTAAAGTTTATTTATTTTGAGAGACAGAGAGAGTGGAGAAGAGGCAGAGAGAGAGAGGGAGAGAGAGAATCCCAGGCAGGCTCCGTGCTTTCAGCTTAAGATCATCACCTGAGCCAAAACCAAGACTCAGATGCTTAACTGACTGAGCTACCCAGGCGCCCCTCTTTGCATGAATTTCCTAAGCATGTACAATTATATATACATATATATGTATGTATACGTACTCACTTTTACATAGTAATACCATGTATATTGTTCTTCATCTTATGTTTTTTTAAGTTCACTTAATATACCAGGACTGTGTCATACCAGCATGACTCAGTCAGCCTCATTCTTTTTTTAAAACTGCATGCCATTTCATTATATATCTGTACCATAATTTACTGACGAACATATAAATAATTTCCAATTTATATCTGGTTGTTGTGGAAGTGCAAATAATTACAAATAATGGACATTAGTAGGAATGAAATTACTGAATCAAGGAGCACGTGTTTTAAATTTTGATGAGATATTTCCAGGTCGTCTTGCACACAGTTGCACTTCTGTCAATATTCTCTGAGAGTGTTTCCACATTCTTATCTATCAGTCTCCCTTTGAGATTTGAAATTTCTACTGTTCTAGTAGTTGATAATTGTTATTTCTTTCTACTATGCCTTTGTTGGATTAGTGTGCATTGAACAGTTTTTTATAAGACTAATAGTCATTTTTATATTTGTGTAAATTGTGTGTCCTTTGATTATTTGTCCCTCACCACATCCATTCTATGAGAGAAAAAGAAGCCCCTTACTAGGATAGACTACCATTTATTTATTTATTTTTCTAATTTATTGTGGGTTTTTTGGGTTCAGCTTTATTTGTTTGTTTATTTATTTATTTATTTATATTTTAATTCCAGAGTAGTTGACATACAGTGTTATAATAGTTTCATATGTATAATACAGTGATTTGACAATTCTATACATTACTCAGTGCTCATCATGATAAGTGTACTCTTCATCTAGTCCACCTATTTCCCCCAAGACCTCCCCTCTGGTAAGCATCAGTTTATTCTCTATAGTTAAGAGTCTGTTTTTTGGTTTGTCTTTTTTTTCTCTTTGTTCATTTGTTTTGTTTCTTAAATTCCACATATGAGTGAGATCATATGGTATTTGTCTTTCTCTGACTGACTTGTTTCACTTAGCATTATAACTCTAGATCCATCCACGTTGTTGCAAATGGCAAGATTTCATTCTTTGTTATGGCTGAGTAATATTCCATTGTGTATATATCCATCTATCAATGGACGCTTGGGCTGCTTCCATAATTTGGCTATTGTAAATAATGCTGCTATAACATAGGGGTGCATATATTTTTGAATTAGTGTTTTCATATTCTTTAGGTAAATACCCAGTAGTGGGATTACTGGATCATATGGTAGTTCTATTTTTAATTTTTTGAGGAAACTCCACACTGGTTTTCACAGTGGCTGCACCAGTTTGCATTTCTATCAACAGTGCACAAGGGCTCCTTTTTCTTCACATCTTCACCAACACTTGTTTCTTGTCTTTTTTATTTTAGCCATTCTGGCAGGTGTGAGGTGATACCTTATTGTACTTTTGATTTGTATTTCCCTGATTATCAATGAGTGATGTTGAGCATCTTTCCATGTGTCTGTTTTCCATCTGTATGCCTTCTTTGGAGGAATGTTTGTTCATGTCTTCTGCCCATTTTTAATTGGATTATTTGTGTTTTTTGGTGTTGAGTTGTGTAAGTTCTTTATGTATTTTAGATACTAACCCTTTGTAGGATATGTCATTTGCAAACATCTTCTCCCATTCAGTAGGTTGCATTTTAGTTCTGTTGATTGTTTTCTTTGCTATGCAGAAGGTTCTTATTTTGATATAGTCCCAGTGGTTTATTTTTGCTTTTATTTTCCTTGCCTCAGGAGACACATTTAGAAAAATGTTGCTATGGCTGATGTCAGAGATATTACTGGGATAGGCTACCTTTTAATAGATTAACCTACCAACAGTTCACAGGAAACCATAAATGTATATATTGTACACATGATCACATGATCAAATGTATATATGGTACACATGATCACCTGTACAAACACTAACTCACTTGGAGGCCTGAAAGAAAGCCAAAAAAAGAAAGTGTCTGAGAAGAGAAAGAGAACAGTCTCTCTGGAGATAGATGTGGGGACTGGCCTCAGTCTTTCTATTAGTTTTCCATTGCTGCATAAAAAATGACCACAAACTTAGCAGCTCACAGTTTCCGGGGCACAGCATGACTGGCTTTTTGCTCAGGTCCCACAGAGCTAAAACAGTTAGTCAGCTGTGCACAGTTTCCTCTTCTAAGTTGATGTGGTTGTGGCAGAATTCAGTTTCTTGTAACTGAGGGACCCAAGTCCCAGTTTCCTCACTGGTTATTAACTAGGGGCCACTCTTAGCTCCTAGAGGCAGCCTATGTTCCTTACCACATGGCCTCTTCCATCTCCAAAGCCAGCCAAGGACAGCCTCCCTTGTGTTATATCTTTCTCATTCTTCTAGTCTTTCCGACTTCCAGACCCAGATCTGATGAGTTCATGAGAGTAGAAAAGCCCAGCCAGGTAATCTACCTATCTCAAGGTTAACTGGTTTGGAACAAAACAGAATGGCAAAGTCCCTTGACAGCAGCACCTAAATTAGTGTTCAGTTAATTAACTGGGAGGAGGTGTGTGTACACACAGAGTCAGGAAACTGGGATGAGCATTCTGCCCACCACAACCCCCACCTGCTTTCCTCAAGAGAAGCAGACAGAGGTCATGTCTGTTGGCTGAGAAAACCAATGCTACTGACACATTAGATGCCAGAGAAAGAGAACATAACTGGAATCCATCTAACCCCATGCACAACAAAGTCCACTCATGTGGGTCAAAGACCTTGATCTGAGCAATGAAACAGCAGAAAGCTACAGAGAAAATCTTGGAAATCACACATACAGTGTAGAGGTCAGGTAGGTTTTCCTGACCAAGGATCCAAACCTGGCATTTCTGACTCCACAATCTCTGCCTTCTTGACCCCCACATGATGGCTCACCAGAAGACAGGTCATTCATTGGCTATACAAGTGGGTTTACAGTCCTCTAGCCTTCCTTTTTCTTCTTATGCCAGTGTGATTAGAATGTGGTTTTGTGAGATGCTGTCCTTGGGTGTCCTTGGGTGTCCAACAGAATAGAATGAAGTACCGCAATCTGAATAGGTAAGTCACTAAAGGGAACTGTATTGTTGAGAATATTAAGAATTCTAAAAAAACCTCTCTCCCCTCCCTCTCTTTCTCTTTCATATTCCCACCTGCTGCTGTAATCCAGACGCATTATACGTGACTTGCTTGAGACCGAAGAGATTTATATAAAAGAAATTAAGAGCATAATTGATGTAAGTAGATTGGGGTAGTAGACATTAAGCATGTATTCAAACTAGAGAAGTTCTGTTGCACAAAGAGACTTAAGGTAGTTGCCACATGTCTCTAGAATCCCCACTGAGGGGACAGGTCTTACACTATCACAAGTATCTTTCCAATAGAGATAAGAACATTCGTTTGACTATTGATCCATTTAGCCAAATAACTTACAAGGGACTGTGACAATTCATGTGATTCTAGCAGTGCCCAATAGGTTCACCCTATGGTTGTCAACAATGAGCATGATAATTTGAATGTTTTTGATAATTTAATAAAGGGGAATTGTTTCAAGTAGCATTTTTTGCTTGAGAGTGAAAATTAGAATTTTCCTGTTTTCCTAAGGAAATAATTTTGAGAAAAAGATTATGGGTACAAAGTTATAATAGAATTTTTTAATAATAAAATATCAGAAGAAAAAATCGCCAATAAAATAGGGGGTGGTTAATAAATTCTGATATTTATGCTAAATGAAATATTATTCAGCAGTTACAAAATAATTATTTTGGAGGATCAGGCCAATATGGCGGAGAAGTAGGGGGATCCTACTTCCCGCATCTCTCAAACAAAGAAGGGCTGAAGCCAAAGGACTTTGAACCCTGAGAGTCGGGGAGGAAAAGAGACTGAGTCTAACAGGGAGACACCGGAACAACCCCACAGGCTATAGGTGGGTGATTGCGAACTGGAGGAGATAAAATGGGGCCGCGTGGGGCCTTCTGCGAAGAGCCAAAGGGAAGCGAAAGAGTGGCTGGGGAAGTGTAGGACTGCATCTGGACAAGAGAAAAACCTCAGACCCAGACGGAGAGGGATCCCATCTCTAACTGCGGGGCTTTCTTCAGACTGGGGCTGGCTGCCCTGTTCGTGCACCTGGGGAGGAGCGGAGCTACCCCCGGGGTTCAGTGGTAGGTCAGGGGCAAAGTCACAGTAGGAGAAAGCGGTCACCTCCTCGAAGTGCTGCAGCACAAGACAAAGCCTGCCTACGTCTACCACCCCCATGCTCAGTGGCTAGGTCAGGGGCGCAGTCCACAGTAGGAGAAAGTGACCCCTTCCCTGGAGTGCTGCAACATGGAACAAAAACAGCCAGGACCACATATTGGATGGCATAGAGAGGTGCTTCCCCAGTGCCAGGGCGCATGGAGTGGGAGTTTAAATCCCAGCCAATCACTGGGGCACGGGAATTGGTGGAGCGAGAAAGACTGCCCTGTCTGTGCCCATGGCACAGTGAGGATGACTCCAACGGAGTCCACCGGGTCAGAGGAGAGGAGACTGGGGGGGGGGGGGGGGGGGCGTCGCCATTTTTCTCCCCACCACCAAGGCGAGGCCTCAGAGATGGGTCCATGGGGCTCCCCGTGAAGGCGGGACCTGCCTATACCAAACCACGCCCCTCCGTGCGGGGTAAGTGTGTGTCTACTGGAGCAGCATAGACACTGAGGATCCAGACGGAACACTCTTCCAGACCAGTGCTTCTACATTACCTGGATTAACTTTATCATCGTTTCTTCCCCCCCCCCCCTCTTTATTTTCCTTTCTCTCTCTCTGGATTAAGCCATTTAGTCTCTCTGCCTGCTCAATGTTTATTTTTTCTTTTTCCCCACCCCTATCATTTCTCTCTTTGTATGTGCTCTTCCATCAGCACCGCCTCCACCCTATTCTTTACTTATAGTTGGTGTTTTTGGTTTTTTGCTTTTGGATTGTTTGTTTGTTTTATTTGTCTGTTTGTGTGTTTTTGTTTGCTGTTTGTTTGTTTGTTTGTTTTCCTTTCCAGGGCTACTTCGAGGAACAAATCAAAGCACACCTGGGAGGGTCCAAAACATCACTACAAGTAGGGAAATAAAATAACCAAAGTCACAATAATGGAGAGCAAGTAACACCCTCCAAAAAACACCTCCTGAAGGGCCAGACCCTGTATGGTGTATGGCCCCCCTTTAATATAGCAGTGCTCACAGGTGCAGAGCACGTAACAAGCTTTTAAAACTCATAAGGGACAGAAAATTAGCCAAACTGATGACATGGAAGAATTCTCCTTAAGAGAAATTCCAGGAAGAAGTGACAGCTAAAGAATTGATCAAATCAGATATAAGCAATATAACTGAACAAGAATTTAGGATAATAGTCATAAAATTAATTGCTGGGATTCAAAAAGGCATAGAAGACAGCAGAGAATCTATTGCTGCAGAGATCAAGGAACTAAAAAATAGTCATGATGAATTTAAAAATGCTATAAGTGAGATGCAAGATAAAATGGAGGTGGCCACAGCATAGATTGAAGAGGCAAAGGGGAGAATAGGTGAATTAGAAGATAAAATTATGGAAAAAGAGGAAACTGAGAAAAAGAGAGATTAAAAATCCAGGATCATGAGGGGAGAATTAGGGAACTAAGTGATGCAATCAAATGGAACAATATCTGTATCATAGGAATTCCAGAAGAAGAAGAAGAGAGAGAGGAAGGGGCTGAAGGTGTACTTGAACAAATCATAGCTGACAACTTCCCCAATCTGGGGAAGGAAACAGACATTGAAATGCAAGAGGCACAGAGAACTCCCTTCAGACATAACTTGAATCAATCTTCTGCATGACATATCATAGTGAAACTGGCAAAATACAAGAATAAGGAGAGAATTCTGAAAGCAGCTAGAGATAAACAGGACTTAACATACAAAGGTAGACACATAAGGGTAGTAGCAGACCTATCTACTGAAACTTGGCAGTCCAGAAAGGAATGGCAGGAAATCTTCAATGTGATGAACAGAAAAAATATGCAGCCGAGAATCCTTTATCCAGCAAGTCTGTCATTCAGAATAGAAGGAGAGATAAAGGTCTTCCCAAACAAACAAAAACTAAAGGAATTCATCACCACTAAACCAGTCCTACAAGAGATCCTAAGGGAGATTCTGTGAGTGAAATGTTGCAAGGACCACAAAGTACCAGAGACATCACTACAAGCATGAAACCTACAGACATCACAATGACTCCAAACCCATATCTTTCAATAATAACACTGAATGTAAATGGACTAAACGTTCTAATCAAAAGACATAGGGTAACAGAATGGATAAAAAGACAAGATCCATCTATTTTCTGTCTAAAAGAAACCCATTTTAGACCTGAGAACACCTTCAGATTGAAAGTGAGGGGATGGAGAGCTATCTATCATGCTACTGGAAGTCAAAAGAAAGCTGGAGTAGCCATACTTATTTCAGACAAACTAGACTTTAAATTAAAGGTTGTAACAAGAGATGAAGAAGGGCATTATATAATAATTACAGAGTCTATCCATCAGGAAGAGCTAACAATTATGAATGTTTATGCACCGAATTCAGAAGCACTGAAATATATAAAACAATTAATCTCAAACATAAGCAGTCTTATTGGTAAGAATGTGGTAATTACAGGGGACTTTAATACTCCACTTACAACAATGGACAGATCATCTAGACAGAAAGTCATTAAAGAAACTATGGCCCTGAATGATACACTGGACCAGATGGACTTGACAGATACATTTAGAACTATACATCCTGAAACAGCAGAATTTACTTTCTTCTTGAGTGCACATGGAACGTTCTCCAAGATAGATCACATACTGAGTCACAAAACAGCCCTCAATAAATATAAAAGAATTGAGGCCATACCATACACACTTTCAGATCACACTGCTATGAAACTTGAAATCAACCACAGGAAAAAGTCTGGAAAACCTCCAGAAGCATGGAGGTTAAAGAAAAGCCTCCTAAGAACAAATGGGTCAACCAGACAATTAGAGAAGATATTAAAAAATATATGGAAACAAACGAAAATGAAAACACCACAATCCAAACCCGTTGGAATGCAGCAAAGTCAGTCCTAAGAGTAAAATTCATTGCAATCCAGGCCTATCTCAAGAAACAAGAAAAATCCCAAATATGAAATCTAACAGCACACATAAAGGAACTAGAAGCAGAACAGCAAAGACACCCCAAGCCCAGCAGAAGAAGAGAAATAATAAAGATCAGAGCAGAAATAAACAATATAGAATCCAAAAAAAAAAAAAAAAAGTAGAACAGATCAATGAAACTAAGAGTTGTTTTTTTGAAAAAATAAACAAAATTGATAAACTTCTAGCCAGGCTTCTCAAAAAGAAAAGAGGACTCAAATAGATACAATCACGAATGAAAATGGATTTATCACAACCAATCACTCAGAAATACAAGCAATTAGCAGGGAATACTATGAAAAATTATATGCCAGCAAATTGGACAACCTGGAAGAAATGGACAAATTCCTAGACATCCACACACTACCAAAACTCAAATGGGAAGAGATAGGAAATTTGAACAGACCCATAACTAGTGTAGAAATTGAATCAGTTATCAAAAATCTCAAAAATGAGAGTCCTGGACCAGATGGCTTCCCTGGGGAATTCTACCAGACATTTAAAGCAGAGTTAATACCGATCCTTCTCAAGCTGTTCCAAAAAATAGAAATGGAAGGAAAACTTCCAGACTCATTCTATGAAGCCAGCATTACTTTGATTCCCAAACCAGACAGACACCCAGGCAAAAAAGAGAACTACAGGCCTGATGACTATGAATGCAAAAATTCTCAACAAGATACTAGCAAATTGAATTCAACAGCATAAAAAGAATTATTCACCACGATCAAGTGGGATTCATTCCTGGGCTGCAGGATTTGTTCAATATTCACAAATCAATCAATGTGATACATCACATTAATAAAAGGAAGGCTAAGAACCAAATGATCTTGTCAATAGATGCAGAAAAAGCATTTGACAAAATACAGCATCCTTTCTTAATAAAAACCCTTAAGAAAGTCGGGATAGAAGGAACATACTTAAACATCATAAAAGCCATTTATGAAAAGCCCACAGATAATATCATCCTCAATGGGGAAAAACTGAGAGCTTTCCCCCTGAGATCAGGAACACGACAGGGATGTCCACTCTCACTGCTGTTGTTTAACATAGTGTTGGAAGTTCTAGCATCAGCAATCAAACAACAAAAGGAAATTGAAAGCATCAAAATTGGCAAAGATGAAGTCAAGCTTTCACTTTTTGAAGATGACATGATATTATATGGAAAATCTGATAGACTCCACCAAAAGTCTGCTAGAACTGATACATGAATTCAGCAAAGTCACAGGATACAAATTTAATGTACAGAAATCAGTTGCATTCTTATACACTAATAATGAAGCAACAGAAAGACAAATAAAGAAACTGATCCCATTCACAATTGCACCAAGAATCATAAAATACCTAGGAATAAACCTAACCAGAGATGTAAAAGATCTGTATGCTGAAAACTATAGAACACTTATGAAAGAAATTGAAGAAGATACAAAGAAATGGAAAAACATTCCATGTGCATGGATTGGAGGAATAAATATTGTTAAAATGTCAATACTACCCAAAACAATCTACACATTCAATGCAATCCCAATTAAAATTGCACTAGCATTCGTCTCAAAGCTAGAACAAATAATCCTAAAATTTGTAAGGAACCACAAAAGACCCAGAATAACCAAAGTAATGTTGAAAAAGAAAACCAAAGTGGGAGGCACCACAATCCCACACTTTAGCCTCTACTACAAAGCTGTAATCATCAAGACAGTATGGTATTGGCCCCAAAACAGACACATAGACCAATGAAATAGAATAGACGACCCAGAATTGGACTCACAAATATATGGCCAACTAATCTTTGACAAAGCTAGAAATAGTATCCAATGGAAAAAAGACAGTCTCTTTAGCAAATGGTGCTGGGAGAACGGGACAGCAACGTGCAGAAGAATGAAACTAGATCCCTTTGCTACACCATACACAAAAATAAACCCAAAATGGATGAAAGACCTGAATGTGAGACAGGAAACCATCAAAGCTCTAGAGGAGAAAACAAGAAAAAGTTCCTGTTTGACCTACACCACAGCAATTTCTTGCTCAACACGTCTCCAAAGGCAATGTAATTAAAAGCAAAAATGAACTATTGGGATCTCATCAAGATAAAAAGCTTCTGCACTGAAAACAACAAAACTAAAAGGCAACTGGTGGAATGGGAAAAGATATTTGTAAATGACATATCAGATAAAGGGTTAGTATCCAAAATCTATAAAGAACTTACCAAAACACCCAGAAAAACAAATAATACAGTGAAGAAATGGGCAGAAGACATGGAGCGACAGTTTTCCAAAGAAGACATCCAGATGGCCAACAGACACATGAAAAGATGCTCAATGACACTCATCATCAGGGAAATACAAATCAAAACCACACTGAGATACCATCTCACACCAGTCAGAGTGGCTAAAATTAACAAATCACAAGACTATAGATGCTGGCGAGGATGTGGAGAAATGGCAACCCTCTTGCACTGTTGTTGGGAATGCAAACTAGTGCAGTCACTCTGGAAAACAGTGTGGAGGTTCCTCAAAAAATTAAAAATAGAACTACCCTATGACCCAGCAATAGCACTGGTAGGAATTTACCCAAGGGATATAGGAGTGCTGATGCATAGGGGCACTTGTACCCCAATGTTTATAGCAGCACTTTCAACAATAGCCAAATTATGGAAAGAGCCTAAATGTCCATTAACTGATGAATGGATAAAGAAGATGTGATTTATATATACAATGGAATACTACTTGACAATGAGAAAGAATGAAATCTGGCCATTTGCAGCAACGTAGATGGAACTGGAGGGTATTATGCTAAGTGAAATAAGTCAGCCAGAGAAAGACAGATACCATATGTTTTCACTCATGTGGATCTTGAGAAGCTTAACAGAAGACCTTGGGGAGCAGAAGGGAGGAAAAACTCACAGAGATAGAGGGAGGCGAACCATTAGAGACTCTTGAGTACAGAGAATAAACTGAGGGTTGATGGGGGTGGGGGAAAGGGGAAAGTGGGCGATGGGCATTGAAGAGGGCACTTGTTGGGATGAGCACTGGGTGTTGTATGGAAACTGATTTGGCAATAAATTATATTTAAAAAATAATTATTTTGAATAAATATAGCAACATTGAAAAATGCTTATAAAAGTAAAAACAATATATGTAGAATTTTACAAGCTTAGCCCAAAATGCATGTGGAAAAACAGAATATGAATTACATGTGATTACTGTGATTACAGCCATATAAAATAAGCTTTTAAAAAGTTATGAAGGAAATATAATAAAACAATAGTAATTGTGTTTGGTTGTAAAATGATGGGTAAGTCTTTGGCTTTCACACTTGACTTGTATAACATAAACATTTTAAAAATACATTTTTTTTCTTTCTATAAATTGCCGTTTTATTATCATTGCCATTTAACCATCTTCTGAAGATGGACGCACGAAGGACATAATATCAAAAGAAAGCATTTGATGGAATGGGTTTCAGGAGATAACTGTCAATCAAGATGAGTCAAGAGCAACAAAGCCTGGAAAACAGCATTTTTCTAAACACCATATTTCCTAATTATTAGGGTTTTGGTCCCTGGAGTAGCTAATTCAGATCATCTCTCATATGTTCCTACCTGTAAAACCTACCTTGTTTCCACCTTTGCAGGGATATATCACTCCAATGGATTTTATTTGGCTGAAGCATCTGATTCCAGATGTTCTTCAGAATAACAAGGAGCTTCTCTTTGGGAATATTAGAGAACTTTATGAATTTCACAACAGGTATATAATAATTTATATTATCAGGAAAAATGGAAAGTAGAAGAACAATGGAAATCAGACTGATGGAATTTGGAGATGAACATGCTTAGACATTGTTAGGCTTAAGCAAGTAGTTCAGAGTCCGTGGATTTGGTTGGGGTGGGATGGGATGAGAGGGAGGGAAGAAGTGCCACAGATCTCTGAGGGAGAAGGGGAAAGGCACCAATGGAGCATGTACAGGTGTCAGGCATTAAGGTAATATTTTTTGTATGTTCCTTTGCTTATTTATCTATTCATGCATCAGCATTTTATTGTGGACCTGTACTATGTCAGGCACTGTGTTCAGCATTGGGAATACAAAGATGAGCAGGACACACATCCACATACTTACTGTCATAGGGTAGTGCTGGGAGCTAGGGTGTTGGAAAATGCTAACTGGTTAAACAAGTTGTCCTTGTAGCCCAGGGCTGGTTGGGTGTTGAGTTTTAGAGAATTAGAGGAGGAAGGGACTTTAGAAATCATCTTCCCAGCCTTTCATTTCACAGATGATACTGCAGCTCGTTTCCTCTCTTTACTCAATATAGTAACCCAAAATCACACATGTAATTGATGGAAAAGGAAAAGACTGCTTGGTGAAGTGAACCACAGTTGCTTCTCAAACACGTCTCCTGTCCATTGGTCAGACACAAAAGTGAAATGGAAATCCCGTTTCTGCTACCTTCTCTGGAAAAGTTATTCAACCTCTATGTAACTCAGGTTTCATATTTATGAAACCCTACTTTGCAAGATTTGGTGGATGATTAAATGAGATATTGTTTATGAAGTACTTACCTTATGCCTGACTTACTTGAAGCTCTCAGTGATATTAACAGTAGCAGCGGCAACAGCAGAAGTTCTTATTAATGTTATTATCATGTAGCAGGGAGCATCATTGCATCTTGTCTATCTATAGCTAGTGCTTAGAATGATCAGGACAGCTGTGGGTAGTTTCAAGGAATCCTAGTAATGTCACAGAATGTTTTTTCTCCCAAATCGGTGTGTTGAAAATGAGTCAAGAGCAACAAAGCCTGGAAAACAGCATTTTTCTAAAGACCTCTTAAAACCTTATATGATTTTACTTTTAAAAAGTTTTAACCTTATACATGTAAAAAAATTAAAACATTATTATACTTTTCTTTCCCTAGGACTTTTCTAAAAGAATTGGAAAAGTGCACCGAAAACCCTGCACTTCTGGCACGTTGCTTTCTCAAGAGAGTAAGTCTGTGCTCCCAGTAAGTTGAAACAACCATGTGATTAAAGTTAACCCTTGGGGCGCCTGGGTGGCACAGTCGGTTAAGCGTCCGGCTTCAGCCAGGTCATGATCTCACGGTCCGTGAGTTCGAGCCCCGCGTCGGGCTCTGGGCTGATGGCTCGGAGCCTGGAGCCTGTTTCCGATTCTGTGTCTCCCTCTCTCTCTGCCCCTCCCCCGTTCATGCTTTGTCTCTCTCTGTCCCAAAAATAAATAAAAAACGTTGAAAAAAAAAATTTTAAAAAAATAAAGTTAACCCTTAATTTTCTGTGTATGAGGCAAGGGCAAATGGAAATATCAATGGTCTAAAGAGTTACACATGCCTTTTGAGTGCAAAGCAGGAGTCGGATGAGTCCAGTTTGACTAAGCTCATATGACAGGTGGGAGCAACTTACAAGCTTGGCCTCCTGTAAAGCCTGGTGACACGGAAGACTGCCCCCCACCCCACCCCCTGCAAAGCAGATGATCCTGCTCTGAATGACTGAGCTGTTTTCAAACAAGAATCACACAGCAGGTTTAAATTCCTCACTAAAGTTGTATTAACACTCTCAAGAGAAGTACTGATGCTAAACTAAAAGTCTCAAAAAATGTATTTTCTTCCATTTTATTTATTTATTTGTTTATTTATTTATACAACATAGAGGATATACTTAGCACCCAGATTATGATTTCCTGTCCTACAACACCATACTTCTGATTATTTCCCCTTCCCTGCTGCCACACCTCTTCCCTTTTGCCCTCTCTGCACCCTTCCTTTGGGCAGTGAATAGGCTGTTTGGTCCAGTGGTACTCTGTAAGCTGTCACAGAGAAATGTATTGCCCAGTACCAGTCCCCACCAAGTACTTTCTTCCCTTGGGAGGACTATGCAGATGATCCTCACGCCCTGAACTCTCAAAGTCTCCCATTTCTTCTCTCTCTCTCAACCAGCCCTTCTTTTCATTCCCTTCCTTCCTTTTCTTTTTGTGAGCCTGACACAACAGCTCAAACAGCTTAAAAATTTTTAAACAATCCAAATTATGGCTGATAAGTCTAAGAGCAGTACTTGTGATAAACTGACAGCAAGAAAATAAAAATCCCCAGGTTTCAAGGCCTTTGACATAATGGAGAGGCAGAGCCTTCAACCTTCAGCATTCCTAATGGCTTAGAAGGACCTTTCTTGGCCCGGTATCAGCTTTCCACCACAGCCTCATCATAGGCTTTTCATCAAGTGCCAGAATTCAAGATACACTAAAAATGATTTTGTATTCAATCTGATTAATTTCCTTTTTGAGTTACTTTTATAGCATTATTAGTGTTTTATACTGTTTTGCAATTTTGTATTCATCAAACCACCAATGTGAAATCTAGTTTCATAGTTTAGAAATATTTTATAATTGCTTATGTCATTATTGCAAAGACTTGTTTAAATTGTTGGATGAGAAAAGGCCAGAACCCTGTGGGGAGAAAGTGGATATTATTTTAAAAACTGTCCAAGTATAATGAAATAGTCAGGGAATTGCTGACAAAACATCTTTTCCTAAAAGAATTCCTCACCTAAAGTTTTGCAAAGCTTTCTATAGTCCTCCATTTTGGGAGAAACCTCAGAAATTATTCCATCCAGACCTGCATTTAAATGCTGCATATAATCCTAATGATTTATGATGTTGGAGACAGAATATAGGTAATAAATTCTTCCCAAGCACAAAGTTATTAGTCTGGGACAAATGGAGTAATTAAAAACCATGACCACCTATTCTTTGAGGCTCCTTGAGGGAATTGGCTACTGCTATGTATTTGTTAGCTAATAAGATGGGCCCCTCAACCATTATGTACCACAACAGTTGACCTTTTCTTAGTAGCATTTGCAGAATTCTGTGGAGATGAGTTTTGAAATATTGCTCTGTCCAAGTGTTTTAATCAGACTCTATAGCTTGCAGAATCCAGGAAGATCCTGCCCCAGAGGCCAAGCTCTATGTAGAATACCATTTGTCAGTAGTTTACTTTGAGTTCCATTTGCTCTGAGATCTGACATGGCACAAAAGAGCATGCTTTCAGACATGGCTGAAAGAGCACTGAGGTGGGAGTCAAGAATGTAACTTGTCTAAGTTGAGCCACTTGCTATCTGCATGACCTCACATTAAATCACTTCAACCCTTGGAGTCTCACTTTCCTTCTCCATACAATAAGCTTAATCATACCAATATGTAAAGTTGTTGTGGAGATCTAATACAATAGTGTATGCAGAAGGGTTCTACAAAGTACAAAGTGCTTTGTCAATAGCTACCATTTATTGGGTATTCTGTATGTTATATTGGGCATTTGCTGAGAAGTTTTAATACATCATCTCATTTAATCTCACAGCAATCATAATTGACTATTGTCATAAACCCATTTAATACATGAGAAAACTGAAGTATAGGAAGGTTAAGTCACTGAACTTGGGCCATTTGGTTTGTAAGTGACAAAGCCAAGAACTTAATCTGGACACTCCACCACCAGAGGCTCTGTCCTAATGCATAAACAATCATGTGTGAATATGAATTTTTGGTAGCAATTTTTTTTAGCCTCCTGATTTATTCTATAAGAGGGTGAGGGTAATCAGGCACTTTCTTATGCTGCTGGTTAATGTATATCCTTTCTTTAAGGAATTTTGGATTGAAGAGCAAATTTAGGTCAACAGTTGTGTTTTGGTGTTTGAAGGCTTATAATGTTCTGCATTGCTCAAAGTGCAGACATAGTACACAGACATAGGAACACAGGTTTCTGCTCAGCATCCATCAGGAGAACCATTTGCCTCTGTTACTGGGAAAGTTTGGGGAAAGGTGGCTGACTGTGGAGGTTGTTTTACTGAGTGGGGGGCTGGACCTCCAAAATCTCCTCCAGCTTTTAAGAATCCTCTAGTAGTTGGGGCACCTGGGTGGCTCAGTCAGTTAAGCCTCCAACTTTGGCTCAGATCATGATCTCGCAGTCTGTGGGTTCGAGCCCATCATTGGACTCTGTGCTGACAGCTCAGAGCCTGGAGCCTACTTTGGATTCTGTGTCTCCCTCTCTTTCTGCCCCTCCTCTGCTCATTCTCTCTCTCTCTCTCTCTCTCTCTCTCTCTCTCAAAAATAAATAAACCTTAAAAAATTTTTTTAAAATAATCCTTTTGTGGTTAGTGTTGAAAGCAGTGAAACCTTGAATTGTTTTAGGTGCTAAAGGCCAGTGTTTTGTGCTCTGACGGACCCAATGTGGGTGAGATGCCTTTATCACTTTGTAGTATTTTATAAGCCTGGCTTTTGGTATGGCACGAATGTTCCCCATGTGTAGGTTGCTCTGCTCTGGAAGCCGTGCCTGGCTTATCAATGGCGCTTGGTAGATAGTTCTCAAGTGAATAAATAATGAACATATTGTTAAGCTCGGAGTTATTATTTTAGTTCCTTAACCTGTCTGAACAACATTTCCTCAAGAGTCATCTCCCTTCCATACACACACGCATGTAGTTTTTCCTGGAGAGAGTAGCAAAGGACAGAATTGCTGAAGTTCTTGGAGTGAAGTGAAATGACCACTTACAATCCATCAGGAGAGGAGGAGAACTACAGAAACAGAAAGCATTCACTACAGCAGTGTGTTTGGAAGTAGAATAGACCTTGGGGTGCCTGGGTGGCTCAGTCATTTGAACATCTGTCTGACTCTTGGTTTCAGTTCATTCAGGTCATGATCTCACAGTTGGTGAGTTCGAGCCCCACATCGAGCTCTGCACTGACAGTGCAGAGCCTGCTTGGGATTCTTTCTCTCTCTCCCTCTCTCTGTCTGCCCCTTCCCCACTCACTCTCTGTCTCTCTATCAAAATATATAAATAAACTTTAGAAGAAGAAGGAGACAGAGAAGGAGAAGGAGAAGGAGAAGAAGAATAGACCTAGCTAAAGCTGTGAGGGAAGAAATAACCTGTGTCCACATGAGGGACATCAAGAGTTGGCCTGAGAAGCATAGGGACACAGAAGTCCATGAGGATGCTGCCACATGGGCTTCTCCAACCAGAGTGGCACAGGCTTTATGACAAGTGCAGCTGCTCTGGGCCAGGTCCTACTGATGGAGTGGATGGAGCTGGCAAGCTGACTCCTTTCTATCTGGGCAACCTTTCTATCTGGGCTGTTGATAGGTATGTGCCCATCTCTCATGGCCTTTGAGGCAAAAAGAAATAGGCCACACAGCACTTGGAATCTTTCATCTCTAGCCTTAGGATAGTCGTGTAATTTTTCCCATCTTGGAGTCTGGTGCTATAGGTGGAAGGTGATGTCTGAGGCAGAGCCTGCTCCTCTGAGAATTGCCCAAAGGACTTAGATCTATGTTGCTGTGTCCAAACTGCCATGTTTTCCTTTTGGGGTGTTTGTACCTTTTGGCTGTCTCTTGGGGTTTTTTCCCCCCCCTAGGTTTGGCTCATGATGATCATAATAGGAAGACAGGGAGAGAGAAAGATGGGGCCATCAGCTACTGGCACCTTTTCTGTCAATTTTGTCCCTCACTGCAGAGCTATTCTGGGGGAACAGTGATGTCCTGGGTAAAGAGCAGAGGAGGAAGGATGGAGATGAAAAACCTATCCCGATTTATGAATTAACTGATTTACCAGAGTCCTGTAGTTGGTCCCACAGCACCCTGCTCATGTCCGTGCTTAGTACTTGTGGCTGTTTAGAGCCCTCTGTTTGCCCTCCCATCACACAGTCACCCCAACATAAGGTTATCACACACCCCCAGTTCCTCACACCATGAAAATACTCAGGCTTGTTGAATATTCGAATGAATTAACAGTATCATCCTATTCTCTTCCTGAAAAATGCCACCTGATTAATTTGTTGCAATGCTTTTCCTCTTCCAGAAAGAAGATCTTCAAATGTATTTTAAATACCATAAGAATCTGCCCCGAGCTAGGGCAATCTGGCAAGAATGTCAAGACTGCGCCTTCTTTGGGGTAATGTTGAGACCACAAAGTCTCCCACAAATTGCTTTCCCTGAGCAATGTTTGCATGCGCCAAGTATTTAAAGAAATCAGAAGTATGAACAAGGCAGGGGAATTTGGAATTTGAATTTATATTTATTAAAAGTCTCTCCTATTTTGAAATTCTGTGTTGGAAGTTTTGATGCTGCCTTCGGTCTCTATGGGACAGGCCTGTGAGGAGCAGCTGTAGCCTGGTGAGCAAACCAGAGCCCTCTTGTAGGATGGGGAATTGATTGATTGATTGATTCATTCATTCATTCATTCATTCATTCATAAATATCACTTACTGTCAGGTTAGCTAACATACAGTGTATATAGTGTGCTTTTGATTTCAGAAGTAGATTCCCGTGATTCATCGCTTACATACAACACCCAGTGCTCATCCCAAGGGCCCTCCTCAATGCCCATCACCCGTTTCCCCTCTCCGTCGGCCCTCCCATCAATCCTCAGTTTGTTCTCTGTATTTAAGAGTCTCTTATGGTTTGCCTCCTCTCTGAAACTGTTTTTTCCCCTTCCCTCCCCCCATGGTCTTCTGTTAGGTTTCTCAAATTAGGATGGGGAATTTTAAATGGGCTCCCTGGAATGATATTCATCAGTCATCACATAAGTCATCAAGTCTTCCAGACTCAAAATGAGCTGAATAGACAACATCACCCCCAACTCAAACACAGGCTGCATCTTTTTCAGGATTTGAAGTGCCCCACTGCGTTCTACCAGACTTGCTTTCTAAAAGAAATAAATGGTCCTGCTTCCCTAGTTGCATATACAATTACTAGCCAAGCCATCCTCTTTCCCCTTTCTCTCATTTTACATACTGTTCCTGAGGGATCCAACAACTCAATAGCTTTACAAAGCTGGTCAACACGGGTGCACCTCTTTTCGACAGGAGCCCGCTTCATTTCTTGTTTTCAAATGCTGCCGCTTTGTTCTCTCTGGGTGTTGTTTGTTTTGTTTCACATTGTTTCTGTTTGGCTTTTAAAGGTGTGCCAGCGCCAATTGGACCACAATATCCCTCTTTTTAAGTATCTTAGAGGACCAAGCCAGAGGCTTCTAAAATACCAGATGCTGTTAAAGGTAAAGTCAATGAGACAGTGCTTTCCTGTGCTGGGAAAACATGCACGTGCTGTGGTGCTCTTTTCCTTAGACATGTAGAGCTATGACTTTATCTTCCCAATGTGAAGATAGGTCTATCCTCCAGGCTTTTTCTGTCCTCCATGTCTAAAGCAGCACACCTCAGTGAGGAGTAAGACCAAAGAATCAGAGAGTTGAAAGGGACCTGGAAGCCTGGCTAATCCGACACGCAGCCCAAGGCATGAATCTCTAAGGAGGCTGGTTTGGGGCTGGAGAGGTTCTTGGGAGCAAAGGGTGAAAGGAGTCCCTCCACACTGCTGGCAGCTGAGAGGGTAGGGAGGCAGCCAGAGCCTCTATTCTCATGTAAGATATCGGCAGGTAAGATATTGTCGGCTCCATTTTACAGATAAGGCAAGGAGCTTCAGAAAAGAGATGTGATTTTCCTCAAAGTCACAATTTTATGTACATTAAAGCAATGGATGGGAGAAGGCAAAACCGGAGTCTTTTCTCCTTTTGCAACATCTACCTCCACCCCTAGATTAAGAGATCTTTCTCAAGAGCAACATAACAGAATGAATTTTGCTCTGCTGAACACCTAGGTGGTTCTTTCTCTGACATCAGCACACCTGCAGGAGAGGACTCCCAAACACCCAAACAGGACAGAAGGAGCTGTCAGGCTGCCTCCCCATGTGTGAGCTGAGGGAAAGGTTCAGCCACTTCTCCATGTTGTGTTTTGAGTTAACCTTTATGAGCAGCTCTTGCCCAGTGGTTACCATCTCTTAAAAAAATACAAGCACCTGCTGTTTACTGGGTACCTTCCCATATAAATTTCTTATTTAATCCCCACAATCAGATGCACCAGAAAGTCTCTGGTGTATGAAGAAACTGAGGCTCAGGGAGGTTAAGCTCATTGCCTAACATTCTGCCCTCAGAAAAAGGTGCCCTTTTCGGTTTGCATCTGCAGCCTCAGCCGAGGCTGGACCAGCTATGCCGTCACCAGCTGTGGCATTACTGGACCTCTTCAGCCTTAATTTTTGTCCTGTGTGAGATACTGGAACCTCCTTCACAGGATTGGTGTGAGGGGCAAGTGGGTAATGCATGAAGAGAACTCACTCAGTGCTGACCCCTGGGAAGCTTCCGGGAACACATAGCCATTGTTTTATACCCAGAGATGTCACACTGGTGTGGGAATGAGGGTGATGCCCACTGCCTCCCTCCACGAGTGGCATTTGTGAGTGTGTTTCAATAGTGTTCATTCAGGGCTTCACACTCCTGTAACCGTCCCATCTTTACTGTCATCTAAGCTGGACAAGTCTTACCACTGAGCCCCGTGAGGAAGGAGCCAGACAAGTGGGGGTCCTTACCACCTCCGTCTGGGGGCATCGGGTACCGAGGTGCTCGAGTTTTCCCACAGAAGTGATGCTGAGACAATCATGAAGTTCTGTACCATAGCCGGAGGACCATAGGGCACAGTAATTAGAAACCCAGACTGAGGAGTTAGCCATCGTGGGTGTGGATCCAGCTCTGACGCTTCCAGACTGCTTGGACTCAGGCAAATTACTTAACCTCTCTCTGCCTCAGGTTCCTCAACTGTAACATGAAGGTAGTACTAGTACTTTCCTGGTATGTTTCTTGGGAGCATAAATGAGGTAGTCCAGGTGAAAAGTAATTAGAGAATTTTGTTAGTTCATTTCACTGAGGGAACAAGAGACAGAATCACTGGAAAATATTCCTCGGGGGTCTGCGTGAAACCATAGGAGGTCACTCAAGGCAAACCAGTTTTTCCCATTCACTGCATGCTGGAAAAACAAGTTCAGACCACTGGGCCGCCTGTGAGGGAAGGAAGAACTTTCCAGTGTTCTCCACCCTGAGGGACAGAGCTCATTCTGAAAGGCCTACCATCAACTTCTTTAAGAACATGGATGTCTGACTGATTGTCTCATGGCTTAGAAAGGATCATGGGATCCTGGTCTGAGAAAGTTTTTCCCTAGTACAAAAATAAGGGAAAGAAATGATAGATTATACCATTAAAAATAGACACCTGAAGAGTTGGGTAAAATATCATATAAGCAAGATAGATACATGACAGATGGTCAGCATGTCTAGTAATGAGTGCATAGAAGTTAATAATTTAAAAAAAAAGAACCAAAAAGAAATGATACCTATGAAATAATATCTTTCCTGAGATATTATGAAAATTAACAGTCAGAACAGAGTTTTGAGTACATAATGTACATAATGTCTAATGAGTCATGGCAAACTGATTAAAAATATATTGTATATTAGCATATATTAAAAATAGATGCATTTAGGGACAACAGAAATTCACTTTTATTGAGCCCATGATTTATGTCAAATAGGCTATGTATGGAAACTATCAAATTTAATGTAGAGAATTTTTCTAGCCTACATTTTAAGATATATATGATTTGGAAAATTGTACATTATTTATTTACAGTAAATTTTGCTTATTACAGGAAGAATGTTCTAGAATAGGTGGTTGTGCTGATTTCCTGTGTAATGCAAGTCATGCGATATTCATTTTTCTTCTTTTACAAAAATTAAATAGACTACTATTAGAAAAAAGAATTAATAGGGAGAGGTTGGTAAAAGGGTATAAACTTACAGCTTATGAGATGAATAAGGCTTGAGGATCTAATGTAAAACATTGTAACTGTAGTTGGTAACAGTGTATTATATAATTGCAATTTGCTAAAAGTAGAACTTAAATGTTCTTGCCAAAAAAGAAAAAAAGAGATAAATATGTGAGGTAATGGATGTGTTAATTAACAAGATGGAGGCAATCCTTTTACGATATATATGTGTACCAAATATATATATATACCATATATACTTTAACTTTATACTTTAAATACCTAACAGTTTTATATGTCAATTATACTTCCAAGTTGAAATAAAAAAGAAAATAATAAAAAAATGAACAGAGGACATAGGCAGTTTACAAAAGAATAAATGCTAATGGCAAACATGTTTTTGAAAGTTCTAACTCACCTGCTCTTTGAGAAATTCACATTAAAACAATGAGGTAGAATTTCTCTGTCGATTGAATTGACAACACTTTTTGATTAAATGTTAATACTCCATGTATGGTGGGGCTAATGAAGCAAGCTTTCATATATGACTGGTGGGAACATAGTCCTTCTGTAAAGAACTTGGAAATACGCATCAAAACTTTTAACATTGACGATTTCACTTCTAGGAATTTATCCTTAGGAAAAATGCACAAAGATTATTATTATAGTAAAAATTATTGAACCTAAATGTTTAATAGGAGGGAGATTAATTAATTATGATTTATCTACAGAATGCAACAGTCTGCTGCAATTAAAAAACATGTTTACAAAAACATAATGTCATGGAAAAATGTTTGTGATATGTTAAGTGGGAAAAAATAGGCTCCAGAATAATGTTTCCAGTATGATTCTGGTTGTGGAAAGAACTCTGTGCCATTCTTTCGCCCTTACATGTGACACACAAACTTACATACATCCTCTGTTGATTTGGCATTTGCTGGAGATTGTTGACATGGTAGATTTAGTTGGCATTTTGCTTTTTAATTTCCAATAAGGCTTTTGGGTTAATGCAGGGTCTGCTGGACTTTGAGACTCCTAAGGATTGGGAGATAGACCCAGGAGACCAGGAAGGAGGTTCGGCTAAGGTACTGTATATTAAATATTAGCTTATATAACTAACTGTCAATGGTATCTGTCTCTGGTTGGAAGGATTTATGGCAATTTTGTTTTTCTTGTTTATGATCTTTATTGTTTATATTTTCTAAAATAGCATATATCCTATAATTTATAGTCACAGAAAAAACAAAACAATTAAAGGCAATTTCAACCTGAGGTTTGTGACAGGACAAGTAGTAATACATTTTCTTTCCTTCACATAGAAATATTTTAACAGGAGGTGTGCCTGGGTGGCTCAGTTGGTCAAGCTTCAACTCTTGATTTCAGCTCGGATCATGATGTCAGGGTCGTGGGTTTGAGCCCCATTTTGGGCTCTGCATTACTGACAGTATGGAGCCTGCTTAGGATTCTGGCTCTCCCTCTCCCTGCCCCTCCCCCACTCACATTCCCTCTCTCTCTTAAAATAAATAAACTTAAAAAAATGTTTTAACAGGAATACGAAATTAAGTGAATGTGTAAAATGCATACATAAAAGACTGGAAATAAATATGATAAAATCTCAGCTGTGGTTTTCCTGCATGGTAGGATTATGAGGGGCGCCTGGGTGGCTCAGTCGGTTGGGCATCCGACTTGGGCTCAGGTCATGATCTCGTGGTTCTCGGGTTCGAGCCCCGCATCGGGCTCCCTACTGACAGCTCAGGGCCTGGAGTCTGCTTTGTGGGTTCTGTCTCCCTCTCTCTCTGCCCCTGCCCAGCTCATACTCTCTCTCTCTCAAAAATAAATAAAACATTAAAAAAGAAGAAGAAGAGATGGGAGCCATACCACATACCACATTTCACAGGAAATTTGTGACTTACCAGTGGGGTTTCTTTTAAATTTCCTATAAAATATTCTGGTTTTAACAAGAAAAACACGAGGAGCAGTCATTTGTATGCCCTCCCTGCTCAGAATATATGGTAGGGACCCCTTCAAATTAAGAGAAGCTCAAGATACAGATAATAATTTTATAGCCTGGAGCAAGGGGAGCTAGCCTGAGTTAGTTTAATAATATTTGTAAGGATATTTCTGAGCCCTATATTATGCAATGTAAAAGTAACTACCTGCTGTGTTTGTGGGAGGAAGGTTAGTGGGAAGGAGAGGGAATAGGAGCAGTTGAGTCATGAAAAGGAAGTTGAGGGTTTTTTTCCTGATGTTTATATATATATATATATATATATATATATATATATATATATATATATATTAAAGGTTTATTCATTTTCAGAGACAGAGAGACAGAGCAGGGGTGGGGGGGAGGGGCAGAGAGAGAGGGAAACACAGAATCTGAAGCAGGCTTCCAGGCTCTGAGCTGTCAGCACAGAGCTCCATGTGGGGCTGGAACCCACAAGCCGTGGGGTCATGACTATATATACATATATATATATTTTTTTTTTTGAAAGAGAAATCGCAGGGGAGGGGCAAATAGAGAGGGAGACAAAGAATTCAAAGCAGGCTCTGTGCTGACAGCAGAGAGCACAAGGTGGGGGGCTCCAACTCACGAACTGCTCAAACTCATACACAGCGAGATCATGACTTTGTCTCAAGTCATTGATTGGTCTTGTCACTCAAATCCCTGATCCAAAGAAACTGATCCCCAGTGCTTAGGCAGAGATTAGGAAAATACACAAACCTTTGCTTACATCTTGCTGTAGAGGACAAAAAGAGGTGGGGCTATATGGGGGAGGGGGGCAGCAAAGAGCTGTCTGTCCTTTGTTGTAGAAATTGATGTGTTAGGGGTGCCTGGATGGCTCCGTTGGTGAAGCGTCTGACTCTTGATTTGGGCCCAGGGCATGATCTCTGGTGGTGGGATTCAGCCTGCATGTCAGGTTCTGTGCAGAGCCTGCTTGGGATTCCCTCTCTCTCTCTCCCTCTGCCCTTCCCATGCTCACTCTCTCTCTCTCAAAATAAATAAGTAAACTTTAAAAAAAAAAAAAAAAAGGAGAAATTGATGTTTTTAAAAAAAATTTTTTAATGTTTTTATTTATTTTTGAGACAGAAAGAGACAGAGCATGAGCAGGGGAGGGGCTGAGAGAGAAGGAGACACAGAATCCGAAGCAGCTCCAGGCTCTGAGCTGTCAGCACAGAGCCGGGTGCGGGGCTTGAACTCATGGACTGTGAGATCATGACCTGAGCCGAAGTCGGACGCTTAACCTACTGAGCCACCCAGGCGCCCCAGAAATTGATGTGTTTAAAAACAAAAAGGAAGAAACCAAAATCTCTTTGTTGGTATTTACCAGATAACAGATAAATATGCTATGTAGGTAGCAGGGGAATAAAATACTGAAACTGTAAGCAAAAGATTTTCACACAGAAACAGTCATCTCTATTATGTCCTAAGTGTCACAGTAGTAATAATTGGAACATTGGTCTCTTGAATTAGCAGTTACAATGTTTCCACTTAATGCTGAGACTTTGTGTTTGGGAGGTGCAGACCATGTTGGCTTACCTCTTTCATGTCTTTCATGGTGATAGAATGTGGGAAAGACTGGGGAAGGAGAAGAGGGAGAAAGGGTAGAGCTGGAGGGGGGATTCAATGTGGCAAATCCAACAGTTAGGGCATTTACATGATACTCATTAGTAAGCCTCCACATGGCAGGCAGCTCATTCTCTGCCTCTATGGGAGTTTACAAATATCCTCCTCTGGGATGGTTTTAAGCATAAATTTACCCACAGGAATATGATACTGAGATTGTACTTTTCAATAAGCCCCTGGTGGGATGTAAACAGGGAAAGCAGCTTAGATAAAGGGTCTGGGTTTTTCATGCTCTAAAAAAGGTCAGCATGGGGGCACCTGGGTGGCTCTGTCTGTTCAGTGTCTGGCTCTTGATTTCGGTTCAGGTCATGATCTCGAGGTTCATGAGATTCTGCCCTGTTTCAGCACAGAGCCTGTGTGGGATTATTCCTCCCTCTCTCTCTGCCTCTCTATTTCTCTCTCTTTCTCAAAATAAATAAATAAACTTTTTAAAATAAAAGGTCAGTATGTTTCTTATATAGCAGGAATATAATATCCATGATTTTGTGAACGTCATTCTTCATTAGTTCAATGTACAGAAGGTGCAGTTGATTATTTTGCTTGTGTGTTTATCATGTATATAAACCAGCAAGTATCTTTAACCACCATTCTTTGGGAGCAGGGAAAGAGATCCATGTATTTGCCTTCTCAGTCTCTGTGCTGGCTGGATTGGTCTCTCCTTATCTCTGTCCTGTTTCCCTTGTTCACTTGGTAGATGGTTTACCTTTTGATTTCCAACAAGGCATTTGGTTTCCACAGAATGGGCCAAAGAGGACCAAGGATTCATCATTCTTAGCTGAACTACAGCAAGCTTTGGCCATGATGGAGGATTTGATCAAGTCCTGTGAGTTGGCCGTGGACCTGGCAGCAGTCACTGGATGTCCGGTATGTGCCATAGCAAGTGTTGGAACATCTCAGCAAATGGCAGGCACAATATTACAAACATAGGAGATAGCTTATGGCAAAGTTAGAGAGATGACCTGTGGTAAAGGAATTGGACTCTGAGGAAAGTAACCTAAATTGTTCTGCAAATCTGTGCTGTAGGAATCGAGGCAACAGCTTAGCATTTTCAGGAATCTTGTGTTGTATTTCCTGGGGTCTTGAATATTGAGACTGACCCACACTCTGGAAAAGCCAGGAACTCAAGGACCAGAACATATATGGGCGGGGCAAAGTGATGAAGGAGTAATTTATTCTGACTCATGGCACTATTAAAAGATTAAATTTTTTTCCTTCTTGACTCAGATTTTCTTGGTACAAAGTCCTTTGAAAATAGGTCCTAAGTGAAAGTCTAACTCCATTTTTACATCGCAGATCTCAGAAGAGGTCTGACAAGCATATATCGTACATCCCTTAATCCAAATGATTGAAGGAAAATACCAAAAGAAGCAATGCTAAGGAGTTGAACTCTCTCAACCCGGGCATTAGGGTAAACTCCTGAGTAGGTCAATTCCAGGAATTCCAGGCAAGCTATCTTCTGTAACTGTATGGGCTCCTTAGGACTGGCCCATCACTGGTTTTCCTGGAGGTGCTCTAGATCTTGACTTAGGTGGATTAGTTTTCTATCACTGCCATAAAAACTTACCACCACCTTGGTGGCTTAGAGCAGCACAAATTTATTATATTATAGTTCCACGGGTCAGAAGTACAACACAGTCTCACCAGGCTAAAATCAAGGTGTCTACTTTCCTTTTGGGAGGCTGTGGGAGAGAATCTGTTTCCTTGCCTTGTCCAGCTCATTAAGGCCACACACATCCCCTGGCTCATGGTTTCTCTCTCCATTTCAAAGTTCTTCTCAAATCACATCATTCTTGGACCTTCTCTTCGACTTTCAAGGACTCTTGTGGTTACATTGGACCCACCCATTAATCCCTGGTATCTCCCCATCTCGAAATCAGCTGATGAACAGCCCTAATTCCATTAGCAACCTTAATTCCCATTTGTCACGTAACTTGACATATTCTCAGATTCCAGGGATTAGGACGTGGCCCTCTTTGGGAGGCTATTATTCTGTCTACCACGCAAGGATCAAGCATTCTCAGAATTACATTTCAGACAGATACTTTTCCTTCTTATTTTTATCCCATTTTAACATACTGTTCATTGAAGTCTAGGCAAATGAAATGACCTTTCTTTTCTTTCCTGATCATAAGTCAAACCTTGCAAATTAATTAGGGGCCAATGTGGTCTTTTTATTTCCCTCCCTCCTGGTATTTCTCTGACCAGCATCTCAGAAGCAGCCCCACTGGGTCCACAGTGATCAGGCAGTGAATGCTGTTACTGTACCCTGGGACTCAAGAGTGCTCTCTGCTTACTTCTGATGCATGATTCAGAAGGGTATTCATGAAGCACAGTGTATGTGAGAGAGGGGATGATTTTCTTGGTAAAATTTTTTTCCTTCTTCATTTAAGGAAACTCAAGGAAGCAATTTGTTTAATCATTTTGGGACATCTTCCTGTTCTTTTTATCTTTGAACACATGTCAGCTAATCCTGTTAGTATCCATCTCCCTGAGTCAAATGAATGTCTTGGAAATCATACACAGGGCAGGAAACTCCCAGTTTTATTCTAAGTGTGGGTAACATAGGAGGAGGAAGTTATGAGAAAATAATTACCAAAATGTGAGTAAGTAGAATTCTAATTTCACTTAAGGAAGCTTGCATGCAAATGAGATGAAGCAGCTTATAGAATTTTAGGCAGTTTTGCATCAAATGCAAAGAACTTCTTTCTCCCGTATGTCCTCGGAATTGTGCCTTTGACGTAAACTCTTGGTTTTTTCACTAAGATTTTAACTTGCTTTACATCTAGTCCATTAGCTACTTTACCCTGACAGTTTTATCTAATCCTATTGAATTATAGAAGAGCAGGCTGTGAAATTTTCAGTTTCTGATTCAGGAATAGATCCACAGAAAGAAGAGTTAGCTCACCCAAGATTACGTTGTGCATCAGCCTGGACTACTTCTTGGACATCTTCCTTCCCCGTCCACGGTGCCATTCTCTCAACACTTTCTTCATCTGATTTTGTTTAGCGTTTACTAGCAACTCAGCTACTCCTAACTCAGATCTTAGGACTCTGAGATTCTTTGACTCTGCTTTGTAGAACCTTAGCACAGGGTGTTTACAATCATGTGCTGAGTGTGTGGACAAACCCAGAACTTAACCTGTTAGTTTCACTACTTGGTATCCAATATTAACGTGGTTCTGAAAAGGAAGGACACTGAACTTCAGTGGGTGAATGCATAATTAAAACAACTGAAAATATTCCCTCCTGATATTTACAATGTTATTCCTGTTGTACACTCAGTTAGTTCTTGGTTTAATTTTATCACAGAAACTAAAAAAAAAAAAATTTTGTTTTAAGAAAGTTTATTTTGTGGAACACCGAGATGTCATTTATTCCCTCCATTGGCAAAAAAAAAAAAAAAAAAAAAAAAAAAAGTGTCCCCTCTATTCAATCCAACGCATAAAATAGATTTGTATAGAGTCCTTTTAAATCCTAACTTGCCAGGAACAAGTTCCAAAGTTGAGTAGTAAAGGTTATTTTCTGGAACAAATTATGCCATTCAATAAAGGATATATTTTTATTGCAAGTTTTGTGGGCTAAGGCCAGGTATTTTATTTCAGTTCCTACTTTACTTACCGTAGTGTTGGCTGCAGAGATAAGACTGAGTAAATAATCTTAACAACTCAGTGAAATTGCGTTGTGCTTCTTCCCACGCTCAAGACACCTGTGTCTAAGGGCAGTTGGTTGTAAGGAGTTAATGAGGATTAAATCATAATAAAAGCAGCTAGCACTGTGCCTGGCAGCTGGTAGATGCTGAAGAAAGGGCCCTACAGCTGACTTCCTTGGGTACTTGATCAGACCGGAAAGGAAGGAACCCCTTTGCTTCTGGTGATTGTATTAAGGGGCTTTTCTGTCCTATGGCTTCTTCTTTTTGTTTCTGGACTGACTTTGTGCTGATGCATTTATCCAGATGTTTCCTATGTCTTTGTGCAAGAAGTATATATCCTTGTCACATTGCTGTCACTGCCAGGGATGGAAACCTGGGCATCCGAAAGTGGTCTCTTTCTTGAGGCCATGTTCAGTAGACACTCTCCCAGCCAGATTTTTCATTTCGCTGATATAGTCACATTTGAAATTCTTCTATCAGAGTTCTTACCTACAAAATTCCACACATGAAAAATGGTAATAGTTACTAGTTTATATTGCCATCATTTCCCACATGGAGGAGGCCATCTGACTTTTCACGTCATTATTTGTTTTGGGATAGCCCCTGTGTTGTATCTCTGAGTTGATATCTATTAGATGCAACACACCAGGGGTGCCTGGGTGGCTCAGTTGGTTAAGCGTCCAACTTCAGCTCGGGTCATGATCTCACTGCTCGTGAGTTTGAGTCCTGCATCGGGCTCTGTGCTGACAGTGCAGAGCCTGGAGCCTGCTTCGGATTCTGTGTGTGTCTCTCTCTCTGCCCCGCTCCCACTCATGCTTTGTCTCTCTTTCTATCTCTCTCAAAAATAAACATTAAAAAAACTTAAAAAGATTCAACACACCAAAGTGATGGCCACATATTACATCATTACTAGAAAACCTGGTTTGCAGATATATTCATTTCCTAGAGCTGCAATAAAAAAGCTCCACAGTTCTGGAGGCTAAAAGTAAAAAATCAGGGTGATATCAGGCCTTTGCTCCCTCTGAAGACTCTAGGAAAGAATCCTCCTTCCTTGCTTTCACCGCTGGCTTCTAGTAGTTGCCAGCAATTCTCGGCATTCCTTGGCTTATAGCTGCATCACTCCAGTTTCTGCCTGTCTTCATGGAGTCACCTCTATGTGTGTGCCTGTGTCTGCGTCTCTGTTTTCTCTTCTCATGAGGACACTAGTCATTGCATTAGGGCCCACCCTATTCTAGGAGGATTTCCTTTTAGCTAAGTACAACTGCAAAGACCTTATTTCCAAATAAGGTCACATTCTGAGGCCCCAGGTGGACATGAGTTTTTTTGGAGACATTGTTCAATCTAGTACTGGGGCATCACCAAATTAGTTTCCTCACAGTGTGGAGCATTTAGTTTCGTGTCCACCCAGGTACTCGTGCCAGTAAACGAATAAATATTATATGTCAAGGGGACATATATCTGCAGGAGTTATGCATGTAGTCTCCGGCCCTGGAACCAACTTCAATCTAATTGGAAAGAAAGGATACATATAGTTGAAAAGATGACCAAGGGTCATCTTTGATCTTGCTCAGAGGGATCCCCCTGCCCTTGCCCTTGGGAGGTGGGGTTGCCTCCATGCCAGCATACATCCTCGCTGGTGGTAATACGTGTGCACCTGCTCTTCATCAGCTCTGCATAGGGCACACACCCTTGGCTGCTGCAAGATGGGCCTTGAGCATTGAGATGTCCAATCCCATCACAAGTGTGGTCCCTAGAAAGTGTATGCAAATACCTGGATGACATGCAGCCCTTCTGTTTCAGCTGGACTCAAAAGACCCAGCAATTCCCTCCATTGACCTCCAGTGATGATGGGCTTACTGAAATAGGTGACCATAGAGCCTTGGGAAGAGTCAGAACAAAGAGCTGGGCTCACAGAGGTGGGAATGGGACAATTCCAGGACTCATAGCAGCTCTAGGGCCTTGGCTTGGGAGAAGTGGAGGTTTTCACCTGTGTGCCCTGCCTGTATGTGCCAGATACATCCACACACCTGATGTCTTCTCCTCTCACCACCCACTGACTGGTTCATTCCCTCTGTCCATGTCTTGTCCTCTTCCTCATAGTTTCTGGTGACTCACTTTATTGCTCTGCTACCTAATTGTATTTTACACCTCTTGCTCTCTTACAACGCATCTCACAGCTACAATTCCTGTGGATTACTGCCTTAGTTCAGACAGCAGTCAAGTTGGCTGGCCCCTCTCTGAATTTATATCTGTTGGTCAATTGCCTACTAAGGTGCAGACAGCTGTGGCTGCTGGAGGGATGAGGTGGAAAGAGCAGAGGTGATAAAGACAACATCGCCACCTAAAGTTGCCTCTTCAGCAAAGCTATAGACAAGGCAGTATCCTCATGGCCTTGGCAGTCACTTTAACTAACCTCACCCAGCTCTCCACAGGTCATTAGAGAGTACCCGCCTGGACTTGTTCCCCACTCCCCCATCATTCGGGTTTCTTTTAGAATTGCTTTTACCAGCTGTGCTTCAAAGTGATGCCTGCACATTCACCAAATATGTTGTCAGAAAACAGCTTTACCTAAAATCCACTTGTCTATCTATTCTGGGGTGTGTTGAGGACATGTTCAGTATTTGACTCAGTGATTCTTTATTGAGGACCAGGACCCATGGAAGAAATTTCTCTCATATCTCATTAATAGGAATTGCTGTGTGTTTCCTGAACAACTGGTTTGGGTATGTTTTGGGGCATAATGTATCATATAGTGTTTCCCTCTGTACTGCCCACTAGAAGGTCAGAATCTTGTCTGCAACAGGTTTACATGGCTTTATTCTATGGGTTTTATGTACAACTTCTTCATCTTTATTTTAATCTTTTTTTTCACCCTAATTTCCTTGGTTATTTTCTGTCTGCTTGTATCGTATATATTTTTATAAGATATATCAATTTTTTTTAATGAGATGGAATATAAATACATTTTAAAATAGAAACTACCAGGATGCCTGGATGGCTCAGTTGGTTAAGCATCTGACTCTTGATTTCGGCTCAGGTCATGATCTCACAGTTCACGGATTAGAGCCCCGCATTGGGCTCTGTGCTAACAGAGGGGACTGGCATGAGATTCTCTGTCTCCCTCTGTCTCTGCCCCTCCCCTGCTTATGCCCCCCACCAAAGTAAAATAAGTAAGCTTAAAAAAATAAAATAGAAACTACTGATTATAGCGGTTCATGTGGCAAATATTAAGCACCTACTTTTGCCAATGGCCTTGATGAAAACGTATTTCCTGAATTATTTATGTGTATATAGTAGAAACTGAATGGGTTTAAAGGAGAATGCAATCACTGCGATTGCCACAGTGGCTCCTGGAAGGATGTGGAAAAAGTGAAGAATTTCTCAGGGGTCCTCATGAGCCCATTATCCACCTGTTTTGGAGCCTGGTCAAGCTGAGCCTGTGCAGTCAAAGCAAGAGTGTCATGCTTTCAGGGGCACAGTCCTTATGGCTTGGGGCTCTTTATTCCTTCACTCACCACAGTTTACACATGTAAACTGTACAAAGCAAAAAGAGAAAAATAGCACCGTAAGCACCAACTTCACTTCTTGAAGTTTTTATTTTAGAATTTCAGAAGTGCAGCAAATCATTTTAATATTCACAGTTTGCTCAATATAAACAATAAATTATAAAAATGCCCAGTTATAAATAATGCACATATTTCTAGTATTAACTCTCAGGAATTGTAAGGATTTATGTCAGCTAGACATAACTCAGGGAAAATTCTCTTTCTTGGTCCTTTTCAAATAATTTTCTCCTTTTGGCGTTTTCCTTTAGGGAAATAAATTCTTTATTATCTACCTCAAGTGGTCTAGTTTTTTTAAAAATACAAGATAAAATACAATATTCTTAGCTCATCTCACTCCGCTACCCTTTAGAGACAGGTCAGAGATGGCAGAGTCACTAATTTGGACTTTTAACCAGACACAGGAGAAAGGTGGGTTTGCTAGTGGAGGGATAAGCATCGTAAAATGGTCCCTGAAGCCAAATAGACTTTCTAAAACATTTTGTCATTTGGGGTTATCTTTGCCCCATCCGCTCACTCTGAAAAACACAAAGTTGAATGTAATTACTATTTCCATTACAATGTTATGAAGATTAGGGGATATTAAGCTTTTTTCCTTCAGAACAAATCTCACGTTCTCAGCTTCTCATACCCGAAGCAGATGTTAGGATACAGATGAAATGCATGGATTATTATGGAATAGGTCCATAATGCAGAAAAAATTCTGTCACTCCTGAACATACCTAAATGTGAATTTCTTGCCCTTTTAAAGTAGACTGTCATGTATCAAAAACAAAGAAGAGGAAACAGAATTCTGCTAGCTGAAATAACTCTAAAGACAAAAATATCAGAGTACCAGTATCTTTACTTCAAGTATTTCTAACATGCTTTATGTTTCTTACCTTGCACAGCTGAACTATTTCCCTACATAACTGAAAGGTGCCATGCTCAGTGAAGCTCACAAAATTGTAGTTTTGATTTAGTGACAGATGAGCCTGATTGGCACTTTCAAAATTGTCAACTTCAAATAAGCATGCTTTATAATTTGGAAATAGACCCTTATGGGCTCTTTCCCTGTCAAGAAATATAACAGCTTATTTTTATGTATGTCTGTGTTTCCCAAAGGATGACATCAGGAAACTGGGCAAGCTGTTGATGCATGGTTCTTTCAGTGTCTGGACAGTTCACAAGGATCGTTATAAAATGAAGGATTTTATTCGATTTAAGCCCAGCCAGAGGCAAATCTATCTTTTTGAAAGAGGAATCGTGTTCTGTAAGATACGAATGGAGCCCAGTGACCAGGGCCTATCTCCTCATTACAGCTTTAAGAAATCCATGAAGGTAAAGGGATCCTGTTGCATTTGGGAATCAGCACGACCCTATGGAGAGAAATATCAATATCCTTGTTTTACAGATCAGGAAACTAAAGCCTAGAGAGGAGAGGTTAACTTGCCAAATGCCACACAACAGAACTAGACTCCACATCCAGATCTTTCTAACTCCAAAGTCAAGCTGGTAATCAGTCACTGAACAGGGTCAGGGCTGGCATTGAGAAAAGAGTGCTAGGTAGAGAAAAGGGACCATATGGCAGCCTGTCTGGACAAATTAATTGGGAAAGTACCCTCCAGGCAGAGGGGTGAAAGACTTGGTGACTAGAACATGGGCTGGATTTCATCTTTGACTTACCCTTCTCAACCACACATCTTTGCATACAAGCGTTGACAATATCCTGGCTCTGGAGGTGTAGTAACCCACGTCTACACCAAGCATCATCTCTCGCCTGTGTAGGAAATATTTCATAGCTGGTGAGGAGACCCCCCTCCCCCGACACACACACATGCATGTGTGCAACACACACACATTTGTGCTTTTGTGATTGAAGTTGCTAATTGTTCATAGTAGCTTTTGTTATTTATGTTTCTTAGTGGAGACTAATTCAGTTACTATTATATACAGATTTGTGAAATACTTAGGTGTTAAAGGAGAGATGATCTCTTTGCTTAAAGGTTGAGGACTCCATGAAAAGATACAGTCTGTGTTGCCCCCTGAAACAGAGAAGAGAGATGACACTGTGTGCTTTATGCTCCTTGGGGCCATTAACAGACAACAACAAAACATGTTAAAGGAAGATAGAAGAGAACTACCAAGGGTAGAAAGAACTAGAGTGGCTGACGGGGACAGTTTAAAAATCAGACAACGGTGGTACAGCAGTTTTTCTTCTTTCTTTACAATAGCTGAAGACACTTTCAGTTCGCCAGCTTGGAAGGGGGAGCAACAGAAAGTTTGAAGTTGCCAACCGAAATGGACTTGAGAAATACATCCTGCAGGTAAAGCTCATGCCTTCCTCACAGGTGTCTTCTACTCTTTCCTTATTGTGTTCCATGACTTGGCAAGTGGTTTCTATCTCATTATTCTTAAGGTCATCCAGAAAATAAAAACCCTGTCCAATTAATGTTCCATGTGATCTGATACTCAGAGTGTCTTCTTATCTGCAATTGCAGGCAACTTCAAAGGAAATCAGAGATTGTTGGTTTTCAGAAATAAGTAAATTACTAATGGAACAGCAAAACAATATTAAAGGTAAGGTTACCCTGCTGACTTTAGTCTGCAGAGTTATACCGATTCTAATTTTGTGGTGGGTGTGCACACTGGGGATATTGTTAAAGAAAATGGTTTGCCAGGAAAATAACTGTGGCCACATTTTCATGGCACCTGGAAGCACCTATGCTTGCTTTAAGTTGTGTGGGGTTTGTATGTGTGTGTGTGTGTGGTTGTGTGTGGATGTGTCCCTTTCAACTGTGTTCCCCCTACATACCAAATTGTCGAGGTCAACTTTCTCAACCCCAAATCCCAAACCCACCCAAGATTATGTTATGGGGATTTTTTTTAAATTTTTTTTTTAACATTTATTCATTTTGAGACAGAGAGAGACAGAGCATGAACGGGGGAAGGTCAGAGAGAGAGGGAGACACAATCCGAAACAGGCTCCAGGCTCTGAGCTGTCAGCACAGAGCCCGACGCGGGGCTCGAACTCACAGACTGCGAGATCATGACCTGAGCCTAAGTTGGACGTCCAACCGACTGAGCCACCCAGATACCCCTATGTTATGGGGATTTAAATGGCCAGTACTACTTTCAGAAGCTGTACTGCCTTTTTTTTTTTTTAAAGCTGAGATATAATTAGCATACCATAAAATGCACTCTTATTCAAGTGTGTAGTTCAATGGGTTTTGATCTCTTCACAAGGTTGTGCAACCGTCACCAGAACATTTTCATCACCCTCCCCAACAATAAAACCCTGTGCCCATTGGCAATCATTCCCCATCTTCCTCCTCCCATCTGACCCTGGCAACTGTGAATCTGCTTTCTATCTCTATGGATTTTCTTCTTCTGGACATTTTACAGAAACAGAATCATATAACATGTGGCATGTTCTGTTTAGTTTCTTTCACCCAGCAAAATTTTTCCAGTGTTCATCCATATTGTAGCATGTCTCAGTACTTTATTCCTTTCCATAGCTGAGATATAGTACATTGTATGGATATAACATATCTGTTTATCCATTCATAAGCTGATGGATATTTTGGTTGTTTCCATTTTTTGGATAGTATGAATAATGCTGCTATGGAAACTTGTGTATAAGTTTTTGTGTGAACCTCTGGGAAAAAATACATATATATATTATACATGTATAATATATATAAATATATATAAGTATATATATATATTTATATATATATATATATAAATAATTTCTGGGCCATATGGTAACACTAACTCTATGCTAACTTTCTGAGGAATTTCCAAATTGTTTTCCAAAGCACTACTACCATTTCTTGTTTGCACCAGCAATGTATGAGGGTTCCATCTTCTCCCTTCCCTCACCAACACTTGTTATTGTCTTTTTATTATTACTATTATTATTATAGCCATCTCAATAAATATGAAATGGTAGCTCATTGTGGTTTTGATTTGCACTTCCCCAATGCTAGTAATATTGAGCATCTTTTCATGTGCCTATTGACCATTTAAAAAAATTTTTTTTAGGGGCAACTGGGTGGCTCAGTCGGTTAGGTGTCCGACTTCAGCTCAGGTCATGATCTCACGGTCTGTGAGTTTGAGCCCTGCGTCGGGCTCTGTGCTGATAGTCCCTTCTCTGCTCATGCTCTGTCTCTCTCAAAAATAAATAAATGTTAAATTTTTTTTTAATGTTTGTTTATTTTTGAGACAGAGAGAGACAGAGCATGAGCAGGGGAGGGGCAGAGAGGGAGGGAGGCACAGAATCCGAAGCAGGCACCACGCTCTGAGCTGTCAGCGCAGAGCCCGACGTGGGGCTCGAACCCACAAACCGTGAGATCATGACCTGAGCCAACCAACTAAGCCACCCAGGCGCCCCAACTTATTGGCCATTTGTATATTTTCTGTGAAGAAATGTCTATACAACGCCTATATATAAAACCTCTATATTCTGGGTACTAGACTTTTATCAGATAATATGATTTACAAATATTTTTTCACATCCTGTGGCTTGTCTTTCGCTTTCTTGATGACTTCTTTGTTGAAGTCTAATTTATCTTTTTTTTCTTTGGTTGTTTGTGTTTTGGCGTCATATCTAAAAAATCATTGCCTAATGGCGCCTGAGTAGCTTTGTTGGTTAAGCATCCAACTCCTGATTTCAGCTCTGGTCATGATCTCATGGTTTGTGTGATCGAGCCCCGCATTGTCAGTGCAGAGCCTGCTTGGGATTCTGTCTCTCCCTCTCTCTCTATCCAGCCCTCTATCTCTCAAAATAAATAATAAACATTAAAAAAAAAAAGAAAGAAATCATTGCATAATCCAAGATTTATACCTGTGCTTTCTTCTAAAAATTTGTTTTTAACTCCTTGATCCACTGTGAGTTAATCCTTGAATTAGGGATCTAAGCTTATTCTTCCACATGTGTATATCCTATTGTCCCTGCACCATTTGTTAAAAAGACTGTTCTGTTCTTCACGAATGGTCTGGGCACTTTTTATGGATTCAAGTGACTTAACAACGTTTGTATTCCCCCCAAATTCATATGTTGGAACTTTACCCAATGGTATTAGGAAGTGAAGACTTTGGGAGGTAATTAGGAGTAGATGAGGTTATAAGAGTGGAGCTGACATGAATAGGATTAATGCCATCATAAATGCCATGAGAGAATTTTCTTCCTATCTCTGCTCTCTGCTATGTGAGGATATAATGAGAAGTCAGCAACCTCAGCCTAGAAGAGAACCCTCACCAGAACACAACCATGTGATCTAAGATTTCCAAACCTCTAGAACTGTAAGAAATAAATTTCTGTTGTTTATAAGCCACCCAGTCTATGGTACTTTGTTATAGCAGCTTAAACTAAGACAACACCCTTGTTGAAAATCAATTGACCATCGATGCAGAATTTTTGGTTGACAGTCTTTTTCTTTAAGCACTTTGAATATGTCGTGCCATTGTTTTGTGGCCTCCATAGTTTCTGATAAGAAATCAACTATTAATCTTATTTGAAAATCTCTTGCATATGACAAGCGGCTTTTCTCTTACTACTTTCAGATTCTTTCTCTTTTGACAGTTTGATATATCTAGGTGTATCTCTTTGAATTTATATTTCTTGGAGTTTGTAGATAATTGGATGTGTAGATTAGTTTTTTCATCAAATTTGGGAAGTCTTCAGCCATTATTTCTTTAAGTATTCTTTCAGCCTCTTTGTTTTTGTCTTCTTCTGGGACTCCCATTCTGTCTATATTGGTGTGCTTGATGGTGTCCTACAGATTTTTAGTGGCTCTATAAATTCTTTTTCATTCTTGGGGCACCTGGGTGGCTCAGATGGTTCAGTGTCAGATTTCAGCTCAGGTCATGATCTCGCGGTTCATGAGTTTGAGCCCCACCCTGGGCTCTGTGCTGACAGCTCAGAGCCTGAAGCCTACTTCAGATTCTGTTTCTCCCTCTCTCTGTGCCCCTCCCCCACTCATGCTCTGTCTCTCTCTCTCTCTCTCTCTCTCAAAAATGATAAACATTAAAAATTTTTTAATTAAAAAACTATTACAAAAATAAAATAAAATAATAAAATAAATAAATTCTTTTTCATTCTTTTTCTTTTTCTTCCTCAAACTGGATAGTTTCAATTGATCTATATCTAAGTTCTCTCACTCTTCTGCCTGCTCAAATTTGCTATTGAGCCACTCTACTGAATTTTTCTTTTTGGTTATTATACTTTTCAACCCAGAATTTCTACTGGCCCCTTTTAAATATAATTTCTCTCTATTTTCTCAATTTGATGAGTGTTTGTTCTCATACTTTCCTTTAGTTCTTTTTTTTTTTTTTTGGTTTCCTTTAATTCTTTGAACATTTTATAAATAGTTGATTTAAAGTCTTGGTCTAGGAAGTCTAATATCTTGGCTTCCTCAGGGACAGTTTCTCTTGATTGCTTTTTTTCTTTTTTCTACATATGGGCCATGCTTTCTTGCTTCTTTACATGGCTTACAATTTTTCTGCTGAAAACTGGATGTTTAAAATAATATAATATGGCAATTTTGGAAACCAAAGTAATCTCTATCTCCAGTGTTTTTTGTTGGTATCATTTGTTGTTTTGTTATTGTTTGTTTAGTGATTTTTCCAGTCCTTGCCAGGAGTTCTGTGTGGATAATGGGGTACACCTTCAACACATAGACAAGCAGGTGACAGTTCCACCTTAGCTTTCACTTCCTATTTGTACAGAGCCCCAAGATCAACCAGAGATGAGAGCATAAGACCTTCTCAGATTTTTCATGAACATACATACAGACTTGGGCATGTACACATGGTCTTCTAGATTCTAAGGAATATTGGGAGCTTTTGAAAGCCACTATGGACATCTCATTCCCAAGTTTTACCTTTTAAACTTTTGATTAGCCTATTTTTGTCCCAGCTGTTATCCAGTGCCTCGGGCAGCCAACAAGTTAAACAATTGCCTCTAGTAATTTTCTACAAATATCCCCGGGGAAAAGGTTTTTCACACTGTGCAAGCTCTGAATTGGTCTAAGAAAGACAGCCTTGTAAGTAGGGTGTTCCAAAGAACTCCCAAGCAAGTCGGATAATGACAGTTCTCTGGAAATGAAACTTTGATTGAACTCCAACCTCGTTCTGCCTCCTCCTATGGCTGCCAGGTTAATTTTCACCATGACTGCAGGCTGTTGGTTTCCAAAGCTACCATCAAGAAGGAGAGGTTGGTTGGGAATAGGGCAGCTAAAATACCACAAAGCTCACTGTTCATACATACTAAGATACTGCCATTTTTCTTGAATAAATATTCCCCTGATTGCTGTAAGCCTTTGCTTAATTTCTAGTGTTCTGAAAGTATTGTTTCTGTTTTGGCCAGTTTTTTCCATGTTTTCATGGAGGAGACCATTTTTTAGGGTTTTTATTTTTTCTCCTGAACTATTTTCACAGGTATCACTTGCTGAATGCCTTTTAATAATTAAAACTCATCTTTGAGTAGGCTTTGCTCTTTCACATTTGTTTTTTCAATTGATCCTCATAACAGCAGGGATATTTGATAGGAAAAATTCACAATAAGCTTGATCAATTGAGTTCAGATATTTCCTTCAGGTAATGTGAAGGCTAAGAAATACTAGTCTCATGTGGAAAATCTCTCTCCTATAATTTATACTGATAATGGTTGTTGTGTTTGGTAAGGAAAGTTATGTGACTATGAAAAGATAAACTTTGTCCTTAGAGACTTAGCAGGAATGCGACCATTTCACATTCTTTCGTGTCTTCTCTGACCATTAGGTGGATAGGAAGATGCAAGGGTGAGTATGCATCACAAGATGTAGAAAAAGATAATCTAAGAAGGGTGATTGGAAAACCACCACATCAGTTTTCTGTCACAACAACCAAGTGATGTAAGTTTCTTATTTAAATTTCTGGCCTTTGCCAAGAAATAATACTACATTATGTAGTTTGTTTTAATTTATATAAAGTTAATATGGGGAAAAACTACTTTTGCTTTTGAACTATTAATACTATACTAAATATATGTTAAGGTAATTGAATATGAGAGCTCTGGAGACATAAAACAGGAAGATGTAATAACCCCAGTAGAACAAGTTACCTGTTTTCCCCAGAAGCAACATTCTAGTCACAAGATTGTACTAGAAATCCTTACCATAGTTTCACAAAGGATGGTTTAGGGATAGCCTGCCTTAGAATTACTTGAAGAGCTTGTTACAAATGCAGGTATCTGGGTCCTATCCTAGAACTGTGGAATTAGGATAGCTGTGGTTAATGACTTGGAATATGCATTTCAGCTTATTAAAGTTTCTGGACAAGGCCTTAAACTATTATTTGTTAAATGCCTTTATTGAGGTATAATTTACAAAATAAACTGCACATATTTAAAATATACAATCTGATAAGTTTTGACACATGTACACACCTGTGAAAGCATCACCACAGTCAAGATAATGAACACATCTATCACCCCTACAAGATCATACCCCTTTTTATTACCTTTCTCCTGTTCTTCCCTCATCCCCCACTGCTTTCCAGGTGGTCACTGATCTTTTTATAACTAAAGATTGGTTTGAATTTTCTATCGTTTCAGAAAGAGAATCATACAGCATGTACTTTTTTTGGTCTGGTTTCTCTCACTTAGCATAATTTTTGTGTTTTTGTGTAACAGTAGTGTATTCCTTTAAGTGCTGTGTAGTATTCCATTGTTTGGATATACCCCAATTTCTTTATCCATTAACAGGTAAATGCATAAATATTTATGCATGAATGCATAAATATTTTTCTTTTTGATATGTCTGGCTAGAGGTTTATCAATTTTATTATTTTTTTCAAATAACCAGCTTCTGGTTTCATTGATCTGTTCCATTATTTTATTTTTTTAGATTCTATATCATTTATTTCTGTTCTAATCTTTTTTATTTCCTTCTTTCTGCTGGCTTTAGGTTTCATTTGTATTTCCCTTTCTAGTTCCTTGAGGTATAAGGTTAGGTGTTTATTTGAGATTTTTCTTGCTTCTTGAGGTAGGCCTGTATTGTTATATATTTCTCTCCTAGGACCACTTTTGCTGCATCCCAAAGGTTGTGTTTTCATTTTCATTTGTCTCCATGTATTTTTTTATTTCTTCTTTGATTTCATGGTTTATCTATTCATTGTTTAGTAACAATGTTGTTTAACCTCCATGTATTATTTGTGGTCTTTCCAGACTTTTCCTTGTAGTTGACTTCTAGTTTCACAGTGTTGTGGTCAGAAAAGGTGCATGGTATGACTTCAGTCTTTTTGTTATTTGTTGAGTCCTGTTTGTGACCTCACATGTGATCTGTTCTGGAGAATGTTCCATGTGCACTTGGAAAGAGTGTATATTCTGCTGTTTTAGGATGGAATGTGCTGAATATATTTGTTAAGTCCACCTAGTCCAGTGTGTCATTCAAAGCCATTGTTTCCTTATTGATTTTTGTTTAGATGATCTGTCCATTGATGTAAGTGGAGTGTTAAAGTCCCCTACTATTATTGTATTATTATCAATTATTTCCTTTATGTTTGTTATTATTTTATATATTTGCATGCTTCCATGTTGGATGCATAAACATTTACAATTGTTTTATCTTCTTGTTGGATTGTCCCCTTTATTATTATATAGTGCCCTTCTTTGTCTCTTGTTACAGTCTTTGTTTTAAAGTCTAGTTTGTCCACTGTAAGTGTTGCTATTCTGGCTTTCTTTTGACATCCATTTGCATTAAAAATATCTTTCCCAACACGCACTTTTTTTTTTTTTTTAACATTTATTCACCTTTGAAAGAGAGAGACAGAAGATGAGTAGGGGAGGGGCCAAAAGAGTGGGAGACACAGAATCCAAAGCAGGCTCCAGGCTCTGAGCTGTCAGCACAGAGCCCAATGCGGGGCTCGAACTCACAGACTGTGAGATCATGACCTGAGCCAAAGTTGGGTATTTAACTGACTGAGCCACCCAGGTGCCCCTTTTTAAAAAATTTTTTTAATGTTTATTATTTTTGAGAGAGAGACAGAGCATGAGTAGGGGAGGGGCAGAGAGAGAGAGGGAGACACAGAATCTGAAGCAGGCTCTGGGCTCCAAGCTGTCAGCACAAAGCCTGATGCAGGGCTTGAACCCACGAACTGTGAGATCATGAGCTGAGGCGAAGTCGGATGCTTAACCAACTGAGCCACCCAGGCGCCCCTCCAACCACTCAATTTTAACCTACAGGTGTCATTAGGTCCAAAGTGAGTCTCTTGGAGGCAGCATTTAGATGGGTCTTGGTTTTTTTCTTTATCCATTCAGACACCCTATGTCTTTGATAAGGGCATTTATCCATTTACATTCATAGTAATTATTGATAGATATGTATTTATTGCCATTTTATTTCTTGTTTTGTGGTTGTTTCTGGAGATTTTCTCTGACCTTTCTCGTCTCTCTTTCGTGTTTTGCTGATTTTCTTTAGTGATATATTGGGATTTATTTCTCTTTATTTTTTGCATGTTTCTTAGTGGTTTTTGATATATGGTTGCCATTAGGTTTATATAACCTCTTCTGCAAATAGCAGTCTACTTTAAGTTGATATTTTAAGTCTATATTAAGTTGATAGTCTTTCAAATTTGAACCCATTACCCTCACCATGTTTTAGGTATATGTTATTATATTTTATATCCTTTTTTGTGTGTGAGTTCCTTGACTGATTTTTACAGAAATATTCATTTTTACTGCTTTTGTATTTCTTGCCTTTGTATTGTCACTTTTAGTATCTCTTTTCCACTCACAGAGTCTCCTTTAATATTTCTTGCAGGGCTGGTTTAGTGGTCATGAGCTCCTTTAGTTTTTGTTTGTCTGGGAAACTCTTTATCTTTCCTTCTATTCTGAATGATAGCCTTGCTGGATAGAGTATTCTTGGCTTTTTATCTTGATGAGGTCCCAATAGTTAATTTTTGGTTTTGTTTCCTTCGCCTCCAAAGACATGTTGAGTAAGAAGTTGCTGCAGCCGAGGTGAAAGAGGTTCTTGCCTGCTTTCTCTTCGAGGATTTTGATGGCTCCTGTCTTATGTTTAGGTTTTTCATCCATTTTGAGTTTATTTTTGTGTATGGTGTAAGAAAGTGGTCCAGATTCATTCTTCTGCATGTTGCTGTCCAGTTTTCCCAACACCATTTGCTTAAGAGACTATCTTTATTTCATTGGATTCTTTCCTGCTTTGTCAAAGATTAGTTGGCCATACATTTGTGGGTCCATTTCTGGGTTCTCTATTCTGTTCCATTGATCTGAGTGTCTGTTTTTATGCCAGTACCATAGTGTTTTTATGATTACAGCCTTGTAATACATCTTGAAGTCCGGAATTGTGATGCCTCCAGACTTGGTTTTCTTTTTCAGAATTGCTTTGGCTATTTTGGGTATTATCTGGTTCCATACAAATTTTAGGATTGTTTGTTCTAGCTCGGTGAAGAATGCTGGTGTTATTTTGATAGGGATTGCATTAAATATGTAGATTGCTCTGGGTAGTATTAACATTTTAACAATATTTGTTCCTCCACTCCATGAGCATGGAGTATTTTTCCATTTTTATTTTTGTATGTCTTCTTCAATTTCTTTATAAGCTTTTTATAGTTTTCAATGTATAGATTTTTCAGCTCTTTGGTTAGATTTATTCCTAGGTATTTTATGGTTTTTGGTTGCTTTTGTTAATTTTAATGGGAGTTCTCTGTGCCTCCTGGATCTGGATGTCTGTTTCCTTCCTCAGATTAGGGAAGTTTTCAGCTATTATTTCTTCAAATGAATTTTCTGTCCCTCTTTCTCTTTCTTCTTCTGGGACTCCTGTAATACTAATGTTATTACATTTGATGGATACACTAAATTCCCTAAGTCTATTCTTGTTTTGCATAATTCTCCTTTATCTCTTTTGTTCAGCTTTATTGCCTTCCATTAGTTTGTCTTCTAGGTCTTTAATTCATTCCTCTGATTCTTCCAGCCTACTATTCAAATAGCATCAACCATGTTTCTAATCTCATTTATTGCACTCTTCATCTCTGATTCTTTTTCAGTTCTTTTATCTCTGAGGTAAGGGTCTCACATGTCCTGTATTCTTTTCTCAAGCCCAATGAGTATCCTTATGATTGTCGCTTTAAATTCTCTATGAGGCATGTTACTTACATCTGTTTCACTTAGATCTCTGGCCGTGGCCTTATCTTGTTCTTTCATTTGTGATGAATTACTCCATCTTGGCATTTTGTCTAAGTTTCTGCCTTCTTCTGTATGCTAGAAAAGCCAGTTATGTCTCCTGCTGCTGGAAATAATGGCCTTATGAAGAAGAGGTCATGTAGTGCCCTGGGCCTGGTGCTTCAGGGAGGGCCTCCAGTGTGTGCTGCGTGCACTCTACTATGTTCTGGCTGCTGTATCCCTCAGGCCAGTCATCTGCAGAGGCTCTCCTTGCTTGCTGTGAGCAGTGTTTGATCCCTGGCCTGAATGTGGCAAGCTTTAACAGAGGTGTGCTCTGGTCTGCTTGTGAAATGAGACCTGTCACCTCCTCCACTGGAACTAGGGCCCTGCAAAACTTTCTGATTGGGCAACATGGTGTGGGAAGGGGTTTTTGCTGGTCTTCTGGGGGTGGGGCTTGCCACACTGGGACTGAAGCAGGAAGACTGAGAATGATAGTGGAAGGGTAGTAGAGCACAGGGGGGTGGGGCTTAGTGTAAGCAAGTTAGGCAGCCGTGTCAGCATTATATTGCTTCTCACAGGTGGCTCTGTTTATGCTGAGGGCCTGGAAAAGGAAATAGCCCTAACCAGCTCCTTTGTTCCCAAAGAGACGAGTCTGAATGCTGCTTCTCAAGGACAAGCTCTCAGGAGAGCAAATAATCTCCCCCATTTGTGTGCCCCAGGCACTCTCCAGATGCTCTTTCCAAGCTGTATCCCCCTGGGTTGTTTGCCTGCCTTTTCTCCAGGAATAGCTCAGTGTCCTCCAGCTCTGTCCCAGCCAAGCCTTTAAAACTGCAGGCTTTAAGCCCCATTGGTTGCAAGAACCCATGAAAATTCAGCCCCTCTCATTTTCTAAGTCAATGGCTATAGAAAATGTTCTCCTTGTACATTCCCCTGTGTGCTCCTCTCTCTTTCTCTCTCTCATCCTTCTCTGTGACCATGACTGCCTCCCCTCTGCAGCAGCTGCAATCTGTTTCTCCCCTAAACCATGTCTCTGCGTTTGCTACCTTCTTCAGTGTGGCCTCTCAAGCCCTACTCAAGTCCTAACCCTGTGCTCCCTAGGTTGTGACAGGAATGTAAAATATAGATAAGAAGCAGAACCCCACAAACATTCTCTGGGACAGATCACATGAAAGGTCAAAAACCCAGTTTCAATTAATTTAAGAAGACTGAAATCATATCAGGCATCTTTTCCAACCACAACAGTATGAAAATCAGTTACAGGAAAATACTAGAAGAAACAAAAACATGGAAGCTAAATAACATGTTACTAAACGACCAATGGGTCAATGAAGAAATCAAAGTAAAAATTAAAAAATACCTGCAGACAAATGAAAATGAAAACACTACAGTTCAAAATGTTTGCAACATAGCGAAAGCTCTTTTAAAAGGAAGTTTATAGTGGTACAGACCTACTTCAAGAAAGAAGAAAAATCTCAAATAAACAATTTAACCTCACACATAAAGGAACTAAAAAAAAATAAAACAAAAGCTAAAGTTAGAAGGAAGGAAGTAATAAAAATCAGAATGGAAATAAATGAAATAGAAACTTAAAAATATAGAAAAGATCAATGAAACTAAGAGCGGGCTCTTCATAAAGTTAAACGAAACGAAACGAAGATGAACCTTTAACTAGGCTCAGCAAGAGAATAAGAGAGGACTCCAATAAAATCAGAAATGACAGAGAAGTTACAATTGACACCAGAGAAAAACAAAGGATTATAAGAGATTACTATGGAAATTTATATGCCAACAAATTGGACAACCTAGAAAAAATGGATAGATTCCTAGAAATGTGCAATCTTCCAAGACTGAATCAGGAAGAAAAAGAAAATCTGAACGGACCAATTACTAGTAATGAAATTGAATCAGTAATTAAGGAAAAAACAACGACAACAACAACTCCCAACAAACAAAAGTCCAGGACAAGATGGCTTCACAAGTGAATTCCACCAAACATTTAAAAAAGATTTAGTATCTATTCTTTTCAAACCATTCCAAAAAATAGAAGAGGAAGTAATGCTTCCACATTCATGCTATAAGGCCATCATTACCCTAATAGCAAAACCAAAGATACTATAAAAAAAGAAAAGTATAGATGAACATCTCTGATGAACACAGATGCAAAAATCCTCAAAAAAATATTAGCAAGCTGAATTCAAAAATACATTAAAAGGTTCATTCACCACAATCAAGTGGGATTTATTCCAGGGATACAAGGATAGTTTAATATATGTAAAGCAATCAATGTGATATACTATATTAATAAAATGAGGGATTAAAATCATACAATCATTTCAATAGAGGCAGAAAAAGCATCTGACAACATTCAACATCCATTTATGATAAAATCTCTCTCTGGGGCGCCTGGTGGCTCAGTCGGTTGAGCGTCCGACTTTGGCTCAGGTCATTATCTCATGGTCCGTGAGTTCCAGCCCCGCGTCGGGCTCTGTGCTGATGGCTCAGAGCCTGGAGCCTGTTTCAGATTCTGTGTCTCCCTCTCTCTCTGACCCTCCCCCGTTCATGCTCTGTCTCTCTCTGTCTCAAAAATAAATAAATGTTAAAAAAAAATTTTTTTTAATCTCTCAACAAGATAGGTTTAGAGGAAACATACCTCAACATAATAAAGGCCTATATGAAAAGCCCACAGTTAACATCATATTTATTGGTAAAAAACTAAGAGCTTTTCCTCTAACATAAAGAACAAGACAAGGATGTCCATTCTCACCATTTTTATTTAACATAATACTGGAGATCCTAGCCATAGCAATCAAACAAGAAAAAGAAATAAAAGGCATCCAAATTGATAAGCAAGAAGTAAAATTTTCACTATTTGCAAATGACATAGAAAACTATACTAAACTTTCTATACATAGAAAACCCTAAAGTCTCCACCAAAGAACCTATTAGAAGTAATAAATGAATTCAGTAAAGTCATAGGGTACAAAATCAATATACAGAAATCTGTTTTGTTTTTATACACTACTAATGATATAGCAGACAGGGAAATTAAAAATTAAAAGTCCCATTTATAATTGCATAAAATAAAATAATAAAATAAAAGTATTAAATACCTAGGAATAAATTTAACCAAAGATGAAAGACCTGTACTTCAAAAACTGTAAAACATTGATGAAAGAAATAAGAGATGACACAAATAAATAGAAAAATATATATGCTTGAAAGAACAAATATTGTTAAAATGTCCATACTATCCAAAGCAATCTACAGATTCAATGCAATCCAAATCAAAATACCAATAGTGTTTTTCACAAAACTAGAACAAAATATTTTTTTATAAAAAATTTTTAAAGTTTATTTATTTATTGAGAGAGAGAGAGAGAGAAGGAGCAGATAGAGAGGAAAAGACAGAATCCCAAGCAGGCTCCATGCTGTCAGCACAGAGCCCACCATGGGGCTTAAACCCACGAACTGTGAGATCACAACCTAAGCTGAAACCAAGAGTCAAAGTCTTAACCGACTGCATCACCATGGTGCCTCTAGAACAAAAATCTTCTAATTTGAATGGAACCACAAAAGACCCCCGAATAGCCAGAACAATACTGAGAAGAACAAAGCTGGAGGTATCACAATCCCAGATTTCAATATATACTATAAATCTATAGTAACCAAAAGAGTATGGTACTTGCACAAAAATAGACATAGATCAGTGGAACACAAATGATAGCCCAGAAATAAACCCATGTGGGTTTTTTTTAATGTTTATTTATTTTTTAGAGAGAGAGGGAGGAAAAGAGGATCTGGAGTGGCTCTGTACTGACAGCAGAGAGCCCAATGTGGGGCTTGAACTCACAAACCGTGACGTCATGACCTGAGCCAAAGTCAGACACTCAACTGACTGAGCCATCCAGGTGCCACAAACCCATGCTTATATGGTTAACTAATCTATAAGAAAGGAGGCAAGAACATATAATGGGAGAAAGACAGTTTCCCCCATAAATTGTGTTGGGAAAGCTGGACAGCTATATTCAATAGAATTAAACTGGGCCACTTTCTTATACCATACACAAAAATAAACTCAAAATGGATTAAAGACCTAAGTGTAAGACCCTAAACCACAAAACTCCTAAAACAGACAGTACCTTTTGGAAATCAACCTTAGCAATATTTTTCTGGGTAAATCTCCCAAGCCAAGGAAGCAAGAGCAAAAGTGTAAACTATTGGGACTACATCAAACTAAAAAGCTTTTACACAGCAAAGGAAACCAAAAAGGCAAACTAAACCATCAAAAACCAAAAAGGCAACCTGCTGAATGGGAGAAAACATTTGCAAATGATACATACAATAAGGCATAAATATCCAAAATAAATAAGGAACTCCTATAATCCAATGCCAAAAAACACAAGTAGTCTGATTAAAAAATGAACAGAGGAACTGAATAGACATTTTTCCAAAGAAGACATACAGCTGGCCAACGGACACATGAAAAGATGCTCACCATCACTCATCATCAGGGAAATACAAATCAAAACCACAAAGAGTATCACCTCACACCTGTCAGAATGGCTACTATCAAAAAGACAAGAAATAACAAATGTTGCTGAGGATGTGAAGAAAAGGGAACCCTCAAGCATTGTTGGTGGGGATGTTAATTGGTGCAGCCACTATGGAAAAGAGTATGAAGATTCATTTAAGAACTAAAAATAAAAGTGCCATACTATCTAGTGATTCCACTTCTGGGTATTTACCCAAAGAAAATGGAAACACCAAATCAAAAACATTTTCCAGGGTGCCTCTGGAGACAGCCAGGAGGAAGGGGCAGTACAGACTCAGAAGGGATTTGGGAAAGGTGCTCCTTATCCCCATCTATGCCTGCCCACTCAAAAACGTTCTCCATCTGTAACTCCTCGCCCTGTGCAAAGCACTCAGGAAGTACTTAATAAGTGATTGTTGAATGAACCTGTAACCCAGTTCAGGTACAGTGCCTGCTTAGTTTTCCTAGGCTCCTTTGGCTTGATCCTAATGGAGGCACCCAGGCCCTCAGTTAAAAAGATGATAGAGGTGAGGGGGTGAGGACTGTGCTAGACAGAGTACTCTACTACAGCATCTAATAGGCTCTATTATAATTTTATGGTGTGTTTAACTTTTTCTTCCCATTAGACCACGAATTCCTCTAGAGAATGAAGGTTGTCTTATTAGTTTTAACTTCCCTTAGGCCTCATATTATATAAAGGCCTAGCACTCATAGGTGCTCAGTAAATGTTTAGTGAATAAACAAATAAAAGAACTCATTGAATAATCACATCAGGCTGGCAAACCACTCTGCAAGCAGAGTCAGGGGTGATGAGGTTTAGCTCAGGACACATCTCATTCATCTCAGACCTCCAGAGCCTAGCAAGTGTTGAGCTAATCGAACCCAAAAGAATTAATATAATAGTTGGCATTTCAGGACAGGGAAGAGAGGAGGAGGGAGCTATAGCAAGCCCATGAAACAGCTTTTACGAGGATGAAAGGGGATTCCTCCTCCTCACCTCTCCCACTTTAAGACTTGTAGCCAGGGGCACCTGGCTGGCTCAGTTGATAGAGCATGCAACTCTTGACCTAGGGATCATAAGTTTGAGCCCCATGTTGGGTGTAGAGATTACTTAAAAATAAAATCTTAAAAAAAAAAAAAAAAAGACTTGCAGCCAGTTCGAAGTTAACTGTATAATCCAGCAAATGGTGTCCATTGAACATTCCCTTGTTGACTGTCATGCTCAGAGCCAAGGCAGGTCCTAGACTATGGTGAAGGAGGAGGATGAAGCAGCTCCTTGAAACTTTAGGAGAACCCAAGTGAGCCAGCACCACTCCAACAGACATAGGGAGGAATGCATGTGCCATTCTTTCCAATGGTTCAACATTCATGTATATTTCTCTAAAGAAAAGGCAATGGAATGGGATTTGTTCCCTGGATTGAAAATATGGAAAGAGCTACCAGCAGTTAGGAAGACCCAGTCCCCAGCACACATGGGATTAAAGGTAGGACCCAGTGGGAGAGTGGGGGAGTGATGGGGGATACCAGCTCTTTAGAAGCTGAGGAAGACGTTGCCTGATTCTCAGCCCCTTCCTTAATTATGTGAGTGAGAAGAAAGATATAAAATCGGTTTTCTGCTATTCATTTGTGTGGCTCTAATTAGGCCAGAATTAACAAGAAGGGCAAATGTTTCACATCTAATGTGACTCCCTCTTTGGAAAAGTTGCCCTTTTAAGGAAATGATTGTAGGGATAAGAGATTGCCAGTATGTCTCTGCTTGGGAATAAAGACACTGGATCATGGCAACTTTATTTCTTGCTGTGTCCAGGATTTATGGATTTCACCTCCTCTCAGAGCTTTTCCAGGGAAAGGTTAGGAACACTTGATCCAGGTGCTTCCCCACAAGGCTTCAGCCCTGATTTCTTTGTGTGTCGGTTTTCTGGTGGCTAAAATTGGGTATGGGATCAAAAAGAACAAGTATGGAAGCATTTTATATTCTAATGACATAATGGATTATGGTTTACAGGGCTCTGAATGTGCTGTGTTTGTTGCCATCTTTTCTGTCCTTGCCTGTTTAAATTGAAGATAACCTTTTCCAATAGACCTTCTACTTTATGCTGTTACCACTGCCCATAATTCAAGTCTTGATTTAGTATTTGAGACTTCAGTTTGGGACTATTATGTAATTAATTTCATGGGACATGAAGTATGTATTTAGGCCTACAGTTTATTTAGAAAAGGCATCTGGAAGGAATTTTAGTACAAAATACATTTACTGAGTACCTACAAAGTACAAAAGTCATTGAAGAAATATACACAGACCCCACACCCCAACTCAGGGGCAAAGCTAATTAACGTTATGCTTATTGGTCACACTTCTAGACTCTTGGATGCTAATGAGCATGAAATGGCAAATTAACAGGAAGATGGTCACATAATAAGTAATTGGATGTGCAGTCTTGGTCAACAAATATTGGTGGCAATGCCTTTAATAAAGCAGTGATTCTCAATTAGGGTGTATATGTGAGTTACAATATTTTATATTTGGGGGGTGCCGGGGTGGCTCAGTCTTGATTTCGGCTCAAGTCATGATCTCACAGTTCTGTGAGTTTGAGCCCCACATTGGACTCTGTGCTGACAGTGCAGAGCCTGCTTGGGATCCTGTTTCCCTCTCTTTCTCTCTCTCTCTGCCCCTCCCCAACTCACTCACTCTCTCTCTCTCTCTCTCTCTCTCAAAAAAATAAATAAATAAATAAATAAACTTAAAAAAAAATCTTTAAAAAATAAAATTTTATATTTGGAAAATACAAAATGACCTTGTTTTCTTCTTAGTACAGACCAGGAAAAGTTAGGCTTGAGAAAAATCTTGGCTGGTGAGAATTTATAGAATATAGTGCCTAAATTTGCTTTTCACAATAAGACCTATCTCTCTATAAAATGTAGTAAAATCTCTGGGAGGTATGAAATTTTTATGTTTTGTTTTCCATGGAGATTTTATAATGGCTTGTAAAAAACTTTTTAAAAAAAGATAAAATCAGGGATGCCTGGGTGACTCAGTCGCTTAAATGTCTGACTTCAGCTTAGGTCATGATCTCACAGTATGTGGATCTGAGCCCCACATTGGGCTCTGTGCTGATGGTGCAGAGCCTGCTTGGATCCTCTGTCTCCCTCTCTCTCTGCTTCTCCCCTGCTCGTGCATGTTTTCTCTCTCTGAAAAATAAATATTAAAAAAAAATTTTAAGGATAAGATAAAATCAGATTTTCATCTAAATAATTAGCTTTATCCCCCAATACTGTCTCTGATCAAGTTACATCGTGACTTTCTTTTGCATTTTGAAAAGCTAAAATGAAGGAAAACCCCTGGTAATGGACTGTCCTTTCAGCTGGGGCCCTACAGATGAGTAAAATGTGTGTTGAGAATTCCATTCTAGGTTATTTAACAGGTGACTCTTCAGATTATCAAGGACTATTAGAAAATTGACCTTATCCAGCCTTATCTAGTCCTGAAGTATGTTTTGTTTCTTGAAGCATTTAACTCCCTTTTTCATGTGCCAAGATTCTCTCTCTCTTTTTTTTTTAATGTTTATTTTTCAGAGAAATAGAGAGACAAAGCATGAGTGGGGGAGGGGCAGAGAGAGAGGGAGGTACAGAATCTGAAGCAGGCTCCAGACTTTGAGATGTCAACACAGAGCCTGATGTGGGGCTTGAACTCATGGACCGTGAGATCATCACCTGAGCCTGAGTCAGACGCCCAATGAACTGAGCCACCCAGGCACCCCATGTGCCAATATTCTCTTAAAGAGACTGTTAAGGGGCGCCTGGGTGGCTTGGTCGGTTGAGCGTCCGACTTCGGCTCAGGTCATGATCTCACGGTCCGTGAGTTCGGGCCCGCGTCGGGCTCTGTGCTGACAGCTCAGAGCCTGGAGCCTGTTTCGGAGTCTGTGTCTCCCTCTCTCTCTGCTCCTCCCCTGTTCATGCTCTGTCTCTCTCTGTCTCAAAAATAAATAAACGTTAAAAAAAAAAAAAGAGACTGTTAAAAGACTCTTTGCTTGAAGACGTTGGTATACAATCATCAACAGTGGCATAATCTATAAATTTATAGATATGAGCACTTGATGAGTTATAACTCCCTCACCTAAAACATAAGGATGTGGATTGTCCTGGTGCCTTTCTGTTTTTTCTTCTGTCTATTCTGCTAATTCCAAGTGATCAGACTCAAAGGTATGAGATAAGCAGAAGAATGGATAACATTTAGTTAAGTGCACCTTCGTCTAGACTTGGTTGTAGGCTGTTTGTGTGTGTGTGTGTGTGTGTGTGTGTGTGTGTGTGCTCACAGTTCAATGCTAGGAAAGCAGGCTGGCTTCAGGAGTCAGGGAGATAACAAGGGAATAACCATTATGTCCTGTGAACTTTGACAACTTTTTCACAAGTTAGTTTCACAAAAACCAGTCAGCTCTTCAGAAGACTGGCTGACACCTCAAAGCAAAACATAACAAAACAAACCCAGAAACAAAAAAGCAAAACTCAAGAGTTACAGTGTGAAAAGTAGTATATAGTACACTGAAAATACCAAATGCTGGTGATGGTACAAAGCACCAGGAACTCTCATTCTCTGCTGGTGACAATGCAAAATGGTAGTTTGAGAGTTTCTTACAAAAGCTAAAAATAGTTTTACCATACAGACCAACAATCATATTCTGTGGTATTTACCCAAATGAGTTGCAAACTGTGATATATCCATACAATGGGAAATTATTCAGGAATAAAAAGAAATGAGCTGGGGCACCTGGGTGGCTCAGTCAGTTAAGTGGCCAACTTCGGCTCAGGTCATGATCTCACCGTCCGTGAGTTCGAGCCCCGCTTCGGGCTCTGTGCTGACAGCTCAGAGCCTGGAGCCTGTTTCAGATTCTGTGTCTCCCTCTCTCTGACCCTCCCCCGTTCATGTTCTGTCTCTCTCTGTCTCAAAAATAAATAAACGTTAAAAAAAAAATTTAAAAAAAAAGAGCTATCAAGCCACAAAAAGACATGAGGAAATTTAAGTGCATATTGCTAAGTGAAAGAATCCAGTTTGAAGATACATATTGTATGATTCCAACTATTTGACACTCTGGAGAAAACAAAACTATATAGAGACAGTAAAAAGATCAGTGGTTACCAGGGATTTGGGGAAGAGGGGATGAACAGGTTGAGCACAAAATTTTAGGGCCAGTGAAACTACTCTGTATATTATAATGGCAGACACATGACATTGCGCTTTTGTCAAAACCCACAGAACTATCCAACACAAAGAGTAAACCCTGATGTAACCTGTGGACTTTAGTTAATAATAATGTATCAGTATAGGTTCACTAATTGTAACAAATGTTCCACACTAATGTAACATGTTAATAATAGGAGATACTATGTAGGGAGTGAGTGTAGAGAGGTTATATGGGAACTCTATTTTCTGCTCAATTTTTCTGTAAACCTAAAACTGCTCTAAAGTCTATTCATTTTTTAATTAAAAAAATCACACACAGTAATGTAATAGAGGCTGTTGACACCTTGCCCACATCCTTTTTACACGGTGTGTGTACCCACTGTCCAGCCCTCAGCTGACCAGAGCTGTCTAGCCAGGAAATGCCTGAGAGGTTATGGCCTCCCACAGGGGCAGTTTATAGCCAGCCAATGACTAACTGATTCAGGGTACAGCCCTTCTGCCTCAAAGGAGACACGTGTAGCACCATCTATGCTCCAGGGTTTCCTAGGAGATCAGGCTGATGCTAGACTTGAGCTGAGACCACATCTGCGCCTGGCGTCTTCCCTGCCCTGGCTTCTGTCCTCAGTGCTCTTACAGGTTTCCTCTGGAAGCCCTTTCTCCACAACTCTCTTGTGCAATCTGCTTCTGAGAAACCTAAGACACTACCAGCAGAGGTCCTAGAAAGGAAGGATGGGATTCTGGCATTAATAGGTCACTTGCCGGCCAGATGGCAGAGGACTCCATTTCTGTTGGTGGGTGGACTGTTGAAAGCCCTGGTCCCTGGTTTGTGGTAGCAGTTCAGTGGCTAAGATCTTCACCTGTGGTGACACCTGGGGTCAGATATAGGTGGACAGGGATGTACCAGTTGGTGTGATGTCTCTAGTATTTGGGAAGTTTAGGGGAAATATTAAGTATCAGGAGCATAGAAGTGGGAGGCTATTGCTAAGCACCACTGATGCACTGAAGAGAGTGAAGAGAGTGACAGGATCAGATTAACCACCAGTTTAAAGCCCAATATGAGAATGAACCTCCTTGCCAGCGTTCAGACCCTCATCTTCTACAGCATGGCTGTGTGTGGAAGAAGGATGAATTCTCAGCCCAGGCAAGTCTGCTACCTAATCATTTGGGCTCCTAATGCTAGTAGACGAGCAAGCAAGTCAGGCCCTGGTAGGGAAAATGTGGGACTCTAAAACTTGTGATGAGGATATCTAGGTATATGCCCCTTGTCCCCCTGGGCTGGCGTAAGTGTCCCACCCCCCCCCCCTTGTTGGGAATCAGACCCTTCTTACCCCCAAGATTATGCAGAAGTTGCAGATGAGACATACAAGGCGATGCTTACCCTTCCTTCTCAGGATGCGTCCCTACCTTCCTTCCAGGATAATGATTAGCATCTAATTATAACATGATCTGACTGGGGAAGAGGCACAAGACCCATAGACTTAAGCTCAAAATGTGAGGATCTTTGTATCATTTTCATACCTACTAGAGAATATCAGTTGCAGAAAAGGTGCCAGACAACTACACCACCTGGATGACTTGGCCAGCAGGTATCAGCCACTTTTTCCTCGTCACCCCAGCACCTGCACGGTGGGCTCATAAGTAGAGAGAAGCCTTTGCAGCAGAGTCAGAAGCTATGCATGGGCCCAGCAGCATGGGCTCCTCGTCATCAAGACTGATGTAGCTCCTGCCACTGTCGACTGTCCAGCCGGCCAGCACAGATTGACACTGAGCTCCCAGATGGATATTATCCAACTATATATACTATAAAGTTATTCTATAACTTTGCTTAGAATGGAGAGACTCAGCTGTGGGCATATGATCACAGGACCGACCTACTGGTCCTACCCCATTTAGAAGCTGCCAGCCAGATAGAGCCATGGAATAGCCTCTTGAAGGCAAGGATGAGCAACGGTTTGTTTAAGCATGACACTGTGGGGTCGGGGTGCTAATCTTCAGGATGCAGTATGCACCTTAAACCAATGGCCATTTTATGGTACTGTGCCTCAATAGGCAGAATATATGAAATCTGGGAGCCAGGAGGTCAAATGAGTTGTGCCCTTATCATTATCGCGCTCTAGTGACTTGCACAAGGTATTTGTCCTCATCTCTGCAACTTTAGTCTCAGTGAGTCTCAAGGCCTGTTCCCAAGGCAGGGCATCTCCACCAGGGGACATAGTAAGAGTCCTACTTAACGTTAATGTGTGCCACCTACTGCTGCAATTGGTCCTTAGGTTGTACTTTTGTCATCCTCTCCCTTCCACTCATTCTACATACCCCTTCCTTCTCCTCCTCTGCTGGTTGCATGCACAGTGGGTGCCCCAGACTCTTGTCTATTGTTCTTTTACTCACTCACTTAGAGTTACAGCTGGGTGTGGAAGTATTGGAGGATGTCCCAGTGGATCACCTAAGCACCAGACACATTCCTCTCTGCCTCTGTTAGGCAGCCTGATCTCCTAATGATGATTAGGGCCAATTGTTTCCTCCAGTGCAAGCCTGAGGGATGGAATGCTAGGACTCCTCATGCTAGTAGTGGTAAGGCCTGGACAGGGCAAGGCAGTGAGGTGGGAACCTCTTAGAACCTAAGCAATTTCAAGGTGAGACAGTCACAAAATAGAGGAGTCTGCTTTTTCTGGTGCTATCGGCTAACATAAAGGAGCTAAGCTCCAACAGTATTTTACTAGCCAGAATCACACTGAAATTTTTGAATTCTGAATTCTATTTTATCCCTGATTTTCTGAGTCCTGGACATTGAAAGATATGTAAAATGAGAATAACCATTGTGCCACAAAGGTAACAGAGGTAGAGTCTGTCTGCTAGCCCTTAGCCATAGGCCCCTGTGCAGACATAACTGTGGGTCTGGTTCCCTCAGGGTCTTGGGGTGGAGGGGAGACTGCTTTAATGTCTGTGAGCCATTTAGTGTAGTACATAAGGGTTGTTTGCTGATTTGTGGGAATTTCCTTTTAGGCCTAGATAATTGATTATATTATTATTTAAAATTTTTTCATGTACTCTTATGATAAAGAAAATAAGGTATAGCAAACAGTCTTCTATGGTGAGATTGTGGGTTATTTCAGATAACTGACCAATCATTTTTTTAATTTTTAAAAAATACTTATTTTGAGAGAGAGAGAGAGAGAGAGTGAGAGAGAGTCGAGAGTTGGTTGAGCATCTGACTTTGGCTCGGGTCATGATCTCACAGTTCACAAGTTTGAACCCAGCATCAGGCTCACTGCTGTCAGTGCAAAGCCTGCTTCAGATCCTCTGTCCCCCTCTCTTTGGCAACCCCCCCCCCCACTCATGCTCACTCTCTCTCTCTTTCTCTCAAAAATAAACACTTCTTAAAGGTAAGTATTACAAGTTTCATTTTCTGATTATAAAAATAATACATATGTATATTAAACAAAATTTAGAATGTAATGCAGAAAAGTACAAACAAAAATGCAAATCACACATAACTGGAAATAACCACTGTAAATATTTTACTCTAAACTTTTTGTCTATAGAAATGCATATTTAAAAAAAAATTGGAGCCATACTACACAAACAGATTAGGGGTCTTTATATTTCAGTCTTCTTGAAAAATTCCTATTAAATTTTTGGTTTAATGGATAAGCCTTGACAAAACCCAACTAGACATATCAGCTCCTCCTACAACCCACCTGTGGGCCTGTTCCAACCCAGAACATCTGATGGCAGCTGACTGCTGAGCTGGGGGTGGTTTCCTTGTTCTGAAGTGTCTTTGACCCAGCTCCTAGCAGCTCTGAAAGTCCCAAGACAACAAGCTCAGACTGCCCTACAAGTTGGCAAGGATTCTGACAACAGAAAACACACTTTTAAAACAAAACAAAACAAAACAAAAAGGTGCTTTGAGAATGTGTGCAGCCTGAAAGTAATTAATTGAATGCATAGCAGTGATTTCCTTCCTCTTGGCCAAAGGCAGATTTGCAAAGGAAATGGGCACTTCAGATACAGACCAACTTCAATGTTTACATAATTTACACTCTGCGCCACCAAGCAGAAAGATCCTAATCCAGCCTAGTACCTGTGGAAACAACCTGGAGATCTCTTCTGTTGTGAGCTGTGGAGAGCAACTGGGATGGTTTAGGCATAAAGTGACCCCATGGGTTAACTCCCAGAAGGCAGAGAAGGAGCTTAGCAGCACAGCACAATGGTTAAGGGCTCACAGCTCAAACCCAGCTCTGTGTCTCTGGATGAATTATTTTACTTCTTTGTGCCCCCAGGTAAAAATGATGTACTTTAGTTCACATGATAGAGGTGGCCCTTAAAAAGTTTTTGCATAATTGTAAGGGATAGGGAAAAATCTAGTTTGAAACAAAATAAAAATAGTTTGCCCATTTGAAATCAATGGGTAATAGCTGCCTCTGAACTAGTGGGATCTACAATGGTCCCATCGTGCCATCCAGTGGACAGAAAGGGGAAAGGCATGATTTTATCTTCCAAATTTGTAATTTACCAAAAACATGTATATTGAAGAGGATAATTTCAACTCACCAATAGATTCACTTGTTAATAAATTTCATTCAATTTTTAGGGTGTGCCTCAGTGGCTCAGTTGGTTAAGCATCCAGCTTGATTTCAGTTTGGTCATCATCTCACATTGGTGGGTTCGAGCCCTGCATTAGGCTTCATGCTGGGCTCCACGCTGCCCATGGAGCCTGCTTAGGATCCTCCCTCTTGCCTCTGCCCCTCCCCCCCAATACATACATACATACATACATACATACATACATAAATTTCATTCCATTTTTAAACCAAAATAAAAGATCAGAAGTCTAAACACTAAACACTAAGTGCTAAAACTAAATTCCCCAAACCGGTTAGGATATGTGATGTATGCTAGAAAGATCATCCACTGAAGGAAAACAGAATACACACCAGTCCTTACTAGCATGAATTTTTACAGCCCACCTTCCCCATTCTTCGTATCCCTCTCTCTCTCTGCCAACAGTCTTTATGCTTATTCTGGTACGTGGACCAGGAGAACCACAGAGACTCAAAGTGTCTTCTCAACACATAACTAGAACTTGACTGGTACCAGAGCCATTCTGCTCATTTTTCAAGAATGCAACTGTCACTTAAAATTTTGCTGATATCAAATTGAGTATTTTTCAAGGGCCTGTGTGTGTGATTTGGGTTTTCGTGTGTGTGTGTGTGTGTGTGTGTGTGTGTGTGTGTACTCTGTGTTTCCTTTTAAAGCCATTTATTACCTCTATAATTTGTTTCTTCCCCCAGATATTTATGAGGGTGAAGACAATAGCAAACAAATCTCCCCCAAACATGAGTAGTAATAGCATACTTGGAGTACCAAGAGCTGTTCTGAGACCTTCTCTTTGGTATTATTGTAATCGCTATTAACAGTAATCATAACAGGTGTTATTTATTAAATTCCTAAGATGTACGAGACATTTTACTTTATAAACCTTTCTGCTAATCCTTATACCAAAGCTGTGATAGATATTATTATCCCCATTTTTACAGACAAGAAAAGATGCTCAGAGAGGTTAAGTGACTTACCCAAGATCACACAGCTAGTGAGTGAGTGGCAAAGTCAGAACTGCACTCGGTCTCACTGACTTCAAAGCCCCTGCTCCTGCCACTGGGCAGAGGGTCTTTCCTTTATTCACGCATATGACCTGCCAGACCCTGAGCCCAAAATTCTGGGGTCTCCATAGTGCTGTCACCGCTATAGTACCTAAGACCCCTAGGAGCCCATGGCCAGTGGATCCAGGAGGAAGGGATTAAATATGCAAATGAAAAAGATTTGGCAAAACTCATCCTGTGAGCTGCACTTTCGGCCCCCACATTTCCAGCTTTGACTGAAGGACGTTCTCCAAGGCTTGCGGGTCCTGAGAATTCTGAGCTCCTTCCAGGAGCCGCGGGGGATGCTGGGTGAATAGAGAATAGTCACTGTTGCCAAGGGCCCCAGGGCCCAAGGGGGAGACGAGTGAGGGCTCACCCAGAGCAGCTGCGGGCTGTGTCAGAAGAAACTCTCCCTCGAAGGGTCTTGTTGTGAGGGGATTGTTGTGACCCCACCACCTCCACAGCCCCTCTCCTCCTCTGTGTCCCAGAATAGAATGGGATAGAATAGAACACAATAGAATAAAGTAGAATAGAATAAGAGCATAGAATAGATCAGATGAGGACATCATACCTGTAAGGGTAATATTGTTCCACAAACAGTTTTCCTTTTAGAAATGTAGTCTGTGTGGACGCGATGTTGGCATCTCTAAGGAGTATGGAAAACTCTGGACTAAACTGAGGGTGTCCTCCACCCTCATCTGGGGTACCCTGTGTGCTGACAGTCCCCAGCAGGGAGGGGGTATCTGGATATTGTCAGCGCTGGGAGGGTCGATTCTCTTTCCAGGCTCAGACAGATCCTTCCTGGAGGCAGGAAACGGCCCAGATGACCCTGAAATAATGCAGTCAATGTGTGGCCAAGTGTGTGAGAGGTCCTCTGTGCCAGCCCTGCGCCAGGCTGAAGACCCTGTCCCCCTGCGGCAGGGCCCCCAGGAGGGAGAGGAAAGCAGCCACCAGTGCCTGGTCATCACTTTACCCCAGGTGCCACTTACTGTGGAGTGGCTGGAACTGGCTGTCAGGTCTCCCAGTTCCCACATTGTCCCCCAGCCCTGCCAGCCCCAGGCCCTGAGTGCTCCATGGCTGCCAGAGACCTCAGAGCCCGGCCTCACCCATGGCCTCCCAGTGGGTGGCTCTTGGGTCCCTGGACACTACCCTTCACCCCACCCCAGCCCTGCCGGCCTGGCTTTGTCTGGGACACTGAGGCCACAGCCCCTGGAGACTCAACCCTTCTGTTCCCATGGTAGGTGGTCAAGGGCAAGTCTTCTCCATTCCTCCCTTACAGCCTTTCAGCAAGACTGCCATTCCTTGTCCTCACTGCCTGCTCTGGGCATAAGGGGATCGTGTTGAATGACCACCCTAAAGAGGAGTCTCTGGGCGTTACTGCAGATGTCCCTGAGTCACATCTGGAGGAGGACGGTGGGAGCCAGTTTCTCCTCTGCCCTCTACCCCTCACCCTACCACTTCTGGGGACTGGAAATTAAAGCAAGTTTGCTGCAATCTGAGAGCACTGTGTCCAGCTGCCTCAAAACCCTCCGGCACCAGGCAGGGTTCCTGGAGGCCTCCAGGAAAGGGCTGCCTGGCTGCTCCCAGTTTGGCTGGCACGGCCCCCCCAACTTCTGCCCTGGGGAGAACCTGGGCCCCAGAATGCAGCTTGGGGGTCCTCTGGGCAGCAGGTCAGGGAGCTCCCACTTGCACACTTCCTGCTTGCTGACAGAACTGTGACACTACAACTGTAGACTCCTTCCGCTCCCTCTTCTCATTTCCTGTGTCCAGAATGCTCTCACCCCCCCTGCCCGGTCCATGCCCTTCAAGGCCATACCCTAACCCCTGCCCTTGAGTTGTCACCAAACAGAGACTTGGTCCTGCACTCAGATTCCTGCAAGATTGATTATTCTGTTGAAGCTCAGTGAGAGGTAAAGACAAGACTTGTAGAACCCAGCTGCAGTGCTTGCAGCCGAGGGGACATGGCCAAGTGATTATTCCTCTCTCATCCCAGTTTCTCATCTGTAAAATGGAGCTAAGGCCCTTAGAGGGCCATGTGAAGCTTAACTTTTGACAAACTGGCATCCCAGCAGGCACAGAGTAGGGTTCAGTGTTTGGTGGAGATTGCTGTTCCCCTCGGTGTCTTAACAGCCCCAGGCTCATGGCAGGTGCACAGTGGTGACTAATCGGTTTATCAGCTCATTGGAAGAGAGAGGCAGGATGTACTCACTCCTCTGATGTCCCATGGGGAGAGCAGTGACAGAGGCTACCAAAGAAATAGGAATCAGGGGTGAGAAAAGGGGGAAAAGAAGAGAGGGAAGAAGGGTGGAGGACAGGAAGGTTGTCAAGCACAAAAAGACTGACCGTTTTCTTGGAGGACCAGGAGTAGGGCTATGAACACCACGTAGTCAGATCTTCTCGGGGTCATGGTTACAAATTTGAGCTGGAAAAGAGAACCTTAAGAGGACAGACCTCCACCTCCCACCCAGGTGAAGCCATCCAGGTTCTGGGAGAGCAGGAGTTAGAGATGGGGAGAAGAGGTTCTTGGGGACAGGCACTGCCTCCTAGGACGTCTGGCCACTGGCAGCAGAACCAATCCTCCCAGGCCCTCTCCTGCACAGCAGGTCAAATTCTTCCCTTTCTTTCCCCAAGGCTGCTCCAGCAAGGAGTTTACCTCCATGGAAACCTTTGACCATCCCGAAGGTGCAGAAGATCTGGAAAAGGAGAACAGTGCTCTGAGTGTAATTTATTTCCTTCTTATCTCCTTCATTTTCTCCCTCAATTCGATTTCATCAGCTTCTCCTGCCTCCTCTTTCTCTCCCCCTTCCATGTCCCTCCCCTTTTCGTGATGCATACCCATAAGGACGAGGCCTAACCCAGGAAGCTGAGGTCACTGGCTCTGCAAAGTGTCTCAGACCCTCCCAGCCTGGCATGTCCCTCATCCCCATCTCCTTCGCATTGCTCTGGCTTCTGATCATAAATGTGGGGCTCCTGCCGGGACCCCAGTGACCCCTTGGGAGAACTAGGGTGGGCCCCAACCCGCCGGCGCCAGCGGGAATCACAGGTCGCGCCTGGCTTGGGCTTGGGCACTCCTCGGCCCTGCTAACTCTAAGGGTTCACCACTGTCCCCTCCCTTCCAGCTGTCCGGACTCTTCCAGTTGGACGACAGTTATGAAACGTGTTCTTCCAAATCTGTCCTGGAAACGGGAGAAAGGGTCCAGGGGAAAAAGGAAAGCGGCGATGAGGACGTTTGAGTGTGAAAGAACAAACAGTAAGCGAATCTGTTAGCCGTTGCTCCTCTGACTTTCTTCTTGGAATTTTAGGCCAACAAACACAACTGAGGAGAGCGCTGCGGTGCCCTCTTGCTCGGCCCTGCGGGGGACGCGACTAGTTTCCGGGCGAAAGCAGAGCGGGCGAGGGAAGGATGCCTGCGCACCCCCTCCCCCGAGAACTGACACTGGTTCTAGAACACCGCGGCTCCCCCGCTCGGCCGGGCCTCCCCACGCCGCCTCCATTCCGGGCCCGGCCTGCTGGGGACGCCGAGGGCCCGGCCCACCCTCCAGCGGGAAAGCAGCCAGGGGGCCGCCTCGGACCCTGCGGATCTGCCACTGGGGGTGGGGGTGGGGTGAGATAGGACCGCCTTCCAGAAGCCTGAGGAAGGGCCCACGGCCTGCCCGCGGAGGCCACCCTCCCGGCGAGGGCCGCTGAGAACCTGGGAGCTGTTTCACACGCGTCAGCGTTAGCCCTGGGGACTCGGCTCAGACGCCCGCGAACCTCGGGGCTGCTCCACACGCGCCTGCGCGAGCGCCGGGACTCGGTGCAGACGCCCGCGAACTTCAGGACTGCTCCCCACGCGCCTGCGCGAGCGCCGGGACTCCGTGCAGACACCCGCGAACCTCGGGGCTGCTTCACACGCGCCTGCGCGAGCGTCGAGACTCCGTGCGGACACCCGCGAACCTCGGGGCTGCTTCACACGCGCCTGCGCGTGCGCCGGGACTAGCTGAAGACGTCCGTGAACTTCGGGGTTGCTCCACACTGGCCTACTCGAGCGCCGGGATTTCGTGCAAACGCCCGCGACCCCCCGAGCTGCTTTACTGCTCCTGCAGAGGTTAGCGGAGCCCAGTCCTGCGGGGTCCTGCCCAGGGTTTCTCAACGTTGGCATTTAGACTTTGGGGGCTGGATAATTCGTTGGGCGGGGTGGGGGGGAGGGGGGACTGCCTTGTGCAAGTGTTTGGCATCATCCCTGGCCTCTACCCACAGATGCCAGTAAAACCGCTCTCCCATCCACTCACCCAAATTATGACAGTCAAAAATGCCTGCAGACATCGTCAGATTTTTCCTGGGATGGGAGTGGGGAGATCCGTTGAGAATCTTCTTTGCGAACCTTGGAAGAGCAGAAACTACAGAGGCAGCCCTGTGCTCTTCTCCCTAAATCCCCAAAAGAATGTTCCTGTGGTGTTTGCGTTACTTTGTAACGGGATTGTATCCTTTCAGAGAGGGTTGGTTACAAATGTTAACGTCGGAGGTAGTTCGTTTTTAGATTTATTAGTTTTTAAATTAGTTTCAGTTATTTTTATTTTTGTTTTATTATTTTTCGTCTAATTTTACTTTTATTTATAGTTTTCTAGTTATTTAATTTTATAGCTTTAAAGTTATCTGTTTATAATTTTGTTTTCAGGGTTATTTAGTTTTTGAGTTATTTTCAGTTTCTTATATACAGTTATTTTAAGTTATACATTTCCAAATTAGCTCTAGAATTATTTTTAATTATCTTTACAATTATTAGTATTTGAGTTATTTACTTTTATAGTTATTCTTTTTTTTAGTTATTGGAATTTTCAAATTATTTTTAGTTTTTTGTTGACTGCTAATAATTCACTAAAAGTTTTAGAATTATTTAAAATTATTTATTTCCAGACAAAGTGTCTTTAGTTATTTTAGAGGTTTTTCCCTTGTTAGTTTTAGAGTTACTTATAGTCACACTTATTTTTTTCAGTTTAGATTTGGGGTTATTTTTACATCCATTTATTTATGTTAGTTATTTGGTTTTAAATTATTTTATTTTCAGCTGTTGCATTTTTGAGCATTATATTTCCTGAATTTTTTATTTTCAGAGATTTGGACATATTTAGTTTTGATTTATTTTCGGTAACTTATTCTCTATTTCTTTTTAGTTACATCTTTGCCATTTAAAAATTTTTTTCTATTTTGTGTTTTTACTTATTTTATTTTCAGATTTATTTTCAGAATTATTTACTATTAGAATTAGTCTAGGGGATCCAAACAAGAGAAAGACACAACAGCAGTTATTTTAACAGAGAGAATTTAGTATGAGGAATTGTTACCCAGTTTTTGGAGATTTTAACAGGAGAAAACATGGTAATGTGAGATCATGGAGATGTTAGCCATAAGGAGCAGCTACCAGCCCACTGGCTGAAGGAGCAAAGGGAAGAGGTTGGATGGAGGTGGCCCACAGTCTGAGGGGGAGGTGCTGCCCCATGGGACAGGTGTCCCATGAGTTGGAATTTGGTCCAAGAGCTGGATGCAGAACTCTCCATAGAGGGTGCTGCCAGCTGGTGCTGGAGTCTCTGAAGGCGGGGTGATGAGGCTGCTTGTGGAAGTGTTGGGAAAATGGCAAAGGGCAGCTACTGGAACCAGCTGTTGCTCTCAGTGTGAAGAGCAGTTGCCAGGGGGAAGCTGGCAGGAGGTCAGCACACGGGGGTCGCTCTCCCCTCCTTGGTCCTCCCATCAGTCTGCCCTATTGGCCAAAGCTGACAGGGAGCAAGCTGGCAAAGGAGGTGAGTGGCCCTGGGGCCACAAAGCAGAGACTAGAAGGATGGCTGAAAGCTGAGAAGTATGGCAAATAAGCAACCCACTGAGCTCTGGAGTTGTTTACTTTTAGAGTATTAGTTTTGAATTTACTTAGTTTGGGAATTGTTGTGGTGATTTGATTTCAACTTTTCACTGGACATGGGATCTAGCTAAGTTTTTGGTCCCCTGATTTGTTTCCAAAATGGAGTGGGAACTTTTTTCTTAAACACCTGAGGACTGTCTCCCATGTGACTTAAGAAAATAGTTCTAGAATTCAAGAAAACAAAAATAAGTGTCTCACTGTGTTCATAAAGAAGCCCTTGGACTTTTATGGCCAAAAAAGGGCAGAGACTAAGGGACAGACTATCAGGGAAAGGCTCTTCACAATTGTCCAGCAGAGTGTTCTTTGAAAGTTTTCAGAAAGTTAGATTGTGGAGCTACTCTCTTGTGCCCCTTTCCTAATGACAAAGTATCTTTCTTGATGGAATGTGTTTCAAATTTGTAGACTACAATATTCATTATTTGCACACTAAAATAAAGTTCTTCCCAAACCTATAGGAAATCTTATTTCCTTCTACTTGCATTATTTTCCAACCTACATTGTTCCATTTTGGCTATAAGAACATTTATTTATTTGTTTGTTCTTTCTACTCAACACCTATTTCCTGAGCACCCCTGTCCTCAAGAAGGTGTTGGCATCAGAAGAGACCATGGAAGTGTGAAGGTGAGTGAGAAACTCTCAGTGCAGTTGAGGGAGACAGATGTGGAAACAGATCATCACAACACAGTGTGACAAATACTATGGGGCACGGAACCCTGCCACTGACTTCCTGATGTAGTCAGGGATGGGCTGACATCTGAGCTGGTCTCCTGGAGCAAGCGTTTTCTCCAAGTGGAGAAGGAGAAGGATATCCTGGTCATGCATAGGCACGGAGGCACAGAGGAGGGATGCATGGCAGAGAGAATGCATTGACAGAGGCCACTGGGCCACAGGGTTCAGAAAGTCCCTGGTGCTTGACAGGTAGGACCTCATTTGGTCCTCACAGCCAGTCTGCAAGAGAGTAGGGAGTGACATCAGGAGTCAGTGCTCTTCCTGATCTTAGGGTTCCAACCACAGCTTACAAGATCCTCTGACTTGTCATTCCTGGAATTCTTCATCTCATTCCTGGCTTTATCCTTGGTCCATTCACTCCTTCCCACTCACTCTTGGAGGTGAATGCCTCCCTCTTCTACCTTTTGATTCCTGCTTCTTAAACATCCGTGGGGAGGGAGGAGGGTTGAGACCAGCCAGCTGTGAAGCGCAGGTGACTCCAGCTGCAGAGGAGGCAGAGCAGAGCAGAGCCCCCTCGGGGTCTCTTAGGGGAGTTCTGCAGACCAGCACCGCGGGAACTGAGCTCTTGTCGAACCAATCGTAGCCTGTAACTGCATTCAGCACCCCTTGAAAGTTTGTGGGGATGCCTTCCCAAGGTGGGGAACCTGCTTCAGATCCAGCCCAAGCTTGTGAATCAATAGAGAGCTTTTAAAGCACACAGAGCCCTTTGCTGCATTAACAGCACTGGACATGTCTACCAGGTCAAAAGAAAGTATAGTCCTTCACGATCTATGATGGCATATTTTCACACTTTTTATAGAACACATTCATTCAGTCAGTCTTGAATACGTTTCTCAGCATACTTCTCTGCTTCGGTCTCTCCGGTTGTCTTACCCATCACCATATCCGTTTCTCCGTGAGAACATGTAAGTACTGGGGCTGGACGGAAGAATCTTCTGGATTCTGACTATTAGAATAGTCAGAAAACGCATCACCTGGATCCTCTTAAACACTTTGACTGTTGACGAGCCCACTGCAGAGACAGCCCAAAGCTCTCCCAATCCTTTGGGCCCCGATCGTTTTCTGTATCTACAAAATCAGCCACCCTCGCTGGTGCTGGCAGAGGTCAAAATGCCCAGACCTCCCAGGCCTCATGTGAGGAGCCTGTCCACAAATCCTGCATCACAGGTGGGCGACAGAGGAGCCATTTCAGTTCCGGACATCATTGCTGATGCTGCCCCCAGGTGCTCCATAGTAGCCTGCTGTGACTTTCCACACTGGCTTCTTTGCCTAAGCCCCACACAGCTGCTCTGCTTATCGGTGTCCTCTGAGAGAAACAAGAAAAAAAGTGGCTCTTTTATGAGTGAAACTTATGTCATCTTTCTATTTGAGTCAATGGAAAAGCATTCAAAACCATCAGATAAAATCTTGCAGCCACGTTCCACTAGTTATTCAATTCATTTATAGCTTTATAGTGAGTGTTGCCTGTTGCCCATGAGAGGGATGCATTTCAACTTGTTGCTGAGGTGTGGGAATGCTATAGCCCTGGAGGAAAGTGCCCTGGCTGAAACAGTTCACTAAAATCAGTCTGAGTCTGTGAAATCTGGCTGGAGTCTGAGTCTGCACTAAACACCAGCTGTGCCTTATCAAATAATTAGACAAGTTCGAGATCCTTTAAACCAGCATTTCCCAGAGCATATTTTGCAAAGTAGGTGGAAGAGTGTAAGGGTTCAATGAGTTAATCTCACAATCAAAAAAAAAATTTTTTAATATAGGTTTCATACTCAGCACAGAACCTAACGCAGGGCCTGAACTCATGATCCTGAGATCGAGACCTGAGCTGAGATCAGCCACCCAACTGGCCAAGCCATTCAGGTGCCCTGAAAAAAAATTTCTCTAACCTATTTTTAAAATACTACATATTCGATTTCTCATTTGGTTGATACGAGTTAGTGAATTAAAGGAACTGAGAACTCTTTCGTGAAGGAAGTCTGTACGTTTCTGTTAAACTCATGACTTCTCAGGGTGCCTCGCTGGCTCATTTGGTAGAGCATGTGACTCTTGATCTCAGCTTCATGAGTTCAAGCCCTACGTTGGCCATGGAGCCTACTTAAAAGCAGAAAACAAAAAACACTGCATGATTTCCCAAACTTAGCTAACCACAGAATCCTTCTCTTTGTGGAACATAACTTAAAGAATATTTATGTCTCACGAAACAGTGTGGGTTATGTGTGTAGGCTGCTCTGCTCCACACAGTCATTTGGTGTCCCAGGTTTGTTCCTTCTGATGTTTCCTTGGGAACCTAGCTGGGAAGCTGTTGCCCAACCACAGCTTTTTTTTTTTTTTTTTAATGTTTATTTATTTATTTTGAGAGAAAGCATGAGCGCAGGGAGGAACAGAGAAAAGGGGAGAGAAAGAATCCAAGCAGGCTCCACACTGACAATGCATAGCCTGACATGGGGCTGGAACTCACAAACTATGAGACCATGACCTAAGCTGAGATCGAGTCAGACGCTGAACTGATTGAGCCACCCGCGTGTCCCCCAACTACAGCTTTGACAACTTTGTGTCACTGTCACCTACCAGCTTGAAGTAAAGCAGGGACTAGAATCCATGTCCTCGAACCCCTAGGCTAGGGTTCTATTACCACACTAGCTTTTGCTTACTCAGTCGACATGTTTCAAGTGTCTCTAGTGTTCCAGGTTTACTATCAGAGACAACAGAAAACACAGCACCAATTCTCTGTAAAATATTTGTCAATTGCATCTTTAATCTGGTAGCATTCTTTATGTATGGGTAAACTTTCAAAAATGGCTATTAAAGTAGCAAAAATTGTAGGTTTATATCATAGTATTTTAATTTACCAGAGAACACATACTATGGGAATAAACAAACATTAGAGGAACAGAGTAGAGAATCTTGAAATGGACCGAGATACATCTCAGAATTTAAAGCATGAAAAAAGGCATTTCAAATTAGTTCTGAACAAAGAAGATGAATTGTGTGTGAAAGTGGTGCTGGGACCACTGTATAGTAGTTTGGGGGCGGGGGGGTGGGGAGGATAAGCCCTTAAAACTATTCATATTGTTCAATTATGTGACTTAAAGAAATCATGCAAGTCAAAACGTTTAAAAATGATTTTGAATAGAGTAAAGCTTTTCTAGGCAAAAACAAAAACCAGAAGCTACGAAAGAAAATCTTGACAATTCAGACTACATAAGAGGCAAAAACAAATATAGAAAAAAAGAACAATTAAAGATTCAAAACAAATACATTTTCAAAACATGGGCATAAAACTAATTTTCCATGATATATAAAGAGCTTTTACAAATCAGCAACAATAATAGAAAAAATGGACAAAGGACACAAATATACACAGAAAAAGAAATTCAAGGGGCACCTGGGAGGCTCAATCGATTAAGCATCCTACTCTTTATTTGGACTCAGGTCATGATCTCCTAGATTGTTGGTTTGAGCCCCACATCTGTGCTGACAGCCAGAGCCTGCCTGGAATTCTCTGTCTCCCTCTCTCTGCCTCCTCCCCCCACCAAAATAAATAAATAATAAAAAAAAAGAAATTCAAAATCCAACAAATACATGAAAAGAAGCAAAACAATGATACTCATTTCTCGTTACCAGACTGTCCAACATTTAAAACTCTGATAATACTCAGTATTGGAGAAGATACAAAAAAATGAGCACTCTCAGACTGTTGGTAAGAGTGTAAATTAGTACTAGCTTTTTAAAAGACAATTTTTAATAGCTTTCAACATTTTAAAATATGTATATGACTTGATCTAGCAATTCCACTTCTAGGAATTCATTTTAATGATCTATTCATATAAATGAACAAGTTGTACAGGTGTTCATTTTAACACTACTTTTAACAGGAAAACAAGCAGTGAGAGATAGGGAACACCCTGTCTGTGATAGTGTTAAAATTTATCCCCAAATTGATACTCCTGTCTTCAAAGAGCAGAGTCCAATTACCCTCCCTTTGAGTGTGGGCTGTACTAATGACCCTGATAAATAGAATGTGGTGGAAGTGGTGGTAATTGATTTTTCACACTGGGTGATAAAAAGCATTTTGGCTTCTTCCTCATTCTCTCTCTTGGATTACTCACTGTGGAAGAAGCGAGCTACCACACTGAGAGGACAGTGAGGCAGCTGTATGGAGAGACCCACGTAGCAGGAACTCAAGCCTCCTGCCAACAGTCATGAGCCACCTTGGAATTAGATCCTCCAGCCCTAGTCGTGCCTTTAGATAACTGTAGCTCCATGTCTTAACTAAAACTTCATGAGAGACCCAGAGCCAGAAGAATTCAGCTAAGCTGCCCTTGAATTCATTACCAGAGGACCATGAGACAATAGTTGTTTTCAAGTGCTAAGTTTTGGAGGGTAGTTTGCAAAGCAAAAAGAGATAACAAATGTATTACATAATAAAAAGCTGGTTAATAAAGTATCATACTGGCATACGAGCAAATTCTATGCAGTTTTTAAAAATAATGTTTTCTGCTTGAGATGTAGGAAACTATAAAGAGCACCATCCTGATACTTACAAGATCAAAAAATCTGGAAAATATGCAGATTCACTTTTCTTGGACCCATGAAAGAGCTCAGTTCATACGGCAACCACATGACCTGAAATCTAAGAAAAGGCACCCACAAAGAGAGATGGGGCTCAACCACTTGCTTACCTGAAGCAGGCACTGCTATACACTAGCAGGGAGAATTTAGTTAATGGCCTAATATGAGCTTGCAAGAGAAAATGAAAACCCTGGGGGCTGCAGATACCATGGAAATTTGCATCCACTTGCAAACTTTTTCCAATAACCCCAGTGGGCACTCACAAAAATGATTAGCAAAAGTCCTAAGAAAGCAACCCTCCCGTCACACACCAGGAGAGGGGAATATCAGTTGCTGTAGAAAAGGCATGCAACTATGCTCAAAACCTATTTCCTTATCTTTCCTACAGAACAAAAGCAAAACCAAGTGCTGAAGGAAGGGCAATAAACACAGCCTTAGAAGGCTGATAAATCCAACTGGAACTGAGGAAAGACAACAGAATAAAAACCAAATCTCTGATCCTGAGGGAGAGGCAGGAATATGTGCCAGGTCCAGAACTGCTCATAGGGGGAGGAGAGAAACTTTGAAGATCACACACAGCCTCCCACTCCAAGACCTGGGGGCATAGTGCCCACATGATTGAGAATCAGAACAGAGCACTCACTCTCCAGCCCTCACCACCAGGCCGACTGACAAACATTCAAGCAACAGTGGGATACTGCAGGAAGAGCCCAAGGTGCATGCTGAGAGAGGCTTTCTGACATATACCAGGGAAGACCTAAACTGAGGGTGGAGTGGACACGTCCATACCCTAAACACAGGTAACACTTGAGGAATTGGAAGTAACTATAGCAACAGCAGATCAAGGATCTACACAGAGGAATGAAGACTACAAGAAATCATAATCACATGAGTAAGTACAAAAGCTTTTTTCCCCTATTATTTATTTCTCTTTAAATGGTGATTGATGGTTTAAATAAAAAATAACTATATGTTGTGGAGCTTATAATAAACGCAGAATTAAAATGTATGGCAACAATAGAACTGAGGCCAAGAGGGAAGAAGTTGAAGTATACTGTTGTAAGTTTTCTATATTATAGGTGAAGTGTTAAAGAATCATTTGAAGATCTGTTGTGATACCTTAAAGATATATACTGTAAACTCTAAAGCAAACACTAAAATAAACATGCAGAGTTTTAAAAAATAATCCAACAAATGAAATAAAATGGAATTTAAAATATGCAACTAATGCAAGAGTTGGTAGAGAAAGAAGAGAAATGAAACCAAGAACAGACAAGAAAAATAGAAAACAATGGCCAAGATGGTAGATATAAACCTGACCATATCAATAATCATATGGTCTTAATACCTCAGTTGAAGAGGAGTGATTATCAGGCATCTGGGCTGCTCAGTGGGTTGAGTGTCTAACTCTTGATTTCAGCCCAGGTTATTGACCCCAGGGTCTTGGGATCACACCCTACATCAGGCTCCATGCTAAGCATGGAGCCTGCTTGACATTCGTTCCCTCTCTCTCTCTCTCTCTCTCTCTCCCTCTGCCCCTCTCCCTCACTCACTCTCTCTCTGTCTCTCAAATAAATAAGTACTTTAAGAAAAAAAAAAGTGATTGTCAAATGGGTATTTAAAAAACAAACAAAAACACCACCCTTGTGGCCTGCTTAAAAAAACACACTTTAAGTATTGTTAGATTAATTAAACAAGGAGTCCATTAGACTAAGGTGGCTTTAATGTCTTAGTAGCATAGGCAAGCAAACCAAAACCTATGCCTATAATGCCTCAAGATTAGGAAATTGAAACCTAAGCACAACCAATCACAAACAGCCAACTCAATTTTCTCAAATAATGCAACCAATTAGGCTATAGCCAATTCAATAATTTCCTTGCTTTGCTTCCACCTCTTCTCTATAAACATCTTTCCACTAGTTCCGGACAGTGAGCACTCCTAATCACTTCTGGTTTATCACTGCCCTATTTGAATTGATTTTTGCTCAAATAAATTTTTTTTAAATGTTTAACATTTATTTATTTTTGAGAGACAGAGCATGAGCAAAGGAGGAGCAGAGAGAGAGGGAGACACAGAATCTGAAGCAGGCTCCAGGTTCCGAGCTGTCAGCACAGAGCCCAACGAGGGGCTTGAACTCACAAACCATGAGATCATGACCGACCTGAAGTCAGATGCTTAACCGACTGAGCCACCAAGGTGCCCCTCAAATAAGCAAAAATTTTAATATGCCTCAGTTTATCTGTTAGTGGTATAAAGACACAAATAGATTAAAAGTAAAACAATGGAAAAAGTTATACTGTGTTAGCACTAATCCAAAAAACAAAAACAAAAACAAAAACAAAGCTAGAATGACCATGTTAATATAAAACAAAGTAAGTCCCAGAATAAAGAATATGGCAGACTTCAAGCTGTATTACAAAGCTGTAATCATCAAGACAGAACAAAAACAGACATTCAGATCAATGAAACAGAAGAGAGAACCCAGAAATGGCCCCACAAATGTTTGGCCAACTAATATTTGACAAAGCAGGAAAGAATATTCAATGGAATAAAGACAAGTCTCTTCAGCAAGTGGTGCTGGGAAAACTGGACAGCAACATGCAGAAAAATGAAGCTGGACCACTTTATTACACCACACACAAAAATAAACTCAAAATGGATGAAAGACCTAAATGTAACACAGGAAGCCATCAAAATCCTCAAGGAGAAAGCAGGCAAAAACCTCTTTGACTGCGGCCGCAGCAACCTCTTAGTCAACATGTCTCTGGAGGAAAGGGAAACAAAAGCAAAAATGAACAATTGGGACCTCATCAAAATAAAAAACTTCTGCACAGTGAAGGAAACAATCAGCAAAACTAAAAGGCAACCAACAGAATGGGAGAAGATATTTGCAAATGACATATCAGATAAAGGGTTAGTATCCAAAATCTATAAAGAACTTATCAAACAACACCCAAAAAAACATAATCCAGTGAAGAAATGCACAAAAGACATGAATAGACACTTCTCCAAAGAAGACATCCGGATGGCCAACTGACACATGAAAAAATGCTCCACATTAAGGGCACCTGGGTGGCTCAGTTGGTTGAGCGTCAGACTTCAGCTCAGGTCATGATCTCACAGCTAATGAGTTCAAGCCCTGTATCGGGTTCTGTGCTGACAGCTCAGAACCTGGAGCCTGCTTTGGATTCTGTGTCTCCCTCGCTCTCTGCCCCTAACCCACTCGCATTCTGTCTCTGTCTCTCTCAAAAATAAATAAACATTAAAAAAAATTTTTTTTAATGCTCCATATCACTCATCATCGGGGAAATACAAATCAAAACCACCATGAGATACCACCTCACACCTGTCAGAATGGCTAACATTAACAACTCAGGCAACAACAGATGTTGATGAGGATGTGGAGAAAGAGGATCTCTTTTGCATGGCTGGTGGGAATGCAAACTGGTGCGTCCACTCTGGAAAACAGTATGGAGATTCCTCAAAAAATTAAAAATAGAACTACCCTACAACCCAGCAATTGCACTACTAGGTATTTATCCAAGGGATACACGTATGCTGTTTTGAAGGGGCACATGCACCTGAATGTTTACAGCAGCACTATCAACAATAGCCGAAGTATGGAAAAAGCCCAAATGTCCATCGATGGATGAATGGATAAAGAAGATGTGGTACATATATATAATGGAGTATTACTCGGCAGTCAAAAAGAATGAAATCTTGCCATTTGCAACTATGTGGATGGAACTAGAGGGTATTATGCTAAGCGAAATTAGAGAAAGACAAATATCATATGACTTCACTCATAGGAGGACTTTAAGATGAAAAACATGTACATAAGGGAAGGGAAGCAAAAAAAAAAAACAGGGAGGGGGACAAAAACATAAGAGACTCTTAAATATGGAGAACAAACAGAGGGTTACTGGAGGGGTTGTGGGAGGGGGGATGGGCTAAGGGGGTAAGGGACATTGAGGGATCTACCCCTGAAATCATCGTTGCACTATATGCTAACTAATTTGGATGAAAATTTAAAAAATAAATAAATAATTTAAAAAAAGAATAAAGAATATAACCAAAATAAAGATTATTAAAAAATGATAAGGTGGTTAATCCATCAAGAGGATATAGCAATCCTAAACATTTACCCATCAGTGACAGAGCTTCAGAATACACAAAACAAAAACAGAACTGCAAAGAGAAATAAACAAATCCATAATTACAGTCAGATACTTCAACTCCTCTCTTGCAAGAATTGATACAGCAATAGAAAATCAGGAAGAATATAGAATATTTGAATAACACTATCAACCAATTTAACCTAATTAACATTTATAGAACATTGAATACAACAGAAGAATACACATATTGTTCTTAAGTGTACACGGAACATTTAACAAGACCATTGTAATGAGATGGATTGTGTTGTCCACTCCTGCCCCCCCATGTTGTGTTGGCCTTAGCCTAGAAATGCCTGAGGCACTCACCTGAACTGCATTACTCAGAGAGAGCCCCCACAAACATTTCTTCCTACAGGGGCTAATATTGTGGTTGGACAGGCCCTTGTGGTTCTTTGACTCCAGGATGCACTTCAGCAAGAAACCATCAGGGAACTTTGCAGATTTATTACTCACAAATTCTGGAAGGTACATGGGATACCTGAGAGCCACATGGGATACCTGAGATCATGGGTAGAGAGAGGAAGAGAGCACAAACCTGGGTCTCTGCTTGGGTTAGGGTCCATGGCTGGAATGTCTAGATTCACTCTTTATTTGCTAATTTTAAGCATAAGAGAGAGAATTAAGGAATGGGAAGGGAGAAGCCTAAACAATGTTGAATAGAACAAAGTTGGAGGGCTAACAATACCTGAAATCAAGGTTTATAAAAAAGTTACAACAATCAAGACAATTTGATCTTGACATAAAATGATAACAGTGGAACAGATATATATGGACAACTGATATTCAACAAAAGTACAAAAGCAATAGTGTGAAGAAAGGATAATCATTTCAATAATTGGATCTGGAACAGCCAGTTTTCTCTATGCAAAGCAATGAATTTGCATCCACATCTCAAACCATATACAGCCCTCAGTAAGATTAATAGATTTCTCATGAGAAATCATTGAGGCCAAAAGGTAAGCTGATATATTTAAAGAGCTAAAAGAAAAAGATTGTCAAGTAAAAATTCTATATCCACAAAATTATTCTTCAAAAACTGAAAGAGAAATTATGACATTCCAGATAAACAAAAACTGAGCTAATTTATCACTTGGAAACCTACCCTACGAGAAATAGTAAAAGGAGTCCTTCAGGCAGAAATTCAAGGTTACTAGACAGTAACTCGAATCCATATGAAGGAATAAACCAGTAAATGTAACTACATGGGTAAATATAAAAGACCTAATAAATATATTTTTTGTTGGTTTGTCCTAGCTCTGGCTGCTATAACAAATTACCATAGACTGGATGCTTAAATAACAGATTTATTTCTCAGTTTTGGAGGCTGAGGAGTCTGAGATCAGGGAACTGGCATGGTTGGGTTCTGGTGAGGGCCTGCTTCCTGACCCGTAGACAGCTAGCTACCTTCTTGCTGTTTCCCCCTTTGGTGAAGAACAGAGTGAGGGCTAGCTCTCTTCCTCTTCCTGCAAGGACTCTAATCCAGTCAATGGCTCCACCATTGTGACCTAATTACCTCTGAAAATCCCCACCTCCAAATACCACCATATTGGGCCTCCAATATATGAATTTGGGGGGAACACAAACAAGATAGCAAGATAGTCTTTTATCTGGTGTAAAAGACAACTGCATAAAGTAGTCATTATAAACCCATGATGATGGATATACGATGTATAAAGAAGTAATTTGTATGGCAATAGCAGCAAAAACTGTGGAGGGAAGGCAGTGGAGCTATATACAAGCAAATGTTTTATGTGCTATTGAAATTAAGGTGGTATTAGTACTAGAGGCTGAGATGTTCAATATAATATTCAGGGAAGCTACTAAGAAAGTAACTTTTAATATATGGTAAATAGGACAAGGGAATTAAAACCGTATACCAGAAAAATCTTTTTAATCCATAAGAAGACAGTAATGAAGGAGTGGAGGAACAAAAAAGACATAGAAAACAAAAGCAAAATGACAGGCATAAATCTTACATTTAATGTAGTCACATGAAATGTAAATGGGTCAAACACATAATTAAAATCCAGGTACTGGCAGAATGAATTAAAAAAACATGACCTCGGGGCGCCTGGGTGGCGCAGTCGGTTAAGCGTCCGACTTCAGCCAGGTCAAGATCTCGCTGTCAGTGAGTTCGAGCCCCGCGTCGGGCTCTGGGCTGATGGCTCAGAGCCTGGAGCCTGCTTCCGATTCTGTGTCTCCCTCTCTCTCTGCCCCTCCCCCGTTCATGCTCTGTCTCTCTCTGTCCCAAAAATAAAATAAAAAACGTTGAAAAAAAAAATTAAAAAAAAAAAAAACATGACCTCATGATATGCTGTCTGCAAAGACACACTTTAGACTCAAGGACACAAATAGATTGAAAATAAAAAGGTGGAAAAAGATATACCATGTACAGAGTAACCAAATGAGAGCTGGAGTACCTGTAGTAATATTAGACAAAATAGATTTTAAAACAAAAATTGTTAATAGAGGCAAAGAAGGACATTGTCTAATTATAAAAGGATCATTCTATCAAGAATATATAAAAATCATTAACACAGAGAAGCCTGACAACAGAGCCCCAAAATATGTTAAGGAAACACTGACAGAATTGAAGGGAGAAATAGACAATACAATAACAGTAATTGGAGTCTTCAGTACCATACTTTCAATAATGGGTAAAACAATTGGACAAAAGACCAAGCAGGAAATAGTCTTGAACACTACAGACAATGGGAATGCTCCAGCCCCAACAAAAGCAGAATACACATTTGTCTCAAATGCACATACAACATTCTTCAGGACTGGTCATATGGTAGGCCGTAACATATTGACTTGTCTCAATAAATCTGAAGGTATTGAAGTCATAGGTATGTTCTCTAATCCTATTGGAATGAAACTAGAAATCAATAACAGAAGGAAATTTGTGGAATTTACAAATCTGTGGAAATTAAACAACAAATTCCTAAATAACCCTAATAATGGGTCAAAGAAGAAATCACAATGGAAATTAGGAAGTAATTTGGGATGAATGAAAATGAAGTCACAACACACTGAAATTTATGGGATGCATCTGACACAGTGCTTAGAGTTTCCAATGGCTTCTGATACACCCAGATGTGGCATCTCTTCTCTAGTTAAAAGCAGAATCCTGAAAAACAATTCCAAGACTCTGATCCTCTGATCTGCTCAGGAGATTGGTTCCAGACATCTTCCAGCAAATGTTGACTGGATCAACCATTGAGCCTTCTCCCCCAAAAGCCACAGAACCTTTACCATGTGCCAAGCTAACCCCTGTTTTCATGTACAACTTCTTCCTTCAAAATGTTCAGTGGTGCCCATGACCTCTTGGGTTGAGGCGAACTCCTCAATCTGGTGTTTTGGCCTCTCTGAAATGACACTAACTTGACATTTCAACCATACTCCCCACTGCTCCCAGTACCCTCTAGTCAGGCTCATAACCACTCAAGAGATTTTGCTCCCTGTGTGCCAGGATACAGGGCACAGATTTCAGGGCTAGGCAGGCCATAATGCAAATCTTAGCCTATTGTATGATGCTGAGTGTTTCAGTTTCCACATCAGTAAAACTGAGATTTTAAAAACCTACCTTGAAGAGTGACATATGCATTACACAGTGCCACACACACAGTAGAGGGTCCTTCTATAGAAATAAATAATAATAATATAATAATTAATAATTATTAATATTAATATTTATTAATGCTATTTATTGGTTGTTATATTAATAATAATATAATATATTATTGGTATTATCCAACTATCCACATCCTATATGACTTTCAAGTCTCTCCAAGGTCTAACAACCACCCGGTCATCTCTGACTATTGCTTTCCTCATCTAGTGTAGCTCTAAGCAGCAAACAATTGGTCAGTCACTCTGGCTACTATTGTATATTAATAAATATTATTTCTCATCTACGCGATAAGCAACTTGAAAATTAATATCATATTCTAGTCTAGAACACCTCTTCAGCAGTAGTACGACATAGTGCTTAAAATCCTAGACTCTCAACCCAAACTGGATTCACAACCCAACTTCTTCATTTATTACCTAAGTGACTTTGGTTAACCTCTCAGTGCTCAATTTCCCCATCTGTGAAATGGGCCAGCAATGATAATTGTTCCCATATAGGGTGGCTCTAGGACTTAAATGGAGTAAGAAGAGTGTCTGGCATATAGTATCTGCTTAATTATCGTCTGTTGAATAAATTGACTCAAAGTCCAGAATATTAGTCCAAAGTTGCTAAAATTAGATTTACTGATACATATTAATCTTCACCTTCCACCATAAAAATTTCAATTTGGAAACACACTATTCGCTTTGGTAAACTTGCTTGATTAGAGTGTTTACAGCAACATAGTAAGATCAAATCATTGTAGCCAAAGTTGTTTTTCAGGAAATTATTTGAGACTAAGCTGAAAGCCCTAAACCTAGTATTCAGGAGGGTATCCTAATATACTTCCTAAATGTGTATTCCTCACTGGGACTCACAGCCCTAAGAGATAAATCTTTGTTTTGTCTAATTAGAAGAGAAAGGAGATAGGACATGGGAAGGTTGCCTTTCCAAGATATTGAATATTTTTTGTGTCTGAGATAAAGCACCTGAGAGTAGGCAATATCATGCCTATTGTACAGCAGAAGAAACTGAGGCTCAGAGACATTACCCAAGGTCATACAACTGGTGGCCAGATTCAAACCCAGCTCTTCCTGATTCCTAAGCTTGTACTCCTTATATTCCCTACAAGGTGATGTGGCCATGGGCATAGAGCAGAGTTACCTCAGACTTTTTGTGAATACACACAGAGACAGTGCTCTAGACACGGAGTTTGAAGACTCCTGCTCACCTTCATGAATGAGGGGTTGGCTTTCTCCTGGCTGGGAAGAGTCTTTGGGTTTACAGAAATGTACTTAAGATCTTAGAGAAAAATGGAGGCCTAACTCATGAGAAAAAGAAGCTGGCACTGCCACAGGTCCTCCACGTCCTGTGGAGAAATGGTCTCAGATGCCCTTCACCTTGGCTGGAGTAGGGGGAAGGGTGTGATCCCCGCCCCTCACAAACACTAAAGGCAGAGATGAAAGTGGCTGCTTTCACACAAGGGCCACTTCTGGTTTCCTTCCCCACTCAGCGTACCACTTGGGAGGGAGTTTCAGCTACTTCTCATAATGAAAGTGACGTTGGTTTCTCTGCCACAAGTGAATGAGGGGCAAAGAGAGGTATCTTCTTTGACCCTGGAGCCTGCCCTGGAATTAACCTTGTGCTATTCAGAAGATCAAGAAGTGCTGAGCCTGGCGGCAGTGCAGCAGCAGGGCCAGCCCTCGGCGAGGCCTCTCTCTGGCTCCCCAGTCATGCCTTGGCAGCTCTCTGCAGCGGTAGTGTTCTTCGTGTCCCTGGCTGGTGAGTGACCCCCATGGCTTTCTGTGCTGCCTCTGGTCCTATTAAATCCAATGCATGCTAGTGCCACTGACCAAGGTAAGACAGGAGAGACTGAGATAGCTGCATGGCTTTAGCTACTGTGGTATTTGGTGTGGGAATATCTCCTCCTCAACACAGAGCACGCTTTCATTTTTTTCCTCAAAGGCTTTCACAGCTTGGGCTTGTTGTCCGTGAGTCTAGTAGAGTAGGTGTCAACTCCAGAAGACAGTGACACTATGCCTGGGTCCCAAATAGGTTCTGGGCACCTTATCAGGGCAAGTTTGTAGAAATCACTTACAGTTAAGAGATGGAGAATTGAGCAGGGGCTTAGAGATGGGGCTGTTGCTACACTGCCTGGGAAAAGCACATTATGCCTTGCTTTTCCTGTTTATCACGAACGGAAGTGCTGTGTTTATATTATATAAACAGCGAAGTGTGAAGGTGAATGAGATGTGGTCTGACAAATTATGCCATTTCAGAGAGGTATAAACCAAGGAGTCAAGAAATTTTTTTTTAAGTACTACTATAATTCAGATCAGAGAAGCTATCTGGGAAACTGAGCTTTTTTTTTTTTTTAAGTTTATTTATTCTGAGAGAGACAGATCAAGTGGGGGAGGGAGAGAGAGAGGAGAGGGAGAATCCCAAGCAGGCTCAGTGCTGTCAGCGCAGAGCCCTACTCTGGGCTCCATCTCACAGAATTGTGAGATCATCACCTGAGCCGAAACCTAGAATTGGATGCTTAACTTGCTGAGCCACCCAGGCCCCCTGGGTAACTGAGCTCTTAATGATTATTTTATGTGCCCACCCTCTGCTTTTATGAAGAGCATTTTGTCCCTTGGACATTGGGTCCTCTTGTGTGCTGTTATCTACTTGATGGCTAATCCACAATTTCTTCTAGAAGCACTGAGTTGAACACTTGAAGGAACCAATTCTCTCCATATGGCCCTGCTAATAACATGCTCACATGAGGGATGCAGAGGCACTTGACTACAACATGAACTGTCAGGAAAGTTGGGTGAAGAGTCAGGCCAGTGTCCTAATCCAGGCTGCTTTACTTCTGCCATGTTTTCAGAATTAGAGTGTCACATTCTTCTGGAGGCAAAAGGCAAACTCTAAGCTAATAAAAAAGCAAAAGATCTCAGTCTAGCAGTAACCCTCCATGACCCGTGTGTGAGCACCTGTTCAGAGAGTGTCAGATGACTGGCAGGGTCAGAAATATAATGAGAGCTCAATAAATTCACAGGCAGTTTCAGAGGAAGTGTCTACCCTGCCCTTTCCTCTCTGAGCTGCAAATTCTCTAGGGTGAACCTAGTGAATGAAGTGTGTGAAGGGGCCCCATTTTCCAGATGAGGGTACTGAGGCAGGTTAGGGAATTATCCATAGTCACTCAGCTAACAAGTGGCAGCCTGAGATTTGTATCCAGGAAACCTGCTGTCAGGGTCCATGCTCTGTACCACTGCACCACGCAGCCCTGTATGCATAGGTTCAAGAGATACTTGTTGAACTGGAGATGAGCAAAAACCATTGGACATTTTGGTAGGAGAGACATAGCTTCCAGGTAAACTAGCTCTGTAATTTTTATCCAGTCACTTTGCTTCCCTGGTGTCAAATTCTTCCCCCATAAAATGAAGGGATTTAAGTTTGTATCAGTTGTGTTTAGATTCAGCTGCTCATAGGAGACAAAAGATAGCAAAATAAATGAGATAAATGCTTGTTTCTCCTTCATGTGAAGACAAGTCCAGAAGAATTCACACCAGGTCTGGTGAGGGGCTCATTATTATAGGCCCACCCTCCTATGTGTGATGTTCACCTGCAAGGTCTTTTCATGGTTCTAAGTGTCTGCTGCAGCTCCAACCATCACATACAAGTTGCAGGCTGGTTTGAAAAGGAAAACACAAAGGCAATAGAGAGGTCTTGAAGGTGACTAAGCAAGCAGCCCTACAAGCAGCCCTCCTGGAAGGCCCATATAACCCTACAACTTCTACTGCTTTGCCTCAAATCCAGTCACATATTCCCACCGAGCAGGAAAAGAGTCTTGGAGGCAGGGTTCTCTATTTCAGGCATCAAATCCTCAGCTTGAATTTGCAGTTCTGTGACTAAGGAAAAAGGGGAGGCTGGATTGGGAGTAATTAGCCAGCAGTCTATGCCACAGGACTGGAGCCCCTTCTTTACGAGGGTCCTTTTGAATCTCAAGTCCCACAGGAAAGTAACAGAGATAAGATTTACATCTTTTTGCTAAAACTGAAGTTTAAATCGTGCCAGAAACAGTCTTCCTGCAGCACCCAGCTGGGGCTACTTCTGCTGCCTGGGGAGGTGCCAGAGAAAGTATCTGGGGGCTAAATTCAATTCCCTGACCTTGGATATGGCCACAGGGCTCCATTTACTTGCCAACTGTGTTCCCAACTGCAGACAAAGTGTAGCCTCCAAGACCTGCCAGGCCTGTTCCCTCCTGGCCCCTTACCTCACTTCCCTCCTTCTTATGTCCCTACCATACTTACCCCCTTGCTGTTATCCAGACATACCAGGCTCTGAAGACCCTGTGCCTTTGCACATATTTTTCATCCTGCCTGGGATACCACTTACTTTCTTATCTGCCTAAAGAATTTCCCTTGTGTTGGATTCCCCACTGCATCCCATAGCACTCAATACCTCCTTCTATAATAACTCTGGTCACCTCGAGGAGTGTGGTCCAGTTATGTGTCTGTCTCACAAGGCTTTGGGCCCCTGAGAACAAAGACCCCATGCCTGGCATGGAGCTTGGCTCAGAAGAAGCCCCTCAGATCCGTTGAATTGGGTGTGGCAGGGAAACCAAACAAATGCTATCTGGGAAGGACCAGCCATCTGGAAAGTACCTAGAGAAAAAGCCCTTGCATGGTCCCTGACTTCCCCAGGGCTGGGCTGAAAAGTCATCTCTCAGCTCCTTCTGTGGTTGTAGGGGGTCCCAGCCTTCTCACACCTCTTCCAGCAGGTCATCATCTAGAGTCCAAGCAATGGGTCTCAGTCCTGGGTACCTGTTGGCTGAGACTCCTAAATCCTGGAGAGAAGATGGTGGGGGTTGGGGGTATGGGCTTCACAGACTGGCATGTGAACTCCAGAGCTGTGTTCTTCTGAGTAGAGGAAGAGTTGACACAGATTCTGAGCTTTGCCTTGCCCTCACCTCTGCCCACTGCCCTCTTGATGGGTCTCAGACAGACTGGTAAAATAAACGAAACCTTTACAGGGTCAAAGGTCCTGCTTAAGAACTGTGACCCAGTTTTGACAAAGATTGGTCATATATGTGTGGTCATATGCATAGATTTTACAAAACAGTGTATTTTCCAGAATATTATTTCTATTAAGTACCTCATAAACATTTGAACTTTCTAGAATATTTTATAATGCACAGCATACCTACTCCTGTCAGTTATCCATCTAATTCCTGCCCATCTTTTATATCCCACAGTTCTATGGGGAAATGGGGAAGGGAGAAGCCACAGAGGGGAAGGAGAAGACTATTAGAACAATATTTCCCAGTTCTATCCGGGAACACACTCTGGTTCAATCTGTAACACATTCTGACATTTTTGGTCAGCCACCTGCCGGCCCAGCCTTCTGCCCACCACAAAGCCACACACCATATCAAGACACCATGGACTGCCATCATCTCCAGCCACCCCACAAATACTTCCTGCATACAAAGCACATCTTGATGGGTATCATGAGTTGTCTGGTCCTGTTTGGGATGCTGTGAATTCATGAATGACCAATGTGCTTTTCCCCCTTGTTTGAGTTCACTCATCACTACTGAGAGAGGACTTTTAATTACAGTATGAGAAAGGCTCCCCCTTTTATAGGGTGTGCTACTCAGTTGAGAAGATTTGCTTTAGCTCATAAGCATAAGCTGTGCACAGTGAGATTTTATCAAGGATCTAATATCTCCCCAAGAGAACAAAAAGCAAATGGTTTCCAGTCTCTCAGAATTCTCTGAATCAGTCTTTGCTTATCACTACAAGATATTCCTGGAAAGTACACCTGGGAGTGAATTCTCTTTCTCCATAGTAATAGTATAAACTTAATGGAGTTTCTGTTGTGGTCATGACTGAGGAACCAGCAACTCAGGTTTGGCCCAGATGAATTGTGAAAGTAAATCTTCCACAATTGTCAACCTTCATAACAACCTTGAAATGGAAAGTTTTGCTCCAAATTCTACAACGTAGGCATAAAAAATAAAGGCTTACAAAGTAAAGCTGCAGTGCATAAAATCCACAACTCTCACGTTATTATACATTTTAAATTATCTAAATGAGCATTTTAGATACAAAAAAAAATACCTTTAATAATAGTCTCACATAATGTCATTAATAAGCCTTTCTAAAAGGTCATTTAAGACAATTTTAACTGATATTTTTGTCTTTCTCATTTTTCAAGCCAGCTGTGCAGAAATATTTCACAAGTGTTACTAGTAGGCTTGAAGTTAGAATTTTTCTTCTGGAAAATAATCACTATTTTAGCATCTGAGCCTTTGAAAACCTCACCACCGACCGCCATTATGAGGGTTTGGTGAATTGGGGTCACTGGAGAAACACCCTGCTCTTCTTCTCTGTTTTTGTCTCTTAGCTCACCGTTCTTCCCAGTGACACACACACCATCTCCACTAATCCCAAATCCAAGGGCAGGCTTTGGTTCAGACAGGGACTCAAGTCTTGCTTCCAGAACTTACTAGGTGTCTCACCTCCACAATTTACTAGTTGTGGGATTATGGTCAAGTCAATGGGATTTTTCTAAACCTGAGTTTCCTCATCTGAAATATGGATAAAGATAGAACGCATCAGAGGGTTTTTTGAGGAATTGGTGAAAGATGACCCTTGACCTGAGGCCTGCCATGTAGTTAGCATCCAGTAACTTGGGGATTTTATTGTTATTATTATAGGAAAAGTAACCACTTAGAAATGTAGTGAATGAAAGAGCAAGATAGTAAAGGAGTTTATGGATAATTTTGATTAGATGTGAAACACCAGCATAGAGTGATCTCCTTTTTCCTTTTCCCATGTTTTCCCAAGTCACTGGCCAGCACTGGGGAGCTCCAGCTCCAGTGAGTGTAAATACAATGAGCAAATACAATGAAACCATAGCATTGAAGAGACAAAGCCATCTCTCAGTGGACCTGATCATAAACTCACAAGGAACATCATCTGCATTGTTTTCAGTTTTCTGATTTGCTGTGTGTTTGAGAGGAGGCAAGGATAGAACTATTTGGGTTGAAAAAGAGCCATAGGCCTTCTACCCTCAAGAGATGGCCCAGGAAACACTTGTGATAAGTACTGGGTGCTGTACATAAGTGATGAATCACTGAATTCTACTCCTGAAACCAATATTGCACTGTATGTTAACTAAAATTTAAATTTAAAAAATTATATATATAATAAAAAATAAATTAAAAAAAGAGAGAGAGATGGCCCAGGAGAGAACCTGTGACAGTAACACACACTACAGGTATGCTTAATGGTCTAGGAAGACTTCACTTAAACCAACTAGTTTGAGCCTCACAATAATCCTAGAAGGTCTACAATGGTATTCAGTGCTGTTATCCTCATTTACTCATCCAGTCATCTGTTCATCCAATGCATATGAACACTTCTCATGCATAGGCACTGGTGGTAAAAAAAAAAAAAATGCACACAATTCCCACGTTGAAGTTACTTTTAATCTTGTGGGAGAGATTCACAGTCAATAAATAAACCAATAAATAAACATATAATCAGGGCTATCATTGTGCTGGTACACACTGTCTGGCCAGGCTTACTGTTAAATATGTTAATACCATCCCCTTATCCCCTTATATAATTACAGGTTGTGATTAGTCCAGTGCAGGCAATGAGTATAACACTGTGATGTGGAATTGTGGGGTGGGGAGCTATTTTATGTAAGGATGACAGGGAAGACTCTGAAGAGCTGGCATTTAAGCCAAACTATGAAGGATAGCCCACCAAATACGTCAGAGCAATTAGGGCTTAATTTTCTTTCCTGGTTGAGAAAGACTGGGCCATTCAAAAGGTTAAGCAAACAATAGGAACCAGACAGAAACTGATCTATATTTACAAACACTGGCAGCAAGCGGTGCTGGGGTTAAGCGCCCAACTCCTGGTTTCAGCTCAGGTCATGATCTTACAGTTCATGAGTTCGAACCCTGCATCGGGCTCCCCGTTGGCAGTACAGAGCCTGCTGAGCCTGTTTGGGATACTCTCCCCCCCACCCTTTCTCTCTGTCCTTCTATCCCCCAGAATAAATATACTTAAAAATTGGCAACAAAAGCAAAAACGGAAGGGAAATGAATCTCCTATCATTGGAGGGAATCATGCTTACATTGGATGAACACATGGCAAATTCGTAGGTACAATTCACACATCAGATTAAGGTTTGGACTAGATGATTGTTAAAACTCCTTTCAAACCTGGGATTGTATGATTGTGTGTAAATAAGCATGTTTGGAAAAAATAAAAAAAATCATATTTATCTTTAAAAGATTTCAGGGATGCCTCTTGGTTTCAACTCAGGTCATGATCTCACAGTTCGTGAGTTCAAGCTCTTCATTGGGCTCTTCACTGACAGTGTGGAGTCTGCTTGGTATTCTCCCTCTCTGTTCCTCCCCTGCTCAATCTGTATCTCTCTCTCAAAAATTAAAAAATAGGGGCGCCTGGGTGGCTCAGTTGGTTAAGCGTCCAACTTCAACTCAGGTCATGATCTTACAGTTCGTGGGTTCAAGCCCCGCGTCAGGCTCTGTGCTGACAGCTCAGAGCCTGGAGCTTGCTTCAGATTTTGTGTCTCCTTCTCTCTCTGCCTCTCCCCCTGCTCATGCTCTCTGTCTGTCTCTCTCTCTCTCTCTCAAAAAATAAACATTAAAATTAAAAAAAAAATTTTTTTTAATGTTTTTATTTATTTTTGAGACAGAGAGAGACAGAGCATGAGCAGGGGAGGGGCAGAGAGAGAGGAAGACACAGAATCCGAAGCAGGCTCCAGGCTCTGAGCTGTCAGCACAGAGCCCAACGTGGGGCTCGAACTCACACACCGCGAGATCATGACCTGAGCTGAAGTTGGACGCTCAACCAACTGAGCCACCCAGGCGCCCCTAAAATTTTTTTAAAAAATAAATAAATAGTGGGTGATGGGCATTGAGGAGGGCATCTGTTGGGATGAGCACTGGGTGTTGTATGGAAACCAATTTGACAACAAATTATATAAAGAAATAAAAATAAAAATAAAAAAAAATAATAAACTTAGAAAAGAATTCAAGGTAGAACTACCATGTGATCCAACAGTTACATTTCTGAGTATATGGATGTGAAGGCGACAGAGTCACTATCCCAAAGAGAAAAGTAAGTAAATAAATAAATAAATAAAAGTGTTAATTTGTAGTGAAGAAACGTTAAAATGCGGGTGGGAGAGGGACTCACTAATGTGAGCTATGAGTGTGGTAACACTTTTGTTTCCTAATTTGCAGTGATTTTGCATTATGGCAGTCAAATAAGAGCTAAAGTGTTCCCAGAAACTTTGGACTATCAGCCTACAACCGCAACAACAGTGCAGGCCATAGCAAAACTTTTCCTACAACCAACTAACCAAGTACCTCCCAAAACTTCAGCAGTAAGATCAACAGATGGTCATGTCACCTCTCAGAGAGCTGCCACAACCTCCAGCTCTGAACCCCCAATCACACACACAACAATAAGAACTCTAGTAACAACTTCCTTGGAAACTATAAACAGTACCCCATCTACCAGCACCACAGTCCACACCTTAGTCACAACCCCGGCCACACCCAATAACTCACACACAGCTGCTCCAGGCACTGAGGCCTCCATTGGCTCCAGGGCAGCGCCAGGTTCACTGCCAACCACCATCACCCCACCAGCCCATACAACAGGAAACAGCCCCACAACTAGGAAAACCACCCAACCCAGTAACCAGACCACCCTTCCAGCAATGTTGTCCACCTCACCACATAACAGCACAACCAGTCAGAAGTCTACTCAACCCATGCACACCTCAGGAGCCACCACAGCTGCACACAATACCACCCAAACAGCCTCACCTGCTACCATGGCTCCTGGGCCCACTCTGGCACCTCAGCCTTCATCAGCCAAGACCGGAATTTATCAAGTTCTGAATGGAAGCAGGCTCTGTATCAAAGCAGAGATGGGGATAGAGCTAACGGTTCAAGACACAGAGTCGGTAAGTTGGCGCCATAGGACTGTAACACTATCTTCAAAAAGTTTGAGTGCAGTGTGTCTTGTTAAGAATAAACATCCCCCTGCATCTTGTGTCATATTTTAATGAAACAAATAGCTGCAGACTCCTCTTTCTCCAAGGTGCTCCATTAAAAGGTGAATGGGTGCCTGGGTTTTTGGGGTGCCTGGGTGGCTCAGTCGGTTGAGCGACTGACTCTTGATTTCCTCCTGGGTCGTGATCCCACAGTTCATGAATTCAAGCCCCGCGCCGGGCTTTGGGCTGGCAATAGGGTGCCTGCTTGGGATTTTCTCTGCCCCCCCCCCACCCTCTCTCTTTCTCTCTCTCTCTCAAAATAAATGAATAAACCTCATATATTAAAAAACAGTGAATCTGTTTTAGAATACATATAAAAACAGAAACCAATAGTGACTGGATAGAAGAAGTCACACATCCAAATTGTAACTATGCAAACCTCTTAGTTTTAGCCAACATGAGCAGAGTGTTGGGGTAAGTTCAGTGTTGAGCCCAACCTGGCCTTACGCCTCCTGATGACTTCAAGCCTCGGCAACTTTCCTGTGAAGTGAGAGATTTGGATTAGTCTCCATGGTTCTAGCCAACTGTGACATTAGTATCAAAATTCCAGATAAAAAAGATTAGAAGGAGTGGGGATAGGGCTGAGATTATTTGCTTTACTGAAGAAATCACCATTAAAGCAATACTTTCTTTTTTGCACAGGTTTTATAAAACTTCCACATTCAGGTTTTCATTTGAAACTGAAGTACATTAGACAGCAAACGCTTTCTTGTAGTACCTTTTAACACGTTTAATTTAACAACAATCAAATTCCATGTGGTATATTGGGAATAGACTGGCTATAAATTATCTATCAAGGAACTCTTTCTGTAGGAGAACACCTTTAAAAACTCTTTTGAACATAAAGCAGTTTGGAAATGATAGGAGTTTTCTGGGGACTTTGAAACTTTCAAGTGAACATAAACTAGAGTTTATGTTTCACTTACTAGCCTTTGCTCCTGGTTCCCTAGCTAGAATTTTCTTCTTCATTTCATTGATCTGATATATTTTATTTGGTTTAGGTTTTTTCAACTCAGAGATACTTCAACATCGACCCCAATACAACGCAGTCCTCCGGGAACTGTGGCTCTCGAAAATCCAACCTTCTCTTGAATTTCCACGGTGGATTTGTGAATCTCACATTTACGAAGGTGAGGGCTGAGCTCCTTCATACCAAATGGCTCTAGCATTGCTTTCCCTTTCTTTCACCCTGGGGCCCAGTGGTGCAACTGCACACTTCACTTTCAGCTCCAAAGGAAGTAGATCTCAGAGCCTTTTGAGATATTCCCTGATAAGAGTGAGGGGTATGGAGATGGAGAAGAGGGAAGTGTCAACATCTTATGTTTGCCTCCTTCCCCCTTCAGCCTCCTCTGTGCAGTCCAAGAAGGGCTTCAGTGCCTCTTAGGGGAGGCTTGGCTTTGGGGAATCCAGCCACAGGTGCCCTTTACAAACTACCCAAAGGAGGAAGCTGTACAGATCAACAGACTCATAGAAATTCCCAGTGGGCACACAGAAACAGAATTATTCTAAAACCACGATCAAATGTCACAGTGGGTTCTTTCCAACTGCAGCAGGCAAGATTTAGGTACTAACCTGGCACTGGGTTTCCCAGACCATATTATGAAAAGGGTAGACAACAGAGTGGAGTAGAAATACTATGGATGTGAGGTCAGAGAGTCTTGGGTACAAATTTGACTCTGTCACTCGCTCACCTTGTGACATTAAGCAGGCAACTTAACTTGTCTAAACTTTATTTCCACATTTGAAAAATGGGGGAAAGGAATTAAAGATCACCTCTGTAAAGAGCATTGTCCAATACTTGGAAAGCAGATGTTCAATAGCCAGTAGCTGTGATTACAATGACTGAAGTAGGCAAATGTCTTGGGGATACAATGATGGTCATCGCACTCTCAAAGGAGAGACTTGCCCCTGCTTCTCTCAAAGTGTCATTCAAACAGGCCAAGCAAGAGCCTGGGAGGAGGTGCTAAGAAAACCCTTGCTGCTGAGACTTTGTGTGGGCCTCCTTCTTATCTATCAAATGTGACCCCTGAAATTAGATGGGTATTGGGTAGGAGATCTTGCGGAGGAATGAGTGTAGGCTTTGACCTGAAACAAGTCAAGATTGGCTCTCGGCCACATGATCTTGGACTAGTTGGGGCATGTTTTCTCACCTATAAAATGGAAATAATTACACCTCCTTAGTGGGACCCTTGGGAGAATCAGAAATGGTAATGTGTAAATTGTCTAGCACAGTGCTTGGTACTTAACAAAGTTCAATAAAGGGCTGTTGTTGTTGATGATGTTAAGTTGGCGTCAAAAGCTTTATCCTCCATTATCCTCCATGTACATACTTTACTCCATAGGAAGAGATGCACTTGAGAAGCCAAGGGGTTCCTTTCAGTACCAAATGGTAAAAACGTAACTCTCTCACACCAGAAGAACATTCAGGGAAGAATCCGTGCTCTACTCTGGGACAACTGAGGTTAAACCTTCAGAGGGGTCAGGAATTCTTTTAAAGTCATTTCAGCAAAAGGGCAGAGGATACAAGCACAAGCACTTATGCTTTAGCTCAAGGCTTGATTCCGCCCAGACTACTGCATGTGTGACTGATTGTCTGAGGGAAAGCATTAGAAAACTCCAGTGTTTGTAGCACTCAGTGGCCACTGGCTCAGACAGGCCATCAAGCAGGGGTTTCTTTGGCACCTTGTAATGTCTCTTTTTGCTCCTTTTGTCTGTCTCCTGATGTCCTCTATGCCTGCCTTTCTAATGCTTTGGGACTGGACTCTGATCAAACTCCACCCGAGTGTTGAGCCTCTACCTTTCTGGAAATCTCTATGCCTCCAGAGGTGTGGACAGGAAATGAATATAGAGATAGAACTGGAAGGACCAGCAGTGCGTTTCTCCCTCCACCCATCTCTGGAAGGAGCAAGGAAAACCCCTATCCAAGGCCCCAAGTTGGCAATAGCTGCTTTGCCAGAGTCCCTCCAACCAAATTCACTTTATTCATTTCATTCCCCAGCACCAATTTCTTAAGCAGCTGACCTTAGCTCTACAATAAGAGGAGCAAAGAGGCTTATAGAAAGTAAAGTCCCACCAGCCTTAGTCCTTCAGGAGAATTTCTGCATTTTAGAAGAGAACTTGTTTAAGCCACTCGTAGCCACAAATTCAAGGATCACAGGTGCTAAACATAGAACTTAATGAGAGAATAGGCTAGGAAGAATTTTTTTCCGTGAAACAGGCAGTCTTTATTTTTTTATTTTCTCGCATTTGACAAAGACTTCACTTTCCCATGAAGTCTGCATAAGGAAAATGTCGGAGTAATGAGATGACAGAGGCAAGCCTCGGGAGTGAGGCGACAAAAGGGAGAGGTAGAGAGTGCCATCTTCCCCAGAGGGGCCACCACTCCTCAGCTCTGCCTGGTGGTGCCAGTGGCTGGGCTGGCACCTCTCCCTGGGGACTGTCACTGTCTTTTATGGTGGACATTCATTCTGGATGGTCGGGTCTACATTCTAAGTGGCTTCTGCCTTGCTATACCAGTTGTTGAATAGTTTACATACCATTTCCCTCAGGAGTTAATGAGAAACCAGTGTCATCAGATCTGATTGTTCAAGACAAGGCAGAAATCCAGACTCTTTTATTTTTAAATGTTGGCAGCACACTTTTTGAAAACTTGAACAATGCTGGCCAAATGGAACACAGTTGTAAGCCAAATTTGGCCTGTGGATGCTCTGCCCTAACATGTGGACTGTGTGAAATGCATTTAGGCAGGAAGGCCATCTAGATTCTTCCACGAGAGAAATGGCCTCAACAATTCTGTTGGCCACTTTTCAAACACTGCTACCTTCTAGACCAGTGCTTCTCAACAGCGGCAGTATTAACATTTGGGGCCAGATAAGTCTGTGGTGGGGGCTGTCTTGTGCCTTGGTGGGATACTGAACAGTCTCCCTGGCCTCTACCTACTGAGTGCCAGTAGCAACACCCAGCCCCATTTGTGACAACCCCAAATAACTCTAGACATTGCCAAATGTCCCCTGGAGGAAAAATCACCCCTGGTCGAGAACCACTGCTCTAGAGAAAAAGAGAGCCTTGGAAAATAGTTTATGTTCATTGTAACATAATAAATATTATAAATGAGAACCAAGTTGTAGAATGGCAAATGGATGCTGGTGAGCAAGGCTGAATTAACAGCCTGAGTTTACTGAGCACCTACTTTGTCCTGAACACAGAACCAGACATTTTAGGAGAAAATAAAAGAAATACAGGCTATAGTTGCAGGTTTCAAAACATGTAAGATAATTCATAAGTTTTTAAATTGAAATACTGCCAATGACAGAAATGTAAAGAAAATTCTGTATCCTGAACTGTCCCTTGATGTTGTTCAATTGGGACTTAAATTATCCATGTCATTTCTACATGACCATGAACAAGTCTCTACCTCTCTTTCTGAGCCTGTTTCCTCCTATGTAAGATGGGGCCAATGAGTCCCTATTTTGTTGGGCTGCTGTGAAGTTGAACAAGGCTAATATATGTGACAGTGCTGAGGGTGGCATCTGGCCCATAGTGGGGTAGGAGAGGTGGGTTTCCTTTCTCATTTCTCTCATTTCATTGTTTAAAGAACTGAAAACCTTTCCATGTCAGTGTCTCATTTGATTAAGGCGACAAAGCTGAAAGTTGTTCAGACCCTTCAGGTGCAAGATAAATATACCTCCCTTCCCCCACTCCCCACAACTTCCTTCCTGTTAGGATAAGTTTGTCTTAGAACATCTTTCAGTAACTTTGTGTAGAGTTTATTTTTCCGTGCTCGACACTGTCCCCTTCTCATCCACCTGGTGGGCAGGGCAGCTCAAGGCTTCCAGCCCTGACTTGGAAGTGGGACATGGGAGAAATCAGTGGCCTGGGGGCAGGGGTACTGAGTCAGGGAGTGTTTTGCCAGCCAAGGTCTGGAAAGTGAATGCTGTCTGCCACCCTGGTGTATACCCAGAGCCTTGCAGGGGCATTGGGAGCCCTATTAACTTACAAACTCCTGAGAACTGTTATCAGGGTTCAAATGCTAATACCCTCAGAATGCACTATTTAGAACTTCCCAAGAATGCTGTACTATTTCATGCCCTATTTTCCCTTATGCTTTTCCCTCTGCCTGGAATGCCCCTACCATCCCTCAGGCCCTTTTGCATTCATGCTTTAAGATGGCTCAGATATCTTCACCCTATGAAATCTCCTCACCCCCCCCAGCCCCCACCTCCATCCCAGACAAAACTGGGAGACTTTCTTCTTTTGGTTTCCTGACCCTTCATTGGTTGTTCCCTGACCTCCATTAATGCACTTGTTGCACATTTTACTGTCTTGAAGGCATGTCTGTGATTATTCACAGTGCTCAGCCCTGACTTTGTATATAGTATGTCTTTAGCAAATGTTTGATGAGGAAATAAATCAATAAAGGGGTGAATCTAAATTTCACAAAGACTCTGGGCCAAGCTGCCAAAAAGTAGATCAGCAGCTCCAAAGAAACAGCCTCTTTCGCTTCCTTTTGCTGTATACAGAGCAAAGGTTTCTTGATGTAGTCACAACAATGCTGAGCAAAAAAGGTCTGATCGATGTTGAAGACAAAATCCACATCCTGAATATCTGTGACTATGAAACTCCTACAGTGCATTTTGCTGAAGTTAAGGAGAGGACCCAGGGCCTCAAGGTCATTGATATACTGCCTTCCTGAGCAAGTTGATTGGCTAGCTTGCTCTGGACCTGGTCCTTTGCTAAGGAGGATGTTTAGGTCCCTTGAGGAATCAGGATCTCTCTAATGAGATATTGCAGAGCTCTTAGATACTGGTAATGAGGAGCCACTGTGTCAGCATCCCATTTGTTGAATGGTGAAATGGGACTTTTGTAAGTGATCCATTCAAATGGACACACTGTAAGTACTGAAATACCACATTTAGCTGTTAGGAGTCCTTAGCCCCCTTTTGTCAATGCTGATGGATACACAAAAGATTTTCACTTTGTTTTCAAGAATCCAGCATGGTTGATATTTGTCACTCTCCAACCTGAACCCCAAATGCAAAAAAAAAAAAAAAACCATCTGGCAGAGAATCACTTTGTGGCCATCAAAGGAGAAAGCAGATACTATGAAGTGCATGATGTATAACTTGTAATTTCCCCTGGACTTTGGGTTAAGTCTGCCATCTGCTTGAAGTTCCCAAGCCCTCCAGCCCCTCCTCTGTACCCACCTGACTCCCATTCCCCAGAGCTGAGGCTTCAGCTGTTTCTTTAATCAGTAGTACTGTCGAAGCTCACCTCACTTGCTTGTTCTCTATCTGTGGTAGATCTGAGATCTAGGAAATAGACAAAAAATGCTCATTGGAGCGCTATGAAAGAGGTTTACTAAGAAGGGGCAATTGAATTTATTATTACCATTGTGAATAACACTGGTTACATTTTTTATTGTTTATTTATCTGTGGGGGAGGGTGGGGGAGGGACAGAGAGGGAGAGAGAGAATCCCAAAGCAGGCTCTGCACTGCCAATGCAGAGCTTGACATGGGGCTTGATCTCATGAATCATGAGATCATGACCTGAGCTGAAATCAGGAGTCGGACACTTAACCAACTGAGCCACCTAGGGGCTCCTACACTGGTTAAAATTCGTGTGAAGACTCTGTGGTACATTTTTTACATGGATTCTTTCATTTAATCTTCACATCAAACTAAGAGGTAAATCTTGCTATAATTTTCCTCATCCTTCTGGATAAATAAAAAAAAAAATTTTTGGAATGTTCACAAAGATTTGACAATTCAAGTAGCTACATGGGAACAAAAAATATTTTTAAATTAGTATTTAAAAATTATTAGCAAAGCTTTGTTCTCCTAAATAGGAGGTTAACCACTCTCTTTAGAACGTTTCATTACCAACTGATTTGTTCTGCAACCTTGTTTTTCATTGATGGTGGGCACCAGGAGTTGACAAGCTGTGGCCCTTAGACCAAATTCAGGCTGCCACCAAAAAAATTTATAGTCTCCAGCCTAAGAATGGCTGTTACATTTTTCAATGGCTTGGGCAGGGGGAGGAGAACATTGCATAGCATATGAAAATCATATGAAATTCAAATTTCAGTGTCTATAAATGAAGTTCATTCGAACGTGGCCACACTCGCTTGTTTATGTGTTGTCTGTGGCTGCTTCTGGGCTACGGTAGTGGAATTGAGTGTCACCTACACAGAACCGTGAAGTCTAAAATATTTACTGACTGGCTTTTTACATAAAAAAGAAAAAAAAAAAACAAAAAACTTGCCAACCCTTTATATAAAATAAACTTCAGGGGGACCTGCTGGCTCAGTTGGGTAAGCACCGGACTTCAGCTCAGGTCATAATCTCACGGTTCATGGATTTGAGCCCCACGTCAAGCTCTGTGCTGACAGCTCAGAGCCTGGAGCCTGCTTCAGATTCTGTGTCTCCCTCTCTCTCTACCTCTCCCTCAATTACACTCTGTCTCTCTCTCACATGTGCGCAAAAATAAATAAACATTGAAAAATGTTTTAATAAAATAAAATAAAATAAACTTCAGGGGCACCTGTGTGGCTCAGTCAGTTAAGCATCCGACTTTGGCTCAGGTCATGACCTCCAGTCCATGGGTTTGAGGCCATGTCAGGCTCTGTGCTGACAGCTCAGAGTCTGGAGCCTGCTTCAGATTCTGTGTCTCCCTCTCTCTTTGCCCCTCCCCAACTCATGCTCTGTCTTCCTCTCAAAAATAAATAAACATTAAAAAAATTTTTTAATAAACTTCAGCCCCACTACCATTCAAATTATGCTAAATTCTGAACTTCTGAATCTAAAAATAAGTGCTTTGCTCTAGTTTAAATAAAAGACAATTTGGGGGCACATGGCTGGCTCAGTTGGTGGAGTATATTAACTCTTGATCTTGAGGTTGTGAGTTCAAGCCACGTATTGGATGTACAGATTACTTTATTTTTATTTATTTATTTATTTATTTATTTTTTATTTATTTTTGGGACAGAGAGAGACAGAGCATGAACGGGGGAGGGGCAGAGAGAGAGGGAGACACAGAAGCGGAAACAGGCTCCAGGCTCTGAGCCATCAGCCCAGAGCCTGACGCGGGGCTCGAACTCACAGACCGCGAGATCGTGACCTGGCTGAAGTCGGACGCTTAACCGACTGCGCCACTCAGGCGCCCCGAGATTACTTTTAAAAAAAGACAATTTTATTTTCTTTAAGAACATCCTGTGACACCACAACTGTACAGAAAAAGTGGGCACAATTGTCTAGATAAGACTCATTTGGTATCAGTAGGATAAATTTTATAAAACTAGGAATCTCAAGGATACTAAACATCCTTCTGCCCTTTTGTTTACATGAATTCACCTAACAAATGCTTTTCCTTTATCATAACAATAGACATCAGCTCAGGCCTAGGAAACATTTGGCTAATTTTGACTCAGTCAAAATGGAAGGAAACCTGGATACCAGCTCCAGACTGTCCTGTTACATCATTAAGGTGAACTTAACAGTGAATGTGAGCACTCTGCCATCTGCTCTGGAAGGTCTCACTTTTGGCATTAGCCCTATAGAGCTGGGGAGCAGGAATGGCTCCTCCTGTCAGGGCTGGCTTCATGAGCATGTGACCTGTGCAGTCAGCCGGGCCCCTGCTTGGCTTAAGATTTGCTGTCACCTCCTAAAATTCTTAAATGATTTTTGAACAAGAGATCCTACATTTCCATTTTTTACTAGGTCCCACAAACTGTGTAGCTGGTCCTACTTCCAATAGATGGCTAAATATGGACACCTGCATTTCAGGGAATGTGAAAGAAAATTCTTGCACAACGAATTTTTTTTGTCTAAACCTACATATCCCACAGAGGAAAATGTAGGGCAGGATCCTGTAGACCAGATTTTGTTTTGTCTTGCCTACAAAGAATGTGAATTAGAGGTAGATGCCTAACTCCTCTGAGCCTCTTTGTTCTCAGCTGCCAAATGGGTTGATAATATTTATTCTCTCTCAGGGGGGTGTTGTGAGGCTCAAAGGAGGCAATGTAGATGAAAGCATGCACTTAGTAAACTGTGAAGCTTTTATAGAAATACAGAGCTTTTCCTAATGTGAGAATAGATCAAGCAGATGCCACAGGAAGGGGAAGATTCCAGGAGGTCTCCTATGGACCTCAGAGCTGGCCTCATCACTGTTCTCTTACTGTTCCTTAAAGCAATCTCACACTGCCACCAAAGCAATTTCAAAAAACAAAGTTATGCTCGTGCCAATGTTCTGCTTAAGTCTCTTCAAAGGATCCTTTCTGCTCTTAGGATAGGGTAGGGATCTTGTAACAGTGACTTTGAGCCTTGAATTACAGGTCTCTTATATGCTAAAAAGGACCCCAAATAAAGAATAATCTGAGTAGTGGTTTGTGAAAGTGACCCAAGAAGGGCCTGGGTCACAGATGTTTTTCTCTAAAACAAATGGACGGTTCAAGCACATTGTTTACCTTGCCTTTGAGACCTAAGACTGAGTATGTAGAAGGAAGGAACCAGGTCTTCTCCTCCTCCTCCTCCTCCTCCTCCTCCTCCTCCTCCTCCTCCTCCTTCTTTCTTCTTCTTCTTCTTCTTCTTCTTCTTCTTCTTCTTCTTCTTCTTCTTCTTCTTCTTCTTCTTCCTATGACCTAGAACAATTCCTGGTGTGGAGTGGATATAAGAGGAATTAAACACTAGACTTGGAGACAAGAAGCTTGGGGTCATATCTTCCCCTTCCACCCATTAGGGCTGTGACCTTGAGCATGTCAGTGAGCCTTTATTTCTTCTCGTAGTTGTTGTGAGGATTAAATAAGGCATGGCATAGAAGTGTCTGCTCCAGTGCCTGGCATAAGGTAAGAAGCCAGTATGTGGTAGGTGTTGTTCGATGAATTATAGGATCTAGAGTTGAATGTGTCAATAGCAGCTAGCTTACCTTACTAAAACAGTTTGTATTTCTGGAAGCCTTATATTGTATAGGGAATCATCATTTCATCTACAAATAATACACAAATGGACTGTAATATAGTCAAGATTATTATTACTAATTTCTTTAATGACTAGACTTGGAACTTCTAAAGGTAACTCCATTTTGGATTCTGATTTTGGTTGCTCACTCTTACTCATGGATAGTTTTCTAATGAATGTTTACAAATAATAACTGTAAATCACCTACTTTAAATTCCCCCTCCAAAAAATAAAAAAAATAAAAAATAAGAAAACTCAAAACCTCCTTTTTAAACTTACCCTTTCATATCTCAGTTCAATTCCCTTTAATGTCATACCTTTAGTCTCTCAGGAGATTATAGGGCTATTTTGTAATGGTTCATTTTGTTTTTGAACAATTCCTAAATAAATGTGGAACATTGCCTTATGTTTCTGAACATGGTCACTTGGGGTCTTCTTCTAGAGAACACCCAGTGATCTCAGAGGAGATCATTTTTTTTCCAGAATCCCTCATGGTGGCCCTATCTAGCCATTTTGGAGACATGAACCCTTTAATCTATTTAAAGCAATTGATACTCTCCCCAGGAAAATGCACGTAAAATTTTGCACACCCAAAGAGTTTATGAGCCCCATGAAATCTACCCATGGTAGTCTTTAAGATGAGTGGTCTCAGTTTGAATCTCTACCCTAAGATATTAATTACTAGTAAAAGCTTACTGCATACCCCTCCAACCTCTCCATCTTCCAGATGTGTATGTATTTTAACAAGAAGAAACTTGATCCAACTGAAGGGACTCTGGGCTGGTGGAATTTGAATTTTAGGCTATAGCAGCAGTACAGACATTTGGGGGCAAGGGTAAGCCATTACTTATTATTTATTTTGAATAGTTTTTTTGAAGTTTTTTTGAAGTTTTCAAACACAATTATGGCTCGATACCAACATACCCCCAAATCCCCATATCCAGGATTTAATAGTTAAAGTTTGTAAACCAGGATCGTAAACATAAAAACAGATTGCCCAAAGGTTAACACACTGCTGTTTTACAGGATGAAAACTCCTATTATATCAGTGAAGTGAGAGCCTATTTGACAGTCTCAAATCCAGGTAAGTAGTCAGAGAAGGCTATTCCACCAGCTCTGGTGCTGTGCTTCTGGTTCACTCATTTTTCAGTCCATTGAGTTTACTAATCTTTGATGCTGCTTTGGAGAAATAGACTAAAGCAGTAACCAGGTGAACTTACTACATCTTTGTTTGCTTCAGTTTGCTCATCTGCTCACGAAGGAGGTTGGACTAAATTATGTCAGATATCATTAAAGCAGAGATCATTAAAGCAACAATAAAGAGTTTAGTGACTTTTGGACAGATTTGCTATTGATGGTGCAGTTTTTTCTATACTCTTGAAATTATGCATTTATTCTACAAAAATGTAGTTAGTGCCAGCTGGGTGCCAAGCCCTCTAATAGGCAGTAGAAATCCATTTATCCAAACATATGGTCCCTGCTGTCATGGAACTTACATTCTAGAAGTGAGGAAAGGAACATAAAAAGATCATTAAAATTATAATAGTTAAGTAGTATTAAGTTCTATGAGCAAACACAAGCAGGTCCTTGTGGAGTGGACTGGAAAGATATTTTAAGTGAGACCTTTAGGAAGCCCTCTAAGAAGGAAGGCCTCTCTGAAGAGGTGAGGTTTGAGCAGAGAGATACCTCATCTGGGGGCATCTGGGCCTGGGGAAGCTTTTTTCCGGTGCTGGGAACAACAGATACACAAGTCCTAAGGAATGAAGTTGCTCATGTGTTCAGGGGTCAGCAAGAGAGTGAGCAAAGCAGCAGAGAAGATCTGTGGGGCATCCAGGCCAGAGTATGTAGGTCTTGTGGGTAGGGCAAGGTAAGGACTTTGAATTTTAGTCTAAAGTGTAAAAGGATGTCATTGGAGGGTTTGGTATAGAAAAATGATATATCATGTTTATATTTATAAAGATTCAGTCCAGTTGCTACATAGAGAATTGCCCCCAGTGGGGTCATTTGAGAGAACTCCTATAGTGTTCGTGTCTAGAAAGGTAATGCTCCCAGTCAAGTTGGGGGAATTGCTCAGAGGGATCAGACGTTTCTCTGGAAAGCCCAGACTTAGATAACAAACCACTGTTGAGCACCTCTTAGGTGCCAGGTACTGTACAAACAGTTTTCATGTCTGTTTTCTCCTTTTTAAACTTCTATCTTTTGACTGGCTTAAACTTATCTTATTAAGGAGCTTATACTAAAGAAACTTGCCAGGAAATGAAAATGTGGAGAAATGTCTATCTAGAATAGTAGATATATGATACTGATATTGTTCAAGAGGATGTTGTCAATGATTATTGGTTAAAAGTAAGTAAGGTGTCATAGTTGACAACTCACTTTCACATAGTAACTCACGTAGACAAGTAAACTCATATAGGCTGGGAATAAATATTATGAATGCTAACATAAATTAGCTAATGTTATCACTAGGCATGGACCAAATTTTAGCCAGGAATAAGGTAGTGATGTCTCAAGAAGCAAGGGAAGGATAAGTCAGACCAGAAGCTAAGTTAGAAGCTGAGAAAGGGGATAAAAGAATTCTAGGTCCCAATAATCCAGGCTCAGCAGTAGTAGCAGGAGCTATAGTAGTCACAATAATGACAATTTGCACATCAGTGGTGATGGTGATGGTATTAGTAACAGTAGCCAGTTGTACTTACAGTGGTAGTGACTGTTGTAATGTTATTGGGAGTGATAGCAGCAGCAGTAGTAGTGGTAGTAGACAATTACCCTGGGATATAACACATGGTATAGTAGTACACATGGATAATTCAGTACATCATGTAGGACATTTGCATGTGCCAATGAAGAGTCTACAGTAAATAGTACAGTAATGGCAGGAGACAGCAATCGGGTAGTGGTTAAGATAAAAAGCTCTAGAGGGGTACCTGGGTGGCTCAGTGGGTTGAGCATCTGACTGTTGATTTGGGTTCAGATCATGGTCCCAGGGTCGTGGGATCAAGCCCCACATCAGGCTCCGCACTGGGCATGGAATCTGCTTAAGATTCTCTCTATCCCTATCCCTGTGCCCCTCTCCCCTGCTCATGCTCTCTCTCCCTCTCTCTTAAAAAAAAAAAAAAAAAAAGATAGCAAGCTCTACAATCAGATTGCTTGAGTCCAAATTCCACTTACTAATTGTAGAATCTTAGGCAAATGTTTTCAATTCTCCAACTCTCCATTTCCTTGTCTGTAAAATGGAGAAAGTAGAACCAGTCTCAAATGTTGTTATGAGAATTAAACAGGAAAGTACACGTAGAGTACTTGCACAGCACCCGGCACATAGCAAGCAGACCCTTAATGTGGGATGTTAGGCACATTAGGCACAGGCAACACATCCACAGAGACAGAAAAGGAGGGAGACTTTCAAGCTCCCTCATTAACAGCCCATGGGTATTCCCTGCAGGCACAACTTTGGTGAATTCACAAGCTCCCTCATTAATAGCCCATGGGTATTCCTTGCAGGCACACTTTGGTGAATTCACTAAGGTCCATAGTCTGGTCCTCAATCATGAGAGCTGTCAGCACCCCCTTACGTATTGTCTGTTTCTTCAAGGAGGCTGATGTTAAACCAAGGTCATGAAATTGATGCATAAAATCAGAATGCAAATTTGTGCATTTTTCATGCAACTATTTCTTACACCGTCATGCCAAGGGGACTAGATAGTTGGGTCCTCTGGCCAGTGAACTTTCTCCCATTCAAGAAGCCAAAGTATAATCAGAAGGGTGTTTGATGAATGTAAAATTAGAGCAAATGGAGTTAATTATATGATTAAAATGTTTAGCCCCATCCACCTTGAAGCGGGCGTACCTGTCAGGAAACAAACAGGGCCAGTCCTTAAGCAGAACATTCTCTCCCCAGCAGCACCTAAATGGGCAGAGATGGGCCTCTCCCTTCTCTGTTTCCATGTGGATGGATGTAACAACCTTTCCTAATGATGGGATTAGCCTGTCCTCTTGCTGTATTAATATAATCTAGTAATATGTAAACGCTCCACTTGGAGACTTTGGATGTCTATTCTGATTCATTAAGGGTTCATGTGACTGTCACAGAGAGTTATCTTGCTTCTCTTATTTCTGAAGTTTTTCTGGGCACTTCTCTGTAGTCCCCAAACACTGACAATAGTCCCCACCACTGCCCCCAATGACTTAAAACAACTGAAGAAAAAGTCCTAAAAGTTCTCATTTCAATGTTGTCACATTCTAATTCATGTGACTTTGCCCCCACATGCTACAGAATACAGGAAAAAGTCCCCAAAGAGCAGAAGAGTGGTTTTTCATGAGGACAGGGCAGAACCCCTGAAAGCCATATGTAAATGAAGGCCATTTAACTATACATGGGCCACCCAGTAACCGCTGGAACTCATTGGATATATGCCAAGATTCTGATGTGTCTATAATTCATCTTTGTGTTTTCAGAGAAAATTTACCAAGGAATGAAAAGTGCTATGGTGATGTTTGAGACTGTGGTTGGGCATTCCTTCAAGTGTGTGAGTGAGCAGAGCATCCAGCTGTCAACCCAGCTTCAACTGAAAACAATGAATGTCCAATTTCAAGCCTTTGATTTTGAAGACGACCAATTTGGAAATGGTAAGTTAAATCTTCATCATGTCACAAACATAAACTTCAGAGACCCAGGGATAGTATCAAGTTGTTTTTTGTGTGTGCAGTTGTCAAAGGGACAAGAATCACATGAGCTTCCTAGAATAGTATGATTCTATAAAGCTTTTAGGGCCATGTTCCCCGCCTGCCATTCCTCTGAGTCAACCAACCTCAAAATCAGACACCTTAACCCACCCTTGTCCTCCCACAGCAGGATATGTTCCCTTTATATGACTAAAACATGTATTCTGACTCCTCCAACACACACACACACACACACACACACACACACTGACTGAATCAAAAAGTCAGAAAATACCACCTACAACTTCCTCTTTACAAGCTATTGAGTACTAGTTAACTCAGGTATTTTGAGAGACTTTAAAGATCCTGAATATTAGTAATATCTAAAATTCAAGATTTCAGAATAGATTCTTTCCCACTTGCAGAGGGAAAAGAGAAAGATGGAATATTTCAAGATAGAAATATACTCTGTTGGGCACCCTGTTTTCAATTGTGAACTCAGTTCTCCTGACTAGAGCTTCCTTGTAGCTGGTCTTAGTTCCCATGCAACTTCTGCTTTGAGTTTTAACCACCACAGAGGGAAGCAGGTCCTAGGAAGAAGGCCAGGGACAGACCAGGCTGACTTTCTGAAAAAGTCCTTTTTTTCCCCGCTGGGAAAATGGGTTACAAGGATTTCCACATATGTGCAGGAATTGAATTTCAGTTTCTAAAACATTTCTTTCATAATAACTAATGACGTTATGACTACCTCTCAGTTTTCATAAACAGATTTAGCTGGAAGATTAGCTGTAACTTAAATTTCAATAATGTGAATCCAACTTCTCTTTGAGTTCCATTATAAAATTGAAGATGTGCCTACAAAAAACTTCTGATATACTTGCTGGGAAGCATTGAGCAGAAGAAGGAATAAAGTGTGGCTTGCCTCAGATCCCCTAATTTCTGTAGGTTTTGTCTGAGTCTTAAAATCTCTGCCTCCATTTTGGACCTTTACCACAGCACCAAGATAAAAATAGTAATATTTCTTAGTAGGTTGGCCCCACTCTGTCATCTTATCTGAAAACTTCCAATCTGGGGAAACTTAAAAATTCATAATGAGGATTTGAAAAGCCTCTGTTATTAATCATGTGACCTTAAATAAGGTACGCATTTGCTCTTCCTCCGGCTCAGAACCTCTGTGAAGCAGGAAGTGAGCAGGTGTATGAAATCTGGTAGTGGCAGAGATGAGAAATAACACCTTTCAGCAACATACCCCTGACTTCTATTAGCAGTGCCCAAAGGGAGATGTAGAAAACTATCTTTTCATTTTTCCCCCTCCTTCCCTCACCCTCTCATCCAATTCTCAGCCTCCCACATTCTCAACCCATTTTAGGGAACTAAAATCCCAGAGCCTGAAAATGATTTCTCCAGCCCCAGACTGTCCGGCAGCCACTGTAAGAAGCAGCGTTTGAATAGAAAACTTTGGCCATGCAATTTGTCACAGGTCCCTGTTTCCAGAGTTGGGAAACATGACCCCAGAACTTACTGTGGCTTACAGTTCTGATCCTGACTCTCTAGACCAAACCAACATTTCCCAAAGTTGGATCTGCCTCCCAGCTGCATTGGAATCCCCTGGACCCCACCTCCAACCCATCAAAACTAATTTCCAGGATGTGGGGACTGGGTATCTGCAGTTTAATTTAGTCCTTAAGTGATCACAAGCACTGCACATTTCAGATCATTGTGCTGACCCTATCTTCCTCGTTTTCACCTGTGTGTCTGAGGCAGCAGGTGGGAAGCCCAGCAGCTCCGTCTCTCTCTGGGTTTCCTTCTCTGTCAGGCTGAGGCAGGCAGGGGCAGTATCACTTCCCAGCATTGTGGCCAGCCTGTAACACCTGTTACTCTGACTTCAATTGCAGCGGATGAATGCTTCAGTGACAGAAACAGGAGAGAAATCCCTGTGGCCGTGGGCCTGAGTATCGCAGGACTGCTTGTCGTTTTGCTAACAGCATGCCTGGTGGCCAGAAAGAGGCCCAGTAGAGGATATGAACGCGTGTAAAGCCCCACCTTCTTCAAAGTGTGCAAGGTTAAGGCCTTGGGAATTCTGGCTTCATATTCAGCCTGAAGTGAAGGAATCAGTTCTTCTAGTAGCCTATCCCACCCTCCCAATCCTATTAGGAAACCCAACTTTCCCCCAGGGGCCATCTGAAGGCTAATTAAAATGTAGCCACCACTTTCTCCTGTTGGCATAGGGAGGCTGTGCCATGGGCTTGAATTCCATCTTCCACACCTGGTAATAGAGGGCTGGCTTTGAGAATTAGGGATAAGAAGCAGGGACATGCTTGGGAGAGGGAGAGAGCAAAACCCAAAGGGAGAATTGTAGAACGACATTTTCAAACAGCACTGATTTTTCTTACACATTTTGAAGAGTCTCAATATCTAGTTAAAATGTATACATTACCTCTTTAAAAACCAATCCATTTCAAAATAGATTCTAAAGTCATTTAAAGCTCCTGAATTTTGCCCAATTCCTGATTTACTTGAATTACAGAATGGTGTTAATAGACTATTATTTTTAAAAAGACATTCTATGCTATTATAATGTGTTATTAGTAAAAAAAAAAAAAACTAGATAGCTTCCCAACATTTCATTTTTTTTTTTTTTTTTTTATTTTTGGGACAGAGAGAGACAGAGCATGAACGGGGGAGGGGCAGAGAGAGAGGGAGACACAGAATCGGAAACAGGCTCCAGGCTCCGAGCCATCAGCCCAGAGCCTGACGCGGGGCTCGAACTCACGGACCGCGAGATCGTGACCTGGCTGAAGTCGGACGCTTAACCGACTGCGCCACCCAGGCGCCCCCCAACATTTCATTTTTTAAAAATGTTTATTTTTGAGAGAGAGCGTGCGAAACATGGAAGGTGCGGGGGGTGGGGGGGGGGCAGGTGGCAGAGGATCCAAAGTGGGCTCTGCACTGACAGCACAGAGCCCAATGTGGGGCTCGAACTCATGAACCTTGAGATCATGACCTGAGGAGAAGTCGGATGCTCAACTGATGGAGACATTCAAGTGTCCCCCAACATTTCATTTTTTAAAAATAGAAAGCACATATCAAAGATCTTGCCAAACGAAAGAGGATCCAAATTCTTCACCTCCATTTGTTGTCTGCCTTCTTAACACTTTTTTTCTCTGCTTTGTCTTTATTTTCTTTGATTCTAGTCTATACTTGTACATTTGTTAATTTGGGCCACAGTAGGGAGGGGATGCAGGCTAAGCATCAAAAATGATCAGGAATGGCAAGCAGAACAGGTAGATCTACGCCAGATTATCACCCACTTTTCCTTTTAAGCAAAGCTTTACCAAGAAAATCATAAACCAGGAGGTTCCTGACCGGACGGGGAAGAAAAAGTCTATCAAATATGGCTTGGAATGTTACTTGTGCTTTTCTATTACATTGTTTAAATGGGAGAATCGAGGTTTTCACTTCAGAGACAAGGGGGAGGAATGGGCTTCTGGATGTTTTCAACTGCTTTTCCTAACAGGAAGTTTTGTTTTTCTATATTTGCCAGAGGTGCCATTCATTGTTTTGAACAGGAAGTGTATGAAGGTTGGCAACAGCTGTATAACCACTGCTTATCTAGGGCATGTACTGGCTTTCCCTGGAAGGATTTTAGCTGTCTCCACTTTCTCAGAAGTGAGGGTGGGGAGGGCAGAGGTTCAAGAGAGCTTCAAGAGCCCCTGACGACGTTTACAGTGTCAGGACATTCCTGTTTCCTTCTTATAACAGTTGATGTTGATGAAAATTGGGATGGGAGGACCTGGTGTTTCCCAAAGTAACTGTTTTACCAGCGAGGGCTTGCCTTTGGAGAGATGCTCTCTCTCTCCATCTCCAGCCGGTCCCTCCAGCAGGCATCAACAAGTACCCCGTTCCTGACTCCCGTACTTGAAAGGTTCTATACTGTAGAGCACAAGCTGCTTATTCACCATGCTCCTCACCATCCTGTAGAATGACTAAAGGAATGTTCCTCTTCTAGTGTGTGGACATTTCCCCCACAGCACACGGGAAAGAAGCGGAATTAAAATCAAGGAGAGGGGGATAAGGCAGTTCACTTAAGTTCAATTTTCCTTTCTACCATCTTCGGTGAGTTCTTTAGAGTGGCTGCTGCTTAGAGTCCTGTTGTGTACCCCCTCACACACACCCGCTAATTATCTTTTAATTTACCGTGAATTAACATTCTAGTAAGCAAAAAGAGCAAAACTGTCCTTTGAAAGACTGGTAAATAAAGCCCGGAGGCGTTCCGGCCTCTCAGTTCTGCCCACTTTCTGCGTGAGTTCCGGGGAGGGTCTCGGATTGAGAATGCGGCCAGCTACCTGTTGGAAAGTGGCTCTCTCTCCGCCCCTGGATCGCTCTGGAGCTGCCTCCGAGTCTGCCTATTGCGGCTGCAGGTCCAGGGGCCCGAGGCTTCCTGCAGAGCGCTGCTTGTCGCTTTCTGGCGTCGGGGCAGGAGGCTGCTACGCGCACCCGGGGAAGCCCTGCCCAGGAGGCTGGGGTGGGGGTGGGGTGGGGGGGGTGGGGGGATGTCGGGGCTGGCAGGCGCTTGACCCTTGCCTTTAGTGAGTGTACCTGCTGCTTGCCTGTCCGGCAAGTTTCAACCCCATTTTCTCTTCTGCTGAGGATAGGGCATCCTGAATTCGCCCCTCCCTCTGCAACCCACCTAGAGATAATACAAACCTTCACTAATGCCCACCTGGAAATAACCATCCATTGTTCATATTGATGTATTTCCCTTTCATGAGTATTGTTTTGCTAACTGGAAGCATACAGAGCACACAATTTGAAATCCTTTGTTACCTGTGCATCATAAGCATTTCTCTATGCTATTAAATTTGCAAAGTGTCATTATTATGGCTGCTATCATGAATATGCTATCAACATTATATAATAATTTACTTAATTATGTTTAGAATTGTTATTGTTTTTAGGTTTTCTACAAATATGTGATTAAAGAATTACATACGAATTACAAAACAGACAAGACGTTGATTAACAAATGTGTAGAAATGTCTGCCCAATTTTGGTTTTGCCCCATACAGTAAACTGGTTAGAATGGTTATAATTTATTCTGCAGTACTTATTCTTAATTTTTAAGAAAAAAATGGAAACAAAAGATATATGTAGATGATTTAAAATTTGAATACTTAAACAAGTATTTAAATTAAATTCTGTTAAATTTTTAAATTTGTTTTAAGTATTACAGAAATACATAAAATGAAAAAGTAGAGTTAAAATAGTGACTAAATTTTCCCCACAGAATTTTCCTTCCTCATTATCTAGTAGATGGGTGGAAGGGGAAAGGGTGTTTAAAAATCACCAGTAGCAGTGGAAATATAAGCTAATGCAATACACTTTGAAAACTGGTGAACAAAAAAGAAACAAGATTCAGAGGAAGAGTTGAGAGCTCAGCAGGACACCTGCTTCCCTAGCACACACACCAAGAAGCCATATGAGAAAGAAAAAAAAAATCCTGTGAACACATACTACCATTCCTAAAACTGGAGAGAAAAAGCCTGGTCATTTTATCTCTTCTCATCTAGGAGTAGTGAAAATGGCTACTGGGAAAAGGAAGCAGGGTAAACACAGAGACTGATAGAAGTGAACTGGGGAACCAACCCCAAATCCCAGGGTACCCCCAGACTATAGCTAATTCCCAAGGTACAGAAAAGAAGAAAGAATCCAAATAGGTAGGTAGTTCAACATTAACTGATCTCACAATGGGAAGAAATATCCTAATTTACCCAAATGATGTTAAAGGAAATTCAATGTCATGGATGAAATGCCCAAGCATAAGCAAGATGAAACAAGGTACGTGACCATTATGCAAAATTATTGCAGCAAAAGAATGTAAGAATAAGATTAGATTAAAATATGGCTACAGAGTTTTAGTTTGGCAAGATGAAAAATGTTCTGGAAATGGATAGTGGTGATGGTTGCACAAACCGTGAATGTACTTAATGTCACTGAAGTGTACACTTGAAAACAGTTAAGGGACACCTGGGTGGCTCAGTCAGTTAAGCGTCCCACTTTGGCTCAGGTCATGATCTCACGGTTCGTGTGTTCAAGCTCCTCGTTAGGCTCTGTGCTGACAATTCAGAGCCTGTAGTCTGCTTTGGATAATGCATCTCCCTCTCGCTCTGCCTCCCCCCATCCCCAAAAAAAAAATAAATAAATAAAACATTTAAAAAACAGTTAATTTTATGTTAGGTATATTTTACCACAATTAAAGGAGGGAGAGTTAGAAAGGAATATAGTTAAAATACAAAGAAAACGTAACTCAAGAAACAGAAATCCCTGACAATTGATTTTGCTGAGAATCATTTAATAAGAGTGTGAATTCCATATAACCAGAACTCAGGAGTGAAATGTTATAATGAAAGAGTGAGGTGAATGGGAGAGTTCATTCCTATGAGTGAACAAATTGAGTATCAAAGCAATGCACAGTAACAAATAGTAAGAGGCAGAATAGAGCTGAAAAATGAGTTATCTTCAAGAGAAAAGAACTGAAATAAGCATTTAATGCAGATAAAAAATAAGATCATACCATGACAGGGCAGCTGCTAGGTATGGGAGATATTCAGATTGTCTAAAATAAGGATAATTGGTGCCTCTGAAGTAGAGAGTTCAAAAATAGGAAGAAGATAAATTTGATGGTTTTAGAGATTTTGCTTAAGATAAATGTTTGAAGTTGCAGATTGCAAGAGCACAGTGTATCCCAGGAAAAAATAGACACAGAAAACTTAACATTGGGCACCTGGGTGGCTCAGTCGGTTGAGTGTCCAACTCTTGATGTCTGCTCAGGTCATGGTCTCACAGTTGGGATTGAGTCCTGCATAGGGCTCTGTGCTGACAGTGAGGAGCCTGCTTGGGATTCTCTCTCTCCCTCTCTCAGCTCCTTCCCCACTTGTGTGTGCATGCATGTAGAACACACAAGCACTTTGCTCTCTCTGTCTCTCAAAATAAATATTTTTTTTAAAAGAAAGCTTAACATTAAGATACAGCCAAACTAAGCTATAGAACTTTAAAGATAAAGAATTCTTTAGACATACAAATTCTCCCTCTCCATTAAAAAACCAAATCACCTATAACATTTAAAGCCAGCAAACAACATCTACAAAATCCTAAGGGAAAGAAAGTGTGACTCCGAAATATCATTTACTAAGATAATAGGCAGGTATCCTCAAACATGAAATAATTCAAGAGATATAACACCAAGGAGATTTTCTTAAAGATAGTGTTTGACAATGAAATTTGGTAAGATCAGAGAGAAGCCACATTACAAATAAGAACATAAGCAAATATCTCTCTGGAATAGAGAAGCCACAGTTTTTTTTTTTTTTTAAAAAACATTTTATCTATTTAAATAGATAAATGGAAAAAGCATTAAACAACTATGGGTCTGAAAATTTATCATACAGATACATCTTGTATATGAAAACTATGTACATGGTTTTTCATTACAACATTATTTGTAATAGTAAAAGTTTGAAACAAGCGAAGTGTCCATCAGTCTGGAACAGATACATCCCACAACAGAATATAGTTATAAGCAAGAATGAGAACATACATTTTTATGTATGTATAGGAAAGTTACCCAAAATATATTGTTAAATGAAAAACCATAATGCATAATAGTGAGAAAAGGAGGAAATAAAATATATTTTCATTTTTGCTTATACCTGAAACATTGGAAATGTATATGGAAAACCAGTGGTTAAGACAGGGGTAACAAAAAAGATGAGACAAAGGCGAAAGTGGAACTTCTCAACGTACAGCATTTTGTATTATTTTGACTTTGAATCAGGAATGTGTGTTATATATTTGAAACATATTTTTTTTAAACTATTGGAATGATAGTTATCAAATAGAATTGAAATGTTATAAACCAGAACAATGATTTAAAAAATAATATATCTATTCAGGGGCACCTGGGTGGCTCAGTCAGTTAAGCATCTGACTTTGGCTCAGGTCATGATCTCATGGTTGGGGGTGGGGTGCAGGGTCCTGAGATGGAGCCCCTTGTTGGGCTCTGTGCTGACAGCTGGGAACCTGGAGCCTGCTTCCCTCGCTTTCTGCCCCTCCCCCACTTGTGCTCTGTCTTTGTCTCTCTCTCTCTCTCAAAAATAAACATTAAAAATTTTGTAAAAAAATAATACATTTATTCAAAATTTGAGTTGGGAATAAGAGAGAGAGAAGGGAATCTGTTAGCGCTAATCTTTCAAAACATTATCAATAGATAATGTCTACATTGGAAACACAGAGTTTAAAAAATGCACACTGTCTCTCACTTATTTCATAACCTCTTAATGCACTTCATAATCCTTTAGGGTGTATTTATAGTCTCTTTTTTGAAACTTAAAGAGATCTTTTATGAAACAATACTTCCTGTGACAAAGTTACATTTATTTGAAGTTCGGTAGCTTTCCCAGTTTTGTTTTAGCTTTTTTCTTCTGTGAAATCAATTAAATTAAAATAAGCAATTTTGGTAAAATAGCATTTGTATGATCCTATTTTAATAAAAGTATGTGTATATATTTTTCTACCCATGTCCTTATAGTTGTAAAGAAAGATGCCTGAAATTATATTTGTCCATGTTTTCGCAAGGATAATTTCTGGGTGGGTGGTTTTCAGGTGATTGGTTTTGTAAGGGTTCCGGGGGAGGCTGGCCCAAAATGTACCACAATGGCATACTGATTATTTTGAGTCGAAGCTACTTGGGAAACGGCCAGTGCAAGGACATTCAGACCCTCTTCGGTCACCCTGAAAGCAGGAAATCTCCCATATGAAAGGTACCCTCCCTGTAAAACACACAGTAAAAACACATCCTGTCACCAGAGAGAGGAACGTTAAAGCCAAGAAAGCTATAGAAACAAACCTGTTACTTTTTATTAATCTGCTATCTCAGCCCAAATTCCACTTAGAATTCCTTACTAATTGAAGCTCCCAAACATCTGTTCTCTTTATCCTGTCAAATCCTCACAAATGCAGTATCTCTTTGTTTAAAATGCATAGAAACTGCCTGCATTGGTCATTTCTTTGGGTATCAATTTCATTACTGATGAATTACTGTGCACATATAATAAAACTTAGGGGTTTTTTCCTCCTTTTAATCTGTAATTCTTAAACCAGCTGGAAGAATCTTGGAGGAAAGAAGAAATTTCTTCCTCTCCTACAGTTTTTATTTTTTTATTTGTGCTTTTCTAAATCATCTTAATTATTTGTAAAGAGAAAAATATCATTTTTTGAAAATTGAATGATGTTTTGTCAGGCATACACATGAGCACACACACACACACTCATCTATGTACAGAGGAAGCAATTGCCTTCCTAGGTTTGCAGTGATTCATTGAAATGGAAGAATTGTGGTGATCAGATCATTGTTTTCTTTGTGTACTTTTCTGCATTTTATTATTATTATTATTATTTTATTTTAGAGAGAGCATGTGCATGCACATGTGAACAGGGGAGGGGCAGAGGGCAAGGGAATCTCAAACAGGCTCCACACTCAGCACCGAGTCTGCTGGGGGGGGCTCAAGGAGGCTCCACACTCAGCACGGAGTCTGATGGGGGGCTCAATCTCATGACTCTGGGATCATGACCTGAGCAGAAATCAAGAGTCGGTCGCTCAACCGACTGAGCCACCCAGGTGCCCCACTTTTCTGCATTTTAACAACATTTAAGCTATGTGATATTAAATAGTGTTAAATTATATGGAAAGTGAAGGCTGCTGTCTACTCCCATCCCAGCCCTTCCCCAGCATCTTGTCTATCTTTTCACTTCCGGCATACTTGTAGTTTTTTGGGGGTTCATGCAATGCTCCATGATTCTAGGGAACTTCTCTGTCAGCACACTGAGATCCACCACATTCTTTTTAGTGGCCACAATATCTTCTATTGTATGGATATACCATTTAACATTTTTGATGGATATCTGGATTGCCCATTTTGCTCTCATAAAATGAGATTATTGTATGGGGTGCCTGGGTGGCTCAGTCGGTTGGGCAGCCGACTTCAGCTCAGGTCATGATCTCGCAGTCCGTGAGTTTGAGGCCCCCGTCAGGCTCTGTGCTGACAGCTCAGAGCCTGGAGCCTGTTTTGGATTCTGTGTCTCCCTCTCTCTGACCCTCCCCCGTTCGTGCTCTGTCTCTCTCTGTCTCAAAAATAAATAAACGTTAAAAAAAATTTTTTTTAAATGAGATTATTGTAACATACCTTTGTGACTTACATGAATAGATCTTTATAATACCCTATGGTGGAATTATTTTAGCATATGTGTTTCACATTTTGGTCAATAGGTAGGTGCTTTGCATTTTGTTTTAACATTTTTGTATCTTTTCCCAAATCATTCTAATCAAATTAACTTCTTAATTTGTCAACGTTCTTTTTTATCTAAGAAATACATATTTACTAATATACTAAATAACAAAATTGTGTACTCCAAGAGGGCTTATCATGAAACGTAACATTTCCCTGCCCTTCCTCTAAGAGACAAAGTACTTTTAACTAATTTTAATAATTTCTTATGGTAACTATCTCGATAATTCTTTTTTAAATTTTTTTAAAGTTTATGTATTATTGAGAAGCAGAAAGAGACAGAGCATGAGCATGGGAGGGACAGAGAGAAGGAAGACACAGAATCTGAATCAGGCTCTAGGCTCTGAGCTGTCAGCAGAGAGCGCGAAGCAGGGCTTAAACTCACAAATGGCGAGATTTTGACCTGAGCCGAAATTGGACACTTCATCGACTGAGCCACCCAGACATCCCTCAATAATTCTTTTTTTTTTTTTTTAATTTTTTTTTTTAACGTTTATTTATTTTTGAGACAGGGAGAGACAGAGCATGAACGGGGGAGGGTCAGAGAGAGAGGGAGACACAGAATCTGAAACAGGCTCCAGGCTCTGAGCTGTCAGCACAGAGCCCGATGCGGGGCTCGAACTCACAGAGTGCGAGATCGTGACCTGAGCCGAAGTCGGCGGCTTAACCGACTGAGCCACCCAGGCGCCCCCCCTCAATAATTCTTTTAAAAAAAAGGGGCGCCTGGGTGGCGCAGTCGGTTAAGCGTCCGACTTCAGCCAGGTCACGATGTCGCGGTCCGTGAGTTTGAGCCCCGCGTCAGGCTCTGGGCTGACGGCTCGGAGCCTGGAGCCTGTTTCCGATTCTGTGTCTCCCTCTCTCTCTGACCCTCCCCCGTTCATGCTCTGTCTCTCTCTGTCCCAAAAATAAATAAAAAATGTTGAAAAAAAAAATTTTTTTTAAAAATAATTCTTTTAAAAAATGTTAAAAAGCTTTTCTATTTCTCAATTTATTAGCTTTAAACTTCTTATTATGGCAGATAAGGATTTCATACTCTTAACAACATCCCTTTTATTGTTATATCACTGTTTTTTGTTAAATCAATAAGGTATATATTATCATCATTATGTAAATATTGTCCACTGCCAAATGAAATAGTATAGGACAAGCACAGTGCGTGTCTTGTACAGATTTGTTGAGTCTCTATCATCCTCTCTCCCTGGTCCCTCCTGATCCTTTTTTGTCCAACCTCAGGTGAGAATTGATCCTTGGGGGTTTTTTTTGTTTGTTTTTTTTTTAATTTTTTTTTCAACGTTTTAAATTTATTTTTGGGACAGAGAGAGACAGAGCATGAACGGGGGAGGGGCAGAGAGAGAGGGAGACACAGAATCGGAAACAGGCTCCAGGCTCCGAGCCATCAGCCCAGAGCCTGACGCGGGCTCGAACTCATGGACCGCGAGATTGTGACCTGGCTGAAGTCGGACGCTTAACCGACTGCGCCACCCAGGCGCCCCCCTTGGTTTGTTTTGATATTGGTTCATGCGACAATCTCATGAATATATTCTCATATCTATTCTTTTTATTTTTCATGATCTTATGAGATATTTATTCAAATATTTGAAATTTTCATTACAATTTTTCTTTGCATTTGTCTTAAACTAAGATGATATGACGTTTTACCTTACAAACCCTTGCCCTCACCTTGTTCTTCTTCATCCCGTTCTCCCCTTAGCCATCTACAGGCCATTACTTTTATTGGTTTATCATGCATTTATCCTTCCAGGTCTTCTTTAAGTAAATGCAAGAAATATATCTTCATTTCCTCTTTACTTACATAAAACATTGTAGTACTATATGCATTTTTCTCTGCATTACTTTTTTCCCCTTAACATATGCTGGAGATTTTTCTTCTTTACTTTTTTTTTTTTTATTTGAGTACAGCTGACACACGGTATTACATTAGTTTCAGGTGGACAAAGTAGTGATTCAACTTCCCTATAGGTTATTATGTTCACCACAAGTGTAGCTACACCTGTCACCATGCACCGCTATTATAATATCATTGACTATATTCTCTATGCTGTACCTTTCATCCCTGTGACTTATTCGTTCCATAACTGGAAGCCTGTGTCTCCTACTCCTCTTCACTCATTTTACCCGTTCCCCTATTCCCCTTTCCTCCCCATCAGTTTTTTTTTATGTATTTATAGACCTGATTCTGCTTTTTGTTTGTTTATTCTTGTGTTTTCGTTTTTTAGATTCCACATATGTGTGGAAATGATATGGTATTTGTCTTCCTCAATCTGACTTATTTCACTGAGTATCCAGGTCCATCCAGGTTGTTTCAAATGCAAGATCTCATTCTTTTTATGGCTGCATTATATTCAATTGTGTGTATATGTGTGTATATACATACATATATCACATCTTCTTTAACCATTCATCTATTGCCTTTTCTCTATCCTTGAATAAGATATAGTTCTCTATACTTATTTGTATTCAATCAAGTTCCCTTTTATCCTCATGGCTCTCCACCTTTCTCCAGTTGAGACTGACTACATTTTAAACAAACAGAATAAATACTCTCTAATGAAATAAAGAAAAAAATTTTTATTTTCAAAGTTTATTCATTTATTTTGAGACAGAATGTGCGTGTGCGCACAAGCGGGGGTGGGGGTGGGCACAGAGAGAGAGAAATGGAGAGAGAGAAACCTAAGCAGGCTCTGCGCTGACAGCTTGAACCCACGAACCATGAGATCATGACCCAAGGGCTTGAACCCATGAACCACGAGATCATGACCTGAGCTGAAACCAAGAGTTGGATGCCTAACCAACTGAGCCACCCAGATGCCTCTAAAGAAAAAAGTTTTGACAAATTTACAAATGTTCATTTTTAAGCTCTCATAAATAATTAGAACTTTAAGTGTAGCCAAAAAATATTTTACAAAGTAGATAAACATCACATGTTTTCAAGAGATCAGGTATAATCTAACAACAATCTCTTGTATGTAAGCACATTCTACTTTTCAGAGAACACACCTGGAAGAAAACATGTCTAACGATTATTAAGTATCTATTAATTGCTGGGGGTGCCTAGGTAGCTCAGTTGGTTAGGAGTCAGACTCTTGATCTCAGCTCAATTCCTGATCTCAGGATCCTGAGTTTGAGCCCTGCATTAGACTCCATGTTGGGCATGGAGCCTTAAAAAACAAACAAACAAACAAACAAACAAACAAAAAACAAAAAAAAAACCAAAAAAAAAACCTATTAATTGCTGCAAAGATAAGGGTATCTTGTTTAATCCCCCAAGAATCTTATACATTATTTGCTTATTTTATAAATGAGGAAATTGCAAGGTTCAATAACTCATCCAAGTTCACATAGTTAGTGGTGAAATTAAAAGTCAAGCTTGGTGGCATATCAACTATACTTCAATTAAAAAAAAAGTCAAGCTTGGATTTGACTCAAAAGTTCATATTCTTCCCACTCTAGTCTGCTTTCTGGTCTGTCCTCACCAAACCTTACCTCCTATATTGTATTTTTTTCTTTCTCCCTCTCTTAGTTGACGAGTGTTCATCTGACTACACAATTGTGCTTCCTGTGATTGGGGCCATTGTGCTTGGTCTCTGCGCTGTGGGTTTGATTGTCTATGGAATCCGCCTAAGACGTGAATCATCTGGATACCAGAGAATCTAATTGGTTCCCAGAGGAAAAGAAAATAATGGAGTTTAGAGAATTCTTTCATCATTTCCAGAATGTTGGGGACTTCCCTTACAGTGAGTCCTTCTGACAATATAAACCACTATCTTTCACAAAAACTAAGTCATTTCTGATTTAAATTCAAGCAACAAATCAATTTCTACATATTTTTTGTTTATTTTATGAAAGATATAGTGATCTGCTTGAGTATTTTCCAGTTTCCTTCAAAATATTTTAACCATTCAAATCAAGATTTGAGATGTGTTATAATGCATGTAAAGTGGTATATGCTCCCAAATTATAAACTAAAATGTTAATTGTAACTAATGCTACCTGTGCACATTGGAATTTTATTTTATCCTTCATCTTTCCCAATAAAAAAAAATGCCTCTTCTTTGTCTATAAAATGGACTTTCAGAACTTTTCTTATCCATGTTTTATATGATATACATGTCTGATGATCTGCTTACCTCCTTTCCACTTTAATTTTTTTTAATCATCAAAAATCCCACTATATCACAGTTTGTCTAGGTTTGATGTGACGCCAACAAGAGGAACAAATTAGCTTATACTTTTAATCTTGATGACTCCTCCTGCAGAATCACTAAAGGCTAAGAATTAGGTGGCTACAGACAACAGAATTAAATAATAAGCAAGAAACATAATCCTTAATAGTTGAACACATATATGCCAGACACTTGGCTAAGTTTAGATACATTCCATTTAATCCTCCCAACTTATAGATGAGTAAACTCAGACTTAAGGAAATTGATCACCTCAATGTCACCCAGCTAACAAATGGCAGAGCCAAAATTTGACTGCCAGTTGGTCTGGTGCCAACGTCTATGGTCTTCACTACATCAACTTGGCTACAAGAACAATGACACTGAATTCTGCCTGAAGCCTCACACCAGCAAGTGCTCCTTTTTTCACAGAGAAAAGGAATTTCTCCAGAATCATAAGAGATAAGGGGACATGAAAGGACTTGATAGATAATGAAATAGGAGATCTTTAATAAAGTTCTCTGCCTCCTTGAAGGAGACTAAGGGGCTCTGCAAAACATCAGTTTCTCATTTTTATGGGACTGTGCAGCTGTGGATCTAAAGATAAAGGAATGGAGTAAACATCTCAACTCATTTTTTATTTCTTTGAAAACAGAAATCTAACCTCCAGCCAACTTTTCTTTCTTGAAGGTAGATCCCCCCCTTGTGGTAACTTGCTTCTTCTGCTCTGTTAGAACCACATTTTCTATTCTAGGACACTTTATTCTGTAGAGCAGCCTGCCAAGAATTGTATTCACTGCTTGTTCTTACAACTAAACAAACGAACTAAGTATACTAACAGAAAAGACCACATACCCCTAGAATTCTTTAGGAAAGGAATAATTTGGGTCACCCCAGAGTGCATAATGACTTTCCTGATTTGCTCTCTTATGAGTCAGCAGGCTTGGCAAGGTCCTCAGTTTAGTCTTAATGGAATATGAGTTGAATTAGAAGTTTTTGTAATAAAAACTTATTTTGGAGGTTAATTTATGTCTTTCATTTCTGATAACTCAATTTTCATGCTATAAAAACTTTTTACTATGGTAGTGGAGAGTTTTGCTTGAATCAGTAAGTTAAATCATCTTTCCATAATTTGTTTTGTTTTATTCTCTACTACCACTTTATTACCAGGTAGGAAGACCTATTTGAAAGAATCTGAATTTTTGAGAAGTGAACCATATTAAAGTTATAAGTTAAATCTCTCAACTCTTAGACCAGACTAACAGACTGGATTACTGGTTTACTTAAGTGCTGCCACGAATTCATCCATCCATTTATTCACTCATTCAACCAACACTGAATAAGGACTTTCTAAATACCATACACTCTGTTGTGGATTGAGATAAATAAGAAGTCCTGTATTAGGTGTATTAGTCCTGTATATCTACTTAACAAGTTAACTCAAAACTTAGCAGCTTAAAACAACAAACATTTATTTTCTCACAGTTTCTGAGGGTCAGAAATCTGACAGCAGCTTACCTGGGTGGTTCTGGCTCAGGGTCTCTTACCAGGTGGCATTTAAACTGCTGACCAGAGCTACAGTCATCTGAAAGTTCAACTGGGGCTGAAGGATCTGCTTCCAAGTTCACCCCATGTGGCATATCTATAGGAATGCTCACATCATGACAGCTGACTTTCCCCAGGTGAGTGATTCAAGAGAGAGACACTGACCACCTATTCCCAAAAGTTACATACCATCACCTGTGCTGTATTCTATTGGTCACACCAACCATCTCTGGTACAATGTGGGAGTAAAGACCAGGAGAGGCGGAAATCAACGGTGACCATCTTGGATGCTGGCTATTCCAGGTCCATTTTCAAGGTTCAATTACTGGTACTTTCTGGGGGGAATTCAGGTAAATAAATTCCAGTATTTACACTAATAATAATGGCTTAATAGGAAACTATACAAAGGGTAATGAGGGCATGGCCCTTTCCAGCCCGCTACCAACTCTATCCCAGGTGTAGCACCTCCCCAGGAGAGAAGCCTCTCAGGCTCTGGTGCTAACAGTGTACGGACCAGCTGCTGCTCAGGCAGATTTGCCTTTTCACAAAGGCTGGTAGTTGGCCCATTGCTCTACGACATTAACTGATAGCTTTGCCTCAGGGATGTGTTAACTCTCCGTCATAATATAATCCAAAGAGATCTGGACCACACAGATATCCCACAGGACATCGCACTGAACCATTATTTTGATGACATTATGCTAATTAGACAAGCACAAAGCGATTATTATGTTGGAGGTCTTGGTAAGAAATATGTATTCCAGGAAGCAGGAGACAAACCCTATGAGGATTCAGGGACTGACTAGTTCATTGAAATTTTTAGGGAGCCAGGGGGTCAGGGCCATGCCATATATCCACTTCAAAATAAAATGCAGATGTTTTGCATGTTGCATCCTTTCTACAAAGAAGAAACCATAGGTTCTTAGGTTCTGGAGGCAACATTCCACAGCTAGGAAAAGTCGTCTGCTCATTTACCAGGTGACATAGAAAGTTATCAGTTTTGAGTGGGGCCAGAACAGGAGAGGGCAGTACAGCAACTAGGCCGTAATGCATCAACCCTACTGCTTGAGCTCTACAATCAGGCAGACCTCAGGGTGTTGGAGATATCAGTGGTGAAAAAGGGACAGTATGGAATTTTTGGCAACCTCCAGCGGGAGAATCATAACACAGGTCCTGGGTGTTCTGGAGTAAGGCCGAGGCCATGCCATTTGCTGCAGAGAAATAGATGCCCTTTAAGAGTCAGCTCTTGGCATGTTACTGGGTCCTAGAACACTTGACTTTGGAACACCAACTTACCCTATATCCAGAATAGCCCATTTTGAGCTGGATTCTGTCATATCCAGCAATAAAGTCAGATGGGTCTAGCAGTAATCAGTTGTAAAATGGGTAATATGACAGAGGTCAATAAACTATAGCTCATGGTTTGGACATCTGTTTTTGTAAATAAAGTTTTGTGGAGTATAGCTATCCGGGCCCTTTTTTTTACATGTTGTCTATGGCTGCTTTACAACAGCAGAGTTGAATAGTTGTGATAGAAACTGGTCCACAAAATCTACGTGGGGCTGGATCTCACAAACTGGGAGATCATAACCTGAGCCAAAACCAAAAGCTAGAGGCTTAACAACTGAGCCACCCTGGTGCCCCTCATTGTGGTTTTGATTTGTATTTCTCTGATGATTAGAAATGTTGAGCACCTTTTGACATAGGTGCTGGCTATTTGTACGTCTTCTTTGTAAAAGTGGCTATTCCAATCCTTTGATCATTTTTAAGTTGGATTATTTGGGGTTTTTTGCTATTGAGTTGAATGAATTCTTTGTATGTTGTAGGTATTAACCTGTTGGCTTGTAACCCTCCTGGGAGCTTCCCAGGTGTAATCCAAATTTAGCCCCAATACAAGGAGGGCAAGGAGAGACTAAAGGAAGGGGCAGGTCACTCCAGGTTGGTAAGGTGGCAGTTTTAATAAGCAAGGAGAACTTACATATGAAGCTTGTCTTGGGCAGCAGCAAGACAATTGGATCCCCACACCTACCTGCTAGATCTTAAAAGTTTATAAAGAGGTCCTAATTGGATTCAGTCACATATACCCTCCAGTCGTTTTCAACACCACATCACCATCTCAAGGCTGTGTCCTTGGAGCAACCTCTGGGAGTGGGAAAGGCAAGCAGAACCCACATTCTAAGGATAGGGGAGGGAGTGAGGAGACTTTGAGCACCTGAGTCCAGCTCAAGGATTAATCGTCAGTCATATCTTTTTTGATGACGTTCCCCAACAAAACCTCTTATCAGATATAGGGTTTGCAATTATGTTTTCCCGTTCTTAAGTTGCCTTTTCATTTGTTGACTGTCTCCTTTGCTGTGCTGAAGCTTTTTAGCTTGATGTAGTCCCAACTTGTTTACTTTTGCTTTTGTTGCCTTTGCTTTCGGTGTCATATCGAAAAAAATCATTGCCAAGACCAATGCCAAGGAGCTTTTTCCGTGTGTTTTCCTCTAGTGGTATAAGACAGAAGTCCAGTTTCATTCTTTTGCATGAGGGCATCCAGTTTTCCCAGCACCATTTACTAAGGAGACCATCCTCTCCCCATTACGTGTATCTGGCACTCTTGTCAACGACTAGTTGATCATATATACGCATGGGTTTCTTTCTGGGCTTTCTACTTTGTTTCATTGGTCTGCTTATATTCTTTGACAGCTTTCTATTACATTATAGTTCTCTTTTCTTATTTATTTGTGGGAGTTATTTATATATTAAGAAAAGTAGCCCTTCATCTGTGATAAGAGTTATAAAATTATTCCCAATTTACTGTTTGTTTTTTCCTATGTTTTGCTCTGCATATCTTCAAAAAATTATATAGTTGAATTTATTAATTCTTTTTCTGTTATAGTTTGAGTATTGTGTTACACTTAGAAAAAACCTTCCTCTTTTAAAGTCTCCCATGGTGTCTTCTAGTTCTTTCATGCTTTCATCTTTTACACTTAATCTCTTATTCACTTGGAACTTATTTTGATTTTAGGTGTTAAGAAGTGATTAGGGGTTCAACTTTTTTTCTCAGAGAACTAGCCTCTTGTCCAAATATCATTTCTTTAATTATTAAGTCTTAAAATCTAAAATGTATGTTCCATTTTATTTTTTTATTTTTTATTTTTTTAAAACCTCCTATAAACCAGCTTTTTTTTTTTTTTTTAACATTTATTTATTTGTGAGACAGAGAGACAGCATGAACGGGGGAGGGTCAGAGAGAGGGAGACAGAACCTGAAACAGGCTCCAAACTCTGAGCTGTCAGCACAGAGCCTGACGCGGGGCTTGAACTCATGAACTCACGGACCGCGAGATCATGACCTGAGCCGAAGTCAGCCGCTTAACCGACCGAGCCACCCAGGAGCCCCTGTATGTTCCATTTTAGCAAGGACCTGTTAAGCATCTATGAACACAGGCCTTTTTTCTTTTAAACTATTAGTAAGATTAATTAATTATATTAATATTGAATCATTCTTATATTTCTGGAATAAACCTAAGTCATGGTATATTATATTATTTTCACATGCTACCAGATACTTTAATTAATAAAACATTTGGCAGTTTTTGCATTGATATTCATAAGTGAAATTGGACTATATTATGTGTGCATGCTATCTTTGGTAATTTTGGTACCAATGACATGTTCTCTTCCTAGAAAGAATGAAAGACTTTCTTTGTGTGTGTGTGCTCTAAGACAGAATTAATAGCACTGGAGTCAACTACTATTTACCATTTTGGTGGAACTTCCTTGTGAGAGAAGGTGGGCCACGTGTTTTGGAGGTGAAGGTGAAGGTGGAACTGAAGTAGTGGAAAGATAGTTCTTTGGTAACATTTTCTCGTTCTTCTATGGTAATCGTTTGATTAGATTTTCCATCTCAGGATCTATTTTGGTACATTTTATTTTCTTATTACATCATCCATTTTATCCAAGTTTTCAAATTTATTTGCTTAAAGTTGAGCAAAACTAGTCAAATCTATAATTTGTTTTCTGTATGTGACTTTTTCCCACTTATTTTTTTTTTATCACAGCAAATGTGCATTGCCCCCCCCCCTTCTGGTTAAACGATTTTGCTGTTATTAATTTCTTTTCTAACCTCTGGATTTATTAGCCTTTATTACTAGCTTCTTAATTTATTAATTTCTTTTATCATTACCAATTTCTTTATTCTGCTTTCCTATGTTTATTTTCATATTTTAACCCTTAAATTGGATAATTAATTTACTTCCACTATAAATTTGCTTATGAGCCAGCTTTAACTATGTCCAAACAAGCATCTGTATGCAGTATTTTTATTTTCTAGATATTCTGCAATTTCGGTTTGACTTCCTCTTTTTCCCAAGCCAACTAAAACACTTTTTTAAAAGTTCAAGTAGTTGTGACTTTTTTATTTTATTTGTTTTTTATTTGTTTTTGTTTTTTTTTTTTCTCCCCTTTCTTGAGAACCCTAGAAAGTTATGTATCTTGCCTTCACTGCATTTGAGTTTTCCCCCGGGACTCCTCTTCCCCCACTTTCTCGCACCTTTAATGATACAGATCAAGAGGAATGTTCTCTTTAAAGCCCGACGAGAACGAGGGAACCCTGCGGGCCAGTAGAAGAAACAGCAAGCCAGACCCGCAGGTCCTTTGGTGAATGAGGGCCAACCCCTGGTTCAGTAGGCACTGCGCCAAGGAGAAGTAGGGACCACACCTCCGCGGGCTTGTGGACGATTGGCCAATCGTCGCCTCCGAAGTCCTGCTCTGTTCTTTGATTGGTTTTGACGGAGAGGCCCCCACCACGCTTTAGAGGCCTAGCGCCTGACTGGGACCTGGACGGTGGCCTGTGAAGGACAATAGGCTTCCGGAGCGGAGGAAAGGTTTTGCAGGGAGTGGGAAGCAGCTGGTGTAACCAGAAGTCGGAGAGCGACCGGGTTGTGGAGCCATGGCGGCAACCTCTGCGGTGTCGGTGCTGCTCTTGGCGGCAGAGAAGAACCGGTGGCTGCGAGTCCCGAGCCTGCTGCTGCCGCCGAGGTAACGTGAGGCGGAGGGGCAGTGGATCAGCGTCCGGGGTCGGAGGCAGGGGTGGTGTAAATGGACTCCTGCACGCCGAGAGAGGTGCGCGGGGACCGAGGATCGAGCAGGAGGAGGAGAGAGCGTTAGGAAAACCCCAGCCCCTTTCACGGTGTTCTGCTCTGTCTTGGCATCGGGAGAGAGACCTGTTCACACCCAGCCCTTCCTTTTCTTCCCCTTGCTCCCCTTATCCACTCTGCAGCCTCTATTTGCCTCTGTTTTTCCATTTTCGGGCAGTGGGGGAGGGGTGGAGCTGGGCCTGCCACATCCCTGCTTCCCTCGCTACAGGGGCAAGAGAGACGCTTGTACAGCTGCTAACCGTTAACATGGTGCTTTCACTGCATTCCCTGTGTGGGGAGTGTTGATGATCCCTGTTCTGGTGAAGCTCAGAGGGGTCAACGACTTGCTCAAGTTTACACAAGGAGTAAGAAATGGAGCCAGGACGCCCCTCGAGCCCCTCTCGGTTCAGCTAGACCCGGTCAGGTGTCCGGTTCAGAGACTCTGTGGAGTTCTTTCTCATTGTTGGAATGGATCAAGCTAACAAAAGTAAATTTACCTTCTAGAGGGTGAGAGGTTGGTTTGTTAAAAGTTCTCAGAGGCAAGTTTGAACAAAGCTATGACTCTAACTAACCTGACCCCAGATCAGTTTCAAATTTTGAGCTGTAAGTTTCAATGACAATAAATTTGGTAGTGAAGACATCCTCAGGTCTCCTGGTAGCAGGCTTCTTTACCTTGCTTTGTTTCTTCCTCCTCTTCACCTCCTCCTGTGTTCTGGAAAGACAGGGTAGCTTAGTGCTGAAGGGCACAGACTGTGCTGTCAGAAGCCAGGGTTCTCAGCTTTGCTACTCTCTAGCTGTGTGCCCAACCTTGGGCACATTACTTAATATCTCTGTGCTTCAGTTTCCTGACTTAGGAGGAGGTGATGATACTATTCCTAGAGGAGATAATATTAGTACCTAGCACTGTGTGAATTAAATGAATTAATACATGGAAAGAGGCTCAAACAATCTGGTGCATATGAATCAATCCATAAATACAGCTTTTGTTTGCTTTTATTTTCCACAAATTACTGGAGAGGTATTTAGATTTGAGTTACTTAATTGTAGAACTAGCCCCAGAGTAAAATAAGACAGTTGGTGAAAGTAATGTTAATGCTCTTTTCTTTCTCCTGGTTTTTCTTTTCTTAGGTTTCCAGGGCTCTTCAGGATATTACACAGACCATTTTCTCTCTCTTCCCTCTCCCTCTCAAATCTTCCCTACTGTGTGTAGAACTGTTCTCAGGTAGCTGTCATCCTGGAAAATGTTACAGTTGTTAATAGCATTAAGGAATTACAAATCTTATCATTATAGAGAGTATTTTCATGTATGTCATAATTCTCCAGTAACAAAGAGAAATGAAGTCTAATGGTGGAATTTTAGAAATGAGAGTATACTGGTATAGAATTTATGTTGAATCAGGGTGGGATTATCTCATGGAAGCAACTTCTTAATTTTGTTTGTTTAAGCCATTGTTTTAAGCTATAGCTTGGATAATGGTGAAAAATGGAATAGACCTATCAAAACATCATTGAGATAGAGGATTATGTTAAGTAGTGTGTCTGTATGTGATTGTCGGTCTGTTTTCACTACAAAATCACAGAGGAAAACTTTAGTTCAGCAATGGCCTTGAAACTTAATCAGGATCTTAAGCTGGATTTACCAAGAAACGGCCATTTTATAGATAAATCGGTCCAGGACAAGCCTTGAATCTTATAAAAAACTTATCTGAAGAATGTGATGGGAAGATGCTGTGAACCAGAAGATACCTTTTAAAGATAAGGAAAAACAGTCTTTCTCCTTGAAGATTAAGAGAATGAGGTCAGTCAAATTGGAAAGAAGTGGGAAAGCAATAGCCTCCTGAGAAAGCTGTCTTGTGGGACTCAAGTGCCAAAGCTGTGGGTCTTCCCACCAGCCCTTCACGGATGGCAACATCTGATTGAGTTTGCATCAGAGAGTAATGACTGTCTGACCTACTGTTATAATCCCGCCCCCTGCACCCCTGCCCCAGTGAAATGCTAGTTCTGTTCAGTTACATAGCTATATGCATAGTGTATACATGCTACACATACATAGTTGCTTAGTATCTAATGTGCATTGTGGTTTTTATCGCCCGCTGTGTACATGATCTAAAATGATTAGTTCTTTATGACCATAGTTTTAACAAATCTCCCATGTATGGGTGGAAAAGCCTATGGTGGAATTCCTTCTGTAATTTGGTTTTTTCCCAGTGTATTCTTTTTAGCTGACACCAGATAGGCATTATACTTACACTTTTTTGTTCCTAAAGTAAATCTGGCCTGCTTTCTGTTACCTCTGGGTTAAAGTTTTGTTACTTGCTGTATCAATATGTATCATGGAACTTAAAAATTGTTTTAGACCTTAGTAAACTTCTACCTAGTTAAGACACCTCAGACAAGTCACTTAGCCTCCCTGATTCTCCATTTCTTATTAATACAAGGATTCAGCTTAAGTTGTCTACTTTGAAAACTGAGAAGTATCTCTTGGTGTCTCCCGTCCTGTGTGAGGACACTGAAGTCTGAGTTGTAAAGTGAAAACTGGGTCTTGAGAGTGAAAAAATCTTAGATGTTACCATAGTTACTCCAAGGCTCGACCGCTCCTACAAAATCTTAGTATTTATGTTTTTGCATTAGGGGGCCATAATGAAAAAAGACTGGAGAAACACTGATGTAAAATGACTTGCCTGGTGTCACCAGCAGCTGGTCAGTGGGGGCTCTTCTGGCCCCACAGCCAGCAGTCTTTCTGCTGCCCTTGATCAGCTCCTTCTCTTTACTTCTCTGGGCTTAATTGTTCAAACCTTAATTATCAGGGGTTGAAGAAGATTGGTATTTTTCAAACTGTTGTTTGACCAGCATATTTTATTTAATAAAGTGGAATAGAACAGAAAGTATCAAAACACAGAGAAAATGTTCTGTCACGAAAATTCTGTTTTGTGTGTGTACCAACTTGTGAAGTCAGATACAATTTTACTTGAGTCGAAAGAGTTTGAAAAAGCTGAACTGTATGATCTTGAAGTACCTTGGCTTTCTAATTGTGACTCTGTGGCCATTTGCCAGCCTCTGGAGCAAGCAGGTTAGGTGATCCATTCAAGGACACACAGTGCCAGAGAGAACGGCCAAAACTGTAACTTCCGGTTTCTAGAGTAATTTTCTTCCCTCAAAGAAAGTCTTATTAAGTCACTTTGTAGGCTTCAGGCTTAGCTAAGGTCACATCTAGACTTGGTTTCAGGTTTTGAATTAATCATATAATGACTGAGGGGCGCCTGAAGCCTCCGACTTCACCTCAGGTCATGATCTCACAGCTGGTGAGTTCAAGCCCTGTGTCAGGCTCTGTGCTGACAGCTCAGAGCGTGGAGCCTGGAGCCTGTTTCAGATTCCGTGTCTCTCTCTCTCACTGCCCTTTCCCCTATGCACTCTGACACACACACATTCTCTCTCTCTCTAAAGTAAACATTTAAAAAATTTTTGATTCTTTTGAAACGACAATGACTGATCTTGTATATCCTGTTTAATTATTATTCCATTTGGATTCATTTGCTAGGAGATGGACTTGGAGGCAGAGAACCATGAAGTATTCAACAACCGCAGGTACGTTCTTGATTTGCTTTGGCTTTGCAGATTATGAACTAAGAGAGGGAAATGCTTAATTCCTTAATTTGTATATATAGAATTAGTGCTCATATATTTTTGAAATTTGGGATTTTCATGATCATTTTCTTAGTACGTATTGAGCCATGGTTTCCACCTCTTTTATGTCAAATCTCCCATTGTTGAGTCTACAATATATACAGAAATAATTGGAAACATTTACATTTATGTCGCTACTTCCGTCTGTCTGATCCCGTTCAGTGCCATGAATTGGAAAGGCATAACTCTGATGGTCTAAATCAGTGCTTTAAAACCGTTCTGATAAGTGGCAGACATTTTTTCAAATAAAATTTTACGCGGAATTCCCAACGATAAAACGTGTGAAAGTGTAGACACGGTTGATTGGGTGCAGCTTCCTCCCCACAACACACGCATGCATACTTCATCCCAGCAGCTCCTGTGACCTGTGACAACTCAGACTCCATAGATCCCCATAGGAAAACATTGTTTTAAGTTATAGAAAACCTTATTTGTTTTAGAATAATAGCCATTATAAACTGCCCAGGAGCATTTATTTCATGTGTGATACGGAAGTGCATTTTACATATTAACACAGTAACATGTCCTGTGGCACGGATACCAGTGCCCTGGTGTGGCACTCAGTGTTCATGCAAGAGAGCCATACGTCCCTGTGTTTGCGTGCAGAGGGATAGAGGCAATGGAGTTGAGTGACTGCAAGTTCAGATTCTGAGGTGAACCTAACCTGGGTTCAAATCCTGGACCTGCTATTTCTTTTAGCCAGTATACTTTCAGGACAAAATGAGCATAATTTCAGGAAAGTAGTATCTCTTTTAATTGTAATTCCTTTATCTTTAAAATTTATGTAACAATAATAGTATCTACTCCATAGGATTATTGTGAGGATTTAAATCCAGATTGAGTCTTTAGCACAGGACCTGCGGCATAAAAAGTACTTACTAAAGACTAATTATTATTAACTATGAGGGGTTTTTTGGGGCTATTGTAATTTGACCTTTGGCATATCAAAGCATCTTTTCATTTTAAAGTCGAAAAAGCTGAATAATATAAGAGTTTATGTTAATGAGGGTATCTTGGGTTTCAGGGGCATTTGGGTGGCTTAGTCGGTTAAGCATCTGGCTCTTGAGTTTGGCTCAGGTCATGATCTCACAGTTTGTGACTTTGAGCCCCGCATCAGACTGTGCGCTGACAGTGTGGAGCCTGCTTGGAATCCTTCCTCTCCTCTCTCTCTTTCTCTCTCTCAAAGTAAATAGACATTTTTTTAGAAAAGGGTATCTTGAATTTCAGTGAGAGGAAATGCACTAATATTAGTTAAAATGACTATTTGAGACTCTTTTATGTTAATTTTACCAAAACAAATGTTTATCAGCTGATTAATATAATGGAATCTTTATTTTGCTTTCTCATTCTTTGTTCTCCAGTAACATTTGTGTATGATTTTCATGGTGTTTTAAGCAGGACAAAACATTGCCAAGGTCCTCATTGCAAACAGAGGAGAAATTGCCTGCAGGGTGATACGAACAGCCAAAAAAATGGGAATACAGTCCGTGGCTGTTTATAGTGAGGCCGACAAGAATTCCATGCATGTAGACATGGTATGTTGTTAAAAACCGAAAGTCAAATTTTGTGATTGTATTTGTTTATTATGTTGGTATTTTACTCCTTTATGTTGACATTTTATGTTTGCTAGTGTTAATAGGACATAAGTGGGTAAGTTCAAACTGCTCACTAATTATCCCTGTTGGGATACATTTTCCAAACGTAACACCAGTTGAACTGAACAGTGTGTTTTGCTGTGTTTAGTTGACTTACCAGCAAGGTCCTGTCTTATCAAGGGTTGGTTAAAACAGTTCACAGAATGTGGCCACAGATCATACTTTGAGTGGCACATATCCAGGTCCCTGATGTACAAGAAGGATCCAGATCCCAGTCTTAGCAACTACCACATACTGGCCAGGGGATCTTTGACAAGTCATCTGATGTTTCTGAGCCTTGGCTTAACTATAAAATTATAACTGAAAGGATCCCATTTCCCTGAGGTCTGTAAGTGCTACCAGTTGTTACTAGCTATTGTTTACCAGACAGAGCCAACCATGGGTGAATTCAACTACCGGCCCACAGGAAGATTGAGCAGCGACAAATTCATGGCAACCAGCCTCCGCTCTCTGGGCACTTTTCTCTCTCATTCTGTGTGTTGACCATCTCAAGCCTGCTTTGTGCCATTCTAGCTGCTGACTCTCCCTCCACCCACCTATTCTCAGCAGACGATCTTGATTCACAGGGAAAGCAGAACTGTGCTTCCTGCCGCAGAATCTCTTCACTGCATCTGTGTCTGCCCTTGTCCCGTTCAAGGCCACTTGTCTTCCTGTGCTCTGGAGTCCTCCTCTTACCTTTTCAAGGATCTTCCATCTTCTTTTCGCACTGTATTCTGTCACTCTACTTCGTCTGCTCCCATGGCTTTGCTAAACACTTCCGAATTTCTGTTTCTAGCCCAGACTTCATTTTGAGTGTGATACAGGTATACCCAGCTGCCCACTTGACGTCTCCACGTGGATATGCGACAGGTACCAAACTAATATGCCTGACGTGGAACTCATGACTTTGATCTGTGGTGAAGCTGCTTTTCCTGCACACTTCCCTCACTCAGCAGATGACACCACCATTGCCCCTAAAAACTATAATGCCAGAGATCTGGGAGTATTTGAACATCTTCTGTCTTCCTGCCACTCTACATCCTTCCCCTTCCCCATCTAGACAGTCACCAAGTGCTGTTTATTCTGTTTCCCAAACACTTCTTTCCGCTTCTTTCTGCCCTCTGCCACCAGTACCTTAAGTCGTAGCTGGCATCACCCCCACCGGCCCGATGTGGTAGCCTCCTAAGTGGTCTCCCTACTTTCATCTTGACCTCTCCCACGGTATGTTCTATGTTTCATCCAGACTGATTGCCGAAAATCAGATTTTTGATCTTACTCCTCTGCTTTAAATAACTTAAGCCTTTTTATCATCTACCGGACTAGCAAGAATTAAAAGACGGATAATATTCAGTGTTGGTTAATGTGGTTAGAAATTGGTACATTGATGGAGATGTGTGTTGGTGACACCAGTTCAAGGGATGATCAACCAGCCTTCACCCAGCCTTGCAAACATACCTCTAGATCTCTGTCCAGAGACATGTTCACATGCATGTGCAAGCAGAGGCATGTATAGGAATGCTGCTAGCATCCAGTTTTTTGCCATTATGACCTAAATGTCTGTTCAGATGTACGTGATTAAATGAACTTTGGTGCCTCCATACTGTGGAACATTATGCCATTGTTATAAAAAATGAGGTAGATGTATGTGCACTAGCAAGGAAAGAGCTCCCAAGACCTACTGTTAATGAAAACAACAATTGCAGGAGTTTGATCCTGTTTGTGTAAAAACTAAAAACAAAAACTAAAACTGTATGTGTTTATGTAAATATATATAAATAAATAGGAATATGGATATGGAAAAAATATGTCCCAGAGATCATAGTGGTTTTATCTGGAGGAGGTTTGAAGTGAGGGAGAAGGTGGTGCCAAAAGACTCCTTTGCCTTTGTATTATTATTCACATTATTTTAATTTTTTTTTTTTAGAGATGAAGAGAGAGAGAAAGAGAAAGAGAGAAAGTAGGGGAGGGGCAGAGAGAGAGGGAGACACAGAATCCGAAGCAGGCTCCAGGCTCTGAGCTGTTAGCACAGAGCTCAATGTGGGGCTCGAACTCCTGTACCGCGAGATCATGACCTGAGCCAAAGTCTGATGCCCAACTGACTGAGCCACCCAGGTGCCCCTATTCACGTTTTTAAGAAGGAGAATGGATTTGTGTTTTGTGGAATTAAGGTTTAGAAACAAAAAATGACAACCAAAAAAACCTCATTATGTGTTACCTTAGGAGAAAATCCAAAGCTTTAACCTCCCGTGAGGCCCTCTGAAATCTGTGCTCCCTGGTCTGTCCAGACACCTCTGGTCCCTGACCCCTTGGAGCCACTGGGCTCCAGCCACCCAAGCTTCTCTGTCAGTCCCTCAAATGGGCCAAGTTTCTTCCCACCCCAGGACCTTCATATATGTTGTTTGCTCTGTTTGGGAGGCTTGCCCCCATCTCCATTCCTGTTCTCAACTCCACATCCTACACCCATTTGTCTGGCCAAGCCCTGGTCATCCTGGAGGAGCCGCTGATCTTCCTTCCCAGTCTTTCTTTGAGCACCCTTAGGCCTGATCAGTCTTCCTCTTCACCTGCATTGTGTCCTTTGTTTTTCCTTCATGACCTTTCTCACAGTTGTCATTAAATATATGAATGTGTGTTTGATGTCTGTCTCCCTCTAGACAGGGACATTGTTTACTCTTGTACAGGCAGCTCCCACCTCAAAGCATGGCACATGGTCGGCACTCAGTAAGTCTTTGAATAAATGAATGATGTTTTCTGTCTTGTCTGCTTCAAGGGATGCGGTGATTATGTGAAAGTTTTAAAGGATGGTATAAAGGAGTTCACAAATGGATAGAAAGAGCATTATCATCCTGCCTAAATAATTATATAAACTTCAGTAAACTTCATAATTTTATTTCTTGCTGTATACAATGTCCTATGTTTTGTCTCTTGGCAAATTGGCAAGGTTTTGGCATTAGATACATTTAAAGTTATTATTGTTACTAATGATGATACTGTGGTTAATGCCTATTGCTTTTTATCCTAAAGACATTTTATTTCACTCTATCTAGTGTTTAGTTTATACATAAAAATCAAGTTTGGTTATCCTCTTCTTGCAAAGATTCCAAACTGGCTTATTTTTATAACATAGACATGAGCTGGTCCTTCTGTTTCTTATTTCTTGCATTGTTCTTGGGGAGCCACCCTTTTTATTTATAATAATCAGATGACCCTGAAGCAGTTCTGTCGTGTACTAGTGTGTGCTAGCCGTGTAAGCATGTAATATTCCTCAACAGGCAGATGAAGCATATTCTATTGGCCCCGCTCCCTCCCAGCAGAGCTACCTTTCTATGGAGAAAATCATTCAAGTGGCCAAGATCTCTGCTGCTCAGGTAATAAGATCATGCCGGTCTGGCTTAGACTGGCGGGATGGATGGGGGCAAAGGTGGGGCTGATAAACACTGCATCCGGTTCACTTTTTTTTTTTTTCCCTAAAGTTTATTTATTTTATTTTGAGAGAGAGAGCGTGAGTGAGGGAGGGGCAGGGAGGGGGGCGTGGAGAGAATCCCAAGCAGGCTCCACAGCTGTCAGCACAAAGCCCCATGCAGGGCTCAAACTCACCAACAGTGAGATCATTACCTGAGCTGAAATCAAGAGTCGGACGCTTAACCAACTGAGCCACCCAGGCACCCCAGTGTTCTGTTCTTTAGAATCAGTTCCTAGACTGAATAACTTAGGCATTAATTTATACACGCAGGTACTTAAAATATGTTTGTTTCTAAACTTTTTAGTTATCTCTTGGAGTAAAAAACCCCTAGGAATGTACAGAGATGATACTAATACATGGACTTTATATATTTCCTTAGGAATGCAAGCACTATAACAAATAGCACTTCATATGTTTATCACGTGTTTGAACATATATGACATAGTATTATTACCTCCATTTTACAAATGTAAAATCTAATGCACAGAAGGTTACATGATATCCAAAATCATCTAGTCTCGCTAATCAGAGCATGTTCCATGGCATTGTTTGGGAACGCTGTAGAAATGCAGACTCTTAGGCCTCACCCCAAGCCACTGTAGTTTATATTTTTATGCATACTTTGCATTTTTATTAAGCTCCCCAGGTGCTTTGAAAGCAAAATTTATCATTGAATAAGACAGGATTAAACAAGAGTCTCCTGACTTCTAGCCCTATATCAGACGAGGCTGAGCAGTAGAACTTCGTTGCCCTGCATTTTGAGAAAAGGGAAGGTAGTATTTACTCAGAAATTTCAGGCTTCAGACACCTGGGTGGCTTACTCGGTTAAGCATCCAACTCTTAATCTCAGCTCAGGTCTTGATCTCGGGGTCGTGAGTTCAAGCCCCACATTGGGCACCACACTGGGTGTGGAGCCTATTAAAAAAATAATAAATGAGGGGTGCCGGGGTGACTCAGTTGGCTAGGCATCCAACTCTTCATTTTGGCTCAGGTCATTATCTCACGGTTTGTGAGTTCAAGCCCTACATCGGGCTCTGCACTGATGGTGCAGAGCCTGCTTGGGATTCTATGTCTCCCCCTCTCTCTCTCTCTCTGCCCCTCTCCCATTTGCTCTCTCTCTCAAAATAAATAAACGTTAAACAAAAATAAGTGAAAAAAATAAAGAGTATGACTTGTTCTCTCCACCATGGGAAGAACATATCTCATTTCTGCTTGAAGATAGAGCCAACAGCAACAACTTTGGATCTGTACATACGTTTGAACAAGCGCAGCAGAAAGGTTACAAACTAAAAGCATGGAATAAATTATTTTGGCAGAGATTTAAGGGTAGGAGACAACAGTTTGTATCTTTACTGGTAAAGGCATGTTAGTACTATGGAATGAACGACGTTAACAGGCTTACAATCCTGTGATCCACTAGAGTGAATTGGCGGCTAAATACATACATACCTGATGGCTAGAGAAATTAGCTCCCTGGTTACAGTAGTGTTGTTGAGTTTTCCTTTCCGATATATTCAAATGCTCAAGAATTCTGTGATCTGGATATATTAAATTGTTCTTAATATAAATCAGCTAAAACTTCTTGAGGCCATTCCCATAATGTGTGGTTGGACTTTATTTTTGTAAGGAAACAGCTGCCTTTCTTTTTAGTTATAGAGAAAGAATATTTATCTAGTTCATCAGAGTTCTCTTGAATTAAGTATCTGTTCAAAAGAAAGGAGGCTAGCAACACCTCACCTTGAAAATGAAATTAAGGAAACAGTTATATTCACAATAACATTAGTAAAAATCAGTTAGCAAAATCAGTTGAAGACCTATGTATGAAAACTATAACATGTTGCTGCAAGAAAAGAAGTTCTAAATAAATGGATAGATGTATCATTGGAAGAATCAATATGTTACAATGGCAGTTCTTTCCAGATTGGTCTGTAAATTTAAGGCAGCCTTTATCAAAATCCCAGTTGGCTTTTTTTTGGTCGATATTGACAAGCTGGTCCTAAAATAGCCCAAAGGTCTAGTATATAGTTAAAAGAATCTTGAAAAGACAATAAATTTGTAGACTCTCAGATTTCAGAATGCATTATAAAGCTACAGTAACCAAGACAGTATGCTATCAGAAGAGTAAATATAGTCAGTGCAGCCACATAGGAACTCCCCAAATAAACTCACACATATATGGTCAATTCATTTTTTAACAAAGGCGGTAAAGTAATTCAGTGGAAAATATAGTCTTTTCAACAGATTGTGCTGGAACAATTGGATATTTATATGCAAAAAGATAAACCTAAAATCACCAATGAAAAGGAGTGATGTGCTGATACATGCTAAAAAATGTATGAACCTTGAAAATGTTGTGTTCAGTGAAAGAAGCCAGTCACTGAAGACTGTATGTATTATGTGATTCCATTTATATGGAATGTCCAAAATAAGCAGATCTCTAGAAACAAAGTGGATTAGTGGCTCCATAGGCCTGGACATATGTAAGGAATGGAAGATAACTGCTAACAGGCATGGAGTTTCTTTTTAGGGTAATGAAAAGTTACATTATTAGATCTTAGTAACAGACTATGGTAATGATTGCACAATTCTGAATAGTAATAAAAATCATTGGATTGGCTAAGTTTATGGCATATTAATTACATGTCAATGAAGATGTTTTAAGAATGCAGTATCACAAAAAAAAATAAAATAAGAAGAATGCAGTATTACTGCATACACAATAGAAAGGCTAAAATCAAAAAGACTGATAATACCTCATGTTGACAGGGATATGGAGAAACTTAGAACCATCATACATTGCTGGTGGAAACTCAAAATAGTACAGCCACTTTAGAAAACTGGCTGTTTTTTAAGAAGTTAAGCGTATATTTACCATATTTTGACCCAACAATTGCTTGTGCTCCGGGGTATTTACCCAAGAGAAAAAATGAATGATAAACAAAATGTGGGATATCCATTCAGTGCGTAAACAAATGTAAAAAGATTTATAAAAAGAAATGAACTATGATGCATACAACAAGGCTGAACCACAGAACATTAGGCTAAGTTAAAGAAGCCAGACACATAAGACTACGTACTATGTGGTTCCATTTATATGAGATTTCTTAAAAATGGCAAAATTCTAAGAGATCAAAAAACAGGTCAGTAATTGCTTGGTTCTGGGAACAGGGATTAATCAATAATGCATAGAAGCACAGAGGAACTTTTTCAAGTGATATAAGTGTTCTAAAACTGGATTGTAGTAATAGTTGTACAGTTGTATAAATTTGTTAAATTCATCAAACTATACATGAGTGAATGCTGTGTATTGTAAAACGTGCCTAAAAACAAAAAGCTGCTAAAAAACCAAGGAGGACTGGGAGGTAGACCTGTTTCACTTTGCCTCAAATAAATAATATTTGATATTTATATAAAATTACTAAAATTGAACTTTGGTTTAAAAGACTTCCAACTTGGGGGGCACCTGGGTGGCTTAGTCAGTTACTTAACTGACTCTTCATTTTGGCTCAGGTCATGATCTCACGGTTCGGTTCATGAGTTCAAGCCCCGAGTCCGAGTGCACTTAAAGCATGGCGCCTGCTCAGGAGTCTCTTTCTCCCTCTCTCTCTGCCCCTCCCTGCTCGTATGTGTGCACGTGTGTACTCTCTCTTTTTCTCTCTAAAAAAATAAATATAAACATTTAAAAAAAAGACATCAAACTGACATTAAAATGTGATTGTCTAGCATTTTATTATCTAGGATTTTGTTGTTTGCTGTCACTAAGATTTGGGTTTTTCTGTTCATGTGACTTTCCCAGATATCTGAAGGGCACCCCTTTAATTTTGAAACATAACTATTCTTTGAATTTATCTGTTTTGAAGTAGTGTTGGCTGTGCTTTTTTCTTCTTACATCCTCTTGGTTATAATTATTATATATACTTATTATTTTTGAAGAACAAAAATGCCTTCGGGGCTGTTGAGGTTAGAGAAGAAGTTGCTTTATCCCTCACTGAATCATGTAAGCCTATTCTGCTTTTTGCTTTCCTCTGTATTCTCCCTTTTTGCTGTCAGTATGTTTGCTCTTAGGAATCATACTGTTCTTCGGGTACTAATTTTCCTGTTCTGTGGGCTAGAAAACCAGATAAATTTCTTAAAATTCTGAGTAAGTTTTAAGTGACTAGGTTAACATATAAGGAGGTCCTTGTTCACTAAAGTGTATGTAGACTTTAATATATGACTTTTTGTTTGCTTCTTAGCTTTTTTTCTGGAAAGGTGACATTGGCAGATAGTGACCTGAAGATAAACAAGGTATTATTGTGCTAGTGTGTTCCTTTCAGCTTTTGGGTACCATGGTTTCAATTCCAGGCCAGCTTTGTATGGAGACAGAGTGAACAACACCCTCCCCCCCCCCCCCCCCCCCGGCCTTTACTCCTGCTTGCAAATATTCAATTGACATTCTATCCTAATAGCAGTATAATTAAAATACCGATTTGGGGAGCACCTGGGGTGGCTTAGTCGGTTAAGCATCCGACTCTTGATTTTGGCTTGGGTCATGATCTTGTGTTTCATGGGTTCAAGCCCCACGAATTGACAGTGCAGAGCCTGCTTGGGATTCTCTGTCTGCCCCTCCCCTGCTCGTGCTCACACTCTCTCAAAATAAACAAATTTTTAAAAGCATGTAAAAAATAAAATACAGATTCTTCTATATGATCCAACAATTTCACTTAAATACCTAAAAGAATTTAAAGCAGCGACTCAAACAGGTACTTGTACACTAATGTTCATAGCAGTGTTAGTCACAAAAGCAAAAGGTGGAAACAATCCACACGTCCATCAAAAGATGAATGTGTAAAAAAAACTGTGGAATATGCAGTAATATTATCCAGCCATGAAAAGGAATGGAATTCTGACACATGCAACAACATGGAAGAACTTGAAAACATAATGCTAAATGAAATAAGCTGTACACAAAAAGAAATATTGTACAATTCCATTTATATTAGGTGCCTTGATTGGGTATTCACAGAGACAGAAAGTAAAATAGAGGTAATCAGGGACTGTGGAATTAATATTTAATGGGTACAGAGTCTCCGTTTGGGTGATGGCAACATTCTGGAAATGGATAGTGGTGATGGTTGCACAGCATTATGAATGTCCATTAATGCCAATGAACTGTACGCTTAAAAGTGGTTAAAATGGTAAATTTTATGTTGTGTATATATTACCACAGTAAAAAGAAGTATAGATTTTTCTGGTTCAGGTAAGTCTTCAGAACTTTAGTATGAACGTTTCAGATATGTCTTTGGAAACAGATCTTGATAGTACCCATAGTGTACCTATCACCAGTGTAGGGAGAGGCTTCCTCAGAAATATGACGTCACCTGCATCACAGTGCTAAGTTTGTCCTTCCATTCTCACTTCTAGGCTATCCATCCAGGATATGGTTTTCTTTCAGAAAACATGGAATTTGCCGAACTCTGCAAACAAGAAGGAATTATTTTTATAGGTCCTCCTTCATCTGCAATTAGAGACATGGGTATAAAGAGGTATGAGTTTACATCTTTTAAATATAACCATAGGAAGGTCAATTGAAATGGTCTATCTATAATAGATATGGTAATCCATGGTTGTTGTTATAGGCTTATGTGGTTTATCTGCCACTCCAGTGAGTTACAGAAATGTTCAATTCATTAGCGTTTCTAATCAATATCTGGATTAGTTTGGGGAATTTTTTTTTTTTTAATATATTGTCAAATTGGTTTCCATACAACACCCAGTGTTCATCCCAACGAGTGCCCTCCTCCATGCCCATCACCCACTTTCCCCTCTCCCCCAAGTTTGGGGAATTAAAAACAAGGTGGGATGAACTATCACATAAAAAACTGGATTCCTAGTTATCACAAGAAAACTAATATTTTAATATTTGTGTTAATATTTGTTGTCTCAGACTGCAGTCTTTTTTTTTTTTTTTTTACCTCTGGGATATTTTATTTAAAAAGTTCCCTTGTATTTTGTAGATTGAGCTGTTTTGTTCTTCTCTTGTATGAAATAATTCGCAGAATTAAGGCACCTCCTCTTTTTTATTCGAAAGCACATCCAAATCCATAATGGCTGCTGCGGGAGTGCCTGTTGTGGAGGGATATCATGGAGAGGACCAGTCGGATCGGTGTCTGAGGGAGCATGCGGGGAGAATAGGTTATCCTGTCATGATTAAAGCTGTCCGTGGTGGAGGAGGAAAAGTAAGATTGTGCGTGCTCATGTTTTTCATTTCAGGATAGTCTTCTCTGTTTTATTTAGTTTGCAGTCTTAACTATCTTGCCCTCTTAGGGAATGAGGATCGTTAGATCTGAAGAAGAATTTCAAGAGCAGTTAGAATCAGCACGGAGAGAAGCTAAGAAGTCTTTCAATGATGATGCTATGCTGATTGAGAAGTTTGTGGACACGCCAAGGTGGGTTTGGCTTTTTTTCTGAATCAGATTTTTAAAATTAAACTAAAAGAAATGTAGGCAAACTATATAAAATGTAAAGTTCTAGTAGTACATAAGTACATTAAATTCCCCAATCCCACCCCCTGATGTAACCACTTAGTGTAGTATGGTATGCATCCCTCCAGGTATTTTCTAAGTGAATAGAAATACACATGCATATACTCACAGAGTACAAACTACATACAGAAGTGCAGTGAGTAGAATCTTACATAGTATTACATGCTAATATTACATCATAGCCATCTTTCTGTCAGTAAATATAGGTCTACCTTATTCTTTTTATTAGGATTAATAGTTCCATGATATTGATGTACCATTAATTTATTCAGTCAATTTCTTATTGATGGAACTTAGGGTTTTATTCAAAATAAAAAAAAGGGGGGGCACCTGGGTGACTCACTCGGTTAAGTGTCCAACTTCGGCTCAGGTCATGATCTCATGGTTTGTGAGTTCGAGTCCCGCGTAGGGTTCTTTGCTGACAGCTCAGAGCCTGGAGCCTGCTTTGGATTCTGTGTCTCCCTCTCTCTGCTTCTCTCTCTGTCTCTCTGTCTCTCAAAAATAAACATTAAAATTTTTTTTTTAATTCTTATAAAAAATTAAGTTTTATCTTACAGAACTCTATAAGCATCCATTGAGATTTTCAGAAATAGATACCTAAATTGAATTGTAAGTGATAATACTAACACCTCACCCTTATATTTCACTTACCATAATCTTACCGTCCTAATTCTGATCTAATTCCTGCAACAATCCTGTGGGTAGGCCTATTCCTATTTTGCAGGTGAGGACACTGAGGAACAGAGTGGTCATATGACTTGCTTGAGGTCTCCCAGTTGGGAAGTGGTGAAGCTGGGATTTGAATTCAGAATTCATACTCTAAGACACTGCACTAAACTGCTTCTCTAGGTACTGCTATAACAAATGCCACGTGAATTTCTAATTTTTTTATTTTCTGGGATTTTACTTTCACATGTATTGCTTAAAATAAGATACTGACTATAAAAGCTTCTCGTTTCATAGATTTTGTGGTAATTATATATATGTATATAAAACCTGTTGGTTAAGTGACTCTATAAAGAATAATTCACTTGGGAACTATGTGAAAGGAGAGGGATTTACCTTGAAGGTAATATACCCTGAAGCTTCAGGCCCTTCCCTTGTCTGAGCCTCTTCTAAGATCTTATACCTAATTTTGTATTCTTCTTAAAGATGGCCCCCAAATTGTTTTTGTTTCAAGTGCTACAAAACTTCGAATTGACCCTGAGCATGGCATGCTAAGCTAAATTCATTTAGAGTTTGATAGTAAAAACAAAAGTGAATTTTAAAATAGGCCAGTTGATTAGGAGAGTGCGTCATATTTCCACCTTAGTGGAAAGTGAGGCAAAACTGGAGGAAATTCCAGGGTCAACTGAGGGCTCCCTTTCACAATACATTTCAAAGGAGAATAGGCTGACTATCCAAATTGGCATGCTCTTGAGTTAGAATTGCCGTGGAGCCATCAGCTAGCTATTCCAGTGACCATAACTCAATAACATTTTTCCAAGATGTAAATTCTTTGCATGTGAAATGTTAGCTGTATATTACCTCACATTGTAATTTGTTTCCCCAATAGCTTGGAAGCTCTTGGGAATCAACGACGTGGTAGTATGTTCCTTTTTGTTTTCCCCTATATATCACCTGGCATGCTACTTTCTTCATGACAGGCATCAATAATAATATTTTTTTATAATATAGAAGTAATATAAATATTACTATATTTATACTTATTATATTATTATATATATTATTATAAACAAGTATAAATTTCCACATTACAAACATGGAAAATACAGATGATAGAAAACAAAGTCAGTCATAATCTCATTCTCCTAATATGAGTAATAGTATTTCTGTATATATTTATTCTGAATTTTCTAGTAATATTTTAATGTCATGGTAATTATACTATTTTACTATATAACAATTAATTATAGTAATTGATTAATTAATTACTAAATAATTAGCTGTTGAGTTAATGGAGTACCGGAAGATTGTCAAGGTGGTGCTTATAACTGAGGAAAGTAGATATCAAGATGTTTTATAAATCTGCTCAGAACTGTTGAGCTTATCTGAAAGGCTGGGATAGAAAACAATCTTCAAAGTGTACTATTTTGGAAGATAAAAAAGAAATCAGGTTCCTTTCTCATTTTATATTCAATATATATTCTAGATGGGTTAAAAATGCAGTTAGGAAAATAAAAACTATAGAACTCTTAGAAAATACCAAGGCGTTCTTGGTTGACTCCAGCTGTCTCTATGTAGCCAGATCCCAGCAGTGGCTGAATTGGAACAGCTGAGATTTGGTGCGCCTCCTGGTTCTTACACACTGTGCTGCAGGATCTCTACGTTAGATAAAGCAGCACAGCAAAGGATTAGTTAGAAAAAGGAAAATAACAAAAGCGATCCGAAGACTACAGAAATCATAACAGAACACAGATCCTCAATTAGTTTCTCTTATAAGCAGCAAAAGGAATAAGTATTTGCAACTTCTGAGAACTCGGAAAAAAGCTGCGTTGTGCTACTGGTGTGTGTTCCTTTCAAAACCTGGAGTCCTTGCTACAGTGCCTCTTTCCCGGAAGCAGCTAAAAGAAAAGGGAGTGTCAATAGAAGTAAAATTTTACAGTTGGAATTTGAAAAGCAAACCACTCGATTCCAACACGTAAAGAGTTTGGAAGTTGTCACCCGCATCCGAAAAGCAAGTAAAAATCTGAACAAAATGAGAGTCAGTGAATTTTAGACGCATCAGAGAGCTGGGGCCGCAGGGCAGACCACCACCCTGAAATCTGGATGGCGCATGAATACAGCGAATCACAGCCAAGGTCCGCTTGCCCAGAGCAGAAGCCACTGCACCCATAAACTGATAGGAACACTTCTGTGGGGATTTTGGTAACTTACTGGAGTCTGGGTGTTGACTAGCTTGATAGTGAGAAATATTCAAGGTCCAGTGTTAGGGGAACCCTGAATTTTCATGAGTTTTCCCTTCAAGAACACCACCAGGTTCTCACAGTGAGAATCCAGGAAAAATTCCCTCCTGCTTGGGGACAGAGAGAGGAGAATTGTAACCATTTGAAATAGGCCCAGAGTGATCTGTTCTCCCTAACAAAGGCCAGCTCTGCAGGGGAAATTTTACCAGCACCTTTTCTATCCTGTGAGAAGGGCAGTTAGCCAACTCTCACCCCTTTCCAGCTTTCCTATTTTATGTAAAGAAAGAAAAAATGCTAAGAAACACTTCTCAGGGGCTCCTGACTGGCTCAGTAAGTGAAGCGTGGGACTCTTGATCTTGGGGTCGTGAGTTCAGGTTTCATGTTGGGTGTACAGATTACTCTAAAGATAGATAGATAGATAGATAGATAGATAGATAGATAGATAGATAGATAGATAGATACAAAGAAAAAGAAAGAAAGAAGGAAAGAAAGAAAAAAAGAGGATGGTGTGTTCATGAGCATAGACGCCTGTAGTATACAAGGATACAGGCCCACTAAAAGACTGAGATTAAGATAGATAGATAGATAGATAGATAGATAGATAGATAGATATAAAATAAAATCCTGAGGTTTAATGATTAGATTACAGAATGTTTTCTCTCCCCTGCGCCCTTCTACCATGTCACCAGGGCCCCAGTATAATAATGGGGTAAGAACTGCAAGGCACAGGCTCTATTTAAGAAGAGTTCATAGTCAAAGACAACAGGAGAAACAAAACAAAACAAGGACCCTAGAGGATACAAGCCTTTGGTACCTACAGCTACTACAGACATTAAACCCAGTCTCCTAGCTAGGTTAACATTAAACCTTACATTAAAAGTCTGTTTGCTTTATTTATCATTATGTGATACCTCATGTATGGCTTTTAACAAAAAAAAATTACAAGGCATGCTAAAAGGCAAGAAAAAGCACGGTGCGAGGAGACAAAGCAAACACCAGAACCACAAATTCTGGAATTATCAGATATAGAGGTTAAAGTAACTGATTAATATGTTAAGGGCTCTAATGGACTGAGCAGACCACATGCAAGAACATTTGGGAACTGTAAGCAGAGAGACAGACATTCTAAGAGAAAAGTCAAAAGAAAATGCTAGGAATCAAAAACACTGGAACAGAAATAAGAATGCATTTGATGGACTCCTTAGTAGACTGGACACAGCTGAGGAAAGAATCAGCGACCTTGAACATATGTCAGTGGAAACTTCCCAAATAGAAATGCAAAGAGAAATAAGAATGAAAACAAACAGAACATAATGTCTAATGACTGTGGGACAATTTTAAAAGAAGTAAAGTGTATTATTTGAACACTACAAGGGGAAGAAAGAAACCAAGAGAAATATTTGCAGTGATAATGACCAGAAATGTTCCAAAATTACCAAATTTTCTAATGTCCCAAAAACCAAACCATAGCACCAGGAAGCTCAGAGGATACCAAGCAGGATAAATATCAAAACATTTTTGAATACTATTCAGACTGCAGGAAACCAAAGACAAATAGAAAATCTTGGAAAAAAACACAAGGGGTAAGAACCCCTTACCTATAGAGAAACAAGGATAAGTATACCAGGCTTAAGCAAGAATAAGGTGGAGTGAAATATTTATAAAGCGTTGAAAGAAAAAAAAAAACCCTAATATAGAATTCTGTGTCCAGTGAAACTGTCCTTCAAACATGAGGGAAAGAGAGAGACTTCCTCAGACAAACAAAACTTGACTTGTAAGAAATGATAAGAGAAGTTCTTCAGAGAGAAGGAAAATGATACAGATCAGAAATTTGGATCTCCATAAAGAAAGGAAGAGCGTTAGAGAAGGAATGAGTGAAGGTCAAATAAAATCCTTATTTTTCTTTTCCTAATTGATCTCACAGACAACAGTTTGTCCAGAGCAGTAATAGCAAGAGATTGTTTGGTGATGATAACTTAAAGGTAAATGAAAGGGGGAGGAAAACTCAAGAAGGCAGATCCAAAAACAAGAAATCACCTCCTATTATTTTGTCAAGAGAATGTGTGGGACAATTTGGAAAATTTTAAATCGAACATTCGGTAGAAATGGTATATCAAGAAACTAAATTCTTCTAAGTGGTTTAATGAAGTGGCTTCATGTGGTGAACAAAAAGGAACAGAAATGAGCTATTGTGCTAAAACAGTACATTTACGAGAACTTTCCTGTTTTTTTTTTTTTCTTTTTGACAATTTTTATTTTTAAAAACAGGAAAAGCACTTGCTGATCACTCATTTCTACATCATGGTGGTGAATATTTGAGGTGAACTACAGAGTGAACATATCAAAATAAAGCTACTGAGAAGAGTGCTTTCATGTTCACCAAATGGTCTGTTTATGCTTATTTTCCATAGTGTTATGTACATCTACTCTTTTTTTTAAGTTTATTTATTGAGAGAGAGAGAATGAGCAGGGGTTGGGGGCAGAGAGAGAACAGGAGAGACAGAATCCTAAGCAGGCTCCGCACTGTCAGCGCGTGACATGGGGCTTGATCTCACAACCATGAGATCGTGACCTGGGCCAAAATCAAAGTATGCTTAACTGACTGAGCCACCCAGGCGCCCCTGCATTTACTTTTAATATGATTTCTCAAAATTTTACTATGTTAGACTCCACTTTAAAGTGCCTTTTTTGTTTTTATGATATAATGGTCTTTTTTTTTTAATTAATCATCTATATTACTTTATTTCTTAACCTTTTTACGGATGAGCCATTGTAGTTTTTAGTCTGCCTTAGTTTATAAAGTCTGACCATAAGAGGTGATTTTTAAAAATCCCCTGATTGGGGTGCCTGGGTGGCTCAGTCTGTTAAGCATCTGACTTTGGCTCACGTCATGATCTTGTGATCCAAGAGTTTGAGCCCCGTGTCAGGCTCTGTGCTGACAGCTCAGAGCCTGGAACTTGCTTCAGATTCTGTGTCTCCCTATCTCTCTGCCCCTCCCTTGCTTACACTCTCTGTCTCAAAAATAAATAAACATTAAAAAAAAAAATTTAAAAGAAACAAAAACTAAAAATTCCCTGATCATAAAAATGTTTTCATTGGCTTTTTGAACGTGAGTATGAAATGTGTCTATAATTTGTAATTTTGAGGTAGGATTTATCAGTGTTTTCCTTGACAGTTTGTACTTGTGATTTGCCCCTACTCTGAGGTCATAAATATAGTCTCCTATGTTTTCTGTCTCATTTCCTAATCACTTCATATACATAAATTTTTTTCTAGAATGTTTATTCTACAAATGGAAACTTTTTCATTGTGTTTTTAAATAGGCACGTAGAAGTCCAGGTGTTTGGTGACTACCATGGCAATGCTGTATACTTGTTTGAAAGAGATTGTAGTATACAGAGGAGACATCAGAAGATCATTGAGGAAGCCCCAGGGGTAAGGACCTTGTAAAGACAGCTTCTCTGTAACATAAACCTCAATCGCTCTGATTTTCACATCAGAAATCTGTGAAGTTAGTGTCTGAATAACTGCTTCCCAGTGGTAATATAATGGTAAGTCCCCACTGCAGCATTGAGGATGAGGAGGGAATTGATATTCTTGGGCTACCATAGAGAGGGCGCACAACAGGGCCGTGATTCTTCTGGATGGTATCTAGGAAAATCTACTCTGATCCAAGTACAGACTGTGCCTGACTTATGGTGATTCAACTTAGAACTTTTTTACTTTACACTGGTGCAAAAGTGATACATACTTAGTAGACATCATACTTCAAATTTTGAATTTTCATCTTTTCCTGGGCTAGTGATAATGTGGTGTGATGCTGTCTTGTGATGCTCGACAGTGGCTGCAAACCACAGCTCCCAGTTAGCCACACTGTCATGAGGGTAAAGGACTAATATACTTAAAATTATTCTTATCCATGCTAGTTCTTACACTCAGTACTCAGTATTCAACAAATAACATGAGATACTCTACCCTTTATTATAGAGTAATTTTTACTTCAGATGATTCTGCCCGGCTGTAAGCTAATGTGAGCGTTCTGAGCATATTTAAAGTAGACTAGGTTAAGTTATGATGTTTGGTAGGTTACGTGTATTAAATGCATTTTCAACTTCTGATATTTTTAACTTATGATGGGTTTATCCAACATAACCATACTATAAATTGAGGAAGATCTGTGTCTGACTTACAGTGAGCAACTGCATAATGTTTCCATGTAGATTTTAAATTTAATGGGAACGTTTGAGGAATGGATTGGCCTGGTTCATTGAATGTATTTTTTATGAAGAAGATTCTTTATCTTAACTGCTATTTCAGATGTTCCTAAAATATATTAGTCCTCTAATATATGCCTTAGAGGTTTCTTATAGAGGAGAGAGATTTGCTCCTCTTTGGCAACTTTTGCCCCCTTGGAATCAATTGTTTGCATTTCTTTGACCCTGCCTCTTGATTGATTTGTTGTTACCTCTTCTTCGATTTGCATTTCTTTTGAGCCTGCTATTGTCCAGAGGCTTTTCTCTTGCCCAAGGTTTTATACATGTTTCCTTTTCAGTAGGTACTTCTAGAAGGTCAGGATCTGAGGTTTCTGTTTAATCAGTTTGTTTAAACAGTCTCACACTGTTTTCAAATTTTAATTTTTGTTGTAGAGTACATTGTATGGTTTGAGGTAAATGTCAATAATAATTTCAGTAAAGCTTTTTTTTTCAAACGATAATAGCTTAAATATATGTCTATTTTAAAATGTTGAAACCTTTGCCTACTTTTTAACCTACAGTTCTTTTTGTGAACCTGTCTTATTAACTTGGAATATCAAGGTTTACCATTATTCTAAGATAATTGTTGGGCACGTGGCCCAGATTGCTCTGTCATCTTTAAACAAAATAGAGATCACTCAGAGTTTTCATATTGGTGCATGTAATTTGAAGCAGGAATATAGTCCTGAAAGTAATGTAGATAAGGAGATAAGTAAGTCATTCTGCTGAATAATATCTGCAGTTCATAGAAATTACTCACAGAACCATTAAAGTCTGGTATAGGGACAATTGACTATGGTATGGGATGTATTTCTTGATGAAATGTATAACATTAACTATTTATCCTCATTCGCTTCAATGTTTGATACCTAGAAACGCAATATTGGATCTTAATGGAAATTTCTAGTAGGGCAAAGTACTAATCAAAATTTATTTTAAATATTTTTTCACAGCCTGGTATTAACTCTGATGTAAGAAAAAAGCTTGGAGAAGCTGCAGTCAGAGCTGCTAAAGCTGTAAATTATGTTGGAGCAGGTATGCTAAGATTTACTTTGAATAGAGGAGAAGCAACATTTATGTTCAGAAGGCAAAAGAAACATATAACTTTAAATCATTGGCTTTCAAACTTTTACAAATTATATCCACATTAAGAAATACGTTTTGGGGCTCCTGGGTGGCTCAGTCGGTTAAGCATCTGACTTCAGCTCAGGTCATGATATCACCATTGGCGGGTTCAAGCCCCGCATCAGGCTCTGTGCTGACAGCTCAGAGCCTGGAGCCTGCTTCAGATTCTGTGTTCCCCTCTCTCACTGCCCCTCCCTCACTCTCACTCTGTCTCTCTCTGTCTCTTGAAAATAAATAAATGTTAAAAAAAGAAAAAGAAATACAGTTTACATTGAGACCCAGTATATACACATAAGTATTTATGTTTATATACATGTATATTTGAAAAAAAAATTCACTAAACAGTACTTAACCCTAATTATGTGTAATGCTATTTGATATTTTCTATCCTATTTTAAAATAAAATCACTAAAATGATTTCTTTTGCATTTTTTAAGATTAGTAAATAATTTTTTTAGGGCAGTTTTAGTTTCATGGGAAACTTGAGTGAAAAGTACAGAGAGTTCCCATACCCCCATGCCCACACTTGCACGGCCTCCCCAACTATCAACATCCCAGTGATTCATTTGTTACAATGAATAAACCTATAATGACATGTCATTATCATCTAGAATCCATAGTTTACATTAGGGTTCACTCTTGATGATGTACATTCTATGATATTGTTATACATTCTACATTTGGAAAAATGTAGAATGACATGTATCCACCATCGTAGTATCATAGAGTACTTTCAATGCCTCTGGTATCCTCTGTGCTCTGCGTTTTATCCCTCCCTGTCTTTAACTCCTGACAACCTCTGATCTTTCTATTGCCTCCATAGTTCTGCCTTTTCCAGAATATCATATAGATGAAACCATACAGTTTATAGCCTTCTAAGATTGGCTTTTTTTCACTTAGTAATAGGCATTTAAGTTTCCTCCATATCTTTTCATGACTTGGTCATTTCTGTTTAGTGTTGAATCATATCCCATTGTCTGGATATACCACAATTTATCCTGTCACCTGCTGAAAGACATCTTGGGTGCTTCTAAGTTTGGCAGTTATAAATAAAACAATTATAGGGGCGCCTGGGTGGCTCAGTCGGTTGAGCGTCCGACTTCGGCTCAGGTCATGATCTTGCGGTTTGTGAGTTCGAGCCCCGCGTGGGGCTCTGTTCTGCCAGCTCAGAGCTTGGAGCCTCCTTTGGATTCTGTGTCTCCCTCTCTCTCTGCCCCTCCCATGCTCATGCTCTGTCTCTCCCTGTCTCTCAATAATAAATAAACATTAAAAAAAAAAATTAAAAAAAAAAAAACAGTTATAAAAATCTGTGTGCAGAGTTTTGTGTGGACAGTTTCAATTTATTTAGGTAAATACCAAAAAGTTTGGTCAGTGGATCATATGGTAAGAGTATGTGTTTAGTTTTGTAAGAAGCTGCCAGACTTTCTTCCAAAGTGGCTGTACCATTTTGCATTCCCACCAGCAATGTGTGAGAGTTCCTGTTGCTCCACATCTTCACTAGCATTTGGTATTGTCAGTGTTCCATTTAATAGGTGTGTAGTGGTGTCTCATTTTAATTTGTATTTCCCTAATAACATATGATGTGGAGCATCTTTTCATATGCTTACTTGCCATCTGTGTTTCTTCTTCACTGAGGTCTGTTCAGGTGTTTTGCCCATTTTTTAAATTGGACTGTTTGTTTTATTATTGAGCTTTAAGATTTCTTTGTATATTTTGGATACCAGTCCTTTATCAGAAGTATCTTTTGCAAGTATTTTCTCTCAGTTGATGGCTTACCTTCTCATTCTTTTGACATTATCTTTTGCAGAGCGTAAGTTTTTAATTTCAATGAAGCCTGCGTTATCAATTATTTCTTTAATGAATCATGCCTTTGCTGTTGTATCTAAAAAGACATCACTATACTCAAGGTCATCTAGGTTTTCTCCTGCTGCCTTCTAAGAATTTTATGATTTTGTGTTCTAAATTTAGGTCTGTGATCCATTTTAAGTTAATTTTTGTGAAGGGTATATAAGGTCTGTGTCTAGATTCATTTTTTTTGCATGTAGCTGTACAGTTGTTCCAGCACCATTTTTGGAAAAGACTATCTTTGCTCCATTGCATTGCCTTCGCTCTTTTGTCAAAGATCAATTGACTAGGGGCGCCTGGGTGGTCAGTCGGTTAAGCGGCCGACTTCGGCTCAGGTCATGATCTCGCAGTCTGTGAGTTCGAGCCCCGCGTCGGGCTCTGTGCTGACAGCTCAGAGCCTGGAGCCTGTTTCAGATTCTGTGTCTCCCTCTCTCTGACCCTCCCCCGTTCATGCTCTGTCTCTCTGTCTCAAAAATAAATAAACGTTAAAAAAAAAAAAATCAATTAACTCTATTTATATAGGTTTATTTCTAGGCTATGTGTTCTGTTTCACTGATCTATTTATTTGTTCTTTCCCTAGTACTTCATTGTTTTGAATACTGTAGCTTTATAGTAAGTCTTGAACTCAGATAGTGGCAGTCCTCCAACTTTGTTATTCTCCCTCAATATTGAATTGGCTATTCTGGGTTTTTTGCCTCTCCATATAAAACACTAGAATCAATTTTTTGATATCCACAAAATAACTTCCTGGGGTTTTGATTGAGATTGTGTTGTCTGTATAGAACAAGTTGGGAGAACTGACATCTTGATGATGCTGAGTCTTCTTATCAATGAACATGGAATATTTTTCCATTTTGTTCTTTCTTGACTTCTTTCATCAGAATTTTGTAGTTTCCTCATATACATCTAGTACATATTTTGTTAGATTTATACCTATTTCATTTTGGGAGTGCCTGTGTAAATGATACTGTGTTTTTAATTTCAAATTCTATTTGTTCTTCATATATAGGAAAACAATTGACTTTTATATATTAACCTTGTATCTTGTAACCTTGATATGATCACTTATTAGTTTGAGGCATTTTTTTGGTCAGTTCTTTTGGATTTTCTACATAGATAAGCCATCTGTAATGAGACAGTTTCATCTTTTCCTTCACAATCTGTATACCCTTTATTTCCTTTTCTTGTTTTGTATTAGCTAGGACTTACAGTATGATGTTGAAAAGGAATGGTGAGAGTGGGCATCCTTGCCTTATTTCTGATCTTAGTGAGAAAGCTGGTTTCTCACCATTGAATATAATGTTAGCTGTAAGTTTTTGTAAATCTTCTTTATCAAATTGAGGAAGTTCCTCTCTATTCCTAGTTTGTCGAGAGTTTTTATTATAATTAGGTATTGGATTTCATCAAATGCTTTTCTGCATCTATTGATATAATCTTATGGTTCTTCTTTAGCTTAGTGATGTGATGGATTACCTTGATTGATTTTCAAATGTTGGACCAGCCTTGCATTCCTGGGATAAATCCCACTTGGTCGTTGTACATACTTATTTTTACACATTGTTAGATTTTATTTGCTAATATTTTGTTAAGGATTACTGCATCCACATTTATAAGAGATTTGATTTGTAGTTTTTTTGTAATCTTTCTCTGGTTTTGTTATTAAGGTAATATTGTCCTCATAAAATGAGTTAGGATGTACTCTGTCTTCTGTCTTTTGGAAGAGATCATAGAGAATTGGTATAAATTCTATCTTCAGTGCTTGGTAGAACTCATCAGTGAGCCAATCTGGGCCTATTTTGGAGGTTTTGGAGGTTATTAATGATTATTTCAACTTCCTTAGTAGATATAGGCCTATTCAGATTGTTTCAGAGTGATTTTTTTTCCTTTGTGTGACTTTTGGCAGATTGTGTCTTTGAAAGAATTGGTCTATTTCATCTAAGTTATCAAATTTATGGGCATAAAGTTGTTCATAATACACATTTAGTATCCTATTAATTATTAATAGGATTATTAATTTATTATTATTAACAAGACCTATATTGATTTGCTTTCTTTCATTTCCAATATTAATAATTTGTCTCTTCTTTTTTTCTTAAATAATTTGGCTAGAGACTTGTGTATTTTATTGATCTGGTTTTATTGGTTTTCTCTATAGATTTTCTATTTTGAATTTCATATATTTCTACTCTATTATTTCTTTTCTTCTGCTTACTTTGGAATTAATTTGCTGTTCTTTTTCTAGTTTTCTATAATGGAAGCTTAATTTTGGTCTTTCTTCTCTTCAAATATATGGATTCAGTGCTACAAATTTCCCTCTAAGCACTGCTTTCAATGCAGCCCACAAATTTTAAAGTTATATTTCTATTTTTATGTAGTTTTAATATTTTTAAATTTCAGTTGGGATTTCTTCTTGACCCATGTGGTACTTTGTAATATGATATTTAATCTGCAAGTATTTAAGAATTTTTTTCCAGCTGTCTTTCTATTACTGATTTCTAGTTCAATTGATTTTTAGTTTAATTGTGGTCTTGACAGCAAACATTGTATGATACCTTTTCTTTTAAATTTGTTAAGGTCTTTTCTATGGCCCTGAATGTGGTCTGTCTTGGTGAATGTTCCATGTGAGTTTGAGAATGTGTAATCTGCTCTTGTTGGATAAAGTAGTCTATAGACATCAATTGTATCTAGTTGATTGGTGGTACTATTAAGTTCAACTATGTCCTTACTTCTCTGCCTGCTAGATTGTCCATTTCTGATAGAGGACTGTTAAAATCTCCAACTGTATCGGTAGACTCATCTGTTTGCAGTTCTCAGTTTTTTTGACACTCTGTTCTTAGGTGCATACACGTTAAGGCTGTTTCTTTTTGGAGTATTGACCCTGTGTCATTTTCCTTCTCTCTAAAGAACTTCTTTTAACATTTCTTGCAAGGTAGATCCACTGCCAATAAATTCTCCCAATTTTTGTTTATTTGGAACAATCTTTATTTCTCCACAAGAAATAACTGTAACTCCACAAGATACAGAATACTAGGTTGATGATTTTTTTCACTCAACACTTTGAATAACTCACGTCACTGTTCTTGCTTGCCTGGTTTCTGAAGTCATATGTAATTCTTACCCTTTCTTCTTTATAGGTAAGGTGTCCCCCCTCCCGCCCCCAGCTTCTTTCAGGATTCATTCATTCATTCGTTCATTCATTTTTATTTTCTGTACTTTGAAAATGATATGCCTAGGTGTAGGGGGTTTTTGACATTTATCCTGCTTGGTGTTCTCTGACCTTCCAGGCATGTGATTCAGTGTCTTGACATTAATGGGGAAATTATCAGTCATTATTGCTACAAATACTGTTTCTGGTCTTTTCTTTTTTGTTTTTCTGGTATTCCCGTTATGCATACGTTATACCTTTTCTAGTTGCCCACAGTTCTTGGATATTCTGTTTGGGTTTTTTTTTCGTCTGTTTGTTTGTTTTTCAGTCTTTTTTGTCTTTGCTTTTAGTTTTGGAAGTTTCTGTTGTCATATCCTCAAGCTCAGAAATTCTTTCCTTGGCTGTGTCCAGTCTACCGATGAGCCCATCAGAGGCATTCTTCATTTCTATTACAGTGTTTTGATTTCTAGCGTTTCTTTTCAATTCTTTCTTTGAATTTCCGTGCTTCTGCTTATGTTATCCATGTGTTCTTGCAAGTGTCCACTTTTTCCATTAAAGCTCTTAGTGTATTAATCAGCATGTTTTTAAGTTCTTAGTCTGATTATTCCAACATTTCTGTCATTTCTGAGTCTTGTTCTGATGCTTTTTCAATCTCTTTAAACTGTGTTTTTTTGCCTCTTAGTATGCCTTGTGATTTTTCTTGATAGCCAGACCTTATGTATCAGGTAAAAAGAACTGCAGAAAAGAGGGCATTAGTCATATGGTGGTTAGGTGTGGGGAAGGGGAAGTGTTCTGTAGTCTTGTGATTAGGTCTGAGTGTTTTGGTGAACTTCATCAGTGCTTCTCAGTGTGTTTTTTGTGTACTTGTTTTGATTTATTCACTTCTGTGGGACAAGATGGCTGGAACTGTGTATTTCCCTTCCTCCAGTTGCGTTAATTAGGCTCTGATGACACTGCCATAGTTTAGGGTCTAGTAACATAATTTCTCTTACGGACGAATCTTGTCCAGGACAGAATTCCAGCGTACTTCAGATGGTTCCTTTTCCCCTTCCACTGCTAGAAGCTCAAGGGAGTTTTTCTCTAGTATTCACTGTGAGGACCTGGTAGAACTCCTGCAGGTAAAACTCACAGAAGTTTGGCGGGGCCAGGGGTCGGGGGGGACTGTCCTTGGAGTTTGTAACCCTCAGAGTTGTCCACACTGAGTGTCCAGCAAATCGTCAATCACAGTCCAGTTTTTCCTCCTCTGGTACTTGTTCCTGCAGAAGTTTTGTTTGTGTGTTTCTGCTTCAGTAAGTTGAGAATCTCTGTATTTGCCTGTCTTTCTCTGTAGGTTGAGGGGCAGTGGTTTGCCCTGTGACCTCACGTCTCTGATGGATCTGAGACACATTGTTCATTTTTCAGTTTATTTGGCTTTTTACTTTTGTCAGGTTAGAATGGTGACTTCTCAGCTTCTTCTGGGCCAGAAACTGGAAGACTTCGCTAAATCTTTGCAAGCCACTAATCAGTTATGACCCACAATTTGGAAAACAGTCTTAAATTATATGGAACTAACTTTCAGCTAAGTGAAAAAAACTCAAACACAAAACACTACACACTATACGATTTCATTTATATGACATTCTAGAAAAGAACTATGATAGAAAACAGGCCAGTGATTGCTTGGAGCCAACATCCTGGGGAAGGGACTGACTGCAAAGGGGAACAAGGGAACATTTTGGATGATGGAAATGTTTTGCATTTTCATGGTGGTGGTAGATGTACGACAGTATTCAAGTGCTGAAACCCAGCATACTGTCCTACACTTTAAAAAGTTAAATTTTATTGGGGCACCTGGGTGGCTCAGTCGGTTAAGTGTCCGACTTCGGCTCAGGTCATGATCTCGCAGTCTGTGAGTTCGAGCCCCGCGTCGGGCTCTGTGCTGACAGCTCAGAGCCTGGAGCCTGTTTCAGATTCTGTGTCTCCCTCTCTCTCTGACCCTCCCCCGTTCATGCTCTGTCTCTCTCTGTCTCAAAAATAAATAAACATTAAAAAAAAAAAAAATTAAAAAAAAAAAAAGTTAAATTTTATTATATGAAATTATGCCTTAATAAAGTTGGGGAAGATATAGCTTTAGTTGCTAAATAATCTTCCAGTGCATCACCAGCGAAAGGACTTTTTTTTTTTTTTAATTTTTTTTTAATGTTAATTTATTCTTGAGGGAGAGACAGTGTGAATGGGGCAGAGAGAGGGTGAGATACAGAGTTCAAAGCAGGCTCCAGGCTTCAGGCTCCAAGCTGTCAGCATAGAGCCCCATGTGGGGCTTGAACCCACCACCAGCTGTGAGATCATGACCTAAGCTGAAGTCAGACACTTAACTGACTGAGCCACCCAGGCACCCCCCAGCAAAAGGAGTCTTTTTTTTTTTTTTTTTTTTTTAATGTTTATTTATTTTTGAGAGAGAGAGAGACAGAGTACTAGCAGGGAAAGGGTAGAGAGAGACACACACACAGAATCCAAAGCAGGCTCCAGGCTCTGAGCTGTCAGCACAGAGCCCGATGTGGGGCTTGAACTCACGGATGGCCGCTGGCAGGATCATGACCTGAGCCAAAGTTGGCCGCTTAACCAACTGAGCCACCCAGGCGCCCCAGCAAAAGGACTCTTAAAGGAAACCTCCAAAGCTTACAGTCTGGAGGAAACAATGTTATATTTTTTCTACTGGGGGAGAGTGAGATGGGATGTTTCAGTGTGAAGTTCCAGGGGTCTTGGTGCACCGAAGCCATAACACATGGTCCAACCATGTTCTCATTACTGCGACAGTTGAGACTATTCATAGCTTGAGCTACCATTTGCTCAAAACCCCAGACATACTTTTCTATTGCTAGATTTCGTGTGGTTCCCCATTTTTGATTAAGAATCATTTGCTGCTGCAAAATGTAAGATAATTTTCTTCACGAAATGCAAAATTTTAACATTGAATAAAGGTAACAATAAAAGTTGGTGTAATACATCACGGAAGGTTTTGATTTCTACTTATTATATGCTGTTGAAATGTGACTGTTGTGTTTTATCTTTTAGGAACTGTGGAGTTTATTATGGACTCCAAGCACAATTTCTACTTCATGGAGATGAATACAAGGCTGCAAGTGGAACACCCTGTTACTGAGATGATCACAGGAACTGACTTGGTGGAGTGGCAGCTTAGGGTGGGGACGTTTTTTCTGTTAAAGATCAATCTTGAGAATATGTTACCTTCTGGCCTTCTGAAAGAAGGTGTCCTTTTGGATAGGGGTTCAATTCTTGTAGTTGTCACGAGGACAGGAAAATGGGATATTACAGATGATACTTCATTTGTTGCTGTGACATTATTGTCACTTTATGGACTCATATTTCTAACCTGTCACTTCCTATCATTTCTCCTTAGGCAAGGCGCAGGTGAGCTGTTGCCCCTGAGGCTTCCTTGTGACCGCAGTATCTCAATACCAAAGCCTTGTGCTCTGCTTGAGGCCACCTTATTCAGGGCCAGGCACTTGATTTTAGAGGCAGGATAGATGCTAGCCACTGTGAAATGAGCTAAGGAAGAGTTGGGAATGAAGAGCCAAAGTAACAGTCTAGACCAACAGAGTGAGCCACATGCAATTGCTGACTTGTACAGCATTGTTGGCCTGTGGTGGGAGAAGTATATCCCGTTCAGAATAAGTGTTTAGAAATTTTTATAGCGTTTTTGCCATTGCTATGTTATTTATGTCTACTGTATGTTACCAAAACATAAGTCTATAATTATTCCTTTGTTATAAATAGTTTGAGAAGCCCTGGCTTTAACTAGAGTTCCACAAAGCATATTCCTTCAAATGTGAATGATAACTTAGTCTGTTTTTCTCTTATTATTGAAAACAATTGATTTCACAGCTTTTTTAATACGAAAAAAATGTTTAAGAAGTGTAAATATTTTTGATCTCTGTAGAATTCTTAGTTCTTTATATATTCTGAATCTAAATTTTTTTTTGCATGTTGTGATGTTAATGTCTTGATTATTTTCATAATTTGGTCTTTTCAGAACTTCTGTGGGCAATAATATGATGTTATTTTTTTTGGTTCATTGGGGATGATTGGTGATTTTAATTGAACCATAAGATTCTTTTGGGCCTCTGTAGCCTCCAGGGCTAATGAAAACCAGGCACATCAGACTAGTAAGTGTTAGTAAGTAACAGGAAAATTGTGGATTTAGAAAGTTTTGGAAAGAGTGCTTATGTTTCCAGAATTCAAGGAAAGGGGGATTTTTTTTTTTTTTTTTTTTTTTTTTTATGAAGCAGTAACCAAGAGAGTCCAGAATTTTGAAATCATGATGGATAAAATGTTTCCAGGGAATAAGGGAAAAGAAAGCTTTTGGATATAAGGAGAACTAGTGGACTTTTATTTCTGCATCTCAAGAAATTGTAAGAGGCTCTTCAAAGAGGCTCTTTAAAAAGGGAAGTAGGCTTTTCTTATCTGGGGAGGGATTCTAGAACTTAAGTATACCACTGGACCTCATTTATAATGCTCAAGGTACTTTGGAGTCTGGCTTCCAGGAAGAGGTAACACAAGGAGTCTCGCCACTTATTGAGTCAAGACTTCAAGCTCGAGGACCAGCCCCCTTGGACCAGGACCTCCCTAGAATGAGGCTACAGTGATGTGAGCATCTAGGCTGCAGATGCAATTGGCTAGCCGTGTTCAGGGGGAGCTGGAAAAGTATCCAAGGTCCAGGAGTTCCAAAGAGTCAAAGTCTAAGCCTGAGAGAACTCCCATGGCACAGATGTCCAAGTATGCAGAGGCATGGTTAGGGTCTATCTCTTCTGAGCTCAGACAGAAGCCAACTTGAGAGGAAAATAGATAGGCCAAGACAAGCCAGACTGAAATGGGGCTATATAGTCAGAAATAAGATCACATCTTGAAATATGGACACATGGTTATGCTTTTCTTTGTGTGTATGTATGTGTGTATATATACATACACACATACATATATATATATATACACATACACACATATATACATACACCTACATATACATTATATAATGTATATATAATATATATTGTGTGTATATATATGTATACACACACACACATTATTTTAGAGAGAGAGGGCATGCACACAAGCAGAGGAGAGCGGCAGAGGGAGAGAGAGAATCCCAAGAAGGCTCCATGCTCAGCACAGAGTCCAACCCAGGGCTTGATCCCACAACCCTGGGATTGTGGCCTGAGCCAAAATCAAGAGTCTGATGCCCAACTGACTGAGCCACCCACTCGCCCTCCTTGTTTATATTAAGACAAATGGAATTCTTTATTAAAATATTAAAAAGTAATTCACTATAAAGGATATGAATGAAATGACAATAGCTAACACTTATGTAATGCTTACTATATGTACTTTTCTCTGAGGCATCAAGATGTTAAGAAACTTGCCCAGAATATGAGTATGCTCAGAACAGAGTTAAGTATAGAGAAAGAATCTGAACCCAGGCAGTATGGCTGCAGAGTGTGGTTCAAAACACCATGCAGTAAAGACATTCAATTTAGTCCATTTTCCTTTCATTCTTAACTGCTGTGGTTCCTGATTTACCTTATCTACAGATTTAAAGAGATGAAACCTTTGCCTCTTTTTCAAGCTTACCTGTTTAGTTCCAAGTGGTGCTAAATTACTTAGTTTTTTTCCCCTATATCTTTTGCTTTCTTGGTTTGTCCTTTTCTCATCTTGGAGGAAAACTTAAGGAGGGAGTAAAGAGAGAGTGACAGCATGTCTTCTAATAGCCTTTCCAAATGATACTAGTTGAAGAGAGAGAGTCATTGTACTGGTATGTAATAGTCAAAAAACTACAATTGTAGTAGTGATAAACAATAATGATCATCCTGTTTATAATCTGGTATCATACAATATATGTTAATATAACAAAATTGAAAAACCATTATGTTCCCCTTTCTGTCTTGCTTTATCACTCTCTTGGTGATGAAGAAGACAAAGATGGGGGTGCCTGGCTGGCTCAATTGGTAAAGCATGTGACTCTTAATCTTGGGGTTGTGAGTTTGAGCCCCACATTGGGTATACTTAAATAAATACACTTTTAAAAAAAAGATTCAAAGATGAAAAATGCCACACTTTAGCCATAACTGTGAGTGTAGTCCTAAACACCAACTAATAATTAACTATTAAAAAAAAAAGATTGGTTTGGTAACTGAGCGCTAAAGTTTTAAATGGAAACTGAGACTATCTTGCCAGTAAGAAATTTTAAGTTGTGATTACATTGAAGAAACACAGATTTTTATATTTATGATTTAGTTGTCAGTTCTCCTGCTTTCTCTATTTAAAAACTCTAGAAATCCATTGTAATTAATATATTATTTCCAAACTGCATCTGTTTTTAACCTCTTTTTGCTTTTGCCCAGAACTCGGGTAGGTGGATAAAATTAGTTTTTATTTGGCTTCATTATAAAGCCCAAATATACATTTTCCATAGAAAAAGGCAAGACCATCAACTTCCCAAGTCTCATAGGTGCCATAAGGTGGATTTTCACAGAAGCATATACTCTTCTTTTATCAGATTGCAGCAGGAGAGAAGATTCCTTTGAGCCAAGAAGAAATAACCCTGCAGGGCCATGCCTTTGAAGCTAGAATATATGCAGAAGATCCTGACAATAACTTCATGCCTGGGGCTGGGCCTTTAGTGCATCTCTCCACCCCTCAGGCAGACCTTTGCACCAGGATTGAAACTGGAGTGCGTCAAGGTAAAGTGAAATAAAACAAAAAGTCTCCGTCTTTTTTTAAGTGCATGATTATTTGTGGACGGCCTCTTTTCCCTGTGTCTTGTGGAAATGTTTTGTATGTTTTAGCATAAAGGATTTAATTTATTTCTCATTAATCTTTATTTATCTTTCTGGAATAGTTATTTTTAAAGAATAACTAGTGTTTTTAAACAATACACCCTTTTTTAAAATGTAGCAGTATTTGTTCATACCTAAATAACAAACATTTTGTGTGTACTGTTTTATATTTTTACTCTGCCTACTTCTAAAAGTGATTAAAGGTCACCGATACCTGCTATGCCCAACACCCTCCAGCCTCCAAGGGACTTGATATCAAGCTGAAGGATTAATATATCAACTTAGTGTAAGCTAAACAATAATAAGAGAAATAAAAGCGAAAAAAATAGTAACAGTGCAAGAGCTCTCACAGTTCGGCATGTGATTAATAACAATGATCATAACAATTATTTAGCATTTACTATGTACTATGGACACTGTTCTAGGTGACTTTTTTATGCAGGCTCCTTTGACCATGAGAACTACCCTGTGAGTAGGTGTTCTTAGCACCCCCATCTTCCAGATGAGGAAACTAAGGCACAGAGAAGTTAAGTGACTTGCCCAAGGTCACTCTTGGAGCCAAGATTCAGACTCAGTCTTTCTGGCTCCAGAGTCCATGCTCTGAGTTACTACTACCTTGACTTTAGTTGCCAGAGAAGTTTTGCAGATGGTGAATGATGAAAAACAATTCTCAAGATTAGATGTTATATTAGGCTAGTACAGCCAGGAGCCAGGACACATTCGTAAGAGGAAGTCTGGAGTAGATTTTAGTAGGCAGATTAAAGAGCACACAGAAAAGTGAAGAAAGGAGAACTTAGCTAAAGACGTGTTTGAAGAATTGTAAGAAAATAATGTGGCTGGAGAAAAGTGTTCAGGATGGTGAATAGTAGGAGATGCAGGTAGAGATACAGGTTGAGAGCAAATCACACAGGGTCTTAAAAGCCAAAATGAGGAATTAGGGCTTCTTGATGACAAATTGGCAGAATTTTGAGAGCTCTGGCTAAACCGCAGCAATATTTGATATTAAATTTTTTTTAACTTAACAGCAGAACGTTTTAGAGAGGAAAAAGAACAGTTGCAATGGAAAAGAAAGAATCTGTGGGGCAAGCAAAACTTGCAGTGTAATGTAATAAAGGTATTCCAAGAATAACAGGTGTAATTCCGAGAAGGACTCCCAGATTTACATCTTAGCGCTGGGAGGATAATCCATTCCAAGAAATTTACCCAACCTTTCTCAACTGCGTTCCCCGAGCCCCTTGTGGATTCATTGGGCCCTTTTCTTATTATATCATTTTACAGTAACCTTTTACTCCTTGTCTAGTTTTCCCATTATATTGTAAGTTTCTTAAGGGAGACACTGTGTCTTCCATGTTATCTTGCTCAAGCCTGGGCCTAGAAGGTGTTCAATATGTGTTGGTGAGTGCTGGGCTGGGTAGGTGGGTGGATGATGGATAAGGGAGTGTAATCTAACCCCTTGATTTTATAGATGATGCCCCTGGAGTTCAGAGGGGTCAAATGACCTGCCCCAAATCACACAGTGGTCCTAGAACAGTATTGTTGATAACACACCACATCCTTTTGACCTGAACCATTTCTAACCAGTGAGATGTGCCTGGTTCAGATTTTTTTTTTTTTTTTTTTTTTTTTATTGTTCCAACCAGCAGCTTGGTTGGCACAAGCTCGCTTACAACTGGGTCTTCGTGTGCATGGCCCTGAACTTACAGGGCTGCCTGGTTCAGATTCTTGTTCTCTAAGACTCTGTCATAGCAGTGATGGGTGCTATTTGTTTATCAGTTCTGCCAGGTATGGCACTTGGCCTTTTTACTGTCAACCCTCCTAAGAACCCTACAGTATAGTTGGATTGTTATCTGTATTTTTCTCATGAGGAGACTGAGGGGTGGAGGGAGGGGGATGCTAAGGGCAGAAGGGATTGTGACAGGAGAAGGTAGAGGCAGTTTGCGCTGGCTTCCAAAATGAGAAGGGAAAACAAGGTTCAGAGGAAGAGAGGATGGGTACAGCCAGCCTGTGTGACATTGGATCACTATTTTAGGTGCTCTTGGATAGCCATAATCTCCTTAGACTTGTGGTGAGTTTTTAAAGCCCTGTGAGCCTCATTTCCTCGTGAATGAAACCGTGGTAATGACTACCATGCAAGAGCTCCTGAGGATTAGGTATGAAGTGCACGTTAAAGCCGCAGCAGAATGTCTTGCCTGTCATATTTTATCATGTTAAGTTTGGACTTAGAGTGGCTACTGTGGTTTTTCAATTTCAGGAGATGAAGTTTCAGTGCATTATGACCCCATGATTGCGAAATTGGTTGTGTGGGCAGCAGATCGCCAGGCGGCCTTAACGAAACTGAGGTACAGCCTTCGTCAGTACAACGTGAGTGACCTGGGGCCATGTTAGGGACCTTATGATCTGTGTATCTCCACCGCCAAGTATGTCTGTCACGATTGGTCAGCCTTTGTCCCTGTCAGCTTCTTTCCACCAATGCATCAGGAACAAAATGATTTCACATTCCCATGGGTCAAAATAGAGTTTAAGGACTTCTTGATTCAGCTAGAAAAGAAAAATTGCAGGACTAAAACTATTAATGTCAGTGTTATACTTCACTGAAATCTGATATGAAACTCATATTCATCCTGTAGATAAGACCAAGTACACAAGTGTGGCCTACAGTCTGGTATTATTTTCTCCAAAGGAAAATAATTATGTTCAGTTTTACCCATTTGACAGAATTTGTTGCTTTTCTGTAGCACATGAATTTCCTTGGTGCAGTAAGCCCCAGACCACACTGATGTAGCTTCATAAAAGGATTTCATATTAACCTGTGATATCCAGATTGTTATATGTCATTAATTTGATCTAACCTCTGATCTCTGTGTCTCCAACCACACTGGTCTCCTTGCCATTCCCTAGACATACCCAGCATGGAGCCATGTGTTCCTGTTCTCTCTTCCGGAATGTTCTTTCCCTACATGATCACAAAACTCCCTTCTCAGCATCCTCAGCTCCTGTTCACCTCAGAGGTCTTCCCAGGCTGCCCAATTTTTTTTTTTTTAATTGAAATATAGTTGATACACAATGTTATACTAGTTTTAAGTGTATAGCATAGTGATTCAGTTCTGTACCTTACACAGTGCTCACCACGTTAAGTGTAGTTACCATCTGTCACCAAAGGTATTCCAATATTATTGACTGTATTGCTTATACTGTACTTTTCATCCCTGTGCCTTACTTATTTTATAGTGAGAAGTCTGTACCTCCTAATCCCATTCACCTATTTACCTTCTCCCTTCACAACCTTCCCCTCTGGCAACTACCAGGTCCCTGTTTATGAGTTCGTTTCTGTTGTCAGTTTGTTTTGTGGTTTAGATTCCACAATATAAGTGAAATCATATGGTATTTGTCTTTGTCTCACTTGTTTCACTTAGTATAATACCCTCTGAGTCTATCCATGTTGTTACAAATGGCAAGATTTCATTCTTTTTTTTTTTTTTTTTTAAAGTTTATTTATTTTGAGTGAGACAGAGAGAGCACAAGCAGGGGAGGGGCAGAGAGAGAGGGAGACAGAGAATCCCAAGCAGGCTCTGCACCGTTAGTGCAGATTCTGACTTGGGGCTTGAGCCCATGAGGCTGCAAGATCATGATCTGAGCCAAAACCAAGAGTCAATGCTTAACCAACTTAGCCACCCAGGTGCCCCAAAGATTTCATTCTTTATTTTGGCTGGGTAATATTCCATCATGTGTATACACCACATCTTTATCCTTCATCTGTTGATGGACACTGAGGTTACTTCCATATCTTGACTATTGTAAATAATGCTGCAATAAACATAAGGTTGCATATATCTTTTCTAATTCATGTTTTCATTTTATATGGGCAAATACCCACTAGTGGAGTCACTGGATCATATGATATTTCTGTTTTTAATATGGGGGGAACTTCCATACTGTTTTTCAGTGGCTGTACCCAGCATGTCCTTCCTACCAACAGCACACAAGCATTCCCTTTTCTCCACGTCCTCACCAACATTTGTTATTTACCGTCTTTTTGATACTAGCCTTTCTGACTTGTATAAAATGGTATCTCATTGTGGTTTTGATTTGCATTTCCCTGATGATGAGTGATGTTGAGCATCTTTCCATGTGTCAGCCATTTGTATGTCTTTGGAAAAAATAAATGTCTTTTCAGGTCCTCTGCCCACTTTTTAATTGGATTATTAGCTTTTTAGGTGTTGAGTTATAGGAGTTCTTTATATATTTTGGATACTAATCCCTTATCATACATATCATTTGCAACTATCTTCTCCCATTCAGTAGGTTACCTTTTCATTGTGTTGATGGTTTCTTTCACTGTGCAAAGGCTTTTTAGTTTGGTATAGTCACAGTAGTTTAATTTTGCTCTTGCTTCCCTTGCCTCAGTAATCATATCCATAAATATGTTGCTAAGGCTGACATCCAAGTGATTACTGCCTATGTTTTCTTTTAGGAGTTTTGTTTTGGGTCTTACAGTTAGGTCTTTAATACATTTTGAGTTTATTTTTGTGTGTGGTGTGAGAAAGTGGTCCGGTTTCATTCTTTTACATGTAGCTATCCTGTTTTCCCAATATCAATTATTGAAAAGATGGTTTTTTGCCTCCTTTGCCATAGATTAGTTAACCATATAAGTGTGGGTTTATTTCCACTTGTTCCACTGATCTTCATTTCTGTTTTTGTTTCAGTCTACCATACTGTTTTTATTACTACAGCTTTGTGGTATAGCTTGAAACCAGGTGATCTTATTTAAAATAGGACCCTTTGCTGTTCTCGTTCCCCTTAACCAGCCTTATTTTTCTTCATATGACCTGATGTCATATTAGATATTTGTTTACAGATATTGTTATCTCTGTGAGGTTTTGTTCTTCATCATGACCCCAGTACCTGGAGCAAGGCCTGGCACCTAAAAGGTGCTCAGTAAATGGCTAGTAAATGAATATATGAATGGACCCAAGGCTCAGATAGCTGGTTTTACCCTTGACCCCATTTATTGGATGGATCTAGGTTCAATGTATACCTTTTTATTTTTATATCAATGTGTAAAATTTGGATTTTAGTGTTGGAAGGAAGCTCCTTTGAGCTCATTTAATGCTGTCCCCTCCTCAGTATAGAAATCCTATGCTCTGTTTTCCTATTTTGTGGGAGTGTTCCGAGCAGCAAGTCTTCAGTATCTTGCAAATAAATCTCATATAAGTTTCTTAACATTTATCACTTACATAGCCTGAGGCAATTAAATGTCTCTACACTACCTAACCTACCATCATCTCTTATGTCCTCTTTATCATAAAGAATAAAATGTAGTTTACTACTTTTAAAATGTGTTGTGGGGCACGTGGGTGGCTCAGTTGGTTAAGCGTCTGACTTTGGCTCAGGTCATGATCTCACTGTGAGTTTAAGCCCAACGTCGGGCCCTGTGCTGACAGTTCAGAGCCTGGAGTCTGCTTCAGAATCCGTGTCTCCTTCTTTCTCTGCCCCTCTCCTTCTCTCTCTCTTTCTCTCTCTCAAAAATAAACATACATTAAAAAAATTTTTTTTAATGTATTGTAAAATGTAACTTTAAGTGTTAAGTCCAGATACATAGTGTTGGTGAAGTGAGTTTTTTGTTTTGTTTTGTTTTGTTTTGTTTTGCTTACGAGTTGTCCTATCGCCATGTGGTACCTTAGTAGGTTTTTCAATTTTCTTAAGAGTTGCCCCTGGTGAAATATCTTTAGTACAAAGAACAGATTTCTATGGCAAATTTCTATGGCAAATGTTTTTTTCCCACTCACTGGGGATATGGGCTTTATTCTCTTCCTAGATTGTCGGACTGCACACCAACATTGACTTCCTTCTTAGCCTGTCTGGCCACCCAGAGTTTGAGGCTGGAAACGTACACACCGATTTCATCCCTCAACACCGCAAAGAACTGTTGCCCAGTCGGAAGGCCACAGCCAAAGAGCTTTTATGCCAGGCAGCTCTGGGTCTCATCCTCAAGGAGAAAGCTATGTCTGACGTTTTCAAAATTCAGTCACAAGGTATGGAATGCTTTTCTCTTTCCTCTGCTTGTCAGGATTTTATAAATAATCATCGGAGGTGCTTTTCTTTCTTTATGACACTTTTGTGTCCCTTTTCTTCTCTCAGTGGTTGACACTGTCCTCTGCTAAGTGGTTTTTTAGTATGAAGTAGATTCACGTATCATGGATGCATCCATAAACACTTTTTTAATCCATTAAATGTAACTTAACTAATTGCCTAATAGTGTTGAGCTGGGGCTCTTTTTCAACCAAACGCTGGTCCTTCCTGTACCCTGTGCTGACCCCTTCCAAAGCTTTTTTAATTCACTGCTTCTCAAGGGCCTACTTATTGTATCCTTGTACCTACCGCAACTTCCTTGGTCCTGGGGACTGAAGACAGAGCACTGGGGACTCTCATTACCTGTTAATTTATTGTTGAGTTATTTCCTCCTCTCCTTTTCCATTCTGTGATCAAATTTCTGTCTAACTAGAGACCTAGGCACTTCCTCCAATCAGAGGATCTAAACATGGGAAGGAAAATGGCAGAGATTCATCCTGGTTGCCACGCCCACACATCTCTGCTTCAGCTTCCCCACTGAGTTGTTGCCCAACCTCTCCCTAACACCTCAGGAGCTAGAAATTCATAATGAAAACTCATTAGCTTATTACAGTTTCTGTCAGTTCTCCATTAAAATGTTCTTCCCTCTAAATTGAGCAAAATCTGGGGACACAGGGTGGCTTAGTCAGTTAAGTGTCTGACTCTTGGTTTTGGCTTAGGTCATGATCTCACAGTTCATGGGTTCAAGCCCCGCACTGGGCCCTGCACTGACAGCGCGGAACCTGCCTGGGATTCTCTCTCTCCCTCTCTCTCTGCCCTTCCTGTACTCTCTCTGTCTTTCAAAATAAATAAACTTAAAAAATGAAATAGGTTGCTAATCTGAAAGAATGCAAAACATAAAATAAGATAAGATAAGCAAAATCTGAACTCTCCCAAACTTGCTCCAAAATATATACTTTAGGCTAACTCTGAGCTTTGGAGCAAACAGGAAAAAAGAAAAATTAATCCATTTATCTCTTCATTATTTTTAGGATTATTATATTATTATAGGATTTTTTTATTAGGATCTTTAATTTCTAGATTCATTCAAGAAAGTTATATTGAGAGCTTAAAATATATAACTACATCTTTAGGAGATGTATGCTCTATTCTCATTCTGTCCTTTTACAATTCTAAATGAAATGCCTCCAAATATGCCCATACAGTGTTGCTAAGCCTGAATATAGCATTGTTACAATCAAGCATCCTCTTACTCTCTCCTTCCTTTTTATAATGTATACTGGCATACCCATGAACTTCAGAATAAATTGCTTCAGTTCAGCTATGCCGTAGCTCCTGGATATTGTCCAACAGACACGCCTGTGGGCAGGACGAGTGACGCACAAAGAGGCTAAGTGAAAGGAAAAGTAGTGAGTGGTGGAGATTTTGGTGACCTGGAACGCATTTGCCCAAGAAGGGGAGACCACTGTGTGGCTTGTGCCCCCAGAGGAAGAGAGCTTGGGCTGCAAATACTCTGATTTTAGCCAAGCTGGAATTTTTCATATAACCTTTTCTGAGATGTAAATTAAAGTATCTAATTTAAATTTAGAGCAATGAGAAGAACAAAGAAGACACATTTGAGCTGCCAGTGTAGGACAGGTGTTTTATGTTTTCTTTTGAAAGGTATGAAGTCAGGCTTGGTGTTTGTAAATTTGTTGTTGAATTTGAATTTTTTTTCTAGATCGGTACTCCCCTTTTGCATCCAGCAGTGGAAGAAGACTGAATACCTGTTACACCAGAAACATAACTCTCAGGGATGGTAAAAAGAGTAAGTAATGTTTTATTAAAAGAGAAATGTGCTTTATAGAAATATATCACTTATCTGGAAAAAAGGGATTCAGCCCAGACATGATCGGTCAATTACATTTTTTAAGCTCCCTAGCCTAACCATTGGAAGGAGTACTAGAATTGATTGGCTCCTGTGGTACATTAGTGCTATTTTTCTTCTTTATACTTTTTCTGTATTTTGTAAATATTTGAAAAATATGTCATACAATATACATAGCAAAATGACTGAAATGAAATATGCCACGATGTTAGTGAGGTTACCATTGGGTAGCAGGATTTAAGGGGATTTCCCTCCCTCCATCCCCACCCCCATCATCCTTCTTTGTTCTCTTTGCGTTGCAGTTTTTCTTCAGCAAGAATGTACTACTTTTAAATAAGAAAAACAATATCCAAAACTACTCCAGTAGGGAGGATTACCCACCACTCAGGCATTGTTTCAGGTGGAAGAGGGTTACTAAGAAGCTATGATTTATTAAGTACCTGATCACATGTAAATTTTTATCTTCACTATAATTTAATTAAGGGGGAATCCCTATCATACCCATGTATGGCTGATGAAACAGGCAGAGAAGGTGAAGGAACTTACTCAAGGCTAGTGAGATTGACATCCAGCCTTTCTGACCTTGACTCCTGTGCTATTTTTACTTTTCCAGTGGAAAATTGATTTTTGACTGCAAACTTATTTGAGTAGGCTGAGGGTGGGGCTGATTTATTGTAATTGAAGCCAGGAGAGGCTAACATCTAAAATTTTAAATTTTTTATAAATTTGTGGCTGGAACAACGTACCAGAGGGATCAGAATCCCATGATAGCAGCATCCCTTCTGCTGCTGGACAGTTTGCATAGGAAACAGAGTCAGAGCCGAGAGAGCTAGTTAACCTTGAATGTGAGGTGTCATTAAACTGTGAATGCTCCATTATAAAAATGTACCCAGCAGGTAGAACAGAATCTTCTTGCCGCTCATGGGAACCCCCTCCCCCCACCCCCAGACAAAGTAGAATCTTCTTTATCTCAACTCTGTGTAGACATGCACTCAGTTTTTAGCAAATCCCCTTTTCATCTAAGTTGATTGGATTAAAGCTCGAGATATTTTTTCATCAAGAACCTAGATGGGCATTACTTTACATGCACTGAGTACATGGAAAGAAAGTTTGCAAACATCCACTAGTATCTACTAATACCCATTTTATACTAGTGTGTTTATTCATTTCATCCTAAAAACCAAACCCTACAAAATCTGGGATTATCTTACTCTAGACTCCTATATACTGAATGTAAGTATCAGCAGCAGTAAAGTTTCATTGACCTCTTCAACCTAAATTAAACAGAAAATCATACTTGTGATTAAAATTCAGATGAGCCGACTGTGTTATTTGGTATGGATCTTCACTGAAGCACTTAGCAGTGTTTTGAACTATGCTGCATTTCTTGGAAATTTTTAAATTTTTAAATTAAAAAACAAATACATTATTGAAAACCAACATGATCGCTGTTCACTACATCCTTTTGGTAATTATTTTTCAACGATAACCCAGGCCTGAATGTAATAGTTTTCAGAAATGTTCTGGTGGGTCTCTAATAAATGTTAATTAACAGTAACCATGATTGAATAAGTGAGTACACCAAACAGGAAGTCTTAAGAAGTCAGAAGCATTTATGAATCTAAAGTAGAACTAATTCTTAATGATCTCAGTGAGAATTATCAAGTATTTTAAATATTTAAGGCTTGAAAAATATTCTTACTTGGTTGCTAGTGGCCATGCTTCACAGAATCCTGCCCTACCCTCAGTAGTAACAATAATAGCTAAGATTTATTGAGCTTTTGGTATATGCCAGCTATTAAGTTCTTTCCATGGATTATTTAATTTCCATTTTCAGAACAAGCCAATGAAATTGGTGTTGTTATTAGTGCCAACTTTATAAATGGGGAACCAAAGTTTAGAGAGATTAATAATTTTCTTAAAATCATAACAAAAGTAATTGGTGGAACAGAATTCAAACCCATACTCCAGGGTATATGCACTTATCTAACACTGCACCATGCTAAACTTCCATACCTTATTAAATACATTAAGAGGATGGGATACCTGATTGGTTCAGTGAGTAGAGCATGTGACTTGATCTTGGGGTCATGAGTTCAAGCCTCATGTTGGGCATAGAGCTGACTTGAAATTAATTAATTAATTTAAAAAATAGGTAAGAGGATGTTTAAGGTTCTCTTGTGGAGGTCTAGAGATAACTAAGGGAGGGAGGAATAAGGTCAGTTGCCCTATAATATATGAAAGAATTTATTCTCTTTGATGTAATTGTAAATGGGACTATTTTCTTTATTTACCTTTCTGCTATTTTATTATTAGTGAATAGAAATGCAGTAGGGGGTGCCTGGGTGGCTCAGTCCGTTAAGCCACCGACTGTTGATTTGGCTCAAGTCATGATCTCACAGTTCATGAGTTTGAGCCCCTCATCGAGCTCCGTGCTGACAGCAGGGAGCCTGATTGGGATTCTCTCTCTGCCCCTCCCCTGCTTATGTGCTCACTCTCTCTCTCATTCTCTGTCTCTCAAAATAAATAAATAAAACTTAAAAAAAATTCAGACTTTTGTGTGTTGATTTTGTATCTTGCAACTTTCTGAATTTACTTATTAGATCTAATAGTTTTTTGGGAGAGTTTTTAGGATTTTCAATATATGGTATCATATTATCTGCAAATAATGACAGTGTTACTTCTTCCTTATCAGTTGAATACCTTTTATTTATTTTTTTGTCTGATTGCTGTGGCTAGGACTTCCAGTACTGTATTGAATAAAAGTGGTGAGAGTGGACATCCTTGTCTTATTCCTGACCTTAGGGGGAAAACTTTCAGCTTTTTATCATTGAGTATGATATTAGCTGTGGGTTATCGATAGATGAATAGATAAAGAAGATGTGGTATATATACACAATGAAATATTACTCAGCCATAAGAATGAAAATCTTGTCATTTGTGATAACATAGATGGACCTAAATGGTATTATACTAAGTGAAATAAGCCAGAGAAAGACAAATACCATGTGATTTCACTTATATGTGGAATCTAAAAAACAAAGCAAGTGAATAAACAAATAACAAAGAGAGAAACAGACTCATAAATATAGAGAACAAACTAGTGGTTGCCAAAAGAGGTGGGGGCGAATGAAATGGTGGGGAGGATTAAGAGGTACAAACTTCCAGTTATAAAACAAGTAAGTCATAGGAGTGAAAAGTACATGATAGGGAATATGGTCAATAATACTGTGATACACTTATCATGGTAAGCATTTCATAATGGATATCATTGCTGAATCACTATGTTGTATATGCAAAACTAATTTAATATTATATGTCAATTATAATTCAAATTTTTTAAAATGTTCTTAAAAAGACTTTTCCTGGCAATATGTTTACTGTGATTCTATTGGCATTCATGTCAGCTAAATACTTTTCATATTTCATAAATCAAAAAAAAACCTAATCTGGTGTAAGTGGATGCATTTTCTCTTAAGGAATGAAAGATATTGACAAGACATAGGGTGGAGAAGTTTCATTTACTTATATGTTCATTACAAAGTTTCTGAAAAAATAGATGTTCTGAGTAATGTGAAGAAGAGAAAAAAAAGATGTGTTTGTCCCTACTTTTCTTCCTTAAGGAATTTACCATCTGGCAAAGGAGAAGTGAGTATGTTGGGAAGACAGATGGTGCAGTGGTTCATAATGCAGACCCTTGAGTTAGACTGTTATGGGTTTGAATTCTGGCTCCTCTGTTGTCTGTGACCCTTGGGCAAGTGACACACTCTCTCTAAGCATCAAGTGTCCTCACCCATAAATGGGAATGGTAGTGGTAATTACTTCCTTGGGTTGTTGTGGATATTAAATGAGACAACACATCAAAAGCTCATTGTATGTCACATAGCAAGTGGTCAATAAACATTAGTTGCCGTCATTATCATCATCATCATCATCATTAAACTTGCTACTATTGAAAGACAAAGTGGATATGTATGTCACATGTTAATTAAAAAAAGGTTGGAAAAATAAATTTTTAAAAGTTGGTTGCAGAACAGTATGTATAAGAATATGTTATTTTTATAAAAGAAAAATACTAGTTTGCATTTTAAAAAACTTGAAGGGGCTCACACGTTAAAGAGTTCAATAGTAGTTCTATCTGGGCAATAGAGAGGACTTTCACATTTTGCTTGATGTACTTCAGTATTTGACCTTTGTGAAGTTTTATTTTTGCAATTTTTAAAAAAACGGATAAAGAGAAAAATTATTCCATCATAAAACTGGATGAGGAAAGAATCATAATGGTGTTCTATATGCAGAAGTGTGTCTAAATGTTCAGAGAAGAGCAACTTCATTCCACATAGACAGACTTTTCCCAAAGACCATGAATGAGCATGATGTCAACAAGGGGCAAGGTTTCAGTTGGGGTGGCTGGGACTGGTGACACAGTGAAGGAGGAGTGGAGCAAAGAGGCACAGTGGGGCGAAGGCTGGAGGCACATATGGAGAATATTAATTGGCCCATGTTCCCATTTCGTTGTAATATAGGGCTGTGTAGAAGAAGGGTGGGAAATGCGACTGAGTTTAGGGCCTTCAGTACCAGGCCAAGTATTTTGAATATAGAGGAGACATGCTAGGCAGCATCAGCTGGAAGGGCTGAGACAGGAAGCAAAAAGTTCCAAGAAGACCTCAGAGTCAGCCAGGCCTTTGGCCATCAGCCCGAATCAGGGTTGAGTGATGGGAACGAAAGGAAGAAATGAACAGGACAGGTAGGGAAGGATGTGGCAGCTTTGTAGTGGCTATTGCATGTGGAAAGCAAAGGAGAAGGTAAGGATGACAGGTTTTAAATCTGGGTGACCAGGAGAATACTAGTGCCAGTCATGGAGCTCCCAGGGCGGGAGGGAATGCAGGCAGAGTGGGGACATGATTTGATTTATTGGACCTACCATGTTCACTTTAAGGTGCCGATAGAGCATCCAGCTGGGAATGACTAATCAGAGTTCTGGAGAAGGAAGGTCAGGGCTGGAAATAGATGTGAGCTGGCAGCATCAAAATGGTGGTTAAAGTATCAGGAGTCGATGAAGTGAGTTTGGTCTGCATTCTCTGCACCACAGAGCTTTTGATTTCCATCTCCTAGGAAAGTCCGTAACCAATTCTGTGTCCACAAAATAATATGAAATATATTGTATATTATATTTATATGGTCGGTTACAGTTTACACAGCAGTTTCACATTTATTTAATCACTGTTACATTCTCATACCCATTTAACAGGTCAGAATGGAGCAGAAAATCAGGACTCAGATTTTAAAGGACAGTCAAGATCACAGAGGTGATCACACCACAGATGGCAAATTTGGGTCTTAAATGAGAATTTCTCTCTCCCAATTCATTGCATTTCCTATTTTAACACTTTAACTTTCCTTGTTTAGAGAAAAATATCTAAAATATCCTACAACATTAGAAGAGCTAAAACTCCCTCTTTAAAAAAATTTTAATCTAGTATAGTTAACATACAGTGTTTTATTAGTTTTAGGTGTACAATATAGTGATCCAGCAATTCCATATATTACGCAGTGCTCATCAAGATAAGTACACTCTTAATCTCCTTCATCTATTTCACCCATCCCCCATCCACCTCCCCTCTGGTAACCATCAGTTCTCTATAGTTAAGAGTCTGCTAAAAGTCCATTTTTTAAGAAACAAAAGTTTGAAATTCACTTTTATTGGAACTTACCTATAGATTTTTAAAAATCTTGTCAGGGAGTTAAAAGATGTTGGTATCCCTAAAGGCTGGTTATCTTTAGGTTGAAAGAGATTTTTAGAATCCCCGTCTATGATTGTCTTCTAATTTTTCTTCAATTTTCCCCCCTTTTTCATAAAGATGTAGCCATAGCTGTCACATATAACCTCGATGGGTCATATAGCATGCAGGTAAGCCTTACTGGTTTTCTTTGTACAGTTTAGAGCTAATTCTGATCTCTCTCATACAGAGGAGGGTCTTTTTTCACACTCTGGTTTCTCCCAAGCCATTGGACTATAGTTAGGAGAATGTCATGTGTTTTTATTTTTCAGACCAATTTGGGGAAATTACTACACTTTCTGATTGTTTCCTCAGTTTGGCTGTGGTTCCCCTAAGTATGAAAACCTGTTTTAAAAAATAGCATTGAATTAGACAGCTAACGAATTCCTGAAGTATGTGCATGTATTCACATCTAAAGCAGCCATTCACAAACTTTTTGATCTCAAAATCCATGGATACCCTTACAAATTACTGAGACTCCTCAAAGAGCTTTTGTTTGTGTTAATTACATGTATTAATACTTACCATTTAGAAAATTTAACTGAGCATATTTTTCTTACTGTTATTTTTAATATATATTTTACAAAAGTATACATAATATAAAATATACCATTTTAAACGTTTTTGAGTGTAAATACCATCACATTGTTGTACAACCACCACCACCTTCCATCTCTTTTTTCCTCTTGCAAAACTGAAACCCTGTACCCATTTAAACAGTAACACTCCATGTGCCCCCTTCCCCGCCCACCCCCCCCTCAGCCCCTGGCAAACACCAGTGGGCTCTCTGTGTCTATGAATTCGATTACTTTAAGTACTTCATATAAATGAAATCACTCAACATTTGTCCTTTTGTGATTGGATATTTCACTTAGCATAATGTCTTTAAGGTTCTTCTATGCCATAGTTTATGTCCAAGTTTCCTTCCTTTTTAAAGTGGAATGATACTGCATTGCCTCTGTATATCGCACTTCGTTTATTCGTTCGTCTCTTGATGGAGACTTGGTTGCTTCCACCTTTTGCCTATTATGAATAATGCTTCTGTGTACATGGGGGACACATATCTCTTTGAGACCCTATTTTCAATCCTTTGGGACATACACCCACAAACAGAATTGCTAGTTTGTATGTTCATGTTCTATTTTTAATTTTTTTAGGAACTACCATACTCTTTTCTGTAGGGGCTGCACCATTTTACATTCCTACCAACAGTATTGGAGGGTTTCCTTTTCTCCACATCCTCATCAACATTTACTTTCTGGATTTTTTTTTTTTTCTTTTTTTTAACAGCCATCCTAATGGGTGTGAAATGTTATCTCACTGTGGTTTTGATTTGCATTTCCATAATTAATAATGATGTTGAGCATCTTTTCATATGCTAATTGTCCATATCATCTTTGGAGAAATGTCTATTCATGTCTTTTGCCTTTTTACAATCAGGTTGGTTTTTTGTTGTTGTTGAGTTGTAGGATAAACTGAGAACATTTAAAACCTAAGATTACACAAGCACACGTTCATTAGCTATCAGAGTAACATTATCACATGTCCTGCAGTCTCTAGAAAATCCCACTGTTTGTTCATGAGAGAATGAGAATTTTTAAAAAAGGCAAATACCATTAGTATTATTATGAAGTAGTTTGATATTGTGGACCCCAAGAAGGGTCTTGGGGACCCCAAGAGATCCACAGGTCATAATTTGAGAATCTCTAGTCAAAATGTTTATGATAGCCCTCAATGAAAAGAATCCATTACACTGACAAAATGAAATGCTGAAAGGGTTAAAAAAACAATGTGAGAACTCAACCAAATTCCTATACAAAAATCAGAGACTAGAATAAATCATTTGTAATATGAGCCAAACGACGTTAAGTCCAACAAAATTGATTGATCAAGGATACTTTGGATCTGCCAATACTATGAGATACCATTTTCTTTCTTTCTTTCTTTTTAAAGCTTATTTATTTTTGAGAGAGAGAGAAACAGAGTGTGAGTGGGCAAGGGGTAGAGAGAGAAGGAGACACAGAATCCAAAGCAGGCTCCAGGCTCTGCACTGTCAACACAGAGCCCGATGCGGGGCTCAAACTCATGAACTGCGAGATCATGACCTGAGCTGAAGTCAGATGCTTAACCAACTGAGCCACCCAGGCGCCCCTGAGACACCAATTTCTTAAACTGATATTCAGAAAAACTAGGGGGTCAACGTATTTTAGTATATGAGAGTTGTAACTGATACTCGTACCTCTGGTTTGGGGAATGCTTCATATCCCTTGGTAAAGTTAACTCCAGATTGAACTACTAAATTTCACAAATTTAGAATGTGCTTGTGTAAATCTTTAAACAAAACTGTTCCCCATCTAACCTTTATGTCCTGAGAATTTCACAAACATTCACATGGCTGTTTTAGTAGGTTACAGAGCACAGTAAAATGTCATATTTAACTTAGGATAGATGAGAAGCAGCATATAAATACTGCACTGTAACCTGTTTCACCTTAGCCTACATCGTATATTTGAAAAGAATAGCCACAGGACTTTCACAGTAACCTCATGGGAATTGAAATGAAAAATAGAGAAGATTTAAATGGATTTCCTGTGTGTGAAGGAATTTTTTTTTCTTGGGTGTGTATGTGAGAAAACACTTTTTAAAACAGAAAGGTTTCATGTCCTTTTGTCAGCTTCCTTGAAAGATCAAGTGTGAAGTCTGTTTCTTGGCACTCTCTCCTCAAGGGCAAAAATCGTGGCTGTCTCCAGCTAGTTAATCTTCTTAACTCATAACTCAAACCCATAAATTTTATCTACATCTTGGGGAGATAAAAGATACACCATCTAATTAGGTGGTTCTGGCCTTTTTCTTTACTGACATTGGCATAGTAAAACCAAATTTGACCTCAGGTACTCAGAAATGAATACTTAACATGTAATATAGTCAACCGAATTGTGATAATTTTACTTAATTTGAATTGTATCTCTATTTCACATTTTTATTGTTATTCTTAAATGAACATTTATCTGTAGCATTATGGCACTATAGATATGTTCTCTGGGTTTTGTTTTTTTTTTCTTTTAATTATCTTAACTGCTATTTCTATGTAGAGTACTTTGTTTATGAATCTTAGGGGCAAAGTTCCTACAGGGCTTTTTAAAAAAAATATTTCACCTATTACCTTTTGAAACTGTTAACAGTAAAGAATTGATTCTGATTTTATTAATTCTGTAGGGTTGTTTATTTTTTAAGAATCTTATTTTTCTGTTTTTTGTTATTGTTTTTTCAGATTCAAGATAAAACTTTCCAAGTCCTCGGTGATCTTTGTAATGAGGGAGACTGCACTTACCTGAAATGTTCTGTTAATGGAGTTGCTAGTAAAACTAAGCTAATTATCCTGGAAAACACTATTTACCTATTTTCCATGGTAATGTCCCTTTTTTATAATAACACTGTTGAGGTTTGGGAGAAAATTGCCTGACCAGAGGCATCTCACTAAAAGATTAGAAAGACCTTGCTTCCTTCCATCACTGCCATGACCTTTCCTCTGTGTTTCCTTCTCCACTCTGTTTCTTTGCCACATTTCTGCCTTCCCTAGTTCTTTTGTCCACACATGTTCTCCCTGATAGACACATACCATTTTCTGCCTTTAATTCTGAAACATGCCCTTACATCCTTATTGTCAGAGAGTATCTCACTGCCCATTGGGCAATCTTCTCTCTGAGATTTGATCCCTGAATACTTTGCCCATCCTCCTGGCACTTGGAATTCTGGGGATTTGGGAGGAGGTGACCGCTGAGAGCGAGTCTATGAACTGGATGTTTCTTGTGGGGATTGGGGCAGTCCGAAGGGGTAGTGTCTTGGCAGTCAAAGGATGGTTGATGATCGAGACAGGCTTGGCATATCTTTGGTCAGGAGCTTATTTCCTGACTCATTGCTCTCACGGGCCTGCTGCCTGATGAGCCCATAGTTTCTGCACGGGCAGAAAAGAAAATGCATTATCAAATACACTGTGTCCTCTTCAGAGTCTTCTCACATTTGAAAAACACCTTACAGATCATAGTCCTTTATATTCCAGTAATTAAACTACTGTATACAGAATCAAGGATGATTTCACTTTATGAGGCATTCCTTTCCATAGTTATTGCCGGAACAATATGGTGGTGGAGACAGTTTGGTGGAGTGGTGATGAGCGGGAGTTCTGGAATGTGAAGCTGCTTTGGTTCAAATCTTGGCTGTACCTCTGAGCAGCTGTGTGACCTATGGCAAGTTAAACTCCCTGGCTTCAGTTCCCCCATCTATAAACAGGAATAATAACAGTACCTCCCTACCTCATAAACTTGTTTTGATGAATATATATATATATATATATATATATATATATATATATATACACACACACACACATATGTATAAAACTGTTAAGAACAGTTTCTGGCTTAGTCTAAACACTTGATAGTGGAGATGCTACTCAAAATGGCTATCAGATAGTGGCTATTTTTTCGCAACAGTTACGTACGTTAATTCCTTTAATCCTGTTGTGAGGCATGATGCCAATACTCCTTTATAATGGGAAACCAAGACTAAGAGGAGTTTAGTAATTGCTTAAGGTCACAAAGCTAGATTAGAACCCTGGTATTAAAGATTTAACAAATAGCTTGGAAACAGTCCTGTACCTCAGGGTACAGTGATTTGAAACAGTGATTCAAAACTACAGCGATTTGAACTTGATTTCAGTTCCAGTTTGTTTTCTGTTTACAGGCGGGAAGTACTCAGATTGACATTCCAGTCCCCAAATACTTGTCTTCAATGAGCTCAGATGGAACTCAGGAAGGTGCCATAGCTCCTATGACGGGTACCATTGAAAAGGTAATCATGTGAATGTATACAGAATGATGTTCAGTAAGGCCCAGTAAATATCTCCATTGAACTTAGTCATATATATTATTTTTCTCTCTCCAATCTCTCTCATTGGGAAGTATCCTCTTGAAGAAAACAAGAGACTGGGACACCCAGCTGGCTTAGTCGGTAGAGCATGTGACTCTTGATCTTGGGGTTGTAAGTTCAAGCCCTGTGTTGGGTATAGAGATTACTTAAAAATAAAATCTTTAGGGGCAGCTGGGTGGCTCAGTCTCTTAAGCCTCTGACTCTTGATTTGGGCTCAGGTCATGATCTCATGGTTCATGGGATCAAGCCTGGCATCAGGGTCTGCACTGACAGCATTCAGCCTGCCCGGGATATTCTCTCTCTCTCTCTCTCTCTCTCTCTCTCTCTCTCTCTTCTCCCCCCCACCTCAAAATAAATAAATAAACATTTTTAAAAAATAAAATAAAATCTCAGGGCTCCTGGGTGGCTCAGTTGGTTAAGCATCTGACTCTTGATTTCACCTCAGGTCATGTCATGAGATCGAGCCCCCGCATCAGGCTCCATGCTGAGTGTGGCCCTCTTCCTCTGCACCTCCCCTGTTCGCTCACTCTATAAAAGCAGGCAGGCAGGCAGGCAGGAAGGAAGGAAAGTCTTAAAACAAGAGACTATGTGATAGATTGATTTTCTATGTTCAGTCTTCAATGAAAATACCCGTTTACCTAATTTATGATACTGTTATTTTTGAAAGTGGAAATTTCCATCAAAGTATAAATAATCTAAATTTGTCTTTTTATGATTAAAATGGAGCATTCACCAAGCATTACCCAAAAGGGCTATTTTTTAATGTCAAATTTAACACAAACAATTTATCATTAAATAACATTTTTTTTCCAATGTACATAACTACATGTGTGTTAAAATAAAATTTGAAAGGCTGGTACTGATGAAGAACAATGAGGTTTGGTGTTGAATGCTATATATATTCAGAATTAAGATCCATGCTGAAATAACTTCAAATGGTGGTAGATTAGTAGTGTCTTTTTTATATATACACTTGAATATAGTAGAGTTCCTTTAAATGCATCCAAGTCATAAAAATTCAACTCTATATTGTTGGTACCCAAAAAGAAGAAGGAGGCAATAACTATTTAAGTAGTGAAAGTGATTGCACCCCCTGTTCCCCTCTGCACATGTTTGTCCCAGAGGGAGTATGAGCTCAAAGACTTTGATCTGCCTTTAACTCACTCAATCTCACTTTCCATGTACATTCCAAAATGTAGGCATCCCTGAACATCTATAGGGGAAAAATGCACATTTTCCCTATAGCCGCCCCTAGACCATTGATTTCATCAAACACTGTTATAGCATCACCCAGCATTGGGTGATTTGGGGGCTTTCAGAGGTGTTTCTCATTTTTCACAATTTTGGCTCTACACATTGACTGTGGAACCTAATTCCACTGTGTGATGTTTCTAAAAACTCCTTGATAACCATGTTAACTATGAAGACAGTGAGACCATATGGGATATATGAGTTCACTTATACATGAAAAATGGAAAATAAAGGTTTGGGTTTTTTTTTCCCCCAAGGTTGCCAATAATTTAATTCTTTCACGTGAAGACCATCTATACATTTACCACACAGGACACTCAAAACTTGGCGCACTATCCTAGACTACCTATAAAATCTAGAAAACCAGGCAGGCCCCACTACCCTGCCCATGACATTTAAGTGCATTGGTTCTTCCCCTGTTGGTGGTATGTCTTGTCTGTACACTTATGAAAACACAAAAGGACCTTGAAATATATAAATCATATTCATCTGATTCAAGGAAAACTAGATGGTTTGGGGTTGGGGAGAAGGAGCTAAGCAGTGCTCCCCACTGACAAGAGGGCCGGCAGTGCAAGATTGATCTGTAGGTCTCTGATTTGCACCTGTACACCTGTCTTTGACAGATAAGACAACCAGACAGACCCATACTTCTACTGTGTACATTTATATACCACCTCTGTGGACCACAAGGGACCTCTGTGTTTAAAAAAATTTTTTTATTGTTTATTTATTTTTGAGAGACAGAGACAGAGCATGAGCGGGGGAGGGGCAGAGAGCGAGGGAGTCACAGAATCCGAAGCAGGCTCCAGACTCTGAGCTGTCAGCACAGAGCCCAATGTGGCACTCAAGCTCATGACCTGCGAGATCATGACCTGAGCCCAAGTCGGATGCTTAACTGACTGAGCCACCCAGGCACCCCGGAACCTCTGTGTTTTTAAATATTAACCTGTCACTTTTAACCTCTAGGTATTTGTGAAAGTCGGAGACAAAGTAAAAGCTGGAGATTCTCTAATGGTTATGATTGCCATGAAAATGGAGGTAATGAAATCATAAGTTCACTTTCCAATTAAACTTAGGGAACTATCAGATCTAATTGTTCTTTTGCCTTACTTTGTAAGCTAATACCCATTTTAAATATTAAGAGCCATGGATTGATGAAACATTAACTGCAGGAAACAAAACTAAAACCATCCTCCCCTTAAATATATTTTCATTTTAATTTGGTGAAACTGCACCTGTCAGTTCTGATGCTAAAATCAAAGAAATTGTCAATTCCTTAAATTCAGGCAGTTAGCCAGTTGACTGTTAACCGTTGGTATTTTCTAAGGCCAAACTTAGGATGCCAACCATCAGTATCAAAGTGAAAACCTCAATCAAACTAGATTAGCTATTTTAGGTCTTTAGAAATTGTAGGCCAATAGTTCTCAGCCGGACCACATGTTACCGTCATCTGAGGGGGAGAGCTTTGAAAAACTACTTCCCCAGACTGGTTGAATTGGGATCTCCTGGAGTGGGGCCCAAGGATCGTCCATTTTTAACAGCTTCCCGGGTGAGACTCTACTGTGAAACTTGTTGAGAATTACCAGCTAGACTAGAGCTTCCCGATTAGCGACCTTGCAGGTCTTACAGGTACGTCAAAGTAGTGACTCCTCACAACTGCAAAGCACACCATAAAAATGTTATTTCCTTCGGGTGCCATGCTTGAGAAACCTCAAAACAATTGGCTTTATTTTTCACTTTCGTCTCTGTTGCCTTACTGTGTGCTCAGTCTTCATTAGTATTACAGCCACGGTCGTGTCTTGTGTCCCTGCAGCTTACCATAAAGGCCCCAAAGGACGGCACAATCAAGAAAGTGTTCTACAAAGAAGGTTCTCAGGCCAACAGACATGCTCCTTTAATCGAGTTTGAGGAAGAGGAATCGGACAAAAGAGAAGCAGAATAAATGCCATCAAAGAAATGTCCAATTAAGCAGTATCTTAAATATAGTATCTGTACACCAAAAAGAGAAAGTGCCTTCCTGCTTTTCTCGGAGTCTAATAAACATCAGTTTTACTAAATGATTGTACAATTAGGCTAATATTTGAGAATCATGTACTTGGGTCACAAACACAATAAATTATCTATTTCATACTAATAAATTGAATTATATTTTTTTATTGGAAGCTAATATAGTTTGTTTCTGCCTCAAATTGTATACACTGTAGTGTCTTTTAGGAAGGTGGGCAGCAACTTGATCAAAAGAGAATGATTGGAAGAGAAAAAGTTGTTTAATTATTTCCCATTTACAATCATGATGAAAATGGATGTGTTTCAGAGACGGATGCAAATCTGAAAATATAATTGAGTTGAAAGTAATTTTTCTGGGGCACCTGACTGGCTCGTTTGGAGGAGTGCGCCACTCTTGATCTCCTGGTTGTGTTCAAGCCCCATACTGGGCGTAGAGGTTGCTTACATAAATAAAACCTAAGGGGTGTCTGGGTGGTGCAGTCAGTTAAGCGTCTGACTCTTGATCTCGGCTCGGGTCATAATCTTGTGGTTTGTAGGTTCTGTGCTGATGGCATGGAACCTGCTTAGGATTCTGTCTCTCCTCTCTACCCCTCCCCCATTTGTGCGTGCACTCTCCCCCTCTCTCTCTCAAAATAAATAAACTTAAAAAAAATTAAAAATAAATAAATAGGGGCGCCTGGGTGGCTCAGTCGGTTAAGTGTCCGACTTCAGCTCAGGTCACGATCTCACGGTCCGTGAGTTCGAGCCCCGCATTGGGCTCTGGGCTGATGGCTCAGAGCCTGGAACCTGCTTCAGATTCTGTGTCTCCCTCTCTCTGCCCCTCCCCCGTTCATGCTCTGTCTCTCTCTGTCTCAAAAATAAATAAACGTTTAAATAAATAAATAAATAAAACCTAAAAAAAAGTTATGTGGGAAAACATCAAACCCAAAATTGATCTATCTCCTGGCTGCCAAGAAAGCAATTCCATTGTCAAGAGAGTGGTGAGGAAGTCCCAAATACTAAAATTGGAAATGTGGAGTTCTCAAATCTGATTACACATCCTAGTTAGAACGTCTATTTTTCCAACAAGGCAGGATGAAACTCAGTATCCTAAGATGTGGGTGGGGGTGAAGAACGATGTCAAGTGACTGGTGCAGAAAATAGGTATTTTAGGGGTTGGGGTGAGAGAGCTCTGTGGGCAGGTGTAATCAAGGCAGACCTCATAGAGGAAGGAGAACCCAGAGCAAGAGTGGGGAGGGGGAACTTATAGCCTAGAAATGAAGAAGCAAGGCTTCACTATTGAACATGAGTAAGGTGTGTTCTATATCCAAGAACAGATCTGCCCAACAGGAGTGGGAGGTCCTTGGGAGGCTATATGAGAAAACGTGTGGCATTTAGGTTGGGGCCAGACTAACTGGCATGGAGGAGTAGGTTTGGATTTTATCTTGCAAGGGGCAGTTATATTGAATTATTTTTTAGCAAGGAAAATTTGGGAGAAAATTTGGCTAGTAGAGCCCCTTTGAGAAACTTCAACATTATTTCACAAGGTTGAACATCTGCATACCCTATGACCTGACTTCTAGAAATGCACAAATGCACTTGTGCACCAAGAATGTTCATGGCCACATTACCCATAACACTGGAAGCAATCCCAGTTGGTTGGCAGGAGAAGGGCTAAGTAACCCTGGTATGCCACACAGTGGAATACTATGTAACAACAAAATAAACAGGGTAAGAATATCCACAGGGATGAATCTTGGAATCATAAAGACAGGGTATTTAAAGTATTAGGTATTGGGCCAGGGGTTGAGATGGGTGAGGCATATAGAGGTGGATGCCAGCGACCGCTAGTGTTCTCGTAGGGCTGATGGTTGGTTGGTTATATTTATCAAACAATTATGCTTTGTATCTAACATGTTACATAGGAACTTTTTATAATTCAAATGGTATTTTTAAAAATTTCATCTGGCAGCAATATGCCAGTGGATGGAGGAAGAGAAGAATAGAGCCTGGAACACCCATTGGGAAGAAGTTCCTGCAGATATTTTAGCATGGGGTAAAAAAGGAGAAGGCCATATCAACCAGCGCTTTTTGAAAACGATATTTTTCGCAGCAGAGGCTACAAAACTAAAACAAACAAAACTCTAAAAGCGGGAAAAGCAAAGGCGCTCTGGTAGAAATTTGGGGTTGCTATTTGCCCCCTTTCATCTCTTCCAATGGAATAAGATCAAGCTCTCGGTTTCCTTGTTACCTCGCTGTGTTGGTCAGAGGTAATAATGTTCATGGAAGGAATTTAAAGCCAGTTGTACCCACATGCTGGTGGAATTCACCGCCTCCTGCGGTGCTGTGTGGACAGAGTTCCTTTGCACCTGACTGCCTCTGTTCCTCCTAAAGACAGAGCGGGTACCACCATACACAACAGAGCGTCTGGAAACCAAGATGGTAAGAAACGTTTTTTTTGCCCTTGCCCTAATTAATGGGAAACAGGATCCAGCTGTGTAGAACGCACCATAATTCATAGCATGATACACCTGTGCACTAGGTGCCACGGGGGCCAGGTGGGCGGCGTCATAAATTCTACTTTGGGTTGGGAAGCTGAGGGAGAGGCAGTGACATTTGAACGGGGCTTTGGAGTACAGCCATTTGCCAGCGGAGAAAGAAGGTAAGATAAGGCCATTGCAGGGAGAGGGACTAGCAAGGGCTAATAATAACAGTAAGGCATGGAAGTGCGCTCAGCGTTCAGGGCACAGAGCGATCCGGCTTGGGCCGGAGCACCGGGGTGCGGCAGGCAGGGGCTGGGGAAGTGGCTGCCCAGCAGGGAAAGGACTTTATTCTGGAGGCAGCTGGAGCCCTGGAGATTTTCAAACAGGCATGTTTTTCAAAGCTGTTTCTGTCCACAGTCTGAAGTACAGATTGGTGAGAGGAGAGAGACTAGAGACAGGGAGTCCAAAACAGGCACCAGATACAGATGCCTGAGCTGGACGGGCCAGGTGGAGAAGACAGAGCTTGGTACACATCTCCAGGACTTAAGAGTAGCTTTTCTTTTGGATAACCTCCATTTGTAAGCATGGGTCAAAACCAGAGGTGTATGACTAGAAGACAGCAGTTGGCTACTTTATCTCCGAGAGTAGCATTCTGGATGCATTGTGTTCAGGTCTAGGACAAGGAAGAAAACAACAAAAGTTAAGAGCCCTGATGGCTGCTTTTTAATTGCTGGCGAGGCCACGTAGCATTGTAGTCTAGACAGCCTTGGAAGTTAAAATTCTTGCATTCAGACCCTCCTCTCGCCACCGCTCTCTGTAGTGTCTCTGGCAAAGTCATTTTACACTCCCTGAGCTTCATCTGTCAAGGTGGGTGGCAGTGCTACCTCACCAGATTGTTTTGGAGATTAAATGAGAAAATGTAGAGGTGGCCTTCAGCACTGTGCCTAGAACATCATTTACACACAACTGATAGTATTAATTTTTAACTGCTGTTACTGCTCCAGAGCAATTAAGGAACTGCTCTAAATCCAGCTCAGCTGGTTATCCTTGTCAGCAAAATTCCCGGGTCCTGGGGTGGTGAAAACCTCTACCTGGACACGCATCACTCCGTCCCCCCCCCCCGGCTCTGGTCTGCTCCAGTGTCACCCAGGCACCTGTCAACCACAGGCAGACTATGGTGCCATCTGAGGAAGCCTCCATGGTCCCCTCCCTCTGCGACAGTGGGACGCCAGGCTGGCACGTCCTAGAGCCTGCATGTTAATGGGACAGCAGCACGCCCAGAAGCAGCATGTTTCCTGCACAAAGGACGGGCTGGACTAACTCCATTTTTTACATACGTGGTGACACGTGTGTAGATGGCACGGGGGTGGGGGGGGTGGGGGCGGGGGCCTACGTTGTCTGGTTTCAGCCTCTGTGTGAGTGGGTGTCACCACTTCCGTAGGGTGGCCGAGTAGGGAGGTCTCTTCCTTGGCTGAACTCACTGTTTTTCCTCCACGACTGTCTTCTCTTCTCACCCTTGCACGCTTGCCGTTCTTAACCTTCAAATAGTTCTCTTAGGAATATTAGAAGTTGAAATGTACATCTATGTTCTGTGTACACGTGACACTTGTGGTTAAAATATTTACAGTGTTGATAGTAATACCTTGCACTTCTGTTGCACCTTTCATCAGGGGATCTCCAAAAGCACTCCTAGATATTCACACCAAGCTTCAAGACACCCAGAAAGAGGAAAATGTGATTTAAACCGTGTGGTGAGAGGGAAGGAGATGGATGTCCCCAAATGCTTTCCTCCAAGCCCAGAGCAGGGAGCCTTGGGTCATTAGTGCCTTCCTGCTAATGACACACTGCTCCCTGAGGGCTGGCCCCAGGGAGCTGCAGCCTTGGGGTAGCCGTTCTACTCCACCAGACTCTAAGTATAGGGCATCCCAGGAGGCTCAGCCACGCTCCACAGCTCTCAAAGTCGCAGCCTTTGCCTATCCGACTAAGAACAGTCTTGCCTATCTGCCCCCATCCCCCATGAAGAACCCTAGGTTCCTTCTGGACCAGGGAGTGCCTGGATCATTAGCAGATCCTAGCTGATACCAATGATTACCCTGTCGCCCTGACATTTGTCTCCCACGTGCTGGATGATGGGAATCAGAATGCCCTGTGCCTCTAACTGGCTCAGACTCCTACAGCGAGTTGCAAGTGCAGTGTGAACATTCTCCCCTTAAACCTCCCAAGTCACAGCCTTGGTGTAACTCCCTCCCTCCTAAGATGGCTAACATCATTCTTTGTACATACCACCCCTCATTAGCTTTGTGCTGAACCCTTCATTTAGATTAGAAATAATTCTCCAAATCCACCACCTCCTCACCAAAAACAAAAACAAAAACACTAACAACAGCAACAAAAGATAACTTGGGACTTCTCTCTCTTCTTGGTTATTGTTACTCCTTTATCATTACTACCTATGTCATCAGGCATGGTGGTTTTTCCCCCATTACTGAAAGCAGGTGTCATGCTAATCACAATTCAGACCGGCATCCGACCTAACTCTGTTCTCCTATTGACCATCTGGCCCCACTTAGAGCTTCCATTTTTGATGTGTCATTCTAAGTTGTCTACCCCATCCACAATGAGTAACACTTGCCCTCAACCTTCCTTACTCCTCTGTAGCCAGACCCACCACACACCCTAACCCTGGAGTCATTCCACGTTAATACAATACATCAAGCAATTATTGAAGATCTATATGCAAGACGGGTCATAGGTCTTTCCCTATAAGGCAAAGGTCATATAGTCCTTGGCCATGTAAATGCCATTAGTCTCTTCCCAGATAAGTATTAATGTTTGAATAGGTAATACATGCCCATGGTTCAAACCCTAAAAATGTATTTTAAAAGGTATACAGGGAAAATCTCCCTCCTATCCACAGCCCCCACACCCCTGGCAACCTTGAGCCGCTATTAATTGTTGTGTATCCTTCCAGTGTTTCTCCATGCACTCAAAACCAAATACAACTCTGTGGTCTAATTTCCTACCTTCTACAGTAAAGATCAAATTCTGCACTTTGCTTTTGTTATTTAACCATGTGTCTTAGAGATGCTTCCATAACAATATACAGGGAGTTTCCTTAGTCTGTTTCAGAGCTACACGGTTTTTCCATTTGTTCCATTTGTCCCACTAAATGGACATGACTTATTCAACCAGACGTTTACTGGTGGACATCTAGATTGTTTTCAAAGCCTTGCTATGACCAAAAAGTGCAGTGAATAACCAGACAATATTTCATTTTGTGCATACACAATTATATCTGTTAGGATAAATTCCTAGAAGTAAATTGCTTGGTGAGAGACTAATAATGAATTATTTAAAAATTAAGCTAAAAACACCTATATTTGAAGGTATTGTTATGGTGCCCGCAATAACAACTCACATTTATAAGGCATTTTATGATGTACTGATATTTTATCACCAAGGGAAGAATCACCTATACTATCCTCATAGCAATTTGAGGGAGCTGAGATTGTGAGAATAATTTGCACACAATCATACTTCCCACACCTGTTGGGACCAAAACTGAAACCAGGACTTTTCATTCCCAAATCCTCTGCTTTCTTGTATAACGCTATCTCCTGAAGTAGCAAGGCAGGGGGAAAGGCAACTTTACTCATCCAAACTTGTATTCCCCTCTTCACATTTTCTGAGAATGTTCCCTCCTTGGCCAAATATCTCCTCGTTCTTTCAGATCTTCACCTGGAGAATTTAATGGTACCGTGGCCCCCATGTTTGACCAGAGAGTCACAGGTGTGCTACTTGCCAAGCCATCCTACTAGAAAATTCAGTGCAACTTCCGGTGGAGTTAGAACCTTGGAGATAAAAACCGTTCTTTCAGAATGGGGGTTAACATTCAAACACCCTCCAGACAAGCTGATCTTCTGGTGGTCTCCTTTCCAGAACAAGATCATTCTCTTGAAACCTTAAGAGAAATACCATAGCTCAACATCGGTGAGGAATTTAATTTCCCGGATGAAACGGTGGGAGTGGGGCGTAGACGGACAGGGGCGCAGGCAATGTGGTCTAACTTTCAGAGATTTGTACTTCACAAAAAGACTTCGGACATCTCTGGTATTTGGGAAAACTTATTTAGCAGGTAGATTCAGTGATCATTTATGTCTTTTAAGCAGAAGGGTAAAATTTTGCCTTTCTTGTGGACAATTGTGGAGACAGATTAAGAGAAAAGATATGACTCCTGAAGGCCAATATTTCATTACAAAAACTGAAAGAATTTGTTAATTTCAAACAATTTCCAGGGGCACCTGGATGGCTCAGTCAGTTAAGCATCTGACTCTTGATTTCGGCTCAGGTCATGATCTAACCGTTTGTTTTTAAACCCTACATTAGGCTCTGCACTGACAGCACAGAGCCTGCTTGGGATTTTCTCTCTCTCTCTCTCTCTCTCTCTCTCTCTCTCTCTCTCTCTCTCTCTCTCTCTCTCTCTTGCCCCTCTTCTGCTTGTGTGTGCACACTCACTCTCTCTCTCTCTCTCTCTCTCAAAAGAAATAAACTTTAAAAAATAAAGACAATTTCCACAGAGAATAATCCTATGCTGCAGGATTGAGTGGGGGATGGGCAAAATGGGGTGAAGGGAGTGGGAGATCCAAGTTTCCAGTTATAGGATAAGTGAGTCACAGCGATCAAAAACACAGCATAAGGAATACAGTCAATGATATTGTTACAGTATTGTATAATGACAGATGGCAGCTACACTTGTGAGCATAACATGACACCTGAAGTCGTCCAGTCACTACGCCCTACACCTGAAACTAATGTGTGTCAACTAAAATTTTGTTAAAAGCAATTTTCTCACCAACTCTGCTTTACAGATTTTATTATATTGTCTGCAGACTTTTATTTGCTAATGTAATTCTTTCAAAAAGTCTGACTTACTTGAATGTACAAAAAAGTTAAAAACTATACAGTAGAATCTACATAAGAAAACTTTATGGGCAAAAGAATTTGCCCCTTCTTCAATCAGAATAACCTACACACATGCCCAGAAATTTGATTTTGTTTAAGTGGTTTGATTTCTCAGAGATCAAACAGCTCTAAGAAGAACACACAGAAAAATATATCAACACCTTAATGATGAGTTCTTGATTCACAGTGAAAGGTGTACCTGTGAGTCAAATCAGAACACTCAGACTGATTTGACTGCTGTGTTTCTCCTGGTGTGAAAAGCACAGGGAAGCCACATTATAATGACAAGTGTTCTTGATAGGCAGGGACCCAGATGAAAGGAATTTGGTGCATTTTATACGATCTAACAATTTGATGCATCTCTCCCCACAAAAGAAATGCATACCAGCGGCTAAAGAGCCTCAAACTGTTGAAATCACGCTACCAGTTTTCTCTTCTGGGATTTCCTACTTTTCTACGTTTCTCTTGGTCACCCCCATTTTACTAACGTGTTCTTTCTTTAGATTTATTAAGTCACCATTGACCTATTCATCCTAAGCTTTCCTAATGATAGGAATCACCTGGAGTACTTAACAAAACTAGATCTCTGAATAAGAATTTCTAAGAGAAAGGTCTGGTGTTCCGTATATTTAACAAACATCCACGTGATTTTTCCCAGGAGTGTTTTTGAACAGTTAGCTCAGTGTATCTCCAAATGTAACCTTCTGGGGTGCCTGGGTGGCTCAGTGGGTTGAGCATCTGACCTTAGTTCAGGCTCAGGTCATGATCCCACACAGTCTGTGAGTTGGAGCTCTGCATCAGGCTTGCTGCTCTCAGAGCATAGCCCACTTGGGGTCTTGTGACCCCCTCTCTCTCTGTCCCTCCCTCACTCTCTCTCTGTCTCTCTCTCTCTCTCTCTCTCTCTCTCTCTCTCTCTCAAAAATAAATAAAACATTTTAAACAATGTAATGTTCCTACAAACCACCTGCTCCTGATTCCATTGGTCTGGAAAGGGTCTGAGATTCTCCATTCCTAACAAGCTCCCAGGCCTCTAGCCAGGGGACAGACAGCATTTTGACTAACAGGTGGCAATGGTTCTCAAAAAGCGTTCCTGCACCAGCAGCCTGGGCAAAACCTCAGAACTTCTTAGAAATGCAAATTCCCAGCCCCACTCCACCTACACCTAATGAATCAGAAACGCTGGGATGGGACCGAGAAATCTGTTTTAACAAGGTCTCCAGGTGAGATTTTGATGCATCCTCAAATTCAAGAACCACAGATCTATAGTTATGTTTAGCTGCTTCTCACTGCTTCTGATTGGGAAGTTACTTCATTTGAGATGAACCTTTGCACATTTCTGATTTTATTCATGTTGTATATCGTTAGTTTAACTCCATTTGGGGGGATACCTTATTAGCACCTTTGTAAAGTGCTGAGGAAATATTGGTACCAGAAACTCATCTTGGAGTATCTTGGGGGAACCTACTCCTTGTTACCTTTAAATTTAATTTGTATTAATGCAAGGTAATAGTTAGATCAGGGTTCACAAACGCCTCCAGGGACCACGCACTCAGAATATTTTTTTTTTATTTTTTTTAACGTTTATTTATTTTTGAGACAGAGAGAGACAGAGCATGAACAGGGGAGGGTCAGAGAGAGGGAGACACAGAATCTGAAACAAGCTCCAGGCTCTGAGCCGTCAGCACAGAGCCCGACGCGGGGCTTGAACGCATGGACCGTGACATCATGACCTGAGCGAAGTCGGACGCTCAACCAACTGAGCCACCCAGGCGCCCCCAGAATATCTTTTAAGTGAAGCAGCAGGGTTTCAGGGAAGAGGTTGGCTTCAGAAAGAAGCTGTCCCTTGGCTCCGCCCAGCCAGTGCCAAGGGGGAATGTGGGCTCAGAGGGGTCATGTCTTCCAATTGCTTAAAAGAAGTCAGAAAGCCAACTTTTCACGTGAAATCTCTTGATTTTTCAGTGTTGGCAAACTATTCAGATTTGTTGTAAATATTCTGTGTGCCTAACAAGCTAGGCTTCTGTTCGCGACTCCACAGTGGAGGGACTAGTTAGGGAGGTGATTAATTCACCAGCCTTGCTCCCGCGACTTGTGTCACTGTCTCTCAAGAAGAGGAAGCCAGCTCTGGAGGTCCACTGCTGTGAAACCCAAACCCAAACCCTTTACCATGTTCTCATGAAAGGCCAGTCAATTCTTCTAAGTGGCTCCCTCAGAAACATGTGGAACATTTCTAATTGGGAAATGGATTGTGTCACATTGTGTGATCCATCTGGAAGCAAAGAACGTCTAATAGTCAGGATTGCTCTGCCTAGGGGCAGATCCAGATTTTGAGTCCTGAGGCTTTTACAATTTGGAGGGACCCTATTTAAGAAAAACAGGTGAAGTTATGAATACAAGATTATTTATGAAAGTACAAAGAAATCTTAATCACGTAGGAAATATTTACTTTTGCAAATTTGTGTTAAGTTTATGTATTTTGAGAGACAGTGCAAGTGGGAGAGGGGCAGAGAGAGAGGGAGAATCCCAAGCAGGCTCCACACTGTCAGCACAGAGCCCGACACAGGCTTGAAGCACAGGGCTTGACCTGTGCTTCACGTGACCTGTTCACATGACCAATTCACATGACCTGAATTGAAGCCGAGAGCCGAACGCTAACCAACTGAGCCACCCAGGTGCCCCTGTTTTTGCAAATTTAAAAAGAGCAAATGCCCACGGCCTTGGAAGGGCCTAGACATCAGGGGCCTTAGAGCATCCTGAGCGTCCCCACACATCTGCCTCTGTCCCAGTGACCACTGGGTTGCGGGCAGGGGTTAGGATGAGGCTGGCAGTGTTGCATTCTGGGTGCTGATGTTCTGTTTCTTGACCTGAGTGGGAAGGTGGGTACCTTTATTTTACAATCTGTTGGGCTGTTCACTTACATTTCCTATAGTCTGACGTACATTTCACAACTTGAAAAATCATTTGGCCTTTCTACGTCAGCAAAAATACTCATTGGGTAAGGTAGTTCTTCAATAAACATTTGTTGAATGAACAAAAAATCAAATGATTTCAAATCTATACAGCTAATACCTGTCAAGGGCTTAAATGTGTAAGGATCCCTGCTAGGTGCTGTGTTATTAAATACATTATAGTGTTGGGGCGCCTGGGTGGCGCAGTCGGTTAAGCGTCCGACTTCAGCCAGGTCACGATCTCGTGGTCCGTGAGTTCGAGCCCCGCGTCGGGCTCTGGGCTGATGGCCCGGAGCCTGGAGCCTGTTCTCCCTCTCTCTCTGCCCCTCCCCCGTTCATGCTCTGTCTCTCTCTGTCCCAAAAATAAATAAAAAACGTTGAAAAAAAAATTAAATACATTATAGTGTTTACTATTTAAGTAACAGGAGAGGTAAAATCTAATGAAATAAAAGAGGGGTGCCTGGAAGGCTCAGGGTAGAGCATGTGGTTTTTGATCTTAGGGTGGTGAGTTCAAGCCCTACATTGGGTGTAGATCTTATTTTTAAAAAAAGAAAGAAAATGATTTTATTTTATCATATCTTTAAAAGTTTATTTAAGTAATCTTGACACCCAATGTGGGACTCAAACTCATGACCCTGAGATCAAGTGTTGCACACTCTTTCAATGGAGCCAGCCAGGCACACCTATTTCATCATTTTTCAAAGTTAATCTTATTCCTTTACTATGTAAAAGTTTTGTGTTTTTTTTTTAATTTTTTTTTTAACATTTATTTATTTTTGAGACAGAGAGAGACAGAGCACGAACGGGGGAGGGGCAGAGAGAGAGGGAGACACAGAACCGGAAGCAGGCTCCAGGCTCTGAGCCGTCAGCCCAGAGCCCGACGCGGGGCTCGAACTCACGGACTGCGAGATCGTGACCTGAGCCGAAATCGGACGCTCAACCGACTGAGTCACCCAGGCGCCCCTACTATGTAAAAGTTTTATGTATAAAACTAAAAATATATTATTTTTTATATATAAGCTGAATGCAGACTTTGAAAAGAAAACATCTAAATTTAATGCCATTAACCAAAGTTTTATTATTTTCAGCTTTAAGAAGTTTTAATTTATAATTATACAATTTTTAAAGTGTATTTATTTTGAGAGAGGAGAGGGAGAGAGAGAGACCTCGCGCGCTTGAGTGGGGGAGGGGCAGAGATTGCCTCTACAATCATACAATTTTTTAAAGTGTTAGCTAGAGGGAGCAGAAAAACAACATAAATTGGTATTTATCCAACATATTCTAAAGGCCAGATGAATAATATTTTGAAAAACATGTATGGGATGCCTGGTGGCTCAGTTGGTTAAGCATCTGATTCTCAATTTCAGCTCAGGTCACGATCTCCTGGTTGGTGAGATCGAGCCCTGTGTTAGGCTCCATGCTGCCAGGGCAGAGCCTGCTTGGGATTCCTTGTGTGCTTCTCTCTTAAAAAAAAAAAAAAAAAAAAAAAAAAAATCGTGTATAATTCAACCACACTAACATAACCACTCTTATTATTTTGTTTCCTTTGGTCTTGTATTTATAGGTACACTTTTTACATAGTTAAAAGTATAGTGTCCATAAAATTTCAACCCTGATTGTTTTTACCTAACACATCTTAAGCATTTTCTATGTCGCTACCTGGTCTTTATAATTCTAACTTTAAAAACTGCATAATTATTCCTTAGCTATTCCCAGTAAATGGTTGGAATATAATTTATATAACCATGCTTCTAGTCTTAGACATGCAGATTATTTTTAATTTTTGCTATTATAAAATAATGCAGCTCTTACCATTTTGATGTACATAGCTTTCTTTTTTCATATTAGGGTCATATGCCTATGGATACATATCCTTCCATTTTTTTCCCTATAAAGTCCTCTATTTCATTTGTGCACTTTAAAAAGAACCAGAGAAAAGTGAGAGAGGGAAACAGGTGGGGAGATGGCATGAGAGGGAACATCCTGTGCAGAGATATGCAACATTATTTATCTTGATTGAATATAAGACGGAACTTCAATTTTTTGCATTAAAATTCATAGAACACATTTTTCTCCTATCAGAGGTGTTCTATTTCTTTGGTCCCCATGGATATTGTGCCAAAACCAACAGAATGGGTCATTCTCTGAAAATCCATCTCTCAAGTTGTCAGAAATTATGACAGCTAGCAAGAGAGAGTTTAAGTAGCCAATGTTACAGATTTGCAATTGCCTAATTATGCTACATATGACATTTCATTCCAACTTAATTGCAGAAATTGAGCATCTATATTGTTTCTGTTTTCTGTAGCAAAAATCTGGACAGGTAATGTGGTAATTTTTTTTCTGATTTGTGAATGTAATTACATGAAGAGTCATAAAAAGCTCTTTTATTATACATGTGCTTAATTACCTTTTGTGTGAAATCTGGGCGTTAAGTCTGGGCAAAACGCTCAAAGGCAAGCATAAACAAAACACAGACCCTCTGCTCAAACAGTTTATAATTTATTAGGAAATCAAGAACATAAACCTGAGTCAATTAACCTTCCAAGTAAAGCTTATGTTCTTAAAAATATGCATAAGACACCCCAGGGAAGTATAAATACAAACTGGACACTTGAAGATATTAGGGAATATTGTTAGATTTTTAGTTGAGTTAATGGTATTGTATTTTGTTTTTTAGAGATATGGAAATACATACGAATAAAATGTTATAACATCAGAGATTTGCATCAAAATTATGCAGGCCATGGAAATGGATGGGGCATAAATGAGACAAGGCTGGCCTTGAATTGCTAATTGTAGAAGTTGGGTGATGGGTATGTCTGGATAATTTGGTCTACTTGTGTATATATTTGAAAACTTTTGTAATAAATTATTACACCTTACTTAGTTTTCCTTTGCAAAATCAAAATACTAAGTATGACTGGAGCCTCCGTGACCCACCACACACAATAGTAATACTCTCTCCACCTTTCTATCTACCCAGCCAGCCTGACCTTTCATACCCAGGCTCCCATCTGACTAAAATGGCCAACTCTCAGCATCTGCCCTGCATTACTTTGAGGCCCCTACCTGGAAGGGAGATGTTGACAAAGAAGCTTGCTTAGTGAGAAATCGTGCGTATTTGACCTCTGCTTGAACTTGAAAATCTATGTTTATTTGGGAATAAAACAGAAGTGATTCATCTTATGAATTTCCTCAGGGCCAGTGGAATCCTGAATTTCCTTGGATGAGTTTATTCATTCTAAGCTCTAATTGAAACCACAATATGGAAACTGGCTGGCTCTTCTCTTATATATTCTATCTGCTAGAAGCAGCAACATCTGCCAGCATCTCAATTCCTACTTCCTTGGCATTGGGTTGAATTAATCAATAGACTATATAACTAACACAAAAAAAAGCCAAATAAAAAAATCTTCCAGTAAAGCAAATGGAAAATTACAAAATAAAAGCTTAATTTTCTGTAGTTTTTCAAGTAAGGTAAAAGTGATTCATTTTTCTTTTGATTTGAAATGTTTTGAAGGAAAATTGAAATTGATAGTATAAACCTGGGGTACTCTCAGGAGCCATTTCCTTTGTTTTATTCCCTCTTTGTTGAAACTGTTCTCCCTTAACTCATTGAATTATATCACTGTAATTACCCAAGTCACTGTTATTAAGTAGAAAATCTGATGCCACCATTTTCATAGTCTACAGGATGATCCCATCAACAAGAAAGGAGTACTCCAAAAACCATGAAATACCTGGGAATACATCTAACCAAAGAGGTGGAAAATCTATACACTGAAAACTGTAGAAAGCTTATGAAAGAAATTGAAGAAGACACACAAAAAAATGGAAAAATATTCCATGCTCCTGGATAGGAAGAACAAATATTGTTAAAATGTCAATACTACCCAAAACAATCTACATATTTAATGCAATACCTATCAAAATAACACCAGCATTCTTCACAGAGTTAGAACAAACAATCCTAAAATTTGTATGGAACCAGAAAAGACCCTGAATAGCCAAAGCAATCTTGAAAAAGAAAACCAAAGCAGGAGGCATCACAATCCTGGACTTCAAGCTGTATTACAAAGCTGTAATCATCAAGACAGTATGGTACTGGAACAAAAACCCTTAGATCAATGGAACCGAACAGAGAACCCAGAAATGGACCCACAAACATATAGCCAACTAATCTTTGACAAAGCAGGAAAGCATATCCAATGGAATAAAGACAGTCTCTTCAGCAAGTGGTGCTGGGAAAACTGGACAGCAACATGCAGAAAAATGAACCTGGACCACTTTCTTACACCAGAGACAAAAATAAACTCAAAATGGATGAAAGACCTAAAAGTAAGACAGGAAGTCATCAAAATCCTCAAGGAGAAAGCAGGCAAAAACCTCTTTGATCTTGGCCACAGCAACTTCTTACTCAATACATCTCTGGAGGCAAGAGAAACAAAAGCAAAAATGAACTATTGGAACTTCATCAAAATAAAAAGTTTCTGCACAGTGAAGGAAACGATCAGCAAAACTAAAAGGCAACCGATGGAATGGGAGAAGATATTTGCAAATGACGTATCAGATAAAGGGTTAGTATCCAAAAATCTATAAAGAACTTATCAAATTCAACACTCAAAAAAACAAATAATCCAGTGAAGAAATGGGCAAAAGACATGGACACTTCTCCAAAGAAGACATCCAGGTGGCCAGCTGACACATGAAAAAATGCTCCACATCACTCATCATCAGGGAAATACAAATCAAAACCACAATGAGCTACCACCTCACACCTGTCAGAATGGCTAACATTAACAACTCAGGCAACAGATGTTGGTGAGGATGCGGGGAGAGAGGCTCTCTTTGCCCTGCTGGTGGGAATGCACACTGGTGCAGCCACTCTGGAAAACAGTATGGAGGTTCCTCAAAAAACTAAAAATAGAACTACCCTACAACCTGGCAATTGCACTACTAGGTATTTATCCAAGGATTACAGGTATGCTGTTTTGAAGGGGCACATGTGCCCAAATGTTTATAGCAGCACTAACAACAATAGCCAAAGTATGGAAAGAGCCCAAATGTCCATCGAAGGATGAATGGATAAAGATGTGGTATATATATATATATATATATATATATATATATATATATATATATATATATATATATATATATATATACAATGGAGTATTACTCGGCAATCAAAAAGAATGAAATCTTGCCATTTGCAACTATGTGGATAGGACTAGAGGGTATTATGCTAAGCGAAATTAGAGAAAGACAAATATCATATGACTTCACTCATATGAGGATTTTAAGACACAGAACAGATGAACACAAGAGAAGGGAAGCAAAAATAATATAAAAACAGGGAGGGGAACAAATCATAAGAGACTCTTAAATATGGCAAACAGAGGGTTACTGGAGGGGTTGGGGGAGGGGGGATGGGCTAAATGGGTAAGGGGCATTAATGAATCTACTTCTGAAATCACTGTTGCACTATTTGCTAATTTAGATGTAAATTTAAAAAAGGGAATAAATGCTTAATATTTTGAAGGCTCAGTTTTTAATATCTATTCTAATATAAATATCCAGTTTTATGGTTCTCAACCTCTTTACCCTTTCAGATTCTCCTTATTTTTATTAACAGGGATTTTTGTTTTAAAACATTTTTTTTCCCTAACAAATGATGTGTATTTATTAACAAGTCATCAAATAATTTCTTCAATTTTAAAGTAATCAAAGAACACATATAATTCATAATGAGCTTAGAATAATATATATTACCACCCTGAACTCAAATAGTCCCAGTTAAGATGGAAGAATTGCAACTTGTTAGCAGTAGAAAGCTTTTATTTTTTCTTTTGCCAAGCCATTTCTGTTAGACTTTTTTACATACTGGGGCGCCTGGGTGGCGCAGTCGGTTAAGCGTCCGACTTCAGCCAGGTCACGATCTCGCGGTCTGTGAGTTCGAGCCCCGCGTCAGGCTCTGGGCTGATGGCTCGGAGCCTGGAGCCTGTTTCCGATTCTGTGTCTCCCTCTCTCTCTGCCCCTCCCCCGTTCATGCTCAGTTTCTCTCTGTCCCAAAAATAAATAAAAAACGTTGAAAAAAAAAAAAAATTTTTTACATACTGAAAATGGTCTGTGATCTATATTAACAACCTTTGCAAACTGTAGTTGGGATAATAGCTCTACTCATTATATTATTCGGAGCTCCTATAAAAGAGCCTTGGTAACAAAAAAAAAAAAGGGTTTTTTAAAGATGATTTTCCCCCTTCTCATTGATAGGCATTATTACACATAAAATTGCACGAACTAGTAAATAATCTCTTGGGTATACTCTTTCTTATATTCTTTCCTTTCTGTGTTTTCTTGCTGTAAAACCAACATCCCTGGCTCTTTGCTGGAGAGAAGAGGCATCCTAAGGCTGCCATGTGGACATGAGCTCACCAGGCAGGCAGGTGGTAAAACAAGTGGTTTATTTTGAAGCTCTTCATCTCCCTACCAACCATCTCTTCTCCCCCTGGAGTTTTCAGTCCAGTTTCAGCTCATTGTTAGGCCAGTAGAAAATACTTTAGGAGACCTAAAAATGTATGACACGTGGTCTCTGCCTTTGAAGGATGCACAGTCTAGTCATTAGTAAAGGGAAAATGACGTGGGCAGAAATACCTAAGATGAAAGGCAAAATGAGCCAGGTGCTCTAGGGATTCCAAACAGCCTGCTTGGGCTGCACAGCTGTGTGTGTGTGTGTGTGTGTGTGTGTGTGTGTGTGTGTGTGTGTAGGGAGGTGTCACTTCTAGCCATGGGGCTGGAGAATTGATAGAAGAACTGGGTATTGAAAGAAGAGGAGGCCCGTGGAGGGTAAAGCTAGGGAGATAGGGACAAGGGTGTTCCTGACAGAGAAACAGAACCACTAGGAGATCTATCTTATCTGTCTATGGTTACAGGTAATTAGTCTTCCACAATCGTGTGAGATGGTTAAGCAGTCTCTATGAGCTGTTGTCTCCATGTCCAGTGTTGGAACTTGAAGTCCATGGTACATGCAGTCAGGAAGTGATAATGGATGTCAAGTAGGGAGATGGAGAGAAAGCTGGAAACCACAAGCGTGAGATAGAGTTCCACAAGGACAGACTGAAGTTTGTGTCTGTTCTTGTGACCTCTGACCTTGGTGTCAAGGCTACTCTACAGAAGCTAGGACCCTGTGTCATGGAGCTGAATGCAAACACCTGGCTCCAGAGTTGGAGGAGCTGAAGGGAGGATCCAGGATCCAGCCTGTAGAAGAGAAGCTACAGGCTTAGTTGCTGCTTCGTGCCGATGAGGTGAATCGGCACACTGTGTGTGTGAGTCACAAAATGACTGCTTCCCTTCTGCCCTCCAAATCTCTGAGAATCTTCCCTATGGCCCACCCTAATAGAAAACAGACAAGAAAGGGAATTCAGGGAAGTATAGGTCAGATACATCACAGGCCATCCATCACAAGTTGTATCCAGAGTATGGAGCTTCTGAAAATTAAAGAATTTGGATAATATCGATAAGAAGTGGCTTTTGAGCCAGAGAAACAAGAGTAAAGCTTAAGGACAATAAAGTGGGGAGCAGGACAGGTTGGAGGGCCTAACTTTAGGAGCTCAGAATGCTGGTGAGTGGTAGCAAGGGGGTTCAGGAAGCTGGAGTAGAAAGGGAAGTGGCAGGGCCATGCCTAGAAATTTTGCTGCTCTGGCCAGTGCACAAAGCTTGCTTTTGTGTGTTTGGGGGAAGACAGCAGATCTACATACAAAGCATTGCCTGCTCTGGACATTGATGTATTTCTTTCTCCTATCCATTTCCTTGAGCCTTAAAAAATTTCAATGCCCTGGGTCAAAGTCCCAAGTTTGTGACCCCAGAAATTTGTGGTCCTGAAAAGAGAATATCAGTGGATATTTGTCATGTTTTATGACACCCAACAATAGCAATTGAAAATCCTTTCTGTGTTTGGGGAATTTTCCATATTAAGGATCCTCCTAGAAGCCAGTACATCACTTTCTTAGCTTGCTTTTAACTAAGGAGACTCCAGTTTATAAGAGAACAGGAAGAAGCAGGGGCCAATCACTTTTTTATTACTGAATAGTATTCTGTTATATGGATATACCACATTTTCTTTATCCATTCACCAACTGATAAACATTTGAATAGTTTCCAGTTTTTGTCTATTATGTACAATGCTGCTATAAACATTCTTGTACACGTCTTCTGGATAAACATCTAGTAGTACAGTTCCTGGGTTATATGGTAGCTTTTAGTTTTAAGAAACTGCCAGACTATTTGCCAACAGTTTCTGTTCTATATTTCCATCAGCAATGCATGAGGGATCAGGTTTCTCTGTATGTTCACCCAAACTTGGGAAGGTCCATCTTTTTAATTGCAGCCATTCTTGTGAATGTGTAGGATTATCCTGTGGTTTTAAGTTATATTTCCCCAATGACCAATGATGTTGAATTTCCATATAAATTTTAGGATCAGCCAATCAATTTCACAAAGCCTACTGGGATTTTGATGGGGATTGAACTGAATGTATACAACAATTTAGGGGAGATTTGCCATGCTAAAAATATTGAGTCTTTCAATTGATGAACATGGGATAGTTTTCCACTTAATTAGATCTACTTTAATTTCTCTCAGCAATGTTTTATAATTTTCAGTGTACAAATCTTTCACTTCTTTTGTTAAACTTATTCCCAAGTATTTTGTTATTTTTTGATCCTATTGTGTTTTAGATTGTTGCTAGTATATAGAAACACAACTGATTTTTAAAGTATTGATCTTGTATCTAGTGGCCTTGCTGAGCTCATTTTTTACTTCAGTTTTGGGCAGGGGGCAGGGGAATCCTTAGAGTTTTCTATGTATAAGACAATATCATCTGAGAATAAAGAGAGTTTTACTTCTTTTTTCTAATCTGGATACCTTAAAATTTTTTTCTTATCGAACTGGCTACAACCTCAGTTCAAGGTTAATTAGAGATGGCAAGAGCAGCTATCTTTGCCTTGTTCCTGTCTTAGGGAGAAGCATCCAGTCTTTCACCATTAAGTATGATATTAGCACTAGCTTATTTTGTTTTGCTTTTTTTTTTTTTGTAGATGTACTTTATCAGGTAAGAAACTTCCCTTATATTCCTAGTTTGTTGAGAATTTTTACTGTGAGTGGATGTTAGGTTTTGTTAAATGCTTTTTTTGCATTTACTGAGATGATTGTGTTCTTGTGTCTTCATCCTATTAATATGGTGTGCTATATTAACTGATTTTCAACTATTAAACCAACACTGCGTTTCTGGGTAAATAATTTTTTCATACATTATTGAATTTGGTTTGCTAATATATTTTAAAAGGCTTTTGCATTTATGTTTTTGCATTTATGTATTAGTCTGTAGTTTTATTTTCTTTGATACCTGTTTTTAGTTTTGAATCAGGAAAATACGGGCCTCATGGAATTGATATATCTGCATTGCTTCTACAGACACATAAATAGAATTTATTGTAATTTTTGCATTTATTTGTTTCTTTTTCCTTCTGAGAAACAAGTTGTATAGGTTATTTTTAAAACAGAAACTAGATCTTACCTACTGGTAAGATTACTAAAACTTAATCAATGTTTCATCTGAGAACCTGTGCGGGGCCCTCTATTCAGACTGTTTATTGCAGACATGGACAGAGACAGATGGCATTCCAGGACCTAAGTACCTCAAAGTCAAATTTCCCAACTGATCACAGACAGAAGAGGAAGTTGCCACCTTATTTTTCTCCCCTGTAGTGTAGAGGGATAGAAAAATGTCTCCTGAATATCCATTGACCATTGTTGTAACTTCTTATCATAGCCCCTTGATATTTGGGGAAGAAATGTGGTAATTTTATATACATAACCAATCAAGCTGGCTCCACTGGTCAGTGTTTCTAGATGCCAGAGCCACAGCAAGTGTCAGAAGAATCTGTGTGTTGATACAGTGATTGGAAGGAACTATCTAGCCAGTGTTTCCCTCATCATGTAACCTTAATATTTGTTACGATCATGGCTGATTTGGGTTATTTTTCAGTGTTTGAAACATAAAGAACAATCACAGTGCCCTCCTTGAGGGTGCCTTTTGATTAAAGAGGCATCCAAATGTCACAGGGAAGAACTGCTTTTTACCAAACATCACTTTAAATGACTCTCTCCTTAAAACAAACCAGGTCACCTCAGCTTGAGACTCACTGCTATTCATTCTGTAGAAGTCCATTCATATGTTACCTCTTCTAGATTGAGCAACTGCCTACCACAGCATTACATGTGCTGTCTCATTTACTCTCTGCACAGTACTCTGAAGTAGGTATTTTATAGATGAAAATACTAAGAAATATGCCAACATCACCTTTATAATAAATGGTAGAGTCTGGTTGCAGCACAGATCTAGGTAACATGAAGCCCATCCTCTCCTGCTACACACAGCCTCCCCTCTGCCCATAGTCCTGCTGGGCTTCTCAGATGCAGTACTTGCACAACCATCTCAGAGACTCTTTTCCCACCTCCCATAGTTTCCATATCGCCTGATTCTGATTTCCTAGGTAGGTGCGCAGGGATGCCGGGACCGTTTGGCTTGTTCTTTGTATTTCTAGTACCTCTTACTGTGGCTGATACGTAGGTGTTCAATGAATGTTGAAATACATGACTGAATGAGAACAATTATACTTCCTAGACTTTTGAAGGAAGCTCAGATTTGAAGCTGGAAGGAAATTAAGGATTTATCTAATCTAAACTCGCCAGTCAGAGGAGTTGAGGCTCCAAGAAGACAGGTGTGATTTGCCCAGTCGTATGGAGATAGACAATTTAGAACACAGTTGTCTTAGGCCGTGACTCTCATAACCCCGAGGCCTATTTCCAAAGTTTCAAAGCTGATGCCACTCCTCAGTTTGTAACTTATACAAAAGAAATACAAATGTAAGCAATAATAACAAGGGATCTGAATTTTAAATAATGTAAAGATAATATTGCCGGAAAAAAATTCTGACTGCCGTGACTTCATAAAGGACTTAACAATATTCATTACTTCTTTTGAGAAATCATCCAGCTGAAGGCATTAGAAACAAATCTTAGACTCTCCTCAGATGAAAAATCAAATGAAACACCTGGCTCTGGGCTGGTGGACTAAGACCTGGGCTCTGAGCCATACACTTCACCCGAGGTATGTCACGTATGCCCAGCCTAGGGGAGGTATTCTCTTACACGTTTCACAGCTATGTTGTTACTCTGTAGGGCTGTATCCTATTGATCAGGAATGAAGATAATCCCTGCCTCTCTCCTAACCCCTCCCACTGGCTGTTCTTTCCAGCCAGACCTGATCTGCCAATTGTGCTGTCACCAGCGCTAGCCCACCAGGCCTGACCCTAAGCCCTCGTGCTCCCTGCCTCCCCACTCAATCCCCTCCCCCCTTCCCCACACCCCTCTATCAGGTCAGGCTGTCAACAAAAATTGAGGGACCTCTTCAAATTCTCTAAAATTCATTATTTTGTTTCAAAGTGCTGATATGCCACCACAACGCTTTCCTTTTCTGTCAGTTGAGAGTGGCCACGTTGCATTTTCTCTCTAAAGAATTTTGCCTAATCATCTCCTTTCCCAAATGTCCTGAAGGGGGTTCTCCCTGGTCTCTCACAGCACATTGACTCATTTGGGCTTCACTTGTAGACTCCTTCATTGACTTCCTCTTTCTGTATATTTATTTTCAAAATGATAATCTCACAACTTAGCTTTTTGTTATTTGTATGTTTTCTCTTTTGCAGCGCTTTAGGCTACTCTGACCCTGATACTAATTTTTAAAAAATTTTACACTATTTGCACACAAATCTTCCCTTTCACCAACTCTCTTCTCTCTTCATCCATCCCAAATAATTTCTTTGAAAAGGGTGACCTATCTTAACGGAAATGGAGAAAATGGCATTAACTTACTAGATACTGTTTTGCTGGACAGCCCTGAAAAAAGCCCTGAAAACTCTAAAGTGGCTGTGATGTGTTTTAGTGTTTCATATGTCTTATTTTGACTGAAAAAACCTTGTACACAAATCACATTTAACAGGATGACACGGTCAGAGTCAGGCAGATATGGGTGTATGGTAGACATTTGCAAATTTGTACAGGTGACTTTCCTAGTTTGCTATATATACTGAAAATGGTACATATATATAATCATGTATATTATTAATTCACTTATTATTCATATATTTATTATTTTTATATATTTACAGGCTTCATATTGCCCCCTTGCCAATTTTTTTTTCCAATTGTACGTTAGCTTCCCTAATACTAAATATTTTTGTACTACTATTGGATATATATAGATATTTCAGGTTTACTTTGGTTTTTATTTATTTCCTGGAAGTAAGAGTGCTTATTTCTCCCACTTGTGAAGCATCTATTTCCAGTGGCCAGACACTGTGTGGGCCTGTGCTGGCCAATATAGTAGCCATATGTGGCAACTGACCACTTGAAAGTGACTAGTCCAAATTCAGATGCACTTTACGTATAAAATACATATCAGATTTCAAAGACTTGCCATGAACAAAAAAAGAATGTAAACTACCTCAATGTTTTATATTGAGTACATGTTAAAATGCTGATATTTTGGATATCTTAGGTTAGATGTTAAAAACAAAATAGGTGAAGCCTGTTTCAGGCTTTTAAATGTCACTACTAGAAAATTTTAAATTTCGTATGTGCCTCATATTTGCAGCATGCATTATACCTGCCATACAGTGTTATTGTAGGTATTTCATACACTTAGAAATGAATGAATGAGTGAATGAATGAGACAGGCTATACTTCCCTGATTTTTGTGGACAGCTCATAATAGTGGACCAGGAAGGAATCAAACAAGCGTAGGGTTTGATTGAAACTTATTACAATTCAACCCGATCTTTTTATTTTGTAATTGAGAATACCAAGTCCCAGGGAAATGTGTATGCCTTCCGTACTATTCACTGAATAAAGACAGGAAAGCAAGGTGTTTGTTCCACACCAGCATTTCCACTAAGGCACATGCCTTTGTGAGGATACCAAAAGTATCAAGGGATAAACACTCTGGATTCTAGAGGACCATCTACTGTACTACCTGTAGAATTGTTTCAGTCTTTATGATTTTAACAAATTTACTCTCTGCAACTGACCGGAGCTGTCCAAGACAGACACCCAGGCTGAGCTGCGGTCTCATGGAGGAGGGACCAAGTGGGGCTGGTCAGGGAGGTGCAAGATGGACACCTCAGGACAGTGGGACATTGTGACATCATCAGTGATGGTCTCAGGTAGTTTCCCATCACTGGCCCTCCAGTCTCAGCTGTTACTGCAAGTCCATTCCTCTACCATGAGTGTGGAGCAGCTCAAATCAACAGATCCACATGTACCTTGAGGTGACAGACTGGCTCTGGTGAACACCCCCTTTTGTAAATTTAGAGGTGACCCTTTTGTTGGCTCTTTTGTGTGAAGGGGTCAGTGGTGTTCATTTTTCTAGGGACAGTCCTTAAGTTTCCTCCTTTTGTTCTGATTAAGGATTCATTTTTAAATAGTTTAGAATGTGGGGGAAGAGTCCTAGGCAGTCGGTCATCTCTTTGGCTGCACTGAAAATGCTTACCAGGGAGGGAGAGTCAAAAGGCTTCCATCTCTTCCCCCACTCTGATGAGTTAGGCGTTAATTTGCAACCATGGCTCTTATATTAGACTTTTTGCAACTACAACGAGGGCCCATCCCTGCCCCTGAGGCCTCATCTTGTCTGCTTCACCCTTTAAAATATTATAATTCTGGATCAATAAGACCTAAAGGCCACGTTTTACTCAAATGGGTTGTATTGGTCAGTCTCATTTACTCTTACATATTTATAAATAGGCGAGCTTGAATTCAATAAGCACATTTATGTAAATGTTGGGCAAAATTGAGTCCACCCAAGTTAAGTGTGGGAGGGTGGTGGCTGTGCGTCCCAGACTAGTGCCTTTGAACTGTAACTATGTATACATAGTTACCCTGCAGGCTTAATTTTAGCTGGATGAACTACCAGAAATGTTAGCAATCTGTCTTTTCAGATTACTTTTGCTCTTTCTCTTTGCTAAAAGACAGATTTTTAAAGTGTGGAACCCTGGTTTCACATGTTTCTTTAAACAGAACTGTAACAATTTTTATCAGCGAATATATATATATCTTAACGTGAATTTTTAAACATCTGAGGCAATTCATTTTCAAATACTTGCATGTTTTACCTTGAAAAATTATACCATCTACAGATACTCTATATTAGTCTACGTAGCTATAGATGTACAGTGAATATATATTATGCACGTACTTTCTCTATGTGTGTATGTATGTATACATATATATATACACATACACACCATATATGTGTGTTATATATATAGATGTGTGTATACACACACACACACACACACACACAGGGAAGGAGGATAGTGGATTTCAGCTAGATGGTTCCATCTTATTTGTATTGAGATTGTCACTTTGAAAAAAATCTTTACAAATTCTGTTCTTAACAAAAACCCTCAAAATCTTAAAAATTTGAAAGCTCGTGACAAAAAAGTAATACGAACATGTTAATGAATATGATCAGATATTGTAATTTATACTTTATCTTCAGGACTTTTTCATTTTAAAAATAATCAGGACAATTTTAACAAATATATTTTTCTCAGTAATGATGACTGAGTAATAATCCTCCATTTCACATTCAGTACTGTAGCTTGTAAGTGCAGTAATGGGTACAGTTGCTACTACATTTACCATCTGACCGTATGCTATAACATACATCTGCCAAGGAGGACAGACATTCCATTACAATAATAAACAACATAGGCATAGTCTTAAGGCAAATCAACAGATATCAGATATCTTCTTTCTTTTATCTGTTATCATGTAGCACATACATCTGTCCTATGTGTCAGGCACTTGCTTTGACACTGAAAAAGAGGTATGCAACTGGGTCTCTCACCTGGAGGAGTCAGGGGTGGTGGTCATGCAGATAAATGATTATCATATGATGTCAAGATGTCCTAAGTGTAAAAGAAGTGTATACAAGGTGTCATAGAAGTGCAGAACGAAAAAAACAATGCCTGACTGCTGGAATCCAGGAATGAGGTCAGGAGATAATCACAGAGAAGATGGTTTTTGAATTGAGTATGAGGTCTTGGTAGGAAATACAGAGTGGTAGTTAAGAGAATAGTCTGTGGCTAGACAATATGGGTTTAAACTCCAGCTTTACTACTTACCAGCCAAGGAAACTTAGGCATGTTATTTAACCTTTCTGTGCTTCAGTTTTCTCCTCTGTAGAATGGGCATAATCACTGAGCATAGCTCATAGGACTAAAGTGAGGATTATGTGAGTAGTGTGTGCCATGGACTTACAACAGTGCAAGGCATGACTTTCCAAGTCAGAACATGGCAGAACATGGAAAGCCCTTAATCAGCGTTAGCCCCTATGCCAGTGATAGCAGAATAAGAGAAAGCAAGGAGACACAAAGTAGTATGGCAGGCTTGGCTTGTTAAAATTGAAATATGAGGTGTATTTGTGTGGAAGGAGGTGGGAAATGACAAGATAGGTAGATAGCCTCCTATGCCACACCAACGAGGCTCACGTTCATGGAGCCAGTAGAGAATTTTAAGGAACAAATTAGGTTTTGTATTATAAAAAGATAACTCTGGAGCAATGGGGAATGTATAGAGGTCAGATTAGCTAAGTAAGAGATTATTGATGAGAAAAGATACAGTAACGGCTCTGCTGAGGGTGGAGGATAGAGTGGAGATTCAAAGTTATATTTTTGAGGTAAAATTGATGAGAGTTGTTAACCGATTAGATTAAGGGAGATGAAGTAGAAGGAGTTGTGGATGTCTCTTGGACTTCTAGTTTGGGTGATCTGGTAAAAAGACTGGAAGAAAAGCAGGCTTGGGGATAAGGTTTTGGATTTGTCAAGATGGATGGGCCTGTGATGTGACCAAAATTTAGTGTTTAGCCTGCCACTCAGGAGCTGGAAGTCAAGATTCAGTACTCCTCAAGATCTAGGTAGCAGTTGACATGTGGGAATGTGAGTGAGTGCAGTATAACACAGGTTATACACAGGAGGAGATTCAGGGACGGTTCTGGAACATTGTACAGCCAAAGAAAGCTGAGCCAGCAAAGAAGAGCGGTCACAGAAAGAGGAAATGCAGAAGAAAGTGGAAACATGGAAAATGATGGAGAAGGAATTGAAGGAAGAAATGTTCAATTGCATGGGGGGAGTCAGATAGAATGAGAACTGAGAATTGTACTTCAGACTTGGCAAATAGGAAAAAAAAGCTGAAGAAAACCTGTGAGCTATTATCATAGTGAAGTATAACAGCATAGGAAAGAGATACAGTGACTCCTCTTCATTAAGACCCTAGATGTTAATATTTCCTCCAATCTAGATGAATACCTGGAGAACATCCTTGGATGTGGTCCGGCTTCAGGCTTGGTGCATGAGGCAGATCTGGCCTGTCTTCACCAAGCTGTTTACCCAAAACCTAGCAAGGAGCTGTGGTGGCCAAAGATCTGTTTTGGTAGAGTTCTGGGAGCTCCTGATACATGGCTGGCTCCAGGAAGTGTTAAGTGGCCCTGGGAAGTTGCCAAAGAAGTTCTGATGCTTTGATAAGAACTTCAAAACTGTGAAGTTGCAGGGTTGATCTGGTAGCTTATGCCTGTGTTGGGGGGACAGGGGTGTTGGTGAGGATAGTGATAACAGGTTGATTCGAGTTGGTTCTTTTCTGAAACACATCCAAACTCTTGGCTCAGTCTTAGATGTGATTTTCTGATTGTTTGTTTCACTACCTGTTTTCTTATTTCCTTCCTTCATGTGTGAAAGTGTCTCATCTCTCCAACTGGATAGCCAATTTCTTAAGAGCAGGGACCACACTCCAAAGAGTGTTTTAACTCCCTTCAAGCACATTCCCGTATTTGACCCCCAACTCAGAACCCTGGTATTCTCAGCCTCACCTGACTTAGTGTCAAGAATAGGTCAAACCTGGACAGCCCACCTGGAGTGACGTCAATCCCCTCCCCGCCCCCCGTCAAAAAAAAAAAAAAAAAAAGTTCCACAGTTACCTCCCAAAACTTATCCTAGTAAGGTTGAACTGAGGGAATATTTAGAGCAAGCAGTAAATGTTGATACTGCAACTTCTGCCACTAGTTGCATGCATGGGGCCTTCTCAGTCCTCCTGGCCGAGAGCTCCAAGGCCACTCCACTGGTTTCCCAGCGGACACTTAGGTCTGGGAAGAACTTGTGCCATAAAGGACATTACGGCTCCCATGAGGCTAGACTAAGTTCTCCTCTCCTCTCGTATGTCCACATGGGGGACCTGATACAGTCCAGGGGCAACTGTGGGGCAAACAGGAAAATACGAGGTGGAGGTGTTTTCACTATTTTCTTCCCTTTTGAGGGGTGGTCTTGATGGGAAGGGGTGGTTTGGGATGGATCTAGCCTAGCCCCTCAGTCCTATCCCTTCCAGTCTCCCCCATCTGCTCAAGTTACTGAGCACCGCTCATCCTCTCCTCGAGTTGGTGTACCGGCGCCGTCCGACGGCGGAAGGAGCGCGTAGGAAGCGGAGGTGGGTGTCCTGCGGCCCCCCCACCCCGCCGGAGACCGCCAGGCGCGGCGGGAGGATGTCGGCGCGCGGAGGGCGTGCGTCGCCCCCCTGCCCCGCCCGCGCCCCCCGCCCCGGGGGACCCCGCGCCCCGGGGAAGCCCCGCGCGGGGTGCCGGACGCCCGCCCCAGTCCCTCCGCCTCCCCGAAGCCCGGGGCTGCCTCCTCGGGCCGCGCCGGGGCCGTCCCGCACTGCGCATGAGCGGGAGCCCGGCAAGCCCGTGAGAGGAGCCGCCGCTGCCGCCGCCGTCCATTCGCTGCGGAGCCGGAGGAGGAGGGGAGAGGCCTGGAGGACACCAACATGGTGAGGCACTGCGGCCGCCCGCCCGCCCGCCCCGCCGGCTGGGGGCCGGCGCAGCTGCGCACCCCCGCCCCGCCGCCCTCCGCCCCGTGGCGACCCCGCCGCCCCGAGCCTCCGGCCCGCGGCCTCCGTCCGCTCTCCGGCGGGGCTCTCCTCCCCTCCTCTCCCTTCCTCCTTCGCCCCTTCCCGCCCGGGCGCCGCCGCTACGCGAGAGCCGAGGAGGCGGAGCGGAGCTGGGCCTAGTCGGGAGCCCCGGGAGTTTGGGGCGCGGGGAGAGGCCCCCAGTGCCCCTCGCCGGCCCGGCGCGGGTGAGGGAGGCGTTGAGGCGGGGGGAGGGGATGGGGCAACGGCCCTGCCCTTGCCGGGCCCCCTCGCCGGCTCTATTGTGTCTGACCGGGGTCCGGGGTTCCGGGTGAGGAGCCTCCCCCCGCCCCGAAGCCGGGGCTTCCCCCTCCGCCCCGCCGGCGAGAAGGAAAGACTTTCCCGGCGCTCCTCTCCCTCCTCCGCTCCCAGCTCCAACACCCCTCAAGTCTCCAGGCAGTTTCGCTTGGGGCGGGGTATTAGCCCTTTTCCTTTCTGCATCACCTCTTGATGCGCCCCAAGCTTTTGGAAAAGGAGAGTTTAACTGGCCAGTTGGTGGAGGTTATAGGCGCCTCTCCGCTGAGAACATGAGAAACCGCTGAGCCTAGGGGACGTGGGGGGGGGGGGGGGCGGGGAGTACGGAAGTGCAACCTGTTCTCGTTTCATGAAATTAGGAGAAACAGACTTGCTACCTTTTGAGCACATGTTTTATTTGCTTGGGGTGGGAGGAGTAATTGTTTTATTATGCCAGTTAAAGACATTTGTGATTTTTTAAAAAACAGTTTGTCAAGTTAGTCCCCCTCTTCTTTTTTTGTTTGGAGAGAAAATCGTCTTAGCAGCTTGAAGAAGTGGTAGTCAAGTTATCTGCTTACATTTTGGTAATCATGTAAATAACTCTGTTTCGTTCTCTGTTTTTTAGAAGTGAGGTTTGGCATTAGAGTCTGAGCATGAGTTGAATTCCATGCAGGTTACTGTATGAATAGACAGTAAAAATGATATTGTTGTCCTTTTGCTCCTGGGGAACATAAAGGCCTCTTTGAGGAGGGCGTATGTGTGTGTCTGTGTTAAGGGAATGCCCCAGTATCTTTGCTTCTAGTTGGTCTTATTTCTGCTGAATGACACTTATCTAGCCCCAGCCTCCAACTTAGCAGAATTTTGGTATCATGTACGGATATGTGGTTATAGTTTGTCATATATTCAGAGGTAAGTTTCATGAAAATTTGCCATTTGTATTTGTAAGAAAACTTTGCCGTGAAGTCCAGGTTAACGTTTAGAGTGATATTGCAGTGTTGAAAGATCTGCTGGGGCATCTGAACAGTTTCTAAAATTTTTAAAGTATTTTGATGGTCACAGACGTTACTCCTGAAGTTTCCAGGCTCTTGGCATGTAGATGAGTAGTAAGTTTGAAGTAATGAAATGTAATTCCCCGGTAAACACTCTGTGAGAGCACTGACATGTGCTCTGTTCATAATAGTCTGTAAATCATCAGCATCCTCTGGAAACAGCTCTTGATAATGCTCATCACCTGTTCAGGAATTCAGGATTCATGTGGTTCATGCAAGAGTTCAGCTTGGATTGGAGCTCTTAAGCTTCTCTCCTTTTGTTCATATTAAATTAGCTAGTTTTGGAACTTAGCCATAACTCATCTAAGTATACCAGTAGTGGCAACGTATCACTAATTTAAAACACTTTCTGTGGCTGAACTCCGATCATGTCACTAGAATTGTCTTGGTATGCTCTTGTTAGTTAGAAACGAAATCACCATGTTCTCTAATAGAAGTTAGGCCATAAGAATTTTGTAGTTAAGTTTTCATCATAAATATATAATTGTTTCTTAATAGTTATTGGGCTGTTGTTTTTCTGTGTGTTTAGCTAGGCTTATTTCTAGAAGGCATATCGTCAATTCTAGGGCAGGCTTAAATGATGGGATATCTGAAATACTTTGTATAAAAAAATTGTTCAGTTAACCTACCTGACTACTTAGACCAAAAATAACCCCAAAACTAGACAATATTCTATTACTCCTGAAAATATTTTTAAAAGTATTCAAAACTTCTAGGTTTTCTTATTTGTAAGATGACAGGATTGAATTTGATGATTTCTAAAGTTCTGTTCAACTAAAAATTTTTATTCTAATTTCTGTTAGATGTGTAAAAAGTATGTAGTTTGTAACCTACTAAATTTTTATAGATTCACAGCATCATAGTAGGAGTCAGAACTGGTTCCAGGGATCATCTGTTTTACTCCTTTTCCCTTCTACAGAAGAAGAAATTGAGGATCAAGGAGGTTTTGATTTTTTTTGTTTGTTTGTTGCAGAACTGAAACTTTGCTCCTGGTTTACTGTTTCCCCCAGTATTTGTAGTATATGTAATCTTTTAACTCACATGAAATCTAGAGAAATTGTGAAAATTGGATTTGAAATTAAATTACATTATTCATTTAAGCAGAGGAAAATCCATGTATTATTAATGAATATGTTAAATAACAAAATTCAAATGGATGACTAATGGATGTTAATTACAGTGCTTTTAATGGCTTTCTAAAAAATGTGTGGACTTTGAAATTTAAGATTATATTTTCAATAAATACAGAGTTTATGAGTCCAAATGAATGTAGCCCTGTTTAAGGTGTCTGTTTAGAACTTGTTTCACATTGTTTTGCATAGGCACAAGTAAAGGAGGGTCTTAATTCATTTCAGTAATTATTTATTGAAACACTGTGTGCCAACCACTGTTCTGGGAACTGGGAGTGTGTGTGTATGTGTGTGTGTGTGTGTGTGTGTGTGTGTGTGTGTCTTTCACTGAAAAGATGAAAATCCCACCTCTTGAGAGGGCTACATTTTAGTAGGAAGACACAAATAATAAACATAGTATATCTTTTTCTTCTATGTTAGAGGGTGTTAAGTGCTATGGGAGAAAAGCAGCGTTAAGGAGGGGAATTGGGGGCACAGGGGTAGTGGTGTGTGCACCAGTGATGAGGTGAATTTTGAGCAGACTAGGAGAGGAAGGATTAAGCCATGCAGAAATGTGGTAGAATTTGAGGAACAGTGAGACCAGTGACTGGAGCATTGTGTATGGAGGAAAAAGGGCATATTGGGCATTGGAGCTGATGCGATCTGAGTGGGAAGGGGTGGAAATGGGCATGGTTGGGAATTGTAAGGATACTGGGTTTTTACTCCAAGAGAAACGGGAAGCCGCTGAGAGATTTTGAGTGGTATGATAGACTATTTCTGTTCTCCCATAGTGTCGGATTATAATATTGTAGATAATTATTTTTTAAAGCAACCCTTTTAAAAATAACCCTTATTATAGTTTTCTGTACCATGTAGCTTCTGTGTAGAGGGTTTTGAATTCTGTTTAAGATGACTGTCTCATATTTAATAAAAACTAGTTGACCATTGAGTTTACCTAACCATGCTAGTTAATAAAAACGAAACCTCTTCCGTAGATTGTTTTAGAATGTGTTCTAGTAGTTTGTACGAAGTTTAATAACCATATGCAGAAAATTGGACCTTTGGGGAGAAAGAAGGACATTAACATTTATTAAGAACATTGTGTCTGCTAATCAGACAATTCACAACTTATTAATCTCCAGTCTATGAGGTGGATACTCTTACCTCCTTTTAATGTATCTGGAAATGGAGGTTTACTGGTTCTAAATTATTTGACCAAGGTAAAGAGCTAGTATGTGGCAGAGCATGGTTTAGAAGCCTGGTCTCTGATTAACATACTTTGTTTAACCCTCCTTTTTTTTTTCTTTTCTTTTCTTTTTTTAAACTTAGCAGGCACTCTTTCAGTATAGGTGTGAAATTTTTGATTAGTTTCATTCTTGTTTCTTCCCTATCATATTTTGTAGTGACCTAGTTTTTTCCTATATCAAATGAAATGATCTGATGTAAACATCTAAGTAATTGAAAAATTAACACTCTTTTGGTACATACAGTAAAAAAGTTGAAAGTAAAATTAACTCTCGTGGTGGTGGTGTTTTGTTGTAAGTTTTAAAAAAGCTGAGCTTATTTCAGTCAAGTGGCTGTTTCCATTATTGCCTTATAGGTTGGGTCAGGCATAATGAAAATCTGTGAGAAAACTTCCTTTTAAATTTCGGTGTGTGGTGTTCAAGTTCTGATAGCATTAGCCATGACATATGATGAAGAGACATAGTTCCAAATAGGATTCAGTTGCTTTGTGGACACAAATAAGCTCTTGAATAACCTGCTGACTGTCTAGTTTACCTACTCATTTTAGGTGTACACACCCCACCTAAGAAAAAGCAAAAACAAGAGAAAAGTGCCAGTAAAGCATTTTTCATCACTTTATTGAATCCATTTTTAAGTAGTTGATACCTAATCACTAACAGTGCTTAGACTGCTTGTTTGTATTGTAAAATTTTAAGACATCTACTTTTAGAGTTCTTTAAAGAATTCTGTTGCATTACACTTTTGAATCCCTCAACACTGAACATGGCATTCAGCAGCAGATAAATTGCTGAAGTTCATGGCCCATATCTTTGTTATATTAGGGTATTTTCATTTTCAGTAAACATTTAGAGTGCTCATTTATTATTCATAGGATTCTAATATTTTTGGATTTAGGATTTGAATAGATACCAGATCTTAGAATTAGGAGATTTCATTTTTCAAGGATCATTTATTCTCTTTATGAAACAAATATCACATGACTTTTTTTAATGCTAGTCATTATTATAAGTTATTTAACTATGGAACTTTTAAAATCTTATTTAATTCATTCTTTGTTCTTTTGTTTTGTTTTTCCCTGAGTAATCTTTTTGTTAATTCGAGATTTCTTTAGAGAAGATGTTTATGGAGAGGAGAAGTAAGTTTAAATTAGCTACCTTGACTGCTTGTTAGAAATTCCAGTAATAAGATTGGGAGAATCAATTGAAATATGATGGCTAACACAAGTATTTTAAGGGTGTTATTTCTATCCTGTTCTAGATAATCAGGATTTGACAAAAATAACTTTTTAATAGTCAAAACAGTTGCTAAAATCAAAACATTTATTCCATTTACAGTGGAAGTCATCTTTTGAATAATCTATTAATTCTTAGGGTGAGGAGGAGAAAATCCTTTAAATTTATATATTAAAAAATTTTTTTTTTTTTTAAATTTTAAGTAGGCTCCACCCCCAGTGTGGGCCTTGAACTCACAATCCTGAGATCAGGAGTTGCATGCTTGACTGAATGAACTAACCAGGAGCCCCCAGAATACTTTTGTTTTTTTTTTTAATTTTAACTTTTTTTTTTTTTTTTTTTTTAATTTTTGAGAGACAGAGACAGTGTGTGAGCAGGGGAGGGACAGAGAGAGAGGGAGACACAGAATCCAAAGCAGGCTCCAGGCTCCAGGCTGTCTGCACAGAGCCTGATGCGGGGCTTGAACCCACTAACTGCGAGATCATGACCTGAGCTGAAGTTGGACACCCAACCAACTGAGCCACCCAGGCACCCCAGAATACTTTCTAAAAACCTATGAGGAAAATCATATAGAACCAAACAAAATTTAGCAACATACAAAACCAGTTTGAATCTTACAAATGTACTTTCTGAAATACTTTTTGCAGTGAATTGCTATTATTTGAAACATCATTGACTACAGTATTACATAGTATATTATTCCATGTTTGATTTAGCATTGGTATAGCACCTCTTAGAGAAGGGTTTGTCATTGAAAGTACAGGAAGGTTTTTGGATGAATGGTAAGAGGCATAGGCCTAACCATAAATAATTATTCTAAACTGCAGATTATAATTTAAAATAATACTGGTTTTTGTTTTGCTGAATATTTGAAATTGTACTCATTTGCTTATATTTTGGGGGCATAACCTATACATGTATTTGTATTTTCTCTGGGTTTCAAGCCTTGTCATTGGAAAAGGAAATCCTGAGTTTCAGTGTCTCCCCCCCCCCCCCCCCCAGTTTTCCATCTTTGTACATTTAAAGCTGTAGATTGTGGTTATCTTTAAAAATAGACTATGATATGACAATAAACGTTTTTCTTTCTGTTGAATTACTTTTTTAAAAAAACTAACTTTTCTTAAAAAATAACCCATCACCCTCTTCTCCTCTCCTTAAAAACTTCTAAAAGGGAAGTTTCATCCCTAAATTAGCCTTTTAGTTAGGTTGTGAGGGAATACTTAATGGACAGTTTTTTAGTCAGAATGCAAATTGTTTACATTAGAATGGGGAAAGGTCAATTGATTACTTATTTAACTTTTCCATAAAAATAGGTGAAGAAATCTAGCTCACAATTCCCTTCCTCCTTCCAGTTCACACATAATTAGTCAGTGGTTGCACTTTTGCACTTTTTGTTTTCTCTTTCACTTGATGATAATATAGAGTAAATGGAAAGACTGCAAGCCTTGAAGCCAGGCACCATGGTTTCATTCCTGGCTCCACTACTTTTTAGAGAAGTCTGTCCTTAGATAAATTGAACTCTGAGGCTTAGTATTCTCATTGGTAAAATGGAATCAGTGATAACGACCTTGAAGGATTGTTAGTAATTTAAATGCCTAGCACAGTGTTGGCACCCACCAGGAACTCAAATGTTAGTTGCTAGTTTTCTGATTATGATTGTTAATCATATTTTTCTATTTGCATAAAATTATTATTTTTTCTCTGGAGTATTCTTCATGGACTTGAAAGGACTCCTTACCATATATGTGTCAGGTACAGTTCTAAGAGTTTAGCCTGAATTTATGTAACCTTCACACCCTGTTTACAGATGAGGAAATTGAAGCACACAGAGAGGTTAAGTAATTTTCCCAAAGTCACACAGCAATTAAGAGGCATAGGTGGGATTAAAATCCTGCCAGTCTGGTTTGAGAGTCTGCACTACTCTACACTAATCATATATTGCCTCTCTGTGCAGGTAGAGGGGAAGAGGATTTCTAGCTTCTCCTATCTAGATTCTTAGTCTGGCTTTCCTGCAGAACTTTGCCCCTAGGTGAAAGTCTTCTCCAGGAGTGGGTAGTCTCATAAGTTGAATTGATTTTTTTCCTTGCACTTTTGACTTCAGACCTGTAATTTCATGGAAAAGTCTTTCATAGATGAATGGTTTGGGATATGGGTAACGTTTGGTTATATCTGCTGAATACTGTGTATCATACATGGAAGGTATGGTTTTTCTGGACTTAAACTAGCTCTTCTAAGTTTCAGGTGAAGTTAAAATGTTAATCAGATGGTAAACCCATGAGAAGCTATACACAGCTGTTAGAACTATGGGTGATCATTACAGTGTTTTGATTTTTTTTAAAGCATGGTCTTTGGGAGCTAGGTTCATCAAATCCTGAGAGAACTAGAATTGAGTTAGAAAATTAATTCATTTAAAATATAAAGACCTTGGTATTTTTCTTTTTGGAGTTCAGAATGAATTTGAAACTTTAAGGGTGAGAAGTTGAAAATTCAGAATAATAGATATAAATGTGTTTTAATTTTTTGCTTAAAAAATATTGCTTAAAAGCATTTCCATTTTGGAATTGTTAGGACTTAGTTGACTAGGAAATACTTCTACATGTTCATTATTTTTATTCGTGGCAATAATAAGAGGAATTTCTTAACATCGTGATCATTGTTATTTTTATTTGTAGAGCATTTCTGTCTCCATTCTTCTATCGCTATAGACTTTATAGGATCAGTGGTAAGATGTACTTGACTACATGATAACTTGGCTACATCCAGAGTATTGTGTTTATTGTTTTCCAGATAAACTGTTATTTTAAATGTGATTCATAAATTTCTTAAAAAATTTTTTTCATACATTGAGTGAAAAAAATTGCAGACGTGCTGGATTTAAGTATTAAACAATATGTGTTGATTACCACATTTTTTATTTTGAAAAGATGAGCAAATAAATGCTTTTTACTGTCCAGATTATAGTAATATTTCTAACTTTGGTAACCACATACAATTGTAATTAACTTTCTGTTACAAAAGACAACACTTCTTTTTTTCTATTCCCCTCCCCTCTCTCCTCCCTGCCTCCATTCTCTCTCTTTTGTTGCTAGAATTAAAAACAATCAGAATATATCCTATATTTCACACATTTTACTTATTTCAATCTTGAATTTCCTTGAAAATTTGACAATATTTAGATAATTTTCATATTTGAGTACTGAAGATTGTATTGTCTCATCTTATTTAATGCTTTATCTAGTGTGTTCCTTTTAAATAAATCTTAAAGTGAATGACATATACTTATGAGTGCTGAATCATTGTAGTTGTCACATGTTTTTGCTCTTAGGAAGATCCCCACTGCATTTGTAGTAGAAATAGAGAAAATCCATCTGTTTTTTTCTTTTTCAGTTTTCTGTCCACCCTCTTATCCCCTATGAAATAATTTTCTTTTTGCTGGCTAAATACCCTTTTTCTCTTCCTTAAGTTGATAGAAATTTAAACCTTTGATGCCATACTCAAAATCAGAAAACTTTGCCTGGTACTCCCATGTAGCCTGGGAAAAAAAGTAGGACTGTTAGAGGGCTCTAGAGATGTGGGAAGGGTCAGCTGTATATATGTAGTACACTTTAGCTTTACTGTAGGACAGCCTTTGAGATTACGGAATTGAGTGGATCTTCCCTAGTAGAGGGGAAACACATGCTTAAGATTGATTCTAGGCACAGAGAACTGAGAGAAAAAAATGGTAAGAGTACATTATAAGTACCAAAAGGGAGGGTACTTACCATACTTTGCAGGAATGGAATTGCTTATTGCTTCTTGGCCTATCAGGAACCCATCTAGTCAGTTCTACACCAGGTATCATTCATTAGCCTTTATGGTGTTGAAAGTGGATAGCTGCAGCCCTTTTTCTTAAAATGTACTGATATTGCCCCACATACTAGAAATTTAAACCAGTTAAAATAGTTTAATTTACATGTAGGCATAATTTATTACATATACTTTTTTTTCAAATAAGATATGGAGTTAAATAATTCATTTGTATAATTTTGTTACTAGTTTGTGTGGGTAAGATGATTTTTTATCTTTGTTCCCCCAATTTTCTAATATCTGGCACTGTGGCAGGAAGTCATTATAAACTGAACAGTTCTTTTTGGCTTGCAGAAGTGACTTAAGCTATAGTTCTCCTTGCTCTCTTCAACAAAAATGTTTCAAATTTCAGAGAGCAGAACACTGAATTTAATACTGTATGATGAAACTCCAAGTAATCCTGATTATTTTTCTGCCTCCAACTTTTAGGAGAATGGGGAAAAGTTAATACAGAGAAGTTAATTCAGGCTTAATTAAAAAGCAATTTCCTGGATGTGGCCTGTGTACTTCCAGGTTAATTTCCCAACACTTTGTACAACATTATACAGTGGTCACTGATGATCGTAGTGACCGTCAGATACTTCCCTGTTCTTCAAAGAAGGATTAAAACATATGTCAGTATACTATATCTCTCAAGGGAAAAAAGCATACTCATTTTAAAAATAGTTTTTAATAACAAATCAACGTGGTTTCCTCTAAGACTGGTATCTTCCTTGGCATTTGATTTCATTGTGGGTTTGTTGCAATTGAATAATAAATCACCAGGAGATATTTTTCAAAAGCAAAGAATCCTAGACATCTGAGAGATGGGTTGTATAATGTGGTACAAATTATCTGGTCTCCAGAGTTACTACTAAAGTTATACTAAAGTTATTACTTTATTAGAGTTATTACTAAAGTAACAGGAAGTTAGTGAATTTGTAGTTTCTTTAATGGAGAACAGAGGTTGAAATTTTAATCTGTAATCCTAAACGATAACATATTTACAGAGAGAGAAGAGTGTGGCTGACAAATCAGACTCCAGGGCATAAACAGTTTTAATACTGCAAGACATGGGGTTGCTTTTCATATTTGATTTTACATATTCTTATTTTTACTCTGTAATAGGTGGAAATATTTTGCAGGAATGGAATTGCTTATTACTTCTTGGCCTATCAGGAACCTATCCTGGGTTTAGACTTTGGTAGTCTTTTTCTTGAAAATCTCAAAGGGCTTATAAATATGTACAGCATGCAGTGTGGTTTATGGAAAGATTACCAAGACTCAGATTCATGACATCTTTCTGTTCATGTCCCATTTCTACTAATAATAACCTGGGTGATTTTTGAACAAATTCCTTAACTTTCTGGGTCTCTTTTCTCATCTGTACAATCAGGGGATTGAGGTTTGTGATCTATCAGTTTGGGCTAGATCAAAGATTCTGGGGTTCTCAGATGTGTTGCTTCATCTACAGAACAGTTTCTATCTATTAATGTGTGTCCTACTCATGTGCTTTTTTCCCCTTCCAGTAGTAGCTCGGCAGGAACCCAAGTATTTTGCTGAGAGATGGTGTTAAGGACTTGGTAGGGGGGAGAATAATAGTGAGGAGGCTAAAATTGCACAGGAGTAGACCAGATTGGGGTGGGAAGGGAGGGAGAACATAGTTCTTGATACTGGGAGAGTAGTGGGTCTAATTGCCCTGCTTTATTTTGCTTAGGGTTCAGGTCAGATGAGAAATGAATCTGTGTCAACATAAGGCAAGTGAGAAGAGGTTATTACAGTATAGAGGCTATTTGGAGAGTGCCTCTGCTAGGCTCAGGCGGAAGGAAAGAGGCGATTCTTTCAGGGGCAAAAAGGAAGAATTCTATTAAAAATTACCTTCGTTGGAAGGATCCAGGGTACTTGTTCATATTTCACTGCTTTCTATTTGAATGCAAATATGAGGAAATTCTCTTGATAATTATCTTGGTTCCTGAACACCGCCAGGAGAAATGTAGGGTACTCATATTTCGTTGCTTTTTCACATTTGGTAAAATAGCAAGAAAACAAGGGGGCGGGGTTGGGAGAATTGTACCCTCTATCCTTTATAATGGGTTTTAGGACTGCAGCTAACACCTGTTAATCTCCTTGTTCCCTGGGGTCAATGACTGTTCTGGCTGGCTAGATAGTGTCACTTTCTTCCCCAACACTCCTTCTGTATCCCTTTAGAGCTTTGTGCTTGGTCAAGATTGTGAGAGTAGCTGTACTTCCCTTCTAGAGCCTTTATATATGTGATCAGGATCCACCTTTAGGAGAAATGTAGGTGGTTGAATTTCCTTTACTTTTTAATTTTTTCTGTAAAATAATACCAAATGTTGTGTTTCACATTAAAAAATTTGTCTTTTTGATTGACAGATCAAAAATAAATCTCAAAATATTTTAATATTTTATGAGGAAAAGTATTACTAAGAATGGTCAGCCATATAGAAATATTTAGTCATCTGTGATTTTACGTAGAGTTTCAATTTATTTTCTGGTTTTAATAGAACAAGTTGAAATCATCGCAGAAGGATAAAGTTCGTCAGTTTATGATCTTCACACAATCTAGTGAAAAAACAGCAGTAAGTTGTCTGTCTCAAAATGACTGGAAGTTAGATGTTGCAACAGACAATTTTTTCCAAAATCCTGAACTTTATATACGAGAGAGTGTAAAAGGATCATTGGACAGGAAGAAGTTAGAACAACTATACAATAGATACAAAGGTGAGTGCTTATGACTAAATGTTTTGAACCAGGTTTTCCACAGTTGCATGCTTCTTGTGAGGAATCAGACATACATAGAATATAAATTGGGTGGATGTGTTCTACAGAGCTCTGTAGATCTTAGAATTACTTCAAGAGATCTGAGAGAAATTACTTTCTTCTTTTCACTAAAATTTCTTCTTAGCCTCTTTATTTCTTCTTCCCTTATCTTCCCTCTTTTTTCATCCCCCATGATCCAATTTGAAAATAGTGACTGGGGGCCTGGATTTTCCCCCTCATTTTTATAAAACTCAGCTGAACCAATTTTAAGAAAACCTGCATAATAATTTTAACAACCTTTGAAGAATTATATTCACTTTAAAAAAGTTAAACAATATATAATAGATGAATAAAGAAAAAGTTAATAGTTTCTCCTTCTTTATTTTCCTCAGGGAACTAATATTTAATAGCCTGGTGTAGGTCCTTCCACGTCTTTTATGTTTATACAGAAATATGTACAGTTTCTTTCAAAAATTTACCAAAAGTGGGATTATGTTTTATCCTTAACTCACCCCCCAGAGTCAAAAGATATGTGTGTTTTTTATTCCTAGAGATGTTATAAAATCACATACAACCACACACTATATGAGTGCCTCTTTCTCCTTTTATTACATTAAAAATTTTTGCTGTCTGATGAGTAAATATCGATAATTGAATTTTTTCTTTAATTTGGACAACAGATGCATATATTGTTGAGATTGGGATTGAATTGCAGAGTTTATAGTTTTTCTGATTTTCTCTTAAGAAATGATTGTCATAGTAAAATGAACTTTGCTCTAAGAAAACAAATTCTGTACATAACAGTGTTAATTTATTGAAACAATTTTTGTTAATGTTTATTTTTGCAAATGAGCAAGCGAGCAGGGGAGGGGCAGAGAGAAAGGGAGACAAAGTCCCAAGTAGGCTCCATGCCGTCAACACAGGGCTCGAACCCACGAACTGTGAGATCATGATCTGAGCCGAGACCAAGGTCAGAGATGCTTAACCAACTGAGCCACCCAGGTGCCCCGATAAGTGTAAATTTAGAATGCCTACTTAAACAAAATATGGATATGTTCAGAAAAAAATCCTTTTTTCCTGTACAGGAGCGTCTGATTTTCTGAATGTGTGCGAGTATGGGACATTCTTTCACATGATTAAATGAATCAGTGAATAAGTGGAACTTTTAAATATCAAATGCCCATCTGTGTGTGTGTGTGTGTGTGTGTGTGTGTGTGTGTGTGTATCCTCCTGTTCATCTTAAGATTGCTAGTTAAGGGACAAACTGGCTTTAAATAATATAGGGGGAAAATATCTGTTAGAATATTATCATTTCATATCTCTGATCTATTGTGATTTTTTTTTAATGGAATAAAAAGCATTACTTTTTCTGGTTATAGGCATAACACTAATTTACTATTGCACTGTTATTTTTAAAGATCCTCAAGATGAAAATAAAATTGGAATAGATGGTATACAGCAGTTCTGTGATGACCTGGCACTCGATCCAGCCAGTATTAGTGTGTTGATCATTGCGTGGAAGTTCAGAGCAGCAACACAGTGCGAGTTCTCCAAACAGGAGTTCATGGATGGCATGACAGAGTTAGGGTGAGTATATTATTACCACAGGAAATTAGGTATATTACTATGAGAATTACTATGTAGAACTGAATTGTGTTGTGAATTTTTAAATGTCAGTTTTAAAATTTACCAGCCTACAAACATTGGTATAAATATACTAGTTCCTTCCCATGTTACATAGTTTTCTGGGTTTGTCAAGTTATCTGTGTAGTTCAGCCTATTCCATTTGCATTATACTTTTATCATTTGTTTGTAAGGGGGAGGTTCATTAGCATTAAAATAAATCACTATGCTTTAATATTTAACATTCATAAGTGAAATGAGCAAGCTATAATTCATTTCTCAATGTGAGGTTCTGTGAACTCTGAATTTATAAACAAACTCCTAGAATGTAAAATCTTGGAAGTTATAATCACTTTTTGTTCCACTTATACCTTGACAGCTGATTAGCTAAATGTCTTGGGACCAATACATTAAAAAGTCATGGGTAGAGATTTTACTTACGGTGTCTAGTTGTCTCTATTTAATGAGAATATGAAAAAGTATTCAGTCTATGGATGGGTAACAGGCTGCCCTTTCTGTTTTTAGTGGATGATGAGTAATAATGGCTAACATTTGTTGAACATTCATTTTATTTCAGGAACTATGCTAAGTTTAGTATTTCACCTGCCTCCTCACAACAATTTTGTTAGAGAAGTTGTGTTTATAGACCCATTTTAGAGATGAGGAAAGTGAGGTACAGAGAAATTGTAGAATTAGGTAAGGATCTAATTAAAGATTAGAGTCAGGATTTGAACCCAGGCATTCTGATTCTTGAGCCTGAGGGACATTGTAATCAGTCAGGGGTCCGGACAACACAAAAACCATGGCAGTAATTTGAACAGAAAAATTTTTTTTAAATCATTGTATTGTGTAAAAGGGGTAAAAAAAACCTCAAAGGTATAATAGCGGTGGCAGTTGCAAGAAGCTGCTGCCATCCTTGTGGCTGAGGGAAGTGAACTAGGAAGGAACCTAGAAATCCCTGCAAGGCTGAGATTCAGACCTCCAGAGGGGAGGGTGTGGCTGCTGCAGGAACACGGTGCCTGTGATGCTTGCTTTGCCTGCCACTCTGGTAGAGAAGAAACTGGCTAGAGGCCACTTGCTGCGGAGCCCTGTGAGTTGCCACCATTGGTGAACACTGCTGGGAGCTCCGAGCACACTCAAACCCTTGCTCTCTGCAGAAAACAAACTGGGATAGGAAAAGGTCCTTCTTCTTCCATCCATTCATCGCCCTCTATTGGTAGAACCTACCAGTGAGCCAGCTCTAAGAAAAACTGTCTAACGATTAGTAGTCGACTGCAGATAGTCATGAAATAGGGCAAAGAAGGGTAGGTTTAAAGCTGAGGAGCAATAAATTAATAGCTGGCCTAGACACTGTGTTCTACCTCCCAAGCCAGTCCTATCCTGAACTTGTTGGAATTTTCTATGCTAGGACAGGTTTCATTAGAACTCCTTTTCCATTTGAAACTGAATTCACATAAAATGTAATGAACTTCCAAATCAGAATTGTCATCTACAAACTAATGAGTTGGAAGGTGTTCCGAACATAGAAGGGAAATAAAAGCAGAAATGATTAGAAGGAAAATGGGATGATGGGTTGGTGGAATTCATACAGAGTATTTTTGCCCTCAGGCTATTTTATGGAAAGTAAGATGGGTACAGAGACCCTTTCAATTCCTTGGAAATTGAACGCAAGTGTAGAAAAAGCTTAATACCGATTTGAGATAACCAGTTGGAGATGGAAGGGGGCTCAGCTGATACTTACTATTAGGCTTTGTATAACAACGCATTTTCAAGGGAATGCTTCCTTCCTCACCTAAGCAAGTGGTGAGGACTTGGACTTGTGACTTGTTACCATGTAAAGAGTATCCGCTACAGTTTAATCTAGTGATTGTTAAGGTGATTACCGTACATTCTCATTTGTTCATTGCAGCTGACTCCTACAGTTTGGGTTTGTTGATAGTCCAGTGAATTACATAAATGGAAGTAATAGCTCATTTCTTTTAAATATAGTAATTCTGATATTGAATCACTCCAGACCTTTTCTTCCTCTAGCTGACCCCATTCTTGTTTATGTAATGTAAAAGGATGAAACTTCAACTAACTGATTTTTTTAAAAAGTTCTGTGAAATATAAGCTGTCATAGGAGTAAATTTAGTCCTTAATTTATAGTGAAAAAGCTAATCTTTTATACTCTTAATTTTACAATGTAGATGTGACAGCATAGAAAAACTAAAGGCCCAGATACCCAAGATGGAACAAGAATTGAAAGAACCAGGACGATTTAAGGATTTTTACCAGTTTACCTTTAATTTTGCAAAGAATCCAGGACAAAAAGGATTAGGTAAGAATTTTTAAAAATTATATTGGTGTCTCAAATATATTCAAATACATTGATGGTGTCACTTTTGATTTGTAGTAGAAAGTTTTGTGTTTTGAGCATAAAGTCATTGTGAAAATACCAATTATTGGAAAACAGAAACAGTGAACTTCTAGTTAATCAGAAAATACCATGGACATTCAATAATAAGTTACCCTGGATACCATATCTGAACTACTGATTTTTTTTTAAGAACTGCAATATAGAAAATAATTGTTAAAATTCTGACATACATTTGTACATTTATCTACTTATATATATTTTATATATTATCTAGAAGATCTTATAGGATCATAGGATCATAAGTTATTTCAGCGTGGATCTGTAGAAATAGCATTGTAAGATTTCTGAGTCATAGAGTGCCAGAGAAATCTATTCTTTTTGGTTAGGACTTATTTAGAAGCTATAAGAAAGAATAAAAGTGATGATTATCATTTATAATTTTAACCAGAAATCTTATCCATAATCTTCCACTGTTAACAGTTTAGGTCAATCAATTTATGCTGTATGTAATATCCATACACTTGCTTTGGGGATGGCTAGGGGGTATGGAAGTAAAAGCTACAGTGTAATTTACAGTTTACCTAGAAAGATTTAATGATAGGTAAGACACAATAATAAACATGTGTGAGAGTGTGTTAGGTAAAAGGAGAAATGAGTAAAAGGAGGAATGGTTGGGAAGTGCTTCCTGGGCAAGATGGGATGTTAAACTAAAGGATATGGTATTTGGCTAGGCAAGGGAAGATAAAAGGTGTTTGAGAGGATGGTTAAGAATGAATGTCTCAAACTTGAGAAATAAGCTTGGCCTCTTTGTAGAAGAGAGAAAACACTGATGTGATGCTAGTGGGAATGTTTATTTGGAGATTAAGTTGGTGAGATGTAAGGCTCGATAACCAGAGGCTTCTTTTATAAACAGGACAGAAATGTTTAAATTGGAATTTGTGGACAATGAGGATGCACTGAAGATTTTGACGATGGCAGTATCTTCCATTGAATGTGCACTTGCAGTGTGCCTGGCAGTGTGCTAAGTACACACGCTTCTTCATTTCATGTTTAGCGGTTTTAAGAGTTATTCTTTCATTCAGTAATTCATCACCTGGCATGTGCCTGCCAGATACATACTCGTGGAGTGCAAGCCATTTTTTTATCCTTATTTTACAGATGAGGAAACAGGCGCAGGAAGGTTAAATTACTTACCCAGGGATGGAAGTGAGTTTGCTTTTGATTTTGAAGATACAGTAGTTGGAGAGGCTAATAGGGGCCTCTTGTACTAATCCTTCTTTATATTTTAAGTTAGAGGGAAAAAGCATTGAGAAAAGGACTATGTGAATAGGGATTATACCGAGGAAGTGGTTGAAAGCTAGCGAAGAAGGGATAAATGTGCAACATTAGTATTGGAGAATTGGCCTGAAGAGTGACTGAACATGATTGAATTGATTGAAGATTTACAAAATATCTGTAAAGCAAAATGACAGATAATGAAGCCTCATTTCCAACTGATTCTTCAGTTTAGGTTGAGTTTTCTTCTTGCAGGAAACTACCTAATTTTGTAGGCAAAATAAGCTGGATGGTTAATATGTAGGGTTAGTTTCTTTATTATCTGTGACCATCAGTTAACTGGGCTGTTTTTCTCTAGTTTCCTCCTTCCTTCCTTCCTTCCTTCCTTCCCACAAATAAAAACTGATTACAGGTTTTGAATTTACATGTATACACTAAAATAATTATTTTTGTTGTGTTTAGAAAGGTAGCATAATATTTTGATAAGATTAAACAAAATGTTACAAATATAAAATGTTGACTTAAATGGGCTGAATCTATTTCGTTAGTTATGTCCCCAACCCTTATTGGAGCACGAAACTAATGATATTTTGGAGTGAATATATGGTTTTGATACTGAATCTTAGTTTTTATTGTATGTGGTAAAAATAAAGCAAAAAAATTTTTACTAGATATTGGATATATTAACATGATAGTAAATTGGAATTTTGGATTATAGGGAAAATTGCAAAAAAGACTGTACAGAATTAGATTTAAAAATTTATTTTATTACCCAATAAGTATTGAGCTTAAGAAAATTGTATTAATTGTTTAATGGGTATGGAGTTTCATTCTGCAGAAAAAAGAGTTCCATTAATTGGTTGCACAACGATGTGAATGCACCCAACACTCCTGAACCATACACTTAGAAATGGTTGAGATGGTAAATTTTGTTATGTGTGTTTAATCCCACATTTAGAATTTAAAGAAAAAATAGAATATATAACACAGAGTGAGTCCATGTAAAATATGGACTTCAGTTAATACTTGTATATCCACATTGGCTCATCAGTTGTAAGAAATATACCACCCTAAAGCAAGATGTTAAAAATAGTGGAAAACGGGGGGTGTGGAGGTATATGGGAACTGTCTGTACTTTCTGCTCAATTTTTTCTGTAAGCCCAAAACTAAAAAATTCTTAATGTAAAAGAGAAAAAAATGTAATAGACAAATCCTAATTTCTCCCTTTGTTTTGCATTGGTGTTGTGTGTCAGGAAATGTAATGACTTGCTTAGTTGAAGAACTTAATTAAAAAGAAAACAGTTTTCTTGACAGCCTTTCTAAGGGCTCACAGGACTCTTAAATTACAGTACTTGGCAGGGAAGAATTAGAAGATCATAGGAGAGGAGGTGAGGCCCAAAACAAATTGGCAGAGTGACAGTGACAGCACTGTGGTTTATTTATAAATAGCTGTGCTAGTTATAATGAGAGCTGGTGTTTTCCATATTTCCTCATTTTCCTTGACACCTGATTTCCTTTGACACCAGGATAGGGGTGCTTCCTCTGTCACCGTCTGCTTCAGTCACCTGCCATTTCTGGTAGTCTTCTGAATCTTAAATTAGAAAATTTATGAAATACCTTTCAAACCCATCCAAGGTTACATCCATAGCTGATGCTCATTTAGTTTCTACTTTGGACACACATTGTTTTAGGAAGTGGTCCATTCTTGTCACAGAATACTCCTACTTCTTACCACACAGTTCTTCCTTATGAAGTGAACATCTTTCTTCCACTGCGCTTATTTGTCCTCCCCTGCAGTACGAGGAAGTCTGACCATCGAAAGATTGCTGTCACTTACCCCTTCTTTTTCTTCCGGGTCAACATTCCAATTACTTTAACTGTTCTTCATTTGAGAAGAGCTTTGTTATTCTTGTTACTATCCCCTCTCAGGCACATTTCCAACTTGTCAGTTTCTCTCAAAATAGACTCTTACTTAAAGCTGAACGTAATACTCTTGAAGGAGGTTGTTTGTAATAGAGAGCACCAGGACTCTGTTCTTTTTTGTGAGACTGTCCATTCTGTTTAGTCAGAAATTACATTTGTTCTTTAGCAACCATGTCATGTTTAGGACAATCCTGAACTTTTATTAGACTAAAGTTCATAGGTTATTTTCTTGTGAACTGTGGTTCAGTTAGAATCTTATGCCTGTGCAGTTGATTTAAAACATTTTAAGATTATTTGCTAGACATTTACTTTGTTATTTAGAAATAATTTTATAGAGTGTTTTTAAAGCACATTTTCATCTATATAATCCCATTTAGTTCTTGTAAAAGCCGTTTGAGCTAACTGAAAACCTATTATCCTTTTCATTGTAAAGATGGAGAAATTCATGGTCAGAGAGGCTGACTTATTAAGTTAAGGTCACTTAACTTTAGAGTTGGTAGAACTGGGACTCGGTCTCTGATCTTCTGACTCCATATTCTATATTCTTTTATATTATGTTGTGCTACCTGAAGATATTTCTAAGTAAACAAAGACATTGTGAATAGGATTGTTAATCACCATTCCATCCTCTCATGAGTTGGCAACATTTTGTTTCCTTTACAGACAATGTTTGGATCCAGTCTCAGTTCATTTCCATGTTCATTCAGACTCAGTTCATCACCTTTTATGAAATTCCACGTTGCCCTTGTGGATTTTGCTTGACACTGGGATTACCTCTGTTTGCAATTTTAATTTTACTTTAAAGGGCTTAAGAATTCATTCTGCAATATCTCAGTTTTAGGCAATGCTGTTATTTGCTTGTCTCTTTTTCTCTGTCTTTTCCTTCTAACTATTGTTGTTGCTTATTACCTAATTGCTCACTTTGCTCTTTTCATATACTGCTTCAGAATCTATAAGACTACTTTTAAAAATTATTAAAAATAAATAATAGTGATAGTAAGGACTCATATATTTATTTCCCAGGCACTGTTCTCATTTAAGTCGTATTAACTCGTGTAATCCTTACAGCAGCCCTGTGAGAGTAGGTACTATTACCTTTATTTAAAAACAATTTTTTTAATGTTTGTTTTCGAGAGTGAGAAAGTGAGAGAGCAGGGGAGGGGCAGAGAGACAGAGAGACAGAATCTGAAGCAGATTCCAAGCTGTGAGCACAGAGCCTGACATGGGGCTCAAACTCACAAACTGTGAGATCATGATCTGAGCCGAAATCAAACGCTTAACCAACTGAGCCTCCCACGCGCCCCCTATTACCCTTTTTTTAAAAGAAAAATTTCTTTTTTTGATGTTTATTTATTATTGAAAGAGTCAGAGTGTGAGCAGGGGCGGGCAGAGGGAGAGGGAGACACAGAATCCAAAGCAGGCTCCAGGCTCTGAGCTGTCAACACAGAGCCCGACGTGGGGCTCGAACTCACAAACTGCGAGATCGTGACTTGAGCTGAAGTCGGACGCTTAACTGACTGAGCCACCCAGGTGCCCCTACCCTTTATTTTAAACTGAATTGTATAGAGGTGAACTCAGTTACCCAAGTTGCCTTAGCTAGTGGTAGAGTTGGGATTTAAGAGGCTCAACTGTAAACTCCTATTTTAAACCACTTCTCTTTAGGCTGTTCTCTTTGTCACTCAGACAATTCTATCTAAAGGGCAGTTTTTCCTATACTTGTGGCAACTGACATTTTATCCCTGTACAATCTTTTTCTTTTTTTTCTTTTCTTTTTTTTGAGAGAGAGCAAGTGGGGGAGGGGCAGAGAGAGAATCCTAAACTGGCTCCGCACTGTCCGCTCACAGCCTGATGTGGGACTTGAACTCACGAACTGTGAGATAACCACCTGAGCTGAAATTGAGAGTTGGATGCCTAACTGAGCCACCCAGGTGCCCCAAACTTACTAAATCTTTTCAGGTATTCCCTTTTCATTGGAAAATATTTTTATCGACTCGTTAGTCTGTGAGCATGAAGTCAGGGAGCATTTTAAGTCTGTCTGGGTGAGTTTGTAAAAAGTCTTCACAAAAATGATTAATTTTTGAGTCTTGAAGAATGAGTGTATGTTTCCAAGGCCAAAAGAAAAAGAAGCCACGTCTGTTGTGGGGCGATGGGCAAGTTCAGTTGTTCAGAGGTGAGCGACATAGCACCTTTGAGGAACTGCAAGTAAATTCATTTAACTGGAAGTTGTAGATTTTATCTAAAGGCAATAGAAAAATAATTGCAGAGTTTAAAAAAAAATTAATAGACTTTATTTTTTTAGCTGCTTTAGGTTTACAGCAAAATTCAGTAGAAGGTACAGAGATTTTTCTATATACCCTCTGCCCCCACACATTATATAGCTTCTCCCATTATCAACATCCCTCACCAAAGTGGTACATTTGTTACAGTGGTACCTATTTTGACACACCATTATCATCCAAAATTCAAGTTTACATCAGGGTTCACCCTTGATGTTCTACATTCTGTGGTTTTGGACAAACATAGGATGACCTGTATCCATGATTATAGCATCATGCAGAGAAGTTTCACTGCCCAAAAAGTCCTCTGCTTTGCCTCTTCATCCTTTCCTCCCTCCTAACCCCTGGCAACCACTGATCTTTTTAGTGTCTCCATAGTTTCCCTTTTCCGGTATGTCCTACGGTTGGAATCATGTAGTGTATAGCCTTTTCAGACTAGCTTCTTTCACTTAGCGATATTAATATGCATTTGTTTTCCTCCATGTCTTTTCATGGCTTCATGGCTATTTTGTTTTAGCATTGAATAATATTCCTTTGCCTGGGTGCACCAGAGTTTATATAATAATCTGTCTGTCTACTCAAGGACATCTTGATTGCTTCAAGTTTTGGCAATTACAAATAAAGCTGCTGTAAACTTCCATGTGCAGGTTTTTGTGTGGACATAAGTTTTGAGTTCATTTGGGTAAATACCAAGGAGTGGCTATTGCTGAGTCATATGGTAAGAGTATGTTTAATTTTGTAAGAAACTGCCAAACTGTCTTCCAAAATAGCTGTGCTATTTTGCATTCCCACCAGCAATGAATGAGAGTTCCTGTTGCTTCACATCCTCGCGAGCACTTGGTGCTGTCAGTGTTTTGGATTTTGGCCATTTCAGAAGGTGTGTAGTGGTATCTCATTGTTTTAAACATTGAAGAATTTTAACATGGAAGTTACACCACAAATTTGTATGTCTAAAAGGTGCATATGAAAACACTGTGGTTCTTTAAAAGGAGTGGAGGCAGAACAAGAGGAAAAGTGATTGGTTATGAAGCTGTGCGGTGATTTAGCTAGACATGAAGAGGACCCTCATGTTGGCTCTGCCAGTAGGGATGGGGAAGAGAGAGAGATTTAAAAGGTACTTAGAAGCCAAAATGAAAGAACTCTGACTGGAAGTGTGTGATGAGGAAGAAAGGAGTTTATCAATTCTGAACACCTTTAGGGGACATTTGGAAATGTGTAGCGGTGTTTTTTGGTTGTCATAATGACTGAGGGTTTCTTCTGGCATTAGATGGGTGCTAAATGTTCTTCAGTGCATAGGGCAGTTCTTTACAATGCGAAATTGTGTTTCATTGAGAAACCCTCTAGGGTGATGACATTGAGAGAAGAAATAAGCAGGTCTGTAGAGGAAGATAATGAGTTCAGTTTGAGCTCTGTTGAATTTTTTTTTTTTTTTTTATTAAAAAAATTTTTTTTTTCAACGTTTTTTATTTATTTTTGGGACAGAGAGAGACAGAGCATGAACGGGGGAGGGGCAGAGAAAGAGGGAGGCACAGAATTGGAAACAGGCTCCAGGCTCCGAGCCATCAGCCCAGAGCCCGACGCGGGGCTCGAACTCACAGACCGCAAGATCGTGACCTGGCTGAAGTCGGACGCTTAACCGACTGCGCCACCCAGGCGCCCCTAAGCTCTGTTGAATTTGAGCTGTTTATGGATACCCAGTTGAAGTCCATAGGTAATTAGATATATGGATCTAAAATATAGAGATACAAGTTTCAAGATTTAGGAGTTGTTAAAGATAATTGAGTGTCTAATGTGAAAAAAGGCAAGGGTTTGAAAAATCTACAGGGATTATAAGTAGTTCTTGCTGACACACGGTATCACAGAACACCAACATCAAGTGAATGGAAGAAGGGGACCCAGTAAAAGAGGATGAGAAAGACAGGACAGAGGGAAATAATAGAGTGCTATCATTAAAGCTGAAAGAAGTGACCTTTCCATCTAGGAGGCATATTCAATTTTGTCTAATATGGCAGACAGCCAAATCAAGGAATAAAAGTGTTTATTTGGTAGAGATTACTTTCAATCTAGTTTATGGAATGAAAAAGTGTGTGGGAGGTTAGGAAATGGGCAGTGAATGTAGATTACAAAAAGTTAACCTAAACCTTCATACATGATACACATACACTTCTACCCTTGTCAGATTCTTTCCTTAGTGTATCACCTGACAAATGGGCATTTATAGGGTGTCTCATGGTTTGTAGTTACTTGATTATGTCTGTTGTTTCTTATCCTTATTTTGTGAAAATTTGTTGAAAAGGAAAAAAATGCTAGTACTAGTAATAAGCTTAGTTCTCATAAGTTTAGTGCATTTGAAGTGAAGAAGGAAAGCATTAAGCATGCTAATAGCCATTTTACTGCACCTGAAGCAGACAATTACATGTTTAGTTGGTAGAGAAAAGAACAAAATTAAAGACCCTGGAAAGAATATTGTCTATAGAGCTTTGAAGTCTGCAGAGATTAAAAAGGTATTATGGTTAGGAATTGGTGGCATGTTTCTAGTTTTCTTAAAACCTGGGGATCTGAATTTGACTTTTAGACATGCATTCAGAAGCACATTATGTAGAAGAGTAGAAGAGTCTGTGTACTGTTTCAAGATTTTCTGTGAAGGGAGGGAGAAAGAGGGTAGCTAGTTAAGGGGATGAGAGACCCCAAGAAAGTTCTTTTTAAAGGGAGGAGCTACAACCTGAGCGTTTCTTTGTGAAGCAGGAAAAGGCAGAAGACAAAGCAAAGTTGAAGATGTAGGGAGAGAGTAAAACTAATCAGTAGACAGGAGTACTTGAAGAGGCAGGATGTATTGAGAACATTGGTGTTAGGGGCTTATCCTTGGATAGGAGAAAAAAGTGCCACCTTTTCCACTGAGTTTGAAGGAAGACATAATGATGGATTCGAAGGTAAGTAGTACATTTGCACATGGAACTGTAGGAAGTTCATTCTTTCACTGGTTTCTGAATGCCTACTGTGTGTTTCAGTCTACTAGTTTGGGGATATTTTGTCCCTATCCTTGAAGAAGTGAAGGTCCTGTGAAGAAGGGGAATTTTTTGCTTTATGGTCTTTATATTGTTTTTTGAGGTAAAATGTGAACCTCTTTGGAGTCTACTAGTCTCATGGTTCTTCGATTATCAGGAGTGTTTTAGAGATCATTATCTAAAAGGACTTTTACTTGGGATATGATTTTTTCTGACCCAGAGATGTAAATTTACTCATAAAAAGCTTGATACTTTATCTTAATTGGTGTAATTCCTTGAAAGTGATCATAGGTCTTTCTGTCATGACAGGTATGGTACTTTCATGTGGCAGTATGGTTTCACTCTGTTCCACATGCAGTTAAATAGCCATTTATATCATCTTCATCAAACTTTTAAAAAAGCAAATCTTAGTTGATTAATTTTTAAATCAATATTCTTAATGGTCTCTGAAGTCCAGGATCAATCATTGTAGATAGCAGTCCTTTGCATTACAGCCTGAAGGTGTACATCAGTGGTTCTCAACTGGGAGCAGTTTTGCACCCCAGGGTAGCTTTGGCAATGTCTGGAGACCGTTTTGGTTGTCACCACTGGGAGTAGGGTGGAGCTTTGGGTAGAGGCCAGGGATGCTGCTAATGTCATATAGGACAGTCCCCCACATCAAAAAATTATTTGGTCCCAAATGTCAAAAGTGCTGAGGTTGAGAAACATTGATGTACGTTAACATTTTAATACTTACAGTCTAGTTAAGTATGCTTCTCTACATTATCTAATTTAAACTTCAGAACCCCCCCCCCCCATGAGGTAAGTGGCATTCTTTTTGCCCTGAAGGGTTGTTCATTGGTGAGGGAGACAGGATACAAACCTTAATCTTATCTCTGTATGAAAATTTGAAAACCTAAGTATTTAGGAAAAAAGCTATTTATTCATTCATTCATTCATTTTATTTATTTATTATTTATTTATTTATTTATTTGGCTATCTTTGGTCTTACCTGTTTTTTTTTTGCAGGGATAAATATTCATGGAATTAGAAATACATAATTTATTTTTAATATTACAGATCTAGAAATGGCCATTGCCTACTGGAATTTAGTGCTTAATGGAAGATTTAAATTCTTAGACTTATGGAATAAATTTTTGTTGGTAAGTTCATGTTTTCTGCAGCTCATCTTTTCTCTGCATTTTTACTCTGAAGATAATTAATATTATTTATTTGTTTTTAATATTTATTTATTTTTGAGAGAGAGACAGTATGAGCGGGGGTGGGGCAGAGAGAGGGAGACACAGAATCCGAAGTAAGTTCCAGGCTCTGAGCTGTCAACACAGAGCCAGACACGGGGCTCAAACTCACAACCGTGAGATCATGACCTGAGCCGAAGTTGGATGCTTAACTGACTGAGCCACCTTGGCTCCCCTAAATTAAAATGTTTTTTAAAGCATGACTAACTCAGAGCATGTAGTAGACACAGAATGAGAAATTTGATTATCATAGTTTGATTACACAGGTGGTTCTGCATTCTTGAATTTAGCATTGTTTAGACTGATGTTTTGAAACTTTTTGGTGATTTGGATGTTATTTGCTTATTTTTTAAAAAAATAGGAACATCATAAACGATCAATACCAAAAGATACTTGGAATCTTCTTTTAGACTTCAGTACAATGATTGCAGATGACATGTCTAATTATGATGAAGAAGGTAATGAAAGTTTTTCCTTAATTTTTTTTTTTTATTTCTTTTATCACACACTCTTGACCTTCTTGTCTACATCTGTTTTTCTTAGAGTTGGGATTTCTGTCTTCTGATTTTTTGTGGTCTTATGAACATATAAAACGTCTTTGTCCTCTTTACCAATCTCTGTTCTATTTCTTTAAATACCAACTCAGTACTCCTGTCTTCCAGAAAGGCAGAGTAGTTTTCATGCATGTTTTAGATTTTCAGTTTACTCATTACTCTTCTTACTGTCCTTTCTATTTTTGTGTTTTTTATTATCTGTCTTGTCTTTGAATTTGATTGTAAACTCAAGTTTAGTGACTTTGTCTAATTTGCAATGCACTTCAGCTGTCTACCATAGTACTATTGACATTCAGTAAATGTGATATTTGAATCCTATCAATTGAATGCTTTTCTGATATTTTGTCTTGTGTATAAAAGATGGTGTTACCATCTACTACAAGTGATGTGCTTTTGTCTTTTGAGAGGTGGCAGTGATCTGATTTCTTCACATATACTTATGTAGCCTCCTTTGAGAATTAGCAGGATGTGTTTTTGAGACTGTTGAATAGAGGTAGTCTTTGAGAAATCTCCAATGACCTTGGCCTCCTTAAAAGTGTCCTGGAACTATGTAATCTAACCAGAGATAATATTATTTTTTCTCTTTGTTTTCATTATGATGTCTAGTCTTTACTAATAAGTGAGAAATGTCTAATCTGATGATAATTGTGCTTTCTGTTAGGCCTTACACAAAACTGGAGAACTTTCTGATTTGGAGGTTGGCATGTGGATGTGTAGAGGCATGCATATCTGCAATTTAAAATCTCTTAGCAATTTGTTGTCCTGAAATAGGATAGAGTTTGAGACTTGCTGTTAATTTCCCTTGTAAATTTGCCACAAAATGCCTGGAAACTTTTTTCTTCCTACCTAACTATGCTCTCAGTGCTGGCAGCATGCCATTATAGCATGGCCATTTCTTAGGCTGCCAGTTTGGGGGCCTTCAGAAAACCATATTATTCATTGATTACTAGGAGAGTTATCATTTATTATTCAGGGGCTAATCAAGCATTGGAATAATAGAGCAGAGAGAATACAAGAACTATGTTAGGTAGGAACTCTAAAAAGCTAGAATTTTGGGAGTGTTCTCAGTGGGAATATTTGTCATTTTTAATGACACGCTTTAACTGTTATAGGGAAGGCATTTTAAAAGTAAAGGATTCTCTTAAAATGTTATCCCTATTTCTGCTTTTCTTTCTTTCCCTTTCCCATACTTTTTTTTCTTTTTCCAGGAGCATGGCCTGTTCTTATTGATGACTTTGTGGAATTTGCACGCCCTCAAATTGCTGGGACAAAAAGTACAACAGTGTAGCACTAAAGGAACCTTCTAGAATGTACATAGTCTGTACAATAAATACAACGGAAAATTGCACAGTCAATTTCTGCTGGCTGGACTGAACTGAAGATCAATCCTCACAATTCAGACTGAGGGTTGTGTCAAAACTTTAAGGATACATCTTGGACCATATCGTATTTCATTCTTCTAATGGTGGTTTGGGCTTGTCTTCTAGTCTGGGCCGCTCTAAACATTTATAATTCCAACATTGTGGATTTCATCTTATATCTGTGGACCATCCTAGTTTATTCTCCCATAAGTCTTAGGAGCTTTATGGTGATTATTTTGAGGTTTCCATTCTTGCATAAAGCACAATGCTGTCTTCATCAGAAAACAGTTTGGCATAAGAATTAAACATATGAACATCACAAACAATTTATAAAAACTTCTTAAATATATGCTTTGGGCTAGTTGCAAAGACTATGCTGATAGCACTTCCAATGAGAGTGATATATTTAAGTGTACCGGATCTGGAATGGTGTTTTGGTTTGGGGGGATTTTTTTTTTTTCCCGGGCAAATCACATGTATTGTTGATGTGAGTAGAGTAACTGATGTCAAAATAACCAATGTGAAAAATTTTTAGGATAACTTGGTGTGCCTACCTGAAAAATTTATTGTGTTTCAGACCCTCGATTTCAAAAGGTTCCACAGAACTAGTCTGCACTTACCTTACCCATGTTTATATATAGTTGTCTTAACAGGGAGCTTTTATTTAGAAAATGTCTGCATAATGTTAGATTCTACTCCTGTCTACATTATGCACTACATAATTGGATTTCATTATGATTTTGAAATGCTTATATGCCTGTCGAATAAGTTAAATTATTTAATTTGTTTTGAATGTTTTAGAGTGCTACACAATACAATATTCTAAATTTAGGCATGAGGGTTTTATTTTTTGTTTTGTTTTTTGGTTTTTTTGTCAGCGCACTATGGAACACAAATGAAATTCTCTTAATTTATAAGAAGATAGTAGGAATTAAATTTTGAAAATGGTTGTGATGAGCCATGAAGTTCAATCCTTATAGGTACTGCTTTCAGACAAATAGTCCATTTTTGATGACTTCTTATTTTGTTGAAATTCCTTTAACTGCTGATCACTGTGGTTGCCAAATACTTCAGGAGCAAAAATTTTCAAGCAAGCATGTACTTGATGCAAAATACCAATCTGGCTTTTATTTTCATAAATTAGTTTCTTCACCTTTTTTTGTTTTATTCAAATAAGCTCAGTTTTCACGTCAAAACAGAATTCTCTCTTGTGTGTATTTTTTTCATTACAAGACCCATGAACTGCTTTCATGCTGAAGATGCTCATTTCTCTGTTCACTTCCTGACATGTGAAGGGTTTATTGCTTTCTTAAACATTTCTGTAAGGCAAGTAAAAAAATGGAAAACTTCATATGTTGGATGACTTTGGTCTCTAGCAGGAAAAGATTTTGCTTGGTATATCCAGACAACTCTATAAGGTCCAGTGTTGAAATTATCAAAGGAATGTACTTCAGAACAGCAGTACATTTTATGTAGATGTGGAAATGATTTTAAGAAACATTGACATCTTACTACTACTTTTTATTTACACAGTTCTGAAACTGACTAGAAAGCTTTCCCCATAGATATTATATTAATATTCCAATCATAACTTTAACTCAAGAATATAATTCTACCAAAAGAATATTTTGAAAATTTCTATTCAGTTTACTGGAATTGGTTATTAAAAAAAAAAAAAAAGAAAAAAAGAAGAATCCTGCTGCTTTCAGTATTTCCTGACTTCATGTTTGTAAATATAAAGACGAACTTCAATTATGAAAAATTTAAAAAGATATATATATATGTACTATTTTGTTTTTGTCTGGAAGATTTTGAGTTATGGTATTGTTTTCAGATTGATTAATTTGAGTATGCTGTGTTTTAAAATGAGATCCCATTAGCTTTTTTTTTTTTTTTCCCAATAGAAAATTGTTTTCTTAAAAGTCTGCTATTGGTTCATGGCTTAGTGCCTTGGGTTTACAGACTTTTCCTTTTAAATGCAAGACCTTTTTCAACAAAATAGTGTTTGTCATCATTTTGGTACTAAACATTTATAATTACTGTGTAATTATAAACAAAAAATACATAAAGCTTTGAATATAATTATGTAGCATAAAAGTTAAGGTTGTTCACTCTATGATGGCATCTTAGAATTAAACAATACTATTACTAGGGCTGAAAAGAGAAGACTGGTTTAATGTCGTGTGATTATTTTGAGGATAAATGCCTGGTTACAGGGAATATTTTATACTAAAACAGTGCTTATGCATATGGCCATGTATGTGTGTGCATGTGTGTGCGTTTGTGAGAGAGATTGACAAGAGTGAGAGATTGAAAGAGACCTGTTGACTGACACACACACACACACACACACACACACCTACACCTACCTTGAAATGCTTTAATTCATTAGTGTTTCAGTCTTCATTTTGGTAAACTCCCCAGGCAGATTCTTTGTTTTAAATTGAACCACAGGTACAGTTTCCTTTTTGCCAAATGTCAAAACAGGTACACATTTTAAAATGTACTGCTTTTTAAATAGTAAAGTGTATAAAATTAGAAGTGCCCACATCTAAAAAATACTTGAGATCAAGATTATCTTTAGTGACTATCATCTGCATATCTCTGTAAGTTCAAATGTGCTTCTTACAATCCCTGTCATATTACCAACAGAGGCAATAAAAGCTTCAGTGAAATTGCCATGACTAAATCTTTTCACATATTATTTCAGTGTAATATTTTTAAAGACTAAAATATACCTTAAGACTTTTCCAGGAAGAATAATTATTCATGGAAAGAGCATTGTAATGGCAAGTTTTGGGAAGAAAAGACATGCCAAGTCTTGTTTACTACATTTTTGCTACATTTTAAAAATGTTTACAACTATACTGGGCTGCTTTATTTAATTAACAGTACTGTAGTTGTGTAATATGGCATTATAAGTGTGTGTTCATTAGACTTTTAAAAAGTTTTAATGAGAGAAAGAACTTAATAAAATAACATGGGATATCTTTTATATAATATCCTACTGGGGAATTCTTATTTAAGCAAGGTTATACTATTTTTTTTCTTCCTCAGAAAGATTTAAGTGATGAAGTGTTCATCTATTTTTTATTTGATGATAATCAAGAAATTGAGTAGTTGTAGCTAGTTTAATGTGCACTTTGCTTAGATTTTTTAAAACCTGTTACTATTAAGACTTCGTATTGTAAACCTTCTGTAACTTTTATCTATGAATGACAGAAGAAAGTTCAACCTAATGAAAGAATTTTGGAATGAAAAAGGAAAGTGGTGCTGGGGAAATTTATTATAGTTCCCAAAGTATGCCTTTGTAAACCTGAATCAACTTTTAGCAAGAATTAATTTATGTAGTTCTAAATGTTAAGTTGTATATTTAATAGAAAATAATCATTTGGCACCTCAGCAGTTTTCTTTAAATGTTACTTTATAAAACTTTTAACAATATGATTTATATTGAATACATAGATGTTTTGATAAAATTTTATCAAATTTGATTATGTAATGGTAAAATGTTTTTAAAATGTGAACTATTTAACATATATCTTAATAACTGAGGACACAATACCTGAATTGTGATTTCTACTTAATGTGATAACTAGGGTTCAAATTATGGCTCATCATTTAATTGATTATAAACAAGTATATTTCTAAACTCTTTACTTGCCTCCATTTTTACAGTCATAGTAGCAATAATTTCTATTTTTATTATATAGAAATGTGATGAAGTTACGTATCATGATACCTTTACCTTTTATTTCTGAGGGGAGAGGGGTTTTTATTTTGTAGTTAATACAATCTTGATAATTCTTAATAGTACTAATCCCCTTTTCCAGGTTTATCCTTAGTATTTGTCACCATTTTGGTTGAATATTTGCTTGATTTGTATCTGATTTCTGGAGGCAGATAGTGCTGGTTGGTTTTTGTTTTGTTTTGTTTTTAATTTATAATACAGATACAGAAATGGTTTTACCAGAGCATTCTTGCCATCTTATTTTCTTTACTGCCTGTTGGGTAATTGGCATTTCCTGCTGACCAATTCATTTATTTAACAACTCAATGTATAGTGTTAAGTGGCTTTGGACATTTGTCATAAATAAGGAAATTAAGATAAACAGTACACAACCTTTGTAGTAGGTAGAATTCCTAAAAAGTAATGTCTTTATTTGCAGAGTTTTAAAGACCTATTATTTGGGGAATCATTTTATGGTTATCCATTTAAAAAATTGAGATTCTAAAAAATATTTTTTAATTTACTTCCAAGTTTTTCTTATATGTATTGTTTAAATATTTTCAGTTTAATTTTTTTGTATTCGTGCTATGCAGAAATGTGACTTGTAATGTAGAGCATTGGTTTTAAGCCATACCTCGAGGCTGCTGTGTTCCATGAGGTTGGGTCACAGCAGGCAGGGTGCCTCTTCCACTTTATCCATAACTTTCTACTTTATGTCCTGTAGGTTAATAGCATTTCATAGGAAATTTGGTTTGGAGAAAAATGGTTAAGAGAAGTTTAAAAAAAAAAAAAATGTCTGGCTTATCAGAAACATTACCACTTTGGCAGATTTTTCAGTGGAATGGAAAGAGATGAGTCAGATCAAAGTTAAAGCAGGTCTGATCATAGAAGACAGCACTGCTTTGAAAGAAGAACCCATCAAATTAAGCTTAAAGCAAGGAAGGAGGAATTCTGAACCAAAATAGTGAAAGCAAAGCTTGATTTGTTTGAAAAACTTCATTGTTTGAAACAGTGAAGAGGCAGTATGTGTAAGTGGCTTAATGATGAAACAAAAGAAAACAAGGATAATACATTTAGAATGTATACATGTAGAAAGCATGTTCAATATATAAATATTAAAATTTTCCTTCAAATTATGAAATACTGTAAGAAAACTTTGTATTTAATAGAACACTGGGCAATAGCAAGATTTTTACAAAAGGGAATAGTGTAGGACGTAAGTTTAGGGGGAAAAACGGCTAAGAGAAAATGGTAATGTAGGCTGTAGACAACGATTTTATCTTATAGTTAACATGACACATAGCTACAAGAGAAATACTCGATCAGTAAGGTTTAGAGATGTATGTATGTACTTGGAATCCTTTAAAAATAGCATGTTGAGGCTTCAACCAAATGCTAAAAATGTTCTTAATCCTGGTAATATATCAGAACTCATTGTATTGAAATTATATGAAATGAATTAGGCTGTCAGCCAGAGCTTTAAAATAGTCACTTCTAAGACTGGTGTAATGGTACTTAAAAAAATAGCTTTATTGAGCTATAATTTACACATGATAAAATTCACCCATTGTAAATACACAATTCCATGGATTCAGTAAATTTATACAGTTGTGCAACCGTTATCACAGTACAGTTTTAGAACATTTCCATTAGCCCATAAAAGTTCCCCGCATTGTCCTTTGCAATTGATTCCCTCTCCTGTCCCAGCCCTCGGTAGCCACTTAGCATCTGTTTCATAAATTTTCCTCATCTACAGATTACACATAAGTAGAATCATACAACTTGGAAGTCTTGTATCCAGCCTGTTGGCATGTTTTTTTTAGGTTCATTCATGTTGTAGACTGTGCCTGTACTTAGTTCCTTTAATTGCTACATAATATTTCATTGTATGGCTGTACTAATTTTGTTTATTCACTGGTTGATGGACGTTTGGATTGTTCATATTTTTTGGTTATTATGAATAATGCCATGAACATTCACCTATATATCTTTGTGTGGACATATGTTTTCATTTCTCAGGTAGATTTCTAGGAGTGTAATTATTGGTTTGGTTGGAAAATTTTTGTTTACTTTTCTAAAAAATTGCCAAACTCTTTTCCAGAGTGGCTGTACTGTTTAAAAATATTCCTACCACAATGCATAAGGGTTGCAATTTCTTTACATCCTTGTAAATACTTGTCTTTTTTTTTTTTTTTAATTATTATAGTCATTCTGGTGGGTATGTATTTTAACTGTGTAAATTATACCTAGCATCCTAACTCGTGTCCATTGATTGGGTATGCAATTTGGGTGAGTATAAGGTGGCCTAAGGGATCGCTGTAAAATTACTTACTATAGACATGTACTTAGCTGAAGATAGTATTTTCTGTAGCCACAGAGGAAAGTTATAAGCTTCCGGTGGGAGTTCTGGTCCCTCAGAACTCTGCTGAGGAGATGAAATGCATAGGTGAGTAGTGCTGATGGCTGGTGTTTGGTGCTGTTGTGCATATCATAGTTGATAAAGCTACCTAGTTAGCCTGTGACTTGGTGGTAATTAAAACATTGTAGAAACATTCTGCACAGATGTGTTACAGTCCTTTGAAGTTTCCCAGAGCTCTTTCGCTTTGAGATAACTGGGAATTTCTGAAATTTGTAACAATTTAGTCACCGCCAGCTACTTGTGCTCTTCTACATAATGGGCATTAGAGTAGTGTTTTTTCTTTTTTTTAACAGAAAATTTCAGACCTACACGAAAGTAGAATAATTAACCTACTTCAGCATGATCAATTTATGGCCTATCTTGGTTTATCTGTATATCACCCATCCTTTGCAACGCTGACCTATTCTGAAGCAAGTCCCACTTAGCAAATAATCCTGTTTGTATCTCAGTATTTATGTGTAAAAGGTAAGGACACTTAAATATAACCACTATACCATTACCCACTTAACAAGTACTTAGTAATTGTCCGGTCAGTAGTTTAAATTGTCTCAACTTTTTTTTCCAGTTCAAGTCAGAATTCAAATAAGGTCCATACATTGCATTTATCTCTAAATCTTTTCAGCTGTGGATCCCCATATACATGCCCATATATAGTATTCCCCCCTTGGCTTAGAAAACATTTATTTGAAAAAGCAGTGGTTGCTTTAAATTTGTAAATATTCATGCAATTTATATTTAAGGTGACATTTGGTGTGCTTAAAGAATGTATTTTACCTTGAAAATATTTTGGGAGTTAATGAAGTGTGGTATAAAAAGTATAATATGTTTCCTTAATTTAAAAAATATAATGGGACTTGTATTCAGAATATATAAAGAACTCTTACAATTTAACAATAAAAAGACAGCCCATCTTACAAATGAGTGAAGAATTTGAATAGACATTTCTCCTAAAAAGATACACAAATGGCCACTATGCACATGAAAAGATGTTCAACATCATTAGTCATTAGGGAAATGCAAATCAAAACCACAATGACCTATCACTTCATAGCCACTAGTATTGTTTTCATCAAAAAGACAATAGCAAGCGTTGATGAAGATGTGAACAAATTGGAACCTTGTACATTGGTGGGAATATAAAGCAGTGCAGCCAGTTTGGAACACAGTTTGGCTGTTAATAAATGAAACCTAGGTTAGCATATGACCCAGCAGTTCCACTCCTAAGAAGGTAAGAGAATTGAAAATATGTATTCACTCTCCAGCCCCTGGAAAACACCCTTTTACTTTGTGAATTTGACTATTTTAGATTCTTCATATAAGAATAACACAGTAATTATCTTTCTGTGATTGGCTTTTTTTCACTTAATGTCCTCAAGTGTCATCCGCGTTACAGCATATGACAGAAATTCCTTCCTTTTTAAGACTGAACAATATTTCATTGTAGATATATACAACATTTTTGTCAGTGGACATTTGGCTATTGTGAATAGTGCTGCTATGAACCTACATGTGCACATATCTACTTTTAATTCTTTAGGATATATACACAGAAGTGGGATTGCTGGATCATATGGTAGTTTTATTTTTAAATTTTTGAGGACTCCCCCCATACTGTTTTCCATAGCCAATTCTACCATTTTACATTCCTACCAACAATGCACAAGAGTTCCAATTTCTCCACATCCTCACCAACACTTTTTTTCTTATATGTTAGCTATTCTAATGGTGTGAGGTGATATCTGTGGTTGTGGTTTGCATTTCTCTGATTAGTGATGTGGAGCATCTTTTCATAATACTACTTGGCCATTTGTATATCTTTGGATAAATGTCTATTCAAGTTCTTTGCCCATTTTTGAATTGAGTTACTGGATTTTTTTGTTGTTGAAGGAGTTCTTTTGATATTCAAGGTATTAACCATCTGGTTTAACATGTTAAGTCCAATGTTCCCTTACTGATACCCTGTCTGAGTTATCTGCCCGTTGGTGAAAGTGGGGTATTAAAGTTCCCTACTATTATTGTACTGCTGTCCATTTCTCCCTCTGTCTTTGCTTTTTTTGTTTTGTTTTTTCCATGTGGAATCTTTGGATTTTCTACATAAAAGATTATTCTTTGCAAACCAATCATTTTACTTCTTCCTTTTCAATTTAGTTGCCTTTTTTTCTCATATTTTTGCCTACTTGCTCTGCTAGGACTTCCAATGGCATACCGAATAGAAGTGGCAAGAGTGGGCATCTTTGTTTTGTTCCTTTTCTTAAAGGAAAAGTTTTACATCTTTCAGCATTGAATATAATAGTAGTTGTGGGCTTTTCATGTATGGCCTTTGTTATGTTGAGATAGTTTCCTTCTATTTTTAGTTTGTTTTAAGTCAGGAAAGGGTGTTGAGTCTTGTCAACTGCTTTTCTGCATCAATTAGCTAGATAATGTGGCTTTGTCCTGCAATTAATGTTTATCAGAATGATTGAATTTCATATATTGAACCGTCCTTGCATTGTGGGAATAACTCCCACTTTGGTGTGGTGTAGAATTCCTTAATGTGCTGGTGAATTTGGTTTGCTAGTATTTTGTTGAGAACTTTTGTATCAATGTTCTTCAGGAATATTGGTCTGTAGTTTTCTTGTAGTGTTTCCTTGTCTGGCTAATTTAGTATCAGCATTGCTGGCCTCACAGAATAAGTTTAGAAGCATTCCCTTTTCTTCCATCTTTGGGAAGAGTTTGAGGAGGATTAGTATTTGAATGTTTGCTAGAATTCTCCAGTGAAGCCATCTGGTCTTGGACTTTTCCTTGTTAGGAAGTTTTTTTTTTTTTTTTTTATTACAGATTCAATTTTCTAACTAGTTATTGGTCTGCTCAGTTTTTCTATTTCTATAGTATTTAATTTGAGTAGGTTGTATGCCCATTTTTATATTGAGTTACTTTTTATATTGTTAACCTGTGTTTTCTATATATTCTAAATACTAGATCTTTACCAGATATATGATCTACAAATATTTTCTATTCTGTGGATTGTCTTTTCACATTCTTGATAGTTCCTTGTGACACAAAAGTTTAATTTTAATAAAGTCCAATTCATTTTTTTTCTTTTGCTTATACTTTAGATATCAAATCTAAGAAACCATTGCCTAATCTGATGTCAGAAAATTTACACTTAATGTTTTCTTATAAGAGTTTTATGGTTTGAGCTCTTACCTTTGTTCCTTTGACCTATTTTGAGTTAATTTTTATATATTGCATGAAGTAGGAGGCAAATTAATTCTTTTGCCCATGAATATCCAACTGTCCCCTTACCATTTGTTGAAAAGACTATTCTTTCCTCCATTGAATGGTCTTGGCACTTTTGTTGAAAACCAATTGCCCATAAATATATGGGTGTATTTCTGGATTCTTAATTCCCATCAGTCTATATGTCCTTCCTTATGCCAGAATCACATAGTCTTGATTGCTGTAACTGTTAGTTAAGTTTTAAAATCAGGAAATGTAACTCCTCTGACTTGTTTTTCAAAAAAATTTTGGCTATTTGGTGTCCCTCACATTTCCATACAAATATTAGCATCAGCTTGTCAATTTCTGCAAGAAAATGGCGCTGGGATTTTGACGGTTGTATAGAATTTGTAGATCAGTTTTGGAATATTTACAAGTTTTGCATCACTATTTTATGTGTCCATATGATATATTGACTGCCTTTAAGTTTTCATCATGGATTGCCTAAGTGCTTGCTGTGGCTTCCTATATACCTTTAGTCTACTTTTCTTCCAACCACTTTTTCTTGCTGTTACCTGGATGTCTTATCTAAAAGGCTTAATTAAGATCCTTTAGTGACTCCTCAGAGCTCTCAGAATTAATTCACTCATTCAAATGTCTCTAATCCCTTAACGTGTCAGATACTGTCCCAGGAATATAGCAGTGAACAAAAAAATAAGTGCTCTCCTGGAGCTCAAGTGTGGGGAGATGTAATAAGTAAAATATATATTGTGATAGAGAAGTGCCAGGGGAAAAGCAGGGAAGGGGACAGGAGAATGTGCAATTTTAAAAAGGGTAATCAAGGAGGACTTCATTGAGATAGCTGAGTACCTAAAGAAATGAAGTAATAGGCTGTGCATACATCTGATGAAAGCTTGCAGGCATAGCAAATAGCAACCGTAAAGGCTCTGAGTTGGCAGCATGTTTGAGGAACATCAAGGAGGCTAGCAGGCTGGAGATGAGGGAGTGAGGAGAGTAATAGGAAGTGAGATCAAGGGTAACAGGTAGTAGGGTGCCTGGCTGGCTCAGTCAGTATAGCATGCAACTCTTGATCTCAGGGTTGTAAGTTTGAGCCCCATGTTGGGTGTAGAGATTACTTAAATAAAATCTTAACAGCAAATTGTGTGTGGCCTTATGGGCCATTGTTACTGCTCTGGCTTTTATAGTGAGGTGGGAAGTCATTGGAGAGTTTGAGCAGAGGAATATCAGTTCTATACCTGAGATTTAACAAAAGTGCCTTACCTGATAGGTTGGGGAAAGACTGTGTGTGTGTGTGGGGGGGGGGGAGGGATAAGGTGAAAGCAGGAGACGAGTTGTAGTAGCCAGCCTCTAAAACATCCCCAATGATCCCTGCCTCATGAGATTCACACCCATGTGTAATCCCTTCCATTTGACTGTGGGCTGGACCTAGTGACTTGCTTCTATTGAATAGAGTATGGCAAAGTGATGGGATATCATTTCTGAGATTGTTATAGTCTCTATTTTGCATGTTCTTTCTTGCTCTCTCACTTGCTCGCTGTTGGAAGCTGGCTGCCATTTTGTGACGTGCCTTTAAAAGAGGCCCACGTGACAAGAAACTGAAGGTGACCTCAGGCCAGTGAGGACCTGAGGCTCTTGGTCCAACAACCCATAGAGAGCTAAATATTGCCAACAACCACATCAATTAGCTTGGAAGCTGATCCTCTCTCAGAGGAGCCTTCAGATGGGACTACAGTTCTGACTAACAGCTTGACTGTGGCCTTGTGAGGTACCCATATTGAATCTGCATTCAGATTCTGGATCCCCCAAAACTGTGGGGTAATGCTTGTTATTTTAAGATGCTGAAGTTTGGGGATAATTAGTTACAGCAATAGATCATTTATAAGAAGTCAACTAAGAAATTAATGCAATTATCCTGATGAGAGACGATGGTAACTCAGGCCAGGGTGGAAACAGTGGAGCTGACAAAAAGATATATTTTAAAGGTGGATCTAACTGGATTTTCTGAGGAACTAGGTATAAATGAAGGGAGGAGTGATGTCATAGAGGAGGAGGGGTTGTCCTAGCGAAGCAAGAAAGAGCTCAAAGATTATTCCAATGTTTTTGGCCTGAGAAGTTGGATGGGTGGAATTGCTATTAATCAAGATTTAGAAGATATGGGAGCAACAGGTTTTGTAGAAAAAGATTAGGAGCTCAGTTCAGGGTACATGTTTATGATGCCTATATGAGCCAATGAAATTCTGAGTAGGTAGATGAGATCACCAAAAATGAATGTGGACAGAGAAGAGAAGTTCAAAGACTGAGCCCTGAGACACTCTAATGTTAAGAGATCAGGTTAGTGGGGGAGGAAATAGCACAGAAAACAGATGAGCGACCAGTGAGGTAGGAGGAAAAACAGCTAAGTGTGGTAGGAGCCAAGTGGAGAGATTATTCTGAGGAGGAGGGAGTGATAAACTGTCAAAGGCTGCAGATAGCTCAAGAAAAACAAGAATTACAAATTGAATATTGGGTTTAGCAATATGAAAGTCATTGTTGACCTTGATGAACAGCTTCGCTGGAGTAATGGAAAGAGAATGCTTGATTGAAGTGGGTTCAAGAGAGAATTGGAGAAGAGGAGTTGGGATAGTGAGGACAGGCAACTCTCAAGTAGTTTTGCAGCAAAGAGGAGCAAAGAAACAGTGTAGTAGCTGGAAGGGGAAGAGTAGATTTTGTAAAGATCGGAGAAATTACAAAATGGTTGTATGAGAAAGATGCAGTAGGCAGAAAGATGGATGCTATAGGAGAGGGATTTGCTGGTGAGTTGTCCCTGAGTAAACAAAGTTCTTACCATTTAACTTAGTTAAACCAGCACCCTCTGCATACTACTCTCTGCCTGCATCCCAGTTCATGTGCACCCTTTGTGTAGTTGGGTTTTTGCACCTTGAAGGCTTTTCATGTATTTTCCTTAGTGTGCATTTTCCACTTTCTGTACCCTTTACTTTAAATGATTCCTAGTAGTTTTAAAAATAACAACAGAACAGCTTGAGTGTCATCAGCCTGGAAGGCTTTCTCTGATGCCTCAATCTGATTTAGATGGTTTTCCTCTGTGCTCCTGTACCCTTTCCTTCTATTTATTCTTTTTATAGCACTTACTACAGTACATGGATACTACTTGTCTATCTCCAATTAGACCATAAGAACAATATTGATAACAAGGACTGTGGCTTATTTGACTCTGAATCCTTGGCACTTAAGTGTTTCACACATAGTGAATATACACTAAATCTTTGAAAGAAGAAATTTAAGAATCCTCTAAGTTTCTTTAGTTCTTGTGGTCGGTAAAAGCTCTAACATGCAAGATTGTTGACTTAGATTTGAAAATTATATTGATTAATCAATTAAGAAGAACATATATAGTTCTGATTGTTTGTGGATTCTGTATTTGTGAATTTGCCTACTCACTAAACTCTATTTGTAATCCCCACATCCATACTTGCAATACCTAGGCAGTCATTTTATGGCCATGTACAGAGTGGCAAAAATTTGAGTTGCCTGTCATGCACATTCCTACTTGAGGTCAAACAAGGCGATGCTCTGCTTTCATGTTTTAGCTCTCATACCTTATACAAATGTCCTTTTCTTGATATATATGGTGCCACGGTTTTCATATTTTATGCTTTTGCGGGGGGGGGGGGGTAGTGATTTTGCTGTTTAAAATGGCCACAAGTGTAGTGCTGAAGTGCTGTCTTGTATTCTAAGTGCAAGAGGCCGTGATGTGCCTTATGGAGACAATGCATGCATTAGCTAAGCTTCATTCAGGCATGAGTTATAAATTCTGTTGGTTGTGAGTTCAATGTTAATGAATCAATGATACATATTAAAAATAAAAATTGAGGCACTTGGCTGGCTCAGTTGGTAAAGCATGCAACTCTTGATCTCGGGATCATGAGTTCAAATGGGTGTAGAGCTTACATTAAACACACACACTATATATATATATATATATATATATATATATATATATATATGTATGTATATATATACTTTGTATATATACATACACTTTATATATATGGTGAATAGATATAGATGTACATTATATATATGTTAAAGTGTCTTTAAAGAGAAACACACAAAAAGCAAGGTTATATATTGATTGGTTGATGAAAATGTAACCAGAGGCTTATAGGAACATAACCCTGATTTATCTAGGAACAATGGTTCAGTATTTGCAGCACCTTTATAACTATGAATGAGAATTTACTGCACTTTGGCCTCATTCTGAAGTTGCTGGTGAGATTCTTCCCACTGCTTTCTACAGATGGGAAGTAGGTGAATTTAGTCATTTGTAAAGTAAGCCTAATCAAAATGACTTTTTTTCATAACTTCCTATAATGAAAATCTGGTCTGAAGCTACCCCACTTGGTCTGAGGGGGAAAGGCAGTACAGTAATTCCAAGGAGATCTATCATCCTGGAGATATGTTGGGTAGCCATGAAGTTCTCTTTCTACAGGTGGGTCAGACATTAGTGCCTAAGATGTTCCCAAGACTGTACAGTTGCGCATAAGTTGTGGTTACCTTTGGCTTCCCAGACCCTAGAAATCTGGAGTCATTTTTGATAAATGAATTGGTAATTATTTTCTCATAAAAAGAGAATTAGTGTTGTTGCTGAGATTTTGAAAAACATTCCAAGTGTTAAAAATGTAGCTTTTTTTGTTGTTGTTGTTGAAATAGCCCTCCTCTTTTGGGTTTTGCCTTCATTTTTTGAGCACTCACTAAGCTTTATATTGTGCCATGCACTTTATTGACACTTTACTGTCCAATCTTCACAACACTATGAAATGCAGGTATTAATTCCAAGGCCATAAACATTGTTACAGTTTTTCAGTTTGTAGAACCTGGTTTCTATATTTACAATCAACCCTTAAATGAGAAGTCTTAAAAATATTGAAAGAACTAGAACTCTACTGCAGAATAGCTAATTCATATTGCATTTTATGTGTAATTATTAAATCCTCAGTACTTTTAAAGCAAGATTATTGGAAAAGAATGGATGGATTTTACTTCTTATCATTAAGACTTTTTATGAATTCAACACAGTGAGAACACACTGCTTTTGATATGTAGAATAGAGACATCACAGGATGCTTTCAACTATGTCCCATAAACAGCTTTAGAGGTGGTTCTATGAATAGCCAGTTTTTTAATGTGTACATCTCAATATTAGTTTAGAGAGGTGGCAATGTTGAAACTGAAGATGTGATTGTATTTCCACGGTTACATTCTGGTAAGTATCAGAAAAACAGATAGAGCCTTGATTCCACTACTGATCATTGTAAACTTGAGGGTAAGTGTGTTTCAATTCAATCTGTTTTTACATCTGTCAAATGAGGGTTCCTTCTATATCAACAATCTCTGATTCCATAATGCCTTCATGTGAAACATAGGCAACAAACTATCTCCAATCTGTTGGATCATTCTCTGGTGGAAGAGATGTTATTGAGTAACCTGAAGTGTTAAATAAAACTTAGCTCCACATACACTGTGGCAAAGTCCATCAAAATCTGTTCTTCCTACTTCCATAGTTCCTTGTAGTTGGCTCATGGTTACCTGTCTGGGGACATTGCTTGGTGTAGATACATAACTAATTTCTTACCAATAGAATAATCAGAGATGATGTGTCTTAGTTCTGGATTAGTGCCTTAACATCATTATTTTTCCACATTTTCTCTTCCTGTCAATTAGAACCCATGTCAACTCAACTTCAGCCATGCAGGTGGTGATAATATCCCAGAATGGCAGATCAACAGGATGAAAAATGTGGATCCCTGAATGACTTCATGGAACAGGACTAGCTGCTGACTGGAAGTCTCCACAGATTGTAATCACAGAATGTTATACCTCTTCTCTTTAAGCCTCTTTATTGTTGTTGGGTGGCCGCTCCAGTGGCCTTATATAACCACTGTCTGCACTGAGTGTGAAAGACATTTTCCTAAAGGAAAAACAATTTTGAATTGGATACTCATATGCTTATTTTTAGATTTATTAACAAATCCGTAACTTGCTTACAGACACGAGGAAAAGAATGCTTAGTTCACTGGCTCAGATTCGGTGTATTTGAATTTTTTAGCTTATTTTTAATGTAACCGCTTAGTCCTACTTCTAGAGATTCTGAATTGTTCAGCAGAGCTGGAGCTCCAAAAGAAAAGGAGCCAGCCACATGAAGACCTAGCAAAGAAGAACATTCCATGCAGAGAGAACAGGACTGCAAAATCCTTGAGGGATGAATGGATTTGGTAAGTTTGAGGAACAGAAGGGAAGGCAGTAATGTGGCAGCTCATTAGGTAAGAGAGAGTGACGTAAGATGAGAACAGAGGGGCAGGCAGGATACACATCACATATGATTTTGTGAGCCAGCACAAGGAGTCTGAATTTCAAACTCCATCGGGATGTCTTCTGAGATTTTAAAATAAGGAAGGGAAGCATTTGAGTTTTGCTTTTAAAATATGACTCTAGGGACATCTGACTGGGTCCCCTAGAGTGTGTGACTCTTGATCTCAGGGTCATGAATTCAAGCCCTACGTTGGTCAAAGAGCCTACTTAACTAAAAGTAAAAGAGGACTCTGTTTCCTGTGTGGAGAATGGTTCCCAGGTTGATAAGAGATTAGTGTCTAGACTTGAGGTGATGCTGGTTTGAACTGATGTGATAATGGTAGAAGAGAGGTGGGCAGATTAGGGATATATTTTGAAGGTGGGATCAGAGAATTTAATGATAGTTGACTATGTCAGGGGAGAGAAGGAAAAACATTCTCAAGTGGTTGTTTTTGTTGTTGTTTGTTTATTTTGAGAGCGAGAACACTTGCAGGTGAGGGACAGAGAGAGAAGGAGAGAGAGAATCCCCAGCAGGCTCCATGCTGTCAGCACAGAGCCTGAAGTGGGGCTTAAACTCATGAACCATAAGATCATGACCTGAACTGAAATCAAGAGTTGGATGCTTAACCAACTGAGTCACCCAGGTGCCCCAGGAAAAAAATTTTTAATTGGAACAGTTGTGTGGATGATGCTGTCATTAACTGTAATGGGAGAAAACTGGATTAGAAATGGGGAAAAATCAAGAATTCTGTTAGGGTTAGACATGAAATTTCTTATTCTCTCAAAACAAGGCAAAATAAGTAATGCCTCAAAGTATAGCCAGATCTTTTTCATGTTTCTCGTCTGGATTCTGTGAGCACTTTTGGGCAGGACAATTCTGTACTGGATCTGTACATTTTACCCCAGGAAGTGAATTATCAGTAGATTCCTTCCTCCCCAGTGTGACAATCAAAAATGCACACATTTTACTTTATTTTTTTAAAGCAAGCTCTGTGCCCATCATGGGGCTTGAACTTGCAACACTGAGATAGAGAATTGCGTGCTCTACCTACTGAGCTGGCCAGGCACCCCACAAGATGCACACATATTTTTTTTCCTTTTTTTAAAAAATATAATTTATTGTCAAATTGGCTTCCATAAAACACCCAGTGCTCATCCCAACAGGTGCCCTCCTCAATGCGCATCACCCACTTTCCCTTCTCCCTCACCCCCTATCAACGCTCAGTTCTCAGTAATTTAAGAGTCTCTTATGGTTTGCCTCCTTCCCTCTCTGTAACTTTTCTTCCCCCTTCCCTTCTCCCATGGTCTTCTGTTAAGTTTTTCAAGATCCACATATGAGTGAAAACATATGATATCTGTCTTTCTCTGACTGACTTATTTCACTTAGCATAATACCCTCCAGTTTCATCTATGTTACTGCAAATGGCAGGATTTCATTCTTTCTCATTGCCAAGTAGTATTCTATTGTATATATAAACCACATCTTCTTTATCTATTCGTCAGTTGATGGACATTTAGGCTCTTTCCATAATTTGGCTATTGTTGAAAGTGCTGCTATAAACATTGGGGTACAAGTGCCCCTATGCATCAGCACTCCTGTATCCCTTGGGTAAATTCCTAGCAGCTCTATTGCTTGGTCATAGGGTAGTTCTATTTTTAATTTTTTGAGGAAACTCCACACTGTTTTCCAGAGCAGCTGCACCAGTTTGCATTCTTACCAACAGTGCAAGAGGGTTCCTGTTTCTCCACATCCTCGCCAGCATCTACAGTCTCCTGATTTGTTAATTTTAGCCACTCTGACTGGCATGAGGTGGTATCTCAGTGTGGCTTAGATTTGTATTTCCTTGTTGATGAGTGATGTTGGGCATCGTTTCATGTGTCTGTTGGCCATCTAGATGTCCTCTTTGGAAAAGTGTCTATTCATGTCTTCTGCCCATTTCTTTACTGGATTATTTATTTTTTGGGTGTGGAATTTGGTGAGTTTTTTATAGATTTTAGATACTGGCCCTTTATCTGATATGTCATTTGCATATATCTTTTCCCATTCCATCAGTTGCCTTTTAGTTTTGTTGATTGTTTCCTTTGCACACATATTTTAAAATGCATTTGGCAGGGTAGTTCTATTCCAGGTTGTACCTTTTGTGTACCTTTGTTAGTGCAAGTGGTCTTTATATTCCTATGTGTGTGTTTTCTCAAGCAATGAACACTAAAAGTACAACTTATACCATAAGTTCTGTAAATTTTTTTTACATAAAAGTTCTTATAAAAGATTTTGCATTATGCATATGGGCACTTTGTCCAAGCCAATTCATTCTATTATTCTCATTGTTAATTATCTGTCTTATACCACCACTGTGAGTCCACAATTACAAGACACCTAAAATATTAGAAAAGGTACCATATAAAAATCACAATCTAGTGACATTTGCTAGTCTTTTTGCAAGCAAGTACAGATTTGGAAGGAATTAAAACTGTTAGAAATGGTAAATGTAAATAAATATAAAAAACTTCTTTAAATACTAATTTCTTAAATTGTTTAAAGAAAAAATGTTTTTTGGGTTTATAAAAAAAAGTAAATACATAACAATAGTACAAAGGATTGGAAGAAAGGTAAATGGAATTATACTGTTGTAAAATTCTTACATTATTGATGAAGTGGTATAATTAATCAAGATAGATTGGTTCAAAGTAAGGATGATGTATATAAATCCTAGGAGTAACCTCTGAAAATAGAGGTAGAGCTAAAAAGGCAAAAGAGGAGAGTGAATGCTAAAAAATAATAAATCCAAATGAAGGTAGGAAATGTAGAGACCCAACATAGAGATGGAGCAAACAGAAAATAGGAGCAATGTAGAAAGTTTAAACGCAAATATGTCAATATTTATACCGAACATCAAGGCTAAACACTAATTCAAAGAGACTGTTGGAGCAGATAAAAAGCAAGACCCAAGTAGATGCTTATATCTGAGAGTCACGCTTTAATATAAAGACACAGATGGATTAAAAGTAAGAGGATAGTAAAAGATGAACCATGCAGGGGCTCCTGGGTGGCTCAGTTGGTTGAGCATCCAACATCGGCTCAGGTCATGATCTCACGGTTCATGAGTTTGAGCCCCATGTTGGGCTCTGTGCTGACAGCTCAGAGCCTGGAGCCTGCTTCAGATTTTGTGTCTCCCTCTCTATCTGCCTCTTCCTCTCACGCTCTCTCTCAGAAAAAAAAAAAAAAAGATGAACCATGCAAAGAGTAAGCATAACAAAACTAGTGTGGCTATATTAACATCAGATAAAGTAAAAAAGGACATTTCATATTGATAAAAGGAACAATTTATCAAACCATAACAATCCTAAATGTGTATGTATTTAATAACAGCTTCAAAATGTATGTAGCAAAAATTGCAGAAATGGGCAAATCCATAATTACAGTTGAAGATTTTATCACTCATCATTCAGTAATTGATAGAATTGACCAAAAACAAATCACAAAAACAAACAACCAAAACAACAAAAAAACTAGTATAAATATAGAACTGAAAATCACTATTATATCAACATAATCAATGTTTATAGAACATTACATTCAGCACCTGTAGAAAACATATTCTATAGCTGGTATTTTCTACACATTCTCTAGTGCACTTGGTAAGATTTTGACTGGGATTGCATTGAATGTGTAGGTCAATTTGGGAAGAACGGACATCTTGACAATATTTATTATTCTCATTCATAAACATGCAATATATATCCCATCTATTTAGTTCTTTGGTTTTGTTCATTAGAGTTTTGTAGTTTCCTCATTTAGATCTTGTACATATTTTGTTAGATTTACATCTAAATACTCCATTTGTGTTAATCTAAATGGTGTGTTTTTAATTTCAAATTCCATGTGTTCATTGCTGGTAAATAAAGTAATTGACTTTTGCATGTTAACCTTATATTTTGCAAGTTTTCTATAATCACTTATTAGTTCCAGAGGTTTTTGATCGATTCTTTCAGATTTTCTTCATAAATAATCATGTCACCTGTGAACAAAGAGTTTTATTTCTTCCTTTTCTTAATGCATTAGCTGGAACTTCAGTGCAATGTTAAAAGGAGTGATGAGAAGGGACGGCTTTGTCTTGTACCTCATCTTAGTAGGAAAACTTTGGTTTCTCACCATTAAGTGTGTTAGCTGTAGGTTTTTTATAGATATTCCCTTATCCAGTTGAGGAAAGTTTTTATCATGATCGGATGTTGGATTTTGTCAAATGCTTTTTCTGCATCTGTTGGTAAGATCACGTGATTTTTCTTCTTTAGCCTGATGATATGATGGATTATGTTGAAACTTAAAGGGAAAAGAAAGAAACTTATTAAGATATAACTGACATACAGCACTGTATAAGTTTAAGGTGTATAGCATAATGATTTAACTTCATTAATTGATTTTCAAATGTTGAACAAGCTTTGATATCTGGGGTAAACATTATATTTAATTTGCTATTTTTAAAACCACTTTTATAAGCATTTATTTGAATATATTTACATATAACATTGTATAAGTTTAAGGTGATACATTCATTTGTATATAATGTAATATAATTGTAACTGTAGCAATCATCACATTATATAATTATAGCACAATATTAATGTCTATATTCATTATACTGTACTGGCTTATTTACTACTCATTTCAAGTTTGTACCCTTAAACACCATCAGTCTTATCCCCCCCCCTTTTTTTTTTTACAGGTTTGACTTTTTTTATATTCCACATATAAGTGATACACAGTAGTTGTCTTTCTCTGACTTCTCTCACTTAGCATAATGTTCTCAAGGTCCATCCAAGCTGCTGCTGATGGCATGTTACTCTCCTTTCTCATGGTTGAATAATAATCCATTGCATATATGTACTGCTCTTTTTTATTCATCTGTTGATGGGCATTTGGGTTATTTGCATATCTTGGCTATTGTGAATAATGCTATGGTAAACATAGGAGTGTGTATATCTTGCTGAAATCCTGTTTTCATTTCCTTTGGCAATTGCTGGATTATATGGTAGATCTATTATACAATTTTTGAGGAACATTCATATTGTTTTCCTTAGTGATTGGACTGATTGACATTCCCAACAACAACACGAGGATTTCCTTTTTACTGCGTCCTTGCCTGCACCTGTTGTCTCTTTGTTTCCTTGATGATAGCCATTCTAACAGGTGTGAGGTGACATCTCATTGGATGTTTTATTTCTTTTTCTATTGGGATTTGATGTGCATTTCCCTGATGATTAGTGATGCTGAGCATGTTTTCATGTGCCTGCTGAAAATTCTGATGTCCTCTTTGGAAAAATATCTATTTAGTTCTTCTGTCCATTTTTAATAAGATTGCTTTTTGTTAAGTTGTATGAGTTCTTTATATATTTTGGACATAGACCCTTTATCTAATATATAGTTTACAAAAATATTCTCCCATTCTGTAGGTTGTCTTTTCATTTTGTTAATTGTATCTTTTACTGTGAAGAGGATTTAGAGTTTGAAATAGCCCCATTTGTTGATTTTTGTTTTTGTTTGTGCTTGTGGTGTCATGTCCAAAAAATCATTGCCAAGACCAATACTGGTGAGCTGCTTCCTTATATTTTCTTAGTAGGAGTTTTATGGTATTACATCCTATGTTTAAGTCTTTGATTCATTTTAAGTTAATTTTTATGAGTGGTATGTTCAATTGCATTGTTCTGCGTGTGTTTCTCTAGTTTTCCCAGCACCATTTTTTGTTTCTTTTTAAAATTTTTATTTAAATTCATGATGTGGCCATTTTTGTACCTATAGATGTGCAGTTTGTTCTTTTAGTTCTCAGATTGATTTCTTGGGTGTTCAGAATGATTTGATATTTATCTAGCTGTGTTCGAGGGACCAGGCAAGCTTAGGGTCCCCCTCCTCCTCTGCCATCATAACTTCAACTCACACTTCTTTTCCCCAGCACCATTTTTGAAGACTTCAGACTATCATTTTACCACTGGGTGTTCTTGATTTCTTTGCTGAATATTAGTTTACCTGCTGGGATTTAATTCTGGGCTCTCTATTCTGTTGCATTGGTTGAAGTGTCTCTTATTGTGGCAGCATCATACTGTTTTTATTAGTATGGCTTTGTGTATGGCTTGAAATCTGGAAGTGTGTTACCTTGGACTTTGTTCATTTTTCTCAGTGTTGCTTTGCCTATTTGGGGTCTTCTGAGGTTCCATACAAAATTTAGGGTTATTTCTTTAACTTCTGTGAAAAAGCCTTTGGTATTTTGATGGGGATTGCATTGGATAGAAGAGCCATTTTAACAATTCTTCTGATCTGTGAACATGGGTAACTTTCCATTTGTTTGTGTCTTATTCCATTTCTTTCAGCAAAGTCTTGTAGTTTTCACTGTACAAATCTTTTACTTCCTTGGTTAACCTTATTTCTAAGTATTTTATTGTTTTTGATACTATTGTGAATGAGATAGTTTTGTTTCTTTTTCAGATGTTTCATCATTAGTGTAATGAAATGCAACTGATTTCTGTACGTTGATTTTGTGTCCACTTTACTGAAATCACCGATTAAATCCAACAGTTTTTGGACTGACTCCTTGGGATATTCTATATATAAGGTCTTCTCAGCAAATAGTGACAATTTTACTCCTTCTTTTTGGTTTGTATGTCTTTTATTTCTTTGTCTTACCTAGTTGTTGTAGCTAGTACTTCTCGTACTATATTGAATAGGAGTGGTGAGAGTGGGCATCCTTGTCTTGTTCCTGATCTTAGAGGAAATGCTTTCAATTTTCCTCCATTGACTATAATGTTAGCAGTGGGTGTGTTGTATGTAGTCTTTATTATGTTGAGGTAAGTTCCTTCTATACCCAATCTGTTATGAGTTTTTATCATGAAAGGATGTTATATTTTGTCAAATGCTTTTTCTGCACCTATTGAAATGATCATGTGATTTTTCATTTTCTTTTATGTGATACATTACACTTACAGATTTGCATATCCTGGACCATCCTAGCATCCCAGGGATAAATCTCACTTGGTCATGGTGTATAATCCTTTTAATGTATTCTTTAATTTGATTTGCTAATATTTTGTTGAGAATGTTTGCATCTATATTCATCAGGTCTATTGGTCTGTACTTTTTTTGTGGCATCTTTATCTAGTTTTGGCATCAATGTAATGCTGGCTTCATAGAATAAGTTTGGAAATGTTCCCTCCTTGATATTTTGGAAGTGTTCAAGCAGCATTGGTGTTAATTCTTTCAGTAATTCTTTGTAGAATCCTCCAGTGAAGCCATCTGATCTGGAGTTTTCTGATTACAGATCCAATTGCTTTACTATTGGTCTGTTTGGTTTTTCTATTTCTTCCTGATTCAGTCTTGGTAGGTTGTACATTTGGAGAATTATATCAATTTCTTCTAGATTATGTAATTTGTTGGCATATAATTGTGGCTAGTAACGATCCTTTGTACTTTTTTAGCACCAGTTGTAATGTCTCCTCTTTCATTTCTGAGTCTTCTCTTTTTCTTAGTCTGGCTAAAGGTTTGTCAATTTTATTTATCTTTTCAAAGTACTAGCTCTTAGTTTCATTGATCCTTTTTATTATTTTTCTGGTCTCTTTCATTTATTTCTACTCTGATCTTTAATTTCCTTCTTTGTTCTTTTTATAGTTCCTTGAGGTGTAAAGTTGAGATCTTTCTAATTTCTTAATATGTGTTTATTGTTGTGAAATTTTAGAACTATTTTTACTGTGCCCCATATTTGATATGCTGTGTTTCTATTTTCATTTGTTTAGATATGGATTTTTCTTTTTTCTTTTTCTTTTTCTTTTTTTTTTTTTTTAGCAGGCTCCACACCCAATGTGGAGGCTTGAACTCACAACTCCAAAATCGAGTCAGCATGCCTCCTACTGAGCCAGCCAGGCATCCCTTATTTCCCTTTTGATTTCTTTGACTCATTGGCTGTTTAGAAGTGTGTTGTTTAGTTTGTACATATTTGTAGATCTCACTTAATTTCTAGTTTTACACCACTGTGATGAGAAAAGATAGTTGCTATGGTTTCAGTCTTCTGAAATTTGCTAAGAAACGTTTTGTGTCCTTTCTATCCTAGAGATTATTCCATGTGCACTTGGGAAGAATGTGTATTCTGCTGCTGTTGGATGTAATGTTATGTATATGTTTGTTAAGTCCATTTGTTCTAATGCGTGGTTCAATTCTAACATTTCTTTGTTGATTTTGTCTGCTTTATCCATTGCTGATAGTGGGGTATTGAAATACCCAATTATTATTATAATGTGTATTTATCTTTTAAGATCGGTTAGTATTGGCTCAATATATATTGGTGTTTGGGTGTTGGGAATGTATATATTTATGATATATCTTCTTGATATGTATTGACCCCTTTATCAGTATATATCAGTATATAATGACCTTCTTTGTTTTTTGTTACCCTTTTTGGCTGGAAGCCTATTTTAAGTAAGACTATGCTTACCTTCTTTTGGTGGAATGTCATCTATCCTTTCATTTTGAGCCTATGTGTGGTTTTAGACCTAAAATGAGTCCATTAGGCAGCATGTAGTTTAAATACATCCAGCTGCCCTGTGCCTTTTGACTGGTGAGTTCAATCCATTTACAGTTAGGGAGCTTATTGATAGGTAAGGATTTAGTACTGCCACTTTATCTTTTCCCTTCTGGTTATTTTATTTCTCCATTTTTCCCCTTGTTTCTACTTTTGTTAAGTTTATGGGTTTCTATGGTAATTTTCTCGGTCTCCCCCACTTGTTTGTTTTGTGTTTCTACACTTTGCGGCTACCATGAGGTTTATATAAAACACATCATAGATATAATAGTCCTCTTTTGGCTGATAGCAATTTATCTTCACTTCCTTTTTTTATCCTTTAACTCTTTCCCTTTTATTTTTGTTGCCACAAATTATCTCTTTTATAGTGTGATTTTATTACCACGTTGTAGTAGTGATTTAAAATTTTTTTTTAATATTTATGTTTTTGAGAGAGAGTGTGTGAGCAGGGAAGGGACAGAGAGAGAGGGAGACACAGAATCCAAAAAAGGCTTCAAGGTCTGAGCTGTCAGCACAGAGCCCAATGTGGGGCCAAACCCACGGACCACAAGATCATGACCCGAGCCTAAGTCCGATGCCTAACTGACTAAGCCACCCAGGTGCCCCAGTGATAGTTATTTTTAATGCTCTTTTCCTTTTACCTTTGTGTTATAACTGTTTAATATACTATTCTAAAAAAGGACTATGGCTTTATAATTCTATCACCTTAAGCAGAGTTTTGGGTACTTTTATTTTTTCATTTCAGCTTGAAGAGCTTCTTTCAACATTTGTTTAAGACAGGTACTAGTTGTTGTGAACTCGTTTAGGTTTTGTTTGGGAATTCCTTTATTTCTTCTTAAGATATGGAAGATGACTCACCAGGTAGAGTATTCTTGGCTGGAAATTTTTAGTTTTCAATACTTTGAATATATCATTCTACTCTTGCCTGGCCTATAGAATTTCTGCTGAGAAATCTGCTGATAGCCCAGTGGGTTCCTTTTAGCTTAGTGTCTGTATTCCCCTGCCTGCTTTTAAAATTCTTTATCGTGGACTTTTGACAGTTTTAATTTAATGTATCTTAGAGGTCTTTTTGTATTGAGATAAGGTTTTCTATTAGCTTTATGGACTTGTATACCCAGTTCTGTCCCCAGGTTTGAAAAGTTCTCAGCTATTATTTCTTTAAATATGCTCTGCTCCTTGTTGCCTCTTTTCTCCTTCTGGTGTGCCCATTAATCTTGTGTTGGCTCTTCTAATGGAGTCTGAAAGTTTTCCTAGGATTTCTTCATTAAAAAAAAATCTTTTTCCTCTGCCACTCTAAACATTTCTGTATTCTATCCTTGAGCTTATTCTCTTGTCCAACTGATCTGCTCTATTTCCAATGCTTTGTAATGCATTCTTCATGTGCTGGGTTCTTTAGCTACAGGATTTTTTTTTTTATAGCATTTCAATCTCTTTAGTTAAGTATTCCTTCAGCTCATTAATTTTATTCCTTAGATCATTGTATTGCCTTCCGGATTTTCTTGTATGTTGCTGAATTTCTTGGTAACAGCTATTTATCAGATAACAGTATTCCATGTTTTTGGGTTCAGTGCTGAAAAAATGTCATTTTCTTTTTGTGATACCATATTAGTGTGGTTTTTCATGGTGTTTGATGCAAAGTTCCTCTGCTGCCACATTTGAAATAGCAAACACCATTCATAGTTATGTAAGGCTTTGATTCTAACAGTTCAACTAGTTGGCAACTAGGAGCCTTCCCTTTGTTTTCCAGAAGGTGGCATGATAGCACAAGTTTTCAGTTTCTCTTACTAGAGCTGACTTGTTGCTAAGGTTGGGAGCTGCAAGTATTTAAAAAAAAAAAAACAAAACTGGTGGGGAGAAAGGGAAGAAAAAGGGTGGCAGCAGAATCAGGGGAGGTGTGTGTTTGACACTTGGGGCTTTGGGTGTGCCCACAGCCCCTATGGGGATCTTCCAGTAGTGGGGATTCTCAGAGGCTCACTGGCAGTCCTCTTGCCATAAATTCCAGGGCAGACAGCAGGAAACACATTTCTCTCAGTTGTCTTTGTCATCCTCCCTTTCCTTTCCCCTTCCCAACCCAGTCACCATAATTTCTTCTCAGAGTGACAAGTTTCTCCAGCTGAAACATGTATGGCCTGGTAGACCCCCTACTCACCACTTTCACTTCCCACATCTGCTAGAAAGGCTGTACTGGTCTATTGCTGTGTGTGCAGACCCCCTACTAACCCCTCCCCCCTTTTTTTTGGTTATGGATGTGTGTCATTAGTTGTAAATTGACAGGGAAAGAAAAATGGAAAGACTCATGCTGCTATGAAGTGGACATTACCCTTCCTGATTTGCTAAAATTTTATCAGAGGACATCTCTGTGGCTCAGTTGGCTAAGCATCTGATTTTGGCCTAGGTCATGATCTCACAGTTTGTGAGTTCGAGCCCCGCATCAGGCTCTCTGCCCTTCCCTAGCTTGTGCTCTCTCAAAAATAAATTAAAACAGGGGCTCCTGGGTGGCTCAGTCAGTTGAGCGTCCAACTATATAGCTCAGGTCATGATCTCACGGTTTGTGGGTTTGAGCCCCGCATCAGGCTTTGTGCTGACAGCCTGGAGCCTGCTTTGGATTCTATCTCCCTCTCTCTCTGCTCCTCCTCCACTTATGCTCTGTGTGTCTCTCTCTGCCCTTCCCTTACTCGCAGTCTGTCAAACATTAAAAAAATTTTTTTGATTTTTACACGTATGTTCATACGAAATATTCCATAATCTTTTTCCTATAATGTAATGGAATGTCTTTGGTGTGGTATTGGGGTAGTGCTGGGCTCCATAGTATGAGTTAGGAAGTATTCCCTCTGCTTCTATCCTTTGGAAGAGATTATAGAAAATTGGTGTTTCTTCCTTAAATGTTTGCTCTAATTCACCCACCTGGGCCTGTTGCTTTGTTTCATATAGGTCTCTTCAATTGTCTATTTCTTGTGTGTGAGTTTTGGCATATTGGGTCTTTCATGGAATTGGTCCATTTCATAAGGTTATCAAATTTGGGGGCATAGAGTTGTTGGTAATATTCCTTTACTATCCTTTCAACATCCTTGGGATCTATAGTGATATTGCCTCTTTCATTTCTGATATTGGTGATCTGGGTCTTTTTTTTTTTTTTTTTCCTTAGCCAGGCTAGAAGCTTACCAGTTTCATTGATCTTTTCAAAGAACCAAATTTTGGCTTCCTGAATTTTTCTCTATTGATTTCTGCTCTGATTATTTCTTTTCTTCTGCTTACTTTGGATTTAGTTTGCTCTTTTATTTCTAGTTTCCTAAAGTGGAAACTTAGATGATTGATTTTAGATATTTCTTTTCTAATATATGCATTCAATGTATAAATTTCCTTCTAAGCATTGCTTTCATTGCATCCCACAAATTTTAATAAACTGTTTCTTTTTGATTTAGCTAAAAATATTTTTAAATTTCTCAAGATTTTTTCTTGACCCATGTGTTATTTATAAGTGTTGTTTAATCTCCCTGTATTTTAGGATTTTCCAGTTCTCTGTTATTGATTTCTGGTTTCAATACATTGTGGTCCAAGAGCAGGCATTATAGGATTTCTATTTTAAAAAATTGGTTAAGGTGTGGTTTAGGGCCTAGAATGTGGTCTCTCTTGGTGAATGTTCTATGTGAGCTTGAGAAGAAATTTTTTTTTTTTTTTTTTGCTGTTGGGATAGAGCATTCCATGTTATCTCCATTATATTCAGTTGATTGATGGTGTTAATTATATTCTTCCTGATTTTCAGCTTGCTGGATATCTCCATTTGATAGGTGGATTCATCTATTTTTGTATCACATAGTTTGATGCTCTGTTAAAATTGTTACATCTTCTTGGAGAATTGACCCCTTTATCATTATGTAATACTCTTCTTTATCACTGATAATTTTCCTTGCTTTGAAGTCTGTTCCTTTGAAAATCATATAGCTGCTCATGTTTTCTTTCGATCAGGATGGTATATTTTTCCCTATCCGTTTGCTTTTAATCTGTCTTGTTTTAAAAATATTTTTTAACGTTTATTTATTTTTGGGAGGGGCAGAGACAGCAAGGGGGAGACACAGAATCCGAAGCAGGCTTCAGGCTCTGAGCTGTCAGCATAGAGCCTGATGTAGGGCTTGAACCCACGAACTGTGAAATGGTGACCTGAAGTCAGATGCTTAACTGAGCCACCCAGGTGCCCTGATTATTCACTTAAAAAAAAAAAAAAAATTTAATGGGTGCCCTAGAATTTGCAGTAGGCATTTATAGCTAATCCAAGTCAACTTTCAAATAACACTTTCTAGTAGTGTGAGAACCTTGTAATAACTAAATAATCCTCCCTTATCATTGCTGTCATTCATTTCACTTATGTTTATGTATAGTATAAACACATTGTTGGAATTTTGAACTGTTACCTCTTTAAGAATAAAAAAGTTTTATTTTACCTACACTTCTTCTTCATTACTCTTCCTTTATGTAGATTGGAGTTTCTGACATATTTTTTTCCTTTTCTCTAAAGAAATAATTCTAACATTTCTTACAAGGCATGTCTACTGGTGACAAATTCCATTAATTTGTGTTTGTCTGAAAAAGTATTTCTCCTTCACTTTTGAATGATAGTTTTGCAGAGTACAGAATTCCAGGTTGTTGACTTTTTTTTTTCCTCTCAACACTAATCTACTTTCTTCTTGGTTACAATTTCTGAAAAGTTGGATGCAATCCTTATCTTTGTTCCTTTGTAGCTATTTTACCCTCTGGCTTCTTTCAGGATTTTATCTTTGATTTTCATTTATCTTCCTTGGTATTCTGAGTTTCCTGGATCTTGATTTGTTGTCTGCCATTAATTGGGGGAAAATCTTAGTCATTATTAAAATTTCTTTTCCTTTTTTATTTTGGTATTCCGATTACATGTGTCATCCCTTTTGCACTTGTCCCACAGTCCTAGGATATTGGTTTTTTTTTTTTTTTTAGTCTTCATTCTCTTTGCTTTTGAGTATTCTGTCCTCTGGCTCAGAGATGCTTTCCTCAGCAGGGTCCAGTCTAATCTGATCAAAAGCATTTTTCATTTCTGTTAACATTAACTCTAGAATTTCTTTTTGGTTCTTCCCTAGGATTTCTTTCTGCTTGTATTGCCTACCTTTTCTTGTATGCTGTCCATCCATCAGAACCCTTACTATATTAATTATAATTTAAAATTCCCAGTATAATTTCAACACCCCCGCCATGTCAGGTTCTGATGGTTGCTCTGTCTCTTCAAATTGCATATTTTCTGCCTTATAGTATGGCTTGTAATTTTTTGACAGCTGGACATGATGTACTGGATAAAAGAAACTTGTAAATAGGCTATTAGTAATGTGCTAAGATGTGGCGGGAGAAGTGTTCTATAGTCCTCTGATTAGGTCTCTTTTAGTGAGCCTGTACCACAAGACTATGAACTTTACAAGTGTTTTTCAGTACCCCCCTCCCTGCTTAGGTGGGACAGGATGGCTAGAGTGAGTGAGAGTTGGGTATGTCCCTTCCTCTGTGACAGGTCCTGGATAACTGGTTTCATTTAAGGGCAGGCCTTCTTAAGAACGGAGCACTGTGGCATATTTCAAAATTGTTCCATCCATCTCTCCCCCATCACACGCACATCCTGGCTGCTGGAAGCACAATGGAGTTTTCCTCTGATATTTACTGTGAGAAGCTATTCAAGCTCCTGAAGGTAAATCTCACAATGTTTATGGGGCCTCATTATGATAGGGCTCCTTGGAGTTTAATTATCAGATTTGTCCACACTGAGCCTCTAGCAATTTGCCAATCACAATTCAGGTTTCCCACCCTGCATTGGTTCCTGCTACTGCATTTTTGCCTTCAATCTGTTCAGCTTTTTACTTGTTGGTAGTTCGGGGTGGTGACTTCCAAGCTCTTTAAATGTGGAACCAGAAACAAACTCTACAGTGCACTTGGAATACTCACCAAGACAGATCAAATGCTGGGTTTTTTATATATTCTTAAGAACTGAAATCATACAGAGGATGTTCTTTGACTATAAAAGAATTTTAACAGGTAAAAAAAAAAGTCCCCCAAATACTTAAAAATCAGTTTAAAACACATTCAAAGCTTATTTAAAGCTTAATTATTATAAAAGTTAATAGAGCTAGTTATAGAGCTAGTATGAAGGTTGAAAGACAAAAGTAGTAAAAAGGAATATGTGATAAAATATAAAAATTGGCATCAAAACCAGAATGGGGTAGGAAGAGAGTAAAAATGTAGAGCTTTAAGAATTCATTCAACCTCGTTATATGTAAGCCTCACAGTAACCACAAAACAAAAACCTACAGTAGGTAAAAGAGAAAGGAATCTAAGTATACCACACACACAAAATCATCAAATCACAAGTGAGTATAAGAAAGGAACACAGTAACTACAAAACAGCCAGAGAATAATTTACAAAATGACCATGAGTACATAGTTATATCAGTAATTACTTTTAATATAAATGGACTAAATTCCCTAATCAAAAGACACAGTGGCTGAATGGATTAAAAAAACAAGATCTATATAAGTCCTACAAGAAACTCACTTCAGATACAAGAACACACACAAACCGAAGTGAAGAGATAGTAAAAGCTATGCCATGCAAATGGAAACCAAATGAAAGCCAGGATAGCTGTACTTATTAGATAAAATAGATTTTAAGGCAAAGACTAATAAGAAACAAGAACATAATTATGAAGGGGTCAATCCAAGATGAGGACATCACATTTGTAAATATGCACCCAATATAGGTATAGTTAAATATATAAAGCAAATATTAACAGATCTAAAGGGAGCAATTTACAGTAGTACAATAACAGGGGACTTTAGTACCCCATTTTCATCAATGGGGAGATCATCAAGACAGAAAACCAAATGGCCTTAAGTGACCCACTAAACCAAACGGACTTGGTAGAGATATACAGAACATTTCATCCAAAAGCAACAAAATTCTTAAGTGCACATGGAACATTCTCCAGGATAGACCACATATTAGGCCACAAAACAGATCATAATAAATTTAAGACTGAAATCCTATCAAGCATATTTTTCAACCACAATGGTATTAAACTGAAAATCAACTACAAAGAGAAAACTGGAACAATCACGAAAATGTGGAGATTAGACAACATGCTACAGAACAACTAAGGGGTCAAAGAAGAAATCAAGAAATCAAAACTACCTGCAGTAGGATGAAAATGGAAATACAACATACCAAAACTTTGGGATACAGCAAAAGCAGCTGTAAGAGGGAAGTTTATATTGACAATTATGTTAAGAAACAAGAAGAATCTCAAACAAGCAACCTAACTTTACACCTCCACTACAAAAAGAAAAAAAACGAAGCCCAAAGTTAGTAGATGGAAGGAAATAACAAAGATGAGCATAGAAATAAATGAAACAAAGGCTAAAAAGACAGTAGAAAAGACAAAAGATCAATGAAACTAAGAGCAGTTTCCATGAAAAGGTAAAACTGACAAACCTTTAGCTAGACTCACCAAAAAACAAAGAAAAAAATCCCTCAACATCAGAAATGAAAGATGTTACAATTGGTAACACAAAAATACAAAGGATCTTAAGATACTCAGAACAACTCTATGCGGACAAACTGGAAGAAATGGATGAATTCCTTGAAGTATAAACCTACTAAGACTGAATCAGGAAAACACAGAAAGTCTGAACAGACCATTTACTAGTAAAGATATTGAATCAGTAATCAAATACCTCCCAAGAACAAAAATCCAAAACCAGGCAGCTAGCTTCACACCGGTGAATTCTCCCAAACATTTAAAGAAGAATGAGTATCAATTCCTCTCAAAATCTTCCAACAATAGAAGAGGAAGGAATGCTCCTGAACTGTTTTCATGAGGTTGGCATTAGCCTGGTACCAAAATTAGATAAGGACACCACAAGAAAATCATTACAGGCCAATATCCTTGATGAACATAGATGCAAAAATCCTTAAATTATCATCAAACTAAATTCAAGAATATATTAAAAGGATCACACACCACAATCAAGCAGAATTTATTCCAGAAATGCAAAGATAGTTCAACATTTACAAATTACACGATACACCACACTAACAAAATTAAGGATAAAAATCGTATCAATAGAGAAAAAACATTTGACACAATTCAACATCCTTTTACAATAAAAACTCTCAACAAGGTGGGTATAGAGAGAATGTACTTCAACATAATATAGGCCATTTATGACAAGCCCACAGCTGACATCATATGTAATACTGAAATTCTGGAAGCTTTTCCTTGAAGATTAGGAACAAGACAAAGATGTTCACTCTCACCACTTTTATTCAACACAGTATTAGAAGTCCTCATTATAACAGGCACAAAAAAGAAATAAAAGCCATCCAAGTCAGAAAGAAAGAAGTAAAATAACTATCTGCAGATGACATACTGTATCTATATTTATATATAAAATATATATAGAAGTGTTAAAGACTCTACCCAAAAACTTACAACTGATAAATTCAGTAAAGTTGCAGGTACAAAATCAATATAAAAAAATTGTTGCATTTCTAATAACAAAGCATCAAAAAAGGAAATTAAGAAAACTATACCATTTACAATTGCATCAAAAAGAATAAAATAGAAGTAAATTTAAGCAATAAGGTGAAAGACTGAAAACTATGATGTTGATGAAACTGAAGACACAAATACATGGGAAGATATTTCATGCTTATGGATTAGAAGAATTGATATTGTTAAAATGTCCATACTACCCAAAGCAATCTACAGTTTCAATGCAATCACCATCAAAATTCCATAACATTTCTCACAGAACTAGAATAATCCTAAAATTTGTACGGAACCACAAAAGACCCTGATATACCAAAGCAATCTTGCGAAAGAACAAAGCTGGAGGTATCAAACTCTCTGACTTCAAGCTACATTACAAAGCTATAGTAATGAAAACAGTATGTATTAAGGCAACAGAGTAGAGCACCCAGAAATAAATATATATATATATATATATATATATATATATATATATATATAGTCACTTAATTTACAACAAGGGAGCCAAGAACATACAATGGGGGAAGGATAGTCTCTTAAAAAATGATGCTGGGAAAACTGAACAACTATCTTACACCATACACAAAAACTAACTCAAAAGGGATAAAATTCCTGAATGTGAAACCCTAAACTGTAAAACTCTTAGAAGAAAAAAAAAAGGCGGTTAACCTCCCTGACATCAATCAGTTTTGGATTTGACACCAAAAGCAAAGGCAAAAATAAACAATGGGACTACATCAAACTAAAAAACTTCTGCACAGCAAAGGAAACCAACAAGATGAAAAAGCAACCTACCAAATAGGAGAAAATATTTGCAAATCATATATGTGATAAAGGGTTGATATCCAAAATATATAAGGAACTTCTACAACTCAATAGCAAACAATCTGATTTAAAAAGGGGCAGAGGATCTAAATAGACATTTTTCCAAAGAAGACATACACATGGTGAAAAGACACATGAAAAGATGCTTAACATCACTAATCAGGGAAATGAAAACTATAATGAAATGTCACCTTGCCCCTGTGAGAATGGCTGTTATCAAAAAGGCAAGAAATAACAAGTGTTGGTAAGAATGTGTAGGAAAGGGAACCCTTGTGCACTGCTGATGAAAATATAAATTGGTTCAGATTCCATGGAAAACAATATAGAGGTTCCTCACAAAATAAAAATAGAACAACTATATGATCCAGCAAGCCTGATGAGGGAGTGTGGGGCAAGCTGAGGGCAAAATACAGGCTGGCACACCTCCCCTCAGGTGCAATATGTGTGATATTCCTCAGACACTCCTGGCTACCCAAGAACAAAGGAAAGGGGTTTAAGTGCTTGCCATGGTAATGTGGGAAACTAAGGCAAATGAAAAATTCCCTTACTGCCTATAGCCCACTGACAAGTGCTTGAAACATGCAGAGTGACCTTCTAGGAGATCAGCTGTCTCCTTGATGACACTTTGCTAGGGGCAAAAGAGAACCTTAGCTTAACGTTATCCCAACCTCGATGATCCTGTAAATCAACTTACTTTATCTCAACTACCCCAAAATATATGCTGGCAATCATACTCCAAGCTTATGGCTCCCCCTACCCCTGATATACATCTGAAAGGTCTCATGTCTGGGGTTTTATTAAATGGTAATAAGTGGTTATTTCCCTAGCAACAGCTAGCCTCTCAAGATCCTGGAAACCATGCTTCCAAAATTCCTTAGAGACTTTATCCCTGACCCCCTCCCAATCTGAGGGTATATAATGAGTTACCCATCACAAACCCCATGCAGCTCTTCCTGCCCATGGGTCCTTTCCCCATGCTTTAGTAAAATTGACTTTTTGCACCAAAGACGTCTTCAAGAATTCTTTCTTGGCTGTCGGCTCTGGACCCCCACGAACCGCCCCCATCACCCCAAAACTTCATCAGTCCACTTCGGGGTATTTATCAGAAGAAAACAAAAAACACTGACTTTGGGGCAGATGGCAGAGTAGGAGGACCCTAAGCTCATCTCATCCCACGGATTCAACTAGATAACATTCACATCAGTGTAAATAACCCTGAAAGCAACTGGAAGACTGGCAGAACAAACTCTTCAAGCTAAATATAGAGCAGAGGTGGCATGAAAGGGTAGAAAGGGCAGAGATGCAGTTGGGAGCTAAATGGACCTGTGGGACTGTCCACAGGAAGGAGGGGCGCTGTGGGCTCGGGAAGGGGAGTGAAACAGATTCTTACACCAGGAAGCCCACACAGGAAAGATGAATTCCTATAACATTTGGCTCTGAAAACCACAGAGGCTCAATTTCATGAATTCTTACAATCAATAGGACTTAAAACCTGGAACTTTAAAAAATCAGTGGCCTTGGCTCTGAGAGAGCCAAGAGGGAGGGAGGAAACTGAACCCCTGATCTTAAAGGGACAGCACAACAGCCTTAGGAAGATCCAGCATAGAAGCAGCAGTCTGAACAATGCGGGAGGTATGCCGGAGGGAGATCTGTTTACTAGTCAAAGCACCTGCTAAAGGGGCAAGGGATCACTGGGAGACTTCTCCAGGAACAAAGGAGCTGGCAGGCACCATTTCTCTCTCCCACTCATCAGCATAAACAGCCACCTGTGAGAACCAAGTGCTCGGTGGACATGGCCCCTCCAGACAGGCCTCTGCTGCAGGTCTTCTCCCACAGCTGACCCATGCAGAACTTGCTAACACCTCACATCTGGCCCTGTGCACTTCTGCGGATCTGCTCCCTCTAACACCCTCTTCGCTGGAGCCCATCCAAAGCAGAGTCACAAGCCTGATAGTGTGCAAGCAGCCCTGACGGGAGCCAGCACCATTCCAAAGTGACTCCTGCCCCCCAGGGAGAGGAAAAGAAAACCACACACAACAGACTGTGGACCCAGCAGTGTACTGTAGGCTCCGCCCACCAAGTTCCCTGCAGTTCTGTGCTACTGCATCTCTGCAAAGGCCTAGTCTGACTCAACTCAAGCCCAAGGTAGCCCCAGACTGGCCCAATAACAGCATGGGGACCAAACACTGCCCGTAACAAAGAGAGTCACTACAGATGACTGAAGAAAAACTGGCTGAGCCACAACAAACTGGACAACCTAGAAGAAATGGATAATTTTCTACAAACATACTATTTTCCCAAACTGAACCAGAAAGAAATAGAAAATCTGAACAGATTACAAGCAACGAATTTGAATCGGCAATCAAAAAACTACCAAAAAATAAAAATCCAGGACCAAATGGATTCACAGGGGTATTTTACCAGACGTTTAAAGAAGAGTTCATGTCTATTCTCCTCAAACTATTCCAGAAAATAGAAGATGAAGGAAAGCTTCAAATACATCCTACAAGGCCAGCATTACCATTATACCAAAACCAAAGATACCACCAAAAAGAAAACTACAGGCCAATATCCTTGATGAACATAGATGCAAAAATCAACAAAATATTAGCAAACTGAATCCAACAATACATTAAAACCATCATTCACCTCGATCAGTTGGGATTCATTCTGGGGATGCACAGACATTTTGATATTCTTAAATCAATGACCATCATATATACCACATCAACAAAATGAAGGATAACGATCATATAATCATCTCAATAGATGCAGAAAAAGCATTTGACAAGTTCAACATTCATTCATGATTAAAATCCCACCAAAGTGAGACTAGAGTGAATGTCCCTCAACATAATAAAGACTGTAATATAAAAAACCCACAGCTAACATTATACTCAATGGTGAAAAACTAAGAGGTTTCCCTCTAAGGTCAGGAGCAAGGCAGAGATGTTTACTTTTACCACTTTTACTCAAAATGATATTATGGACAATACTACACACAGAAAATCCTAAAGACTCTACCAAATAACCATGAAGTAATAACCAAATTCAGTAGTGGCAGGATACAAAATTAATACTCAGAAATTAATAGCATTTCCATATACTAATAATGAAGTATCAGAAAAAGGAATTAAAATAAAAGCCCACCATTTACAATTCCACCAGTAAGATTGCTGTTAGTATAAAATGCTGTTGCTATCAAAATTTTAAGATTTTGATAGCAACAGCATTTTTCACAGGACAAAAACAGCCCTCAAACAGCCAAAGCACTCTTGAGAAAGAACAAAGCTGGGTCTCTCATAATACCAGACTTCAAGATATACTACAAATCTGTAATAATCAAAACAGTATGGTACTGGCACAAAAATAGACACATAAATCAACGGAACAGAACACAGAGCCCAGGAATAAACCGATGATTACATGGTCAATTAATCTTTGACAACGGAGGAAAGAATATACAATGGGAAAAGACAATTTCTTCAATAAATGATGCTGGGAATACTGAACAGCTACATACAGAAGAATGAAACTGGATCACTTTCTAACATTCTATACAAAATAAACTCGAAATAAAGAACTACATGTGAGACCTGAAACCATAAAAATCCTAGAAGTGAGCACAGGCAGTAATTTCTCTGACATCGGCTATAACATTTTTCTAGATACGTCTCCTGAGGCAAGAGTAACAAAGGCAAAAATAAATTATTTGGACTACATCAAAACAAAAATATCCTGTATGGCAAAGAAAATAATCAATAAAACTAAAAGACAACCTACTGAATGGGAAAAGATATTTGCAAATGATATATCTGAAAAGGGGTTAATATCCCAAATATATTAAGAACTTATACAATACCAAAAAATAAAAAACAAAAACCACCAAAGAAAACAAAAAACTCCCAAACAATCCAATTAAAAAGTGGGCAGATGGCCAGAATAAACATTTTTCCAAAGAAGACATACAAGTGGCCAAAGACACATGAAAAGATGCTCAACATCACTAGTCGTCCGGGAAATTCAAATCAAAACCACAATGCCTACATTACACCATCTTATACCAGTTAGAATGGCTAAAATAAAAATGATAAGAAGTAAGTGTTAGCAAGGATGTGGAGAAAAAGGAAAACCTGTGCACTGTTGGTGGGAATTTAAATTGGTGAATCCACTATGGAAAACAATATGGAGGTTCCTCAAAAAATTAAAAATAGAAATAACATATCCAACAATTTTACTATTTACCCAAAGAAAACAAAATCAACTAATTTGAAAAGAATAGCATCCCCTGTATTTACTGAACCATTATTTACTAAAACAAAGATACTGAAACAACCTAAGTGTCCATCAATAGACAAATGGATAAGAAAAATGGGATTGATACACACACACACGGAATATATGCAGCCATAAAAAGAGTTTGTCCCAATTGAGACCACATGGATGGCTCTGGAGGATATTATGTTAAAAGTAGTAAGTCAAATACCATATGATTCCATTCATAAGTGGAATCTACAAAAAGAGAGGAAAAAACAAAAACACAAGCAGACCTATAAATACAGACAACTGATGGATGCCAGGAGGGAGGTGGGTGAGAGGGCAAGTGGGTGAAGGGGAGTGGCAGAAACAGGCTTCCAGGTATGGAATGAATAAATTTTGTGAATGAAAGGGACAGCATAAGGAATACAACGTAATGGAACAGACGGTAGCTATACTTGTGAATATAGCACAACATATAAACTTGTCAAATCACTAAGTTGTATACCTGAAACTAATGTGTCTACTAAAAAAAAAAAAAACAAAAAAACAAAAAAAAACACACACACACAAAAAACCAAAACACAAAAAACTCTCACACCTTAATTTTACTCCAGTGAGACTTGTGTCAGACTTCCAACCTACAGAATTTGGAATAAGTTTGTGGGTTTTTATTAAAAAATGTTTATTTATTTTTGAGGGAGAAAGAAGCACAAGCAGTGGAGGGGCAGACAGATGGGGATACAGAATCCGAAGCAGGCTCCAGACTCTGAGCTGTCAGCATAGAGCCTGATGCGAGGCTTGAACCCACAAACTGCAAGATCATGACCTGAGCCCAACCTACTGGACCACCTAGGTGTGCCTAAATTTGTGTTATTTTAAGCTACTAAGTTTGTGGTAATCTGTTGCAGCAATACTAAAAGGTAATGCCTATTAAGAACATTCCCACAAATAAAAAAATTCTAGACCAGGATGACTTGAATGGGGACTTCAAAATAGTAAAAGAAATGTTATAAACCTTACATAAACTCTTTCAAAAAAGAGGCCAAGAGGGAATACTTCGTAAATTGTTTTATGAGGCCAGTATAACCCTAACACCAAAACCTGATAAAGACATCATAAAAAAATGAAATTACATATCCTATATCCTTTATAAGCAGATACAAAAGTCCCTAACACAAGATTACCATACCAAACAGCAATATATAAAGAATAACATTTCATAGATTTATTTCAGGGACGTAAAATTGGCTTAACGTTTATTTGAAAAAACCTGAGGTAACTTACCATATTACCAAACTAAGACATTTTAAAAAATGATCATGATAAATGGAGAAAAAGCATTTTAAAAATTCAACACCTATTCACAGTTCCCACCATGCCTATTCAATTAACATTGTGTAGGAAGTTCTAGACAGTGCAGTAAGGCAATAACAAGAGACATAAAGCATGAAGATTGGGAAAAAAAATACTGAAACTGTTTCTATTCTCAAACGATATGACTGTGTATGTGCAAACTAAAAGATTCTATACAAAATTAAAAAAATAAACTAGAATGTTGAGCAAGGTTGTAGGTTACAAGGTCGAAAGTACAAAAATTGCATTTTTGGATTTTAATAACGAATAATTTGAAAATGAAAAAACAATTCCACTTACCATAACATCAAATAACATACAAATTTTAATGTAACAAAGATTTGCCAGATGTTTACATCAAAGACTATAGAACGTTCCTGAGAGAAATTAAAGACCTAAAATAAATGGAGATAGATCATGTTTATGGATTAGAAGACCCAATATTAAGACGTCACTTGTCTTCAAAATGATCTATAGATTCAGCACAATCCAAATCAAAATCATATCATTTTTAAAATAAACATTTTAAACATTTTAAAAATGTTTATTTCTTCAGAGAGAGAGAGAGAGAGAGGCAGGGAGGGAGGGTGTGTGTTTGTGTGTGTGGCGGGGGAGGGAGAGCAGAGAGAAAGGGAGAGAATCCCACGTAGGCTCCACTCTGTCAGCACGGAGCCTGATGCAGGGCTTGATCTCATGACCCTGAGATCATGCATAACTTGAGCTGAAATCAAGAGTCAGATGCCTAACCAACTGAGCTACCCAGGCACCTCAAAATTATATCATGATTTTTTGTTTCTAGAAACTGATCATCAGCTGATTCAAAATTTATATGGAGATTAAAAGACCTATGATAGCCATAATAATCTTGATAACAAAGTTGGAGAACTTACATTACCTAATTTCAAAGTACAGTATAAAACTATAGTAACCAAGATAGTGTGTTACTAGTGTTAAGGATAAATGAATAGAACACAGAATCCAGAAGTAGATCCACATTTATGGAGTCCATTAATTTTAAAAAGGGGCACCAAATGAATTTAATAGAGACAGAATATTTTCAACAAATGGAGCTAAACCAAACAGCCTTATGGGAGTTAGGAGGAAGATGCTTAATCCTTGCCTCACACCATACACATAAATGAATCTGAGACAGATCGCAAACCCAAACATAAAAGTGAAAGCTATAATGCTTTCAGAAGAAAACACGGGAAAATATCTCCATGACTTTGGGTTTGAGAGGCTATTTTAGATAAGACACAAAAAACACAAAACCATAAAAAGAAAAAAAATTGGACTTCATCAAAATAAAGCACCTTTGCAACCCAAAATCACCATTTAGAAAATACCCATGAAAAAACATAGGGGCTAGGGGTACTGGCCCCCTATACAGTTGAAAATCCACTTATAACTTTTGATTCCCTAAAACTTAACTACTAACAGCCTAACTGTTGGATAGGATAGCCTTACTGATAACATAAAGTTGATTAACACATATTTTATATGTTATATATTATATGTTGTATTCTTACAATGTTAAGAAAATCATAAGAGAAAATACATTTATAGTACTGTGAAACATCCATATATAAGCTGACTCCTGTATTTCAAACCCATGTTTTTCAAGGTTCGACTTTATACAAGCAAGCTACAGACTGGGGGGGGAAATGTTAGTAATACATTCACCTGGCGAAGGACTTACATTCTTCTATAAAGGATTCCAACCATTCTGTAATGAGACAGTCTAATGAAAAAATGGCTACTTGAACAGACATTTCATGAAAAAAAATCCCAAAACAAAAAACTGCCAATAAGCATATGAGGAGTTAAACATCATTAGTCATCATGCAAATTAAAATGAGATATAATAGAACTGGAACTCTCATAATTGCATACAAGTGCTCATGAAATGGCATATACAATAATTTTGGGAAACTTTTTAGCAGTTTCATATGAAATTAAACATAAACCTACCTGTGATCCGGCAATTACAGCTATTGCATAAGAGAAATGAAAACATGTTCACAAAGAATGCTCATAGTAGCTTTATTTATAATCACACCAAACTGTAAGTAACTCAAAGGTCCATAAACAAGAGAAAGGATAAATTGTGGGATGTTTGTGAAATGGAACACTACTGAGTAGCTAACAGAAAGAAACTGTGGATATATGCAACAACATTGATGAATCTCAGTCTTTTGAGGAACAAAGCCAGATGCAAAAGTGAACATGTAAAATTTCATTTATATAAAACTTAAGAACAAGTAAAATTCATCTATGGCAATAGAAAATAGAAAAATGGTTACAAGGGCAGAAAGGGAGGAATAAATTCATTGGAAAGTGGCATGAGGGAACTTTCTAAGATGGTGGAAATGTTCTTTATCTGGGTTAGGGTAAGGATTACACATGTATAGATTTGTCAAAGGTGACAGCATGTTAACTCTAAAATCTATGCACTTCACTGTCCACAAATTTTACTTGAAGACAAATCATTTTCCCTTAAAATTTAGAGTAAAAAATCGGACTCATCAGAGGGCCATCCACCACTTCTGAAAAGAGCTGTTCAACAGAGACATGTTTACTTATCTCCATTTAGAATAGCTTTGTCCTTTGAGTCAGCTCTTCAGAAGAAAACTTGAATTGTTTCTGGATTCACTAATTTTTTTGGTGAAATGCTGCTCATTTATTTTTTTTATCCAAAATTTCTAGTTCAGTAAGAACATTACTCATCATATTGTACCACAGAAGTTACAGTCTGAAGTTACCCTAAAGATAGTCCAAACCCTCAACTACTTTTTAAATAAAAACAGATGCATGCCTAGATAACTTGACTTGTCCTGGGTCGTATTCTCATTTCATTTCAGAAATAAAAATACACAGATCATACATTGTCACCCTCTGCATATGCTAACACTTGGGCAAATACAACAGCATACCTTTTTAATAAATGTAGATTAAACCTTTACATGTGCTTTAACTGGCAACTGAGAAAGCATAAGGAATAATTATTGTCATTAGGTTAGATTATGTATATATATATATATATATATATATATATATACACACACACACACACATACATATATAATATATATACATATATATAATATACATACATACATACATATACAATATACATACACATATATTATATACATACATATATATAGTATACATACACATATATATGTATATATATATATACACATTACATCAGCTATATATTTTTAAAAAACACATATTTCATTTCCAAATTCATATTGGCTGGCTTTTCATGAGTGGTGCAATTTCTAGTTCGAAGTGTGTTGGTCTTTACGGCTGGTACATTTCTATCACACCACTTTTCAGGAGCTGTAGTGATGATCTATAAAATCTGGGTAAACCAAAAACTTCCGGATTTTTGAAAACTGGAGTCAGTGAAAGGCATAAAAGCATTACTGTACTATAATGGAGGGTAAATGTAATAAAATTTCATTGAAAAAATTTTTGGCTGGTTGTAATAAGCAGAGAGAGGCTTAAAATGCACAAATAATGGAAAAACTTTTAATTATGTAGGAAAATTTTATTCAATAAATATAATTTCATGAACTTTAAAAAATTACTGAGAGCTTATACAATAAGTAACCACATTTCCTAGCAATGCAGAGAAATTTTAAAGGTATTAGACAGCCACAGTGTCTGAGGTCCTCAATTTTAAACTAAAGTGCGGCTACAGTATTTCCAGCTACTAATTCCCCATAAAAATCTAACAATCGCCATTACTACAAACGTATCATTAGTTGTGATCTATTTTTTTGTAGGAAAATCATTCAAGTGTTCTCACATAAACAGCACTTTAATAATGTTCTATTTTTATGAAAATAGATGACTCATTTCAAGGTAGAAATAAAAATGTCTCTGAAGGGGGACCAAAATTAATGAAACATGTTTTACACAACTCTTTGGTGTGTTTGTTTTACTAATACCTGCTTATATCATCCCCCAAAATGATCTTTACAGGAAAATACAAACATGGATGATTTTCCCATTTCCCCTGCTCCTGATAACTTTTTAGAGTAGCATATTTAAATTTTTTTTGGTATTAACTGTACATTTTTTTAGGGGCCTTGACTCCTGCCTATCAAATAGGAATCTTAAGTTTTTCTGAGAAGCCCAATTTCACAATCTTACAGCAGAAACAATCTGGTTAGAGCAAAGCAATTTCCTAATATGGCGATTTGCCTAAGTTTAATCTCCTATTCAGGACAGTGCCAGAGTTTCGATTACGTGTGGGAAGCCTTTGGGTATCATGGAGACTGAGACCCAAGGAGGAGGGTAGTTAAGAGAAATTCAGACTGTAAATTCTCCCCTTCTTTCTTCTCAACTCCACGGCAAGCTTGGTAGCTGTAGTTCTCCTGGCCCATACTCTATTCCTACCATGAACCTAGCGCTTGCTAAAGCTGAAGCAGGGTGCTGAGTCACCTTTTAGAGCAGCTGGTGGGCAATTCTGAAAACTGTCTTGGTGCCTGCTACCATCTTCAGGGATATGGCCTTCAGACTAGGTAGGCAAAGGTAAGAAAGTGAGGCAAACAGATCTGAGATCATCAAGTAGCAAACACACGCACAGAATCTTATTCTGGTTTTGGCAGGCTTAAGAGGAAGTTAATTGCCAACATCGTACTTTCCAAACAATTTTAAAGAAATATGCAAAGGGGAATTTTTTGAGATTACCAGCTATGTACTGTTTTAAAATATGAGTAATAGCACTAGAAAACTATTTAAAGCTTGTAGGCAACACTGTTATTTCTTAAATAAATGAAGAAAACTTTTCTTACAATTGCAAGATAATTTTCTTTTAAACAGAGGTTTTGAACAGAGTAGGATGAACGTATCAGTGGATAGCATTTATGTTTCTTTGATGTACAGTTCTTAAATAACTTCAAATGGGGAATGCAGACAGTTACTTCAACCACACCGTAAGCACCACATAGGCTAGCTGACCTCCAGCATTGCTGCAGTTGGTCAGACTGCTTGATGGCTTTGTAGTCCTCGAGTGTCGGCAGTTTAGTGTCGGCAGTTTGGCTGACGGCAAACAGACACTGTAAACTGTAAGGTAGATGCGATGCAGGACTATTAAATGTCATTTTGTTATATAAATATTTTATAAGGCATTCTAAGAAAAAGCAAATTCTGTGTTATCTTCCACTAAACTACCCTGAGTATTTCTGCAATATTTCCTCTTCTGGAACATGAATTGGAAAGTGTATATACTGTACACTGTATTATCCCTTTAATGTATTTTTGGAATAACGGTATATTACTAAACTCGGTTTTGGAATATCTGACTTAAAGAATGGCTACTTATGAAAATTAATATTTAAGCTGAAATTCATAACCTAGTATCTTGCACTACTGAAACAAACATTATATTAGCAAGAAAATAAAAGCTCAAAAAAAATAGTTCACCAGCAAACATGGTAAAGTCTTAATTCTTGACTCTACCATTCTTTCCCTACCAGCCCAATTCCAGAAATCTGATATTCATGAAATGGGCAAGTGGTGGAAGGTTGCAGAAAAAATCTACAAAAAGGAATTATTATACTCTCAAAAGAAAATTTTGGAAAACCTTATTTAGCCATTTCCATACAATTTTAAATGTGTATGTACACATCATGTGCTCACAGCTGGGTAAGTTCTTTAACCAATAATCATTTCCAAATTTTAAAATGACATTACTTTTTATCAAAACAAATGACAACACTGATCATATGATAAACTTGGTGGAAATTAAGTACTGAAGTACAGTGAGTTAATTCAGCAGTATGTACCTGATTAACCATTCTTAGTATTTTAATTTATCGCTGCCATTACATCCTAAGATTTAGCATTTTAAACTTTGTTTTACTTACATTCTGTAGCCATGCCTGAAAATTTACCTTGTAATGGGGCACTGGACAGATTTCACTTTACATGGTAGTCTACCGTAACTTAGATAACGTATACTATCCTACAAATAACAGGATTCTTATCTGAAATCCTTTATTCTATAATCTAGCTTACTGAAAGTCAAGAGCAATTCTAAATTAGCCATAGAAAGAGGCTCTTATCTTTTTGTTGATTTAATTACCCTAATATTTTTATTTATATAATTAAAAATAGTTGCAATATTTAAATACTGTCCAAACTTGTTTTTTATTGATATAGTTGAACTTTACAACAGTGTCAGAAAATACTATAAACAGAGCCTTCTTCAGAGAGGGGAAAAAAAGCAAATTTAAATATATTAACCAGATTAAAGCATGCAAAAGATCCAATGATAAACACATTAAATAATATGCTAATGGTATGTAATTTACCCACTACAGGTTTTTCGTATTCTGTCACAAAAATATAGTAAACATCAATTTGAAATTTGGTGAATGGACTTGATTCCTGATTTATATATATAATATACCCTTTGCATGTATGTGGTTAATTTTACTGGTTGTGTTACAGTATTTAGAGAAGTTTGGTACTGGTATATAGTTACTACCCATAATGCAGTAAATAATGGTGGGAAATGCATTCCCCTAATTTGCTCTGTGAACTTAGAAAGCACTAATGAATTAACAACATGGGTCACTGAGCGACCAAAATTCCGTTCTATTCACATTAACTTTTCGCATGAAAAGCTTCAAATATAACTCTAATAAAAAAATAGAGTTTTCAAGGCAAACTTTTCAGCATAATTTACAGAAGCAGATCTGAATAGAAGACTCAATAACCAAGCTAATACTAAAAAATACAATTGACTAGGAATTACCTCCCTTTTCTACCTTGATATTAAAATATAGTGGCCTTAGCAAGAGGCTGAAATGCCATTAGGAGTCCCATAAGCACGAGGAACAAACCAAAGAGATGGAAAATGTCTGTTTCACAAATTGTGACATGTTCAGATTTAAGTTAGGGGAGCTGAAAGGGGTTTGTGTTAATGCTTTTTGTTTGCCATTATAACTCTGAATGAGTATGAAATATTTGAAATTTCAGAAAGTAATTCTGCAGAACTAGTGTGGCCATTATCACGGTGATCACACTGAATTTTAGGAAAGGAGTTGAAATGGTTCCCACAAAGTACTACTGCCCCTTTAACAAGTAGAGGAGTCCATTGTGGAGAGAGTCAAGATGCTCCTGTCGTTGGTATAGAAAGGATCCGATGCACTCCATGATCTAAAGTAACAATAAGAGAAAAGTTTGGCTCACCAGGACCTATGTTTTAAGTGAGAAAAAAAATTTACTCTAAAATGCAATTTGAATATTAAAATAATCACTTATTGATTTGTTTTTAAATGCTAAAGAGAAATTATTCATACTAGCACCGAATCAGTCTATTTATATTGTACAAAAACTTGGAAAAAATAATGCTCTAGTCATTATATAAAATATTAGCCAAAATTCAGACATTCATTAGCCTTAAAACAATTCCTACAGGTAGTAAAGCATGAGATGCTCTTAAAATCTTCACAATTCAGTAAGAAATAAGTATGTTACTAAGAGTTATGCACATTCAGTTTTACTAAAAAGCAACTAGGTTATATTTTGACATTACAGAAGCAAACAAACATCCCACTTACCAAAAGCTTTGGAATGAAATAGTAATATGTTCATATTACATAATTTCTTTTCAGCTATAAATTCTATTCTAAAGATTTTAGTGTAATTAGCTTGAACGCAGTAAATGGTTTATTCAATAGATATCAAAGACAGCTGTAACTCAGTAGGTTTTTCACTTAACTGAGAATAAACCTGTAGTGGTCTGGAAAAGTTAACTACTGTCTGAATGATAAAACCTAAAAGCAATTAATTACCTAATACTTTATTTGCAGCTCTATTAATTTAAGCTAAAATAACTCTAGACCCAAACTAGCCTTCTAGGCTTAAAATAGCCTAACCTATATTTCAAGTTCAGTATCAGGATTACCAAGCCAAAGGTGGCTCTTCTTAGAAGACTAAAAGCACTAAACAATAAATCAATACATTTTATGTAACTTTTTTCAGGGTTCCCACTTTCCTTAAAAAAAAAAAAATGTTAGAGGAAGGGACCAACATTTAAAGTGGCTCCTAAACTCACTCTTATCAAATATCCACTGTTTCCTAGAAATTCTGTTATTTAAATCAATTAAGCAAGTACAGTCATAATGAAGTTTGGAACCTAGAAATTTTACAAAGTTGCCAAAGAGGAACACAAATAAGCAACAAAACCATACTGGTAATTTACAGGTTCTCTAATTTTATTAGTTTCCAGAAAACCTTAAACACCTTAGTTTAAGGAAGGGCTTGTTCACCACCCTCTGTCTAGTACCTAAACTGCACCTGGCACATAGTAGACACTCAGTATTTGTAAAATAAATGAATGAAATGAGATTATTAACATTTCTTAGAGTAAGTATTTATCCAAGAAAAGGCACACTTAGACACACAAGACAAAACATAACTGCCAACACCCTAACTATCAGGAGTCAAGATTCCATTCCCAAATTGCCAGTACTTTATATCAGGCTTTCCTCTTTCCCAACCATTGCTTACATAGAAGAATTTTATTAGGTAAGGCTTCCTTTGTTTGATCTTTTCAAAGCACACATGTGCATTCAGATGTTAAATATCCTATTTGACAGAACATTAAATACTGGAGCTACATATTAACTCCTTTCTATTCAGAAAATAGTTTAAAAAAATTATTTTTAAAAATGTTTTCATTTATTTTTGAGACAGAGAGAGACAGAGCATGAGCAGGGGAGGGGCAGAGAGAAAGGGAGACAGAATCCAAAGCAGGCTCCAGGCTATCAGCACAGAGCCCAACGCGGGGCTAAAACTCACGGACTGTGAGATCATGACCTGAGCCAAAGTTGGACGCTCAACTGACTGAGCCACCCAGGCGCCCCGAAAATAGTTTTGATTAGGATAAAGTAACTTGGTAAAATGCATACAGAAAATCATTTATTGCTGAAGTACAGCCCTTTAGTGTACAAGATGGTATATCCTTTGTAGAGCACCATGATGCTACATTTGAAACCAAGCTTGCAATATGACATGTTCCTTTGAAAACATTAACTAATAAGATGTAAGAAATTCTGTGCCTGGATGGTAGAAGTTTAATCAGCTGAATAACATGTCATATGAAAGCACTAGTTGTATTTCTTAAGTGATGCTCATTACCTTTTATGTTTAATAGGTTAATGGAACAAATATCCAAGGGATTCTACAATTTGTAACAGAAGTATCAGCCTTGCTTTACCTTTTAAGTTAGACATGAAATAGAAATGTAGAATAGAGGCTATTCCAAAATCAAAACAGAAATGTCGAACATATTTCACTAACACAATTATGTAAAACAAAAACAAAACTCTACATATCAAAATGACTTTCAAAGTTTAAATCTAATGTTAATGGATCTAAGGCAATTTTCATATAGTCCTTTGAAAAGCACCAAGTGGTTTTCTCACACTGTATCGATTTTTATCCACTAGAAAATACAAACAGATTTCAAAAGACTTTTTAGATTATTTGTTTGACGAAAAAAGGGGGATAATGACAGTACTAACCAATAACATAACCTGAGATGTTAGACAAAAGTATTTTGGAAGTATTTGGAAAAGTATTTATAGTCTGTCAAATAAGATAATACTGTTAAACATTTTATTAGGAAAGTAAAAAAAAGTCTTACAAAAGAAAATATTATGATACAATTTTAAGTGAAAAAAGTACAGATGATAACAGTCACCTTCATGTGCCGAAATAAGTCCCATAATTCCAAGGGCAGGTTCAAAGGGATAATGCAGTATAAAAATGGCTACGTAAAGAAAAATGGGGGCATATTACCTGAATTATTGGTATACAAAAAAAGGCAGTACATAGAGCAAAAAAATATTTTTGGCTTATTTAAAATTAATTATAGTTTTAAAATATTTATTTATTTCTGACAGATTGCACAAACGGAGGAGGGGCAGAGAGAGAGAGAGGGAAACACAGAATCTGAAGCAGGCTCCAGGCTCTGAGCCATCAGCACAGAGTCTGATGCGGGGCTCCCAACAAACTGTGAGATCATGACCTGAGCCAAAATCAGACACTTAACTGACTGAGCCATCCAGGCACCCCTGATTTTAGTTTTTCAATAGTTACTGAAGATGTATACTGTCATTAAAGAGAACTTCCTGCTGAAATAGAAATTTAAAAAATTATGTGGAAGTTCTATAGTTGTCTCTTAGTCTAACTCCCACCTTAGTTCTGTATAGTAAAGCTGTCTTAATAAGTAAAATAATATTGTAAAGTGGGTCTTTCAGGAACTTCTTTTGGAAAACTTGGTGGCTTGGGTACATAACAGAGCTTCTTTCTTGTAATGCACTTTACAATACAATTGTGGAAGTCATAATACAGAAGTGCCAGTAAATTTAACTCTTCGTAGTAATTCTTTTATGTGGAATAAAATTACTACAAAATGATACCACAGAATTGTGGAAATATTTTTGATCACATGGTATAATCAATAAATGGAGACTGAAACCACAGACATTATATTAACATAAGAATGCTATTTATAAATGCAACTGTACCATAAAGACATGGCCATAACTAAAGGCAAAATGGGAACTAATAAGTCCACCAGTAAATGTTACCTGAATTTTATGATATATGAATGGTATTTATTCATTTTTAAAACACAAAGCTAAGCAAATATGAAAAATTATTTTATTAGATTATAGGGCCTCCTCCATCCTTCATTCCCTGCTCCTGCAGTACTTTCCAACCTTTTCCATGCCATGGCACATGTAGAAAGTGATTATTCGTGTGGTACACGCTGGACAATGGAAATCACCGTCTGTCTACCCCTGCCCATCTGTAACTCCTCATGCGTACAAGTGCATTACTACTCTCATTTTAGGACTATGATATAATTCACATTAAGAACACCTAAGTGTGAAAAAAGTTACTTCTACTTTTTAATATCACCTAAATAGTGTGTCTCTCGGGAAAATTTATGAAGAAAATTTATGAATCCATTTCACTTTTAAATAAATTTAAGTGGCATTTACCAAAAAAATGGCATTTTTTGTTATGATCCACAAAAGCGAGCACTGATAAATCTAATTGAAGAAACAGATTTGGGAGGGGACAGAAATGCTAAGATTCTTCTACACCATAAAGTGTCTGCTCTAACTTATCAACTTAAAAAAATTTTCTTTAACATTTATTTATTTATTTTGAGAGAGAGAAAGCATGTGAGAGAGCGAGCATGAGTGGGAGAGGGGCAGAGAGAGTGAGAGAGAATGAGAGAATTCTAAGCAGGCTCTGTGCTGAAGGCTCAATTGCATAAACTGTGAGATCATGACCGGAGCCAAAACTAAGAGTCAGATGCTTAACCAACTGAGCCACCCCGGCATCCCTAACTTATCTAAACTTTTAGTTAGACCATGAATACCAAGCAAAAAAAAAAAAAAAGCAAAAACAAATCACAACTCATCTAAAAAACCTCATCACAGAAATAGAATGGTATAGAAGAGCAGTAATACAGCCTTTGTGTTTATAAACACCTCAGTCTCAAATGACTGACCAGAAAATATACATGAAGAGTAAGAGAAGCAAAATCCTTCGATTTCACTATTATATGTAGACTATTCTGTAAATACAAAAAGCAAACAAAAAACAAATACAGGAAATAAAACAGTAATATAAGGTATAATCAAAAAAAGAAAGTTCTAAAAACCAAATAAGAGTACCATACCTATTCAGCACATTTTAAAAAGATTGTAAAGCAAAATGTTTCGTTCATTAGATGAAGTCTCTTCAAAGGTGGTTTCTCTTCCTTTGTTAGCGAAAGAGCCCCCTACCCCAAGGCCACAAAGTGAAATCTACCATCAAAGAATGCTAAAAAATAGCACACTTCCCCGCTTCAGTTGGTAAAACCAGCGGCTGATTTATTAGGTATCTAGAGATGCAGGTTCATCCTGTTCCAGTTTATAGGATACTCATCTGCAGCAAAGGCTACTTAAAGAAATTTCACACCTGCTGACATGGGTCGGACTACATCTTCCTACTACTCGTTCCAGCATTCTTCCAACAGATGCGCACGCTGTTTCTCCTTCTGAGAAACAGCACATGGAGTCCAAGCACTTGATACTTGAATTTGCTTTAATAAGCTGGAGGAGTTGAAGCAGAAAAAAATTAAGTTATTTACAGATTTGGATTTCCAAAAAGCATTAAAAAATTACAACAAGCACTTTAAAACCAAACGTAATGTATATACATATGTTTTCTATAACATGGAAATGGATGAAGGGCTCTAAGAGTAATATGCAAAAATGCTTAAAAGGCACTGTGATCTAAATTAGAAGTCAAACAAAATAATTATATAAAAATAAGTGGCTGGATATTATTTAAATATGCAAAGATTTTGGATTTTATATCTTATTTATTTTAGTCAAAATGATCTACATCACTCATTCAAATTGAATGAATTCGAATTCTTCTTTGAGTTTTTGTTTATGTGAAATGCTCCTGTAATTTCAATTACAAATGTCTAGCAATTGAGAAAAGTGGAGTGTGAACCATTTTGAAGACTGGGAAATAACAACCAGGCAGGACCTAACCCCAATCTTCAACAACAACAATAGTAGAAAATACGTAGTGTTTACTATGTGCCAAATTCTAAGCACTCTATATATATGCACTCCATAATTATCCTTGAAAAAAGCATCATTTACCTTAAATTTGCTAAGCAACTAATAAGAGCCAATCATGCCCCTAATCAGCTTATCTTGCTTTAAAAAAATTAATGGTAGATGTACCAAAATCTCTTAAATAAGTGACTTACTACTATTAGGACTTTTATTAATTTCTGAAGGTATGCAAGATTTATACTGATTCAGGCATAAATAACCCAGCAAAATAACTTAAAGCCATTACTACTACTAATTTTAATCCTGTTAAAATGAGGGGAAAAAATGGTATGACCACATAGCCCAATGAATCCCAACCCTGGTTTTGACACAGACAAGGACACTCCTAAATTTCTCAGGGGTTATTATTTTAAACAAACTTATTTTCATTCACTTTCCTTTACATATATAACATACTGTACAACAAATCTTTGGAAACTATAGAGGAGGGAGAACAATGAAAATACATTTATTAGAGTGTTGCAATTCACAAAGGTTGGGAATCACCAAGTGTTGAGGGTAGGCATGGCAACAGGGGACAGACAGGGGACAGACGCTCACGATGGACAGAAGACAAATATGATGGAACATAAATAACCTGGCACTCTGACCATAAGCAGTGGGTGAGGTCTGCAAACTCGATGCTCAGAGTAATCCTGCCAGATAGCAGGCATTGTGAGACAACACAGTTCCTGTTTGGCAATTACCTGATTGCACCAATGTCCTAGGATCTGCTAAGCACTGAGAAGTAGCCAAGTTTTACTTGTTCTTTCATCACAATACCCTTGGTTTAGGACTGTTTATGGTATTGTTTCTTAACCTGTGTTTTGAGAGACGTTTTACAGATGTTTCATGAAAAAAAAGTTCCATGGCTTATTAATTAAGTTTGGGAAACAGTTCAGTGATGGTCTAAATAGACTTATTGAGCAAAGCGTTGTCAATAAGTCAGGATGTGTGGCCAATCTCCAGGGGGAGAGCCAGACATAGTGCGAATTCTCAAACTTGTTTTTTTTAAGTAAAACCTTTCCCTCACACCTGCCGCCCCTGGGAATCAATCAACACTAGGAAGAATATTAATATTCAGAGGAACAGTTTAGGAAATGTTGGTTTAAGTAATAAGATTTCATCAGTCTCTCAGTTTCCTCCTTGGGCTCTGTTTTCCTCCATCTCAAAATCACCCTCTACAGGAAACAGGATTCTAAAGCCCCCACATGCTCAAAAAATTACAACACAACAAGGAGGCCTTAAGGCCCTTTGTAACCTGACCTCAGGCTACCTTTCCTGCTCAACTTGCCAATGCTCCTGTACAGTCTTCACACAGCCAACCAATGCAGTGTTCCTTGCCTCTGGGCATATGTCAGGGCTGGTCACCAAAGAGTCAGAATGCTGACTCCTACACCCAGTTCAGTTTAAATATTATCATCTCCATGAAACCTCCCTCACCTCTCCAGCTATCAGTAGTCTCTTTCTGGAGTCTATTCCACTGTTTGCTTGTGTAATTTAAATAGTATAAGCACTTAAATTAAACTTTTACTTATTGAACAAGGCACTGTACTGGTTCTTATAGGAGACAGCAATCCAGTGAGTTAATAAGTTAATAAGGGAAAAAGGTGGGAGATAAGTCAGGAAAAAATAATAATGGCAGTTACATTAATGGAATACTGTGCATGTGCCAATCACTATTAAGATGCTTCTCATGGATTATTCTCATTTAAAACTTATAAGAAACTTTAGGGATAAGCACCATATTCAGAAACATTTTACAGATGAGGAAACAGAGAAGCTAAGAATTTGTTCAAGACCACCCTGCTGAGGCTTGAGTCTTGGTTTCTTTAATTCCACAGCCCACGACTCTTTATCATGCTCTTATGCTGCCTTCTTATAATTATGGTATGAGGCAAACTACAAATACTAAAAAAGAGGAGGAAAGCTGTCGTTGCTGGTATTGGTGGGAGGGCATGAAAGATTTGATGGAAAAGATAGCATCTGGAACACATTTTGAAAACTGGGCGTGATTTCAGTAGCTGTTAGGTGAAGAGAATGAGTAACTATGTGTGGGTAGAAAAGTATGATGTGTATTCAGCACATGTTTAGTCTCAGTGTAAGAAAGTAGCTGTTATGCCTGCTTCCTTGCAAAGAGACCAGTGCCACTCAAAGTGTGATCCATGGATCAGTGTTGATTGGGGAAAACATTTTTTACTGGCCTATGAGGAGGTAAGTGTTTCAGATCTGTAAGAATAAGAGGTTAAAAAATTTTATGGCAATTTGACAGAATACTTTTATAACTGCTGAATCTAATAATAATTTTTAAATCAAGGCTTATTTTATTTATCTTTTAAATTGCATTTCCTAGTACAGTTGACCTTGAACGACATGGGTTGGAACTGCATGGTCCACTTACACATAAATTTTTTTTCAATAAGTACATGTACACTACTGCGAATGTTATTTTCTCTTCCTTGTGATTTTTTTTCTCTAGCTTACTTTACTGTGAAAACATTATTGTGATACATAATATCTACAACATACAATATATGTTAATTGGCACTTCATGTTGTTGATAAGGCTTCCAGTCAACAGTTTGCTATTAGTTAGGTTTTTGAGGAGTCAAAAGTTACATGTGGAATTTTTACTGCATGAGGGGTCAGTAAGCCTCTAACCCTCACATTATTCAATGGTCAACTGTAACTAATTTTTATTGCATTTTACGAAAGTATTGGTCCGTGATAGATTGGAAATTAAAAACAACAAAGCAAGAAAACAAACCGGTCTTTCACATTTGGCTAGGGAACACCAAACTAGACTAGAAACTAGAGAGAAATGAGGAGTCTGCCTGGTATTTCTTAATATAACAACTTGTGTTTTGCTTATATAGCTGATATTCAACTGACAAGGATTCACTGAAGAGGACATCCATAATGTCAGCAGCATTTGAGTGCCCCATATGTGTAGAACACTGCTTAAGCCCGGATCTAACTTTAGGTAATAATCTTATTTTGTACTCATAACCTTTCACTTTAAAATCTAAGAAAAAGTATTAATACATGGACAACCCCAGAGAGAGTAAACATCTTGAAATATCAAAAATGTTATAAAGAAATGACTTCTTCAGATCACCTTTTGAACTAAGCTAAAATATATGTATTTTATATACATTACATATATAATATATATTATAATATGTATAATATATACAAACCCCGGCTGCTTTAAAAATGCTGAATGCTGGTTAGTTGTGTAAAGCTGCTATCGATATAAAAAACTACACTGTTCTCTAGCAAACTCCCAAGCTCTACCACTTTCCCATATATATATATATATATCTTTGATCTCATATTCAGGATCTGGGAGCCCAGCCAGAGTACATGCAGCCACAGCTGCCAGTATAACTAACGGGGGGTAGGAAAAGGATGGAGCATTTAAATCTCATTTCATTCAAAGTAAGGAGAGGCAATTATTTCTTTTTTCGGACGGTTTATAAATACAAGAAAAGAAAAAAAAGCAAAGTAATGGGAATGAGACTCTACCTGGTGGCATTTTATTTTACCAGAAATTTTGATTTATTGGTAAGACACTCTCTATTGCACTTGCTTCCCAGGAATGGCCACATACCTTAGAGCTAGAAGTGCTGCCCAGCAAAAAACTATGGGCATTCAATATGACTATGTATGATTAAGAAAAATTTTCATCTTTACAGAACTTGCCTTTTGAGATAAATTCTGACTCACTGCTCTTATTCCATTATTTTCATGTCAGTGATAGTAAACATTTAAAAGTTTCTCTTAGTGCTTCTGTTTCTATATATCTTCTTTCTTGACTCTTCTAAATGTTAGAAAATTGTCATACATCTCTAAATTAGTCATTTCTATGATATCTTACCTATCAAGTCAAATAGTTTTTTAAAGTTTAAATAAGAATTAGTAAACCATTAACCATATATGTTCTGTTGCCTTTAAAACAGTTTTATAATAAATATATAATCAAAGTGAGAATCTTGTAAAGTCTTAAAGGAGATACTTGGAAACTAATTATGAAAAGAAAAAAGGTTGTGTTCAAGGAAATGTTTTTCTTTTTAATGTGAAATCAAAAATCATCCAATATTACTAATTTCCAAATTTGGTTAAGAATAATAAAACCCCTAACACAAATAATGGCTTCATCTCATTATTCAGAATTGCAAGAGCTGTTTGGTGATGGCACTTGGAAGACTGCTGTCTCTTACTCAAGGCCTATTTCTCCATAACATGCCTCAAGCTCCCGTTCACTCCTCTATGCTCCCTTCCCTCTTTTCCTTTTCCTCAAGTAAAACAAACAGCTTTGGGTCGTTATAAATTTAAATACCTCCATACTGTCCTTTAGGTATCTCCAGAAAGGAGATTTACATCTGTATGTATTGCCTAAATTTAACTATTAAAATAAGCATACGGTAAGAATTACATCTATCAGGTATGGTTATTTTAATAATTTGGTTTATTCTAGTTTCAAAAAGACTGAGTCCCCTTTATTTTAATGAGGTGGCTGCAACATAAATAACAGTATCTGACTAGGAATTTTAAATTTAAGTGAAGAAGAGTATCTGTATCTGTAAAAAATGGAAAAATCACCAATTTTCATGGAGAGGGTAAATCAGAATAGCACTAATTAATGAACTAAGCCATGGTACAGCTGATGTTAAGGATTCAGTTTTCTAAGTATCAATCATCCAGAGAATGTCAGAGGATAACTGTTTGGTAGAAATAATGTCAACGCTAATATTTTTCTTCATTTCAACCTCCAGATGAAAAAGTTGCTCAAATAAGTCAGCACAGATTTGAAAATAACATTAATTTTGTAAAGTGTTGTACTTATCAGGTATGCAGCCAGGTCCTGTTACTCACGGCAGCCTTAGTATTATTTGTTTTTTAAAATGTTCAATTCTGTTTCCTCACAGAAATTTTACTCACTCAGAATAGTGTAGCTTTTAGTGGCAAACAACTGAATACAGGCCATTAAGGTTTCTGTTCCTTTGTAGTTCACTTCTTTGTTAATTAAATGAGACAGTGCTAGAAGCATCTTTGTCACAGAAGAGGAAAGTGACTTGTTGGCTGAAACTATTTAAAATGTTTTTTTGTTTGGGGTGGTGGCAGGTTTCAGGCAGGGGCTTAAGCATCCAGGTGCACAATGAGAAAGGTCAATAGTCCTAACATCCTGTTGACATCCTTACAGCACAGCTGGAAAGAGAGCATCCAGAACAGGCCAGGAATCCAGTGACAGAGAAATGACAAAACAATGGAAGCCAAGGAGGCAGGTGACAGTGGAAGGGAGGGAGATGATTAGAAAGCCCTAGCCCATGACAACATTTAGGGCTCAGTATCATCCTCTGCCTGATCTGACAAAGCTGACCAAATTTTGATTAGAGGAAAACAACTGCTATTTCAAGGCAGAAAAAACATTAGAGGGATATTATATAATGCTTATTTTTTTGAAGTGATTTTTATCTCAAAATACATGCCAAAGGCAGAAAACTATATAAGAAAAATATTCAAGGTATATTTCACTCAACAATGAAAGTGATATGCAAAAAAAAAAAAAAAAAAATTGCAGATCAGGGTAATACCCCCAGCAATTTTACTAAAATCATATTCACAGTTTCAGTGTTCTTCTATCATCTTGTTTACAGGAAGAAAGACCAACTATCACAGGATGATGAGAAAACTCACTTATCACCCCTTTGTAAAAGTAATCATAACAAGGCCCTGTTATTAGGAGCATTCTAAGAACTCAACTCTCAACTGTATCATACATTTTAACGGACATATGAAAGCAAAGCAGACTAGATCCATGTCTCATGAAATACCCACTTGAACCTTTGGGGAACTTTTATCACAAAGGACAAGAATAATTTTATAGTTTTAGTCTAATCAGGTCCCACGTGGATTATCTGTTTTGTAGATTATCTAGGACATAATATAAATCCAGGCCAGCTCCTCCTCTTTACCCAGAGACCTTGTCAGCTGAGTTTTCCTTGTGGCTCAATCAGGGCATATTTTAAAAGTTAAGAATTTTTCTATATTTATCAAAGCAGAATACCAGATAAATATATACCAAAAATAATTATATAGAGCATCCCAAAACAAAAGTTGAGAATTGTTTTGAATTTTTCAATTAATAGTAATAATAACAATGAAATAATTAATCAACATTTTTCATTTAGAGCAGTTCACTAAAGTAATCTAACTTTAAAAATATGTCTCCCAGAATAATTCAGATTTTTGAAATTACGTACTTGTTCTATGGTCTGATTCCATGGTACAGTTAAGATTTATAATTTTCAAGTAGCTTTGTTTTAAAGTTTCACCATTTATGAGGTTTTATCCCAAATGAGACAATAGTACCTTCTTGACCAATAATTAAAATATATAAAAGGCAAATAACCCAAGTAAAAATATAATTATTAGTAGTGAGAATTTTTATCCTCCATAATTACTACCAATCAAAATATTCTGCATATCCTAACTAGGTCTAGAAGTGGTTGTCAGGATTTACTCCTCAAGAGGTGAATGAATCAAGTCCTCATCAATTCATACTTTTTTAGGACAAAGATATAACCAGGAAAGTTTATGAAAAGAAGTGAGAATCTGAGGACTATCGGTCAACAGAAAATTATTCAGTACCTCTAAGCACTCACTCATCTGATCATTTAACTCCAGACCTAGACAAGTAATCTGGTGTCTAACTATATTAAGATGCATAAAATGGTGCACAACTACCACTTCAAATGGGAAAACTGATTTCAGAAATAACAGAAATAGCATGACATACTTCCAAAAGAAGTAAAAAGGAATAGTTTATTGAATAGGTTGTGAGAATACCTTACTAGGTTAGAATCTGAGGTGAAGTAGGATTTAACACTGTAACTCCAAAGAGAGACTAGTAAAATATTCAGAGATGGACATAAAAAAATGTAAAGATCACAAAAAAGGAAGACAAGTCAACAAAAACAGTAAACACATGAGGAACAATGAAGGATTAGTGAAATAAAAACTAGGAGTCAGGCCAGTTCTCCCACAGCATGCCCCAAGCATGAGAACTTAGCGGATATGTCCCCAGGCAGGTCCAGCGCAGTACTACCTAGTGCACGCAAGAACTGTCCTGCTGGCTGCAAGCCTCAGCTAGCAGGTGCCTACTGTCCTCCCCTCTGTGCTTGCTTTCAGCAAATTCATATGCTGAGCTGACTGAACCCTTATCTTCTTCCATCTGGAAGGACAGAAAAGCAACAAGTCTCATATTACAGAACAATACTCTCACTGTATAATAGGTTTAGAATCAAAACAGCAAGTTGGGGTCTGCAATCTGCGAGGCACAAATGAATGTTCATACAACACCACATTCATTTATCGTCACAAAAGAGAGCTAATGGCAGCTTCTTTAGGGGAATACAACAAAGCACACAAAATTAAGCCATGATTTTCCAGTGCACAAAATTAATTTAAAACCAGATTTCCTTCACTGAAATTCAACTCCTTCTATTAAATTCCTTGTCACCAAGATTTAGGGTTCTTATTGCAAAGGTACGTATGCCCACTTTCACAACCCTTATGCTCCCTTCTTAAAAGACTTTTCTACTCCAAGTGAATGTCAGCAGAGTAGAAGGCTCATTCACATGGCCTTCAAATGTCAGACATGTGGGTAAGGGGCAGGGGGCTTGATTTAATTTTTTAACAAAATTAATTTAATCTTTAATTTGAAATATATTTTTTTAGTGAGTGCTAATTAATTTACACAAATTTTTATTCTTTGCTGTTTCTATATTCTTCTCAGGAGTATGTGCCTATAGCCATGCTAATTTTAATCTTTTTTAAATTACAAGAAGATGTCCTCAATGAATAAAAAACAAAATTTTCCTTATTTCTATGTGTTTTCTCAGTCTTAGGACTGACCAATAATTATTTCTGTGGAAAAAAAAATGCTATGGTGAGTGTCTTACATATATAAAAAATGAAGCAGAAGTCCTTGGTTTCAAGAGTACAATAAGCTTATGTAAAGACAGCTTATTATTATTATAGCTTTGGCTATAATATAAGGGATGGGAAAATACTCAAAATGAGTTTTCTTTCATTAAAAAAAGTGAAGAGTTTCGTATTAATGGTTCTTAAGAAGTACTAACTTGATTAAAGATTTGAAGGCTCTTAAAGATATTTTATATCTGCACAACTTTTCTGTCACAACAGTAAACAATTAAGCTACCATGGATCACACCCAGAAAAACTATTTAATGCAGTTCAAGAACAAGATGTATTCAAAATTCACAGGATGCAGCAGCAGATAGATGTATATGAACACTTGTTCTTCATGCAGCTAGGAGCAAATGCCCACATAGTGGTCATTCACTGCTCATTTAAACACCTGGTATTTCTGCCTGGCCTTTGGTTGAGCATAGTATTTCTTTTTGTTTTCTGATGCTGACAATAAGTAAATAGACCACAGTACATAAAATGATCATCTGACAGGTAAAGGACCTGGAGACTCAGAGATGAACTAATTAGGTTAGGACACATAAGCCACAGTGCCAAGGGCATCACTAACATCTAGGGCTGCTGTCTTCCCAACAGGGCTCTTCCTTTTGCTACACCATCTGACTGGAGAGTGGCTTGCAGCAAAGGCTACCTGATCATATACCTGCTCTCACTGTGTTCTTTTCATAGATGAATGTTAAGCTGACTACCCTAGCACATTGTTACAGAACCTGGGATCTCTCTAATTTACGATATCCTTACCCAATTGTTTTTAAGTCTATTATTGCTCAAAAACAAACAAACAAAAAAAAACCATGGCTTTATTTAAGCCAACATGATATGTGAAAATACGATTTCATAAAAATGGCAAGATTATTTACAAAACAAAACTTATCTTTACTTAACAAAAGAGTTTGTCAGAGTGTTCTTTTAAGTAACAAGCTCTCCTACTGCCTTAGAGTTAAATAATTAGATGTTCAAAAATGTGATAAATACCCACTGTTTTCAGAAAGGCACATATGGATAACACGTGTTATACATATTTGACTCAACCAAAGGTGAAGGCAAACCTTCAAGTTTGTTTTGATTTTAGTTCTTGTTTTAAACATAAAATTTAGGTGACTACCACTTAAACACCCATTTTTATATTCATGTACAATTATTACACCTTTGTAATTCAAAGTAGAATATATCAAAAATCTGGAAGATAATAAAATCAAAAAGTTTGATAAAACTTTAGAACAGCTCAAAATTATGAATTCAGAGTTATAAAAGCCATTACTTAAGCATTGCTTTGTCAAAGCCATTTGCTTGATCAAATGAACATAGATTAGAAACTTTGAAAATAAAAAACAATTAAAAAAACATATTAAGAATACACAAGATACTGACGGCGAGAAACTGAAAAGTGCCAAAAGTAAAAAAAAATTTTTTTTTTTTTTAGTTATTAGTTATATGACTTTCTCTCTTCAAATCAGACTGGAGTTAAAGTCAATAAATAGTTCTGGTGACTTAATTATCAAAAGTTTCAGGATTTAAAACTTTCATTCTCTTCTATAAAAAGACATCTATATTATTATTTTTGTGGTAACGGACAGAATGGATCTGTGGAGATAAATATATGTATCTCATATATATATATGAGATACAAAATATATTGTGCAATTTATAGATGCACTAAACAGTAGCAAGGATATGAAATGTTTCAGCAGCCATTACAGTGTACAAAGACAAACACACACATGTATTTACAGCACAAATTAAGGCAAGATAAAAAATGGGCAACTCTCAGTTCCAAGTAACTGAAACTTAAAAAAACTTTAAACTTTATGATGAATTTCTGTAGCTTAAATTACTCAACATGCAGGAGCATCCTTAATTATGAAAATAATATGACAAGCAGAAGCATCAGAATTGTACTATAAAAGGTAGTTAAGGTGTACCATAGGTAACAAGGTACAGATCTCTGTCCTGTTATGCTGAATTTTCATCTGAATTTTCAGTTCAAAGAAGAAATGGATATATATTTTAAGTTTTAATATACATATTAATAAAGGTCAAATTAGATACAGAGCTGTGCTAACAAAAATACCCCACTCTTATTTCATGCCTCTGCCCATCTTTTGAATATTGTTTAATTGACCTTTAGCATGCAGAAGAGTTAACAAGGTTCTACTCCTCCTACTCTACCTAAGTTTGCTCAGCTGATTCCTGGCCCTCGACAATGGCTGCAGTGCGATGAACTCGTCACTTAAAGCAACTGTGTTGGAGTACATCTATAAGTGGACAGAAAAGGGATGGTACATACAACAAGTCAGTGAGCTGTAATCATCAACTAAGAGACAGACACAGGACAATCTTTGTAAAGACATCTGTTCCTCCAAGAATAGGAAATATACATGGTACACATACATGACTGACATTTGTAGGGCTGTTGGCTCTGCAATCAAGAGAATTTATTCTTCATTCTTAATACCACATGGTTATTCTGGAGAAAAACAAAGCTCAAAATAAATGCTGACAACTCTTTTTTTTTTTTTTTTTTATGGTTTTTTCTTCTTGCTACTTTTGGCAAACAATGAAGTGTCTGACAATTTTCTAACCATTTCTTCATCATTTGAAATCAGTGGTAATGGTATAAGTCTGAAATAATAAAGATTACTGCTTGTAGCAAAGGAATAATGTCACACATAGGATGTGAATAACCATATACTGTTTCAGCAAAAACAAAACAAAACAAAACAAAAAAAACACAAAAACCCCCAGCAGGTTAGAAGATCTCTGAATGGAAGTAAACATTTCCTCTTTGGGTTGGACCACAATAGAACATCGGGTCAAGTCATTTAAAATTAAGTTTAGCGGTGCAAAAGGGAGATTGTACTAGATTACACACCCATTTAAAATAAGTTTAGTTTACCCCACGTTCCATTTTTAATCGATTTTAACCTATGGTAAAAGAACCAAAATATATATAAAATACTTCTAGCTTTTTCTGGTGTAAAGGTCTACTTTTAGGTGACAAATATTTCCTATGTAATCCTTTAAAAAGAGGCCATAGAAAAGGTAGCAAGAACTAATATCACTTTTTATTATCATAAGAAATCTCTATAAATACACATATTCTCATGTATCTAAAGATAAATGTAAATAAATCTGATTACTTTTATAAAGAATTAAGTTTTAAAAGTGGTGTCGTTAATATATTTTGGTGAAATATAACTTTATATAGGCCAAGAGGGGAAGACAAATGTGTTATCCATAAAGGTCTAGAAAAAGTGTAATAGACAATGTATTTAATACACTTAATACATTTAATACTTTCTTACTATAAATATTTATGTCTGAAGATTAGAAAAAAGATACACAAACTTTTGATATATATTTAAGGAATATACTGCAGAATAGAAAAGTTTCTCCAAGCTGATGTAACTATGTGAGCACAGAGTAATCAATTATGCAAATTTCTCCAGCCCCATTTGGAAATTAGTATCACAGAGCAACATCCTCACTGTCTTGATAATTATGATGCTTTTACTGAGGACTCACTATGTACAGGCCCAGGGTTAGGTGTTTTATATTCATTATCTCGACAATCATGTAAGGTAGTAATTATTATTCTGATTTTACAGAGGAGGAAATTGAGGCTTAGGGATGTGACTTGATTAGGGACACACATTTTATAAATGGTTAAGATGGTATTTGAATTAAGTCTGTCAGGCTTCAGAGGCCTATGCTGTTTCAATGGAGTTAAAATGTATATTGGCTAGGACTTAGTTACCAAAGCAAAGAAATGCTAAAGAAATGTTGATATGATCAACTGAAATTAAAGCTAATACATCATTTAGGAACCCACCTCAGATCACTACATGCTTAGGGAGCAATCATTCTATTTTTGAATACACAACTAAATTTTCAAAATTTACAACAAAATTTGCTTAGTGTGTAGCAAATATGCAGAAAAAGTCTCAACCATGTACAAGTCAAATATACAAAATGGCACATTCAACTAAATAGCTATTATTTCCTGAGCATCTACTATGTTATTGAACATTATTTCACTTAATCCTCATTATAAAGGTAATGAAATAGTTCTATCATAATTTTACTACTCATGAGGAAAGGGAGACTTAAAGTTACGGAGCTACCAAGTGGTAGAACTGGGTTCTGAACTGAGAATTATCAGGCTCTAAAGACTATATTCTTAAACACCATGTAACACATTGTTAACATTTATTAATATGCATTTAGTAAGAAAATATATTTTATAAAAATCCATTCTGTAAAAATTATTTAGGTTAAAGAACTTATTTCAGACTCTTGTTGAAAACAAAGTCATGAGAAAAACTGATACTAGAATTCTAATGTGTATCTAAAAGACATGGATTTATCCCAATTATAGATCTCTGATAGAATGCCGTAATGTTATTTAAAACATATTTATTATGTTTATCTGGACATAACTTGATAGTCTTCTATTTAAATCTAGCGCTCTGTTAATAAACAGTATAATTTAAGAAAATTTTAATTTGCCAGGAGTCAAAATTAATAGAAACAAGAAACAACTAAAAAATATCACATATAATAATATTTATTTTGCGAAATACTTGACACAAGAATGGATAATTTCCTATTCTGTGATATAAGCAAATTATAATGACAGCTATTCATCATTACAGACCTCTAATTAAAAAGGTATTGTATATAAAAAGTGGTTACCTGTGCCTTTTCAGTATTTGTAGGATGGAGCTGTCGTTCAAATACTTTCTTCACAATATCAAGCAGTAGACATGTAACAACCATAAGTATTATGGCAAACCAAGCAGAACCACTTGATAGGAGCTGAATAAATACAAAGTACATATTCTGGGAGCCCAAAAATGGCCTGCAAAGAAAGAAGGTAGGCTTAATAGAAATAGAAAACTGGGTACCTGGGTGGCTCAGTTGGTTAAGCAACCAACTTCAGCTCAGGTCATGATCTCATAGTTCATGAGTTCATATGCTGTGTCAGCCTCTGTTCTGACAGCTCAGAGCCTGGAGCCTGCTTCGGATTCTGTGTGTGTGTGTCTCTCTCTGCCCCTCCCCTGTTCGTACTCTGCCTCTCTCTCTCTTTCAAAAATAAATATAAACATTTAAGTAGAAAACTGGTAAGACAATTTCTTAAATCAAAGCATCATGTAAATCCACTATGAACGTCATAATTTTAAGATTACTCCAGGAAAATGGTCAAAATTTGGAATTAGTATAATTAACTGCATATGTAATAAAACGAGAGACTTTAATTGTTAAAAATGAAATCCAATTCAATTACTTTCAATGACAACTATAGTTTTATTATTAGGAAGGTGACAAGCAGCTGACTAGGTAACTCTACCTGAGCAGTAGGATATCAAAAGAATTATGCAGTAATACAGACTTATGAGACCAAGAATAGCAAGGAAAAGTATGTAACAAAATACTTTCCACTAAGCAACTAAATACTGATTACTCAAATCCTAGGCTGAAAAGCTCTTCTTAGAAGTTCTTCTCTAAAAATGTATTTTACAATAAATACACTCACAATTACAAATTCTACATAGTAATAGGTATAGTCGACATACTCTTTTTGGAATTTTTGTATAGATCACTTCAAAAGAATATGGGGAGATACAGAAAGAAATGGAAAAATAAAGAGGATTAAAATTAAACATTCTAGATGATAATAAGGGTATCCTTGTATGATCCTAAATGGAGGTTAATATTTAATCCAAGATGTTTTGGCTACTTTGTGTAGTTTTCTGCCTGACACTGGCATCAAAGACACAGCGGGCAAATGTAATTCTCCAAAGGAGAGATTTTAGATCCTCACTCACTAAAGAATCTTAGGAGAGGCATTAATTTTCAATCTATCAGAGTGACAGAATATCTGATTTTACCAATAAAGACGAAGCATATTATTTACTTTTGAAAAAGAAGTTAACTCATTCATAAAAATAATGGTTCTATGTGACTTATATTATGTACACTGATAATTTAGAGGTAATATGGTTAGTGTAATTTGAACACTAAGTGTACAGTAAAACAACTGTGGTTTAAACCCTAGCTTTGCTACTTCTTAACCTTTGTTATCTTGGTTTTCAGTTTCCATATTGAAAGAATAGCGATAATAATATCAAGTTAAAACCACTAGAACATAGTATATATTCAGTAATTGTTAATTTTGCTTCTCCCTATCAGTAAGGTAACTGAAAGAAGCAAATTTATTACCGAATAGGGTCTCAAAATTGTTCTGAGCAGAATTTGTTCATAATATAACCTATCATAATAAATAGAGTTGAAGCAATATAATTAAAATATAATATAGTTACTTACCAGAGAATCCCTCCATAAAACAAAGAAAATACAAAATAGAATATAATAGATCCCCAGGTAACAAGATGGTTGATCCAGGTCCAAAAATGGGTTTCCAAAGCCATCTAAAAAAAATTTTTTTTAATCTTTAATACAAAATAATACTTACTTAAATTAAACTTCATAGATGAAATATAAGAATAAAATGTAGTAATTTTAAGTGCCTAAGGTGCCTATGGCAAGTCCCTCAGAAGATAAATATTAATGAAAGGGTCCATATGAAATTGAATAATTTCAAGTTTATAATGTTTTTCTTCTATGAGGAAGTAGCACTGAAATTTATTGAATACTTTATTCTCTACTCCATGGACTAAAACAACCTGGGTTATTTAATATTATATATAGGGAAGTGAAATTTCAGAGATGAATATTGTGAGGTTAACCTTTATTTGACCATAAACATCAGCTGAGGCTTTCCAAAATAACAAACTTAAATGTTTTTTAATAAAAATTAAAATGAAATATTAAAATAGCAATCAGTGAAATTATTCATGACTAAAAAAAGGAGAAGTTAAAAGGCAAACATATCAACCTACAGTTAAAAAAAAAAAAGAAAATTAACTTTGAATTATACAGATACAAAATGTGTCCATGTTTCTAATTTCTGCACCATACCTTGACTGTGACTGTAATAACCATGACTGTGAAAACCAAGGTGCCAAATGTCCAGTTTCCAAACATCTAAACAGAAAACAAAAAAACAAAAAACAGAACCATTACTCCATTAAGTATTAATAGGATGCTAAATCAGATATAAGGAAAAAGAAAAAAGCCACATAACTTCGTTCCTTACTAAAAATCACTTGCATTATGTAGGCCAGGTACATTTGAAATCTGTGACTACATTTGTAAGGTTAAAGCAGGTTATGAAAGGTTAAAGGTTAAAGGTTATGAAAAAAACATAAAGCATTATTATGTTTATTACTGTCATGTAAAAATGATCCTTTGGAGAACATTATCAGATTAGAAACCCAAAGATGGCTTTGAGATTGTGTGACACAGGATGTTTTTAGTTAGAATGATAGTTATTAGTGACTACTTTATTCATGTCACACAATAAAAATGATAACTCTTCAATCACAACTGTCTTCTGAAACCATTCCAACCAGAGGTTATGGCAGATCACTTGACACTGTATTTCTGGACACAGCTTAGGTGAGCAGGCTCATAGGGTAATTCTATTTTTAAGTTTTTGAGGAAACTCCACATTGTTTTCCAGAGTGGCTGCACCAGTTTGCCTTCCCACTAACAGTGCAAGAGGGTTCCCGTTTCTCCACATCCGCACATCTGTTGTTTCCGGGGTTGTTAATTTTAGCCACTCTGACTGGTGTGAGGTGGTATCTCAATGGGGTTTTGATTCGTCTTTCCCTGATGATGAGCAATGTTGAACATCTTTTCATGTGTCTTTTAGCCATCTGTATGTCTTTGGAAAAGTGTCTATTTATGTCTTCTGCCCATTTCTTCACTGGATTATTTGTTTTTTGGGTGTTGAGTTTGGCAAGTTCTTTACAGTTTTTGGACACTAACTCTTTATCTGATATGTCATTTACAAATATCTTCTCCCATTCCGTCAGTTGCCTTTTAGTTTTGTTGATTGTTTCCTTTGCGGTGCAGTAGCTTTTTATCTTGATGAGGTCCCAATAGTTCATTTTTGCTTTTAATTCCATTGCCTTTAGAGACGCATTGAGCAAGAAATTGCTGTGGCTGAGGTCAAAGAGGTTGTTTCCTGTTTTCTCCTCTAGGGTTTTGATGGTTTCCTGTCTCACATTTAGGTCTTTCATCCATTTTGGGTTTATTTTTGTGTGGGTGTAAGAAAGGGATCTAGTATGCTAGATATGTTACCAGTATGCTACTGGTATCTAGTGGGTAGAGGCTAGGCATGCTGCTTAACATCCTACAACTCCTAGGATGAACCCCTAAAATTAAAATTATTTGGCTCAAAATATCATTAGTACAGAAGGTGGGAAGCCCTGATTCTGAGGGTAGGAAGAGAAGAGTGAAGAGGAATAGTCAGTAAAGAAGCCAAAGTAAGTTATAGAAGCTGAGAGAAGATAACGGCAGGTAGGAAGGCTTTGTAAATTGTGCCCAGTGGTTGAGTTCATAAGGGCTGGGAAATGCTCTTGGATTTAACAATGTAGGGGTGGCTGGTGACCATAAAGAACATGGTTTTGACAGAGTGCTGGGAGCAAAAGCCCCACAGGAGTATGTTCAAGGGAGAAGAGGAAACAGGAAGTAGAAACAGCAAAAAAAGATAAGTTCTTCAAATTTTGCTCTGAAAATACACAAAAAATACAGCAAACGCAATCTGTAGCTCAGGGAACTGTGATTTTCATTAGAAGATGGGAAATATTAGAACATGTCTGTATGGTGACTAGTATGATCTAATAGAGGATGACAGATTGATGAGAAGGAAGGTGAAAAGATAATTGCAGGAGTAAAGTCCCAGGTTAGGCAAGAAGGGGTTTAAGAATAAACAAAAGATGAAAACTTTTTGTATTAGGTTTAACTTAACTATACAGAGATCTATAAATGAATTACCTTCCCTAATCAGTTGTTTAGTTCTCCAATACAAACTCTCTTTATTATAGATTTTAAACATTTGATCAATTGTTGGGTGACACGATAAGAAGCGAAGTATATTTTTCTTTAAAAAAATTATTTTTTTAATGTTTATTTATCTTTGAGAGACAGAGTGCAAGCAGCGGAGGGTCAGAGAGAGAGGTTGACACAGAATCTGAAGTAGGCTCCAGGCTCTGAGCTGTCAGCACAGACCCCGTCCTGGGGTTTGAACCCACACAGTCCGATGCAGCGCTCGAATACATGAACTGTGAGATCATGACCTGAGCTGAAGTCGGATGCTTAACTGACTGAGTCATCCAGGTGCCCTGCAAAGTGTATTTTTCTGTTCTCTTCTAATGTACACTAAATTTCATTTTCTATCAATTGCCTGGAGTATTACCAGCGCTTTAAATATTTGTCTCGTGAATAAGTGAACATATAGGGAAATTCTTTTTTTTTTTTTAACGTTTTATTTATTTTTGAGACAGAGAGAGACAGAACATGAACGGGGGAGGGGCAGAGAGAGAGGGAGACACAGAATCGGAAGCAGGCTCCAGGCTCTGAGCCATCAGCCCAGAGCCCGACACAGGGCTCGAACTCACGGACCGCGAGATTGTGACCTGAACTGAAGTCGGACGCTTAACCGACTGAGCCACCCAGGTGCCCCTACAGGGAAATTCTTTAATGAACTAGATAATCAAAGTTGTATTAATCATAAAATGCTTTATTCAAAGAAATCTGTATCTACTTATAGGAATTAATTGCATATGTGTTCTTGAATGACCTGACTGGTAATTACAGTGGTTAAATCATTTAAATTGAAATAAAAGATACTGTATTCACTGTGGAATACAGATACAAAATGACATATTTCTAGTCTTAACACAAGAGCTCTTACCATTTGGTGGTTAGGTTTCAACAGCTGATGACATGTATAGCATGAAAGAGAAATTAATTAAGGATAGGAAATAAGGGGAGAAATCATTATAATTTCAAGAAAAAATAGTGAACAGTATAAAAAAGTTTATTTTTCTCTTTCAGAATTACAACCTGAAATTTCATCTCTTTAGTCTACCTTGAGTTGCTAATTAATCTGGCAAATGGTCCAGACCTAGAAGGTTTGATGAGGGTGTATTTTTCTTCCTTAATATATCTCATTAAATTTTTAATGTGGTGGAATAGTGTACAAAATGTATTTTAGAATGGTACTGTGGCTCTGATAATTCCAACATCTCCACTGGAGAAGTCTAACTAGAATTAGAATACTCTAAAAACTTTTCTCTTTTTCTCCCAATCCTATAATATATTTTTGTAATTTCAGTTATTTTAGTTTTTAAACTGGGTACAATTTCATAAGGACACAAATCATTAATGGTAGACATTTTCCTTTTAGTTCTTGCACACTTCAATAGAACAAAACCAAAACAAGCAAATTTAAAAAAACCCTTATTTGGGCCAGATCTCATTTTAAATAGTAGTTGCCTAGTTTGTCATTTTCATATCAGACCATTGAGAATGAGTGTTGTAGATATTAGTATTTGAATTCCTGAGTTAACAGGAGCTGTTTTTCTTTAATCTTCTTTCTTGTGAAGCCTTTGGCTGAAACCACCCAACAAGCAAAATGTCATGTAGGCTTATGATGGAAACTCAGCTACCTCTAAAACTCTTCTCCTGATTATTTTCCTCCCTATATCATCTCGGTTTTCCATTCTCACCATATGACTAAAATTCCCTCCTTTCTGTTTCCTTCATTGTAGTGTTTTAGTCTTCTAATGTACTCTTACCCAAGCTGACATGCCTTTGCCTTTGCATCCTACAGAAGTCCACTTTATTGGAGGTGAACTCTTCGAATCTGAATTGCTTTTCTACCTTCTTTCTTAACTATAATCTTAAGTAGCATCTTCCCCATCTATGATTTTAAATAGCTTTTTCCCTGAGAAAGTTACTTTGCTGAGATCATAGGAAGACAATACAAGCTATTTCCAAAAATATTCCAAACAGCAACATTGTCAGAATAAGTGTGTTCTAAGATGAGATTACTTACTCTGCAGAGATCAAGAGAGGGGGAGATAAATTCTTCTTTTTTTAAAAAGACAGTCATTTGTTTTTAGTACCTCTTACTTTACTTAAATAAACATTCTTCATTGGTGTTTACCTCCCAATTATTTAGCTTTTCAAAAAAAAAAAAATGATTTCATAGATAGTCATGTTCTTAGAAACAGAAAGCAGAATTGATTTCCAAGGGCTGAGAAGAGGGAGAAATGGGTAGTAGTTTATAGAGTTTTGGTTTTCCAAGTTGAAAAAGTTCTGACGATTTTATTGTACAACAATATGAATATACTGAACTGTACTCTTAAAAATGTTAAGATGGTTAAAAAAAAAAGTATCACATTCTTTTACAAAGCAGGAAAGAATATCCAATGGGAAAAAGACTATCTCTTCAACAAATGGTGTTGGGAAAAATGGACAGCAACATGCAAAAGAAACTGGACCGCTTTCTTACACCATACACAAAAATAAATTCAAAGTGGATTAAGACCTAAATGTGAAAACTGAAACCATAAAAATCCTAGAAGAGAACATAGGCAAGAACTTCTTTGACAACAGCCTCAGGAGCTTTTTTTCTACATGTGCCTCCTGAGGCAAGGGAAAACAATGCAAAAATAAACTACTGGGGCTGCATCAAAATAAAACTTCTGCACAATGAAGGAAACAATCAACAAAACAAAAAGGCAATCTATGGTATGGGAGAAAATATTTGCAAATGACAAAACCAATAAACGGTCAGTATCCAAAACATATAAAGAACTTGTAAAACTCAACACCCCAAAAACAAATAATCCAATTAAAATTTGGGCAGAAGACATGGACAGACATTTCTCCAAAGAAGACATCCTGAGGGCTGACTCAAGAAAAGATGCTCACCATCACTTATCATCAGGGAAATGCAAATCAAAACTACAGTAAAGTATCACCTCACACCTATCAGAATGGCTAAAATCAACAACACAAGAAACAACAGGTGTTGGCGGGTATGTGGAGAAGAGAACACTTGAGCACTGTTGGTGGGAATGTAAACTGGTGCAGCCACCGTGGAAAACAGTATGGAGGTTCCTCAAAAGGTTAAAAACAGAACCACCCTATAATCCAGCAATTTGCACTACTGGATATTTACAAAGAGTACAAAAACACTAATTCAAATGGATACATGTATCTCTATGTTTACAGCAGCATTACTTACAAAGTATGGAAGCAGCCCAAGTGTCCACTGATTGATAAATAAACAAGAGGTGGTATATATACACAATGAAATATTATTCAGCCATTAAAAGAGAATGAAATCTTGTCATTTGCAACGATACAGATGGAGCTAGAGAGTATAATGCTAAGTGAAATAAGTTAGGGAAAGACAAATACCATATGATTTCACTCATGGGGAATTTAAGAAACAAAACAAACCAGCAAAGGGAAGAGAGAGAGAGAGAGAGAGAGAGAGAGAGAGAGAGAGAGAGAGAGAGAGAAAACCCAGAAACAGACTCTTAATTACAGAGAACAAAGTGATGATTACCAGAGGGGAGGTGGGTGGAAGGATGGGTTAAATAGGTGATGAAGATTAAGGAATACACTTGTGATGAGCACTGGGTGACATAAGGAATTGAATCACTGTATGGCACACCTGAAACTAATAGAACACTGTATGTCAACTAACTGGAATTAAAATAAAGACTTTCTAAAAAGTATCAAATTATCTATTTTTATTTATTTATTTATTAAAAAAAATTTTTTTTTAACGTTTATTTTTATTTTTGAGACAGAGAGAGACAGAGCATGAACAGGGGAGGGTCAGAGAGAGAGGGAGACACAGAATCTGAAACAGGCTCCAGGCTCTGAGCGGTCAGCACAGAGCCCGATGCGGGGCTCGAACTCATGGACTGTGAGATCGTGACCTGAGCCGAAGTCGGCCGCTTAACCAACTGAGCCACCCAGGCGCCCCTCAAATTATCTATTTTTAAATATGTGCAGTTTACTGTATATCAAATACAACTCAAGGTGTTTTTAAAAAATGATTTAATGGAAATCAGTTTTCATTATTTTTGGAGGACTTAAAAATTTTTTTAATTCATTTTTTTATACTTCTAAGTAACCTGTACACCCAACGTGAGGCTCAGACTCACAACACTGAGATCCAGAGTTGCATGCTCTACTGACTAATAAGCCAGCCAGGTTCCCCTGGAGGGCTTAAAAAAATTTTAAGTTATATTAAGATCTGACTGACTTATTTCGCTTAGCATTGTAATTTCACTCATACATGTAATTTAAGAAAGAAAACAAACAAGCAAAGGGAAAAAGAGAGGGAGACAAATAAAGAAATGGATGCTTAACTATAGAGAACAAACTGATGATTACCAGAAGAGAAGACTCCTGGGGAGATGGGCTGAATAGATGATGGGGATTAAGGAGAGCACTTGTTGTGACGAGTACTGGGTGATGTATGGAATTGGTGAATCACTATATTGTACACTAGAAACTAATATAACACTGCATGTTAACTGGAATCAAAACAAAATCTTAAAAAAATAAAACTAAAGTTTTTGTCAAACATAAAGTTACATCAAGATCTCTAACAAATATTCTATAACCATTTTAACTTTTGTCAAAACTCTTTAAACATAAAAGAAATGGTGATTGTGCTTTTCCATGAAGCATGTTTAAAAACACCAAAAAAGTTGATTCTGTTGGATTACAGAAATACTTTCAAGTTTTATGTTAAGCTCATTTTTAGCTTTGAAAATAAAATGAAAAGATTACCCATGCAATATAGCCACCAAATTACTAATCTGTGACTTCTGGACAAATGTTGTGATGATACCACTGCACTGTAAGATAAGCTCCAGGTTGTAACTCCAAGCACTAGGAGTATCTTAAGCCTGCATAAGGCTAGGCAAATTTTACATGAATTTAATTCTTCTACTATTTTGGAGAAAAATAATTAAAAATTCGTCACTATGTCATTTTTAAATGGTGCTGTGAAGGTAAAGATCTGCCCATAGGAAAGCAGTTTTTAGACACACACACACACACACACACAAACAAGCATTCAGCCATGTTATATACATTACTCTTTCCAAATCTCAGAGAAAATTTTATCAGGGTTCTTGTACTTTACTAAAGAAAGGAAGTCCTGTTAAAAAGATCTGAGAATATATGAGAAATGAGTAATTCTTTCCTAAGTTAAAGATAAATTAAGAATGAGTGAATACTTCAAAAATATTTGTTGAAAATTCATACTTATAATATTCATGATACTGCTAGACCCTTATACAAAAAATGGGAGTAGAATCTTAACTTCTCCTGAACTGTCCTGCTCTACCTGGACCCTAAACTATTTCAACTCTTTCTCCTGCTCCTCTCTCAGGGTCACTGATTTGCATCAACTTCATCCTTATCTCCAGCTATTCCTCTTCCCAGTACTTCCCCCTAATAATGTTTTCTACTTCAGGCTTTCAACTGTTGGTAGATTTGTTGGGCACACAAGAATAACTAACTGGAAAACAGAAACCATTCAACATATCCAGTGCTGAACAATGGGACATGAGCTAGATGTCTAAAAAGATTTTCAGTATAGGAAGACGTAAGAGAGGGCTGGAGCAAAAGGACAGAGGTCTGTGGGCTTAACCCTAAGGAACAGATGGTTCTAAGACTTTGGGAAAAAAGAGTCAAGAGATGAAATATAACAATGGCTTGGAACTAAAATGAGCACATTCTGAGAGAGTCAGCAAGGACATTTTAACATACACATTTAAAGAGGAGAGAGATTCCAGGAGAAGTTGATCAGATGGGATTGGGAAGGCTGGGTCTTCAAAATACTTATTGGATGGTAAAAATAACAACTAACTCTGCCAAGACTGATTGAGTACTTGTACATGCTAGCCACTATGCCTAATGCTCTTTATATATAATAATCCTCACTGCAAACCTAGAAGGTAGGGATTCTGCTCCTATATATAATTTTGTGGGTGAGGAAACTGAGTCTTAGAGAGGTTAACTAACTCATCCCAAATCACTCAAATGGTAACTTCAGGTGTCAGGTTGTGGAGTCACTTCACCTGATCCCATTGTGTGCTTCTTTCCCACTATACCTAGTATTGGTGGCAGGGAGTAGTAGATTAGTTTCTAATGGTATATATCTGAGTGATAGAACAATTAGGCTAAAAGGGGAAAGAAGTTAATGATTTACAAATTGAGTTACCAAAAAAAGGGAAACCAACAATTCATACATGGTAATGAAAAAAATCTTCATTAAGATTTTATCTTTGTATACAGCATGCTTAAAATTTAATTTTAAAAGAGTCACTAAACATAAGAAACAAATTTAAATTATTAAGGGAATACTTAAATTCTGACATATAATAAAATACTATGTAGCCATGAAAAAATATTTTTGAAGCATTTTTAATAACATGGAAAATCACTTAGGCTATAATAAGGGGAGAACTATAATAAAGCTATCATTGGGGCGCCTGGGTGGCTTGGTCGGTTAAGCATCCGACTTCGGCTCAGGTCATGATCTCACGGTCCATGAGTTCGAGCCCCACGTCGGGCTCTGTGCTGACAGCTCAGAGCCTGGAGCCTGTTTCAGATTCTGTGTCTCCCTCTCTCTCTGCCCCTCCCCTGTTCATGCTCTGTCTCTCTCTGTCTCAAAAATAAATAAACGTTAAAAAAAAAAAATTTAAAAAAAAGCTATCACTGAGACATAGGGGGATATAAATTATGAGGTTAATGGAAAATAGCAAAAAATAAAAAGGAATGGGTGAAAACATGTTAAAATCATAGAAGTAATTATACTTAGGTAAAAGGACAACAGGTGATTTCTTTTTTTTTTTTTTTTTAAAGATTAAAACAATTATTTTAGTAACCTCTACACCTACTGTGGGGCTCAAACTTACAACCCCAAGATCAAGACTAGCACACCCTCTGACAGACTCAGCCAGGGGCCCTGGTGATTTATTTTCTTTATATTTTTTCCTATGTATTTCAAATTTAATGGACACATACAACTTTTAAAATCAGGAACAAAGTACTAACCAGCAACAAAAAAATTAATTTCCTTTTATGGATGACATGTTCCTTCTACTTTTCAAACCTTCTGTCCAGTTTTCACCCTAATATTTCAGGTAGCAATGGGCATACTATCTGTAAATTTGATGGTCCTTGCACAGGTGGCACTATTGTGCACAAAGGCACTGGGCTAATAACTTGTTTCTCAAAGGAACTTAGGATCATGGCTAAGCACACAGGCTTTGAAGTCACAGAGATCTGAGTCTGAATTCTGTTCTTGTAATTTATTTATGGTGTGACCTGAGGCAAATTTCTTAACCTCTCCAAGGTTAATTTTCTAATATGCAAAAAGTAATGATATTTTCCTCACAGAGTTATTATAATTTAATAAGCTACCACACACAGTTGGCACAAAGAAATAACTCAATAAAAGGTAGTATTTGGGAAGTGCTGTAATCTTTATACTGTACAAAATAAGATCATATTTTTGTCCAAATCAGGCTAAACATGTCCTCAAAAGTGAATGCATGTATGTTCCTGCACTACATCTTAAAGGAATGGCTAAAAAAACCTCTCTACAATTGAAATCCATTTCCTTCAGTGCACTTGGATATTTTATTTGCTTATTTTTTGTATCTCACACGACTCTATGCTCCATGACCAAGCATGTTTAGTTAATCTCACATATCCAGAACCTAGTATAGTACACAGTATGCTTGGTCCTTAATAAATATTTGCCAAACAGATAAAACTTCATATTCTCCCAATTGCGAATCTTGTATCTCTGTGTCTCAAAATATATTCTGCAATGCTTAAGTACTGCCAGTGGGAAAGGGAAACTAAAGGCGACAAGCATTTCCAATTTGCCACAGTACCACTGCTGTCACTTCCTTTCCTCGTAACTCATTTAGCTAAGCCTAGAAAGAGAGGCCTAATTCAGCCAGAAGTCAAATAAGCTCTCCGATCAGGACACAGTAACAATGGCCACTTCCTAAGCATACCAAAAAAAAAAAAAAAAAAAAAAAAAAAAAAAAAGAGAAAAATTCACATGATTAAAAGCAAAAAACTAAACACCAAGTCCTCATTTCTCATATGAAAAGTGCAGGTCACAGTATCTCTCCAATAGGATTATCGTGACAATTAATGAAAATGGAACATGTAAAACTCTTAGCAAAATAGTAAGCACTAAATAGACAGCAATTATTATTAAGACACAATCCTAAAGCGAACAGCATGCAAGGATATATCCCCTTGTGTGAATTAATTTAATAGCAAAACTGCCTAGTAACTTGAGTTTCATATTAACACTATACTGTAATGCTTTTAACTTTTGAAATCTTTATACAATTGCATTTTAACTTAATACCTTACAATTTTTTAATATGAATTGAATTTTACTTTTATTTTTTATGAGAGAAAGTTATCAGAGATCAGACTAAATGAAATTATTAACAAATATTCTTTAAAAAATGATATATTTTACCTGGCCATTTCCAAGCAGAGATATATCTTTTCCAATTAGAAAATAGGATCCAAAAAAGAAAATAAAGGCATGACTGAAACCCAGGATGGTCCAATAAAGAAATGTTTTAATGCTTAGTTGACGGTTTTTACTAATGTCTCTGTATATTAAAAAAAAAAAAAAAGAGAGAAAAAGGAACATGGTAGGATTCATGTTTATTATTTCCATGCTAAATTATTGTTACAAATTCACAATGAAAAAACAAGATGGATATTTAATTTAAAATTGCTTAAAAATATTAGCAGAAAGTATACACCTGAATTTACAAATCACTGTTTATAATACACATCTGTGTAGCAGCTTATAGTTCATGTAATATATTTAAAAACATTTTCTCATTTAGAAAAAAAACATGATATAGGCATAATAATTCAGCTTAATTGTTAAAAGTTGATCTATCTGCAGTATATTCTGTTGTGAACAGTCACTCTGCTATGACTATTTGTTTTTAGTGGAGTCATTTGAGTTTGGTTCAGCATTGAGGCTCCTAATCGATTTCATATCCACCAAAGGCTGGAAGGAAGAGCAGTTTGTGGTAATCTTAGGTCAAGCCCAGTCCTAGATATCCTGGGAAATCAAAGTGAGTTATTGCCATTTCTGGATGACTGAATACCTCTGTAAGAGTGGACATCAGGTTAACTTGGGAACCATAAACTGGTCTTCAGGAATAGTTCCACATCTCTGTGATTACTTACTTGGTTCTGGGGAAGCAGGTATAACCCAGAAGATCTGGAATAGGAATTAATGTCCTCAACCCTGCATTTTGCATTGATTATGACTTATTAATTTGTCAACGCTAGAAAATAAACTAATTTTTTAGAAACTCTGGAGACAACCAATTACTAAATAACTTCTTTTGTGCACACAAAATGGAGTATTACTGGTTTGCAACAGTAAATGCAAATTAAACAACTGCCCAATGCATTCCTAGTACAAAAGTGTTCATTTCTAAAAACACTGGAAAAGTTATTAAATTTTTCTTTGATATCCAATAACTATAAACCATAAACTAAAATACTTCCTTAGTAAAATATTAATCACCGAGATACTGCCTAATACATTTGCTTATTTATAGGATGCTTTCAAAAATTGGTAACTACGTAACACACTTTTTATACTCAGAAGTGTTATGGACATTTAATACCGGAAAATACTTACCGATAGAGGGTAGGCTTGCTCTGTAATACGTGAGGGTCTATATGCTGTTCCAACAGACTATATATCAGTATAGGTAGGGAAGTAAAACAAATATTGTATAAAGTCAGGTACACGCTGTCATACAGTGTCTAGAAAGAGAAATTGGTGGGAATCTTGAGATTCTAAACTGTGTATTAGTTATGTATATGATCACAAAGAAGCCTACTGGAAATAAGCATAAAAATTATATAGCTTTCTCAATTTACACAAAAATCCAATTTAGTAATTCCAATTTGTTTCTTACATAGACACAAACACATAATATTCCTAGATTTATATTCTTTGTGGGAATTGGAACATTTTGTTATGTCAAGTGATCTGGAATTACAGTGAATTGGAGCTACACTTCAAGATTCTCCACAACTTGGTCATTGAGATGTCGTTTTTACACAATTCTCCTGCATGCATCTTAGGCTTTTTACTATTCTTTTGGTAGGGAAAACATACAGTTTTGCTTTTATGACTCTGTCTTCCCATCTAAGTCCTACATTTCCTTTAAGGTATGATCCATGAAACTTTAAACATTGGCTCAAGTTCTTGATGATCAAACGTCCTCTTCTAAACAGCTGTCTGTGCTACTATTGGTACTAAATGCCTCGCACTTTGCCTACTCTTCATTTATTGTTTTTATTGTTATTAATACTGTCTCAAATTATACTGTAAATTCCCTGAAAACCTAACCAAAATAGATTAGGTCTAGTTATCATATGCTCTTATAGCATTCTCTAATTCATTCAAGTAAGCAAACATTATTACTGGCAATCAATGCCCAAGCAGATACTTGAAATTTAGAGCCACAGGTTATAAATGGAAGCAAAAACAGGATTAAGGATAGAGACAGCTAAAGAAAAACCTAAGATAATCAGGCTCTTATTATTTCAATAAATTAGAACAAATATCTTAATTAGAGATGGATAATGTGGTATGTAAAAAGGGTGCTCAGTTAGTCAAAAGCAGTAGATCCTAGTATGGTTTAGTTATTAACTTCGTAGCTATGTGATCATGGCAAGTTACTTAATTTCTGTGGATTTCAATTTCATTTTCCATAGAATAAAACAGAGTAGATGGCAAATATGTGACGTGTGTACAACCAAAGACCCACATGTGCTCATTATAGCTACTACTACCTGATTACAGGGTTTCTCTCTGAGCCTGTAGCTTCAGAACACTTTTCAAAGTAGCATTCCTGGTGGCTCTACCAGTTATTTACAGTTCATTACTGAGATAAAGTCTATATATCATTCCTGGACTCAATCACTAAACTTCCTTCCCCATCCAAAAAAACTCTGTGAGTCAAAAAATAAATAATGAGGTAATCCCCCAATAGTTACTCTAACATGGCTTAATATAGAGCTTACAGAAATATTACATGTAAGTTGAAAAAGTTACCAAAATTCTCTCATAAGCTGTTGAGTTAATACTTATTTTTTAGAAAACATCTAGAATTAAAATATATTTTGGTATTAACATTCACTTCAAACTGAAAATCAGAATAAATATTATCAATTTTATACTGATCAAATACACTAATTAGGGAATTTTTGTCTATTTATTTGTAGGACTAGGAAAAATGTAAAAAGTACCTCCAACTATCAAAAACTGAATACACATACCTTATTCTAAAAGGATAAATCAAAAGCTTCTATTTACTTACTTGTTGAGAAAACAAACAGTAGAACTGATATAAAAATTGGGGTGTGATAAAGCACACATTCTGAAAAACAAGATTAAATGGAAATAATTAAAATATTTGGGTCTAAAAGGGAAATAATTTCTAAGAATGGTTATTAAAGAGTCCAGAACACAATTTCTGATATGGTAAGTAGAAGATCTACTCATAGGAACTTGTTCCCTTATTTAAAATTTCTAAAAGAATTCTAAGCAGTACTTCAAATGTCAGAATGAAAATCCCTTGGGCTCTTATTGCTAAACAATGCCATAATTTTGAATTTACAGCCTTCCAGCTATTATTCAATACTTTTCATATATAATACAATAAGTACAGTTTATTTAAACTATAGGGTTATGGGCACCTTGGTGGCTCAGTCAGTTAAGCATGCGACTCTTGATTTCGTCCCAGGTCATGATCTCAACGGTTTGGGAGTTCCAACCCCATGTCAGGCTCTGCGCTGACAGCACGGAGCCTGCTTCCGATTCTCTCTCCCTCTCTCTCTCTGCCCCTTCCCTGCTTACACACTCTCTCTCAAAAATAAATAAAATAAACATTTAAACCTTAGGGCTTAATAGCTTTAAAATAAAAATATTTAAAATAATAAATGGAATTATGAAAACATCTTTCCATTTCAATATACAGTATAAAACCTTGGATTGTGAGTAACTTGGTCTGTGAGTGTTCTGCAAGATGAGCAAACATTTCTAATAAATTCTAACTTGATAAATGGGCAATGTCTTGCAATATGAGTAGTATGCGATACTGAATGTCATATGATCACAACTCTGCCAATGGTTTTTGAAATTTGCTTTGATAAAGTGCTCTGGATTACAAGCCTGTTTCTGGAATTATGCTCACAAACCAAGGTTTTATTGCACTTATATCATAGCAAAAGCTATGATAAGATAGAAAAGCTATAATAAGGTAGCCATCATTTATTAGCAATATGCAATCTACCTGTGTTCTTTCATTGGCTTATAGATATTATTTATAGAATATATGCAATATAGAACACTATATATTGTATTAAATATCTTGGTATTCAGGAGCTCCTAAAATGGGTTCCCTTGAAGTATACCTTCCCAAAAAGGGTTAAGAGAGAGAATGGTATTTCAACATAATTAGTTTCCTAGTAATCCTAAAATGTATCTTATTTTATGCATATAAAACCCCTCTAATGAGTAGTTTATACATCTTACTAGACTACCAAAAGGTCATTCTTGGCACAAAAAGGATGAAGAACCTCTGCTTGAAACCACTGTACTGGACCTAAATTAAAACTTACTACTGGCTCAGGAAAAAATAACATGAAAGAAATCAAATTAAGTATGTTTTAATTTGCATAGAATAAAATGTATCAATTTTAAGTGTGAATTTTGATGCTAACAAATTTATGCACCCAAGTAACCACCACCACAATCAAATTAGAGAGCTTTTTCTATCATGCAAAGTTCTCTTATATCCCTTTCCAGTCAGTGCTATCACCTGCGCCCCTGGCCTCAGGCAACCGCTGATTTTCTTTCTGTAGTACACATTAGATTTATGACAAAATAATCAAAGTATATCCCATAAACTGTTATTTTTACTTATAAAAACAATTTTTAAGAATAATTTGAATGGCAATCACATACCTTAAATTAAAACCTCAAATTACTGTCAGTAAATGGTTATATATATCTCCATGAAACTCACCTTATAAAAAAAATACTGTACAAGGGTAGCTATTCTAATATAATAAAAATGACCATGAACAAAAAGCAATTTGGAGAGGAATTTAAATCTAGCTATTGCATAGTCACTGTTTCTTGCAGCTTGTCTTCCTTCTTTACCCATGATTCCTGTAATAAAGAAGACAAAAAGGAAAGTTCATTGATAACTGAGAAATGTGATTTTGATAATTTAACTACAAATATCTTAATTATCTGTAGCAGTTGAACCTGGGCTTGGGAGCACTATTTCCCAATACAGAGTGGATAGAAGATTCCCAAAAGGTTGCTCCACTTAAATCAAATACATAATTAAAACAAATCTACAATACATACCAGGTATGTAACATCAAGTGTCAAAGACTCAAAATATAATAAAATACAATGAATATAAAAATAATATTGAAAGTTAAGGATCTAATAAGAACATCAAGTTTTACACTAATAGACACAAAGTACTAGTTAACAGATTTCTAATGGAGAAAGTGCTATAAAACAGCTTTAACTTTGCTAATTTCCAATGAACATAAAAAAAATCCAAATTGAATGATTAGAACCTAGCAAAAATGAGCATTAAGTTTAATGGTTTTAAACCTTTCGCACATAAGTCAAACAAAATGTGCTCTTTACTTATTGCTTGAACTTGATTATTTAAAATGGAAGCCCTGATTTTATTACTGGATTCAAATGGCATGAAATATTTCAATAAATATAACTAACAAACATTACACAGAGCAAATGAAGACTTAAAAAAGTTGTACGCATTGAGGGCATCTGGTAGGCTCAGTGAGTAAGCATCAGACCCCTGATTTTGGCTCAGGTCATGATCTCACAGTTCCTGGAATCAAGCCCCTTGTCAGGCTCCATGCTGATAGCACAGAGCCTGCTTGGGATTCTTTCCTTCCCTTTCTCTCTGCCCCTTCCCCACATACACGCTGTCTTTCTCTCTCTCTCAAAATAAACTTAAAAAAAAAAAACAACTGTATGCACTGTTTGCTGAAAATTCTTGCAAAGGTAATTAATAGTGAGAAAAGCTAGCACACTCACAACTTCTTACCTTTCTACAACTGCATCTAGATAAAAGTTACGCATGAAATAGCAATTCACCAGATTATCTATGTGCACATTTTGAACAAATGCCAAGTATATAAATATTTTAAATGTTTAATGTGACAATCTTGCTCCCTTTGTTAATTTATCTAATCTAGGCTGGATAAAATGTGCTTTTTAAAATAAGTGTCCACAATATCACTTGAAATCAGTACATAATTTTATCTGATAAATATGAGTACATTTTTAACGTTACAGTAATCCTTTAGGTTTCAAAAGAGTTCTTGCCAAGTTTGTTTTTTCAATCTGGAAACAGCTTTGAAAAATCATTTTTCAAAATTATAATTTTTATTTTTGTAATAAAACAATGGCTAGGTATAGATCATCACTTACATTTATAACATCTAGAGAAGACCACTATTTTTGGTCTATATCCTTTAAGAATTTTTCCTTCTGCATTTTTTGTGTGTATTTAATATATACACAAACAAATGTACAAAACGAGATTATTTGTTTTATAATCTGTTATTGTCACTTAATACATTATGGACATTGTTTTTATAACATCTAACTATGTTAACTATTCATTTGTTAAAAATGTTTTTAATTTATTTTGAGAGAGAGAGTTTGTGTGTGTGTGGGTGAAGGGCAGAGAGAAAACCAAGCAGGCTCCACACAGTGTGGAGCTCCACGTGGGGCTTGATCTCAAGAACCTCAAGATCATGACCTGAACTGAAATCAAGAGTTGGACGCTTAACCAACTGAGCCACCCAGGCGTCCCTTTATTCATTTTCTTAAAAGAAATTCCTAGATGCATAACTGCTAGGTCAATAGGCACACATTTAAAATTCTATTATACATAATAATGCAGGGTATACCAATTTACACTCCCCCTAATACTGTATATGAGGATTTGCTAATTCTAACCTTTGTCAATTCCAAGTTTACCCGACTTTGTAATTTTGCCAATCTGATAGGTAATTTTAACTTGGATTTTTTTTTGAGTGAGCTGAACACTTTTTTTCATGCATTTAATACTCATCTTAATTTAAAAAAAATGCTTATTTTGAGAGAGAGAGAGAGCACGTGTGCATGAGAGTTGGGGAAGGAGAGAAAGAAAGAGAGAGAGAGAGAGAGAGAGAGAGAGAGAGAAAGAGAGAGAGAGAAGGAGAGAGAGAGAAATCAAATCCCAAGCAGGCTCTGCACTGTTAGCACAAGGTCTGATGCAGGTCTAGATCCAACAAACCATGGGATCATAACCTGAGTCGAAATCAAGAGTCAGAAGCTTAACTGACTGAGCTACCCAGGCACCCATGCAAATGTTCTTTATTAGTTTCATGTTTAAAATTTGAATTTGGGTATATTTACTTCTGCCAGACATACTGATCATTCCCTTTACAATGTCTTTCTTTCTTTCTTTCTTTCTTTCTTTCTTTCTTTCTTTCTTTCTTTCTTTCTTTCTTTCTTTTCTTTCTTTCTTTCTTTCTTTCTTTCTTTCTTTCTTTCTTTCTTTCTTTCTTTCTTTCTTTCTTTCTTTCTCTTGTTCTTTCTTTTTCTTTCTTTCCTAAAAATTAGATCCTTCCATACCTCAAATTACAAGATTATTCATTAAATTTTTTTCTTCCATTCCTTTTTGTGGTCTTTAAAATTTTTAAAATATATAATCATTCTGGTATTTGTTTGGCTCTAAGCAACAGAAAGAGACCCAACTTTTTTTTCCTCCCAAATAACCAAATCAGTTATATTAGTATTTTTTTTTTATCAAATAACTTGTTTCCCTACTTATTTGAAACATCTCCTTTTTTTTAAAAACTAAATTTCCAGATGTTTGCATCTATACTACTCACTGGTCTTTCTGTTATCATACTAGAATCAAACTGTTGTAACTACTGTAGCTTTTTATGCCTTTAATAGGAAGGTATAGGAAGTTATCATCAAATTCTTATGGAAATTTATGGTAAACAACAGTACACAAACTAGAAAGAAAATTAAGTTTTCAAAATGAAAAGTGAAGAATTGATTTGAGAGCTACACTGGAAATATTAGACCTGAGAACTACCTATCACAGGACATTACAGAGGTTATTCCAGAAGAGGAATTAGCCTTTTTTCTAACTCTAAAATTTTATCCTTCATTAAAAAAACCTCCATACTTTTCTCCTTTGCTTCTGTATTTGCATAATAAAGTTATTTAGGAAGGCAGCTCAGAATATGGTTTAAACAGTAAATGACTGATAATTTAAATATAATAAAATGGTATTAGTCTAAATAAAACAAAAATTTTAGGCAAAAATAGAAAAGAAATTAGAACAAAGTTTATTAAGTTAGAAAATTATTTGAGGGGTGCCTAGGTGGCTCAGTCAGTTAAGGATCCAACTTTGGCTCAGGTCATGATCTCACAGTTTGTGAATCTGAGCCCCACATGGGCCTCTCTGCTGTCAGTGCGGAGCCTGCTTTGGATCCTGTCTCCCTCTCTCTGTCCCTCCCTCACTCCTCCTCTCTCTCAAAAATAAACAAACATTTAAATAAAAAGAAAAACTACTTGAATATATATATTATAATGGTTTGATATAATTTATTATTTCTAAAATTGTCATTAGAACGAGTTACAGAATCTTTAGACTGAAAAAGACAGGAAATAATAACAACACTCTAAAAGAATTGCAACCATGAGGGCAACTACATAAATTACAAATTTAGAGTTTAAAAATTATAGAATAATGTGAGAAAATACTTTAAAAGGTACAACACAGCAAAATAAAGCTACTTTATTATGAAGGAGAACTGGCAGAGATAAAATTCACCAACATGGTATTTATGTCCTTGAAACTTTGGAATTACAATATCCTAAATATTGGGCTTAATTATAATGGGCTTCTTCTGATGCAGATACAGTGATATATTACCACATTGCATTCATATATTTGATACTGCATTTTAGCCTACAAAAGGAAAATTCAAAATCACCAATTAATTATACCAATTTTAAAAATTCAGGAAAAAAAATCAATCACCTATGCCAACATGTGCTTCTTGTATCATGCTTACATCATTAGCACCATCACCAACAGCCAATGTTATAGGTTTCTCAGGTGAGATTTTTATCAGTCTTATTACCTGAAAGACATATAACTAATTAGTTATTATAAAATTTCAATTTTCTTGTATTTATATAGTCATTTATCTGAAATGACTGTTACAAGAACAGTTGAATAATGAAAAAAGTCAATTTTGTATTAGACAGTAATTTTCAATGGAGTTCATTTTTTGAGGAGATGTTAGGAATGTCTTTTAGAAATTACATAGCAAAAGAGAATATTATCTTTGGATTTTTTGATGGGAAGCAAGTCTCTTTTAAATACAGCTTAAAAGTGTAAAAAACTTAATTGTGTTAAAAAATAATTACACTTAATTGAACTTTGTCAGGCAAAATTTTCTCTTTCTCAAGTAACTATTCTTTTTATTTGATAGAGGGAAGGTAATTATTTTCTCTTGTCATAAAATTTAAGAAATTTAAAAAAGCAATCAAGATTAAATTCAATAAAATTAAAAGAAAGGTTTCTTTGGAATTCTTGAACACACATTTATAAAGAACCTAGGCATTAGCTCTATTTGGTCTCCAACTGTAGTCTCCACAGACTGGGTACGTGAATTACAATAATATAGGCATTTTAATAAAATTCCATGAAGTAAAACAATGCTGGATGTCATTAGACCCATATGAGAAACAATCAGTGTGTAGGTGTGCAATTCAAAAGAAATTTGTGAAAGATATAGTATAAGACCCAAATTTTAAATCAAGTTATAAAAAATATTTGTATAGCCTTTCATTTGTTAGCTAACATTTTAATATTTCGGGTATATAGCTTCAAATCATAAGATAATTGGCTTTTCAACTTTTCACTAAAGTTTTATCACTTAATAGCCACTTTGAACAGAAAATTATCACTTTGGGAGAGTGCAAAAATAAGCCGCGCTCCACAGAACCTGAAGTTGCAGAAGAACAGAAGTCTTCCAGACCTCCTCACCAGTTAAGTAACTAACTTATGAAACTGTAGTTATCAAAGTTCAGTTTGTGTCTCAGCAAAATCACAAACTGCCACCCACAGAAGACTTTGTAGGTCATTATGAATAGCTGAAACTAATATTCATTTTGAAAATTTCAAAGGTCTAACGTACATGGTTAAAATTCATAATGTGAGAAGTGACTAAGAGTCATATGCTGCATACTACCAAATAGGACTAGATAAGGCATTAACCTTAAAGAGTACTTTTAGATCTCAGTATCTTTATGGAACATTTTATAATACAAACATACCTTTGCTTTTTGCAGTGGTGCCATACGACAGCACAGTACAGCTGAACAATTTCTGCAAACTTCCATAAATAGTTTTTCATGCTCCCTGAGTGCAAGAGACAGGCTAGTCCCATCTACCACCAGCCCATGCTGAATCACATGATCCTCTTTAATTCTACGAGAAAATAATTATATTCTCTGTAAAATACTTTGAAACCATATTATTTATATACATCTAGTAAACAAAAAATTCTTACGAAAAGATGGACCATTTACCCGCAGACTTTATTGTTACAAAACTGATATGTCAGGGAAGAAATGGAGTTATATTACCTGAAAGCTGAGATTAAGCAAAACTGAGAGTGACTGATATGATGAATAAAACATATGATATTCAATTTTACAATGACCTGATAGAGTATATTTTCTAAAATGGGAATTATAAAGCATATAATTCTTAGGATATTTTCCTTAAGTGTAGAAAAATCTTACAAAAATATAAAATTATTAGTTATACATTTAGGAAGTCCTAATTTAAAAAAGTAAATGAAATCAACAATGTTCAGGAAAATTCATGAGATAGATTTACCATGTGAGCAAGAAGGAATAAAGGAATCATAACTGTCTTTTGATATTAACCCCTACATTGGATTCTATGTAATGCCAGATAGTACTATGGTGGAACATGGATAGCATTGCCCTGTGAGCATATGCTGTATGAGTACATCTCCATCCCCTCATGTAATTATCATCTTTTTGTTTTTTTGGTTTAAAAAAAATTTTTTTTAACGTTTATTTATTTTTGAGACAGAGAGAGACAGAGCATGAACGGGGGAGGGTCAGAGAGAGAGGGAGACACAGAATCTGAAACAGGCTCCAGGCTCCGAGCTGTCAGCACAGAGCCCGACGCGGGCTCGAACTCACAGACAGCGAGATCATGACCTGAGCCGAAGTCGGCCGCTTAACTGACTGAGCCACCCAGGCGCCCCTAATTATCATCTTTTTGTGTGGTGACAAATTTAAGATCTACTCTCTTAACAATTCTTAAGTATATAATACAGTACTGTTAATGATAGTCACCATGCCTTATATTAGAATTCCAGAACTCATTCATCTTATATGTAAGGTAGAAGTTTGTACCCTTTGACCATCATCTCCCCATTTTCCCTACACCCTAGCTTTGGAAACCACCATTCTACTCTGTTTCTATGAGTTCACCTTTTTTAGATTCCATTTGTATTTGTCTGTCTCTGTCTGACTTATTTCACTTAGCATACTGCTCTCAAGGTCCATCCATGCTGTCACAAAAATATTTCCTTCTTTTTTATAGCTGAATAATATTCCTGTGTGTGTATTTACATGAGTTTATATAGACACACATTTTCTTTATCCATTCATCCGACAACAGACATTAGGTTGTTTCCATTCTTGGCTATTGTGAATAATGCTGCAATGAACATGGGGGGGGGGGGTGCAAATTTCAGATAGTGACTGCATTTTCCTTGAATATATCCAGAAGTGGGATTGCTGGATCACACAGTTCTATTTTTAGTTTTTGAGGAACCTCTATATTGTTTTCCACAGTAACTGAACCCTTCATTTTTACCTTTTTTTTTTTTTTAGTTCATTTATTTTGAGAGAGAGTGGGCACACACATGGAAGTGGGGGAGGGGCAGAGAGAAAATCCCAAGCAGGCTCCTCACTATCAGTGCAGACACTATCACAAGGGACACGGGCTAGAGCTCACTAACTGTGATATCATCACCTGAGCTGAGATCAGAAGTCAGATGCTTAACTGAGCCACCCAGGTGCCCCTGTACTCTCCCTTTTTAAGTGAGAAGTGAGAAAACTATCAAATGAGCAGCAAACTATAAAAACTAAATATATATTGATAGATTTTAGTCTTACAAAAAAGCTTTTATAAGTCAAAATGATGTCTTTCACAGTATGCCTAATCACTATTGTGTTGCACTGTAACTAATAAGTGGTAAACAATTATCTTTTACAACATAAACTTTTCAAAAATGTATTTTTCTTTATTAATTGTCATGTACCTGAAAGCAACACCACACTGACTGTTCTTCCTCCCTACTGGCCAAACTTTATTTAGCAACCTTTGCTGCTTCCAATGTGTTCAGTCTAAGTACCGCCTGAGCCCATGACTCAGAACAAAGGGTAGCAGCCAAGAGTGGGAGAGATCAGTTTTCCTCTGGAAACTTCTTAAGCACACTAAATTAAGTTTCCTCTTTATAAGTCACCATATTATCTCACAATCCGTGAGATAATATTTATGAAATATGGGAAAGCACCTCACAGATCTGGCACATAGGTAGCATCTGCTCATCTCTGTAGCCTCATGTCTTAATACTGCCTATACCCTCTTCCCATCTACTGCATTCTATGGCCATACTTCACTACTGTCAACTCCTCGAATGAATCCATCTCTCAGTTGTGGAAATTTGCATATGTTGCCCCTTTTGTTTGCTGGGGTTACTCTGACCAGTTAACATTTCTTTTAGGAGACAACAATCCTGAGTTTTTCTACAGAGCTCTGTTGTCTAGGCTAAGCTTCCCTCTTTTGTCCACCGACAACTTTCTGTTCTTACCTGTTACAATCCAGTTGTGATAGGTCTATCACAATATATTTATTTCTGTTTTTCCCATAGAAAATAAAGTATTCTGAGAGTAAACAATACACCTTACATGACTTGTGTTCCAAATTCTAGATAGCAGACCACCAATATGTGAACGAATGGTAGGTTTGTGAAGGAATGGGTATACAAAGTAAAGCTTTCAAAGGAATGGAATTCTTTGCTCCACCAAAAATTTTTAGAATAGACATGAACTGGAAGTCTGTAAATCAAAACCCTATTGACTTATATGGTTATCTCAGAAAACATATTCTACCAAAAAGATGGTATCTCTAAAATAAAATATAAATTTCACATAGCAAGCCTTAAAAAAGACCAGAATGTTCACTTTGTAATACAGCTTTTGTACAAAAGGAAGATAAACAATATCCATAATCTTAACAGATTCACTAAGAGCACATATATAGAAGACTTGAAGAATAAAATACAAATAATAATTACCTTTAGATGGCTGTATTATGGTATATTCCATTATATATTCATCATTTTCAGTATTTTTTAAATGGACACTTGTTACTTTTATACAGGATTAATATTTTAGAAAGTATATATAAAGTAAATGATTCTGAATAATTAATTTCTACGTGTTAAGGAGTTCTCATTGATATTATGGAACTTAAATGTTTAAGCAGCCACAATGGTGTTGTCACTACTCCCAAATTATAGTATAATTACCTAGATCAATTGCTTTTTTGAACTCAAGCAAAGAACCTTCTGAGAGTTGCACTGTCTCTTTAAAACATCCCTTAAGTTTTTCTTTGATGAAATCCAGAGTTCAGTACTATATCAATGCCTGTATAACAAATATGAATAAAGCTCTGAAAGTACACTGAAAACTGTGGCACTATCTTTTCACATCTGTTTTTCTGTATTAGCAGAAGGCTGCAAATGACAGGTACCTGTGGGAGACCAGAACAACCCTAATGCTCACACTGAAGCAATCCTTAAATCACTGTGAAAAATGAGATTGTTAAAAGGGCTCCTAAATAAAGTTGATCTGTCTATAAAAAACAGATTTAGAAAAAAAAAGAATGAATTTAGAGTATAAATACTTATGAAATTATCTCTGAACAATAAAATGTATATTAATTTCCTAGTTTAGTCATATGAACTAGATCTGGATTTGACAAGTGTTTTCTGTAAAGAGACAGAAAGAAGTAAATACTTCAATTTTAGATTTTAGATTTTGTGGGCCAAGAGGCTAAACTGAGAATATAATGCAGGTACTTTATTAAAATAGAGGAGACAGATTTTGACAAAAATTTTATGGACTAAGTAAAAAAACTTAATAATAGTAATTGAGTATAATTTTTCAAGTAATACAAGCCTACCAGTGAGAAGAAATGGAAATCTTTTCTTTCGGGGGAGGAGGCAGGGGAGATAACATTTTGCTTAATTCAGGTTTAATGTTCCCCGTCATCAAAATCAATTGCAAAAGTCTACCTTTTAATGCTGATCTGCAATGAGATTTTATATTTTAACACAACAGAACTATCTGTATTGAGATTTTATATTTTATCTTTGAATATATCTTTTCAAACAGGTAGCATATTAAAGTGTCACTGAGTAATAAACACAGTGCTGTGACTCCTAATTTGGTAATAAAATAATCAACACTACATTGTGCATGAAAAGTTTGATATTAAAAGTCCATTTTTCTTTTCTTGTTTGGACACGATGGATAAATACTACTAATAAAAATATAGTAAAATATCATAGGGCAATATGTGTGGCACTCAAAACACTACTGAGTTACAATGGTGTCACTGTGATCTGTAGTAAATCAAGCGGCAGTGAGAAATGATAAAAGTGCTTCCTAATGGCTCTGTCACAACTACCCAACTGTCCTGAAGTGCAAAAACTTTTTATTGATGATATGTAAATGAATGACTGTGGAACTGTTACAAGAAAACTTTATTTATAGGCATTTAAATTTGAATTTCATAAATTTTTTTTTTTTTTTTTCCCCAACATGTTAAATTTATTTTTGGGACAGAGAGAGACAGAGCATGAACGGGGGAGGGGCAGAGAGAGAGGGAGACACAGAATCGGAAACAGGCTCCAGGCTCCGAGCCATCAGCCCAGAGCCCGACGCGGGGCTCGAACTCACGGACCGCGAGATCGTGACCTGGCTGAAGTCGGACGCTTAACCGACTGCGCCATCCAGGCGCCCCATATTTCATAAATTTTTACACCAAAATATTTCTCTTCTTTGGAATCTTTTTCAACCATTAAAAATATAAAAATTATTTTGAGCTCACAGGCTATAAAAAAAAACAGGCAGTGGGCCATCTTGGACCCAGAAGCCATAGTTTGCTGACCCCTGAACTCATGATCCAGATAATTACATTCTTACCTTCGGGCAAGCTGCCTCAATTGTTCAGCACATTGACTGTCTGATTTCTGGTTTATAAGTTCAAGGATGTTCATGGTTCTGTGAAAATGTCCACATGATAAACTCACACTAACAGCTGTTTCATGTTTATCTCCGGTTAGTACCCATACTTTGATACCAGCCATTCTTAATCCCTCAATAGTTTCTCGAACTCTATCTTGTAGCCTGAAAATAAAAGAAACAACATTAGTAGTGAGAAGAATACTTTTTGACTATTTCAATTATAAACTACCTAGTACATATAAGGTAAATTCTAGACTCCCTGACTTAAAAATGTTACAGTACAGTGATATAATTGATTTTTTCCCCCATTTGGGAAGAAACAGGAATAACCAAATTAGCCATCATCTGGTTAACATAACATCCACAACTTTGTATCTTACGAGTATATCTTCAAAGTTGATTTTTATAGAACTAAACTAAGTATACAGTCTTCATAAACTCCTATTTTATTAGAAAATATTAAATTTGAAATTAGAAGATTTTTCTCTTTTTTATAAGAAAATTTCTCACATCAGTAGGTCAAAAATCAAATGGTGGACAACAAAGGATGACATAACCGCAGGTGAGTCTTAGAAATCTCATGAGGACAACTGAAAAGTAAATGAAAACCTAAATTTAAAAAAAATGCAAACACAGAGACAAGTGATGAGGAACAAACACTAAATAGGCCTTAAGGAATTCACAAACTAATAGAGGAGAAAGTCTTTAAAGGAATAATTATACTGCCACAAGAACAACACAGAACTACCTACAAAACATGGATACTTCACAAAGGAGAGGTTTTTAATCCGGTTAGGGGTAAAGAAAGGTCTTACTGGAGTGGGGGTACTATCTGAGCTATATTTTATAAAGATATTCACAAATGGGTAAGGGGGAAATTATCCAGGCACAACGTACAGCCCTGCCACAGAACAAAGGCACAAAATAGAATAGTTTTAACTAGAGCTGTTGTTCAGAGAACTACAGACAGTTTGGTACTGCTGAACCATAATGTGGAAGCAGGCAGTGGTGGGAAGTGAAGCTGGAGCATTAAACAGGTGCTTAAAGCTTTTGTATGCCATACTGAGTAGTAGCCTACAAATTCAAGCCTATAGGGAAAGCTACATAGCTGAGTTCATTCATCTATTTAAGGTATCTGGCTAGAATAAGTGTTGTATCTGCTGAATGGGAAAAATTACCCATTTATTTTTATTTTAAATATATTATTATAGGATGTTAATAAATGGAATTTATGTCATAAATTAGAAACACTTGGCTAGGGAAATTCTTATGAGAAAAAACGGATATTGCCTATTTGTCTGATATTTACCTGTCTTCCACTGCTGTAGCTCCAAGTAATATCAGATTTTTCTCTATGAATTGGAAGACATCTGCCAATTTCTCTTCCCGTTGTTGCAAGGCAGTTCTGGCTTCAAAGAGACGTCTATCTATTTCCTCATACTCTTTAGATGTCAACTGTTTATAGGCCATACACAGAGTTCTTAGCCCTTTCTAAAACAGAAAAATTAAAGACAAAAATTGAACCAAAATAACTAATGGGAAATCAAGAAGTCACTGAAATAAACTGAGGATGCCTTACCAAAAGTCAATTACAAACAACTTAAAAGTACTATCATCTAGTAACAGGATATACATGAAGTGTCACAAAGTCCTAGTGATCTGAGTTATGGGACACACATTATCAGAGCTTTTATAATTTTTGATGAGTTCTTAAAAAGTTGCTCAAAATACTTAAGGTTTTTAATATCAGAGCCTAGACAGGATCATAAAGATGATCTTACTGTGGTTTTAAAACTGTTTTACCTGGAAAGCCAGACACTTCTATAAGGTATCTTCAGGCTGTCCAGAGACAGGCAGCCCAGGTTCTATTCTCCTGTTTTAACCATTACAAATCCATTTTATAAGAATTCTTTTTAAGCAAAGAAGACCATAATTTCCTGAAGGTGCACAGTATGACGAATTTACAGTTCAAATAACGAAGTCGGTAAAGTGGCCCTCATCCAATAAACAATTCTTTCTAGAGCCACCGAATGATTTTAAACTGTATCATTACACATCTTCATTGGTGAAACGGAGTTACACAACACTTAGGAATATATATTTGATTATCCGATTCTCCTGGGCACAAATTTTTCCTATGGTGTTACTATTTAAAAGTTGGTACCTATATCCAAAAGCTTATAAAAGTTCTTGCTATACATTTTCTTCAGAAAAACCCAAATATTCTAATAACAGAACTTGGAAAGGGTACATTTTAAAATACTATATGACATCATTTAGATTTCTAAATATTGATGTTCTTGATTTACAAATGACCAACACTTAGGGGTGCCTGGGTGGCTCAGTCATCCAACTCTTGATTTCGGCTCAGGTCATGATCTCATGGTTTGTGAGTTCAAGCCCTGCATCAAGGCTCTGTGCTGACAGTGCAGAGCCTGCTTGGGATTTCCTGTCTCTCTCTCAAAAATAAACAAGCATTAAAAAAAACAACAACCAAAAAACCAAATGACCCACACCTATAAATGTTTTTCTTAAATAATAGTTGAGGCCATGAGAGTTACTAGTATATGAAAGTAATTCACTTTACAACAAATACTTATTGAAATGCTATGTGCCAGCATTGTTCTGGATATTAAAATGAATGTTAAGTAGAAGAATGTCTTTGTTCTCATGGATGTTACAGTGTGGTAGGTGAACTACATCATAAACAATTAGGAAACAAGCAATGGGAGAAAATAAACCATAAAAGGGAGGCAGGTGAGCAGAGATGAGTATGGAGCATACATTTATAGAAATGCAGAAATAAGAGATCATGAGTTCCTAAGACTGAGAGAGAGCTGCTTAAAAATCTTCCTCTTCAGATGAAGTGTGGCACTTTGTTTTTGTAAGATTCTCCTACATTCTTCTAGTAAAAGAGACCTAATTCACAAACCATAAAATTCATTCCTTTAAAGAGTACAATTCAGTGGTTTTTAGTGTATTCACAGAATTGTACAATCATGACTACTATCTAATTACAGAACATTTTCATCATCCCTAAAAGGAATCCCATATTCATTAGCAGACACTTCCTTTTTACCCCTTCTTCCAGACCCTGGCAACCACTAATGTGCTTTTTGTCTCTATGAATTCCATTAATCTGGATATTTCATATAAATGGAACATGTGACCATTTATGACTAGCTTCTTTTACTAGGCATAACCTTTACAAGATTCATCCATGTTGTAGCATGTAAGTATTTCATTCCTTTTAATGGCCAAATAACATTCCATTATATGGAGATGACGCATTGTTTAATCCATGCATCAGGTGATGGAATTTGAATGTTTCCACCTTTTGGCTATTTAGCAAAAATGCTACTAAGTTTTTGTGTGAACATGTGTTCAGTTCTCTTGGGTGTATAACTAGCAGTGAATGGGTTATACAGTTACCTTTATTACTCTATGTTCTGTGAGAAACTGTCAAACTATTTTCTAAAGTGTTTGTACCATTTATATTCTCACCAGCAATGAAGGTGCCAGTTTCTCCACATCCTTGGGATTCCCCTATATTCTTTTAGTAAACTCCTCTTTTTAATGTATTAATGTGAATGGTCTTTGTAGCCAGAAATACCCTGATTGTAATAGGTTCAAAGAGAAGACTTGAATTTTAGCAGGTTAAAAGTCATTTTATAACCAAAGAATGTGGAAGACAACACATACTGTAACAGAACTGCAGAATTTCTATAATTTTTTTATAAATTACTAATGCAAAAATGAAGCCTTAAATCTTTCATATGTATATCTTCTAGTTTTATATATTTTAGAAATCTCCACTCACCAAAGCAAATTCATCTACATGAATTCTGGTTTTTTCTATTTCTCCACCTACACAATTAGGAAGAATTGATGATTCAGCTCCTTTAGCAAATAAAAACTTCTCACCTAAAGAGAAAAATCAGTTATCAAACTCTTAATATTAGATAAATAAAAATTCATAAAAATTTAGACAGGTTACCTGAAGGTGCCTGAACAATCACACTCATTCTCCTACGATCTGAGTCAAATTCGAGAATATGAAGCAGTTTGTACCTAAGGAAAAAAAAAATAAGATAAAAAGTCTACTTTTTTTGAATAATAGTTAAGTGAATCTTTGACAAGAACCCCTATAAAAGATAAAATGGTTGATTTAGAATAAGAAATTAATCTCAAGTACATTTTCAAGATGATGGGTTATGAATCACTAATAATAACACAAGATAGAAATAGAAGGAACTGACATTTATTGAGTACTTACCAAATGCCATGTACTTTACCTACCTTATGTCATTTAATACCCATGAGAACCAAAGAAGGTAGGTCTTATCTCATTTTACAGATGAGGACTATTAAACTCAGAAAGATTAAGTAATTTTCCTAAAGTCATATAAGTTTGTGAGTGGCACAGCAAGGATTGGAATCCAGATCTGCCCAGCTCCACGTTTTTCTAAAAAAGGTAATTGATTCTCAACCCTTTTCTCTGCCCAAACACACCTGAGAAATACAACACACTGACATTAGTAACAGAGGATCATTACAGCAGTGATTCTGAACCTAGAACAGTGTACGTGTGTACAGGTAGGGAAACAAATGCCTTTATAGGGAGCAATAAAAGAATTTGTGTGGATGGGTCAGGTGTGGCTTGAAGTTTTTGGGATGGATTTATATAATGATGTTTATATGAAATGTTTTGTACATCTCAAAGAAAAACACTGAGTGGGATGATGGTTTGTAAGTTGATGAAATGAGCTACATAGGCTTCTACATGAAATTAGCCAAAAAATGGCTCTATTTTAGTTTGGAAAACCATAGTTTGGCAAGGGACAGCTACAGTTGAGATATAATTGGAATTGATAAAACAATGAAAGATATGACTAGAACAGGAATGGACTAATTTATAAAGCAGTGTAAATATAAGGAAGGTTTTCTTTATTCAGTAAGAACTTATGGAACTCATTACCCCAGGAGTGTATAAAAATAAACATGAGTAAACTCAAGAACCATTAAGCTAAAATACAAATGAAAGATTCACAGTACAATGTTATTATTACTGTGAAAAAGTACAATGGAGTATTAACATCATTCTAGAGCAGGGGTCAGTAAACTTTTTCTGTAAAGGCCCAGACAGTACATATTTTAGGCTTTGCAGGCTATATATGGTTTCTGTTGCATTTTTTTTTTTAAAACAACAATCCTTTAAAAGTGTAATATAGCTTGTAGACTGTACAAACCAAGCCATAGACCAGATATGGCCTATGGGCCACAGTTTACAGATTCCTATTCTATACTAAACACACAGAAGATTACAATATAGAAAAAAATTACCGTTCCAGTTTTCCAAGTGTTTTAACTTCCATAGTTTCTTCAGAATTGCCAATAAATACAATGCCAATTCTAGGGATTAAAAGAGAAGAAATATAGGATTAAAAAATTTTTTTTCAAATGTTTATTTATTTTTGAGTGAAAGAGCACATGAGAGCAGGGTGGGGGCAGAGAGAGGGGGACAGAATATCTGAAGTGGGCTCTGTGCTGACAGCAGAGAGCCCGATGTGGGGGACTTGAACTCATGAACCATGAGACCATAACCTGAGCCTAAGTCAGATGCTTAACTGACTGAGCCACCCAGGAACCCTAAGAAATGTAAGATTTAAAGACGCTATTTCATGTTTCACAATACGTCATTATAACTTAGCCTGAATAAAAACATTTAAAATACACATTTAAGATGCATTTAAAAATATTTCTTTGAGGGGCACCTGGGTGGCTCAGTTAAGTGTCTAACTCTTGATTTCAGCTCAGGTCATGATCTCATGGTTCTTTGTGGGATGGAGCCCCAGTTGGGCTCTGCACTGACAGCATGGAGCCTGCTTGGGATTCTCTCTCTTCCTCTCTCTGCCCCTTCCCTGCTTGCATGTGCTCTCTTTCTCTCCGAAAAATAAATAAAAAAAATTAATTTGAATATGGCATTATTTTTAAGAACTTGAAGGATCAGAGTAGGTCCAAAACAATACATTCACAAGTATTTCTCACAAATTATACTATTCATATTTCACAGTAACCAGATTTTTAAAAATCTCTTCAAAATATGATTCAATGCAAGCTTGTCAACAAAATTAATGACACATATAAAATTCTCCTTTATGTGTTTATGAATTCTACCTTTATGCATTTATGAATTTTGTCTGACAATTTAAAATAATTTTCTCGTATTTGTAGTTGTTTATTTAAAAGATGTTTTTCTGAAGATTTGAAAATTAGACTCAACTATACCTTGCAGCAGCTTCCACTAGAGCTTTTTCATCCGGTGAAGATGCATAGTACTCCAACTGGGAGGGTGCAAGGTTGGATTGCCAGGGACCATCACCAATGCCATCAGTCTGAACGTTGCTAATCTGTACAGTGTGACAGAGACTGACTGCTTTAAAGAAGAGATCATGTTCTTTAATCTGTAGAAAAATAATATTCACAATAAAAATACCATCCCCAAATAACATTTAGAAAACCATAAGCAGAATTCTAAAAAATGTCAATAAATACTGTTAATAATTGGTTATCTTAGATTTACAACAAGAGTGCTATAATCTTGAACTGCCTGAATACTAGCTGGTTGCTTCTGACTCCAAAAAGTAAAATGTTACATTTGCTTATGACCTTTCAACATAAGAGTATCTTTTGGGAGGCACCGCCAAATTTTAAGACCTCTTAAAAAGTGAGGTCTCAAGAAGCATTAAATAAATGTAAGCTCTATTTCTTAGCAAAGTCTCTTTACTTCTTTACTTCAAGGCATAGGGTTCTTCTTAACTTAGTCTCATTTACCCAGAGAACTAAGGCAGACACACATTAATTGACAAGTTAAACTGGATTATCACCACAAATTCTCAGTGTTGAATCAAAGGATATACATTTCAAATATATATTTTTTGTCCCACTAACACTTAACCTTTTTCTCCTTCAATCAATTGAGCAACTACCAGAGAGAATTATTTCAAACGAAATTCCAATTTATTAATTTAAAAGTTACTTACTAGTTCAGTTTCATTTTCAGGACTGGTCCTAAAAGAAGAACTAGTTGTAAGATGGGATAAGTTGTTAAGATGGGATAAACTATTAAGATAAGATAAGTTTCCATCTGAAGAGTCTGGTGTTGGTCCTTCAGAGACAAGTCTACCATTGATTTCTTGGTATTTTATGCCATTAATTGAACACTCCCGAAACTGCATCTCATTTTCTGTCAATGTGCCAGTTTTATCTGTAAACACATATTCCACCTAGAGATGGAAGATAAAAGAAAAAAAAAAAAACTTTTGTGTTTATGGTCCTATGTTAAACAAAAAAACCTTGTCGCCCATCTCCTAAAGTCAAGCTTACCTATTAACATTGGCATACTGATGCTGAGATTCCTTTAATCTAAGCACAGTAATTAAAGATACCCAGAAACAAAACAGGGTAACCTAAAATAATTTCAGTCTATATACACATACACTTTGAAGTTTGTGGCATTTTTACATGCATGTTCATCTGTAGAGCTGACTGATAATGTGGTATTAATAGTTCTTTTTCCTCTCCTGGATAAGGTATTTTGAAGTAGTAGGATTAAGAATGATCTTTGAGCAAGGGTGGAAGGGATGCTTAATAACCTAGAATGTGAAAGGGTATGTGCTCCAGAAGAAATGGTACAGAGCTGGGAACAGGAACACAAAGTCATAGCAATACAAGAAGTCAGAGATAGAAAGTTATCTAAAATAGATAGATGGGGAAATTGAAACCAAGGGTAGGAGACAAACTCAGGGAAAAGGAAAATGTTTAAGTGAAAATATTTTATTTTTTTATTTTTTAATTTTTATTTATTTAAAAAAATTTTTTTAAATGTTTATTTATTTTTGAGAGAGAGAGAGACAGAGAGAGACAGAGCTGGGGAGGAACAGAGATAGAGGGAGACACAGAATCCGAAACAGGCTCCAGGCTCTGAGCTGTCAGCACAGGGCCCGATGTGGGGCTCAAACTCACAAACCGCGAGATCATGACCTGAGCCGAAGCCGGACGCTCAACCGACTGAGCCACCCAGGCGCCCCTAAATGAAAATATTTTAAAAAGGTAAGAAAAATAATTGTATTACTCTTGCAGACTAATTTTGGAAAATTAATCCTAAAAGAAGGTAGGCCCAAAAAGAGAAGACTGAAATAGTTAAGTCTTGATACAAACTAGGATCACAGTGAGGATTTAATTAATGCAATGATGATTTGAGAAAGTCATCATTTAAAAAGCGAGGTAGACATCATAAGGAAAAACAATAACCACAGACCAATATCCCTTATGAACATAAACACAAACCAAATCTAGAACAATATAAAAAATACACACCATAAACATGTGGGATTCACCCCTGGAATGCAAAACTGGTTCAACATCAATTAATCAATGAAACCCACCATAATAATAAGTTGGCACTTGTTCTTTATTCTATTATTAAAATGATCATCTCAACAGATGCAGAAAAAGCATTTAACAGAATCCAATATCCTTTCATGATAAAAACATTCAACAAATTAGGGACAGGCTATTTCCTCAACCTGATAAAATACGTCTACAAAACCCCATAATTAGCATTTAATGAAGAAAGACTGAATGCTTTCCCTTAAACTAAGTTCAGGAATAAAGCAAAAATATCTGTTCTTGCCACTTTTATTCAACATTGTACTGAAGGTTCTAACCAGGGCAATCAGGCAAGAAAAAAGAAATAGGAGGTATTCAGATTGGAAAAGAAGTAAAACCATTGGTAGATAACATGACTTATATATAGAAAATCCTAAGGAATCCACTAAAAAAACCACTAGAAGTAACAAATGAGTTCATCAAAGATTGCAGAATAAAAAGATCAATATACAAAAAGGAAGGTAGAGTTAAAACTGGAAAAAAAATTGTTTGGACCAAGAAATAAAGTAAAAAAGTATACCTTGAAGTTCATTTTCTTGAAAGTAGTAAAGATAAATACAACACCTGAGATACAGAAATTTTGCTACGTCAAGTAATAACAAAGCCAATAATTGTACAGTGATCACTATATTCCAAACACTTTAACTCATCCAATACTTTCAACAACTCCATGAGGCAGGTACTATTACTATGTATATTTTAGAGAAAAAGAAACAAAGGAAGAGTTAGGTCAAATAACTTACCTAGTTACAGAGCTAACAAACGGTGAAACTAGAAATAAGATAAAATATTTTATCTTTGCTCTGTGATATTAAAGACTGCCCACTACAGCAAATGTTGAATTGTAAAGGTGGATACAGAGAGATGTCACTTACCTATACAAGTTAATAAAAAAACAAAAACAAAAACACTTTAGATCAGGAAGAATAATAAGAATAAGGTATAAAAAATTATGATACAAAATATATCAGCAAACAGAACTAATACTCCAAAAGTGATCAGAATAGACAGAGATCTGTCAGTCATGGAGGACCTTTTAGAATTAAGATTAGATAGAGATGAATAAAAGAAATCAATTTTGATTTTTAAAAATTTGTATAAAATCAAGAAGTTTTAACTTTAGTGATAAAGAGGGCACTGTACACCACCCTAAGAGTAGTTTCTTTAACAGTATGGAAATTTAAGGACATAGGAGAGTGTGAAATAAAGTAGATTTCACTGGTATAAAAATAGGTAAAGGAATATAGGCAATAAACATATTATGAAATACTTGCAGGCTTAAAAGTAAAAAGAAAGGCTGAGATGAATTAGAAATTTTACAAAGTTATCACTTAAAGTTTATTAAAAAGAAAACAGATATGGATATGCACAAACAGTGTGAAGTTTCAGAAAAACAACATTCTAACATGAAGGAAAGAGGAAGAGAAGAAAATTGGGATAGAAAAGGTCAAAGGAAAGAAAAAATGGGAAAAAATGTGTTTGGAGAAGTAAAAGCAGGCTCTGTTTTTAGGTCCTGAATATGTGATACATAATTAAAGAAATGTGACATGAATTAATGTTTAGCATAAGTTACTACAGCCTCCTAAATGTTAAAAATAAATGGATCAACTTCTGGTTAAAAATGGCAGGCTGAGCAAGTACAATTATCTCTGCTCCTCTTGAAACTTCACTTAAGTAAGAATAGAGGAATAAAAAAAGAACAAAAATAATGGTAGATGAGACAACATGAGAAGGGAGATATAACAAGTTTGGAAGATGGAAAGGAGCTGAATGAGTGGCAAGTGACTTAAGAGAACATAGAATATGAAACCTAAGCAATGGGGGCAATCCTTTCCCAGAAACTCGCAGAAAATGGAGATATCAGGAACAGTCTGGAACCTGAAATCACCTCATAATTTGCAAACCTGAGACTGCCTTACATCTATCCGAGCAACAGCTGGAAGGTTTATTGTCTAAGGAGGAGCTTGAACCAGAGAGAATCTGAACCCTGTGGAAAGCTGAAAACAGGTGTGAGGCAGCTAAAAACAGGAGTGTGGCAGTACACTAAAAACGGAGATTTCTACTGGATGGCCCTAACAATCACAAGCAGCAAAAATACTAACTGGAGTAATTCTCTCTGGGGAAACTGAGAAAAGACCAACACTGATGTCTGGGGATGTGCCAAAATATAGCTGGGCTGCTAGGGTTTTCTATGGAAAACTTTTAAGCTTGTAAAGAAAACCAAAGATTAGCATTCATTTGAGGATCACTCCTTAAAAGAAAGGTAGAGTCTAAGACAAATTAGACAGTTTGCTACAACAAGGTCATGAAAACATGAACTTATAACAATATGGCTGATATATAAGGGAACAATTTGAACATAACGTGCACTTTGCATTTGGTTATGCACAATTTCCTTTGTGAGAAACACCAGCAAACTGCCAAGCCCAGAAGGAACACGTGAAATGTGCAAGCCTCAAACAGGTACCAGTTACCTCAGGTCACCATGGGTGTTATAAGCCACACCCATCCACTTCTGTTTTCAGATAACCTTCCTTTCTATACTTTACAATGACACACAGGTAGCAATACTTCGATGATGGTCACTTCTACAAGAAACCTTCTGGTCTATTTCAAGATAAAATGCCACATATATTACAGTACTTATGCATTTCTTAACAATCTATTTTAAATGTGTCATTGACAAAGTTTTTGTTGTACTCCTAATCCCATTAGTCCTGTGGCTTTTACTAAGTAATTTTAAGTAGCACAATAAGTTTTAGGAATGCATATGCCATATTGTAGTAGAACAGACTACTGAGAAAGGAACTAGGGGCAAAGAGAAAATGCAAGGAGCACAAGACTAAATAGCCATCATTAATATCTTCAGAATAGCTAAAAGAATAGATTATATTCAAGAAAAGGAATATGATGCAATTAAAAAAGATTATTCAAATATACTAGAATATTAGAAATTAAAAATATTATAACAGAAATAAATTAACAGATAGGTAGAAAGATAAAGTTGACAAATTCTTCCAGAATTATAAACACAAACAAGTAAAGGAAAACTGAAAGTCAAAGAAAGAGAATTAGAGAATCAAGATAAATGGTCTGATATCTAAATACTAAATTAAAAAAGACATGTTATCAAAGAAATTATGTAAGAAAAATTCTAGAATTGAAGTACATGTATTTCCAGACTGAAAGGGCTCACAGAGCTCACTGTCCAATGAAAGCATTAAAAAAAAAAAAAAAAAAAAAAAAAGACTGACACCAAGGTACCTCATCATGAAATTTCAGAATCATCACATTAAGAGAAGATCCTAAAGACTTCCAGAGATAAAATAACAGATCACACACAAAGAACTCAGAATCAGAATGCCATTGCATTTCTTAACAGCAACACTGGAAGCCAGAAAAAAATGGAGAAATGCTTTTAAAATATGGAAGAATGATAATTTCCAACCTGGGATGCATTATACAACTAAATTACTAATCAAGTGTAAAAAAGGAATAAAGAATTTTCACACATCCAAAGTCTCAAAATAGTCTCCTCTCATGCATCCTTTTTCAGGAAGTTATTAGAAGATGTGTTCCACCAAAATGAGAGAAAAAGACACATGTGGGGTGACACGGGATCCAGGAGACAGGAGATCCAAAACAGGAGAGAGGCAAAGGAATTTCTAGAGTAATGGTAAAGGGAAGTCCTGGGTGACAGCTAAGAAGCAGGCCCAGAAATAAGTCCAAATTGAAGCAGAAAGACAAAAGTCTTCAAAAAAGCTGCCACCATAAAAAGAGAAAGGAAATCCTAGATTACTTGATATGTTTGAGTATGTAGAGAGATATTTCAAATATTAATCAGAGACTTGTTTGTGGCATACAGAAATTAAGCAAATGAAAAAACAGAGCAATGAACTCTAGGGAAAATAACATATAAAAAACAAAGTGTAATTATAGTATCATAGGATACACATAAAGAACTAGGAATTAGTGAGCAATACTAAGATTCAACATAATGTCAATAACATTTACTGAATCCCTAATTGTGATATAACAATATTAGAGGGCTATAGGGAGGCAAAGTGGGTATGTATCTGAGTATGTGTGTATAAACAGCAGCATAAGAGTATATCTTTATATTCCGTAATAAATAATGTCTAAAATTTAAAAATCAAGAAAGAACACTATATACAGTAGTGCTAAATAATGGGAAAAACAATTTCAGATTTAAAAATGAGAAATAAGAGTTAGGTGTGGAGCAAAGTAGGGCTATTTTTTGGTATAAGCCTCATAGTATTTTTCTTTGTATATGTATTATTTTGATAAAAATAAAAAATTAGCAAAACAAAATAAAACGATCTTTTTTACCTGTCCAAGCTCTTCATTCAGATCAGAAGTATTGACTTGAGCTTTCTGATCTGATTCTTCATGATAGAGATCAAGATCCCAGCCAATAAAAAATGATCCAAGAAATTTTTGCATTTCGACTGTCACATATAATGAAATTGGAATGATGAAATTGTAGAGTACCAAAAAGGCAAGGAAGTCTGAAATGAATCTCAGAATCTAGGCAAAAAAATGATTGATACAAGAATACATATGAGAATTTCCTCAGTATGACTGGAGAAAAATTATCAGAAAGTTTCATGTCTAAACAGACCATCAACTATATTCTGAAGCAGAAGTTTCATGAACTGAAATTCATTTGTTGAATCATTTTTTTAATACATTTCTTTTGGTTGTTTTATTGCTCATTAGAATCTTCAACAAAACGAAAAAAGAAAAGGTTAAATTCAAACTACTTGTTACTTTTTAGAAGCTACCAAAAGGCCTGGTGTGACTCAAATAACCTTTAGCAAAATATTTAATTAATAATCTTTGAAGTATACTCTTCTACCCTTCAAAATCAAAGATAACTAAAAATTGACTCTAATTTAAAATTTATTTAGGGGCGCCTGGGTGGCGCAGTCGGTTAAGCGTCCGACTTCAGCCAGGTCACGATCTCGCGGTCCGTGAGTTCGAGCCCCGCGTCAGGCTCTGGGCTGATGGCTCGGAGCCTGGAGCCTGTTTCCGATTCTGTGTCTCCCTCTCTCTCTGCCCCTCCCCCGTTCATGCTCTGTCTCTCTCTGTCCCAAAAATAAATAAAAAATGTTAAAAAAAAAAAAAAAAAAAAAAAAAAAAAAAAAAAAAATAAAATTTATTTAAAAATTGGTAGACTAGAACTGCTGTAAATTAAAACTCTTACTTACAGATGATATAGTAATAGCCTACTTCAATGGCATAGCAGTATCACATTTTAACATGCATTCTGTGAAAGGTGAAATAGTAATTATGAATGATATGGAAAATATGTTCCTGTGATCTGCTTTGTGGTTTCTTGAGATCCACATCTGTCTTGCAATAGTTGTATTTTAATCTAATGTGAAATCTGGAGACAAATTTACCAACATTGCAGATTAAATTGTCTTGGTAGTCCATATTTATTGTTTAAAACATTATATGACAAATTTTGTATCAATACTTCATCTTATCAATGGACTGACAGTAAGAATTGAAAATAAATCAACTAACTCTTTAATTCACTTACAACATACAGTAAATAAAATAAAAAAACTGAATTTGTAGTAGTGAAGGGGAATGCCAACACAGATGATTTAAATTTTTGTGATCTCTTATAATTATTCAAGTTATGTCTTGGGAAATACAATTGCTTATGCCTTAAAATGCAAAAAGTATACCAGTATAAACATAATGGCCACTCTGACTTGCAGTGTCTTTCTGTCACCCTTCAATAGTAATGGTTTTAGGAGATCACAGTGGTCACTCCTATCAGAAGTCACTACCAAATCATCAACTGTGCCAAAGAATAGTTTCCTTTATAGCAGAGTCAAGAACACCATAAAATACCTTACTACTATTTCTTTGATGTTCTGTTTTTTGGTTATACCAAGGTTCATCCCATTTTTCTTCAGCTTGCCATGTATATTTCAAGATAGTACTGATGATGGCTTCAGAAATAAGGATTATTAGATAAATTATCAAAAATGTATTCATTGACCTGGAATGAGAAAAAAAAAGCATATGAAACATATCAATTATGTGTTACTATATTCATATGCCTGAAAATTTTATACTGGTATTAAATAAAATATAAAAATACATAAGATATCATGTAGCTATTTAGAGGAAACAATCTTTGTATTTTAAGAAATGACCATTCAATAGAATCTGTTTACCAAGGGATAAAATAGCTAATACAGAAGATTATAAAACTATTTGAATTGGTTACATTACTGTTCAAAATGCTTACAGTAAATGACAGTTTTGGCCAATTACTCTCACCATAAGTAGCTATTCTAAGATTTTTTTACATTTTTAGCATTTAGTGTTAAGTATAAATATAACTAACATTTATGTAGCATTAAAAGTTTTATAAAACTTTGTCACATCCACTAGCTTGTCAAATCTTCATAAAACCTCTGGGAGGAGATCACACCCTTTTTAAGGATTAAGACCAAAGCCTAAATAAAAATTATTCTGTAAATTTACAAAAATCACATAAGTCAGGAATTAACTTTAGAATCCCTGTTATTTTCTCCAGGCAAGATTGACATTACAATATTTCACGAAGCAAGCTTAATATCACATCTTTCTTTTTTTTTTTATTTTTAATTTTTTTATTTTTTTTTCTGAAAAAAATTTTTTTTTAACGTTTATTTATTTTTGAGACAGAGAGAGACAGAGCATGAACAGGGAAGGGGCAGAGAGAGAGGGAGACACAGAATCAGAAGCAGGCTCCAGGCTCTGAGCCATCAGCCCAGAGCCTGACGCGGGGCTCGAACCCACGGATGGCGAGATCGTGACCTGAGCTGAAGTCGGACACTCAACCGACTGAGCCACCCAGGCGCCCCTTTGATTCTTTAATCAGCACTAATTTCAGTTTCTGTCAGTGTTTCTTTACTAATGTTAACTATCCAGTGCTGTGATGGTTAATCTAAACTTGACTGGGCTAAGGGATGACAGCTGGTAAAACATTACTTTGGGGTGTGTCTGTGAGGGTATTTATCTATATCTTCCAGAGATTAGTATTTGATAAAACAGTCTCAGTAGAGAAATATGCCCTTACCAATGTAGGTGGGTATCATAACTGAGGGCCCAAATGAAATAAAGAAGGTAAAGGACGAATTTTTTTCTTTTCTTAAGTTGGGATGTCAGAGCTCCAGGTTCATATCAGGGGCCATCCTCAGGCCTTCGGATACTGACTGCATCATACCATCGGCTTTCCTGTTTCTCCAGTTTGCAGACGGCAGACTGTGGGATTCTGTGGCCTTCACAACCACATGAGTCAACTCCTATAATAAATCTCTTACATACATCTACGTATATTCCTACTGGTTCTGTTTCTCCGGAGAACACTAATACAAGTGCTATAAATTTCTCTCTCAGCACTGCTTTAGCTTCATCCTTCAAAATTTGATACACCGTATTTTCATTAACTTCTGGATATTAAAAAAAAATGTTCTTTAAAATTTTCTCTGTGACCCATAGATTATTTAAAAGTAAGAGTTCTAGCTGCTCCATGTCCTAGCCAATACTTGGAACCTTTAGATTTTTAATTTTTGCCATTCCTCTAAGTGTATATTGGTATGTATCTCTTTACAGTTTTAATTTGCATCTTTCTCATGACTAATAACATTGTACACTTTTTTGTATGTTTACTAGCCTTTTGTACATTTCTTTGTAAAAATTTCTCTGCTCCAGTCTTATATCCATTTTTTTCATTGCATTGTTGTTATTATAGACTTAGAGGAGCTTTTAATGTATCATTATATATTCTGGATACAAATCCTTTGTCAGATAAATGTTTTATGATACCATCACCCAGTTTGTGGCTTCCCTGATCACTTCCTTAATTGTGTAGTCTAAGAAGTTTTTAATTTTGCGGAAGTATAGCTAACCAATTTTTTCTTTTGTGGTTATTGTTTATTGTATCCTACAAAATATCTACCTATTCCCAGGTTGTGAAGAAATCTTCCTAAGTTTTCTTCTAAAAGTTTTATAGTTTCGGGTGCCAGGGTGGCTTAGTCACTAAGCATCCGATTTTGGCTCAGGTCATGATCTCACAGTTTGCAAGTTCGAGCCCTGCATAGGGCTCTGTTCGGACAGCTTGGAGCCTGGAGCCTGGAGCCTGCTTTGGATTCTGTCTCCCTCTCTTTCGGTCCCTCCCCGGCTTGAGCTGTCTCTCTCTCAAAAATAAACAAACATTAAAAAAAATTAAAAGTTTTATAGTTTTAGCCTTTCCATTTAGGTATATGACCCACCTTCAAAAACTTTTTGGAGTATGAGGTAATATAGGAATTGAGGTTTATTATTTTTTTCCCATATGGATATCCAATTATTGTGGCATCTTTTAATGAAAAGACTATCATTTTCCTCACTGAATTTACTTGATGCTTTGGTTGAAAATCAATTGACCATATATGAATGGGTCTATTTCTCAACTCTAGTTTATTCCAATGAAATATCTTTTTTTGCTAATACCATATTATATTTACTATAGCTTTGCACCCACTCTCTATTGTATACTTTTTTTTACAACCTGAAATTCCTTATTATTATTTTTTAAAAATAATTTATTGTCAAATTGGCTAACATACAGTGTGTACAGTGTGTTCTTGCTTTTGTGGGCAGATTCCCGTGATTCATCACTTACATACAACATCCAGTGCTCATCCCAACTGCCCTCCTCAATGCCCATCACTCATTTTCCCCTCTACCCCCCCCCCCCATCAACCCTCACTTTGTTCTCTGTATTTAAGAGTCTCTTATGGTTTGCCTCCCTCCCTCTCTGTTTGTAACTATTTTTTTTACCCTTCTCTTCCTCTATGGTCTTCTGTTAATTTTCTCAAGATTCACATATGAATGAAAACATATGATATCTGCCTTTCTCTGACTTATTTCACTTAGCATAAACGTTCCATCCACGTTGCTGCAAATGGCAGGATTTCATTCTTTCTCATTGCCACGTAGTATTCCATTGTATATATAAACCACACCTTTATCCATTCATCAGTTGACAGACATTTAGGTTCTTTCCATAATTTAGCTATTGTTGAAAGCGCTGCTATAAACATTGGGGTACATGTGCCCCCATGAATCAGCACTCCTATATCCCTTGGATAAATTCCTAGTAGTGCTATTGCTGGGCTATAGGGTAATTCTATTTTTAATTTTTTAAGGAACCTCCACACTGTTTTCCAGAGCAGCTGCACCAGTTTGCATCCCACCAACAGTGCAAGAGGGTTCCCGTTTCTCCACACCCGCACCAGCATTTGTGGTTTCCTGATTTGTTAATTTTAGCCACTCTGACAGGTATGAAGTGGTATCTCAGTTTGGTTTTGATTTGTCTTTCCCTGATGATGAGTTACGTTGAGCATCTTTTCATGTGTCTGTTAGCCATCTGGATGTCTTCTTTGGAATACTGTCTATTCATGTCTTCTGCCCATTTCTTCACTGGATTATTTGTTTTTTGGGTGTTGAGTTTGATAAGTTCTTTATAGATTTTGGATGCTAACCCTTTATCTGTCATTTGCAAATATCTTTTCCCATTCTGTCAGTTGCCTTTTAGTTTTATTGACTGTTTCCTTTGTAGTGCAGAAGCTTTATATCTTGATGAGGTCCCAATAATTCATTTTTGCTTTTAATTCCATTGCCTTTAGAGACGTGTTGAGCAAGAAATTGCTGTGGCTGAGGTCAAAGAGGTTGTTTCCTGTTTTCTCTTCTAGGGCTTTGATGGTTTCCTGTCTCACATTCAGGTCTTTCATCCATTTTGGGTTTATTTTTGCTTATGGTGTAACAAAGGTATCTAGTTTCATTCTTCTGCATGTTCCTGTCCAGTTCTCCCAGCACCATTTGCTAAAGAGACTGTTTTCCCATTGGATACTCTTTCTAGCTTTGTCAAAGATTAGTTGGCCATGCATTTGTGGGTCCAATTCTGGGTTGTGTATTCTAGTTCATTGGTCTGTGTGTGTGTTTTGGAGCCAATACCATACTGTCTTGATGATTACAGCTTTGTAATAGAGGCTAAAGTCTGGGATTGTGATGCCTCCTGCTTTAGTTTCCTTTTTCAACATTACTTTTGTTATTCCAGGTCTTTTGTGGTTCCATACAAATTTTAGGATTGTTTTTTCTAGCTTTGAGAAGAATGCTAATGCAATTTTGCTTGGGATTGCATTGAATATGTAGATTGCTTTAGGTAGTAATGACATTTTAACAATATTATTCTTCCAATCCATGAGCATGGAATGTTTTTCCATTTCTTTGTGTCTTCTTCAATTTCCTTCATAAGTTGTCTGTAGTTTTCAGCATACAGATCTTTTACATCTTTGGTTAGGTTTATTCCTAGGTATTTTATGGTTCTTGGTGCAACTGTAATTGGGATCGACGTCTTGATTTTTCTCTTTCTGTTGCTTCATTATTGGTGTATAGAAGTGCAACCAACTTCTGTACATTGATTTTGTATCCTGTGACTTTGCTGAATTAACGTTTCAGTTCCTGCAGCTTTTTGGTAGAGTCTTTCAGGTTTTTCATGTAGAGTATCATGTCATCTGCAAAAAGTGAAAGTCTGACTTCTTCTTTGCCAATTTTGATGCCTTTTATTTCATTTTGCTGTCTGACTGCTGATGCTAGGTCTTCCAACACTATGTTAAACAACAGTCATGAGAGTGGACATTCCTGTCGTGTTCCTGATCTCAGGGGGAAAGCTCTCAGTTTTTCCCCATTGAGGATATTAGCTGTGGGCTTTTCATATATTGCTTTTATGCTGTTTCATATATTGCTTTTATGATGTTCTATCCTGACTTTCTTGAGGGTTTTATTAAGAAAGGATGCTGTTATTTTGTCAAATGCTTCTTCTGCATCTATTGACAGGATCATGTGGTTTTTATCTTTTCTTTTATTAATGTGATGTACCACATTGATTAATTTGTGAATACTGAACCAGCCCTGCAGCCCAGGAATGAACACTTGATCATAGTGAATAATTCTTTTTATATGCTGTTGAATTCAATTTGCTAGTATCTTGTTGAGAATTTTTGTATCCATGTTCATCAGGGATATTGGCCTATAATTCTCTTTTTTTGCTGGGTTTCTGTCTGGTTTGGGAACCAAGGTAATGCTGGCTTCATAGAATGAGTCTGCTTTCATTTCTGTTTTTTGGAATAGCTTGAGAAAGATAGGTATCAACTCTGCTTTAAATGGCTGGTAGAATTCCCCTGGGAAGCCATCCAGCCCAGGACTCTAATTTGTTGGGAAATTTTTGATAACTGACTCAATTTCTTCACTAGTTATGGGTCTGTTCAAATTTTCTATCTCTTCCAATTTGAGTTTTGGTAGTGTGTGGGTGTCTAGGAATTTGTCCATTTCTTTCAGGTTGTCCAGTTTGCTGTTATATAATTTTTCATAGTATTCTCAGATAATTGTTTGTATTTCTGAGGGGTTGGCTGTGATAAGTCCAATTTGATTTGTGATTTTACCTATTTGGGTCCAATATCTTTTCTTTTTGAGAAGTCTGGCTAGGGGTTTATCTATTTTTTCAAAAAAGCAACTCTTAGTTTCATTGATCTGTTCTACTCTTTTTTTTTTTTTTTTTTTGGATTCTATATTGTTTATTTCTGCTCTAATCTTTATTATTTCTCTTCTTCTCCTGGCCTTGGGGTTTCTTTGCTGTTCTGCTTCTAGTTCCTTTAGGTGTGCTGTTAGATTTTGTATTTGGGATTTTTCTTATTTCTTGAGATAGGTCTGGATTGCAATGTATTTTCCTCTTAGGACTGCCTTTGCTGCATCCCAAAAGGTTTGGACTGTCATGTTTTCATTTTCATTTGTTTCCATATATTTTTAAATTTCTTCTTTAATTGCCTGGTTGACCCATTATTTAGTAGGATGTTCTTTAACTTCCATGCATTTGGAGGCTTTCCAAACTTTTTCCTGTGGTTGATTTCAAGTTTCATAGCATTGTGATCTGAAAATGTGTACAGTATGATCTCAATTCTTTTATATTTATTGAGGGCTATTTTGTGACCTAGTATGTGATCTATCTTGGAGAATATTCCATGTGCAGTTGAGAAGAATGTGTATTCTGCCTCTTTTGGATGAAAAGTTCTGAATATATCTGTCAAGTCCATCTGGTCCAGTGTATCATTCAGGGCCATTGTTTCTTTATTGGTTGTCTGTCTACAAAATCTGTCCACTGCTGTAAGTGGAGTATTAAAGTCCCCTGCAATTACCACATTTTTATCAATAAGGTTGCTAATGTTTGTTAATTATTTTATATATTTGGGTGCTTCCAAATTGGGTGCATAAACATTTGTAATTGTTACCTCTTCTTGATGGATAGACCCCATAATTATGATATAAAGCCCTTCTTCATCTCATTACAACCTTTAGTTTAAAATCTAGTTTGTCTGATGTAAGTATGGGTACTCCAGCTTTGTTCTGACTTCCAGTAGCATGATAGATGGTTCTCCATCCCCTCACTTTCAATCTGAAGGTGTCCTCAGGTTTAAAACGGGTCTCTTGTAGACAGCAAATAGATGGGTCTTGTGTTTTTTAATCCATTCTGATACTGTATGTCTTTTGATTGGAGCATTTAGTCCATTTACATTCAGTGTTATTATTGAAAGATATGGACTTAGTGTCATTGTATTATCTGTAGGTTTCATGCTTATAATGATGTCTCTGGTCCTTTGCAACATTCTAACAGTCTCCCTTAGGATCTCTTAGAAGGCTGGTTTAGTGGTGATGAATTCCTTCAGTTTTTGTTTGGCTGGGAAAACCTTTATCCCTCCTTCTATTCTGAACAACAGCAGCCTTGTTGGATAAAGGATTCTTGGTTGCATAGTTTTCCCATTCAGCACATTGGTATTTCCTGCCACTTCCTTTTGGCCTGCCATGTTTCAGTAGATAGGTCTGCTACTACTCTTACGTGTCTACCCTTGTAGGTTAAGGCCTGTTTGTCCCTACCTGCTTTCAGAATTCTCTTTTCATCTTTGTGTTTTGCCAGTTTCACTATGATATATCGTGTAGAAGATAGATTCCTATTACGTCTGAAGAGAGTTGTGTGCCTCCTGGATTTCAATATCTGTTTCCTTCCCCAAATTGTGAAGTTCTCAGCTATGAGTTGTCCAAGTACACCTTCTCTCTTTCTCTCTCTCTCTTCTTCTTCTGGACCTCCTATGATATGGATATTATTACATTTCATTTCATCATTTAGTTCTCAAATTCTCCCCTCGTGGTCTAGAATTTTTTTTCTTTTTCTCAGCTTCATCTTTTTCCATAATTTTATCTTCTATTTCACTTATTCTCCCCTTTGCCTCTTCAATCCTGTCAGCACATCCAGTTTATTTTGCACCTCATTTACAGCATTTTTTAAATCTGTCATGACTATTTTTTATTCCTTGATCTCGCAGCAATAGATTCTTTGCTGTCTTCTATGCTTTTGTCAAGCCCAGCGATTAATCTTATGACTATTATTCTAAATTCTTGATCAGATATATTGTTTATATCTGTTTTGATCAAGTCTTTGTCATTTCTTCCTGGAATTTTTTTTTTGAGGAGATTCTTCTGTTTCGTCATTTTGGCTAGTTTTCTGTCTCTTATGTGTTTTAAAAGCTATTATGTGTCCTGCACCTGTGAGCACTGTCCAGGACCTGGCCCTTCAGGAAGTGTTTTTTGGAGTGTGTTACTTGCTCTCTGTTGTTGTGACTCTGGTTGTTTTACCTCCCTACTCGTAGTGATGTTTTGGATCCTCCACCAGATGTGCTTTGATTTGTTCATTGAAGTAGCTCTGGGAAAGAAAAAAAAAAACAAACCTACCACCATCACAACAACAAACAACAGGGTTGGGGGATAGGGCAGTGTTGGTGGAAGGCCTTATCCCATACAAAGAGAAAAATGACAGGGGCAGGGAAAAAAAATTGACCAGGCAGAAAAACTACATGGCTTAATCTAGAGAGAGAAAGGAAAATAAAGAAAGAGATATAGAACAGGTATAAATAGAATAGAGTAAATATGTCTGCTTAAACAAACCAACAACCAGAACAACCAGACTAGAGGAGGGACAAAATAAGAAGGAGAAAAGGAAGAAAATTGCCCATGAATTAAATCAGAAAATGCAAAAACTGGGTGTCTCAAACCACTCTGTTCACAGAGTGCCTCACAGTACTGTGCTGGCGCAAGTGGGCCTTGTTTTTTTTCCACTCCACAGTCTCCCATGCCTCCCTGGGGCTTGTCTGAGATTCAAACCCAGATGTCTTAAAGGGTCCCGCTCTGCACACCCCAGTTCCAGGGAAGTGCCACTCCACTCCACAGATGGAGGGCCTCCTCCCAGTGATGCACAGGCATGAACTAGGTGGTTTGTCCCGCTCTGCCAACTCCTGCACCTCCCTGGTGCTCAGCTGGGATTTAAACCCCAATGTCTTAAAGGGTCCCACTCTGTGTGTCCTGGTTCCAGGGAAGTGCCACTCCACACCGCTGATAAATGGCCTCTGGCTGGTGAGCACAGGCAGGGTTTCTTGTCCTTTGAATGGTTATATACCTTCTTCCCACAGCACTCGAGGGAGGGAATCGCTTTCTCCCACTGCAGACTGCGCCTCTGAACTAGTTACTGAGCCTGGGGCTAGCTCCCTTCCTCCCCAGGTGCGTGAACTGGGCAGCCAGCCCCAGTCCAAAGAAAGCCCCACAGTTAGAGATCGGCTCTTTCTCCGTCCCCAGTCCATGGTTTTTCTCTTGTCCAAATACAGTCTTGCACTTCCACAGCCTCTCTTTTTCTTCCCTTTGTCTGCAGAAGGGGATCTCTCCCCTCCGTGCCTCCACTGCACATTTTATCTCTCCCAGTTTGCAATCACGCATGTATGGCCTGCCAGGTTGTCCCCATGGACATGTCTCTGTCACTCTACAGCCCAGACTCTTGGAATTCAAAGGCCCTTGCCCTCAACACTGCTGTGTTTGAGAGGGAACTTCAGGTTCCCCTACTTCTCTGCCATGTTGGATATCCCCCTCTACTGTATACTTTCAATCAAGTTTTTCAGATAAATGCCAAAATCTTCTTTACTAAAACCTGGATCCTCCTTCTCGACATCCTCTAATTCCCATTGAGCTCTCACTCCAGACAGATAGACATCTACTGTGCCTGTCTTCCAGTAAGGTATTAGTTCCCTTAATCTGAACTCATTTTCCATATCCCATCTGCCTTCCACCCCTTCAACCCTGGTCCCTTCACCAGCTTTATAATAAGTCTTAAAGTCAGGGAATATAAATCCTACAGCTTTCTTTTCTTTTCAATTTTTAAAGTTTATTTATTTATTTTGAGAGAGAGAGAGAGAAACAGCACATGAGCAGGGTAGGGGCAGAGAGAGAGGGGGAGAGAGGGAATCCCAAGCAGGCTCCATGCTGTCAGCACAGAGCACAATATGGGACTTGAATTCACCAACTTTGAAACCATGACCTGAGACAAAGTCAAGAGCCAGACATTCAACTGACTGAGGCACCTAGGCATCCCCTACAGCTTTCTTTCAAGGGACTATTTTCTTTATGTATTCTATGTATGCATTTTAGCTAGTGCATTTCAATATTCATTTTAGAATCATCTTGTCAATTACCACAAAAAAGTTTGCAGGGATTTTAACTAGGATTGAAACAATCAAGACATCACCTGACAGCTTAACAATACTGAGCCTGCCAATCTATTAGTGTGATTTCGTCATTTATTTAATGGATAAATCTTTAATATCTCTCACCATGTTTTGGCCTTGCTAAAACTCACTTATTAGTTCCAATAGTTTTAATTTTGAATGCGTACAGCTATGTGACAAATCATGTGTCCTCCAGTAAGGACAATTTTAGTTCTTTCTAATACTTATGCCTTTTATTTCTTTGTCTGGTGACACCGAATAAGGCTTCTAGAATAATGTTGAAAAGAAGTTGTGAAAATGCATATTTTGGATAGGAGTCCTTTACAAAATATGTGCTTTATAAGTATTTTTCCTAGTCTGTGGCTTGTGTTTTCATTTTTTCAGCAGTGTCTTTTGAAATACAAGCATTAATTTTTTTTTTTTTTTTTAAATTTTTTTTTTTCAACGTTTTTTATTTATTTTTGGGACAGAGAGAGACAGAGCATGAACGGGGGAGGGGCAGAGAGAGAGGGAGACACAGAATCGGAAACAGGCTCCAGGCTCCGAGCCATCAGCCCAGAGCCCGACGCGGGGCTCGAACTCACGGACCGCGAGATCGTGACCTGGCTGAAGTCGGACGCTTAACCGACTGCGCCACCCAGGCGCCCCAAGCATTAATTTTTTTTTAACATTGACATACAATGTCATATCAGCTTCAGGTATGCTGAAGTTTTTAATTTTGATGAAATTTATCAATTTTTGGTTTGGTTTTTGGTTCCTTTTTTGTATGTTTCCCATCAAACAAATGTTTCCTTAACCCAAAGTCACAAGTATTTTCTCCCACGTTTTACAGATTAAGTTCTTATGTATAGGTTTTATTTTGAGTTAGTTTTTGTATGTGGTGAAGAGAAGGGTGAAAATTTGGTTTCTGGCATATGGATGTCTAACTGTTCCAGCATTTGTGTTGAAAAGGCTATCCCTTTGTGTGGACATATTTTTTTATTTTTAAATATTTTTATATATAATATTTTATATAAAATATTTTATATTATATATAATATATATAAAATATATAATATAGATTTTATATAAATTAAATCTCTTTGATAGGGTTACTTAGATTTTCTGTCTCTTCCTGTGTTAATTTTTATATGTTGTGTTTTCAAAGAATTTGTCCACTTCATTTAAGTTAAAAAAATGTAGTTAAATAAAGTGTTTCATCATATTTCTTTATCTGTGGATAAAGTGACCACAGTAGGTAGGATCAGTACTATCTTGTTTTTCATTCTTGATGTTGGTAATTTTTTAGTTTTCTCTCTCCTAATACATCTCTTTTTTTCCCCTTTAATCCCTCAATCTAGATTGAGAAAGTAGAGATTTATTAATTTTGTTATTATTTCCAAAAAACCAGTTTCAGCTTTGTTAATTTTGTCTATTATTTGTTTTCTCTTCTATTGGTTTTAGCTCACATCTTTTTTTTAAAAAAAAAAATTTTTTTTAACGTTTTTATTTATTTTTGAGACAGAGAGAGACAGAGCATGAATGGGGGAGGGTCAGAGAGAGAGGGAGACAGAATCGGAAGCAGGCTCCAGGCTCTGAGCCATCAGCCCAGAGCCCAATGCGGGGCTCGAACTCACAGACCGCAAGATTGTGACCTGAGCTGAAGTCAGATGCTTAACTGACTGAGCCACCCAGGCGCCCCAGCTCACATCTTTAGTATCTGCTCTCTTTCTTCTCTGATTGGGTATAATTACTCTCTTTATCTTGCTTCCTAAGGTAAAAACTTAGATGACTATTTTAAGCTTTTCTTCCTCTCTTATGTAAACACTTATAGCTTGAAATTTCTCTTTAATTTAGGCTTTGAGTCCACAAATTTTGATTTGCTGGATTTAAATTACCACTCTGTGTTTTTTCAAATTCAAGAAATTTGCCATTATTATTTTTTCAGATATTTTTATTCTGCCCCTACTGTTCTCTCCTCTTTGGGGAAGGACTCAATTAGAATTATGCTAAATAGCTTAATATTGTGTATTCACATGGTTCTGAAATTCTGTTCATTTTTTCTTCAATCTTTTTTCTCCCTGTTCTTCAGACTGAATAATTTCTACTGCTTTTTAAAATTCACCGCCAATTTCTGCTGCCTTCCTCAATCTGGTATTGAGCCCATCTAATGACATTTACATTTCAGTAATTAGATTTTCAACTCAAGAATATCTGCTGAATTCTCTTTATAGTTTCCATTTCTTTTTTTTTCCCCTCAAATTTTTATTTAAATTCCAGTTAGTTAACATACAGTGCCACACTAGTTTCAGGTATAGAATTTAGTGATTCATCAATCACATACAACACCTCGTGCTCTTCACAAGTGCTCTCTTTAATAACCATCGCCTTTTAACCCATCCCCCACCTCACTTCCCCTCTGACAACCATCAGTTTGTTCTCCATAGTTAAGAATCTGTTTCTTGGTCTGCCTCTTTTTGTTCCCCACTATGTTCACTTGTTTCTTAAATTCTACATGTGAGTGAAATAATATGGTATGGTATTTGTCTTTCTCTGACTTATTTCACTTAGCATAATACTCCATAGCTCCATCCATGTTACAAATGGCAAGGTTCATTCTTTTTGATGGCTGAGTAATATTCCAGTGTGTGTATATACCATACATACATACATACACACTCCATATCTTTATCCAGTCATCAGTTGGTGCACATTTGGGCTCTTTCCGTAATTTGGTTATTGGTGATAGTGCCGGTATAAATATCAGGGGGCATGTATCCCTTCAAATCAGTGTTTTTGTATCCTTTGGGTAAACACCTAGTAGTGTAATTGCTGAATCACAGGGCAGTTCTACTTTTAACTTTTTGAGGAAGCTCCATACTGTTTTCTGTAGTTTCCATTTCTTTGCTGATATTTTACATGTGTTTAGTCACATCTTTTTTTAGGCCCTTAAAAATACTTATAATATCTGCTCTAAAGACCTTGTCTGTTAACTGCAAGATACAGAACATTATGGAGACAATTTCTATTGAATGCTTCTTCTCTTGAATACAAATTACATTTTCTTCATATGTCTACTTATTTTTGATTACATACTAAATCTTATAAATATCAGGTTGTAAAGACTGTACTCTTTTATGTTCTTCATAAGAGTGCTGATTTTCATTCCAGCAGGAAGTTAACTCGGCTAGGCTCAAACATCAAACTCTGTTTCCACTGTAATAGACAACAGCAAAATCCTATGTTCTGTTCTTCCCGCCTCCTGATACTGTTTTTCTGCTAAGCCCACCAGGGTCTCTCTTGCACATGTATAGGTCTAATAGTCAAAGATTTGGGCATAATTTATGTACAGAGTTCATTCCCTTCTGTGGCTCCCTCCTCTACACAGTTTTACCTCTGTCTAGTTGTTTTTCTAGCTTTAAACCTTGTCCTCCAACACTTAAATCTTGTAAAGCTCAGGCTCTATGATGCCCTATGCAGCACATGAATTAGGGAGTGTCTTCAGGTAAGAAGTTATGGGAAAATAGTCTCCTGTATTTTCAGATACTTGTTTATGTAAAAAAATTTTTGTCCAGATTTCATAATTGCTATCTGCAGGAGGATTAGTCTGATCAAGTGATTCCATTATTATCCAATAGTATTATTTTAAAGCTGTTAATTTAAAGTTATAATCTAGCACCTACTATATGCCAAACATTGTGCAAAATGCTACATGTATACATCCCTATCCTCAAGAATACCATCTTTTGTTGACTGACATGTATTTTTATATACATAGTATTTTATACATATATGAATACATAGACATATTCATGTGTAAATAAATGAAAATAGACAACTTTCTTACTTTTCTACTGCAGATCGTTTCTGTGACTTGCTCTTGTAATTTAATGCCATCTTTGTTTCCATTCCAGTGTATATAGCAACACCTGCAAAACAAAACACTCTTTAAAAATAATCTAGCATATTTCACCAAACAGATGTACTCACTAGCATGAAAGGGAGTGTACTGACTGATTGTTGTTACAATTTGGCTTTCTTTAAGTCTTTCTGGAGTTTTTAAAAGGCTTTCCAAGTCCAATTTTGAAGAACTCCAGTCGCTTAACCTGATGGAAGGGGGAGGCACGGGGGTTCCGTTTCTGAGTTATAATTAATATATCTGAATGAGAGATATTATTAGAGCTGGAACTGATGGAAGAAAAGGATTTGAAAACGTAAAGATGGCAGGGAAGGCCATTACAGATAGAGCAAAAAGTGTTAACAAAGACAGAAATGGAAAAGTGCTTTCTGTTAGGTTTTCATGAGCAATGGAATGAGGTCAGAGTTCGAAAGGCTCTGAATGCCAGAATCTGTGAAGTCTAGACGTAATTTTCTACCACTAGAGAAATAATATGGAAATCTGTCAGAAGAAATTAAGTAAACAAAAGGAAAGTACTATTTTAAAAACGTGTGCCTCCTGGGGCACCTGGGTGGCTCGGTCGGTTAAGCAGCTGACGTTGGCTCAGGTCATGATCTCATGGTTACTGAGTTCAAGCCCCACGTCGGGCTCTGTAATGACAGCTCAGAGCCTGGAGCCTATTTTGGATTCTGTGTCTCCCTCTCTCTCTCTGCCCTTGCCCCACTCGCACTCTGTGTCTCTCGAAAATAAATAAATGTTTAAAAAAATAAAATAAAATAAAATACAAATGTGTGCCTATGTGAATGACTGGGATGAGCAAAAATGATAGTATTAACAGCCTAAAATTGGGAAGTAGATGAAATTAGGTAAGACCAGCTTTGTAACAAACTTTGTAGTTAGACCTTGATTTGAGTGCTGCCTCTGCCACTTACTAGCTCTGTGTCCTTGGGCAAGTTATTTAATCTGAGTCTGTTTCCCTCCCTATCTTTAAATAGGAAAATATACCTCACAGAATTGTTGTGATATTTGTATGACAAAATAGGAAAATGCCTAGAAACAGAGAGATGATCAATAAATATTCACACCCATCCTTATATAGTGAAAGCTGAGAAGCAGTATAGGATTCAACATGCCTTTTTCCTAAAAATTTGTCCTGGAATTTTCACCGTTCTTTAAAGGCAGGGATTATGACGCAGATGACAAAGGGTACTGAAATTACAGAAATGTGAGAAATCAGCCAGAATGATGTAAGAGAGAGAGGTGGTGCTGCAGCAGATACCAGTAGACCCAACTAAAGGCAAACACACATTTTAAGAATGTGAAAGGTGTTCCTGCCAGGGAGATGTGTTAAAATACAGCATTACATGAGAGGGTCTAAAAGCCCTGAAGGTTTTCTCTGGCTTTGGCCATCAGAACATCATTATGGTGTTTGTTTGTTTGTTTTTAACTGTGGTAAAAATATACATAACATACAGTTTACCATTTTAATCATCTTAAAGTGTACAATTCGGTGGCACTCAGTACAATCACAATGTTGTGCAACCCTCACTAATTTGAAAACACTTTTATTACCCTCAAAGAAAACCCTGTACCCATTAAGCAATCATGCCCCATTCCCCTCCACTCCTCAGCCCCTGGGAACCACAAATCTAGTCTCTGTGTCTGTGAATTTGCCTATTCTGATTATTTCAAGTAAATGGAATCATATACGCCTTTTGTGTCTGACTACTTTTACTAAGCATGTTTTCAAGGTTTATCCATATTATAGCATTCATCAGTAGAATTCATTTTTTATGAGTGAATACTATTTCATTATATGAGTATCCTACACTTTGTTTATCCATTCATTAGTTGATGGATATTTGTGCGGTTTCTACCCTTTGGCTATTGAATATTGCTGCTATGAATATCTTGGACAAGTCTTTGTCTGAACAATTACTTTCAATTCTTTTGGATACATATCTAGGAGTAGAACTGCTGGGTTATATGTAGAATTGCTGGGTCATATGATAATTCTAAGTTTAACTTACTGAGGAACTGCCACACTATTGTTCACTGGCTGTGACATTTTATATTCCCACCAGCACTCAAATGAGAGTTCCTAGTACTCTACATCCTCACCAACACTTTCTATTTTCCGTTTGCTTTTCTTTTCTTTTTAATTTTTAAAGCTTACTTATTTTAGAGAGACAGGCAGAGAGGGACAGAGAGAGAGGAAGAGGGAAAGAATCCCAAGCAGGCTCTGCACTGTCAGCACAGAGCCCAACGTGCATTTTGAACTCTTGAACTGTGAAATCATGACCTGAGCTGAAATCAAGAGTTGGATGCTTAACCGACTGAGCCACCCAGGGGCCCCTATTTTCTGTTTTCATAAGTATATGCATTTCTTTATCAGAGAGCCTCATACTGAGTAATAAGATATAACACAGTTAATAGGAAAGAAGGGAGTGAAGAAGAGAACCTAAAAAGCTGTAAACATTCAGTGAATAACACAGGCTGGGCAGTATATGAAGGGCCATTCCCAAAATGGGAGGAGATAGTTGACAGCTAAAGATTATCAAGACTTCACGATTTGCCTAGAGTTGACTCAGAACATGTGAATTAATTTAGATCTCCAACACTAGAGCACTATTTATTCGGCCTTTTGATTCAGTCAGTATACATTCCAATAATACCTGCCATATGGTCACAGGTCAATAAAAATTTGTTGAATGGATGAAAGAATGAGTCAGCAGTTGAACACAATCTAAGAATAATAATGGAATTATACAGGTGGTTTACTGAACCATGATGTCAGATTACATTGGTTCTCAACCACCATTAACAGAACTGCCAGAATTATCTTCTTAGCAGTGTTTCACAAGTATCCACAAACAACAGAGCCAGGTTCTAGCCTATTATTCAAAAATAGGAATCAACAACAAAAATATACAAAATTATTTTTACACAATCTTTGTAAGAAAATTATCATAGACAATATTTGATTAAGTAAATTATCCAACCAAAAGACCACAAAAGCTATGTTTTAAAAAATATTTTAGGGGCGCCTGGGTGGCGCAGTCGGTTAAGCGTCCGGCTTCAGCCAGGTCACGATCTCGCGGTCCGTGAGTTCGAGCCCCGCGTCAGGCTCTGGGCTGATGGCTCGGAGCCTGGAGCCTGTTTCCGATTCTGTGTCTCCCTCTCTCTCTGCCCCTCCCCCGTTCATGCTCTGTCTCTCTCTGTCCCAAAAATAAATAAAAAAAAACGTTGAAAAAAAAGAAAAAAAAAAAAATTAAAAAAAAAAAAAAATTTTATATAAAGCATCAACACGAATCCATAATTAGAAATTTTCAAAATATACAAACCAAAGATTTCCTTTGTATTTTTTAACCTGGCTCCACGAAGCAAGAGACTCTCTGGCCCCAGAGGCCTAAGGGGGATTAAAAAAAAAAAAAAAAGTTGAATATATTAAAAATTCAATTACATTCTAAAATGGCCACCTTCAGCAGAAAATACCTGAACATAGTTATAACTCTGCTTTCATATAAAACCAAAATCTCAGTTACTATAAAGCAGTTTAGGTCAATTATGATGTTAGTGACCATAACAACAAATACCTGCTTTAGCATTTCAGTCAATTTAAGATCAGTGGCTCAGAAATAAGATTACCCCTGTAAATAAACTCACAAAGCCATCTGTTTCAAGATTTTTAAACATAAAACACAGCAAAAGATTAACCAATGATTAAAAATGTTTAACATGATGAAATTTTAAATTTATGAACAAAATTAAAGGTTCTAAAATGCAATATAAACATGAATTATAGTATGATTTGTGTATAAATGCATCAATTCTGCATAATTAAAATTATACTGGATTATAAAACAAAGTAGTAAGTGAGTTAGTACTTTTTCTAGGCAAGATCAACTATAACTTGACTACTTGCATTGCATACTTCTTGGAGCACAGGTCTTCTTGCTGTTTGAATTTCTCTCCATAAAGGAGAAATAAAACGAGAAGGAATAACTAGAAAGGAAATTGTATTTTCTTAGTGATAGAAAAATGATAAGACTGTTATGGATAAGTAAAAAAAAGCCTTAATTTTGTTGATATTCCTTATGTTTTTCTGAAACATACATATCCAGTTACCCAAATCAAACAGAATCTGAACCAATTCTGAAGATGTCTGCAAATCCAAACACTCTAAAAAATCTAATGAACCAAAGAGGCTCACATTCTGGGACATGGTTAACAAGTATGATTTTATTAGATAGTCATATTTGGAGCACACTCCATGGATATTCCAAAATCAATTATTAAGGAGGCATAAAATAGCTTTTTCCCACTTGGCACTGGTTCCAACAATGAACAGAAAAACTTTGAGCTCACACTGGCATATAAAATTGAAATATAATGATAAAAAGCTTCAAATTAAAAGATAATTCCATCAGCTCACTCAGGCTGCTTCAGCAAAGAACATGGCTAATCTTTTTAACCATTTTAAGGGCTGGGTAATATAACTGATCTTTTGCTTTACCAGCCACAATATCTTAATGCAATTCAGATATGTATCCACATATATATCCCACTATGTCACTCTAGAAATCAAAATAAAAGCTAGTTATAGTTATCCAGCAGGGGATCCTACATTTACAAAGACCTTGTTAAGGAGTTTACTGAATGTGCTACTATGTTAATGTTTATTAAAAATGTGAACTGGTGCCGAGGCATCATGATATTTTTTGGTGGCTTGTCTTGAGGATTTCATTTAAAAAATGCTTACCTCTTCATGTCAGCAACTTATTTCATGCAGCCAGTATTAACTGAACATGTCTTTAGAAAAGAGGTACAATGCTAATTGGATTAGAAGTTCAAGGGCTGATTCCAAGATTTATTCTAAATTTGGCTTTGTGGTCATGAGTAACAATGTAATCTCAATGTATCAGCACATTTCTGAAATAATTTAAAAGCCTTTCATGTAGGGGCCAGAAATTAACCTGAATATTGAGGGCAAACACACCAACACAACCAACTAAAAAAAAATACCAATCAAAAGAGTAAATAAGAGGATTTATATTGGCCACTAAATACTGTAGTTCTTGCTGAATAATTCTGAAGTGAAGAAGACAATAATATTTATACTTGTCAAACATTATATAAAACATTTTTTGTACTCTAGACTTCCAGTGTGGTGGGTTTAAAGGTGTAAAAATTTGAATAAGAACGGCTATTTCCTTTTATGTTACTATCTAACACTGTAAGAAAAAGAAATACAAGTACACAAATAATCTTGCTAAACTATTTTTATATCATTTCATGGGATTTGTTTTATCCTTACTTCTTCTGCTACAAATTATTAGATGAAATGCTAAATGTTTTTATTTATTTTTATTTTTAATTAAAAAAAATTTCTTTAAGTAATCTCTACACCTAATGTGAGGTTTGAATTCATGAAGCTGAGATCATGAGTTGCGTGCTGTTCGGACTGAGCCAGCCAGGCTTCTAAATTAATCCTTTTCCATGATATGCTGCCCAATTACCTATTCTCCCTTTAATTTGATTTTAGTCCCTCCCAACACACTGTCACATAAAAGTAACTGGATAATGCAAATGTATTCTTACCTTACAATTTCTTCCATTTGCTGAGTTATTATCATTCTTCCCATGAATCTATCAAAGAATTCAACATGTTACAAAAAAGCCAATCATATATTACCTATGACACCAATGGGTGAAGCATTTTTGACAGTTTTGGCACTATTCTTACACATAAAACAAAACTAACCTTTTGTATATAGGAATGGTCCATTATTTCTGTTAGAGATTACATAAGTAAATACTTATCAGTCATTAAGCTTTAAAAAACTGAGTATCTTGCCATCTCTACTCCAGCTATGAATAAGGTAAATGAAAAACTGTTTTCAAAATGATAATGCAAATTTCACATATTATTACTAGTTTAGTCATCATGAGAATTTATATTTCTATACAAAGATGAATGTATTATCTAGCCCACAATGAATGCTCACACATTTTATCACAGTTTATTAAATAAAGTCTACTGTGACTAGAATCATTCATTCACTCACTCACTGACTCATGCATCACTGAATAGTCACTGAACAATGACACTGTGTGAGTTAAGTGGTGGGGATAGAGTAGTAAGCAAAAACCTATCCGTGCACTTCAGAACTTCTTTAACTTTTGGTTGCCTGAAATCTACAGTGAGTGGCCTGGTCTGTTATCATAATGGATGTTCACAGCTTGGCTTTTCAGTTCCAACTTCCACAACCAGAAAAGCTCCACAGCATAGTCAATTCAAGGATGCAATCACTTTCTACTATAGTGAGGCAAATTCTAAGTTGAAACAAACTGTAGACAGAGCTTTCATGTTAATCGTTTAAACAAAGAAATTGGCAGTCCTTTCTAAATGTCCCTATTATTACTGCCTCTACCACCCCCCACCCGTTTCTGAGTCACAGATGCTTGCAGACTTTGGCTTTATTGTTTCTTGCTAATCTCCTACTTCTATCTACTTCCTTCACTACCCTGTATCAGGGAGCTGTTTTTTTTTTTTTTTTTTTTTTTAAATCTCCACTTACTGGAATTTTATGTAGTCCTGATTTCAAGCCTTAATTTTGGATTTAGATTCAAAGAACCAATTCAGCTGCCATTTCCCTGGGCATCTTTCAGAGATGATGTGTGATCAGCTCAATTTTGCTACGTTAAATTCCAACAACAGACCTATTTTCCTTAATTTCATTTGTCCTGTTATCCTTGATTCTAAGGTACTCCTATCTATTTACGCCAGTTACATACTGGATTAACTCATTTTGCACTTTCCTTAACCATTTCTCCAAACCCACACTTAAATTTGATTCAACATAGAAATAGTTGCATTACTCTCTTTTCTGATTATAAAGACTACATACATTGAAACAAACACATTTTATAAAATGATTCAGACAATTTAAAAAGACATCAATAGGGAAACAACAATGACTGGTAATCCCACTACTCAAATATAAACACTGTTAATGTTTTGGAGTATGTTTTCCACTTTTTTTTCATCCGTATATAGACACATATATATTTTAAAAACAAAATGGTATCATGCCATAAGTACTGCTGGTAACATTTCCTACCACTTAATACATCCTGTCAAAAACATAGATCTACATTATGATTTTCATTTCCCCCAATTTTGTATTTAAATTGTAGTTAGTTAACATATAATGTAATATTGGTTTCAGGAGAATTTAGTGATTCATCACTTACACACAATACCCAGTGCTCATCATAACAAATACCCTCCTTAACACACATCACCCATTTAGCTCATCTTCCATCCATCAACTCTCAGTTTGTTCTCTATCATTGAGAGTCTCTTATGGTTTGCTTCCCTTTTTTTTGCCCTTCTCATATGTTCACCTGTTTTGTTTCTGAAATCCCACATATGAGTGAAATCATATGGTATTTGTCTTTCTCTGACTGACTTATTTTGCTTAGCATAATACACTCTAGTTCCATTCATGTCATTGCAAATGGCAAGATTTCAATCTTTCTGATAGCTGAGTAATATTCCTGTGTGTGTGTGTGTGTGTGTGTGTGTGTGTATACACACCACATCTTATTTATTCATTGATCTATCAACAGATACTTGGGTTGCTTCCATGTCTTGGCCACTGTAAATAATGCTGCCATAAACATAGGGGTGCATACATTTTTCCAAATTAGTGTTTTCATTTTCTTTAAATACCCAGGAGTGGAATTACTGGATCATACAGTATTTATATTTTTAACTTTCTGAGGAATTTCTATACTGTCTTTCCACAGTGGTTGTACCAATATACATTCCTAGCAACAGTACATGAGGGGGTTCTCTTCTCTTTATGTCCTTCCCAACATTTGTTACTTCCTGCCTTTTTGATACTAGCCATTCTGCCTGGTGTGAGGTGATACCTCATTATGGTTTTGGTTTGCATTTCCCTAATGATCAGTGATGCTGAACATTTTTTTCATGTGCCTGTTGACCATCTATAGGTCTCCTCTAGAAAAAGGTCTATTCAGGTCCTCTGCCCATTTTTTAAGTTCTTTATATATTTGGATAAATTGTGCATATATATACACAACTGCTTACTGTATATATTATTTGCAAATATCTTCTCCCATTCACTAGATTGCCTTTTTGTTTTGTTGATGGCTTCCTTTGTTGTGCAAAAGCTCTTTATTTTGGTGTAGTCCCAATAGTTTATCCTTGCCTTTTTATTTCCCTTGCCTGAGGAGACATATCCATAAATATGTTGATAGAGAGGATGTCCAAGAGATTACTGCTTAAGTATTCTTTTAGGAGTTTTATGGCTTCAAGTCTCACAGTTAGGTCTTTAATCCATTTTGAGTTTATCTTTGTGTATGGTGTAACAGTGGTCCAGTCATAAATGTCTACTTTGCTCATGACAATAAAAATTAGTCCAATGCTTTTGTAATGTCTGAAAAGCCAAATCCTATTAGGGCTTTAATCCAATAATTCTACTTTTGCAGCTCTGTCTTTTCTTAGGGAATAATCCAGTACTATGCCATACCTGTACAAGTCTGCTTCTGGTTGCTGACATTCTATCACAGCTACAAGAGTGTCCAAACTGGCAACTGTTTGTAATACTGCTGTTTCGGGAACTGCCACGTGTGTCTGGGAAAATAAAAAAACCAAAAAGGATTACACTGCAGTTTCAGGATCCAAATGGGAACTTAGAGATCATCTATGTCAAATCTCTTTTCAGATGAAATTGTAGCATACCGTACTTGAGATCACTTAGGAGAAAGAAGATTGTAAAATAGTAAGTAGCAAAAGGAGCTACTGAGGTTACCTATCTAGAGAAGCCATTTGGATATAAAAAAATTAAGTGTGGGGGTGCCTGGGTGGCTCAGTTGGTTAAGCATACAACTGCAGCTTGGGCCATGATCTCATGGTTCATGGGTTTGAGCCCTGCGTTGGGATCTCTACTGTCAGCACAGACAGAGCCTGCTTTGGATCCTCTGTCCCCCTCCTTCTCTGCCCCTCCCCTGCTCACGCTCTCTCTCTTTCTCTTAAAAATGAATAAACATTTAAAAAAAAAAATTTAAATGTGTTAAGTCACTATCGCTCAAAGTTTATTATGAAGCAATTTAATAGGGAAAAATGTGAATTTTCACTTTTATACTCTGAAAACAGAAAAATTGAAATGTGTCCCTTATCTAATTTTAGTATATGTGCTGCCGAAGTGAGCACATCCCTTATCTAAAAAAGTTCCAGAATATTAAAGGATTACATTTTTCCTAAAAACACTTTCCACTTTTCTTTAACTTGCCTAAAACCAAATGAGGCTACCCTTGAAATAAATACATACTATTATTTCTTTTTTAAAAAGTTACCATTTTTAAAGTCTCAGTGATTTAAAAATGTTTTCCCTTAGCAGGTTAAACAAGGGAAAATATCACTATAACCCAAAAACATTCTGTTCACCCAGGGCAACACTCAAACATATGCATGTACAAACCTTCAGGTTAGTTTCTCCATCCAAACTAGCAGTTGTAACGTGACAAGAACCATCAAGCCGATCTGAGGACAGAAGCACCAAATCTGCAGGGAAAATTTCATCTTTGGCTATTCGAACAATATCACCCACCTATAAGGAATTATGGGGGAAAAGTGAATATATAGATTTTAAAAGGCAAAGACTTATTTTTACTGATTCCTAAACAGATGGCCTATCAATATTTTAATATAGGAAAGCAAGCTTTTAACTAAAATATAATAGATTAGAATGTGTGATACCAATATATATAATTGATTTCTATTATTTACTAAAGGCATACCCGAATGTTTTTTGATCTAGTTTTTACAAGGCCACCACTTCGAACAACATAAACAGGAGCTCCATTTACTTCATTATCTGAGTTATGTCGTAACCAATCTTCATATCCCTATTAAATATTAAAGAACAAAAAAATACCCTTTTTAATATAATTAGAAGATACTTTTATCAAGTGAGAAAACAAAACATTAAAAACTTATCCAAAACATTTTATTCAACAGAATTATATTAGGCTAGTCTGATGCATACATTCATAGGTATTTGACATTCATTCTTACTAGAAACATTCTTTTTCCTTGGTGTCATTACACATATTCCTGGTTTTCATAGTACCTCTCTAGTTACTCCTCAATTTCCTTACAGGAGGCTCCTTCTATGTCACATTTATGGATCCCTTTTTCACACTTCTCTTTCTACTACAAGATTTCTTCTATCTCTGTGTCTTCCAAAAAATCCTGAAATTTGTCTCTCTAGCCTATATCTCTTTTCTGGACTCTAAACCTGAATATCTGCATTCTTAGTATCTCCATTTTGATATGTTATAATAAGCATTTCGAAACTAAATTGATGATGTTACCCCCCAAATCTGTTGCATTTCCAATGTTTCCAATCTTGATAAATGGCATCACCATCTACCAAGTTGCTCTTAGAAGAAATCTGAGGAGTAATTCTTGATTCTTACCTTTTCCTAACACCTATTCAGTTTAGAGGTTCCACGGCTTCTATGTAAAAATGATATTTTAAAATTTATTTATTTATTTATTTGGGGAAAGAAAGTGTGGGTGTAAGTGGGGAAAGGGCAGGGAGAGAGAGCAAGAGAGAGAATCCCAGGCAGGTTCTGCGATGTCAGCATGGAGCCCGATATGGGGCTCAAACCCATAAACCATGAGATAATGACCTGAGCCGAAATCAAGAGTCAGACACTTAACTGACTGAGCTACCCAGGCACCCCTAAAAATGATATTTTTAAATCATAAAATATAAATTCACAGAGAATTATTATATACAACAGCAAAAAAAAAAATGAATAGATTTTGAAACTGAGGTTGAGTTCTTTCACCTTCTTAACCAACAAGCCAACAGAATTATAATATGTATTTCAAAAAAAATATGGTAGGCTAGGGGTACCTGGGTGGCTCAGTTGGTAGAGTGTCCAGCTCTTGACTTTTACTCTGGTTGTGATCTCACTGTTGTGAGATTGAGCCCTGTGGGCTTTGTGCTGGGTTTGGAGCCTGATTAAGACTCTCTCTCTCTCCCTCTTTCCCCTCTCCCACAGAAACATGTGCATGCTCATGTGCTTGCTCTCTCTCAAAAAAAAATATGGTAGGCTACATGCATCATCATTAAAAAGGGACACAGACATAAGCATTTCAGAAAGAATCCTTTGATTAAATATTTAAGGAGTGGTAATTTTTTTTTACTTTATTTTTTTAATTTATATCCAAGTTACTTAGCAAATAGTGCAACAATGATTTCAGGAGTAGGTTCCTTAATGCCCCTTACCCATTTAGCCCATCCCCTCTCCCACAGCCCCTCCAGTAACCCTCTGTTTGTTCTCCATATTTAAGAGTCTCTAATGTTTTGTCCCCCTCCCTGTTTTTATATTATTATTGCTTCCCTTCCGTTGGGTCATCTGATCTGTGTCTTAAAGTCCTCATATGAGTGAAGTCATATGATATTTGTCTTTCTCTAATTTCACTTAGCATAATGCTCTCTAGTTCCATCCACATAGTTGCAAATGGCAAGATTTCACTCTTTTAGATTGCCAATTAATACTCCATTGTGTGTGTGTGTGTGTGTGTGTGTGTATACATACATACACATCTTCTTTATCTCTTCATCCATCGATGGACATTTGGGCTCTCTCCATACTCTGGCTATTATTGATAGTGCTGCTATAAACATTGGGGTGCGTGTGTCCCTTCAAAACAGCATACCTGTATCCCTTGGATAAATACCTAGTAGTGCAATTGCTGGGTCATAGGGCAGTTCTAGTTTTAATTTTTTGAGGAACCTCCATACTGTTTTCCAGAGTGGCTGCACCAGTTTGCATTCCCACCAGCAGTGCCGAAGATATCCTCTTTCTTCGCATCCTCACCAACATCTGTTGTTGCCTGAGTTGTTAATGTTAGCCATTCTGATAGGTGTGAGGTGGTATCTCATTGTGGTTTTGATTTGTATTTCCCTGGTGATGACTGATGTGGAGCATGTTTTCATGTGTTCGTTGGCCATCTGGATGTCTTCTTTGGAGAAGTATCTATTTAGGTCTTTTGCCCATTTCTTCATTGGTTATTTGCTTTTTGGGTGTTGAGTCTGATAAGTTCTTTATAGATTTTGGATACTAACCCTTTATCTGATAGGTCATTTGAAAATGTCTTCTCCCATTCCGTTGGTTGCCTTTTAGCTTTGCTGATTGTTTCCTTCGCTGTGCAGAAGCTTTTTATTTTGATGAGGTCCCAATAGTTCATTTTTGCTTTTGTTTCCCTTGCCTCTGGAGACATGTTGAGTAAGAAGTTGCTGCGGCCAAGATCAAAGAGGTTTTTGCCTGCTTTCTCCTCAAGGACTTTGATGGCTTCCTGTCTTTCATTTAGGTCTTCTTTCCATTTTGAGTTAATTTTTGTGTATGGTAAAAGGAAGTGGTCCAGGTTCATTTTTCTGCATGTCGTTGTCCAGTTTTCCCAGCACCACTTGCTGAAGAGACTGTCTTTATTCCATTGGCTATTGCTTCCTGCTTTGTTAAAGATTAGTTGGCCATACATTTGTGGGTCCATTTCTGGGTTCTCTATTCTGCTCCATTGATCTGAGTGTCCATTTTTTGTGCCAGGAGTGGTAATTTTTTTTTTTTAAGTGGAAAAGACTTCTTGTGCTATTTCGGAGAAAATTTAAGAACTCAACGGTGTAGCATAAGTACAGATAATGGAATGATATCCAAGAGATAGGATTAAGTGATCAAAATAAGATATAGAATGTGTTGTGTTCTATGCTATTATTTGTTTAAAAAAATGCCTATGTGAACACTCTGCATGGATATTGGGACTAATGTACAAATACATCAAGGGAGGAAAACTAGGAGGGTAGGGGGTTAGGAATATAAGAGGCTTTTACTATATGCTATTTTGTACAGTTTCCATTTTTTAAAAATATATACACATCTATTACCTAAAAATATTACAACAGTATAAAATATAAAGCAAATATTAAAGATTGCTTTGAAGGTCTATTTTTTTTTCCCAGGAAGAAACCTTTTGGGAAAGCATTTTTAAGCTACTCAAATTACACTGACCCCAGTTAAGATGTGGTAGGTCAATTACAGGGAAATTTAACTGAGGGTCAAAATATCTTTTCTGAAACTGTCAAAAAGCAAAATTCCTTTTATAGTCAGATGACATTAATTGCTGAGCAACAATGATAAAAACATTATCTTTTAAAACACAAGTTCACAAATTCTAATTCATCCCACATTTACAGCCAGATTGTTTCCAAAACATCATTTTAATTCACTACCTTGTTCAAAACCCCCTCAACAACTCTCAATGCTTACAGGAAAGAATCTTCCAGCCTACATTTCCAGTATTATCTTTTAATACTTTCCTCTACAGGGTCAAACATTTATTCAGACATGTCATTCCCCAAAATAGGTCTTGGCTTTTCTTCCATTTGGGCCTTTGTTTAAATTGTTTGTTTCTATTTCACCTCCTTCACCAACTGTTATTTTACTAATATTCCAAGTCTCATTTCTATTATTTATTCCACAAAACCTTCCTTATCTAAATGAAGGGTTCCATCCTTTCTCTGAACACCTACCGCTCATTAGCTCTTACTAGTACCTTATTAAACTGTAATTGTTGTTGTGTTTGGTCCTACCTTCCCTACATCATAGATTTTAAGTTCATAGAGGGCAAAGACTATGACACCTACCATAGCACTATATCTTGCATTATACAACTAGAGAGAAGACTTAATATGTAAATATGTTTGGAAGAAGTTAAAAAAACAAAGTAACAATTTAATTCATATTAAAGTGTAAATAACTGATAATAAAGCTTTTCCTATTTTGATAAAAGTACAAACGCAGACTAAAAGGGGGAGAAGTAAGGAAGGTAAGAACATAGTAGCTTTCACTTTTATAATTTTTCCAAAATTTGTTCTACTAATCTATAGTGATGGATATATAAACCTGAACGATACACTCTGGTATGAGTGTGTTTCTTAAATGAACAAAACTTAGGAACAGAAAAAACTCTTGAGTTCTGAAATCGTTTCTGAAAAACGGAGAAAATCTTTACAGATCAAATTTTCTCTTTGAAAATTATGACCTTTCATATTTCCTCTTTTGCCTTAGTTGTCAAGATGTGTCGAGAACTTAACTGCAATAACCATACTCACACAGGTTTAAGGTAGTCTTCCTACTTTCTATCTTTAGATTTCATGTGTTTTTAGTTAACTCATTTTTGGAAGAAGGCTGGTTGTCAATTGTTATTATTATAGTAAACTCTCTTAATTTGCAGATATAAATTCACCAGCATTCTCAACTCAGTTAGTGGTATCACATTTCAATTAAACCCAGTCTCTATTTGGCCAAATATACTGGAAAATCAGGGCAATAAGTATCACAGCATTTTACACTGCTTTAAAAAATGTTCAATGGGGGGGGGGGGGGAGTCTGGATGGCTCAGTCTGTTAGGCATCTGACTCTTGATTTTGGCTCAAGAGATTGAGCCTCGTGTCAGGCTCCATGCTGTCAGCATGGAGCCTGCTTAGGATTCTCTCTCTGTCCCTCCACCAGCTCGCGTGTGTACACATGCGTGCTCTCTCTCTCTCTCTCTCCCTCTCTCTCAAAATAAACATTAAAAAAAATTCAATAGGTTTATTCATTCATTTAGTCATCTATCAAACAAATGCTTTTTGAAGGTCTAATATGTACATGACTTTGTTCTGGTCTTTGGAAATAATCTGGTATATAAAACAAAGTCTATGCACTCACAGAGCTAAACATTCAAATGAGGGCCAACAGATAAAGTAATAAATATTTATCCAACAGAACAACAGGTAGCAACAAATGATATGAAGAAAAAAGACCAGACCAGAAAATGAGAGAGTGACATGGTGGTCACGAAAAGCCTAAGATATCCAAGTGGAAATGTTGCATGAGCATTTGTATATGTGTAGCTGGACTTCAGGGAATAGTTTCAGGATACATATCAATTTGAGAACCATCAATATATAAATGGTACTATAAACCACTAGACCAAAAGAAATCACCTAAAAGGAAAATATATATAGAAAAGATCTCCTAGGGACAAATACATGTTACTTTGATGAAATAAATGGCATCTACAAAACCAAGTAAATATGTAACTGTATGAAGTGATTTGGATGCTTAATGAGTTGCACAAATTCTAGCCTCCAATAGAACAGTGAAAGGAACTCACAGTGAAAGTAGCACCATGATATTCTGACACCCTAGATATATAACGTAACTACTATAGTTTCCTCTTATCCTTCTCTGTAATAAATAATATACTACATCTCAGAATTACAGAACGTTTGTCAATTTTATTTCCATGTCAATTTGAATCTTATCCCTAAATCTTATAAAGCGGAAATTTATCATATTTACACAAGAAAATTCAATTAACTCTCTTTCAGGTAGAAGGAATCATCTATTTAACTGGGCCCCTGGCAAGATTTTTTGAGAAGTGATAGCTATACAGACATGACATTTCTATGAATTTCTTTTATTTCTTACTCAGCATGTGTATCTAGTAATAATCTTACTTTTCTATACCTACATTTTAATATCAATTCAAGATTTGGTTGAAGCTATTTCCCCTATGGTATTACTTTATATAAAAATCAACATCACCAGAGAAAGTTGTAGAAAGTAAGAAAAGACCATACAATTCTTATTCAAAATGGTAATGTCAGAAGTATGTGTTCCACTCCCTATAAATATATCCCTTTTGAATTATATTTCCTTTAAATATTGTCAAACCTACAAAGATGATTATAATAATGTACTTCATATATAAATTAGTTTGTAGATCTAAAATGCTTTTTTTTGGATGCTTCCTAGGAGTGTCAAGAGAACAACATATTTTAACTATATTCTGTGAGTCCCTAGGTACCTGAAATATAATAGGGTGACTTAACTCAGTTTAATTTTACCATATGCAGTATCAAACAAATTTGCTGATTTCTTATGGAAATTACTTTCACAACAATAAATGTTAGTGTGAAGTGTAAATATTTAGCAACTTCTAAATGACCTGGGGGGAAAACAATAGAAAGTATTTTCATACCTGCTTTATGGCGGTTACTGTTATCACAAAGAATAATGGAAGTCCACTGGTAATTGGACTGGTAGGTGTATCAATCATAAGCTATATTTACAACAACAAAAAGAACAGAGTATTATATTTTTATATTGTACACGTCACACTATTAACATCTAAAATCTCGTATTTATTGGGAATTCTGAGAACACTATATAAAGTGTATATGATTGTCCAGAGTAAAAAATAATCATGCATGTAGTTTAGTTCACAGTTTCACCAAGTTCATTTTGTTGGCCATTATATGAAGTGAGTAGAATATCTAAATCTATTGCATATCCACAAATATTGCTAGAGTGAACTCAGTCACTTCACCTTTTTAACACAGCGTACATAAGGTCTTCCTCCTCAGTATTTGTTAGAAGCAGACCTACAGCTGCTCAGAATCTCATTTTACATTTCTTTGCCCATCCTGGTAAATGCTGAAAAGTCTGTCAGCAATTTTAACCCTAGAATTTGGAATAATTTCATCACTTAAGAAAAGAGAATAAGGAATAGGGCTAGGAAAAGGATTTTTTTTTTTCCTACAGGGATTTTGTTACATCTACAGAGCCAGAGGGGTACAGCTTAGAAAACGATGCTGTAATCATGATCTAAATCATACAACTGAGGTTTCACCAAATTGGGGAAGTAATTTTTGCAGTAATTATGTTTGGTTAGTTAAAACATGGACCCAATGGTTTATTAATGTTCCTTTACCCTGGATAGGCCAATTAAATTTGTTTTATTCCACAGACCAGCTGAATTCCTGACCTTAGCTAGTAATTTCACAAATGCATGTGATGTGGACATGGTTAGTACAAATTTCTCACTTTTCCAAGAAAACCAAGCTGATGTTCTATTGATAAAAACTCAGAAGTTTCTTCTCTGTTCATGAAAGAAAGCAATTTCTTTAAAATATAAGTGTTTCTTCAAGCTTTAAAGCGACTACTTAACAAGTTTTTTTTTTTCATTGGAATTCCAGGTTCTATGAGAGTAAAGTTCAGAGTTTATACAAAAACCCAATGCCACACTGAAAGATACTGCTCGTGTATTATCAGAAGAGAATAACCCCTTTAAAAGAAAATGGCAATCACTATTTTTAAATCTTGACTTATACTCAAATTTTATAAGCTATTCTCTTGATACTTTGATATTAGAGAAAAAAAAGCACAATGTGAAAATTAAGAAACTATCAAAGAGTTTATCATGAATAGACTTAAGAAAATGGTTCCCATAATAAAAATCTATATTCATGGGGATTCTTAAAATTAGAAAAAATTTTTAAATAAAAGTAAAATTTAAATTCAAAACAAAGGAAAAGTCAAAGAAAGATTTACTTGGACAAAGATCATTCCGTAGGCAGAAATGTGCCAAAAACATGTGCTATATAAGTCAAAATATTTATGTTCTGATGCAGAGCAAGTGAAATGTAAAATTGGCTTTGATTATAATTATCAGCACCATAGCACATCAGTAATGAAACAAAATAAAATTAATCTTAAAATTCACAAGCTATTTTTTAGAAATCTGCATGTGGTTTAAATAACTACATTCACTGATTACAATGGGGAAGCTATGCAGGAAAAAACTGATCCCATAGTCAAATGATTTAGAATGCAATATAACTTTTCCCTAAAGATCGATGTCATTATATAAACTTAATCCATTGAGTGATAAAGCTTACCTGAACCAAAAATATAATAAGAAAATAAAAGTTTGCCACTCTTCTGAATTGTTCAAATAAATTTTTTGGAACAAAATTCCACACAGTATACTAAAAAAACAGAGAGAGAAGGATAAATTAACATTTAAAATAATATATACGATATCAATGTAATAATAAGGAAAGCAAAATAAGATTTATGAAGTCCTTAGACAAACTTATGTAACTCTTGATGCTATAAAAACTATCTGTTTTTTAAGAGTTTCAGAACTTTTATTCTATTCTTTTTTTTCTTATACTATTTATTGGCAATTTTAGTGTAATTTAAAAAGATGAGATAAATTGGAATCTATCAATTGTGCTATTAAATTCTTGATTTTTTAGAAGTTGGAGAAGGCAAATCTAAAACAACATTTAATAATTTATTTTGGTCTTTGGTTACACAAAACTAAGTGTAAAAATACACAAGAGCTGATAAAAATGCTGATTCCAGATACAATTTATTTTCCATTTTATTTAGCTCAGTTCAGAAACAAAGGAAATGGTATAACTATTTTATTATTCTTTGTTAAGTACAAAATATGGAAAAATAACCAAGAATGTGAAAAAGATTAAAAAACACTTTACATAAGTGGTGGTATAACCACCAAGACAATCTCATAAAGGACACGAAAATCTGTCACAATGTCAATTTTTAAAGTAAGACTGTCACTAAATGACCTTGGACTAATCTCTCTGCACCCTACTTTGTGCCTCTATAAAATGAAGACAATAATAGTCCTATTTTATAGGGTTGTTATAAGGCTTAAATAAGCTAATATATTTATGATGCACTTAGGACAGAAACTGGCTCATACTAATTGCCATGTGTCTGTTATATTATTAATCAGCATATAAGCCTATAATGCTATATTATAAGGGTAATAATATGCCAAACATTATAGCACTGTCACTTCACCCTATATACACTCTCTCAGTAGAATGTAAGATCCCTGAGGCTAGGGACATTGTTTCATTTACTGCTCAATCTCCAGCACTTACCACTACTACTCAGCACATAGGTGGAGATCAAAACTTTAGAAGAATAGATGAATAAATAAAGAAATACATACATACATACATTAGGTAGAAATGAATTTTTTTCAGATGACCATCTGGATGTCAGGCAAATGAAGCCTTAGTGGTTACTGATCCTATTCAAAATTTCTAAAGAGGCAGTTTACTTAATTTTCTCTGGTGCAATGTAAGATGGTTCTAATTTCTGAATTTTCTTACTTCAAAAATTCACTTCTTAATCAGCTGAGATCTGAAATGTCCTTCCCCACATAAACAATTAAGGTTAAGTTCCCAGGAAAGCCCACAACAGTCTCTATGACCCAAGGATATATAAATAGTACAATACCTAACAACATTTCTTTCAGGTCAAATTATAATCTCAGTTCTAATCTGATACCTGAAACACATTTTCTTGTGGTAGTGGTAGCACTAGTGGCTCCAGAATCTGGGACTCCCTGGGGACTATGTTCAGGGCTCTGGAGAGAAGAGAGGTAGATGCTTTCCAGTCACTGCTCAATGTGTATCCCTGAGATGGTAACTTTGGGTCATATCATCCTCAGGTGATCTTAACTGGAGTCCCTTAGTTACCAAATCAAATGTGTAAAACTTTTTAAGAATCAAGTTGGCAATGTCCTAACTTTACATCAATCTTTTAAAATCATAACAGAATGTATTTTTGTCTTCCAAAATCTCGAAAAGAACAATTACATAAATTGGCAATAAGGTAACTGGTTTCAGGATATTTTCTTTGGCTAGTTCAATAATACATGGAAAAACTCAGAATAAATAAAAATTTCTTACGAAAACCAGCTTACAAATATTAGGAATTGTTTTTTCCAGGTTTTCTAAAATACAAAATACATTAATAGACTGAACAAGTCTATATTCTGTGCTTATCCTATCATATGTAGAAGAGAAACTATAGGATAAATGTTAAATAATATAAAAATATTTTAAGAAAAATAATAATTATGCTTTAAAGTTATTTTATTATTATGTAATAATGGTCAATAAAATTAAATTAGAAGTATAACTTCTTTTTTAGCTATGTATATGACTATACAACTGATCTTTTTTCTTCAAGTTCTGATATTAGTAAGAAAACCAAAACATAATTATGAAATTACATCTTTCGTAAAGTTTAAATAAGGTAGTTACTATGGTAAATTAAACAAAGATGTATCATGCACCTACAATGTACAAGACTCTTGTGCTATAAGAGAAACAAAGAAGCTTTCATATTAGAAGAAATTCAGAATAAACATCAATAGCTATATTGAAAGGTAAAGTAAATGAAGGAATATACAAAGAATTAAAATGAAAAGCAGTCAGTGAGAGAAAAATTTAATGAGGAAGGTCATATTCAACATGGGCTTTAATAGGGCAACATTCAACAGGCTGAAAATAGGGGGCAAAGAGAGGGATACCATTTCAGGAAAAGAGGACAGCACGAACACAGGCAGAGAAGAGCAAAGTTCATCATGACTTTGTGGGACAGAAAATAATACAGTCCAGAAGAGTTTAAGGGAATAAAAAGGGAGCAGAAAGGTAGTACAAAGGGAATTTTTTTAAAAGCCTCATTTATGGTCAAGAAAAAAATGGACATTGTATATAAATATCCACATTCCTGAATCTGTGGTCAAGAACATGAATTTTCTATTTCCATAAAAACATGAAATTTATAACCTCTGCAAAAAATATAATCTACATTTAAATTTTTTTTTTTCAACGTTTTTTATTTATTTTTGGGACAGAGAGAGACAGAGCATGAACGGGGGAGGGGCAGAGACAGAGGGAGACACAGAATCGGAAACAGGCTCCAGGCTCCGAGCCATCGGCCCAGAGCCTGACGCGGGGCTCGAACTCACGGACCGCGAGATCGTGACCTGGCTGAAGTCGGACGCTTAACCGACTGCGCCACCCAGGCGCCCCTATAATCTACATTTAAAAAGAAGTGGTTAATCACATGAAATCACAGCAAAGGCACAGTAGTAGGGAAGTTCAACATGGGTTTATGGAATAGCAGGTAATCTGGTTTGGAAGGGATGTGAGAAATTACTAGTAGAATAAATAAGGGAATAATGAGAGAGACAGTCCTTATATGCTTTTAAAAAAGCAATGTTTATTTAAATAGCTATATTTTTAAAACTGTGGTCAAAAACATGAACCGTAATACTGCTGCATATGAATACGATCATATAAAGATATTTAATCTCCCAAATTTTCCAGGACACTCAGCTTTCAATACTGGCAGAGGACTAAAGTGGTCCTGTTACTCACAGCAGATGAGATTACAAAAACTAGATTTTAAAATGGATCCTGGAAAGTATCCAAAATATAGATAGAAACTAGAAGAGAGTTTAATTTTTAAAAAGTGCAAATGAAAGGAATATGAATTGTAAACTATGGCTTCTTAACCTGGAGACACTATCCAACTCTCACAGCTATGGCAGCAAACAGTAGGGAGAAAAATTATACCCTTATCACAAAATATGACAGATTTGAATTCAGGGCTGGAAAACTAGATGGAAATTTAAGGGGAAGAAAACACTGGTAGTGAAAGAACCAGGCAAGGAAAATGACCCAAATTCAGAATGTAAACCATCCAAACCCAGGATGATAGCTAAACTCTACACCAAAAAGGAGTGAACTACTGATATATGCAACAACAAAGATCAACCTCAAGATTACTGTTACATGAAATGAAGTCAGACAGAGAAGACTCATACTAAATGACTATATTTATGTGATATTCTAGAAAAAGTGAAACTATAGTTATAGAAAACAGATCAGTGGTTGCTAGTGCTAGAGATGAGGAGGAGGGGGACTGGCTGCTAACTTTTTACTTCTGGATATACTCTTTATCTTGGTTGTGGTAGTCCCATGATGCTATACATTTGTCAAAACTCATCAAATTGTACACTTAAAATTGGTGAAATTTTACTATATATAAATTATACACAAAGTTAAAAAAAACTTAAAATTTTCAAGGACTTTTACTTCTTGCATGATTTACTAAGAACTGTGTCATTAATCTAAAGCTCTTCTATTACCCTAGATTCTAACATTTCCCCTTCCTGCCCTCTGCTTTAGAACCACTGTCCAAAATGACAGATCTCACTAATGGGTATGTTGCATCTGTAAATAATGTGAAGGATGAGAAAAGGGGCAGAACAAAGAAACCACTGACCTAAGACAATACTCTTGGGAAAGAGGAGATCAGGATGACAGAGATACAATTAGTTACTCTGGAAGGCAGAGAAGGAGCAGTACAAAGACGCTTCTTAAAGTGGTCTATCAAACAATAGCAATAATCTAAGGAAAACTTTACTCTTAGTCTGATTCACATCCTAACTGCACTTTCCAATAGGTAACCAGTAGTTGCATATGGCTCCTGACACTTAATCGAAAATAAATTAAGATTTAATTAAAAATTATGTTTTTCAGTGGCATTAGCCATATTATAAGGCCTAACTAGCCCTAAACAGCTACTGGTTATCATAGTAGCACAGAAAACGTTTCCTTCATCATGAGAAAAGTTTACTGGGACAGCATTAACCTGTAATCTTCAGTTTCAAAATAAACAAAGACATCTTAAAAGTGTTATAGAAAAAAATGAAACAAGGAAGAATACGTGAGTGAAGCAGTACCTTGGTACTATATATGTAAATTTCTTGTTTACAGAAGAGTGCTAAAATTAGAGGAAGTCAGGCTTTAAAGTCACACAGAACTGAGTTCAAACTCCAATTTTGTCATTTAGTGTGCAACCCTGGGTAAATTATTTCCCAACACTTTAATTAAAGACACAAATATAAAATGAGTATAACACTTTGTAAAAGCGATCTCAGAGTTGCTGTATGAATTAAATGATATGAGATGTACCTAACATAGTACCTGGCACACCGTATAAATATTTAGTTCCTCAGTTTAATTGCAACTAGGGATAATTTTTGGCATGTTAGTTACCTGGTATTAGCAACTGGCAACTCCTTTTATTTTACAGTTCACAATTTTGGGTAAGATATATTTACCAAACACCATTTCCTTGAATTTTTAAGGATATAAATATATACTGGAATAAATAAATTACTTTTCAAAACAAAATGGAACATATCTATAGTTTTAATAAGTGTTAATCCTTACCTTAGATGAAATGATCCGGTTATCTATAAATTTCTGAGGTGTGTAAAGGCCATTCTGAGGAAACCTGTTGGCTATGTAAATAGTTCTTGTGTCACTTTGATGTGGTGGGTCAAAACCCTAAGACCAAGCAAAAGAAAAATAATGACTAAGAAGGTTAGTTGTTATGATTCTTTATTGCTGGTTTTATTTAACTGACCAGATTGCACATATTATTACTGGCCTTGAACTGCATATAGTTTCAATCTAATTACTAGCAGAGTTAAGGCATATATATTTTTCTTTCCCAGGTAAACTAACATATTATCTTCAAATAAACACTTAGGTAATACCTCTGGTAATGAAAAATAATCCATACTGTTAGAAATGCTACTGTAAGGGGGGAAAATCATGTAGAAGATCTATAGAAGCATTTGAGGACAGTATTTCTTTCCTTCCCTTTCATTCCTAGGGGTTCCTTGCCTTTCTCTTAAGATGGATTCCTACTCAGTGATGTGGAAGTTCTATGTACCTATAGCCTAATCAGCACCTACTACATCTGATAACAGAGGTTTATATTTTACTTCTTCCACACCCAGATCAACTTGGTTTCAAAGAACTTTGATCCCACGAGACTCACAATGCACTGGGTAGGGTCCTGCCTAGATTCACTCCACATAATCATCTCTTTGTGGTAGTCATATTATCAGTTGAATCCCTGAAACGTGGAGATGTAATTCTGGCCTCAAATTTAGGAAACCATTTCTCGAGGTACATTTATCAATGATCTCCAATGTAAAAGTTTTCACTGGGACAAGAATGCTGATACTTTATTCCCACAGTATTTTACCATTTTCCTAGGTGGCGAGTCTTCAATACTCTTTTGGCAGATCTTGGCGATCCTATGACAGGATGAAAGCAACCACCAAAAGCAAGACCTTTGTTTGTGGCTCTACTATTGCTACTAAGTTATGAAAAAGTTAACTAAAGCTGGTATTTGTAATTACAATGATCTACTTGTAGCCATTAAGGACTCTAATTTAGTAATCTACTAAGTAAGTAATGTGGCTGCCATTTGATGCTTGGCATCCTTGTAAAATTTCCATTAAGTACATACATACACAGATAGTGGAAATTCCCATATTACCTAGAGGTATATTTTGTTTAGCACATCAGAATATTAACAGTGCTATGTATAGATTTCAACTGCTGTCATTCTTGGTTTAAAAATTTTTATTCTGTGATCTTAGAAACAGCTACTACAAGACTGTGAAAATTAAATGCATTTGTATGCTCCATAAAAAAACCATGAAATTTCATTTTATTTGCTTATGCTATTTATAGTGATGACCACATTTTGTGGATGTGAATGTGCCATTATGTGTCTGATTTCAAAATCAGTTTCTTCAAGGATAAAATATGGCATGCATATTTATCTTCTTCCTAAATTTTCCTTTAAACATTTCACAATTTTTCCCTATAATAACTTATGGAGGGGGGGGAAAGGCAGGCCTCATAATCAGAGTTGGAACTTACTGCTCTATCTAGAATACTGCAATCACCTTAAAGATATGTGCTATTTATTCATTCAACAAATATGTATTGAGGTTAAGTACTATGCTAATCCATGTAGGATTATGTGATTTGTTAATTACTCAAGCAAATCATAATATGCCCTAACTCAACAAATAAATGAATAAAGAGTTGGCATGCTACTGCTATAGTCCATGCCTGTATTTCTCAAAGGGGGTTCACAGGAAGTTTGCCAATAAAGTTCATAAAGTTATATAAGAGGGACACACTGGTAACTGAAACATTAGACTACATGAAGCATATTTATTCCACATCCACTTTGAAACCACGTAAAAATAACAGCAAATTACATACCATGTATGTAAGCTTCTGGAATAAATTAAAGAAAAAAGAAAGTACATTTGTGGGTCTGAAGGAATATATAAATCTTTAGGAAGATGTCAAGACAATTGAGCCTAAGAACCACTGATACAGAATTTTATTTTTCACTAAATTCCACCAAGACTGGAATTTATTACTAAGTACATCTAAAGTTAAGAAACAAAGTGCAAAACAAAGACTCCCCTAAAATATGTATGTTATTTATATATGTTACTATTGCAACATCTCATTCATGACTTCCTAGGATGCAAACATCCTTCTCCATTCATCTCTACTGACTGTACCAGTAATCACATACTAAAGTTTGAAACTCCTTAGATTCCTACAATTATTTCAAGGGGATATATTGAAATGTTCCAAAAATAAAACCAATTTTAAACTGAATTTTAAGTGCAAAATCAGTATATTCCAAAATATAGTAATTTAACATTAGATAATTCCAAAAGGAGATTGAGGAGTTTTTCCTTAATTCCCAAAGATGCTACAAAATCCACCTACATATTTTGAGTTTTTTTCAGTTGTAATTAATTCACATGATCTCATTCAATCATTTTATAATCAATGGCATGTATATATGTGTGGATGTTATTTTTTCCACAAAAACGGTTAAATTTTATATTTGTGACTGCAGTATAAGTAAACCTAGCTGTCCCTTATCGAAATCAAACCTCTAACTTCAGTTCATTAGCATCGTCTTCTCTGCAACAAATTAAGCCAGCCACAACTAAATAAAAGAATAACACTGTCCAAAAATAAAGAAAGTGACTTAGGGCAGGATCCATAAATGGACTTCAGGTCTGTGAATCTCTGAAACTGTATGCAGATTCACTTAACATGTGCATTTTTCCAATGAGAGTGAGCATAGGTTTCATCGGTTTCTCATGATGTAAAGAAGCTTAAAACCACTTATCTAAAGTCTTGCTTTTGTAATCAGTTCTCCATCTCAATATTGCAGATTTTAAAAACAACACAAGAGAATCTTTATGTTTCAATAACACCTCTACTCTTTAACAGGAGCCAAAACAAACATGTGACCAAAATTAAGTGTATAACTATACTGTTAGTGTGAAGTTCAAGTACAGTTTCACACTTTTCTAGCAAGCATTAATAGCAAGTCATGGCACTAAGAAAGAAATACAGTCTGAATTTCCTAATCACTTGGTCAAGGCTACATGCCAAGGTTGGCACACATCACATATTCTGCTGTCATCTCAGACTACCCATTCACACCTTCAACCCCTTGATGCTAGCCTGCTCCTTTTTCCTCTGATTCACCTTGCCCTAGGGAAAGGAATTTAGATAGATTAATACTATTCTAGCCACCCTAATTTTATTTTAATTCCTGCTAAAAAGTAGGATACAAGCTTTGGAAACACACAACTGTAAATAATTTAAAAATAAAAAACTCTCATATTCTATAAAAGTATGAAATTTAAAACCTCTTTTCAGTCTGGATTTGTGAGCATATGTTAAATTCATAGGTATTTAAAAAGAAAAAGCAGGTAAGGTAGAAAAAAATCTCATGATGGCATCTTGGGAACAAACTGACAACACATAGGAATGGTTTGAAAGAGATTCCTTTTATAACCAAAAACTGATGCGATCTAGGAAAACCAAACCACTAAATAGCTTTATAATTTTTAGAAGTTGGTCTCTGGCACACAGCAGTACTTGGAAATGAATCACTACATTTTACATTTTCATACCAAATATACCAGCCTCTCCGTAATCTTAAAATCCCAAAGATTTTAGGAAAATTACAAATATTACAAATAAAACGCTAACAATGGCTAAAACTGTAGTCCTATAATTAAAACTGTTACACTTCTTTACAATAACTAAGAAAATATCATTTTTAGAGTTCACAGTGATCAAAGTAAATCTGTGCTTCTTATTCTTATATGTGATCTATTCCCTCTAAAATATAAAGAAAAAGCTTCAAGACAAACCATACACCAAAAAACCCATCCAAACTCAAAAAAACCCAAAAAGCTGCAGAGTCAACACTGCAATACCACTGTTATTAAAATAAATGAACAAAAGCTTTAATCACATGCTTTATATGACAGAAGGTAATTTTTGTTGGCTGTATCCTCCAATGTACACAGGCACATGAAAATGGCCTCGTAAAAATATGATGATTCTGGGGAAGAATGATTTAGTGTATTTTACCAAATCTATAAACTTAATTGTGAATTATTATTTCCTGGACATGGACTTTAAATAAAATATACCTATATGAAGGTACTGTAAGGGCAAGATAATTTTACACTGTTAACAAAGGAAGGTGATAGAAAATAACTTAAAATACTTGTGATGTAAACAAACACAATAATTAAACATTTTTGTTTCCTGTTACATAATTTTCATTTTAGGACTTAAGGTTGTTCTCCATCTATCAAACCAGTCTGGGGCTTCCAGGAAGTTGGCTTAAATGCAGGGGTAGGTTAGGACTGACTAACTACAGGATATAAAATTTAGAGTGACCTTTGACTCCAAAATTCTTAAATCATCTGTCAATGCTTCATTACAGGAAGCTCATCTCTGATAGATTATATTACTTCCCAAACTTGATTTTTCTGTGCCAACATTTACCTCCAGCAAAAGCCTCTTCATCCTTCCTTCAAGTTTCAGCTTAAGAGGTTCCTTCTCAATGGAGCTTTCCCTGACACTTCTTTTTCCCCAGAAACAAAGGAAGGTATTTGTTATTATGCCCAACAAACCTTTTATATACTCTCATTATAGATTTTATTACACAGATTAGTAATTACTTGGCTGTATATCCAGCTCCCCCTCCAGACTGTAAGATTTTTTTTTTAAGTTTATTTATTTATTTTGAGAGAAAGATTGTGCAAGCAGGGGAGGGGGAGAGAGAGAATCCCAAGCAGGCTCTGCACTGTCAGCATGGAGCCCGATGTGGGGCTTAAACTCAGGAACCAGTGAGATCATGACCTGAGCCAAAATCAAAAGTCAGATGCTTAACTGAGCCACCCAGGTGTCCCCAGACTACAAGATCCTTAAAGATAGTATGTGCTAATTATTTAATGAATAATTACTGAAATTAATGAATAATTTACTGGATACAATAAATTCTGTAGTTTTGAGGTTCTAAGTTTAGTTTTTAAATATTTTTAACAATAACTTTTCTACCAAATTGAATTTAAATTCAATGATATTTAAAAGAAAAAGGAAAAACTTTAAAAGTGATCCTGTAGAGTGAAACCCATTGTTACTAATGAAAGAGAGGCTAATAAGAAGCTTTTCATTCTGCTGTTCTTAGATTTATCTTATTCTCATCAAAACCATTTATTATAACTTTACAGTTGGTTGGGGTTCATTTCTGGATGTCAAAGAAACCAAGTTCTATTAGGGATATGCAAATCAAAACCATGAGGTACCACTTAGCCACCTACTGGGATGGCTACTATCAAAACAAACCAAAACAAAATAATTAGTATTGGCAAGGATATGGAGAAATTGGAATCCTTGTATACTGCCAGTGGAAATGTAAAGTGGTACAGCCTCTGTGGAAATATTATGGAGGCTCTTCAAAAAGAAGTAAACACAATGATCATATGATCCATCAATTCCACCTCTGGGTACATACAAAAAATGTAAAAGCAGAGACTTGAACAGATATTTGTACACAGATATATTGAATAATACGAGTATTATTCACAATAGCCAAAAGGTGGAAGCAACACAAATGTTCATCGACAGATGAATGGATAAGCAAAATATGGTATATACATACAATGAGCTATTACTCAGCCTTAAAAAAGGAAATTCGGACACCTGCTACAATATGGATATACCTGGAAGACATTATGCCAAGAACAAATGCTGTATGATTCTTTATTAAGAGATAGTCAAATTCAGTTTGCCAGATGTTTAGTGAACAGGGGAACAGGGAGTTTGTGTTTAATGGGTACAAAGTTTCAGTTTTGGAAGATGAAAAAGTTCAGGAGATGGACGGTGGTGATATGCACAACAATGTGAATGTACTTAATGCCACAGAACAGTAAACTTGAAAATGGTTAAAATGGTAAATTTTATGTTACATATATTTTACCACAATTAAAAATATCAATTTTAGCCATTTGAAAATTTCCCATGGGTTTTCTGGATTAGAAGAGTCCTATTCGATCACAATTCAACCATAATATTTAATTTCTTTTGTTTGTCACGCTGGTGTTTTCCATGTATGGCAACAGAGACATTTATGATAAAAAAATAAATGTGTGAGGCTGTTTTAGTTTAGATCAAATTTAAAAATCACAAAGAACGCTAAATTTGATTTTTTTAAAAAAAATTTATTTATTTATTTATTTATTTATTTATTTATTTTTTTTTTGCTATTGTTCTGCCTATCAGGTTGAACACTGGCTGAACAAGAAGTGAAACTGGTAAATCTTCTAACTGTGGTATCCAAATTAGAGGTAACTAAGTAAAAAATTTCTACCCAGTTTTTCAAATACTTCTGAACCTTTACCTTCTCCCCTCACAATCGTACACAGCAATGGCAATGAAGATGGTTTTGTAGGTCCTAATTAGAATAACAGAAGCAATGGATTACAACTCTGAGAAAGGCTAGAGACATGTAGTCAATCAAAAACCATATCTTTTACACAGTATATACAAGGTTTAATATTTAAAAATACGAAGAACAAAGACACAACCACAAAATTCTAAATAATAGCATGAAAAAGCATCTTCAAGTCAAAGGACAGAGACAGAGGGTGAATCCTATTTAGTTACTTTGGCAAAAACTGACACAAAAAGTAGGAAAAAAAAGTAGGGTGGAAGAAAGATACACAATTGCCTCATTAATTTTATATATAGAAACCTGATTTCAGGAATGCCAGAACCAAGAAACTGCTACCAAATAAACAACAAGAGCAGAAGCAACAATAAGAAAACACAACAATCCTGTACTTCCTACAGGTCCCACTTTCCTTAATCTAGATAATTTACCTTTCAGTTGCCATAATTACAAAAAATTTTAATATTGCTCAAAATCTGTAACACTCTTGCTCTTACACAGAATGAAAGCATATGCTGTCCCTGTTATCAGATAGATACAATGTAATACCAAGCATTAACATTTAGTAAATTAACCAAAATAATACTGTTACTGAAATAATGTTTCTGAATGACCATATACTTTTCTACTCATCTATTTTTTTCTGATTGACTGTTTAAGTGTGCTTCTTATTCTTACTCAAAGAACTATATGTAGTAGCTCTCTATTACAGCTAAAAGATTATACGACTCAAAGTCAAAACTCCTCTTGGGGAACGAGCCTAAGAAAAGGAAGGAAGACTTCTAGGAAGCATTTCAGAAGTAAGTATTGGTATTGATTTTCACAATGATTGGGGGAGGGTCTATTGACAATTAGTAGGTGGATGGACGGATGGGTGGGTGGGGCAGAGATATCAGACATTCTACAGCGCATTAGAGAGTCCTGCCAACAAAGGAATGTCCCGTGAGACAACTTTCAAATGCCCTGCCTGATATCTGCACTGATAGAAAATCTCTTTAGAATAATATGAATCTCTATTTACAAAATACCTTGCATGGATTTATTAATTTTTCAAGAATGCAACTACCACATATACTGAAGGAAGATAATAGTTTGATTTGTCAGAACTTTGTAAACAGTTGGTTCACTGTTTCACGAAATTACATCACCAAAGGAAAGGTCACTTGAATTTGAGTCACCAATACAGGCATACCTATTTTTTGCATTTTGTAGATACTGTGTTCTTCACAAATGGAGTTTGTGGCAACCCTGTGTCAACAAGTCTGTTGGTACCATTCTTCCAACAGCACTTGCTTACTTCACATCTCTGTGTCACATTTTGGTAATTCTTGCACTATTTCAAACATCTTCCTTATTGTTGTATTTGTTATAATGATCTGTGATCAGTGATCTTTGATGTTACTAGTGTAATTTTACGGGGCACCATAAACTCTACCTAAAGATGGCGAACTTCATCAATAAATGCTATGTGTGCTCTGACTGCTTCATTCCCCATCTCTTTCTCTCCTTAGGCCTCCCTATTCCCTGAGACACAACAATATTGACATTAATAACCCCACAAGGACCTCTAAGTGTTCAAGTGAAAGAAAGGGTCACGTGTCTCTTTAAATCAAATCTAGAAATGATTAAGCTTAGTGAGGGCATGTCAAAAGCTGATATGGGCCAAAAGCTGGGCCTCTTGTACCAGTTATTCAAGCTGTGAATGAAAAAAAAATTTTTTTCCTTTTTTCTTGAAGGAAATTAAAAGTGTTGCTCCAGTGAACACACCAATGATAAGAAAACAAAACAGCCTTATTTCTTACATGGAGAAAGTTTTAGAATGGCTTAGACAGAAAATCAAACCAGTTATAACATTCCCTTCAACCAAAGCCTTAGCCAGAACAAGGCCCTCACCCTCTTTAATCCATGAAGACTGAGAGGAAAGGAAGCTGCAAAAGAATAGTCTGAACCTAGAGCAGATTGGTTCATGAGGTTTAGGGGGAAAAAAGCCACCTCCATAACACAAGTGTTCAAGATGAAGCAGCAAGTACTGATGTAGAAGCTGCAGCAAATTATCCAGAAGACAGAGCTAGGATAATTAATCATGGTGGCCACACTAAACAACAGATTTTCCATATAGACTAAACAGTCTTGTATTAGAAGAAAATGCCACCTAGGACTTTCATAGCTAGAGAGGAGAAGTCAATACCTGGCTTCAAAGTTTCAAAGGACAGGCTGACTCCCTTGTTGGTAGGGGGCTAATGCAGCTGTAGCCACTTTAAGTTGAAGCCAATATGCTAATTTACCATTCCAAAAATCCTAAGTCCTTTACGAATTATGCTAAATCTACTCTGCCTGTGCTCTAGAAATAAAATAAGGCCTGGATGATGGCACATCTGTTTACAAAAATGGTTTATTGAATTTTTTTAAAGCCCACTGTTGAAACTTTACTGTTCAGACAAAAAGCTTTCTTTTAAAATACTGCTGCTTATTGACAATGCAACTAGAGCTCTGATGGAGATGTACAACAAGATTAATGTTATTTTCATGTCTGCTAACACAACATCCGTTCTGTAGCCCACAGATAAAGGAGGAATTTTGACCTTCAAGACAAATGCTGTTGGGAAAACTAGACAGCAACATGCAGAAGAATGAAAACTGGACCACTTTCTTACACCATACACACACACAAAAAAATTCCAAATGGATTCAAGACCTAAATGTGAAACAGAAAACCATCAAAATCCTAGAGGAGAACACAGGCAACAACCTCTTTGATATTGGCCATAGCAACTTCTTTCTAGACATGTCATTAGAGGCAAGGGAAACAAAAGCAAAAATGAACCCTGGGACTTGATCAGGATAAAAAGCTTCTGTACAGCAAACAATCAACAAAACTAAAAGACAATCTTTGGAATGGGAGATGATATTTGCAAGTGATGTATCTTATAAAGGGTTAGTATCCATAAACTATAAAGAACTTCTCAAACTCACCACTCCCAAAATAAATAATCCAGTTAAGAAATGGGCAGAAGACACGAATAGACATTTTTCCAAAGAAGACATCCAGATGGCCAACAGACACATGAAAAGATGCTCAACATGACTCATCATCAGGGAAATACAAATCAAAACCACAATGATATACCACCTCACACCTGTCAGAATGGCTAAAATTAACAACACAGGAAACAACAGATATTGGTGACGATGTGGAAAAAGGGGAATGCTATTACACTGTTGGTAGGAATGCAACTGGTATAGCTACTCTAGAAAACAGTATGGACATTCCTCAAAAAGTTAAAAAGTGTAACTACTCTATGACCTAGCAATTGCACTATGAGGTATTTACCCAAAGGATACAAAACTACTGATTCAATGCAGCACATGCACCCCGGTGTTTATAGCAGCACCATCAACAAACAACCAAACTACGAAAGAGTGCTTCAATTGATGAGTGGATAAAGAAGATGTGGTATATATATATACAACAGAGTATTACTCAGCCATCAAAAAGAATGAAATTGTGCTATTGCAATGGCATGGATGGAGTTAGAGTGTATTATGCTAAGCAAAATAAATCACAGAAAGACAAATACCATATGATTTCACTCATATGTGGAATTTAAGAAACAAAGTGGATGAACATAGGGAAGGGGGAAAAAGAGACAGACAGGGAAACAAACCGTAAGAGACTCTTAACTATAGAGAACAAATAGGGTTGATGGAGAGAGGTGGGCAGGGGATGGGCTAAATGGGTGGTGGGCATTAAGGAGGGTGCTTGTTGTGATGAGCACTTGGTGTTATATGTAGGTGATGAATCACTAAATTCTACACCTGAAACCAATTTTACCATATGTTAACTAAAATTTAAATAAAAACTTGAATCAGTGAGAAAAAAAAAAAACTTTTCATAAAGCTATTGCTGCCATAGAGAGGGATTCCTCTGATGTATCTGAGAAAAGTAAACTGAAAACCTTCTGGAAAGAATTCACTATTCTGGATACCATTAAGAACATCTGTGATCCATGGGAAGAGGTCAAAATCTCAGTATTTGCAGGAGTTTGGAAGACATTGATTCCAACACTCCTGGATGACTTTGAGGGGTTTAAGATTTCAGTGGAGAAAACAACTGCAGACGAGGTGGAAATAGCAAGAAAACTAGATAGAATTAAATTAGAAAGTGAAGCCTGAAGATGTGGCTGGATTGCTGCAATCTTATGATAAAACTCTAATGGATGAGGAGTTGCTTCTTATGGATGAACAAAGAAAGTGGTTTCTTGAAAGATAATCTACTCCTAGTGAAGATGCTGTGGAGACTGTTGAAATGACAACAAAAGATTTAGACTATTACATAAACGTAGTTGATAAAGCAGTGGCAGAGTTTGAGAGGATTGACTCCAATTTTGAAAGAAGTTTTAGTATGAGTAAAATGTCATCAAGCAGTATCACGTGCTACAGAGAAACTATACCTTCATGAAAGAAAGAGTCAACTGATGGAGCAAAGTTCATTGATGCCTTATTTTAAGAAACTGGCACAGCCACCCTAACTTTTAGTAACCATCACCCTGATCAGTAAGCAGCCATCAATATCCAGGCAAGACCCTCCACCAGGAAAAGATTATGACTTGCTGAAAGCTGACATTATGGTTAGCATTTTTTAGCAATAAAGTGTTTTTAAACTGAGGTATGTACATTGCTTTTTTAGACATAATAATGTTGCACATTTAATATAGTGTAAACATAAATTTTATATGCCCTAGGAAATCAAAAAATTCATTTGACTTGCTTTGTTGTGTTACTCACTTTATTACATACAGCGCTCTGGAACTGAACCCACAATATTTCCAAGGTATGCCTTGGAAGTATACACTATACTTTCAGCAGTCTGCATTAGTGGCCATGGATTCACAATGATTATAATATCTGATCTTTATGTCTACTGAAGTTATGACTGCACACTTACCTTCTGAAATAGAAATTACTTAATATAACTGTATTTCTCTATTCTTCATGTAACAACTTCAGTTTTGATGTTGATTTTTAAAAATTTTTTTTTTTTTTTTTAACATTTATTCACGTCTGAGACAGAGAGAGAGCATGAACGGGGGAGGGTCAGAGAGAGAGGGAGACACAGAATCTGAAACAGGCTCCAGGCTCTGAGCAGTCAGCACAGAGCCCGACGCGGGGCTCGAACTCACACACCGAGAGATCATGACCTGAGCCGAAGTCGGACGCTCAATCGACCGAGCCACCCAGGCGCCCCTTGATGTTGATTTTTTAAAGAAGTTATTAGTGTAGGCAGGTTACAGATTTAAATTTTATCACTGGATAAGGAGGGATGTAGCATTCATAAAATATTTGTTAGGGTCTGACAGGGTTGAAAAGCAACTAGATACCTGGAAGACCAAAATATAAGTTACAAATACTCACTGTCTTGGGTCTATAACAGAATCCCTCAAGGAAGAAGCTGCTGCTTTTACCATAAGCAGTACTGCCAGTATTCAAACCAGGAAACCACAACAAATATTTTCAAGTATAGATTTAAACAAGCTAATGTATTAGGTAAAAAATTATAAAAACAACATAAAAATATATTGAAATTAAAGAACAGACACGCTGAGTGAATCCTATTTAGTTATTTAGACAAGAACTGAAACAAAAAGTAGAAAACAGCAGGGTGGAAAAATTATAATTGTCTTATAAATTTTATGCACTGGGAACCTAAAAAACATGCTTCGGAAGAAAATAAAACATATATGTACAAGGTTAAACAAATAGGACCCAGCAAATCCTAAACTACTGGTACAAAAAATTGAAAATTAAACCTCAAGCAGAAAAATTATTATTTAGCAACACTGGGTCAAACTGACATAATTCTAAAAATGTATTTTTAAAAGACACAGAAGACTATTTTCACTTCTTCCAGGAAGCAAGTAGTTCATTTACACTGCATAATGACTATTAAAATTGTACTGCTGATCTACAGTTCTTGACTTCTACATGTAATGAAAAGAATTTCCTTTAGCAATCAATCAAAGAGTATTTACTGAGTACTTTCTACGTGCTTTGTAATAAGCTAAGGACTAGTGGTGATATAAAGAAATAGATGACTTAATCCCTGCCCACCTGGAGTTGATAAAACTTCAGTGATTTAGGCCTTATTTACCTTACATATCACCTAATTTCCTATTTCCACTCACATATTTAAGATCAAACTACAATTATTTTCTCATTTCAATGTGGGACACCCAGCATAGATATTTAGAAAGCAACTGGATATTTTTGTTTAGATGTTAGGAAAGAGGGTTGGACTTGGGATAGGAACCCAGCAAGCATAAAGATGATAGTTAAAATCAAAGAATGTATGAGACTGCCTGTTATGAGTGCACAGTGAAAGAAGAGAAAAAGGGCAAGAGATGGAATTCTCATTTAAGATACACGTGGGAGAAAAGGAATAAGCAAAGGAGAAAGATCACCAGAGAGGAGGAAAAGAGAGGAGAGGTGTGGCAGAAACACAGGAAGAAGTTGCAAAAAAGAATTATTTCATATGCTGTAGAGAAAGATGAAAACTGAAAAAAAGAGTACCGAATTTAATAATTAGGAAATCACTGGTGACTTTGATCAACACAGTTTCAATAAAATTAAAAAGGCTATAATGGATTGATTAAATAGGGGTAAAGAAGAGAGTGGGGAAGTAGGGATAGTGATTACAGCTGAATCAAATAAAATATATGTATTTTTTAGTGTAAGCAAATCATATTTTTAGGTTTGAAATGAAGCATCTGGCAAAGAGGGAGAAAAATCAAGTTATGAGAAAGACAAAATTATTGAAGGATCAAGGAATCATTAAATGTAATGTGCTATGCCAGATGGAGTTTTGAAGCAGAAGAAAGAACACTGGTGGAAAAACTAACATCTGAATAAAGTATAGTGTTTAACTAATAATAATGTATTAATATTAGTTCACAGTGTAACAAGTTTAACCTAGTAATGTAAAATATTAGTAAGAAAAACTGGGTGAAGGGAATATACACGAATTCTTTGTATTGTCTTTCCAACTTCTCTGTAAATCTGAAACTATTCTAAGATAAAAAGTTTATTTTTTAAAAGTTAAAAAAATAGTCCTTAAAAACAAGCACATCTACAAACTGAAGCAAACACACACACACACACACACACACACACACACACACACACACGGGCGTTACATTGACCTAGTTTTTCTTATTTTGCATAGAGTAACTGAAAACTTTATCTCAATCTATCGGAAACATCATCATTAGGGAACTCATGGTCTAGGAGACAGTATAAAGATTATCAAAACCATCTATGATTACTTAAGAATTTTGACTTTCAGGGGCACCTGGGTGACTCGGTCAGTTAAGTGTCCGACTTCAGCTCAGGTCATGATCTCGGGGTTCATGAGTTCAAGCCCTGCGTTGGGCTCTGTGCTGACAGCTCGAAGCGTGGAGCCTGCTTCAGGTTCTGTCTCTCTCTCTCTCTCTCTCTCTCTCTGTCTGCACCCACCCCTCTAAGAATAAATATTTTAGGGGCATCTGGGTGGCTCGGTCAGTTAAGCCTCCGACTTCAGCTCAGGTCATGATCTCACAGTTCATGAGTTCGAGTCCCATGTTGGGCTCTGTGCTGACAGCTCAGAGCCTGGTGCTTGCTTCAGATTCTGTCTCCCTCTCTCTCTGCCCTTCCCCAGCTCATTCTCTCTCTCTCTCTCTCTCTCTCTCTCTCTCTCTCTCTCTCTCTCAAAAAAGAAACACTAAAAAAAATAGAATAAACATTAAAAAAAATTTTAAGAATTTTGACTTTCACTGTCCCCTAATGAATACCTAAGTTTTTAAATTTTTTTGTTTTGTTTTCAAATTCTGCAAATATATGCTGGAAAAAAGGTTGACAACATTAGCAGGTAAGCAATGTACCAATTTCCTTTAAAGTTGCATAAAGAATTGGAACCACAAAGGGCGGGAGGGGAGGAGTCTCCTGCACATCTAAGTTAGAGGCCTGTGCCTTCACATTTAAATTTCAACAGGAAAACACACATGAGGGAACCATTTGCCAGTTTTTCAATAGTAAAGAATCAAGTCCACCCTTATACCTTTGTTAGCATTTTTCAAACTTGTATATTAAAAAGCACAGTGGAGAACTGAGATAAGCAAATATATCTATATTCCCTTTGTAGCTCAGGAGATATAAGAGTGAAGAAACAATTTCCTATGTACATATGATTAAAATGAACTGACTACAACTACTTACGCTTTATCTGCCAACTGCACTCATTGCAAAGGACTCTTTCTTCAGAGCAAAATCTTACAATACCAATAAGTAACACAAGTATTTATTGGAAAAGATGTGCTTGATACAATGTGAGGCACTGTACCAAATGTGAGTAAAGATATCTGAGCATTCTGAAATATCAAACTACTTAGTATGTCCTTTATTAAATTATCCTATTAATTTTTAAAAAATACAATTTATAAATATTATGAGCACTGACTATATACTAGGTAGTGTGCTTGGTACTGTGGAAATACCAAAATGAGAAGTCAGGGCCTCTGTTCTTTTTACTTATTTATTTATTTTTTAATGTTTATTTACTTTTGAGAGAGAGAGAGAGAGAGAGAGAGAGACAGAGTATGAGCAGGGGAGGGGCAGAGAGGGAGACACAGAATCCCAAGCAGTCTCCGGGCTCTGAGGTGTCAGCACAGAGCCCGATGCGGGGCTTGAACTCACGAGCTGTGATATCATGACCTGAGCCGAAGTCAGACACCCAACTGACTGAGCCACCCAGACGCTCCAAGGGCCTCTGTTCTATATAAAACTTCATTTAGAAAAAATAAGGCCTCTTAAACACACAAAAAAAGAAACAAAATATCAAGTAAAATGAGTAAAATTTTAACTGAAATAGCAGTAACTCCTTAGATGACTCACTTTTTTCCCTTTAGAAGATTATCAAATACATCCTTCTTAATAGAGTTAAATGTGACATAATTCCATTACAGGTGTAATAAGAGTTATTAATTAAAATGGACAACCATCCTATCTCTTTTCATCATTTCTAATATCTATTTCAACATCACAAACTTGTCAAACTTCAAAATAAATTTTTCATCTCCCAAGGTTCAAGACAAAAAGGAAATTAAAAACATGAAAACTGTAAAAAAAACAAAAAAAACAAAAAAAACTTGCCATGCTGTTCAAAATCAATTTATATATATTGCATTTTATAGTAGATAACATTTTCAAGAGGATATACACTAAGGTACAAGCAAGTTCTAACAACTTCTGGTACCTAAAATATTGTGTCAACTTGAGAATGGCTATAGCTGAATAACTACAGGAACTCTCCACCACTTCTCTCCTCTTCCTCTACAAACCTGTCACTTGTGTCTCCAGAGTACCACTGTTGCCTAGAAATTTCTTCTCCTAACTCATTCCCTAGTGTTGCCTCACTCTTGAGCAGATTTAAGGTGGCAGGATTGGGAAAGAGAGATACAGGGAAAACTGCTGCTACTGCTAATTCTCTCCTACACTGCTAAGCTCTCTGGAAAAACTCTCTAGGTTCAAGTCTTGCTGCTGATATTTGTTATTGGCCTTGGAAAAGTCTATACTGTGAGCTCTTCCCTTTGCTTCACAAAAGCAAAGATGTATAAAATACCTGGTTTTCTTTAATTAAGAAGACTTGGGCTGCCCAGGTGATTCAGTCAGTCAAGCATCCAACTTCAGCTCAGGTCATGATCTCCAGGTTCACGGGTTCAAGTCCTGCATCACGCTCTGTGCTGACAGCTCTGAGCTTGGAGCCTGCTTCCAATTCTGTCTCCCTCTCTCTCTCTGCCCCTCCCCTACTTGTGTTCGGTCTCTCTCGAAAATAAAAACATTTAAAAATTAAAAAGAATAGACTTAGCTAAGTTTAAAATAAGATAATCATTTCTGTAATCAAGGGTTGAGCCTTTGGGACTCCATGTCTAGAAACAGGCAGTCTGAAGTTCAAATCCTTTGACATGATAAGGATTAATAGCATCCCTTTGTATCTGGGTCCTAGAGTCAGGTTCAACTGAAAGGAAGCTGAAAAAAATTTGTGTACCTTTAAATATGTATAAAACCTCCAAAGAGGTAACAATAATATCTCTTTTTTTAAAAGAAAATATTATGAGAAAAACCACACAGATATGCATCAAAAACAGGCAAAACTGAAAGAGGTCCAATAAATATGGAAATAAAAAAATCACTTAAATTAAATATTCAGAAGACAGTATGAACTCTAGATTGGACATAGGTGTGAGAATTAGTGAACTGGAAGCTAGAACTAAGGTATTCACAGTGAAAGCAACACAGAGAGAAAATACATGAGAAATATGAAAAAGAAGTTTAAAAGCCATAGAAGACATAGTATCAAGCAACAGTTCTAGACTGAGAACATTAGAGGCTGAGAAGCAGTATGTATGTATGTATGTATGTATGTATGTTTAATATAATTTATTGTCAAATTGGCTTACACACAACACCCAGTACTTATCCCAACAAGTGCCCTCCTGGATGCCCATCACCCACTTTCCCCTCTCCCCCACCCCTCATCAACCCTCTGTTTGTTCTCTGTATTTAAGAGTCTCTTATGGTTTGCCTCCCTCTCTGTAACTATTTTTCCCCTTCCCTTCTCCCATGGTCTTCTGTTAAGTTTCTCAAGATCTACATATGAGTGAAAACATATGATATCTATCTTTCTCTGACTGACTTATTTCATTTAGCATAATACCCTCCAGTTCCATCCATGTTACTGCAAATGGAATGATTTTATTCTTTGAGAAGCAATATTTAAAGAAAAAAAATAGCTGAAAAATTTTCTGAACCATATTAATAAGAGCCTTCAGACTGAAAGCACACACAAGTGCAGAGTAGGAAAAACATGAAAAAATATTATAGATACAGCACAATAAAATTACAAAATATCGAGGACAAAGAGATAACCCTAAAATCCATGTAACACAGATTACTAACAAAGTAATGGCAATTAGATTAAAAACATATTTTATACCAGCAATTATAAATGTCAGAAAGCAATGGAATAAGTAGTATCTTCAATATTGAGTGAAAGTAAATGTTAATCTAGAATTCTGTACCTAAATTAGTGTTCAATAATAATTATGAAATAAAGACATAAAAACTGAAACAGATCACCCCTACAAAAGAATGTATTTCATTAAAAATAAAAGTAAATCCAAAGGGAAGAGGTGGTATGCAAGAAACAATGGTAAGTAAAAGAAATCATTAAATTTTAGTAGAAAATAAAAATGAGTAACTGCTAAAAAGTTGGAAAAAATGTTTTGAGTTTAAAAACAAGCAGAACTAGAACACACATTATGGAGGAAAATATTTGCAAATTATTTATTTATTAAGGGTCTTGTATCTAGAGTAAAAAAAAACTCTTAGAACTCAATTAAAAGTATTCTAATTTTATGAGAGAGAGAGAGAGAGAGAGCGCGAGAGCAAGCATGCACAAATGGGGGAGAGAGGCAGAGAGAGAAAGAATTTTAAGTAGGCTCAACTCAGTACAGAGCCCAACGTGGGGCTCAATCTTATGACCCTAGGATTATGACCTGGGCTGAAGTCAAGGGTCAGATGATCAACCAACTGAGCTACCCAGGTGCCCCCTTCAAAAATTTTTTAATAGACAAAAAGATTTGAATAGGCATTTCTCCAGAAAAGGTGCAAATGGCTAACAGGGACATGAGAAGATGTTTGAAATCATTAGTTATTAGCAAAATGTAAATCAAAACCACAATGAGATATCATTCCCACCATGATGGCTATAATTAAAAAGACAAAACCAAGAGTTGACAAGGATATGAAGACACCGGAACACTTAAAAACTGCTGGTGGGAATGTAAAATGGTGCAGCCACTTTGGAAAATAGTTTGGCAATTCCTCACAAAGTTAAAAATAGAGTTACCATATGATCCAGTAACTCCACACTTTAGGTATATACCCAAGAGAAATGAAAATATATATGGATGCAAAGACCTGTCCATTAGAGGTCAAAGTAGTGTTATTTCTAGCCAAAAGGTGGAAACAAACTAAATGTCCACCAACTGATGAATAGATAAACAAAATGTACTATATCCATACAATGAAATATTATTTGACAAAGAAAGGAATGAATTACTGATATGTGCTATGACATCAATGAACCTTGAAAATATTATGCCAGGTGAAAGAAAGTAGTCACAAAATACCAAATACTGTATGATGCTGTTTATATGAAATGTCCACAGCAGGCAAATCGATAGAGACAGAAAGGAGATTAGTGACTGATTAGGGCTGGGGGCTACACGTTTGGAGGAATGGAAAGTGAGAATTACTGGGAACATAGTCTCTTTTAGGGGTATAAAAATGTCCTAACATTGGAGTATGGTGTTGGCTGCACAATTCTATGAATATACTAAAAAAATTGAAACTTTAAATGGGTAAATTGTATGGTATGTGAGTTAAATCTCAATAAAGCTGGTAAAAGGGAAAAAAGTAGAGCTAAACTATTATGTAATAGTAATGTGAAAAGTGAGAGTGGAAATACTTGAGTTAAAATGTAAATCCCTATATTATTTGTAGGCAGATAGAGATACTCAATATATAGGTATAGCTAGAAAATAATAAAATACAATCCATAGCGTCTACCTCATCAAAGAGAAAAATATGAAAAGAAACTTAACAAATTAAATGCAAAGTCAATCAAAATCCTAGAATGATTCTCCACAGAAGTAGGTAAACTGATTAAAAATAGCATATGGAAGGGTAAAGATCAATGCAATTCTGAAAGAAAAAAAGGATTGGGGGTTCTGTTCAGCCAGATATCAAGACTTTATAAAAAATACTATAAATAAGACAGTGCATAACACCCCAGTTACATTAATGAATAGATGATCTAAACAGAAAATCAACAATTACATATCAGGCCACAAAATAAGTCTCAACAAATTCAAAAAGATCAAAGTCATACCATCTTTTCTGACCACATGCTATGAAACTAGAAATCAACCACAAGAAAAAGCCTGGAAAGCTCACAAATACATGGAGGTTAAATAAATGCTACCAGACAATGAACGGGTCAACCAAGAAATCAAAGACAAAATAAAAAAAAAATACACAGAGACAAATGAAAATGAAAACACATCAGTCCAAAATCTTTAGGATACAGCAAAAGTTGTTCTAAGAGGGAAGTTTATAGCAATACAGGCCTACCTAAAAAAGAAAAAACCCAAATAAACAGCCTAACCTTCTACCTAAAGCATCCGGAAAAAGAAAAACAAATGAAACCCAAAACTAGTAGAAGGAAATAATAAAGATTACAGCGGAAATAAATAAAATAGAAACTAAAAAATAGAACAGATAATAAAACCAGGAGTTGGTTCTTTGAAAATATCAACAAAATTGATAAACCTTTAGCCAGACTCATTAAAGGGAGAGGGAGGGAGGGAACACACTCAAATAAAATCAGAAAGAAAAAGGAAAGGAGAGAAATAACAACTGACACCACAAACTACAAAAGATTGTAACAGAATATTATGAAAAATTATATGCCAACAAATTGGGATAACCTAGAAGAAATAGATAAATTCATAGAAACATACAACCTCCCAAAACTGAATCTGGAAGAAATACGAAATTTGAACAGACTGATTACCAGTGATGAAACTGAATCAGTAATCAAAAAACTCTTAACAAACAAGTCCAGGACCAGATGGCTTCATAGATAAATTCTACTGAACAAAATGACCTAAAGAAGATAAAGGGGCACCTGGGTGAATCAGTCAGTTAAGCATACACCTTTTGGTTTTGGCTCAGGTCATAATCTCATGGTTTGTGAAATCGAGCCCCATGTCCAGTTCCACGCTGACAACACAGCCTGCCAGGGATCCTCTGTCTTTTCTCTCTGTCCCTCCCCTTCACACATCCTCTTGCCCTCCTTCTCTCTCTCTCTCTCAAAATAAATAAATAAATAAATAAACATTAAAGAAGACATGATATCCATTCTTCTCAAACTATTCCAACAAATAGAAGAGGATGGAAAACTTCCTGATTCATTCTATGAAGCCAGCATTACCCTGATACCAAAACCAGATAAAGAAACTACAAAAAAAAAAAAAAAAAAAGAAAGAAAGAAAGAAAAAAAGAAAACTACAGGCCATATCTCTGATGAACACAGATGCAAAAATCCTCAACAAAATATTAGCAAACTGAACCTAATGATACATTAAAAAAAATCATTCATCATGATCAGTGGGATTTATCCCTGAGATGCAAGCGTGGCTCAATATTTGTAAGTCAATCAATGTGATACATCACATCAATAAAAGAGATAAAAACCATATGATCATTTCAATAGATGCAGAAAAAGCATTTGACACAGTACGACATCCATTCATGATAAAAGCCCTCAACAAAGTAGGATCAGAAGGAACATACCTCAACATAATAAAGGCCATATATAAATCTACAGATTTAATGCACTCCCATCAAAATACCAACATTTTTCACAGAACTAGAACAAGCAATCCTAAAATGTGTATGGAACCCCAGAAGACCCCAAATAGCCAAAACAATCTGGAAAAGAAAAACAAAGCTGGAGGTATAACAATCCCAGACTTCAAGTTGCACTACAAAGCTGCAGTAATCAAAATGCTATCTATCATACTGGCACAAAAATAGGCCCATTGTTCAATGGAACAGAAGCCCAGAAATAAACCCACATTTATATGGTCAATCTTTGACAAAGGAGGAAAGAATATGCAATAAGGAAAAGATAGCCTCTTCAACAAATGGTGCTGTAAGAACTGGATGGCTACATGCAAAAGAATGAAACTGGACCGCTGGCTTACACCATACAAAAAGATAAAGTCAAAATGGATTAAGGACCTAAATGTGACCCCTGAAACTATAAAAATCCTAGAGGAGAGCACAGGCAGTATTTCTCTGACTTAGGACATAGCAACTTTTTTCTAGGTATGTCTCTGAAGGCAAGGGAAATAAAAGCAAAAATAAACTATTGGGACTACATCAAAATATAAAGCTTCTGCACAGTGAAGGAAACAATCAACAAAACTAAAAGACAACCTGCTGAATGGGAGAAGATACTTGCAAGTGACATATCCATAAAAGGTTAGTATCCAAAATAAAGAACTTATACGTCTCAACACCCATAAAACAAATGATCCAATTAAAAAATGGGCAGAAGACATGAGTAGACATTTCTCCAAAGAAGAATTACAGATGCTCAACATAATTCATCATCAAAGAACTGCAAATCAAAACTACAATGAGACATTACCCCACACCTATCAGAATGGCTAAAATAAAAAACACAAGAGGGATACCTGGGTGGCTCAGTCAGGTAAGCATCCGACTTCGGCTCCGGCCATGATCTCGCAGTTCATGAGTTTGAGCCCCGTGTCAGGCTCTGTGCTGACAGCTGAGAGCCTGGAGCCTGCTTTAGATTCTGTGTCTCCCCCTCTCTCTGCCCCTCCCATGCTCATGCTCTGTCTCTTAATAATAAATAAACGTTAAAAAAATTTTTTTTAAAAAACAACACAAGAAACAAAAGGTGTTAGGGTGTGGAAAAGTAGGAACCTTTGTGTCCTGCTGGTGGGAGAGCAAACTGGTGTAGCCACTGTGGATAACAAGCGGTTCAAAAAGTTAAAAATGGAACTACCCTATGATTCAGTAATCACACTACTGGGTACTTACTCCAAAAATACAAAAACACTGGGGCGCCTGGGTGGCGCAGTCGGTTAAGCGTCCGACTTCAGCCAGGTCACGATCTCGCGGTCCGTGAGTTCGAGCCCCGCGTCAGGCTCTGGGCTGATGGCTCGGAGCCTGGAGCCTGTCCGATTCTGTGTCTCCCTCTCTCTCTGCCCCTCCCCCGTTCATGCTCTGTCTCTCTCTGTCCCAAAAATAAATAAAAAACGTTGAAAAAAAAATTTAAAAAAAAAAAAAAAAAAAAATACAAAAACACTAATTCAAAGGGATACATACACCCTCATGTTTAGAGCAGCATTATTTACAATAGCCAAATTATGGAAGCAACTCATTTTATCAATAGATAAATGGATAGGAAAATGTATATATGGAATGTTACTCAGACATAAAAAGGAATGAAATCTTGCCATTCACAAGTATAATGCAAATATAGTATTAGCGCATATAATGCTAAGCAAAATAAACCAGTCACAGAAAGACAAATACCATATGATTTCACTTATGTGTGGAATTTAAGAAACAAAACAAATAAGCAAAGGGAAAAAGAGGAGAGAAAAATTAACCAAGAAACAGACTCTTATCTATAGACAACAAACTGATGGTTACCAGAGTGGGGATGGGTGAAATAAGTAAAGGGGATTAAGAGTACACTTATAATGATGAGCACTGAGTAATGTATAGAATCACTGACTCACTAGATTGTACACCTGAAACTAATATAACACTGCATGTTAACTACACTGGAATTAAATGAAAAACAATAAAAAAGTGCATTATTGGAGCACCAGATCAACAGATGAATTAACCTGAAGACAGAACTTAGGAAGAGAACAAGATGCATGAAAGAGAATGCTGGTATATGACAGAGAAGTCAAACAACACTGATTAGTGGGGGAAAAGATGGCTCATTCAATAAAAAGTACTGGGACAAATAACTCCATATGGGAGAAAATAAATTCTCTATTTCATACACAAAAATCAATTCCTAAATGTTGAAAAACTAAATTTTAAGACAATTTGAAGAAAACACTAGAAAAACAGCTTTATGATCCTGGTGTATGAAAGGAATATCTAAACAAGTAATAAACTTGTTTATTATAAATAAAATCATCAGTCCTAATACATTTACCTACAAATAGCTTTAAAATTTCTGTGTCAAAAAAAGACACCATTGACAAAGTTAAATACATACAAGGGAGGATGAACTGGAAGAAAATATTTACAACAAACACAACAAAGAATTAGAATACAGACTATTGAAAGAACTAATAAGGAAAAGACAAACTATCCAATAGAAAAACAAGCAATATATTCATATGAATGAAATACAGGACACTTGAATTTCACTAGCAATCAGGGGAATGCAAATTAGAACAAAATAAAATACAATTCACACCCATCAAATTGGTAAATTTTTTCAGGTCTGACAGTACAAAGTGTTGATGAAGATATAGGGAAAGAGGAACTCACATGTCTTGGAAAATAATTTGGCAATACATGCTAATAGTTATAATGTATACACCCCATTACCCAACAATTCCACTTCTAAGTATTCCAATTAAAAAAAACCCCACAAAAACATAAATATTATCACTGCAACGTTTTTGTAATAGGAAAAAATGACAACAATCCAAATATCCATTTCAGAAGAAGAGCCTCCTAAAAGACTGGGTAGGGCCAAGGTTGCTTTATTTTGTAGTATGAGAGCCTAGCAACATGCTATCACAGATTAGGTGTTCAGAAAATGTTCAAGTGAATAAATAACTAAATGAGAAAGAAATGGTGTTACTGAAAAGTAGATAAAGAGTTGAGAAAATTTTTGCTGTTATGGAGAACTAAAAATAGACAAAAATCCTTGCCTTCATGAGATAAATGAGACAAATAAATAAATTACAGAGTATGTTAAATAGTGTTAAGTGCTTAGAGAAATAAAAAAAGGGCTGGGGAATAGGGAAGTATTGGGAAGGTTTACAGTTTTATAGTCAATGTCCAGAAAAAGCCTCACTGATAAGTAACAATTGAATAAAGACTTGAAGGGAATAAGGGAGCCAGCGGATGGCAGTGTGGGGGATTGACATTCCTAGAAGAGGTAATAGCCAGGACAATGATCTTGAGATTGAAGTATGTCTGACCCTTCAGATAAATTGCAAGGCAGCCAGTGTGGATAAAGCAAAGTGAGGGAAAAGTGACATGGGATTTGAGAAGCAGTTTGGGGGGGCGGGGGGGGGGGGGTCAAAGAAGGGGGAGGTTGCACAGAGGGATACAGATCAAGCAGGGACTTTGTTTCTTAGTCTGAGCAAGAAAGCAAGTCCTTATAAGGTTTTAAACACTGAATTACATGATCTAATGTGTGTTTTAATAAAATCATTCCGGCTGCTAGGTTGAAAACAGACTGCAGGGATTGAAGGGATATTTAATGATAATAATGGCAATCATAAGGTTCTTTTGGAGGATCTAAGCAAGGTCCCTACTTCAGTGCTGCTGGGATATTTCTTATTCCTCTAATGCCTGACCTCCCTAATCAAATGAAAAACTGGGTGTCTAAGAATATATGTCTAAACACAGAGATAAAAGAAGCAAATATTCAAAGATCTAGGTTCTTAAACACTAATTCCTGAGATTAAAACTTACTTAGCCATACCAAAATGATACTACCATAGGCCTGTGCCTCCTTTTCTACTCTTGAGAGAAAGGCAAAGAACACAGCTACTTCTAAACTGATGCTGAAATAAATTTGATAATCATTTATTCAACCAACATTTGGTTGGTGAGTATCTATTATGAATGGGCCAGCTGCTGTCTTGAGTACAAGGGATATAAAGATGAATAAGATATGCCCCTACCCTAAGATATTTACAGTCTAGTGAGTGAGTTATCCAGGCTTATATCATTATACAGAAACACAAACACACTTTTCATGTTATACAGCAACACTAACAGAAACACTATAACATAAGTCACAAATGCAAGCTACATATACAATTTTTAAATTTCTAGTAACCACATTAGAAAAATAAATAAAAAGAAACAGGTAAAATTAATTGAAATAATATATTTTACTTCACCCAATATATCAAAAATACCATTATTTCAACATGTAACCAACATAAAAAATTGGGACATTTTACTTTTTTTTATTTTTTTATTTTTTACTGTTTTCAAAATCCTGTATTTATACTTAAGAATATCTCAATTCTAGCTACATTTCAAATGTACTGGACAGCACAATTATAGATCTATTTTCTAGAAAATTGGAAATAATTTGACAGCCACAAGTACACGACAAAGTAAAATAGAGGGAGACTTCAACATGTTTACAGGTTAAAGGAAAAGAGTTAAGACTAAACATATAGTATAGATAATTGATAGGGCATGTGGAGAGCAAGATCAAAGACAGGATCTAGAGCACAAGTAGACCAGTTAGTTTGGAAAGGAGGACAGTCACACCTTTCTTTGTGACAGGTGGAAAGGGAAGAATTAAATACAAGTATAAACAAGTTTGGTAAGTGTGAGAGAACAGAAAGTTGAAAGAGTTTAGTTTAGCTTCCCATTTTTCTCAGCAAATCAGAAGACCATCTCACCAGGCCTTTTACTACAGCCAAAATCTGAAGGCAAAACAATTTAAGAAATAGTATCCTGGCATGACAAGATTAAGTTGGATTTTTGTAAAATTACAGTAGTTTTCTAGTTTTCTTCTGGAGTGGTCAATCTTGAATTTTGTCATTTTATCTCTAAACACATAAGCAATAACTCTGGACTCATTCTTTCCTTACTTATTCATTACTCAGCATACATGTACCCAATGTCTACTTCATGTCAAGTACAGTGAGTCACTGAACATACAAAGATGAATTAGACTTACATTTGCATCCCCAATATTTAGCATATTATAATGTCTGCACACAATAAGTGCTTTAAAAACATAGCATTATATTGTTCTGTAAAGAAATATTACATGTCAACTAAAATATGTATTAGCAAAGACTTTAACTTAAAAGTCTAAGGAAGTGCTGTTCAATAGAATTTTCTGTGATAATGAAAATGTTCTACTCCGAAATGTCCAATGTGGTAGCTAATAAGCACATGAGTTTTTAATTTAATTAATTGGATTTTAATTTTAATAGCGTATGTGGTTAATGGCTACCATCCAAATCCAAATATTAGAATACAGTGAGTAGCTAATGGCATTTTCACTATTGTAATCAAGGTGCTGTCATCTCTAAAGGGTTAATACACATAATATGCTGTTAGAAATGAGTATACTATAATACTAATTGTATCAGAAAAATAGCATAAGAAATTCTACTTAGAATTCTCTTTGTATAAAATAACTTCGGCACTGAGCCAGAAAAGAACAAAAGAAAAAGAAAAAAGATATGCCAATTTTTTCTTTTCACTCTACTTCCTCAAGGGGAAAACATCAACTTGAGTTTTCTCATTGTGTCAAGTAGTGAAAATACTGTGTGGAGACAAAGAGTCAAAGATTTCTTAAATTAGGAATTATTAGAGCATATTTTTGTAATGAAATAACAAGAAACTTTTTTGGCAAGACAACATAAGTTGTTAAAATCAGAATTTATATAATGAATTGTTTATAACTCAAAAAAACCCATTCTTGTGATTTGCTTATTAATGTCCCCAAGTTTGTCCCACTTACCTGAATTTTTAAAGTGAACCTACTGCTAAAAGACATTCAATCCACAGAGTGAATGGAAGTATAATCTAAACTAGACTTTGAGTTGAATAATTTCTGGCATAATAACTAAAATAGCTGTTTAGGCCTGGGATAGTAAAATGAACTTTCATGACTCTGTGTATCCACTATCCATTATGTATAATTTAAGTGACTGTACACACTTAATCAGAGATACAAACTCCCACACTGGAACAGATCTGATTGCATACTTAGATCTGATAACTTAAGAGTAAAACCAGTGAGGTGTGCAACTAGATGTCAGAGATAGCATTTTTTATGCACAGCAACTTGTTCAACTTGTTAACTACCGGGTAAGGCAGTTGTCTTGTAGATTAACTACACAACTTCCTGCCCTTCCTTTTAGTTGTGTTCCTTTGAAGCCATTTTAAAAAACATTACCAGATTGCCTGTCTTGAAGATGAGAGTGGTTATACAACCAAGATTTTATTCAGGTTAACAGAAATACCTAACACTTAGGTGCAGTGTCTTAATCTATTAGAAAAGCTTTAAGAAAACCACTTTATAATGATCTTCCTACCACACAAAAACAGCATCAGCTAAATAAATCTTCTAAATATAAAGACTGGCAAATCAAAAGCATGAGATCAGATCTGTAATCATTAACTTCCAGAGTCAAGTTGTGCTATGGCTTATTGCAATAAAGCCATGGTATTACAACAATACCGTGTTATAATGACATCATTAGCTTAGTTTCCTAACAAGGCATATATATGAATCTACAATTAGCTAAAAATAGGAAGCCAACACTTAAGTGGCTGGCAGTTCCAGTTAATTTGTAAGATATTTTTCTAGTAATATATTTCACGATGCCTTTTGCAAAATGAATTAAGAGAAGGCTGGCTCTGAAAACAGATTTAATATTAAAATGCTGTTCTAGAGCAGGGAAAAAAAAGTATCAATGCTTTAGTCCCACAAAATCTTTATAGTGCCACAAAAATCGTTTTTGCTGCACTGCCTTTTGAAGTAGTAAATGAAAATACTGAGTTGTAGCAGCATTAATTAATGCGATTTAGAAATTAGGCAGCAGCCAGCAAAAGACCTCATCATAGAGATAAGATTAGACTTCTTCAGCCAGGACCAATTTCTGTCCTCATTGTCACTGTTGCCTTAGTGCTGTATTTTCTGGGCTGTAGTTGCCAAGAGGCAGGAAAGATTTTTCTCTCTGAATTAATTCTGAGAAAGGTGGCGCTTTTTATATGCTTTAAATCACCCTTTTCTAAGATTTTTTTTTTTCCTCCAGATGTTGCAGTAAAACTGCAAAGTTAACCATTGGTTCCAAACCTGTCTCGTTTAAACTGCCTTGAGAGAATAGAAAAAAGTAAGGTTCACATTCCTAAAGTTTGACTTGAGGTGGGGTGAGGACAGGGTAAGAAGGAAAACATAGTTCTTCTTAACTTTCGTCCAAATCTTTTCCGAAAGTAGACGGGGTGTTGGAATATTTTCTTTCCCTCACCCAGGCCTTGAGTAAAATTTCTTTCGAGGCGAGTGGTTACATGAGATACGGTACCCTCCTCGATAACCAACTCCAACACTGAATCGTGACACCCCAACTGCAAACAGTGACAAGACGGGGCTGAAGATTAAGTCCTTCCCCTCCCCTTCGCTCAAATGTGTCCCAAATCGTTAAGGGCAGGAAACACAAGCCTCTTGGCTCTCCCCAACACTCAGTCTCTTTCCGTACCCTCGCCCTGTTTCCTCAGGGGGGACGCAGAACCCTCTCCGGACCCCGGCTCGCGGCCGTGGCGCCAGGAGCGGCGAGAAGGGAGAAAATCAGAAGCGCGGGGAGGAAGCAGCCGCCTCCGGCCGGCCGCGAAGTCCGGGGCTCGGAGGCGAGACGCGTGCGGGGGCCGTGAGGGGCTTTCCGGCTCCGGCCCCGCGCGCGTCTCCGTCGCGGCCTAGCCCGGCGCCCGAGCCCCGGCCTCGCGGCTCCGCGCCGCCAGCCCTACCCCACCATCAGGGCCCAAGAGGCCGCGCGGCGGCGGACGTCCGGGAGGGGAAGAGGCTCTTACCAGCTGCTGCCGAACCCAGCGCCACATGCCCCCGCCGTCGCCGTCCCGGTCCCGCGGCACGCGGGGGCCGAGGGGCTGCAGGTGGAAGCTGACGAGCCAGAGGGGGAAGCGGGAGTGCCCCCCTGGCTGAAGTTCCGCTCGCCGCCGCCGCCACCTCACTCCCCGCGCCGGGTCCCCATCTCGCCGCGCCGGCCCTGAGGTCCTACAGGCGCGGCCCCGGCGCCGCCCCCGCCCGGCGCAGCTGAGCCGGCCGCCACGCCGCAGCCACCTTCATTATTGACCGCTGTCACCCGGAGCACCACCACCACCCCACCCTCCCTGCCCGGCCCCCCAGCCGCACCCGGGCCCGCCCCCGGCTCCCAGGCCCGCCCCCGGACGTGACGAAAGGGGCTGTGCGGACCCTGGGGCCCGGCGCGCCCGGCGGCGTTCGGGAACCAGAGTCAGCCGGTGGGCGGGGCCAGCCGCGAGTGTGGCCAGGTGCAGCTTCTGCCCTCTTGTCTCCCTGGCCCCCATCCCAGGGGTAGGATTAAATCGCGCCTGTCTCTCCCCAGAGTCTGCAGCTTCTTGCCGACTCCTCTTTCTACCTCCTGTGGCTGTCTGCCTTCTCTGGTACCCCCGTCCCCCAAAACGCATACACACAATCTCGGGTGTAACGACTGAAGGTTAATTCCCAGAGGTCTAAAGTTTAGGTTTAATTAAATTGTCAAAGTCTTTGTCTTAATGCATAACGCAGCTCCCTTCTTAAATGACTGAGCTGGGGCTAGGAGAATCTTGATCACTGCCTTTAAGTAATGTTGAGAAGAGTTGCAACTCCCCTGTGCCTGGTCCACTCTAGACCACTGTTTCCGGGAGAATGGAAGAGATACTCTGTTTTGCCTTGCTAAATTGAACAGGTTAGGGGAAGAATATTTTCTATGGGAAGGTAGTTTTTTTCCTATAACTCCTGTAATCAAAAACACTCAGAAGTAGCAAGACCCAGGTAAGATAAGGGTATGGATAAAGGTAAGGAAGAATATAAAAGCCACTAGAAAAGCCAAGGCTTTGACTTGGAAGACTGAAATGAAGAGCCAGGTCTCATTTTCTTCAAAAGTAGCCGCATATACATCTTGAGTGTTATATATATTTATTGTGTGCAGTATTTTTGCTGAATTTTTGCACACTTCACGAACGTACAGGTGTTTGCGGTTAAAGCAATTCTTTCCTTTCCTTTTCTTTTCTTTTTGAGAGAAAACAGAAATGAGAGTAAATGACCAGGCAAGCTATTGCATATGTACATAATATTTTCCTTTCTATAAACATTCCTTACTATGTAATGAGTATCCCGTGCCACAGATAGAGCCTTTCCTTAGGGATGTTTATGACCTATAAAACCAGCAGCGGAATATTATAAGTAATCCAACTATAGAAATTAGCTAGATATTTAAAGGAAAAAATAATCTCACTTTTGTTCTTATGATTGAACCTTGCTTTTTGACCCTAAAAGGAAGTTTGAGATACATTTACTTGTTGTTATACTAATAAAATATTACTACCGTGCATGGAGCACTTGTGTGTCACAGGCCCTATACTATGCTCTTTACTTGCATGGTCTAATTTAACTCCCCTCTATCCTTTGAAGTTGATATTATTATTTCCATTATATGGATGAAGAAATGGAGGCTCAGGTTAAAAATTTGCTCAGAGTAAGGAACTTGGCAAAGCTGGGATTCAGACTCTGGATGGTCAAGCAACAAAACTTGTGTGCTAAAGATATGTAGAGAAACAAAAATATGACCATACCTACTTAGCATACCTACTTTTCACCTGCAAGTGGTATGATTAAAATTAGGCCTGGAAATTTTTATATATATGCCACTAACATTTATCAAGACAATGTTGTATTGATTCTTCTTATATTAGAAGTAGAAATCTAGAGGATACTTTGTGCATTATTTAACAGTGTCCTAAATTTCAAAAGGTAGAAGTGGGAAGAGGACTTGATTCTAAATGCTATGGTGGGATGTGGTGAGGAGGGATCTTAAGATAACTATAAAGATCATAATTGTAGCTCAGACTGTCAGGAATAGAATGAACCCTCAAAGCAGTATTTTGTTCTCAAAGCACTTTTCAAGAGCAATATTATATACCTCATATTAATCGAAAAAGCATAGAGTATCTTTATACTGTAGAGTATAACCCATTAGTGGTAATGAAATGAACTTAATATGTCATGATCGGCATTAAAAAAAATGGAAACAGAAAAATCAGAATATATTGCCTAGTGTAATATGTATTGTTTTGTGAAACTTTTGTTTCAGGTCTGTGTGTGTGCTTGTAGACACATGCATAATATTAAGGCCACAATATAAAAAGAATTTCTTCCTATTGGTTTAGTTGGAAAGGTTTAAAAAGCAGTGACAGGGGAATACACAGGATGTAAGGCAGGCACCAGCTGTAAAAGAAAGAGGGGCGCCTGGGTGGCTCAGTTGGTTAAGCGTCCGACTTGGGCTCAGGTCATGATCTTACGGTTCATGAGTTTGAGCCTCGAGTAGGGCTGTGTGCTGACAGCTTGGAGCCTGGAGCCTGCTTCAGATTCTGTCTCCCTCTCTCTCTGCACCTCCCCCACTCATGCTCTGTCCGTCTCTCTCTCTCTCCCAAAAATTAAAAAAAAAAATTAAAAAATGTGTTTGGAGTCAGTAGTAATTTATTCATTTCACAGCTATTTCTTAAGTAGTGAGCACCAAATGTATGCATAACAATGGCCTAAAACTAGGAGAAGACACAAATGCAACTTTTAAGGTGACCCCTTCTTTCAGGGTGGAGTTCACAACCTAGTTGGAAAGAGAAGTTACAGAGAGGTATCAGTTAAATAACTGCAGGCACAAATACTCCAAGAGTGGAGAAAGCTCAAGGTGTTTGAGTTACAACTAATAAGAGTAATAAATAGTAATAAGAGGTGGGGTTGAGTAAGGATAAGCATAGCACTGGGGGAGTTTCCAGCTAGTCACAAGAGTTTACAGGAGATGGGCAATCCCTGGAATTTTCTGAACAAGGAAATGACGGGATGAAATCAGAATGTTATTCCATAGACACTATACGTGGTAAGTAGGAGAGAGAAGAAAGGTCAGATATGAAATTACTGCTAGAGTGAAGCACTGAGTTCAAAAGTGCTAGACTGGCAAAGGGCCAGAAGTAAATAAAGCATGTTGTAGGAAGCTGTGTTTGGTGACAGACAAGGAAACCTGAAACTTAAGCCATTCCTAGTGAGGTGACAGACCTTCCAAGAGAATAAGTTTACCAGCATCATAACAGCCACTGAATTCATGAGAAATGGTTCTTTTTCTTGAGTAAACTTGTTAATATAATTCTGTGCTAGTTACACTTGTGAGGTGTGTTTAATCCCAGGGGAAAAAAATACATCTCTTGGTTTAGTGTGACAGGTATAACAAAGAACAAAATGAAGAAGGATATTTTTCTTGCTTGTCTTGGACGATCAATAGAAAGCACAGGCTATGTGCTTGTTAAGGTCAAAATTTCTGGCTCATTCATTTCGGTACCCATAGTGTCTATAGGGTACTCAATAAATGTTTGTTAAATAAATCAGTTATTCTGATATCATTTACATATCAGTTTACTTATATGTAAATGAGTAGTTAAGGAAAAAATACCTAGTTCAGGAACATCAGTGTAATATAAAGCAAAGCATACTGAATGATTTCAGTAGATCCCAGGCTATGAAGTAAGACCAGTGGTCATCATCCATTGGACTCAGGCCACTCTCTGTTGTGTGCCTCTTAGAACTCTTCAAGGGTCAGTCTGATTGGAGGACACAGAGTCTTACCAGTCTTTTGCCTTAATGCCTTATTTCTTTAGCAATGGGAGCCATTAGATGCTCTCTAGAATCTGCTTTCTCATTTTTTAAAAGGACAACTTTCTACCTTCTCAAAATCATAAATCTAGTAGGTTATACATTATTCCACTTAAAAAGTGATTAATTATCACTTCTGGTAATTTTCTGATTAATTATCATTCCGGAATTTCTAGATCAGCTTTCAGGCAGAGAGAAAACAGACTTCAAGCAACCTTTTCCAGCACTGACAAGGATTATATATTTATCACCTTGTGAAGAAATTCATTAAGAATATCACATTACATATTTGCAGATTTTCTTGAAAATTTCCCAAACAAGTATCAATTGTGGACTAAGTTACATAAACAGTTTTAATTTTTGTCTATTTACGCTTATATAGAACTGAAACTTAAAACCACTATGAAGGTTAGAATACAGAAAAACGACTCTTTCTTGGGGCACCTGGTGACTCGGTCAGTTGAGTGTTTTACTCTTGATTTTGGCTCAGGTCATGATCCCAGAATTGTGGGATGGAGCTCTGTGTGGGCCTCTGTGCTGAGTGTGGGACCTGCTTAAGATTCTCTCTCTCCCTCTCTCTCTCTCTCTCTCTATCTCTCTCTCCCTCTCTACCCTCCCTCTCTGCCGCTCTCCTCCATTTTCTCTCTAAAATTAAAAAAAAAAAAATTGACCTCTTTCTTGAAGAGCTAAAGTACGCGAACATAAATATGGTCAGCACCTTCCTTCTTGCTTATTTTTAAGTTGCCCTTTAATAACTCAATCCTATTTTTGCATGAACCAGATGCAGCATTCTATCACCTCTCTTGTAAAATATAGAAAAATGAACCTGTATACTTTTTTTCACTTAGTTTTACTTGTCATAGAGGGGGGACACTCAAATAGACAAGAGTCTGTGATTGAATTACCAACAGAAAGAGTGATAGCCTCAGATCAGCTGCAGCAAAACCAAAGCCACTGTTGTTGACAGTCTCGAAACCTAGCCAAGTTTTTGTTAGTTGCACTACACAATAGATTAAATTATTTAGCCATCTAGAGGCATTAGTTTTGTCATATTTTAAGTTGTGAGCTTCATGAGGAAATTTCACTGCTTGATGTAAGATATTTTATGAGTGTTTTTCTTTCTGATTAAGATGACTGCATTAGGGGCACCTGGGTGGCTCAGTTGGTTAGGCTTCTAACTTCAGCTCAGGTGACCATCTCATGGTATCTGAGTTCGAGTCCTGTGTTGGGCTCTGTGCTGACAGCTCAGAGTTGGGGCCTGCTTCGAATTCTGCATCTCCCTCTTTCTCTGCCCTTCCGCGGCTTTGTCTCTGTCTCTGTCTGTATCTCTCTCTCTCAAAAACAAATAAATATTTAAAAAAAATTATTTTTAAATGACTGCATTAGGTTGAATTCAGAGAAGATAGAATGGTGGTTGCCAGGGGCTGGAGAGAGGGGGAAATAGGGAGTTTAATGGGTACAGAGTTTTACTGTTACAAGATGAAAGGAGTAAAAAAAATAATAATAATAAAATAAATTTTCAAAGAGGTGAAAAGAGTTATGGAGATGGATGTTGGTGATGGTTGCCCAACATTATGAGTATATTTACTACCACTGAAATATACACTTAAAAATGGTTAAGACCATAAATTTTATGTCTGTTTTACCACAATTGAAAAATGGGGGTAAATGACTGCATAATCTGTATTAGAATGGATCCACAATTGTTTTCTGAGGAAAATCTTGGCTTAGTTCACAAATATTTCCTTAGGTCCCCTCTGTTTCCTTAAACTTTTATAAAACAATATTAGCCCTATCCCCAGTTCTGCTGAGCACTAATGGAAATGAATATGCCCTAAATTGCCAACATATCTGTCTGCTTTGCAGATATCAGAAATGCTCAGTTGGGAGCAATAGTGTTAATGGAAGATTTCCTGAAGACCATTCACTCTATTTGGGTGATCTAAATTTTATCTTTAGATTAAAGAAAAGTGATCAGAAATCTGTTTGGAAAGTCTTGTTTTAGCTTGTCCAGTGATTATTTTTACTGAACTGAAGTTTAGGGAGATATGAACAGCTGGAGTCTGGGGACCATAGAGAAGCAGCCTGAGGAATCCCACAACTGTTTTTACTGTGGAGGTGCAGGTGAGAATGCTGTTCATCATGTTCTCTTAACAAGAACCAGCAGAAATTCATTACCACAAATGACTGTGCTTCTCTTGAGCAACAGTTTGTTTTATAATCTTCTGGGCATTTTGAATTATGTAATGAATATGTTTCCTTCCATCATGTATTCATACTTTAAAAATTCAGAGGCTTCCTTATGGCAAGTACCCAGACTACACTATACATTTTGTGAATTACTTGTATCCAGAGTTTTTACTTGTCTACTCTTAGTTTCCCGTTGGTTGGTTCACTTCCCTAACATCTTACTGTAATGTATGTGTTTCATAAGACAAAGATTGTAATTTCAATCTTTTCTGAATAAAAGGAATAAAGGAAAGTATGACATAACCATTCATTATAAAGATTAGATTATTTTTTTGTTTTTTGTTTTCATAAAGATTAGTCTTAAGATGAGACAATGAATCCCAGATACAGTAAAAACTTTATTTGCAAGCAAATTTCTTTCCAGAAACGTGCTTGTAATCCAAAGCACTTGTATATCAAAGCGAATTTCTCCATAAGAAATAATGGAGGGGCGCCTGGGTGGCTCAGTCGGTTGAGCATCCGACTTGGGCTCAGGTCATGATCTCGCGGTCCGTGGGTTCGAGCCCCGTGTCGGGCTCTGTGCTGACAGCTCAGAGCCTGGAGCCTGTTTCGGATTCTGTGTCTCCCTCTTTCTCTGACCCTCCCCTGTTCATGCTCTCTCTCTGTCTCAAAAATAAATAAATGTTAAAAAAAAAAAAAAAAAAAGAAACGATGGAAACTTAGATGATTCATTCCACAGCCCCAAAATACTCATATAAAAATGATTACAGGGGCACCTGGGTGGCTCAGTCAGTTAAGCGTCTGACTTCAGCTCAGGTCATGATCTCGCGGTCTGTGAGTTCAAGCCCCACGTTGGGCTCTGGGCTGATGGCTCAGAGCCTGGAGCCTGCTTCCGATTCTGTGTCTCCCTCTCTCTCTGCCCCTCCCCCGTTCATGCTCTGTCTCTCTCTGTCTCAAAAATAAATAAATGTTAAAAAAAAATGATTACAGTACTATAATATAATACAAAATAATAAAGAAAATACAAAATATAAAGAAAAATAAACAAATTAACCTGCACTTACCTTTGGAAATCTTCATGGTTGGTGTGAGGGAGACAAGAGAGAGGAGGATTATTGTGTAGGATGACTTTCACTATCACCAACAGAATTACTGCTATCTATTGGCTCAATGGAATCTTTTTCTGCACGAGTCATTGTATACATTTGCATGGATGTTGCCTATAGTATCAATAAGCTCTTGTCATATACTGTATTTAATGTAATTGGCAATAAGGAAGCAGAAGAAGAGGTCTATGTCTGCAGTCAGCCTGACCTAGAATGAAGCAAAGCATTCCTAAGCTTACTCTCGTATGGAAAAGCAAAGGACTGTCCGTAGGTGCTTTGAAGTGACAAAAAAATACACTAGTGTCATTTGTGGGCACCTTCCAACCTTGTGAAAAATCACTGATTTCTGCCAAACACCATGGCCTGAGACTAAGCATCTGAGCATGGGAGACGATCACCCACAATCCTGCAGTGAGTAAGAGAGAGAACCATTGGCTCAGGTGTGATCATGTGATGCTCAGCATCACATACTACTCCTATTGCAAGACATCACTTATTTATTAAGTTAAAATTTATTAGAAATGTTTTCTTGTCTTGCAGAACACTTGCAGAACAAATTACTCAAAATCCAAGGTTTTACTGTAATCTAATCTGAAGATTATGTGATTTCCTTTACCTCCACAGCAATTACATATGTATTTTCACTACTTTACAAGTGACTATCAATGCTAACTTGTGTGTGTAGCAGGTTGACTGGAAGCAATGAGTAAACATTCAGTGAGTAAAAGCTGAAGCTAGGTAAGGCAATATATGAAAGGAGAAAAAAAAATGCGAGCGAGAATAAAACATGCTGAGTCAAAGAGAAATTAAGAACAATGTTTGTTAAGATTGCAACAACTAGAATGGGTTGGAAGTTGGGTATTGAGAAATGCTAGTTCAAAGAGACATCTGTATGGGAAACAGGATGAGAGTAGCTACTTGTGAGGGGCTAGCTTGACCATCTGATTTTGGTAATAGCTTACCACTAAGGAAGGGTATAAGAGATTCACACAAAGGCAAAAAGCCGGTTGCTTCCTTAGTGGAGAAGGACTCTGGGATGAGCTAAGACAGGGGCTGCATTGGTTTGGGATTATAGAAGATAGGCTGCTGGGGCAGAAACAAAACATAACCAGCAGAAGCCACACTTCTCAGGGAGTCAGGTGAGAGGAAGATCTCAGCTGGAAATAACTGAAATCTGGCAATGGATCCACAATAACCTAGAGCAGCAGAAATCCTTGGGTGTCCCCAGCATTTAACCTAAGGCCCGGGACATAATATGTATTCAAATTTTTTTTTGTAGGGGCACCTGGGTGGCTCAGTCAGTTGAGCGTCCAACTCTTGGTTTTGGCTCAGGTCATAATCTGATGGTTGTGAAATCGGGCCCAGATCGAGCTTCATGCTCAGCTCAGAGCCTGCTTGGGATTCTCTCTCTTCCTCTCTCTCTGCCCCTCCCCTGCTTGTGCGTGCATTCTCTCTCTCTCTCAAAATAAATAAACATTTAAAAAATGTTTTGTCATATAAATAAAGCTGGACAAATTAAACCCTGTATCTATGTTACTGTGATTGCACATTTACCTGTGGTTAATGTCCCAACATGGCTCTCATGGCAAGGAGGCCTTCCAATGGCTCCCTACAGAAGAGAGGAGATAGATGAATGCAGCCAAGACTGTGGTCTCAGGCACCCTGGATCATTTCACATTCTGCACATACCTTCTATTTGGAAATCTCTTCTGATATCCTCTACTTTCTTCCTACTTGGCTAATTCTTCGTTGTTTAAGTCTCAGCTTAAAAGTTACCCTTCAGAGGTTAGGTCGCCTTGCAGAGCGGGGACATTTATAAATGCTAAGCACTTAAAAAATTTTGTTGACTCCTCCCCCAAAACACCTAAATATGAACTCAAACACAAAATAAAAGTGTGAACGTACTTTTTTTGAAATGACATACAACACAATGTATACATATTCAGAATAACTTCTTTCTAGATTTTCTTCTGATTCAGATTATCTCCTTCTCTCACACATGCTGCCTTATATGTGCTTTTGCTCCCTCTCTTTCTCTCTCTCCCTCTCTCTTTCTTGAGCCTTTGCTGGTGCCTCAAACAAGTGCTGAGTCAGCTGTCCAGGTAACTCTGCACCGTCCTCATTAAATATTCCCACAGTGTCCCATACCTGTGCAAATACTTTGCACGCTGGTAACCATGTAAGTTTTTACTGCAATCTGCTTAATGTCTGTCTTCCCTGTGACACAGTATTCTTCTGTAGGGCAGGGACTCAGTTTGTGAAGTTGAAGAACTCAAATATTCATTTTCTTGACCACCTAGCCTGTAAAATGTTAACTTTTAAGTGACCAGTGAAGAAATCAGGGAATGTTCTAGAATAGTAAATTGAACTTTTATGAGTTCAAGGGAGATAAACTAAGATGACTCACTAGGAGAGAAGGACAAATGAATTAAGTGGTGTTATCCTGCACAATATTGATTTAATCAAAGACTTCACAGACTATTGTTGCTATTCCAGTGAAATAAATTGATTTCCTCTAGAGAATTCCTAGACTAAGATATTGTAAATCTGTCATTACAATCAGTCTGTTGACAGTTTTAGAAGGTCCATTCACAAAATTATACCAATGGCTTTGCTATTCTGATCCAGAGGCTAGATTCTGGCTCTCTTCCTCCACCCTCACCTCTTCTGTCACCATTCAGTTATTCAACAAATATTTGTTGAGCATTCAGGGAATGTTAGCTGTTGCACAAGGTGCCTGTGGGTTAACAGTTCCACATACTTGCCCTCAAGGAGTTCATAGTTTAAGACCCGGGGTACTGTCTGAGAATTAAGTTGTTAAAAGTGGCACACTTTTATATTTGTCATCTTGAATATAATATGAAAATAATATATGTTGAGAGTATTCAGAGATTTACTGACTGCACCTATGTAGGACATTACAGGTAAATAGAGTAAAGAAGGTCCATAGGAAGTTAGAGTTTAGAAATTTCTTAGTTCTGTCACCTCCAACTTAAGACCTGCTTGTTCACTGACCAGATCCTCTGAGTCAGTGGTCACTTTTCTAGATGGAGCAATATTTCTTGCCAATCAACATATGTACACTTAGTGACCTTGCATGAAGAAACATCCTGTCTGCAGAAAAGAAGATTGCAGCTTATCTGTACAAAGCAGGAGTATTGTTGTGTGTGTGTGTGTGTGTGTGTGTGTGTGTGTGTGTGTGTGTGTATTTATGCATGCATATGAAGACATGGGAAGGTGATGTGTGTATGTTCTACTAGCTCACTTGATTTTTATCCAGAATTATTAATGAATGTAAAATTGTAGTCTCAACCCTCAGAAGTGGTTGTTAGCTTTACACACAGGAAAACTTGTCCCATGACCATAGCTTGTACTTTCAGCTCCAAAGTAGGACAAGAAAGAGCAGGTAACTCAGTGGAATCATGAGCATGAAATGACCAGAAATTCAATTCAAACATCTAATGGTGGGTCAATATTATCACTGTAAACAAAGAGGAGATTACTGTTAAATACACCAGTCTGTGACTTTCCACTGTAGTGTGGGAAAAAAGAGGAAAAAAACCCTCACAATCAAAACAGGGAAGATAAACAACTTTTCAAACACATACATATATGTGCATATTTTACTTATATTATTTTTTAAATGTTTACTTATTTTTAAGAGTGGGCAAGCATGTGCAGGGGAGGGGCAGAGAAAGAGGGAGAGAGAGCATGAACTAATGGGCAGAGAGAGAGGGGGACAGAGGATCCGAAGCAGGCTCCAGGCTCTGAGCTGTCAGTGAAAAGCCCGACATCGGGTTCGAACCCATGAACTGTGAGATCATGATCTGAGCTGAAGTCAGATGCTCAACTGACTGAGCCACCCAGGTGCCCCTAGTCAGTATTATTAATTTTTTATTTTATTTTTAATGTTTATTTATTTTTGAGAGAGAGACATAAACAGAGTATGAGCAGGGGAGGTGCAGAGAGAGAGGGAAACACAGAATCTGAAGCAGGCTCCAGGCTCTGAGCTGTCAGCACAGAGCCCGATGCAGGGCTCAAACCCACCATCTGTGAGATCATGACCTGAGCCAAAGTCAGAGGCTTAACTGACTGAGCCACCCAGGCACCCCTCATTATTATTTTTTATATATTGTTTTTATTTATGTACCTGTATAGGAAGATGCAAATACAACTTAACCTTGAAAATGTGAATCTGAATTCTCATTAATGGGCCTTCATCCAACTCTGTAATTAATGAATGTGAGAGCTCCACAAAATTGCATTAGAATTCTGAAGAGCATCTTGTTTTTACTTTATTGAGTTGTTTTGATATGTCAGACAATAAAATGCAAAATTTTCTCCATGTTAATTAATTAAATGGTATACTGGGAGAAATGCCAGTTTTTAGGTTGCACTCAATTTTGCTCCATCTCTTGGGTTTTATCAAGTTGCTATTTAAACTCTGATGTGGTACTTAGGTTGTAGATATAATATTGTCCTATAGCTTCCCTAAAATGATTACTCCATTACCAACTCCTAAACAAGATCTTATGCTTCTCAGCAGCAGAGTAGGTGCACTGGGTCAGTACCAAAAAGAACCTGTTCTTATTTGAGGCCAGATCATGGACATACGAGGGTCTCAGAATCTTAACAGTTCTCATTGGGGCTCTTTGTAGAACCTATAGATGGGATTTGTCTCGAGTTGAAACCTGGAATTCTCTTCTTCCTGGATTTCCTTTCTTCCTCTTGTCGCTCAGCCCTTCCTCAGAAACCTAGTTCCCAAATTCTCCCTGGCCCTCAGATCAGAGTCGAAGGAGATGCATCATTGAATCCAACCTGGGAGAATGTCAAAAAGTACTTGCATTCTTCAAAGTGGGGCATTTGCTGCTATCAGTCACCTGTTCTAATATAACTTGGATGATTTTTAAATATTAATATTTTATTTAACATTATTAAGAATAATTATCAGAGCTGAGCAAGTATAGCCTGCTCTTTAATTCCTCTTTATTCACCTGGCTTGAATTTCTATTGATTAAATGTTAGACGAAGGGTTAAAGTATATTTAATTAAATTACATTGGCTACTTACAGAAATATGCAATTTACCTGTGATGCAATAATCACACTATTAAACATTATACATTCTTGCAACTAATATAGAAGTTTTCTTTATAACCAATTAATTATTAATAAATAGCAGGTTTTCCCCCCAATAAGCAGAGAAAATAATTATGGCGTAAAAGATATATCCTTTGTGGATACACAGTGTGTGTGGGGGAGTGTTCAAAGTCAGTGTTACTTCTCTATACTTTTGTCTTCAACAATATCATCTCTGTGGATAAGAGTAGGTCTTCAATATCTTGCTCTTACCTTTTTTTCTCTATAGCCCCAATTGGTTTCAGCATCCTTCTCTGCAAGCAATTGCCTTTATTTCATCCTTCAGATAGAGTGAACCTTTTGAAAGCTAGTGAATCAGCAGAAGCCAGAAAATTACATATGCACACTGTATGTTTAATAATGAAGTACAGTCTGATTACTGCGAGTACAATTAAAAAAAAAATTCTGTTTAAACAGAGTTTAGGTGGTAGCAACCTCTGTTCCCTCAAGATTGTTTGAGGGGTGCCTGGGTGGGTCAGTCAATTAATCGTCTGACTTCGGCTCAGGTCATGATCTCACGGTTCATGAGTTCGAGCCCCACCTCAGGCTCTATGCTGACAGCTCAAAGCCTGGAGCCTGTTTCAGATTCTGTGTCTCCCTCTCTCTGCCCCTCCCCCACTCACACTCTGTTTCTCTATAAAAATAAATAAACATTAAAAAGCTTTTTTAAAAAAGATTGCTTGAGTGGAAAAATCATTTTAAGGCTGTAGCAGAACTTGTGGTATGATATTGACTAATAATTATTAGCTTTGAGCTTACCATCAAGATGAGAGAAACATAACTTTGAATCACAATTGAGAGTAAGACCCTCAGTTCGGCTCTGGGCTTCATTAGGTGGTTGATGTTCTCAGACAAACCTCCTGTAGAACAATGGTGAAGATTACCTTATGGAGTAACAAAAAATAATTTGGTTGACCTTTATATCATCCTGAAATAAAGTCACTAAGAAGAAAATACTGTTAATTTCAGTTGTCAGTAAGTTCAATAGAATTTCACTTCATCTCACCCACATTTTCCAAACCGCTAGACCACTAACTGTTCACTGGAGTCTTTAAGATCATTGTAAAATGAGATAGCAATTTGGTAATTAATTGATTTACTATTGAGTGCCAAGACACAATTGAGGCTCAAAACCCACAAACCCAAAATCTATTAAATTACCCTGTTTTGAATGTCGATTTTAGGAAGAACAAGCAGATGATTTTAAAGTAGCTATTTCATTTTGCATAACCACCGTCTGAGAAACTGTTAAATCACATAGTCTGAGAAAGCTTTCGGAAGGCTCTCAAGATTTGAGCTGGTGTATTTAAGGAAAAAATCATTACCTGTTTGCTAATTTAGCCAAAAATATGATTTATGTCTGATAAACTTCCAGAAATGGAAACAATATACCATCATTTTAAATTACCAATAAAAATTAAAATTTAAGTTGCTTCTAGTATGTTAGAATTGATTCGATCATTTTGTCACTTCCTTTTACATGTTGCTGTCTCTGGGTTTATAGTAAACAATTTTTCAAATGCAATTATGTTTATGAATTTAATTTTCTTTTCTCCTGTTTGACAAACTACATATATTCTCAGAAGATGTTTTGTAAGAGTTACTCTTTTTTTTTCCTAAAATTACTCACCAGTTTTTTCATATTATTTCCCACAACCTTATAACCTGAGTGCAGTCATCATTTAAAGCTTTGATATGTGCAATATTTGCTTGATCCTAATGGGTCTTTTAATCCACTGCACCCAGTTTAGCCCCCACACCACACATTACATAATAACACTAATAGTAAAAGTAATAAGAACAACAGTAACAATGCCTACTATATGTTAAGAACTTACTAAGAGCCAAGCCTTGAACTAAATAACATGTTTTCTTATTTAATTCTCACTGTAATCCTGAGTTTGGTATTATTTTATTCCCATTATGGCACCATTATTATTATTATTATTATTATTATTATTATTTTATAGCTACCATTTATTGAACTTAACACATGCTGAGTACTTTACCTATATTATATCATTTAATCCTCAACATTAATTCTGCATAATGAGGATACACAGCCAGATGGCCAAACTTGTCCTTTAACTGGTCCTTAAAACATATTTCATACAGACATATGAAATACTTCCATAGTGGACTGTGAAGAGTTGTGCCCCAAATTCCCCAAATGCCCTCTCAACCATGTTTCTGTGGTTGCCCAGCTCTTCTGGGGTCACTCAGCCTTGCCCTTTTTAAATCTAGAAACTGAAGAGGTAACACTGGGCACAGTAGGAACTCTTCAGGACCTTGCTCCAGGGCCAAGGCCAAAGTCTATCTGACCAGTTGGTGCTCAAGCTGTACCAGTTGTTCCCAAGCTGTACCAGTTAGTTAAATATTTTGACTCTTAGCAGGCATGTATGTATTATCGTTCTCATTTTGTGGTTGGAAAATTCACATAAGTCCATGAAAGTTAAGCAACTGGCCCAAGATCACCCACCTAGGGAGTATCAGAGTCAGGATTCAAACCCAGGTCCCCCTCAAGCTAAAAGCTCTATTCTTAATTTCTACAGTGTACACACACACACAAATGGAGAAATCCAGCTGATTTTTTTAAGTTTATTTATTTTGAAAGAGAGAGAGTGTGAGCAGGGTGAGGGCAGAGAGAGAGAGAGAGAGAGAGAGAGAGAGAGAGAGAGAATCCCAAGCAGACTCTGTGCTGCGAGCACACAGCCCAACACTGGGCTTGATCCCACAAACTGCAAGATCCTGACCTGAGACAAAATCAAGAGTTGGACACTTAAACCGACTGAGCCACCCAAGTGCCCCTCCAGCTGACTTTTGATGTTAACTTTCCAGTGTGAATAGCTTTGGAATTCTGTGCCCTGTGTCTGACAACTTGTACGGTGAATTTTAAATTTCACAATATTTTTAATATTTACCTTGAAGCTGTGAGAATATTGTTCTCCTGAGTCCCAGCAATAATAATAAGCATGTAAGTACCAGGATGATGGGTATTACTTTGCATTATTCTGCAAACAAGTGAATATATTCACTGATTTAGCCAATGTTGTATTTGCAGTCATCTCTCTATAGGTAAAAGTTATTTTATTCATTTTATTACTGGCTTCCCAATTATAGCAACCTTGGTATTCAGCCTAACCAAAAATTGAAAGTTACAAAAGTAACATTTTTATAAACTTTTAAACTGTATACTTTATTCTGATATTATTTTAGTGTCCAAAGTCCTAATACCAAAGGCTGAAAAACACTGGCATTAGACTCTGCTTCTCTACTTCTGTGTCATGTGTCTTTCTCCATTTCTGATAAAAATGTAGCCTCCAATTTAGCATATCCACACACCCAAACAAGAAAATCTGACTATTTTCTATTAGTCAGATTTCTATTTCTATTTCTATCTGCATAATGAGGATAATGAGGAAAGCAGAAATGACGTGGAGAAATAGTACATTTCATCCCTATGTGGCACTCAGGGAATAAGCAGGAAGAACTCTGGCAGGTATGTTTGGCACCAGGGGCAGGGCCAAGAAGTTTTCTCAATGGAGGCCTCACTCTGGCTTTTTGGGACAGCAGCCTGTGCCTATCTCTTGCTGTAACGTTCAAGTTCACAGTGGGGCTCTGGCTCTATTTGAAACCCCTGGGACCAATAGAGAAGTATCCTGTAGCAGCACCAAACAACCTCACCCCAAAGCAGCAGCAGGAATAAGATACTCATCTGTTATCTCTCCTGGGCCCTGAGCAACACCTGGAGCCTTAAGGCTGTGGACACACAGCTCTACGGTGATGGTTACTTCTGGGACTTTCAGTAGCATTTAGGAAGGGATGCAGCCGACCACATGGTCTCCTTTCCACAGGTTTAAGGTGGCTGTGGGCAGAATCTGAGCTCAGGAGTTGTAGGAACACACCTAAAGCTGGAGTTATACTTCACTACACAGGGAGATTGGGATTGGTGGGGAGCAGCTAAGGGAGGAGCTATCGTGGTTGCCGAGGGCCAGAGCAAGGAGGCCGTGGGGATCCCCTGGGACCCTGATGGAAGACAGAAGGGACCTGGAAGGGGAGGGCCGAATCTCTAGTGGGTACCCTGGAGAGGGCCTTAACTGGTGATGATGGTGTTATCTTCATTTCTTTGCTTTGATTCCCCCACCCCACCCCCGCCAGAATCTGAGGAGTGTCTATTAAGAAACAAGTCACCCAAGTTGTGGGCAGTTCTACTGTCTTTAGGGCCATACTCTGAGACTAAATGTTCCATTCACACATAGTCATGAAAATACTCCAAGAATGGCAAGCTTTCTCTTACCCTTTGTGAGAGAATCAAACATGAACAAGAGCAGCCATCATTTTAACACCTGTTACGGAGGTCCTCAGATGTGGAAGGAGCTATATTTGCCACTGTATAGTTCAAAGGAGATGGAGCAAGTGAGATCTGTTTCACCTGAAGGAGAAAGAAAAGCTAACTTCTGGATGTCATCCCTGTGCATCCGCCATTATGTTTACATTCTGTAGCTGAAGTGTGACCTTGAGTGCACCATGCTCACTAGTAGGGGTGTACACATTTTGGAATAGAAAAGGTTTGCTTGATATTCATCGATGCGGAGGGGACTACTTGGTGAAGACTTAGAGAACTAACTTACCATAGAGTCTGCTCCAAATACCACAGATTGGAAAATGTTTCATCAATATTTGAAATTGATCAGCCTGGGTGGCTCAGTGGGTTAGGTGACCGACTCTTGGTTTCAGCTCAGGTCATGATCTCACAGTTCATGAGTTCAAGCCCCAGTCAGGCTCACTGCTATCAGTGCAGAGCCCCCTTGGGATCTTCTGTCCCCCTCTCCTTCTGCCCTTCTCCCGTTTGTACACTCCCAAAAAGAAAGAAATATATATAGTTTTAATTTTGAAATTGATCAAAATGGGGATGCTCAATTTTGCAAACCTCCCAGAGGACTGACATATGAAACCAGAAAGCTACTTTATTAATTTACAATGAGAAATCAAACCTTTAGGGATCAGGGAACCTACTGTTTAATATTTTTCCGTTTATTCTCTGAACTGAAACCCCAGAAGAATCTAAACTATTAGCTTATACCTTGAGGGGCATAAGCTTAGAAGATGAGGTACTTGTGAGAGACTTAAATTTAATGGCATTACGTTAAGAGAGCCCAAGCACGCATTTCTGCTCTAAGGAAAAACCTACCAGGCAGACCCGATACTTAGAAGCTGGCTTGGGGCGCCTGGGTGGCGCAGTCGGTTAAGCGTCCGACTTCAGCCAGGTCACCATCTTGCGGTCTGTGAGTTCGAGCCCCGCGTCGGGCTCTGGGCTGATGGCTCGGAGCCTGTTTCTGATTCTGTGTCTCCCTCTCTCTGACCCTCCCCCGCTCATGCTCTGTCTCTCTCTGTCCCAAAAATAAATAAAAAACGTTGAAAAAAAGAAGCTGGCTTGGTTTCCTTTCTTCAAGACAAATTAACTGGGCTCTGCAGACATTACACGGTGAATCTCGTTTTCCTGTATTTTGTGGCAGACCATGTTTCTCTACCTTTCTTACCTCTACTATGTTAATTATGTGGCAGGCTATTTCGTTTCTGAAAGGTGCATCTCAAGGTTAACTTTCGGTTTAACACCCAGAGGACAAACTTATTTCCCATTCTTTGAGAATATCTCCTTATCCATGTGCCACTTAAAAGAGTGATTATGGAACTTCTGGCTACTATTTATTTTGACATAATTTCCAGGTTTACATTAGTTTCAGAAATGGAAGAAATAGTAAGCATGGAGATAGAGCGCATCATTGACAAGCTAGGTTTAAAATTAGGATTTCCTAATGCCTAACCCTTTGATACATTCACTAGTTTTCAAAAGTTAATTATATGTTATTGCTATTCTAATTGCTCATTATTTAATCGGGCACTAAGGTGCCAATTAAAAGAAGAAAAGTCCACCGTAAACTAGGGAAAACAATTGACGTTAAGTTTCCTAGAAGTAAAATCCATTAGAGATATAAAATATTCTGCAAAATCATTGTCACCTGGGCATTCTCTCACTGTGATTTTGTCTCCAGTTCAAGAAGATTGCGAAACCAAAATGTTTAGCAAAAATCCCTGGCAGTTTTAAATAATTTAATAGTTAATTTAAATAATTTAAATTAGTTAAGTTTATAATTTATAGTTTAATTTAATATTTAATATAATTTAATAGTTAAGTTAAATAATTTAAATAGTTAATTTGAGTACACGAGGTCTATCTAACCTGCAGCCAAGTCCAGCCAGCTACTCTGTGCACGTCTTCTTCAGAGCCTTCTCCTCTTCCTGCTTCTCTGAATTAGGCCGGGACCAGGGTCCAGCTTGGAAAGTCAGTTTCTCAGGAAAGCAGACACCATGCTGACTTGTATCTGGGTGTTCACATAATTGGTTGTTAAATCCTCTGGGTTTTCTGATGGAAAAAACAAACAAACAAACAACCAAAAATCAAACAACAATAACAAAAAAAGAAAACAAAAACAAACAAAACAAAAAACAAAAAAACAGGAGAATATGTCATCATTTATTCAAACCCTCAGGGAAGCTTCTTTCTCAAAACAGTACTCCCTGCTTCCATCCTCAAGAAACCCAATGTACTAATTACTATTTGCTAAACAAATAGATTTTTTCATAAGAACTGGTTTTTAAGGAACTTTTAACTTATACCTATTCTCTTCCACCCCCCCCACCCCCCCACCCCCCGCGCCAATAGGAATATAAGAGGCAAATAGTTCTGTTATTCAGAGAAAATTCCCGATCCCAAGTTCAGTGATATAACTGAGTGTAATAAGATTCAGGATTGCTTTTGGAGTAACGTTTCTTTTTGTAATGCTACCTTTATATTTTAAAGTCATACTTTAAAAAATATTTAAAATAATGACTGGATACTTAAAAAAAATTTTTTTTTTAACGTTTATTTATTATTGAGAGACAGACACAGAGCAGGAGCATGGGAGGGGCAGAGAGAGGAGAAGATACAGAATCCAAAGCAGGCTTCAGGCTCTGAGCTGTCACCACAGAGCCCAATGCGGGGCTCGAAATCACAAACTGAGATCATGACCTGAGCCGAAGTTGGACGCTTTACTGACTGAGCCACGCAGGCACACCAATACTCTCTTTTTCATAACATTTGAAGTATATAAACTCACTGAACAACCTTCTTTTGCAGTTAAAGTATAATCAGCCCAACTTTCCAAAAAAGTAAAAATCAGAAATATTTATATCTATTCCTAGGAAGCCAAATTGTGAAAAGAATTCACCAGATTCTGCAATTCCCTGCTCCTATTGTATAGTTATGTTATTCAGACATGTCTTTTAAAAATTCGAGAAAAATATCCCTTCTACCTAAGAGGAACTATAGTTAGTAAACAACATGGAAACTACATGGGAACTAACATTCATCCTTGATAGTAATAAAAGAAAAATGCCAGTGAAAGCAACTTTAAGATAGCATTTTATATCAACTAATATAGAAAAAAGTTTAACTTAAAACATTTTTTTAAGCTTATTTATTTATTTTTGAGAGAGAGAGAGAGAGAGCAGGAGCATGAGTGGGGGAGGAGCAGAGAGAGAGGGAGAGAGAGGCAATCCCAGCAGGCTCTGCAATGCCAGTACGGAGCTGGATGCGGGGCTTGAATTCACGAACTGAGATCATGACCTGAGTAAATCGAGGGTCTGACGCTTAATGGACTGAGCCACCCAGACACCCCCAAAAAGTTTAACTTTTTATTATAACAATTGTCAACATTGAAGTGAAATTATGAACTCATTCTTAATGGCACTGTAAGTTACTACAATCTTTAGAAAGGAATGTGGCAATAAAGAACAATAGACATAATCAAGTCCTTTGTTCCTTTGAGAAATAAAAAGATGAGTACATTCATTATGTCTTTATTCACAGTAAAACATTATTATAAAGTAAATAATCAATTTTAGGGGTATAGATTAAATTTTGGTGGATCATCTTTAAAAACGAGGTACCACATTTTTTCATCAACCTTAATTGAAAATGAGCGTTTATTTCATGATATAAATGTGTACTACACAGACTACAGACACAATCCAGCAGCTGACAGTGGTGAGAAATGATTGATTCTGCAATATAATGTCAAACTTATAACATTTAATTATTAAAATTGTAATGAAACTATAGTTTCAATCATTGACGGCCCAATTATGACCTGTACCTCACAATGACCTAATAGTAATGAAGGAAGGTTTCTCTTTTATAATATTATAGCCAAAAAGTTAGGAAGAAATGATAGAATGAGAATATCATTATACAGGCATACCTCAATAATGCCTGCTTGCATCCCAGGGAGACAACCTGGGATGTAATACATCCCAGACAACCAGATGTATACATTCTGATGGAACTATACTAATATCTATGAGGTAGTTTGTCCCCTAGCAAAAATAAAGAAAGAAAGAAAGAAAGAAAGAAAGAAAGAAAGAAAGAAAGAAAGAAAGATGAAAAAAATCTTAAAAAATGATCATCTTAGGTTTAATTTACAGAAAATACACAGGCTAAAGGAATGTGTTCAGTGAGTCCATGGATATTCAATCAGCAAAATTGAGACAGTGAGGCCGTTTGTGGGACTGTGACATTTTTCTTCAACATAAAATAAAAGGAAAAAAACCCAATAAAATGCAATTAATAACAATATATGGACCTTGTCTGTATCTAGATTTGAACAAACCATTTTTTAAAATGTTTTAAAAAAGGAAAATATGAGCACTAGGTATTTATAGTATTAGGGAATTTTTCCTGATTTGGGAGGGACTGATAGTACTGAGGTGATTTTAAACAGGAAGTCCTTTTTTTCCCCCCCAAAGATGCATATTGAAATATATGTAGAAGAAATGATATGATATCTTGGATTTGTTTCAAAATAATCTGGAGTTTCTTCAAATAGAACTCACACCAATTTAGTTATGTGCCTGAAGCCTGTGGAATGCTACACGTGTGCTCCAGAACTTTCCATTTATAAATACATTTATTCCTTTGAAGGACCTTATCTTTTTTCACCAGAGCCTGTTGAGAGCTTATTTATGCTTCATGGATTTTGTCTAGCTTCCCCTGCTACTTCAATAGCATATGAAATATTTTCCACATTTGTTTCTTTAAAAAAACAGGAACACAAATTCTGTTACTAAAATGTAGTCTTGCCCCTAGCATTCTCTTCATAAAAGGCAAGTCATAGAATCTTAAACCAATTAAACCCATTAATACTTATCAGATGTATATGATGGATTAAGCATGGAGGGTGATTGAGAGAGATTAAAACTAAATTCTCTGTCTAGAGAAATTGATCATTCAATTAGGGGAGAAAATCATGTGGAAATAACTGGAACAATAGTGAACATTTATTGACTTCTTACTCTATACTTAGTACTGAACTAAGTGCTTTACATGCATTTAATTTTAATCCTTATAATGACTTCATGAAGTAGGTACTAATTATTACTATTATTATTTCTTTTTTTATTTCTAAAATACAAACGAGGAAATTGAAGTGTGCAATCTTGAGATAACATACTAAGTGTCACCCAGATAGATTAGCATAAAAGGGGCTGAAACTCAGGTCTCTATGAAGCAAAAGCCTATGCTATGCACAATTACACAAAACTAGCAATAGTCTATTCAGTTGACATTTACGCTAAACCTACAATATGCAGACTAATAAACAATGAACACTGCCACATTCCTGTTATGATGGTAAATCTTCTCTGTCAAATTGACTGGGCTGTGTTTGACCAGATACTTGGTCAAACATTATTCTGGGTGTTTCTTGAAGGTGTTTTTGGATGAGATTAATATTTTTAATCAGTAAAGAAGATTGTTCTTTGTAATGTGAGTGGGCCTCATACAATTTGTTGAAGACCTGAATAGAGCAAAAAGACTGACCCTTCCCCAAATAAGAGGGAATTCTTCAGCAGACTGTCTTTGGACTTTATCTGCACAGAAAGTCCTCCTAGGTTTCTCTGCCTGTCAGTCCACACTGCAGATTTGGACTTGCCAGTCTCCATAATCACATGAGCCATTTCCTTGTAAGTCTCTTTCTCTCTGGAGAGTCCTATTACCAATGTATTTCAAAAAACCCAAATAGCAAGAAGCAGTGTTTAAATTACCAACAGATTTTGCAAAACTGACACCATGATTATATATGAAAGTGGTCTTTTCTTCCAGTGAATTATGTTCCTGAAAATGTGCCTTTAAAAGTCATGAACAGATGATCCCACTTGCTATGTTTGATTTTCTCTTAGAGAAAATACTAAAGGAGACAGGTTTTAGTTTTCTCATCACCATTTCTTTCCAAATCATCCCATTGGTAGAAGTGTTGACCTTCTATTTGTCTTGTACTACTAATTTATGGAATAAACTTGCTAATTAATTCAATACACACTGGCAGGCCCCATTCCACATACTGAAAATCCAAAGATAAAATAGTCCCTGATCCCAAGTAGTTTATAATCTTAGTTAGGAGCCAGATAAGCTAAAATCATTACACTGTGATGATACCTGCTGTATCAGAGGTGTGTCCCAACAGCAATGGCTGCAATGAAGCAGTGCCTAAATGTTCAAGAGACTCAAGAAAATATCCCAGAGTAATCATTTTAGTAACTAAAAAATGTATTTTGTTAGGTCATCACAGACTGATTCTCCTTTAAGATCCTCATTTAAGGCAAGATCTGTATTATATCAACATAAAAGAAATCCTGGTCCTACTTTTTTCTTGCTGAAAATTTCTTACAGAATGTCCTTCTGTACCTAGTTCTACAGTTAATAAGGGTCGACCTTAATATCCACAGGGGAGTTATGTTTCCCTAGTCAATTTCATTTTTTTTCTCTTTCTGTCTTCTAGAGAGTCCTGGAAGATGAGTTTCAGAGCAACATTATGCTAAATGAAATTATGCATGTCCAAAATGGAGTTGCAACCCTTTTTCTCTTGTATACTCCAGATCAATAATGTCACTCTCTGACTCCAGGAGCAGACCGGTGGAAAGAAAGATTCATTTCCCCATTGGTTTTCTACTCTCAAATGCAATTAAGGATTTTGAAATTGTTTAAAATAATTACAGGAAACTCTCCTAACGTCCTTCCTTCCCTGCATTAGTTTTCCTTGTGAGCCATCCCTGGAAACTTGTACTTGAGAGCCAGATCTTCGTTGACGGTGATGAGACAAAGATTACCTTTCAAGCCGCCCTTTATGCCTCCTTGTTTAATCGAAAACAAATTTAAGTATGGCATTGCATGCTGCAACTTAGACAATGCTCTTAAATTAGATCTTTTGCCAGCTTGTGTCTCCTAGTGACTTTCTTGAGCTAATTGGAATCTTTACATTAGAATACATTTTCACATCCGTTGACCAGAGACTAGAAAATAATGGTCAGATTTTAGGCATACTTCTATTATTTAAAACTGACTTTAGTATTATTATTATATATGTTAATTATAGATATAATTGTATGTAATTAATTTTAATATATTATATATTAACATAATTATATAATATAGTTATTACATAATTAAGTCAGTTGTAAGTATATATTACATACACACACACACATATATATATATACAATATAAAATATAGAGAGGCTAGGTATATTTAATTATCAAAGAAGGGTTTCTGCCCCTGCTCCCTCTCCTCCCCTCACAGAATGGCATTCTGAATGATAACACTAAGAAACGAGGAAACATTTTGAGCTGAGACGGATTTTGACTTCCTGGCCGGGAATATACCAACTAGGAAGCATATGTGGTGTTTTGCTCACTGGAAGGCATACGGCTTGATAATATCTTGTTGAGGGTGGAGTGGTGGCATGAAACAAAGTTCAGTTTATTTTATGCAGGCATCAGTGGCTAAAGGGGATCTGATTTGAAGGGGAAGAGCAGGAATCACTAGTTCTAGATGTTCTCAGGCCTAAGACTGTAAAGCAGAGAGGTGTGTTTGTGATGAGGTGAGGCATACCATGGGCTGGCCCTGGAAACAGAGCCCGCAGCAGCCAGGAGACAATGAACACCCAAGCCAGCTCATTGGGATCCAGAGCTGGGCTCCAATCCTATAGAGGTTTAGGAGGGAGGTGTGATCAGGCATCAAGGACCAGCTGTGAACCCTGGTGAGTTTCAGTGAAGCTAGATAGGAATAAGGGTCCTTGGTATGCATGTGGCATCCACTACTGGCTTTTCACAGTGGGGAGCTCAGAGGAGCAGATGAGCATTATCCCCGGCAGGGTGGGTGGTGGGGGGAGGGGTGGGCAGGCAAGAATTAAGTTGGGGCTGTGGAAGGGTAAAGGTTTCAGCTAGTGATGATGGAGTTCACAGCTGGAGTTCAGTCCAACTGGGAGTGTCCTGGCCACTATGAATCAGGGACTCGGAAGGGAGGCCAATGAGTCAGGCTGACCACACTGGAGAGATGGCTGTTAATACTTCCCAAAGTCCCATGTAACCTTTCCACTTACCTCTCACTGTCCAGAATTTAGACATACGGCCACAATTAGCTGCAAATGGTTGGGAAACAGTCTTTTATTCCAAGTAACAGTGCTCTCAGGTAAAAATTGGGATTCTGTGAAGGGAGAAGAGAATCGATATAGGGAGGCAATCACCACCTTCTACCACAATCTCCATATCCTCTGTGAGAGCACTGTCTTTTTTCTTTTAAAATCTGGACTATACCACTTGCCAGTAGTATGACCAAGAGCAAGTTAGTGAATTTATCTCCATCTCAATCCTAGTATCTATAAAATGGGCATATCACTACCTAGTTCACAGGTTTGTGAAGATGAAATAAAGTTAACATATGTAGATGGTACTAAATACATGTTAGTTTCCCTTGTCAGAAAGCTGGTTCTGCTTTTCTCTCGACCATTTCCTTTTACCATTTTCCTGGTATTATTTTGGTCCCTTGATCAAGATTGGCCTGGGGATCATTTACCCAGATCTTATCCATTGAAGACAAGGCAGCAGACTCATCCAATGCAATTCCTCTCCAGTCCAACACCCTCAGTGAAGGGAGCTGGTACTATACTAAAACACATCATTTTAGTTCTTGGCATTTAATGATTATAGGTGTCATGAAAACTTTTCAAGAAATTTACCAGTTTGGGTCAGTTTAGGTTAGAGTTTATTGAAATAGTTCTATTTTGGGGGTCTGCCCTAGATAGAGTCTGCAGTTTATGGAACCTAAACACTTCAACACTTGCTGCCTTACAATAAGACATTTATGGCAGTACGTTTTTCTTGTCATATGAATGTCACCTGCTAGACCTCGTTATATGCATAGACTCATTCCTCTGGCTCCAGCTTGTGTTTGCTAGGGCAATGTTGAACTTTAGATTAGATATGAACTGTTCGCTAAACTTGGTGGTTGGAAAGGTCTCTTCAGAAGTGCAGTACTTGATTGTCCTCCTTTTGACCTTCTCTTTGAATTTTCTTTCTTATCTTGGTAACCATAGAAATAACTAGGAGAGGGGCACCTGGGTGGCCCAGTCGGTTGAACTTCCAACTTCGGCTCAGGTCATGATCTCACTGTTCTTGAGTTCCAGCCCCACACCAGGCTCGCTGCTGTCAGCCTGTCAGTGCAAAGCCCGCTTCAGATCCTCTCTCCTCCTCTCTCTGCCCCTCCCCCACTTGTGCTTTACCCAAAAATAAACAAATATCTTAAAAAGAAAAAAAAATGTTAAAAAAAAAAAAAGAAAGAAAGAACTAGGAGAGGTGAAGTTGGTCCAGATCCACCCCTGCACCACGTGGAAGGTGATCGTTGCACTAGTGTTTTGTCAATGATGATTTGACAGAAAAGGTGAAGGGTTGAATCTTGAACAGCAGCTATGCTGGATTTTGAAGGAGTATGGGAGACAAAGGGACAGTAAACGGTACTGAACTTGCACTCTTATCTCTGCTCTCACCATTAAATACACTCACAAATCCCAGAAGTCCCTTCATTTTTCCCTCTACAGGTCACTGCTGCCCACCCCTGTTTGGCTGTTCTCTCCCACTTAGACTCATGTGTCCTTATCTCCTTCTGTTGATCTGTCTGATCTTCTGTCCTCTCTCAAGGTGTATAGTCAATGTGAGCTTTAGAATTACAAAGATCTCCTATGAGCTAGTGTACCTGGTCCTCAACTTCCGGCTCTGTCAAATAGTAATAAAACCTACTTCTCAGAGTTATTTTGAGGATTAAAAATATATATCCACTGCATATATTTCTTTTTTTTTTAGTTTTTTTTTTAAGTTTATTTATTTATTTTTGAGAGAGAGACAGACAGACAGAGAGGGAGTTTGGGAGGGGCAGAAAGAGAGAGAGAGGATCTGAGGTGGGCTCTGCACTGACAGCAGAGAGCTCGATGCGGGGCTCAAACTCACAAACCAGGAGATCAGGACCTGAGCCAAAGTCAGATGCTTGACCGACTGAGCCACCCAGGCGCCCCACTACTGGATACATTTCTAAGCATATGGTAGGGATTTTGTAAGTGTTGGTTACACATTAATCTTTCTCCTTTGACCGTGTCCATGTTTTTACCTCTAAAACTTTACTTCTCAAAAAAGCAGTCCCAGGACCAGCAATATTGGAAATGCCGAATCTCAGGCCCCACCCCAGACATACTGAATCAGAATCTGCATTTTAACAACATCCTTAGATGCTTTGTATACATGTCAAAGTTTGAGCAGCACTGCTTTAAAGCAAAGACTGCTGTCTTTATCCTTTTTGTAAAGGGAAAGAACAATGGGCACCACTGGTTTCGTGCCTACCCTGTGTCCGGTGCTGGTTTCTTGACTGCTGTTTCCCTCGTTGTCACTCTGTGAGGTTAGCACTGTCATGTCCGCTAACCTGTGAGGAAATGGAGATGAAAGGAAGTTAACTGTCCAGCCCAAGAGCAACTAGGAATGGCACAGGTGAGATTCAAACTCAAATTTTTTTGTCTTTTTTTGTGCTACATCAAAACCACACAGGCCTACTGGCTTTTATTGCTGGAGAAGAAGACAAAAGTGGGAAAAAAGTAGAAAAGGTACACAAAACAAAACAAAACAAAACAAAACGAGAGACCTGAAGACATTAAAGATAACCTCGAGTTTCAATGAAATCAGTAGAGAACCACTTTCCGATGACTGGTTCCAGCTGTCCTCAATTCTTTCTCCAGGTTCCTTGCTCTTTATTTGATATTGACATACATTTTGGCACCTGATAAGAGCTGATAAACTATTCCACAAACACGAAGTGGTTATTTACTTTTCAGCCTGTTTAGTGAAATAACATATCAGCTGATTGTGGCATGTGACTGTGTTGCTTTGTTCCTGATTTTTATTTTCAGGTGTGTTTTTTTATCTCCAATAGATTATAAGATTGTGAAGGTAAGACAACCTGCCCCTTCTTTCCTTTCTCCCTCCCTTCCCTCTTTTTACCCTTCCCTCCTTTTACCCTTCCCTCCCTCTCTTCCATCTTTCCTTCTTTCCTTTCTTTCTTTATTCTTAATGGAGAAAATACCATAGTATTTATGTTTTCAGAATGTGAGATGAAATTCAATATCAGGTTTTTAAATAATTTTAGTTCATCTGCAATTAACAGATTACATGTTATTATTAATGATTCTCCTGATTTGAGCAAGGAATCCATGCTGATCAGTATCATTTTAGACCAAGAGATGGTATCTCATATCTTGTCTTTTGCACTAATCTCAATATCTTAAATTTCTTGTTATGTTAATAAACTCCCTTACTATGATTTCTGAAAATAAAAAGGCATGAAAAAATTAACTAATTGAAATATTTTATTTTCCAATATAGATTTTAATAATTACACCAATGAATCCATATGGATCAAAATAAATAAAATATAAAAATTGACCCATGAAGGTGCCTGATGGCTCAGTTGGTTGAGTGTCTGACTCATGATTACAGCTCAGGTCATCATCCCAGGGTTGTGGGATTGAGCTCTGCATCAGGCTCTGCATTGAGCACGGAGCTGCTTGAGATTCTCTCTCTCTCCTTCTGCCCCTTCTCCCCCCTTCTCTCAACAAAAATAAAAAAAATAGGGGCGCCTGGGTGGCTCAGTCGGTTAAGTGTCTGACTTTGGCTCAGGTCATGATCTCATAGTTTGTGAGTTCGAGCCCTGTTTCGGGCTCTGTGCTGACAGCTCAGAGCCTGGAGCCTACTTCAGATTCTGTGTTTCCCTCTCCCTGCCCCTCCCCTGCTCATGCCTCTGTCTCTCCCTCTCTCTGAAGAGTAAATAAACATTAAAAAAAAATTAAAAAAATAAAATAAAAAAATAAAACATGACCGATGTAGCCTTACAAAGCCTTACATTCCTTTGTAATGTTATTTAGCAATAAGAGGTATGGTGAAAACACAAACTGGATTTTTAATCTTTTGGAAGGATCTTTCTTAGAAGCCAATATTTTACCTTTATAACGTTCTTAAACAAGTCTCTTGAAGAGCCCATGATACATACTGTAAATATAGACATATTCCATATTTGAGCTATCTAAATTGTATCAAATTACCAATTTTTCCATACTTTGAATTTTAATTCACTAGAGAGCATTCCCTAACCATTCAGAAGTGGGATGATAACTGCTCCCAGTAATTTTAAAAAAACCTCTCCACTCCACTTATTTATTTAAACTTGTTGAAATATAATTCTGTAAGAGGGAATGATTATCTGAATTTATTTCCTTTGGTCACCAAAACTGTGTCTGTGAAAGTCAGGTGATGCTATCCATCCACTCCAGATACCTATCTATTGTGGGAATGAATTTCAAGTCACAAACAGCTATGCAGGAAATATCACATTTCTTTATTTTCCCTCAACCAACTGAAATCTGACTCTTAGCCCACATCCTGTAGAACAGGCAGAGAATTCACTCACTGTCTTGATTGTCTCTGGCTACAGGACTGTGCAAAGGTTCTGGGGAGATACTGACTGGTCTGATCAGTGATAATGGCCCACCCTGGTTTCTGCTGGCATGCCTGTGTCCCATCAGCCTGGTCTGAGGGCTTAGCTGCTTCTGGACCATTCCTGGAGAAGCAGAATCTTGGGGGAGTCTTTGGTCCTCTGGGCACAGGGCCTGTCCTCCTTAGGAGCACTATAAATCTTTCCTTCGGAGGTCTTGCCTAGTCCTGTGGACCCAGCTATCAAGCTGTGCCACAGGTCTCAGGAGCTCCACAGAAACCACTGACTTCTGTCCCCTATCTAATCTCCCAGAATCTCAGCTCACTCTCTCTTTTCTGATTTTAAAAATGCTTTCCTCTCTCTTCTTCCCCTCCAAGACATCCAGGGTTATGTCTTCTGTGGACTTAGGTTTTTTTCAAAAGACCGGAAGACCTTCTGACTCTCTATGTACGTGTTTTCAGCCTGGTAAAAATTCCTGAGCAGCAAGTTACAAAGGATTTTCCTTCTTACGTGAGACTGGAAGAAGAGAAAACAGGAGCAATGGGGAAAACTAGAAAAACAAAATTATCATGACACAGATCTATACCAGTCCCTCAAAGAGGTTTTTACCTTGGTGATTCCATGAAGACAATAAAGGTATTTATGTTTGATTAAATCTACTCTGGAATGAAAACTCTATATACTTTATCGTAAAGTCCATTAAAGATAATATACAATTCTGGCATAGATTTCCAGTGCCTCCTGGAGCTATTTGTAGACCGGATTTAGGTCTGCTATGTGTTCCTTTGTGGCATTTCCTCTTTTACTTCATCTCATGGAGGCATTTCAAACTTTATATATACACATACATATGTCATCTTGTTTTTTGTTTCATGGAGTCAATAGTTTATCTTTTTCCTTTGAAGATACAAATCGTAGTCTTTTTGAAATTTATTTTTACCCTGTAGCATTCTCTAGCACAGGAAACTATGTTTTACATATATGCATCTCCAAATAGGTAATTATATTTTAAATTATATTTTAGTTTTGTGTTTCAGGTATATTAACTAAATATCAACATATAGGTTGATTTAAAGGTATTTAACTAGATAACTTAAAGGTAAAAATCATTTTAAAAGGAGAATAATATGTTATTTTTCCAGAGTGAACAAATAAATAACAATTTTATGCAAATTATGTGCTCCTGAGATGTGTGATAAAGGATTTTATAAGTTATATCTTATTTTAAAGATAATAGGATATGTTGGTAAAACCATCCTTGGAAACTCATTTTGGAGTGAAGAGTTGACTGAGAATTTATCTCTTTGCACCATGCTGAGATGGTTAATAATATGGGATCAGAAATCATACTGCAGTGTTTTGAATCCTGCCTTCACAACTTCTATGGGGAGTTGAGCAAATCACTCAATCTCTCAGAACCTCCATAAACCTCCATAAAAAGTCGGTAATAATAGTATCTACTTAACAGGGTTAAGAATGAAAAAGTGAAAAAATACAAGTAAAGTACTTAGAACTATGCCTGACATATTTAGTACTTTGTAAACATTAGCTATTATTACTATTTTATATAGAATGAGGAGGTACCACTGTAAATGATTATGGTATGTAATCAATCCCACCAATTACTGATGGGTCAATGTTACTTATTCTTTAGTTAAAAAGTATTGTATATGATATAGTTGACATCTTTGTTTCTTGTAAAATTCCCCACATGTTATCCAATGTGATTGCCTTGAAGAGCTATTAAGTGTGATCTCAGTCATCAGAGTGGAAAAGCTTTACTACAAATCACATGGAACTCTGCTACAAGACTTTCTGACACACATCTACCTCCTAAACACCTACACACTCACATATATGTGGCAAAGTTACTACTTGCCCAAATGATTGCATGCAAGAACAAGAAATCTGTGTCTCCAAAATAAAATGTTAACTTTTTATGCCAACATAGGTACTTATTGTTTTGGGGAACATCATTTGGTAAGCAGGCATTAGAATTTTACAATTGGTTACTGAAGGTACTATATTTTAACTCTGCATCAATCTTTGTGATGTATTTTCTTCCTTCTTTAATATTTGTACTAGTAACAATGGTACCTAACTGCTAATTAAGTACTATTTGACTGACTACCACATGCCTGTGCTTTCTTTGTTTTAACTGGCAACAACCCGATGAGCTGGATACTCGTTATTCCTATTTTTTTAAGTTTATTTATTTTGAGAGAGAGAGAGAGAAAATGAGTGAGGGAGGGGCAGAGAGAGCGAATCCCAAGCAGGCTCTGCCCTGGAAGCACAGAGCCCAATGAGGGGCTCTGAACTCATGAACTGTGAGATTATGACCTGAGCCAAAACCAAGAGTCCACCGCTTAACCAACTGAGCCACCCAAGTGCCCCCTCATCATTCCTATTTTAGAGATGAGGCACAAAAGTTTGAGTAACTAACTTGCATAAAGTTAATAGCTAGCAAGTGGGGGAGCCAGGACTTGAACCATACAGTTGGCTCTAGCACCAACACACTTTACCGCTATCCCATACTGTAAACACACTAAGGTATGTATTTGCGAATTAAATGTATAACATTCTACAAAATGCTGGAGTAGGGTTTGCATTTGCCATGGGGTTGACTTTAAATCAAGTGAAAATCGTAAGTGTTACTCTGAGACGATGTTACAATGAACTTTTATAACATTTTAACAGAATATTTTATATAGCAATATACCTTATCCAGTTAGCATAGATTTTGTTCTTTAAGTTCTAAGTTGGTTATTTAAAATGAAAAACAAAAAAGGTTCTATAATGAAGTTTACTTTGTCAAGGAGTGTGCTGAATGAGACTGTGAAAATAATAAAAATGGCACTTTATATTTGTCTAGTGTTTTATTTTTAAAATGTTTATAGGTGTTGGATTTGCTATTATAGGAGGAGCAATTCTTTACTTTTCAAAAAGATCCAGCATTTTCTAAGAATTACATTATCACATTCATTTAACTAATGAATTCCCAAAAGTTTCACAAATACTATGCACTCTCCTCCAGCAGTAAAAGGGGAAAAAATATGTCACTGTTACTGGCTTCAGGAATGGTGGGCTGATAGGGAAGAGTTTATTCTCTTGTTAATCTCAAGGAGTTTTTTTTTTTTTGTTTTTTTTTTTTTTAACGTTTATTTTTGAGACAGAGAGAGACAGAGCATGAACAGGGAAGGGGCAGAGAGAGAGGGAGACAATCTGACACAGGCTCCAGGCTCTGAGCAGTCAGCACAGAGCCCGACGCGGGGTTCGAACTCACGGACTGTGAGATCATGACCTGAGCCGAAGTCGGACGCCCAACCGACCGAGCCACCCAGGCATCCCAATTTCAAGGAGTTTTTAAAAACCAATGGTGTAGGTGTTACTTACTGGGATTAGTCTTATCCTTTGTTTCATTCATCAGAGCTCCATTTGGTGGAAAACTTTGTCCTGTGAAGCTGAGCCCTGTTGAAAAGTCTTTAAGGTGCTCACTTTGATATCTCAAGCCATCTATGTAGACTCAAAATGGTTAAAACATCTCTTTATTTGATGCTTGAATTCCTCTTTCAATTATCCTTATCAGAGATCTGTACTCCTGTCCTGTCCTTTCTAGAATAGCTCCACTGACACGTGGATGCTCATTGCTTCTCAAGGCAGCCCCTAAATCCTTCCTCTGTTCTTCTCTTTCTCCCTTTCCTCCTCATTTCTTCCCTCTTTCTTTTTACTAGTGCCTTATAATGTCCACCTATTGTTGTTGTTGTTGTTGTTGTTGTTGTTGTTGTTGTTTTTATTTTGAAGGGGGGGAGAGAGCAAGAGAGAGAGAGAGAGCGTGAGCACTTGAGCAGGGGAGGAGCAGAGAGAGGGAGAGAGAATCCCATGGGGCTTCATCTCAAAAACCATGAGGTCATGACCTGAGCAGAGATCAAGAGTTGGATGCTTAATGGACTGAGCCACCCAGGTGCCCCATATCCACTGTTTTTTTATTCTTCCTTCAGGGACACTCAAAACAAATCCACCCCCTCAGACCGATAGTCATACAACTAACTAAAGGCAATGATTACCTTTATTCACATCCCTCCACCCAAGATTAAAGAATTTAATTAATATAATTAAATTAATTTAATTTAATATAATTCTTTATATTAAAGTGGATAGATCCCTTCAAGCATTCTTTAGAAGCCAATTTTAGCTAAAATTTATTGAGTGCCTACTATGTGCCAGGTACAACGCATTTCTAATCCTTACAACCTTGTCAGGTGAGTTAATGATAGCTAATACTCACACAGCCTTTATCATCAACTAGGTATGATAGACACAAGCCCTTATAATAGTGGTTGACACATAGTAACATTCTATAAATGCTACCTGTTTTTATCTTCTTGTACTTCTTTTTTTTTTTTTTTTAAATTTTTTTAATGTTTTTTATTTATTTTTGGGACAGAGAGAGACAGAGCATGAACGGGGGAGGGGCAGAGAGAGAGGGAGACACAGAATCGGAAACAGGCTCCAGGCTCCGAGCCATCAGCCCAGAGCCTGACGCGGGGCTCGAACTCACGGACCGCGAGATCGTGACCTGGCTGAAGTCGGACGCTTAACCGACTGCGCCACCCAGGCGCCCCAATCTTCTTGTACTTCTGCAAGCATCTGGAGAACTTTTGACTCAACTACAGTGTTCTACATTTATCTTTTTTCCTTTTTTTTTTTTTTTTTTTTTTTTTTTTTGCATTTAAACCTGAAAGAATTAACCTGAGGAAGCATTTTGGCTCCTTTTATTAGTTCACTATTTCTCCCAGCTTTGTATTAACCACATATTTTGGTTCTTAAAGTTGTTCAAAAGGATGATCAAGGATCAAGGATGGAAGTCTGCAGTTTTCAAAAACTTCAGGTTATTCTGGGCCAGGATTTCATTTACACAGTTGAGTTCTGTTTCTTCTGTAGGAGGAGCACACTCTCCCACACAAGGAGAAAGGCACCTAAAAGTTGAGTTTCAGCTCTCATAGGAGAACACTAGAAACATAGCTCTAGTTTCCTTTTCATATATTCAAATTCATTTTGGGGAAAAAGCTCCCCCCTTTTTTCAGCTCAGTGAACCAGAAGGGGAGTTGATGCCCTTGGTGATCAGGTGTGGGGTGGCTGGTGTTAGCTGTCATCATAGCCTGAGAACTGGTTAATGTAAGCATAGGATACTATATTTTAACACACCATTACTCTTTTGCTCTACAAGCAACGGCTCGGATATTCTGGCCAATCTCCTTGGATTCACACTTCTTTGAACTGGGAAGGGCTCATGGAACTGGTGTAGGTGGTTAGACAAACCTTGGCAGTTGGGACACCTGTGGCTGCTGATCTGGAACTCTCCCCTTTGGGAAGGGAGGTGCTCTGCAATGAAGAGTGCCTGGGCAGATTTAGGGAGTATAAGAAGAAACCGGCTAGAAGGAGATGTAGGATTTGGTTTCTGGGTGTCACACTGCCTGCCCCACCCCAATCTCAAGAAGGAGTTGGAAGTTTTCTTACCCTGAATATGACCATGTCAGTTCCCCAACTCCTGCTTTTCTCTTTGGCTTCCACCTTAAAACTTCAGCCTGACATAGAGTGCATTCAGCTGCCTTCCAAGGCACACAAGTTTACCTCTGTTCACAAAATGTCAGAGCCAGAAGCAGAGCTGGAAATGTATTTAGTGAAGATATAAGATGTATTTAGATGGTTCACTGTCACTTCCATGGGTAAAGTTATTGCTAGCCATACCAGTTTAGGAAATGAAGTAGCTTCTAAGAATATTCCTGTCAACCTCTGTGATGACTCACTCCCTGAACTCTCCACCCAGAAGTCCAAGGCCAGATTCTTATCATGAGATGTGTGTGCTCCACAGACAACAGTACCATAGGCTGTGTGTTGTGGAGGACCAACAAGTTTTAAAACATAAAGAGCCAGAAGCTAGTCAATGGAAAAACATTTCTAAATACTATATGTCATAAATAGAAAAACATTTGATGATAGGGCTTTCCCCAAATTTGGCAGCATCTGAAATATTTATATGACATTACCAAATATAAGCTGTGAAGCTGAAATAATTCTTGTAATGTATCTGTGATAAAAAGCAAAAAGCCTCAGGATAGAAGAAATACTACATTATCTTTCTGTTTTTTAGTAAAAGTACTACAAAATAATCATCAAATGAAGAGCTGACCAAAGAGTACACGGCCCAAAATGTACACGCAGGTATTATAGAGAGGTTCCAGGCAGTTAATGAATTAAAATATTGTTGCTTTTTGGATCTTGTGATTTTGTGACATGTCAACTTTTCAAAATTTGTAATTAGTCGTAATTTATTGGATCTTGTGATGTTGCAACATGTCAACTTTTCAAAATTTGTAATTAGTTGTAATTTATCTTCTCATTCTAAATATATATTTATATTTGTACCTAGTTTTTCTGTCTTCACCAATCTTTTGGGTAATGCCCATAATCTGACAATAGACATCATCTCCTACCTCTGATTTTTGAGTGATATCTATTTGGTCAGGCTTATAGTCAATAAGTGTTAATTGAGTGAATAAAATAATAAATGACTGCAATCTGGATGGTTAAGTGGATCAAAAAAAGGTTGGACTAATCTTGGTTTGGGAAGATAGATAGAATGTGAAAGAGTGATGGGGTAGTGGCATTAGCAAAAATGGAGACACAGGAAGACTATGGAGTTATCAGAGGATAACAAATAGTTAAGATAGGTTCAAAAAAATCATAACTATGTGAGGTAACAGATATGTTAACTAACCTTTTGCGGTAATCATTTTGCACTACATACCTGTATAAAATCACTATGCTGTACATCTTAAACTTAAACAGTATTTATTATATGTCAATTATATCTCAATAAAGCTGGGAAAAAAGATTGGCTCAAGGGAAAGCCTTGTACTGAATATGAGATGAAAAAATAGGAAAGGAAGTTTTAGACCACATTAAGGGACAAGAGTCTAGAATGTCAGACTAAGGGAATTTTACCATATTACACAGTCATGAGAGAGTGTATTGCACATCTGTTGCCTTTTCCCACCCCCTCATCTTGCATAGTACCTTATTTTCTAAAGGAACCATGCTTTTCCCATTCTGAATCTATGGAGGCTGGCTGGATTGACAACACCCTGGGCTCTAAGGTTGCTCTCAGTGTTAGGACTTCTGTTGGAGAACTGAGAAAGCATATTCCCTTTCTGCTAGTCATTCTACATTTCTTCGGTAGAAACCTGCAGAAGGTGGTGGCTATTTTGTCCAACTTAGGAAGAGTGTGCTTGACAACACAGCCAACCTATAGCCAAGACATGGAGGTAGAAAGATTCCTAATGACGATGCTTGAGTATCTTAGATCCAAGCATGTTTGAAAGTAGGCACCCTTGGCCTTTTTTGGTTGGATGTGTGCCAATACATTTCTTTTTTCTTTTTTTCAATACATTTCTTTTTAATTTGTCAGTTTGAACTGAGTTTTTAACTTGCAATTGAAAGTCAACAAATGTTTGTGAGCAAGGTTTATGAAGATTAGTAGCAGACAGGGTACAGAAATCAAAGATGCTGGCAGTGGAAATAGAAAGGGAAGAAAAGAAAAGTATGGAGGAATAAAAGGTGGCTCAGTCAGTTAAACATCTGACTCTTGGTCTGGGCTCAGGTTATGAGATCTCCTGGTTTGTGGGATTGAGCCCTGTGTCAGGCTCTGTGCTGACAGTGTGGAGTTTCCTGGGATTCTCTCTCTCCCTCTCTCTGTGCCCCTCCCCTGCTTGCACGCACTCTCTCTCTCTTAAAATAAATAAATAAATAAATAAATAAGAAGAGGGCTTGGTAACTAGAACAGGAAGAGGAAGCAAAAATGACTGGAAATTTGAGACTAAGTGAATAAGGGTACCATGGGCAGAAATTTGTGAGTCAGAAAGAATACCATGTTCCCTCAGGGGTAAATACACTTATTCTTAGCTTTAAGTTTGCGCTGATGATAGGAAAATCAAGTGGAAATATTTAGGAGATAGTTAAAATGTAGAATTAAACCTAGGGAGAAACTTCAGAATCCACGGTATAAGAAGTGAATGTGCTGCTAAAGTGGAACCATGTGACGAGCTGCAGGGATAGGGAAGTCTGAAACGGTAGAGTCAGCAATGGGCTGATGGACAGCGATGTCAAGGGCAACAACGCTAGGAAAAAATGATGCCTTTTCTCCCTGCTGGACATCTAGTCTCCACCTGCAGCTGTTGAAGAAGTGAAGTTTGTGAAACAGGGACATGCCACTTGGGTAGGCACAGCTGCTTACGAGTGCCCCGCAAGGCTAGAATCAAGCAGTTGAAGATCTGAGGGTATGGAGGAGATTTCTGGGGGTGTGGTAAGAAAATGGTGAGTACAAGGAAAACAGAGACAAGAGCACTGATTAGAAAACTGTCTTGGAATTCAAAGAGAACCTTTAAAAAAGGGGCTGGTTGGCAGTGGAGAATGGCAGAGACAAGGTGAACATCACTGGAGAATGTAGATTCACGGAACTCCAGAGGTGGAACTAGATTAAATTGAGTGGTTGATACCCAAGTGGAAACAGCAGCTGGAAACCAGAAGTTTGGCAGAGAAAGGAAGATCAGGAACAGGGTAGTTTACCAATGGAGCAGTTTACTCAAGGACTTTTGTTTGCTTTGTTTTATGACTAGGACAGAGAAGGCTTGTTTCAGAGGGTAGACGGAAGTGAAGGGCCAGGGAATTGGAGGGGAGTGAAGATGCCAGAGAGAGAGGGTTCTGCTGAATAAGGAGGAGGCAAGAATGACAGTGGCAGAAAGAACAAATGGGAAAGGAAACAATACATCCCCCATCTGAGCCTGGTGGAGAGGATGAAAGAAAGGGTGTAAAGAGAGATGCTTACAGGCAGAGTGGAGAGGAGACGAGGCATCTATCCTGTGTTTCCAGGGTCAATAAGACAGTAACATGAGGAGTCTGCTGCATTCAACAGGGGCTATGAGTCGAGTTACAGTGGAGATGTCCAAATTGTTTCTCTCCCCATGAGACTTCACAGAAGATTATGTTACTGTAAACCGATGTTTGAGCTAGGAAAAAAATAAAAAATAAAAGGAAACACAGTCTGCCACACACTTTAGCTTTGTAGCTTTCAGTGAAAATGGGGCAATTGTCTGTCTTGTCATGACAAGAAGCAGACAATGCAAGCTCATCATGCCATGATACATAACCACTTGTCGTCACTTATGTAAAGCAAAAGTACAGATGTAATTGGAGGTGACATACATTTCATAACTGTGTGCTGTGAAATATGGACTCCTTTTTCTGGGAGGATCCCAGAGAAGCCAATTATCAAGTTTGGTGGCTATGGCTTACTTTGGTGAGTAATAATTCATGACAACAAGATGGAAGACTTGCTATGAATCAGAGGCAGAGCCAGGAGGTAATCCATCCTTGGTTCCTACTATCAGATCAAACTACCCAACACCAGAAGAGCTGGTGAAACCTGCTGGGCAGGAGCCAGTCATCGTGCCTTGTCTGATAAAAGTTACTGCATTCCCATACCCCCCACCCCCACCCCATCTCTCCCTGACAAAACCAGGCTTTGCTTCAAGCCAATGCCCTCTGCCCTGAAAAAGTAGCTTGTGCCGATAATGTAATGGTGGTGATAGCCCCTACCCAAATTCTCCTTTTTTAGAACCAATCATTTGTCATACAAGCCCCTCTAACCCTGTCCCTTCCTGGCACTGTGCTCCTGGACACATCCCTCCTTCTGGCTATGTAAGAATATAAAAAGCACAAGTTGGTGGCAGAACTGGGAGTGCAGGTGAGTGAAGTGGGACAGGACTCTCTTATTAAGACTTGCTTACTTAATGACACTTAATTCAAAGAAGTGTGAGCCCAAGGAAATTGGCTAGAAAGTCCAAGTTGATGCTTGTAGCGCAAAAGGGTGTGGGAACACATTTTTTTCTTGCAAAATAAGTAGCTGGAACCATGTCAATATTATAGACTATTGATGACATAATGGAGTTAGATTATATGACTATGACAGATGAGATTCCCCAGAGTCAAGGGAACCTAATAAGTGTACAACTTGTGGCTCTTTGGTAGGATGAGACAACATTTTCAAATGGGTGTTTGAAAATGTGAGGGGGTGTTTTTGGTTGTCACAATTATTGGGGGTTCCCCTGGTGTTTAGTGGGGGTAGGGGGCAGGGATACCGATGTCCTGCACTGACTGTACAGATTGCACAGCACAAAAAATGATCTCACCAAACATGCTGATATCACCCTGTTGAAACACTGAGTCATAGATACCAGAGAATGCTCATTCATGGCATTAGACTTCACGGCTTTTAATTTAATGGATCAGTTCTTTGAAAACAGAATCCAATTAAGTTGGGTGTTTTAGACATTGATTAATTTCAATGGCATTGTCAAATATAAAGGATGGGTACCAAGGGATGGACCCTCAGTTAATGGAGAATGAATAAAGTTGTTTGCATCTTCAAAATAAGCTATAAATGGAAAGAGGGGTGGGGAATTAGTGTTAATTGGGCATAGAGTTCAATTTTGTAAGATAAAAAGTTCTAGAGACCTGTGGCATAACAGCATGAATATACTTAGCACTACTGAACTTAAAAAAAGTTAAGATGGTAAATTTAATGTTATTATTTTTTTACCATAAAAAAGAACATCAGCAAAATAGTAAGGAAAAAGATATAAATGGCTTGGGAATTGCTCAGACCCCTCATTTTAAACCTTTGAGACAAAACTTCCATCTAGAAGGGTGAGATGCAGGCAAGTCAAGGAGTAGGAGAAGTTTGTATTTAGGGTCCTGAGCATCAGCCTCTTTACCAGGAGGAATCTTCTCTGCCATAATTCTTAGCCTGGTACAGTGTGTTGTAGTAGAGCAATCCTTTGCACTTCCACTGTCTCGTTCATCATCTTTGATTCCTCCCTTCCCTTCGTGCATGACCTGTCCTTCACCATCCAGCCTCAACCAAGGCTCAGCCATCATTATCTCTCTGTTGAAGTCAGCAAGAGCCTTCAATCTAGTCTCCTGGGTTCCTGCTGCCTCTTTCCTCCACCCTGATCCATTCTCCACAAACCAGCCATAAAGACTTTTAAAAATTATTCAGATCATGTCAACCTTAGCTTGAAACCCTCTAATACCCCCCTCCTTTGGATTTAAAGTAAAAACAACCACTTTACATGCATCACTCCTTCCTCATTTCTATCTCTTGACGCTTGCTCACTGTTCTCCAGCCACACTGACCTTCCTTTGCTTCCTTGGACATGCTCAGCTCATTTCTACCTTGGGAACTTTGCACTTACTGTTCCCTTTTCCTGGAAAGCTTAAATGGATGCCTGCTTCTCATACTTTAAGTCTCTGATTGAATGTCACCTTTTCCAGATTCCTTCCTGGTCCTCCCACCCCCCACTCTCATCTAAAATAGCCTCCCTCCTTGAGTCGCTTACTTTTGTTTACTGCAGACACAATACTTATCTCAACCTGAAATTATCCTGTTTATTTGTTCACATTTTTGTTGTTTGTTTTCTTCCATTAGAATATAAGCTTTGTGAAGGCAGGGTCTTACCTATTTTGTTCACCATTTTATTACTGGCATTCAGAACAGTCCCTTTCACACATTAGACATTCCACAAGTATTTGTTCAATGGTAAAACAAATGGATGAATAAATTTGATTTTCCTAACAGTTCTGTGAGACAGGCAAAGAAAATATTCTCAATCTTATTTTACGAGTGTATTTTACAGAGTATCTGTACTTGCCAAGGTCACATCAGTGGTGGAGCCAGGGTGGAGTCAAAACACGAAACTAGACATATAAATAGAGAACAAACTGGTGGTTTTCAGAGGGGAAGGAGGTGGGAGGATGGGCAAAATGGTTGAAGGGGAGTGAAAGATACATGTTTCCAATGATGGAATGAATAAGTCATGGGAGTAAAAGGCAAACATAAAGAATATGGTCAATGATATTATGATAGCATTGTATGATGACAAATGGTAGCTACATTGTCTGGTGACAAATAGTAGCATAGCATAATATACAAACTTATCAAATCACTATGTCTTACACCTGAAACAAATGTAACATTTTGTGTCAAGTACACTCAAACATTAAAAAAGTGAATAAAAATCTCTTAAAAAATTTTTTTTAATGTTTCATTTATTTTTGAGAGAGAGACAGAGACAGAGCGTGAGTGGGGGAGGGGCAGAGAGAGAGAGACAGACAGACAGACAGACAGAATCTGAAATAGGTTCCAGGCTCTGAGCTGTCAGCACAAGGCCCAGTGTGGGGCCCCAACTCGGGAACGAGATCATGACCTAGGCTAAAGTCTGATGCTTAACCAATTGAGCCACCCAGGCGCCCCTTTTTAACGTTTATTTATTTCTGAGAGAGACAGAGTATGATCAGGGGAGGGGCAGAGAGACAGGGAGACACAGAATCTGAAGCAGGCTCCAGGCTCTGAGCTGTCAGCAGAGTCTGATGTGGGGCTCGAACTCACGAACCCTGAGATCATGACCTGAGCCAAAGTCAGTTGCTTAACGAACTGAGCCATCCAGGTGCTCCCCAAAAAGTGGTTTTAAAGTGGCTTTTGTAAGGGGCACCTGGGTGGCTCAGAAGGTTAAGCGTCCAACTTTGGCTCAGGTCATGATCTCACAGTTTGTGAGTTCCAGCCCCGTGTCGGGCTCTGTGCTGACAGCTCAGAGCCTGGAGCCTGCTTTGGATTCTGTGTCTCCCTCTCTCTCTGCCTCTCCCCTATTCGTACTCTGTTTGTCTTTCTGTCTGTCTTGCTCAAAAATAAATAAACATTAAAAAAAATCTAAAGTGGCTTTTGTAAATATAAAATATAGGGCAAATATGCTTTTTAAATATAAGACAATGTACAACATATAATATTCTGATAAACTTGTAAAAATATAAAATACACAGTTCTAAATAAATATATTAATTATCATTGAATATTGGTACCTAGAAGAGAATAAAACATCACAAACTAGTAAATTAAGTCCCCTACCCCATGTGTCGTATTATAAAAGCAAATAATGAGGCTATATTTTATTAAATTTAGTATATCCTAGTACTAAAAAGAGAATTACAATACAAAATACATTATAATAACTTCCTGCATAGTTTATACAGACAGATTAAATATTTCAATAAAAATGGGCACAAAGCAAATAGCAACATAACACACATTTCAATAAACTTCTATAAAGGAGTCACAACACATATAAATAGCCAAACAAATATCTCAATAATAACTACCACAAAATACAGGGGCATTGGGTGGGAAGGAATGCCAATATCATGGTCATGTGTGCAGTTAAATCAAATAGTGTGTTCACTATTAACTCAATGCTTCTCGTTTTGTTTTCAAGTCTTTAAATGTTCTTGGTTGTTGCAACTTCTGACCCATTTGTGGTCCAGGAGAAAAAACAATCTTGTTAGTGGGGTCATGCTGTGAGAACCAGCTTCTCTCTTTAGCTCAGACAAGCCGTGGAGAAGGGGTAACTTACAAAGACATTACAGAGAACCTTCTCACTCAGGGAGGAGGGCTTGGGACATCCCAAAAGCCAGACAAACCCAGGAGCTGCTTGTTCCCGACAGAAAACATCAATTAAACTCAATGAGGGTAGACAGTGGATGCTATTTTGTGACTGCATAATTCTATACAATATAGAAATAAAGATTTGACCTAATCCCCACCCCAGCTTCAGGGCATGTTCTTCATGACCAAAGTTTATTCTATAGTTTATTCCTCAGTTCAGGATCTTTTTTTAACACATATTAACTATGGAAATCAGAACATTTAGGAAGGAGCTAGGCAAATGTGCCCTGGGACCAGGGAGTGGCATGGGCATGGGATCTGGGAGGGTTCTGTTTAGCCACTTGGAAGATTTTATAGAGTCACCTGAGATTCCTAGCTACAGAAGTAGTAATCTTTAACTACCTTAAGGCATTTCTAACCATTGCTGTGGTTTCTTAGATGTCAATGAATAAGTCTTGGTCTATAGCAGTGGCTTTGTATCTCAGTAGTAATGTGCATGACAGTAGTTTTCTAGGTATACTTGAGTTCCTACAATGATGCAATTATTGCCTACTGACCCATCTGAATATGGAAAGAAAACATTAAAACCCCTTTTGGAGATCCACAGCCAATACCTGTCACTCAGCTCCTAATAGAGTGCTCTTTCCACTTCTAAACCCTCTAACATCTGTTCCTCATGATAATAAATTAATTTCTCACACACATTGCTCCCTGCCACACCACTGAAGGCCGAACATTTGAAACCTTAAGCCCAATTTGCTGAGCGTGTCTGTTTCTCCTGTTTTACTCCAGTCCACACATTGATCTTCTATCATGCTTTTGTTTCATCCCACCTTCCAGACTATGTCTCCTTGTTGCTAACTACTTAAACTTTTTGGAATGACTTTCAAACCCTCCAAAATCTATACTAACAGCTACACTTTAGCAGGTACTTTCTGTTTGTCAAGTGCCATAGCAAGAGCTTTATACATATTAATTCATTTAATATACTTACCAACTCTATACACACTACTATTACTGTGATCAGTCCCACTTTATAAAGGGGAACAGATGCAAAGCTAGCCACATACCTAGTGAGTGGCAGAGCCAGGGTGTGAACCCATGCAGTCTGCCTCTGGAGCTTTGCAGGTTCCATAATCTCATGTTGGTATGACTCTACCTGTTAAAATCCATCATACAACACCCACCACCATCTCCACCCCATCCTAAAATCCAGATGGAATCACAAAGAAGCAACTAGCTTGGTTTTTCTCTCATTACTTGCCTACATCTTAGACATCCAATACTTTGTGTGTGTGCCAAAGACAAATGTAGGACATTTTCAGTTTTTTTCTCACCATCTGGCCTCCTAAAGAAGTGCTTAGGGTCACTTAGACCTTGTGGCCAAGTCATTGGAGAAGTTGACATTGAAGCTGAAGGTCTACTCCTAGTCTCCACATCTCTCTTGCCCTGTTGTTACCCATGGTACAAGGCACGGTATATGCTCCTTGGAACACATGCCTGGTGAGTCCCCAAGTCACAAGGCTTTTATTTATTTCCTTAGCATGAGCTTGCTTATTGGCCCATTCTGTACTGCCTTACTACACAATGGACAAGACTTCTTAAATTAACTTGAACTAAATGCAACAAAATGCTAATGGTTAAATTCTGGAGGGTTTCTTTTCTTTTCCTTTTTAAAACTTAAAAAACTTTAAATTGTGATAATATTACGAAAACTGGTCTGGATCACCTGCCAGAAGAACCAAGCAGCACTCGGAGATCTTGGAAGGAAGGAGGTTTATTTTACACTGGTGGGCTCAGAGGAGATCATTCTCCAGAGATCTGAGTGCTGAATGCAGGTGGGAGGGGTAATTTATAGCGTCATCTTCCGCATTCGTGACAGCTTTTGCGTGCATGGCAAAAAGGGCAGGAAGAACCTGGAAGAGGAGTCTCTATGCTGGGAACTAGAGCTTGTTTTAGTCCCGTTGGCCAACTGATGGTGCAGAACTTTACTTATTTTCCCAACAGTAGTAATTTGGCGCCTGAGGCAAGCAGGGTGGGAACAAGAATTTGGAAGGGAAGTCTTCAGGCAGGGACTGAAATTCCCTTCTCAGTCCAGTTGGCCATCATATAACAGATTTTTCCCTAACAATAAAATTACACATAACAGAATAGCCAAAGAAGATGGCGGTGTAGGAGGACGCAGGGCTCACCACATCCTGCTGATCACTTAGATTCCACTCACATCAGCCTAAATAACCCAGAAAACCGCCGGAAGACTAGCAGAATGGATTCTCTGGAGCCAAGTGTAGACAAGAGGCCCATGGAAGAGGGTAGGAAGGGTGGAGAGGCGGTGTGTGCTCTGCGGACTGGTGGGAGGGAGCTGGGCAGTGGAGGGGCAGCCCGCTGGGCAAGGGAGAGCCCCCGAGTCTGGCTTGCAAAAGTGGAGGGGCCAGACTGCATGAGTTCTGACAGCCAGTGGGACTTAACACCTGGAATGTTAAAAGTCAACAGCTCTGCTTGCATCTGTTGGGCAAGAGGATGCTGGGAGGGAGAGTTGTTGAACCTGGGAAGACAGGGCTCTGCTCAGTGGGGGAACAAAGGTGCTGGCAAGTGCCATCTCCCTCTCCCATCCCCCAGTTGAAATTCCAAAGGGAACAAGTTCCTGTCACTGAACTTTCTTGCACCATGCAAACGCCCAGCACTGTGCTCCTGTGGATCCATCCCTCTGACGGATCTGCCTCCCTCCCAGTGCTGCAGGGCCCCTCCTGCAGGGGACCACCAATGGCAAAGAGAACTAAGCCTACCCCTCCCGCCCCTGTGCACCTTGTGGATCCACCCCGGCTAATACACCCTTGGCCAGATCCCATCGAAGCAGCACCACAAGCCTGGCAGTGTGCAAGCAGCCCAGATGGGCCACACCACTCCACAGTGAGTCCTGCCCCTGGGAGAGGGGAAGATAAGGTACACACCAGTCTGACTGTGGCCCCAGTGGTGGGCTGGGGGCAGACATCAGGTCTGACTATGGCCCCACCCACCAACACAAGTTACTCCAGACAGCACAGGGAAGTGCCCTGCAGTTTGGAGCTACTGCAGGGATTAGCCAAAATGATGAAACGGAAGAATTCTCCTCAAGAGAAACTCCAGGAAGTAGCAACAGCTAATGGATTGATCAAAACCAACTTAAGCAATATAATGGAACAAGAGTTTAGAATAATAGTCATAAAATTAATTGCTGGGCTTGAAAAAAGCTTAGAGGACAGCAGAGAATGTATTTCTACAGAGATCAAGGGACTAAAAAATAGTCATGAGGACTTAAAAAATGCTATAAATGAGGTGCAAAACAAAATGGAGGTGGCCATAGCATGGATTGAAGAGGCAGAGGAGAGAATAGTTGAATTAGAAGATAAAATTATGGAAAAAGGAAGCTGAGAAAAAGAGAGATAAAAGAAATCCAGGAGTATGAGGGGAGAATTAGAGAACTAAGTGACACAATCAAATGGAACAATAGCCGTATCATAGGAATTCCAGAAGAAGAAGAGAGAGAGAAAGGGGCTGAAGGTGTACTTGAACAAATCATAGCTGAGAACTTCCCTGATCTGGGGAAGGAAACAGGCATTGAAATCCAAGAGGCACAGAGAACTCCCTTCAAATGTAACTTGAATTGATCTGCACGACATATCATAGTGAAACCGGCAAAATACAAGGATAAAGAGAAAATTCTGAAAGCAGCTAGGGATAAACGGGCCATAACAAACAAAGGTAGACACATAAGGGTAGTAGCAGACCTATCTATTGAAACTTGGCAGGCTAGAAAGGAATGACAGGAAATCTTCAATGTGATGAACAGAAAAAAAATGTGCAGTCAAGAATCCTTTATCCAGCAAGTCGGTCATTCAGAATAGAAAGAGAGATAAAGGTTTTCCCAAACAAACAAAAACTGAAGGAATTCATCACCACTAAACCAGGCCTGCAAGAGATCCTAAGGGGACTCTGTGAGTGAAATGTTGCAAGGACCACAAAGTACCAGAGACATCACTACAAGCATGAAACCTACAGATATCACAATGACTCCAAACCCATATCTTTCAATAATAACACTGAACGTAAATGGACTAAATGTGCCAACCAAAAGGCATACGGTATCAGAATAGATAAAAAAAAAACCAAGACCCATCTATTTGCTGTCTACAAGAGACTCATTTTAGACCTGAGGACACCTTCAGATTGAAAGTGAGGGGATGAAGAAATATCTGTCATGCTACTGGAAGTCAAAAGAAAGCTGGAGTAGCCATACTTACATCAGACAAACTAGACTTTAAAGGTTGCAACAAGAGATGAAGAAGGGCATTATATAATAATTACAGGGTCTATCCATCTGGAAGAGCTAACAATTATAAATGTCTATGCACTGAATACGGAAGCCCCCAAATATATAAAACAATCACAAACATAAGCAATCTTGTTGATAAGAATGTGGTAATTGCAGGGGACTTTAATACTCCATTTACAACAATAGGTAGATCATCTAGACACAGAATCAATAAAGAAACAAGGGCCCTGAATGATACATTGGATCAGATGGACTTGACAGATATAGTTAGAACTCTGCATCCCAAAGCAACAGAATATACTTTCTTCTCGAGTGCACATGGAACATTCTCCAAGATAGATCACATACTGGGTCACAAAACAGCCTTTAATAAGTATAAAAGAATTGAGATAAAACCATGCACACTTTCAGACCACAATGCTATGAAACTTAAAATCAACCACAGGAAAAAGTCTGGAAAACCTCCAAAAGCATGGAGGTTAAAGAACACCCTACTAAAGAATGAATGGGTCAACCAGGCAATTAGAGAAGAAATTAAAAAATATATGGAAACAAATGAAAATGAAAATACAACCATCCAAACGCTTTGGGATGCAGCAAAGGCAGTCCTGAGAGGAAAATACATTGCAATCCAGGCCTATCTCAAGAAACAAGAAAAACCCCAAATATGAAATCTAACAGCAGACCTAAAGGAAATAGAAGCAGAACAGCAAAGACACCCCAAGGCCAGCAGAAGAGAAATAATAAGGATCAGAGCAGAAATAAACAATATAGAATCTAAAAAATCAGTTGAGCAGATCAATGAAACCAAGAGTTGGTTTTTTGAAAAAATAAACAAAATTGATAAACCTTTAGCTAGGCTTCTCAAAAAGAAAAGGGAGAGGACACAAAGAGATAAAATCATGAATGAAAATGGAATTATTACAACCAATCCCTCAGAAATACAAGCAATTATCAGGAAATACTATGAAAAATTATTTGCCAACAAACTGGACAACCTGGAAGAAATGGACAAATTCCTAAGCACCCACACACTTCCCAAACTCAAACAGGAAGAAATAGAAAATTTGAACACACCCATAACCAGCAAAGAAATTGAATCAGTTATCAAAAATCTCCCAACAAATAAGAGTCCAGGACCAGATGGCTTCCCTGGGGAATTCTACCAGGTATTTAGAGCAGAGATAATACCTACCCTTCTCAAGCTGTTCCAAAACATAGAAAGGGAAGGAAAACTTCCAGACTCATTCTATGAAGCAAGCATTACTTTGATTCCCAAACCAGACAGAAATCCAGCAAAAAAAAAAAAAAAAAGAGAACTACAGGCCAATGTCTCTGATGAATATGGATGCAAAAATTCTCAACAAGATTCTAGCAAATCGAATTCAACAGCATATAAAAAGAATGATTCACCATGATCGGGTGGGATTCATTCCTGGGCTGCAGGGCTGGTTCAATATTCACAAATCAATCAATGTGATACATCACATTAATAAAAGAAAAGATAAGAACCATATGATCCTGTCAATCGATGCAGAAAAAGCATTTGACAAAATTCAGCATCCTTTCTTAATAAAAGCCCTCGAGAAAGTAGGAATAGAAGGAACATACTTAAACATCATAAAAGCCATTTATGAAAAGCCCACAGCTAATATCATCCTCAATGGGGAAAAATTGAGAGCTTTCCCCCTGAGATCAGGAACATGACAGGGATGTCCACTCTCACCGCTGTTGTTTAACATAGTGTTGGAAGTGCTAGTATCAGCAGACACCAAAAGGAAATCAGAGGCATCAAAATTGGCAAAGATGAAGTCAAGCTTTCACTTTTTGCAGATGACATGATATTATACATGGAAAACCCAACAGAATCCACCAAAAGTCTGCTAGAACTGATACATGAATTCAGCAAAGTCGCGGGATACAAATTTAATGTACAGAAATCAGTTGCATTCTTATACACTAATAATGAAGCAACAGAAAGACAAATAAAGAAACTGATCCCATTCACAATTGCATTAAGAATTATAAAATACCTAGGAATAAACCTAACCAAAGATGCAAACGATCTGTATGCTGAAAACTATAGAAAGCTTATGAAGGAAATTGAAGAAGATATAAAGAAACGGAAAAACATTCCATGCTCATGGACTGGAAGAATAAATATTGTTAAAATGTCAATCCTACCCAAAACTATCTACACATTCATTGCAATCCCAATCAAAATTGCACCAGCATTCTTCTCAAAGCTAGAACAAGCAATCCTAAAATTTGTATGGAACCACAAAAGACCCCGAATAGCCAAACTAATATTGAAGAAGAAGACCAAAGTGGGAGGCATCACAATCCCAGACTTTAGCCTCTACTACAAAGCTGTAATCATCAAGACAGCTTGGTATTGGCACAAAAACAGACACATAGACCAATGGAATAGAATAGAGACTCCAGAAATGAACCTACAAAAGTATGACCAACTAATCTTTGACAAAGCAGGAAAGAATATCCAATGGAAAAAAGACAGTCTCTTTAGCAAATGGTGCTGGGAGAACTGGACAGCAACATGCAGAAGAATGAAACTGGACCATTTTCTTACACCATTCACAAAAATAAACTCAAAATGGATGAAGGATCTGAATGTGAGACAGGAAACTATTAAAACCCTAGAGGAGAAAGCAGGAAAAAAATCTCTCTGACCTTGGCTGCAGCAATTTATTACTTGACACATCTCCAAAGGCAAGGGAATAAAAGAAAAAATGAACTATTGGGACCTCATGAAGATAAAAAGCTTCTGCACTGCAAAGGAAACAATCAACAAAACTACAAGGCAACCGAAGGAATGGGAAAAGATTTTTGCAAATGACATATCGGACTAAGGGCTAGTATCCAAAATTTGTAAAGAACTCACCAAACTCCACACCTGAAAAACAAATAATCCAGTGAAGAAATGGGCAGGAGACATGAATAGACACTTCTCTGAAGAAGACATCCAGATGACCAACAGACACATGAAAAGATGCTCAATGTCACTCCTCATCAGGGAAATACAAATCAAAACCACACTGAGATGTCACCTCACGCCAGTCAGGGTGGCTAAAATGAACAAATCAGGAGACTATAGATGCTGGCGAGGATGTGGAGAAACGGGAACCCTCTTGCACTGTTGGTGGGAATGCAAACTGGTGCAGCCGCTCTGGAAAACAGTGTGGAGGTTCCTCAAAAAATTAAAAATAGATCTACCCTATGACCCAGCAATAGCACTGCTAGGAATTTACCCAAGGGATACAGGAGTGCTGATGCATAGGGGCACTTGTACCCCGGTGTTTATAGCAGCACTCTCAACAATAGCCAAATTATGGAAAGAGCCTAAATGTCCATCAACTGATGAATGGATAAAGAAATTGTGGTTTATATACACAATGGAGTACTACGTGGCAATGAGAAAGAATGAAATATGGCCCTTTGTAGCAACGTGGATGGAACTGGAGAGTGTTATGCTAAGTGAAATAGGTCATACAGAGAAAGACAGATACCATATGTTTTCACTCTTATGTGGATCCCGAGAAACTTAACAGAAGACCATGGGGGAGGGGAAGGGGGAAAAAAAGAGTTATAGAGAGGGAAGGAGGCAAACCATGAGAGACTTTTAAAAACTGAGAATAAACTGAGGGTTGATGGGGCAGTGGGAGGGAGGGGAAAGTGGGTGATGGGCATTGAGGAGGGCACCTGTTGGGATGAGCCTTGGGTGTTGTATGGCAACCAATCTGACAATAAATTTCATGTTAAAAAAATACACAAAACATAAAATTTACCATTTTAACCATTTTTTAAATGTATAGTTTAGTACTGTTAAGTATATTCACATTGTTATGCAACATATCTCCAATAGCTAAACACTGTTGAAAAAATGAAGCTCTGGTGGATATCATTGTTTTGTTAGAGAAGAATAAAATACCCAAATGCTGTGAATATTGCCAACATTGGTACTTCTGCCAATATTGGTACAATACTGGTACTTCTGACAGAAAGGGAATTTGGGAGGTTGACGTATTGGGAGGGGTTAATGGTTATCTCTGGGTTGTGGTATCATGCATGATCATCTTCTTTTAGTATTTAAAATTTGATGGCTTCCCTACACTGTGTATGTACTATTTTTGTTTACTAGAAATGAAACCAAAGAAACAAAGGGAAAACAGCACAGCTTCCTAGCAGGTGTCAAACATGTGTGCCCTAGTTTAATACTATCAGTACAACCAAAGGTTGCTTTTAGGCAAACTTGTAGAGGAACTTTCCTGGTCTCACCCAAGATTAAGCAATTTCAGAACTTTGGGCACAGAAAATTCAAGGAAGCTGCTGAAAGCTGAGTTTCCTTTGGGGGATGCCCAAATTAACTTGGAAGCTCTTTCTGTATACTAGACTAGCTGTACAGCTATATAGCTCGACTTTCTAGCTGGTCTGGAACACCATGTCCCATGTGTAGAACCACAGATTAAAATATCCTTTGGCGCCACCTTATGCTAATCAAATGAATTGCACCTACCTCGTGTGGTTTCATTCTAATTAGATTTAGTTATAATTCTCCATGGATTAGAGAGGTAAGGAACCTATGTTTGTAATTATACACTATTAATTTCTTTCCTTTTAAAAAATTTACTATTACATAATGTTATACTTGAATTGTTTGATTATAGAGAATCATGATTCAGTTAAACACTTGTTTGGACAAACACTTGTGTGGAATTCATATATATTTGTATCAGGTTTTTTGTTGTTGTTGTTGTTGTTGTTGTGCCACAAGGATGTCCTAAGACTTGCTTGGGATGATGCACATGACAACACTTTGAATATGGCATGATCGCCAGAAGACAGAGCTAGGGAGTCATGGCCAAATTGAAGGAAGAAAGTGCTTTATTTTTATTTGTTAAGAAATTTTTTCATTCTATGTATTTTAGAGAAAGAAAGAGTGAGTGGAGGAGAGGGGCAGAGGGAGAGAGAGACAGAATCTTAAGCAGGCCCATGCTTAGTGTGGAGCCTGAAGCGGGGTGTGGAGTCTGACGCTGGAATCATGACCTAAGCAGAAACCAAGAGTCAGGCAATCAACCAAATGAGCCACCAAGGAGCCCCGGAAAGTGCTTTATAATAATGGTATGACCAGTCATTAATAACAACGACAGTTGACATTTATATGGTGCTTATTATGTGCCAGGCCTGATCTAAGCACTTTTTATGCATTAATGCATTTAATCCTCTCAACAACCCTATGAAGGAGATAACAATCACTATCTCCATTTTAAAGACCTGGAAATGGAGGCACAGGGAGATTTAGTAATTTACTCAAGGTAACTCAGACAGTAAGTAGCCAAACCAAGATTTGAAGTTTGAACCTGTGCATTTTGGCTCCAGAGTCCATAGTCATTAAGCAATAGTGCCTCCAGCATTAAGATAGCAGAAGTAACAGTTTCCATTTACTGAACAATTACTGTGTGGCTAAGTGCCCCACCTGCTTAAACTTATTTCATCCTTGTGCTAACCCTATGAGGTACTTCTCATCTCATTTTAGAGATTTGGGACCTAAGCCTGGCCTAGCTAAGTAACTCGTCCAAAGTCATCCAGCTCTTAAATGAGTCCAGATCCATCTGATTTAGAGCTCCAGTTCTTAACTACACAACCACATGGCTTCTTAGAGTGCTGCTATCTAATCACAATGTGCAGAGATGAAAAAAATTACTACAATAAAATAGTGGTTTGGAATAGGTGAGATACACTCCCTCATGCCCTCAGTTTTCAACATGAATCTTGACTATGTTTTAGTGGGACTCTTTTTATAGTGTACTACACATTTCCTGCCCTTTTTAAGAAAACAATTTAATTTTTCTTCATCTTTAAGGGAAATCATTATGCGCTTCAGCTGTTGTATACCGTGGTCATGGCATAATTGAAAACCGTAGTGCCATTTGCCCATAAACAACCAAGCTGCCATATTTTTTTGAGATATTACATCTGTATTTTCAAATTTTTACTCTGGTCTCTTGATGTCAGACTGTTGTTTCCGGTTATTTCCTATGTATTTCATATGGTAGTCCATTTTTCACTCCTAATGTCAGTATGGTGTATGTAACTATGAAATAAAAAGAATAAAGAGAAAAGAGAATCAAGAGAAATATGAACAAACTAGGAGAAAAGAAACACTAATAGAGGGTGCTGGGGCTTGCCCATGAAGAAAAGATGTGGCTCTTAGTGAAAAGACCCTGTTAAATCCATTTGAGTTCTTTTGTTTTGTTTTGTTTTGTTTTAATGTTTACTTATTTTTGAGAGACAGAAAAAGTGTGAGCAGGGAAGGGGCAAAGAGAGAGGGAGACACAGAATCTGAAGCAGCCTCCAGGCTCTGAGCTGTCAGCACACAGCCCGACGCAGGGCTGAAAGTTAAGAACCGTGAGATCATGACCAGAGCTGAAGACGGATGCTTAGCCGACTGAGCCACCCAGGCGCCCCAAATCTATTTGAGTTCTTTGGGTCATTTTGGTCTACTACCTTTCTTATCTGCATGCTGGATAGCTGATGTAGCTAGATAGCTGGAATCTGAAGAGATGAAATGTTACCCGACATGAGAATAAAATGGCTAGTTTGACTTCATTTGGATATGCTATATTTAATACTTGTTCATGCACATAATCTGGGAATGGGAAACCATTTTCTTTAGAATTGTTACCGTGAGCATTTGCTTTCCTACCTATCTATGCCATAGTTGCTTTCCTCCTACTTCATTTTTCAAAAGCGGTCAGAAAACTTCTCCGTGAGATTTGTGCCATCTATTAGTTTGCTGTCTCCATGGCAGAAGGATTGACCAGGTATCCAGCTACTATCCAGTGGTTACCTATTTTGTGCGATCTGTAACTGTTTTATCGTTGCTTGATCCCTTTCCATTCTGTGAACACCTCAAGCGACAGAGGTGACCTCAAGTGAAGCAGTGGGTGGCCTCCCCCTAAGAAGATGAAGCAGGGAGAAATCAGGATTGGTGATCTAGGTTGAAAACAGGACCTTGATTGTTTCAGGGGAGGGGGTGGTTCCTAGAACAGCATGGGGCTGCTCTCTTGCAGTAGGTGTGGCTGTATCATGGAAGAAGCAGTCCCCTGGGGAGGCCAGACCCAGGAGAGCTGGACTTGAGTCCTACCTACCAAGCATAGTTAGATTCCTAGCCTGGAACTGAATACGGGTCTTCCCCCATCTTTTGCTAAGTCTAATGAAATAGCTCACGTTGCTCTGCAGTCCCTCTCTAGTTATGTTACTTAGGTTTGGTTTTGTTTTATGACTGCAGCAAATTTCAGAGGGAAAAGGAATTTATTGGAGTGTGTTAAATCAGAATCAGAGAAAAAGATCTATGGCTTTTCCATAGAGCTTCCAGAGCAATTTAATACAAATATAAGTCATTTCAAGTTTCTCTCTTACTCAAAACACACCAAGAGCTTTTCATGACATCTAGAATAAAACCTTACCAGGCCCTATGCCATCTTGCTTTTGCTTTGGCTACCCTGACATCATCTCTGCTACCCTCATGTTACTCAGTCTGCTCTAGGTATCCCCTCCTCCCCACCCCCTGCTGTTCTAAGTAGCAAGCTCTCTTCTGCTTCAGGGCCTTTGAACTTGTTTCAACTGCTGAAGAAACTTCCCCAGGATTTTATATATTTCACCTCTTCACTATATTCAATTATATTTACTTGTTTATTGTTTCTTTCCCCAACTAGAATGTCAACTCTATGAGAACAAGTCTTTACTGCTAAATTTCCAGAGCAAGGCTTTACTCTTGAATTTTCAGTCACATAGTAGGCTCTCAATAAGTACTGGTTAAATGGGTAACCAGGTTATAAATAGCTCTAGGACCCTCAGTGGCAAGAAGTGAAGGGGTAATCTCTGAGGCACAGGAATGAAAGAACTGAATGGAATACACTAAACTTTTTTCTAAAAAGCATTGAGGAGCAAACAATATAGTGTGAACCACTACTTGACTGAGTAATGCAGTATAGCAGAAGTTGGGAGCTCAGAATGTGAATACATTACTTGATCAATTTTGCTGCTGATTCAGAAGAGGCAGCCATGGGGCTGAGCCAAGGTCTCACTGAGCCAGGACTTGTGGAACTATAATCCAGGGCATACAGAGTGTGTGCCCTGATAAATAACACCCTCCCCTCTCTCCTTGGACTGGGAAGAAAACTGTAAAAATGAACTGGAATAAGTCAGATCTTGTATGGTCTACACCCCTCCAGTTACATAGGCAGCCCAGATGACCCCCAGCAAGGTGATCCTAACTGCCTAACTCCCACTACTGCCTCCAGGTATGTGAATGAAGCAAATAAAAACAACACCTGCTATAGCAGATTTTGAGTCTGGAGTTCTTTCTTGTCCAGCAAGAGAGTGGATGTAGAATTGAATATGACAGAGGCTAATGTCTGGGAGGAGACAAGAGCCCCAAACAGGGGTTTTGTCTATTTATTGAGCTCTCAAGGTTTTACATATGTGGTGAACGTGCAGAATAAAACAATAATATAGTGACCATTAATTTGTGTGTGTAAGAAGCAAAAGGTTTGGGGGACAAGGGGCTTTAGAAGTTGAGATTGAAGCACAATGATATATTGGCACCAGATGCCAGGTGGACAGTGTTTCTCTGTGGGGGATACAGCCAAGTAGCTATTATCTCCAAAGTCTAAGATTGCTGGAGCATGCTGCCTCAAGGCTAACAAGGCACCCTTTTCACTAGCTAACCTTGGGCGCTTTTGCCCTGTAGCGGCTTTCTGCATCTCACTGCTCTCAGATGCTTTCCTCCCGTGGAGGTGGCTTTCTGCCCTAAGACTTGTTTTACTTAATGACTAACCTTGGGTGCTTTCACCCTGTGGCAGTTTTCTGCCCTAAGCCTTGTTAATCCATTGGTGCAGGCGTAAAGAATTCTTAAACTTATTTCCCACAACCTGGAAGATTATAATCTTACTTTTGGCCTTAAAATTATTTATACAGATGATTTTTCAAAGTACACCTATCTTTATAAGTTTAATCTTTGTAAGTTCTAGGGGACTCACTAAAAAAGTAAAATGACTGTAAAATGACTAAAAAACAAAGTAAAATTGAAACTAATAGGGAAAATAGCACACACAGAAAAATCACTACACAGGAAGGTAAGAGAGGAGAGAAAGAAAAAGGAACATATTGCTGGTAGACAAACAGAACACACACAGTGAGACAATAAATATGACCCCAAAGACAACAGGAATTACGTTGAATGTAAATCAACTAAATGCTCCAGTTAAAGAATTATGTGTATGACAAACTTTTTTTCAAACAATATAACTCAATGATAAAGATGATAAAGATAAAGAAAGACAGGAAGCCAAATATTCAACCCCCTTGCCCAATTTATTTCAAAACGGAAACAACTACATAAATATCAGACAAAACCGAGGTTGAAGTTAGGGAAAAAGCATTACTAGAATTAAAGGGCATTGCTTCATAATGATGAAAGTTCCACCTCATGAGGAAGATACAGCAATTCTATATTTGCATGCTCTGAATATGATAACATCAACATATGTAGAGCAAATCCAGGTATAACTACAAGGAGAAACAAATTCACCATCACAGCAAAGATTTGAAGATATCTTTTCACTTATTAATAAAGCAGGGAGATAAAAAAAATCAGGAAGGATATAAATGACTTGAACAATATGATAAACACATTTGACCAAATATATTCTGAGAGCATTGCAACAATAACTGCATGCTGCACACTTTCCAAAGTCATACAGGATATTTACAAAAACTGACACTATATTGAGCTGTAAAGAAAGTCTTACCATAGTTAAAAGAGCTGAAATCTGGGGCGCCTGGGTGGCTCAGTCGGTTGAGCAGCCGACTTCGGCTCAGGTCATGATCTTGCACTCCGTGAGTTTGAGCCCCGCGTCGGGCTCTGTGCTGACAGCTCAGAGCCTGGAGCCTGTTTCAGATTCTGTGTCTCCCTCTCTCTGACCCTCCCCCGTTCATGCTCTGTCTCTCTCTGTCTCAAAAATAAATAAACGTTAAAAAAAAAAAAAAAAGAGCTGAAATCTGGGGCACCTGGGTGGCTCAGTCAGCTAAGTGTCTGACTTCAGCTCAGGTCAGGATCTCACAGTTCATAGGTTTGAACGCCACGTCAGGGTCTGTACTGACAGATCAGAGTCTGGAGCCTGCTTTGAATTCTGTGTCCCCCCAGTCCCTACCCTGCTTGTGCTCGCTCTTGTGCTCTCTCTCTCCCTCTCAAAAATCAATAAACACTAATAAAATGAAACAAAAGAACTGAAATCATGCAAAACATGTTCTCTAACACAGTGTATTTATGCTAGAAATCAATAACAAATAGAAATAAAAATCCTCATATGTTCAGAATTTCATCATTGTGCATCTAAACAACCCACAGGTCTGAAAAGAAATCACAACGGAGATTAGAACATGTTTTTTACCTGAATAAGAGTGAAGGTGCTACAAAGTCAATATTTTTCAAGTTTACTTATTTTTATATTTAGAGAGAGAGTGGACGTGTACACAAGTAGAAAAGGGGCAGAGAGAGGGAGAGAGAATCCCAGGCAGAGCCTGATGAGGGGTTCAAACTCACGAGGCATGAGATCATGAGATCATGATCCAAGCCACCCAGGTGCCTGTACATGTTCAATATTTTTAAGATAGGGTTAGATCAGTACTCAGCAGAAAACTTATGGCCTTAAATGTATATACTAAGAAGGATAAAAAAGGGCTGAAAACTACTTAGCCATACATCAATCTCAAGAAGTTAGAAAATAACAGAAAAGTAAATCCACAGGAATTAGAAGGTAGGAAATAAAACAGATGAGAATATGAACTAATGAAATAGAAAACAAATATTGAAATATTGAAATATTGAAATATTGAAAAGACTAATAAAATCTATTAACTTCTGGTGGAACTGATCAAGAAAGAAAGAGAGAAGGAATAAATCCATCAATGATTAATAGATAAAAAGATTATATGAGGGTATGAACAACCTTATGCCAAAAAAAAAACAAAACAGAAAATTCAGATAAAATGTTGGTTCCTAGAAAAGCAGCAAACTTAACAAAACTGACATAAGCTTACCAACTTACTAAAACTGACACAAGAAAACATAGAAAACTGAAATACTTCTATAATTAGTAAGGAAATAAAGTCTCTAATTAAAGTTGATCCTGCAAAGAAGATCCTATGTCTGATTGGTTTAACTGGAGAGTTCTACCTAACAAAGGGAAAAATGTCAATTCCATGGATAGTTTCTTGGTATAGAAGAAAAAGTTATACTTTTCATCTAATTTCAGGAAGCTAGCTAACATAATTCTATGCTAATATCCCATAGAGCCTGCACACACAAAAAGAACAAAATATAGACCAATTTCACTTATGAATATAGTTGCAAAAATTTTAGCCAAGTGTTAAAACACCAAATCCAAAAATACATAAAAAAGAATACATCATGACCAAATTGGGTTTATTCTAGGAAATAAAATGTAGCTTAACATCAAAAGTTCAATAAATGTAAATGTTTATATTGGCAGATTATACGAGGGAAGTCATATAACCATCTCAATTGATTTAAGAAAAACATTTGATAAAATTCAATGTCTATTTATAATTAGGAAAAAGTCGTATTGGCAAACCAGGAATAGAAAAGAACTTTTTAAGTATAAAGAAAAAAGAATATCTAAAACAAAACAAAGACAGAACTAATCAAATGTTGGTATTTTTCTCTTTAAGACCAGTGTATTGATCATGTTTAAAATTTTCTATATCTTATGATGTTTAGACATCTTTCTGGTCAAAGAAAGGCTGACCTCCCAGAGCCAGCTGATTCCTAAAATTAGTAAATAATTTACATGGGAGACAGCCTTTCGTGTGCAAGCTAACCACCTCCTTTACCTAACACTAAGCCAATATTCCTCCTGGCTGTAACCATCCCTGGGCCAAGTACCAGGAAGCTAGAGACTACCCCTGGATCCCAAAGCCCACTGTTTAGTATTCAAACTAGCCAATCCTAAACTGTTTTTCTGCCCTGTCTTTTTCACCGGGAACTCCAATAAAGGTTCTGGGCCTAGGCTTTTCCCTCCTTTCTATCTGCCTCCTGACCATACCTGGTGGTCCCCATGGGGTCCCTGGTGGTCCCCATGTAGGAAGTGTAAGTATGGTAAAACCTTGATTTGTGAATATAATTTGTTCCAGAAACATGCTTGTAATCCAAAGCACTTGTATATCAAAGCAAATTTCTCCATAAGAAATAATGGAAACTCAGATGATTCATTCCAAAAATATTCATATAAAAATGATTACAATATTGCGACATAATACAAAATAATAAAGAAAATTCAAAATATAAAGAAAAATAAACAAATTAACCTGCACTTACCTTTGAAAACCTTTATGGCTGGTGTGAGAGAGATGAGAGAGAGGAGGGTTACTGTGCAGGACCACTTTCACTATCACCAGTGGAATCACTGATATCTATTGGCTCAGTGGAATCCTTTTCTTTTCCTGCAGCTTTAACAAGGAACTTATCCAATGATGCTTGCTTTTGCCTTCTTTTGAGGATTTCACAGAAATGTGACATTGCATTGTCATTAAATAGATTCATTGCTCGCACTGCTACAGCCTTATTTGGGTGGTGCTTTTCTACAAAATTTTGCACTGTTTCCCACATTTTACACATCTCCTTAATCTCATTTGAAGTGAGGGATTCCTCTGCCTTTCTCTCCTCCTCTTCTGCAGCCAAGATCTCCTCCATAACCTCTTGTCTTTGCTTGCGACGCAACAGTCAGATGTCAGTTGTGGGGACCTTCCACTGTTCTGAAAAATCACGCATTTCTGCCAAACACCATGGCCTGAGACTGAGCATCTGAGCAATGGGAGACGATCACCCACCATCCCACAGAGAGCGAGAGAGAGAAGAACCATTGGCTCAGTTGTGATCACTGTGACGTTTGGCCTTGTCTTGCACGACATGGCTCGTTTATCAAGTCAAAGAAATGTTTGCTCATCTTGTGGAACACTCGCAGAACAAGTTACTCACAATCCAAGGCTTTACTGTACTAAGTTCTTTTTTCGATGGCATTAACCTCTTTGTGTCATCACTTGGTACCTCCATAAATTCACATCCTGCAGGTACAAATGAGAGAATTAGGAAAAGTAAAAGGACTCTTGCTATTACTATTTCCATTTAGAATTTTAGCTCAGTCCCAGTTAGAGCAGTAGATGAGAAAAGGGAATAAGAATTATACGGATTGGAAAGGAAGAAACAAATCATCATTACTCAAAGATGATATGATTATGACATAGAAAATCCAAAAGGACCTATGAATACATTATTAAAATTAAACTTATTGCAAAACTATAAATTATTATTAATAATAAATATACATTACTACATTTATTACCAAATTGAGCAGTGTGTATACAATCATTATAAAAATTAATTGCATTTCTGTATACCAGTAATCGATAGAGAGGAAATAAAAAATGCCATTCAAAATAGCATAAGTGGTTGTGTACCTAGGTATAACTCTGAAAAAAAGTGTGCAAGACTTTTGTGAAGGAAACTACAAAACTTAAGAAAAGAAAATAAATGCAACTTAAATAAATATACCATGTTTACAAATTTGATGACTCAAATTTTAAAAAATGTTAAGGTTTTCAAATTAATCTACAGATTTAGTATCATCCCAATCAACATTGTTCTCGTGTGTGTGTGTGTGTGTGTGTGTGTGTGTGTGTAAAACTTGACAGGCTAATTCCAAAATTTATATGGAAATGCAGACGGTAAAAAATAAGAAAATTTAGAGGAAGAAAACCAACATGAGTAAACTTGCTCTACTTGATAGTAAGACTTAAAACCATTAGTAATTAAGAAGCATCATTTTGGTTCAAGGATAGACAAATAGACAAATGATAGAATAAACATAATAGTTTAAAACCCATACATATGTTTATGGATTGGTTACATTATTTATTTCAAGGAAGGCAATACAGAACAGTAGAGAAAGGAATATCTTTTCAATAAAAGGTGCTGGCACAAATGAGCCATAAATGCAAAAAGAAGAAGGAGAAAAGAAACTGGACTCATAATCAACACCATGACAAAAGTAACTTTTAGGTGGACAGTAGATCTCAATGTCAAATGCAAAACAAAGTGTTCTGAAGGTAATCTAGGAGAATATGTTCATGCTTAATGGGCTAGGAAAAGATATTTTTAAATAAGGCATGGAAAAGGATTGCTAAATTTTACTACATGTGTCAGAAGACACATTAAGAGAAGGAAAAGGAAAGTCACTGAGAGGAGAAAACACTTGCAACACACCTAACAGACAGAGGGTTCACATGTATGCATAAAAATCATCTACAATTCCTTCAATTTCCTTCTAAGGAAAAAACCCAAACAGCCCAACAGAAAAATATAAAAGATTTGGACAGACAATTCACAAAAGAGGATGTCCAAATGGCCAATAAATATTATGTAAAGGCATTGAGACACACAAATGAGATCATGCAAGTTAAAACTACAGTGCAACTACATACCCATCAGATTACGTGACATTAAAATTCTAACCCTAAGAAATGTTGGCAAAGATGTGGAACAATAGTAACTTTCAGACACTGTTGGTATTATGGAGGGTAGTAAACTGACTCAACCATTCCGGAAAACTATTAGACACCATTCTGTAAAGTTGTAGATTTGCATAGCTTATAACCCAGAAATTCCTCTCCTAAGTGTATATGCTAAAGAAATGTGTGCTGATGTTCATCAGGATACATGCCCATGAATGTTTATAGCAGCACAGCAGTGTTGCAGGATTTTTTACCTCAACGCCTGGGGTTTGTTGTCTCACCGCTTCGAAGAATGAAGAGGTGGACACGGAATCAAATGAGCAGCAGGCAAAGTTTACCAGTGTAAGATCAGAAAGTAAGAATAGTATGAAAGCTCTCTAAAGAGAGAGGGGGCATTGAAAAGTGAATGCCCATGACTATAGGAGGGACTTTGTTTTATAGGGTTTGGTCAGGCCCTATCTTTTCCCCCTTGGTCCTTCTTAGATTCTACCCTTATTGGCTTGATAACTCTAGGTGTTGGGTTGTTCATTCTTGATTGGCTCAGTTGGAGTCAGACTATGTCATACTCTCCCTCATACGACATGAGTTTTATGACTTACTTGTTTTAGTTAGGTATCTTGATTGTCAAATTCCTGAGGGGAACCTGAGGTGGTGAGAGGAGGTGGTGTCTGGGGGAGCTTGGGGTGGGCTGTGAACAAAGTGCAAGCTAGCGCACCATCCCCCTCCCCAGGGGGGATGTGTGTGATATTCCTCAGGCACTCCTGGCTGCCCAAGGACAAAGGAAAGGAAAGAACACAAATGGCCAACTGATAGAGATCACAGTAATACAGGACTTGGGTCTCCTTCAGTTTACAAATATCTTAGTAAATTACAAGAAAAAGGCAATCTTATCAATAGCCTAATCTCCAGAAACCAAAAGACTCCATTTCCTGGAGCCCCAACGTCACTCCTTCACAATGATATGGGGAACAAAGGCAAGAAGGAAATGGCAGGTAAAATTAAATTTCCTCATAACCTGCAGCCCAGCGACAAATACTTGAGGCAAATAAGAGTATAACATTTCTCCAGGAACTCCCTACCTTCCTAATGTTAATGCCTTACTAGAGGGAAAACAACCTTAGCTTGACAATAGCAAGGCCTCAGGCATCTTAGGAGTCCTCTTTAGCATATCAAAGTCCTTCTGGAGGCCTCCCTTATGACTCTACCTCCCTCAACTCCATAGTATAAAACCAGCCATTCTTCACAACCACACTGCAGCAATTTCTGCCCACGGGTCTTGTCCCTGTGCTTTAATAAAATCACTTTTTTGCACGAAAGACATCTTCAAGAATTCTTTCTTGGCGGTCTGTTCCAGACCCCACAACCCCCCCCCCCCCATCATCCCAAAACCTCATCTGTGTCTGTTACATTAAAAATTTTTTTTTTCTTTTTAATGTCTATTTTTGAGAGAGAGAGAGAAACAGAGCACGAGCAGGTGAGGGGCAGAGAGGGAAGACACAGAATCCAAAGCAGGCTCCAGGCACTGAGCCTGACATAGCCTGACAGGGGCTCGAACTCACAAACCAAGAGAACATGACCTGAGCTGAAGTCAGATGCTGAACCAACTGAGCCACAGTAAAAAAAAAAAAAAAAAAAAAAAAAAAAAAAAAAAAGTTTATTTAGTTGTCTGTTACATTCTTGAAAGGGGCCTTATGCCTGAGGGAGTTTGCTCCTGATCAGATGCTCTCAGCATTGTTTTAAAATATGTGTTTCCCGGGCGCCTGGGTGGCGCAGTCGGTTAAGCGTCCGACTTCAGCCAGGTCACGATCTCACGGTCCGTGAGTTCGAGCCCCGCGTCAGGCTCTGGGCTGATGGCTCGGAGCCTGGAGCCTGTTTCCGATTCTGTGTCTCCCTCTCTCTCTGCCCCTCCCCCGTTCATGCTCTGTCTCTCTCTGTCCCAAAAAATAAATTAAAAACGTTGAAAAAAAATTTTTTAAAAAAAAATATGTGTTTCCCCACCCAGAGACCTCAGGTCCTAATCTTTCCCTCTCTGCCTATTTATTCTACCTTTCCCTAATCATAGCAGCATTCATTGAAATAGCTCTAAACTGGAAACAACTCAAAACCCATTAACAACAGAAGGGTTACATAAATCATAGTATCACAAAATGAAATACCATACAGTAAGAAAAACATGAAGGAACAACAACACACAAGCGCCTGGATGAATTTTATGCACACAATTTTGAGTAAAAGAAGCTAGATGGGAAACAATACATACTTCATAAATATTCTATTTAAACAAGGTTCAGAAGTGGTCAAAACTAAATTATATTGGTTAGGAAACTGTACTTAGGTAGTAAACTATAAAGTAAAGCAGGCAGCGAATTGTTTGGGGAGGGCTGGGGGCATTCTTAGGGTTTGTCCCAGGTCAAGAGGGTAGTGAGCTGAATCCAAACAATTCAACACCTCTAAATGGTGTGGGATGGAATTCTCTTTTGCTATGTAGATTTGAAGTAAAACTCTGAGGCAATGAGATTCTGGACAGGTGAGGCAAGAAGGATGAATAGGAATAATGTGGCACAGGCAGGATTCCTCTGGAAGGGCAGAGGAGAGCTGAAGAGGGCCTGTCCAATCAAAGAATCCCATGAGGGTCTTGAATGGATAACAAGAATGGGGTTACTGTGTTGGTACTGAGTAAAACATTTCACAATTTGTTCTCAGACTCATCTTGCACAGGAGTTAGTTGTACAACCTAGATATTTCAGGATACTCTACATTCCAAATGCTCATGTGTTACCCGTAACAGATATATTGCTCACTGAATTATGTACACGTGACCCTTGACAACGTGGGTTTGAACTGTGGGGGTCCACTTATACATGGATTTTTTTTTTTTACCGATAAATATAGTACAGTGCCGTAAGTATATTTTCTCTTAGGATTTTCATAATTGCATTTTCTTCTCTTGCTTGCTTTACTGTAAGAGTACATTATATAATACAGATAGCATACAAAACGTATTAATCAACGGTTTGTGTTAATGGTGAGGCCTCTGGTCAACAGTAGGCTAAATTTTTGAAGAGTCAAAAGTTATATGGGAATTTTCGATTGCACTAGTGGGTAGCAGTTTGGCACCCCTAATGCCCTGTTGCTCAAGGTTTAACTGTATTTATTTTGTTTATACATATTTTGTATTTCTCTTCATACGATGTATAATAAAAAATGATTCATGAAATGTGTACATAAATGAGATTTACGTGTATCTTTTAAATAGTTCCCAAATAAATCAATTCGCACTTGAGAGGAAATTTTTTTTTAAGTTTATTCATTTATTTAGAGAGAGACAGAGACAGCATGAGCGGGGAGGGGGAGACAGACAGGGAGAAGAGAGAGAATGCCAAACAGGCTCTGCACTGTCAGCACAGAGGCTGATGTGGGGCTCAAACTCACAAACCTGTGAGATCATGGCCTGAGCTGAAACTGAGAGCCAGATGCTTAACCGACTGAGCCACCCAGGTTCCCCCCCGAGGAAGTTTTTTTTCAGAGACCAGGCATCTGATGGTTGGTGCAGGGACTTTGATTAACTGTCACCACAGCCCTGAGTATCAAGACTCTGGTCTCCTCATACAGAGCAATTTCCTCAGCGTGGGTGGTGAAGCTGGGGTATGTCAGATCTTCACAGCCGCAAAGGGGCGGAAGTTCATGCACACGAAATTTTGGAACCTGCAACTGTGCTGTTTATAACCTAAGATTAAGTGAAAGGGTTAAACCTAAAACCAATGACAACATGTATGGTAAATGACCATCTCAAAGAACCTTTTGGTTGTAAGTTTTGTAGAAGACACCTCATCAGTGCTGCTAAAACGCCTGGCATTTTGTTTTCTGATGATTTTTCTCCTTCGTTTCCTCAAGGCCTATACTTTGCTGTGGGCCTCAAAATGACAGTAAGAAATAATTTGGTGTGACCTGGGTGGGTGGATGGTGGTGGATGGTGTAGACGTGAAAGCAAAGAAGAAAGTGCTCGCCTTGACACGGATGTTGCCGCAGCTCAACTCAGAAAAAGTGATAGAAATCATGAGGAAAAGAAGAGTGGCTTTAAAAATGATTTGGCAGCAATTTTATTTGTTGTGCAAGAAAATGGCTGGCCTGTGGCTGTATACGTAGAGTTAGGAGTAAACTTTCAAAGCATGCTCAGGAGGCATGCATGGTAATCCTATTATCTGATAACAGGATTTGTGCACATACCTCCCACATGCAGCATCAGTAGCCCACCCTTTCAGTATTGCTGTGAAATGCAATTTGTGCGCAGATGAAAAGTTTACAGCACATGGGCCTGTGCCATGAAGCTCAACAAAGCCAGCGCACTGTGTGGCGAGGTTTCTGAACCCAACCCCTGTTGTTCCTGCTGTCTCCCTCCTTATTGATTTCTGTCCCTTGGCCAAGTGGGCTGTGTGATAGTCTGCACCGACCCAGAAACTTGCAAAATGAGCTAATCAAATAGGTGCAGCAGAAACCAACCCCGAATTTCTAGGATGCTTCGGACAGGTGCCATACATAGGAGGTGGAGACAATATTGTGTCAAATAAATGGTGGTAGACATGTGAGGGATGAGGAGGCCAACCAACAGGAATTTTGGTTAATTATTTTACAGAAACATTCATAGAAATAGGGTAAGCAACGGGCACCTGGGTGGTTCAGTGGGTTAAGTGTCTGACTTCGGCTCAGGTCATGATCTTGCAGTTTGTGGGTTTGAGCCCTGTGACAGGCTCTGTGCTGACAGCTCAGAGCCTGGAACCTGCTTCGGATTATGCGTCTCCCTCTCGCTCTGCCCCTTCTCTGCTCACGCTCTGTCTCTCTCTCTCAAAAATAAACATTAAAAAAAATTTTTTTTAAAGAAATAGGGTAAGCAAGAACTAGAGGCAAATGCTTGATGGATCATGTCTCAGTCCACCAGCGCTGCCATAACAAAATACCACAGACCCGATGGACTTAAACAACACAAGTTTATTACCTCATGGTTCTGGAGGTTGGAAGTCCAAGATCAAGGTGTCACCAGGCTTGGTTTCACCAGGTCAACCTCTCTCCTCGGCTCACAGATGGACACATCCTCACTCTGTCCTTACATGGACTTTCCTCACCGGACCCCTTGGTGTCTTTTCTTCTTCTTATGACACCAGTCATATTAAATTTCAACCCCACCTTATGACCTCAGTTAAATTTAACCTTACCTATCTATCTTTCAGAATAGTCACACTGAGGTTTCAATATGTGAATTTTGGGGGAATGCAGTTCAGTCCATAACAGAAAATGACAGAGACAGTGCTTTTAAAACGTCTTGCTATTCACATTTTAAGGTTTTTGTTCACACCTATCTTCCTTTTTGATAGAGCTTACAATAACTGATGTATCTATCATGGAAACATCATATGACAAGCAGCAAATGTCAGTGATAGAAACTGCTGGGAAAAATATGGAAAAGAATACACTCATTACTTCTATTGCTTATGAGTGAGAAAGTATAGATGCATCCTTTTATTTTCTAGAAAAAGGGCTATATGCTAAATTCACACATTGATATATGAATTTCTTGATTCTTTCCAAAAAGTCAATCAAAATGGGAAACTTATTTTAATAGAATGTATTTATGTCGACCATTGCTCTTAATAAAATGTGATCGTATATGGTTTAAGGAATGTACAGCCCTTCAATATGCAATAGATACAGCACTCGGTATATAGGACAAACAGATCTGGTTAGGGAAAAACTCTAACCCATAAGATGGGTATAGGAACTCTGATGGTGGCTGATGGGGAAATAGGTTTTTCTAGGTCTTTTTCTTTTCCATATAAATTTTGGAATCAGCTTGATTATTCCTATAAAAAAGTATGCTGAGATATTGATTGGGAACGTATTGAATCTGTAGCTCTCTTTGGCAAGAACTGATATCTCACAATATTGAATATTCTGATTCTTCGGAATTCAGTACATTTATTTAATTCTTTAGTTTTTCTTAGCACTGCTTTATACTTTTCAGTGTACAGCTTTTGCATTATTTTGTTAGACTTATCCCCGAGCCTTTCATGTTTTTTGATGCTATTGTAAATAATTCTGCTTTTCAATTTCAATTTCTAATTATTCACTAATACTATATAGAATTACAACTGATATTTTTATATTGATCTTACATTCTGCAATCTTGCTAAACTTATAGGTTAGTCTTTTTAAAAAGATATTCTTTGGGATTTTCTACATAGAAAATTAGGTCTTGTACAAATAGAAGCAGGCTTATTTCTCTATTTCCAATATGTATTCCTTTTATTTTTTTTTCTTATTTTATTCCATTGGATCTCCATGATGATATAGAATAGCAGCACTGAGAATGGACATCTTTGTCGTGTTCCTAATCTTAGGGGGAAAGCATTTAGTCTTTTATTATTAAGTATGATATTAAATGTAAGTTGTTTTTTTTTTTTATAACATTTATTTATTATTGAGAGACAGAGAGACACAGAGCCTGAGCAGGGAAGGGGCAGAGAGAGGGGAGACACAGAATCCAAAGCAGGCTCCAGGGTCTGAGCTGTCAGCACAGAGCGGACGCGGGGCTCGAATTCACAGACTGCGAGATCATGACCTGAGCTGAAGTCGGACACCCAACTGACTGAGCCACCCAGGCGCCCCTTAAACGTAAGTTTTGTTGTAGATTTCCTTTATTGATTTCTACCTTAAGAAACTAGAAAAAGAAGAGAAAGAGTCAAGCCGAAAGTGAGCAGAATAGGGGGAAAAGTAAAGATAGCAGAAATCAGTGAAGTAGGAAACAGAAAACAATAGAGAAAAGTCAATGAAATAAAAAAAACTGGCTATTTGGAGAGATTTGTAAAATTGATACACCTCCAGTTAGACCGAGAAGAGAAGAGACAAGACATAAGTTACCAACGTCAGGGGTGAAAAGGGAATATAACTACCAAGCTCACAGTGCTTACTCAAGTGCTTACTTGAATCATTAAGTTTCTATGTAAATTAGGATTTTTGCTATTTCCTATTTAAAATTGATTCTCAAATTTAAGTATACATAAGAATCACCTTGAGGGTTTGTTAAAACACAGATTGCTAGGTCCTAGGTTTTTACTTAGGAGTTTTGAGGTCGGGCCTGAGAATTTGCATTTCTAACAATTTATTAAGTGATGCTAATGATGCTGACCTGGGGACTACACCTGGAGAGTCACTGTCTTAGTTTTGGGACACTTTGGATCTACTTATTTCTCTTTTGACTTCTGTGTCATCACTATAATGTATATATTTAACACCCCGTAAGGCAATAGTCTTCTTGTTTATATAATAAATATTCATTTATATTTACCCCCATATTATCCTATCGTTCCTCGTTTTTTCTTGCACCTTTGAGCTTTCATCTGGGATTATCTGCCTTTCTGCCTGAAGAACATCCTTCAGTATTTCCTTTAATGCAGGTCTGCTAGGGATGAATTCACCCACTTTTTTGGTCTGAATCTATTGTTATTTTGCTTATATCTTTGGAGAATATTTTTGATGGATATGATACTTTGGATTCCAATTATTCTCTTTCAGCACATTATCTTCTGACGTTCATAATTCCTGTTGAGAAGATGGCTATTCATCTTACTCTTGTCCCTTTGAAGATATTATCTTTTCTTTCTGGCTGCTTTTAAAATTTGCCCCTTGTCTTTGGTTTTCAGCTCTTTTACTCTGATGTGCTGGTTATGCTTTTCTTTGTATTTATCCTGATTAGGAGTCATAGGACTCCTTAAATGTGTGGCTTGAAGTCTTCCATCAAGTTTCTATCATTGTCCCTTGACTTCTCCACTGTGCTGTTGCCAAAGAATACAGTCTTTATGATACTGATTCTTTGAGATGTGTTGATACTTGATTTATGGCTAAGTGGTTGAGTTTTAAAAATGTTGCTTGTGGGCTTGAGATGAGTTCATAGGTATGTAATTTTAAATATGTTAATTATTGCAATTTTGTGATATATATTCTTTAAATATTCTTTATCTATATTAATTTTGTTTTCTTTTAGAACATCAATAACTACTAGAGGTGTGCTAAAATATCCTATGATGATTCTGAGGCAATTTTATTACATGCCTCCAAGTTTAAAGTTGTTATAATCGCATAGTGAATTGAAAACTTTTTTTTTTTGAATTGAAAACTTTTATCATTATGTAGTGACTTTTTCTATTCCCAGTAATGGTTTTTTGTATTACATTCTATTTAATATTAACATAGTGATCTCTGCATTATTTAGGTATTTGTCTGGTATTTATTTTTAATCTTTATATTTTTATACATTCTATATCTTTGTATTTTAGATGTGACTATTATAAATAGTATAAACAATATTTTTCTTTTAACTTGTGCTTAATTCATTTATATTTACTGTTATTATTGTTATATTTGAACTTGTTTCTATCAGTGTGAAATTTCCCACTTCAATCTTGCTTCTTTCCTTCCCTTGCCTTCTTAATTTTTGTTTATTTTTAAAAAATGCTTATTTATGTTGACAGAAAGTGTGTGAGCGTGCATGAGCAGGGGAGGGGCCGAGAGAGAGAGAGAGAGAGAGAGAGAGAGACAGAGACAGAGAATCCCAAGTCGGCTCTGCACGGCCAATGCAGAGTCAGATGCAGGGCTCAAACCCATGAACTGTGAGATCAGGATCTGAACAGAAACCAAGATTGGATGCTTAACTGACTGAGCCACCCAGAAGCCCTCCGCTCCCCTTGCCTGTCTAAAGTTAATTCAGTTTTTTAGTTTTTTAAAAACCAAACTTCCTCCTCTACTAGTTAAAATAACACATTATTTTCTTTTAGTAACTAACACTGAAATTCTATCACATATATTAAATTTAAGTAAGTTTACTTGAAACTAATATATTAAATGTGCTCCTGAAAAATACAAGGATCTTAGAACACTTTCCATCAGCTACTCACTTCTGATTTAGATATTACTGGAAGCTAGAATTCTAGTTTTATGCTCTATTTTCTAAACACTGTAAATTAGATCTCCTCTCCTCCCTTTCTTTCTCCTTTTCCTTTTCTTGTGCTTTTCATTCTTTTTTCATACATATGATATCATTTTAAATTTATCTATATCTTAACCAATTCATTCACTACTCTTTTTGCATTTCAAATTTTCCCTCAGCAATCATTCTTTTTTTTACTGAAGCACATTCTTTAGAAGTTCCTATGGTGAAGACCTGTTGGTGGCAAACTCTCTAGGCTTTTGCTCAACTAAAAATGTCTTTATATTTTTATTATTTTTGAAAAGATAGTTTTGATAAATATATAATTTTAAGTTGATAATTTCTCTCAACATTTGGAAGTTATTATTGCCTTTCTTTTGCTCTCTATTTTCACTGTTGAGAGTCTAAACATCATTCCTTTTCTCTTACGTTGCTTTTAAAATATTTTTGTGTCTTTTGTGGCCTGCAATTTCATGGCAATGTGTATCTTTGTGGATTTCTTTTTATCTTTCTTATTATATATTGACTTCCTTCACCTGTGATTTTATGTATCTTATCAATCCTGGAAAGTTCTTCGTCCTTTTGTCCTCAAATACTGCAGTTCCTCCATTCTCTCTATTCTCTTCTCTAGGACTCTGGGTGTATATTAAAGTCTTTTATTTTATTTTCCACATTTTTCAATATCTATCTTAATGTCCATCCTTTTTTTTTTTCTTTATACTGGATCCTAGCTATTTCTTTCAGTTATATCTTTCAGATATATTGTCCAATTCACCAATTCTTCCTTTATTAACATCTAACCTGCAATCATTTTTTTCTAATCTTCAATTTAAAGTATCTGTTTTCTTTCTCAATGGTCATATATTTTTATTTCCAAGAAGTTTTTGTTTTTATTTTTCAAATCTGCTGAATAGTTTTGACAGTCCCTTATTCAATTTTTGAATATCTTCATTTAAAAAGTTTATACACAGCAATTTTATATTCTGTATCTGACAATTCCAAAGTATGAGTTCCTTGGGGATTTGAATCTGTTTGTAACTACTGACAATTTGTAACAGCAGTGTCTTCTTTCTAAAAGCTTCGATACTGGCTTTTGCCTTCAGGACAGTCTGCCTTTCTCTTTCTACTACTGCTTACCACCCTGCATTTTTAAAATTTATTTTTGGAAAAAAATTTATTTTTGGAGAGGGTATCTCGAAGATTTTTCCTCTTGTTTACAAATACAGAAGTGCAATACAGGATGGTTTGTCTAGGGTCTAATTTATTTATTGTCAGAAGACCTCACAGAATATTTAGTTCTTTTTGCTGCCAGAAGTAGAACTCTGAGGCCTTTTTTGTTCAAGTGCCTCTTTAATAAGGTTTAACATATTTACAACTAGTTCTTCAGCTGAGTTTTAAAAAGGTGTCAGACAACAAAACCTATCTTACTCATCACGATCAAGCCGTGTTCCTCAGAGTTCCAGTTTTACGATCTTCCCACTTACTTTATCTTGCATGTGGAATGTAAACTTGCCACAGAAAGCTAGATTTAGAATGTTCAAATGAGCAATTATCTTTTAACACCAACACCAGTCATGCATACAATTTGGCAGATTGAAGATTACATACAGAAGAGACTTGAAGTTTCTTTCAAAACAAATAGAGGAGTGAGAACATTAAGTGAAAGCCAATGAACTCCATCTCTTTGAAAAGTTAAATAAAACTTTTTATTTATTTATTTATTTTTACAATTCATTAGCTTGACATTAATGAGATTGACAGTCTTTAAAAATTTATAAAAATTTTTGGGGTTCCTGGGTGGCTCAGTTGCTTAAGCGTCCGACTTCAGCTCAGGTCATGATCTTGTGGTTCATGAGTTAGAGCCCTGCGTCAGGCTCTGTGCTGAGAGCTCCAAGCGTGGAGCCTGCTTCAGATTCTCTGTCTCCTCTCTCTCTGCCCCTACCTGTTTGCTCTCTCTCTCTCTCTCTTTCTCCAAAAACAAGCACTACATTTTTTTTTAATTTATAAAAATTTTCTCCTAAACCATCATACATATCCTGTGTATTCAAAGATTTTCTGTGAATGCAGCAATGTGTAAATTTGTTTTCAAGTGTAAGGTTGACTGTAGAAGATTCATAGGAATTTCTGATTCCTATACTTAAAGTTAAAAACGGGGGCGCCTGGGTGGCTCAGTCGGTTGAGCGTCCGACATCGGCTCAGGTCATGATCTCACGGTCCGTGAGTTCGAGCCCGCGTCGGGCTCTGTGCTGACTGCTCAGAGCCTGGAGCCTGTTTCAGATTCTGTGTCTCCCTCTCTCTCTGACCCTCCCCCGTTCATGTTCTGTCTCTCTTTGTCTCAAAAATAAATAAATGTTAAAAAAAAAATTAAAACAAAACAAAACAAAACAAAAAAAACGGATAGTATAAGGTGGAATACCATGGATGCATCAGCTGTAGTCTCATCCTAAACAATAATCTTTGTGAAACCATGAGCTTGATATACTAGTTATTTTTTCCTACAATATTCCATGTATCCTTTGCCATAGTGTATCTCAGTTCAGAAAATACCATATTCAGGCAAGGGGAAGCTGTGGGTATCAGAACAAAGTGAGCTTACTTTCTGAAATTGCACCACAGAGTCCTTATTGGGGGGCCTGGCTGGTCTGGAGTGATTGAAGTTCTGTGCAGGACGCTGATTGGCAGGTACTGTTTTTTGACAAAGAAACAAGTCTGGGCAGGCAGAGTCTTGAGTCCCCTTCACATTTTAAAGTGTCTCGTTAGTTCTCAAGAAATGAAGTTTATGTTCACTCCCATCTTTGGCCTTGGTTACTTCTCAGTACCCCACAGAGGCAGGATTAACTCGTCTTTAAGGTTTCTCCTAACACATTAGTCTTGTGCAATATGTGAGTCCTGGGCGATGTGTTGGCATTCACCATGGCCTCTTCTTACTAGCACGCTAATTACTGTAACAAACCAAAAGAGAAAACAGGTCCCTCCACTGTGAACCTCAACAGGCTCCCAATAAGGAAAGTAGTTTTTTCTTTAAAGACTGCTTAATCTACAGATTATTTCATGAAGAAATATCTTTTTTTTTTTTTAATTTTTTTTTTTCAACGTTTTTTATTTTTGGGACAGAGAGAGACAGAGCATGAATGGGGGAGGGGCAGAGAGAGAGGGAGACACAGAATCGGAAACAGGCTCCAGGCTCCGAGCCATCAGCCCAGAGCCTGACGCGGGGCTCGAACTCACGGACCGCGAGATCGTGACCTGGCTGAAGTCGGACGCTTAACCGACTGCGCCACCCAGGCGCCCCAAGAAATATCTTGATTCAAATGACTCAGTCACTTTCATCTGTTACTCCTTCTTAGAGAACATTCAGTTACCATCTTCATACAGCTAAGATAGTCTTGGTGATTTTATTCATTCACCCCTAGGGTGAAGCCAATGCCTGGAAAGATAGAGTAGAGAAATGGGAAGAAACTAACATTTTTGGTGACTCTATTGGAGCCTCTAGATCAAACTCTGCTTGAAGCTTTAGTCGGAATCTTCAGTTATATAAGGCACTGCAATATATAGCCTTCCTTGATTTATGATGATGTTATGTCCTGATAAACCCAATGAAAGTTGAAAATATCATAACTTGATAATGCATTTAATACACCTAACCTACCAAATATCATAGATTAGCCTAGCCTACCTTAAATGTGCCCAGAACAGTTACATTAGCTTACAGTTCGGCAACACAAAACCTATTTTGTAATAAAGTATTGAATATCTCATGTAATTTATTGAATACTGTGCCACGGGTTGAAAAACAGGAAGGTTGTATGGGTGCAGAATGAGTGTGAGTGTATCAGTTCACCGTCATGACAGTGTGGGTGGCCCTCAAAACTGTAGTTTGCTGCCATCGTTTAGCATCGTGAGAGTATCATACCAACTGTTGCTAGCCCAGGAAAAGATCAAAATCAAAATTCAAAATCTCAAGTTTTGTTCCTATTGAACATATATCACTTTCACACCATCATAAAGTTGAAAAGTCATTTTGAGCCATCATAAGCTGGGGATTGTCTGTATAAGACAGATAACAGATTTTGGTTACTAGCAGTTAGAGGTATCCCAATGAAAATACCTCCATTTAGAGTATAACTTGAGGGAAACCAATGTTCTAGGTCACACTTCCTGCTTTAAGAAAACCAATTCTACAAAAACTCAGATTTATGAAACAGTATATTACTTGCATCTTAAAAGGAGTTTAAAAAATTTTATGGAGGTTTTACTACAAGGTTTCATTATTTAGCCAGTTTCTCCAGTGAATCCAAAATGTGGCTCATGAGATATATATACTTTTTCAGGGACATATCATTTACATAAAATGGAAGCACACCTATTCTGGGCTCCTGGGTACTTAAATGTCCCTCTGTGCTCAACTTCAGAGGGTCCAGTGGCAACCTAATGTAGCAGTTATCTAAGTTTCCTCCAGGAGTTAGTGGGAAGCTTGCACAGTCTGGGATTTGTAGTTAGACATATCTGTTGTCAAGCAAACAAGAGTGAATTGAACACACACTGTTTGTGAAGAATGTTTGTTGAGGGGAATTCAGGGAGATGTGAGTTTAGCAGGTATGTGGTTACTCAGTTGCTCAGTATATTCTAGGAGTGCACAGTGACCCTGCCCTTAAACTTTAGGGTTTACAAGTAGGGTGACCACATGTCCCAGTTGGCTCAGGAGAACCCTAGTTTATGCCACCATAATTATTAACACCCCCCTCTGTTAGTTTCTACTTATAAGCTGCATGATTGGGGGAGCACGAGCAGATAGAGGTACACAGATCAAAAGGAAGTTTGAGGAATAGGACAGCCTAAGGATGGAATGGGTCAGCATTTAGAGAAACAGGACAGAGGCTACAGCAATAATTTATTATCACATAGATAAGAATGGGATTTATTGTTAGGCCCAGTGAATGGGATAGGATGAGTATACTGTTTTGACTTTTGAGATGAAAACAAAGACTGAAATAAATTAAACAAACTCAGTGACAACTAGCCAATGGCTAGTGCTGTTATATATCAATAATACAGGTTTCTGCTCCTCCGGTACTGAGTGATTAGCTTCCTTTCTGCATCTTGCTCACTGGTCACATCAACCCTACCTTCTGAACCCCAACCTGGCCCCATATCCTTCTGTGGCAGCCGCTGCCAACTGTGAGAGCTGGCACATGAGATAACACTTATTTGTGCTTGTCACGTCATTCTATCTGCTCCTGAATGTCAGAGTGGGGACTAACACAGCTATGGGTTTTGCGAGAAAACAAATGATCTCGAGTTTTATCAGCTGGAAAGCTTTGTGAGGAGACAAAAGAATTCATTCATTCATTATTTTCAATAAATATTTGTTTCCATGGAAGAAAAGGGATGAGATTCATCTCACGGATGTTTGTTAATGGCAAAGTAGCATCAGACCTCATGGTGTGCAGAGGTAGGTAAAGGACCACGAGGTTCCCGAGACAGCAAGCAGCAGCAAGCACGTACTCACCTGTAAGGAAGCAACTGTAGCATTCATCTTCTTCCACAGAGGGGCACTCCAAGCTCATCACTGAAAACGCCCGCTGCGCTGTTTCAGAGAGCGGTTGGAGAACCAGCGCTGGCGAGCTTTTCTCCATACCTAGGGATTATTAGCGAGTGGAATTAAAAGTGCAGTGGCAGAGCTGTGTGAATGAGGCAAAGCTATCTGAGTTTCAATCCTTATGGTGTTAGCAACCTAACCTATTCTAAATTGAGTCAAAATGAAAAATGGAACAGAAGTGTGCTAAATTTCATTTAAGATCTGTTTTGGTCTCCACTATACACAGATGAAATAATTATACAAAAGATGGTATCATTTGGGGGGCAATATAATTCTCAGTTAAAGCTACAGCATGGTTTATCAGAAAACTCTAGGCAACTCTACCTCAAACGCTCACCCTTCATCAGAGTGGGCAACACAGAATTCAAATTACATCTTGAATAAACCGAATTTTAGATATAACTTAAGTCCCAACACAGATTCAATACCTTTAACCCTGTGTCTGGGACAAAAATCTTTTAACATTTCCAAAGGCCCGTAGCATTTCCAAATCAGCAGTGGATGAGGGTGGGACCGGTGGCTCTGATGATGCAGATACAAGTGGATGGGGGTGGCCCTTATATTTGTTTTTCACTTTCTTAAATGGAACCTTCAAAGGGGCGACGCTTACCTTTCCTAGTAAGAAAAAGAAGGACTTTGAAGACCAAAGCCGGGAACGCCGGCGCAGGTGCCGCCAAGCGCTCTGGCCGCCTTCCTCCTAGCAGAGGCGCGGCGGCGGGGAGCGCAGCGCTGGGGGCCCACGCGTTTCCGCGGGCGAGGGGCGCGCGGGCGGCTTGCCGCTCTCCACCAGTCGCCCGGGTGTACGGAAAGGGCTAATTGCTTTGCAACTGAGCAGCGAGTTTAAAAGGAAGCACGGAAAGCCCAAGGGATCACAGCCCAGATTGTGGAGCAGGCAGAGCTTTGAGGGTCCCCGGGGCGAGAGGGGAAAGGGCCGCCCGCCCGGCGGTGGACAGATGGATGTGGGCTCCCGCAGCCGGCGCGCGGGGGGCGGCCGCAGCAACATCTTCCCACCTGGTTCAAGTTTATTCCCGGCCGCGGCGAGCTGGAACAGGAAATGTTCGCGGTCTTTCATGTTGGTTTTGCACCTCCAGGCGAGCACTGATTAGTCGGTTGACTTGTGCCGCACTTGAAGTTCACCATTTATTATTAAAGAGAAGTGGCTGTGATTAGTTCTGAATCCTCAGAGAGCTAAATAAATATTTACTAAATAAGAACGTTCAGCCATAAAGGAATGGCTCGAACAGGTTTCTGAAATCCCGGCGAGGGCCCGAAGTGCCTCCCCCAGGCAGGAAGTGGAGTTGCGGGGCTTCCCGCCGGAGGCTGCCTTCTGCAGACAGCAGGTCGGCTGGGGACCTTTGTGAATCTGGGCAAAACCGAGAACATCCCAGGCCTGAGTCAGACTCAGTGGTCTGGGGTTTTAAGTGATTTTATAGGCTGTGTTTCCCTTGCAAAGGCCGAGGTGAACGTCACGTTAAACTTTGAACCTGACTTTAAAAAGATTGTAAACAATAACGTAGCATTTTATTTCTCAAGTAATGAAGAGGACTGATTCGTGTTGCTTGGAACTTCAGGAAGATTTTCTTAGCCTGAGTATGCTCCAAAATGTATCCAAATTGTGAGCCTTCCAAGGAGCATATTGAGACGGGTTATTGGGCAGTTAAATTACATGATGGCATGGTGGTCAAAAGCATTAACGTTGGTTATTGAAAAAGCTTTTTTCTTAATCATTAGTTTACTGTAGAAAATGTAGAATATGTATATATCTACACGCCCATATCATGCTCTCACTATCTCCAGTTCTGTATCATGATTTTTTTTTCAATCACACTTTTTTGTGAACATTTTCCAATGGTATTAAATATTTTCAGAAAAAGTTTTCAGTTGTGGAGGATTGAGGTGATTTTCAGCTTCCACTATTATAAAAAGCACACTTAACATCCTTGTGCAAAAATCTTTTTACATGTTTCTGATACAAAATTCCCAGGTGTGGAATTGCCAGGACAAAGCCTGTGAAAAATTTTAAGGTTCTTAGTGTATCTTGCCAAATTTATAGAATGTAAATTGAAGGCATTCAATAGGTAAAACATTATTTTCACTTGAATTTCTTTGATTATGAGCTGTGTTTAATATTACACTAAGAGCTCTTCCAGAGCAGGGCTATTTTTAGCTCATCACCATATATACATTTTGTATAACGCCAGGCCCTCAATAAATATTTGCTGATTGAATGAATAAAAGAATGAATAAATGTTAGTAAGATATTTGAATTTCTTGTTTCACCAGTTGGTTTTTTGTACTGTTCATTTATCTATTATTGTGACAGTTGTCTTTCCTATTAATTTGTAAACTGCTTTACATAATAAGGACTTAAACTTTTTGTCACATGTGGCAAACCCCCCTTTACGTATAAGTGTGTGTGTTGATGTGTGTGTGAGTACTTTTTGATTTCCAGAAGTTAAAAAAATCATTTCATAAGCATGCATTTGTGACTCTATCACACACACAAATTAATTTGCTACAGCTAATTACTATGCAATCTAAGATTGGAGGTAGTTTTACATATTTTAGACAGCTCATTTTCCTTCCTATTCCCCAAGTTTTTTTCTTGGCCTTGAAGTTCTTTTTCAGGACATAATGTGCCAGGTAAAAAGGTATCACAATCTTAGTCTTAGCCTGACAAACACCAGGCTCAAGACGTGTTGTCATACTAGGGAAAGATCTGTCAACTCCCTAGTTCCCAAACAACTATCCAGTAAATGCTTCTTGCTGCTCTTTTGTTTGTCTTTTTCTTTTCTTGTTCATTATTATTAAAGACATGAATAGAAGAAGGATCTTTGCTTCTTAAAGGGTTTTCCACAGGTATCTCATCCCCACTGAACATATAATCCCTTTTAGTATCCCACCTGGTTGAAATGACATGGTGTTAGGGACCATGGGATGGAAATGGAGTGCCATTATTTCGAGTAGTAATGCTTTAAAAGTTTGGGAGCATGGATATCTAATGGAGAGAGAGAGTAAGCCTTAAATTTCTTTTCTTTGTGTAAGTATTCCCAGAAATAAAAGCATGATACAGAAGCCAAAAACTTGTCTGAGGCAAACACTACAGCATTTTAAGTCCCAAAAGCTGACAAGATGCCACATTCCATGTACTTTTGTTAGGTTAGGCTTGAGGCTCAGAGATGGGAAAGGAGCCTGTGTGGAGTAGATTATTTTTTTCTTCTTACCTCAACACCAGTTTGGGTTACCTGCAGCCCTGCTTCATTTTGTCTTTACTCTAGACATAGAACAGCCTCTAACTGGGACACTGCTGGTCTGAACTAGAAAAGCCTCTGTGAACTCTACACCGGCCCTTACTACTTCTGTTAAGAAGTGAAACACATCACATGGAATTGTTTAAAAATAAAATCATTCAGTTCAATAAGCCTTTAGCATTGCTTTCTGGTTACTTGCTTGACTTTTGCAGAAGCTTAGGGAGGTAGGTGTTACCGGTGAGAAAAACAGTGAAGGAGAGTTAGCCCATTCAGATTCTGTGGATTACCACTATTTGTCCTTCAAGGCCCATTGAATTTCTGGAGTCTTCCAGAAACTCTAGTCAACACTGGCATGCTCCTTCTGCCTACCTTTCATTCATTTACACATTCCATAACTATTTATTGAAGCCGAGTACATGTAGTGGACAATACAGGCATAGTTGGGCTTTCATGGAGTTGACTTTCTAGTAGGAGGAAACAGATAATAAGTAAGGGCATAAATCAATAGGACAATTTCAGATGGTGAAAAGTGCTGTGAAGAAAAAGCATGCTCGGGAGTGTTGCAGGTGGGGTGAGGTGCTGGCTGACGCTGGATGGTTAGGGAAGACTTTTCTCAGGAGTTAACAGAGGACCCGAGATCCTACTGAAAACAAACAATCAGCTGTATCAGGGGAGGGACAAGCCGGTACAGAGGCCCTATGGCAGGTGGCAGCTTGGCAGTGTGTCTGATGCTGATCAGAGTGAAGATGTGGGGGGTATGAGATGGGGTCTCAGAGGTCGGCAGGGTCTAGGACATTTAAGCTTCTGTGGAACTTTGGCGAGGAGTGTGCTTTTTTTTCCTTGGTAAGTGAAACAAGAAGTCATGAGAAGATTTTAAACTTCACAACACAAGCTCTGATTTGTGTTTGCAAGCAATCACTGAGATTGCTATCTGAAGAATGGACAGAGAACAGTGAGGGCTGGAGACAGAGGGACCAATTAAGACCTTGGCACTTACTCATTTCCAAACTAAGGCTCTGAGGCTCTGGGTTACAAGCACCTTTAGGACAGGAACGTGCTGTCTTCTCTACTTTCTCCTGTCCTTCCTCTCTTCCTTTGTTTTCTCTGTTACACTCCTACAGGCTCTAACGCTGTTGGCATCATAGCGGGCTCAATTAAAACTTGCAGTTACTTGGAGAACCCTCTGCAAATTTTTGGATGTAGAATTGGCCCAGCATATTTGCCATTTGCTTTGAATATATGGAATCAACTTCTTTTAGTGATTTCACTTCCTTGGGAGAAGGTTACTCCATAATGAGGTGGTGTTTTCTTTTAATTTTTCTTCAGTTTTATTGAGGTATAATTGACACAAAATTGTAATATATTTAAAGTGTACAGCATGGTGATTTGATATGAGTATACACTGTGAAAGGATTCCTACCTTACATATTACCTTTTTTCTTTTTTGGTGAGAACGCTTAAATTCTACTCTCTTTACAAATTTCAATTATACAATACAGTATTATCAACTATAGTTATCATGTAATACATTAGATCCTCAGAACTTTTCTGAAAGTTTATACCCTTTTACCAGCCTCTCCCTATTTCCCCCACTTTCCAACCCCTGGCAAGCACCTATCTACTCTCTGTTTCTATGAATTCAACTTATTTTTAATTCCTCATGTAAGTGATACCATGCAATATTTGCCTTTCTCTGTCTGGCTTATTTTACTTAGCATAATGCCTTCTAAGTTAATCTGTGTTGTCGCAAATAGCACAATTTCCTTCTTTTTTAAAAGGCTGAAGAAATATTCCATTTGTGTGTGTGTGTGTGTGTGTGTGTGTGTGTGTGTATCACATTTTCTTTATCCATTCATTTGTTGATGGAGACTTAAATTGTTTCCATAGCTTGGCTATTGTCAATAATGCTGCAATGAGCAGACATTTTTTCTAGCTAGTGATTTCATTTCCTTTGACTATATACCCAGATGCAGGATTGCTAAATCGTATGGTAGTTATATTTTTAGTTTCCTGAGGAAACTTTATATTGTTTTACATAGTGGCTGTACCAGTTTACATTCCCAACAGTGTACAAAGGTTTCCTTTTCTGCATATCCTTGCCAGCATTTGTTATCTTGTCTTTTTGATAATAGATATCCTAACAAGTGTTAGGTGATATCTCACTGTGGTTTTGCTATACATTTCCCTGATGATTGTGGTGCTGAGCACCTTACCCTATACCTGTGGGCCGTTTGTATATCTTCTCTGGAAAAATGCCTGTTCAAGTCTTTTGACCACTTTTAAATTGGGTTATTTGCTTTTTTGCTATTGAGTCATATGAAGTCCTTCTGTATTTTGTAAATTAATAAAAATGTAATTTGTAGTAGTATTACAATTAGAAATATTGTATGATATGTAGTTGTGTAGGATATGTAGTTTGAAAATATTGTCTCCCATTCCACAGGTTGCTTTTTCATTTTGTTGATGGCTTCCTTTGCTGTGCAAAAGCTTTTTAGTCTGAGGTAATCCTACTTGTTTATTTTGCTTTTATTGCTTTTGTTTTTGGTATCAAATCCCAAAAAATCATTGCCAAGACTGATGTTAAGGATCTTATTCCCTATGGTTTCTTCTAGGACTTTTATGGTTTCAGGTCTTGTGTTTAAGTCTTTAATATATTTTTGGTTGATTTTTGTGTATATGGTATAAGATAGGAGTTCAGTTTCATTATTTTTTATGTGAATGTTCAGTTTTCTCAGCACCATTTATTGAAGAGACTATCTTCCCCCCCCCCCTTGTATATTCTTGCTTCCTTTGTCAAAAATTAATTGGCTATATATGCATGAATTTGTTTATGGTTTCCTATTCTGTTACATTGATCTATTCTGTTTTAATGATCTATGCATATACTGTTTTGATTACTATAGCTTTGTAATATCATTTGAAAATAGGAAATGTGATGCATCCAACTTTGTTCTTCTTAAGATTGCTTTGGCTATTTGTGGGTTTTTGTGGTTCCATACAAATGTTAGGATATTCTATTTCTGTGAAAACTGTCATTGGAGTTTTGATAGGGATTGTATCAAATCTGTAGATTGCTTTGGGTAGTATGGACATTTTAGCAGTATTAATTCTTCCAATCTATGAGTATGATATATCTCTCCATTTATTTATGTTGTCTTCAAACTGTTTCATTAATGTCTTAATAGTTTTCAGTGCCTTTCATCTCTTTGGTTAAATTTATTCCTAGGCATTTTATTCCTTTTGATGCAATCATAAATAGGATTACGTTCTTAATTTCTCTTTCTGATAGTTTGTTGTTAGTGTATAGGAATGTAACCGATTTTTGTATATTGAGTTTGTATCCTGCAACTTTACTGAATTTGTTTATTAGTTCTAGCAGTTTTTTGATAGAGTCTTTAGAATTTTCTATATGTAATATCATGTCTTCATGATATTACAAACATGAGCCAATTTTACTCCTTCCCTTCTGATTTGGATACTTTTTATTTCTTTTTTCTTACTTAATTGTTCTGGCTAGGACTATGCTCAATAAAAATGGCAAGAGTAGGCATCCTTATCTTATTCTTGCTCTTAGAGGAAAAGCTTTTCCATCATTGGGTATGATGTTAGCTATGGGCTTGTCATATATAGCCTTTATTTTGTTGATATACTTTTTTTCTGTACCCAGTTTATTAAAAGTTTTTATCATAAAAAGATGTTAATTTTGTCAAATGCTTCTTATGCATCTGTTGATATGATCATATGATTTTTATCCTTCATTTTGTTAATGTGGTATATCACGTTTATTGATTTTCGAATGTTGAACCATGCTTGCATCCCTAGAATAAATCCCATTCGATCATAGTGTAAGATCTTTTTAATGTACTATTGAATTCATTTTGCTCATATTTTGCATCTATGTTCACCAGAGTTATTGGCCTGTAATCTTCTTTCATTTCTTTTTAAACTTTTATTTATTTTTGAGAAAGAAGGGCAGACTGAGTGTGAGCAGGGGAGGGGCAGAAAGAGAGGGAGACACAGAATCCAAAGCAGGCTCCAGGCTTTGAGCTGTCAGCACAGAGCCCTACTCAGGGCTTGAACTCACAAACTATGAGATCATGAGCTGAAATGAAGTCGGATTCTTAACCCACTGAGCCACCCAGGCACCCTTGGCCTGTAATTTTCTTTCCGTGTACTGTCCTTCTCTGGCTTTATTTTCAGGGTAATTCTGGCCTCATAAAATCAGTTTGTGAATGTTCTCTGATCTTCTATTTTTTGGAGTTTGAGAAGGATTGATAGTAATTCTTTGAATGTTTGGTAGAATTCACCAGTGAAGCCATCTGGTCTTAGACTTTTCTGTATTGGGAGATTTTTGATTACTTATTCAATCTCCTTACTAGTAATTGGTCTGCTTAGATGTTCTATTTCTTTATGATGTGGTCTTGGTAAATTGTATGTTTGTAGGAATTTATTCATTTTATAAGTTATCTAATTTTTTGGCATCTGATTGTTCATAGTAGTTTCTTATGATCCTTACTATTTCCGTGTTTTCAGTTGTAATGTTTCCTCTCATTTCTGATTTTACTCATTTGAACCTTTTCTGCTTAGTCTAGCTAAAGGTTTGTCCATTTTGTTTATCTTTTCGGAGAACCAGTTCTTAGTTTTATTATCTTTCCTCTTTTTACAAAAAAATATTTATTTATTTATTTTGAGAGAGAGTAAGCAGGGGAGGGGCAGAGCGAGAGGGAGAGAGAGAATCTCAAGCTGGCTCCATGCTGTCAGCACAGAGCTTGATGTGGAGCTCAATCTCATGAACCATTAGATCATGACCCGAGCCCAAATCAAGAGTTGGATGCTTAACCAGTTGAAGCATCCAGGCATCACTCTTTCCTCTTATCTTTTTATTTTCTTTTTCGTTTATTTCCACTATGATCTTTTTTATTATCTACTTCTACTAACTGTGGGGTTAGTTTGTTCTTTTTCTAGTTCTTTGAGCTGTAAAATTAAGTTGTTTATTTGAGATCATTCTTTTTTCTTAATATAGGCACTTATCGTTATAAACGTCCCTCTTAGAACTACTTCTTTGCTGCATGCCATAAGTTTTGGTATGTTATGTTCCCACTTTTATTTGTTTCAAGATATTTTCTTTCTTTTTTTAAATGTTTTTAAAAAATATTTATTTATTTTGAGAGAGAGAGAGAGACAGAGACAGAGTGTGAGTGGGGAAGAGTCAGAGAGAGAGGGAAACACAGAATCTGAAGCAGGCTCCAGGATCTCAGTTGCCAGCACAGAGCCCGATATGGGGCTTGAACTCATGGACCGTGAAATTATGACTTGAGCCAAAGTCAGACGCTTAAGCAACTAAACCACCCAGATGCCCCAAGGTATTTACTGATATCCATTAAAATCTTTTTTTAAATGTTTATTCATTTTTGAGAGACAAAGAGAGACAGAGTGTGAGCAGCAGAGGGCAGAAAGAGAGGGAAACACAGAATTTGAAGCAGGTTCCAGGCTCTGAGCTGTCAGCACAGAACCTGATGCAGGGCTTGAACCCACAAACTGCGAGGTCATGACCTGAGTGGAAGTTGGACACTTAACCGACTGAGTCACCCAGGCACCCCACTGATTTCCATTTTTATTTCTTCTTTGACCCATAGTTGTTCAGGAGCAAGTTGTTTAATCTCCACATATTTGTGAATTTTCTAATTTTCTTCTTGTAGAAGAAAATCTTCTTTCTTCTTTTTCTAATTTTTCTTCTTGATTTCTGGTTTTATACTACTGTGGTTGAAAAAGATGCTTGTTGTGATTTCAAACTTAAGTATATTAAGACTTAGTTTGTGTCTTAACACATCATCTATCCTGAAGAATCTTCCATGTATACTGGAGAAGAATGTGTATTTTGTTGCTGTTGGATGAAATGTTCTGCGTGTGTCATTTAGGTCCATTTGGCTATGTGCTGTTTAAGTCCAATGTTTCCTTATTCACTTTCTGTCTGGATTATCTATCCATTGATGAAAATGGGGCATTGACATTTCCTATTATTATTGTATTGCTGTCTATTTCTCCCTTCAGATCTGTTAATATTTACTTTCTATATTTAGGGGCATAAATATAACTGTTATATCCTCTCAAAGAATCAACTTCTTTATAATTATATAATGATCTTCTTTGCCTCTTATTATAGTTTTAAAAACAATTAAAAACATTTTTTTTAATGTTTATTTTTGAGACAGAGAGAGACAGAGCATGAATGGGGGAGGGGCAGAGAGAGAGGGAGACACAGAATCGTGTCTGAGCCATCAGCCCAGAGCCTGACGCGGGGCTCGAACTCACGAACTGTGAGATCGTGAACTGAGCTGAAGTCGGACGCTCAACCGACTGAGCCACCCAGGCGCCCCAACAATTTTGTTTTTTAATGTTTATTTTTTTTGAAGGAGAGAGAGAAACAAAGTATAAGTGGGGGAGGGGCAGAGAGAGAGAGAGGGAGACACAGAATCTGAAGCAGGCTCCGGGCTCTGAGCTGTCAGCACAGAACCCAATGCGGGGCTCAAACCCACGAACTGTGAGATCATGACCTGAGCCAAAGTCGGAGGCTTAACTGACTGAGCCACCCAGGTGCCCTGCCTCTTGTTAGTTTTTGACTTAAAATCTATTCTATGTGATATAAGTATAGCTGCTACCTTTTCTCTTTTTTAAATTTCAATTTGCATAGAGTATCTTTTCCTATCTCTTCATTTTCAGTGTGTGTATGTCTTTAAAGCTGAAGTGAGTCTCTTGTAGGCAACATATAATTGGGTCTTTTTTTTTGTTTTTAAAATAACTTTAGCTACTCTATATCTTTTAATTGGAGAATTTAGTCCATTTATGTTTAACATAAATATTGATAAGTATAGACTTACTATTGACATTTGGTGAATTATTTTCTGGCTATTTTGTAATTTCTTTGTTCATTTTTTTCCTCTCTTGTTCTCTTCCTTTATGATTTAATGTGTTTCTGTAGATGGGGGGTGGGAGGGAGGGGAGGGTGGGTGATGGGTATTGAGGAGGGCACCTTTTGGGATGAGCACTGGGTGTTGTATGTAAACCAATTTGACAATAAGTTTCATATATTAAAAAAATGTATTTCTGTAATAGTATGTTTTGATTCCTTTCTCTTTATTTTGTATTTCTGTTATAGGTTTTGCTTTGTGGGTACCATGAGGCTTACACAAAACATTTATAGTTATAACAGTCTATTTTAAACTAATAACAACTTAACTTCAAATGCATAAGAAAGCTCTAGATTTTTACACTCACCCCCACTCCCCATTTTATGTTTTTAGGGTTACAATTTACATCTTTTAGTGTTGTGTTTCCATTACCAGTTATTATAGTTATAGTTACTTTTAATGCTTTTATATTTTAATTTTTATACTTGATTACAAAGTAATTTACCCATCCATGATAATATTAGTGTATTCTTGATTTAACTATGTATTTACCTTTACCAGTTAGTTTTATACTTTCACATGTTTTTATGTTACTAATTAACATGCTTTCATTTCAGCTTTAAGAGCTCCCTTTTACATTTGTTGTAAAGATGGTCTAGTGTAGGGGCGCCTGGGTGGCGCAGTCGGTTAAGCGTCCGACTTCAGCCAGGTCACAATGTCGCGGTCCGTGAGTTCGAGCCCCGCGTCAGGCTCTGGGCTGATGGCTCGGAGCCTGGAGCCTGTTTCCGATTCTGTGTCTCCCTCTCTCTCTGCCCCTCCCCCGTTCATGCTGTGTCTCTCTCTGTCCAAAAATAAATAAAAAACGTTGGAAAAAAAAAAAAAAGATGGTCTAGTGTTGATGAACTTCTTCAGCTTTTGTTTGTCTGGAAAATTCTTTATCATTCCTTTAATTCTGAGGTGAAGGACAACTTTGCCAGTTAAGGTATTCTTGGTTGGTAGCTTTTTAATTTCAGCACTTTAAATGTATCATCTCACTTGCTTCTAGCCTGCATAGTTTCTGCTGAAAATCTGCTCATAGTCTTATGGGGGGGGGGGTCCCTTGTAAGTAGTAAGTGTGGATCTCTATAGGTTTATTTTCTTTAGTACTCTTTATGCTTCCCGAATCTGGATTTCTGTTTCTTTCCTCACATTAGAAAAATGTTCAGCTATTATTTCTCACAATAAACTTACTGCCTCTTTTTCTCTCTCTCTCTTCCTTCTGAGACTTCTATAATGGATATATAGATCTGTTTGATGTTGTCTTATAGGGCCCTTGTACTATCTCCACAGTTTTTCACTCTTTTTCTTTTTGTTCCTCTAATTGGATGAATTCTATTGCCCTGTCTTTGAATTCACTAATCCTTTCTTCCAACTGATCTAGTTTGTTGTTGAACCCTTTGATTGAATTTTACAGTTTAGCTATTACTTTCTTCAGCTCTGTGATTTCTATTTGGTACGTTAAAATATTTTCTATTTCTTTATTGAAATTCTCTCTTTGTTCATGCATTTCTCTCCTGACCATGAACATATTTATGACCATTATATGAACTCTCTATTGGGTAAATCACTTACCTTCATTTCATTAAGATCAGTTCTAAAGAATTATCTTGTTCTTTTGTTTGGAAGACATGCCCCTGTTTCTTTATTTTCCTTGACTCTCTGTGTTGGTTTCTCTGCATTATATAAACCATCACCTCTCCCATTCTTAACAGACTGGTCTCATGTAGGAGATAAGCCTTTTCAATTAGCCTAGCCTAAGCTCCTGGCTGTTTCTGAAACTTCTGTGATTGTCCAGTCACCATCTTTGTTTTTTGTGGTACCCAATATTTGAGGATGTGCCAAGATCCATCAGTGTCCCAAAGGAGATGATTGTAGTCAACGCCTAGAAGCAGGCTGATTAGATGCCAGACCCCAAAGCAGCAGCTGGGAAAAAATGTATTTAAGCCAAGGGAAAAATTCCAGGAAAAAAACAGAAAAAAGCATTTTGCCTACTTCCTCTGCACTGAGGTCTGGGCTGTGGCAAGGGGTGGTGTACATGTGGTGAGTGCTTGTGATCTTGTTAAGAACTGTTTCTTTGCTATAGTCCTATAGGTCTCATGAATCCAAGCCCTGTTGGCTTTCAGAGCTAGGCACTTTGATGGTCCATCCCTCAGGCAGGATCCTTAAAAGATAGGGTGCTGGATGTGCAGTCCAATCCCTTTGCTCTTCAGGGAGAATCTGGGAGTTGTGAATTCCCTTCTGATTGTATGGTGCTGTACTGGGAGTGAGGTTTATGATAAGAGTATATCTCAGCATTTCTTACTTATTTTGATGTAGTTATTGTTTTATTCACATGATGTGTCAGAGTCTATTAGTTTCTGGAATTCTCTCAGAGAAGTGCTCTGTGTATGACTGTATATTGAAGGTGTCTGTGGGAGGAGGGAAGTTCAGGAGCCTCCTATGTCACTATCTTGGTTCCTCCCTCAAAGTTTTCTTAACATGAATTCACTACAATGGATATTTTGTCCTTTTTGAAACTAGTCATTGTTGCTTACTTAATATAGTAATTGAAATGTTGGAGACCTTTTGTAGTTATATAAAAACAGATTAGTCATTTCATTTTGTGAACTTTCCTTCACTCTTCAGTAGATTTGCTTACTCAAACCGATTACGCACTTTTGTTAAATTTCTACTGGGTGATGACAGAGCTCTCCATAAAGAAAATGTATCTTTAGTTGGTACACTATAAATAACCTCCATTTTTGCATATTATAATTATATCGTTGTAATTCTGGAGTCTCCTAATTCATTAGCCTCAAACACAGAGGTGCTTGGGTAGATCTTGAGATGTTCAAAGTAATTGCTTATGATATTTGGCCCCAGCTAATACTAAGTGAAGGCCAAGGATAATGGAAGAAGCTGTTGCTTTGGAAGGGGATGAAAGAGGGAGATTAGGGACTTATAGTAGCTGCTAACAGAGTTGAAGGAGAGCAGTCACATGGAAATCAGAATCAGAAATTTCTCATACCTGTTCTGGTTGGCTTTGAGTGTCTTCTTTGGGTCATAAAAGAAAGGAAAATATTTCACCTCTTATCTATCCTACTCCTATAATAACTAAGAACACAGGTTTTGGTCTTAGAGATAACTGGGTTACAGTCAGGGCTTTGCCATTTACTGTGGGACTTTGAACAAATTCTTAAGCTCATTAAGCCTCAATTTCCAAAGCATAAATATGGGTTAATCATAGTACATACCTCCTATGGATTGAATGTTTGTGTTCCCTCAAAATACATATGTTGAAACCTGACCTCCAATGTGTTGGCATTTGGAGGTGGGGCCTTGGGGAGGTGATTAGGTCATGAGGATGCAGCTCATGAATAGGGTTCATGTTCTTATAAAAGGGACCCCAGAGAGCTCCCTCTCCCCTTCATTTATGTGACAATACAGTGAGAAGATGGTGTCTATTAAGCAGGAAGCATGTTCTCACAGACACAAAATCTGCTGCCACCTTAATCTTGGACTTTGCAGCCTCCAGACCTGTGAGAAACAAATTTCATTTATAAGCCACCCAGTCTATGGTATTTTTGTTATGGTAACCAAAACTGACTAAGACAATACCTCATAGTGCCTCTTTGAGAATTATATAAGATGATGCATACGAAGCATTTGGCATAGTGTAAATGCTCAGTAGATGTTAACTATTGTCATTAGCAACACTTTCTTACTATAGCAGTGATACCCATTCTTTACAAGCAATTAAGAAAATAAAGTCAAACAAAAGGAAATAAAATCATGCACAATTCCTTCATCCAGAGATAAACAGAGATATCTACTTCCAATCATTTTCTAGGCATATCTTATCTTACAAATTTAATTTTATTATATAATATCTATTAATAGCTTTGTACATCATTATATAATCTTCTAAAATATTATCATGACAAGATAAATGTAATTCCATTGTATAGGTGTATTATACTATAGATTATCCTACCAAACCTTTTTTGTTTGACATTATTGTTTACAACTTTTTGCTACTGCAGTGAGTGCTGCAATAAACATTTTTATACAAACATTTTCTTTGGCTCAGTTATAAAAGTATAGTTACTGGATTGAATAATAGCAATGTTTTTAGAGTTTTGGATACTTACTGACCAATTAACCACCAGAAAGTTGTTAACACTTGTATTTTAATCAGCAGAATATGAGAGTAACCTTTCCCCTTTCCCCTCACTGACACCAGACATTAGCTTTTGAAGAAAATTTTCACTAATTCCCCTAAAATTTTTTGAGTGCATACTGTAGATCAGGCACTATTCTAGGCATGAGGATATAACAATAAACAAAACAGATAAAAATCTCCCTGCTTATAGAGCTAAAATAGAGTATGCTAAATGATGCAGTTGCTATGGAGGAAAATAAAGCAGGGCAGGAAGATACAGAGTGTCTGGTTTGTGGGGTAGGGAGAAGTACATTTTTTTAAACTTGTTTTATTTTTTATTTTTTAAAATTTACATCCAAATTAGTTAGCATATAGTGCAACAATGATTTCAAGAGTAGATTGCTTAGTGCCCCTTATCCATTTAGCCCATCCCCCGCTCCCACAACCCCTCCAGTAACCCTCAGTTTGTTCTCCATATTTATGAGTCTCTTCTGTTTTGTCCCCCTCCCTGTTTTTATATTATTTTTGTTTCCCTTCCCTTATGTTCATCTGTTTTGTCTCTTAAAGTCCTTATATGAATGAAGTTATATGATTTTTGTCTTTCTCTGACTGACTAATTTCACTTAGCATAATACCCTCCAGTTCCATCCACGTAGTTGCAAATGGCAAGATTCATTCTTTTTGATTGCCGAGTAATACTCCATTGTGTATATATACCACATCTTCTTTATCCATTCATCCATTGATGGACATTTGGGCTCTTTCCATACTTCGGCTATTATTGATAGTACTGCTAAAAACATAGGGGTGCATGTGTCCCTTTGAAACAGCACAGCTGTATCCTGTGGATAAATGCCTAGTAGTGCAATTGCTGGGTCGTAGGGTAGTTCTAGTTTTAATTTTTTGAGGAACCTCCATACTGTTCTCCAGAGTGGCTGAACCAGCTTGCATTCCCACCAAAAATGCAAAAGAGATCCTTTTTCTCTGCATCCTCAACAACATCTGTTGTTGCGAGTTGTTAATGTTAGCCATTCTGACAGGTGTAAGGTGGTATCTCATTGCGGCTTTGATTTGTATTTCCCTGATGATGAGTGATGTTCAGCATTTTTTCATGTGTCAGTTGGCCATCTGGATGTCTTCTTTGGAGAAGTGTCCATTCATGTCTTTTGCCCATTTCTTCACTGGATTCTTCGTTTTTTGGGTGTTGAGTTTGATAAGTTCTTTATAGATTTTGGATACTAACCCTTTATTTGATAGGTCATTTACAAATATCTTTTCCCATTCTGTCGGTTGCCTTTTAGTTTTGCTGATCGTTTCCTTCACTGTGCAGAAGCTTTTTATTTTGATGAGATCCCAATAGTTCATTTTTGCTTTTGTTTTCCTTGCCTCTGGAGATATGTTGAGTAAGAAGTTGCTGCGGCTGAGGTCAAAGAAGTTTCTGCCTGCTTTCTCCTCAAGGATTTTGATGGCTTCCTGTCTTACATTGAGGTCTTTCATCCATTTTGAGTTTATTTTTGTGTATGGTGTAAAAAAGTGGTCCAAGTTCATTTTTCTGCATGTCGCTGTCCAGTTTTCCCAGCACCACTTGCTGAAGAGACTATCTTTATTCCATTGGATGTTCTTTCCTGCTTTGTCAAATATTAGTTGGCCAAACGTTTCTGGGTTCTCTATTCTGTTCCATTGATCTGAGTATCTGTTCTTGTGTCAGTACCATATTGTCTTGATGATTACAACTTTGTAGTATAGCTTGAAGTCCGGGATTGTGATGCCTCCTGCTTTGGTTTTCTTTTTCAAGATTGCTTTGGCTATTCGGGGTCTTTTGTGGCTCCATACAAATTTTAGGATTGTCTGTTCTAGCTCTGTGAAGAATGCTGGTGTTATTTTGATAGGGTTTGAATTGAATATGCAGATTGCTTTGGATAGTATCGACATTTTAACAACATTTGTTCTTCCTATCCGGGAGCATGGAATCTTTTTCTATTTTTTTGTGTCTTCTTCAATTTCTTTCATAAGATTTCTACACTTTTCAGTGTATAGATTTTTCACCTCTTTGGTAAGATTTATTCCTAGGTATTTTATGGGTTTTGGTGCAATTGTAAATGGGATCGATTCCTTGATTTCTCTCTCTGTTGCTTCATTCTTGGTGTATAGGAATGCAACTGATTCCTGTGCATTGATTTTATATCTTGCAACTTTGCTGACTCATGAATCAGTTCTAGCAGTGTTTTGGTGGAATCTTTTGGGTTTTCCATATGCAGTAACATGTCATCTGTGAAGAGTGAAAGTTTGACCTCCTTCTGGCTGATTTGGATGCCTTTTATGTCTTTGTTTGTCTGATGGCTGAGGCTAAGACTTGCAACACTATGTTGAATAACAGTGGGCAAGAGTGGACATCCCCATCTTGTTCCTGACCTTAGGGGGAAAGCTCTCAGTTTTTCCTGATTGAGGATGATACTAGCGTTGGGTCATTCATATATGGCTTTTATGATCTCGATGTATGCTCCTTCTATTGCCACTTTCTTGAGGGTTTTTGTCAAGAAAGGATGGTGTACTTTGTCAAATGCTTTCTCTGCATCTATTGAGAGGATCGTATGGTTCTTGTTCTTTCTTTCATTGATGTGATGAATCACACAGATTGTTATGGATATTGAACCACCCTGTATCCCAGGTATAAATCCCACTTGGTTGTGGTGAATGATTTTTTAATGTATTGTTGGATACAGTTGGCTAATAACTTGTTCAGCATTTTTGCATCCATGTTCATCAGGGAAATAGGTCTATCATTCTCCTTTTTAGTGGGGTGTCTGTCTGTTTTTGGAATCAAGGTAATGCTGGCTTCATAGAAAGAGTTTGGAAGTTTTCCTTCCATTTCTATTTTTTGGAACATCTTCAAGAGAATAGGTGTTAACTCTTCCTTAAATGTTTGGTAGAATTCCCCTGCAAAGCCATCTGGCCCTGGACTCTTGTTTTTTGGCAGATTTTTGATTACTAATTCGATTTCTTGACTGGTTATGGATCTGTTCAAATTTTCTGTTTCTTCCTGTTTCAGTTTTGGTGGTGTACGTTTCTAGGAATTTGTCCGTTTCTTCCAGATTGCCCATTTTATTGGCATATAATTCCTCATAATATTCTCTTATTATTGTTTTTACTTCTGCTGCATTGGTTGTGATCTCTCCTCTTTCATTTTTGATTTTATTTATTTGGGTCCTTTCCTTTTTCTTTTTGATCAAACTGGCTAGTGGTTTATCAATTTTGTTAATTCTTTCAAAGAACCAGCTTCTGGTTTCATTAATCTGTTTTACTGTTTTATTTGGTTTAGACAGCATTAATTTCTGCTCTAATCTTTATTATTTCTTGTCTTCTGATGGTTCTTTTTCCAGCTCTTTAAGGTGTAAGTTTAGGTTGTGAATCTGAGACCTTTCTTCCTTTTTAAGGAAGGCCTGGAGTGCTATATACTTTCCTCTTATGGCCGCCTTTGCTGCGTCCAGAGGTTTTGGGTTGTGGTGTTATCATTTTCATTGACTTCCATATACTTATTAATTTCCTCTTTAACTTCTTGGTTAGCTCATTCATTCTTTAGTCGGATGTTCTTCAGTCTCCAAGTATTTGTTACCTTTCCAAATTTTTTCTTGTGGTTGATTTCGAGTTTCATAGTGTTGTGGTCTGAAGATATGCATGGTATGGTCTCGATCTTTCTGTACATGTTGAAGGCTGATTTGTGTCCCAGTTTAGGGTCTATTCTGGAGAACGTTCCATGTGCACTGAAGAAGAATGTATATTCCGCTGCTTTAGGATGAAATGTTCTGAATATATCTGTTAAATCCGTCTGGTCCAGTGTGTCATTCAAAGCCATTGTTTCCTTGTTGAGTTTTTGATTAGATGATCTGTCCATTGCTGTGAGTGGGGTGTTGAAGTCTCCTACTATTATGGTATTACTATCGATGAGTTTCTTTATGTTTGTGATTAATTGATTTATATATTTGGGTGCTCCACATTTCGGTGCATAAATGTTTACAATTGTTAGGTCTTCTTGGTGGATAGACCTCTTATTTATGATATAATGCCCTTCTTCATCTCTTGATACAGTCTTTATTTTAAAGTCTAGATTGTCCGATATAAGTATGGCTACTCCAGCTTTCCTTTGTGATAGATTGTTCTCCATCCCCTTACTTTTCAATTTGAAGGTGTCTTTAGGTCTAAAGTGGGTCTCTTGAAAACAGCTTATAGATGCATCTTGTTTTCTTATCCATTCTGTTACCCTATGTCTTTTGATTGGAGCATTGAGTGCATTGACTTTTAAAGTGAGTACTGAAACATGAATTTATAGCCATGATGATGCTTGTAGAGTTGGATTTTCTGGTGGTGTTCTCTGGTCCTTTCTAATCTTTGTTGCTTTTGAGATCTATCTATATCTATATCTATATCTATATCTATATCTATCTATATATATCTACAAATTTTTTTTCATCTTTTCTCCCCTCAGAGAGTCCCCCTTAAAATTTCTTGCAGGGCTGGTTTAGTGGTCACAAACTCCTTTAATTTTTGTTTGTCTGAGAAACTTTTTATTTCTCCTTCTATTTTGAATGACAGCCTTGCTGGATAAAGAATTCTTGGCTGCATATTTTTCTGATTCACCACCTTGAGTATATCCTGCCACTCCTTTCTGGCTTGCCAAGTTTCTGTGGATAGGTAGGTTAGGGACTTTTTTTGCCTTGCTGCTTTCATGATTCTCTCCTTGTCTGAGTATTTTGTGAATTTGATTGTGTTATGCCTTGTTGATGGTCGGTGTTTGTTGAATCTAATGGGGGTCCTCTGTGCTTCCTGGATTTTGATGTCTGTGTCTTTCCCCAGGTTAGGAAAGTTTTCTGCTATGATTTGCTCACATAACCCTTCTACCCCTATTTCTCTCTCTTCCTCTTCTGGGACCCCTAGGATCCTTATGTTGTTCAGTGACTTCTGAATTAGAGTCACTGCTTTCTCTAATTCTTAATTCGTGCTCTTTTGCCTTAATCTCCCTCTTTTTGTATGCTTCATTATTCTCTATAAGTTTGTCTTCTATATTGCTGATCCTCTGTTCTGCCTCATCCATCCTTGGCACCACTGCATCCGTCCGTGATTGCAGGTCAGTTACATCATTTTAAATTTCATTCTGACTATTTTTTACTTCTTTTATCTCTGCAGAAAGGGATTCTAATCTACTTTTGACTCCAGCTAGTATTCTTATTATCATGATTCTAAATTCTGGTTCAGACATCTTGCTTGTATCTGTGTTGGTTAAATCCCTGGCTGTCGTTTCTTCATGCCCTTTCTTTTGAGGTGAAGTCCTTCGTTTTATCATTTTGAAGGGAGAAAATGAATTAGTGAGGTAGAGAAATTAAAATTAAAAAGCTAAAATTAAACAAATTAAAATTAAAAAATTAAACACACACACACACACAATCTAATAAATGATGCTGGATCCTAGGTGTGTTTTGGTCTGGGTGTTGAAAGTGGTTTTACAGATTAGAGAAAAAAAAGGGGGGGGGGAGGGAAATCATTGGAGAATTTGAAAAAAAATGAATACACTGAATTAGACTAAAATGAGATTATGGGAGTAAAATAGAATTTGAAAAAAATTACACGAAAGTAAAGAATATAGTAGAAAAGAAATTAAAGAAAAATATTTTTAATAAAAATTAAAAATAAAAATGAGTTTTTTCTCTTTCTGTATTCAGGAGAAAGAAAAAAATGAAAAAGAGAAAAAAGAGAAAAAAGAAATCTTTTGAAAATTTGAAAAAGTGAATACACTGTAGTAGACTAAAATAAGATGATGGAAGTAAAATAGAATCTGAAAAAATTTACATAAAAGCAAAAAATATAGCAAAAGAAATTAAAGAAAAATATTTTTAATAGTAATTGAAAGTAAAAATGAAGTTTTTCTCTTTCTGTATTCAAGAAAAAGAAAAGGAACAAAAAAGAAAAAAGAAAAAGAAAAAACGGAAATTTTTTGAAAATTTGAAAAGGTGAATACACTGAAGTAGAGTAAAATAAAATGATGGAAGTAAGATAGAATTTGAAAAAATTTACACAGAAGTAAAAAATATAGTAACAAAATTAAACAAAAATATTTTTAATTAAAATTGAAACGAAAATGAATTTTTTCTCTTTCTGTATTAAAAAAATAGTGTAAAAGGGAAAAGAAGAAAAAAGAAAAAAAAAGAAAGAAAATTGAACAGATGGACCTGCTAACAGATTGAAATAGGACTGAAATTACTTCGTTTTCCCCTAAGAAGTCAGTCTATGTAGCGCTTTATAGTCCATAAACTAAGCCGGTGGTGAGACTTGTATTCTTGAAGAGTGAGGTTGGCCCAGTTGGGCGGGGCTCAGTGAAACAGCTCCGTTCTCCACTAGATGGCGCTGCTAGCCTAGTGGGGTGGATTGTTGCAGGGCTTGTAGATATGTATGCGCATGCGCGGGAGCGGTAAAATGGCGTCATCCAGATACCCAGTCTCTAGTATGGGAATTTTTCTCTCGGATCAGCAATCGCACACCCATCCTCTGTCTTCAGCTTTTGTCCGCTCCTCGCTTCTTCACTGTCCGTGACCAAGCCCCAGGCAGTACCTCTCTCCCGAGTTTTGTCTCAGATGCAGCTGCTTTCCCCGGCCCCATACTTCTGAAGGACTGCAGCTTTGACCCGTTCCGCCCCTCTGCGGGAGGGTCTCACCGAGCAATGGCCGAATGCTGGCTGTACCCAGGAATGCTTGCTGGACCCTGCTGCTGTTGGTGCCCTGAGACTGCAGCCAGGTGCCAGCCCGCCTCAGAAAAAGTTTGCGAGATAGTGTAGCAGCAGCTTTTCAGGGACTGTGGAAAATCACAACACACATCTGGCACCAGGCTTCACCCTTAATGACCTTGTTCCAGCACCAGCGAATGTGGCCGCCTTCTGGGGTCTGCTGGGACCAGGTGGCTTCAACAGTCTCTACCAAATGTCCTTCCAGCAGTGGAACCGCTTTTCCCTGCGTGGCCTGAGAACCTCCTGGACCCCACTCTGTTCCTGGGGATTCGCCCTTCCCACCAGAGCACTGCCAGGTATGGAGCTGCAGAGTTGCAGCCTTTGCGCTCCCCTTGTTTACAGTCTTAATGGAATTTAAACCCTCTCCTTTCTGCTTTCTCCCTTTTTAGTTTAGTCCCTGCGGCTGTTTCCGATTTTCCACTTTCTCTCCAGCTGCTTTTGGGAGGGGTGCTTTTCCCGTATTCTCGGCAGGAGAATTCCCCCCCCCCACCCCGCCCCACCACCACCCCGAGTCTCTGTCCTCTCTCCACCTGCAAAAGTGGCTCCCTGCCCAGCGCCGGCTTCTGTCTCCCCAAGTTCACCTCTCCGTGCCACGTACCTGCTGAATTCTGTGGTTCAGGTTGTGCAGATTGTTGCGTTAATCCTCCAATCAGTTTTCTAGGTGTGTAGGATGGTTTAGTGTTGGTTTGGCAGTAGTTCATGGACGCGAGATGCACAAAAAATTTACATGCTCGAGAAATACATTTTAATATAGGGCATCATGGAAGGTCCCATTGAGAAGATGAATTTTGGCAGAACATAAGAGGTGAGAAAGTGATCCTTGAAGATATCTAGGGGTGAAATTTCCATGCTGAGGGAAGAGTAAGTGTAAAAATCCTGAGGCAGAAGCATTCTGGGCATGTTTAAGAAATATCAGGGAGACCAGTATAGCTGGAATGAGATGGATACAAAGGAGAACAGAAGGTAACGGGGTCAGAGAGATAAATGCTCTCAGATCGTGTAGGGAATATTACACCATTGTAAGGACTTCAACTTTCACTCTGCATGAGATGGGGAGTCATGAAAAGTTTTGAGCAGAGTAGAGGTATCATCTAAGCTCATGTTTAAAAGGATTACTCCAGCTTCTGTGTTGAGAAGACTGAAAGGAGGCAAGGGCAGAAGGAGTAGGAGAGGCTGATTAGGAGACTATTGCAATAGTTTATAAGATGAGAGATGGTAGCTTAAACTGGCAGTATAGTTGGTGAAAAGAAGTCCAAAAGTAAGTTCAGTGAAATAACAGGATTTGCTGATGAGAGAAAGGGAGGAATCAAGGTGTTTGATCTGAGAATCTGGAAGGATGGAGTTATCATTCACCAAGATGAAGAAGACACCAAAAGCACCGGTTTGGGGAAAGAGTTGGAGCTCAGTTTGAGGTGGTTTTCAGACTCCACATCCATGTAGAGGAGTTACAAGGGGCGTCGAATACATGAATCTGAAGTTCAGGGAGAAGTTCAGTGTGGAGGGAGTAGGGGAGGGAATAGTGAGTGGATGGGTGAGGTTTAAAGAGAATTTTATTTTTCTTGTGTGATAGATTACAGTGTATTGTTGATGGGGATGACCCAGTAGAAAAGGAAAAACTGATGATGTTGGAGAGGAGTCATTGGAACAATGTCATCAAATACGTAAGAAGGAATGGGATCTGGGAGACAAGTGGGAGGGCTGGCTTTACATAGGAACAGAAGAAATTCGTGTGAAATAGCAAGAAAAAAAGCCAGAATGGGTGAGTGTGGACACAGGTATGTGGCTAGATGTGATGACAGAACTTTGTGGAAGTTCTCTTTGGTTTGCTTCTATTTTCTCAGGGAAATAAGAAGTTTATCCCCTGAGAATGAAGTGTGTTGGACAGACTCACTGTGGTGTATTTAATGCGTATCATTCTTGTGGCAGTGTGGGAGACAGGCGGGATGGGGCAATGCCTATCTGAGGAGACTGTTGCAATCATTCTCAGTAAGAGATGCCAAGAACCTGGATAGGGAGGTGATCCTAGATATGGAGAGAAAGCATAAATATCACATATGTTTTGGAGATAGGGCATGCAGAAATTGCTGATGGATTGGGAGTAGGTGTGAGGGAAAAGGAGGAGGGATCAAACATAATACAGTTTTGAAAAAATACCCTAAAAAGGTAATAAATTACAATAGCTTCAGCTATATGGAAATGAGGGCCTGGGAACTCTTACTATTTTGGCTGACACAAATGGAGTACACCAGAGCTTCTTTCTTGTCTAAAAACTTGTCCTGACATTCTGGTAATCTTTGATTTTTAACAAAGTATGGTTAAAAATCAGCACATGTGATTTAGAGAAGTTGTTGGCAATCATTGGGCTCTGTGAGTGGGTAATATATCCTCACTTTGCAGATGATGAGACCAAGGCCCAGAAAGGTCAATGGAGGTATTTACAGATGTTGGGGGAAAAACATCAAGCAAAACCTTTTTGTTAATTTAAAATAATGAGAAGTATTTTACATCTAAGATTGCAGATCATTAACTACATGCTTATTTTGTATAAGGCCTAGGACAGAATCTCATGCAAATAAATGTTTAAGAAATGAATTTGACAATGATTCTGCATGATGCATTAATTGCCATCAATTGCTAAAAGACCCTTCTAAATATGTATAAAGGAACTCAAAATATCAGCAGCCTCTTACATTAGGGTTATGATACTCCAGGTCTTCTGGAAGCAAGAGATGGGAACTTAGGTCCTATAGGTAAAATATTCTTCATTAGATAAAAATGTGAAACTAGGGGCATTTGGGTGGCTCAGCTGGTTAAGCGTCTGACTTTGGCTCAGGTCATGATCTCACAGTTCATGGGTTCGAGCTGCCCATTGGACTCTGTGCTGACAGCTCAGAGCCTGGAGCCTGCTTTGGATTCTGTGTCTCCCTCCCTCTCTGCCCTTCCCTGCTCATGTTCTCTCTCACTCTCTCTTTCTCAAATATAAATAAACATTAAAATTTTTTTTAAAAAATGTGAAACTGATATTTGTCATATCCTGAATCTCTGCATTTAGCAGAAAAAGGAGGCATGAACTTTAAAACACTGATTTATTAAGGTTTTACATAGGATCTTATTTTTGTTTTTGTTTCTTGTTTTTAGTTTATACCTAAGAGTGTTTAATACAAGGATTTCATTATGATGTTAAAAGAAAAAACCAAGGGGCGCCTGGGTGGCTCAGTTGGTTGAGCATCCAACTTTGGCTCAGGTCATGATCTCACGGTTCGTGGGTTCGGGCCCGCATTGGGCTCTGTGCGGACAGCTCAGAGCCTGGAGCCTGCTTCCTATTCTGTGTCTCCCTCTCTCTCTGCCCCTCCCCCACATGTGCTCTGTCTCTCTCTACCTCTCAAAAATTAAAAAAAAAAACTAATTAAAAAAATTAAAAAAAAAATCCAAAAACTTTTGCTATGCCAATCACCCTTGTTCTGAAATATGGTGGCTTCCTGTAAAAGGCAAACAGTAGCAAAGTACTATAGTATAGTATGGTTCATATTTTTTTTTTATTCATTGCCTTAGAGCTTGTTCCTTCACTGTTTACTTAAAATTAAACATTTTCTAAATGTCCAGATTGTTTCTAGGAAGGTTTTATGTTTGCAATTTGAGTGTCAGCCCTTTGCGGGCAGGAAAGATTCTCTACTTCTAAGCATGCTTCACACAACATAATACATAGTAGCTATTCACGAATGTTACTTGAATAAAAAATAATTGAAATCCTTGAACTTGAATTTCTTTTCCTTTAGTAGGTACATTTTAAAATGTCACATTTCCCTCTGTATACAAACATGCATGTACAGAACCTCATTGTCTTTGGATTCATCTACCACTGACAATTAACTATCTAATTAATTAATCATCTGATAATTAAAATGACCTCCTTTTGGCTGATATTGGATCCCAAGAAAAGTTCAAAAGAAACTTGACACATCATGTTGTGTCATGTTCCATTGTGAGACTCCACTGCTGTTTATCACATTATGTCATATCTGATCATGTGGTGGTAATAAGTTGAACAAAACATACTGACATATTAGAAAAAAATTCCAGTATGTTAAGTTTATATAAAGCCATCCAGTCTTCACTCTTACAAAATGGTATAGTCACTGGGCAAAACTGGCAAATGGCATCTTTTAACCATCAACCAATTTAGGGCTCTGTTCATCAGGTAAGTACACTGAACTCAGCCCTTCCCTCAATTTCTACCTTGAGATTTTGGTTAAGGCACTTTGGACAACATGTGGGCTTATGTAGTTTACAGTCCTTGAATAATCCTATACTTTTGTCTACCAAATTCTTAAGTCAGCATTAGTTTTCACAGAAGAAGACGTTTAGAACACAGAACTTTTTATTAGATTTAGTACACACCATTTTCCCTTCTCTTTCTTGAAAAAAGAAAACTGATTAACAAGAACTAGAATGGAAATGGAAACTGCAAGAAAATAAAAAGTTCATAGTCTTCATTTGGCATTCTTTATTCATGGTAGCCTCAGTCATGGCAGTATTATCACCTTTGTATTTTGGGGGACATTTCTGGTTCCAAGATGGTGCACTGATTTCCAAAATGAAATAAGGATTCCATGGCCCTGTGGAATATGGTGACTCCAGGGGACTATAATACATTTAACATTGTACCTTAAACATTTTAACATACAGTATGCATGAGCCCCAGCTTAAAACTTTAATTTTCACTCACTGTGATTAGTGTATGATGTTATTATGGAGTGACATGGAATTCAGGGAGGACTTATGGAGTAAAGGTGACCTATGGCTGACACACTGTATCTTTAATAAGCTACAGATGACTGGGTCTCTTCTCAAAGGGGATATTGGCTTTCTGTATATAATTAATAACAAGAAAACTGTATCCTGACTTTAAGGTCTGCAGTAGCATCCTGGAACAAAAAGGGCCATAAATTAACATCAATTATGTATTAAAGTTCCAATTAACCTGGCTGACACTGATATACTTTAACAAGGCACATTTAGATAAAAGAAGAAACTCTCTAATTACTTGGAACAGGACCTTATGACCCATTCTGCTCTTTTATCCCAATTCCAACCTAATGAAGAATGAAGTGAGGGAGAGAAAGTTCCACACAAAGTGACAATGCAGCACCAGAAGATATCCCCTGGGATACCCTTTTACCATAAAAAAACCCAAACTCCATGATGAATATTTTATTATACTTAGCTTCTTAAAAACAAATACACCCATTGAAGAAAAAGGGTTATTTTAAGGTTGAGAACTGTGGCTTCCTTTGAGATTTCCCACTGGAAGTGGTTGAGCATACTATTACCATTTAATGGGAACCCCCCTTTGTGTCTGAACTTGCTTTAGATACATTCTCTAGGAAAGGAGCTCATTGATCATGATTCCCTCTGCATTGTTTACTCTCCCTGCCCCTCCCCTCCCCGCCCCCCCCCCCCCCCCCCAATCTTTGGACAGCCTTCCTGTTTTCCCTGTGATTTGGGAAGAGCACTCTGGTCCCTGGTTCCCATCTGTTCTCCAGGTGGCTCTTTGGATTTTGTTCATCTTCGTCTTCTGTCCACTGTCTGGGCATCTTGCCTACTTAGTTGTCTAGGTCTTTGTGTCCCTCCTGGTGTCTCTTGGTCAGTTAGCTTCATCCACAATTGCACACGCATCCTCTAGGCTGCACATCACATGCACCAAAGTGTTTCTTCATCTGAAAACACAGAAATAGCAGATGAAGATGTTTGTAGAACGAATGAGAGAGAAAATGTGGTGATTGTGGGTGACAGGGAAGGAGTGGGAGCAAGGCAGATCTCAATAGCTGAGGAGACAGAGGAGGGAAGGACACAGAGAATAAACTAAGAAGTTCTTTGTCTTTATCGCACTTTTAATTTTTCTGTGAGTCATTAGCAAATGTCAAATGTTATTATTTGCTTCCCTGCAGTGATCTCCCCTTAGGTACATTTCTTCCCATTTCTTGGTATTGTTCCTAAAATCGAACTCACCCTGCAGAGTAGATGGAGGAGCCTTGTCTCACCCTGTATTCAATCAGGCTTCCCTGCTCATCTGCTCCACTCCTCCCACCAAATAGCCCAAGGCAGAAATACTTTCTTCAAGGCTCTTCCCTGCCTACATCCAAAATGAGACTAGCTTTTTATAGATATGAACTCAGCTTTTAGCCAAATATGAAATTAAAAAAAATCAAGAAATGCATCTAAATAAAGCAGAATTTCTACTTATACATTTGAATAAATATCCCAGTTCTTTTAAGGCCACAGATATGTGTGAATAGATACTTAGATCTATCTAAGTACTAAGTAAGTATCTAGAGCAGATGCTTATGAATAGAGATGAAAGTAGACATATAGAAATTAAATGTTGGCAACATATGTGGCCAACAAAATATTTCTGAATATAATTCTGACCATGTTTTTTTCTTCCGGCAAAGGAAAGTGATAGTAAAAGCATGGGAATGGATGTTAGTTCAGCTTGGCCGCAGGAATCCAAGGTTAATTGGTTTGAGTGGAGGCTGGTGGGAGAAGGGCCTCCACCCTGCACCCAGGTAAGGAAGGGCCCAGGGAGGACTTTCTCTGAAAGCTGACTTTCTGCTTTTAACCCATTCGCCTATGTGCTAAGGCCCAGGCTTACCAATAGTTTCCTTGTCCTCAATTTTGTGTTTTTCCGACCTTGATTTGACAGCTCAACTCTATCCTTTGGTACACCACTTAATATGTCTTTTGTCTGCTTCATTGGAAATCTTAGTTCAAGGATAAACAGGAAAGTCTTACAAACTTCCAAATAGAACAAGTTATGTAAAAGAGTAAACAGACTCCCACTGGCCTTGTTCTTTCCCTTTGAAACACAAAAGCTAAAAGACAGTATAATATAGCATTTACAGAAGACTGAGTTACATTACTGTAATCTAATTTATATGAGAGAAAAAAGAAACAAATTGGTGAAAGTTTGTCCCAAACAACTGGTTTCAGCCACTCAGGTCTCCCACCTGGATTATTGCCAATAGCTTACTAACAAGTTACTCTCCATACAACAGCCAGAATGATCCTTTTTAAAAGATTGGTCAGATTGCATCACTTTTTTTTTTTAATGTTTACTTCTTTTTGATAGAGAGCACGAGCAGGGGAGGGGCAGAGAGAGAGGGGGACAGAGGATCTAAAGCAGGATCTGTGCTGACAGCAGTGAGCCTGATGCAGGGCTTGAAATCACTAACTGCAAGATCATGACCTGAGCCGGAAGGTCAGCTGACTGGGCCACCTAGGTGCCCCTGCATCACTTTTGTGCTCAAACTTTTTAATGGTTCCCAATGTAACAGCCCTGTCCTTCTCTCATTTCATCTATGACCCCTTTCCCCTTGCCCATACCTCACTGGCCACAATGGCCTCCTTGGAGTTGGCCTGGAATTCACTTCACCAAACTCCCTCATGTCTCCCTCCCTTCCTTCAGGCCTTTGTTCAATTATTCTCCTATTGAGGAAACCTTCTCTGATTCCTGTATTTTAATGAAATAGACCCTCCCCCCTTCCATCGTTCTCTGTCTTTCTTACTGTGCTTTATTTCCTACATAGCACCCATCGTTATCTGCTTTGCTGTGTATTTGTTTATTGTATCTTTTCTCCCACTATGCGCACCACAAGGAGAGAGGATTTGTATGTCACTGTTGCCACCTTATAAGCTCTATTTGTGTTATGAAGGGAAAGGGTCCTATACCCAGCCAACATATTCTCCTTCATGAAGAAGAAAGAGACATTTGTTGATATGCAGGGACTCAGGGACCAGATTGCTAGCAAACACCAATTCTTGAAAGAGACCTTGGAATCACCTAGCATGCCTGGTAAAAAAGAGTAGATTCTCTGGGCATGTGGTTGGCTCAGTTGGTTAAGTGTCTGACTCTTGGTTTTGGCTCAGGTCATATCTCTGTCTGGTTTGTGAGTTTGAGCCCTGTGTCAGGCCCTGTGCTGACAGTGCAGAGCCTGCTTGGGATTCTCTGTCTCTTCCCCTCTATCATTACCTCTCCCCTGCTCTCTTTCTCTGTCTCTCTAAATAAATAAATAAATAAATAAATAAATAAATAAATAAATAACTAACAATAAAAAAAGTAGATTCTCAGGCCCCAACCCAGATCAACAGAATCACTATTTCCTGGGGGAAAGAACTGGAATCTGAATATTTCAAACTATTAAATATTTCTGAAGGGCCTTATGTAATTATTATAATAAGACAAGTTTGGGGCCACCTGGGTGGCTCAGTCATTAAGTGACTAACTCTTGATATCAGCTTGAGTAGTGATCTCATGGTCATGAGATAGAGCCCCACGTAAGGTTCCATGTTAACAGCATGGAGCCTGCTTGGGATTCTCTCTCTTCCCCTGTCCTGCTTGTGCACATGTGTGTGCATGCTCTCCTCTCAAAATAAATAAACATTAAAAAAAATAAGACAAGTTTGGAAAACTCAGTGAGTCTGATCTTACAATAAATGAATGTAAATAGACTCTTAGTAGCAGTAAACTTTGCAGTTTATGTGTCTGAGTGTATATAAAAATGCAATGCATTATCTATCTATCTATCTATCTATTTATCTATCTATCTATCTATCTATCATCTATCTGTGCCTCCCTGAGAGTTTAACTGGAAATTTTCATTATAAATGCTATGTAAGGATTCTTGAAATAGAACATATTTTTGTTATCTGACCCATTCATTAAATTACTAAATTTTTATTACAGTTTCAACTATAGTAAGCTCAGTTGCAGGGTTTCAGTACCCAGCTCCTGTCATCAAACAGCAGATACAGCTGGAAATGCATAGACATGATACTCATACTTATTAAAATGAACTCACCTGTCCATTTTAATATGGGGGAGGACAGAAAAGAAATTAGATACCCGAGTCTCACTGTAATACTTAGTGTAAGACACACTAGGATTCTGTGGCTGACATTGGGTTTAAGGGAAAATTCTTCTATTCCACAATATTCTCTGAGAACAAGACTATGTTACAGCCCTGTATCACACCTGATATTCAACTGATAATACATATTAGAGAAAAAGTTAATTATGCTCATAATCTTCATTTTAAAAGGCAGGGAATTGTTAAAATAACTAAACATGGTTAACACAAAATACTCTTTGATAATTAAAGCAAACAATTGTTTGGAAAATGCAATTATGGCAAAAACTAATTCCTGGATACCAGATAAGTAAGGTACTATTGCATAAAATAAGATCCTTGAACACAAAGTGCTTATAATCTTGGTGAAGAGACAAAGCATGTAGAGACAGGAAATAATTAAAGAGTAATGAAACAGTGCTCTTGTACAAGTTACATAATCACTCTGGATCACACAGTATCCTCATCAATGAGGTGGATATAATAATGTAAGACTCCCAGGGAGGTTTGAGGATTAAAGGGGATAATTCACACCCTTGATAAGTGGCATAGAATGCCACTAACTGAGAAGTGACCAGAGGAAGATGTGATGGCTAAAGGTCAACACATTCAGGGAAGCCTTTATAGAGATGGAGAGATTGAAACTTGCTCTTGGAGGAAAAAGAGATGAAAATTTGAAGTAGGAGGATCAGCATAGGCAAAGGTGTGGAGGAGAGAACTATCATGGTAGTTTGGAGGGACAACGAGGAGACCATCTGACTACAGGTGTGGGTCATAAAAGACAAGGTTGTCTAAGCAAATATACTTCTTCAAAGAGGGCGATAGACATGCCCAGGGGAGAGAAAATAACAATATCCTACCACCCAGAGATAACTACTTTGCAATATTCCCTTCTAATAATTTTCCCTGTGTAAAAATTTTCTTCTATAATTAAAACATTTAATACTATTGTAACTTTTGTAACTTGCTTTTAACATTACATTATCTGCACTTTTGCATGGCATTACATATTTTTTTGAAGAATCATTTCTGATGATGGCCAAATAATACCACATTTTGTGATCTTACTGTAGCTTTATCAGTCGATTATTGTTAGACTTGTAGGTTGCTGTATTTTGTTCTCTGCTAATACGTAATACTGCCATGAGAATGACTTTAAAAATACTCTGATTTTTTTTTTCTCCTTAAGAGGAATTACTGCAAGGGAGGTTTCTTGGAAAAACATACATGAATATTTTTACATTACTGGTATATATTGTTAAATTACTGAAAGCTTGTGCCAGTATATTATATTCACTAGCAGAATATGAGGGCATGAATTTCATTTCATTCTTGGCAGAGAAATTTAGCCTTAGTGGAGTTCTTGGTCAGAAGAACAATCTGGCAATAGTAGGTGGTGGAGGGAGGAGGGGAGATGCTGGAGACGTGTATCAATGCAGAGGTGCCATGAAAGCTACCGAACTTCAGTGGTCCAAGTGAGGGGAGAGAGGAAGAAATCTCCAATACTCTCCCCCCCTTTCTTTACTCTTCTCTTCTTCCTTTTCTTTCTCATCCCCTTCCTTCCTAATAACTTGCTTTCCCCCTTTATTAAAAAAAATAGATATCATCAAAAATTTGTAAAATGTGGAAGTGTAAGTTATATTTTATAGCTTTTCAGCTTTTTTCAATATATCAATTGATGTATTTAATAAGTATTGTCACATATTAAATATTCCTTGCAAAAACAAAAGCCTTTCCTTTCATAGATATAAAGATCTGATTATTCATTTGCTATTGATGGATATATGGACCAGACATTTTCTATGAATTTTTGCTATTATGTCTAATGCTGCTATAAATGTCTTTGTCCATACTGTTGCCTTTATTTCTGATTTTCTTCTAGCAGAAAGGAATTACTGAGTAAATTGTATAGATGCATTTTAGATAAAGAAACATTTTCAAGGATCAGTAATAGGATTCATTACACACACACACACACACACACACACACACAAGACAAATAAAAAATGGTCCTTATGTTTCTAAATTTCAAGAATGAACTCCAACATAGAAATTCCAAATAACTGGTTTTGAAGGGAAGTTGAAAATTCAGTTTTGAACACAAAACTATTTCCATTATTGACATTTTGTATCTTATTATAGTATATTAACCAAAATTATGAGAACAATATAGAGATAGCCAGAGTACTATTTTATATTTTCCACACAGAAACATTATTTTTGTAAATAGCTCCCAGCAGAAAAATTGAAGAAAAATACTTGAGATTTCATCTCCCTTATAATTTTATACTCATTCTATTTTTTTGCTCTTCCTTTATGCAATCATTACTTAATCATTACATAAGGAACATATATTAGTGTGATGATCCCTTTTGCTTGTGAATGGAAGAATAAGTATCTTTTTTAATATAATGTATCCAGTTAGGAAGACCTTTCCCTACCAAGAACAGAATTACAAAACTGGTCCATCTGTTTCCAAAGCTTCTGAAGTGGAATAATGCAAATTTCAGTTTACTCTTCCTTCATGTAACTCAGTTGACCCCATCTTGTGCAAGTCTGTCTTGACTTTCTTTTTCTTTCTTTTTACTCCTGTATTTTTTTTTTTTTAACAAAATATAAATGCTTTCTCCGGAGGAAAGAAAGAACAATTTTAAATATTCTTGTTAGTTATCTTATAGCTCATAGAATCACCTTACTGAATCACAGTTGTGTTGTTACTATGATTGTTTGGTTGCCACGACAAAGCTTATAAATAGATTTGCCTGTTCACTAAGACCTGTTTGTTTTGAAGGACTAAGTTGGAGTCAAAGAGTGGGTGATGGCTTCGCTGAAATACATGATCTCTATCCTCTCCAGAGCTTTCACCTGCTGGGCTAGTTGAAGAGATCTCTGTGTTTTCATTCTAGTGTGTTTCAAAAGTGTATTTTGATCTGGCAGAGAATAAAAAAAGAGTTTTTTTTTTCCCTTTGTCCATTATTGAAATTGACTGTACTGTCATTTAGTTTCATGGTTTTGAAACAAAACCTGCCTGAGTTGATGATTGTTTTCTGGTGCAGTGTAAACTTTTAGTTAGTAGGGGCTAGCTTCTTTGTCTCTCACTTGCTCTGAATGCTCTGAATGTATCCATTAAGAAACATTGGATGATTTCCATGTGCCAGATACTCTGTTAAGGGCTAGGCATGTGGCATTAAAAAAAATGGACTTGGTCCTGGTCTTCATGGACTTATAGTTTACGGGAGAGAGAGATAGTAGGTTAAGGGGTACAGAAATTAACATATAATTATAAAGAATTATGAATACTATAAATCATACACACAACTATATAAAGTATATGAAAGAAAACAAGGTCCAATCTAAAGCCCTGAATCATAGATCAACAGTGAGAGACACGGAAAGTTCAGTTAGGATGGTATGGCAACATTTCAGGTTAGTAATCTAAACTGCTGTTGCAAGATGGAGTAGGTTATTTACATTTTATTTTATTTATTTATTTATTTGGTATTTTTATTTTTTAATTTACATCCAAGTTAGTTAGCATATAGTGCAACAATGATTTCAGGAGTAGATTCCTTAATGCCCCTTACCCAGTTACTCATCCCCCATCTTTCAACCCCTCCAGCAACCCTCTGTTAGTTCTCCATACTTAAGAGTCTCTTATGTTTTGTCCCCCTCCAAGTTTTTATATTATTTTTGCTTCCCTTCCCTTGTGTTTGTTCTGTGTCTTAAAAGTCCTCGTGTGAGTGAAGTCATATGATATTTGTCTTTCTCTGACTGACTAATTTTGCTTAGCATAATACCCTCTAGTTCCATCCACGTAGTTGCAAATGGCAAGATTTCATTCTTTTTGATTGCCGAGTAATACTCCATTGTGTATGTATGTATGTGTGTGTGTGTGTGTGTGTGTGTATGTATATGTGTATATGTGTATATGTATATGTGTATATGTGTGTGTGTATATACATACATATATATATTTATACCACATCTTCTTTATCCATTCAACCATCGATGGATATTTGGGCTTTTTCCATACTTTGCTATTGTTGATAGTGCTGCTATAAAAATGGGGGTGCATATGTTCCTTCGAAACAGCATACCTGTATCCCTTGGATAAATGTCTAGTGATGCAATTGCTGGGTGGTAGGGTAGTTCTAGTTTTAATTTTTTGAGGAAACTTCACAGTGTTTTCCAGAATGGCTGCACCAGTTTGCATTCCCACCAGCAGTGTAAAAGAGATACTCTTTCTCAGCATCCTCACCAACATCTGTTGTTGCCTGAGTTGTTAATATTAGCCATTCTGACAGGTGTGAGGTGGTATCTCATGGTGGTTTTGATTTGTATTTCCCTGATGATGAGTGATGTTGAGCATTTTTTCATGTGTTGGTTGGCCACCTGGATGTCTTCTTTGGAGAAGTGTTCATATCTTTTTCCCATTTCTTCACTAGATTATTTGTTTTTTGAGTGTTGAGTTTGATAAGTTCTTTATAGATTTTGGATACTAACCATTTCTGATATATTGTTTGCAAATATCTTCTCCCATTCTGTTGATGGCCTTTTAGTTTTGCTGATTGTTTCCTTAACTGTGCAGAAGATTTTTATTTTGATGAGGTCCCAATAGTTCATTTTTGCTTTTGTTTCCCTTGCCTCTGGAGACATGTTGAGTAAGAAGTTGCTGAGGGCAAGATCAAAGAGGTATTTGCCTGCTTTCTCCTCAAGGATTTTGATGGCTTCCTGACTTACAATTAGGTCTTTCATCCATTTTGAGTTTACTTTTGTGTATGGTGTAAGAAAGTGGTCCAGATTCATTCTTCTGTATGTTGCTGTCCAGTTTTCCCAGCACCACTTGCTGAAGAGACTGTCCTTATTCCATTGAATATTCTTTCCTGCTTTGTCAAAGATTAGTTGGCCATACGTTTGTGGGTCCATTTCTGGGTTCTCTATTCTGTTCCATTGATCTGAGTGTCTGTTCTTGTTCCAGTACCATACTGTCTTGATGATTACAGCTTTGTAATACAGCTTGAAGTCCAGGATTGTGATGCCTCCTGCTTTGGTTTTCTTTTTTAAGATTGCTTTGGCTATTCGGAGTCTTTTGTGGTTCCATACAAATTTTAGGATTGTCTGTTCTAGCTCTGTGAAGAATGCTGGTATTATTTTGATAGGAATTGCATTGAATATGTAGATTGCTTTGGGTAGTATCGACATTTTAACAACATTTGTTCTTCCTATCCGGGAGCATGGAATCTTTTTCTATCTTTTTGTGTTTTCCTCAATTTCTTTCATAAGCTTTCTACAGTTTTCAGTGTATAGATTTTTCACCTCTTTGGTTAGATTTATTCCTGGTATTTTATGGTTTTTGGTGCAATTGTAAATGGGATCAATTCCTTGATTTCTCTCTCTGTTGCTTCATTCTTGGTGTATAGGAATGCAACCGATTCCTGTACACTGATTTTATATTTTGCGACTTTGCTGAATTCATGAATCAGTTCTAGCAGTTTTTTGTTGGAATCTTTTGGGTTTTCCGTATAGAATATCATGTCATCTGCGAAGAGTGGAAGTTGGACCTCCTCCTGGCCGATTTGGATGCTTTTATGTCTGTGTTGTCTGATTGCTGAGGCTAAGAGTTCCAATACTATGTTGAATAACAATGGCAAGAGTGAACGTCCCTGTCTTGTTTACCTGACCTTAGGCAGAAAGCTCTCAGTTTTTCCCTATTGAGGAGATATTACTGTTGGGTCTTTCATATATGACTTTTATGATCTTGAGGTATGATCCTTCTATCCCTACTTTCTTGAGAGTTTTTATCAAGAAAAAATGCTGTATTTTGTCAAATGCTTTCTCTGAATCTATTGAGAGGATCGTATGGTTCTTGTTCTTTCTTTCATTGATGTGATGAATCACACTGATTGTTATGGATATTGAACCACCCTGTATCCCAGGTATAAATCCCACTTGGTTGTGGTGAATGATTTTTTAATGTATTGTTGGATACAGTTGGCTAATAACTTGTTCAGCATTTTTGCATCCATGTTCATCAGGGAAATAGGTCTATCATTCTCCTTTTTAGTGGGGTGTCTGTTTTTGGAATCAAGGTAATGCTGGCCTCATAGAAAGAGTTTGGAAGTTTTCCTTCCATTTCTATTTTTTGGAACACCTTCAAGAGAATAGGTGTTAACTCTTCCTTAAATGTTTGGTAGAATTCCCCTGCAAAGCCATCTGGCCCTGGACTCTTGTTTTTTGGCAGATTTTTGATTACTTATTCGATTTCTTTACTGGTTATGGATCTGTTCAAATTTTCTATTTCTTTCTGTTTCAGTTTTGGTAGTGTATATGTTTCTAGGAATTGTCCATTTCTTCCGAACTGCCCATTTTATTGGCATGTAATTGCTCGTAATGTTCTCTTATTGTTTTTATTTCTGCTGTATTGGTTGTGATCTCTCCTCTTTCATTCTTAATTTTATTTATTGGGTCCTTATATTTTTCTTTCTGATCAAACTGGTTAGTGGTTTATCAATTTTGTTAATTCTTTTAAACAACCACCTTCTGGTTTCATTGATCTGTTCCACTGCTTTTTTGGTTTCAATAGCATTAATTTCTGCTCTAATCTTTATTATTTCCCGTCTTCTGCTATTTTTGAGTTTTATTTGCTGTTCTTTTTCCAGCTCTTTAAGGTGTAAGTTTAGGTTGTGTATCTGAGACCTTTCTTCCTTTTTAAGGAAGGCCTGGAATGCTATATACTTTCCTCTTATGACCACCTTTGCTGCGTCCCATAGGTTTTGGCTGTGGTGTTATCATTTTCTTTGGCTCCCATGTACTTTTTAATTTCCTATTTAACTTCTTTATTAGCCCATTAATTCTTTAGTAGGATGTTCTTTAGTCTCCAAGTGTTTGTTACCTTTCCAAATTTTTTCTTGTGGTTGATTTCGAGTTTCATAGTGTTGTGGTCTGAAGATATGCACGGTATGATCTTGATCTTTTTGTATTTGTTGAGGGCTGATTTGTGTCCCAGTATGTGGTCTATTCTGGGAACGTTCCATGTGCACTGGAGAAGAATGTATATTCCACCACTTTAGGATGAAATGTTCTGAATATATCTGTTAAGTCCATCTGGTCCAGTGTGTCTTTCAAAGCCATTGTTTCCTTGTTGATTATCTGTTTAGATGATCTGTCCATTGTTGTAAGTGGGGTGTTGAAGTCTCCTACTAGTATGGTATTATTGTCAGTGAGTTTCTTTATGTTTGTGATTAATTGATTTATATATTTGGGAGCTTCAAATTTGGCACAAAAATGTTTATAATTGTTAGGTCTTCTTGGTGGATAGATCCCTTAAATATGATATAATGCCCTTTTTCATCTCTTGTTACAGTCTTTATTTTATTTATTTAAAAATTTTTTTAATTTAATTTTTTTATTTTTTTTACAGTCTTTATTTTAAAATCTAGATTGTCTGATATAAGTATGGCTACTACGGCTTTCTTTTGTCAACCATTAGCATGATAGATTGTTCTCCATCCCCTTACTTTCAATCTGAAGGTGTCTTTAGGTCTAAAGACCTAAGGGTCTTTTGTAAAAAGCATATAGATGGATCTTGTTTTCTTATCCATTCTGTTACCCTATGTCTTTTGATTAGAGCATTTAGTCCATTGATGTTTAGAGTGAGTACTGAAAGATATGAGTTTATTGCCATTATGTGTCTTGCAGAATTGGAGTTCCTGTTGGTGTTTTCTGGTCGTTTCTAGTCTTTGCTTTTGGTCTTTTTTTTTTTTTTTTCATCTTTTCTCCCCTCAGAGAGTCCCCCTTAAAATTTCTCACACAGCTGGTTTAGTGGTCACAAACTCCTTTAATTTTTGTTTGGGAAACTTTTAATCTTTCCTCCTATTTTGAATGACAGCCTTGCTGGATAAAGAATTCTTGGCTGCATGTTTTTCTGATTCAGCACTTTGAATATATCCTGCCACTCCTTTCTGGCCTGCCAAGTTTCTGTGGATAGGTCTGCTCCAATCCTGATCTGTCTTCCCTTATAGGTTAAGGACTTTTTTTTCCCCTTGCTGCTTTCATGATTTTCTCCTTGCCTGAGTATTTTGTGAATTTGACTATGATATGCCTTGTGGATGGTCGGTTTTTGTTGAATCTTATGGGAGTCCTCTGAGCTTCCTGGATTTTGATGTCTGTATCTTTCCCCAGATTAGAAAAGTTTTCCACTATGATTTGCTCACATAACACTTCTACCTCTTTTTCCCTGTCTTCATCTTCTGGGACCCCTATGATTCTGATGTTGTTCCTTTATAATGAGTCACTGCTTTCTCTAATTCTTAAATCGTGCTCCTTTGCCTTAGTCTCCCTCTATGTACCTTAGTTTGTCCACTATATACCTTATTTGCTGCTCTGCCTCATCCATATTTGCCGTCATGGCACCATTTGAGACTGCAGCTCAGTTATAGCATTTTTTATTTCATCCTATCTTTGTTTCTCTTATCTCCACAGAAAGGGATTCTCATCTATTTTCAAACCCAGCTAGTATTCTTATTATCGTGATTCTGAATTCTGGTTCAGACATCTTGTATGTACCTCTGTTGATTAAGTCCTTGGGTGATATTTCTTCCTGCTCTTTCTTTTGGGGTGAATTCCTTCATTTCATCATTTTGAAGGAAGGAAAGAATTAACAAGGTCAAAAATCTTAAAATTAAAAAAATTAAAAACAACACACACACACACACACACACACACACACACACACAAATCAAATAAATGATGCTAGATCCTAGGTGTGCTTTGGTCTCATTTAAAGGAGCTTGATACATTAGAGAAGAAAATGGGGGGAAAAAAGGAAAAGGTTTGAAAATTTGAAAAAATGAATAAAATGAAATAAAATAAAGTGAAATGATGGAAGTAAAATAGATTTTGAAAAATTTATAAAAAGTAAAAAAATAGTAAAAAAAATTAAGGAAAATAATTTTTAATAAAAATTGAACATAAAAATAAATTTTTTCTCTTTCTGCATTTAAGAAAATGAAAAGAAAAGAAAAAGAAAGAAAAGGAAATTGAATAGATGGACTAGTGAACAGACTGAAATACGATTGAAATTACATCATTTTCCTCTAGAAGTCAAACTATGAAGACTTTATAGTCTGCAAACTAAGCAGGCAGAGAGACTTGTGGTGTTCCTGAAGAGTGAGGTTGGCTCAGTTGTGCGGGCTTAGTGTAACAGCTCTGTTCCTCACTACATGGTGCTGGTTAGCTTACTGGGGTGGATTGTTGTGGCGCTTGTAGGTGTGTATGCACATGTGTGGGAGGGGTGAAAATGGCATCACCCAGCTACCCAGTCTCTAGAATTGTAACTCTGTTCTCCCTGATCAGCAATTGTGCACCCATTCTGTGTCTCTGGCTTCCGTCCACTTACACTGTCTGTGACCAAGCCGTCAGGTTGCCAGGTGGCATCTCCCTGCTGAGTTTTATCTCGGATGCGGCTGTGTTTTCTGGCCCCTCACTCCTGAGGGACTGCAGCTTTGAACTGTTCTGATCCTCTTCAGGAGGCTCTCACTGAGCAATGGCTGGGTGCTGGCCACACCCAGGAACATTCTGGGGACCGTGCTGCTGCTGATGCCCAGAGACTGTGGCTGGGCACCAACCTACCTCAGAAAGCATTCATGAGATTCTGTAGCAGCAGCGTCTCAAGGATTATGGAAAATCACAACACATATCTGGCACCAGGCTTCACCCTTAATGACCTTGTTCCAGCACCAGTGAATGTGGTTGTTCTCCAGGGTCCACTGGGAACTTTGCCTGTGGGGTGGCTGCACAGCCTCTACCAAACATCCTCCCAACAGGGGAACCGCCTCTCCCTGTTTGCCCCAAGGACCCCTGGACCTCACTCTGCTCCTGGGGATTCACCCTTCCCACCAGAGCACCACCAGGTATTGAGCTGTGGAGTTTCAGACTCTGCATTCCCCCTGTTTATAGAGTCTTAGTGGAATTTAAATCCTCTCTTTTCTCCTTTCTCCCTTTTTAGTTCAGTCCCTAAAGCTGTTTCCACTTTTCCACTTTCTCTCCACCTGCTTTTTTTTTTGGGGGGGGGTGCTTTTCCTGTACTCTCCCCCCATCTCCATTCTTTCTCTGCACACAAAAACAGTTCCCTGCCTTCTACAGCTTCTCTCTCCCCCAGTTCACCTATCCATCCCACGTACCTGCTGAGTTCTGTGGTTCAGGTTGTACAGATTGTTGTGTTAATCCTAAAATCAGTTTTCTGGGTATACAGGATGGTTTAGTGTTGATCTGGCTGTATTTCATGGATGTGAGACACAAAAAAACTTCCATGCTGTTCCGCCATCTTGGCTCCTCCAGGTTATTTATATTTTAAATTTTCATCCCAGTTTTGGATATGTTTGGCATTCTGTGTCCATATTGGAAAAATGTATACTGCTTTTCTGACATACTGTGCCACTATATGATAATAAACCAGTGTGCTTGTCCTCTCCAGAGTAACTAATAATATTGACCATTTGTATAGGACAGTTTTTGTTGTTATTGTTGTTTATTTTTGTTTTTTACAGAATCTCTTGAACTGGCAATTACAGCTGACTCTTGAACAAGGGTTAGGGGTACACTGCACAGTCAAAAATCCATGTATAACTTGACTTTCCCCCAATTTAACTACTAATAGCCTACTGTTGCCTTATCAATAGCATAAACAGTTGATTAACACATATTTTATATGTTATACGTATTACATACTATAGTCTTACAATAAGAAAGAAAAGGAAAGAAGAAAGGAGATAAAAGAAAATGTTATTAAGAAAGTCATAAGGGAGGTGCCTGGCTGGATCAGTCAGGAAAACATGTGACTTTCAATCTCAGGGTTGTTTGTTTGAACTCTATGTTGACTATAGAGATTACTTAAAAAAATCTTATAAAAAAGTCATGGAAAATACATTTATAAGACTGTACTATAAAAAATACTCATATATGTGGACTTGTGTAATTTAAAACCTGTGTTGTTACAGGGTCAATTGTACTTCTAAATATACCATGAGTTGGTTAATTTCTCCATGCAGTGCTATTAATATTTGTTCTGTATATTTTGAAGCTATTTTATTGGGTGCATAGAAGTTTAAAATTGTTATATTATTCTGAACACTTGAGTGTATCACTATGTAGCAACCTCTGATCTCTAATTATGTTTGTCAGATTCTGTTTTGGTTAATAATATAGCAACTCCAGGTTTCTGTTTTCCAGGGACAATAGATTTCTACTTTGTTTTTAGGGTGTCTCTTGTAAACAATGTATATCTGGATTTTTGTATTTTCGTCCAATATATCAATATGTATTTTATTGTTTTTAAGTTGGTAAGTTTGGTCTACTGATGTTTTTATTTTTTAATTATTGATATATTTGAGTTTGTGTCCATCTTTCTTTTGTTTCTATTTTTTTGTTTTGGTCCCTTATATAGCACTATGCATGCAATATTGTTATTCTATCCCAGTGATTTTTAATCCTCTATCAGTTAGAATTGCCTGGGAGATTTTTAAAAATATTAATATTCAGGCTCCACCACTAAGGATTCTATTTAAGGCCTGGAGTGGGGCCTGGACAGTGGTATTTTTGAAAACTTATCCAGGCAGTATAGGATACATACTTTTGTATTCAGTTTTATCCACCTCCAAGCATCACATCATAATTACCTACAATGCATGGAGAAGCCACATTTCTGTATTCATTCTAGTGAAATTCTTGCAACAATTTGTCCTGGGACTGGTATTTGCAGTATTTCCATACTGTTCTCTAGGAACTGTCTCCCTAACCTGATTCCCATTCCCCGTTGTCTTATAGCTCCCTGGACCCACATCCAATCTGTATCTTGACAGAGTCAGGTATTTCAGACATTAAGAGTTAGGTATAGTTTAGATCTGGTCTTTTGGCTATGAGATCCTCTAACACCTTAAGTTATAGTGTTGATTTGATCCTGTTAATTTCTCTTAGATTCCTTTCTTTACTCTGCTGGAATTATCAGCTGCCACTCCCTAACCCCACAGCAGATTGAGCATTTGCTTAGATCTGGTCTACCAACCTGCGGCTGAAGATGCCAAGAACATTATGGAAATATCCCTATAAAACCATAGATCATGGTAGTTCTGAGAGGTGGATTTTCTTTTGTCTATTAAAGCTATAGTCAACAATAATGTCCTCTAATCCACTGGCTTTCAGTGTGTCATTCCTGGGCCAGCAGCATCAACATCAACTGAGAACTTGTTAGAAATACACATTCTCTGGTCCTACCCTAGAACTCTTAAATCAGAAACACCGGGCGGGGGGCCCAGCAATCTGTGTTGTAGCAAATCTGCCAGCTTATTCTGCTGCTCAGTCAAGTTTGAGAGGCACAGCTCTAATTCAAGAGGTTTTTCAATGTTCAATTTAATTAAGAAGACAGGAAGATTTTCTTTGTAGTGGTAAATGGTTAATTAACAGGAAATCAAGAATGGTACAATTAAGACTCAAAAAGAAAATAAACTATTCAGTGAGTGGTACTGTGTTTTGTAATTTTATATTTTAACTTACATTAGACATTACCCCAGTATTTAGGCTAATCTTCATGTTGATCTGTTTTTCTTGAAATTGAAAGCTAGTATATGTATGAAGTCAAGTGATAAGGTCAAGGCAAAAATTGTGAGTGAATTATCTAAGTGAAATGTGGGCTGGTACCAAATTATTCACATCTAACCCTCCTGTACAGAAACAATTATCATGGTCTTTTAAAATTTAATGTGGAGTTAAATGCTTTCATTTTTACTTCTACTGACTGTGGTTTCCACAACAGGAATAACAAGAATCTGTTATTTATTTATCCTTATGTTATTCTCATTGGGCACTTGCTAGGTACACACCAGTACACAGAGTGTTATGAAATAACTAGACCCCAGTAAAGGAAAGATGTACATCAAAGCCTTTTCTTTGTGAGATTTGGTCCTAGAGAAAAATAAATTTGGGGCTGGAAAAAAGAATAGAGTTTAACATCTAGAATCTCAAATATACACTTGTTTTATCTCTGAATTAATTAAAAAAATTGGCTTTTGTCCTGTTACTAGTTTCTAAATTCATTTTCCTTTGCTTAAAATAGCATACCTTTTAGGTATCCAGAGGACTTTTAATGGAAACATATTCTTTCACTAGCAGTAAAAGGGAAAGAAGGGAAGGGAAAGAAGATAATTCAGCCATTGACATTTTTTTTTGTCAAAATCTAGTTTTCATATGTAAAATAGTGTAATATCACACTTAATGAAAAATAACTAAGAGTATGTACTTATAGACTCATGAGCCTTAATAGGGCCCTTGAGGTTGTCAGTGGGGGACTCCCGACCATGGAGAGGAAGTACCATGGACTCTATAGCCACAGAGTTATGGGAGGTGGGGGTGGGAGTTGGGGAGGGAGACATGATACTGTCTACTCCAACAGTATGGCAGGGCACACACTGGAGAAATCATGGAGAGCCCTGTGAGTCAGAACAGGCAGGTAAACATGCATATTGGCCATTTCAGGGATGGCAAATGTCTTTGTGATTGGTATTTTGCAAATATTATTGGAGAAAGTAAAAATTTCTTTGGAGATACATTTGATTACAACTCTGTAACTAAACAATAGATTAAGGGACCAGGGACTCCTGTGATGAGCACTGGGTATTATATGGAAGTGTCGAATCACTCTATTGTACACCTGAAACTGATAGTACACTGTATGTTAATTAACTAGAGTTTAAGTAAAAATGTAAAAAAAAAGCCTGACTGCTAGAGCTTCTGGAGTGGCCTTCTAGTTCAGACCTTGTAACTCCCTGAGCCTAGTGGTTTAATTTTCCTAGGTTTTCAGGAGGTCTAACCAGGTGACAAAGTTTCCTATTTTCCATTTTCTTCCAATATATATAAATGCAAGTGAAACAAGAGCTTGTTGTTCTTACTTCCAAAATGCTTATAACCTAGGAGGGGACCAAGCCTATCAAAGTATAAAATATCCTCAAATCCTCAAATACATCTACTCATAAACTAGGAGTCTAGTAGATGTTCTCTGTAGGGTCAGGACTAATCTTTTTACATTGGAGGCTTCAGTCCTCTCCATGTATGCTGTTCTCTTCTTTTTCCCATCTCCATTTGCTTCCCTACAGCCTCAGACCCCCAGACCTCTCAAGCAAATTTATCCAGCAACCTGTCAAATCATCTCAATCTCATCCTCAAGAGGTCTCCTAGGCTGTGGTTTCCTGTTTATACTACTCATCAAATCATCGTAGTCAGGGTCTTCTGGAATGCCCAAAACTGGCATGATATCATCCTGAATACACTTGCAACAAGTCACAGGCTCTTTCAGGCCCCAAACTGTCTGTATGAATAAACCCCATGACTTTTCTCCCCTCTCCACCACTTCCTTGTGAAATATACTATGCCATGTGTAAACGGAATTAATGGGGACATATGTATTAATTTCTTTGCTTTATGTGTGTCTAATTGTTTCTGTGCCACTTGGCTTAGTTGTGTTAGAGTTGTCTTTGATTGTAAGGACTTGGAGTTCAGGATGTGTGTTCTACTTGGCCTGAATATTGCTCAGCTAAGTCCACATGCAGCTGGGTGCTTTATAATGATGGGAGGAAGAGCATTCTGCCTTAAGGTCTGACTTGCATTGTCCTAGAAGGCTGAAGTCCAGCCCCATAGATTTGTGGGAATATCTATTTTGGTCCAACACAATAGCAGGTTATCAACTACCTTTTTACAGTCTATGGAATTTATGCATTGGTTTATGTCTCTAACATTCAATTTTGGATATGTAAAATGGTATTATTCCACTGCAAACACCTGTACAAATGGTAATATTCTGCTGTTCTATCTAATGACAAAATCTGCTACCATGACCACTTAAGCATATTCAAAATGAGAAAGGAAATGTCTCCCTTTATATAATAAAGATTTTAGCTTACATTTAATCATGGAAACTAGGCATTGGGAGAGGATCTTTTTTGTCTAAATATATCCTTGGCCTTCAATTATATTTTCTATTTCACCACAATGGCTTTTAAAATTCTTCCATGTTCACACCTTTTTCCTTTATTTTGGGTTGGCAGGATCACCTTGAGCCCATCCCTCAGCTATCATCAACAAATATTATCACTTCGAGAGGAGCAAAAGTTGGGATAATCTGAGTACAAAGGAGTCTCTCTGAGAAACTATTCTGGTGCCACAGGAATGCAGAATAAGATTGAAGCATGTCCCAGATTAGGGGTAACCAATTTTAACTCTTTTAACTTCCATAGGAGTTAGAATCCTGGAATAAAGATTAAAGATTTTCCTTTAAGGGTGGAGAATCAGGCCTTCCTCCAAGAAACACCAGCAAGATGTGGAAGCACTGTGGTTAGATCACCAGATACTTGTGATTTTGGGAAATCATTTTGCTACTCTGGGTTTCAATTTCCCCCTGTGTGAAATAAAGTGTTTGTGTAGAGATTTTCTAAGATTGTTTCAAGCTCCACTTATTTGTCAACAAACATTTATGAGTACTTACTAAGTTCTAGGCACTAGGGATGAAGTGATAAACCAGGGAGATGGAGTCTCCCGCATCCCAGATCTCAGGGGGTAGTCTCATATTTAACAGATTGTTTTTGGAAAGAAGATTGCCAATTACATTTAATAAGGATTTTAGGTTAACATTAGCCTTTGGATGCTCCCATCTTATTTCAAGTCATGCTTCTTATGTCTTTTTTCTACTTGTTGGTCTTCCTCAATCATTCCCAGAGGAATACAATACCATGACCCTAAATCAAACACTTGTCTTGGGGTGCCTGGGCGGCTTAGTTGGTTAAATGTCCAATGTTGGCTCAGGTCTGTGAGTTCGAGCCCCACATTGGGCTCTGTGCTGACAGCTCAGGGCCTAGAGCCTGCTTCGGATTCTGTGTCTCCCTCTCTCTCTGCCCTTCCCCTGCTCGTGCTCTGTTTATAAAGTGAATAAACATTAAAAAAAATTAAAGAAAGAAACACTTGTCTTTTAAGGTGTATTGAGATAATGCCAAATATATTTTGTTGTTCATAATTTGTTTTGATGAATTGTGGTTGATATCACCTGCATTGATGGGTGTGATTTAAGGAGGGAGAACAAATATTGTGACCTCATTTGGGTCATACTGCTGTGTCATAATTATACAGCTGTATGGATAAATGTAGTCCAAAATAAAACAGTTGAAATCTTTTCTCATCTTAGCCTTATAAGAAAACCTTTCTTTAGAATCAGTTTGTTAGACTATTCCTACATAGATTGATCTATTGCATTTAGGAGTGGGTTTCTATTTTTGAGAGCCAATGTGTGCTATTTTCCTATGCTTAAGCAAACAGCTAGGCTTAAAGCTTAATGAAGTAGGAAAGGCATTCAGGAAGAGCTAGAGCCAACATCTTGTATATTTGAACCTGTCTGTTCTGCCAGTGACCCATAGAGTGAAGAGCTGTGTCAGCTAATCATCTAGTTGACCATTGCTGACAGACAAATACCTTGTGCTGAGCTTGGAGGGAATGTCACAAAAACAACAGAAGTCAACAAGGTGACACAATCCCTGTGGGGTTCCATACTTATTTTTCCCATTGCTTGGAGCAGAGCAATTACACAAATGCATCGTATCTGTAAATAACATACACATTTTAAGAGTTTAAATTACTTTGTTTTCAGAAGGTGTTTTTAAAACTAGTTGGACACATATTTTTTCCAATGATGATAATTAGCTGATTAATAATATCATAGTCATCAAAAGAGATAGCATGTTTTAAAAATCATGCAACAATAGCTGAGTGCTTACATGGCTTTAATTGGAACACCTAATAATTATAACCTTGTAGATGCAAGGGAAGAAATGTTTTCAAATGTAAACACAAACACAGAAAACAAAACACAAATTTGTCAGCAGAAGACCGCCTGCTTATATGACTACTAAGCCAGAAAACAGCTGTTTTACTTAATGCATTGTTTCAGGACTGAAGTGAAATCATAGAAGTAGTGGCTTCCAACATTGTTAATAGCAAAAGTCCTATTATCCACCTGCCCCATGATCTGCAAATTTTGAAAGACTTTTTCCCTATCCAATTGTATTTATTAAGTAATTATGAGTTTTTCTATTTTAAGAAGCAAAGACAAACGTAGCTACCAGTTAACTATTGCGATGAATGTGAAACAATGGATTTTCAACACTGAATTGCTGTAATTCCCACTCAAACCAAAATGAATTTGTTATAGATATCTTAGACTGTTATATGGTAACCAAGTATGTGATTTCCTTTAGACATTTAAAAATCTTGAAAATGGCACATGAAACCCATTGCTACTGTTTAGGAAGTTCTAGAGTTTCAGTGATCTCTTATGAGGAAACTCAACGAACATACAAATTATGTGTGAACTTAATTGTGTCTGATGCATTTAAAGTTGAAGAAGTTTTTCTTCGGGGCGCCTGGGTGGCGCAGTCGGTTAAGCGTCCGACTTCAGCCAGGTCACGATCTCCCGGTCCGTGAGTTCGAGCCCCGCGTCAGGCTCTGGGCTGATGGCTCGGAGCCTGGAGCCTGTTTCCGATTCTGTGTCTCCCTCTCTCTCTGCCCCTCCCCCGTTCATGCTCTGTCTCTCTCTGTCCCAAAAATAAATAAAAAACGTTGAAAAAAAAATTAAAAAAAAAAAAAAAAAGAAGTTTTTCTTCAAGTTTCAAGTTTTTATTTAAATTTTAGTTAGTAGGGGCACCTGGGTGGCTCAGTCAGTTAAACGTCCGACTTCAACTCAGGTCGTGAGTTCGAGACCCACATCAATCTGTGCTGACAGCTCCGAGCCTGGAGCCTGCTTCACATTGTGTCTCCCTCTCTCTCTGCCCCTCCCCCACTCAGACTTTGTATGTCTCTCTCTCTCTCTCTCAAAAATAAATAAACATTAAAAATTTTTAAAAAAAAAATTCTAGTTAACATATAGTGTAATATTAGTTTCAGGAGTAGAATTTAGTGATTTATCACTTACATATAACACATCGTCACAACAAGTGCCCTCCTAAATACCCATCACCCATCTAGCCCATCCCCTGCCACTTCTCTCCATCAACCTTCAGTTTGTTCTCTATCGTTGAGTCTCCTTTATGGTTTGCCTCTCTCTCTCTCTCTCTGTCTCTTTTTTTCTTTCCCCTATGTTAATCTGTGTTGCTTCTTAAATTCCACATACATATTTATCTTTATCTGACTGAGTTATTTTGCTTAGCATAATATATTCTAGTTCCATTTAATCATTGCAAATGAGAAGATTTCATTCATTTTGATGGCTGAGTAATATTCTATTGTATATATATACCACACCTTCTTTATTCATTCATCAGTCAATGGACATTTGGGGCTCTTTCCATAATTTGGCTATTGTTGATAATGCTGCAATACACATCAGGGTGTATGTGCCTCTTTGAATCAGTATTTTTGTATCCTTTGGGTAAATACCTAATAGTGCACTTGCTGGGTCACAGGGTAGTTCTATTTTTAACTTTTTGAGGAACCTCCATACTGTTTTCTAGAGTGGCTACACCATTATATATTTCCATCAAAAGTGTAAGAAGGTTCCCTTTTCCCTGCATCCTCACCAACATCTGTGGTTTCCTTTGTTGCTACTTTTAGCCATTTTGACAGGTGTGAGGTGGTGTCTCATTGTAGTTTTGATTTCTTTTCCTGATTATGAGTGATGTTGAACATCTTTTCATGTGTCTGTTAACCATCTGGATATCTTCTTTGGAAAAGCATCTACTCATGCCTTTTGACCATTTCTTTACTGGATATTTTGCTTTTTGGGTGTTGAGTTTGAGAAGTTCTTTATAGATTTTAAATACCAACTCTTTCCTCATATGTGATTTGCAAATACCTTCTCCCATTACAAAGGCTGCCTTTTAGTTTTGTTGATTGTTTCCTTCATTGTGCAGAAGTTTTTATCTTGATGAAGTCCCAATAGTTCATTTTTGCTTTTGTTTCCCTTGCCTTTGGAGACATGTCTAGTAAGTTGCTATGGCTGATGTCAAAGAGGTTGCTGCCTATCTTCTCTTTGAGGATTTGGATGATTTCCTGTTTCACATTTAGGTCTTTCATCCATTTTGAAATTATTTTTGTGTATGGTATAAGAAAATGGTTGAGTTTTATTCTTCTGCATGTTGCTATCTGATTTTCCCAAGACGATTTGTTGAAGAGACTCTTTTTTCCATTGGATATTCTTTCCTACTTTGTTGAAGATTAGTTGACCATATAGTTGTGGGTCCATTTATGGGTTTTCTATTCTGTTCTGTTGATCTATGTGTCTGTTTTTGTGCCGGTGCCATACTGTTTTGATGACTACAGCTTTGTAATATAACTTGAAGTCTGGAATTGTGATGCCTCTGGGTTTGCTTTTCTTTTTCAAGATTGCTTTGGCTATACAGGGTCTTTTGTGGTTCCACATAAATTTTAGGATTGGTTCTTCCAGCTCTGTGAAAAATACTGGTGGTATTTTGATAGGGATTGCATTAAATGTGTAGATTGGTTTGGGTAGTATGGACATTTTAACAATACTTGTTCTTCCAAACCATGAGCATGGAATGTCTTTCCATTTCTTTATGTCCTCTTCAATTTCTTTCATAAGTGTTCTATAGTTTTCAAAGTACAGATCTTTTACCCCTTTGGTTAGGTTTATTCCTACATTTTTGTTGCAGCTGTAAGTGGGATCAATATTTTGATTTCTCTTTCTGCTGCTTCATTATTGGTGTATAAAAATGCAACAGATTTCTGTATATTGATTTTTTATCCTGTGACTTGACTGAATTTGTGCATTAGTTCTAGCAATTTTTTTTTGGTGGAGTCTTTTGGGTTTTCTACACAGAGTATCATGTTGTTTGAGAATTGTTAAAGTTTGATTTCTCCCTTGCTGATTTGGATGTCTTTTATTTCTTTTTGTTTTCTGATTGCTGAGGCTTAGACTTCTAATACTATGTTAAATAACAATGGTGAGAGTGGACATCCCTGTGTTGTTCCTAATCATAGAGGAAAAGCTCTCAGTTTTTCCCCATTGAAGAGGATATTAGCTGTGGGTCTTTCATATGTGGACTTGATTATGTTGAGATATGTTCTCTATATCTCTACTTTGTTGAGAGTTTTTGTCAAGAATGGGTGACAAGAAAGTCAAGAAAGTATTTTGTCAAATGCTTTTCCTGCATTTACTGAGAGGATGATGTCGCTCTTATCCTTTCTTTAACTAATGTTATCACATTCATTGATTTGCAAATATTGAACCATCCCTGCAGCCCAGGAATAAATCTCATGTGATTGTGGTGAATAATTATTTTAATGTACTGTTGGATTCAATTTGTTAGTATCTTGTTGAGAATTTTTGCATCCATGTTCATCAGGGATATTAGCCTATAATTCTGTTTAGCCTATAATTCTATAGCCTATAATTCTGTTTCAGGGATATTAGCCTATAATTCTGTTTAGCCTATAATTCTTTGTCTGGTTTTGGAATCAAAGTAATGCTGGCTTCATAGAATGAATTTGGAAGTTTTCCTTCCATTTCTGTTTTTTGAAACAGTTTGAGAAGAATAGGTATTAACTCTTCTTTAAATTAAGTCTGGTAGAATTCACCTGGGAAGCCAGCTAGTCTGGGGCTTCTGTTTGTTGGGATATTTTTGATTACTGATTCAATTATTTGCTGGTTGTCTATTCAAATTTTATTTCTTCCTGTTTCAGTTTTTGTATCATATATGTTTCTAGGAATTTATCCATTTCTTCCAGATTGCCCAATTTGTTGAAACACAATTTTTCATTATTTTTTTTTATAATATATAAATTTTTTTGTATTTCTGTGGTGTTGATTGTGATCTCTCCTCTGTCATTTGTGATTTTATTTGTTTGGGTCCTTTCTGTGTTCTTTTTGATAAATCTGGCTAAGAGTTTATCAATTTTATTAATTCTTTCAAAGAACCAGCTCCTGGTTTCATTGATCTGTTTTACTGTTTTTGTTTGTTTGCTTTTTTTTTTTTTTTTGGTTGTTGTTTCTATGTCACTTATTTCTGCTCTATGTCACTTATTTCTGCTCTAATCTTTATTATTTCCCTTCTTCGGCTGGCTTTAGACTTCACTGGCTGTTCTTTTTCTAGCTCCTCAAGGTGTAAGATTAGGTTGTGTATTTGAGACTTTTCTTGTTCTTGAGGTAGGCCTGAATTGCAACCTAGTTCCCTTTTAGCATCACCTTTGTTGTATCTCAAAGATTTTGAACTGTGGTATTTTCATTTTCATTGGCTTCCATGTATTTTTTCTTTCTTCTTTAATTTCCTGGTTAACTCATTCATTCTTTAGTAGGATGTTCTTTAACCTCCATTATTTGTGGCCTTTCCAAATTTTTTCTTGTGGTTGATTTCAAATTTCACAGAGTTGTGGTTAGAAAATATGCACTGTATGATCTTAACCTTTTTGTATTTGTTGAGGCCTGATTTGTGACACAGTATGTGATCTATTCTGGAGAATGTCCCATGTGCACTTGAAAAGAATGTGTATTCTGCTGCTTTAGGATGAAATGTTCTGAATATGTCTGTCAAGTCCATCTGGCCCAGGGTGTCATTCAAAGCCATTGATTTTTGTTGATTTTCTGCTTAGGTGACCTGTCCATTGTTGTAATGTAACAGGGGTGTTAAAGTTCCCTGCTATTATTTTATTATTATCAATGAATTCCTTTATGTTTGTTATTAATTGTTTTATATATTTGGGCGTTTCAAGTTGGGGGCATAAATATTTACATTTGATATATCTTCTTGTTGGATAGATCCCTTTATTATGATGTAGTGCCCTTCTTTTTTTTTTAATTCTTTTTGTTTGTTTGTTTTTAATGTTTATTTTTTATATAGAGAGAAAGAGTGTGAGTGGGGGAGGGGCAGAGAGAGAGGGAGACATGGAATCTGAAGCAAGCTCGAGGCTCTAAACTGTCAGCATAGAGCGCAACATGGGGCTTGAATCCGCAAACTGCGAGATATGACCTGAGCCAAAGTTGGACGCTTAACTGACTGAGCCACCCAGGTGCCCCTATGGTATAGTGCCCTTCTTAATCTCTTGTTACAGTCTTTGGTTTAAAACCTAGTTTGTCTGATGTAAGTATAGCTACTCAACTTTCTTTTGACATCCATTAGCATGATAAATGGTCATCCATTCCCTCATTTTCAATCCACAAGTATCTTTAGGTCTAAAATGAATCTTTCATAGGCAGCATATGGAAAGATCTTGGTTTTTTTATTCTTTTCTTTTTTTTTTACTCTATTTCTTTTTATTGGAGCTATTAGTTCATTTACATTCAGAGTAATTATTGATAGATATGAATTTAGTGCCATTGTATTACTTGTTGAGTCATTGCTTCTGGAGATTTTTTCTATTCCTTTCTAGTCTTTGTCACTTTTCATCTTTCTTTCCCACTCAAAGAGTCCTCTTTAAAATTTTTGCAGGGCTGGTTTAGTGGTCACAAACTCCTTTAGTTTTTGTTTGTCTAGGAAACTCTTTATCTCTCTTTGTATTCTGAATGTCAGCCTTGTTGGATAGAATATTCTTTCCCATTCAGCACATTGAATATATCATGCCACTCCATTCTTGCCTGCCAAGTTTCTGTGGAGAGGCCTGCTGCTAACCTTATTTGTTTTCCCTTGTAAGTTAGGAATTTCTTTTCCCTTGCTGCTTTTAGGATTTTTTTCCATATCTCTATATTTTGCAAATATTACTACAATATATCTTGGTGTTGGTCTGCTTTTATTGAGTCCTCTGTACCTCCTGGATTTGGATTCTGTTTTGTTCCCGAGATTAGAGAAGTTTTCAACTATAATTTGCTAAAATAAACCTTCATCCACCTTTTCCCTCTCTTCTTCTGGGACTCCTATGATATGAATGTTATTATGCTTTATGGAGTTGCTGAGTTCCCTAAGTCCACATTTGTGATCCGATATTTTTCTTTTCCTTTTCTTTTCATCTTAATTATTTTCCATAATTTTATCTTCTATATCACTTATTAATTTCTCTGTTTCTTCCATCCTTGTGGTCATTATATCCAGTGGGTTTTGAGTCTTGATTATAGCATTTTTTATTTTGGCCTGACTAGTTTTCAAGGCTTTTGTCTGTGTGAAAATGCATTCCCTGGCATCTTCTATGCTTTTCTCAAGTCCAGCTAGTATCCTCATGATTATTGCTTTAAACCATTGATCAGGCATATTTCTTATGATTGTTTTGATTAGAACTTTGGCTGTGACTTTTCCTGTTCTTCCTTTTGGGATGAATTCCTCCATCTTGGCATTTTGTCTAGGTCTCTGTCTTCCTCTGTGTGTTAGGAAAGCCTATTATGTGTTTCCTGCTCCCGAGAGTGATGGAATACTATCCAGGGTCTGACATTTCAGGAAGTGTCTCTGGTGTAGGCTGTGTGCACGCTGCTACTGTGTTTTGGCTCTTCTTTCCCTCAGGTTAGTCTTCTGCAGAGATTCTCCTTGCCTTCAATGGGGAGTGTTTGGACCTTGTCCAGAGTATGATGAGCTTTAACTAGGTGTGCTCTGGTCTGCTTGTTAAAAAAAGCCTGATGCTATTTCCACTAGAGCTGAAAAGTTGTAGCACTCTTTGGTCAGTAGACTTGGTGTGTACATGTGGGGTTTGTGCTGGTCTTCTAGGGGGAGGGGCCCACCTCTCTGGTACTCTGACACACTTGTCCTAGTAAAGAATCACCTGCAGAGTGCAGTGGGGGCGGGGCTTGGTGTAAGCTGCTCAGGCCTCCACTGTTGGCACTGTGCTGCTCACTAAAGTCAGTCTGTGGTGATGGGTGGGGGAGAAAAATGGTGCCTGTCTTTACCATGTCTTTGTTCAGGCTGTCTGCCAGCCAGCAGCACAGTGAACCTCTGTTTTATCTCATGCATGCTAGCTGAGTTTCAAAACTCCAAACTTTAGGAACCCGGTGCAGTGCAGACCCATGCTGGTCCTCTGGGCGACCAGAGGGTCTTGTCATGCTTGGGCTGGTGCTGGTTTGTCCCATAAGGGCAGTTGTACCAATGCGCAGGAGCTTGGAGTTTAGAGCAAAGCACCACAAAATGCTTGGGTCCAGGTTAGCCACCCTCAGGAGATGCTTGCCCCTATGCTTAAGGGGTGGGGGAGTGCAATAGTGCCTGCTCGCTCTTTTGTCCCCTGAGAGGCAAATCCACCTCTTCCAGATGCATTCCAAGAAAGGAGAAATGTCTCTCTCAGTGCATCCCAGGGATCCTCAAATCATGCGCTCCACTCCTGGGCCTGTGCCTTCCGTCTCCACAGGAGCACCAATATGCCCACTAGGCTCCATACCAGCTGCGGACTTCTAAAACTCCAGTCTTTGAGCTCTTCTGTTGTAAACACTCAAGGTAATCAGCTCCTCTTGTTTTCCCAGTCAATGGCTTTGTGCAATCCCCTATGCACCTCTTCCTCCCTCTCTTTCTCTCTCTCTCTCTCTCTCTCCTGTCTCTTCAATCAGGGCTCCCTCCCATCCACAGCACCCATGATCCTTTTCTTCCCCAAATCATGTCCTCACACCTCCTCCTCTCTGTGATGTTGCCTCTTCTCTCCCTTCAGTCATGCAGTGTGTTTTGTCAGTTCTCAGATCAGTTTCTTGGGTGTTCAGAATGATTTGATATTTATTTAGCAGTGTTCAAGGGTCTAGGCAAGCATAGGGTTTTCCTATACTCTGACATCTTAACTCTTGAAAGTTGAAAAAGTTTTTATTGCAAATCCTTGTACCAAATGCTTTTGCAAGAATATGAAGAACCAAGCCATATTTTCTTCTCAGAATCAAAAAAAACCCTTTGCTATTGCAAGAAAAACTTGATGGGTCCCTTATGAGCTGAGTCTTTTGGTAATTATCAAAAGATGTATGGCTCAACAATGAGACCATTTATTGTTCTTGGTAGACCTGGGGGAACAATTTAAAATAGGCTGTGGTGCAAAGAGCAAAAGGAACTAACTACCATTACAATGTGAACTACCAATTCCATTGTGAATTGGTTGATATTGCAAGATGTGGAGGAAATTATGAAAATATTTTTTTCTCCTTACAAGTTATACTCCCTCTGAGAATTAATTTTTGTCCTGGAGAAGTATGTGTATATGTGTGTGTTTGTATGTGTCCTAACAGCTATCTCCTGAATGGGTTAGATATGTGATATCAAAAGAGAACTGCTCAGGCCCACTCTGAACTGCTTTGTGATTTTTGAGACTTACAGCTATATCTGCATTCCCATCTCAACTCCACACTATTTTTTAGGGCCAGATGTGTCAAATGCTACCTAGTCTGTTTCCTGGAGTCCTAGGAATGTTCTTCTCTAAAACCTGTTTCAGGGAATGGTATTGCTGGAGGGAAAAAGGAAAGATACTTGAGGTGATCCCCTCTAGAAAGTAAAAGTATGGAAAGAAGGATTTGCTAAGGATGGAAGCACAGATGCTCCATGAGAGAAGTGCAGTTGTAAGTATGGGGGAGCAGAGTTAGGAGTTGGGTGCATGTAACTATGAAAGTCCTCCTTCCACCGTAAAGTGTTTTCTCAAATGATCTACCCTTGAATGTGAGAAAAATCATATAAAATTTTCTGCCCATCAATCTACCCTTTGTCTATTCTACCCCCCTATGTTTCATTACTTTTAGTTAACCATTTCAGTTAAGTCTGATGTATCTGAATCGGCTTGTGTGTTGGTGTTATGAAGGACAAAGGGAGGTAAAGCAAAAGGACAAGTGATCTTTATTTCAATCTATTAGTTATGGAGGAGGAGGATGTTTACTTCAAGGAGGATGGGCTGACAGATGAGCTTCACCTACACATTGGTCCCTACAGGGTTCCCCAAACAGTGTCTCAAACCATGTTAGTAGGTATTCCACCCCAAGAAAGTGTTCTATGGCCAAGTAAATTTGGAATATGTTATACACCACAGGAAATCCACAATATACATTAGCAGGCTAGGAAGATCTGAGGAGTCCTACAATAAAGATGATTATTTAACTTTGCTTAATCTAGTATTTCCCAATGGATTTGACTATAGACTCATTTTTCCCCACAGGCCATGTTTTTCATAAAGTAAAAATGACATATGGAGAATACTAACACATCTTCTTTCTTAAATACTTTCTTCCTTTACTTATATGACATCATACTCTTGGGTTTCCTCTTATCTTTCTGAGCACTCTCTCTGTCTCCTTTGCTTGGTCATACGATATTAGATTTCCTCAAAGTTTGACCCCAAGCCTTCTCTTTTCATTCCTTATTTTCCTCTTTTCTCAGTATGCCCATGGCTCACAGATGTCTAGCTCCAATTTAGACCTTTTCTGTGGGCCTCAGTCCTATATATCTACCAGCTCATTTGACATCTTTACTTGGATAGCCAACTCAATGTTAAGATCTTTGTCTTTCTGACTTTGTCCAGTCTTGCTCTATTCCTTCTTTTCAGTAAACAGCATTACAATGCATTCTGTTATGCAATTTAGGAAACTGGAGTCATCGTTGACACTATACTATATCACTCTGATCAGATTGTATAGATGTTAATTCCTAAGAACCTTAAATCCATCTATGTCTCCCCATCTCCATTTCCCCTTCTTTGGTTCATATTACCAACTTTTTACACCTGAGATTCTACAAAGAATTACCTAGGCTTGTAGCATCCACTTTTCTCTTTCTTTCTTTTTCTTTCTTTCTTTCTTTCTTTTTCTTTCTTTCTTTCTTTCTTTCTTTCTTTCTTTCTTTCTTTCTTTCTTTCTTTCTTTCTTTCTTTCTTTCTTCCTTCCTTCCTTCCTTCCTTCCTTCCTTCCTTCCTTCCTTCCTTCCTTCCTTTTCGTGTTTATTCATTTTGAGAGAGAGAGAGAGAGAGTGAAGAGAGGAGGGGCACAGAGAGAGGAGACACAGAATCTGAAGGAGGCTCCAGGTTCTGAGCAGTGCGGGGCTTGAACTCACAAACCACGAGATCATGACTTGAGCTAAAGGTGGATGTTTAAGCGACTGAGCCACCCAGGCGCCCCCATTCTTGCCCTTTCTAATCCATTATCCACAATACAGATCAATTGCTCTTTGAACAAAGGCCAAACCCTTAAGTCACAAACCCTGTGAGATCAGGCTCCTGTCTCTTGTTTCAGTCTCATTTTGCATTACACTGCCTGTAACTCTCTTTGCTTCTCTGATCTTGATTTACCTTAAAAAAATTGAGGTATCATTCATTCTTTTTGGTATTCACTTTTTATAGTATATTATAACAAAATTTACTCACTTAAAGTGCACAGTTTAGCCATTTTCATGTTTTTTCAAGGTTGTGCAACCTTGAAATCAAATTTCAGACTATTTTCATCACCCCTAAATGAAATCAATCAGTAGTCACTGTTCACTTTCGTCTACCCCAGCCACCAGCAACTACTAATCTATATTCTTCCTCTATGGATTTGCCTATTCTGGACACTTCATGCAAGTGAAATCACATAAATGAATGTGGTCTTTTGTGTCTGGCTTTTTATTTTTACTTTTTAAATTAAAAAAAATTTTAATGTTTTTATTCACTTTTTGAGAGACAGAGAGCGAGACAGAGCACAAGCAGGAGAGGGGCAGAGAGAGAGGGAGACACGGAATCCAAAGCAGGCTTCAGGCTCTGAGCTGTCAGCACAGAGCCCAACACAGGGCTTGACCCCACGAACTGCAAATCATGACCTGAACTGAAGTCAGTCACCTAATCCAGACACCCTGTGTCTGGCTTTTTAAAACTTGGCATACTTTTTTCAGCATTCAGGCATATTGTGGTACAAACTAGTACTTTATTCCTTTTTATTGCCATATTGAATGGATATTACACATTTTGTTTATCCACTCATCAGTTGGTGGACATTTGAGTTGTTTCCACTTTTTGGCTATTAAGAATAATACTCCCATGAACGTTTATGTAAGAAGTTTTGTGTGTATGTATTCTTTTGGGTATGTACCTAGGGGTAGAATTATTTGGTCTTGTGGTAATTCTATGTTTAATTTTTGAGGATCTGCCAAATTTTTTTTCAAAGTGACTGTACCACTTTACATTCCCACTAACAACATATGAAGGTTCTAGTTTGTCCACATTTTTGCTAACTTGCTATTGTCCATCTATTTATTAAAGCCATATTAATAGTTATGAAGTGGTATCTCATTGTGGGCTTGATTTGTATTTCCCTAGTGATTAATGCAGTTTCTGATTTACTTTTAATTTTTGAAATTGCATCATATTCCCTACTGCCACAGGGTCTTTGCATGTACAGCTCCCTTTGCTCCAAACCTTTTACCTTTAACTTGACTCTACCTTCTGTTCTCTTTATACTGATAACAATGGTCATTTCCTTAAAGAAGTATTCTCTAATATCTCTAGGTCAAATCTGTTTGACTATAAACTTTTACTGGGTTATGTAATTCTCACTCATAGCACTTACCATAATTGTAACCCCATATTTATTTGTGTGATTTTTTTTATTAGTGTCTCCTCTACCAGAAGATTACAAATTTTATGAAGGTAGGAAACCTGTTTATATTACTCCCCATTGCATTCTCAGTACAAATAATGCCTGGCATGCAATAGTTACTTAATAAATATTTTCTGAATGAATGAGAGAATATACAGGTTGATTCTGGATTAAAGAAATAGCCTTAAAAAGTAAAGACATTCAGTGGCACTAGGTATTCCCATGGGATTTCTCAGAAGACAGCTTGGGGACACAAATCCTCTCTCCATATGAATAATTATATACTTTGGTGAGTCAGAGAAGATACATGGGAGGAGAAAATCATGGCAGAGAGAAAATATCTATAGGGATGAAGGATAGACACTTTTCATCAGATTACGTTTATATGACCTCATGAATTAAAAAGTGATGGATTCTTATGATTCTGCACAGCTTGTGGAAATCAACTCATTTGTCTTTTAATCTAATTTCCTCAGGAATTAACTTTCTTAACAATATTAAAATGAAAATTCAGCTTTTTTTGCAGTGCAGTGACTTTTCTTCCACTAGTCACTTTTACATTGGCATATAGTCACTATTTGCCATGCCTTAGACTTCTAAAAGAAAGCAAAATGGAAGAGCTCTAGCAACCTTTATCCACTGACACAAATTACCTCCATTGGTCATTTCTTTCTGAAACCCAAGATTCTTATTCATTTCAGTTGAATGCTTTTGCTAAGCATTCGATGACATTTACTTACACAAATGAAAGCTAGAATTTCAGGAAAATCTATTCTAACATCCTTCAACATTTATCATTTCAAGTGACCCACGTGAAAGAGTAGCATGCATACCCTTGTACTCTGACATTCAGTGGGGATATCAGCTAGCAATAGAACTCTTTGCTCAAATGCACTGCATATAGCAAAGGAAGATAGTAGCCAGTACTGCATACACATCAACAAACAATAACATCCTGAACCATAATGACTATGATCATGGTAGTCCCACCTCACCTGTAATCAAGTGTAGCCTTGGGTAATAAAACTGGACAACAACAATATTAAAGAAAACCTGTAAAAGGGGCTTTTACTAAAATGCTGAAGGTGTCAAGCTTCTTATCCTTCTCGTTAGTAAACTCTTCATGGTTGAAGGCATGGAGAACTAATGACAGGAGATGGACATGCCACAGACAGAAGTGCCCTTGGACCCTGGAGGTCACTGTGTGATGGTGTGTGTGTGAAGGAATGTACATCCTTCTTACGTCTTTGTTCCAGGGGACATGGTCCACTGGCAAATCCTGTTGCACTAAGATCGGAGGCTGAAGATAACCCAAACATAATCCAGACATGTGGACATTGTTTCTGTGACATAGCGTTACGATTCCGAAGTGCACCAGCTCTCTCAAAAAAAACAAACAAGACTGGTTTCTTCCTGCATAGAACTCTAGATCTATGTCTCTCTCTTTCTCAATCTCTAATGCTTTTTCTGTCTCTATTGCTGTCAGTCTCTTTCTCTTTGTCTTTATCTCTCTCTTCTTATGTTTTTTTGGTCAACTAAATACTTATACTTACAGATGTGTTATGTATATATTTCCTAAACATTGTGTGTATATTACCCATAGATACGGTTGACTACTTAACATACATAAAATATGTAACATTTAGGATATATATATCCCCCAAGTAAAAAGGAAACTCTCAACTTAATCCATCATTGAATGGGCAAACATAAATTACTTTGTTTACCTTTTATAGGAGAAGATAATACTAGTTTTTTTAACTTTATTTATTTATTTTTTAAAATAATTTTATATCCAATTGGATTTTATATCCAAATTAGTTAGTATATAGTGAAGCAATGATTTCAGTAGATTCCTTAATGCCCCTTACCCATTTAGCCCATTCCCCCTCCCACAACCCCTCCAGCAACCCTCAGTTTGTTCTCCATATTTATGAGTCTCTTTTGTTTTGTCCCCCTCCCTGTTTTTATATTATTTTTGTTTCCCTTCCCTTATGTTCATCTGTTTTGTCTCTTAAAGTCCTCATATGAGTGAAGTCATATAATTTTTGTCTTTCTCTGACTGACTAATTTCACTTAGCATAATACCCTCCAGTTCCATCCATGTAGTTGCAAATGGAATACTAGTTTTATCAGAAATAGTGTGAGGATGAATTAGAGTTTATAAATGCTTGTCCAAATAGACTCAATGTTCTTACCTGGGCTTCCCTGCCCATGGGCTCAGTCAGAGTCATTCTATGAACAACTTGGGTTCTTATATCAGCTTATGGACTCACCTGGGCTTTGTCTTTTGAAACTTTTCCTTAGTAGTCTTGTAATTTGTTGTTAATTTTGTACTGTGGATTCTGTTCTGTACCCACTTACCTGGTACCTGGCTCTTTGTATCTGCCTTGCCTTCCAGATCCATCTTTCCCTGGTTACTGACCCAATGCCCCAAAGCCACAGAAGGCAATGTTAGACAGTTATTCCCAGAAACCCTGATATTTTCAAAGACTTACTCTGTCCTCCAGCAGCAGCAGATTTGGTGGGGGGAGCATAGAGCTCTTCTTGAGTGGCTTCAGAAGGTGTGACTCAGGTGTAGCTAAGGCTCAGTTCCTAGATTCTCCGACCAGATGCCTCAGTTCTAGGACTCAGAACCCTCTAGAGGCAACAGAGGGACATTCACTGCTGATAGTGAGTCCTTTGCCTCCTGCTTATGATGAGCTGAGAGAGTACATATTCTAGGGCATAACCTAGGACACTTGGTCCTACTGGCATTCCTGCTCCCCCAATCCTGTAACAGCTGCACTGGAAGCAATTTACATGCAACTCAAAGACATTATTTTGTAGGTGCAATTATATCAGGACATATGGAACAGATAGATGTATAGTCCCAGGGGAATTATATGGTTTGCCTTGTATTTGGTGAAAGAAGCAGAGAGTTAAATAGAAATTTTCTTCCAGATTAGTTAGCCTCCATCAGAGGACTTCCTGAAACTTTTAGCATCATTAAAGCATAAATTTGGGGCTGTGAGTCATGTAAGTTGGCCTCAATACTATGATGGTTTTGCCTAGGGATGGGAAAATGATCAACCATATTATGTTGTTTCAGAATGGAATGATCAGGTCTTAGGACTTAGATTTAGGAAGAACTAAGGGGAATGTTTTTTGATAAACTGTAATGAGTCCTTCTCCTTCTGCTCTTACTCTAATCTCTGGCCAACCCCTCTCACATTGGCTGAACCCTGTGAGGTAGTGGATGTTCTCACCAAGATTGTACTCATTTCCCTGCACTGCCCAGGCCCTGCTCCCATCTCTGTCCAGCCTAGTTTGGAGGGCAGATTCTGGATTCAGATGGAATGGATTCAAGTCCTACCTCCAGTGTTTACTCATTGTGTGGGATTATGCAAGTCACTTTACTTCCATGCCTCAGTTCCTACATCTATAAAATGGCAGCAATAACATTAGGTACTACAGAGAATAGGACAGTGCCTGGTAAATAGAAAGCCTAAAATATTAGCTATTTTATCATCATTGTCATCATAATGAGTCTGCCTTCATGGATCAGCCAGAGCCCTAATGTGTGACATGACTTTCACTGGTCCAGACCCTCACAATCTGTCCATCTTGTATAATCTACAGTGACAGTTGAATAAAACTGCCACTAGGAGTTTTAAGAGGACCCACCTTGATATACCCCTATAGACCTACCTTGCCACAGGGCAAGTCACACACAAGGAAATTCTCACCAACTAAGAACTGAACCATCAGAACATCTGAATTTGGAACAATTATGGCATTTACCTGTGCTCCTTCTGGGCACCTCCACACTATTCCTGCAGTGTCATCAGAGCCCTGCATTAACCAGTATCTGGTATATTCTATGGATCTTCAGGATGCCTACTGGCCTGCCAAAGCCAAGACATGCTCTCTAGCACTGGGAACTTCACAATATCATCTGAGAATAAAAGTATGACTGGTCCTCCTCTACTGTATACACACTAAGAAGCTGGAGGACAACTTCTGGGGCCTTTCAGGCAGATGGTGACCACTAGACTTTGTCCTCATCTCTCATTATCTTCAAATGGAGCATTATTTGAACCAGCAGGACCATATTTCCACCTGGCTCTGGTGACTTGTCCCAGCAACCTTGCACAGGATATGAGGAGTATTGTATAGAAAATGTTGAACTTTCAATGATAGTAGAGTCAGCTGCTTTATGTAGTCCACTGGAACATGGTAACCCAAAGGAGGTATCAGAAACTGACCTCTTCCTTTGAAGAACTTAAATCTGATGATCTCTTTGATCTCTGAGTTAATGACAGGCATGAAACTGAATGGATAGTGTACCTGATATTGTGTTGGTGTGATTTTTGCTGGTTTAAATCCAAATGTTTCAGACTCCGAAACCCAGAAATCTCTACTATACCTCGCTGCCTCTTTTTGTTGATACAGCTGATTTGCACCCTCAAAGAGAGCCATCTTCTAAAAGAACATAAGAAACAGGGGCACCTGGATGGCTCAGTTGGTTAAGGGTCTGACTGCGGCTCAGATCATGATCTCATGGTTCATGAGTTTGAGCCCTGGATCTGGCTCTATGGTGATAGCTCAGAGCTTGGAGCCTGCTTTGGATTCTGTGTCTCCCTCTTGCTCTCTACCCCTCCCCACTCACGTGCGCATGCACGTGTTCTCTCTCTCTCTCTCTCTGTCTCTCTCACAAATGAATAAACATTAAAAAAATAAAAAAAAATAAAAGAACATAAATAATTTAATTTATTCCAGTACAACATTTGAGCTGGCCTTTGACAAGTAGATGGAATGCAGTCACGAGGAAATGGAGAAAGGATAGGGCATTTCATGCAGAAAGAATAGAGTGAAGACAGACTGAGGTCTGGAGAGCAAGTCTGGGGAACATGTGTGTGAGTGGTGCATGGGCCCATGAGAAGGAGCTATACTGCCTCCCTGAGATGTAATGTGTGTGTGTGGTGTGTGAATTAGAAAAAAACCTGGGAGTAGAATACCCATACAGTAATGGTGATTGTGCATTACAGATGGATTATAGGTAATTTTTTTCTTCTTTTCCCAAATTTTTCTGTGTAACCTGAATGTCCTCTGGCCTTGCCTATGAATCAGTCCACTGTGTCTCATAGTGCCTTCTGTGTCTTTGCCACTGCTCTACTCTAGGTCGCGCTTCACGACCCTGCTGTGCTGCTGACATCATTTGCCTACAAGCCGTGCTTTTGTATGCTCTGAGCAGGCTCCTATTCCAGAACTGCCTGCATCATATTCCTTAGGCCTCAGCCAACCCAGACACTCACTTCCTGCAGCATTCTCTTCATTGCTGGGGACTCGATCATCCCCCGCCGCCTCCTCTCCCCCTCTTGCCACCACACTATCTGCTCTCTGGCCATTGCACCAGCTCCATGTGAGTCTCTTTGGAGTGGCCCCAACCCAACTGCTTGTGGCCTAAGGTAATATAGCTTCTTCAGTGTTACCCCAGGGTCACCTCTCCCCTGGCACAGGCACCATTAGGGTGGCTGATTTGGGTGGGTTCTGTGCCTGCCATGTGTCTGGCTGCTCTTCCAGGTGCCACGCCACACAACCACAGGAGAATCCAAGTCCTCCTCTCACAGAGCTCACCTGGTGGTGGAAGAACTGCCCACAAACAAGTCAACCAACACACCTAAATGATGCCATTTCAGATGGTGGGAAGTGCTGTGAAGTACATAAAGGTTAGGAAAGTTGATGGTCAAAACAAGTATCGATGGGGGAAGGGATGCCAGCTTCATGCACCCAACCTCTACCTGAAGATGACTTCCTTACTAAAATATAATGGAAAAACATTTTTATATTGGAATTCATAGTCTATTATAACATCTCAGTGGAATTGAAGGTAGAAGTGTTTGCAAATATTTAGTCTACTTTTATGTGAGTACCCTTCTTGAGAAAATTTAATGTCAATTCCTTACGGTTATGATCTGGCAACTTTGACGTAGACATATATATTCTGAAGCTATTGCCTAGGAATAATTTTAAATGCTAATTTTCTGTTGGAATTCTAGATTCACAGCATCACTCCCAGAGCGGAGCTGAGTGTTTGCCGTCCTGGCTCATGACTTTGCATTCCCTTTTGTGTTAATGATCGTGTTAATTGCCTGCAGGTGTCTTTATTTCTTCTTTTAAGGAACAGGGGTTTATTCTGGCTTAATTCCAATTAAGGTATTTACCTTTTCTCTGTGCAAATTCTCCCCACAACTGGAAGTATTCAAATCAGTTTTGCCTCCATTTAAGATTGTGCTGCTAAGATAGTATTTAGATTGGGTAGATAGTTTTTACTACCTCTTGTTTTGCATTTTTGTGCAGGAGGGGAACAGACATAGTTTCATTATGATTTGTATTTAAAATTAAAAAAACAACAGGATGATGATGATGATAATGAGAAATATTGGTGCTGGGCTTTTTAGTTAGAAACTTCTGAACAAAAATACAATTCAAAGGTTTGTCCTTATGACATATACACCCCCTCCATAACTGATAATTATTTATAAACATCTCTCTTTCAAATTGCATTTTCTTTTTTTTTTTAATGTTTTTTATTTTTGAGAGAGAGAGAGAGAGAGAGAGAGCAGGGGAGGGGCAGGGAGAGATGGAGACACAGAATTTGAAGCAGCACCAGGCTCTGAGCTGTCAGCACAGAGGCTGACGCAGGGCTCGAACCCACAAACTGTGAGATCATGACCTGAGCTGAAGTCAGACGCTTAACCGACTGAGCTACCAGGGCACCCCTGAAATTGCATTTTCTTAACATTGGTTGCATACAATGGGATTATAACCAATTTAGGGCCATACTTTAAAAAATTGAGGTAAAATTTACATACAGTTAACTATACATGTCTTAAGTATAATATTCAATGAAGTTTGGTAAATGTATTTGCTTAGGTAACCACCAAGGTGTAGAACATTTCCATTATTCCAGAAAGTTCTCTCATGTAGGGGGTAGAGTGTGAAGTACGAAGACAATATTTTTAAAAAAAATTTTTAATGTTATTTTTTTTTGAGAGAGAGAGTGAGACAGAGCGTGAGCGGGGGAGGGCCAGAGAGAGGGAGGCACAGAATCTGAAGCAAGCTCCAGGCTCTGAGCTGTCAGCACAGAGCCCAACGCTGGGCTTAAACCATGAACTGTGAGAACATGACCTGAGCCGAAGTCAGACACCCAACCAACTGAGTCACCTGGGTCCCCCAAAAATATTTTATTGTAAAAACGATTGCAGTCAGAAATCTGCATGTCAATAACCTTAAAAGGTAAGTACCACTAAAATATTTTATCAGGTTCTTAACCAAATAAGTAATTTTCTTTAACATTTGCTGGCAGTTAAATATTGTCCATTGGCTATTGGCTTATCAGTGGTGCCAAAATCATTTGGGAAAAACTTTACTCCTGAGGTTGCAAAAACTTGCTGATTAATTTAACAATGAGTTAATTATAGTAACTTCTTATAATTAGTCCAACGTAGAGGTTTTGTTTCATTTACATCAGACATGTCCATCATCAGCATCTTTTGGGCCCAGAAAGCAATATCCACTTTTCTGTTGAAGTGGACCTCTGACACCTGAGGAGACATGGACTGAAGGAAGAACTGTACAGATTTTATTTTTAGTCATTCAACAGATGAAACCCTTACTATGTGCCAGGAACTGCTAACTATTGGGGTTATAGCATTGATAAAAATAAAAAAATCCCTCTTTTCACAGAGGAATGTGAACCCCCAAAACCCCAGAACAAAAACCTCCCACTTTAAATGAGTCCAATCATATAATGTTAGATAATGGGAAATGCAAAGAAAAATAAAGCAAGGTAAGTAGCTTGGGAGTGATGGGGATGAGGGCAAGAGTTATTTTAGTGTGATCATGGAAAGCCTCTCTGACAAAGGGATATTTGAGTAGAGGTCTGAGAAAAATGAAGGAATGGCACCATGTAGGTTTCTGGGAACAGCAAATGCAAAGGCCCTGAGGTGAGGATCTGTTTGAAGCTTCCGGGAATACCAAGGTGGTAGAATGGATGAGGAAGAGGCAAGGATGCTTGGGAAAAAGGAGGGGCCAAATCATTAAATCATATTGGACATTCTAGGCCATGGTGAGGACTCTGGAAACAGGAATATGGAAAGTATGTTGTTTCTTTTATTTTTTTTAAGCCAAAAGTGAGTAAATTTTATTCTTTTTTGCCTCAAGAATGCTAAAACTAAGTAAGAAGCTTTCCATCATTTACTGAAATGAGGTTTTAAAAACCAAAGTTGATTACAGAAATATAAAGAAAATTGCATATCATCCCTGCATGAGTTTTTAAAATAAATTTTTATTTAGGAATGATTTTAGATTTACAGAAAAGGTACAAATACAGTATAGAAAGTTACTATATATCCTTTATCTGGTTTCCCTATTGCTAACATGTTGAATTACTATGGCTCATTTGTCAAGACTAGGAAGTTAACATTGGTATATTACTATTAACTAAACTCCAGATATTATTTGGCTTTTGTTAGTTTTTCCATTAATGTCCTCTTTCTATTCCAGAATCCAACGTCTGGTACCACAACGCATTCAGTTATCATGTCTCCCCAGTCTCCCCTGGTCTGTGACAGTTTCTCAGTCTTCTTTGTTTTTTAGGACCTTGACTGTCTTGAGCGGTTATTGGTCAGGTATCCTGTAGAATGTCCTTCAGTCTGGGTTTGTCTGTTGTTTTTCTCATGATTAGACTAGGGTTATAGGTTTTTGGAAAGTATACCATGCAGGTGAAGCACACTTCTTATCACATCATATCAAGGGTTTCATGATGTCAATATGACCTCCCTGGTGATGTTAACCTTCATTACTCAAAGTAGGTTTTCCAGATTTCTCCACCACAAAGTTACTGCTTTCCTCCTCTTTTTTTTACTTCATTCATTGGGATCTAGCTCACCCTCAGGGAAAGAGTGATGGGAATTAAGCTTCTTTGGAGTGTGTTAAGCAGAGGAATGACATAGCCCTATTTCTGCTTTGGAAGGCTCACTGTGTGGAGAGTAGGGGGCAAGAGCAGAAGCAGGAAGACTAGGCAGCATGGGACTAGATCAAGCACTGTGGAAGTGATGAGAGAGGTTGAAATATGCATATACTTAGGAGATACAGCCTATGGGTCTGTGTTGCCTTTCTGCCTTCATCCCCATGAGGGCAATGGCCATTGGTAATGATAGACATTATCTTGTTTTAATCACCATGGCATCACTTCCCTTCTATAGTTGTTGGGTGCTGTAATTATTGTTCATTTGTTTTTGTGCATTCTCAAAGTAAAACCAACTGGCTCCTTAAGCCAAGGTACAAATGTCATAATCTTAAAATTTTTTTTATCATTTATTTATTTATTTTTGAGAGACAGAGAGAGACAGAGCATGAGCAGGCGAGGGGCAGAGAGAGGGAGACACGGGATCTGAAGCAGGTTCCAGGCTCTGAGCTGTCAGCACAGAGCCCGAAAGGGGGTGGGGGGAGCTTGAACTCAGGAATTGCAAGGTCATGACCTAGGCTGAAGTTGGACGCTCGATTAACTGAGCCACCCAGGCGCCCCAGCAAATGTCATAATCTTTAAAGAGAGAGAAGTGTTAGCATAAAAAGTTAAGGTAATTTAGGCTAGAGAAGCTAATTTCTTCAGAACATCCTCTGTAGTAGGTCCCATTTTAGGTGCTTTATATTTACTGTGAGTATGAGTTTCCAGGCCCACCAAAAACTAAGAATATGGCTTTCTTAATTTTTTCTGTAAGTGAACTTAAATTTTATATTCAATTTTCATTTTTTTTCTGCTGTAAAAATCCAGTTACATTTATATCAATTCAGTCCCTTGGGTAATTACGTTAGTCATTTCATTTTTAACCCACACAAATCTGGACTTTCCCTCTTCATCCTTCTTTTCATCCTGATACTGATCGTTGGGGTGGCAGAGATTTGTAAATATGTCACTGCAGATGTGGAGGCGAGGATGGTGTATCTTTCTTGATCCTGATCTCTTGAGATCTTTCTGGTTGGTTTGGCCTTTGGACATGTCCTTCTCCACAGTGGCAATCTCCTAAGAAATAACTGCATTCTCAGTAGCTCCCCTGAGGGAGTGTACATGCTGTTTCCTTCCTGCAGTGTCCCCCAATCCGGCCTTGAGATCCCTTGTAGATCTACTAATAGCCTCTCTCACAACAAGAGGGATTCAACTCTCCTGTCTTCAGGGATCCTCACAGCTACACATTTTCTTTCATGTCCCTCCCTGAGCAGCACCTCTCCTTACTGGGACTTGACCTAAGGGTGCAGGATGTTGGCGTCGAAATCAACACCTCACCTGTTCCCTTCACTTCTCCCAGCTTGCTAATGGTTCTTGTTTCTGAAGGGCTTGGAGGCAGAAGTGGAAGAATTGGAAGAGAGACCCATTCAGGCTGTAGTCTTCCCAAATACATTGCTTTTTAGGAGCTGGGCTTTGGAAAAATAAAATCAGGAATTTACATCTTTTGTGTGCCCTAGACGGCAAGAAGTGGGACGCTGCAGAAGAGACTGGGGTACAGTTGAGGCCAGGGTCTCATTTGAAGAATCAGGGAGAAAAGTACAGGAGTGGAAAGCCAACTGGCAGGCAATGCGTGGGCTGACATTCCACATACTGCTTATCACATGATGATTTCGTTGGCTCTTTATATTGATTCTGTGAGTTCCATCTAATATTCTTGCTATTTTTTAAATGAAAAAGTTAGTTAAGTTACAAAATATCATCCGAGTTTATACAGAGTGTATGTGTTGGTAGGACCAGAAATCAAAACCAGATCTGTCCTGACACCAAAGCTCATGTTTCATTCATTATAGCTCGTAATCAATCTCATATACTAATATTTTCCTTCCATGTGAATGACCTGAAGCATTCCAGGGAAAGCAATGAGTGGGCACGGACTACGGATAGGAACTATCGAGGGCACCTACTTGACCAGTAGGTGTAACATCTTTCTTTCTTTTCAAATTTCAGACTTCAACCTGTAACTATCGAATGGCCATAGTGTGGTGCAGGGATACAATGGCTAGTGCTCTTTCAGATTAGAACTAGAGAGAGTTGAGAGACACATCAAAAGATACTTAAAATATAGCACAATGAAGTGCCATAAGTGAAGTGAAAAAGCGTATTCTGAGAGACCTAGAAGAAAACCTACTTCTGCCCTGGTGGAGCCACAAAACTTCCTGGAAAGGATAGGATTTATTATTATTATTATTATTATTATTATTATTATAATATCTTTTTTTTTGAGAGAAAGAGAGAGACAGTGAGAGCACATGAGCAGGGGAGGGGCAGAGAGAGAGGGAGAGAGAGAATCCCAAGGGGAAGATCAATCCCATGAACCATGAGATCGTGTCCTGAACCAAAACCAAGAGTCAGATGCGCTCAACCAACTGAGCTGCCCAGGTGCCCCGAGGATGGGATTTAAAGCACAGTGCCATAGAAGAGGCAATGAGATATGGGTGTAGCAGTGGATGGAATGTGATAGTCCACTGCAAACCTTCCAGATCTTTTTGTAAATGATGTTGTCCTACTCTTTCAAAGCAGGGTGAACTGAGCTTCAGTTGAGGCACAGGTGAGGGAGCCCATTTGTTCTTGGGCCCACACTCTAAGATAATGCGGTCCTTATCTGTAGCCAAAGGTTGGCTGTTTCTTGTGCCCACCCTAGCCATCCCTGAAGGAGTACCACATCTTCTGCAGCCAAGGCGACCACTACTTCTCATTGATTACCTCTGAAAAGGCATCCACTGTTTGGCATCCTGCCTGCTCAACCTTCTAGTCTGTGGGGTTCTTTTCATTGGCTTTGCCTCCCCTCTGGCCTGAACTAGGCTGCATTTGGGAGGTAATCACCATCAGGGCAATCAAATACCGCAGAAATACAGCAGAAAGATGCAGAACAGACTACATTTCTTCCTCCCTGGATTTTGAGGCCCAGGAAGAGCCGAGGGGAGGATGCTGTTGGAGGCTGCGTATTCTTGCTGTAACAGGCGGTGCTTAAAAGAGAAGAAAAGAAATGTGGTTATTTTTGAAATTAGGCCTTTCCTCTCCATTTTCTCCCTGCTGCAGGCTTCCATTCAGAGACTCATTTTCTTCCTCAGATGTTTCAGCTTCTGAATTTATTTCACATAAAAAGCATGACATATGTTTTCTTTCTTCTATGTTTTTTAAGGTGACAGTGAGTTTCCCTGATTTCCAGCACTTTCTGCTGGTTGCTTCTGCAGGGGGAGCACAGAACATACTTTAGCAGCTGAGGCTGCCAGAATGAAGCCCAAGGGCTAGTAGCAGGATTGTGATGCTTGTCCTTGGGGGTTTAAATGCTCTGGTGGAACATCTTACTCTTGATGTGCAGGCTTTTATGCTTCTGGGGACAATGGAGTCCCTGGAGCCTGGGGAAGAAGAGAGTGTGATCCAGTGGCCTACATGCTGGGCAGGGCTTCAGGAAGGCAAGGATCTGGTGCTGCCTCTGGGAAGGGATCCTGGAGCAAGTCCCTTCTGTCTCTGGCTGTTTCTGGTTGTGGGAGTTTGAGCCAGCCCCAATGCCTTTGGCCTTCAGAAATGTGGTGGTGAATCCGTGCCCTCCACCCTCCCACCTGTACACTTTCTGGAGGTTATACTTTATGAGACCTGCCCTAAGAAAAATCCCAAACAGAAAATTGGAATTTGTGAAATGATGGTGGGGAGAGAAGGGGGTGGGGTTTGGATATTCAGTTCCACATTTGTTCCTTTCTAGAACAACGTCTAGACCATGATTTAAAAAAGGAATTAAAAACTTCATTTAAAAAAGGAATTAAAGGGGCGCCTGGGTGGCTCAGTCGGTTAAGCGTCCAACTTCGGCTCAGGTCATGATCTCACGGTCCGTGAGTTCGAGCCCCGCGTCGGGCTCTGTGCTGACAGCTCAGAGCCTGGAGCTTGTTTCAGATTCTGTGTCTCCCTCTCTCTCTGCCCTTCCCCTGTTCATGCTCTGTCTCTCTCTGTCTCAAAAATAAATAAACATTAAAAAAATTTTTTAAAAAGGAATTAAAAACTTCATTTAAAAAAGTAATTAAAAACTTCATTTAAAAAATGAATTAAAAAATTCATTTCAAAATGAATTAAAAAATTCACTTAAAAATGAATTAAAAACTTCATTTAAAAAATGAATTAAAAACTTCATTTAAAAATGAATTAAAAACTTCATTTAAAAAATGAATTAAAAAATTCATTTAAAAAATGAATTAAAAATTCATTTAAAAAATGAATTAAAAATTCACTTAAAAAATGAATTAAAAATTCATTTTAAAAGTGAATGAGGCATATACATGTTTATGGGCACATACATGCAGTTGGCAGGAAGCACAGAATTTGTTGAGTGACCTTTGCCTCCTGCCATCTCATTGAGTTTTCACAACAACTGTGTATTATAGATAGTGTTATTCCTATTTTTGAGGCGAGGACATTGAGGCAGAGAGCTGGCATAATTAGCAAATTAAGTAGCTTCTAATTGGCTAAGCCAAGATTCCAACTGGAGGCCAGAGCAGGTGGTGTGAGCCTCCTCAGAGCTCTTCAGGAGCCAATACCCCAAGCTTTGAAACCGGGCTTCCCTGTGAATAGCTTGGACGTCACTTCCCTCGTCAGAGTCAGATTCTCAGGATAATCTTGTCTTTCTGGCTTTCAGTGTTGTTGTGACAACCACAATGGGCAGACAACATGGGGAAGTGTTTCATAAATGACAGCACATTAGAGACATACCAGAAGGAATTATTATTACTTTGCTGTCGCTGAGTGAGGCACACCTGTTGACGAATAACTGAAATACCTAGCTAAGGGACTTGTCGTTAGTTTCATCTCCCATAGCAGAATATTGACTGAGGCCTCTTGCCACCAGGGCACATTCCTCAAGCTGGGTTGTGTCACATCGATGCAGCATAGGTCCTACGTGGGCACTTAATGCCCACGAAGAGAGTGTGTAGGAGGCATCCTTAAGAGCAAGCCGGCCAGAGACAAATTGCCTGCCTCTGCCACTTGCCAGCTTTGTGATTTTGGGCGAGTTACTTAACGTCTCTGTGTCCCAGCTTTCCAATCAATAAAATGAGACTAAGAATAGTGTTTATCTGGGGCGCCTGCGTGGCTCAGTTGGTTAAGTGCGCGACTTCCACTCAGGTCATGATCTTGGGGTCTGTGAGTTCCAGCCCCATGTTAGGCTCTGTGCTGACAGCGCAGAGCCTGGAGCCTGCTTCAGATTCTGTGTCTTCCTCTCTCTGTGCCCCTCCCCCGCTCACACTCTGTCTCTCTCAAAAATAAATAAACATTAAAAAAATAAAAAGATAAAAAGAATAGTATTAGTCTCAGTTCTCAGCACTCTGCCTGGAACAGAGTAAGCGCTGGAAGTGCCAGCTGGCGCTACACTTGCTGATTGGTTTTGGCCAGCCCTGATAGAATTTGCTGGTGGCCACATTGGTGGCCACAGTAAACTTTGTAGTAGGGTGCTATGATATAGAACGTTCCAGATCAGCGGACTTCTCTATAAATAGCATTCCTTAAGGCTCACAAAGAAATGACTTCTGTGACCAGTAGTCACACGTGGCACAAATGCTATGTCAGGCCTGGTCAGGAGCTAAGTGACACCCTGTCTCATCTGGCTCACTGCTTCAATCTCATGTCATGCCCTGTGGTCCTGGAACTCCACATCCACCCATATCTGTCCCTCTTAGGTCTTAGGATGTGATACGCTCTCTTCTCTCTCAAACACGCTACTGCTTCTACTTGGAATGCTCTTTCTTCACCACCACAGCCCCAGGCCCACCAGTCAGCTTGCTCACATCCATCCACATATCCCTTAGGTCTCAGTTCAGATGTCATTTCCTGGGGAGGTTTGTCCCGATGCCCTTAGACTGGTTTGGAAAAAAGTATTAAAATGCAGTACGGTCTCTAATGATGATTGAAATGAAAATTGTTACCCTGAAAACTGTAATGACATTTGCTTAACCAATTGTACATTTGTTTTATATAAACCATATGCTATTTTTTAATATCAACTAAAAGTAATTTATGAATTATATTCTCTGCTTATTCAAGGTAGTTTACTCAGTTTCTGAATTATACAAATTTCTTTTTTTTCCTTCTTTTTCTCTTTTTGGCTACTTATTCCCTTGTGCCAGCTCTTGACAAAATCAAGATTGACTTTTTTTTTTTAAAGAAACAATGAGTTGAAACTTTCATACCGTTGCAAAATCTAGAAAGTGTCAAATGGCTTCTACTTTTCTTACAAACACTTATCTGAAACAGTATTGTACAACATTTAGCTATTTGCTCACTGGTTTTAGCCCTCCTCATTTTGTAAACAAAAACAATAGAAAAAAGACAGAAAGATTTATACCTAAGCCTGACAGTGTTACCTGTGAGAGGTAGGTGAAAGCAAATTTTTACTCCTTTTGCTTCCTGTGCATTGTCTAAATTTTCTATAATGAATACACTTTGTCATAATAAAAAGTTACTAAAATTTTTTTTTTTTTAATTTTTTTTAACGTTTATTTATTTTTGAGACAGAGAGAGACAGAGCATGAACAGGGGAGGGTCAGAGAGAGGGAGACACAGAATCTGAAACAGGCTCCAGGCTCTGAGCGGTCAGCACAGAGCCTGACGCGGGGCTTGAACTCACAGACCGCAAGATCACGACCTGAGCCGAAGTCGGCCGCTTAACCGACTGAGCCACCCAGGCGCCCCAAAAAGTTACTAAAATTTTATAAAGAAAACAAGAACAACTTCAGTGTTCTCTGAATTCAACAAGGCTCAATAAGCAATAAGGGTTGGGAAGAAGAAGAATTCACAAAAAGTAGACTATGTCCCTGTCTCCAAGGAGATGGATATCCAGAAGATGTTTCCCTTTTAAACCTTTACTCTTTCATTCTTTTTTTTTTTTAACTTACCACCTGCCTTCCTGACCATTCTTTCAGTCCCTCTTTTCCAGTTATGTCTCCTTCAGATGAGATTGTTCCCTCTTCTTCTTTCCATGTCTTCCTCACCAGTGTTTTTAATCTGTATTCCACACACTGATGGCAGACAAAGGAAGCATGTGACATTGCATTTCAAGGTATTTGGGAATGTCTTTGTAGTTAGTGCTTGGAAATCTTTAAACAAGAGGTGCCTGGGGTGGCTCAGTCGGTTGGGTGTCCGACTTCAGCTCAGGTCATGATCTCACAGTTTGTGGGTTCAAGCCCTGTGCTGACAGCTCAGAGCCTGGAGCCTGCTTCAGATTCTCTGCCTCCTTTTCTCTCTGTCCACCTCCCCCCCCCCCCCCCCCCGCTGCTTATGCTGTCTCTCTCTCTCTCTCTCAAAAATAATAAATAAACTTGAAAAAAAAAGAAATCCTCAAAACTTTTCATAAAGTTTTTATAGGCATCAGATAGAATTTTAGTGTTTTTAAAAAAAATTCCATATTATGAGAAATTAGCTATTTGGAATTGTGTTTTTGAAGACCCTTGGCTAGATTTCCTGTTACATGCCCAAAGGGCCCTGTCACTTATCATACATTTAGTATTTATCTCTCTCCTGCTGGAAGTGGCAATCTGGAAATAGTGAGCTGTGACTCTTATGTAGTTTCTAGTACATCTCACCAAGATCTGTCTGTGCCTTTCTCAGAATGATAAATTTTACATTTCAGCAAATAAAACATGTAAGTCTCTGCAAGAAATCTCTGAGCAAAAGTTGTGCCAGCCTCTTCATTAATGCCACAACTCAAGACCAGGAGAGGGTCTGCCCACTGTCCTTACTTCAGATGAGTAATAGAACTCCATGACCAATTGTTTCTGTCTAAAGAGAGGTCAGAAAGGGGGGTCACAATGCCTCTCCCCTCTGAAGCAAGCACCCTTTGTATAAAATTCATTGTGTCTGCTCCACAAAAAAATGGGGGTCCAGATCTGTTTGGATAGTTGATTTTTAAAAAAGTAGAATCCAGTATTATAGGTACAGCATACTATTTGTTGTTTTAACTGGCATTTCTTGTGAGTCTGAACATTTTTTCATGTATTTATTGGTTCTATCTAAATATCTAGCTATATCTTATTTTGAGTATTTTCTATTCATGCCCTTTGTGTTCTTTTCTATTACTATGATTATCTCCATAATGATTTATATGAACTTCTCATATATTAAGACGCTATCTTTTTGTCCCACATGTTTTAAGTGTTATTATTTTCCAGTGTATTTGTCTTTTAGTTTGTTTCTTATGTGAAAATTAAGAATGCATGTAGTTGAATCTTCCAATCTTGGCCTTTTAAAAATGTGTTTAAATTTTTTTTCAATGTTTATTTATTTTTGAAAGAGACAGAGCATGAGGCAGGGAGGGACAGAGAGATAGGGAGACACAGAATCCGAAGCAGCTCCAGGCTCTGAGCTGTCAGCACAGAGCCCTACACGGGGCTCGAACTCACAAACCATGATATCAAGACCTGAGCTGAAGCCGGATGCTTAACCGACTGAGCCACCCGCATGCCCCTAAAGATGTGTTTTTTATTACTTCTTTATTATCCTTGTTTCCAACTCATTAGAGACCGAGAGAGAGAGAGAGAGAGAGAGAATCCAGTGTTTTCAATGAGTTAATAATCAGCCTTTAAGCGTTATTGAATCTGAGAGTGAGGAAATAATAATAATTCTAAAACATAATTTTTTAGAAAAAAGGAGGAGGGGAGGAAATATAAATTGGAATTCATCCTGAAGTTAGGTGGCTCTGGGTGTGCTCCCCCCATTTTACGTGTCACAATGGAAAGGGAACTTAGGTGTCAGAGGTCATCTCTGTCAGCCCCCAACCCTTACTCAATGCAGGAATCCTGCCCATACTATTTTTACCATCCCCTTGACAACTGCCAGGATAGCTCGATCTTCTGCTACAACTCTGCATGTCAGCAGGACATACCTCTCTTATGTTATGCTGAAATCTGTCTGCTTGCCAGTTCCACATGCCGAGCCTAGATCTGCCCTTTGGAGCCACATAGACAAAGTCGGTTCAGCTAGGAACACTTCACCAGCTAGAGAAAGCTGACATATCACATCTGAGACATCTCTCCAGGGCACACACCTTCAAATCTTTTCTCTCCTCCTCCCACACGATGTTGAGACTCACCACTAGCCCATTTGCCATCTACTGGACACAACCCAGCGTCTGTCTCTTTTCTTGTATGGGCCCCGCACTGAGCCCAGATGTGTATGCACCTGATGGGGCAGAACTGGCACAAATATGGCATGCTCCTTCTGTCTGCCTGGACCCATGCCCACTCAGGCTCCCTTTGCTGCTTTTTACTTTCTTGGCCACTGCCTCTGTGTCTCAGGAGCCCTAGAGCTGGTGGCCTAGGTACCTTGCCTTGTCTTTATCCCATTCCACCCTCGTGTGGAGGCTGGATTTTTAATTTTGTTTGTTGGGCTTGCTATTGCTGACAAAACCCTAGTAAACTCCTTACATAGCTGCTTGGCAAGAGCTGGCTGAAGACCGTTTATTTATGCTCATTTCCTTCTTCTAGTTTTAAGGTCCCTGCCTTTTGTTGACAATGGCAGCAGTTTTCAACCTGGGTTTGTGGGTCAGGGTTTTGGTTCGGGACCTTGGCCTCACTATCCTGTTAGACCAGTGTTCAGGCCTGGCTATTCAAGGGCCTCCACTGAGACTTGGCTGTTGGGGAGGGCAGGGCAGGGCATGGCTGGGGTAAAGTAAAGGTGGGGCTCGTAGGGCTGGGTGGGGCTAGACTGCATGGGAAACTGACTTGTTTCTCTACATCAGTTGGGACTGGTGATGGCACAGCTGGTAGGTGGCCCAGGTGCCACCTAGCAATGGCAATGGGGGAATTGGACTTAACTGAGTCATAGTCCTGGCTAACCAGCTGGGAAACCCTGAGCAAGTCATGGGTCAATTCTCAGAGGATGACCCTGGAAGGCGGTGCCTTCTACTGCCATCTATCTAGCAATTGTTCGGGGACCATGCAGCTAGCAGGGTCATAGGAATCATCCCATTCAATTACAGCTGCAAATTCAGGACAAAAGTCCCATTCCTGTGCTCATTTTACAGATGAAGAGATAGTAACTTAGAGAGGTTAAATAGTTTGACCAAGGTCACAGTGTTTGTAAATAGCTGAGCTGGGATTTGAACCTAAGTGGTCTAAGTGCCTGTGCTCTTAACCACAACACTATGCACCCCCGGACTCCCCACCCCCAATTCTGCCCAGTTCTGTGGCCTATATGAATTCAGCAGGAGCTCAAAGGTCTGAGGAGAACCACGTTCATGTTATTTGTCAGAAGTATTGAAGCAGCATCCTGGAGACCCACGTGTTATGTTCCTGAATTTTCCACCACTGAGTTAAGGCCACTTACACTCTGCTAGCCTATATGAAACAGCCAGTGAACATTCAGGTACCAAGAGTAAATTTCTATCAGCAATGGCTTTATGTCAGTTTTGCTATCACCCTCTCCATATTCAGGGATAAAAACCCAGAAACAGAACCAAGCAGGAGTTTACCTTGAGTGGGAAACCTGTCTAAAACATTGTTATTAATTATTCATGTTGGCTGAGGCTGTTTCCTTACAATATTTTTTTGTAGACATAAAAAAATTAATTGCTCTGGCCTTTTCTTTGTGATTTCCTGATGTCTTGGCATGCCAATGCCTGAGAAAACTTAACCCACAGAATGAGTAATATTCTGTAGCTAGGAACTGGTATTTCAATTGCCCAAGGTTGTGGAAATCTTCCTGCAACATGGGAGTCAGCTCCTTAGAAAGCAAGCAAGCAAACAAGCCTGCCGTTCTCTGCTGAAAAAACCCCTCCCTCTTTAAGGATTGTAATTTGCCTTCCTTTAACACAACATGATATTGTAGTTATTATTTCCTGGGCCTTAGATGTTAGTTCAATAGGGCACAGTGATTCTTGGGTTTATGTAGTGCCTTCCTAAGAGTGCTACATTTTCATATTTATTATCATAATGTGTGCCTGTATGTGTGTGTGTGTGTGTATGAGAGAGAAAGAGAGAGACAGAGAAAGAGAGAGAGAGAGAGAGAGAGAGAGAGCAAGCCCTGATTAGAGAAATGTTTTCATATTGAAAGATAGCAGATCTGAGGCATCAGGAACTGCCAGCAAACCTGTGAGGGGCAGAAGAAGAAACCAGAGTCGTATTTTTATAGATTCATGTACTTAGTGCAACCTTCCAAGAAAAACACTGAAGTCTGGGCATAAAGACTGCATGGCACTTAGTAGGTGCACTCAATATATGTCGGTTCCGGGGTGCCTGGGTGGCGCAGTCGGTTAAGCGTCCGACTTCAGCTAGGTCAGGATCTCGCGGTCTGTGAGTTCGAGCCCCGCGTCAGGCTCTGGGCTGATGGCTCGGAGCCTGGAGCCTGTTTCCGATTCTGTGTCTCCCTCTCTCTCTGCCCCTCCCCCGTTCATGCTCTGTCTCTCTCTGTCCCAAAAATAAATAAAAAACGTTGAAAAAAAAATTAAAGAAAAAATATATATGTCGGTTCCATTCTTCCCCTGCAGGGACCTAATCGTGTTTACCACACACTTGACATTTCCATAACAACTAAACTTGGTGCTATCACATAAAAGTCATACTTCTTTCTCTGTAGTTGTTTATTAAGTTTATTTTGATCCCAATGAAATCACTAGGAACCCTCCGGTACCATTTATCTAAATATGGTTCTAGCTCATACGGCTTCGCCTATGTTCTCTCTCTCATTTTTGTACCTGGGTATAACTTAATCTTCTGCCTTTTTGTTTTCTTTCTGCTTAAGTGAAAAACGAGAATGCCCAGATTGCTCCAGGACACACCTGTGCACTGTTGCAGAGCGGCTGATCTTGAGGGAAGGCTGGTTTTGCCACACAGGTGGTGACTGGGCGGCCTCAACAAGCCTCCAAATAAAGAAGGGGGAAAAACAAAGCCAGTGTGTGTGGAGGTGGGGGCTGGGATGGAGGAAGAAAATACCTTTGATGGGGTATTTAGCAGATGTTGCTTAATTACTCTGAGTACCAAAATGTAATTAGAAAGCCAAATACATGTCCTGGAGAAGTAGAATTTTAACACGTGTGCATATACATATGGACCCACTCTGTCAGGTGCACATTTTCTTTCTACATTTTCTACATTTTCTTTCTCAGGTAGTTCCTCTTCCTGGACATCATGATAGAAAATTAAAGATTAGAGACTCCATCCAGTTAACCCCCACGCACTGCGGGAGTCACAGTTCAGAGGGAGATTGCCTCTAAACGTACCTGACTTTTCACTGGGGTTGAATTGCTTCTTTTTTCTCAACACTGAATGAAATCTGTCCCAACTTTGACACCACACACTGAAGAAGAACTGAACATAGCATACAGCTATTATTGGCATTTTTGGTGCTAGTGCAGCAGGCAAAATGAAGGGTCTAGATTTTGGAGTTCTGGAACACAAGCTGAAATGCTTGTCAGGTTGTTTTTCGTTGTACAGCAATGGGACTTTGTATGGCTTGGATTAGAATGGAGATAAATGTGAGTCATTTAATATTTCTGCTTTCTACTTCCTGTCTAGAGCACAGAGCATGCCCAACCCATTCTTTTTTCCTTTCAGAATTAGTATTAGCATTAGGAGGCTTGTCAACTCTTTGTTCTCTTTTAGCCATTTCCTGACATTTTTTTGGTCTCACCTTCTTCATTTACAAAATGGGAATGATTCTTGCATGTTGTGATAAATGAATAGTAGTCAATAAAAGAGGCACTTTGAATCTGTAAAATACCATGTGAAGTATTTTAACCTTAAAAAATTAGACTTCAATACAATATTAATGAAATAGTTATTTGAAGATAGTCAAATAGTCATTTGAAGATATTCTGATAAAGAAATGCACCTGAAAGAGTAATGACATTGTATTTGATAATTATCTATCAGATTGGTAAATATCAATATCAATCATAAGTAGTGTTTGTGAGAATGTGGGTATGTTGAATCAAGTCTTCTGTGAGGTATACCGTCAGTATATTTCAAAATTAAAAATGATCATACCTTTTGATGAAGTGACCCCTCTTTTAGAAATTTATTCTCAGGAGAAAGTCAGAAAGGTATTTACAGATATGTTCATAAGTTTGTTCATCTCAGCTTCATTAATAAGATTGAAAGTGGGGAATAAGATACATGCCCACGAATAGGAAATTATTAAATGGATTGTGATATACCCCCGAATAGAATAAACACTCTGTTCAAAAGGGGGACGTAACTCTGCTGATATGGAAAGATACCTAGAATATATTGCTAAGCGGAAAGTAAATTATAGAACTATATGTTTATTATCCATTTGGATGGATATGCTTATCTTTATACCTATATTTATATTAAATACATGAAGAATATTTTTGTCTATAGTAGTCTTTGGAACAGGAGGTAATTGGAAAGGACCTTCACTTTGTACTTTATACACTTTTGACATGCTTGAACTTTTTTTTTTTTTATAATGAATGGTGTTATGTTGTATAATCAGCCAAGATAATAACAGTAAAGAAGAAAAAAGAACCCAAGGGGCACTGAAATGAAAAAAAAAACTCTGAATTCTACTGCTTCAGCTAATTTCTCTCATTTGTAATATGACCATTGAATTGGATACACTGAACCTCTGATCAACTAAGAAGGTCCACGGGCCTAGGCTATTTACAATGGACTAAAGAAACAGTAAAAGATAAACAAGTATGAGATAAACAGTACGAAGATACGATATAAATTGGTGGGGACTGCCATAAATAACACACTAATCTATTTAATGAAATAATATATGACAGGCACTCGATGGGCTTGTGAATTGAATATCATGTGAAAATAAGGTCGTTGAATTTAGCGAAAGTGATAGGTGCCACGGCGGGGGGGGGTGATAGGCACTGCATTCAATGCTGTGGGAAGCGTGATTCTCTCTCCAACCTCTTTTCTTTCCGAGAGACCCAGTGGTGGGCATTAGAGACTTTCAGTCTACTTTGCCTTTATTTTGGACTGAGACCTAGATGTTATCATGTAAAAATATCCCTGCTAATGCATATTAAGATGTGACATGCTTCCTTTTTCTATTTTGTATGCCTTTGTATCATTAACCTGAGAGGGGAAAACAAAGCAAAACAAAAAAAACAAAACAAAACAAAAAAAAGAGAACCCATATCCCGATGTGTAACTAAAAACCTCCCGGTGGGATTTGTTTAGTGTGAGAGAGTGATTAGTAATTTTTAGTGATTAGTAATTTTCTCCCTCAGGTGGTTTTTCTGCATTCCTGTAGAGATCGTGTACACAACAGGGCTGCCAAGTGAGAAGAAAAGGCTCAGGCAGAAAATATCACGCTTTAGAAAACAGTATGTGTGCGTGCGCGCGCATGTGTGCGTGTGTGTGTGTTTTAAACAACTATTTTAGTTACTTTGACAAATTTGACAAATAAAGTGCTTTGATTTGGAATCATTGCTTTCATGTCTTATATAATCTGTGGTCTTGCGAAAAGTTCCATTATGCAACAATTTTATACAAGGGAATTATATCTGTGTTCCTATCCTCTCACAACCCTGTCTCCCTCACATCCTTTCTATCCCCCCATTGGGTTTTGGAAAGCAAACCAGCTCTAAAAATCTTAGCTTAACACTGCCTCAGGGCTTTATTTGCAAGTTTTGTTTTGTTTTTTTTTTTTTTTTTTTTTTTTTTTTTTTTTTTAGGGCCCACTGTGGAAATCATAGGATTGAAACAGAAGGAATTTGGCTTTTTCAATTAAAACAAAACAAAACAAAACAAAACAAAACAAAACAAAACAAAACAAAAGACTGCAGAGGTCTACAGTGAGAGTTCCATGAAGGAGGGCCATGTTTTAGTGTCTCGCCAGGACAACCCTATCTGCTTCCCAATAAAGTGGGCATTCACATGAACGCATGCACCCAGACAGACGGATTGCTAGCCAGAGTGTGTGGTTGTTTTTCTTCTTGTCACTCCCTGAGGACTGAAGTCATGCAGCACAATGACGAAGCAACCCGTGTGGCCTCAGGACTCTCCCATTGAAACCTTTCATAATTTTATTTTTGCATATGCATGGGCACATATATTGAGCCCAGTGACTTCATTAGTAGCAACTGCTAGTTCCTCAGAATGTTGTTGCTCTATGAGCTCAAGAAAATGATAGGTGGTTTGTGGTTTCTAAGACTAAAGTTGGCACTTAGGACATAAATGAAATAAGCTTTAAAGTTGAGAGTGAAGGCACTTACGCAGACAAAATTGAATAATTTGCCAACCAACCTTACCCAGTTGATGGTTTTCAGTCATGTCCCCCATCATCATCATCATCATCATCATCATCTTCATCATGAGCAGCAACAACATATAGCTACTGCCTTTCACAGTTGTAAGTGCTTTCTCATGCACTTATATTTTTCATCATGGCAGCTCTTTGAGGTTGAGGAAGGTGTTTATCTTCTCACCATTTAAAAAATTTTTTTTTAACGTTTATTTATTTTTGAGACAGAGAGAGACAGAGCATGAACGGGGGAGGGTCAGAGAGAGGGAGACACAGAATCCGAAACAGGCTCCAGGCTCTGAGCTGTCAGCACAGAGCCCGACGCGGGGCTTGAACTCATGGAACTGCAAGAACATGACCTGAGCCGAAATCGGCCGCTTAAATGACTGAGCCACCCAGGTGCCCCTCTTCTCACCATTTTAGGTCTGAAGATGCTGAGGCTCTGAAGCCACATGTTTAGCATCAGAGCAAGGAAGAGAATCTAGACTTTCTAATTCCAAGCTCTGTACTCTTCCTGAAGCACCTCAGGGGTGACTCTGGGAGGGGGACACCAAACACTCTAACTCTGTGCTGGGATCCTCGCCTGCCTTGAATTCCGATCTTGAGGATAGACTGAGGTTACTTTAGAATTCAAGCGATGACTTTGAACAGATAGATTAGTCATTCTGCAAGTTCAGTGTAAAAATCCAAGAAAACATGATTTCCCCCCTCTTTTGTAAATTGGCTGCATCATGGTACAAGGAGGTGTTCTGACAAGCCTGAGGCATCACCTTGTGAGGTCCTCCCAGATACCGCTTCAGGTTACCTGCTCCATGCAGTGGGTGAACCACTCCCCAGTCCTATCTCCATGGATACAAACAGAACTTGCTCACATTCTCTGAATGTGAATGGCAATCCCAGATTGGCTGTCCTAAGCCACTCAGGGCAGCAAGAAGCATTTAAATGTTCAACATGTTAAATGAATTAAAAATACAGGTGAGTGAGACTGACTCATGGCTGGGGAAGAGGCAGAGGTGGATGGCTTTCCATTGTCCTGGCAGGAGACCATGCATGGGCTAAAATGCATCCCCCCTCCCATCCTGGCCATCACCCATTGGTACACCAGGATTGTAAGCTGTTGTGTACTGTGGAGAGAAGAAAGGGAGCTGGGGTAGGGTAGGGGCTCAGAACAAAAGGTGGAGACAGGGAGCATTTAGAAGTTCCACAAGACAAAGCAGAGGGAAAAACAGAGAGAGAAGATCCTGAGCAGACTCTGCACTGTCAACACAGAGCCCAATGTGGGGCTCAAACTCACAAACTGTAAGAACCTGACCTGAGCTGAAACCAAGAGTCGGCTGCTCAACTGACTGAGCCACCCAGGTGCTCCTGCCTGCACTGACTTCAGATGGAATCATTTTCAGGTAGCCTGTTTCAAAAATTCTCAGCTTCCCGGGACACCTGCTTGGCTCAGTAGGTTAAGCATCCAACTTTGGCTCAGGTCATGATCTCACGGTTCATGAGTTCAAGCCCTGAATTGGGCTCTGTGCTGACAGCTCAGAGCTTGGAGCCTGCTTCGGATTCTGTGTCTCCCTCTCTCTCTGCCCCTCCCCTGCTCATGCTTTGTCTCTCTCTGTCTCTCAAAAATAAATAAACATTAAAAAAAATTCTCAGCTTTCCATTTAGTTACAATGAAACCCCAAATGATTCTGGAAAAAATGTAGGCCCTTTTAGAAAACTATTTGTGAGACAAATTATTTTTGTAACAATATGAGACCCCACACGTATGGTGGTGATTTTACCAAAATTTTAGTTCTCATACTCCTGGCTAAAGGAGTAAAAAATTTGCTTTTGGGGGGCTACTTGGCTATGTCTATCAGAATTAAAGGGTACCTGGGTAGCTAAGTCGGTTAAGCATCTAACTGTTGATGTCAGCTCAAGTCTTCAGGTCTTGATCTCAGGGTTGTTAGTTTGAGCCCTGCATTGGGCTCCGTGTTGAGCATGGGGTCTACTTAAAAAAAAAAGTATTATTAAAATTTAAAAAAGTATAAACACGTTGATCTAGTAATTTTAGTTTTAGAAATCTAACTTACATAAATCTGTGCCTATAATTATGAAGATGCTTAATGCCACATTATTTGTGATTGTAAAAAACAGAAGTCATTGTAAATTTATTAACAAGGAAATTGGTAAATGAACTATGATGTGTCCACACAAAAGAATGCTATTCATCAAAATACTCTTCATTCAAAGGGAATCATGGAAATCAGGATTTATTTTTATATTTAATATGCAAGAAGCTGAATAATTTACATAGTATGATCACATTCTTTAAGATATATATGTGTATATATATGCAAATATATGTGTATATGTATATAATATATATATATATATAATATATATAATATACACACACATGTATTTTCTACTTGTGTATACTTATGTATATGTATTCATATTTGTGGATATATACATAGGCAAAAGTCTAGAAAGACACACACCAAATAGTTAAGAATGGATATCCACAAAGAGAAGAAATGGAACAGGATGATTATATAAGTAGCTGCTCATCTACTGCTCTGATATCTTCTCTTTCCTTCTGCCATTTTGGGCCAGGTATCTTACAGGAAGATTAAATGAAATAATAGTTAACTTAGTTCTGTATTTATTAGCATTTGTGTCTATGCCTCTTTTCTCTCTGATGGCCTTGAGTGTGTGTGTGTGTGTGTGTGTGTGTGTGTGTGTGTGTGTTTGTATTTGTGGGGGAACTGAATCATTGGGAAACTATTGGTGAATTTGAGCTTGTGGGTTACTGTCAGAGTTCCTATATCTCTTTTTTCTTGCTTCCCATGATCACTGACCATAAATAGTATGTACTACCAGGGTTAGATGAAAGATATTTATAAATCTGAGTAATGTATAATTTCCTGGGGCTTTATGTTAGCATGCAGATGACTTCTTTCTCAGATTTGAAGAAAACCTTGAACAAAATGACAAGAAAGATGCAGGTTGTTTGGTGCCCTCCCTTCCAGTGCCCATGCTCTCTTGTTATACTGAATGGCACACTTCTTTTTGAGAAGACAGTAGGTATGAATGAATGTCAGGTCCATCAGTCACCAACTATGTAAACTTGGGCCGCTCATTCAGTCTTCCAAAGTTTAGTTTTCTCCTAAGTAACATAATAGTATCCATCTAGTAGGGTTTTTGTGAGGGTGAAGTAAGATACCATGTGTGAAAATGTCTAGTACACGCTGTAGATGCTCAATGACTATTTTCTTCCTTCTGATTCTTATTTTAAGGATTCTCTCAAATACACTGTTGAGCTTTGCTGTTGTCAGAGCATTTTAATCTTCACTAGCTCCCTGTGGTTTCAGAACAGCTGCAGTTATGTCGCCTCTTTCCCAGCTGCCACCACGATTCTGTTTCCCTTGTTTGCTCTCCATTCTTCTCTCCTTAAGCGCTTCCTCTTGCCTTCGGCTCTTCCTCCTAATTTTCATTTCCACTTAGTTTTCGTCTTTTTTTAATTCCCTACCTTCATACCTTCTACTTCTCCATTCAATTCCTGAGACCACTGTGGGGGAAAGGCATGTGGTTCAGAGAGAGAGAGAGAGAAAGAAACAGAGTGTATTAAGAGAATAAAACCAACTGTTCCTCCTTCACACTTGAGCCACCCTGGGTTTCTCTCACTTCTCTAAGTGGTGCTTCATCATACCTCCGTGTCTTTGCACATGCTGTTCCTTCTTTACTTTTCCTGACTTTACCTGGCTAAATTCCACCTGTGCTTCAAGTCTCAGATGCATTATCTTCTGGGATCCTGGTCCTGGGCTCCAATATAGTAGGTCAGCTGCTCTTGCTCCCTGTGCTTATAGTGCTCCGTAGACTGTAATTGCTTATAGAACAGTCTCTCTTTCTTGTTCCAATACCAGCTTGCACACACAAGTTGTTCCTTGTTTATTTTCACGTTTCTAGTGCTTGGCTCAATGCTTAGCACTTAGCAGATGCTTATCAAATGGAGCTGTAACTTGACGTGTTCATCATGAAGATATCTATTTGGGAGAGCCGACCTGTTTTTCTCAAGCTGAAGTGTACTCTGGGACCTCTGTCCTGGTCTTATACTAAAACTAGTCCACAATTTTGAGTGGTCCTCATAAAAGCAAGACAAAATTTCACATACTATCTGTGTCTATTTTATTGGAATAAATTTCCAAACTCTCCCTTAAGCCTGGGAGTTAAGTCTCCAAATAAACTTTTCAGTTTTTCAACCTTGATGAACCTAATGATACAGTCACACAAACTTTGTCAGCATCTTTTACCGTCTTGTTCCTGCTCATGCTGTTTCTTCACTTTGCAGAGTTGTCCCCATTCTTTGACTATTGAAAGTCTTTTTATCCCTGAAGCTCCTGTTCAAATAATGGTTCTTACTTCCTGGAGTTATTGTGAAAATTAAGTAAGATAAATTGCATAAATGCATACCACAGTGGTTGCCATAGAAGTAATCACTCCATAAAGATTAGCTATTAGCATCTTTTCTTAACCAGACTTTAAGCTCAGAGAAGGTGGGATCCATGTTTACATTAATTATATCTGTACCCTAAGCACCCAGCGTAAATGGTCTAAATGACCACTCAACAGTGTGGACCACATAGTAAATGTGGCATGCTACCTCCAGGCAAAGCCAATTACCAGGTGTGGTGGGTTTACTCACATGAATTATTAAAAGCAACTCCAGTTGTTTAGACACCTAGGTATGACCTAAAAGATTTTCTGGGAATCACTAATAAGTGATCGGCTAAATATGCCTAGAGGCTACAAAAGCACAAACAATATGTAAATTGTTAGCCAAAGTTCTTTGAAATTGGAAAATGTTAAGGTGAGAACAATGAGAGGAGATTTCGTGTTTGATCTGGTCCAGTTCACTGAGACCTTATAAAAAAAATCAACTTTAGAAATCCTGCTTCCTCCCATTCTCCTTCACTAGTGGTACAGTTTCAAACCAATTGTTAATAGCAAAAAATCAAATACTCTGTGTTTTGCGTGTTGAATTCTTTTAGATGAAGTCTGAAATGGTCAACTATTTTAACTAAATTGAACAGAATGCTAGATAGATCTTTTTGAAATATAAAATAGTTTTATTTTGACAAACAGTCCATGTAAAATATGAGACTGTTTTGAATGTAAGGATAGTACTTTGGCAGTATATTCATACATGAATGCAAATGTCAGTACTTGCAGAGCAGTCTATAACCCAGTCTGTAGTATTTTGGGATAAAGTTCTCTATTGCTTCTAGGTACGATTACACATGGTCCTTCCAGTAATTCTTTTTTTCCCCTCCTTCAACATTCCTTTTCCTTTTCCCATTCCCCTTTTCCAAGAGTGATAGATAATCTCACAACACCAGACTTTGAGAGGAGAAGCATTAAAGATTCAATTTTGAATGACACGGTCCTTCTTAACATTAGCTTTCATTTCTAACAATAAGAAAAACCCTTGGGTTTAAGATGATCAGCACAACTGGCACACCAAACAAATAAAAATCAACAGCAAATAAGAAGTGACTCCAAGTCCTCTGAGACCAAGTGGTAGTGTCTCCCTGAGCTGACCATCTGGACAGTTAGGAGCCATGATGATTTCATCAGCTGCTATAACAAACCAGAAGAAGCAGGTGAGCCCTCTGTTCCTTTATGCACTGGAGGTTATGGGACAGATGGGTCTCAGACCTGTCAGCATTGACATGGCTCTGGAAATCTCAAGTTATTCCTGTTCTAGAGACTGTGGAAGGTGTTAACTCAATTTGTGTAGAGAAATGACCATTTCTTCTAAAGGCTGAGGTCATTCTCATCTTCTCTGAGACGTCAAAAATGTCTGTGAGGCTCCTGAGACCTTGCTCTTTCCCAAGGCTCTGGATTCCCAGAGAAACCTAGAGCCTTCTCTACAGCACAGCTGCCTCCTGTTTAGGCCACCATTATTGACCAATCACCCTCTCATGCCCAGAAAAGTAATCTCAACACCATTGAATAGGTCCCAGCTTATCCTTTTTCTAGCTACACTCTTTCTTTGTTTCTTTAGTGGAGTACTGGTACATATGTAGTGTGGTTTTCACTGTCTCCCTATAACCTCTGAGAAAACAAGTTGACATTAATAGCAACAACTCACATTTTAGTGGCTAATTTCCCGTCTTCTTACATAACATATATCTTTTGACCCTCTGTTCAAAGTCTCTCTCAGTTCTTTCTGGTATTATTCAGTTGTTCCCAGTTACTTCATAGGGGCTTCCATGAGCTCATGACTAATTCTATCTAGTCTGTTCTAGATCCTCCTTTGATGCCCGTGGGCATCAAATCCAAATTTGTGAAGCTGAGTCAGAGTGACTCCTCATTTTCTGCCAATCTCCATGAGGGTGTGATTTTTCTCTAGTACATTCCAAGGTTGCAAACATGTAAGATGCCAAAATGGCACCACACTTAGCTTTCACTCCACTAGAACCACAGTGGCTCACATAGTAATTAGGTGAAAGCTCCTTTTTCCCTTTGTTACTCAGTTATGTTAAAAAAAAAAAAAAGCACTCTCTGTGCACCAATGTTTCTCAGAACCTGGTTACCTGGCCATATATAGTTGTAAGGGAAACTGAGAAAATGTGGCCTTTTATTCCATGTGTTAATGTACCTAGCGAAAAATCAGTATTCTCTTAAAAAAAAAAAAAAAAAAGGAGTAGGAGAATGCATTTGGTACAGAAAACCAGCAGTCTCTGCTATAGGTTTTAACCCACTTTTCCAGTTTTTCCCCCTACCACTCATCCCTTTCGTACACTTGTATGGAAGACACCCAGTTTGTTCATTGGTTTGGACACAGAAGTGTCCTTACTCACCATGTTCCCTTCTTTGAAATACCTCTGGACTCCTTTTCTTGCTCTGGAGTTTGTATCCATTGAGGCTCAGATAGGAGTTTTCCTCCTACATAAAGTATGGTGATTACATTTCTTCTAGATTTCAATGTTCTTGTCTATACCATTCATGGCAACTTTTATCTTTTAAATTTATACTCCATGCTTTCCTTGTAAACCTGTCAGTGCAAGGGCTGATAGGTTTTCTGAAGCAAAGAAGTGAGAACAAGGTCTTGCTGAAAGCCAGTGCTTGGCAATTACTTATTTTTGTTGTTACGATAACCTAGGCTAAGGTTTGATGAAGTGCATTAGGGGTTGTGTAAGTGTTCCAGCCTGAGAATAGTTGAGTCAAGTCATGGGATTGTGCTATGTCTATACCTTTCTTCTGAAAGTAAAAATAATACTAGGAGCATTAGTTCATCACAGGGATAAGAAGCAGGATTAAGGGGTTTCAAAAATTATTGTAACCTTACTCCAAGAATTAAACTCTGCAATTGTTGGATTACATCAGTTTGGGGATAATATATTTATTTATTTTTTTTTTTAAAATTTTTTTTTTTCAACGTTTTTTATTTATTTTTGGGACAGAGAGAGACAGAGCATGAACGGGGGAGGGGCAGAGAGAGAGGGAGACACAGAATCGGAAACAGGCTCCGGGCTCCGAGCCATCAGCCCAGAGTCTGACGCGGGGCTCGAACTCACGGACCGCGAGATCGTGACCTGGCTGAAGTCGGACGCTTAACCGACTGCGCCACCCAGGCGCCCCAATATATTTATATTTTTTATTATTTTTAGAATTGGTAATACATTCACATTTTGAATATAAAACATAGAAAATCTTCATAAAGACTCTTTCCCTTACCAGCCCTTCATCCAAACAACTCTATATCGCTGATAGGCAACTATTATTGATTTCTTAATATACTATGAAAGATATTTAAAAAAATTTTAATATTTATTTTTGAGAGAGGGTAGAGACAGAACGTGAGTGGAGCAGGGGCAGAAAGAGAGGGAGATACAGAATCCGAAGCAGGCTCCAGCTCTGAGCTGTAAGCACAGAGCCTGATGTGGGGCTTGAATCCACAAACAATGAGATCATGACCTGAGCTGAAGTCGGATGCTTAACCGACTGAGCCACCCAGATGCCCCAAAGATATTTTTTAATGCAAATCAAAGCCATACAAATATCTATTCCTTTTCTGACTCAACCTCCCCCCCCCACCAAATCACAAAATACTGTACATACTTTACTTTTACTCAGTATAACTTAGAAATGTTCCTTATCAATACAACAATCATCTCTTAATTCCTTTTTGACAGTTGCATGGTGTTCCATTATGTGGACATACCATAATTTATTTAATCAGCCCTTGTTAACTAACATTTAGGTATTGGCAAATTTTTTCCCATTACAACAATCTGCAGGGAATATCCTTGTACTTAATTCATTTTGCATTTGTATATCTGCAGCATAAATTCCTAAAAGTAGAATGGGATGTGTATTTGAAGCTTTGATAGATATTGGCAGATAGCCCTCCGTGAGAATCCCACCAATGTATATTCTCACCAGCAACATATAAAAGTGTCATTTTTATGCAGTTTTGCCAGAATAGTTTATTATAAAACCTCTGAAATTTTGCCAATCTGTTAGGTGGATTAGGTGGAGGAAAAAACTCCAACCTCATCTAGTTTTAATTTGCATTTTTATACCATGAGTCAGGCTGGGCATCTATTTTTTCTACTTATTTAAGAACCATATCTATTTCCTTTTCTGTGAATACTCTGTATCTTTGTGAACTTTGTAATTGGATAAATGACCTTTCATTCACTCTTAGTGGATTGATAGGTACTATTTATATATGTGAGAGATTGGTAGGTACTATTTATATATGTGAGAGATTAGTCCTTTGTCTATGTTCCAAACTGCAAATATTTTTGCCTAGCTGTCATTTGTTTTTCAGTTGACTTATTGATTTTTCCTTAAAAAAGTTTTTTTGATTCTTACAGAGTGAATCTTACCAATTTTCAACGGTTTCTGGATTTTGTGTGAGCTACAGACTTTCAACACACAATATTATAAAACAACTCTCTCAAATTTTTCTTTATTTATTTTACACTTAAATATTGAATGTATTTGAAATCTCAAGCTTCCTTTTAAACCATTTCAAACAAATATGTCCTTGAGATAGGGTTGCTAAGTTTTACAAATGAAAATACAAATGCCCCATTAAATTTGAATTTCAGATAAACAGTGATTCATTTTTTAGTACAAGTGTGTCCCATGAAATATTGGGAGATTTATTTGGGACTGACTTAAAATAAATAGTGACTTATTATTTATCTGAAATTCAAATTTAACTGAGCATCCTGTATTTTATCTAGTTTGGGAGCCACTAGCCTATCTGCTTAGACATTTTAGATCGATTCTCAATTTAGGCTATGTCAGGGTCCCGTTCCTCTCCCTCATTTTCCATTTAAAAGTTTAATAGTATCATATAATGTCTGCATCCATCTCTTACAGGTTCTGAAGTTTGTGCACACAGTTGCTATTAGACAAACTGAAATAAATTAACTTACTTACTTATGAGTGAATACCTAGTTCCCTTCTGGTATTCCAAAGTGTGCTACAAGAAAATCATATTCTGGAGCAGGGAAAAACAACTACCTGGTGGCAGTGAAGAGTTAGTTCCTTGTTTGTTTTGTTCTAATGAAACAATTGAATTCCTAAGAATTTTCAGTTACCAAAATGATCGTCTCAATTATTGTTTCAAAGGTTAGAGGCCAGAGTATCAGATTTATATAAAATAAAATAATAAAACTAATATTTTTTTACAGGAGAGTAAACAATAATATTTTAAAAATATAAGCATATTCTGTTCGATTATATTGGTCAAAACCAAAACTGATGCCTCTTTTCACTGCTTTTGAAAACACCCAGTAAGGAGTTTTATCTCCCTTAGCACTCCCACTATGATTAACAAAGCACAATGTTGAGATAATACTGCCCTTGCCTCCATAGGATTGTACACAAACCACAGCCATCATGATAAAGACACGTATCACTGAGGCAGCCAGGTCCCGGTTATGTTACAACCAGCGGAGGACAGTATACTTACCTCTGTCTAACTTACTTGATTGCCTTTCATTAATCCACTAATTTGTTCATTCAACAAATATTTCTTGAGTGCCTACTAACTTGTAGGTACTGTACTAGTGCTAGGTTGAACAAAACCGTCATAAACCCTGTCTTCGTGGGGCATTGCAGTGGTGTGCTAGAGCCGGCTCCTGGAAAGCCCATTGTTACATTTTCAGGAACTCTGTGAGCCTTATAATCAGCACTCGTGAGAGTATTTATACACGAAAATTGGCAAACACTACAAATCAGGGCTTTCTTTGTTGTTTCTTTTTCTCCTTCATTGCCCCTTTTATTTAAACAGAGAGCTGGTTGTTAAACCCTGACCAGCACACCAGTGAGTTTACACAGATGCCCCCTGTCTGAGTCTTCCTTCCTGCCTTTCTACAACCACACAGGGCCCCACAGCACCAGTACACCTTGCTTTTCACAAGAAAATGGCTTCTGGAATGCTGTGAAGGAATCAAATTATTATATTATAGGTGACACGTGTTATAGGTTGTTGGCTACCTAAAGAAACCCAAAGTGGAACTTTGAAAAGATTTTTGCAATGTTAAAAGAAATCATTAGTTTATATTTAGTGATGTAAGATGGGGACAATAATAACACTTACCTCATAGGGTTGTCGTGTGGATTAAATGAGCTAATATGTATAAGGCATTTAGGGACATGCCTGGCACAGTGTAACATAGAGTAAGCATCATACAGGTCAAGGTCCACCATGTTCTTATGATGCAGGATGTATCCAGATACATTTTCTTTGTGGTACTAATAATATGGAAGTGGGAAGCTTTAGCTACATCTCTTTACTCCATTTAGTCAGCTAAAATGACCTCTTTAATTTAAAAAGATCCGTAAAGGATTTTAGATCTGGAATTGTAACTGCTGGAAAAAAGGCAGAACATCATGTCCTTGGAGCCAGGAGAAATGCTTCTTTTTGCTATCTGGCAACATTAGGGCTTTTTATGAAAAAAATCATACTTTTTCCTGTCTTAGTGCTTCCTTAGCTTTCTTTCCTAAGTGAATTAGGGCTGAGTATGTCACATGTGGTTATTATGTAAGAAGAGCTCAGAAGGGAGAGGAGACCAGACAGCCTCTGATGAACTCTACTAAAGATGGGATTTTGAAACTGAGAGTCTCACCTCTGGAAGGATTCCCCAGTTTTTACAAAGATAGAGAATATACTTTATTCCTGATTTATTTCTTGATTTTTATACACTAGAAGAGTTTTCTCTCCCCATTGAAGGTCATTTCTCACATGCAGATCCTCTATAGATTTGGTTAGATTTATGCCCAACTTGTTGCTATTGCTTTGTTCTTCCTCTTTTTAGTACTCTTGTAAATGGTATTGTGTCATAATTTCCTATTCAAGTTGTTTATCGCCAGTGTGTAGGAAAGCAGTGACTTTTGTATACTGATACTATTTCCTGCAACCTTGCTAAAATCACTTATTAGTTCCAGGATTTTTTTGTAGGCTCTTCAGAGTTCTCCACATGAACAATCATGCCATCTGCAAATAAAGGCAGTTAAATTCTTTCTTTCTGATCAGTACACCTTTTATTTTTCTGGTCTTATTGTATTAGCTAGGACTTCAAATAAGAGCGATGAGAGAGGATATCTTTGCAGCGTAACTGATCTTCAGGGCAAAGTGTTGTGTCTGTAAACATTGAGCTATAGGTTTTTCATGTAAACCCTTTTTCAAGGTGATGTGTGTTCCCTTCCAGTTCTCATTTTTGGAGACCCACAGAATATAAATGGTTCGTTTGAATCTAATCTAGTGAGAGGTCTGATATGTGGTCATTCCTCTCAGGGCAAGAGTGGTTTGGAAGTGGTAGAAGGAAAGGACATTCCACCCTTGATTCCTGTGATGATTAGTCCCTGAGTCAGCTCTGTGCTGCCTCCGTCCTCCACCCCCTGTCATAAAACCAGGAATCTCCAGCAGCTGCATTTGGGAAAGAGTCAGCATGAGGTGGAGTGATGAACTTGCTTTTAAGTCTGAAGAGCTGCCACTTCTTATCTGTGTGACCTTGGATGAATCACAAAAACCTCATTTCTAAAGTCAGGGCCATAATTATTTTATAGAGCTGTGAAGATAAGGTTGAAATGATGTAAACTTTAAAGCACTCTACATATTTATCATTTAGATTCTAAGTTCTTGGAGGGAAGGATCTGTGTCAGTTCATTTTTGTATTCCCTAGATAGTATGGAGATGTATAAATGCTAATAAATAAATGGGGGTAAGTAAATGCTTAATATACATCTAATTGTTGTGCCATCACATATAGTTATCCCTTCAAGATCTCTTTGTTTGCCCGTGGGCTGTGTGTGTGGGGGTGGTGCAAGATAGTGGGCAAAATCATGTGACTCTCACCGTCAGGCTCTGTGACCTTGGACAAGTCACCCAAACTCCTTAACAGAAATCGGGCTCTGTGGATGACTACATGAGATGATCCAAGTAAAGGATTCTGCAAAATATTGGCTCACAGAAAACACTCAGAAAATGCTAGCGGTTATTTTTATTTGGGTAGAAACTTCATTATTGAGCTAGAGAGCTAGAGAGGGAAAACCATGGGAGTTTTGGCTTGTTTGTGGTTGTTTTTTGGTGTCTCCTTGAGGGAACTTTCTTGTTTGCTCATGGGTGGTAACAGAGAGCCAGAATGAGGGGGAAAAAGTGGCCAAAAGCTGACAGCTGGCCCAAATTTCCATTTGTGCCAATTCACCAATTTTCTTCTTCTTCTGTCCACTAGGTGACACTGTTTACTCATCTATACTACTCCATTTAGCCCTTTCCACAAATCTTAATTCAAAAGTAGCATGTTTTGTTTGGGGTAGTGATGAAGGGTGGGGTGGGGGACTCAACTGGGAGAGAATATATAAATAAACTGCCAGTGACCAACCTCTGAGGTACAGTTAGGGGCCAATTGTCACCCATGGTTATTTGATTTTACGGGCTAGTTTCAAACTATTTTTTAAATTGATTTTAAGAGCAATATGCAATTAGTTTCCACTTCTAGTCCAAGAAATGAAGGAAAACATGGACCGCTCCTCTTCCCAAACCTTCACAGAAGCAAAAGATAAACTGTTGTGTCTTTGAGTGTAGAGTTGAATAGATGTTCTTACATGTCTATGTTTCTGTGTCCTCCACAATAATTGGTTAATGAGGGCACAGACCACTAATAAGCAGCTGAAGCAGTTTCTAGGCTAAGTTTAAGTTGGGCCTTCAAATCTAGTAAAAATTAGTCAGTGCTGAGAAGAAACCAAATGCAATGTGTTCATTTGGATGTGGAGTTAGCAGAGGCCCCTCTTACCTTCCAGGTTGGTTATGGTCCCATTTCTGCATTTCTATATTGCCACAAAGTTAGAGGAAGCTGTCACTTACCTGCATATCCCCATGTTGAAATTTATGATGATTCCAAAATGGCTCATGTAACTGTTGAATAGAAAAAAAAAAAATCGAAATGGATGTTCTTCCCTTGTATTTCCAGGCTGTGAGCCAGGGAAGTGTGTCAACCATATCAAACCAAGGGATCAAGAAATCAAAGGTTTCATCCATTTGTCTCAGAATTTAGGGTCTGTCTTTTCTGTGTATTATCACCTTTTGTCCATTATAACTCTAAAATTAACTTATTTATGCTACTCGTTATGTTTGTTTCGAGATTAATTTATTTATTTTCCCTCAGAGGTAATAACCCAAATTCTCTAACAAATATGTCCCCGTTCAGAATTTTCCTGAAGCTTTCCCGGCCTCTCGCTAATGAGCTCTAATTTTCTGTGCTTTTCTGCGTGTCTACCAGCACGCACCACCTTGAGTTGGTGTGCAATAAACAACTAAATATAGTCACAGTTTTGGCAGCCAACTTTTGGAAGACTGTCACAAGGGCCCCTAAAACAGGAATTAGGCTGATTTAAAATGAACAGGCACTCTTTTGGGCTTGGGAAGAGAGGACATTTTCATATGTTGTGAGCAGTAGTTACCACAATGTCGTCCTGTCTTTATGCCCTACTTTATTTAAACAACAGTAATAATTCTAATGATCGTTAGCAAAGCATTGCTAAATGCTCAGCACCCCTCTTTGAAGTGGGGCTTTTTCCAGAACATTCTTTGTGTGGAACCAATACTGTGTAATCTGAAGTTGCATGAAGAGGTTTGGGGAGCAGAGCAGGGAATAGCAGCCTTGTTACTCCACAGAACGGTTGTGGCTGAGACATGCACTTTGTTCCCTGATTCAGTGTAGAGCACCCATGACATCTGGGATTTGCTCACTCACATCTCCAGCTTGCACGATCTTCTGAGGAAGAAAGGAGAGAGCAGAAAAAGGAGAAGAGGGAAAAGGGAGAGAGAAGGGGACAGTGAGAAATTCAGGGCTGGCTTCAGCGCATTTGATTTCTAACTTTGGGGCATTCTCCTAAGTAGTGAATACTAATTATACTGAGTGTGTCAAATCGTGTCCTGTTTTTGTGAATCAAACAAATGCTCCCAGGAGATAGGCGGAGGCCACCAAGCCCGTTTAGTTTGTGACCCAAGCTGAATGTAAAGCCAGGATTCTGGGGGGTGGGGGGGTGGATAGGCTTTGTGAGTTTATTTAATTTTATGACATGTGCCTTGCACCTTCAATGCTACCTTGACATGAATGTTGGAGGCTTTCATTTGAACAGTTAATATGCTATTAGGGATGGCTGTACCACTTTGTAGAAACATGGAGAGAAAACAAATTGTTTTGAGGGACATGGGTGGTAGTGCTTTTCTTGGCAAAAATGAGAAACAGGTCATGTTGCGTAGATGATGTTGCTCTCATCAGGAACGGCTGCAGATCTTTACCAAACTCTTGTGAGGTACTTGTGTGTGATCTACCAGTGACAGTACAACAGGGCTGCTTTTAGGAGGAAGATTTGCCATTGCAGGTTACATCGGAACACTACAGGCCCTCAACGGTCCCAGGTCCCATCTGTGCGTCTTCCAGTCTTTGTGCTTCTTGCTCCCCTGGATCTCCCATGCTGACCAGATGGGACCTGGGATTTGGCTTTGCCTGTCTTCGTGGAGCCCTGTCATTCTTCCCGGGAGGCCTTCAGGGACTCTCCTCTCTGAAAGCCATCTCTTAGCAGGAGAATACCAAGAAGTTCTTCAAGAAGTTCTACCTGACTCCCTCTGCCTCTAGGCAGAGGTAATCTTCCATTTTTGGAACACCGTATCTCTTTTGTGGCATTTCACTCCTACTTTAGTTGGTAGGTACCTGTGTGTGCAGCATCTTTCCTACAAAACTACAAACTCCTAGGCACTGGGGATTAGAGAATGTGTCTGTCTCCGTGATCTGCACAGCACCCTATGTAGACTATGTGGTCATAAATATTTTTTGAGTAAATGAGTAACATAAAGCATACACACTATCTTGCTGGACTAATTTCAATAGCTGTGTCTAAGAGCTGATCATATAAAATAAAGTGTCAAAAATAAAGCAATTAGGAGTATATTTCTTTATGTGGGTTTTGCTTCAATGCTCTTTTTCAAACAGCTACCTTCTTTCAGATTGTGTTTGACACATAGTGGGTGCTCAGTCAACCAGCTCATAGCTGCTTGAATGCAGTATCACAGCAAATGAGCTTCTACAATCAGGCAAAGAGAGTTTTTAATCAGACTTTTTTGAATTTATGAACTGGAGAACAATCTTTCCAGGTTTACATGGAAACTGGAAAGCTTAAAAGGCAGAATGAATCATTTCCATTCTTGATGCACATGAATCTGTGGACTGTTGATGGTAAAGGATGGGAAACCTGTCTAAATGTAATATGAACGAACACACACTTACTGAGCACTTCTGGTATCCCAGGCACTCTGCTCATCAGTTTACATGCATCACTTCATTTGGCCTCCCAATAATTATTATATCCATTTATAGATTTAAAACACCTGGGTCTTAGAAGAGTTAAGTAAGTTGCTCAAAGACATACAGCTAGTAAGTGGCAGAACCGGGATTCAAACCCAGATTGACTAACTCCAGTGCATATACCATTCTGCGTCTTTGTGCAAAGGTATGTCCTTCCAGAAGAGAGTGTAGTGTTTCTTGAGCAGTGTTAAAAAATAGAAGTTTTTTTTTTCAGCCCGTACCTCTTCTCAGTGCCCTCCTTTTACAGATGAAGGAACTGACACCCAGAGAGGTTATGTCACTTATCCAGGATCACAGAGATAGTGAGAAGTGGGATTAGACCACAGATATCTAGACTCCAAGTCTAGAGGACCCTCATTTAAAGATGGTGTGTTATCCCACAGATTTGGATGTATATGAGTCTGGCTATGTTCTCTTAAACATAAGCCCTGTGTTCAGTGAAAGCCAAAGGCAGCTCGGCTGACCTGAGCTGGTGTTAGTGCTGTCTGATTTATAAAGGGTTCTGACTACCTTTCCTTTTGCTCATTGGTTAATCCAGTAGTACTCCTCTGAATCCAGCATACATGCCACTATTTATGACCAAAGCAACCAAGAGTGCCACACTTGTCCGTTCACGCACCAGAGATCAACATGCTTCCTCTTCTGTGGCTGACTCAGCCCTCTTTATGCCACAACCCCAGTGTGAAGAGCTGGCTGGGTTTGGTCGAGTGTGCTGTTTCCTCTGTGGTGCCATTTGGAGTCCTCTCTACCACTTGGGGACCACAGGTATCTAAAATATCCATGAAGGATGGTCGCTTAGGGTTCAGGCACTTCTTTAAAGATGCTGAGATTGTTGGGGCACCTGTGTAGCTCAGTCGGTTAAGTGCTGACTCTTGGTTTTGGCTCAGGTCATGATCTCACGGTTTTGTGAGTTAGAGCCCCGAGTTGGGCTCTGTGCTAGCAGTACAGAACCTGCTTGGGATCCTCTTTCCCTCTCTCTTCCCCTCCCAACTTGCACCATCTCTCTCTCTCTCTCTCAAATAAGTAAACTCAAAAGAAAAAGATGCTGAGATTGTGGAAGCAAAACAAAATAAACAAATAGCAATGATGGCAAACAACACCAATACAGCACCGTAGTAGAACGTCAGGAGTCAGGAAGCTGGAGGACTGGGCAGCAAAGGGTTGAGACTTGAGGGTGGGTGAGGTTTCCTTCCCAGTTAAGCAGGGGGTGGCCCTTCTTGGGCTCCACCAGGGGGTTGATAAGTGCTTAGGTTTCCGGATGTTGAGATGAGATTTGAAGTCAGAAAGACACTGCTGGTGTCAAGGGATCATGGAAAAGATACTTAGTCTGTTTGGACCTCAGTTTCTTTAATCTGTAAAATGATATAAATCTTATGGGGCTGCTGTGGCCATCAGGTTAAATTGGACAAGGTAACTGAAGGCTCTTAGTAAATGCAGCACCATACACACATCTGTTTTCCATTAATGACCAAGTGTTGCATATACATTCTGGGAGAGCAAACAAACTTAGTTATTTTTTCTATCTACATTATCTTTTAAAAGTTGGTTTTATGAGAAAGGATGATTCTGGGTAAACAGGGTATAGGTAAGGGCATTTCTCTGGTTGGGGTGAGTGGGATGCAAGGAGAAGAATGAAAAGTCAGGAGCCAGAGCATCATTTAAGGGAGGGTCTCAACAGCCAATCAATGTGAAGGCCATGGGCTGGGGATACAGATGAAGAATTTGAAGAGGCCAATCTGGGCAAACTTTTTTCATGTAACTGGCCAATAGCTGTCCTTTTGCTATTGGCCAGTTACCTTATGTGCTGTTAGTCACTGGGCTTTCAAGCTGCTGATACCAAACTCCTGTGGTGACCCAGCAACTTATAGATCTTGTAGTTATCAGGTCGCAGAGCCTGATATACCAGTAGCAGGAACATGTCGGGGAAGAGATACTGAAATAGTCTTAATCAACCTCTGTATCTTCTGATTGTGTTTCCCACACCTAGGACTTTTGTTGAGAGAGGTGATGTTGGGTTATATTTTATTATATTTTCCATTTTAAATTTTAGAGACAAGCAAACCCCCATTATCAAGGTGGGCCTAGGGGTGCCTGGGTGGCTCAGTCGGTTAGGTGTTCAAGTCATGATCTCTGGGTCCATGAGTTTGAGCCCCACATCAGGCTCTGTGCTGACAGCTCAGAGCCTGGAGCCTATTTCAGATTCTGTGTCTCCCTCTCTCTCTGCCCCTCCCCCACTCATTCCCTCTCTCAAAAATAAATAAACATAAAAAAAAGGTGTGCCTTTACGTATAGGACAACTCCCAATACCAAACACATGAAAACATCAGGTAATAGTAATCACTATAATATCTACCCTGTGTATTATACCTTTCTTGCCAAACTATCAAATTAGGGTTTATAACATCTTAAAATTAAAACATAACTTAAAAATTTTCTATCCTCTATACATATTTAAATCATCCTAAATACAAAGGAAATTCCCCTGTCTTTAAGAGGAGATTCCCAGGGTCCCTTGAAAACTCACTTCAATATTTTGCTACTCTTCTCACTGAGTAATTAATCCCACTGCTATCAGTTTTTCCCTAATTGAAGATAGAGACTAGCTTATTGCCATACTTCTCTGGGAGATGCTTTGTGTCATGTTCACACTTGCATTCCCAGCATTTACCACTGCCTTGAAACAAGGCAATTATGCAATTAGTGTTTATTGAATGAATGAATGGGAAAGTGCATGAATGAATGACTCTTCTAATTTACTCTATTGGTGCGTCTCCTTTTTAGTCAGAATGATTCTAGTTCTTTAATGTTTCATGAGGAATCTACCTTCTTTTGAACATCTGAACCTTTTGATTGGCTCTTTACTCAATCCTCTCAAAGTTTTTCATGTTCCTCTTTGGTCTGAAGCCCAGAATTGGAGATCAGTGAAGCTATCAGGTGAAAATGCTAAAACTCTTCCTCATTTACAGAATGGAGTAAAAAAAAAAAAAAAAAGGAAGAAAGAAAGAAAAAGGAAAAGAAGGAGTGTCTATAACTGTCTGAGGTCTAGATTGCAGGAGGCTTTGGGCCTTGAAATGTTAGAGTTGAAAAGGATTAAGGGAATTGTTGCTAAGTGTTTTTGTTCTATTATTTTTGATTTTGTTGGTTAGTTTGTTTTGATGCAATGATGATAATGTAGTTAAGCCAAAAGTCTTTATCTCTTGGAAATACTCAAGTGTTTCCTGGTGAAATGTTATGGTGTCTAGGCTTTGCTTTAAAAAACAAAAACAAAAACAAAAACACATCAGCAGTAAAGGATGGGGGGAAATTAAGGCAGGATATGAGAAGCAAGATATATTGGCAATTTTTGAGGCTAGGTTAATTATAGTGTTGTCTCTGCTTTTGTGAATGAATTTTTTTTTTCATAATACAAAGAAAAACGTATGTAGACAAATGTCCTTATTCTAGATGGGAACAACCAGGATGCAGAGAGGTGAGGAGATAAACCTAGTATCACAAAGCTAGATAATAGAGCCTTGGACTACAAGGCAACTCATCTCTCTCCCACTCAGATGCTCTTTCCAATATGCTGTGTGTTAGGTCAGCTTGTCATACACTCCCTGTAGACATTACTCGTGTCACCATCATCCTGCTGATGATAACTTCGCCATGCAAAGCCCATTTATGATTCCAGTCTACTTCCAACCTAACTTAGTGTGCTGTGATTTAAATGAGCACAAAGATTTTCCCATTCCATGTAACAATCAAAAGAGCAAATAATGTTGATATAACTCCCTGTTCTACAGGATTCTTAGTGACTAAAATAAAAACATTAACAAAGAACAAAACAGACAAACATATGTGCAAGGAATTTCAACTGATGAACAGTCACTAAACATATTTAAAGTTTTAAACAAGAGAGTGCACACTGCAATAGAATCTAAGTGATGTCCTAGAAATAATTGCTAATTTAAGAGTGCAATAAAATGATAAAATGCCTTGATAGGGCTCTGGACTGCAGAGTCCCTGTGATACATCCAGCAATTTGGCAGCCATCCAAAGCTCAGCGCGGCTTCAAGTCTGGAATGTGTATTTCATCAGTAGCCAAGACCATGTCTGGAATTCACCTGGGCCCAGAAAACTCAGGGTTACATGGCTTTTCCCATATTCCTTTTGAGAAAGAAATAGCGAGCATCTCTTTATTTGGAGGAAGGGAATGGGGGATGGGTCTAAAGAAGGGGGGGATGGAAAATTGTGTGTGTGTCAGGATGGAGGTGTGGGTGGGAGGGAGGAAATTGTTGGGATGTTAGCTTGTTGGGGTGTAGCTCTAAGAAAAATTCCATGAAATGGTTGAGCAAACTGTCAGAGTGGCATAGCCCAGAATACAAGTTTGATAGTAGGAAACCTAAGTCAGGTGACTTACTCCAGGTGAGAAGTGGTGTTTCAGGGAGTGCCTAACCAGGGGGTCTGTTCAGAATGAGGGGAGACCCCATGCAAGATGTCTCTGGAAACCAGTCATGCCATAGGGTGCTGGAGGTACTAAAAGGAAATTTCTAAACTATTGTGGAATTCAAATAGCACTCGTTTTCTTGGATAGGTTTCAAAACGTTTTTGGATTAGATCTAAGACATTTTCTCTGATTTGTATTTCACAAGCAAGACATAGGTATTTTGTCCAGTTTTTTTCCCAGTCAGAACTAATTGTCTTTGCCTGTAAGATGTGGATCATCAGCATAACATTGTTTTATTCCCCCATATTTTTTTATTGTATCTTCCAATTCCCAGGGCGATATAAAACTTTTAAAGAAGTTAATGTCAAGTATGGATTTCAATATTAAATGAGCTTCTCAGTGAGGACAAGCCAGACATGAAAGCATACTTCCAAGTGAATTGTGTATTCATTTAAAGTTTAGGAAAAAAATAAAAACAAACCCTGCTCCACCTCCGCCCAGCATGTGACTCCAGGTCACCACCCTTGAAACATTGTGCTTTTGAGCTTTTGACTGGATTTGCTTCTGAGGCTAAGAGAAGTGTGTGGCAGATGTTGAGAGGCAGTTGGGGACGGGGGTGGGGTGCAGGGATGAAGGGTCTGCCAGATGTTGAGTGGGAGGGTGGAGCCGTGAGGATGAAAGCCTGCCAGATGTTTGCAGTGCAGAATGTTGGGGCACCTGCTCTCCATGATCTTCAGAAGAGGATTTGTATCACATCGGTAGGATCCCATAAAGGTCCTACCCCTCCTCAATAAATACTGAATCCAGGACTCATACAACTATTTTCTGCATGGTTTCTTGCCTTGGACTATGTCTTTTTAAAAATTCAAGTTAAAGGTTATATGAATGAAAAATACACAATCAACCAATACAGTCATTTGTACATAAAAGAGGTGTGTGTGTGGGGGGAGACGTTACATTTAAATCTGTTGTTCTAGATTATAAAGACAATCACCTTTTATTTTCTATTTATTTTATCCTTCCAATAAGGAATGATTTGCTCATCTTTCTTCCCCACAATGAATTTAATAGATTTATTCATCAAGTTTTCTAAATTTAGACACCAAACTGATGTTTTTCTCCCACTGCTTAATTTTATTCTTAGCAGCACTTACATAAAGCCAGGCAGTGAAAGATATGGCAAAATTACTAACTTGCTGTGACCTGGAATGCACTGATAGAATAAAATAACAATAATAAAGATTGATGTACCAGAGAGACTTAATACCGAGCGCTCCTAATGAAATCAGTTTTATGCTTACAGTTTTTCCCTACGGGCTACATGTTTCCTGTGGTTTTTAGGAGTCTAAGTTTTCTTTGTGATGCCTGGAATAGACTCAATTCTTAGGCTAGTAGATGGGCCACACAAAGGAAAATATGTGGATCTTATCATTCTTTTGGATTTTAGGAAACTTTAGTGTTTTCCAGGACTAGATTTGATTACAACAGGTAAAATTCCTCACTCTGATCTTGTTTGAGAGGCCTAGAAATAATGGTATTTGGGGACTTAGAGTGACCCAAGAGACTGGGAACATTAAAAGAGAAGGTACATTCATCCTAGTGGCCTCTCAATCTTCAGAAAGCCAGGGCTTGTCATTCAACATGGACCACAGTTAGCAGTGTTGATCATTGTTCCTCTACACTGCACTGACATTCACGCGTTTGGTAAACAGTCACTGAGCACCTTGTAGGTGCCATTCTGCTAAGTTCTGGGAATATGTGGTGAAGAAGTCCTTTCCTTTTTAGAACTCCTCAGGTACTGGGGAAGACAGACATTGAACAGATAACTGCTCAAATAATTATTCATAAGGTGTGCTATGAAAAAATATACCAGTGGGAACTTTGATGGATGCCATCAGATAACCATGGATTGAATTGCTGTAGGATTTGGCAAATTGGTTCCCTCATTTAGGGTCACCAGACGGACTACAGACTCAGTTGGGTAAGTCAGTTTTCAGTGTGATGGTGTGCAAGCATTTTGTTGGGTGGTAATTTTTAAAGCCTGCATTCCAGGTTTTTCCAGGGACAACCCCAGAGTTGAAATTTGTCTTCATATCCAGACCCTGTATTTTTTTAAAAATAAACTTTTAATTTTAGAATAGGTTTAGAGTTATAGAAAAGTTTTAAAGGAAGTACAGAAAGTTCCCATATACTCCACACCCAGTTTTCCCTGTTAGTAACATTCTACGTTAGGAGGGCACATTTGTCACAACTAATAAACCAGTATTAATACATTACTATTAACTGAATTTAAATTTGTTACTCAGATTTCCTTGCTTTTTACCTAATGCTCTTCTTGCTCAAGGCTTTCATCTGGGATACCACATTACATTTATTAGCCACATCTCTCCAGGTGTTTTGGCTATGGCAGTTTTTCAGACTTCTCTTGTTTGTGGTGACCTTCACAGGTGACCTTTGAGGAGTACTGCTCAGGCATTTTGTAGGATGCCCCTCTTCTGGAATTTGTCTGTTGGCTTTCTTATGATTAGATAGGATTATGGGTTTTGGGGAGGAGGCCTATAGAGGTAAAGTGTCCTTGTCAGCACATCATTTCAAAGTACATCCTATCAACGTGACCTACCACTGTCGATGTTGACTTTGATCATCTGGCTGCAGTGGTGTTTTTTAGGTTTCTCTCCTGTAAGGTTACTCTTTTCTCCCTTTTCCATACTGTACTCTTTGGGAGGAAGTTACCATATGCAATCTGCACTGAAGGAGTGAGAAGTTACGCTCCAGGTTCTTGAGGGTGGAGTTTCCACACATGTTAGTTGATAGTCTTCTGCATGGGAAATTTGTCTATTCTCCCCTATTTATTTCTTTATTCAGTTGTTTATTTACATCAGTATGGACTCATGAATATTTATTTTATACATTGGGTTAGAACCCATTAATTAGTACTTTATTTGACTGCTCAAATTATTCTAGTTTTGGCCATTGGAAGCTCTTTTAGTTGGCGCTTGTCACCCTTACACATACCACATCATTGTGGTGTGTATGTATTTTCTTCTTGCAATTTTTTGGAGTACTTCATCACTTTCTGACACTACAAGGTTCTCCAGGCTCATCTTGTCTATTTTCTGTTCTGGTTCTAGCCTCAGCATTTCTCTGAGGAGCCCTGATTTCTTTTATTGGAGAAGGGTATCAGAAACCAAGACCTGTCTGGGTGACTCCAGTTTACCTTCCACGCTACAAATAACCTGTGAAATAGTGACTGAACAGGAATGGAGAGGAGAAGACAGTCTGAGCTTCACAGTCAGGCTTTCTCTCTGTTTCCCATATTTCCTACTTATTAACTGCAGAGCTCTGGACAAATAGTTTAACCTCTTGGGAGCTTACCTTTCTCATCTACAAAATGGGCATAATCCTACTTACCCTGTAGGGTTGTGAGAATTAGAAAACAGTATAATGGGTCTGGCATGTAGCATCTGCTCCAAAAGTCATTTCTATGGACTGGTAGGTCCATTTGCGTGTCACCACCCCAGAGCTGGCCAAACACCAAGGAAAATAAATGTTTAATTTTTTTAATTGCATAAACAAAACCATATTATCCATGAAGGAAATTGAAAAAAGAGGATGTTTTACTTACAATCCTACTACCCTAACATATGTTCCCTTTTAGTCCCTGTCATTATGTGCTTATTTTAAAAATATTTTCATCACACTGTATATAATAAGAGAAATAATGCTTTACTGTTGTGGATCTAGTAATAATAAAATAGCAGCACTTACTGAGTGCTTATCTGGTACTCAACCCTTTACATGGATTATTATAATCTCCACTTTAGAGTTGAGGAAACTGAGGCATGGGCACGTTAAGTTCCTTCCACAGGGCATACGGCCAAGGAGAGAGACAGGATTTGAACAGAAGTCTGTCCAGTGCCAGAGCCTGAAACTCTTAATCATTATGTTGTATTTTCCTTTTTATGCAGATACTCACACACACACACACACACACACACACACACACACACACACAATCACATGTACACACAGATGCATATGTTTGCATTTCTTTATGCAACATATACCGGGCATCTATCATGCTAAAGGCACTGGATGTTGCTGATAACGAAAAATGACTTTTTCATAGTCACTTATTTTTAGGTGTTTGGAATTTTATAGGAGATGTCACACAGAGACAAATGACTGCGGTGCAATGCTCTATGTAATAAATGTCATTGGAGGATGGAGAGTTTGGGGTTTGGAAAAATTCTCTGTCCAGTGACACCAGGGCGAGTTTGATGGAGAAGGTGACATCTGAACTGAGACTTGAAGGTTGGGCCAGATGCGGATAGTAAAGGCATTTCAGCCAAATGGGATAGTAAAAACAAAACTGTAGAAGCTTGTGGTAGATTAGGTCACTGAACAGCAGTTATTCATTTCATTCCCCAAACTGCATGGGTGGAGCATACTCCAAACTCAGTGACTTTGGGCTTGGCCTTGTGACTTTCTTGAGCCAACGGAATATAGGTGGAAATGTCATCATGCTATTTGTGAGTCCAGGCCTCTCGCCTGGGAAGAGCATGTGTCAGGTTGCTCCTGCAGCCTGGGGCCTGGAATGAGTGCACATGAAAGCAGGCTTTAAAGTGGCCTGGCCCGAGTCCAGCCTGGCCCAGATGAGCCCAGCTGACATCATGCAAACTTCAGCAGACATGCAGAACTGTCAGTGCAAAATAAATGTCAGTTACAAATCCCCCGAGATTTAGGGGGTTGTTTGCTGTGCAGCATCATCTTGGCAAAAATCTGATTGATACAAGGACAGAAAGCATAGGCCAAATTAGAAGAGAAGGTACTTGTCCGGTTTGGTTGAAGAATACATATGCATGTCTGCATGTAAACAGAGAAGAATTTTAACCTAATCCATGAAAGTGAGTAAAATGACCCAGACTTTGTTGGAATTTGCCTGCCAAAATGGCCAAGGTGATTTTACAGGCATCTTATATAGGATTTATGAAAAATCTACAAAGTTATGGACTTGGAATAAAGCACAGAATGTCTTTGGTATTTTTTCTTCTCTCCCCTGCTTCTTTTGTGGGACCTAGCACATACCAGGTAAACATTAGGGACATGGGTCTTCCCTCAAAGGACCTTAACAATTGAGTCAACAAGATAGATATATACACAGGAAATACAAGGAGATTTCTTACAAACAGGGAAGTTGCAGGATTTAAGGTAAAGAAGGAAGCTGATACCGTTTTAGTTTAGTGACACAAAGGCCATCTGCTAGCAAGATGTTAACTATGGTCGTATGAATGGTATGATTCATTCATAAATACCTTCTCCTGAGGCCAGGTGATTACCAAAGGTCCTCTACTCTCTCTTCTTTTTCATCTTCAGAATCCAGGAATATAAATGCATATTGTTGATGATTGACAAGCCACTCGAATGCTTAGCCCAAGGTAGAGCACCAGTGGGAGGAAACAAAATGTTTTAAGGCAAAAGAGGTATGGAAGAAAACAAATTGAGTGAGTGGGTGGCTCTGTGGGAAAGGACCACACCGGGGGTGGCTTTTTGGGAAAACCCTAGGGTACGGAACGGAAACATGCTGGGGCCAGGGCTCAGTGGAATGAATAGAGAGGCTTTCTTTAATACCCACCCCTCTGGACTAAGGTTGGAAGCTGTCTCTCTAACTTCCTTCTGGTTTTTCTGTGCTTTGCTATCAGTAAGACATTTGGTGATGGGCTGTGCCATCCCTGTCTCTCACTTACAAGTCACTTGTATATCATTATGCCCAGAGAGCTTGTCCCCTCTTTGCCTTCAGGACATGCCGTTGGTTGATGTATCTCCTTTATGAGATATACTGGTACCATCACTTTTCAGAGAATGGATTCTGTACCATCGAGTACATTTGGAACCATAACTTCCCTCTGGCTTAAAGATGAGGAAAAATTTGTAACCATGGTACACAATTTTTGAGGTGCTTCTAGCACTGCCTCAGTCTCCAGTGGATCAAATTTTACTCTGTCCAGGGTGGGCAAGAGAAATCTAAGTTCTAATTGAGCACGGCTCCAAACGCCTCTCCTGGCGTGACTGCAGGGACCCTGACTGTAGCCGTACGTCAGCTCCATAGGAAGCCTTGCCACTTAAAGTTCTACAAAACATAATCTGCCAACATTTGTTGAACACTTGTTCTTTGACAAGCATTGTGGTAGGCATAGCAAGGGACATAAAATGAATAAGACATGGTTCTCTCCTCCATGGGGGTTTATAATCTAGTGGAGAAATAGATAGGCACAGAAGCAACACAAGGATGTGGGAGGCTGAGTGTTAGAACAAGTTTGAGCATGGGCCAAATATGGAACCACCCAGCCTCTAGGTTCAAATTGGAACATAGTGTAACAGAAATCTTACCCTGGCCACATGGAAAAACAGAGGCAGTCTGGATGGAGGGGACTGATTTAAAACATTATCTAGCAGGGTGGTCAAAGCTGAGGTAGCCTAGACTGATCTGGGGAGAGAAGAACAGACCCATATGGATAAAAGTTCCTCTTTTTTAAAGCCCCACTTCAGCAATTTTTCTTCCTAACTTTCTATTTCTGTCTCACCTCCCAGAGGCACTGTCTAGGAGGCTTCTAGAACACTCTTTGCCTGGGGGATGAAGGCTGTATGATTCTAGTGGGCCCCAGATCAGAACCAAGTGGGTTTATATTTTTAGCAACAAAACCACGGCACTCACCATGAGCTGATTTCCCTTTGAACTAAGTAGAAGTGAAGGTAGCTCTCCTTTCCTCTATGTAAAAATTAGGCTTCTTCCAGCTTCAGTGGATGCTCAAGGAGATCATCTTGGAGATCTGGTAGCAAAATACCACTTGCTAATAGTTCATTCATTTTTTCCTTAAGTGGAACAGTCTTAGAAGACAGGCATGGGAATTAGACTTATAGGCTGGGAAAACAGACAGGGATTGGGGCAGCAGCTGTTTTTAATGTGTTTGGAGACTACATATGTACTATGTAGAGAACACATTGCATTCGGTAAGATCATAAAATATGCATGTGAGCGTGGCAAGAACATGACAATAAAAATGGTGCTGCCAACACAGTGGGAATACTTCGTTATGCTGGCTGAACCATGTGTCTCCATGTCTCAGAACATGGCAGCCGGGCTGTATTCTTTACAGCTGCGATTTGTTGTGTTCTAATGCTACAATTCTCTATCTTTCCCACATGATTAATATACAACATTGATAGAATTGCTAGTGGTAACTTCCAACATCTGGGGAGAATGCAAGGCTGTCCCTGAGATCTATGGAAATGTTTAAGGACAATATAGTTAAAGACAAAAATCTTCAGATACAGGCAGTTTACCATGCTAGCAACAGATAAAGCTTTGAGGGGGGAGGGTCACCATATCATGATTAAAATTAGGTGAGGTAAGCAATCTCTTAAACTCTCAGGGTACCCCCAAATTGTTCTTTTTATGTTAATAAAGTTTTTATTTTGATATAATTTTGGTTCACAGTGAAATTGCAAAGATAGTACGGAGAGTTCCCTTAAAATCCCTTAACCAGTCTCAGTCTTCCCTAGTGTTATGATCTTACAGTGTCATGGTACATTTGTCAAAAATAAGACACCAATATTGGTACACTACTATTAACTGTAGACTTTGTTTGGATTTTACCAGTTTTTCCATTAATGCCTTTTCTTCTGTTCCAGGATCTAATCCAGGATACTGCATTCCATTTACTTGTCATATTTCCTTAATCTCCTCTGGTCTGGGACAGTTTCTCAGTCCTTCCTTGTTTTTATAACCTTACAGATTTGAGCAGTAGAAGTATTTTGTAGGATGTAAAAACCAAACATGCTGTGCTTTGAAATGAGGCCCACACCTCCCTTGCTTGGGAGAAACTGCTTTGTCTTGGAAAGCCAGAGAGGAAACACAATGGATGCCGGGGGAGAGAAGGCATGGAGGAGGGTGCTGTAACTCCCCTCACTCTCATTTTCTGCTCAGAGGTTGGGAGAGCACCTGAGGACTCTGGGTGGTCCAGTGTATTTTTTTTTTTTTCTACGTTTATTCATTTTTGAGACAGAGAGAGACAGAGCATCAATGGGGGAAGGTCAGAGAGAGAGGGAGACACAGAATCCGAAACAGGCTCCAGGCTCTGAGCTGTCAGCACAGAGCCCAACGCGGGGCTCGAACTCACGGACCGTGAAATCATGACCTGAGCCGAAGTCGGAAGCCCAACTGACTGAGCCACCCAGGCGCCCCTGGTCCAGTGTATTTGAGGGCAATCCCTGGAGTCTGTGGTGTGAGCCCTTGGCACATCAGAATCACTGGAGAGCTTTTAAATGTACTGATGCCCAAAATTCACCCCAGACCAATGGAATCAGAAGTTCTGGGGATGTAACTCAGGCATGGGTATTTTTTAACAGCATAGCAGGTGATTCTAATGTGCAGTCAGGACTGAGAACTGTAGACTTAGCTAGCAATAAAGAACATATTTGCCTAAGCACCCTAGAAACAGCCATGGAAAAGGAGTAGGCCTTAGCTATGCCACTGGGATTTGGGGTTTGGGATCCTGGAAAATATCTTTATCATAGACTTAATTGGCAGTATTCTACTTACTTTTCTTTTAACTAGCTCGAGAGCTGTGTGCCAAGCAGTGGATTTGTTTCCTTAATCATCAGTCTGATGTGAGGCTAAAACAAGTGAGTTATGGAACCCTCTTCCTCACTGAGTATCCTACTTTTAGCTCTCTAGTGATCAGAGCTGACTATTTGGAGGTACAATCTATAACACAGATAACAATGCCGGACTGGGAATCGGAAACCTGATTCCGGTCTGAGAGTTTGAAAAGCCATTTGACCATTGGCTGGTCAAGTTACTTAATTTCTCTGGAACTCAGGGCCCTCACCAGAAAATGAAGGGTTTGAATTAGGTCACCACTGAGATCTCATCTGGCTCTAAAATGCTATGATTTTTCTTAAATCCCAGTTTATCGCTTACTAAATGTTCTACAATGAGTGAACCAATTAATCTTAGGTCTCATTTTCTCATCTGTGAAATAGGGACAGGGATGCCTCACTTTTGGGTCACTCTGGGCTCTACTTGAGACCATTCTTTGTGAGGTGTTGCACAATTCTAGCTGTAATGTTTTCTGAAAAGGGAGTGATCGTTCCCTCCCTTGGGGATCATTGTGTCACCGGTGTATCTCTTTTCCCCCACTATGTAATGCCTCCAAATACTCAGTAAGTATTTGTGGACTGAGTAAATGGCATAATTTGAAGATAAAAACTAGTCAACATAGCAGTAGATTTCAACAGTGGCTTTCCATTAGATTTATCTGATGAGCTTTAAAAACCACGACTCTTCCATTGCACTAGAGACCAATCAAATTAGAAATCTCTGGGATGGAATCCAAATGGCAGGTTTTTTTTTTTTTTTAAAGGTTCCCAGGTGATTTCCATGTGCAGCCAAAGCTGAGAACCACTGTCCTGCAAGGCCAGATCTTCTTCTTCTTCTTGCTCATCAAGTTGAGGAAACTGAGGATGGCTGGAGTATTAAAGGCTGCCCAGTCCTTGAGAGACGTGCACTGTATCTTTACTTCTGTGTCCATCTACCACAACACTTAGCAGCCGTGCATGGCAGGAACTCAACATGAATTTGTTGAACTGGATGGCATTAAAAAAAATTCCAGCTCAGCATTTCCTCCCTCAGTCCTTTCACTGATTATGTGATATGATATGAAGAGCAGGTTAAGTCAAGGGTTCTGACTCATGTTCCCCCTCAATCATATTCTCACTATAATATAGGGTCTTTTTTTTTTTTTGATTCATACAATTTAATGAGTCTAGTTTGAAAAAGAGCCTCCCTCATTTCACCCCCACACTGCAGCCCCATGCTGGTCCAGTGATACAGTCCTGCAGCTGATTGGTGCCTGGGGCTGGAGAGCAAGGTAGGCATCAGTGTGAAAGTGGTGGCATTTTCAGCAGCTGGAGTCACTGTGAGGAGCCCAGCACATGTCACCACTTCAAGGTGTTTCACCCATTGACCGTAGGCACCCGATTTGATCTCACTCCTTTAGGTTCTCAATGCTTTATTTATCTTCATGTTAAGTATGTATTTTTAAAAAGATTCTGAGATGCTCTCCTTATTATTAATACAGGTGCTTACTTAGTTCCAGATAAATACAGACCCCCCCCTCCTTTTTTTGAATGTGTTGTAGCTTTATATGAAGCTAATGGAGCAAGGCAATGCTCAAACGTCAAATTAAACTGCACAGCTCTGTAATCACTCAGACTGACATGGCATAAAAGGATAATTAGTAGTTCATTACATGGAACATTGTTTGTTCAGCTAAATTGATTTCTCAGCTGCCCATGTTTTCTGTTTACTTAGTAAGCGCTCCACTGCACATTTTTATTTGAGAGCTAGGAAATCCCTTTCCCTGAACTTTTTTTTTTTTTTTTTTTATCAGTGCAGTTTTAAAATATAATTTGCTCGAGCTGGGTGAACCTCCGAATGACATCCAGGTGTACGGTAACAATCCTGAGTGCGGATTGATGCTCGGAACATAAAACCAGCTGTGGTCAGAAATCTGCGAGACTACCCGAAGGCCGGAACATACCCAGTGGCTTTGTACCTGGAAATGCTTTTGTGGCTGTTTGCTTTTCAACTTAAGAGTGAACTTCCCTCTCAGAAAGGGAGGGAGTGAGAGAGAAATTGGAATAGACACCTAATCCCTTGCTGTTCAAAGTGGAAATTGTCCAACAAAGTTTTCTTAAAGCCTTCATGTTGCCTGTTAATGCCAATACAAAGGAAACAGTGGCTGTTTTAGGATTTCCTGCAACCCTGTTCACCATTGGTAGGATTTAGAAAAAAGGCTAAATGCTAGCTTTGAAACTTTCTGAAATTGCTACCTTACAAAGATAGTGTGCATTTGCTAGGTTGGGGTAGTGGGGCTATCCATTGCTCATGCCCCTTGGTTGTTTTCATGTCCTTTGCACTTCTCTCTGATGAGTGAGGCATCCACAGAGATTTTTCTGGGCAAATACAGACATTCAGATGTGTAGCTTTTGACACCATCAGCACCTGGCTCTGCTTGACCAATGGGTTGATGCATCGAACTAAGTGACCTTGGAGTTTTGATAGCCACAAAGAGAGGAGAGAAGCCAGTTCTGCAGCAAGTTCAAGCCTTGAGCACATGATGAAATATAAGTCTGGGCAGCATGTCTGGCTGAAAGTTCTACCACAAAGAAGTTTGTTTCCTGAAAGATTCTCAATATTAACTAGGTTTTGCTAGTCCTTGGAGGAACTTAGGAATCATTTCTTTTCTTGTCTTTTCTTGCCTTTTCTTTTCTCTTTTGATTAAACATCTACATCATCTGTGTTAAATGGAGAAGGTGAGTCTATGAGAGAAGAGGGGAGGTCTTTTGAGGCCGGGCAAAGGAAAGCTCAGTGGCTCACTCTGGTTAAGTATTCTTTCAAAAGATATGTGTGCAGCTGGGGTTCACGCTAGGGAAACGAAAAACTGGATTAAATTCCACCGCAACCAAGTTCTGGGTTTCTTTCCTTGGCCCATTAGAGGGCTCTTATAACATAAACACAACATATTGAGAAGGCATCTCTCAGTTACCAATATTAATGGGAGGAAATAGAGCCTGCATGAATGAAATCCATGGATAATCCCCAAGGCTCACCAATGCTTTTTGATTTAATCTTCTTCCCTAGCAACATTATTAGGTGCTGGACTCAGAGTTGAAGGTATACTCAGAGGAAGAGAATCCTGGCATTTGAAGAGAGCATGGACATATGATAGTTGTATTCTGAGCACACAAAAACCTAGCAGAAATGTGAAATTTGAAAATTTCAGTTTGCAATTCCATTTCAAAGGTTTTTCTGTACAAATAGTAATTTGGGGGTCAAAGTCCCAGGCAGGCCATTCCCTTGCAGTCTTTGAATGTGGAAACCAGTCAGTGTGGAGATCTGTGATTGCCCCATATATAGTGGGACATTGCTCTGGTTAAAACAACAATAATGAGGGGCACCTGGGTGGCTTAGTCGGTTAAGCGTCCAACTTTGGCTCACTCCGGAGTTGAAGCCCCGCGTTGGGCTCTGTGCTGACAGCTCGGAGCCTGGAGCCTGCTTCGGATTCTGTGTCTCCTTCTCTCTCTGGCCCTCCCCCGTTCATGCTCTGTCTCTCTCTGTCTCAAAAATAAACATTAACAAAATTAAACAAAACAACAACAGCAACAATAATGAGTGTTCTGTCATGAACTGCAGCCTTGCTATGTATTTAGCCTCTGCCATTGTGGTGTCTATCCTCCCCACTGGAACTGCAGACTTCCTTTCCCTTCTTGGGCCAGCCCTGTACTCTAGGTAATATCAGTATCTGACTGTCCCTTATTCCTGAGCAATACCTGGCACCTGGACATTTGACTAGATGCTTGCCCACCGTCTTTATGTCCTGCAAACCCCTTGGTTTCTCTTGGCCAGGGCGTGGACCTTCTGCTTCCATTTGTCATCCCCTATCTCATTTCTCCTGTTGCTGTTTTCCCTAATTTTTGTCAGAGTGGCTGTTGTCATACCCCCAGTCCCCACCACTAATGGGGAAATGTGGCCTCAAACCCAGCTCAGTTCCTAAGCTGATGCCAGCAAAGGCTGAATGTATGTAAGCAATCTTCCCCGACTTACTCATGCAGCAATTTTATTAAGGTTCTACTGTCAGAACTGAATTACGTGGATTGTCTTGTTGCAAACCTCTGGGTTCTTGTTTTCCGCTAACTCTCCTTGGCTGCCAAAGAGACCCATCAACTGCTTCTCTAAGGGCAAATCCTGGGCTCCATGTACCTGTCTCCTCAACCACAGCCTCCCTTTGGCCCTCTTGCCTTGGCCCAAAACACAGGGCTATAATTCTGCCCAGATGCCGCTACGGGTTGCAGAGATCAGAGACCAGTCCAAGCCAGACTTTCTTTTCCTGCCTCTCTTCATTTCCTTCCCTTCTCCATTTTAAGGTGCTCTCATTTGACTCCACGGTTTCAAATCCTAGCTGTACATGCTGATGTCTCCTCATGTAGTATCTCCTAGTCTTGACCTTTCTCCTGAGCTCTAGACTCATAGCCAAATGCCTCACCAGCATTTTAGGTATAATAGGCATCTTTAACTTAACAGAGCTTAAAAGGAATTTGGGATTTCTTTCCTGAAATCTGTCTCTTTCCTTCCTCTAAGTTAATAGCTGCATCTGGTTGTTAATGCTAAAAACCTAGGAATCACCCTTGATTATTCTCTTTTCCTTACCTCCATACCCAATCCATCAGTGAGTCCTGGAGATTCCTATTTTCAAAATGTACTTCCAGCTTGTTAACTTTTCTCTGGCTTCCAGCTAACTATGGCAATACCCTCCTTACAACTCCTCCCTGCTTCTGCTTTTGCCCCTCAGCCTATTCTTAACAGAGTAGGTGGAGTGCTCTTTCAAAAACAAAATTCAGGATTGTATCATTTTCCAGTTTGAAAACTTCTATGGTGTTTACTGTAGTTGGAATAATATCTAAACATTACATGTCCCTCTGGCTCCACATGATCTAACCCCTTCTCACTTTCTGACATCATTTCACACTTTCGCCTCTTCCCTGAAGTGGCCAGGTTTCTCCGACAGCAGAGCCCTTGCATTTATTGTTCTGTCTGCCTAGAATACTCTTCCTCCTATCTTGGTATGATTGTTTCTGCCTCATATAAGGTTGCAGCTCAAGTCCTTGCTCAGAAAGATTTTTCCTGGACCTCATCTAAAGTCATTCTCGGTCAAATTATCCTATATTATTCCCTTTCTAGCATAAATCATTCCTTGACTTTCTAAAAAAATTGTTTTTGGATTGTTTTTACTTCTTTTTTTTTTTTAAGTTTAATTAGAGAGAGAGAGTGAGCACGAGTGGGGGAGGGGCAGAGAGAGAGGGAGAGAGAGAATCCCAAGCAGGCTCCGCACTGTCAGCACAGAGCCCGACAAGGGGACTGAACTCATGAACAGTGAGATCATGACCTGAGCTGAAATCAAGAGTCAGATGCTTAACCGACTGGGCCACCCAGGCACCCCTGGATTGTTTACTTCTTAGTAATAGGCTCCATGAGGACAGAGCCTTTGTTTTGTTGACGACTGAATCCCTTGTGCTTAGAATAATGCGGGGCGCCTGGGTGGCGCAGTCGGTTAAGCGTCCGACTTCAGCCAGGTCACGATCTCGCGGTCCGTGAGTTCGAGCCCCGCGTCAGGCTCTGGGCTGATGGCTTGGAGCCTGGAGCCTGTTTCCGATTCTGTGTCTCCCTCTCTCTCTGCCCCTCCCCCGTTCATGCTCTGTCTCTCTCTGTCCCAAAAATAAAAAAAAAAAAAAAAAAAAAAAAAAAAAAAAGAATAATGCCAGGCATGTAACAGGTGCTCAATATTGTTGAATGAATAAAGTCCAGCATCCTTGTCTAGACTGGGGAAGGGTCCCACCTGTACCTATTAACAGTCATGTCTCTGCTCTTCATCTACCAATATCTTTGAAGGTGGTTTTCTTAGCTTTCACTCTGCCCTCTCTTGCTGTGTGTGGCTATGAGAACTATGATGTCTCACCCCTGAGTCCATAAAGCTGAGTTACAACAGCTGTGCCCTCCAGTTTCCCATTTTAATCTCTTGGCTTTTCATCTTTGCTTCAAGCTTCTGAGGCTCTGGACATCTGCTTCAATCACTGTTTTCATGGATGACTTTGGTTTGTCAAGGTCTCGTTCTCTCTGATGTTGACCTAAACTACTAGGTCTTGCTTCATATTCCCTAGGGCCAGTTGCCTACCACATTCTGGAGAAGCAAGGCATCGGGGGAAACGTTTTGAAGTTAAACCCCAGCAGAGCCTGATGAAGGCAAGTTGACTCTCCATCTCAAGGGACACTTTCCATTGCAGTCATGTTCCACGAATGTTCACCACCACTTGCCTGAGGCATTTTATTTCACCACTTGACCCTCACTGGTGAAGAACAGCCCCTTAGCTGAATATCTTAAGGCCCATTAAAATGCAAACTCTGGTTGTAATATAAACCAAGAAAAGCAAAATTTACAAAATCCCCTGCTTGAGACACAGTGTAAAAGACTGATATGGAAAAGAAAGGTAATAGACACAAAAAGGAAATTCCACTCTGATGTCCTATCTATTGTTTGGCTTTTTTGAGAGTAGGTGTGAGTACAGGAGTGTAAATAATTTGCATATATCTATACTCCAATTACTGGTTTATACATGATGTATGTAAAGTGTAGGTGATATCTATATTTTACTTTAATGAAAACTTATAAAATGAGTAATAGTTATTCAAGAACCTAAAATAACTTTTTTGGATTTACTTGGATGATTAGGCCAGAAACACATTCAGAAAATTATATATATATCTATCTAAGAAATACCTAACTATATCTAAAAACTATCTCTCTGAAAGAACAAAGTACTAGTTCTGCAGCACTTCAACCTGTCAAGCAAATATATATGAACATGTTTTCCTTTTGAAAGGCATATTATTATGTACCCAGTAAATCAAAATAAGCTCCTCTGAGTGACTTACATCTGTCAAATAAATAAAATTTAATCCTAAACACACACACACACACACACACGCACATATATATATATATAATCCAACTTAGGGACAAAACTAATTCAGTTATGCAATGCCTGTAAAAACAAAACAAAATTAAAATAGGTAAAATGAAACAAAATTTGTTTTAAAAAAGAATTATAGGGGCTCCTGGATGGCTTAGTCGGTTGAGTGTCTGACTCTTGGTTTTGGCTCAGGTCATGATCCCAGGTTTGTGGGATTGAGACCCACATTGGGCTCTGTGCTGAATGTGGAACCTGCTTGGGATTCTCTCTCTCTTTCTCTCTCTCTCCCTCTGCCCCTTCCCAACTTGTGCACTCTCTCTCTCTCTCTTTCCCTCTGCCCCTCCACAGCTTGTGTGCTCTCTCTCTCTAAAATAAAATAAAAAAGAATTATATCCCATACTATTGATAATTCGTAATTTATTTAACCATTCTACTATTAATGGACATTTAATATTAATTTGTTGTGTGATTATAAACAATGTTTATATTTGTATCCACATGAAAATATTTCTATTAGGTTCAGTTCTTAAAGTGAAATTGCTATTTAAAGAGATTATGCATTTTTTTAAAGATTTTATTTTTAAGTAATCTCTACACCCAATGTGGGGCTGGAACTTATTACCCTGAGATCAAGAGTCGTGTAATCTATGGACTGAGCCAGCCAGGTGCCCCTAGATTGTGTGTTTTAAATGATCCATACTGTGAGATTTAAGTTACAACCAACATTGCATGAAGTTCACTACTTTATGCTGTCTTCACTACTGGACTCCTAGTTGTGCTCATTTGATGAGTGAAAAGTTCCCCTACCCTCTTTTTTATAATTTTATTCAAGTATAATTTACACACAATAAGCTTCACATGTAACTTTCTGTGTGTGTGTGTGTGTGTGTGTGTGTGTGTGTGTGTGTGTGAAAACTACCAAGCTAATAAACCAAGCTAATAAACCAAAACCAAGCTAATAAACATTGCTATTACTTCTAGAGGTTTCTTTGTGCCCTGATTTAATTTCTCACCACCTCTCCCATCCCCTCCCTACATTGTCCACAGGCAACCACTGATCTGCTTTCTGTCTCTATTCTATTTTCTAGGCTTTTATTTAAATGGAATCAAATAGTTTTCCTTTTTGTCTGGCTTCTTCCACTTAGCATTATTATTTTGAGGTTCATTTATGTTGTTGTATGTATCAATACTTCATACCTATTTATTGCTGTATAGTATTGCATTGAATGGATATACCACAATTTATTTTTCATTCACTTGTTCATGCATATTTAGGTTGTTTTCAAATCTCTTGGCTATTAGAATTATGTGTCTCCATGCTTTTAAAATGGTTGAATGGTTTTCCAAAATGGTTGTAACATGTTATATTCCCACAGAGTTCCAGTTGAATCACATCCTCTCCAACACTCATTAAGTCTGTTAAATTTTAATTATCTTAGTGGATATGCAGTGGTATCTCATTTCAATTTTAATTTTCAGTTCTCTAATGACTAATGATGTTGAAAATCTTACTGGGTGCTTATTTGCCATCCATACATCCTCTTTGGTGTTGTGTCTAACATTTTGTCTATGGTTTTATTTAGTTGTTGTGTTCTTATTACTAAGTTGTAAGAATTCTTTATACATTCGAGGTACAAGTCCTCTGTGGGAAATATGTTCTGCGAATATTTTCTTCCGGTCTGTGGCTTGTCATCATCATTTTCTCCTTTTTTTTCTTCTTTTGTTATAGTGTCTTTTGAAGAGAAAAGTTTTTAATTTTGATACAATCTGTCTTATTGATTTTTTCTTTATAGTTTGTGCTTTTGGGTTATATTTAAGATATCTTTGCCAAATCCAATATCACTTGCTGGCTTTGAAGGTAGAGGAAGGGGGCTACAGTTCAAGGAATTAAGCAGACTCTAGAAGTTGGAAAAGGCAGAAAAATGGATGTATGCCTAATGCTTCTAGAAAGGAAAACAACTTTGTCAACATCTTGATGTTTTCTAGTGAGGCCCACATCAGATTTCTAATATACAGAACTTTAAGATAGTAGTATGATTCCATTTTGATTAAGTATTTATGCACAATATTGTGTTTGTATGTATACTGACAGAATGTAACCATCTCCACTAAAATGTAAGCTCCTTGGGGCACCTGAGTGGCTCAGTCAGTTGAATGCCCAACTCTTAAGTTTGGCTCACCTCATGATCTTACAGTTCCTGGTCTTGAGCCCTGCGGTGGGCTCTGTTCTGGCAGTGCAGAGCCTGCTTGGGATTCTCCCCACCCCACCCCACCCCCCATCCCTCCCTTGCTTGTGCTATAAATTAAAAAAAAAAAAAAGTAAGCTCCTTGAGGCCAGGGGCACATTGTTTTATCTCAGTGTCTGTAACGGTACATGGCAGAGAGTTGGGAGGGGGTCAATATAACTTGTTGAATTAATGAATTAATAATCCATAATGTTACCACATGTATATAAAATAACTATACAGGTATAAGTTATGTGGAGGAGGTTGCATATTTTATATCCATATATGTATCTAAATGCACAGAACACTGTTTGGGAGAATATATACCAAACTGTTTTCAATGGTTATCTCTGGGGAAGGAATAGGATTGGGTAGAGGGAAAGTGAAAATAGACATTTACTATTACCTGATATATTTCTGAAATTGTATGTTCCTGTCATCATATATTATTCTTATAAATAAAAATATCAGTAAAGGAAATAATTACTGTCTCAATTCTAATCAAACATCTTTAAATTTGATTTGAATATCCTGTTTTACATCATTAAACACTATGTTTGCCTAGGAGATTTTAAGGAGACACAAATCAGTATTAAATAATTAAAACTAATGACGAAGTGATTATTATCAGGAAGTGCAAGCTGGACTTGGAACATGGCAGAAATAAATATGGGTGCATGGTGAATTTCATCATCAGGCTTTGGGAAAGATTCAGAAGGTAGTGTCAGAGTGTGTAGATCAGTAGGGTTGTAACGAGTATTATTATGTGAGAAGACACTAGAAGTTACTTTGTAAAGAAACTGGTAATCTGGTATCCAGGTATGAAATTTAGAAACTAGAGAAGAAAAATACACAATACTTCTGATGAACAGACTTATGAGTCATGGGGCAGCTTGGATGATTTTTGCTAAATTTTATGATCCAGTAGTACATATAGCAGTTCTCATATTTGGGGTCATTATGAAGTTTCCAGATGGCTCAAATTAGACAAAACCATTCCTTTTGATCAGCTTCATAATCGGTATTGATTGTCAAAGGTAAATGTATCATGTAATCATTCATATTTCATTTAAGAAGAGTTTATGGAATGCTTGTAGGACATAAGGGTCTGGCATAGGTTCTGTCAGGGAGGCAGAGATAAATCGGGTATGGACCCTCTTCTCTAAAAACAGAATCGTGGGAGATGAATCGAAGCAGGAATGTAAATTGCTATGAAAGGATTAGGGTGATGAAGATATAAGTTGTGAAGTAAGACAGTATCAGTGGGACAGAATGGCAGGCATGAATGAGAGAGTAATTGAAGAGGGATTGGAAAGAGCATGGCCATTGATTGGCTATAGTGACTGTAAGAAAACTGCCAAGACTGTTGGATTCATTGAACACCCCAGGTGACTCTCTTGAGGGAGTGGCTTTAGCAGGATTTGCTTAGTTCCAAAGATTTCCTGGACTATAAATACAGCTACTTATTAATTATAATACAGCTATTTATTAAGCGGTGTCTGCAACCTCTATGGAAAGCAAAGGAACTATTCAAGACTCTGACCTGGTCACGACAACTCATATTTTACTTATTTATCTCACTCACCAGCCTGCAAGGTCCTTCTGGGAGAGGATTCATAGTTCTCTATTGCTAGTATCTTACACATTTATTGGTATATAGCAGATACTCAATTTTTACTTGAACACAAAAGCAATAATTGGTCATTAGGAAGAGAGACCATGACCAATATATAGCACTCCAATAAATAAACAAATTTGGCTTGTCTAGTAGAATGAAGTCCCTGATTACATGTGATATTCATTTTATAGAAAGCAACACTGGGGTTGCATACATCCATTGTATCTGTTGGGCAGACTGCTCCTGGACAACTAGAACATCAAGTCTTTCTATGCCAGAACTTATGCTAGTTTTCTGGGGGTATAGATTGATTATGATAAGGTGCCTCCTCCCAAGGAACTTAGAGTCCAGAGAGAGTTCATCGGCTGTACTAGATGGATGCAGAAGGAAACTACAACTCTAAAAGGGTGAGTATGCCCACATGTATTATTCAGGATGGGCTTGGTTATATTGTGGCCACAAGCAACCTCCATATCTCAGTGGTTCCCAAGGACAGTTTTTTGCCTACCCCACATGTCCATTTTGAGTTGGCTACAGGTATGCTCCACATATTCACTCAGGGACCCAGGCTGAACTGCTTATCTTTTTCACTTCGAACATTGCTGGTCATTGTGGCAGAGGCATGAATTGGCTTTTCTTCCTGGAAGTGACATACATCACTTCACGCATTTTGTCAACCAGAGCAGGTCATATGGGCACACCTGAGTTCAACAGGCTAAATGAATATAATCATCCCATGGGAATGAGTATTGATTAACAGAAATATAATCTATGGCATCATTCCTCTGCAGTCCAGTTTCTCAACCCTAAGACTCCAAGTCTTAGATGAGAATCTTGAGACTTTAAGACGTTTCTGGAGAACAAGGAATAGGTTACAGGAATAAAGAGGATGTTCTGAGAGAAGCTGGGATTGTTGGAGAAAATTCAAATAAAGGAAACATCAAGATAAATGTGAGAAGACTTTTAATTTAGTCATATACCCAATGGGGTAGTTGGTAGAGATGGTTGTGAAGTCACGGAATTTTATTTTTCTCTGCAGATGATATTATCATATGCTTGTCACGACTAGGCTATTACTGTGAATTTTTTAAAAGAAGAAAAATGAAAAGATTTTGATCTAATGTCATCTTTATTTCAGAAAAAAGATAAGAACACTAATTGTTAAGACTGACAAAGATTTAATTTCTAGTTGCATTGAGAGGAAAAAAATTAACAGACTAACAAAATTATAACCTTAACATGATTGAACTCATTACTTTTGAAATGTGGAGCAGATACTTTGTGTTGGTTTTTTAGTTTGTTTATAGAACTGGAAATGACTTTAGCATGTTAATATTTTATCAAATTAAAATTAATATCATTATGTTTTGAGAATCAAAATGTAAATGTAATGTAAATGCCATTATATATGTGAGAATATATGCTTTATTTTTTATAAAAATAATAGATGCTTATTATCAAAATATCAAGCAACACAAAAAGTATGAGGAAAGAAAAAATTGCTTATAAATAACCTAGTATGATATTTGGTGAACAAGATGAATTGATAGTCAGAGAGATAGGTAGGTAGGTAGGTAGGTAGGTAGGTAGGTAGGTAGAGAGATAGAGAATAGTTTTATAAGAATGGGATTATCCTATGCCAACTATTTTTTTTTTAATTTTTTTTTTAACGTTCATTTATTTTTGAGACAGAGAGAGACAGAGCATGAACGGGGGAGGGTCAGAGAGAGGGAGACACAGAATCTGAAACAGGCTCTAGGCTCTGAGCTGTTAGCACGGAGCCCGACGCGGGGCTTGAACTCACGGACTGTGAGATCATGACCTGAGCCGAAGTCGGCCACTTAACCGACTGAGCCACCCAGGCGCCCCCTTATGCCAACTATTAAAAAACATTTTATTTTATTCTAATTTACTAGATATTGAAATGCAGAATTTTTGAATTTTTGATAAATGTTTTTCTTCTCAAGAGATATTACGTCCTTAAAATCCTAAGCTGAAAGATTTTGAAAACCATCAAGACATTAGCAACATCACATTTGAAAGCTGAAATGTTCCAGTTTTTACAGTTCTCACTGATTTCCTGTTATGAAGGAGAAAGCCTTTAAATACTCTTATCCTCCCTTCCTCTCCTTCAATTCTATTTTTTTGTCCTGATTTTATTTAATTTTAATATAATTTCAAACTTATTCCAATGTGGCAAGAACAATGAGAGGCATTCCCATATACCCTTAACTAAATTTTTATATTTTACCTCATTTTATTCTCTATAATTTATACACTGTATATTATTTTTTCTAAACCATACTTAATACATAGTTAAATATGCACTTCTGAAGAACAAGAACATTTTCTCAAATAATCACAGTGCAATTTTCAAAAGCAGGAAATTTAACATGGATGCAATAGTATTATCTACTCTACAGTTCATATTCAAATTTTTTCAGTTATTCCAACATGCCTTTTACAGATTTCTTTTTCTTAGTACAGGATCTAATCTACAATCATGCATTACTTGATTATCATGTCTCTTCAGTCTCCTTTAATCTGAAGCAATTCTTCAGCCTTTTATTTTCCTTGATCTTGACATTTGTGAGTTTAGGCCAGTTATATGGTAAAATGTCCCTCAATTTGGATTTGTCTAATATTTCTTCATGATTTGATTCAGGTTATGCATTTTTGGCAAGAATACTACTGAGGTAATGTGCTTTCTCAATGTATCATGTTAGAAGGCACAAGATGTCTGTTTGTCCCAATGTTGGTAATGATAACATCGATCGCATGATTAAAGTGGTGTCTACCAGGTTTCTCTTCTGTAAAGGTAACATTTCCCCCTTTTTAGTTAGTGAGTATAGTAAGCAGACACATTCTAACAGTATTTAATATCCCATGGCATCCAAATTTTGCCCACTATTTTAAGCATCCATTGATGATTTTCTATTTTTATAATTTCTTCTGTATTAGTTGGCTTTCTACCACAAAGACGACTTTTATTTTATCCTTCATTTATTTATTTTTTCATTGCAGTATGAACTTTTATGTTTTGAATTGTTTCTCTCTCACCTCCAAGTCCTAACCCCTAGTACCTGAGAATGTGACCTTGTTTGGAAACAAAGTCTTTGCAGATTTAATCAAGTTAGGATGAGGTTATTAGGTTGAACCTGAATCCAAGATGACCGGTGTCCCTATAAAAAGGGAAAATTTGGACACAGACACACACACAGAAAAGATTGTATGAAGACACACAGGGAAGACACCATGTGAAAATGGAGGATCAGAGATATGCATCTACTAGCTAAGGACTGCCAAATATTTCTGGCAAACCACCTATCAAGGTGCCAAGAGGCAAACAAGGATTTCCCTAGGGGTTTCAGAGGGAGCATAGCCCTGATAATGCACCTCAATTCTGGACTTCTAATCTCAAAACTGTGAGACAATAAATCTGGTTTTTCAGGTCACCCAGTTTGTGGTAACTTTATTATGGCAGCCCTAGGGAACTAATACAATATGTGTGGATTTTTATTTTATTCAAACAGTTGTAATCAATTACCATCATTATTTATTTTGATGCATTTATAGTCCCAGAGTTTGCTGGAAGGAGCCACTTGTAGCTGGCTTAAGCATGCTTTTGACTCCATTGTTCTTGGGGCATTTCCTTAATTTTTGGCACAAGAAGATGGTCCGGCTCATCTCGTAATTCCTCTGCCCTAGGCCCCCAATTTTACAGCTAGGCAATACCTCTTCCTTCCTTCCTTCCTTTCTTTCTTTCTTTCTTTCTTTCTTTCTTTCTTTCTTTCTTTCTTTCTTTCTTTCTTTCTTTCTTTCTCACTCTATGTCCTTTTATGTATCTATCTATCTATCTATCTATCTATCTATCTATCTATCTATCTATCATATGTGTTTATACTTATACTCTTAGTTTCAGTTTGACATCTCAGAATACATTCTTGGCTTCCTTTTCTTTTTTGTATTTGCAATTCCCTATGCCACAAGGAGAAATCTGGCTCTAATTATATTCAATATATTCCTCATTTGCTCAGCCCTAAAAAATACATATTTATTTGCCTAAACTCACACTAATTCATTTTAGAATTGCTAATCTGTACCACAGATAAAAGCAAATTTACTAACCAGAGGTCAATATTTGTATGTAGTTTTTTCACTTTTGGGGGGTACAATTTATTATTATTATTTTTAAATTAATTAATATATTAATTATTTTAAGTTTTTATTTAAATTCTAGTTAGTTAACATATATTGTAATATTGGTTTCAGGAGTAGAATTTAGTGATTCATCACTTAATATTACACCCAGCTCATCACAAGTGCCCTATTTAATAGCCACCCTGGGTAGTAAAATTTTCTTTTTAATTTAACTATTTTTAATTTATATCCAAATTAGTTAGCATATAGTGCAACAATGATTTCAGGAGTAGATTCCTTAATGCCCCTTACCCATCTAGCCCATCACCCCTCCCACAAGCCCTCCAGTAACCCTGTTTGTTCTCCATATTTAAGAGGCTCTTATGTTTTATCCCCCTCCTTGTTTTTATATTATTTTTGTTTCCCTTCCCTAATGTTCATCTGTTTTGCCTCTTAAAGCCCTCATATGAGTGAAGTCATATGATATTTGTCTTTCTCTGACTAATTTCGCTTAGCATAATACCCTCCAGTTCCATCCATGTGGTTGCAAATGGCAAGATTTCACTCTTTTTGATTGCCAAGTAATACTCCATTGTGTGTGTGTGTGTGTGTGTGTGTGTGTGTGTGTATATATACCACATCTTCTGTATCCATTCAACCATGGATGGACATTTGGGCTCTTTCCATACTTTGGCTATTGTCGATAGTGCTGCTGTAAACATTCAGGTGCATTTGTCCCTTCAAAACAGCATACCTGTATCCCTTTGATAAATACCTAGTAGTGCAATTTCTGGGCCATAGGGTAGTTCTATTTTTAATTTTTTGAGGAAGCTCCACAGTGTTTTCCAGAGTGGCTGCACCAGTCTGCATTCCCATCAGCAGTGCAAAAGAGATCCTCTTTCTCAGCATCCTCGTCAACATCTGTTGTTGGCTGAGTTGTTAATATTAGCCATTCTGACAGGTGTGAGGTTGTATCTCATTGTGGCTTTGATTTGTATTTCCCTGATGATGAGTGATGTTGAGCATTTTTTCATGTGTCGGTTGGCCATCTGGATGTCTTCTTTGGAGAAGTGTCTATTCATGTCTTTTGCCCATTTCTTCACAGGGTTATTTGTTTTTTGGGTGTTGAGTTTGATAAGTTCTTTATAGATTTTGGATACTAACCCTTTATCTGATAGGTAGTTGGCAGATATTTTCTCCCATTCCATCGGTTGCCTTTTAGTTTTGTTGATTGTTTCCTTCGCCATGCAGAAGCTTTTTATTTTGATGAGGTCCCAATAGTTCATTTTTGCTTTTGTTTCCCTTGCCTCTGGAGATACGTTGAGTAAGAAGTTGCTGTGGCCAAGATCAAAAAGGTTTTTGCCTGCTTTCTCCTCGAGGATTTTGATGGCTTCCTGTCTTACATTGAGGTCTTGCATCCATTTTGAGTTTATTTTTACGTATGGTGTAAGAAAGTGGTCCAGGTTCATTCTTCTGCATGTTGCTGTCCAGTTTTACCAGCACCACTTGCTGAAAAGACTATCTTTATTCCATTGGATATTCTTTCCTGCTTTGTCAAATATTAGTTGGCCAAACGTTTCTGGGTTCTCTATTCTGTTCCACTGATCTGAGTGTCTGTTCTTGTGCCAATACCATATTGTCTTGATGATTACAACTTTCTAGTATAGCTTGAAGTCCGGGATTGTGATGCCTCCTGCTTTGGTTTTCTTTTTCAAGATTGCTTTGGCTATTCGGGGTCTTTTGTGGCTCCATACAAATTTTAGGATTGTTTGTTCTAGCACTGTGAAGAATGCTGGTGTTATTTTGATAGGGATTGCATTGGGTAGTGTCAAAATTTTAACAATATTGGTTCTTCCTATCTGGGAGCATGGAACCTTTTTCCATTTTTTTGTGTCTTCTTCAATTTCTTTCATAAGCTTTCTATGGTTTTCAGTGTAGATTTTTCACCTCTTTGGTAAGATTTATTCCTAAGTATTTCACGGTTTTTGATGCAATTGTAAATGGGATAGAGTCCTTGATTTCTCTTTCTGTTGATTCATTGTTGGTGAATAGGATGCCACTGATTTCTGTGCATTGATTTTATATCTTGCAACTTTGCTGAATTCATGAATCAGTTATAGCAGTGTTTTGGTGGAATATTTTGGGTTTTCCATATAGAATATCATGTCATCTGTGAAGAGTGAAAGTCTGACCTCCTTCTGGCTGATTTGGATGCCTTATGTCTTTGTGTTGTCTGATGGCTGAGGCTAAGACTTGCAATACTATGTTGAATAACAGTGTCAAGAGTGAATGTCCCTGTCTTGTTCCTGACCTTAGGGGGAAAGCTCTCAATTTTTCCCCATTGAGGATGAAATTAGTGTTGGGTCATTCATATATGGCTTTTATGTTCTTGAGGTATGCTCCTTCTGTCCCTACTTTCTTGAGGGTTTTTATCAAGAAAGGATGCTGTATTTTGTCAAATGCTTTCTCTGCATCTGTTGAGAGGATCGTATGGTTCTTGTCCTTTCTTTTATTGATGTGATGAATCATGTTAATTGTTTTGTGGATATTGAACCAGCCCTGCATCCCAGGTATAAATCCCATTTGGTTATGGTGAATAATTTTTTTAATATATTGTTGGATCTGGTTGGCTAATATCTTATTGAGGATATTTACATCTATGTTCATCAGGGAAATTGGTCTATAGTTCTCCTTTTTAGTGGGGTCTCTGGTTTTCGAATCAAGGTAATGCTGGCCTCATAGAAAGAGTTTGGAAGTTTTCCTTCCATTTCTATTTTTTGGAACAGTGTCAAGAGAATAGGTGTTAACTCTTACTTAAGTGTTTGGTAGAATTCCCCTGTAAGGCCATCTGGCCCTGGACTCTTGTTTTTTGGCAGATTTTTGGTTACTAATTTGATTTCTTGACTGGTTATGGGTCTGTTCAAATTTTCTATTTTTTTCTGTTTCAGTTTTGGTAGTGTATATGTTTCTAGGAATTTGTCCATTTCTTCCAGATTGCCCATTTTATTGCCATATATTTGCTCATATTATTCTCTTATTGTTTTTACTTCTGCTGTGTTGGTTGTGATGTCTCCTCTTTCATTCTTGATTTTATTTATTTGGGCCCTTTCCTTTTTCTTTTTGATCAAACTGGCTAGTAGTTATCAATTTTGTTAATTCTTTCAAAGAACCAGCTTCTGGTTTCATTAATCTGTTCTACTGTTATTGTTTTTTTGTTTTTTTGGGTTTTTTTGGTTTCGATAGCATTAATTTCTGCTCTAATATTTATTATTTCCTGTCCTCTGCTGGTTTTGGGTTTTATTTGCTGTTCTTTTTCCAGCTCTTTAAAGCATAAATTTATGTTGTGTATCTGAGAGCTTTCTTCCTTCTTTAGGAAGGCCTGGATCACTATACACTTTACTCTTATGACCACCTTTGCTGCATCCCATAGGTTTTAGGTTGTGGTGTTATCATTTTCATTGGCTTCCATGTATTTTAATTTCCTCTTTAACTTCTTGGTTGGCCCATTCATTCTTTAGTAGGATGTTCTTTAGTCTCCAAGTATTTGTTATCTTTCCAAATTTTTTCTTGTGGTTGAGTTCAAATTTCATAGCATTGTGGTCTGAAAATATGCATGGCATGGTCTCGATCTTTTTGTACTTGCTGAGGCCTGATTTGTGTCCCAGTATGTAGTCTATTCTGGAGAACGTTCCATGTGCACTGAAGAAGAATGTATATTCTTCTGATTTAGGATGAAATATCTGAATATATCTGTTAAGTCCATCTGGTCCCGTGTGTCATTCAAAGCCATTGTTTCCTTGTTGATTTTTTGATTAGATGATCTGTCCATTGCTGTGATGGGGTGTTGAAGTCTTCTACTATTATGGTATTACTATCGATGAATTTCTTTATGTTTGTGATTAATTGATTTATATATTTTGGTGCTTTCACATTTGATGCATAAATGTTTACAATTGTTAAGTCTTCTTGGTAGGTAGACCCCTTGATTATGATATAATGCCCTTCTTCATCTCTTGATACAGTCTATTTTAAAGTCTAGATTGTCTGGTGTAAGTATGGCTACTCCAGCTTTCTTTTGTGATAGATTGTTCTCCATCCCTTACTTTCAATCTGAAGGTGTCTTTAGGTCTAAAGTGAGTCTCTTGAAAACAGCATATAGATGGATCTTGTTTTCTTATCCATTCTGTTACTCTATGTCTTTTGATTGGAACATTGAGTGCATTGACATTTAGAGTGAGTACTGAAAGATATGAATTTATTTCCATTATGTTGCTTGTAGAGTTGGAGTTTCTGGTGGTGTTCTCTGGTCCTTTCTAATCTTTGTTGCTTTTAGTATCTATCTATCTATCTATCTATCTATCTATCTATTCATTTTTTCTCCCCTCAGAGAGTCCCCCTTAAAATTTCTTGCAGGGCTGGTTTAGTGGTCACAAACTCCTTTAATTTTTGTTTGTCTGGGAAACTTTTTATCTCTCCTTCTATTTTGAATGACAGCCTTCCTGGATAAAGAATTCTTGGCTGCATTTTTTTCTGATCAGCACCTTGAGTATATCCTGCCACTCCTTTCTGGCCTGCCAAGTTTCTGTGGATAGGTCTGCTCCAATCCTGATCTGTCTTCCCTTGTAGGTTAAGGACTTTTTTTTTTCCCTTGCTGCTTTCATGATTCTCTCTTTGCCTGAGTATTTTGTGAATTTGACTATGATATGCCTTGTTGATGGTCTATTTTTGTTAAATCTAATGGGAGTCCTCTGTTCTTCCTGGATTTTGATGTCTGTGTCTTTCCCCAGGTTAGGAAAGTTTTCTGCTATGATTTGCTCACATAACCCTTCTACTGCTATTTCTCTCTCTTCCTCTTCTGGGACCCCTATGATTCTGTTGTTTTTCCTTTTTAATGAATCACTGATTTCTCTAATTCTTAAATTGTGCTCTTTTCTCTTTATCTCCTCTTTTTTTCTGCTTCATTATTCTCCATAAGTTTGTCCTCTATATTGTTGATTCTCTGTTCTGCCTCATCCATCCTTGCCACTGTGGCATCCATTCGAGATTGCAGCTCAGTTATAGCATTTTTTATTTAATCCTGACTAGATTTACTTCTTTTATCTCCACAGAAAGGGATTCTAATCTATTTTCGACTCCAGCTAGTAATCTTATTATCGTGATTCTCAATTCTGGTTCAGACATCTTGCTTGTATCTGTGTTGGTTAAGTCCCTGGCTGTCGTTTCTTCCTGCTCTTTATTTTGGGGTGAATTCATCATTTCATCATTTTGAAGGGATGAAAGGAATTAGTGAGGTAGAAAAAATTAAAATTAATAAAATTAATATTAAAATATATTAAAATTAAGAAATTAAAAGCCAACACACACACACACACACACACACACACACAAAATCGAATAAATGATGCTAGATCCTAGGTGTGTTTTGGTCTGGGTGTTGAAAGTGGCTTGATAGATGAGAGAAAAAAGGGGACAAAAAGAAAAAAAAAGGAAATCATTTGAAAATTTGAGAAATGAATATGCTGAAGTAGACTAAAATGAAATGATGGAAGTAAAATAGGATATGAAAAAATTTACACAAAAGGAAAAATTTTAGTAGAAAAAGAATTAAAGAAAAATATTTTTAATAAAAATTAAAAGTAAAAATTAATTTTTTCTCTTTTGGTATTCAAGAAACAGAAAAGAAACAAAAAAGAGAAAAAAGGAAAGAAAGAATGAAAATTGAATAGTTGTACTAGCTAACAGACTGAAAAGGACTGAAATTACTTCGTTTTCACCCCAGAAGTCAAACTATGAAGTCTTTATAGTCCATTAACTAAGCAGGTGCTGAGACTTGTGTTCTTGAAGAGTGAGGTTGCCACAGTTGGGTGGAGCTTAGTGTAATGGCTCCATTCTCCACTAGATGGTGCTGCTAGCCTACTGGGGTGGATTGTTGTGGCGCTTATAGGTGCGTATGCACATGCCGGGAGAGGTGAAAATGGCGTCTCCTAGCAACCCAGTCTCTAGTATCAGAATTCTGTTCTCCCTGATCAACAATCGTGCACCCGTCCTTCATCTTTGGCTTCCGTCCACTCCCCGCTTCCACACTGTCTGTGACCAAGCCCCAGGCAGCACTTCCCTCCTGAGTTTTGTCTCAGATGTGGCTGCCTTCCCTGGCCCCCCACTTCTGAGGGACTGTGGCTTTGACCCACTCCACCCCTCTGTGGAGGGTCTCACCGAGCAATGGCCGAATGCTGCTGCATCCAGGAATGCTTGCAGGACCGTGCTATTGCTGATGCCCAGAGACTGAGGCCAGGTGCCAGCCCACCCCAGAAAAAGTTCGAGAGACAGTGTAGCAGAAGCGCCTCAGGGATTATGGAAAAATCACAAAACACATCTGGCACTAGGCTTCACTCCCAATGACCTTGGTCCAGCACCAGCGAATGTGGCCATTCTCTGGAGTCTGCTGGGCCCAGGTGACCTCACAGCCTCTACCAAATGTCCTTCCAGCAGTGGAACCGCTTCTCCCCGTGTGGCCTGAGAACCTTCCGGACCCCACTTTGCTCCTGGGGATTTGCCCTTCCCACCAGAGTACCACCAATTATCAAGCTGCAGAGTTTCAGACTCTGCTCCCCGTTTACAATCTTAATGGAATTTAAGCCCTCTCCTTTCTTCTTTCTCCCTTTTTAGTTCAGTCCCTGCAGCTGTTTCCAATTTTCCACTTTCTTTCCAGCTGCTTTTGGGGAGGGATGCTTTTCCTGTATTCTCCCCCTTGTCTCTGTCCTTTCTCCACAGTCAAAAGTGGTTCCCTGCCCTCTGCGTCTTCTCTCTTCCCAGTTCACCTCTCCATGCCACATACCTGCTGAATTCTGTGGTTCAGGTTGGGCAGATTGTTATGTTAATCCTCAGATCAGTTTTCTAGGTGTGCAGGATGGTTTAGTGTTGTCCTGGCTGTATTTCATGGATGTGAGACACACAGAAAACTTCCATGTTGTTCCACCATCTTGGCTCCTCCCCTGGGGAGTAAAATTTAAATAGTGATATCTCCATCATCTGATGAATGGATAAGGAATATATGGTGTATGTGTATATATAATGGAATACTACTTGGTGAAGAAAAAAATGAAATCTTGCTATTTGCAGCAATGTGGATAGAACTAGAATGTATTATGCTAAGTGATATAAGTGAGTCAGAGAAAGACAAATATCATATGATTTCACACATGTATAATTTAAGAAACACAACAGATGAACTAGGGGAAGGGAAAAATAATATAAAAATACAGAGGGAGGCAAACAATAAAAGACTCCTAAATACAGAAAAGAAACAGGGTTGCTGGAGGTGAGGTGGGTGAGGATGGGTTAAACAAGAGATGGGTACTAAGGAGGGCACTTGTTGAGATGAGCACTGGGTGTCATATATAAGAGATAAATCACTAAATTCTACTCCTGACACCAATTCTGGTTCTATTTCTGAAACAAGGATGACACTGTATGTTAACTAACTTGAATTTAAAATAAATAAATAAATAAAGTATTTTCAGGCCTTAAAATACATACATACAGGGCGCCTGAGTGACTCAGTCAGTTAAGCATTTGACTCTTGATTTCAGCTCAGGTCATGATCTCATGGTTTGTGAGTTCAAGCCCTGTGTTGGATTGTGCTGACAGCGTGGAGCTTGGTTGGGATTCTCTCTCCCCCTCTCTCTCTACCGCTCTCTCACTTGTTGATGTGCTCTCTCTCTCTCAAAATAAATACAAACAAGTTTTTGTCACCATTGTCTGTGTGATTTTTAGTTGTAACTCCTTTTTTTATTCCTATGTTAGTAATTTTGTTTTCCTTTTTTTCTTATATTTTCTAGATTTATCAAGCATTGTTTTCCATTTCATTGATTTCTGCTCTTTATTTTTCTTTCTTGTTACTGAATTTGATTTTAATTTGTTAATTTTTTGCCTTCTTAAAATTGAAGCTTGATCATTGGTTGTAAACTTTTTGTCTATTATAACTATTTGACTCTATAAATTTCCATCTAAACACTGCTTTAGCTGCATCCCATAAATTTGGTATATAGTAATTTAATCATCATCCTATTAAAAGTATTTAATGATTTTTTTGTTTCCTTTAACTCATGTATTATTTAGAAGTGTGTTGTTTAATTTACAAATATTTGGTGGCTTTTTAAAATATCTTTTTTTTTTCATGGACCAATCTAAGTTATTTATTTAAGCCACTTCCTAACATAAGCAAAGGGATGGAAGATCAGTATACTGGTCATAATTTAATACAAGTAAGGAAGGTGAGCTTAAGGTCCCATATACTTTTCTGGTCCGTGTGCAGAGTCATGGTCCAAACCAGTGCTGTGGTCCCCACTGGGTTATGGCCCAGGTTCTCTTTATTCATCTTCATAGCCAGTCAGAAGTGGATTCACATGAGAGTTATGGAATAGAGTATGATTACCATCTCCCCAGGGAAAGGGCTTGGACCTGATGCGGGGATAGGGGTAAGTGATGAACTCGGGTCTCTCGTGTTCTCCATGATGCGACTTCAGGAAGACGTTCAGCATGCTCACTCCCACGCAGGGAAGAACTGAGCCCTCCTCGTTGTGGGCGCCACTTGACAGAGACCACCCCAGCTGTGCCCCGGACCGACCTAGCAGCGGAGAAAACCGGGCACAGCCCCCATCGCCATTTTCGACCTGGACTAAAATATCTTATAACTATTGATTTCTAACTTCCTTTATGATTAGAGAAAATACCCTGTAAGGTTCCAGACTTTTGAAATTCATTGAGACATTTTATGCCTCAGCATATAGAGATTATTTTGGTAAATGTTCTTTGTGTACTTGAAAAGAATATATATTCTGAAGTTTTGAGATGTTCCATAAATGTCATTAGGACAAAGTGGGTAATAGTGTTGTTCAGCACTTTTATGTTCTTACTGATTTTTTTTTAGTGTTTTTTTCTCAATAACTAAGTTAGGTAAAATGTACAGAATACATTTTATTCTGTAGCCAAATTTCCCCCAAGGAATAGTCTTTGGTATATATTTAAATAGATTAAAATTTCACCATCACTTCCCTTACCGTATCTTATTTAATGCTGATTTCTTCATTTAGATTTCTCATAGTATTATAGGCATTTTATTTCCTAAATTCTTTAAAATTTAAATATATCTGGCCTATTGTCTTTCATTTTGAATGGCAATGTGATTGGATATAACATTCTTGGTCACAGATATTTTTTTCTCCTAGGAGTTGAATTCAAGGGGGCGCCTGGGTGGCTCAGGCAGTTAAGCATCCAACTTCAGCTCAAGTCATGATCTCTTGGTTCACAAGTTTGGACCTCACATCTGGTTGTGTGCTGACAGCTCAGAGCCTGGAGCTTGCTTCAGATTCTGTGTCTCTCTCTTTCTCTGCCCCTGCCCCACTTGTGCTCTGTCTCTGTCTGTCTCAAAAATAAATAAACATTTAAAAAAATTATTTAAAAAGAGTTGAATTCAGTAATTGGATGATGTTGCATAGATGTCAGAATATAGACTGGTATTTTTTTTTCAGAGGTGACTTAATTTTTCTGTTTAGATATGATAAGGATTCTTTCTTTATCCTTAAATTTCAATAACAGGATTTGTCTTTATGTAGATGGTTTTGTGTCATTTTCCCTGGTATATGCTACATCTTTTTGATCTTCAGATTTAGTTCTTTCATGTTAGTATTGCTACATATTGCTAATTTCTTTCTATTCTTTTGGTTGGGTTCTCTGATACAAGGACATGGATTATCGTTATGTTGTGAAGATTTTATCTCTCTTTCACATCTTACAATTTCTTTGTAATTGCTTTAATAACTTGTCTTTTTTCTTTTATATTTAAAAATATATATGTATATTTATATTGTATAATATATACATATATTGCTTTTATATGAAATCATCCCAAGTCCTTCTTCTTTACCATTAATTTGGATTTTTTTTAGCCATATGCTTGTTGTTTGGAGTTGTATAACTCCTTTATAAGAACTTCAATGTTGTTATTTGATTCTTAATTTGTTGATCTGGGGTCTTCTGTGTGTTTAATTATGTTATTTTACCATTCCATCTTTGAATAGATATTCTTTTAAGTTCTTTTATGGATAAAGAAGTCTTGGGAATATTGCATTCTTTGATAATATTTTCTGAGTTCTTTATCAAGTTTTTGCTCTGTAAGTTATTTGGTGCTTTTGAAAATTCTTTTTTTCTGTCGTATTATTATAAACTTGTCTTATAATTAATATTCAAATTACTCAAGCTTAATGTGTGAAGCTCAGTCTAGATCTTATATTTGATTTGACTTTTCTTTGGCACTATTTTTCTCCATTTTTTGGTCTGATCAGTGTGGGGACAAAGTGTTGCTTTCTAGGTACCTTCTTAGAGCCTGAGGGAATGTGGGTGGAGTAGGCCGATCTCCCTTGATGTCCAGCATACCTACCCTGGGAGCCCTGCTGTGTTGAGAACCTGCTTAATATTCTGTACCAGGATCTACAGATGTACCATAATCCCATGAGCTTCAGCTCATTCCCCAACACACCACAGAACCCTGGGACGTTGCAAGCTCAGCCTACTACTCATGCATTATACAGGAACTTCTACTTTTAAGAGTTCTTCCTTGCAATATTCTAGGGAACTTTATTCACCTGAGTCTCCTTTGCTCCAAGAGCACTGTTCAAAAATCTCAAGATTTTGCTGACACACTTTGTTTCCTCAGTTCTGCTTTTAATAGGTTAGAAGTTGTGGGAGCAAGGTTAGAAGGGGAGCTCTGATAAACCAGAATCTTTTGTTTCTTCCCCTGGCCACCATTTTCTGAGTTTAGAAACCAAACCCATTACCCTGTCTTCCAGGTTACTAATCCTTTCTACGTCTGTTGTTGAACCCCTTTAGTGTATTTTTCAGTTCAGTTATTACATTCTTCAGCTCTGTGACTTCTGTTTGGTTCTTTATTATATTTTATGTTTCTGTTGAAGTTCACACTGTTTATCCCAGATTGGTGAGCATCTTTGTGAATATTACTGTGAACTCTATATCAAGTAAATTACTTACCTTTTCATCAAGGTTTTTTTTTCTGGGTTTTTATCTTGTTCTTTCATTTGTAACATATTCCCCTGTTTATTCATTTTGTTTGTTTCTAGTTATTGGGTTAACCAGCTACCTCTCCCAGTCTTGAAAGATTGGTAACAGAAAAACTGGGGGGTATGTTTCAGTATGCTGTCTGTGCAGTGCTCTGGGATTGGTAGCCTGCCAAGAACTATCTCTCCAATTATTTCAGAGATTGTTTTAGTGTGTGGGGCCCAGAGATGCAAGAGCCCTGGCCATCAGAGCTAGGCATTCAAATGGCATCGCTTGTGTGCTCTGTGCATATCCACCAGATATGTGGAGCCACTGGGGAGTGCTAGGCTGAGGCATGTCCAACCCTCAGGTTTAGCAGGGTGGGGCTTCATGAGAGCTCAGGGTTGGGGGGAGTGGTGCTAACAAGGTAGACGAAGAGTGTAAAAATGGCACCTGCCAGTGTCTCCATCCTCAGAGAGAGTTCCAACAGACCCTTGCTCCTGTGGCAGACACTTTAAGATAAGCCAGTGGATCATTTTCACATATGATCTAAGCACTTTTCAGCTTGCTGCTATTTTTAAAAGAAAATTTTAATTCCACTATAGTTAACATACACTGTTATATTAGTTTTGGGTGTACAATATAGTGATTCAATAATTCTGTATATTTCTCAGTGCCCATCATGATAAGTGTACTTTTAATCCCTCTCACCTATTTCACATATCTCCCTACTATCCTTCCCTCTGGTAACCATCCATTCTCTATAGTTAAGAGTCTATTTTTTTGGTTTTTCTCTTTTTTTTAATTGTTCATTTATTTCCTAAATTCTACATATGAATTAAAATATGGCATTTGTCTTTCTTTGACTGACTTATTTCACTTAGCATTATACTCTAGATGCATCCATGTTGTTGCAAATGACAAAATTTCATTCTCTTTATGGCTGAGTTATATTCCATTATATATGTGTACCACCTCTTTATCCATTTATCTATCAGTGAACATTTAGGCTGCTTCCATAATTTGTCTATTGTAAATAATGCTGCAATAAATATAGGGGTGTATTTACCTTTTTGAATTAGTGTTTTTGTTTTTGGTAGTGGAATTACTTGATCATAAGTAGTTCTATTTTTAATTTTTTGAGGAACCTCCATACCATTTTCTCCAGTTGCTGTACCAGTTTTTATTCCCACCATCAGGGCACAGGGTTCATTTTTCTCCACATCCTCGCCAACATTTGTTGTTTTTTGTGTTTTGGATTTTAGCTATCCTGACAGGTATGAGGTGATATCTTCTTATAGTTTTGATTTGCATTTCCCTTATGATGACTGATGTTGAGCATCTTTTCATGTGTCTATTGGTCATCTGGATGTCTTCTTTGGAGAAATACCTGTTCATGTCTTCTGCCCATTTTTTAAATTGGATTTATTGGGGTTTTTTTGTTTGTTTGTTTTGTTTTGTTTATGGTGTCGAGTTGTATAAGTTCTTTATATATTTTGGATACTAATTCTGTACCAGATATGTTATTTGCAAATACCTTCTCCCATTCAGTTGATTGTCTTTTAGTTTTATTGATTGTTTTCATTGCTGTGCAAAAGCTTTTTATTTTGATGTAGTCTCAGTAGTTTATTTTTGTTTTTCTTTCCCTTGCTCAGGAGACATATCTAAAAAAAATGTTGCTATGGCTGATGTCAGAGAAATTACTGTCTGTGCTCTCTTCTAGGATTTTTGTAGTTGGAGGTCTCACATTTAGGTCCTTGATTCATTTTGATTTATTTTTGTATATGATATAGGAAAGTAGTCCAGTTTCATTGTTTTGCAAGTAGCAGTCCAGGTTTCCCAATACCATTTGTTGAAGAGACTTGTCTTTTTTTGATTGCATATTCTTGCCTCCTTTGTCAAAGATTAACTGACCGTATAACTGTGGGTTTATTTCTGGGCTCTCTATATGATCCATTGATCTATATGGATCTATTGATCCATTGATCTATATGTCTATTTTTGTGCCAGTCATACCGTTTTGATTACAACAGCCCAGTAATATATCTTGAAATTTGGTATTGTGATACCTCCAGTTTTGTTCTTCTGTTTCAAGATGGCTTGGCTATTTGGGATCTTTTGTTTTCATACAAATTTTAGGATTATTTGTTCTAGTTCTGTGAAAAATGTTGTTGGTATTTTAACAGGGATTGTATTATATCTGTAGATTCCTTTGGGTAGTATGACCATTTTAACAATATTTGTTCTTGCCATCCATAAGCATGAAATATCTTTCCATTTCTTAGTGTCATCTTCAATTTTTTCATCAATGTTTTATAGTTTTCATAGTATAGGTCATACACCTCCTTAGTTAAGTTTCTTCCTAGGTATTTTATTATTTTTGGTTCAATTGTAAATGAGATTGTTTTCCTAATTTCTCTTTCTACAGCTTAATTATTAGTATATAGAAATGAAATGAATTTCTACATATTGATTTTGTATCTTGCAATCTTACTGAATTTATTGATCAGTTTTAGTAGTTTTTTTGTGCTCTTTAGTGTTTCCTATATATAGTATCATGTCATATGCAAATAGTGAATATTTTACTTCTTCCTGACCAGTTTGGATGCCTTTTATTTATTTTTCTTATCTAATTATTGTGACTAGCATTCCCAGTACTGTGCTGAATAAAAGTGGTATGAGCATCCTTATCTTGTTCCTGATCTCAGGGTAAAATCTCTGTTTTTCACCACTGACTATGATGTTAGTTGTGGATTTCATATATGGCCTTTACTTTTTGAAGTATGTTCCCTCTAACCATACTTTGTTGAAGGCTTTTATCATGAGTGGATGTTGTATTTTGTTAAATGCTTTTTTTGGATGTACTGAAAAGATCATATGGTTTTTATCCTTTCTCTTGTGATGTATCATGTTGATTGATTTGCAAATACGGAACCAGCCTTGAATCCCTGGAATAAATCCCACCTTTTCATGGCGAATGAGTTTGTTTAACGTATCGTTAGATTTGGTTTGCTAATATTTTGTGGAGGATCTTTACATCTATGTTCATCAGAGATATTGACCTGTAGTTCTCTTTTATTTTTGGTAGCATCTTTATCTGGTTTCAGTATCAAAGTAATGTTGGTTTCCAGAATGAATTTGGAAGCTTTCCTTCCTCTTCTACTTTTTATAATAGTTTGAGAAAAATAGGTATTAACTCTTCTTTTTTTTTTTTTTTTAACATTTTTTATTTTATTTTTGGGACAGAGAGAGACAGAGCATGAACGGGGGAGGGGCAGAGAGAGAGGGAGACACAGAATCGGAAACAGGCTCCAGGCTCCGAGCCATCAGCCCAGAGCCTGACGCGGGGCTCGAACTCACGGACCGCGAGATCGTGACCTGGCTGAAGTCGGACGCTTAACCGACTGCGCCACCCAGGCGCCCCGTATTAACTCTTCTTTAAATGTTTGGTAGAATTCAGCTGTGAAGCCATGTGATCATGGACTTTTCTTTGTTGGGAGTTTTTTGATTACTGATTCAATTTCATTGCTGGTAATTGATCTGTTCAAATTTTTTATTCCTTACTGATTCAGATTTGGGAGGTCATATATTTCTAGGAATTTATCCAATTCTTCTAGATTGTCCAATTTATTGGCATATAATTTTTCATAATATTCTCTTATAATCCTTTGTATTTCTGTGGTGTCAATTATTTCTCCTCTTTCATTTCTTTTTTTTTTTCTCTTCTTTCATTTCTGACTTTATTTGAGTCTTGTCTCTCTCTCTCTCTCTCTCTCTCTCAATCTCTCTCTCTCTCTCTCTCCTTCCCTCCTCCCTCCTCCCCACCTCTTTCTCTGCTGAGTCTGGCTAAAGGTTTATCAATTTCGTTGATCTTTTCAAAGAACCAGCTCCTGGTTTCGTTTATCTGTTCTTTTTTTTTTTTTTAAGTTTCTACTCTATTTCATTTACTTCTATTCTAATCTTTATTCTACTAGCTTGGGCATTTGTTTGTTCTTCTTTTTATACCTTCTTTAAGTGTAAGATTAGGTTGTTTATTTGAGATTTTTCTTGCTTCTTGAGATAGGCCTGTATTGCTGTAAACTTCTCTCTTAGAACAGCTTTTGCTACATCCCAAAGATTTTGGACTATTTGTTTTCATTTTCATTTGTCTCCATGTATTTTTTTAAATTCCCTCTTTGATTCCTTCATTGACTCATTGTTTAGTAGCATGTTATTTAACTTCCATGTATTTGTTTTTTTCCAGATATTTTTCTTTTGGTTAATTTCTAGTTTCATAACACTGTGGATGGAAAAGATGCATGGTATGATCTCAATCTTTCTAAATTTGTTGAGACTTGTTTTGTGGCCTAATATGTGATCTGTTCTAGAGAATGTTCCATGTGCACTTGAAAAAAATATTTATTCTGCTGTTTTGAGTTGGAATGTTCTGAATATATCTGTTAGATCCATCTGGTCCAATGTGTCATTCAAAGGCACTGTTTCCTTGTTGATTTTCTGTTTGGATGATCTATCCATTGATGTAAGTGGGGTTTTAAAGTCCCCTACTGTAATTGTATTACTATCGATTATTTCCTTTATGTTTGTTATTAACTGCTTATGTTTTTGGGCCTCCCATATTGGGTGAATAAATATTTACAATTGTTATATCCTCTGGTTGGATTATTTTCTTTATGATTATATAGTATCTTTCTTTGTCTCTTATTACAGTCTTTTTTTTAAAGTATTTTGTCCAATATAAATATTGCTACCCCAGCTTTCTTTTCACTTCCATTTGCATGATAAATGCTTTTCTACACTCAACTTTCAATCAACATGTGTCTTTAATTCTGAAATGAGTCTCTTGAAGGTAGCATATACATGGGTCTTGCTTTTTTATCCATTCATCACACTCTGTCTTTTGATTGGAGTGTTTAATCCATTTACATTCAAAGTAATTATTGATAGATATGTACTTATTGCCATTTTGTTACTTGTGTAGTGGTTGCTTTTGTGGTTCTTCTCTGTTCCTTTCTTCTCTTGCTCTCTTTTCTGACAGTTTGTTGGGTTTTTTTTGGTGATATACCTGAACTTCTTTCTCTTTATTTTTTGCTTATAGATTACTGGTTTTTGATTTATGGTTGCCATTAGGTTTGTATATAATATCGTCTGCATATAGTAGTCTATATTAAGTTGATGGTCACTTAAGTTTGAACCCATTCTTTACTCCTCTCCCCCATATGTTTTAAGTATATGGTGTCATACTTTACATCCTCTCATTTTGCGAATCCCTTAACTGATTTTTATAGATATACTTAATTTTTGCTGCTTATGTGCTTCCTACTTTTCCAACTTCTACCTATGGTCTTTGCTTTCCTCTCAAAGAGTCCCCTTTAACATTTCTTGTAGAGCTGGCTTAGTGGCCATGAATTCTTTTAACTTTTATTTGTTAAAGAAACTCTTTTTCTCTCCTTCTGTTTTGAATGATAGCCTTGCTGGATAGAGTATTCTTTGCTGCACGTTTTTTTTCTTTCAGCACTTTGAATTTATTATGCCACTCCCTCCTGGCCTACAAAGTTTCTGTTGAAAAATAAGCTGATAGCATTATGGAGTTTCCCTTGTATGTAACTATCTTCTCTTGCTGCTTTAAAAATTCTCTTAAGCACTACTTGTTGTCATTTTAATTACCATGTGCCTTGGTGTAGATTTCCTTGGGTTGATTTTTGAGGGACTCTCTGTTTCCTTCCCCAGATCTGGGAATTTTGTAGCTATTATTTCTTCAAATAAATTTTCTACCCACTTTTCTCTTTCTTCTCCTTCTGAGATCCCTTTGATGTGAATGTTATTTTGCTTGATGATGTCACCAAGTTTCCTAAATCTAATGTATTTTCAGGGGCATCTGAGTGGCTCAGTTGGTTAAGTGTCTGACTCTTAATTTTGGCTAAGGTCATGATTTCATGGTTTGTGAGTTCAAGTCCTGCATTGGACTCTGCACTAACAATGCAGAGCCTTCTTGGGATTTTCTCTGTCTCTGACCCTACCCTGCTCATGCTCTCTCTCTCTTTCTCTCTCTCTCTCTCAAAATAAATAAACTTAAAAAAAATTTTCTATTGTGTGTTTTTTTCCCCTCTCTCCTCTTTGGCTTGATTATTTTCCATTGCTCTCTCCTCCAGGTCACAGTTTTATTCTTATGCTTCCTCTAGTCTACTATTTATTCCCTCTGGTGAATTTTTAGTTTTAGTTATTAAGGTCTTTATCTCTGATTGGTTCTTTTTAATATTTTCTATCTCTTTGTTAAGAGTCTCATTGAGGTCCCCCACTGTTTTCTCAAGTCCAGTGAGTATCTTTATGACCATTACTTTGAATTGTCTCTCAGGCATATTTCTTAACTCCATTTTGTTTAGGTCTTTTTGCTGTGAATTTGTTCTGTTCTTTCATTTGAGACATATTCCTCTGTCTCCTCATTTTGTCTAACTCTCTGTATCTGTTTATATGTGTTAGGAAAGTTGGCTACATTTGCTCTTGAAAGTAGTGGTCTTATGAAGAAGAGGTCCTGTATTGCCCTGCAGTGCAATGTCCCCTGTTCACCCGAACTTGATTCTTTGGGGGTGTCTCCTATGCATGTTGCTGCACCCTATTGTTGTGGCTGAGCTGCTTTTGCTTTGAGTCCAGTCACTGCAATGACTCTCTTTGCCTGTTTTGGGAAGGGTTTAGTCCCTGTGTTATTAGTGGGCCAGTCTGGGGCTGCCTTGGGCTTAAGTTGAGTCACACCAGGCATTTGCTAGAGATGCAGTAGGACCAAACTGCAAGAGAACATGAGAGTTTGTTGCATGGTGCCAGCAATGTCTGTGCCAAAGGGTAACTGCGGTAGCTGGGACTGAGGAAGGCCAAGTTGGAGAAGACAGAGCCACTAAAGTGTATGGTAGCAGGACATTCAGTGTTAGCAAGGTTTGTGGTCTGCTCTGGGAGGAGACCTGGAGCCAGGTCTCTTGGAAGGGGTGTGTCCACAGAAGAACACGTGGCAAGGTGGACTGTTATCAAGCTACATAGCAAGTGTTGGCACCATGATGGCTTTAAGCTGGGAGGTGGGGGAGGAAAATGGCACCTGTCAGCTCATTTGTTCCTGGAGAAGTCTCCCAAAGATCCCTGCCCTACCAGCACATGCTCTGAGATTAGTAAAATCATATTCCTCCTGTATACCCCCAGACATTTAAAAAAAAAAAATTAGAGAGAGAGTGGTGGGAGGGAGAGGGGCAAGGGAAAGAAAGAATCGTAAGCAGGCTCCATGCTCAGTGTAGAGCCCAATAAGGAGCTTAATCCCACAACCGGGGATCATGACCTGAGCTGAAATTAAGAGTCAAACACTCAATCACCTGAGCCACCCAAGTGTCCTCACCCAGGCAGTTTTAAAACTGCTGCTTCTATACTGTATCTTTTTGGGGTTGTTTGTTTGTGCTATCTTTTTTAGGGCAGGGTCTTAATTTCCTCTCACCTCTCTGGCTTTCTCATTAGCCTGCTGATTTTTAACGTTCCAGGTTTTAAGCCCTGGTGATTGTAAGAATTTGGGAAACTTGGCTCCTCTTGTTTTCTTTTCTTTCTTTTTATTTTCTTTATTTAAAAAATTTTAATGTTTATTTATTTTTGAGAGAGAGAGGGAAAGACACAGTGCGAGTGGGGGAGGACCAGAGAGAGGGAGACATAGAATCTGAAACAGGATCCAGGCTCTGAGCTGTCAGCACAGAGCCCGACAGGAGGCTTGAACTCACACACCATGAGATGATGACCTGACCCAAAGTGGGCCACTTAACTGACTGAACTACCTAGGGGCCCCGGCCCCTCTGGTTTTCAAGCCAAATGTGGAGATTCGTCTTCTCTGTTCTGTTGTCTAGTGTGAGAGTCTGTTTCTTTCCCCTCTTTGAGGCTGCAGTATCCCTCCCTCCCACAGATAGTCCTGTGGGTCTGTTTAGCTCCAGTCCATGTGTCACACTTCTTACCCTTTTCAATGTGACCTATTCTCTACATTTAGCTTGGAGAGTAGTCTGCCAGGTCTTGGGTTGTTTTCTGGGTTATTTACACTGAAGTGGCTATTATCTGGTTGTATCTGTGGGATGAGGTGAGCTTAGGGTCCTCCTACTCTATCATTTTCCCCAGAAGTTCAACTTGCTTCTTTTGCAATGGATCTCAGAGTAAGTGGTTCCTTCCAAGTGACAAATTTTTGAGTGGAGTCTTACTTTTTTTTTTTTTTTTTTTAACAGACCTTTGAGTTTCCTTGATATAAGCCCCATTGATTTTCAAAGCTAGACATTTTGGGGGCTCATGTCTCCATTGTAGATCCCGAGGGTTGGAGTGGACTGATGGACTTGGACCCCTCATTCCTCAGGAATGTATTCTATGTTTGTGAGATCCCTCCTGTTCATGGGTAACCATGCCAGGGGTGGGAGTTTTGGCAAGACTACATCTCTGCCTTTCCTACCCTTCTTGATGTGGCCATTTTATTTTTTGTTGTGCAGGGGATAGCTATTCAGTTAGTTTTCAGGTCTTTTTCAGAGACAGATTTTTCTATATGTAGCTGAATGTTTGGTGTGTCCATAGGAGGAAGTGAGTTCAGTGTCTTCCTACACTACTATCTTGAAACACCCTCCCATTTAATTAAGTTTTAGACTGCTGAAGAATTTGCATTCTCTGAGGTTGACTGAGTGCACATTTAAAAAGCCAAATAAATAACTGAAACATAGCAAGTGGCAGTTGACTAACTTCCAATAGTTACTATAATTTACACAATTCTACACTAAAATGTATTTTTGTATTCTACATAAAGAAAGGGAACCAAGTAAATGAAGATTAGCCATTTAAAGCAATCAAAGAAAGAAATGACTAAGATAATTTAGAAGCAATTAGTCACTATAAATGATAAAGATAGCAATAAAATCACCTTTTTGTGGAATCATTAATTAATGGATTATTCTTTTTATGTGAAGATGAATAAACTGCAGTCCCTCTACTTGAGGCTCTCACAATATGGAAAGAATATCAGACTATTCTTCCAAATAAGGCTGGATAAAGCGTTATGAGAGTTCGAAGAGAGCAATACTAGGTTTTTTGGAGACTAATCTTGATGATGAAAGCTAACATTTATATAATGCTGACTATGTGACAAATCCTGGAAAGCCTGACTCTAGAAGGTTTATTCTCAGAGCTGATGGGAACTTGCTCTGACTCCTGTATAGAGGTTGTCTCACACTGCAGCCTGACAGTAAGCTTTAGTTCTCAGTTAAGGAAACAAGAAATTCTCCTGTATATTCATTCAGAAAGGAGGTCTTTGCCTTCCTATTTCTGATGGAAAGAAGAAAGAGAAGCTTAGATTACTCAGACTCTGATTTTCTGATTTATGTTCTCTAAGTGTGAATGTAGAAATATACTTTTCTTGGAAATGGATAAGAATAAACAATCAAATTTAAGAAAAGTACGAGACTCTTGAAACTTCAGAGGTGTGAACTTGTAAGTGAGCATCTTGGCTGCAACAAATGAGTACTGGTTTCCTGTTTTGGACTACCTACTCCAAGGCACTGAGAAAAACAGTGGAGAATGGAAGAAGCACTAGAATTACCTGTTGGTAATCAAGTGACAAACTGGTAATCCAGGCAAGTCCAGATGAAAGTAGGATTTGTGAACATACGGAAAAGAAAGCAGTAGGTTCACTAAGTCACGCCAAGTAAGTTAAATTTTCTTTTGTGTGTGTATGTGGGGGGGCGGGGAGGCAGGAATACTAGTTTGGTAGTTCAGGAGACTGCACTAAACACAGCATATGCATACTTCAGGATTGCATTTGGCTGTCTCTCTTGAACTTTTCTTTAACAAAATGAAGAAAGGTGTGCCTTGGTGGCTCAGTCAGTTAAGCATCCCACTTCAGCTCAGGTCATGATCTCATAGTTTGTGAGTTCAAGCCCCGCATCAGGCTCTGTGCTGACAGCTCAATCCTGGAGCCTGCTTCTGTTTCTGTGTCTCCATCTCTCTCTGCCCCTCCCCTGCTGATGCTGTGTCTCTCTCGGTCTCTCAAAAATGAATAAACGTTAAAATTTTTTTTAGTTAAACAAAATAAAATAAAATAAAACAAAATGAAGAGTAACAGGATGTCAGTACCAGGAGATGTATTTATAAATGGCCAAGGAAATAACTGAACCTCAAAGAAAGCTAATTAATGGGTCGTTGATAACCTTGATGAATAGTTCTAGAGTCCTACCACGTTAACTGGGCCCTTGTCCTGGTCAATAACTGACAAAGTGTTTCATTTAGTGTCTATTGTGTGTCAGGCATTGTGCTGAGTGTTAGAATAATATTCATTTACCCATTCCAGGAACTGTACTCAACACTTTATGATCTTATTTGATTCTACCAACAATCTTATCAAACAGTATTAATATCTCCATCATTTGTATGAAGAAATGGGAAGTTGGAGAATTTGATTAGCCTGACTAAGCTTGGCCACACAGCTACTGAGTGGCAGTTCCCAAATGTAAACCTTGGTCTGTCAATTTTTCTTCACTGCCTTTTTAAAAAATAAATGATTGGAACAAGAGAACAAATCAATATGCATATAAAATGAATGCAAAAGATATATTGACATAGGAATGTGCTTAATCACAGAATTAGTATCCAAAAGAATTTTAATAGGCTGGAGCAAGTTTAATCAGAGAATATTTAACAGAGATGCATGTGAGATCCTGAGCTGGGTCCCAAATATCCAGCTGCACAGGGCAATGTGGCTTAGCAGCTGTGTAAGCTTAATGTGATTCAATAGTTTGACATAGCTGCCCTAAAAGTGAATGAAAATGGATGCCACATTTGTACAAATCAAGTATTCTAAACAAAGAGATAGATTATTCTGTTTTATTATAGAGTCTGTGAGTAGTTCTGGGCAGCATACCTTTGAAAGGACATAGACAGACTTAACCAGTCTTGTGAAAGGATTCAGCACTATTTTTTTTCTCATTCTTTTGACAAGTAATGTTTTGGAGTGCTTACTATGTGTCAGGCATTGTGTTAGGTACTCAGGAAATGGCAGATTATCAAATAACCCTCTTGTAGTTTACATTCTTACTGAAGAGGCAAGAAATAAACAAATGAACCAATGAATATGTCTGATAATGTTAGATAGTAACAAATTCTGCAAGAAAATAAGGCAGTGTAAGGGGATAGAGAATAGATGAAGGCTATTTCAGATAAGTTTGTGAGGGAAGTATCTCTGAAGAGTGGCCATTTGATCAAAGACTTGGGATAGCTAAGAGAGGGCATCATAAGTGGAAGAAAAGCATTCCATGCAGGGGAAGAAGAAAGTGCAGAACCCTGAGGTGGGCATTCACTTCATATGGTCTGAAAGGAACTCAAGCATAGCCACTGTGCTATGTTAGCAGACGGCGAAGGAGGAGAAGCAGGACTCTGTGCTGTCACAGAGGTCAGGTGAACAAAACATTTCAGGAAGGACAAAGTGACTCAACATGAGCAAGACGAGAACAGAGAGCTGATCATTGGATCTGGCAATGTGGTTCTCACTGGGGCCTTTGTTGTTCCTCATGAGAATTAGCTGAAAGAGTCTGAAGACATCAAGCCTTGGGAAGACAAGTCTTAGAGCAGTGTGATTGTGAACTGTGTGAATACCTCCTGAAATCAGACCCCTAGGGACGTGGAAACCTGGAATTTGCATTTTTAGCACTAAAATTTTTTTCTCCACCCTGAAGATTGAAAACTGCTATAGGAACTCCCAGCTGACTTGAAATATGTACAAAGTTGTTCTGCATCTCCACTGAGGGGCTGATGCACAGAGGCTAAAAGTAGACCGATTTCTGCTACATATGAGATAGAACTCTCAAATGCTGGTCATCTTAAAGCAGAATGAGTTGTTTGTGACAGAAAAACTTTCTTTTCAATTGAAACAGAGACCGGATAACCACTTTTTTGGGGGGAAATCGTTTGGAGGGAATTTAAATATCATGTGGGTTGGAGAGAGTGTTGTACTAAGTAAACTTCTAGCCCTGCGGTTCTATTGTTCTGAAATGCAAACAGCGAAACCCCCTGCTCCAAATAGCCAGAAGGCTACCTCCGAATAGCCTCGTCTCTGTCTGATTTGACTCTAAAAATGTAGGAAAAAGACATTTCTATTTTGTTGAGTTCCAGGATTAGGGTTGTCAAGTGACCACGAAGCAACATCTGTTAACTGAAAGAAAGGGAGAGAATTAAGATCCTACTGAACAATAGCAAAAGAAAGAAATTGGTAATTGAGAGTGTGTTTTATCAACATTTGCATGTTACCATTATAACATATGAAGAAAATCCTATTTTCGTCTATTCCCTTGCTGTTATTGGATTTATTATTATTATTATTATTATTATTATTATTATTTATTAAATTGGGGCAAAAGCGTAAAGTCAGAACAGATATCTTGGATTTGTTAGCAAATGAGATGTTCCAAATTTTGTGTCACACAATTAGCTTGGTGGGTTTCTTTTCGCTGGCCATAACATTTCCTGCGTGCAGCAGAGCCTGGGCTGTGGACCTCCTCATTTGTTGAAGCATATGCAGTATTGTTGAGCTCACCACACAGCTGTGGGGGGAAAACGTTGCTCACCCTAAGGTTATAACCCCCCTTTTCTAAATTACTGTTTACTGATGTGGGAGAAAAGGACTCCTGGCATAGCTCAATAATTACTCTTGGCACAGTTCAATAATTAATGAAGTGTTAAAAAGACGCTGCTGAAGTTTGTGCATCTGCTATGGAGGGTATGAAAGTACAAGAAACTCGCCTGCGTCTCTAAGTCAAAGACACACATGGCCTTCCCTGTCCTCCCAGGAGAGGACCCAGTGGGGAGTGAGTGCAAACGAATGCTCTAGTGGAGGAGAGAAGGGGACTCTTACTACCAAGCTGTCGCCACATTTCTGAGAATAGAGAAGCCCAGAGTGCTAGAGTTGTAACCGTTCAGTTTTTTCTCCCCTATGATTTATAGGTAGGCCCTTTAATTTGTGAGAGGAAATTTGTATGCAGCAACAACTGCTCTTCTCTCTCTATTGGTTATACTATAGCACTTGTTAAATCAGCAGTTTAAAATAATTTAATGACGGTAGTGCAACAGGGACAAGTAATTACTGCCACTAGTGTGGTGTTTACCTCCTAAAGTTTTAGGAGGTTGCAGGCTGGCATCTTGCCTAGTGAATAAGATATCAAGAGTGCTTTTTTAGCTGCAAAATTAACAAAGGAAGGAATAAATATTATTTTTCCCTCAAAGGACCCAGTTTGGAAAAAGCCCAAGGATTAACTCTTTGTGCCTCAGTCTGATTTCACAGTGTGTCACCTCTCGCACTTGTCCTCATCAATCACTGACATAGGACCAGGCCTCAGACAGGCCTCTGGGCTTTCCCAGGAATCCCTGCTGCTTGGCTGGAAAGTCGGTCCAGGCCAAGGGTTTCTGAAACACAGCTCAGGTACAAGCTGACTCTAGTTTCAGGCCAATTTCTTAAGCGAAGGGTCTTTGGTAATATGTGGAACAGAAAAACATGTTGGGAGAATGAGTTGGTGTTTCATTCACCTCCTTCCTCTACCCACCCCCTACTCTATCCCTAAGTTATTTAAGTTCTATTCAGACTAAAAGGAAGAGAGTTGACAAGTTCTGTTTTATTAACTCTACTCTAGTTTGGTGGGTGATAAACTGAATATTGTTCTCTTTCTCTTTTTTCCCCAGTGTTGTGTGTATACATTTCTTAGTGGCCAACATTTCTCTATCTGACAGCTAAGGGGGAGTATAGGGCAAGGAGTAAACCTTGAGGAATTAAGGTGCACTCTGCCCTATTTTTTTCCCCCTCCTCTTTAATATGAAACTGGTTACAGGCACATTTTTTTTTAAACCTCTCAGCAGGAATTGCAAAGTTTTCCCGGGTCATCACCTAGCAACAAAACCCAGCAAAACATTCGCAAAGCAGTTTTTGCAATGCAGCCATCACTGACTGGCAGAGCTGACTTGTGGAAGGCTGAATTTGCTATGGAGGGGAATTGAATGCTTTCTTCTTTATTCAAGTAGAATGCTGAGATGTGCAGTCTGGATCCTGCCTGAACCAAATTAATGTACATTAAAGAATAAACCATAATGCCCATTGTGAATGAGAGGTCGGAAGGATTCAACACAATTTGATGATGGGCCAGTTCTTACTGAAACTATTTAAATTGAACTTTTAAAGTAGTTGTTTTAAATAAAGCAATTGGAGATTGATATAACTCTCCCTTTATTAGGACTTTTGGGTAGTGTAAGAAACCTTAAGTCTATCGGGTAATAAGTTCAGAATTCAACAGAAGATTACTTAGCCTCTTCCCTGAAAATAATAGTAAAAATCCCCCTTCAGAAGGAGGGGAAATCTGCTTTGTCTGGTTTTGACTTCAACTCAGAGTTAGCAGCCAGGCATAATGTCTATTATCACTAAGAAAATATGCTACCCTGGAACTTGGCTATAATATCCATCTGAAGGTCTATGCTGTGGCTCTTTTTCCTCGGAAGTATAAGAATCTTACAACAAGATATAAGAATCTTACAACAAGATCCTTTTGCTTTGCCATATACTTTAAAACCAAAAGACTGAATGCAAGCACATCTTATTTCAATTATTTTTTTCTGTAGTAGCATATGTGGAGACTCAACTATATCAATGATCCAGGCACCTAGATCTTGACTTTCAATATTCAGATGGGGCCTACCGTGTTCATACCTCTATTAGTAACAAAAGAGTTTCTGTAGCGTGGTACTTCAGGCAGAAAGCAAAAGGGTTTGTTGAGTGTGATTGAATCCTCACTCTTTAATAAGTATGTGCACGAAGGATGTGAAATATGTTCTCATATCAGGCTTCAGTTCTTGATCATTAAGGAACTCGTGAGACTAGTAACCTGGTGGGGAGATTGTTGTGCTCCAGTTTAAATTCTCTTCCATGTTCCCATGTTCTTGTGGAGGCCTGGGATGCCAATTCTCCTTGAGATCCATTGTTGCTAATGACAGAATTGTTCTAAACATTTGCCCATGTCCTTGCACAAAATGTAGCTTTTAAATACTGAATCCTTCTCACATGATTTGTGTAAAAGGCTTCACTTCCCTCCATTATGCTCTGTGAAGTGTTGGCTGTCTGCTTTAGTTGTTCTTCTCTCTTTAGGCTGAACTCTCTGACAACTTTTTCTCGGCCACATCGGTGTCTTCTGCAACTGTGGGAGCAATGTTGTAAATCAAGGATTCTACAAGGATTCCCAAGTACGGGCCAGTGCATCAACATCAGCTGGGGACTTGTTATAAATATAAAATCTCAGATACACCCCCCACCCCCACTCCAAGAACTGCTGAATTAGAATCTGCATTTTACCAGGTTACTCAGGTGATTCATATGCACATCGAAGATTGAAGAACATTGTAAATCTTTCTGGTTCAACAATTTGTTTCCTGTTGGGAATTCTAGCCAAAAATGAATCTTCCTATTGGCATTTCTTCTAAAACATGAAACACTTCCCACACTCAACGCTCTGTGAGTGAACTTAGAGGCTGAGCCATAGGAGCAACAGAGAGACTTGAACAAAGATGTAGAGACTGCCCATGTATTAACTGCTACTCAGACAGGACAACCCAGTGGTTCCATGTGACCCAGCAAACTATCAGACAGTTTTCTCTACCTTGTACATATTATTGTTCCCCATTTTCAAGAAAATTCTACATTTTGTCTTATATTGTACTTATTTATGACAACTCTCCAGTAAGATGAAAAACCTCTTGAGGCAGGCTAAGTACTCATATTTATCTCTTTCACATCCCATAGTCCAGGGCTTTTATTATAATAGAAACTCAACAAATGATGATTGCATCGAATTGTTAACATTGCCCATAAATGCAGTATGTTTGAAAGGGTTATGACATTACCCTTTCTAGGGAAAATGAGAAGGAACTTGATAAAGACCTAACATAAAGCACTGAGAGGCAGGTCTGCCTTGGTGGCTCTACACATTTGAGTCACTTTGCAAATGGTACAGTCTGGTCCAAATTAATCCTTCCTATTACCAAATAGACCAAGTCTTCAAGATATTTAGGAAAGATACCGTAATTTGGGGTCATCCTTTTGATTTGGGTATCCAAACATTTAGATGCCCATCCAAAATGGTCCCAAAGAAGGAAGAACCCCTAAAAGTGGAGGAAATATGATTTTCTTGAATCTGTTAATCCTTTTGTTCAGAGGTGTGAAAAACCAGAGTTGGGACCTTGGAGTATGAGGGGAAAGGGTTTATTATGTGTGGAGAAGATTGACATTTGGGAAATAATTTTATTTGTGCTGAACACTGAAGAATATATTGCGCTTCTTCACATATTAGTTACCAAAATCTATAGGAGTAAAATTGTTGATTGTAGAAAATATAATCCTATTTAAGCTTTTCTAATTCCTGGTTTACCCAATAGATTACACAGAGGAGGTGCTGACATTTTGGGAGTATGAAATAGCCTATTTTTATTTATATGAAGTTTTATAAAATTTGTGAAGGGTAACATCACTAGGACTCAGTCACATTGCCCTCACATTAAGGTTTATGTGATACATTGGCAATTTGAATTGGTAGTGGGAAAAAATGAAAATGAGAATTCTGTCATGTACAATATTAGGAACACATACTGGGGAAAGGAAACTAAGCATAAAGAGTCAACTTAGTTTCACCTCACGGTAAAAGCAAGAGGTAAGATGACATTTAAAGGTTCACACAAATTATTGCATACATCATCTTTAAAAAAACCCAGATGGCCAGATGGGAATTTTTATCGTGGTTTCATGGAAGTATAAATTTCTTTTAAAGGAAGAGTTACAGTTACTAAAAAATGCAGCCAGAAAGAGTAAAAGCTGTATTAGTTTCAGAAGCACGTAATTTCATTTATAACCGAAGGCAAATTTGTCACTTAATTAGTAATTCTGACACAGGTAAAGAGGAAGACAGCTGCTTTTCTAGGCATTTTATGCCTCACTGGTCCCCGGTAACCAGATGGCATTGTTGTTGCTGATGGATGAACCATAGAAGATGCGGCAGAGGATCCACCCCCACCCAACTCCTTGAAATAGCAAACTTGTATTAGGAATCTCACAAGGAGTAAGCTCTCTTCTGTGTTCATCCAGGCCAGGTTGGAGTGGAGAGAAATGCTGGAACCGAACAAGTAACTTTGCCCTCTACACTTATGGTGTGTCTGAGGAGAACCTACAGTTAGTAGGTAAATGAGAAGCTGCATGCACCAGCCTTCTTTTGTTTAGAAAAATTGCCAATTACAAAATTATTCAATAATGTTTCACCTGCTTTTAAAATGAAGAGAAATCCCATTTATTTGTCTAGCATTTTAGAATTTTCTACTTGCATTTTCATTCTTTGTTTTCTGACCACTGACAACAACTTGTGGAGTAAGGTAGGGCTAAGATTATTATTTCTGTTTGTGAGATTGAGAAACTGAGGTTCAGAGAGGTAAATTTAGTTGATCAAAGTCTGCAAAGCTAATTACAAAACGAGGACTAAAATCTAGTTCTAGATTTGCATAGTTAATGCTTCCTCTAATACAAAGATTATGCAACAAATAGATGAAATGATGATCATTCGCACTAGTAATTAAGGAAATAGAGATGAACATATCACAAGTTTTGTTGTCAATTTGGTAAAAGTCAAGAGAGTTAATTTTCATTGTTGACAAATATATAGAGAAACATACTTGTTGGTATTTGGGTAAATAGATGCAGCTTAAAAACTTTTATATATTTTTTTGAGAGAGAGAGAGAGACTGAGAGAGAGAGAGAGAGAGAGGGAGGGAGGGAGGGAGAGAGAGAGAGAGAGAGAGAGAGAGAGAGAGAGAGAGAGAGAGAAAGCATGGGTGGGGCAGGGGCAGAGGGAGAGGAAGAGGGAGAAGCATGCTTCGTGCTCAGCTGGGAGATCGTGACCTGAGCTGACATTAAGAGTTGGATGCTTAATCAACTGAGCTACTCAGGTGCCCAAAACTTTCATACTTCTTTTTTAAGTTTATTTATTTATTTTGAGAGAGTCAGAGACAAGGCAAGTGGGGGAGAGGGAGAGAGAGAAAATCCCAAGCAGGCTTTGCACTGCCAACACAGAGCCTGATGCAGGGCTCGGACCCATGAAGCCATGAGATCATGACTGAGATTCCGACACTTAACCAACTGAGCTGCCCAGGAGCTCCTTTTGTACTTTTTAACATAGCAATTCTACTTCTAGTAATCCATCCTATAGAAAGAAATCATGTTTGTACATAAAGATGTATGTACAATGATGTTGATTGTTTATATCAATAAAAAACTGCAAATAACTTGAAACCCCTAATTTGGGAATTATTAAATGATTATGGCATATCTATATTATAAAATGCAATGAAATTATTTTGAAATAATCAGTACATATACTGATACCGAAATTTCCCAGACATGCATATAAGCAAATGAAGCAAATTGCACACCCATGCTTAAAGTTTAATTTATTTTTTAAAAAATGGTGTATGTGCACACACTTGTATGAAACACAGACGCGTAGAAAAATAGATCTGTGGCAGCAGATCTGTGGCTCGAACTCATGGACCGCGAGATCATGACCTGAGACGAAGTCAGACGCTTAACCGACTGAGCCACCCAGGTGCCCCAAGAATTCTTTTATAAGAATTTGTTTATGCATCATTATAAAATAAAAAGTGTTTGAAAAGACAAGTTAACTTCTGGGGCTGCCTTCATTTCTTGATGGCTTCCTAGATAGCTGCCTCTCTCACACTGACTGATGACTGAAGTCATTCCTGAACCTCAGCAAGAGCTCAGCTTGATGCCTCTAATCCAGCATCTCCAGTATCTTTAGGTAGGGAGAGATCCTGACAGTGACCTTTCAGGATCATCTAGACTTTCTATCACTACATTATGAAGGTCTTTACCAACCTAGCAATATAATTCCACGCTGATTTTTTTTTTTAACTTCCACTAGACCAATGATTTCAAAACACTTTTGGCCACAAAAAATTATATTCAGAAGCCCAATGCATGAGAAGGCAAAAACGGAGCTGCTTTGGTGGAATTTGAGGGTGGTGAGGGCCTCTTCTCAAACCCCCAAAATTGCTTCCAAAAAACACCTAGGGCTCCAGAGAGCAATTTGAAAGCCACTGACATTATGTCATTTTATAAAGAACCAGGGGTCCAGTGAAGTGAAGTGATTCAGCTGAGATTACATAAATGCTAAATGTAGAGTCAGTCTTTGAATCCAGATATTCTGCCTGCACCCAATTCTATTGGCTCTTCCAGAATGGTGATTCATCTTTTAGGCAACCCCGATTAGTTTGGCTTTTTCAAAAGCCAAAGTCTGGACTCCGATTAGTCCAGACTTTTTCAAAAACAGAGAGGGCACATAACATCTCTACAAATGTTATAATAGTGTTTTGTGTGTGTGTTTGTGCACACCTCTCAAACACCCTTTATGATTAACTTCTTAATTATCTGAAAGAGCTCCACTAAGACCACAAAGCAAATTTTACTTTTTTACTTTAGGAGATGAGATGGTAAAAATTATTATCATTGTACCTTGTGTCATTTTGTAATATTTAGATGGTACTCATGCTATTCCACATTGAGCCATAATGAGCCAGTGCTTAACAATGAGAGCTGTCAGTGTGCAAGCCTCCTTGCTGTCCTAGTGCCAGTGAGCTGGGCTAATGAGACTTTACACTAACTGATTAGGCCATTCTAACTCATGGTTACTAACTTTCACCCACATTGGAACTATGGGTGGTTTACAGGTTTAAAGTGATGCTTTCAACTTGTTTTCTAGTTGATAAGCAAATTATTCAGCATAGTAAACCACCCTTAACCATCATAAGTCTTTTTTTTTTTTTAACAATTAGAATAATGCAAATTCTAAGACCAGGATTTGATCTGTATCAAGTGGAATAAAATGTTCCATTAACTGTGGCTAGTGTGGCTAAAAGAAGTTAATCTCTTTAAGCTGAGAATGCTTAATAACATTAGCTTTGCCATATCAATCTTTCCTCCACCCAGTTCTACTGAGATATAATTAACATATAGCACTGTGTAAGTTTAAGTTGTACAGGATGATGATTTAACTTACATATATGGTAAAATGATTGCCATAGCATATAAATCTTTTCTTTTTTAGAGAGAAAGAGAGAGGGGGTGCAAGTGAGTGAGGGGCAGAGAGAGAGAGAGAGAAAGAGAGAGAGAGAGAGAGAGAGAGAGAGAGAGAGAGAGAGAGAGAGAGAAAGCAGGGCTTATACCCCGGGCTTGTGATTTTACACGAAGTGGGGCTGGAGCTCACCAGAAACGGGGCAAGAGCTCACCTGAAGTAGGGTTCATGCTCACCTTATGCGGTGCTTGAGCTCACCTGATGTGGGACTCGAACTCACCACGTGAGATCATGTGAGATCATGACCTGAGCTGAAATCAGATGCTTAATGACTGAGCCACCCAGGCGCCCTAGCACATAAATCTTAATATCATTATTATAATCATCATTGTGATTTATTAAGTGCCCTTTGCCAGTCTTTGGGAGTGAAGGATAAGACCAGGAACATCACTGTGCTATAGTGGAGAGAGGGCCAAGAGATAAAGACTGTAGATCCAGTTCCAATGCTTGCCTTTCTGGGATTCAGTTTCTTACTGTACGAAATAATGGGATTTGACCAGATCAATGCTATTGAATCTGAACCTCTAAGAATTCATAAAGGAAACAATGAGAAACTGGGGCCCATTTTCAGGATTTCAAAAAGTTTAAGTGAAAGGACATGTTTATATTAGCTGAGGCCCTACAAGGGAATTAATGCATTAGCCATGTAATTAATTACATAAATTCATTAATTTTAAATATTGATGATTGACTATGGGTTTTACTATATTGTATATTACAGTTTTATATGAATAAAAGTGAGGAAACAATCTGTTACCTAACAAATAAGATCTGCCCAGAAGAAAAATTCAAAACACAAAATACATGGGATGTTTAAGTATTTCTTGGTGGTGAAAATTTGGGAACCCCTGGTCTAGAAGATCCTTAGGCATCTTCTAAGAGGACCCCAATGTTCTGTGCCTCCCAGTATTTATGCCTTTATGTAATTGTTTCCCCTCGAGTGTGGCCTGGATTTATTGACTTCCTTCTAATGAATAGAATATGACAGAAGTGAAGGGATGTCACTTCTGAGACTGGGTTATATAAAGATTGTGGTTTCCATCTTGAGGGCTCTCTTTTGGATCATTTGCTCTGGGGAAAGCCAGCTGCTGTGTCATGAGGTGACTCTGTGCAGGGACCCACATGAGTAGGTTTGGAAGCAAGTCTTTGAAGGCCTGCCAACAGCCGTGTGAGTAAACCTGGAAGCAAATCCTCCTACAGTGGGGCCCTGTAGTGCCAGCAACATCAGGTGACACCTTGATTGCAGCCTCATGCTAAACCCTGAGCCAGAACTATCCATTTAAGCCACTCCTGGATTCCTGACCCACAGAAACCGAGAGAACGCATGTTTGTTGTTTCCAGTCCCTAAATTTGACATAGTCTGTTGTGCCACAATAGATAGCTAATATGGACCTTTTGCCTTTCCATGTTTTAATTTTCAAGTACCTTAAAAGGGCCTTTAATAAGGATGAGGGATAATACAAAGAGAGGTGGTCACTACTAAAAGTAAGCTAGGGGCGCCTGGGTGGTTTAGTTGAGCGTCCGACTTCGGCTCAGGTCATGATCTCATGGTTTGTGAGTTCAAGCCCTGCATTGGGCTCTCTGCTAACAGCTCAGAACCTGGATCCTGCTTTGGATTCTGTGTCTCCCCCTCTCTCTGCCCCTCTCCTACTCATGTTCTGTCTCTCTCTGCCTCAAAAATAAAGAAACATAATAAATTTTTTTTAAAAAGTAAGGGAAAAGAAGAACAAACAAGAACAGGAAACATCACATAGGCAAAAGGAACAGCTTCCTTGAATACCACAGAGTATCTCCTGCTTCTGAAGAAGTTGAATGAGTACAGTGACCCACCATTATCTCTTGTGAAGTGTCTCTACTCCAGACACAGTTGGGTGGGGATTGTGGTGATAGCCACAGAGAGATTCTCCCTCCCTGCCTCTCTCCCAAAGTCAGACCCTTGGCCCACAAGTTTCTTGTTTTCTTTCATAGATTACCAAGCATCATCATCATAGTTTATGTAGAAAAGCCATGCTTTGTACTAAATATTAGCTATGTTTTCTGTAGTATTAGTGTGAACATTACAAAAGATGATAGAGGAATAGCAGAAGCAGGAAAAATTCTGTGAATTAAGACAGAAGTCTTTATTTCTTTACTTTTAAATTATGTTTATTATGCCTTTTTGGCCTTTGTTAAGAAAATGCATGAAAAAGTAGGAAAAGGAGAAAGAAAAGATAACTTTTAAAAAGAAAAAAAATAAAGAGAAGATGGGAAGATTTCTAGTCAGGATGTTTCAAAAAGTTTCTATTTTTTTTAATGTTTGTTTATTTATTTTTGAGAAAGAAGAGAGATAGAGCACGAACAGGGGAGGGAAAGAGAGAGGGGGAGACACAGAATCCAAAGCATGTTCCAGGATCTGAACTGTCAGCAAAGAGCCTGACACAGGGCTTGAACTCACAAACTGTGAGATCATGACCCAAACCAAAGTCAGATGCTTAACCAACTGAGCCACCCAAGTGCCCCAGAAAAGGGACAAGACCTTTAAAATGTGAAAAGAGTTACTGTATTAGTCATGTCAAGATGCCATAACAAAATACTATAGACTGGGTGGCTTAATTAACAGAAATTTATTTTCTCACAGTTCTGGAGTCTAGAAGTCCAAGATCAAGGTACCGACTGATTTAATTCCTGATGAGACTCTTTCTTGTTTGTGTTCAACTGTCTTCTTGCTATGTCTTTATATGGCCTTTCCTCCATAGGCATTGAAAAGGGGGGATCTCTGCTGCTTCTTCTTATAAGGACACTAATCCTATGGGATCAGAGTCTCACCCTATGATCTCATTTAACCTTAATTACTTCCTTAAAGACCCCATCTCTAAATACAGCAACTCTGTATTAGGGCTTTAAATCTAAATTTTGGAAGACACAAACATTTATCCATAACATCAACCTAGAATTCCACATACAGCAAAAATATCCTACAAAATGAGTTAAAGACATATTAAGATAATCAAAAGTGAGAGAATTAACCATTCGCATTACAAAAATATTGAAAAAAAATTAAAGCTTAGATAAAACAATACCACATGGAAACTAATGTATACACAGAAGAATGAGGAGTACCAGGAATAGAACATATTTGAGTAATATAATAGTATTTTTAATCATTTAAATAAATTTTAAAAACCATTTTTAATGTTTATTTATTTTTGAGAGAGAGAGAGAGAGAGAGAGAGAGACAGAGCACGAGCAGGGAGGGGCAGAGAGGGAGGGAGACACAGAATCCGAGGCAGGCTTCAGGCTCTGAGCTGTCAGCACAGAGCCTGTCACGGGGCTCAAACCCACAAACTGTGAGATCATGACCTGAGCCGAAGTCAGAGGCTTAACAGACTGAGCCACCCAGGAGCCCCTAATCATTTTAATCTCCTTAAAAGATAATTTAATGTTTAAAGCATAACAATGTATTAAGGAGATTATAATATATGTGGAAGGATAATGTATGACAATATCACAAAAGGCAAGGCAGTGGTAAAGTGGAAGAATACTGTTGTAAGGATCTTGTATTATACATGAAGTGGTATAATGTCCACTTCCATGGACATGCAGACCATAACAAGTTAAACATGAATGTTGTAAAGTCTAGAGAAAATATTAACAATTAAAACAGAGTTACAGCTAATAAGCCAATAGAGGGATAAAATGAAATCGTGAAGATCCCAATCCCAAAGGAATCATAGCATGGCAAAATAGTAACAAAGATAAATAGGACTAATATAAAACAAATAGTAACACGGGACACTTAGAACCAGCTGTATCAATAAGTGCACTATATACTTTGATTAAAAGAATAAATAGGGAGGTTTTATAATGATTACAAGATCAATTTGTGAAGAAACCATAACAACCTGAAATGTGCATACTTCTAATAATAGAACTTTATTCTACTTGATTAAAACACTCTCCGAACCGAAAGAAGAAATAGTACATTGCAAATTAAGAATTCGAATTAAGAATTAAGAAATTTTAACAATTCACCCTCCCTAATTGTTGGAAATTAGAAAAAAATAGAAAGCATACAGATGATATTAACAATACTACTAGCCAACCAATTTGCATTTTCAGAACAATCCACTAAATAGTAGCAGAATATATATTCTTTTTAAGTTCACATAAAACATTATAACCAATGTAGACCATATTCTAGGTCAAAATCCAAACTTTAACAAATTTTAAAGACTTGAAATCCTATAAAATGTACAGCTTTTTGTATGTCAATTACACATCAACAAAGTGGTTTTGTGAAAGGTAACTATCACTAATGACTAGTATAATAATTTAAACATAAAACTGATGATATGTACCTTGCTTATTGATATGGTAAGTTGTCCATGACTTTTCCTTAAGTTGAAAAAAAGGTGAGAAAACTGTTTTTATTTTGAAGTCTAAAGTCCTTTAAAACCCATTCAATTGTAAATGGCTGTTAGTTTAAACTGCTACTTCTGAGCAGCTGGGAATGCTTAAAGAGCAAAATGTTGAACATCAACTTAAAGGAAATATTTTTGACTAGGGCCTCCCCTGGGTCCCAGTAATCAGTGTTGACTTGAGCTTCAATGTAAGAATAAGCTGGCCAACCAAAAATGAAATGAAATGAAATGAAATGGAATGAAATCAAATCAAATCAAATCAAATCAAATCAAATCAAATCAAATGCAATCAACTCAAAGATTAAAAATATTAACCATATATCCATTTATTAGGTATTTTTTTCTAATGATTAATAAAAAATGATTTGCACATTAATTTCCAGAATTAAGTATTAGGTTTTGAAGTACTTGGGAATGTGCAAAGAAATCCATTTGGCATCAATATGCTGATCTCCGTTTTCCCCCTAAGTATTTATATCATTACTACTTGAATAGTAAAAAATCACTCTGGGAGCATGGCAAAAGTGTTTCTTCCGGTGTTTCACCCAATGCTTTGGGTACTTTATTACGATGAAGTAGGATCATAATGGTTTGACATCAGGGTAAAATGGAATAAAGAAAAATCACTATGAATGTAATGGAGTTCTTAGGCGTTATTAAAAAGAAAGGAGATCCCCTCCTTCTCATATTTCCCTAGGTTTAATATTGATAACCTCCTGATTTCCAGTTTTTCATAAATGGGAAAGATAGAATTGGCAAGCATAAAATCCATAATTTCTAGAGGTATACCTTTGATTATGTTTAGTCTGAATCAAAAGCAAAGGGTGTACATTGAATCATTCAAAAGAAACTGGAAATTGCATACTTCAAGCACACCTTTCAGTGGTCTACTTCTGTCATTACAGTATTAACAAAAGACTCTAGGGAAGCTGGGAGTCATATCTACCTACTTTCTTGGGAAGAAAATCTAAAATGAAAAGACTCAACAAAAGACTATAAGATGGAAGGAGATTGTTGTGAAGGAAATGTCCTGGATTTCTTTTTTTTATCTGTTGCTAAGGAGCCCAGAACCCAGCTTACACAAAATCTTTCCTAGATGTGTTGCTACTAATAACCCTAATTGCAAGTCAGGTAAGATATGCAAATGCATCTTTTTTTGACATCAGGTACACTCAGGGAGCATATCAGCTCAAATTGAAGATAAAATCCCGTGACCAGATAAAACAAATAAAGCATATATATTTTGTGATGGATATGCGTGATGAAGGTAAAAATGAAATGAATAGGTCACCTAAAGTGGAACAGATGAAAGAATACTTTAGAGTTCGTAAGAAGTTTTCCTTGCAAAAAGATCAAACAATAGTTGAAAGTATATTTAAAAGCTGTATTGTGGTAGAACTTCTATTCTAAAATTCTTCTTTAGCTATTACATTTGAAAACACACATTAGCTGTTATGTTAGCATCAAATATGGAAATGTCAAAATGACCACGGTCTCAGTAAGGATGAAAGGAAAAAATAAGGACTTGTTGTAAAACACATCCTTAACTATATTTGCACCTCTGGTTCATTGACCTTGAGAATATAGGTCTTTTTTCTTTACCATCACAGACAGTTCCATCCTCTGGAAGAATGGACCTCTAATGTTTGGCTAGGTGTATCCAGGACTTTTTCTTTGAAGACACTATGTTTCATCATAATGAGGTCTTAATTGGATTTATCTCTGTCATTTTCTGATCATCCCGGACATCTTTTAAAAAATAGATTTCCTTTTAAACAAGAGTAGCATAAAACCACCACAACAAAAACAAACATACTGAGCAAAACTCATTTGACGATTTTAGTCACTATGTTTTAATTTTTCAGAAATCATCTAATTACTTTTTGTTTACTTCAAAGAGACAAGGTAGGACAATCAGCCAGCTTACATTGATCTGAATAAACTGACAGTTTGTTTCTCTCAGCTGCTAATATAGATTTAAAAGGACTTGAAATGAATATATATATTGGAGAAATTATGTTGGATTATATTACATATTCAGAAGATCTCTAGGTTTATAACTGACAATATATACAGGTTTGAAATCTCTGTGGGTCACACTCTAAGCTCTTGGCCTGTGTGTTCAGCATCTGGGGTGGGAAATTAACATATGCTTCTCCTGAGCACATCTTTATATTTGTGTTAATCAAAATATTTACTTATTTTAAACTCCTTCATGGGAAAGTCTATTTATTTTCTGAGATTGTATACTTTCATTGAGTTTTTTTTATTTAAAAAAAAATTTTTTTTTTTAACGTTTATTCATTTTTGAGACAGAGAGAGACAGAGCATGAACGGGGGAGGGGCAGAGAGAGAGGGAGACACAGAATTGGAAGCAGGCTCTAGGCTCCGAGCCATCAGCCCAGAGCCCTACGCGGGGCTCGAACTCACGGACCGTGAGATCGTGACCTGAGCTGAAGTCGGAGGCTTAACCGATTGAGCCACCCAGGCGCCCCAAGTTTTTTTTAAAAAATGAGCTACAGGGGCACCTGGGTGGCTCAGTCAGTTAAGTGGCCAACTCTTGATTTTGGCTCAGGTCATGCTCTCATGGTTTGTCAGTTCGAGCCCCAAACTGGGTTCTGCACTGACAGTGTGGAACCTGCTTGGGTTCTCTTTCTCTCCCTTTCTCTCTGCCTCTCTCTCTCTCAAAATAAATAAATAAACTTAAAAAAATAAAAAAATGAACTGCAGATCCTGATATCTTGATATACTACATTGTCAGTTTCCTCTCTCAGTCTTTTCCTTCTTGTACTTTCTTACCTCTTCTCTGTTGATTTTGTTTTTCAACAACATGGCAAACAGGATCATAAATTAATACCATTAATTCCTTTTCTTCTCTGTCCCCTCTTCACTTGCCTAGCCTTTTTAGTCATCAGAAGTGGTAAGAAACCCAAGACTTCAAAAAAGCATTTTAAAGTAACAGTAATTTATTCATAACTTAGACTCTTTTTTAAATGTAAAACTCATTTCTGAAACACACACTTTGTGACTGACATGTCACTTCCCTAAGTTGTATTCTAAGAAAACCTACTCCTGTTTTAATTGGCCCTCCCTTCCCTGACTGATTTGAGGGTTGCCACACATTCCAATGATGAAGTGACATGACAAGAGCTTTCTAGGAATGTTTTGCTATGTATGTAACAGATTATTTGAGGGCAATTGGAAAGGGTGTTGAGTAAAAATAAGAAAAATGAGTGAAATAATTTAGGAATAAAACCCATTTATTTGAGTATCTGCTTTGTACCAGAAGCTTTATATATACTTTTCCATTTAACCCTGACGATAACCTTATAAAGTACATATTGTTACCTTTTTTCATAGTTCAGGAACTGGAGGCACAGAGAGGTTGAGTAATGTACAAAACAGAAGATCTGGGATTCAAAGCAGGTAAACCTGACCCTGAAGCCCACGTTAATTCCATGTGACAGACTTAGTAGCAGGAAAGCAGTGACATATTTTATTTTTATCAGTCGGGGAGTCACATGGACCAGCCCCTTCTCTGTCGTTGGACCCAGCTTCTGCCAGAAAGTCAGCAAGGATAGGAGCAATAATTTCAGTGGACCAGCCCAAGTATGAAAAAGGAATTGTTGTATCAGCACTCAAAAATACTTACATATCTCTGGAACATAAATACTCTTTAGTGTTCATAAACCTTTTATCTAATTTAACTTATATTTGTAAGAAAAGAGCACCTATCATCTTAAGAATTTTTATATCATCTCTGACCTATAACAAATGAGAAAAATTCTTTTATTACATTTTTCGCTGGTGAGAAGAATAGGACCTGTGGGTTCACATAGTCTTGTTTTGCAATAGTTTTCAAGGAAGAAATTGGGGGGAAAGCCAGGGAAGGAGGAAAAAAGCTCACAGAAATGTTTTTGAGTGCTCACACAGTCTCTTAATATTCACATGACAGGTGGGGCGCCTGGGTAGCTCATGGTTAAGCGTCCGACTTCGGCTCAGGTCATGATCTTGCGGTTTGTGAGTTCGAGCCCCGCATTGGGCTCTGTGCTGAGAGCTCAGAGACTGGAGCCTGCTTCGGATTCTGTGTCTCCCTCTCTCTCTGCCCCTCCCCTGCTCATGCTCTGTCTCTCTCTGTCTCAAAAATAAATAAAACATTAAAAAAAATTCACATGACATGTATTCAGCAGCAGTTAGTACATTAGCTGGGTTTCAAAAAAGGAATGAATTAAAGGATGTCTGTAGGATAGGCCATGATACATAGTGAGATGTTGAAGAATCTGAAATTATATCCTGAATTTGTGTCTCTGCCACCATTGTGATTTGTTGAGAATATACCATATCATGTGACATGACAGAAGAGACGTTTAGAAAGTAAATCTTAATTATTGTACATTTATTTCATTAAATATCCTCATTCAACTTTAATTTCTGAGACATTTGCTAGGCACTGAAAGTGAAGGATCCTTTACCTATTGGATGTGAATTGAAGGAGGGTACATATTCTGGTCCCATTTGTTGGAGACGGCTTCATGGAGGGCATGGAAAAGACAAACCAAGTAATTACCATTTATATTAGTGGTGATCCTCAGGGCATAGATATTGTGTAATAGGATGTATATATAGTATTTTTTTATTTAGGAGGCAAACCATCTCCTTTTGCTTCCATCAACAATTTAGATACTCCATAGAGAATACTAAGAAGACCTGTAACTCAAGCACTAGTTTTAATAGATATGTAAGTTAGCTCCTCACATGCAAGTCAGATGAAAAAATTTATAGAAAGCGGGCAATAAACTTAATAAGGTGTTATGTAATATGCAGAATAAATATTAGTACAGTACATGAACCTAAATGACAGCAACAAATTATAAAGCTTAGCATGCAATTAAAATCACTAATGGAACACTGTACAGAGAGAATGTGTTCATTTGTAGATCAGTCAAAGAGCAGCTATTCTGGTGTCAGAACCACCACTTGAACTAATGACACCCTCTTAAACTTATTTTTAAACACACTCTATCTGTCATGCAATAGCTACACTTTATGGATGACTTCAGTTCAGTCTTCTAATATATATACATACTAATAAAGTGTGTCCTCGAGGCAGAATGGTCCTCATGGCCAGGAAAGAGTCTTCAGGTCTATGTTCAAGTGAATTTTTCTGAGGTCAAATTTATGGACAGACAACAGTAATAGTATATCTACTAGTGACTAGCGTACTGACAGGGTCTTATATTTAAAATTTAGGAAGCAAGAATTGACTGAAATTTGTCTGTTAATTGATCCTGTTGCCTTGACCACTCTTATGCCCTGAGTTTTTGTTTTTGTTTTTTACAAGCTTATGCTTTCTTGGAACTGTGCTCTTGTGCATGTAATTCCATCTGTCAATATCATTCCTTTTATCTTCAGGTGTACAAATCTTACTCCTCTCTCAAGACCCAGATTAAGTGACACCTCCATGAAACTCTTGCTCAGCCCTCCCAGTTGGAAGCAATCTTTACTCTGAACTTCCATAGCATTTATTTGTACCTCATTAGCACTTTCCACTATCTACATTTGGTATTATGTGATTGTTAGATATTTTGCATATTTTAATAACTGTAAAATACAGATCATATTTATCATTGCTAGTTTTATAGGTACTTCATCCCTTATTTTGGACTGAGAGAGGGGAGAAGCACCCCAGTATTAGGTATGGAAGCAAAGGAATGCCAGCTTTGGTTTACAAGCTACATATGAACATTTACTGAAAGCTTAGCATTTAAGTGGGAGATATTTGAGAAATGACGGAATGACTTTGTCGTCGTTGATGGTATTGGCACATAGAGATACTCTATGTGTTATTTTAAAAGTTGACATCTGTCAACTCTCTTGATGAAAGAAACATTTCACATAAATGAAAGGAAAGGTTTAAATCCATGCCCATATTTGAATGGGAGAAAGGAATGATCTCCTGTATTCAAGGAGAAAAAGCTTCATGATAGGAAAAAAGGAGAGAAATTTTAGTGTTGATATTGAATTTACTCCTTGTCAGAAATAGGGAGCCTTCTGGTTTCTGTGGCCATGGAGGTGAGCCACTATGATTCCCCATCAGGAGAGAACCTGATGGGGAGTGTAACTAGCAAACAGTCTCTAGATGTTGTAACTTTGGGATCCACCACAGCCTTCAACTCTAAGTTCTTTTCTAGGGCTGCTCACAGCTTCCTCTTCTAGGAAGCAACACAGCAGTGGTTCTGTGAGTGGAGTGCTGTAGACCAGCTCATTTCTGCCTAACATGGGACTCCTCTAATGGGCAGGAGCCTCCTCTAAGTAAGCTTTTCCTTCTTATTCTCGCATGCTTTATCTTTCACAGAAATTTATTTCCCCCTATACATCTCTTGTGCTTCTGTGTCCATCTTCATATGTGCTTCAAGGAATAGCTGAACTGACACAATCTCAGACTAGCTATCCTACTGAGCAACCATGATGGCAAAATTAGACCTGGGTACTCACACTTATAAATTCATTCATTTATTTAATTTGTTTTACAAATATTTTTGAGCATTTACTATGTGCTAAATACTTCTGTGCTAGATACTAGCAATGTAGGAATGAAAAAGGCAGACAAGATTGACGTTTTGAATAGAATCTACATTTATAAGGAAACTGATTAAATGCTTATTGTTTTCCTCTTATTTATTGTCCCATAAGGCTGTGTAGCTCATGACCATTTCTCAGTTCTTAGCAACTTAGAGTCTAAAATGTTTCTGTATGTCCTTCTCCTTTTTCTACTTTTCCTTCATCTTCGTTTTCTTCCTCCCTCCCTCATTCCCCCGCTTCCTTCTTCTATCCTTTCTTTCTTCTCTCCCTCCTTCCATCAGAATAATTAATAACATACATTTATAATGAGGGAAAACTTATAGATGGTAGTACATTAGGAGATTGTACCTTAAAGTCAATTAAGGCAAAGCACATTTCAACTTGGACTGGATTAAGGAATGTTGATACATTACCAGCACAGAACAGTAGAAAAGAGGGAAGAAATTGGGGCTGTCAAAATCTGTGATTGGCGTGTATTTGACTTTCTTTCAGAGGGGCTGTTTTTTTTTGCATATGGGGAGAAAATAATACCATTTGCATTTTATTTAATGGCCAATTTGTTTACCTTTTGAATTTATTTTAAAAAATGAATTATCTTTTAAAATATAAAACGGTTAATATTCCTCTAAGTCAGGAGTTGAAAAGTTATGGCCCATGGACCAAATCCAGCCTGACGCCTGTTTTTGTGAAGTTTTGTTGGAACACAGACATGCCCATTCATTCAGGTACTATCTCTGGTTTCTTTCATGCTACAACAGTAGAGTCAAGTAGCTTTGACAGAGATGATCTGGCCTGTAAGCCTAAAATATTTACCATGTGGCCTTTTATAGAAAAAGTTTGCTGACCTCTGGTCTAAATATTTCCATTCTGCTGACCTGGTTAATGTGAAAAAACTTATGGCTTTATCAAAAAAGTATCCCAAAATATAAACATTGATTATGTATTTAATCACACTCTAAATAAATCCATAAGCTTAATATATTTTATTCTTTGAAATAATTTAAACATCCCTCCCCAAATAAAACAAACATGCAAAGTATCACAATGACTACAAAATATCATAGTGATGACAAAACTGTTACACTAAAACTACTTACCAAAGTACTAATGCCATGGATTTGAGTTTGTTCCTCAGTACCTTTGTTGATATCTTAATTTTAATTTTATGCTTTTCTCAAGATGACCTTCCTTTTTTGCTCTAATTAAACAGACACTATTTCTAAAATTGCAGTAATCCTCCTAGTTGCTATAATATTACCAGACGCCAAGCGGGGGGAAACAAAACTAGCTGAGGTTGCAAGATCTGGATTGATTCCTGATGAGGAGAAAACTGGACAGCCCAAGCTGAATGAAACCTAAGTCTGTGATCATTGAAATCCTTTGTAGGCTTAAGTGCCAACCTTGGTAGTTAAAGCAGAATGTTAAAATTCTTGACTTTTTCCTTTTTTTTTGAAATTTGGAGTGCCTCCCCCAAAATTGGGTGTTGTTTTACTATTACGATATACTACTCTAGTTTTAATAATCCTGGAACTGAATTATATACCAAATTAGTATTTAATTTTAATTAGTATGGTCATCCAGAGGTTTTTATTCTACCAGACGTCAAGAGATCAGGCATGCTGGGTTAATTCTCTTCTTTGGAATTTTGGTCTAATTATTTATGATGTAACACACCACAAGCTTTTTTTAAAAAAAATTGTTGTGTGTGACCACGAAGAATGATCAACTGATAGACTCTTCTTATGGTTGGTTATTATCTGTGACCACCGGTTTTAATCAGTGCTTATTTTTGGTACTGTAACTACCTTTTCTGGATCCATTTGACTTGTTTATAGTTTCTTGTGTTTGCTCTTTTCTACAGACACAGGTAGAAACAGGTACATAGCTGTAATTTAAAAATACACATATCTTTATAGAAATAAGACAAAAATGCCCACTTATACCAACACATCCCTACTTATTAAAATAAAAATACCATTTATACATTACAATTACTTTTGAACATCTTTTAAATTTAAATTATTTTTTTCTTTTTAGTGCCATAATGCATTCTGCCTTCCACAGAATCAATTGCTCTAATTAACCATAATTGGGATTATATTTTTGTCTGGTTTGGGGGTTTGAATTATCACAGCTTGGTAAATAGCTCCTTCAGCTGGATGTGTTGTCTTTTCAGCACGTCCTGTCATCCTAGGAAGACTCTTGTTCTTCTATAACAATAGGATGTATCATCATCATCCTAATGTTTTTTGCCCTAAGACATGAAGTCAGGTACTTTTCCCTGAGTCTTGGTTCCTTTGAGTGTGATTTGAAACCATGAATTGTGCTTTATGAGGGTTCATGAAGGCAAGTTGTGCATACAAGTGCTGCTGCTACAGGTGAAGGGCTTTTAGTAGCAAGCCCGGGAAAGATATTTTTAAGAGTGTGAGCTTACATCAGATCTTTTCTAAATTAAAATTTTTAGTAATATAAGTGTTCATGCCGCATTGATACTATATGAATTGAATCACACGGATGGGTTTCATAAGCCAGGGCTTGTTTCTATTCAGTATGAATATTCTCTGGCTATGGTGGGATCTGTAGTTTTGACCCACCCAGCAGCCCTTCCCCTTTTTTTGTTAATAGTACTCCAATTTTCCTTCTGGGGAATCCACTTCCTTCCTTCCTTACATGCTGTCCAATATGATAGTCATGTGCACTACCCCACTCTCCTTAGGCACATGTCTGAGGTAAGAATATTCCTACCTTCTCAGGAGTTGAAATCTTCATTGAGTGGAGATTGATACAAAGCATTGCAATCTGTCCTTCTGATGGCCATCTCTTGAAGAGATAGTCTGTTAATGCATATTTCCTAATTTCCTGGAGCATCTTTGATTCTATCCTTCCAAAGGATTGTTTGCTCTTTAATTAGATTCTGTAATTTATTTTACTATTGTTAATTATTATTACTATTACTTTGCTGAGTTAACCAGAGTCTATTGTCTGTCACCTGTGACCAAAAAATCCTAAGTGATACACTCATCTTGTGGGTGGGTATGTGGGTTGCCAATAGCTTCTAACCATGGTAGGTAATTCTAAAAACTATTTGCATAATGATTCGATCAGTTTATTTACAGAAGATTTCAGTCAGTAACAAGGGATATGGGGAAAAAAGTGGGTCTTTTTATTTACAAAATAAGAGGGGTTTTTAAACCCATTTTTTCTATTTATTTTATATATTTACATGTACAAGTAGTCTTAAAGTTATTTATTTTCTTCTGAAAAAGACAGATGACTCATAATTTGTCATCTTCAGAAAGAAAGAACCAAAGGCCGTTTTTGAGGAAAGACCTACATAACTTTACCACCTGTCTCCTAGCGTGGGAGATTGCATACCTTGTATATATTACACAATTATATAACACAGTTATTTGGACTCTGTCTTCATAAGGGAAAAGACAAGAGGTAGCTTTGGGTTGTTTCCCTTGATGTGTTGGTATGGAGATTTATTTACAGATGGTGAATTTAGGCCATCAAGTGTTTGAACTTGTCTGAGTTGAACTATATGAGTGTTGTGTTTTCTCCATCTCTGAAGTGCTATTCTCATTTCTTGTGTTTGGTAAGTGATAATGACTGACCTTGAATTTTGCTGGGCTAAAATGCAAGGGAAACAATAAACAATAGCCATGACTTCTTGAGATCACAGTCTAGGTTGAGTACCCTTTGTATTCTTCATCACTTTATTATTGGTTCAGTTATTGGTTTTTAAATTGTCAACTCAATCTTCAGGTCATGGATAGTCAGCCATTCCAAATCATAGCTACCATAAGTATACTATAAGTACTTAATAAGTATACTATACCAGGCACTGTATTAGGTGGTTTGTAAAAAGTGTGTTCTATTTTCACCAATATCCTTAGTAAGTATTGTTATTGCTATTTATAGGCAAGAGGACTGGCATTCAAAGTTCCATGATTTGATATGTTTCCCTACTTTACTTTTTGACAATTTATTCAAATGAAAGTCCTGCTTTCATTTATTCAAATGAAAGTCAGTCATTTTCAGATCTCAAACTCTACCCTTATTCTTTTATCACATCCAGCATCCAACACTTTTCCAAGTTAGAAATCTATAAGTCACCCTTGGTCTTTCTTTCTTTTTTATTTCTTTTGTTAGATCAGTCATCAAGTCTTGTCAGAAGTATAATTTGGATATGCCTATTTTTCTTCCTTCCTGTTATCATCACTGTAGTTCAGTTTATCATGATCTCCTTCTTTCAATGATAGGATTACCGCAATAATAGTCTAGCTATTCCTAAATGGGAATATCTCAGGTAATCTATGCTTATGCAGGATGATTGGAGCCATGTGTTTTGGGGAATGATTTGTGGTCCTAGAGGGGTACAGAACAGGGTGGGGCTAAGTGAGAGTGGATGGATGATCACAGACCTGGATGAGAGAGCATCTAAGGGGCAAGAATAAAGATTGGGGTGATTTAGTGGCAGGCTAGAATCATTATGGAACCCTTTGAACCAAGTCTGAGAGATTAAACTGATAAGCAGGAAATGGAACCAGTTTTGGATTCCAGGCATAACAGCTCAGTATGCCACAATATTGAGACAAGGTGAAGGTATTAAGGGAACAGTGGATGCCAGCAATATACGAGGAGAAAAGAGAAGGATAACATCAGAAAGGTAAGGTAGCTACTTTTGTAACATTTGCCATGTTCTAAGTAGGACATGTTTGTTGAATTGTATACACTACATTTTCATTTATATGGAACTTCCCTGGTTGAGGGTAGACTCAAAGTGCCTGGGGCAATATAGACCTTTAGATGCTAAGGGCTTGAAACCCAAGTATTAATTCTATGAGTTTTGTCATGCTCTTTGGCCATACCTTTTCCTTAACTAGAGATTTGAAAGTGGCCAATATTGTGCCCAAGCAGGTTGGGTCATGCCAATTTTTCATGTCCAGAGGCAGAATAAAATATAAGTAACAGAGTTATAGATAGCCAGACCAGGTGAGATTTTTAAAAAGATAAACTGAAAGAAGCCAGCTGTATATGAAAAAGATCTTAAAAGCAGAGAGATCCATCGTTGCCCTAAGTGAAATAATGTTAGATGCAAGCCACAAGGCTGAGGCTTTTGATTTTTGCTAAATGACTATGGATTATATTTACCCAGAGTCCCAGTTCATTGTATAGCAGATAGGGCGTTGGGGGAGACGTAAAAGCAATGGATTCCCTATCAAATAGCACACTTCACCTGGGAGAGAAACGTTATGGGTCTCTCACAGCCAGGATGAAACAGTATTTCATTGAAAACGTTCTCTAAATTCACAGGGAGCCTGATTTCTAAGTTGGTTTCAATTAAATATATTTTTTCCCTTCTAAGAAAACAACATACACCTATAATCTCTCCTAACTATTGGCACATCTGTGATGCTATAGCACTCCACATCTTCCCAGTGGCTGCAATTACACACATCAAATTTCAGGATGACTACAAGGTAAGATTCTAGAGGTAAAAGGCTACCACTTATGGTCCCTATTTTGCTCTCATGTGTCACAGCCTTTTATTGTCGGGAGTTATTTAGAGAAACAGTCATCAGCTAACAAAACCATCTGTTAGTTAACAACAGCAAAATATGAGGCTATTTCAAAATGGCATGGGGCATTTCAAGTTAAGGGCAGACGGGTGCCAACTATTTTTTCCCTTCAGTCTTTCCTTGTTAAAAAAGAATGCATTTGTTATCAAAGCCAGTTTGGCTAATGTGCTTTCACCTCGTACATATCTAGAAATCAAAGCTGCCTCTAAAGTTATTTGAGGGTATGTTCTCCCCTTGGAGCCCATTTTGCTCCAGTCATGCTAATAGTAATTTCATGTGTGTGTCAAGAAGACAATATAGCCTTTATGCAATTCAACCAACACGTCCTACTTAGAACATGGTAAATGTTGGGAAAGCAAAAATGGTTTCACTGGCCAGATTTAGTAAAATTCTTCACCTCTGTACTTTTCTGCATGACTCCATTACTTTTTCCAGCTGGGAGAGGAGGGGTAGTTGATGCAGAATCTCCTTACTCCTCCTTTTCCCTCAGCCACATAGTTTCCCAAATCAGCTAAATATAACTCCATTTATTGTCATGCTAAAATGTTCTATTTAGCTGTGTTTAACTGGATATCATGATTCCATGGGCTGACCTTTCGCTCCTGGGAAGTCGTTTTAAATTCAATCCCGGCAAAGGAAAATCCTTCCAATTCGTTGGCTGTGAAAGGTCACAAGTGAAATGTGTTTTGATGGTATCTGCCTATGGTTTAATTCGCAGTAAACCTGAGCACTAACTGGGCCTCAATTGTGCTTTGTCTTGGGAATCTGAGTTCTAAGAAGCCTGGGAGAGCTGAGTGGGAGATGTGGGGCTGAGTAGCCGGCATCAGCCAAGGGTACACAAAGGTACCAGCTGAAAGGTGAGGTATATGGTGCTAAGTTAGGTCAATGTTGCCTCCTTTCTGAGCTGATGGGGGATTCAGACTAAAATATATAGTTTCTCTCCCTGTTTCATTTGATCTCTTTAAGAGGGACATTTCCCACTTTCTGGGAGGCAGAGAGGGCTTAGGGTGAGATAGGGAAGGAACTAGAAGTGTGTGAACCAGTCAAGAGGAAATTGGAGTATCCTGAAAATTTAGCCATTTTAGGGTTCAGAGCATAAACTCAGTCTTCTAAGTTTGACTATTTCCCTTTTACAACCTTTCTTTTCACAGTTCAGTAGCTGGTCCCTCACCATCATCATTATGCTGATTTTTAACTGCAAAAAAATACTTTTATTAAATCTTATCAAAGGAACCCCCCCCTTAAAAATCATATTTTACCAAGCAATAGTAGGATTTATGTCAGAAAATTTTCAAGAGTTCAGTAGATGGGATATTGGGATGAAGTTTCTAGATTTCTATTTTGTTTTATTTTTACACTAATTCAACTTTTTAGTCACCCTGTGCTACAATCTTTCAGTCAACAAGTACATTTTGCAGTTAGAAAGAAGCCCAAAGAATAGTTTGTCCTTTTACCACCCCATTGTTCTCTTGTACACATACTATTCTCAATTCCAGCAAGTATTCAATGTTCCCCGAACACAACTTGTAATTATATTCTTCCATGTCTGTGTTTATGTTGCTCCCTCTTTCTGAGATGTCCTCATGTTTTCATCAAAGTTTTATTCATGCACAAAAGCCAAAATGTCACCTCTTTCTGTGAATCTTTCAAAAGGTTTCCTCTCCCCACCCTGTGGAGAAGGCAAGCATGGCTTCCATTAACACTCTATCTATGTATCTTTTATACTTTGTTCTGTCGTGGCACATCTGTGTGTCTTCCACTCAACCCAGCTCTCTGAGGACAGGAGCTGGGCAGCTTTCTTCATCTTTATATCCCAGTGCTTAGCTCAAGAGTTACTCCAAGAAGAAGAGTCTTTAGCCTTCCTATCACAAGTATGAGCAGTCAGGCCTTTGATATCAAGGTGAAGAAATGAAATGTTTCTCATATCAAATGTACCTTGAGAGTTCTTAGCGGCCACAGGATGAAACAGAAAGCAAACGCTCATTCTCTAAAAGCAGTAAGGGCAGTTCTCTGGTAATAAATGAGAAAAACTCTGCTTCCTTTTCCCTTCTTCTTGGTGTTGTCGGTTTTTCCTGGAAATATCTGGTTGCAGGGAGATCTCTTAGAATGTCAACAGACCTCAGATGGGGAGAAATGGCAGTGGCTCTAAAGGTAGGGTGGAGGGACTTATATTTGACCTCATTTTCCCAGCTTCTCATTTTCTTTTCCATTCCTGGCTCTATCACCCAGCCAACTGTAGGCCAGCTCTGATTCCTGAGCTTTCTTTTTTTTTTTTTTTTTTTTTTTTTAATTTTTTTTTCAACATTTTTTATTTATTTTTGGGACAGAGAGAGACAGAGCATGAACGGGGGAGGGGCAGAGAGAGAGGGAGACACAGAATCGGAAACAGGCTCCAGGCTCCGAGCCATCAGCCCAGAGCCTGACGCGGGGCTCGAACTCACGGACCGCGAGATCGTGACCTGGCTGAAGTCGGACGCTTAACCGACTGCGCCACCCAGGCGCCCCGATTCCTGAGCTTTCTTGAGATGATCAAACAGTATATAATATATAAACCCCTGAGGTAAGCCATGTTCTATAGAAAGGGCATTCTGTGATCTAGTCACAGTTGATAGGCCATGTTCCATGCCCTGTCTCCTTTGCTTACCATCAGTGAGATCTGGCATTCAGTGAACCAAGGAAGTGGTCTTGAGTGTCCATGTCTGTCCCAAATCACAGCACTCTCTGTCTCTCCTCAAGGTGGGGCCATTCTCTGCTATTGGTTTGACCCATTATACCTGCCATGATTTTTGGTTGCAAGAATTCAGTCAGGCTGGTTTAAGGAAAAAAGCACCCCATATCCTGGTAGATCAGAGACACTGGTTTGAATGCTACACAATTAGAAACAACATCCAATTATGCTACAAGGGACTTTGTTGGCAAAAGTGCCACTCCTGACATCTCATGACTCAATTCCATAACTCAACAAACCTTGCGCAGCTATCACTAATCACGTAAGGGACTAGATAGACACCAAGAACTCCACCCCTTCTTGCCCTCTAAGACTTAGATACATTTGCTACATATTCTGTAGAAGGTGAATATCACGGCCTTATTCACATTGTTTACTTTTTAGTACAAGTCTCACATGGCTGCATTTGATTGGTGAATACTAGGTCTCATGTGCACATCTTAGCAGCTAAGGAGTTGGGGAGACTCGTTTTCTTGTTTCTACCTTGAGGAGGTGAAATTCATGGAACAGAAAGTTTCCAAATATTGCAAGGGCTCTCAGAATGTGCTGAGCAACTAGAAAATGTGACAAAAATCTACTATCTCCTGTAAGACACTAATATTTTTATTTTAACTAATATAAAACAATATGACCTGATTATATCAATTTCCTCTGTCTGGTAACTTAGTAGTATGTGAAACTTTTTTCTGGGGTTTGGGGCACAGCTCACCTTTCCCATCTCTGACATCTCTCTTTCTTAATTAAGGACCTGGCTCTTTTTTTACCTCCATCACATCATCTCTTCTCCAAAATTCATTCTCCCATCTATTAGTGGGGAACTTGATGCACAGAACATGTCTTCTAACGGTGACTTTTGCTTGGGACCCAGATACCATCCTTTGTGGCCATGGCCCAGCCTTGAAATGGGTCCTTCAGTTGCCAATACTTTTCTGAGCCACACTTCTGCTCATGACTGTCTTTGAATGCAATATCATTGATTCTTTCGGCTGCCCTTTAAGGCCAACCACTACAGTCAAGTGAGTTTGCCCTAGACTTAACATTGAGTCTTTGTGAGAAGGTTTCTGCTCTGCTATAGCATGATTTTTCTGCATGCTGACTCTGTCCTGACAGGGGTCAATGTACCTTGCTTGTGAAAGGTAGGCATACATTACAGAGAGCTGCCAATGTAGATTTCTCAAATTAAAGTAAATTCATCTTGTCTAGGTTTCAGATATGCTGGTAGCTCCTCAATGTCTAAAATCATGCCTTAATCATTAATCATCTCTGTATTCCCAGTGCTTAGTATTGTATCTGACATGCAGCAGGCATGCAATTCATTTTGGTTGAATGAATGAACAAATTTGAGTGACTGCTGATTGCACAAAGACTACAGTATCTTTCAGCGTCACAGACTGATCATTCATTCATTCATTCATTCATTTAGCAGACATCTTTGAGAAGTTGCTTTTATGTGCAAAGCATCATACTAGATACCTTGGAAATCTGAAATAGTCCTAATATTGCTAATAATTACAACCACAGCCAACATTTATTATATACTAACTAATTGATAAGCACTCAGCTGTTTCATGAGCATCCATTCAATTCTCACAACAACCTTATGAAGCAAACATACTATTATTGTTATTCCCATTTACAAGGGAAAGAGCTGATTCCCAGAAAGGTTAAGCAAATGAAAACAAGTTGAGGGATATGTTTACATAGTCAGGTTGGGAAGGTACAAGAGCCATCTGGAATGTCTTAAATATCACGGGGCAACACATTTGCAGTACTCAGATTCCATTCAAAAAGCTCTTGAGTGCTAAATGGATACAGCTGTGGAATCAGAATTTACCTGGTGACCTTTAGGCAACCTGCATTTTAGCACTAAGAAACTCTGCTTTATTCATTCATCCATTCATTCAACAAACATGAATGGCATGCTTGCTGTATGCTAGGAACTGTGCTGAGTATTGGGGGTGGGGTGAGGGGAGCTGGGAGAGGGGGAGATGTAATTAGATCATTGCAATTCAAAATAAGAGCTACAATAGAGGTGTGAACATACTTCAAAGGAATAATTTCAACATTTTACCGTTAAGTATGACATTTGTTGTCGGTCTTCTGGTTACCTTCTACTAGGTAAAGAAAGATGCTTTTGTTCCTAGTTCGCTAAGGATTTTTATTTTTCTTTAAATCATGCATGGATTTGCATTTAACTATTTTTTGTTTGTGTATTCGGATGATTTTTCTACATTTATGGAGATTATTGTCTTTTACTTATTACTGTGGATATATAACCATTATATGTAATGTAATATTTTTTAATATTAAACCAACCTTGCATTTGTGGCATAAAACATACTGATATCTTTGTAGATCTATTCAAATTTTCTTTTCTCTTTTAATTTTTAAAATACTGCATTCATTTGCTAAGTTGTATATTTGCAGGACTTACTTATTTCATCAAAGTTTTTAAATGTATTAGCATAGAATTATTCAAAGTATTAATTTATTATCTTTTCATTTGTATGGCATCTCTGGTTATGACCACTTTATTAATATTGTTTGTTATGCCTTCTCTCTTCTTAATTTTTTTGTTTATTTATTTATTTTGAGAGAGAGAGCTAGCGAGCACAAGCAGGGGAGGGGCAGAGAGGAGAGACAGAATCCCAAGCAGGCTCCATGCCATCAACGTGCAGCGCCAGACGTGAGGCTCAAATTCAGGAACACTGAGATTATGACCTGAGCCAAGATCAAGAGTCAGAGCTGAACTGACTGTGCCACCCAGGAGCCCCTTTTCTTGATGAACATAACAAAAAAGCTTTCAATTTTATTTTAGTCTTTTAAATGACCTTACTTTGACTTTGCTTAATTCTAAATATTTTCTAATTTTGTGATATATGTTTTACTCATTAATTTTGAACCTCTTTTTCTTTAAAAAATTTTTTTAAAAAATATTTATTCAGTTTTGAGACAGAGACAGAGTGCAAGCAGGGGAGGAGCAGAGAAAGAGGGAGACACAGAATCCAAAGCAGGCTCCAGGCTCTGAGCTGTCAGCACAGAGCCCGACGTGGGGCTCGACCTCACGAACTGTGAGATCATGACCTGAGCCGAAGTTGGACACTTAACCCACTGAGCCACCCAGGCGCCCTGCTGAATCTCTTTTTCTACTGTAAGCATTTAAGGCTGTGTTTCCTTCCAAGAAAACCTCAAGTTTTGATATGTTGATTTGTCATATGTAATTCTTTTGAAGTATTATATAATAATCTGATTTCCATTATGATTTCTTTTTAGTCATGAACTTCTTAAAATGTATTTTAGAATTTCTAATGGATAGATTTTTATTTTGTTCTTTTTGGAAAGTTGTATTTATTACATTGTTCCCTGCTGATGTGGTCTAGAGTCTTTGAAATTTATCAGACTTTCTCGGTAGCCTAATCCACGGTTAATTTTTGTAAATAGCCATTGTGTGTTCAGCAAGTAGTTGGATGCAGTGTTCTATAATATGTCCTTTAGATTAGGCTTGTTACTTATGTTCAAATCTATATCCTTGTTCTTTGTTTGATTGATCTATCAATTACAGAAATCAGTGTGTCAAAGTGTATGAACATACACATTTTTCTTAACAGACATTTCAATTGTGTATTCATATAGTTTGAAGCTATAACATATACCTAAGAGTTTAACATTGTTATATGCTCCTGGTGAACTGAAGCTTTTATTATTATGTACTGACCATTCTGATTTCTGAAATGCTTTTTACCTTAAAGTCAGTTTTGTATGATGATATGGTTACACCAACCTTATTTCAGTTGGTGTTTGCTTGGAAAGAAATGTTTACAAATGGTTGACAGTGATTAATGCTAGACAATGAGACGAAAGATAATTGTTATTTTCTTTATGCTTTTCAGTATTTTCCAAATTTTATTTAATAAGTATATATTACTTCTGTAAGTAAGAAAAGTTATATTTAAAATTAAAAAATTTATTTTGATGTTCATTTATTTTTGAGACAGACAGAGAGAGAGAGAGTGCACATGTGCACACACGAGCGAGCAGGGGAAGGGCAGAGATAGATGGACACACAGAATCCAAAGCAGGCTCCAGGCTCCGAGCTGTCAGCACAGAGCCCCATGCAGGGCTCGAACTCACAGACTGTGAGATCATGACCTGAGCTGAAGTCAGATGCTTAACTGATTGAGCCACCCAGGCGCCCCTATATTTAAAATTTTTTAATTAAAAAAATGACAGTGTCAAAAGAGGTCCTCCTTTCTGAACAGGCTTAATGCTTTGGGGCCAGATTCTCAAACAGCTAAATATGCATACAATAGAGTTTCTATGTCCATACAGGCAGATTTTAGCCCTGAAATCTGTATGATGGATTATAGGTCAAGAAAGAAGGCCAAATAGAGCAATATTCTAAAATGCCTACTATTATCAGGGGAGATGAAATGTGAAGTCTCACCTAACCCTTTCCGGAGAACTGGTTGCCCTCTTCTGGATTTTCATAGCTCTAAAGATGCAAATCTAGCACTCACCACTCTTACCTTGTGGACTTTGGTTTGTTGGGGGCAGAACCTCTTTTTCTGCACGAGTCCATGCCATAAGCCAGCAAGGTCTATCAGATGGGAAGCATAGTTTGCTGGAAGCAAGATAGAGCCACAGTGCATGGGCAGGTATCTGGGATTGTAGGGCTGAACTCCTAAGCTGGACGTGGTATCTTTGGGACCCAGTGTTAATGCACAAGACATGCTGGCCAATGGTGCAAAGGCAAGCCAGTATTTACTAAATGGAAACTTCTTCACAAACACTAATCTTTGTAACAACTGATGATGAGTGAAGTTTGTCCCTGGTTGCAAATCGTATGGATTGTGTTGCTCTACCTGTTCCAACCTCTTCTGGTGTGCCTGCCTAACCTAGAGAGACTGTGCAGCTAAAAATGACATTTCCCACATGCTCTTGCAGCTATAATTTTTGATGCAGTTTCAGTTTTATCACTTGCACTCTCATGAGACTTGGATTAGTCATAGGGTTAAATATAGGGAGAGAGATTAGACATGAAACATCTACATTGTTAGCAAGGAAGGTGCCAGAGGTTAAGTGGTTCTAGGGACTGGAAGCTATACCTGGAAACAAGCCTGAAGCCCAGTCATCTAGCCTTTCCAATGATTTGAAAAGCTACTCATACTTAGTAATAAATTCCTTTTTGTTTTAATAAGTTAGAGCAGATTTTGTTGTTTGTAGCTGTACTCTGACAAATACACCCATTGTATAGCAGAGAAAACTGAGATAGAGCCAGGAAGTGACCTGCTCAAGGTCACACAGCTAATGAGTGGTAGAGATGGATTGCGAGCTTAGGTCCTTTGATGCCAAGTCAAGTAGTCCTTTAGTAGCAGGATAAGCAGTCCTGTCCTTCAGTAGCAGGACTCAAGGAGTGGGCCATGGAAGCCTCCAGGAACATTGAGATGGTACTGAGAAACCACACATGCAGATCCAAGGTCTGGGTTCCACAGTGACACTTTGACAACATTACTAGGTAGAAGCTGCTGCCAGTCTTCATGGTCCTGGGCCGGAAGTAGGTGGCTTTGCACCAACCTCACCCCCATTATTTAGTTCTTTCTGTGGTCTCTTAGGCCTTTCTACTAAGTATATTACTTGCCCTCCTGTATTTCTGTGTTAGTATTAGGATCCCACACAGTGTGGTTGCTCATTCACCCGTGTCCACATTATACTGTGCACTCCTTTACTGGTCTTAGAATATTTTGTTGTTTCTAAACTTTTTGAGGATGAAGGAGGAAGTAATGTACCTACATGTTGATAGGCAGATAAACAAATATTGAATTATGATTATCAGATTACTCTTCTGTCTCCTACTAAACTGTCTAATGTAGATATCCAGTCCATATTTGGCCACTGTTGTCTCATTTATGGCTCTTCTTCTATTTTATAATTATTTTATTGGGGGTGGTTATGTTTGTTTTCTTTTTTCCATCCTAGGAAATAAGTTTCATAAAATCAGGTTTCATGTCTATTTTGATCAAGGTTGTATCAGAAGCCACGAGCCCAATCCTGGCACAAAATATTTGAAAATGTTTACTGAGTGCATGAATGAGTAAATAAATGAACAGAAATCAGGGACCATATTTTGTTTTTTCATCTTTGTAATTTGGCATCCAGTTCAGAACCCACACACTTAGAGGGTGCAGATTTATTTTAATGGAACAAGTGGCTAAAGTACATATACACAACTTACATTCACAAAGACAAATTTATTTATTTATTTATTCATTCATTCATTCATTCATTCATTTATTAAATTTTAGTTTGTTAACATTTAGTGCAATATTGGTTTCAGTAGAATTCAGTGACTTATCATTTACATACAACACCCAGTGATCATCACAAGTGTCTTCCTTAGTACCCATCACCCATTTAGCCTATCCCCCCTCCTTCCCTCCATCAACCCTCAGTTTATTCTCTATAGTTAAGAGTGTCTTGTGTTTTGTTTCCCTTTCTTCTCTTTCCCCACTTCCATGTGTTCTCTGTTTTGTTTCTTAAACTCCACGTGTGAATGAAATTGTATGGTATTTGTTTTTCTTTGGTTGACTTATTTTGCTTAGCATAATACATTCTAGCTCCATCCATGTTGTTGCAAATGGCAAAATTTCATTCTTTTTCAAGCCTGAGTAATATTCCCTTGTATATGTGGTATATATATATATATATATATATATATATATATGCGCCACATCTTCTTTGTCCATTCATCAGGTAATGGACATTTGGGCTCTCTCCATAGTTTGGCTATTGTTGGTAATGTTGCTATAAACATTGGGGTGCATGTACCCCTTCAAATCTGTATTTTTGACAAATACAAAATTTTATTTTTTTCTTTTCAATGTTTTCAAAACTGGAAACTATGGGTTGTTCAACATTTACCTGCTATTTATTCCACATATATCTGTAGAGTTAGCTGATAAATTAACAAAAATAAATAAGAAACAAGACTTCCATGGTTTCAATTTTAGCAGGGGATCCAGCATATTCTATATGCTTAATACATTTTCTAAATGAACAAATAGATGAATAAGGGAATGTTAAATTTCTGGGCCTTGACATTTATCACTTTTAGGAAATAGGGCAACTGTAGCTAGACTGCACTGATTGAATGCACCAGGCATCCTTGTACACAGGCAGTATTTCTTAGATGGTGTTCTCTCTGACTGTTTCTTCTTTGGCTGGTTATGGAGAACAATAACAAACAATAACTTTGTCTCTAAGTATTGCTGGTGGGCCTGAGCACCATCTTTGGACACCACTCACAGAGCTGAGGCACTCACAGGAGAGAGAAGAGGAGAATGAGAAAGTGAGATGAAAAGAAAAAAAGGAAATGAGAGAGGTCAGATGATGAGAACAAGGGAAAGAATGGAAAAGAAGATTGTAAGAAATGATAATGACAATGGACAATGCTAGTGACAACTGCCAGTTATTGAAAGCCTTGCATAGAGATTCTATGTTTTGTTCAACGTATACATTATCTCTAACCTTCATAGTCAAGCCAACAATGTCAGTAACATTTATCATTTTTATGGTGCAGATGAGGAGACAGGCTCAGAGATGTTATTAAGTAACTTGCCCAGTCACACACTACTGAAAAGTAAAGCCAGGATTTGCTTTCAAGAGTGTCTGGCTCAAAGCCATCGTATGTTCACCTTGTGGGGAATGGCAGAGATCTACCACCAAGAGTTGCATGCTTCCATGGGGCATTTGGATTACAGACTTCTATAGATGGTCAACTTCTTACTCCAGGTGGGATATATAGATATCAACACTTAAAAGTAGATATTGGGGCACGTGGGTGGCTCAGTCAGTTAAGTGTCCGACCTTTGGTTTTGGCTCAGGTCGTAATCTCATGGTTTGTGAGATTGAGCCCTGTCTTGGGCTCTGCACTGACAGTGCGAAGCCTGCTTGGGGTTCTTTCTCTCCCTCTCTCTCTGCCCCTCCCTTGCACTCTCTCTCTTTCTCTCTCTCAAAATAAAAAACAAAAACTTAAGAAGATAAGGTAGATATCTATCTATATATATATATATCTGTGTGCTTGCACACATGCATGTGCACTCGTGGGGGCATACACACATATGTGCACACACACACCACACACGCAGGACCAGAAAAAAAGAAAAGTAATATTTGTTAATTTTTTGTGTACACTTTGACCAAAGGCTTCTGGAATAAATACTTAACAGAAAAGAGGCTTAATGAATGACAAATAGGGTAATATTCTCAAATGCCATAATTCCAGAAGTAAAGTAAAACCCCTGAGTCCAGCCTCACCCCCCACATGTAGTCAGTAGAGAAAACAAAGCCACATAGACCGAAAAAGCAACAGGAATATAACAAACAAAATTGAGGGCCATATAAATATTTTCTGAATGTCCATTCCCCAAAGGGTTGAGGTCAGGCATATGGTTCTATTCACCAAACCCTAAACAAAGGACTTGGGCTATTTTATGCCCTGATCATTATTGTTGGTTAAATTAAAGCCCGATCAAAAAAGTGTAATGGAATATTAATTTCAGTTACTGTAGCTAATTGAAAACATAGCAGGAGTTGTGACTATGGAAAATGGAGTGAGAACACTCAGATGCACGTCCAAGCCTAGCCTAACTCTTTTCAAGTTGGGCAGTAGCATATTTTTGAGAAATGGCCATTATCCCTAGAGTCTACCCTTAAGTGCATTAGGAGAAATATTTGGCTTGGGAAAAAAGAAGGCAACTAACTCTCAGCTATCAGCAGACTTCAAAAACTCAAGTTCATTTAAAAAACTATCAGTTATTAATTTGTTCATATGAAAGACAAAATATATATAATCCCTGCCAAACGAAGGACTGCATGGTTTTCATCTCGCTGTCCCCAATTTGAAGCTTACATCTGGGCATCTAGGGGACGTTCATCAATAATTGTTGGATGAATGTGTGTATGATTGTTGATGACCTTTGTTTATTCTAATAAATGAGAGGGCTCTCTTTCTTAGACAACTGACCCTCTTCCTAAGTGAAAGTGCAGATCAGCAAAATTTGGGAGACAGAAGACAGCTCTACTTTAGCTTGATATACAAATCTAAGAGATGAAGAATGTAAGCAGGACTTTTTGTCTGTTTTGTTCATTGCTATATTTCCGGTCCCTAGAATAGTATCTGGCACATACGAGGTACTCAATAAGTATTTGTTAAATTAATGAATAAATGCATAGCATGGAGTTAGAAGGAGAGAATGAGTTAAGCAAAGGAGGCAAAGTGGAGAACCCAGATCTTCACAGTGTATTTTATGTCTCTGCTGAGTTACCAATTTTCAAACACTAGGCATACTCTTATTCAATATAAATATAAGAGTTCCCTCCTCAAATCAGTATAATCTGCCTTGTGGGATTAATCAGTCTTCTCTTCATGAACACGAGGGACTAGGGTAATGTTTTAAAGCCATCAGTTCCAGCAACTTAGTGAAAGTTGCTCTACAATCACTTAAGATGCATAGGGGACATCTTAGGGTGATGCCAGTCATTTTCATGTTACAGGAGAATGGTGTGTCCTTAAGGAGAATTTGTATTAGGTTTCTGGGCTTTGTACTCTCAACCTCCATTACCTACTTACACTCGTTGATTTTTCCTAGAAGAGGCTTCTTCTTCTCATTTTTCTTAAAGCAAAGATACTTTACTGATTATCAAAGGCCAATGACGCAGAGGAGGTACATGAGAGGCCATGTTTAAGTAGCACTGAGAGAAATGTTCTTATGAAGAATGCTCGTAGGATATATCCTTAATCTACACTTGACAACATAATGGAGAGAAACACTAGCAAAAAACAAGCTGGGTGCACTTTAGCAGGAGTAATTTGTATGGGGTAGAAAAAAGTGTCATCAATATTCAATGGTTACCCTATATGGCATCTGACTTTTCTTTATAAAGCGACTGTGTGTGGTATTCTGTGTATGTGGGTGGCATTATTTTGGCTTTTTCAGGCAAGTATATATATGTTGTTTGTTGTCTTCTCCTTTTGTTATATGCTTAACCATCAATTTAAAGGGGGAAAAGACTGTTGAAACAACATTTATTTTCATTTAGACAAGTACCACATTTTCTGAATCCATTTTGAATTTGGTTCAAGTGATGGAAAATTGGTAAAATTTTGCATAGAACCACAAATTTGAAAAATTGTTGCAAAGTTTAGTGTTCCCCTATTGTCTCATGATCATACACGACAGCCAAAGTCATATATACTTTTGAACACATCTCTTTTGAATTGAATTCCCAGAACTGTGGTACAAAGATGTAGGCAACAATTTTCACATAGTAAGGAAATGTTCAGTGGGCTTTTGCATTTTGTTCTACCTCAAAACTATTTGAATGTGACTCTTTTGCATCACTGGGTGAAGCTCTTGGGTGTTAGTAGACACAATGGGGCTCTCTTTAACAACCAAGAGGAGGGGAGAAGTCATAAGAGGGCAAGCAATAACGCCAAGGGGAACATGGCTTATGAATGCAAAACTTACAGTAGAACTTTAGATAGGAAAAAAGTTGACAATGCGAGTTAAAGCTGGCCCCAGGCAGCAATAACTTACTGTTGTGGCATTTATTTGGCTGATAACCCAGGGTCTTGCTGAACTTGCTAGTACAACAGAGGTAATCTTTATGGAAGAATGAACTACAATAGCAGTTTGCAGTAACATTATTTGATCTTTCTCTTATGGAAAATGACCTTGTAAGCTCCCCCAGAGCTCCAAGTTTCAACTTTCTGCTGTGGCTTAGCAGCCGAAATAGGTATCTTTCTGTATATCCCCAAAGATTTTTCCAGTAGGTACGCAGTATGTCCTGCTGGCAGTAGAGTGAGTGATAAAGGTTTAATGTGAGAGTCGATCTCATGGTGTAACTGAACTGAAAGTAGATGGATTAGGATATTTACATTCTGAGAGGTAAAATGACTTGCTCAAGCTCACACAGCCAGGTGACCTGCTTCAGATGCCATGTCAGTAGCTATTATTTGGGAGCTAATTAAACAGGCTCAGATCAAGATGTCTCAAGATAGAAGAGGATTATGAAAAAGATTAGAATGCTTTTCTGAGAAGCATGGGTGTCATGAAGGCAAGAATCGTATTGAATTATTTGTAAAGACTAGCTTTCTTTCTTTTTCTTCTCTAAGTAGGAATGATATTAATGGAAGTTAAATAATTTTGTAGCTGAAAGTCTGAAATTTACTCTCCATACCCCATGTCTTCTATTCACATAGTTTCAAATGCTTTCTCATGAGCTCTGGACCCATATTTCCAATTGCCTCATGGAAATATTTCAGTCTGCACTGTAGACACCACAATCCAGCACCCTCTAAGTTGAATTAATTGTCTCTCCTCCAAACTCAGTTCTTAGTCTTATATTTTTGATTCTGCTTAATAACTTCACTGTACACCTGGTCCTCCATGTCAAAAATTTAGAAACAATCTATAACTCTTTCACCATTGCTACTTGTAAAATTGTCATCAAATTCTCTTGATTTTGCTTCTTAATCAATTTCCAATCCTGTCTTTTCCTTTGCCTGCCTACTGTCCCTACTGTGATTTAGCTACTCATCGTTTCTTAATCCTGGCTGATTAATATCAGTCATGAAAGTTGCTTGGGAAACTATAAACAATGTGATATGATAGTTTCTGGAACCCATCTCTCTGATGAGGTGACGTTTTGGCAAGATGACAAGAAGCCACCACAGGATGATCTGTGGGGTAGAGAAGTTCCAGGAGGAGAGGCAATAATCCATAAAGACCCCAAGGAGAGAGCAAGCTTGGTGAGTTTGAGAAGCAGAAACAAACCCAGAGTGGCCAAATCATGGTGAGCCAGGGAAGGATACAGGTGTATGAGGTAAGATACTATACAGAGAGAGTCTTAGTCCATGGAAAGGAGTTTGGATTCATTATAAGTGTCACGACAATTCATTGGCCATGGAGAGAGAAGAGACATCATGGCTCTGGGACATTAATGACAACATCTATCAAAATGAGGAAGTTTAGAGGAAGGGCTAGTTAGATGGGCAAAGAGAATTTTACTTTGAGGACTTAATCAAGGGCTCTGGAAGAAATGTGAGTTTACAGACTGAGGAATTTGTTGCCTGAAGGTCAGAGTAGATACTGTCATTCTGATGACATTACCAAAGAAAACAGTGAAGACCGATTGTAAAGGAGAAGGAGCTAAAGAAGAATGCCAAGGATTAAACTTTGGAGATGTGGCATTGGTGCTAGAGAAAGAAGCCTCAAAGGAAATTTGTAAGGATAAGGGAGAGCTGGCCATGTTCTCAGACATAGGGATGGGGACACTGCAGAAGAAATAAAAAATACTCTTATGAGTCACGGTGGACTCTGGATCAAAGTAAGCTGGTACTGGGGAGCAACATAGAGGCTTTAAGAAAGATGAACTATCAAGTTGGGGCTGTCTGGCCAAGGTAGGGAGCATATACAGATGGAAAGAACTCAAGCCAGCTACATGTACTGGGCCAGGCTAGGCCAGCCAGACAGGCCAAGGCCCAGGTCTGTTTTGGTCAAAGACCAAAGGAGCAAGGAGCTCATGCTGAACTGACCTTCCCCAGTGAAGTAGGCCATAAGGTCATGTCCTGTGAGTGAGGTTAAGTTGAAGGAAGTCAAGGGGTGGGCCTTTGAGGATGAATGTTGAAAACAGCCACTGTGGTTCCCTATAATGATTAGTCAACAAGGGATGTGTAAAACCATTTCTGAGGATCAGTGAGAGCTCAGCTGAGGTTAGAAAGCATTGCTTTATGGTGGCCTAGTTTCCATGGTTTCCTTTCTCATGCAGCCTGGGAGAGGGAGTGAAGAAAACCAATTATTGTCTACAATACGTCTAGGGTAAGAAGTTGTAGTTTGATGTTAGAGGCTACTATATATTTTTTTCCAAGGGGCAAAATACTATTTTGAATTTTGTAGGAAAAAAGTGGAAAGATTATAGATCGAGTTGAAATTTTTTATTTTTCTATATTAAAGAAATTGTATATGATTCAGTCCAATTTCAAAAATCTGTAATAATTGGAACCAAAGTTTCACATTAAGAAGCCTACAGTGATTTATATTTAACACGGATTTTAAAAGAAATTTGAAAACGTTGGACCACTTGTTATAGTGATTTGGGCTCTTATCTAGAAAGCATGTGCTTTGGAGACCAAGAATGTACAAATAAATAGTAATGGTATAAGGCAAATTTCAAATTTTTTGAGTGACACATTAACAATGTGAAGTTTTCCACTGACTGATATTTTAGTGTCACACCCCCCAACAAACCTATAATTAAAGTTATTTTGGCATTTTCATCTCAAATCCCTGCTTTTGGGGGGTGGGCGGGTTATAATTTCACTTTTAAAATGAGCTTCCAGATACAATTTGACATAAAACACAAAGTCTTATCCTAGCAACAATTTCCCCTCCACCTTTCCATCACGAAATATAGGAATGTGTGTCCTGTCAGTTTTAAAAGTTATAAAGGTTTTTAAAAAAGGAAATTGAACCTTCGTTCATTTGTTTGTTCGGATTTGTTGACCAGAGTATACAGGTGGGGACTAAAGCCTGGCTACAGTGCAATCCATGCAAACAAGAGGCATCTATAGCATACACCAGTTCTGGCAGCAGGTGCTTGTCTTCTTTTAATAAGAACATTAATTGATTTGTATTTTTCTGTGAGAGAAATAATACCTGCCCAGTGATTATTCCCAGGAAGAGAGTTGGGGCCTATGGCTACATATTTTAAATAACATGAATAAGTTAAAGTGAAAGCATCAAAATAAAAACAAAACTCAAGGCAATCGAAGGAGGATCATCTCTCTTTTTGTACATTGTTCTGTTCTCTAAATCTTTTAAGCACAGAAATTTTAAATGGAATTCTAATGGTTTCCTTCCCTACTGATTTATTATATATATATTTATATGTATTTATTTTATATATACACATATATGTATATAGATGTGTATATGTACACATATATGCCATATATATGTATTTATAGATGTAGTGTGTGTGTATATATATTTATAAATATCTTGAAGAATCATCTTTCTGGGCCTTCTCCCCCCTTGAAAATGAATTCTGACCTAGGATGGGGGAAGCTTTAGAGACTTGTGAAGCAGGGAGTTAAATTCTTCACTGGAATTCAGAAAGTAAAAGGAAAGTGCTTGGGAAGAAATCTTATGCTGAGGTGGGGGGTCATAGAGAGGGCATTCAATTCTCTTAGGAAGGTCATGGGGGCAGTGGGAGGGGTCATGGGCCTAGGATCACTTGAAGAATGCCATCCTTTAAGTAGATTTTAGGCATATTACTGGTTGAGAAGCATCAATATGGTCTTTCTTGCACAAACAATTCTAGGAAATGCCTTCCAAGACATTTTATGGCCCAGGGTAGGAGTGAGGAGAGGGGTGAAAACTCAAACAACCATCATTTATTCCCATCAGAATAAGTACTGAGTCATATATAAAAATCCTTTCTAAAACTCTTGGTCGTTTTATGTGGGTGAGGACTTCACTTTTCCTCAAGAGAGACATTTTCCTTGTCAACCTCTTTCCTGCTCTCCTTCCCCAAACGTGCACAACTTAATTTCCTCAGAAATAATAGAGTCTGAGCTGCGAATACTTCCAGAGGTTCTACAGCTCCCTCCTCAGATGTTAAAATCCTCTGGTGTTAAAAAAAATTCTCTAGTGTCACCCTAACCTATATAAATATGAAAGAAAGGAGCAACATCAGGGACTAGTCCGGAGCTACATGTAGTGCTACTTAATGCACTTCTTGATAAACCTTTATGGCAAATTAGAGGTTTTCCATTTCCCCAGTCGGCTGGCTATAAGATGTTGGGAGGGTTTCTTTTTTTTCTTTAACATGCAGCTCTTAAGAATTTGTAGCTATGTATTTTTAATACTGTCAATAAACAGCTTCCTCAAGACTCAGAGGGGCAATAATGGAAGCTGTTAACAAAGTGTGAAAAGCAACGGGCTAGCAAAGGTTAATCACATGGCTGCCCACTAATGACCTCTACAGCCCTCAGTTTAAACCCAACAGCACTTGTAAAGACCAATCACGTGAATAATTTCCTGTCTGAGGTAGCCTTTATGGTTAAGAATAAAAGCAGAGCTGATTGTGAATAGAAAGCCCCCGGCAGGGGAGGTGGTTATTATTTTTAAGCTGATCTAAACACCTGGGTTTCCCACTGGACCCTATTAAACTTCCTCCATTATGTCTAAATATTTCAATCATTTCTACAGCAGTTGTGAATTTGTGCATTACTAAGGTAGGCGAGCACTAGGAGAGAGGGCATGCTGACCAATGGTGAAGAGCCCCTTCCTCAAGGTGATGACCATCAGGTAGGAAGAATCCCAGGCTTTGGGAAAGGATTTGGAGGGGTCATCCCTCCCTCTGTAGCTCCCCAGCCCCACCCGGCCTCAGGGAAGACCACACGTAAAGCCATTCAGACCAAGACAATTTTACTATTTTAAAGGCCTGTAGATGAGGAGATTCCTTGGCTTGCCCTGGTAACACATTTCAATGTTTAACAGCCCTCACCATCAGCCAACAGTTGTCCCATATAAAGAACTTAAGTGATTTCTGCTGTGGGTTAGACCCATTTTCCTGCCCTGTCTTTGGATGGCTGCATTTTGTGGATCTTTCCACATTTTATTATAGATTTGGTTAAACATTACTCTTCTCCCAATGAAATTGCTGTCTTTGAAGATTTTACTTTCTACCTCCAGTCGTATAGATCTGACCATATTTAAGCTGGGAGCTTGACTAAGGCTCTTCTCTAGTAACAATGCATTTTGTAGGTTCATAGCAAGGACAGGATTTAAAAGCGATAATAGGGCTTTAAGATTCCAATTTGGTACCTAGAATTCGGGTGATCAGTCCACACTCTTACCACTCCTTGTTTGCAACAGCTCATATCCCATTATATTATTTGTACAAATATCTCTTTTCTGAATTGTATTTATAAGACCCTATAATGGGCAACATGTAGTAGAGGAGTAAGAATGAGATATGTGGTCAAATCTAAGTTCAAATTTCACCTCTGGTACTTCTTGTGAGAGCTTGGTTAAGTTACCAACCACAATACGATTCAATTTTTTGAAAGCAATACCTACTTCTTAGAGTTGCTATAAGGAAAAAATTATGTATAGTCCCTGAAATTCAGTGGACACCCCATATGTTAGTCCTTGTCCCTTTCTTCTTTATTAGCAACCTTGAATCCAGTAGGGTACTTTGTACTTGATATAGATCCGCTTGAGGCACTTAAATTTAGTGTATTGGAGATTATTTGATTCCAAGTAGTGGACACGCAACTTGAACTAATTTAGACAAGAGGGGGTTTTACTGTTTCACCTAGCCAATCAGCAGGAAATGCTGTAAGGGCAGCTAGGTCTCAGAGATGCCTAGAAACAGAGACTCTCTGGAGTGGTCACCAGGACAATCATCTCTGCTCCTCTTCCCAATCCACAGCCTTATTTCCTCAGACCAGCTGCTATTTGGAACATGGTCATCCAATGTCTCCCCACTTTGCAACTACAGAAAAAGCCAAACCTTTCTGATCTCTAGCTAGAAAATCATGGGCATAGGATTCAGATTGGCTTAGATGGATCAAGTGCTCATTCCCAAACCCATCAACTGAGACTGGGAATTGGGAGAAAGAATTCTAATTGTCACGTTCTATCAAAATCATATGGTTGAAAGAGTGGTAGGGTTAGCTCCCCCAAAGAAGAGAGCATGTTTCCTAGAATAGAAGACAGTGGTGGGAAGTAGAACAATACATATTTACTTCACTAGAAATGCCAGGGGACCTCTTTTCATCTATGCCTTTCCTGCCACAGAGGTATTATTCATATTTTCATAGCCAGATGACCTTGGCAAAAGATTTAAAAGAGGGTATTTTTAATGCTTTCTCTTGACTGGGCATTGATAATGACAATGATGGTGATGATGATGATAAGAGCAAGCAGATTCTTGACATTTGTACAATGCTATAAAAATCTGCCAGTTTCCAGATCATTCTAGAGCTACCCTAGCTGGTCTAGAGCCTTTGTGGTATAACTGGAGCAATCATAGTTTCCCAGTAAAAAAATTGGGACACAAATGATGGTGCTTTCCCCCCTTCTTTGTGCTTCTCTGAGCTTTTCAAACTTATTGCAATGGACAAGCATAATTTCTATAATTAAACAAGTGCTGTTAGAAATAAATGGGACTTGTGGTCTTATGCATGAATTCTCCAACCTCATTTCCACCTTCAGGCCTTTCCACATGCTTCTTTCCATGGGCCTAGATTTTCCTCTCTCATGGATGTTTTTGCTTCACTTTCCATGGGTTTCAGCTGAAATATCATCTCCACAGAGAAGCTGTAACCAGAGGCAGGTTTTGTGGGGGCTGGAGCTTATATACTTTGGGGTTTCTCTTTAAGAAAAAGAATACATAAGCCAGTCAGAGAAAGACAAATATCAATCATATGATTTTACTCATATGTGGAATTTAAGAAACAAAACAGATGAAAGGGGAAGGGAAGGAAAAATAAGACAAAAACAGAGAGGGAGGCAAACCCTACGAGACTCTTAAATATAGAGAACAAATAGGTTTCTTAGAGGGGAGGCAGGTGGAGGGGGTGGGCTAACTGGGTGATGGGATTAAGGAGGGCACTTGTGATGAGCACTGGGTGTTATATGTAAGTGATGAATCATTAAATTCTACTCTTGAAACCTATACTACACTGTATGTTAACTAACTTGAATTTAAATTAAAAAAAAATAAAAAAATGAATACAAAGTTATAAACATAAATTTATACTCAACAGTGAGTATTTATTTAGAATAAGAAAAGACATCACAAATAATGAATTTAGAAATGTATCTAGTACCATAAATACTGCTTTAATAGCTTTTCCCTGCATTCTATGGCTACATATCTTTTTTTATTTTTAACTGAGATATAATTGACATGGTTACATATCTTTTGATTGTTTTTCATGTGACAATGATATTATAATATTTTTCACAGTGAGACTAGAGAGATAATTTAGTTTTCCTCTAGCATAATAACCAAAATTTGTTTTTCATTTTTATTGTTTTAAGTTTATTTATTTTGAGAGAGAGCGAGAGAGCGTGTGAACGAGTGCAAGTGGGGGAGGGGCAGAGAGTGAGGCAGAGAGAGAATCACACAGGCCTGACTTGGGGCTCCATCCTATGAACTGTGAGACTATGAACCTGAGCCAAAATCAAGGGTAGGATGCTTAACCGACTGAGCCACTTGGGGGCCTCCAAATTTAGATTTTTAATATTGACAGTTCAGAAAAGTTTATTTCAGCTTCACAACCTTTTTAAAAAATTATTATTAGTACTGCCATGCAAATGCTTAGTACTATATTTTCACACAGGGCAAAAGCTTTATCTTGTTCCCTGCATTTCAGATCTGGTTTCTCCCCACCTACCTATCTACTTTTAGTGCTGGGCAACAGAGGACACAGTCATATTAGGGGACCTTTTAGACCTGTATTCTGTGTCTTCCTGCTTGCAGAAGCTGGTAAAAAGGCTGGGAGGAGTGTTCTTGGAAACCTTGTATACATTGGGACCCTCCCAGTAACTTAATTATGCTTTGTAACATATCCCTCCACCCTCACACCCACCTTGGCAAAAGAAACTTACTTCCATCTCAGTTTTCCCCTAAATAGATCTCCCAAATGCCCCTGGCTCTCCAACTGCACACCACATAAGGGGAAATACGACCTGAAACCAGAGTAGAGAGAGACCATGGTCTTAACTGACTGCAGTGAAAATATCTTAGATTTGCAAACTTCACAAAAATATATAGTCATATGAACACTCTGCAGGGCTCCCCCCATCTCCAAGACCCTTGGAAAAAGTTTAAACTTCCATTAGTTTCAAGGTAAATCCACCTTCACACACAATTCGAAAGGTAGATTCCTTTGCTTCATAATTTACTTTTCCCTTTTAGCTCCTGGCATGTTTTAAAATTAACTATTAAATCAGCATGCCTGCATGTTAATATCTGTCTCTCACTCTAGAATTACATGCTCTATAAGAAGAGGGTACTACTTGTGCATTCACACCGCTGGACACCAAGACCTGTGGTAGTGCTAGCACATGCTCAGCACTCAGGAAGCCTCAGTTAAAACAACAAGAAGAATGAGTAGACTCAAGGGACAACAGGATCGAATACTGATGTTGGTTTCCATCTTTATACTTCCTCCCCAGCTGCCCAGGGCCCAGGCTCTAATCAAGTCACCTCACCCTGGCCCACCTTTTCCAGGCTGCACCTGGTTCCAATCCCTCAACCATTGGAGGCCCATGATTAAAATCTATCTGTCTTTCCCAATTTCTTTTTCCCTAAGGTCAAACTGTCTTCTGCAGGACCAGAAAGCTTATATGATAAATTATTGTGTTAACAATAGTAATTTTTTATGATTTATAAGGCACATTCCCAAGGATGATGCTAATATGCTAATGAGAAAAGGCAAGTGAAACATAGGCATTTTACAAGGGTTTTCTGAAGATGCCATGTCTAGCCCACCCCTACCCCCACGACAAATACACACAAATAGACATAAACTTGACAACGGCAAGAATTTTGAGTTAGTTTTGAAGGAGGGAAAAGATTTTGGGGAAAAAAATTATTGAGAGGGCCGGGTCTTGTAGATCTATCTGGAAGTCACACTTTGTGGGAAGCCATCAACTTCATCATGTCTTGGTCCCTGTTTTAATGTCCTGATTCTGCCACAGTTTATGTTTGTTCCCTTTGATTTGGAGTTCAGGACTTTGTGACAGTATTTGAGGGATGCACAATCTGGAGAAAGATGGAGATAGCTTAATTTTCAACATTTACTTCCAATACTGTCTCGCTTCATTTTTATTGGCCTTACAGGGCTAGTAAAATGAATGAGTTATGAATGTTTGCTTGAACTGCATAACAGAAGCACCAGATCTAAGTAAGTCCACACTACAGTGAGTGGGAGGTCTAGACCCTGAGCATGCTGCTCCTTCCCTGCCTCATGTTACCTTCGTATTTATGTCTCCATCATGTATCTGAGGGCTGACTTGCAGAAGAACATTCTACATGCATGCATCCAATTTCATGAGCATTTGTTAGTGCATGAAGTAGTCTCTGGCTTAGGCCTGAGGGATTCTGAGATGAATAGGACAGAATCCTGCCATCAAATTTCTTACAACCTAGTGGAAGACAGGTGTAAATAAATAAATTACAAAATGATGCCCAATATGTGCAATAGAATATTGAAACAGAGATGGTCTGGGAGACAGACTAATGAATTTAGGCAGGGATGGGGGAGTGAGGAAAGCCTCTAATGAGGAAGCAACATGTGAATTTTACATCTGGTGGGGTTGCCAAGAGCACTGGATGGGTCTCGTTCTCCCACATCTTGGCAATAAGACGACCCACTAATGATAGGAACCAGCATGCAAGGAGAGACCTCTGTTTCAGACACTGTCAGATTTTGACATTTATAATCTCATTAAATCCTCAGAACTCTTTGAGGATTAGTAATCTTCATTTTGCAGATAAAGAACGTGACGTTTAGAGGGTGAAACTTGCTCAGGGTCATACGGCTGCTATGACGCAGGAGCAGGACTCTAATTCAGGTGGGTCTCACTCTGGGGCCCACGCTCTTGACCAAATAGCATATGAGGGAAGAGAGGCCTTGGATACTGCACTTTGCACTTTAGACTTCTTACAGTGCCTTCCCCTTTTTCCATTCTTTGGAACCTCTTAAGCAACCTGGGGATGACCCAACCACTGGAAGGATGTTATCATTCTATGTGAAGACAAGAAAAATGTCACACACTTAGTAAGAGATAGAGCTGGGCCAGTACCCAGACTGTTTGACTTCTAGTTTAGTGCTCTATTCACTACAGAATGAATGGAGTCTGCCACATGCCAGAAGTTATTGCTGCTTTTCCCACACACCGCCCCTCCCTTCCCCTGTCCCATCCTCCCACCACCAAGTTTCCTGTACTTGATTTAAAAAATCCAAAGAAAATTTCTCTACACAGCAAGGTAGGAATGGGGAGGAGGAAGGATCTTTTCTTTCCTGTGCCTGGGGGGTGTGAAGAACCTATCTTATATTATTTCTCATAAGTTATCCTAATGAAAGGAAGAATGTGGCCTGTGATGTCATCATCTAACATGTCACTGCAGAAAAATAGGTGGTGTTAAATTTTAAAGAAGCAATCAGAGGTGTGTCCCATGTGGGCGACCCATCATGTTTACATCTGGGTGGAACTGATAATGGTATAAATATTACAGAATCCCAATAAACCTCAGGTTATTATCAATGCATTTGGATGATTTATGGTTAAAACATGTGCTATAAGTTATTGTAGGTTGAAAGATTCACAATACCCCTTAGCTAATAAGGGAAGCCTTGCTGCTACCTTCCGGGCAGTATCTCTAAGGATTTTGTCTGGCAAAACTACATTTGTGAAGCTAGCCTCCTTCCAGGGTCCATGGTCTTTCCGTTGTTACTCCAGTGAGGAATTCCAGATCAAACCTTTACCAGGAACAAACAAAAATTTCTTTTATGTAATTTGGCTTTCAATAGCTAAATCTTATTATTTTGAAAAAGATTACTGTTACTCTTTCCCTGAGGATTTGACAGATTATTGCTTAAGGAGTTTTGCCCCGAGGAACATGCAGGGGAGGCTCAAACTTCATTTGCCTTTCTCGCTCATCTGAGGTTGGGTTAGACGCATTGTAGATAGGAAAAACATATGGGAAAACTCTGAAGGAAATGCGCCTTCTCAGAAGGCCAAATTAAAGCACAAATAAATGCAATAATATATTGCAAGTGCTCAAGGGGATATGAAAAAGCAGGCATTGTACTAATACACGAGAAAAGCTTTAGAAATTGTGAACTGTTACATATATGTTAGTATTTTAATAGCTCCCTCCCATCCCCACTTCTGATGTCACCCCCTGAAGAAAGATATTTGTCTCCCTGACCACTCTTCCACCTGCCTGAGAGGCTGGAGATTACTCATCTGATAGCTCCCCACCTAGCACAGCTGTGCCTGACACGAAGCAGGTACTGGATAAACATTTGTGGCATGAATGATCAGCTGAGTGAAGCCAACTTTTGGATCTTAATTCTTATGTGAAACCCTATTATTGAGAGATTGGAGAATACTTTATGATAAAGGCCTTTTTAAAAAAGTAAGCCTGGGCAGGGGGTGCCTGGGTGGCTCAGTCAGTTAAGCATCCGACTTCGGCTCAGGTCCCGATCTCACAGTTTGTGGGTTCAAGCCCTGCGTCGGTCTCTGTGCTGACAGCTCAGAGCCTGGAGCCTGCCTCAGATTCTGTGTCTCCCTCTTGCTCTGCCCCTCCCCTGCTCATGCTCTGTCTCTGTCTCAAAAATAAATAAACATTAAAAAAAATTTTTTTTAATGTAAGCTTGGGCAGACCAAATGCTATCTGTACCACATGGAGTGCCACACTGCACATTCGTTTGTTAAGTAATTGCTCAGAGACATTTCGCCGTGATGTTTGGTCAACTTTGTTTCATCCAGCAAGTACTAGATTCTGACCGGAGAAGCATGCTGAGGACCACCAAAGAAATGTCATATTTGAGGAAATGCTGTTTTAAAAGTTAAATAAAAATATGAGATGTCATAAGGCATAATGGACGTCAGATGAGCGCTATATACTCTATGGTATAGATTTGTAAAGGAGAAAGATTCATGTGGGATGGTCTGCAAAATCTTCCTGAAGCAAAGCAGAAGCTCGAAGACCACGTTCAATCTGGCTTGGTGGGGGGTGCCGTGGTACAATGATTTTTAATCTTTATTCCTCCTAGCACTGGACAGGACACGCTTCTGTTAACAGCAGTATCTCACTATGCAATGGGGATTTGAGTTCAGGGAAAGGAATTTTGTGTAGCCTAAATAACTGGCCTTCACGTGGTTTCCACTGAGATTCTGAACCCTCACCTCACATGGCACACCTTGAAAAATACTGGGGCTTTAAAGGTAAGTGAGTGGTCAAAACTTCCAGGCACTCCATAACTGATAATTCACTTTTATTCTTTTAGACTCTTTGGGATTACTTAAGCCTAACTGAAGAGCTTCCATGGAAACTGTGAATTATTGGGAATTCACTTCTTTGGGGATTTTATTCGTGGCAGTGGGAGAGACATAGAAATCTCCTTGTCTACTACTTGGTGCAAAATGTATTACTGGTCTTGTCTGGTTTTACCCACAGAATCACAGTTTCTGTGATTTTACCCACAGAATCTGGTTTTACCCACAGAATCACAGAGTTTCTGAAAAAAGACTCTGCTTTTTTTTCAACTCTTTCATTTTGTAGATGAAAACACTGAGACCAGAGAAAGCAAGTTATTTCCTTAAGGCCACACTGAGTTATGTCTGAGACTCTGGACTCCTGCCTCCCAGATTGGAGTCCCTTCCTCATTTGCATCAGGGAGGGACTCACCCCTAATCTGGCCTCATTCTGTTATGGGAGACAAAGCTTCATCCATCCCCCTAGGGGATGCTGGCTGAAGAGGGCTGTGAGCAGTCTCTGAACTTCACTGCTTTTTTACAGGTTACCACAACAAGTGCAGGCAATTTCCACTTTCATGGTTGACAAAATTGTCCATTTTTTTTTTCATATTTTACCTAAAGCTTGCAGACTTTTAAAAGGGGCATATTTTCCCTGGGACTGATGGGTATATCTAATGTCCCTAGCTCGAGTTCCTTTTAACTCTGATTTTTTTTTTAAGTGAAGTGAAGAAGAGGACGTTTTTTTCTTTTTATTTAAGTACAGTTGGCATACAATGTTATATTAGTTTCGGTTGTACAACTTAGTGATTTGACAAGTTTATGCATTGTGCTATATTCACCACCAGTATAGCTAACCATCTGTCCCGTTACAATATCACTGACTGTATTCCTTATGCTGTGCCTTTTATTCTGGTGACTTACTCATTCCATAACTGGAGGCCAGTATCTCCCTCTTCCCTTTACCCATCTTGCCCAAGCCCTCCACCTCCCTCTCCTCTGGCAACTGTCAGTTTGTTCTCCTGTATTTATAATTCTGGTTCTGTTTTTTGTTTGTTCATTTTTTTTAAAGATTACATTTATGAGTGGAATCATATGGTATTTGTATTTTGTGGTCTATCTTATTTCACTTAGCATAATACCCTTTGGGTCCATCCGTGTTGTCACAAATGGCATGATGTCATCCTTTTTATGGTTGCATAATATTCCACTGTATGTATATGTGTGTGTGTGTGTGTGTGTGTGTGTATATATATATATATATATATATATATATATATATATATATATATATCACGTTTTCCTTATTCATTCAGCTAACAATGAACGCTTAGATCATATGGTATTTCTATTTTTAAGTTTTTGAGGAATCTCCATATTGTTTTCCATAATGGCTTCCATAATTTATATTCCCACCAACAGTGCATGAGGATTCCTTTTTCTCCACATCTTTGCCAATGCTTATTTATTTATTTTTTTTGTCTTCTGACTTTAGTCATTCTGATGAGTGTGAGGTGATATCTCATTGTGGATTTCCCTAATGATGAGTGATGCTGAGCATTTTTTCATGTGTCTGTCAGTCATCTGGATGTCTTCTTTGGAACAATGTCTGTTCAGGTCCTCTGACCATTTTTTTAATTGGATTGTTTGTTTTGGGGGGATTGATTTGTAGGAGTTTTTTATATATTTTGGATATTAACCTCTTATTGGATATATCATTTGCAAATATTTTCTCCCATTCAGTAGATTGTCTTTCTGTTTTGTTGATTATTTCCTTGGCTGTGCAGTTTTTTTATTTTGATGTAATCCCAATGGTTTATTTTTGCTTTTTTTCCCCTTGTCTTGGAGACAAATCCAGAAAAATATTGCTATGACATAAGTGTCAGAGAAGTTACTGCCTGTGTTCTCTTCTAGGATTTTTATGGTTTCATGTCTCACATTTAGGTCATTAATTGATTTTGAGTTTATTTTTGTGTAGGGTATTAGAAAGTGGTCCAGTTTCATTCTTTTACATGTAGCTGTCCAGTTTTTCCCAGCACCATTTATTGAAAAGACTGTCTTTCCCCCATTGTATATTCTTTCCTCCTTTGTCATAGACTAATTGACTATATATCTGTGGGTTTATTTGTGGGTTCTCTATCCTGTTCCATCAATCTATGTGTCTATTTTTATGCCAGTATCGTACTGTTTTGATTACTACAGCTTTGTAGTATATCTTAACATCTGGAATTGTCATCTTCAATTTCTTTCAACAGTGTTTTATTGTTTTCAGGATACAGGTCTTTGGCCTCTTTGGTTAAATTTATTCCTAGGTATTTTGTTCTTTTTAGTGCAATTGTAAATGTCGTTTTTAAATTTCTCTTTCTGCAACTTCACTGTTGCAGAAACATTTCAGCTGTTTTTGACCCAAAGTTGTATGGTTTCTAAAAAGGATAACTGCCACCATGGTTCAAACCACCCAATTGCTCAAATTAGTCTTTGAAAACATAAATGTGGTGACACGTTTTATGTTCATCCTCCTGCTCTTGAACTCTTGCCTCCCTTTCTGTGATTCATTTATATTTTCAGACTCTAAAGAATGATTTAGTTAATTTTCATGTCTTACTAATTTGCAAATTTCACTTTCTTTTTATACTAAATTGTCTTTGTATTAATGGCAGAGATTCATGTTGAGAAAAATGCTTCCATTTCAAATATATTTTATTTGTATTTTGTCAGATAATTGATATATTTGGAGACTTTTTTTTGAAGTCTAGAAAGTTTCAGAAACTTGTTCCCTCCCATTTGTCCAGATTTCTGCTTAGGTTGATGGGTAGAATAAATTTTCAATAAAAGAGAGAAGTGTTTCTAAGAGCCTCAAAGAGAGAGCCTTACAAACACTTTCCCACTTTTCAATATGAATTATTTCCTTTTGACTTTTTTAAAGCAAGCAGAGACCAAGCCAAGCTTATTTGGAAGTCAGTCTGAAAATAAGCGAATCTGGATCTCTCTAACAACAAAAAAAAGGCCTTTTCTGGGGCACTCAAGCACATCATTCACAGTTGACTGTGGGTGATTCTACAGTGTGGATACAAACATATATGATAGGTCATATGCTCAAAGACCAAGTAATAATTGTGTAGTGAAATATTTTATCCCTACGATGGAAATAGAAATACCTCTAAAGTAAGAATTCTTAGGAACAGAAATTGTAGTTTGCACAGTGACCCAGTTTGAGACATGGGCTTTTATTCTTTTTCTGGTATGTGTGTGTGTTTTGTTTTAATAAATCATAGAGTTTTTCTGTAATACTGGAAAAAGGTCTGTGTACATTCATGGATTTGCGTGAATGCGTAGGAATAACCCTCATGTAGAGTCTTCTCACTTCTTTGGTAAAGGCCTGGTCGAAGCCACTTTTCTATAGTCTTCTTGATAAGGAAGGAAAACACAACTTCAAGCCAATGTTAGGGAGGAGTTGTCTATGCTCTTTAGCAGCACACGCTTACAACTCACTTTAGAATAAAGTGTAGTGCAAACACCTAATTTTTACAGAACTGGTTGTATTCCGAGTTACTAATTAAAAATCCTCACGCTCTCCCTTCTTTTCCTGTTCAAATCTGCAAGGTTATTTAATTGAAGTCCTATTTTGTGGGTGCAGATGCATGATGTGTTTGAATCATCAAACAGATTTAGTGTGTTTTGATTGTTGTGTGTGCCTCATTGCTATTCCCAGAATGTCGAGCTGAGCTTATGCTCCTCGGGAAGACTTAGACGCCTGAAACAGTAAAAGAGTCCTTTCTTCTCCCGCCCCTTCGCCCCCCATTTTCGTTGAAACTTTGCCAATATCAGATCGAGCTCTGTCTGTTGCTGCATTAGAATGAAGTTATTCCCTCCCACTTATCGCCCCCCTCCCACCCCCTACCTTTCCCTTTGCTCTCCAGCTCCACGATTTTCTCACAAAGTGGCGGGGAGTTGTGGGGGGGCGGGAAGCGTGGAGGGCTCCCTTGCCGTTATGGAGGAACTTTTTAAATTGAGTTTTATTTTTATTTTTTTTTCTGCCTTTTCCTCCTCTCCATTTTCTCCCTGCTTCTTAGAGGTGGTTTTTGGATTGGGGGCTGTGAAAGGGAAAAGAGAAGGAGCCTGTTTTCCTCTCGAGGTGAAAACAGCCTTGGAACCGGCAGGTGCACGGCCCCGAGCAGCTGCTTGCGACTTGCAAGCTGAAGCGTTGCGCTCCCCCCTCCAAGCCAAGAGCACTTCATATAATCCTCTCGTGCAATTCACACTGTAATTGCAGAAACCCCGACTGCTAGGGCTCATCTTATTATTATTATTGCGATTATTATTGTTATTGTTGTTGTTGTTTTTCACTGATAACAAGATCTTCTGCAAACAGGAACCCGTCATGTTAATTAGCTTTTTGTGTGAGATGAGCTGCTTCTCCAGAAGCAAGATTTTTTTTTGTCTTGCTCTTAGCCCTGTTCCCCTGCCCCCCCCTTCAGCCTTTACCCCCATGAAGGCCACTCAGGGAGTAGCACATGTGGAACTTTTATGCGGTTCTATAGGCCCTTTTATTACCCCGCGGGCCTCATCCTCTTTTTAAGAAAGACGCCGGTGGTTAGGTGCCGGCAATGAAAATTATTTTCTTGAACACCAGCTTGTTTTCTCAAGGTTCTGTTTATTCCTTTGGTAATTATGGAACTAAAGGATTCTTTTTTTTTTTTTTTTTTGGTTGACCCACAAGTGCTGTAGTCTATGGAACAATCATTTCATGGTTCTGAGGAAGAAAGGGCCCGGGATAAAAGTATGAGGAGATTCCATTTTTTAAAATGTCCTTAAAAATGCTTAGAGAATTAGTGAAAACGTTCTTATTGCTGATTTAAAGAAAACCTGGTATTTTGAGGAGCAGAAAATATCTAAAGTATTACTGATACCTAAGTCTAATTTTGACCTACAACTTTGGCAAATTTTTTATTGTTTACCAAAATTCATCAATTCATGACCACTGTTACTATTTTTTTAAATCAAAGCCACACATTACCTGTACTACTATTTAAGTTAATATTTCCTTTTGATGGACTTACCTTTTAAATGTAACTGGGTGGCAAGGGAAACTCTTTACTATGAAAACATCCCTACTATAAGTGGTAAACAAATCTGATAGGCTATACAGAGACCATAAGTACTAAAGTAAACAAATGAAGACAGTTGTTAACGTAATTTCTTTTGTGTTGGAGGTGTCATAAGGTATAGGAAAGGTGTTCAAGATTAGCACTTAGACTTTGTTGTCACTATAGGCAGAAGGAGTAAAGAGAACTGAAAAGAGAATCACTTCCTCACTGACTTTGTGGACCACTGGTATCTGATGCCATGCTAGCATACCCCCAGCTTGCCGATCATATTGCGGTGGCATGACCTCTGGTGGCATGTCCACATGTCCTGCATGTCCTACACTTTGGGAAACACCAGCCCATCCTGTGGCTGGTGGCTCAGATCGCCCAAAATCCATCATGGTTATTTTGTTCTAGAATGGCTGTTTAGGGGTGCCTGGGTGGCTCAGTTGGTTAAGCGTCTTGATTTCAGCTCAGGTCATGATCTCATGGTTCGGTTCGGGAGTCCAAGCCCCCTTGAGGCTCTGTGCTGACAGCGCAGAACCTGCTTGGAATTCTCTCTCTCCCGCTCTCTTTACCCCTCCCCCGCTCTCACTCACATTTGCTCTCTCTCTCAAAAATAAATAAACATTTAGTTAGAATGGCTGCTTTTTTTTTTTATTTAGCTCTTGGTGTATATGAAATCTATATTTCTAGTAAAAGAGAGATTTTTAAAAATCTGTCTTTCAGGAGAATTAGAGTCTAGTAGTGGAATTAGTCAAACATTGAGCATAAGGAACAAAAGTTCTAATAGAATGTCAAGGGGAAAACTTGAGCAAAATCAAGTTCCAGGATCCTTAATGGAAGCCAGAAATGGGCATGAAAATGGGGTAAAAAATCTAGAGAAAGTGGAATGCACATAATACCAAAAAGGAAGTGAGATGGGGTATTCCAGGAAAAAGTGTTTGTGATCTGAGCTGACATTTTGAAGTTTCCCTTTACTGGCATGTGATGTGCAGGAGGGGTGACTGGGTAAAACACTGGGTCACATCAGGGTAGAGGACCACTTTAGGAAGTGGAAAAGCACTTCCTAAAAGATTAGTATGAGTCATAAGACCCAGTGAACAAAACTGCCCATCTCACCTCCACATACACACACACACTTCAGAGGTACCAGGGTTGGAAAACCTCACAGTTTTTCTTAACTGTAAATCAATCTTTTTAAAGCTTTATGTCTCAGACTCTTCTGCACAACCAATCACAACTTCATTACGTAAATCTTGTCAGTTATTCCTTATAGTTATATGTTCTTTATCTCCCCACAGTGCCACCCTGACCCTCCGTGTTCCTCAGCATTTAGGGTGAAAGGGACAAGCTTGAAGGCACTTAAATAAGCTAGCAAATTTTTCTTCAACAGAAACTTAGTAGCTCGGTTTGGACAACTCGGCAACATCCATGCCTTTATCCTCTAGGACAGTAGGGCAAGAAGGTGAGTGTCAATGTGCTCTGTTAGGTCCCTAGTGGCTAGTTAATGGCAGTTTCCAATGTTGGTGCAGTATATTAAAAATGACTTTTATAAACAATATGCTTTATGTTAGGTGCTGAAGATGATTGATTATATGAATTAGTTTGATAGACATAACAGAAATCCATTTAACAAGTATTTACTGAGAATTTAATATGTGAAAGGCTCTGTGCTCAGGGCTAGGGGTGTCCGTGATAAAACACCCCCTGTCGTCAGGAATTTATTTGGAGTAGGGCAAGCAAGCACATAACCTATAATATGCATGGATATTTGAAAAAAACCTCTGATACAGGTGAGGACTGCACTGTCATGGGACATATGAGCTGGCCTCTAACCAAGTCTGCAGCCAGAAGATGATCCCATGTTAACTGAGAACTTAAGGCCAAATAGGAATTAGCTATGGGGAGTCTGAAGGGAGAGGTTCAGGGAAAGTGAGAAAAAGAATATTCCAGAAAAAAGAGAACCCCAAAGGCCTGGAGGTAAAGGCAAATATAGGGAGTTTTGAGAATTTCAGTAAAACATCACAACTGGAGGCTGGGTGGTAGGTGGCAGGCAGGGACGAAAATTGAGACTGAAGACTGGAGAGGAGAGAAAGGACTGGAAGGCCACGTGAAGGAGTTTCGACTTGATGGACTTGAATGAAGTAGGAGCTCATGAAGGAGTGAAGAGCACAAACTGAAACCTGGGAAGAAAGAGACTACCCTGGGAGGGAAGGGACACGTAAGCAATGGCATGGCACCAAGGTGAGGGTGAACCTGGCCACACTGAGCCTGAGGGTGCTGGTGTGTGGGTTATGTTGTTGGCTTAGACAGGAGCTCACCTCACCAGGATCACTAGAGACTGATTCTGAATGTGCAGGTGGTCACCGTGCCAGCAGCGAGGACCATCCAAGAGGCTGAGCAGCGCGATAGTGGCTTAGGGGTAGGACCCTGCAGAGGGGAGGGCAGGAAGTAGGGAAGCCTTTTTATTTCTGATCAAAGATGGTAGCTTTGGAAAATAGTTTGGACAAAGCATTCTGGATTCCTTTCCTATTGTAACGTCTCTGGTATATTTCATGTATCTGTCGTACCTTGAAAATGGGCCCTTAATGCTAAGGGGAATAAATTCCCACCATCTGGCAATGGTATTAATAAGAGATAACATTATTGGAATACTTCCCTTGGGCCAACACTATGCTGAGCACTTGGCATATATTATCTCATTTAATACACCCCAACTTGATGAGGTACTTACTATATCTTCATCTCACAGATGAAAACACTGAGGTTTAGAGAGGGTGAATAACTTCCATAACTAAATGGTGGAGGTAGGATTTCCACCCAGGATTGATTCCAGAGCCTGACCTGGAAACCGAAATGCCATAGTTAAGGATGTAGATGTGTTGGACACTGAGTCTAGTGAATATCTGTGTACACGGGTTAGCACTGAGGAATGTATAGAATTGTTTAATCATATTGTACACCTGAAACTAATATAACACTCTATGTTAAATATGATTCAATAAAAAAAAAAATTAGACATTTTTAAATGAAAAAAAAAAAACTTGTTATATGGATTTTTGGTTATTTTCTCCCCTGCATCTTACTCTTGGAAGTTTGCTTCAAGAAAAATCTTTGATTAATAAAGGGTTCTGATTACTTGTTTCCAGTTAAACATGGTTTTATTGAACAAGCAAAAACAAAAGGGAATATAAGCAGGGCATTTTTTCCAGGTTTTGCTATTTATAGTTTTGGATGCTTAAATTTGCCAAAACAGTAAGTAGGTTTTTTATTTTTATATTTCACATATGGAGGTCATGTACTCTCAAAATCCTCATACTGGAAAAGATTCACAGAGTTAATCTACATTAATCTCTTAGTAGCCATTCTTCTCCACTGACAAAACAAAATGTGTTATCAGAATTATTATAGCATCATAGTAATGGAAAGTGGAAAGGATTTCAAGATCAGCACCTAATCTACCCCCTCATTTTACACACGAGGAAGCCGAGGACCAAAGCACCTAAGGGAATTAGATGCCCAAAACCACAAAGTGAATCAGGTATCAAACTTGGTCCCTTAGCCCAAAGAAAGGCTCACTGATTGCTAGACCCTCTCACCAAGGACAACAGTTTTCCCGGGGTGGGGGGAGTTAACATGGTACATCTTCCTAGAGTTTCACTTTTATTCTAAGATTTTAAAAGCAAGTGAGTTAAATAGTAATTTAAATCATTTTTATATTAAAATGAACGTGGCCATATTGTGGAGTAAATCATAGGGATTTAAGAAACAGGAGACTTCAAAGAAATGTCTCTTCTTGCAAAGGAAGGCAGGGTAACAAGGAGAGGTGCTGCCTCAGCCTTTACTCCAGATGTCTTATGGTTCAAATGTACTCTCTTCGCCTTTAAAGATTTTTCAGAGGGAAAGTTTTTTTTGAGACACTCTGGGATCTCAGGTGCGTGATGGACAATAGTGGATTACCAATGAATAACACTGCTCATAATTATGCTGTTAAATGACATGGTGAGATGTCAGAAACATGCTTTGCAGTTTCCATTAATATATGATTTAAAATTGTCTAAATACAGGTTAACAGATCCTTTGATGCAATAGATTTTAATTTTTTATCTGAGAAATTCAAATTTTAAGCTAATTTCAATAGATAATGTACTTGATTAGTTAGAAATGTGTTACATGAATGAATGCATTTTGCTCTAAAGGTTATCTTTGAAATGATGTGAATAATCTGCTTTATGCCCACAAGTACTATGAATGCTAACACTTCATTCTTAACTCATCTAGTTGTCATTAGGTACAGCAGCTGATACAATCTTCCATTAGGCAGTCAGAACTGTGGGTGGTCTTGGAAACTATACCATATGAACTGTAATACACAATAGAGTGAGTTAGGGATTTTTTTTTTCAGCTTTAACACTGAATCTTGCAGTTCCTATTGGTTGAAATCGAGCAAAAGGCTACAAGAGGCCTCATTTTAGCATCAATCTATGCTGATGGGCAAGAGCTGAGTTCCTCATATACTCCTCATTGATTAAAGAATTAAAATTTACTGGCCATTTTTTTCCTATTTAAGTTGTTTATTTACCTAGCTAAAGGAACTAAAATGGCAGTGCCAGCAAACAAGAGACAGTTGGCTGTTTACATTTTTAAGCCAGATGCTAATAAAATAAGATACTGAAAAAAAAAATACAATCCATTTTAACTGTACTTGTGATTGAACCAGCATGAAGTAAGTTTCAGTGGGACATTTTGGAAGTGTACCACACAATTCACATCAATACCAAACTGTCTGTGCTCAGTGTGGAGTCATTATAAAGGGAGTTAATTCATAATGTTTGGAAACTTAATACCACTTTAAAAAGCCTAAAACTTAACAGCATTACATATTCTTGAGAAATTTCTTTATAAAAAATACTTTAAAGTGCCTTGAAAATAACATGCGCTCAATAAATAGCTATTGATTTGAGTTCCATGAGAAATATAGGGCACTGGAAGCCCAGAGTGGAAGGAAAATGCAAAGTAAATTAATAGTTTTGTGTTCACTAGGTGGGGATGGAAGCAAGTGGTATGGTCTTAGCAACTCAAGAAAGAGAAGTCTGCTCACAGATCTCCACAAAGGTAGTCATTTGTTAGTCTCAAGAGAAATATTCTTTTTAAAAAACTGATCTTTGTATGTATGCATTTAAAGAAAAAAAATCTTTCAAAACACAATTGGAATGACAAGCAAACTGTCTTTCATTTGTGGTAAATGAGCTACAAATGCATGCACTTACAAAACATTTTTTAAAAATATTCAAATGACAAATCTGTAACCACAGAGAAGTTGAGACAGAAAAATGCTACTTTTTTTTTCCTCCCTGGTATAAATGGTCCCCCAGTCGTTTCCACTATAGTCTAGAGTCCTTAATAAAGAAACCACAAGCTCTTCTCTGGGTTGAAGCATTTTAGCTCCCAGCTTTAATTTCTGTTTTTAGTCCAATAGGCAGACAATTAAAAAAAAATGTTCTAGCTCTCATTCTATTTTGTTTCTTAAAATCTCTAAAGTCTTAAAGGGCTGTAATTATCATACTGTTCCTTTTGTACCCTCTATCTCTACCTGCTAAATTAGTTTTGTTTTTTAAAGGCCTAGCCCTAATAATTCAAAGTTCAACTGCTCTCCCTCTTTTTTCTTTTTCTTCCTCCCCCACCCCTCTTTCTCTCCCTCTTCTTCCTTTCTTCCTTCTTCCTCCTCGACTCCCTCTTGGCCCCCTCCCCCTCTGCCCTGTCCCCTTTGGAAGCCCCAGGGATGACACTGTTCATTGATGCACCCCCCTCATTAGCATCGCTGCAGCTTGGCTCAGTGGCTTCAGAGGCAATCCGTCATGAGAAAACTGAAGAATGTGCCCCATTTGCATGATTCTGTGCCAGAATGCAACTTTTTCTCAGCTGTTCTTTGTGTAATTTCCCCTTGAGTGTTCAACTTTCCCATGAAGTCCTAGAAATCATATTACGGATTTCCAACCTAATTGAAATGCTCCTCAGATGAATTTTACATACTTGCGTCCTTCCCCCACAACAACTTCATAGTTCTTCATAAACAGAGCAAATTAGCACATAAAAAACAGGTTTCGCCTTTTATTGTTTTGAAATGTAGGGCACATTAAATGAATAATTTTGCTTTGAAAGTACAGGGGTACACATTATATGTGCAAATGTATATTTATTACACATGTCCAAATGAAGCCACAACACGAGTAAATACTTAGGCAATCTCTGCTTCCTCGTCACTTAGTGCCACTGCAAACCACATTTTGTAACCCACTACAGAGAAACCCAGAGCAGAAACGCAGCAAAATGCTGGACGAAGTGCTCACTGTTTAATAAAGAGAACTTTCCATGGAAATCGGGAAGATTTGCTTTGCAGCTCTTGGATGAGCACATTTTAACAAATAAAGGAATGAATTCGTAGCTGCTAACTAACTGCTAATTAAATAAGTATTCTATTTTTTTTCGTAGGTAAAAAATGGTGATGACAACACTGGGATATGCAATTTGTTACCAAGATTTCCATTTCCTAGAAATTAAGATAAATATAATGCGCTATAATATACGTGACGCCCCACATTCCAGAAGAGAAAAGGCTCCAAGAAAACATGTTCATCCCATTGCATTTGAATTTACAACAACCCAAACCAATGTACACACACACACACACACACACACACACACACAAACACACAAACACACCTTTAGCTGTTTTTAACGACACGTTACTCTTCTCCCTACCATTATATACAAATCCCAGAGAGGCTTTTCATTCCCTCTTGCCATTTAGGGGCAGTTTGGAGTAAGAATAAACTGTTTATTTTTATTATTTCCACTCTAAATCTGCATAATTATTATTTTTTGATTATCCTTTGTTGATTGGAATGGATCCATTTGGGTGAAAATAGTGAAGATGTTCTAAAAGTGCTTAAGCTATAGCTACTTAAAAATGTAAATTATGTCATAATCTCTTAGAAGGAAAAAATGACGTTCGACTGAGAAGGAAGAAATCATCAAACTTAACACTTATGAGTTCCAAAGAGAATTAAAGTGACTTAAAGATAATTCTCTGCACTAACAGAAGAAAATAAAGCGCTTCAACTCCAAACATTTGGTGTTGGAGGAAGGCTCACACGGTGATTAGAATTAGGTTGCAGAAGATTTCATTAATTATAGGTGACTGATTTTCCCTGCGCAGACAGCTCAGGTCTCCCGGCCCCTCCACGCCCCCACCCCTCCGCCCCAGCTCATCTCTAACTGTTGTCTAACCTTTCCTTTCCCTTAATCCATCTCTTCTGGAGCTGATGGGAACCGCTTTCATTCCACCTCTTGTGGAGGTAATGAAACAATCTTCTTATTCACTTGCTTCCTCTGAGCCGGTGACACGCAACAACAACAAAAAAAAGCGAGCGCCCTGATTAATGGCTGCTAATTAGCAATGTTAATGACCAGGTGTCCGAGAGCACGGCCAGTTCCTCTCAGCATGGAGCGATCGCTCAATGAGGGCCCTGCAAATCCATTCCCAGTGACCCTTCCCCTCAGCTGCCAGTAATGAAGCCTGCTTGCTCGTTACTCCCGGGAGAGACGCGGGAGGCGATCCGGGCCTGGGACCCAAATCCTTGCCTGGGGTCTAGTGGATCTTCCATGAATTAAGGTTCGCATTCATGGCCCCCCCCCCCCCCCCCCGCAAAAGCTCAAAGGTAAACAGCAGTGAGGAGCCCGGAGATGAACTCAAACCCTCTTTCCTGAGGAGGAGAGCCTCTTCTAACTGGAGCCAGTTGCTAATTTGAACTATCGACATGTGTTATCTGTAATGTTGACTCTTTATTAGCGGCACATATCATCTGCCCCGATTCTGTTATTATCGCCAGATAATTCACGTGGGTGAAGCAAACCTCATACTAACTCTCAAATACAACTTTCTATCTGGGAGGCTTAAGTTCTTTTAGCCATTCAGCTCAGATGAATAGCAGCAGAAACTCAGAGCACCTAGATCTGTGTTTAAGAAAAAAGAGTGATCTTTAAAAAAAAAAAAAAAAAAAAAAAATATATATATATATATATATATATATATATATATATATATATATATATATATATATATATATACATATATATATATATATATATTTTCCTCGTTAGGAGGTGGGTTAAGTGTGCAAGTGTGCTTAGCTCTCATATAGGAGTAAGGGAACTATATTAAACTTAAAAAAAACACACAAGCCCACACAAAACAAAAGCAAGCTTTTCCAAGAACTTTATAGAGAACCAGCTCTATAAAGACCAGGAAAATTATTTTACTATTTAGAGTTGATTCCTTTTGTTAGGTGCTGACCAGAAAATTGAAAAGTGAAAAGACTGAAGTCTTTGCAGATAATTAACCATTAACTATATTTGCCAATTTGTGACAAACTGGTTCTAGGAGTTTATACATTTATTTTCTCTCTATTGGTGAATGGCCTTGTGCTTACTCCAAGGAGGGGAGGAGGGTGATTCAATTTGGAAGAAACAGACTAAAATGAAAGAAGGTATGTCTTGTCATTGCTTTTGTTTTAGCAGTCTCTTTCTTTTTAATGTATATATTTCCAATGAGGTTAACAGGATGGCTGATTTGGAAATCTATGTGCCCTCCCCCTTTAAAAAAATGTTACTTGTCAAAGGGTCTTATGTTTGATACCATTGTGATACATTTCTTTTGATGACATTTGTGAAGAATGTATAATTTATTTCAGTAGAGTAAGTGCTATTGTAAAAATCACCAACTATTCATAGGTGATGAAATACCACCCATGCACTGTACCTAATACAGGGTTTAAAAAATTATGGTCACTAGGTTGCTCCTGGTTAATAGGCCCAAGTGCAATTTGACAAGAAAAACTTCAAAGCTTTATTCCAAATGTGGTCAAGGCCAAACAATCTTACCTCATAAGCTACAAAAGGAGGCCACCTAGCTGGGAGGCTGGCTTCTCTGTCACTGGAGCCTGCCCTCCCTTGCAGTAATATCTGATGTAGTTTTGTTGGGAGGAAGGGTAAAATTTTTCTCCCAATGATTAGAGAATTTAGTAAACATTTTCACTGCAGACATTTTTGAAAACATTGAAAAGCACATGCATTCATACGCATTCACACATGCACAGCACCCTCAGTTCTAACCAGAGCTATCCACTGCAGGCATGTTGCTATATATTCTAGCCTTCTGGCCATCTTTTTCTGTGTATGGTTACTCTTTTAACTTTTATCAAAATAGCATTGTACTGCGTATAATGTTTTATAAGGTGCTTTTTTATTAGCAATCTAACATAAATCTATTGTGAAATATTCTATTACGATGTCATAATATGAGAGCCCCTGTTAAGGGCCAATCTAGAGCGATATTATTATCACAGTTCCAGTGTTAAAGGGAAGGGCACAGGCACCATCCTGGCCAGTTCCTGCTACGTAATGGATGTTGAGAGTTTGTTGAGGATCCCTCCAGTAGCTCAGATCCTACTTCTGTCTGTTTTCCCCATGGCCCATAGAACAATGCTAAGAAGCCAAAGAGAAGGAAAGAGTGTCCCAGTGGTGCAATGTACCCAGTTTACTAATTACTAGCAAAGAAAGGGCCAAACTATGTGAGCAAAGCTTCATGAAAGCAGAGCACTTGTCTAACTTCTCACCTGTGTAGCTCCAGTACCTAGAACAGTACCTGGAACATAGGAGACACTGAACATATACTTTTGAATAAATGAATGAACAAACAGTTAAAAAATAAATTTGACTAGGGGCACCTGGGTGGCTCAGTGGGTTGTGTCCGACTTCAGCTCAGGTCATGCATGACCTCATGGTTCATGGGTTCGAGCCCCGTATCAGGCTCTGTGCAGACAGCTCATAGCCTGGAGCCTGCTTCAGATTCTGTGTCTCCCTCTCTCTCTGTCCCTCATGCTCTCTCTCCTTTAAAAATAAATAAACATTAAAAAAATTAAAAAAATAAATTTGACTATATTCTTGTTCACTCACTTACTAGATTCTGGGATATTTTCTTGAGTGGCAGGGAGAGTAATGGATTTTTAGCTAGTGCCCTGGGAATACTGGGCATATCTCTTGAGGGGACTCATTACTCTTACATGTTACATGTAGCACTGCTAAAAAGAAATGTGAATGGAGACATGGTTCTATATTTCTAGCCAGAATTTATGAAAACCCTGAGATCTATTGTTTGTTTCCATGTGTCTAGTCCCATCCGCAACTGCAACTAGTTAAAACAATCTAGAAAAAAAAATGATACTTTTGAGTTCCAAGACCCTTAGTGTGGACTTGAAATTAACAAGCATTCTAAATTAAATCTGGAAATTTAAGGATTTAAATATTTTATGTATCACTTTTCTTTTTTAGCTTTTTGAAGCAAAGTTCATGTGTAGACTGAATGTATGCTGGCCTAGAAAATGGATAAATAAATTGTCAATGGTGGGGGAAACACTTGTACTTAGACTACAGTTAAAAAGTGTGGGGTTAAAAAAAGTGTAGTGCTTATTAGTGTTTTCTTTTTATAACTAAAAAAAATACAAGTTACCCTAAGAAAATGACCCCAAAATAATAGAAAATAGCCACCTTGCCTCCAAAGATATTTTGCAGCAATTAGTGGAAGAAACAGCGGCCGTATCTTCTGTAAGATGCCCCTCTCTATTGTGTGTGGTAGGGACGGCTATTCCTTGACCCTTCTCACTAACCTACCTCTGGTGCTTTGTTCAGGCGGCAGGGGCAGAGAGGGACCCCTTTGGTAAATTTAGCCTGTTGGAATAGCAAATGAAGAATGCTGTAATGCATTCACCCTTTCCTCTATCCATCCATCAATCGTTCTATTAATCAATCAATTGAAAAGCCTGTTTAAGCATCTCTCTCCAGCCCATTATCCACAGTGAGTCAAAGAAACGTGGCTCCTACACTTTGCAGCTTGTAGTTTTAGAGAAAACAACAATGGAAGTAGCACAGAAGATAAATAGACAACAGGTAAAACACTGAGCAAGTATGTGAAATGAAAAGAATGAATAATACTAACATTGTCAATCAATTAACAGGTATTTATGCCGTGCTAATTACATGTTCAGCACCAAGCTTGGGTGCTCTGCAAGTGAAGTGGATAAAGATCAGGAAGAATTTTTGTAAATTACAGTTTTTAAGCAATGAGAAACTAAAAAGGTTCACTTTGTGTTCTGCATAAGACTTTGTGGAGGCAAGTGTATAGAGGGGAACAGGGTGTGCATTCTCATTCTGGTACTTGTTGAATAAGGTAGAATGGCTATGATGGAAGGGGGTGGAAGTGATGCTTGAAAAAACTGGATTTTATAACTTTAAAATCACGGCATCGCAGAGTTGGACGGGCCTGAAAATCATTTTTTCATTTCTTTCCACTCTGTGTTTAATCCTGTCTAACGCAGTGAGGCCTGCTCAAAGGTGAGCTTGTGTAGTAGAGAAATAAAATGCTGATCAAGCTGGAAAGGGAAAAGCTGGTGAAGGGATGTAGATGGAAATACGGGAAGTGAGGTCTTTCTTGGGTGTAACCACGACCTGGAAGAGGATTCAGAAGCCATTCACTAGGGTCTTCTTTCCTATTTGTAATGCCACAAGCAGTTCTAGAGAAGAAGGGGTTTTCATGTAGTCAAAACCCACGGTGGGGAAGATCTCTTTGGTGCCGGTGACAACAGGCCTTTCAGCAAGGAAGAAACTGTGCTAATCTAGGCAAATGGTACCCAAGCCTATATTATGGATGTCTTCTTGTTCCTCAACTCATGTATCAGGAAAAAAATAAAATCCTTATTACAGGAACTTTATTTGAGGTCTAGGAGTGCAAATCCCAAATCTTCATCAAAGTTGGCTTGAAAGTGGTATTGTGGCTATTATTAGATGATTAATTCATTTTTGAAATCTGCATAAAAGGTTAAGTAGATACTTTTACATAGCCTGGGCTAACTGTGGATGCTAAATAGAATGATCATAATATCATTTTGAAATATCTAAGGAGTGAAGAAGACAAATCTTTGTTGACTATAATCCTGTGGTAGTTATTGTGCTGAGCACTCTATGTATTATCTAATTAATCCTCATAATCCTCAAAATAGAGTAGTATTATCCCCACATTACAGCTACCAAGGCTTAAAAAAATCAAGTAACTGGACCCAAATCCCACAGTCACTGAGTGATGAGGAAGGAGTCTTATGACACCCTGCCACTGCTTTTGCCATAGCACCATGCTGTTTCACATAATTTGGGCATTTTTGTTTGTTTGTTTGTTTTTTTTCCCTTTGGATATATATTAGCCCAGGCTTGCATGAAATTAATATTTCTCATCAATGCATCCCTCCCCATCACAGTCTATCTGGCGTACAATTTATAATGGTTGAATGGATGTGTGGTCTTTCCTGTTTCTGGATTATAATAATGATATGTTATTCTTATGAAGCTATGGATGTTCAGAAAGTCTTTATGCTCATGACTTGGTAAGGAGCCAATTTGACTAAAATCTTTAAAGCATCAAATAAAAGGTCTGATAGCAGGAGGTTTTCTCAGCAGAGACAATAACGTCAGAAAAGGGCTAAGGTTGCTGACAAAGTTTCTTGGACCCCATCCTGCTCTCCTGAATTCAAGTCCCAATGTTAGGAATGCTAATATTGCAATCTGTACTTCCAAAGTTCTTCATAATAGACCTGGGGTTGTAATTTTCAGCTTATTTATGCCCTCAGATTGGGTATCCTTGACCTTTATGAGCATGTCCTTGAAGGTACTGAAAGAGACTACACTTGTATTTCCATGATGCATGAAAATTTCTTCCACTCCCTTTTAGAATGTAATTGTGAGGAGTTTTCCATATAAGGAGGTTCTCTTGGGAGCTCCCCAATTATTTGAGATCAGTTTTTGATGAAGATTTTTGACAGAGGCAATAGAGGCTGCCTGGATTGCAGCCCATCGTGTAGGAGAGTATGTACAAATGGGCTCTCCATGACCACAGACTGCCGGGGACCCCAAATGCAGCTCTATGATTGTGAGAGGGTCCTGAGGATTCGTTTAGGTTTGCGTCTTATGAGAGATACTCAGGCGTTTTCAGGGGTCTCTGTCAAAACAGAACATCACATTTCTACCCAAGACAAATAGTTATAGCAGAGCAAGTGAGAACATTGAGAGGCTGGTGCTTTTCATTTTGAAATCTGAAAAGAGCTAAAAGGTTCTCTCTGCTTTGTGTCTGGTTCCTCTAAGAGCTGTCCATCCAAATAATACCAATTTAAAGGAAGGTAGAGACTCAGAAAAGGCTAATGTGTATAAACTGCATTATACCAGCCCTTTTACATATATTATTGTATTTATTCTGTGTAATAGGCATCACTCTTTCTATTTTACATGTTAAGAAACAGAAGCTCTAAGATTAAATGTCGTAGAAGTAGTCAATATCAGGGCCATGCGTTGAAAACTAGGCGTGACTCCAAAATGCTCCGTAATGGTGTTGTCCAATATGGTAGCCCTATTTACCATTATGACTCTTTTAATTCAAATTTAAATTAAATTAATTAAATATTCAATTCTTTGGTCTAATTTGCCACATTTGGCCACATTTCAAATGCTCATTAGCTACATGTAGCTATTGGCTACTGTATTGGACAGGATAGATATAGAATATTTCCATCATCAAAGAAAATTCTGTTGGACAGTACTTCTCTATAACCAAGTTGAGAATTTGCCTTGACATAAGTATTCATGGAAAATAATAGTAATAAAACTAATAATAAGTATTAGTATGACAGTAATAAAACCAGTAATATGTATTTTAGTGGAGAATGGTGAGGGTAAAGGAAAGATGAAATATGAGATTTTATATTTTGAAGACAATACACTTGGAAGATCTTTCATGAAGATAGTAGTTTAATTATAGACATCTGTAGTATAAACTAAACCAATAGTAATAAAATATCTAATTGTCTACTACTTTAAAAAGATTTCAAAAAGATTTAAAGTTTATTTATTTGTTTATTGAGAGAGAGAGAGAGAGAGAGAGAGAGAGAGAGAGAGAATCACGAGCAGCCTCTGTGCTGTTAGCGTGAGCCCAACCCGATGCAGGGCTCAATCTCACAAGCCATGAGATCATGACCTGAGCTGAAATCAAGAATTGGTCACTTAACTGACTAAGCTACCCAGGCACCCCTAATTGTCTAATACTTCTTATGTGGTAGGTGTCATTCTAAATTTTGTACACATATAAACTCATCTTATTCTCACAACAATCTTATGAATAGATGCCATTCTTATCTTCATTTTATAGATGAGGAAACTGAGGCACAGTGAGGCTAAACAATTTTCTAGGGTTATCAGACAAAGAAAAGTAGAACCAGGATTGCAAGCATAGCCTAGCTTTAGATACAAGTGTGTAACCATTATTCCATACAAGCATATTTTATTGGCTTATTTGGGAGAAAGTTTTGACAGTCAATTGCCAGTCAGAAATGGAGGCAAAGAAAGCACTATTTTTTTTTTAAAAAAGAAAAGCCAGAAAACTAAGCAATACTTCCTTTTGCACTGTATGTGTATGTGTAAGTGTAAATACATACTAAATATGTATAAAATCCATATTATAAATTCATGCACATGCATATAAATTTTCACCTTTATGAGACAAACAAGTCAGATGTAGTATTGCTAATGGCAATTAAATGAGATAGAAGGGAAAGGATATTATGATTGGAAAATGACAAATAATGTGTAATTAACTCTTGATAAAACCTACTTTCCCTGATTCGACCACAAGTGAAAGAGGGAAACAATGCTTAAGAACAAATTCCAAATGGGCTAACCTTAATATTTTTGTCAACTTTCAAGTTTGCAAAATAGGTTTAAAAGTTTTTCAAATGCTTCAGGAAAATTCTGGAATGAGGTCTTCAGGTTTGACTTGAAATACCAGAAATAAGATTCCTGTTAACTTGTGTATAATTTGTGTACCTGGAATTTCTAAATTCTTTGGTAATCCACTTACCTAATATATTCCCAATTGATGTTCTTTTGCCCATCCATCTCAGTGAACCTTGCAAAGGACGACAGTGGTCCGAAACAAGGATCAAGTCCATTTGGGGCTCTTGTCATTTCATGGATTCAGTGGCTCTATTTATATTTGACTGGTTGGGTGGCTTGCTTTTGTGGATAGAGCTTGTGTTTTAAGTAAGTACTGAAAGTACCAAAAGGTGATAATACTTGTGTTTATTATTTTTAAATTAAGAATAATAATATGGACAAGTAAATTAAATTTACATCATTAAGTCCTTTAGTTCTCAAGTGGAATCAATTTAAAACTCAGCTTATTTTGTAACATTTTAGCTAATGAGTGGCTTTTAAAAGGAGGTTTAGTATGGGAAACATAGCTTTTTTTTTTAATATGTAGACATACTGAAAGGGTGGGCCTCCGCCGCTGTGGACTCCATCTTGTTCTGTGTCCTTCACCTAGACCACGCCTCCTCCCCTTTTGTAACCTCCCACTCACCCGTTCAAACTTCCTGGTCAAAACACGCCCAGCGACCTGCGTAACAGGACTCCGACCCTTCCCCAGCCAATCAGCAGAGGCCACAGCCATTACCTCACCAACTGCCCCTCGGCCCCAATAAAACCTTTGTCCTTTTGAAACTCACTCTCTCTCCCTGGTATCTCACCGCTGTGTTGGTGCAGGTAGGGGATTGAGCTCGAGCTAGCTCGAATAAAGGCTCTTCTGCTTTTGCATCGGACTCGGCTCCCTGGTGGTCTTTGGGGATCACGAATTCTGGGCATAACAATACAACAAATATTTTCAGTTCACTTTGGTGTGACTTTTAAAATTAAGATAATGGGGTGCCTGGGTGGCTTAGACGGTTAAGCATCCAACTTCAGCTCAGGTCACGATCACAGGGCTCGTGAATTTGAGCCCAAAATTAGGTTCTGCACTTGACAGCTCAGAGCCTGGAGCCTGCTTCGGATTCTGTGTCTCCCTCTCTCTCTGCCCCCCACCCTCAAAAATAAGTAAAAACGCTTAAAATTTTTTTAATTAAATTAAGATATTAGCCATAAAAATTAAAAATCTCATTATCTTTTTGATGTTAGCTAAGAGTCACCTTAACAAATTGGCAAATGATGTCAGAACACATCACTATGATGACCATATCTAAAAGTCTCTTACCTTTGTGATGGTTATAATCATATCCATCTTCTCCAAGACGTTGCCCACTTTAAATACATATTTATAAACCAATGGAAAACTCTTCAATATAGAGTAACATGGAACAGAGAATATTTGTTTCATAATTATTCAGACCAATATCCACTCTATATTCTTAAGGAAAAATGGATATTGGTCTGAATAATTATGAAACAAATATTCTCTGTTCCATATCCACTGAATATTACATACATACGGGAATGGGATGATTTAAATTTTTTTCTGTTTGAGCCACAATTTCAATGTTGGGAATGACTTTGGAGATTACCTTGCCTACCCTTCTCAGAAGATTTGTGGACTGACCCCAGCTCTGCTCAGAGCCTGGCAGCACTGAGCCATGAACCCAGCTGTCTCCCTAGGTGCCATCAACCAGCCAAGACTTACTGCACTTTGTTGGCTTTTGACTTGATCTTGGGCACACCAAATCTTGATTTAATAAGCATTTAAACTGAGAAATGCATTGTCTTGCTTTGCTTCGCTACTGCAATCAAATATGTACTAAGTCTCCTGTGTACATTATCCATGTAATACTATGAATATATGGAGCCACCGAACTAGAAGGGACCTTGAGATTATCCAGTTAAATCTCCTTGGGTTTCAGGTGGAGAAAATGAGAAGTCAAGCAGTTGGTTCAAGGCCACACAGCTAGTAGGCTTCAGATTTAAGTCTCTATTCCAGATGGTCTGACCTCAAGTCTGGTCCTTTTATTACTATGTTATTTCCGTGCAGTGTACATTTTCAAGGGAATGATCAGGTGTTCAAACTCCAAACATTGCTGGGGCCTAATGACTCTTCTTCCAGTTGCCTTATGGGTGGTTGGGATGTTGATAAAGTATAAATATTTACCAAAAAAGTCATGAACAAGCCCAGCTGGGAATAAACTTTGCTATGCAAATGACAGAGGTAGTTATAAACATGAAAAAAATTCTCCAAAAAAATTTAAAGAGTTATAAAACACACGGGGTCAGGCGAGCCATATAAGAAAATGGCATTCACGACATCTCATTGCTTTGGGACTATTGCATTGGAATTGGAGCTTTGATAATCTCTGTGAAGAATAAAGGCAAGAGGAAAGAGTGCTGCTTGTCGACAGTAACCTACAGACAAATGAAAACCCAGGCTGTGTTCTGAGAGTTTTAGGTAATCCAGGCTCATAATTTGATTTGAGAAGAGCTACTCCAGGCTACTGTGTAATTATAGAAGCATTCACTCGGCTGGCTCCTGTTCGCCTCATCATGTTCTACTTCATTGCCCTTTATGCTAAAGCCCCTGTTGATGAGAGAACGGAAACAGTAAGTACAAATAAAGCAATTAGCAGGTGGGCAATGCTACCACTGTTTAAGGATAACATCCAATCTTTATTGGTACTTATTAAGTAGAAGTCTAGAGCTTAGAGACAAAGGGAAATATCGCAAACCACAAAAATGAAAAGAGGTGTGGGAACAAAAAGAGAATCAGAGGGAAATTAGACCAATGTGTCTATTTTTTTTATTTTACAAATCTAATCACAAAGGCCAGTTTTAGAAGTAATATCAAACCTCCAATTTATTTATATTATAGTGAGTTTCGTTCTCATGTAAAATTCACCTTCTTTTAAAGTGTTCTTGCTTCTTCTGACCAACTCTTTTATACTCTCTGGATTAACTTGGAAAATATTTTAACCGTTACTATGTTCAACTGGGGAGGTGGGGGTTGGAGTTTGGGTTGTAGTTAAACCTACCAGCAGGGGGAGTTAGGATAATTAGCAAACCTAGTCCGCAGGGTCCTGACATCCAGAGCACAGACTCACAGACACTGCTGGCAGAGTTGAAGATGCCCACTGTAGTCAAGGAATAAAATGGGCAAAAAGAGGAAAGCCAGAGGATTTCAAGTGTTCTCAAAGCTCTAGACAGGATATTGAGGGTAGACAAGAAAATAAGTCCCAGGCTTTCTACCACCCTCCTTTCAGAGAGTAATCCATGCACTCTGGTTCTCCGTTTACTTACCCGGAAACCAGGATAATAAAAATCTATCCATCCAGAATACCATCATTCTCATGTCTCCATGGAGAACACCACTCTTCTTGCTTTTGCCTTATTTTGTGTGTCTGAGTAATAAGGTGGAGTATAAATAATTGTTCTCTCAGAGCAGCCCCAAGAAGATGCCCCCCACATTTCACTTCGAACTAGTGCTTTTGTCCTTGAATGTCTTATCAATTAAAGCTCTGCTGGCAACTTTAGCTACCTAGGCAGGACATAGCTGCCTATTTAGACAGCAGATTTCCAGCTAGTCAACTTAAAAACAAGTTACAGAAGTTTGCAGAAAAAATCAATATGCTTTCCTTTGCCTTAGACAGTGGTGGTAGAGCACTGTGGACAGAGATAGGTACAGATATCTAGAAAGATAAAGTTTTTTTTTTTTTATAGTGCGGTGGCTTGTTTAATAGGGCAGCAGTTAATACAGCAGAATTAAATCTGTATCTTATCCCAGGAAAACCAGGGTTTCTTTTAGGGCATAGTTTTAGTTCTCACAGTGATATACTCTTCCTCTTTTTCATCCTTCCATCCCTCAGCGGCCACTTAAGGCAGGCTCAGAGTGTCAAAGGTAAAGTGTTTGGAGTGATCATACTGAGGAGCACGTTCATTTCATCCTTTGACAGAAACCACAGCCCTTGAATAGGACAGGATGGTATCTAAGATGATAGGTCTCACGGTGACCATCACCTGGCCTTGCCACACATCGCTCAAGAGGAGGTGATTCGTGTAGGCAAAGCAGGGAAAGATAATTTCCAGAAGTGTGTCAACGGTTGGGCCCTTTGCATTAATATCTTTGTTACTTTTGGTAGCACTAGTAAATGCAGAAATATGCAGATGCTTAATTTTCTTTTGAAAAGAGTACCTTGTATGTTTAAAATATATTTCATTCAAAGATCACCATGTGCTCATAAACTTTTATTAGTATCCCAGTCCTGGATGTCCCAAAATATAAAAATTCCCAATGACAAATACTAAATGTAATCTCATAAATGTACACAGTCCCACCTGCATTCTCTCTCATTATCATTGCCATCTTCATAACTGCCACTGTTCCTTGAATTTATTGGGTGCTTCATATTCTTGAAGCTATTTTCATAGTCACAAACTCACTTAATTCTTCTCAAGAACCTCGTGCATTTGACAGATAATATGAGGATTTTACAGATACGGAAACAGATACAGAGAAACTGTCATCCACTCCGGGTGGCCCAGTTTGGAACAGGATCCAAGTGTCTAGGTCAGTGCCCATTGGGAGTGATCTCCACCCGCTGTCAGTTTAAAGATACAAAGGCAAGAAACTGGAAATCGTTTCTAGTCATTATTCAGCCATTGGGAATTATTAGTTCTTTGTCTAAAGATGAATAGGGCAAAGGATTCGTGCATCCTCTTGGGATTGGGAAATTTGGTAGTTTAGAAATGTGGCAAGTGGCAGACCAGAATACAAAGAGTATAATTCATCTTTTCAGCGCTCCCTTTCTCACCTCCCCATTTTTGCTGTTTCTTCAGGTAAAAAATAAAGTAATGGGCAAACCTGCATGGTTGAGGTGAGGCCAAAAGGCGTGTGATCCTCACTGCTTAAACCTGGAAGCAGGACTTCAAAAGCATCTACTGGAGATGCCTCTTTTCTCTAGGACCTCATCTTCCTCTGAAAAATAAGAACTCGGCTGTACTTACAGGGAGCCTGTCAGGAATCTTCTGCTTTGGCAAACCCGTAGGGACATCACTTCTGTTGCCCAATGCGTCTCCTACAGCCTTGACTCCTAATACATTCCTTTTCCTCTACATAGTGAAATGAACTTTATAGTTGGTCAGTTCAATTTGTATTTAATGAAAGAAAACATTTCCCCAAACAGAACCATCAGACAGTTTGAAGGACTGAACAAAATAATTTCATTTTTAAAACAATCATTTCTGTCTACAGTTTTTGTAGAAGTCCAGGGCAGTTAAAAAGGCACGTAAGTACGGCGGATTTGCTAGAATGAAGGAAAGCACAGTTTTTATTCGACTGTGAATGTAACCAGAAATACCTACAATGTACCTCCCACACGGGTTGTCCAGCTCCCACCTGGATGCCTTTTGGGGGCTTTCCCTTTTGATGGGAGCCTGAGGCCTCTTTGGGCCTGGCCTGGAGGAAGCCTAAATGAATGATCACCTTACAGATAACCAATAGTGAGCCATCAATGATGATTGATGCTTCCGTGTTGCCTGGAGCCTCTGCACCTGATGCTATTTGAAACTCCTGCAGGAAATGCTGGGCATCCTACTCCAGGGTGTCCTTGGGGCCAATGGCAAATTCCTCGTGTTCACTCAAAGGGCACATTTCCTGTTTTGGGTGGTCTGCCCTATGCCCAGATTTGAAAATGTTTAAAGGGAGAATAAAGATCGCATCTTAAATTCACAAGCAAAATACAATTGGTCGGACTCGTGTTGAGAGCGTAATGTGGAAACAGTAAGATTTGTTATTTACTGTGAGCATTTGGTGACAAGCAGGCCTGATGGGGGACTAAGAGCACCTCCCTTCCGTTTCTGAAGCAGCCAGTTCCAACCAGCTGTTTAGGCCTGTTTCTGACTAAGTGAGTCGTTCCTTTTAGATCCTGTTTTCAAGGCGGTTTCTGAGGGTAGACGGAGGACATTTTTTTCTCTGCTTGTCCATGTGTCTATACAATCATTGGCCTCTCAGAGACTCCAGGTTGGAGGTCTTCATAAGACTGGCTGCGCCAGCCCAGATGCAAAGTACACACCCCAACTGGCTTGTAAAAGCCGTACATCTAATCACATAATGCCTCTATAATGTGGTTTTTTAAATTAAGTGACCCACAGGATATTAATCTGGTGGTAACAAGTCCCAAGGGATGCAGCACTGGCAAACACTTCAAGAGCAGCTAGTACTACTATTAAATGTGATGTTCATTTCATCTGAACATATGGAAATAAAAACAAGTCATGGGAAAACTTCAGTGCTCTGTACATACTATATTGTTCGTAAACCTGTCATAAATAAGTGCCTCTTAAAAAGAAACCAATTAATAAATGTGCGTTGAATTACAAAGTTTAAAGATTCCATAATATGGGACCTCTGTCCCCGCCCCCTCCACCCGGATTCCCACTCCTGCCAGGGCCCCCTTGTTATTCAAGCTGTTATAACATTTTCCACTGTGTGGCACATCTCAGTTTTGTTGTTGTTGATTGAGTTATTCGGTTGGTCCGGCTGCTGAAAAAAAAAAATGAGGAAAAAAATCTGTAAGCTATAAAATGCATCTTCTTTCTTCCTTTGTCTCTGTATTAGAGTCTGGCTTGGCACGAGGGCCCCACCCCAAACCTCCCACCAAGAGCATGTCATATTTCTATATGTTCGTGCATGTTCAGCTCTACCTCTTTTGAAATGATGCCCCAAACCAAGTGATGTTTACATAAGTAAAAGGGAGTTTCACTTTTATGCTGTAATTTCTGCAGGGAGCAGAGGGTTTCCTAGCCATACCTTGTACTTTGTTCATGGGTGAACTTCTATTTTTCTAACGTGATGGTTTTATCCAGCTTTGACAACAGATTTCTTTAGGAGATTACACACCTGGAATTAACTTTTTCTGCCAAGAATTACAGTGCACCTGGAAGTACTAAATCATTTTTATCTACGTTTTAGAAGCTTTTCATAATGAAATTGCATATCTTGAACTTGACCTAACTCTTGAGTCAAGGCTCAAGGGCAAGAGTTGGATAGGGATGTATAAACTCGTGTTATGAGGTCAATATATCCAGGGTGTGTTTACTTCTCACCAACCAAACGCTCACTACCTGAACACCATCTCCCTGAGTGTCTTACTTCTTAAATGACTCTGCTTACTGCATAACATACGGAAATGTGAGTATGGACTTTCAGCAGATTGTTTGCTGTGTTTACACCAGTTCTAACACTAATCTCCATTAATGTTTGATATAGTCCCCAACAGGTTTAAGCAGATGTCAGACACCATATCTATTGCATATGTGTTGAGCATGATATACATAGGGCAAATGATGAAGAAGTGTGTTTTAGCGACTTCTTTCCTAAAGACAACTGTGCTACCTAGATTACGTATTTGGAGAATGCAACATACTTTCTGTAAGTAAGAATGCCAAAATATAACATCTGTTAATTAAAAAAAAAATCATGCAGGGAGTTTATTAAAGTCCGGCCATGTCATCAGTTTGAGACCTATGACATTTTTTTTTTTTTTTTTTGTCTGCTGTAGAACTGTTGATAAGCTCTCGTGAGGGCCAACTGCAATTTGAGACTCAGCATTATAAGTTGGAAAATTTTTACGAACTCATGCTGACACATCAGAAAGAGAATACAGTGTGAGTGTTAGAAATTACTTAAGTGATTTCTTTGGTTGGGCAGGACAGACGGGGGGCAGAGGGGGACCAGGCAGACAGGTATAGGGAATTTGAAGGAAAAAAGCCCTCCCTTCCAGCTTTGTACTCAGCATTCTATCTCTAGTTTTTGCCAGGAAATCCAAATATGCTCTGGTTTTCCTTGACATGAAGTCTTATGGGTAGAACAACAAATGCTTTTTATCCTTAGGCATCCTTGCCTTGCTATGTTTGGTTATACCTGAAGTTTGCCAAACTGGTTCTGCTTATTCTTGTCAAACAAGGATAATTTCTTCTCTTGGTTTTCTCTGATATAGTGTCAGCATTTTAAAGGCCAAAAGTTGCCATAGTGACAAATTACATGAGTATAAACATTAATTCTGTTTAGACAAAAACGGTAAGATTAAGAAAAAAATAGAAAAATCATGGATAAACCAACCTATTTGTTTTGATGCATTTTTTAAAAGTCAACATAAGAATGATATTGTAAGTGATGTAAATGATGATTAGTAAAAAAAAAAAAAAAGTCCAGGAAAAACAAAATATAGATACGTTAAAATTATCTGCTCCCAAATTCAAACATAAATCTTTGAACTTCACAAGTTACTCTTCTCTGTAACTGGAGTTTAATTTTATATGAAAGTGACTAAATTCTACCCTGGGTATAGGTAAACTCATTATGTCCTTTAAGTAGTTCGAATTTCCTGATAACCAGCAGTCAAACCAAGGAACAAGCAGAATTAGTAGCCGAGTCTAATAAACGACTGGGAAAAATTGTATCTGTCTCTTCCTTCTGGTTCCCACACACTCTGGTTACATCATTACTTAGCCTGTAAACTTGGAGGCCAATTGGGCTCCAGAGCTTGGGTCACGTGACCAAAACATCAAAATGTGTCTGAAACTCTAGCCTAAAGATGGGGTTTCAGGAGGGGCCTCTGGATAGCTGACTCCTCTGCGGCTGCTGTGCAATTTTCGTATTTTATTTCACCTTTGCTTTCAGGCTTAGCTCTTGCTCCCACAGATTGATGGCCGAAGCAAACTTGTTGATGTGGGTTTTTCTGTGCAGGTGCACGGGCAAAATTATTTCCTGTACCACATGTTACACACAGTTATGTAATAGCTTTAAAACAACAACTACAACAACCAGACATTTCCCTATGAATTGGTTTTCATCAGCCAAGAGCATTCCAACCCTTTCCTTTTGTAAAAAATAACTTCTTTTGGTTTGTTTTTGAAATGCGTTTTGCGTTTTATTTTATTTTAAAAAATAACTTCATGTCTAAATGCACAAAACTCCAAAGCCAAGTGTATTAGGTTCCCTGGATGCAGCTCCTGACGATGGAGGTGAAATACTGTGCTCCTCCTGAAGGAATGGGCTGTGTAACTCTATCACCTTGCTAAGGTTTCACAGGGCAAGTGTAGTGACGACAACAACTACTTGTTCTCTGCAGACGTAGAAAGGCATTTTTTACATGCACAGGAAGCAACAAAAAGCCCGGTCTTAGGGGACGGGTGAGTGAGTTGACTTGCAAGGAATAAACCAAATAATCCTTAAAGTTGTAGCAACACATACAGAGCCAAAAGCTTGGTCCCTCTGTACACAAACATATTTTGACATTCAGGTTTACTTTTCGCTTCATTGCTACAATAGGCGCTGTGATCCCCTCTGGCTGAGAATGTTCTGAACTCTCTGGAAGTAAATAAAATCCATCAGGAATTGGAAACCCATTGGAAAACATCCCTGATACGTTGTTATCAGGCATTCAAAGATGCCTCTGGGAGTGGGAGGGGTGGTGGGACGGGGATGATGCAGTGGAAAGAGGATACTCAGATGAAAATGAATTTTGTCAAAAACCAAACCCAACAAAACAAATCTCTCTTAAGCCATTCTTCTTGGATCAAAGGACTACGTGGAAAATATGTTACATGGTTTATACAACAAACATAGTATCTCCTCATTACTATGCTAGATGGTAGAGATACAAAGAAGGTGATGGGGAAAGGGTAATAGTGGTATCAGCTAGAATTTATGAAAGGCCCACCAGCAACTACACTGTCTAGGTGCCCTACTACATTCATCCTGATCCTTACCTTAGTCCAGAAAGGTAATTGCTATTACCCCAACCCATCCTCTACAGAGGAGAAACTGAGGCTCAGAAAACTTAAATGATTTCCTCAAGATTGTGTAGCTAACGTGTAGTGGTCTATAGAGAGAGGATTCCAGCCTACATCTGATTTAATCTGAGACCTTTGTCCTCAACCCCTATCCCACACTGCTCCTCTGTACAATTCTTTCTTTGTCCTCACGGGGCTTTTAATCTTGTGGTGAATTAAAAAAAAACAGCCGAAGAAATCATTGAAATTGCACGCGTTAGAACACTGATGCAGCAAAACGCTTGAGGAAAGTGAAAGTTCCACGGAAGAAACGATTCAGGTCAGAACAGTGCTGAGGAGCCCTGTATCAGTGATGGCAGAGCAGGGAGGAGTGTGGGTGGTAGACGAATGCTTAGTTACCTTTTCCCCTGCAGGTAATCCCTCCAAAATAACCGATAACTACTTTTATCCCGCAGAACTATCACTGAAAGTGCTGTGTAAGACAGAGTGAACTTCTGTCCTCCCTCCCTCCCCGGGTGCCTGCCAAATAAAGCCACTAGGTGCTCACATATTTTCCAGTACAAGTGCTTCATTATTAATTCATGGTCCAGGTCCTCAGTACATGCTGCTACTAATATTAGGTTTCAGCAGAGAATAATGAACAGGAGCACTGGACTGGATGTCTTAACATTTTTTAAACAATGTTTGCAGTGCTAAATTCTATTTCTAGCTTAATTGGGGTCTTTACATAAACAAGAGGAGGGCTTTATAGTGTTGGGGAGGCATAATTTTCCCAAAGCTTAGCAACAGAAAAGGTAAGAGTCAGCATGATTAAGACCCAGTGGAAAGTTGGTACAGATAGGGATTTTCTCTCTTAGCATCTAGCTCTCATCAGACAAGAAAAAGAGAGAATTAGAACTCCACCTAGAAAGCCTGGACCAGCTCCTTGCTTTGAAACTGCACCCCATCAAGAAAGGGGGGAAGTGAGTTTGTTCTGGTGGGGAAATGGTCCTCTCAAGGGCCAGAGTCCGGCCCACTTACCCATTAGGCACAGTGTCTTATAGGGCCTATGGTCCTGACACATAAATGTTTTTATTTTAATGTTGTTTAAAACAAGAAAAAAATGAACATAATAATAATGAATATATAATAATGAGTCCAGCCTGGTTCATATTCATCTTTACACCAGCACAGTTGTAAAGTATAACTTTACAGTTATAAAGTTATTCTTTAAAGAATAACTTTTAGTTATTCTCATGGAGGAAGGGAGCCATGATGGTGCAATGCTGAGGCTCATGAAAATCCTCATGTGGTCCTGCCCCAGCGAGGTCACTTACCAAATGGTGCTGTGTGGGGTGCTAAACAAGTCAAATTATTTCATGAGACAACCTGTTCTTCCTTAGTATTGTTTTCTCACTGTAGATCTTACTGAGAGTGAGTCTTTGAGGGAAAAATAACTATATGGGCTAAAAAGAACATTAATATCACATTTCCTCTGGGTTCCCAATAGTGGCCTGCTGGTTAATTCCCATGGAATTAACATTGGATGCATTTAATTGAAACCGATGTAAAGAAAAGACACTTTGATTTATTTACTCATTATTTATTTAAGTGTTTATTAAGTACAACAGCTATTTATTTAGTGCCAGCTATGTGCTGGGCACTGACTAGGTGTTCAAGATATAATGAGAAATAAGGTAGGCACTGTCTCTGAACTCAAAGAGCTGCTGATAAGTGCAATGAGACAAAACACAAAAATGACATTTTTAAGGGGTTTGGGGCTGGTAAAAATGAGTTGGAGGAAATCCCAGATTCCTAATTTCCATTTTAAAAATGTATCATGCTTCTAATTAAAAGATTTTCTTCTGTGGTATTGAGACAAGCTAAGGGAGTCATAAATACATGAAATGGAGATATAGCATTGTATTTGGTAGTTATGATTCTTGACCTACTTAAAAATAAAGGGTATTTAATTAAAATTATAAGGATGTTTAATGGGAGGTGCTATAGCTCATCTGATAGGGTGACTGGCTAGCCAAGCATGAGAAATTGGTGAGTGTTGTTTCTGTGAAGGAGCTAAAGTCAGTGCTTGGGTAATTTTCTCCTTGCTGTAGTTGGGTCTTCTAGGATTCATGTTTAATTTTGAGGTTCAACTGATAGAAGAGTATGTTTTAATAAATCACTGGGTTTTAAGTAAGCGCCAAGCTCTATTTGTTTAGTGTCTTATAACGAGACTTCAGGCGCTATGTGGATCTTGCCTGGTCCGTTCCAGTAACATATTTATTGGGTCCCTTCTATGTATAAGGCTCTGTGCTACTTGTTTGGTTTCAGAGAGGAGCAAAACTAGACTACTTCCCTGCCCTCACAGAGTTTACATTCTAGTTGGAGAGAGGTAATAAGAATTTAAATAATGGACAAGGTAATTGCAGGTTTCTATAGTACCATTCCAGTGAATATCTTTTATTTGGGCTTTCTGGTAACAGCAACCCAGTTTTGCATGGCATGTGGTCTTGGTAGACCATCAGTCAAGGGATCTTATCTATCCCTAACCACACAGTGCCCAGGTTCAACCAATTAGAATCTCCTTCCTCAAGATTTGAGGGGCTGGGTGTTGATCCCATGGGCATGTGGCCAGGTTCTGAAGAAGGCCACTGCTGATATCATGGAATAGTCATGGACAGCCATAAGGGGCTGGACCTGTCATTTAAGGCTAACTTGCTTTAGTTTGCCATTGCTATGACTATTCAACTATATTGACCTTAAATTCCTAGTGCACCCCTTTTGGAAATCAATAGGGATCATCATGAAGGAGAATTTAAGCATAGACCATATGATGATTGGATCAGCACGGTATAATGGAAGAGAGCTTGGGAGTTGCACAGATTTGGGTCCCAAATAAAGCTTTGTCCCTGGATAGCTGTGTAACGCATGTAACACCAGTTCCATGGGGTCTGAGGGAATTTTACATCTAGGTTGCCTAGCGTAGTGCACATGCCCAGAAATGTCAGCTCTTCTCCCTTACCTATTTACTCTGCCCCCACACCCCTGTCCCATACCATATTCATAATTCCTATATTGCCAGATTGGTGGGAAACTTAAAATGTGCAGTAACAACTCTGGGGGATGTAGGAAATAGAATTGGAAGGCTGTCTAATGAAACCTCAGCCTCCTCCCCTCTTCAGATATTGTGGGCTTGGAGTCAAGGGTGGACTGGAAACTCGGCAACCGGCTACGTCTGTGTCTCGTGAACTCTGCCTGGCATGAACACTTCTGTTTCAGCACATCTGTGATTGCCATATCACCGGCATTTGCAGAATGGAGGATTAATTTTATTGTGCAGTGGATCAGCAGATCTGGTGACATAATATTGCACTACGAAGAAGGATTACTCACCAGTTTCTGGATGCTACATTTTTAGAAACTAACTCCACTTAAGGATAAGTGTTGGATCTAACAACTTCCCCCTTTTCCTCACTCCCACTCTCCAATCACCCAACCAACAAATATCACTTAATGCAAAAACCAGCTCTCTTGGGACCAGATGGATACAATTTTTCTTCAGGATAAAACTCTGGATGTTCCCCCCAAGTCAAGGTTTTGTTATACTTCTTCAGTTATTAAAAACAGATGTGTCGTGTTTATAATGATGGCGCTGAGCACTTTTTTTCTCCTCTGGGTTTATGGAAAGCAATTTGCGTAGGGTAAAATAATATAGCATTTGTGAGTCATTTTGGGGAAAAAAAGTAGGGAAATTATACAGTGTACAAGTCAGATAGGGTTTGGTCATAAGGAAATACGGCCATACCCCAAGGCAAACAAAGGGGAGACCTTGTTTTTATTCTTGTCAGAGACCCACTCGGCCTTGACTATCACCTTTTCACCTACGACCTTCATTTACAGAAAAGGTGACTTGGAGCTGGGCTCTAGCATTTGGCAGAGCAAAGCTGAATGCTGCATCCTGTAATTTCCTTACCTGCCGCCAAGCCAATACCATTGCCCTTACCTGGTGTCTTTTTCGATGTACCTTGTTTCGTGCTCACATAGGCTATCACAGAGGCTTGTTGTTTTCCCAGGCAGCACGCCTTAAAAATTATTTCTTCCTTTCTCGATAGCCTCATCTTTGTCCATTCTTCTGTCATTCCTACTTGCAGATGGCTAACCGTTGTTGGGCCCCTGTGTCAATTGGCTGGCTGTGGGGTGTGGAGTGAGTAAAGCCCTGTGGGTAAGGTGAAAATGAAGTGTCTGTGTGTACTGGCAGAGGGACTCCTCTATGGAGTGCTTATTACATGCCAGGCAACGCTCTAAGTTACTTTGCAGAGTTTGTTATGTTTCATTTTCACAACATCCGTATGAGGTAGAGTTTAGACAGACCTGCACTTATATCTTGCTATACCATTTATTTCTAGAAATATATAAGCTGATAGGTAGGCAGTATCCATATTTGTGTGGCTAATTTCTGTATTCTATATGTGTATGGTTCCAAAAACTGCTTTATCTGTTATATAGCCTGGGAAGGTTTTTAAAAAATGATTTTTAAAAAGTATTCTCTTGATTTTCTTTATATTTGACGCTCTCATGACCAAAGCGGATATATGCCATGTTCATTTTTTTTTTTAACAGCACAAGTACCAAAAAATGATCAAACGTATACAAACTGCTCTCATTTAGTCTATGCAAGCAGCAGACAGTAAAATATAATGGTCTACTTATTCTGCTGTGATTGACAGCCAAACCTTAGAGCAATTTGCACTCTGATCAGATAGCAAGGTTTCTCCCATAACCTTGAGGTCCAAATCTCACTGCCCTTTATTGTGAAATTATCTGCCCTCTGACCTTTTGGAGAGATGGAGTCCCACATCTTCTCAGTCTTCCCTGGGTCCTCCGCTGATGTGTACAGCAAACGACTGATTGTCTCTATTATGTGACCATGGCAGACACATAGAAATACCTAACTCATTTTAGCAAAACTTATCCTAATTGGAACTATAATCAAAGGTTACTGGAATGCTCCAGAAACTTACCTGGAGACCTGGATTTGGTGTCTTTTGAAGTTTTGGTAAAATAAGTGGTATCTTCTTTGTGCTTGTATTTTCTTTCCTTCCAAAGGGGGAATGAAGAAGGGAAAAAAAAATTGAAAGGAAAGCTAACGCATCTCTTCTTGCACAGTCTTCCCTTCTCTCTTTCTCTGTAGCAGAAAGTGACATGGGGCTGCTGGGCTGGTTCAGGGGGTTATTCACATAAAGTCCTTATCACCTGAGCTATTTAATGTGTAATGGAAAAGTGCAGCTGAAAACATCCCAGAGGAAATGTTCTCTCCTAGGGCAGCCAGGGGCCTTTTCATCTTCACCTGAAGGCAGACCTCACCCAATTTAATGCATCATTTAGTTTGGCATCAGTGAAAAAAGCCTCCCCAGGCCTGCTCACAATGACCCTGGGGCTCCACGAAAAGACTGAGCAGGAGGGTTACTGGTTCTCACTTCTCCATTCAAAACCCCTTCTTCAGGGAAACTGCAAAAGTGGACATGGAGCCAAATGAGGAGGTTGAGGAGTGCAAACAATGACAGAGAAGTGCTTTCTCTAAAGCTTCCCGTATCACCCAGGAGATAGGAGGAGCCTTGGGTGTATTCACAGATGTGTGGGAAGAAAGGAAGGGAGGAGGGAAGAGTTATCGAGAACGCACTATGTCAAGGCACTGTACCAGTCCTGTGGCATTACTGTGGCTAATCTTCACGATGCCATTTATGTTTATATTAGTCAAACTCTATTTTGCAGATTGGCAAACAGATAGTCCCAGGGGCTGGGTAATTTCTCTAAGGAAGCAGAAGACAGGGGCAGAGGTGGGATTTGAACCTAGGTCATCTGTCCCACCCGTCTTTCCCCTTTCCCCTTTTGGTCTGCTCTGGGATCCAGTGTTGCCTCCAGGATCTCCAACTAAAATCAGCCTAGAGTCCAGTCTGTTGGAGGCTGCGGTGGTCTCCCAGCTGGGGAGAACTCGAGGCAAGGCCAGTTAACAGCCTGCCTTCAGAGCTGTTCAGGAGAGAAGCCCCTTGACCCACCAGGAGGAAAGTACAACTGTAGAGTGGCTGTGGAGGGGCGCTTACGCCTCCATGCCCCTCTCTTGGGACATATGCCTGCCACAGTATTGGACCCACGATTCACTGTGAGTCAACAACCCATTACTAATTTCTTCATTCTTTCTAAATCTGAAAAAAAAAAAAAATCTTTGGAAGGGAGACTTCTGATTGCTTATTCTATTAAGCTGTACCTTCCGTCTCTGTCTCCTACAACTGTGTGCTGAGACTATTATAATTTTACATTTTAATTTGATGGTTCTGGGCACTAGTCATGTTTTATCTTGCTTAGAGTAAATCGCTATGGAATTTCAGGCAGTCATTTGATTGGTCTACCATGATTTGAAAGAAGAGTTGTGTCTCTTTTCAATGGATAATCCTGTTTAATATCTGTGTGATTCACTACAACAAGATGCAGTTTAATGTTATCTGCCAATATTGTGTATAAGATGCGTGTGCCAAAATATTTCTTGCCTACTGTTATACAGTTTTGAATACAATGTTTGAAAGTTCTTTTGTGTTTTATCATTTAAGCAAAATATTGACAGAACAGGCTATCTTTTAAGAAGATTGGATAGTTTCAATGTGTGTAAGAGATACTTGCAGAGAAATTCAGTGTAACTGGGTTGGTTATAGTAATGGTATTTTAATATCAAGGTAAGTAAGACTCTTTCTTATTAAACCTTCTATAATAATTCTTGAAATGATAACATCCTTTGTCATTTAAATGAGTAGTTTAAGAATTATGAGTTACTGGACCTGCTCGAATGCTAATTCCACCATTATTAAGCTGTATGTTCTTGGATATATTACATGTGCTCTCTAGGTTTCTCATCTATGAAATGGAATAATAACATCTGAGAGTTTGTTCATAAAGGTAAGGATCAAGTGAAGTAACTTGTGTACGTACCTGGTACATGACAGATACTTATTAGATGGAATTTATTATTATCAGTCCTAGAGAGCCATGCTTATTTTTTAGTGCTTTGACTGACTGGAATTTGGTAATATTCTCAACTGAAAACTCTCAAAACCACAAAAGGGTAAATAATAATAATATACAAATATTTTTTAACATGGAGATGTTTGGAAATGGAAACAGCTTTCCTCTTAATTTGACCATTCTAATAGAAATGGGACTACGTGAAAATAGGTATCTTTATGGGGGGGACTGGTGGCTCGGTTGAGTGGCCAACTCTTTTTTTTTTTTTTAAGGTTTATTTATTTTTGAGAGACAGAAACAGAGCACAAGCAGGAGAGGGGCAGAGAAAGAAGGATGAAGCAGGCTCCAGGCTCTGAGTTGTCAGCACAGAGTCTGATGCGGGGCTCAAACTCACAAACCGTGAGATCATGAGCTGAGCCGAAGTCGGACGCTTAGCCAACTGAGCCACCCAGGCGCCCCTTGAGTGGGCAACTCTTGATTTTGGCTAAGGTCATGACCCCAGGGTCATGGAGTCAAGCCCCTGCATGGGGTTCCATGCTAATCATGGAGTCTGCTTAAGATTCTTTCTCTCTCTCGGGGAGTCTGGGTGGCTCAATAGGTTGAGGGTCCAACTTCGGCTTGGGTCATGATCTCGCAGTTGACGAGTTCGAGCCCCACGTTGGGCTCTGTGCTGACAGCTCAGAGCCTGGAGCCTGCTTCTGATTCTGTGTCTCCCTCTCTCTCTGCCTCTCCCCCGCTCATGCTGTCTCTCTCTGTCTCAAAAATAAACCTTAAAAAAATTTTTTTTAAAGATCTCTCTGCCCTTTGGCCCCACTTGTGCTCTTTCTCTAAAAAAATAAAAATAAAAAAAAAATCTTTACATACAGAAAATTTCTTATATACAATGCAGATATTATGACAGATGTCAGTATTGGTATTAAGATATGCTTCATGTTTGCATTAGTAATAAGCTATGGTTTCTTTTTAATGTTTATATTTGAGAGAGAGAGAGAGACAGACAGAGAGAGGGAGAGAGAGTGGGGAGAGAGGTAGAAAGAGAAGGGGACACAGAACCCAAAGCAGGCTCCAGGCCCTGAGCTGTCAGTACAGAGCCCGACATGGGGCTTGAACTCACAAACTGTGAGATGGTGACCTGAGACAAAGTCCGAGGCTTAACAGACTGAGCCAGCCAGACACACCAGTCATAAGCTGTGATTAATTAAAGCAAGTAAATGCACAGCAGTATAATTTCCTATCACTTATGTTTAAAGAACTCTCTTTCTAAAACTTACTTCAGACATAACATGGTGAATACAGTGGTTTTACAGGATAAAGTTATGCAATATGACAAGTATTTCATAAAGGAAATTATTTTTATCTTAAGGGGGGGGAATTAAATAGCTACATACAAAACAGCACATTATAGCCCATTAGAAGTTAGTTTTATATGAATTTTATTTAAGTCTTTTTGAGGTGTATTTACATTTTCAATTCCTATTGTGTCTTTAGCTAATGAGTTCTTTGAGGAGTTACCTAGTGAGTTGGATAAAACACAGTTTCATGTTCAAATGCTCACTTACTTGGTAAGTACTAAGACTTCTTGAGTACAGTTTTTTCTTCAGTCAGTATGGATGGTCAGAGGTGCCTCCCTAGCAATACCAAGTTCATAGGGAGTTTGTGAAAGTCAAATGAGATTGTGGATATCAAAGAGTTCTGTGGCCAGAGCACTATACAGATGTAAGCAAATTACTTAAGTTGCTGTCTTCTGGGTAACATAAATTTCTTCATTATGGGGTTCTAATTGTTGTGCCCTAGATATTTTTCCTTCAAAGGTTATTCACTAGAATTTGGTGGACAACTATGTAACAAAGACTTCATGTGTCAGAATTTCTTTAATGGGTATGATGAAAAATAAAACATCAAAAGAGAGCAATTTTGTCTGTGTATTGTCTCTAGACATTTTCTGTGACTTTTTGTCATTGACGATGAATTTTTTTAATATATTCACTTTTTTCCCCAAAAGCTTTTAATTACTGCTTATATTAAGGAGACATAGGAAAAGAGGACAACTTGCATCATTTTCAGCATATTGCAATACATTACCTATTTTACCTTCATTTCTTCTGAGAAAATTAATAATATATAATTATAAATTATAATATATAAAATCATGAAATTAATAATATAAAATTATAATATAATATATAAGTGGAGTCCACTTATATAATACATATGTACAGTTCCCAACAGTGACCTTCTCCACCCCCGAATCATAAAAAAAACCCCACAAATTACCAGATTTACCTACTTTTTCTTTTTTTAATTTTTTTTTTTTTAACGTTTTTTTATTTATTTTTGGGACAGAGAGAGACAGAGCATGAACGGGGGAGGGGCAGAGAGAGAGAGGGAGACACAGAATCGGAAACAGGCTCCAGGCTCCGAGCCATCAGCCCAGAGCCTGACGCGGGGCTCGAACTCACGGACCGCGAGATCGTGACCTGGCTGAAGTCGGACGCTTAACCGACTGCGCCACCCAGGCGCCCCAAACCTACTTTTTCTTACAAGAAGTCTCCCTCAATTCCTGTTCACAAGTATGATTGATTGTAAATCTGCCTCCTAACTATTTGCCTTAATGTTTTTGAACATCAATAGATCTCTTTGCCAGTAGAGATCAGAACAATCAAAATAGGAAATAATTTGAGAGTTAGGCAGAGGGAAGGCTTTTCTAGGAACAGATGTCTTCAGGAGTGGAAATTTAGTCTCAAAAGGAATTCAAAGTACCAAATTAGGTAGGGAATGGCATAAGCACTAACTTCCCTTCCTGAACCATCTTTCTGGTTCCAGTTTTCTCTTTAGTTCTCTGTACTAAATATATCATAGTTCATATTACTGACTTCCTGAAGTAAACTGTTATTTGGCATAATGGAAAAGACATAATATCTAAAAGCACTAGGACCTTTTAAAACCAATCTTCTCAAGAAAAGATGATTATGCTTTTTGAGAGGAAATATTTTTACCATTAGCCTTATTTCTCTAACAATTTTCTGGCCAAGAAGAAAGCAATAAATACCTACTCATGCTCAACTAATCTCAAATAACTTTTTAACAATCCATTTGTTTAGAAGTGCCAAATGCATATTCAGGATGTCACCTCCCTGCCATTTCTTTATCACTTTTGTTGGATTTACTGGTTCAAAAGTAATGTGTCTTGCAGAATTAACCTTAATCACGTGGATTGCGATCAATAGTAAAATACAATATTACATGGTGTCAACTGAAACATTTTATCACATTTAATTGTACAGATCATATTTGGGAGGTTATGAAATATGAACAATTCACACAAGAACAATGAATGCTAATTACTGAAGATGCCTGTAAGATACATTTTATCTGTTAATGCCCATTTATTTTCCCGAAGGATGTTATGGTCTGCCATTGACTCTTCAGCATTGTCCATATTATCAGGATCAAGAAGAATATGAGTTGTTTCAAGAAAATTTGAGCTGGAAAACCTGCAATGTGCAAATAATTATAATTATATTTAACAAAATATATTTTGTTATATTTTGTTATATATTGTTTTTTGACTAGCTGTGATGATCAAAATCTGTCATCGGAGCTTTTGAGTGGCAAGGAGATTATTAACTTCAAGCAATCAGGTTCTTCCTCTTCAGACAGTATTCTTCAACTATATTAGGGTTCTTTAGAGAAAAAAACTTGTTAGAATATATAGAGAGATATTTAAGAGCTTTCTTGTAAGAATTGGTCAGGAGCTCTCATGTCCCAGCCCGAGAAGAGAGAAAGAATTTGTCCTTTGCCTTTTTGTTCCATCTAGGCCCCAGTGGATTGGATAATATTTTCCCACATTGGGGAGGGCAACTCTCTCTACTCAATGCTAATCTCTTCCAGAAACACCCTAATAGACATACTCAAAAATAATGTTTTATCAGCTATCTGGTTGTCCATCCCCTAGCCCAAGTCAAGTTGACACATAAAATTAACCATCACACCAACCTAATGACCTCATTGGTTCAGTAACTAAGCATACTTTCCATAAGTAAAAATAAAATAAAAGTTGTTTGTCTCCCTCTTTCTTCTTTCCTTCCTCCTTTTTCCTTCCCTCTCACTGTCTTACATTTATTTTTGTCCTTTCTTTTGTTTTTCATATCCAATTCTGTTCACCTATAAAATGAAAATGGACTTGCTAGCCTAATGTAATCAAATGTTATAAATAATTATAACCAAAAAATTGAAGTTCTATTATCTTAAATAACAGTTCAGGTCTAAAATAAATATGAAGGTAGACTTAAAGAAAATCTATAAACTCTCTTTTTCTTTACTACTGTCGTAGGTAGGATAATGCCTTCTATCCTACTCCCAAGGATGTCCATATCCTAATCTCTGGAACCTATGAATACAGCAAAGGAGAATTAAGAGTGCAGGTAGAATTAGGGTTGTTAATTTGGTGGTTTTAGCACAGGGAAATCTGCAAAATCTGGGTAGGCCCAATATAACCACAAAGGTCTTTCAAAGTAGAAGAAGGAGATTGAAGAGGAGGTCAGAGTGATGTAATATAAAAAGAACTCAACAAAGCTTTTAGAAGCTGGAAAATGTTAGGAAGTAGATTCTTCCCTATAGCCTACAGAAGAGAATTCAGCCCTGCTCACACCTTGATTTTAGCCCAATGACATGTGTTGAACTTTCAACCTACAGGACTCGTAAGATAATACATTTGTTTTGCTGTAAGCTACTAAGTTTGTGGTAATTTGCAGGAGGAACAGAAAACAAACACACATCTGCTCTCTTTTCTATAATAATTTCTCTTTATTATTAATTTCTGAATTATTATTAATTCTTCTGAGGAAGAATTTGCAAAGGAGTATATTTTGGTTTATGGTAGGAGGAGGGTAGAATGAGTCAAAACTGATGTTTTCTGTTGCTCTTGAAACTGATGTGTTTGTAGAATAAAAGCTTTTATTGTTAATCTGAATCACTTTCTATCTTATTTGCAAGCCCTATGTTGACTTTCACTGATTTTCTTCTTAGCTTGAGTTACCCAGGAGACCAGAGCCTGAGAAAAAAATTTGCAGTTAGGTACTTTACTTGGGAAGTGATCCCAGGAGTCAGCAATTGGAAGCACTTGTCCATTGGCTCCCATCTCCTATTGGTTGAGTGTTGCTTCAGGGAGTTTAACTCTCCAGCACTTGGGCAATGCAAGCATATGTGCCCAGTAAATACCTGTAGGTGTCCCACTCCTTTAGTGTCAGAAAAATACAATGGCAAGTCAAAGACATGCTTGAGGCAAGATGTGGTCAATATCGGAACTCTTCACCCCTTTGCTATGTGACTGTCACCACAGCCACAATTGCAAATGGAATCAGAAGATCAAGAGGAAGTGAAACAGGGCACAAAGAGCATCTGATCCAGTCCAACCCCTAATTGCACCACATATTAAGACCAATTTGCCATTGAATCTTCAAAGTGCTCCTTTCTTTGCTGGCTAGGTCACTGGGAAGAGGAGCCCAAGGTAACACGTATCAGTCATAGCTTCCAGGCTAATGGAACTCCTACTGTTTCTGTTAGTGGAAGCAGTGGTACCAGGACCTCTAATCCTGTCAAACCTAAAGATGTGGGGACAGGAAGCATACATTCTGTATGTAGACCATTGTGAATGATAGTGAGAGGGGGCAAATCTTACTCCTACCCTTTGATGTCTAGACCTGTTTATTCTAGCTTTTGGGGACACAGCACAGCTGTTTGTTTAGCTCCTATATTTGATTTTAGTGGGCAGTGTGCCAACTCCGTATAGGCCTTTGTCTCGAGTTAGCGCCACAGTTGAGCCTTTAGTAAGCAAGC